>NC_062553.1:26416901-29245064 GCF_016906955.1 Phacochoerus africanus
CTCATTGTTAATATAAATGATGGTAATAATAATTAGATGTGTAGTCTGACTTCACAAAATTGAGAGTATCTCCCATAATTCATTGATAATTGGTTTATTAATTAGGATTAATATTTCTGAAATATTTATCCATTTCTGAGTAGATGCACATATAATAATACCTATGTGAATGACACAGAATGTGGGATCACATGTGCAAAAATCCAGTTTTTTTTAATTAAAAATACTATAATATGTGTTTTTTTAATCAACAAAAGCAAGATTTTCATTCAGTGAGTTCCTTTTATCCGATTAAGTACTTAAAAGATAGATTATTCTTTTATACAAGTAAGGTACCTCTTCTCAAAAAATAAAATTGGCAAATGCACTAACGGGTTTGACACACCATATCGGTCATGGCCAACAAAGTTATGACTGACAGCCCGCCTAGGGCCTCAGGGACAAATCTTTAGAAGAAGTGTAGTGTCCAAAGGCAGAGTTCAAGGAAAAGGTCTGGAACAGAGCAAGACTAATACCTCAGAGGGTAACAAAAGCTGCCAAGGTCAAATTAAAATCAATCTATCAGTTTATAGGCAGCTCATGTGGCAAAGACAAGGCCAGAGCTCTACAATTCCACTCCACACAACCAATGAAAAACCATTTTTATAAATTCTATAGAGAGGAATGTGATATCTTGCAATAGCAACTGACAAGCTGTCATTCTATCTCAGGTGTTTGAGATGCTCTATCTCTCTATTCAAGGAAGACATTCATTTTCGTAGAATTAGATTTTGTGTAACATTCATTGTTCCTTGGAGATATTTTTCTCAGTCATTTTCAAAAATGGTAATCCTATATTTTCTAACCTATATTGTGTCATAATGTTAGGACTATGTGAAGGATACCACTGGCTTTAAGAAAATACTGGTTTGAATCACTGTTCTGCCACTTAATAATTGAATGACCTGGGCTGTTTATTTTACACCTTTGAACTTCGGTTTAACTATGTATAAAATGGTGGTGATAATAAACCGCCTTCAATGTTGCTATGAAGGTGAATTGAGAAAATGAAGGTACAACATTTAAAGAAGCTGGAAAAGAGCTATAGTGGCTATAATTTTATGGTACATTTCTCTGACAACTTAGTTCAGAGACATACAAACACCACAACGCACTGCTGAAGATGAAAATTATAGAACTAGGATGGCATATTGCTTTCATTTCAAATGTTAATGCCAATATACTTCTTAAGGTTACATAGTGCCATGTGTCAAGGAAAATTTTGAAGTTCCTGAAAGACCATCATGAAGCATTTTCTATATTTGTTAGAAAAGAGTGACAGCATAACTATAGATGTTGACCCCTAGGTAGAATGATTAAATTAATCCAATAAAAATTTTGTAATACTTATTTAAGTGCTATGCAAGTAGAAAATTAGCTGTGTCACAAGGCTCATTTAAGCACACAAAAGCAAAACAATTCAAATATTTTGACCATTAACACTGTCAATATCAACAACATTATCAATTATTCAGATATTAAAGTGCATATATATATGGAGAACTCCTCCACTGGATGTCTTTGTACATTCTCTTGCCAAAAGATACTGATTTTAGAGCAATGGTTCTCAGGTCAGCTTTACTCAATAAAAAAGTAGATTGTTTTAATATCATAAATGTGAATAATCACATAGAATAACCTGATTCCCTAGGTTAAGGCAATTAAGGCTGTGTATTTTCAAAACCCCCAAGATAATTATAAAATAAAGGCTCATTAAGATGGATTGCCTTACAGTCTTGGAAAGTATAACATTTTTATTATAAAATTGATATATCAGAGTTGTAAAATTCTTTCCTAATTTGGTATTGACCGATATCTTTTTATCTTTTTTATTTAAAAATATTTAATTGAAGTTTTGTTGATTTACAATGCTGTGTTAATTTCTGCTGTACAGCAAAGTGACTCAGATATATATATATTTTTTTCTTTTCCATATATATATGTACACATATTCTTTATTATAGGACATTGAATATAGTTCTCTAGGCTTGTTGATTGTCCCCTCTATGTATTACAGCTTCTATCTGATAACTTCAACCTCCCAGTCCATATCTCCACCTTCCTCTCCCTTGGCAGCCACAAGTCTGTTCTCCTTGTCTGTGAGTCTGTTTCTATTTCATAGATAGGTTCATTTACATCATATTTTAGATTCCTCATATAAGTGATGTCATATGGTATTTGTCTATTTCTGACTTACTTCACTTAGTATGATAATCTCTTGTTGCATCTTTGTGGCTGCAAATGGCATTATTTTGTTCTTTTCTATGACTGAGTGGTCATTCATTGTACATATTAGACACATCCTCTGTATCCATTCATCTGTTGATGAACATTTAGGTTATTTCCATGTCTTGGCTATTTTGAATAGTGCTGCTACAAACGTCAGGATGCGGGT
The DNA here is from genome assembly GCF_016906955.1 of Phacochoerus africanus. Classification (NCBI taxonomy): domain Eukaryota; kingdom Metazoa; phylum Chordata; class Mammalia; order Artiodactyla; family Suidae; genus Phacochoerus; species Phacochoerus africanus. Next base: position 26,419,336 of record NC_062553.1, read on the forward strand.
ATCTTTTTCAATTATAGTTTTGTTTGGATATATGCTCAGGAATGGGGTTCTGGTTCATATGGCAACTCTAACCTTAGTTTTCTGAGGAGACTCCATACTAATTTCCATAATGGTTGTACCAACTTACATTCCCACCAACAGTTAAGAGGTTTCCCTTTTCTCCATATTCTTTCAGCATTTGTTAAATGTAGACGTACTAATAATGGTCATTTTGACTGGAGTGAGGTGGAAACTCATTGTAATTTTGATTTTCATTTCTTTAATAATTAGAGATGGTGAGGATTTCTTTATGTGTCTATTGGCTATTTCTATTTGTTCTTTGGAGAAGTATCTATTTAGGTTTTCTGCCCAGTTTCTGATTGAGTTTTTTTTTTTTTCTTTTGGGTTGTATTGGCTGTTTGAATATTTTTGAAATTAACCCATTGTCAGTTACATCATTTTCAAACATTTTCTCCCATTCCATAGGTTGTCTTTTTGTTGTGTTTATGGTTTTCTTTGTTGTACAAAAGCAATTTCTTACACATCACAGACACCATTAAAAATTAAATTATAAAGCTTTTTTGAGTGTTAGTAATTTCCTAAGACATTGTTAGGAATCTCAAGAATTTTTTAAAACATTAAACCTACTGTAGCATTTTTAGACATTAGACTGCGGTGAATTGGACATACTTTGGTTAGATTTAATAGAACAATAGCTCACTAAAAACTTTAAAAAATACATATTGCTTGTTCTAAATTTTTTTAAAAAGAATTAAAGTCATATTTAAATCACTTATTTATAAATTAACTAGTTTATCTGTACAAATAATGGATTTTTAAAGGTAAATCTACTATCAGATATATGGGCGAAACTGACCAAAAAACTGAAGCGCAAAATCTAGCATTAAATATCCTAAAGAAAATCCATAAAAATACTAAAATGTACATATGTTGTATTTTGAAATGATAGGGAAATGATACTTTTTAATCTTTAAATGTATAAAACATGGCAACTGAAAGAAGAAACAGACAAATGATGCCAGGATTTTATATATATACATGCATGTGTGTACCGGGATAAAGTGGGATGACATAGAGATTTCAGCAAAAATATGGCTATATTGTGAGAAAGAATATAATACAATGATTACTATTGAGATGGACTCAACATTACATGGTACCCATGTTTTTATCCCAAATTCTGAACTAATCAGAATCCAAAGAATCAAAACATGGAGAATCAAAATATTTCTTTTGCTATGAAAAAGCTTAATGTGAAGGTCTTAGATAAATGTGAGCAAGTTAACATTCTATTCTTCAGTACATATTTTTTATCACCCACCAGAGAGGTAGCTTGATTTTGCAGAGCAGATAACACTAGTCACATCACTGAGGGAAAACAGAGAGACTGAAAAATGTTTTCCAGAAATACAGATCTCTTTCAGATTGGAAATGCTAAGGAATAATTTGACCCATCCACTAAGTAGTTCATCTGACCTCTGTAGGATTCAATAAAGAGTTAAGCAAGAAACCAAGAATATTTACTGGAAGTCAATAATCTATCAGTATAGGTTGGTTCTAACTTTTTTGTTTGTTTGTTTTGCTTTCTATAGTTGTACCTATGGCATATGGAAGTTTCCAAGCTAGAGGTTGAATCAGAGCTGTAGCTGCCAGCCACAGCCACAGCCACAGCAATGCCAGATCAGAGGTGTGTCTGCAACCTACACCACAGCTCATAACAATGCTGAACTCCACTGAGTGAGGCCAGGGATGGAACCCACATGCACATGGATTCTAGTTGGGTTCATTGTCACTGAGCTGCAATGGGAACTCCTGTTCTAACCTTATGATCTTGCTCTTTTGAATATGTTAGAGTGATATTAGTAGGAAAAAAAAATACTTTCTTTCAGAAATATCCAAAATTAGTTAACACATCCCATTAAGTAAATCAACATTAAAGTACTATGAATTAAAAACTGAAATTGTCTGCCTGTCATATTTCCCAGCCCATACTATATAAAACCAGTCAAACTGTGTGTTTTCTACTAAGAGCTATCAGGGGTTTTTCAAGGAGATCAATATGTAATAAAGACACAAATAATAAGATGCAGTCATTTGAATATAAATACTAGTGGGGAAAATTTAGTCAAATATTGTAAATCCCAATACAATCAATCAACAAAGCTTTGTATTTTTCTCACTGAAAATGATCTAGTTGTCTATAGACCTCTGAGTTAAATTGGTTCCATGATAAGTCTCTTACGTTGTCTTTAAAGATACCAAAGAGATAATAGATCACACAAGATTTTCATTACACTAGTTCCATACCCTCTGAACTAAAAATATAGGGAAGTTTCTAGACCTCTGAGTAGTTTTCCCAGCAAAAATTCTATACCACATCCCAGCACTTAGTGTTAACAAAGACTCTAGCAAAAATTCAGTGTTACCTGAGAAAAGGAGGGGAGAAAGAGAATATATTCTTAATTTGTGTCTCACCTAGAAGCCACAGAGTTTAAGTGAGTTATCCAGAATTCATGAGTACTGAACTTTGATTCAAATGGGAGAAAGGCCCCAGGAAGAACATGATTTGGCATGATGGATTACCACAGCTAGAAGGGGAAAAACATTTCTTCCCATCCTTTCCTCCCAGACAGTGACTTTTGTGACACTTTTCCTATATCACAGACTTAGAATTGTGGGCACCAGATGATACTTAAATTCCTTCTTTTCCTTCCTGTGTAATCAATGAATAAGTCTTTCTGCTTCATATGGCCAGGCTATGTTTGCTACCCAAATCCTGGGGCTCAGAACATCACTTAAGTTGTGTTTATAGAATTCAGTTAGAGCTGTCCAATTCAAGGTTAAGCTTGAACTTTAACATTCAAAGACACCTCAACACCTCTTTGGAGTTTGTACTCTACTGCTACTAAAGTCAAGAATCCACACAATTCATGTGTAAACAACTAAATGAAAACAAACAAATAAAAATTAGCAAGTTAAAGACCTGTGTTTTGTAGCATCCTTTAAGTGCATCCTAAATTTAAATCCACTCCTTCTAGCAGAACCAGAAGTTTCAATCAGTATTGTTTTTTTACCCCAAATTTATAATCCAATGATTTTTAAATTGGAGATCTTAAAGTTTTGCATCTAATTCAGCTGAGAGGAGATGGCCCTTTTCAAATATATGACATTTAGGCGCAGAAGGAATTGTGTAAGTCAGTTCCTCCCAAGAGAAACAGACAAGACATTTTGTGCTCCCATACACATCACCTCCCCTGGGGGAATGCTATGCTAAAGCATCTCCTTTCGCATGAAAGGAAATATCTTCAATGAGGGAAGAAGTTTTCCTTCTACTTTCAGCAGTTAAAAGCCTTGGTTGGCTTTTACTTCTGGGATGGGAGTGTGGAGAGCTCTACGGACTCACTCTTGGTGAAACTAGTACAACTGATGAAGAATATAAAGCCACACTAAGTCTGAAGAAACTGTCCTAAGGGTATAGAGCAAATAAACATTTATTCAAGAAAATCTACTAAAACTTGATAAGAACAATTAGCATCTGTGTGATCTAGCTAATGCCTGCTCTCTGCCTTTCCCCATCCCACAGTTTAGCATGAAGAAAGGTTCAGTCTGGGTGGTTGTGGTCCAGAAGGCTCCCTCTTCACTCAACTCCCAGAGGTATGTATTACCTCATATAGGAAAGGAAGGATGTGCGCTTGGATAATTCTTTCCAGTTTAATGTTGAAGAGGCTAAATTGCTGGTGAGCATACGGAAATGTTGGATACTCTCTTCTCTACCCAGTCCCACTCATCTGAAGCCCCAATCTCCCTCACATCATCTTGCTAATAAGGCAGGGGTTCTATAAAGATAGAGGCAAGCTGAGAAGACCAGAGGCTATCATTCCAGCCAATTACCTGTTTAGTAGCTTGGAGATTCTTTTTTCTTGGGATGAGGCAATCTGTAAGAACAAACAACCCCAAAGCTTTCAAAACCAACTTATTAAAAAAAAAAAAAAAGTCTGGGCACTCTTTAAAACAATATTTCCTTTTGTTTAAAAGATACAAGGTAAAACACAGTCTATTTTCATCAGAGAGTACTGGAGGAAAAGGAAGCTGAGACTTCAGAGGTCAGAATGAACCTCAAAGATGGCCCAGAAAAGCTACCCCTGTCCCAATTTAATTGCATTAGACTCTAGAGTAGTTTATACCATAAAACCTTGTTGAAAACAATACAGCAAGAAGCATGAAATTAGTGGATCCTAACAGCTGGGTGGAAAGCAAATTAGGCAGACAATTAACAGAGAGATCTGGGAAAGAGATATCCAAGGAGAGTCTTTCCAAACCTTCTGGCATCCCAGGATAACTCTGAGCATAATACCTAAGGCCATGCCCTTTGAAGCAGTATCAGAGGCTTCAGAGTGCAGGCAAATAGCTTACTTCACTTAAAATAGTCTAGCCCAGTCTCTAACAAAGAGTCAACCACTCAAATGAGTTCTGATGAAGAGAGACATAAATCCTATTCAGATCTGCTACACTATATTATCTTAAAATGTTCAGTTTTCAGCAACAATGTATATATAAAACATGCAAAGAAATAAAAGAGTATGACCCATACAACAGGAAAAAAAAATAGGAAGCACAAACTACCTCTGAAAGGACTAAAATGTTGGGTTTAACAGACAAAGGCATCAAAGCCACTACTATAAATATATTCAAAGAACAGGGAAACTGTGCTTTAAAAAGTAAGGAAAGTTCTGGTGACAATGTCTCATCAAAAGTTAAGGATGGGAATTCCCTGGTGGCTTAGTGGGTGGGTTAAGGATCTGGCACTGTCACTGCTGTGGCTCTGGTTACTGCTGAGGTGTGGATCTGATGCCTGGCTTGGGAACTTCCACATGCGGTGCATGCAGCCAACCACAACAACAACAAAATTTAAGGACGGACCTGAGTAGGAGCAGTTTTGTCTGCTACTGAAACAAGGTTGGTATCAAATCAAACTTGGTTGTTAGAATATAGAATGTTAATTATAATTCCTGAAATCATAACTAATATAACAAAAATGTATAGAAAATGAAATTTGGAAGTAATCCAAAAAATGCAGTAGGAAAAATACAATATGCCTTAAAAGAAGATAGTATTGAGGGAATTGATGAACAAAAAATACATGATGTGTAGAAAACAGCACAATGGTAAAAATCCTTTATCAGTAATCACTTTAGTTATAAATGAATTAAACTTGTCAATTAAAAGACAGTCTGGCAGAATGGATAAAATACATGATTTGTCTATATTCTGTCTTCAAGTTACTTTAGATCCAGAGATACAAATACATTGGAAACAAAAGAAAGGTAGAAAGATATTTCATCCAGTAGTAAGCAGAAAAAGAGCTTATATGGCTATTCTAATATCAGAAAACAAACAAAAAAAAAACAGATTTTATGTCAAAACTTTTAGATAAAGAAAGTTAGTTTATAAATTGACTAAAGGGTCAAATTATCAAGAAGATATAAAAATTATAAACACAAACACACATAGGTACTTACTGATTCTAAGGCAAAGGCTCATGTCTGTCATGTGTGGGAAGCACCAGAGTTGGTCAGGAAGCAGAGGATGTTGGGAAAGCTGTGGTCAAGGGACTTTATTGTGGAATCTGCAGGAAGGAACAAGAGAGGCCATGTCAGCAGGCTGGTCTGAATAATTTCATTGGCCTGGGGCATAGGCGCTGCCCATGGTTGTCAGTGGTGATTAGGGCACATGGAGAATGGCCTGGCATTTAGGAGTCCAGGAAAGGAGATAGTTATGGGTGGAACATCTAGGTTGCTTGGTTAAATCAGGGCTGAGTTGTTTGTTATAGGCAGGAATTGGCTAACCCCAGGAGGAACAATCTCCCCAGGGTCAGCAGGGCCCCAGATATCAAAATATCAGAATAAATAAAATAAAAGATCTGGTTAATAGAGTATTAGATTATAACCGAAAGTATAAAATACATATCCATGAGCCTAGGCTGCTATAAATAAATGCTTGAATAAAGAAATAAGGGGAAACTCTCCCATGCAGATAAATCCCAAATAATTTCTGTAAATACTCTGCCCTTAAGGAGATGGAATACAATTCCCCAATTCTGAGTGTAGGCTGTGCATAGAGACTTTCTTCCAAAGAGAGCAGTAGGGTCAGGGAGGAAAAAGGGTAGCTTTATGGTGGAGAAACAACAATTCCCCAAGCTAGGTGATTAAAGTTAACATCAACAGTGATGAGTCATATCGTTAGTATGTGCCTTTGCCATGGTGGGTTAAGAATGGCACTTCAGCTCTGTATTCTTTTCTAAAGTGTATTATTTACATTTAATCATGATAAAATATGTGACAAATTCTCACTGAGGGACATGTTATGAAATGTTAAAATACCTAATGAGTAATCCTCCAAATTGGCAAGGGCGAAGAAAGAAAGAAAGAAAGAAAGAAAGAAAGAAAGAAAGAAAGAAAGAAAGAAAGAAAGAAAGAAAGAAAGAAAGAAAGAAAGGAAGAAAGACAGACAGACAGAGAAAGAAAGAAAGACAAAGAAAGAAAGAAAGAAAGAAAGAAAGAAAGAAAGAAAGAAAGAAAGAAAGAAAGAAAGAAAGACAGACAGACAGACAAAGAAAGAAAGACAAAGAAAGAAAGAAAGAGAGAGAGAAAGAAAGAGACAGAAAGAAAGAAAGAAAGACAAAGAAAGAAAGAAAGAAAAGAAAGAAAGAAAGAAAGAAAGAAAGAAAGAAAGAAAGAAAGAAAGAAAGAAAGAAAGAAAGAAAGAAAAAGAAAGAAAGAGAGAAAGAAAATTTGAGAAGACAGTCACAACCAAGCAGAGCCTTGGAACACTTGATAACTAAATGTAATGTGGTATCCTGGATTAGATCTTGGGAAAATGGAATAAAGAACTGATTTTAATTAACAGTAGTATATCAGTCTTGGTTCATTAATTTGGACAAGTACACCCAACTAATAGAAATGCCAGATCCTTAACCCACTAAGTGAAGCTGGGGATCAAACCCATATCCTCCTGGACACTAATGTAGAGTTCTTAACCCTCTGAACCACAATGGGAAATCTAGTTTGTTATTATTATTTTTTTTGATATTGAGCTGTTTGTATATTTTAGAAATTAATCCCTTGTCAGAAGCATCATTTGTAAATATTTTCTCCCATGCAGTAGGTTGTCTTTTCATTTTGTTTCCTTTGCTTGCATTATGATTTCCTTTGCTCTGCAAAAGCTTTTAAGATTAATTAGGTCCTACTTGTTTATTTTTGCTTTTATTTCCATTACTCTAGGAGACAGATCCAAAAAGATATTGTAGTAATTTATGTCAGAGAATGTTCTGCCTATGTTTTCCTTTAGGAGTTTTATATATTTTTTGTTTGTTTGTTTCAGGGCTGCACCCATACATATGGAAGTTCCCAGGGTAGGGGTCAAATCAGAGCTATAGCTGCCAGCCTATACCACAGCCACAGCCACAGCAATGCCTGATCTGAGCTTCCTCTGTGACCTACACCACAGCTCATGGCAATGCTAGATCCTTAACCCCTGAGCAAGGCCAGGGATTGAACCCACATCCTCATGGATACTAGTCTGGTTCATTACTAGTGAACCACAAAGAGAACTCGCTCCTGTAGGAGTTCTATAATATCCAGTCTTATATTTTGTCTTTAATCCATTTCAAGTTTATTTTTACATATGGTGTTAAAGTTCTAATTTTATTCTTTTCCATGTGGTTGTCCAGTTTTCCCAGCACCACTTATTAAAGAGACTGTCTTTTCACCATTGTATATTCTTGCTTCCTTTGTTGTGGATTAACTGACCATATGTGCAGTGGGTTTATTTCTGGTTTTCTATACAGTTCCACTGAACTATTTGCCTGTTTTTTGTGTCAGTACCATAATGTTCTGATTACTGTAGCTTTGTAGTATAGTCTGAAGTCAGAGAGCCTGATCCCTCCAGTTCCATTTTTATTTCTCATGACCTCTTTGGCTATTTTGGATCTTCTATGTTTCCATACAAATTTAAAAATTTGTTGTTCTAGTTCTTTGAAAAATGCCTTTGGTAATTTGATAGAATCACACTGAAGCCATAGATTGCCTCTGGCAGTATAGTCATTTTAACAATGTTACCACTGTATTTTAGAAGCAGATTAACCCTCTATGATTTCATAGGTTCACAGCTTGGGAGGAATTTTGCCTCAGGATGAATCGAATCTCTAGTCTCAACCATATCTGATTTAAAAGTTATTTAGATGAAATTTTGGACTTAGGCTAATTCTAGAATGTATTAAGATCATTTGGCTGTTAGAATAGTGTGAATGTATTTTGCATGTGAGAAGGACATGAATTTGGGGCAGGAAGAGCAGAATTTTATGAGCTGAATTTTGACCCCCTCAAAGTCTTATGTTGAAGTCATAACATTAGAATGTTGCATTAGAATGTGACTGTATTTGGAGATAGGGACTTTAAAGAGGTAATTTAAGTAAAATGAGGTCATATAGGTGACTTAATCTAACATGACTTGAGTCCTTTAAAGAAGAGATTGGGATGTAAGCTGGCACAGAAGTATCACGTGAAAGACACCAGAAGAAGATGCACATCTACTAGCCAAGGACAAGGGCTATAGAAGAAACCAACCTTTCTAACACCTTGATCTCAGACTTCTAACCTCCAGAATTATGAAAAAATAAACTTCTTCTTTTAAGCCATTGAGGCTGTTCTAATTTGTTATGACAGCCCTAGAAAACTAATATACGTGGAAAGTAAAAATGTACTTAATGTATACTGTGAACTAGGTAAGTAGATATTCAGCAAGAATGTTGAAAGTGCCACCTACTCTTTTCCTTCTGATCATACTAAAATGTGATAGCAGAGAGATAACTCTCTAAGAGACTGTTCAACATGATGGAACAAGATCTTAATGATTTTTAATTTTCTCAGCCTCTCCAGATGCCATGCAATTATAAAACTGAGAAATGGCTCATGGGAAAAGATAAAATTTAGAGCATTGCTTCAAGAACTTGGTTCAAAATGAGGTTGAGGGTGAGACAGTAAAATCCTTTGGAAAGATCTCAGAAAGGTATTATGACCTACATAGACGCCCATGAGGCAACAAACTGAGGGAGGCCTGAGACAAACAGTCACTTAGTTCAACAACCTTTCAAAAACTGAGTTATGTTAATGAAATGAGTCAGTTTAGAAAAAGATCCTCCTCCATTCGAGCTTTCAGATGAAACTGCAGCCCCAGTCAACAGTTTACTGTCCTAAGACATCCCAAGGTAGAACCATCCAACTAAGCCCTCCTGTTTTCTGAACTCAGAAGTTGTGTGTAATCATAAACATCTTAAGTTGCAAAATTTAGGGAAGATGGTTTGTTATCTGTAATAGAAAACTGGAACTGTGGGACTGTTGCAAATCCAAAACTGATAATGCAGAAAACTTCTGCCACAGCATAAGTGCTCAATCTACATTATTGACTGCCATTTTTATTAACATTTGTCATATTTGATAAGATTTCCCATTTAAGCATATTTCAAGAATATTGAGAGAATAGCTCTAATTTTATCAAACTTTCAAGAACTTCTGAATAGGCTCCAACAAATAAAATTAACTTCTAGAATAAATTTAGATAGCTATTAATCTCTATTTTTCAAAAGCATATCTCATTTGGTTTCCTGTATTTTACTACTATATAAGTCTTTTTGGTAAGTTTACAGTAACTTACTTTATCCATCCATAAAATGAGAAATAATTTCCACCTATACACCTCACAGGAAATTGTGAAAATTAATGAGGTAATATTTATAAAGCTCTAGAAGCCTTTAAATAGTGCTATAAAATGAGGATTTTATCCCTCTGGGTAGTTTTATCTATTTTTCTCAATGGCTTCCAGCATGGTGATAGAAGAAATGATGGGGAGATAAGTGAATAAGTAAGATGATGGGAGAGAAGGTGGGAGAAAGAGAGGAAAAAATAGAATAATAAATTATAGCAGAAGTGACTGGCTTTGAAAATTTAATGAAAGTGTATTTTTTACTTCCCAATCACAGGTTATTTTCAATTACATGCAAATAACCATATTTGAGAGCTGTCTGGCTTCTTTTTGGTATTATTGGGTTTAACTTGGGTGATATTAATTACATCTTCACAATTCCTTTGACACTTTTTTTTTACTTCTAATGTAAATATGATTATTTCCTATAATGAAAAGAAAGTCCATCAAAATAACCAAATCTTCTATATATTTTTATCAACCCCTTCTCTTCTTATTCAATCAATATTTTACAGATTTCTAATGCTTTAATAGTTCTCTTTTATACACATGCAAATGTTTGTGTATATATAAATACAAGAATATATAATAGGGCATTAAAATGGAGTATCTCCTGGCTCATGTTCTGTGACACACAAAGTGCAAAAACAGAAGCATAGGTGACAAATTATATCAAATTTCCGAAAAGAGAGTCAGTCCATTTAAACAAGATTTGCCTATATACAACACGATAACCACTTGTTAGACCCATAGCTAATGGCACCCACCAATATTCTTAACCAATCCAATCAAAGAGGTTGGAAATGTAGAGACTCTTTGGTGAGCTACCTGTCTTACTAAGTTATTCTAGGATAGAGACAGGGGAACTTTCGTCTTATAGCAGGCCGTGTGGGGGCAACACAGAGACCTTTTACAAGTTCACTGGAACTTGGAGAACACAGTACTTGGTATGTGACTGACACTTCATCATTTCAAAGAATAAGAGACTGCTTCAGTTTCTTATTCTTGAGACAGTAAAATAGAAGACATTGATTCAAAAGTAACTCCACACTCAATGATCAGGAGTTAAATTTGCATGCTTTTTACTGATATAATGAACTTGGATTATTTAACCCATGTGTCATAAAAGTCACTCAGACAAAAGTCTTTGAAATAGAGAGGAAGAGGAATACAGTTTCATCCTCAGGAACTGAGAAAAGATACCTCTAAGTGGCACACTGTGAGGTACGTAGGACGATCACTGCGTATAAGAGATCCAGAGTGAGCAAAGAGATTTTCTCTGAAGACAGCACAGAAGTGCTCCCAGCAGAATGCAGCTGGCTATGTACATGACCGCCCCTTATAATATCCTTGCCTGTCTCCTCAGACCACTGCCTATTTCACCTCACCACTGCATCCTGATCAGTCAGAGGCAATCTCCTGAGTGAGAGAGACCATGTCAGGGGCAAGAGGTAAGGTGCTTAATCTGAGCCTTCACGGGCTTCTCTATACAGAAGTAGTAAAAGATATGCAGTAAGAGACGTTTTGGCTTTAAGTTTAGAGTTCTGAACTTCCAAGGTTCTGGACATTTTATTAACATGAGGGCTTTAGCCATTCCCCTTTTATCTAAGACTAGAGAAGGCTTTTCCATAAATTTTATAAATAGGAATTGGCATTATCTTCTATTATTTATGGGGGCTAGGGAGATAGGTAAAAAAGAACAGAGAAAAAATAAGTCCTAAAGCTTAAGTTTACTTGAAAACACCTGGATGATATTTCAGACTGGCTTATATTTTCAAAACTAATGGAGGCTTTATAAAAATTACTTCTAGGTTTATTTTGCTCATTTTCTTCTATAAGTAGATTTTAGATTGATTTTTATTTCACTTAAATTCCTTTAGATGAATTTTTACACATAGAAATATACTCTCTTCCTCTGTATTATCAAAAAAAAAAATAAAATAAGCAGGCTTTCTATCTGAGCATGCTGTAGTAGTAAAAGGCACTTAGATGTTTTATGTCCAAAATAGTACATTGGGATCTTGTAATCACCCTATTGGGTGAGGTTATGTGAGAAATTGTATTATCTAAACTGGCTTTAAAATAACTTTCCTCGAATTTGATTAAGAACCATGAGGTTGCGGGTTCGATCCCTGGCCTCGCTCAGTGGGTTAAGGATCCAGTGTTGCCATGAGCTGTGGTGTAGGTTGAAGACACAGCTCAGATATGGCTTTGCTGTGGCTGCAGTGTAGGCTGGCAGCTACAGCTCAGATGAGACCCTAGCCTAGGAACCTCCATATGCCATGGGAGCAGCCCTATAAAAGGCAAAAAGACAAAAAATAAAAATATAACTTTCCTTATATATACTTTGTTTTTGAATATGAGTACACTATTTTTAAATGGTATTATTATGAAAATATTCTTATTTATCAATTCAAGAACTGAAAGTGGAGAAAAATGGCTGGAAGTTGCATATTGTATTGGTTTGAAGAATGGACTTTGGAGCTACACGATATGAATTTGAATTTGGCTCATCCAGTTTATATCTTTGTGTCCTTAACACATTTTCTAACCTGTTTGTGCTCTAGTTTCTTCATGTGTACAATTGAAATAATAATAGCAATAACTCTAATGGTTGGGAGAGGCATTAAGTGAGTTGATATTAATGAGCTGTTAAAAAGATGTTCAATATTGCTAATCATCAGAGAAATGCAAATCAACCACAATGAGCCATCAACTCATACTTCTCAGCATGGTTATCATCAGAAGAACACAAATAATAAATGCTAGTGAGAATATGGAGAAAAGGGAACACTTATTGTGGTGGGAATGTAAATTGGTGCAGCCACTATGGAAAATAGAATGGAGGTTCCTGAAAAAACCAAATATAGAACTATCATATGGCCCAGTAATTTCACTGCTGGGTATGTATCTGAAAAAAAGCAAAGACACTAATTTGAAAAGAGCTATGCATCCAATGTTTGAAGCAGCATTATTTGTAACTGCCAACCTAAGTGTCCATCAGTAGATGGATGAATAAAGATGATGTAGTGTGTGTATATACACACACACACACACACACACATATAAAAATACTACTCAGCCATCAAAAGAATGAAATAAAACAATAAATTCCTTTCTTTCTTGCTATCTTGGCATTCCACCACACAGTAAAGCACACAATAAATCTTATGTGCATAAACTTTGCCGCAGGCTTTGTTTTCTAAGGAAACTTGTCTAAGACATTTAGCAACAATAATCCCAGATTAAATCAGATGACGTTAAGTCTTTGTCCTGGGAACTGTTGTGAAATGAGCCATTGTTTGGGAAGGAATCTCTGTAGGTTTCAGAGGAAATTGAGCATGATAGGGGTAAAATATCAGCTCAGGTTTGGTTTTCTCTTTGAGTTTTGAAGAAGATTAAGCTTCCATCATGATACTGATGTATCAGTTATTTGATTTTCTATTAAAATTGTATTTATATGGCATCATATCACATATGTGATAATGTACATGTATTATAATATTCACTTGTGAAAAAGTGGCATAAAAGTGTTTTGCATAGAACTCACAATTTTTATCAAAGTGTTATGGAATTAAGCCTAATGAATGATATGAAGAAGCATTAATTAAATATGCATAGGTATTAATTTGATATGTATTTGATATAGTGATATTTAAAGTAAAGTTTTAACATAGTGTAATGGATAACATTAAAAGATTTGAAATCCATTCTCAATCATCTTCTTGGTTTAACTTGTAATGAGACCTTGAAGAAGTCACCCAATTTCTCTGGTTCTTAGTTTTCTCATTAATTAATAAAATTAATGAGTTGAACTATATAAATTGAAAGGCCTCTTCCATGTCTAACATTGCGATAATCCATAATAATTAAGTAGCATTATTTGGGAGAGTATAATAAAGTACATAGCTGGTTGTCAAAGATCACAGAGTTTTTCCTATGCCAATTCAGCTGCCTGCTCTAAAATATTGACTGAATTCAGAAAAACTTGAGAGAATGTTAAATCGTATCAATGAGGTCGATGATCATTCTATGTAACTAAGGCTATACTGGGCCAAGGGGAATAAAAATAGAAAGAAGGACATATGTTGTCACTGCTGTGGCTTCAGTTACAGCTACGGATTGAGTTTGATCCAAGGCCTGGGAATTTCCCCATGTTGTGGGCACGGCTGAAAAAACCCAAAAGAAAAAACAAACAAACAAAAATATGATTTACAGTCATTCAACAAACTTTTATTAATTATCTATGGTGGGTTAACATTTACACTTAATATGGGATGAGTAATTTATGACAGAAGTGCCCTGCCTTCAAGTCAATGGCACATTTACATGATTCAAAATGATTTCAAGTAACTTTGAGATTGTTAGTTGGTTAAGGAACAAAAGTGCTAAAAAATGAATGCGTGGTTCATAAAACTCTTAGAGAAATGTTGAACAACCAGGCTGTGAAAAAGGCCGGTTGGAGTTCAAGAGCAAATATAAGTAGATGCTCCCTTTCTCTTAATCATCTCTTCTTTTTTTGTTAAACTTAAATCATGTTTTTTTTGTTTTTTTTGTATTTTGGGTTTTTTTGGCTGTGCCCATAGCATGTAGAAATTCCCAGGCCATGGATCAAACCCAAGCTGTAACCAAAGCCACAGCAATAACAATGCTGGATCCTTAACCTACTGAGCTGCAATGGAACTCATAATCATCTCTTCCTTATACCATATTTTCCATGACTGATATGTCTTTCTGACTGAATCAGTTTATTTTACAGGGAAGAAAACGTGGCTGCTGAGGGCTGATGAGTTCTACATCTTACTGTTTAAGTCAGTGGAGAAGAATCAATATGCAGCATTCTTTTGTCTTTTGTCCAAGCCCAGAGTTGTTGAGAAAAAGTAGAATATCACAACTTGACTCAGATATACGTCCAAGACTACTTCAATTCAATCACAGATTAATCAACCTGTCCCAGGGCTGGGTCTCTGGCCAATCAGAATGGATGCAGAAAGCATTGGAGAAGTGCCTAGAGAGGAAACTGCCTTACAGTGATTCTACTTTCCAGCTGTTAGCTCATGGTGTAGTCCAAGAGATACATGAGAAGTGTCATGTCAGCCAGGAACTATGTGGAAAACTATGGGAGCATCAAACGTCAACATTTTATTCCATAAAAATGACCATATTTTATAAATAGGTATTAATAAAATAGTGATATTATTCCTAGGATAGAAAGTAATGAATTGAGAAAATGTATTTTATTGGGTACATAAATAACTGTTGGCTAATATATTTAAGTGATTGTTGGGTTGGCCAGGATTTTCACTTTCTTACATATGAGATTTCCTCATTTTTAATAGTCACTAGGTGGCAATTCTGGGGCCAAAAGTCACAGTATCTGATTATTAATGTAGTTTTATGATCTATTAAATTTGCTGTTCATAATGGAAAGATACCATTATCTGGGGAAATTAGCTATATGGGCTTTTTTTATGTATATCTGTTTTTATAAGGTTGAGTGACTATACAATCCAAATGTAGATAACTCAGTGTTCTCTAAATGCTATTTGACTAATACCCATAATTATGAAAAGTTTCCTACATTTTCTCTTAAATTCCTCTCTTCATGGCATTTCACCAGTTTCTTTTTGATCACTAAGAATAATGTAGCATAGCTATAGAAAATGTTTGTCTCATTAAAATTTACCCTACTGCAAGTTCAGAGGATTGTAAGTGTACGTATAATTTTATTTCCACTGGGTGATTTTTGTAATGTGTATGAGCCATTCTCTCTAATGGAAAGTGCAATAGTAAGATGCTTTAAATAGGCATTAATCCTCACAATACATTTGTGAGTTAGGTAAGCAACATGAAGCGTAGAGCCAAAATAAGCATTATCCACATTAATCCACCTTTACAGCCTGCAAAACTAGAAATTATATATCATGAACAAAAGATATTTGCAAAAGAAATAGTAGGGATACTTTCTGGTTGTCATAGATGAAGCAAAAGAAGAGTACAAAACTTTTTTTTTTTTTTAGAAAAAGAAACAATAAATTAAAATAACACAAAGCAATGCAAAATAATTGTCATGTAAGAGAAGAGATAAAGTATTTGGCTGCTTATCCAGATAATAAAACTTGGATATTGATTCTATAAAAAAAAATTTACTGCCTACAATTCTATTGCTGCAAAGCTTCTTTTCTTCTCCACCTTAACTGACATGCTAACTTGTTCTTGTCAAATGAATCAGCTAAGATAGTCTACTAATTTATTTGGATGGAAGCTTAAAAAATAATACAAGCAAAACCAAAGCAAAAAAAAAAATGACTTTTGGGCTGCCAACACTTCAATGAAGAATTAATTATTCTGTATCTTATTTGTATATAATAAAATAAATTCCACTAAATTTTCTAAAAATAATGTTATCTTAAATGATAATTTATTTTTCCTATTCTAGACCTAACATAAAAAAAAATCCTATAACCCTCACTGAAGCTATTTGGAATCAGGTAGATTGTAATTTGTTTAAAACATATATGGAATATGGAAAAGGACATGCCAATGCTTAATGAAAATAGAAATACAGCAAATTAGGATTCACTTACACTAGTCAATCACCAAACTACAAAAAAGTAATAACTTTTGAAGTTCTTGCTATGGCACAGTAGATTAAGAATCTGACTGCAGTAGCTCTGGTTGCTGCAAAGGCACTGATTCAGTGGGTTAAAGGATCCGGCATTGCCAGAACTGTACGTCACAGTTGCGACTGGAAACTTCCATATGCCGTGGGTGTGGCCATAAAAAAAAAAGAAAAGAAAAGAAACTTTGTAATTCTTAGCCGTCTTCATGTAACAATTGAAGTCTTCACCAATATGGTTGATTAGACAAAAAATGAATCATTAAGTCACCAAATTAATGTTGAATCTAAACTTATTTATCTGTGGAATTATTTTATCTCATAAATCTTACATGCCTGCACTTAAACATAAACCTTAGGTTCTTTGATAATATATTTCAATAATATTAACTGGTTTTATTTAAAGTGATTGTTCATGTATATCATTTTAAACCAGTCCACACACAAAATTTTGCAGGCACACTTCTCCATATAAAATATGGAATAGAACACTTGAATAAAATTTTCTGTATTTTCTCCATTATTAGAATGAAATTATAAATGCTTAGATGTATGAAAAAGGTGAGTCCAAGAAAAACTTAACTATATTTATCTTGCCCTGGCATACTGCTTTTGCTGATTCAACAGAACTTCAATTTTCAAAGAAAAAATTTTAACCTCTATCAAACATTTCAAAAACAGAAAAGAATTTTAAAATATCACTTTTTATGAGAAGAATTTGAAAATTTATGCCTATAGCACAAGATGAACTAATTTTTTTTTTGCTTTTTTGGGCCACACTTGCAGCATACCAGCATACGGAGGTTCCCAGGCTAGGGGTCGAATCTGAGCTGCAGCTCTCAGCCTACACCATAGCCACAGCAACGTGGGATTTGAGCCACATCTGTGACCTATACTATAGCTCATGGCAACATCAGATCCTTAACCCACTGAGGGGGACCAGGGATTGAACCAATATCCTCATGGATACTAATTGTGTTCTTAACCCACTGAGCCATAATGGGAGCTCCTTGAATTAAAATATTATACAATATTATATAATATATAACATTAGGTGTATATATATGACAAACTCAGTATCAGAAGGAAACTTTTTTAAAAACATCAATTGCATAATAAAGATAAAAGTCAAAATATTCCTGAACATTCATGTCTATTGACAGATATGTTATTGTTCACTTGATGTAAGCTGTCTCCTACGATATTTCTGCTTATTTTTCAATTTTGAGAAATCTTAAAACCTCATAAAATTATGCCTAAAGTCATCAATTTACTTAATATAGGACTAAAGTATATTCACAATTATAATATGTCACATTACTTTGAACACTGTCAGTACAAAATCTATGGTTATAGATAAAATTAGATGGTTTTGTATGGCCAATTTTGAATTATTTACATAAAGATGCTGCCACTTTTTATCCCTCAAAAAATCTTGTGAAAGCCTAATTTACTTGCCTGTATTTAATTTAAGTTCAGTTTCAGTATGATAGGATGTATTGTGACATAAAGAGATTGCCTATTTCACTTAACCTCCTGAACCTTAATTCCTTATCTATTGTTTTTTGGTGGATGCAGAAGCAAAGTGTTGGTGGTATTCATGGAATAACTGAAGATGAGCCATCAAGCTTCAAGTACACAGCTGAATTCAGCTCTGAAGTGCCAGAGAACATAACTGAAGGTCGATTAATGGGATCATGTCAAGTGGTGAGACTGCTGAGTGTTTGCATAGCCAGAGGGCAACCTAGCTTTTCCAAGGAGATTATTCTCAGCAACAGAACCACTTCTATGCTTGTTCTTTGCTGAGAGAAAAAGCTCAGTGCATTTCAAACCACATTTAGGTTTCTCTAAGCTTTTTTTTTTTTTTTACCCACTTGCAGAACAGGTAGATGGATAAAACAGAGGTGATTGCTCATAGCCCTTTTAAACATGGATTGCAAAACTGCCAACTGAATGCTCAAGGGGATGGAAGGAAAAATGCAATCAGATTCAGTGCTAAGGAGGAGCTTTGCAATAAGCCAGCCTTTTTGAACTTAAGGCTATTAAACAAATAAAAAACGACGGCAAGTTATACATATGCATACATTCTTTTTCTCATATTATCTTCCATTGTGTTCAATCACAATTGATTATGATATACTTCCCTGTGCTGTACAGCAGGACCTCATTGCTTATGCAAGTTTGCAGCTACTAACCCTAAACTCCCAGGCCATCCTACTTCCTCCCCTTCTCCTTTGGCAACCGCAGGTCTATTCTCTATGTCCATGAGTTTGTTTCTTTTCTATAGATAGGTTCATTTGTGCCATATATTAGATTCCAAATATAAGTGATATCATATGGTATTTGTCTTTCTCTTTCTGACTTACTTCACTTAATGTGAGAATCTCTAGTTCTATTCGTGTTGCTGCAGATGGCATTATTTTGTTCTTTTTCTGGTGGAGTAGTATTCTGTTGTGTATATGTACCACATATTCTTAATCTATTTATCTGTCAATGGACATTTAGGTTGTTTCTGTGTGTGTGTGTTAAATAATTGGGTCACTTTGCTATATAGCAGAAATTGACAGAATATTGCAAATCAACTACAATAACATTTTAAAAAGAATTAAAAAATATATAGCCATGATTACTGTTGAAAGTGGATAAAAAAACAATGGCAGGTGAAAATTGAAAGGTCTAAAATTAAAGTGGTTTAATGTGAATTGGAAAAGGATGTAATTTAACAAAATATTGCCAGAATTATAAAATGAGGTAAAAGTTACCGAGATTTGAGCTGTCAAATCGTATAAGGAAATAAACAAGACAATATGCCAAACATATCTGTGAGGAGGACAAAAAATTACATGAAAATTATAGAGAATTTTGAATGCTAAGCTTATATGGGGCTTTAGTCCTGTTTAAACACTCTTTAAGAATTCGTTTTTGTTTGTTTCTTCTGCAATTCAAACTTGACTAGTCTCTGTTCTTCCAACATTCCCTGAGTATCTCTACCTCTGAATCTCAGCACCCACTATTCCTCTCTTGATAAGAATCAAATACCTCTGTCAGTTTCCTCAAAGTCTATTCTTTGACGTTTACTTCAAAGTTGCCATTCCCATCAAGCCAATTCCAACCACTCCAGTCAGTAGGAATCCACTTTTTTTTTTTCTCTTTTGTCTTTTTAGGGCTGCACCCATGGCATATGAAGGTTCCAGGGTAGGAGTCCAGTCGGAGCTGTTGCTACCGGGCTATGCTAGAGCCACACCAATGCCAGTTCTGAGCTGTGTCTGTGACCTACACCACAGCTCATGGCAACACCAGATCCTTAACCCACTGAGTGAGGCCAGGGATTGAACCAGCAACCTCATGGTTCCTAGTCAAATTTGTTTCCTCTGTGTCAAATTCGTTCCCTCTGTGCCACAGGAACTCCAAAATCCACTTCTTTAAAAATTTTAGTTGTTACTCTGTACCCTTATCTGGAGTTTTCTCTTATTTTTCTTTGAATTGTGAGTTATCGTTGTATGTGCAGATTCCATTTGGAGCATGTTTGCTTAAAGTGTCTGCATGATATCCAGGTGAAGATGTCAGCTAATGACCTCAAACATAGAATGAAACTCCAGAGGATTTTAGAGTCAAAAAAGTAGTCTATAGCTTTATTTGAATCTTAGTGGTAACTGTGTGAATGAGCTAGATCGTAAGGAAATAAATCCAGAGAAAGGCAGCCAAAGGTTCATACTTAACTAAACTTTAATCTTAGTTACTGAGAATTTTTGCATATATCTTACTTTGTAATATCTCTATTAGAGAACTGAAGAGGTCAGCCTCCCAGTTTCCAATGGAAAAAAATAACACATTAAGATTTTGTCGATGGAAACTGCTTTTGGGGGTTTCTTTTCTCTTTTTCACCCTCTACTCAAACCAGGGTGGAGGTGGGGATTCAGTTTAAATTCTTCAGTTTGCCTTTGAATTTTGATACAACTCAAGGACAGGATGTTAACCAGCAGAATTTATAAAACCAATGCAAGTGATACATGTTTATTTCTTAGTATTATCTAAAGGAGAAAATAATAAAGAGGTTTTAAAAGTGATTCTGAAAATTGTCTTTCTCTTGAAGTTTGAACTTCTCATTTGCTCCTTATAGAGAGGAGCTTAAAAATTCATGCTGATGAATTTAGAATCTGGCCTGTAGTAAGATATCTCCCTGGCCAAACATTTGCCTAAACACCCCCTCATCCAAGCAAATTGGACAGGCCTACTGGGCTCTGTGGTTTGTCCTGAGTAAGGGCAAAATGAAGCTGGGCACAAGTGGAGAAGAACAAATCTTCGGTTTTCTATTTCCCTGACATTTTACTTACTTAATCTATCATGCTTACAACTAACCAATGAAGTTAATAGTATCTTGGATTTATGGATAAGAAAAACCACAGTTTTAGAGGTTAATTAAGTTGTGAGAGGTTGCTTACTGAGTAATTAGCCAAACTTGAATTTGAACCCAGGTGAAGAAATAAATTTCATTCAGGTCTAAACCTGCCCTGCTGGGGATATGAAATATCAAGAAAGCTGATGCTATAAAACCCTTTGATCCAGGCTTAGAGAAATCTTTGTAAAATCTGTATCTGAGTTTTCATCATTCCTTATAATGAGGAGAAAAGAAGGCACTTAATCAGAAAACATGGAGGCTCAGGAGGATGCAGAACCAGAAGGGAAGAATCTGAGGTGAGTCAATGGAGGCAGAGCAGCAATGATAATAATAGCACATTCAAGGATATGAAGGGAAGGCAAGGCTGCTGTTCCAAGGACAAGGGCACTTCAGAGATTTTTATCGTCACTGACATCTGCATGGACATTGTTCTGGCTTACTTTGGCTCTTGCTAAATTATTACTAATTGCATTAGTCTCCTAAGAACTGCCATAATACATTGCCACAAAGTTGGTCACTTAACAAAAAAGAAATGTATGCTCTCTCCCCGTTCTGGAGGCTGGAAGTCCAAATCAGTGTTGCCAACTGGTGAAAATCAAGGTGCTGGCAGGGCCACATTTCCTCCAGGGAGTCTAGGGGAGACTCTGTTCCAGTGAGTTTCATAGCTGGAGTGGGCTGCCATCACTCCATTCTATTTCTCTGTCTTCCCATCACTTTCTCTTCCATGTATTTCTTCTGAGTATCTCTCTTATAAGGACATGTTTGATGGCATACAAGATGCACTGGGATAATCAAGGATAAGACCCTTTTCTCAAATCCTTAAATTAATTGTATCTTTAGCCATAGAAGGTATTATTCACAGGTTCCAAGGATGAGGACATGAACACATCTTTTAAGAAGACATCATTCAGTACACAGTAGTAACCAAATGACAGATGGACACCTGGTTAGTATGATTTCAATAACACGGATATGTGTCTTTTCACCATCTACTATGTTATTTTGATTGAACAATATGGTAGTGTTACCAGAATGGTGGATAGATACTGGAAACGAAGTGTTATAGTTTAGGCATAATTTTATCAGGAAATAGGAATTGGAGGTGGGAGGAGTGCAAGATTCCTTCAAATCACAGTTCTCATCCCTTGAGCTCCAGCCCTGCTAGGAGACAGGGAGCAAGTGCTTCAAGTAAATATTCATATGTATATATTATCCAGAGTAATAAGAGAGAAGATATCCACAAATAATGTTTTATTAAATGAGTCTCAAAATTAAGCACTTCATGTAATTGGGTGAAAAAAAGCATGCATTGCAAAATAACAGGTTCAGGCAAATGAGTAAATGTAATTATTATACGTATCATGGAAAGAAAATATTCTCAGAAACCATTAAAAGAATCAAGTTTAAAAGGTTTGGTAATCTACTACCTCCCCCAAGATTTTCAACTTATAAACAGTTAATAATATTTTTCCATATCTGTTAAGAGGTTAAAAAAAAAAAACCTAACACATACTTTATAAAATAGTTGTGCACTTTTAAAGTAATTGCTACTCTGTTTGTTTTTACCTAAATTTCAACAGGTAATTTGGTACAGACGTATCAACAATGAACAAAGATGGAGACAAGGGGATATGTGCAATAGCACTCTGGAATCCCCAGAGCTTTGTTACTGGGAAAGTATAGCTTTGTTGGAGACAGAAACACTGGAAAAAGAGAAATCTGCAACTCCCAGGGTAGGGTAATGATTACAGCTACAGGAGCTTATAGAAGAAAATTATGTAGATAATATCAACAGTGCTAACCTGGCAGAATATCTTATAAACATTAATTCAGATCTAATTCCAAACCAAAGCAGAAGGAACTGATTGGAAGCAGAGAAACACAATTCTGATGTTTCCACCATAAACACATACAAGGAGTTCACAGAATTCTAGCTGTTCCTTGTATTATGATTAATACGCCTTTCAATCTTTTGAAGTATTACAAAAGACACTTCAAAATGCAAATTGTTATTATTTTTTTGAAATCCCATGAGGAATATTATAAAAATGCATGTCTTATTCAACCTTACATAGTAAAAGGAATAAAAATGAAGTCTGTCTAAGCTTTAAAGAAGACAGACAACAAATACAAATTGGTCTCTCTTTCTTTAACATGTTTCCATTCTCTATAAATAATGTACATTTTTACACAGCTTTTTTGTTAGATGTACATATCTTTGAGGTTGAATCTTTAATTCCATATATTTGAAAGCATAGGAGGTCAAATTTTTCAATCAAAAATTTTCTCTGGATGTTTACTAAGGTAGATTATACTATGCTCTTGCATTAAAATAATACTAATAATGATGATAATAATAATACATCTAGAACATATAGTGCCTACTATGTACCAATGTCTATTCTAAGTCCTTTACATAAATTAATTTATTCAATCTTCAAAGTAACCCTACAGAGTATAACTATGTTCATCCATTTTATAGATGAGGAAACAGGCATGTATGTTTATCAGAAGAAAAAATATTATTTCTGAAAAATAGTCACCAATGTTCACTATAAACCAAGTCAATTGATCTTTGATAGTATTACAGCTTCTTAGCTCCAAGTTTTCCAGATAATTTTATAACTAATTTATGTAATAGCAGGATTGACTCATCTACAGTATATAATTTTGAATACATTATTGCTAGTGCCAGCTTGATCCTTGAATTCAATTTTGCATTAATAAAAACTTTGCAGTTTATTCATTAATTATACTAAGAAACAATAGTTACTTATGCAATTTTTAACCTAAGCAAAATATTCAAGTTAAATTCTGTTAGCATGGAAAGACTGAGTATTTTTTCATATGTATGGAATATACAACTGTATATATAAATATTATATCCATCAATCTATATCTATCTATATATCTAGATGGAGAAAGAGAAACAAAAAGATGGAAAGAGAGACAAAAATAGAGACAGGCACAAGGACACCAAAATGGCTATCAGTTCTTGAGCTTTTATATAGTAAAAGCCCTTTTTATCCAAAGCAACTGATGTAATTATTCAGTTAATTAACTAAAAAGTCAGGTAAGCATAAAAGTCAAAAAAATGTGATTCGTATATGCCTCATTTCTTTTAATTAACACATAAGTAAACATTCATTTGATAACCTTTGGTATAGGTCCAAGTGCTTTCCTTGAATGTTAAGTCACAAATTAAAGTTCTAGGATACGTTTTGTTCACAAACTATACTCCTAAAATATAGTGAAATATTTGCATTTGGATTCCCATTAAGTGGAATGAGAAATTAAAAATATCAGAGTTCCCGTCATGGCTCAGTGGTTAACGAATCTGACTAAGAACCAGGGGTTGCAGGTTCGATCCCTGGCCTCGCTCATTGGGTTGGGGATCCAGCGTTGCTGTGGGCTGTGGTGTGGGTCGCAGATGCGGCTTGGATCCTGTGTTGCTGTGGCTGTGGCTCTGGCCTAGGCCGGGTGCCTACAGCTCCAATTAGACCCCTAGCCTGGGAACCTCCATATGCCATGGGTGTGGCCCTAGAAAAATACAAAAAAAAAAGACAAAAAAATAGGAAAGGCAATATAAATATTGAATACTCACTTTTATATCTTCTAAATATTAATAGCATTTTACAATTTCCCAATTCTAACATATTTTAAATTTAATTTTTATTTTAGTGATTGACTTTGAATAAATATTTCCACAATATAATCCCAGGTTTAAATTAAATCATAGTTGTTTTCTTTTACCTGCTCATGTTGTACTCATTTACATAAGATTTATCTAAATCATATATTTACGATAAAAATAAGTCAATTGGAATTGGCATAAATAGGTAGCAAAGCTCTTGATTAGCATATTACTCCATGTATAGGAGCTAAAACAATCAGGCATACTGAAGAATAACCCATGGCTATGAATATGCAACTTCAAGGCGTTCCTTCAGAGGAAATGAAGAACCTGAGTTAATTTGGTTAATCCATTCCCTGTCTACTTTAGTCACATCTACCCTTTTTATGGTCCTCACATTTTAAGAAGTAACCAAGAGAAATGTGACTCCAAACATATATATATATATATACATAAACATATTAAAAAAGATAATTATTCCATAAGTAAACATTGCTGGAAAGCGTAAGAAAAGGGTATAGAAAAAAAATCATTACACTTCCTAGGTTCTTGCAACCTATAATGCTCGAAGTTTTAAATGATTGGCTTAACTATTAAGTTTTGTGATTAAAATAAAAAATTCCACAAGTAAAAATATGATAATCAAACATGAAGATAGCCTAAAAATATGGGATATAAAATTAGGAAGTGTATATGTTAAAATTTTCTGGTTAAAGAAGAAAAATAGAAAAAACTGAAATTATGCAAAGCACAATTTAGTACTCAAAAATATGGGCTCTTAAGTTAGGTTGCCTGAGTTCAATTCAGGGTTAAAATTATACAGCTATAAGCATATGACAAATGTTCAATTTTACTAATCATCAGAGAAATACAAGTCAATACCGCAATAAAATATAACCTCACACCTGCTAGGATGACTACTATTGAAACAAAGCAAAATAAACAAACAAAAAATAGCAAATGTTGGTGAAACTGTGGAGAAACTGAAACACTTCACTGTTTGCCAGATTGTAAAATAGTGCAATCTCTATGGAAAAGAACATGGCGGGGGGGGGGTCCTTAAAAAATTAAAAATAGGACTTCCACATGATCCAGTAATCCCACTTCTGGGTTTAGAATCAAAGTAATTGAAAACAGAATCTTAAAGAGATACTTGCATACTCATGTTTATGTCACCACTTATTGTAAGAACTAAGAAAGGGAACCAACCTAAATGCCCATAGACAGATAAATGGACAAAAAAATTTTCCTATATACATACTGTTGGGAAGGAAAAACTTTCCTGCTTCCCTCTCCAGCTCTTTACTTGGAGGGTCTGCAAATTAAACTGGCAAAAGACAGATTAGCAAGAGAAAATATAGATGTTTTCAAGTATGTACATGGGAGTTCACAGAAAAATGAGACTCGAGAAGGTGGTTAAAATTTGGAACATATATATCATCTTAATAAGGAAAAGGAGGTGGAGAAAGGGACTTATGGAAAAACAAGTGACTTTTAAGAAAGACGAATGGGTCCTTAGGAGGATAGATGGAATATAAAATAGTTTTCTAACAATGTCTGGTAGGATTTAATGCTGATTTCTCTCTAGTGATTAGTCAATCTTCCCTAGTAAAGGAAGTCCCCAAAACACTTGTAACATTTGGCTTCTTTTGGGAGACTCTTTTTAAGAAGATAAGAGAGTTAAAAATGACTTCAAATTAAAAAAAAAAAAACAATTATGCCATAATGGTCTCTTCTGAATCACCTCAAAACAATGGAGTATTCAGCCATAAAAAGAAAGTTCTATTGTATGATACAACAGATTAATCTTGAGGACATGCTAAATGAAATAAGCCAGTCCCAAATAAATGAACAGAATTCCATTTATATGAGGTCAAATTCATAGCAACAGTAAGTAGAATGATGGCTATCAGGGGCTGAGGAGAGAAAAGAAGAGTTATTTAACAGGTATGTATAGTCTTTCACTTCTGCAAGTTGAAAAAGTTCTGGAGGACAGCAAATACACTTAATACTACCGAACTGTAGACTTAACAATGGCTAAAATTGTAAATTTTGTTTTACAGACTTTTTAGCACAATTTAAAAGATAAACTTTATTATCTAGATAACTTTGTCTAAGGCTCCTAGCGTGTCTCAGCCTCAGTATTCATCACCTGTAAAATGGTGATTATAGTGATTTTTGACAGGTTGTTATGTAGAAAAAAATGAGATAATAAACTTCAAAATAAATTTCAAAGACTTCACACGATGCCTGTCACACAAAGAGAGTAGAGAACAAATAGAATTATAGGAAAAAAAGCAAAATAATTAAAGGTTATATTGGTTCAGAATGGAGAATTCAAAAGAGCTTACACAGAATGTAATATGTACAATGAATAACTTCCGTGCCTTAACAGATCTGTTTACCCCCATTGTGAGAGGACAATGAATCTCAGGAAATTTCTGAGGAATTTCTTTTTTCTAATTTCATTTTATGGCCACACCCACAGCATATGGAAGTTCCTGGGCCAGGGATTGAATCCAAGCCTCATCTGTGACCTACACCAAAGCTGCAGCAACACTAGATCCTTCAACCCTCTGCTCCAGGCCTGAGATAGAATCCACACCTCTGCACTGACCTGAGCCACTGTGGTCAGATTCTTAACCCACAGAGCACCACAGAAGGAACTCCATCTCAGAAATTTCTTTTAAGTTAAAATTCTGTTAAGGAATTGCGATCTTGATTTCTGCCATGATTCATGATAACCTCTTAGCTCTATGACCAGCTAATGATTTCTTTTTTTTTCCTTTGTAGAAACCTTTAAATGGAAGATTTCCCCAACATTTGGTGAAATAATCAGAAACAAATGAGCAACGTTTTCCAGGCTTTCCAGTCTTGCAATAGCTCCATTCAATAAGAATGAAATTCAAAGACAAGTGTGTGTTGAGGTGTGGGGAGGTGGTTAACAAGGGGAAGAAAAGGAAATAGAAGTTAAAAAACCAAAAATTTTACCTGCATAGTTTGTCCATCTTCTCACCTGCTGTTTTTATCTTTTAATTTTTTATCTCCCTAATTATATCCTCATCAGGGAGTATACCATGCTTCATTGCCTGATGCTATAAAAACTCAAGTTAAAAAAAATGATTTTAAATCTCTTCCACCTGTATTCTTCTAATTTCCTATCTAGATTCTAAGGCTGAATGATATCCAAAGACAGTACTTTATGTGTATGTATTTGCATGTGTGCATATCGCTTTTTAGAGCTCAATTTTTTTTGCTATACCTGGTTTCCTGTTCCATAAATGACATAACTGATACACTGGAGGTAAGTTATGAATCCCATTTATCTATTTAAATATTTGGGAATGGTTTGGGAAGGCAATTCACTGGAGGGGGAGAAAGTCCCTTAGGATTTGATCTCATTTACCTGGTGCTTTCATTTCTCAGATCATTTGAGATGCTAATTACAAATTGTTTTTGATCATGCAGATGACCCAGGTAGTGGCACTGTGGAATGAAATCACCATTTGAATATATCTCTGCTCTAATGAAGGTTATGCACTCAGGGACCCAGAGTAAGGAATAAATAGAGCACTACATAGCCTGTTTTTCTTTGTTGTCTCAGCGTCTCTACCAGTGAACATAATAGAGCAAAAGAGGAAAGTAAAAGAAAACCTTATTCTTATTTCATTTTTTATGACTCCTGAGGAACATTTTCATAGATTACAAATACCTTCCTGAGACAGACATGTGAAGATGTTGCTTAAAATAACTTTTATTTTCAGATCAGGAGGAGAAAAAGCATTGTAGAGGAATACATGAGTCATATCCTGTTCAGTTGTTTTGAGTCTCCTATCATTAATTTAATATTTTACTCTTTCAGCATACTCACTAAAACTTTTAAAAATTTCTAAAAATGACCTGAGTTTTCCACTCAAGTCCCAAAACAGTACTGCCTGATGTGGGCTGAAGGTGTAACATGCGTTTTGAGAAATCATATTTATTAAACAAAAACACCCTACTGTGAAAGAAAGTATTTGATATGCCTTTCCTGATGTCTCATTCATTTCCAGTTATCTTTTACCCACAGAAGCAACTGGCTAATCATCTAAATATCTTTGATACCTGATGTGATAGTCTAATGTGTTTCTGCTTTCAAAAGTGAGAAGAAATTTTTCAAAACCAACAATAGGTGAGCAGATGTCCGATAAATCCTTTAGACCATTGGGCTTGGGGAAAAAAGAAGCTTCATCCTCACCCCTCTTCGATCATTTTAATATGGCTGAACAAAGGAACAAAAGCTCAGCAGCTGACAGTACTGTCATCTCTTTCCAACTCAGTGAAAGCCTGCATTTCCCAGGTTTCCTGGCTGTGCATTAATGAAGGAATTGTCAGAGGGAAAGAACGAACGAGTGAGTTCATGGCTCTCAGTTCCATATGTCAATTCTTCAGCTCCCAACCCACTGTATTATGGCTTCTAGAAAATAGGCTCTAGTCATTAGTAAATGGTAATTGAGAGAACGTTTGTGTTTTCATATTATCTCATTGGCCCTCCTCAGCAATATTCACTTAGATTTTAGGCATGGAGTTACTTTTTTTCTGATATCGTCCAACAGCTTCTCCTCTCCTCAAATGCAGACATAAGTTGGAAACAGGCCACCTCTAATTATTTCTCATTACTTCCTTCTTCTTTTAGCATGTTCTTACTGTGTGGAGCTTTGCCAAGTGCTGTCAAAAGCCAAGTGGAAAAAAAGAGGAAGATACTTTGATGGGTAATCCATTTCAGTGGCACAGTAGCACCATTCAGCTCTACTGGAATCTGCTTGTTGCCAAAGATGGTACCTGCTGCCTGCAATGTTAAACACTGGAAACCTGCTGCTGCTTCTGCTTTTGCTCTTGCCGATTCTGGAGACCACAGATGCACGTCAAGAGGAGAAAGGCAAAAGACAAGGATACACCTATTTATTTAAGTACACATATGAAGGGGAGATTTTCCCATCAATTTCTGAGCTCTGCAACTTCTAAACTCTTTTGAAAATGAAGAATGAATTTATTTCTCTTCATTCGACAAAAACATATTGAATGCTTTCTTTATGCAAAGCTCTTTTTAGGCACTTGGAGGTGATCTACTTACTAAAAGGTAACTACATGTAGCTCCTGCTGAGAAAAATTTTATAATATCCTAGAAAGGAAAATAGGTAAATAGTGATAATGGGGATGATGAGGATGATGATGATAATGGCTAAAAGAGGTGGTGCAATAATATAATTAGGAGTTCAAAGGAAAAAGGAAGTCATTCCCTGGATGGTGTTTGAGGAAACTGTTTTGTGGGAAAAAAAATGGAATTTATTTTATATTTTGAAAGATAAAAAGATTTCCATAAAAGAGGAGAGAATACTTAACTAATAAAAGAGAATGAAGGTGGCTTCATAGAGGCTATATTAAACTTGGAATCTTTATTGATAAAAATAGATATTCTTGGAAGATAGGGCTGGAGAGGTAGGGGGGATCAGATTATAAAGGACATCTCTTATAATACCAAGGAACATGGATTTTATTCAAATATATAAAAGATTTTTTATAGAGTAGTACCACACCTGATCAGTACTTCAGAAATATTAGCAATGCAAAATTATGAGCACTATTGATGCTGATGGGGAGAGGGGAAGGTATGCAAGACTCAATTGGCCTCAGGGTATCTTAGTCTGTTTGGGCTACTGTAACAGAATACCACAACCTGCATGGCTTAAACAGAACAGTTATTTCTCACAGTTCTGGAGGCTGGAAGTCCAAGATCAAGGCACTGGAATATTCAGTGTCTGATGAGTGCCCATTTCCTGATTGACAGACACTGTATCTTCACTTGGTAGAAAGGGTGAGGAAACTTTCTGGAGCCTCTTGCATAAGGGACTAATCCTATCCATGAGGGCTCTTCCTTCAAAACCTAATCAATTCCAAAGGCCCCATCTCCTAATGGCAATATATTGGGATCTGGGACTTCAACATTTGAATTTTTGGTGAACAGAAACATTCAGTTGACAGCAAGAAACAAATGTTATTAATTGTTTGGGTCATGATGATGGCAATAGAAAAGGTAAGGGAGAACCAGATTTGAGACAGGAAGATTCACTAGGAACTGTTGACAGCTCGGATAAGAGAAGTGAAAAAAGGTCAAAAATCACATTTTTGCACTCTATTAGAAGACAATATTTTAGTTCCACTCATTCAGAGAAAGAACTTTTCTGTCCCACATTCCACACAAATATTCCTTTTGATGTGGTGAAAAGTTCAGCGAATTCTTCATTAACAGAAACTTTGGAAAGGATGCAAGGTCCCTTTTGTTATCTGATCAAAAAAACTGTTTATCATTCTCTATTCCAACCCATGTTTCTGCCTGGGATATGGGTCAGGACTCATCACCACCAAAATTCTTTTTATTGTTTACTTCTTACTTTCCAGTGTGTGTAAACAAAATAAATTTAAAGTAACTTTAATTTAGGTGGACAAAAAAAGGAGGCAGAGAAAAAAGTAACTCTGATTGTCTATCTCCTAGATATTTTATCTTTATTTCTAAACTTTTACTTTGAAGGAAACTGACAACAGTTTGATGATGTCATAGTCTAATTGCCAAAAATGGGTCACAGATAATTAGAATTTGAATGATAGGGAAAGTGGGTGGGCAAGGGTTAACTAGAGACAGTGAACCTGTATTTTTTATTTGAACAGCTTTGTAAAAGAAATATTTTTGTTAGTCATTCTTCATACATTTTATCCATCTCAACTGTTTACCTTCGACTTGCTACTCTAGTCCTCCTACTGGTCACAGGAATCATGAAAATGATATGCTATCATATTAGCAGGAAAACTAAAAACTTGGCCGGTTAAATTATGTGTAGCACTCCAGGTGTCCTTGCACAGTCTGGAGACAATCAGCCTCAGGGTGTAATCTCAGTTTTTCATGTGAAGTCCTCACAGAAGAACTGTTCATAATGGAATATCGGTAGGAGTTGTCTTGTTACTGATGAAATAAACCAGAACTAGGATTCAGATCATTTTATGTATAGTACTTTCTTTTCCCCTTCATATTATCTATGGTCTGAGGATATGTCCTTGCTGTTTTTTTCAGGGAAAAAAATATTGTCTGACCTGATATTCTTTTTCACTGATCTGCACAAAACCAAAAATGGTAAAAATTTATTATGGTGAGCCTTTTCAAGTAATATCAGAGGAAAATTATGCATACTCTGAGCTAACCAAAGCAAAGCCATTGAATGCCAACTGAATTTATTAGCAGGAAATAAAAAAATAAATATTAAACATGTTAAAAATAAATGAGATAAATAAATGCATTGGGAAATTATATGAAGTGCATTTTACTATAGCACTAATATTTTGAAAAAATGTTATAATGTTTCTTAAGAATTGCAGAGATATTTCAAATCATTTTATACAGCTACGTGCTTACTGCAAGTTTCCTCATTCACTTGCATTTGCATTCATTCACTTTTCAAAATGCAGGCAGTGCCCTAGATCCTAGGAAACAAGATGCATAGGACCCACCCTAAAGAAAGAAAAAGACAGGCCAGAGAGAGAGAAACTTAAATAATTGTCAATATAGTAATCACGACATGCTTAGATATAGTATTGGTTAAAAGATGGAGTATTTTAGTTTTAGCTGGCAGAAATCAAAAATTTATTTCCAGAGAGGATGCCTGGGTTTTATCTTGGAAGACAATTAAGGCACTACTAATTAAACAAGAGGAATTCAGGAGCTCCCATCGTGGCACAGTAGAAATGAATCCGACTAGGAACCATGACGCTGTGGGTTCAATCCCTGGCCTTGCTCAGTGGGTTTAGGATCTGGTGTTGCCAGTGAGCTGTGGTATAAATCGCAGACACGGCTCGGATCTGGTGTTGCTATGGTTGTGGCGTAGGCCGGCAGCTACAGCTCCAATTAGACCACCAGCCTGGGAACCTCCATATGTCATGGGTGCAGCCCTAAAATGACAAAAATAAATAAATAAATAAGCAAGAGGAATTCCATACAGTAAGAAGAGCCTGTGCAATATGAAGGTGGGAGCTAGCAGGAGGCTCTTATAATGGTGCTAGCATATGGTTCTTGGTAGGGGACGGAAATTAATGTGGTTTCTCCTCTGTTTATCATTGCTTGAATATAATAAATATAGTATTAACCATGACAAATAATGTTTGAGTAGATATTTGGAAAATAATAAACTCAACACACACATGTACTTTCCTGAAAATGGCTGACATTACCATCTGTGATGAAAAATGCATGACTGACATCAACCTCCTAGAGCTGAGAGAAACTAATCCTAAAATCATTTTATTGTTTATTGTTGCTTGTTATGTCATTTTCAATAAAACTATTGAATCAAACAATACTTTTGACAATCCAAAATCAAAATTAGGCCATGAATGAAGTTTCTATGTACCCATATTATCAAATCAGGAGAAAAAGTATATTGTATTCTCTCTCAACTAACAGTGAAATTCTAACAGTAGTGCTATTAAGTTTACCTGGACATCTCTATTATTTGTGCTCTATCCTAGGATGTGCCTACTTTAACTGAAGAAAGAAATGTAAAGAATTGCTGATGTTTTCACATTGTAACTGCTTTTGTGTGTGGGGGGGGCTATGTGTGAGAGTGTGTATTTCTATGTGTTTAAGTGCAAGTGTGTCTCCATTGTCTTGGCTAGAAAAATTAGGCAGCTTAGCCAATTGTTTTGAGTGTACTTACATATAAATAAAAGAGACATTTTTAGCATGATTATTCACAATATCAAAAAAAATTCTGGTTTGGGCAAAACAATAGAGTCAAACATAATTTTAGAGAAAAAGGCCCGTATTTACAAACAATAAGAGGAAAATCAACTTAGTGATATAGAATATCAAGAAATGATTCCCTGGGGAAAGTTATGATATTTAATTTAGCAAAATAGGCTTTGCCTTGTTAATGCATTACCTTGGTAATTGTTAGCCAGTACATTTGACACATTTGATTCCTTGCTTGAATCTAAGCTCCTTGAATCCATGACTATTTATTTTTCTGCTGTATAATTCATAATTCTCAGCATAATACAAGAAGGAAGGAAAAAACCTTTTCCTCTACCCTCCCATTTTCTTCAGACCATGGAAATTAAGATGAAAGAAGAGAAAAAGCAACAGCATTTATTAGCATGTGCAATGCACATAAGTGGTAGCAACTGATGAGTATCTCAAAGGAGTAGTTAGAATTTAGGGGTTATGTAGCATCTTAACAAAAAAACATAAATTTTTAGAAAAGTGACAAGACAAAGAACAAGAGGTTTAGGCTTTAGAGGCTGCAAACTCTGGAAAGGTAAATACAGGGCAAGGGGGAAGATAAGGGTTATTTTAGTGAGGTTTGTTATGTAGACTCCCTACCAGGCTGTATATGGACTATTAAGAGTCTAAAGTTGTTTCTGGTGATTAAGAAACATTTTAGTCAAGAGGTGAGTGAAAGCAAAGAGCTTTTTTCCATATTTGATATTTTTCTATTGTTTTCAATTCAAAATAATCCTTATAGGGAGTTCCCATTGTGGCTCAATGGCTAACAAACCCAACTAGTATCCATTAGGATGCGGGTTCGATTCCTAGCCTTGCTCAGTGCATCAGGGATATGGAATTGCAGATGTGGCTCAGATCCCATGTTGCTGTGGCTGTGGTGTAGACTGGCAGCTACAGCTCTGATTCAACCCCTAGCCTGGGAACCTCCATATGCCGTGTGTACGGCCCTAAAAAGAACAAAAAAATAAAAACATAATATTTATGTCAAAGTGGCATATTTTGGGTTGACAAAGTCTAAGATTCTGAGATTCTTCTTGGGTCATAATAATTAAATGACAGTGACATACCTGTGTTAAAAAAAGATTGTGATTTTTTTGTTGTTTTCATGTTCCTAATAAGAGTAACAATAATTTGGAAAGAAATTCACAAATCTGAAGTTGGCAAATATGCACAGATGTTTAATACCAAGGAATATGACTTAATAAATAGGAGATTATTTTGGTTTACATGGTCTTTGAAGGAGTTCTCGTCTATCTCAATCTATTAGAAGATGTTTGCTTTGAATTTGAAAAGACCATGAAGGCTTGAGGACAAAGTAATTTGCATATTTGTTTGCAGTATCTGAGAAAGTAGATTTG
Organism: Phacochoerus africanus; assembly: GCF_016906955.1. Classification (NCBI taxonomy): domain Eukaryota; kingdom Metazoa; phylum Chordata; class Mammalia; order Artiodactyla; family Suidae; genus Phacochoerus; species Phacochoerus africanus. Next base: position 26,453,914 of record NC_062553.1, read on the forward strand.
AAATAATTATTATGGAACAGTCTAGCATATTGCATTTTCCAGTGTATTAACACTATGTATTCTAAGGAACAATTTTTCCCAAGGATGTTAATAACTAATAAACACATTTGAGAATTTCTGGACTAAATACATTTGTACAGGTTCCTTTACTTGAAAAATTTCTCAAATCTTAGGATCCTAAGCAATAAAAGGAGGCTAAAATATGCACTTTCCCCTGAAAGTAGATGACCATGAACATTTTCTTCTTTTCAGAACAACTTCAAAAATTAATACCAGTTTGGGAATTAATGTTTTAGACAAATATTTCATATGTAACTTGAATCAGATTCAAACATTACTAGAAAAGTTCATATAAGTAAACATATTTATTAGGAAAAAAATGAGGACTATAAATAAGTAAAAAGAAAAAACTTAGTTTTTGTTCTGTTTTATGATAGTCAAAGGATGATATTTTATTGCACTAAGATGTATTTTTCATTTTAAAATAATGAATATACCTTTTTTTTTGTCTTTTTGCTATTTCTTTGGGCTGCTCCCACGCATATGGAGATTCCCAGGCTAGGGGTGGAATCGGAGCTGTAGCCGCCGGCCTACGCCAGAGCCACAGCAACACGGGATCCAAGCCGCGTCTGCAACCTACACCACAGCTCACGTTAACCCACTGAGCAAGGGCAGGGACGGAACCCGCAACCTCATGGTTCCTAGTCGGATTCGTCATCCACTGCGCCACGACGGGAACTCCTGAATATATATTTAAATTTCACACGCTTTCTGATCTATTAATTTTACTTTTAGGAATTTTTGCTACAGATAATCTTAACACATATGTGAAATGATATGTATAAGAATATTCATTGTACTAATCCAACGAGCATCCAAGGGGACTCAGGTTCGATCCCTGGCCTCATTCAGTGGGTTAAGGATCCAGAGTTGCCATGAGCTGTGGTGTAGGTCACAGACCTGGCTCTGATCCTGTGTTGCTGTGGCTGTGGTGTAGGCCAGAGGCTACAGCTCCAATTCAATCCCTAGCCTGGGAACCGCCATATGCCATGGGTGTGGCCCTAGATAGATTAAAAAAAAAGAATATTCATTGATGCATTCTTTATTGGGCAAAAAATATTGGAACCAACTCAAATAGTCACAAATAACAAAACCTTGGCCATAGTATAGTAGTTCCATATAAAAAATTCTATGTGGTTTAAAAAGAATGATGGAGTTTTTGATGGTCATATTATTAATTTTTTCTCTAAATCATATATAATAGTTTTAAGATTATTATGAATGTCCTTCAGGACCAGATGTCCTGAGTTGTCCATGATTTCACTTTTTCTTGGAAATAATGAATGAGGAATATGACTATATTATATTAACAGCACCCCAAACATTCTGTCAGAAGAATAAGTGCATCATCTTGGTTGTTCATATTATAATGCTTTATTTTACTAAGATTCTTGGATTTTATTGTTCCTGTTATACCAAACATGGTGTTGAGCACAGAGAAATTTGAAATTTTGAGATATTGATGCCATTGCTATTATGAATATTTTAAGGGAAAACACCCTTCCTTTAAATATTCAAATAATTTGGACAAATTTTAGTCTAACCCTGAGCTAAATTTTGTTTGGGATCAAATTCTAGGATATTCGCTCTAATATTAATGTAAGACTACATGGAAGAGCATGATAGGACAGAATAATGCAGAACTCTATGCAGCTGAGGAATACTGGTGAGAGAGAGGGTGCATAACACAGATAGAAAGTGGAAATGGCAGAACATAATGTATGGGGCCAAGACTGGTTTGGGAAGGATTGAAATATATTCTCAGACTGTTACAAAATAAATGGTATGCTGCCCGGAATTTGTATAAAAAATGCTTTCTACAGACAGTAAGAACTATATGTGTCTATTAATTAATATACAGTTTAGGAGTGCTTAGGCTATAATTAAAGTACTGACTACTTTAAATGATATTAAACATGACCAACACCAGAGAATGTTCTAGGTAGTAGGTTGGTCTGAAATACTGTGCAGACACTCTCATCATTGTATAAATGCAGTATAAGGATTGAGCATGCATAATAGCCATTTCTTTTGAAAATGGTGTTCTAAATCTAGGATTCCAAACTGGTTCTACATTAAAGTGCTATATCAGAGGATATTCGTATTGACTCTGACTAGGTTAGCTGAATCTTATTATTAGAATATGTTTGTGTTTGCCATAAACTAATCTTTTCTGCAAGATTGTCAAAGCATATAAAGGGACAGATTGCTAAGACTTTATGGAAACTTCAGAAAGTCTGAATGGCTGTTTGTATGTTTGTTTACTATAAATATTTATATCTGTGGCACAACTTGCAACATATAACCATGTCTTTAGGTTGTAGAGGAGAGTCGAACAGCACACACCAGGCTCTGTTAGGAGATACCAATAACTACTGAAATGAATCTAATATAATACTGATATTTTTTCCTAAATCCTATGTTCTAGGTTTACTTAGATATTTTACCAAGCAGGACCCCAAACTCAGTAGTTCTCAAACCATTATTATTCTTGAAAAGTTAACTCTTCCTCTAAGTTTTTCGTAATCTGGGAATAGGATTTTTGTTTTTCTCATTACATAGACTTAAAAATCTCAATATCTTTGGTTTCATCCCCAGGAGCCAAATGCAAATGTTCATCTTCCAGGATAAAATTCATATTTACCCAACCCACTTTAAATTTTTTGAAATAAAATTCATGTTTTATGGCAAGAAAAGAAAAATTAAAACATAAAAGTTTTTTCTCTGCTCTTTGGTTTCCTCCCTCCTTTTATTGTGCAATGTGTATCTGCACTATGATGGATCAGACCTTCCCAGGGGACCAGAGCACCTACTCAACTAGGAACAGCAACATTTTCTCAGCATCAACAAGACAACTTCTTAAAAGATAACGTTCCTTCTTGAGCTTATGAGGAATCACATGACCCACCATGATGATGCTTAGACCTGGATTGTGCAAACTGCCAATAATACGTCATTTGACTTATAGTCCTCTGTCTTAAAAACAAATTACATAACTATGCCTTGATTTCTAACTGGTGGAACAGTTCTCAGAGTTTTCTGAGATACTCTTCCTGGGTTATAATCCATAAATTTGGCTCAAATAAAAATTTTCAATTCTTTCTTCTATCAACTAATTGTTCATTGGAAATTTGAACAGTAATCACTCTATTGCCTCCATTATCCCTCAGTGATGCTCTTGCAATTATCTCCTGATAACTCTTCCACTTACATCTCCCTTATTAAAAACAAAAAACAAATAAACAAAAGAAATGACTTCAGGAAACTATCACTAAGAATAGATTTGTCAATGTGAATATCATGTTTGTTCAAAAGCTAGCTATTCCAACTCATTAGGAAAAGAGCTTACAAGTATATATGGAGTCTCTATTGTGTCTACATATGCAATATTGATTTCCTTTTTAGTTACTTGTGAAGGGGATCATGCTATGCCAGTCCACATGCCATCTTGCTATAAGAATAGTTCTTCACTGAAGGCATTTCAGTTCCTGAAATCCCTTGTCTGCCTAAAATCAGAGTCTCCCCAAAGAGCTTGAGTGTCATAATTTCCTCCCCAAGAGCAACTCTAATCTTCTTAGAGAGAAGCCAACACCACATCCAAAGAGACATGTTACCAAATTATCAGATTTCTGTTGACCTAAAACAAAGAGACTGCCAGATATTTTTTCCAGGAAAGGTGGATTTATTCAGGATCAGCATAGAGTTGTAATTTGGAGTCTGCAACCATGAAAAGCCTCAGCTAAGTACAACATCAGCAAAGGAAAAAGAACATTTTTATGGCAAGGGAAAAGAAATTTGGGAGGCTACAGTAAACGAAAAGTCTATGACTTATTGACTGAGTTATTGCCTGGAAAGAAGAAAGGTCTTGAGTTTTGCTATTATCAAAGGGTATTGAACCTCCCTCTCCTGACCTCCTAACTCTATTTAATTGAGGTTATTTTTTTTTTAATTTGCCCCTTCTGTCCAAGATACCTTTCTCTGAAGGTATCACTGATCAAGAATCAGCTGTCCTAGTTCCAGCTGTTTTTTTTTCCTCCCTCAATGTCTGAAAGACCTTTCCTGAGTTAGCATCTCATGTGTACAGATTAGAAACCTCTTTGGATCACATTCAGATAACAAGGAGGGATAGGAGGGAGAATCCTCAGGCATTTTTTTTTCTCTAAAGTCCACATGTTAGCAAGTTCATAGACACTGGAAGTCATCTAAAACATCATGGCATCGTCAAAGCTTTGGCAACAAACTACCAACAGACCTGGTCCTGTTATATTGGTAAAGCTGTCTGAGTAGATATTATCTGCATCCATTCTGGGAAACCTTGATCTGGAAATTACCAGATGATGTGTGGGTCCGGTAAGAATTCGGTGCTGTCCTTAGGTGTGTCATATGAACTCAAGAATCATTTCCTTGGGGTTTAGCTACCTAAGGGTTGGTTTAGTAGCCTCTGATAGGGACCTCTCCAGCAAGGTTGAAGAGAATTCTTCTGAGGGTGTCTTTTCCAATAGATGAAATCTCCAGGTTACAAGATATAATTCTTAAGGTCTTTGTCTCCCAAGAATGCACTGTAACAAGACTGATCTACCAGATTATGGTTATTTTTAATAGAAAAAAATAGGCCTTTTCAATACTGGAGTATTTCTCCTTTCATTGGTTTTGTGTCAAAAGAAGTAATTGTGAAATGCATTGGGTATCTCATGATTATCTCAAAGCATGAGGGTCCATGAGTTTCAAAAACGGTAGATCTAAGATCTAAGATTGGACTGACAAAGGAATAAAACTTTTTTGTTTTTCTAAATATTCCAATAAAAACTCCATCCTCTAAATCCACTGACATATAGGCACCATAAATGTGGACAACAAATGCTTTCGATTCTCTTATAAACATTTCACATAAGAATTATATCTGCATCCATTTTTCTAGCTATTGCTCTGATCCAAAAGGCTTACATTCTCCAGAGAGTCAAATAGTTATAGCTTGAACTTGGTCCTAGATTAAGCCCTAGGATGTCACTGAGAATAGAGCATTATCTCCTAGGAATTTATAAGCCAAAGGGTTGAAGGCCCAAAACTTGAAAACTTCAGGTCAGAAAAGTCTTCTGGAGAGGGTTGGAGTAAGAAGGATACTTTCAGGAGCAGAGCTAGATGAATGATTTTTTCCTATTTATAGGAAGAAAAGCATTTTTTTTTTCTTGTTTCGCACCTCTGGGGTGTCTGGATAACTCATGTAGGAAACGGTCCCATCAGCTCTCATGATGTCACATTAAGGATGAATTATGAGACTAGAAGTGATTGGGGTTGGCATACATACTGTGAAATAGTAAAAAATTTCTAACACAAAAGTCATATCAACTGGTTCCTTTTTGTTTCCTTTCCCTTGTATATTCCATTTCCTTATATAATTCATTTATTTATTGATAAACTATGATTTTATAACTTGATCAGTAGGGAGGAACAATTGGAAATAATCAGCAGTCACTGGAGAGACATTTTTGAAGACAAGTGAAAAATTTCTAGTATACATAGACAATATCTGCTGGACTTTAACAATCTTAATGTGGTTATATTTTAGGAAATTAAAATCGGAAGCAATTAAAAATAAAATATTGACCCACACATTTTTATTGTCCATTCCTTATGTGCTTGTGTGATCCTTGCAAAACATAGCAATGCTGTGATGATGAATACAATCATAGAAATGCTTCCATTAAATGCTTTAATCACTTCCCATCTTGACTACTGCAATTAACTTCTTTATTGTCTTCCTAAATTCTTACTCTCTGAGCATCAGGGGGTCCAAAATGTTGCAGAAAAAAAATAGTGCTTTTTCTAATTCTAGGGTATGGAATCACAGCATTCTTTTGCTTATATCCTCTTATTAATTCAGTGAAAGAACTTGAAATTAAAGTTATCTCATTATATGGCTTAAAGAAGCAACTTCACTGAAGGGAAATTACAGGTAAAATCCAAGAGATTGAGTGATTATAGAAGAGTAAGAGCATCAAGGAATGACATAAATTAAAAATAATTAAAGAAGGAAAGAAATGAAAACTTAAAAGATTGTAATAAACACTTGTACAGAGTTTTATACAAGAAATAAACAAAAGGGAAACTTCAACTTGAAAAGATAAAGGTATAATATAGTCTTCTGTGTAATTCTGTTATACCAGAATTTGAGGTTTGAAAAACAGTAATTTGTAAGAAAAATGAAAAGAGATATTAAGTGTATTAGGTATTTAAGTATGGCATTTTACATATATTTACACTGTACTTAATACATATTTATAAAAGATTTGTCAGTATTTGTGAGCCCCACTTAAGCAAACTCTGTGCAGTTTCAAAAATATTTGAATATTCAGAGGATAATCTTTATTTTTTGATTTTGAGGATATGGAGAACGATAGTAAACTCTGCCCAAAACTACAATATTTAATACCTTTTTGATTTCATATTGTACCTCCTTTTTCAACTTTTAATTTTTAAAAGTATACATTAAATGCAATGCTAATGTGAGTCTTTATCTTGTGTTCAATAATATTTTAATCTTAGCATAAAGCATAAAAACTGATGTTATACATATATGATTGTAAAGTATTTGAATTGGCCTCATGCCATCTAAGTTAGGAAAAAGGCCCAGTATGATGATTTCCAACCTAGAACTCTTCATTTAATTATTAATACTTCAAATGTAAACTCCATTTCATTCAGAGGGGGAAAACTGAGAAGACAAACATCCCATAAACTTGTAAGATATGTAAAAGCACGGTCAGCAATTAATTACATTATTATAAACAAGGTAGGGAAGTAGAAAAAAATGTCTAAAATAATTATTTAAACATTTGCGGCTAGGCAGGTTCTCCTTTGGCCTTCCAGGAAAAACAGCACAATTCTTGCTCAAAATATGTTCATTGTTCTCAGCTACAACTCAGTGACTGGCAGTAATAAAAGATGCTCTACACAATATGGTTTGTGTCACTTTGTGAAAACTAATTTGTGGTCAAAGGAGAGTCACAAAGCATCCAACTGGAATATAATTACTTGATGATGATTATATAAAGAGTCAGTTAAGACTGTGTCTATGCATCCTGAAGAGAGATGAAGATTTTATACTTACCAAGCTTATTAGATTGATGAAAGGGAAAAAAATTGATAAATTTGATAAATTTTTCTTTTTAGCCATTATCTAGTTAATCTGACCTACGTTCTATTATACATCGTACTCTGCCAACCAACCTTGTATCCACATATAAAATATTGGGGGAGGCTATTTATACTGACTTAACCCAAACAGTGCTTCTGATCTAAGACAGATGAGAAGACCATCTGGGAATTCACTTACAAATTACTATATTAATTCATTCAAATATAGAGTTGAATAAAAAATACATACTGGGCCCTGTTTGAAGGATTACAATATGGGATAAACTAAATTGAAAAAGTCCCAGCATGTAGTGAGCTTATTATTCATACTAGAATAATATAAATAAAGTGAAATAGTCAAGATATTGTAGGAAGAGGCAAAACCACAACATTTTAGAAAGGAATATTTTCTAATCTAGGATTCACAAATATAAATTATAAATTTATGTAAATTGATATATTGATAATATACACAATTACTCTATCAAAATTTTCCATTATTTTCTTGTGATAGTGGGCTAATATAATTGACTTAGGTCTATATAGTCACTTACTATGGATCCAAATAACTAATAGTTACTTATTTGAAATAGATACCAAACAATTCTAGAAAAATATATCAGTTTTACCAAGGTAATACATTATGAGATCAGGGAGAGACACATAGCCTTTCTTGTGTTAGAAGTGAGAGAAGCAGAACTAGGACAGAAGGCAGAGTGGTGGGTAGTAAAGTCAAATCAATACTTAATCTAATTATTCCAAAAAATTCAGGACGTTACTTAAAAAAAGAGGTTCTATTCTTGAATGCATTTTTGGAAGATACTGGACTAAGAGAACACAAGATATCTTTTTCTTTTTCTTTTAACGGTTGTACCTGTGGCATATGGAAGTTTCCAATTAGGGATCGGGCCACAGTTATGGTAACGCCAGGTCCAAGCCACTTCTGTGACATATGCTGCAGCTTGTGGTAATGCAGGATCCTTAACCCACATCCTCACAGACAACGTCGGCTCCTTAATCCACTGAGCCACAATGAGAACTCGGAGAACATAGCTTTCTAATTACATAATTTATGTTTTCTCATATCATTTAGTATGGACTAAACAACATACATTCTGAAGTTCCAAATGACTCCAGGAAACACATAATTTCCTAAACTATTATTCAGTGAAACAAATTTTGGTAAATGCTAAGATAGAGCAATTCAGGATTCCCTAGTTGGCCTCATTTATTAGCCTGCCCTGCGATTTAAATCAGTCTTTCAGCAGGTTGCTTACTGTTGGAGAAGCTGAATCTGGTCTGCCTAAATTTCTGTTGAGTTTTTTTTTTTTTTTGTCTTTTTGCCATTTCTTGGGCCTCTCCCATGGCATATGGAGGTTCCCAGGCTAGGGATCTAATCAGAGGTGTAGCTGCCAGCCTACACCAGAGCCACAGCAACACAGGATCTGAGCCGCGTCTGCAACTTACACCACAGCTCACGGCAACAACGGCTGGTTAACCCATTGAGCAAGGGCAGGGATTGAACCCGCAACCTCATGGTTCCTAGTCAGATTCATTAACCACTGTGCCATGGCGGGAACTCCCTGTTGAGATTTGGAAACACATGATAACCCCTGTGCCCACTGCATTGACTAGAATATATACAGACACAAACAACCTTATTCAAACATTTCTGCCCAGAATATAGCTTTCACTCCTGTGAGTGGCTAGAGTTGATAAAAACCAATCAACCAAGTGAAGAAAGAAACAAAAACAAAATGAAACTGCTATGAAAACAATTTTCCCATTAGATTTAAGGGCCATTCTGAAGCAATAGCTAACTGGAAATAGGAAGTCAACAGCAAGAGGTATTATCTTCTCTAGCATTCTAGTATCCACACGGCGCTTGATATTGTTAAAAGCGTAATAAGGATCCACTTGCCAAAAAAGAAATGTAGCTTATGGTTGACCAGGTCCAGTATTATATAACAGGATATAGAAGGATTGGTTTGGAGGGAGAAACAATAGCTTAATAACTGGTACAGTGTGGAAGGGTACCTTGTATTAATTATGGCTCTTCATAGAATTTATATATATCTACTTAATATTATATATATAAAATATGAAATGGTCTCCATATTAAGAATTTGTCCATGTGGCTATGGAGGTGAAGAATTCTTACAATTGTTGGAGTTCCAGTCTGGCTCAGCTATAATGACCCTAAGATCCATGGGGATTCAGGTTTGATCCCTGGCCTCGCTCAGTGGGTAAGGGATCCAGCATTGCCATGAGCTGTGGTGTGGGTTGCCGATGTGGCTAGGATCCCGCATTGCTGTGGCTGTGGCACAGGCCGGCAGCTGTAGCTCTGATTTGACCCCTAGCCTGGGAATTCCCATATGCCTCAAGTGCAGCCCTAAAAAGCAAAGAGAAACAAAAAAAAATTTTACAATAGTCCATCTGCAAGCTGTGAAGCCAACAACATAATTTAGACTGAGTCCAATGGCATGACAACAAGTGGAGCCAGTGGTGTAATTCTTAGTATGAAGCCAAAGACCCGAGACTAGGAGCTCCAATATCCAAGAGCAGGAAAAGATGGATGTCCTAAATTTCCCTTTCTTTGCTATTTTGTTCCATTCAACCCCCAGTGGATTGGATGATGCCCATTCACATTGGTGAGGATGTATCTATTTAGTCTACTAAATCAAATGCTAATCTCTCTGGAAACACAATCACACTCAAAAATAAGCAATCTGGGAACCCCTTAGCCCAGTCAAATTGATAAATAAAATTATCCATCACATGCCTTAAGCCAAGAAAGAGCTAATTTAAAGGCCCAGACATGAAGATATTTTGATATGTTTAAGGTAAAGAAAGAAATGAATGATGAGTGACTAAGAAACAGAAAATCAGACCACCTAGACTTAGTAATTATGCATCAGGAGTTTGCATTTTATTCTAAATGCTATGAGAAGTATCAGAACTCTAAGGATGGGATTGACATAATTTTATTTATATGTTTATAAACTCACTTTGGCAACTGTAAAGTGAATAAAAATGAGTATTCACTTTAAATGCTCTCTATGTTCTGAGAAATAAAGTCTAAATAGAAAAAAAATCTATTTTTATTCATCCATAGTGAATCATAAGGAAGGCAAAAGAGGATAAAGGAAGACAATTTAGAAAAACTTTGCAGGGGTCCAGGCAAAGGGCGACAATACCTTTAATTATATTATTGACCAAAGGGCCTTAAATTCTCAGCTTGGTTTAACTTGAAACACTCTTCTTTCAGACAATAGACCTTGACCTCCCTTTTCTTAGAATATTTACGTTTGAAAACTTCCAACTGTAAATTTCCTCTTAGTCTGAGGTATAAGCTGTGAGGAATGTCTTTCTCAAGGAGCTGGGAACCATCCCTTTGAAATGTAATCATCCAAAAAGATAGGGCCCTCATCTTTCTGTCTCTGTAGGAGGGTAGGAACTCAATTTCTTTTATAAGTTACAATTAGCAAACTCAAATGGCTTAATCACATTGCCCAATTTCCTCAATAAGGTCCTTGAGGACTTTCCCATTAGGTCATTCCAACATTTAAAACCATCCTCCTTTTTTGCTTCAGAAATCAGAATGCAATCTCTCTCCTATTCCAATAGTTTTGACCCTCTAAGCAATAGTGTTTGAATAACATCTCTCCTAACTGGTCCAGAGCAATTATATTCCTTACCATAAATAATGAGAGGTGATTAAACTTAGAATATTGTTTGGAGTTGCCAATAAATTTGATATGAGAGTGAATCACAGAGAGGAATAAAAGCTATAACCTAGATTGCTAAATGGCACAGTTGAGTGAGTCGTCCATTTACTGTAATGAATAAAACTGAAGGAGTCAGTTTAGATGGATAATTAGCAGCTCTCCATGGCCTATTCTGAGATATTTATTAACCTCCCAACTGTTTACATCAGATGGACAAGTGGATATATAAATCTCTATTTATGGGGAGGAGACAGAGACAATGATACAATTTTTGAGTTATCAGTGTACAGATGATATGTTGTCAAGAGATTACCTGAAGTTATCTATGAAGAATGTTTTAGATAAAGCAAAAATTAGAATAGGAAAGAATACCTGGGATATTCCTTACAACCAAGGATTCACATCTTTAATATGGTCAACAACAGTTTCCTCAAGTAAATCCAGAGGGATTCTATAATAGTTTTAGAACACAGAAGTTTACAGTTGGTCTGTATTCACATTTATACTGTCTTTATTCAATGCTTAGTAATATGGCTGAGTCACAGAAACCCATAATGAAGTGAGATTTGATTTGTCCTATGTTTTTAATTCATATTTTAGATAGTGTTTTAACTTTTTTATCTAGTTTATTTTTGCATTAAATGCCCAACACCCAATGATAATTAACGGCTTTATTCTAGATATTTAAATGCATTTGTGTTGAGTCAGCCCCTTGTTTCATCAATGAGTTTTTGAAAGGAATGTTTCAGTACAGCTTAATCCCTGAAGGAGTTTGATTTGAAAGACAGGAGACTGAGAAAGCGGAATCTGCAATAAAAGGGGCTGTTCAGCACAAAGGGGCCCTAAGAGATAGAGTGCTACAAAGTCATTAAAATAGTAATAAGCAGGGATAGTGTAGATCAGACACATGGGACGTTTTTCAAGGAGTAAAAAGCTCACAAGTGCTCTCAGAAAGATAGGTGGGAGGAAAATTCAGCAGAACAAAGTTTCGTTCTGAGGCTTTAATGCAAGTGGACCACACAGACACTAGCACTTTGCTACTCCTGGGAGAGGGGAAATCAAGCTCTGTGTATCAGCTGGAGACTGCCTCCAGCCTCCTCCTCCACAGTCTGCTTTGTTTTAACCTTCTAAGCTTAATTGACAGCACTCATCCCCTCACCCCTGCTGTCTGCCTCCTCAGTTCCAGTTCCCCTTCATGCTCTGCTGAGTGTTTCTGAAGAAACTAAAATTTAGGCTGGACTCCTTAGAGTAAATTGGTTCTCTAACTTGTGGTTCAGAAAATACTTCCCAAATTACAGTATTAGTAGTCCAACAGAAACCCCATCATCAGCAAGTTAGGAAACTTCTAGCACACTGGATGTATTCCATGCTTTATTCTTGCAGAGATTTTGATGTTCAGTGAATTTGTCTCCAAGGATTTTGATCATCTTTCTTAGCCTTCCGGTTCTTGTTATTCACTGTTTCCTTCCAAATGTAATTTAGCAGGGTATATACTACTTTAGAAGTAAGAATCACATGTTCTGGCTTCAGGTGGAGAAATTTCATGTTGTCACTGGGCAATAGCGAATCTGTTTTCCCCTTTGGTCTGAAAAACTCCATCTTATAGGTGGAAATCTGCCCTCTCAAAATTCATATGTTGAAGTCCTAACCGCACCAACCCCACCCCCTCCCCCGCCCCACAATACCTCTGAATGTGACTGTATTTGGAGGTAGGACCTTTAGAGAGGGAAGTGCATTAAAATGTGATGATATGAGTAGGTCCTGGTCTAGTGTGAGTGGTGTCTTTATCAGAAGGGAAGATTGGAGCACATATACACCCAAAGGGCCGACCACATAAAGGCAAAGAGAGGAGATGGCCGTCTACCAGCTAAGAAGAGAGGCCTCAGAATAAAATTGACCCTGCTGACATTTTGATTTTGTACCTCTAAGCTCCAGGATCAGGAAAAAATAAATTTCTGTTGTTTAAGCCACCTAGTATGCAGTATTTTGTTACGATAGCCTAGAAACCTCACATGTTATACCACTACTTTTGTTGTGGTGTATTTGCTAAGAAAGTATACTTGTAAGTCACATTGTCTTGATTAAAGTCTTGATTTTGTCATTTACTTATTATGTGATTATGGAATATTTACTGAATACTTAAGTCTTAAACATTTATTTTACAAATGATACAATAATTGAAATAATCCATGTGATGTTCATAGCCCTTGTGAGAGCTAAATGAATTTTAGCTATTATTTTTATTATTAGATTATTATTTAGTACAAATTTTTTTATGAAAACCAGAATGATTATATGTCTTCATATGAGTTGAAAGTGTGTAGTTTTCTAAAAATGTTAGGTGTTATGTTTTTGTTGTTCTCTTTTCAAATTTTGCTTCTTATGAAGCAAAAAGTATTTACAGTCTGATTTTAACAATATGATTATGTCACTGAAAAGTCAACAGGAAGCAGAGCAAGAACAAGTCACCCTTTAAATCTGTTAGAAAATGTAAAATCTATATAGAAATCTGAAAAATTTTCTGTAGATAAAGTTTGAAGAAATTATATAAAGGGGAATGTGGGGGAACTTTCAGTAAAGATTCAGATGAAGAACATAATTCTGAAAATAATACAATATGTAAAGTAGAAAAAATAATTTATAAAGTGGTCTTAACATATACAAAGAGTAGCATAAAGATATCATTTCATGAGCTAGTTTATTCTTACATATCAAGGCCCCCAGATATCTTTCTAGGTATGGCCAGTTTTGATCCACCCCAACAGACATGTTTTCTCATGACAACACACCTCATACATACTCATACTCACTCTGCAGCACGTTGGTAGGATATCTGTCATATGTTTATTTTTTTAAGCTTGCTTTGAATACAATGATTTTGGAATGATAGAAAATAAGTATATTTTACTCTGTTTGCCTATGGATTCCTCCTGATATAGACTTATAAAATTAGTGATCATGCTGTGTTTGCAGAATAACAACACCCAAAGATGTCAATGTCTGAATTACTGGAACCTGTGAAAATGCTGGATAACATGGCAAAGGAGAATTAAGTTTGCAGATAGAATTAAGGTTGCTAATCAACTGACCTCAAAGTAATAAAGTTATCCTGAATTATAGGGTTCTTTAAAAGTGGAAAGTGAATTAGAACATAGAACCAAAGAGATGTAGCATGTGACATCTACATGGTTCTACGTTGCTAGCTTTGAAGACAGATGAAGCAAGCCATAAGCGAAGGAATGTGAGTGGCTTCTAGATGATAAAAAGGATAAAGAAAGCATTTCTATCCTAAAGCCTCTCTAAAGAAGTATAGCTCTGCTAACACTCTGATTTTCAGACTTCCAAACTACAGAACTATAACATAATAAATGTGTGTGTGGTTTTGAGATGCAAAATTTGTGATTTTTTTTAATAGTAGCAATAGCAAATTATTGCACATGGTTTCCACTCCACATTAAAGTTCTTGCATTCTTTCCTGTATAATGCACATTCCTTTTATAAGCTGGTACTTAGTGATATGAAATTTGATGTACCATATATATATATATATGTGTGTGTGTGTGTGTATATATATAGTTCCATGTATACATATACACTGTTCCGTAACAGCATACCTTGAATTTTATGTGTTGAAATCTATTTCCCATGAAATGGTATTTGGAGGTGGGCATTTGAGAGATAATTAAATCACAAAGGTGGAGCCCTCATGAATGAGATTTGTGACCTTATAAGAAGAGGCCAGAGATATAGCTTACTGTCTTTGCCATATGAGGATACAATCAGAAGTCAGCAGTCTGCAACCCAGAAGAGGGCCCACCAAAACCAGAATTCTAGCTTCTAGAATTGCAAAAAAATTTCTGTTGTTTATAAGCCACCCAGTCTATGGAACTTTGTTACATCAAACCAAGACAGTCATATATGTAAGTTTACATTTCACAGTAGCAGCATTAAAATATGAACAGAAACAGATAAATTAACATTAATAATATATTTTATTTAATACATATATTGGAAATACTATAATTTTATCATGTGATCAATATAAAAAAATTGAGATATTTTATGTTCTTTTCAATTGTAAATCTTCAAAATCCAATGTCTAAATTCAAACAAGTCAGAGTTCCCTCTGCGGCTCAGCGGTTATTAATCCGACTAGTATCCATGAAGATGCAGGTTTGATCCGTGGCCTTGCTCAGTGGATTAAAGATCCAGTGTTGCTGTGAGCTGTCTTGTAGGTTGCAAATGTGGCTCAGATCCTGTGTTGCTGTGGCTGTGGTGTAGGCCAGCAGCTGCAGCTTCAGTTTGAGCCCTAGCCTGGGAGCTTCCATATGCTGGAGGTGCGACTCTTAAAAAAAAAAAAAAAAAGAAAAAATCAGACAAGTCCTCTTGCATGTGCTCTATAGTCACATATGACTAGTGATAACTACATTAGACAGCACGGTTATAAATATTGTCAAACAGAAGTAATAATTTCTTATCTCACACAATGTCTTAATAGTTTTCAAATATACTGAGAAAGGTAGTCCCTTCAAATAATTTAGAAAAAAGCAGTACAGCTAAGAGTTCAGATGTAGAACCAGACCACCTGAGTGCAAGATTTTTCTTATTACTAGCTGTATAACCTTGAGTAAGTTACTTTTTCAGATTAAATTTCTATATTTTTAAATTGAGAATAATAATATTAAAACTTCAGAGCATTATTATGAAAATAATTAGATGTCTGGCACTGAAAGAGTGTTGTATGTTCTACCTGTTCTCATTCCATCTACTAACTCTGGCCACTTTGTGAACATACTTGAACTTGATATTTTTTTTAAGATGTGAATGCTTCAAATCTCCACTTTCAGGCAACCGGTATTATCTTCTCCACCATAATAGGTACTGAATGTATATTTTCTCTAACTCTCCCACCCAATATGCTCAAAATGAATATTTTATTCAACTGAAATCTTTCTTTCTGCACACAAAATACCAACTCCAACTTGGTCACTGCTACTGTAGTATAAACATTAATTTTTATTTTCCTCTTTCAAATACATTATTCATAACTTGATCAATTCTAATTGTCCTCTTTTTGATAGCCTGAAAAAACTATTAATTTCATATATTCTATACTATTTACCAAATGCTATGCCAGATGATAGGATACAGATGAAATGTAAAATACACAGTTTAGTGTGCAAAAACTTAAGGCCTTGCTTAACCTGCAGAGTACTAAAGAGGGAATTTTAGGGTGGTCTAAAAATACTGATGGGCAAATTTTAGGGGGCTGTCTTAGTCTGTCAGGCTGCTATAACAGAATATGTTGGATTGGGTGTCTTATAAACAACAGAAATTTACTTCTCACAGTTCCAGGGGTTGAGAAGTCCAAGATCAAGGCATCAGCAGATCTGGTGTCTGGAGAGAGCCTGCTTCCTGGTCTTGAGACAGCTGTCTTCTCACTGTGTCCTCACATGACAGAAGGGGTGAGGGGTTTCTCTTATAAGGACATTATTCCCATTCATGAGGGCTCTTCCAAAGTCCTTACCTCCAAATACCATCATCTTGGGTGTTAGGTTTCAACACATGAATTTTGAGGAACACAAACAGTCATAGCAGAGGTTAAGGGAGCCACAGGAGGGTCACCTAGTCACTTAGAAAAAACAAAAGCCTGCTTTTCCCTAATCTACTTTCAATTCTTTTTAACACCAGGAACATACAAGAGGCTCTTTTCCAAACAATCTCTCTCCCGATATATATATATATATATATACATATATACATATATACATATATACATATATATATACATATATACATATATATATACATATATACATATATATATACATATATACATATATATATATATAATTTATTTCCTAGTTTAATCACAGAACCACTAATAGGTTTACAACATTCTATTAGTCTCCATTTATGCTGATTTTTGAATTTGCTGATTATCCTAAATATATTAAATATATTTACATCCTTAGAGGTTAAGAGCTGTATTTATTCACGCAAAATAGTTTCTATAAGTATCTGTTACATATCCCAGACTGTGGGTAGGTAGGACATTCAGTGGGTTTAATGGCTATTCTAAGAGTTGAACCATAGCATCTCTTTCATTATGCAAAATAGCTGTAGATTTTTTTCTCTTCCAGCAAAGGGACCAAAATTGCCATGAACAGGGAAAAGGTCAAGAAAAACAGTCTTTGTTAAAGGGGGTACATGTCCTCTTCTTGCCTGACAGGCTGGGAGGGTTAATTTCAATCTGTAGAAAAACAAGTTAATGTTTTCTTAGTCTTAGCATGACAATCAGAACACTTCTTTTTTCTGTCTTTTGTCTTTTTCGGGTCATACCCATGGCATGTGGAAGTTCCCAGGCTAGGGGTTGAATCAGAGCTGTAGCTGCTGGCTTACACCACAGCCATAGCAACACTGGAGCCACATCCGTGACTTACACCACAGCTCACAGCAACGCCAAATCCTTAACCCACTGAGCACGTCCATGAATTGAACCTACATCCTTATGTATACTAGTCAGGTTCTTTAACCACTGAGCCACAATGGGAACTGCCCAGCATACTTTCATTGTGGTATCTGAAGATACTATTTTCATACGGAAAAGACAAAAGTAGTAGAAAGAGGGAAGGCCTATTCTAGGAGAAAGATTCTTGACTGATGGGTATTTGATGTATGTATAAAAATCAGAATAACTGACAGAGGTAGAGTAATCACACAAATGGCCCCAATTAATTACCTTCTTGTATCTACTCACTTTTCCCTAAAAACATGTGGTCCCATCTCAATCTAAGCCTGGACTTAGTGGTGGGATTCATTTTGTTCAACCAAAGTCATCACGCACGAAATGTATTTCTGCTCAATTGTACATGTGTGTTTCTGCTTTCCCTTTTGCAAAATTTAGCCATATTACTCCTGCTCCTCACCACAGCCACCAGCTATTTATGGGACTGGTTGGCTTAGTGTGCTACAGGTGGTGACACATGAAAACTAATTTTCCCCAGTTTTCCTGGCCAAGTTCATCCCAGATAACCTGATAGCTAGTTTACTGCCAAAGTATGAAAGTACACTGACAGAACATGAAAGAACAGTGGATTTCATGGAACCTGAGTTTATATTCCCAATTTTCCCACTCATGCTCTAAAGTTGTCTCAGATGAATATCACATGTGGTAAGAAAGTATGCATGTTGAAGTATGTTCCCATTTGGAGAGTGATCAGGAACGAATGATAGTCTCTGACTTTTAGGCAGAATCTCCACTTCAGTTATAATAAAGGATAACTGATCACTATTTTCATCTATTCCTTTGAGTCTGTTCTATACTCTGAAGAACAAAACTCAAAAGCGCACTTTAAAACCCTAAAGTATGAGCAGGATTAGCTGGATAGAACTTTCCCAGGACAGAACCACACAAAACTGGTCCTCCAGGAAAGAGATGAGTGCACCTCCCCTCTTACTAGGAGAGGGACCTCTCATCCCCTAGGCTTAGTGCTGCTTGTTACTGCGGGCAAGACAAAGAACATGACACACTTTTTAGCTACACTTACTGTTTTGAGATCCTTATTATTACTGATGTAAGATACAGATTTGAAATAGCTATCATTGAGTATGCCTCGTAGCTATACCCAAGGATGTTAAGTCAGCTTGAGGTATTGAACAAGGTCTCCATGGGAACTTGCAGGGTCAAAGCATGGCCATGAGATTTTTGTGGAGAAGGGAATAATTCTCCCTTATCCATGATAAGCTGTGTATGGATCCTGGTATGCCATTCCTAAACTTCCCTATTCAAAGGAGAGGAGGAGCATCAGCCCAGAAATCAGAAGAGGACATTACTTATTTAGTATACATAAATAATTATAAGGTGAAAAGAAGTCTTCACTTTCCAGAGAGAAGATGACATATGGCTAATGGATGCCAGGGTAGCGTGTGTGGATGTCAAGACACCACTCTAGAACTCTAGCCCATTTTCTCCACCTTTTGCATTCATCATTTCTTTAGAGATTTATAGTCTCTGAATTTCAGATTTGGGAAGTGTAGTGCCTATAACTATGAATAAAATATGCCAGTGTACACGTTATTAATCTCTCATGCTATTCTGGCACTTGTGTGGGGTCCAGCTGAATTTAGATGATAGCATATTCATTCTGCACAGCTTCTGTTAAAAATCCTTTCTCACAACTTTTTAAAATCGGCTTTCAGGTTTGTGTGGATATCTACTCGAGAATTTTATTAAGTCCATTCCTTTTTGCAGTAATCTGAAAGACTGCAATGGGTAATGAGAAATGTTCACTCTTGGGGAAAAAAAAAAAACTTTCTATTTAAAATGTTTAGAAACTGGTGTTCATCTGAGATGTGGAAAAGATTAGTATCAAATGTAACAAAATGCAGTAGTACACATTAAGTTGATTTTAATATACAGCAGATGGGGAAGTAGAAATTCTAAATTATTTTAGATCCAATGCCTGAAACATAGCATACTCATAGTTTTCCAGTAAGATTAAATTTTAATAATGTTTCTTTATAAATATGCTAGAATCAAACTGATTTAGATTCTGGTGCCATCACAAAGATAGTCTCAAATTTTCAATTCATTTTTACTTATTGTCAGTTACAGAGTACATATATGAATTTCTCCATTCCAAGAGCTTTTCATTATGCAACGATAAATATACAATTATAATGCTGAGATAAATATAGAATTATATGCAAATGCCTTATATATTTTGAAAATATGAAATATTCATTAATAGAGTTTAGATATGTGATTTAAAGTTACCTTCCTAAAATGTTGTTTTCTCATGCATTTTTCTAATTTAAAATATTTTAATATTTTGGTAACTAATCTAAATAAAAGCTATAGAAATCCACAAAAATATATATGTATGAAAAAATATATATGTATTTTTTCCTTGTTAAAAGTAAAATCTATTTATCCATGAGTTAGATAACTTTATTTTGTAACTAGCTTTTTTTTTTTAACTGGATTTGTCTTTTGCTGTTTGAATATTTATTTTCATCCCTCTTGAATAACCTTCTGAAAAAACTTTCAGGTGGCCTTTGGAGTAACTCAGCTTTATATATTAATACTATAATCCTTAGATCAAAGTATTTTTTTATTCTATTCTTGCTTTTGTGAAGGTAATAAAATCAGAAATGCTGTTAAGGGAAAACATCTATATTTTTGGACTGAAAAATAGCAAAATATTCACTTATCACTAAATATTTCAAAACCTCCTGTTCTATTATCTCTTTTTTCTTTTTTTTTTTTTTTCAAACTCACTCTTCTATATTCTATTTTGTGATGTGGGAC
Source organism: Phacochoerus africanus (assembly GCF_016906955.1). NCBI lineage: Eukaryota > Metazoa > Chordata > Mammalia > Artiodactyla > Suidae > Phacochoerus > Phacochoerus africanus. The sequence goes on from NC_062553.1 coordinate 26,474,149, forward strand.
TGGGGCTTTGCAAAGCATGTTTCTATGCTGCTGGTTGTCTGGTTCCACGCAGTAGTGGCAGGGGCGAGACACTGGGATCCTAGAGGAAGAAGGACTTGATCCTTTCTTTGGCTTCATTTTCCTATGGCATCACCTGCTTCTTCAACCCAGCAGGACATTTGTTACAGTGATGGAGGTCAATCTCAGTTTACAAATTTTCCCTATATTCTTCTAGAATCTGCTTTATCTCACCTTCTCTTGGTAGCTATCTGCCAGCCAGCTCCTCCTCCTCGGAGGTCTGGCTAAGTCCTGAGCTCCACAGGCCCCTCATCCAGGCACCTGAAGTTCAAGCATCTGAGATTGGCACAACAGCTATGTAACACCCCTCCTCAGAGAGTCTGAATCCTGACTTTGCAGGGCTCCTTCTGCAAGCTTTAATAACCCATACCTCTTCCCTGTCTTCAGTCTTGCTTCCTGCAATCACTACCTCTGTAATTCCACAGTGTGTCTTCTTTGTCTTTTCAACTTTCCAATACCTAGTCAACATTTCTTTACTTTAATTATCATTTTCTATTAGTGTAGCTGGAGTGGATTCCATCTCCTGACTTAATTCGAAGGTGCAGAAGCAAGAAGCACATACTAGTCAGTCCATTTCTCAATCGTAACATTAAGGTTAAGACCTCAATTTTAAAAGATATATATAATTACCACAGTCTGTAGAACTTTATTATAAACACAACAATATTGTGAATGTTGAGGGAGTACTGATTGTTCTAGATGTTTCCTTCATGTATATTATCATACCTAAGGAAGAAACAGATTACCAAAGAATATAGATAAGACTATTTTAAAATCTGAATTTCTTCTAATCTCGAGTCCATGATACATATTCAAATATCTGCTTAATCTTTAATACAAGTAGAAATCTAATAATTCTAGAGATAATTACAAAAATATTACTAGCTACCACTTAGTAAGTATTCACTCCTTGTAAGCATTCTTTTTCATTTATTCTTCAAAAAAAACCACTTAGGATAATAACAGACATTATTATCATTGTTTTCAAAAGAATATCTATATGAAATAATTTATAGAAGATCACATAGTGCTGAAACAGGATGGGAACTCAGGCTTATTTTTCTGTTGTTGCTTTTTTTACTGCAAAGTCTATTTCCTATAAAATCATATTTCAATTTACTTTCAAATTATATAGCTAAGGATAAATGGCTTTTTTATTTTTTACTTAGTTTTCAAAAACATTTCGTGTTTCCTATACGATTTGTTATCAATAACTGCACTTATTCCAGTAAAAGTTCCAGTGTTTCTGACAGTGTGGCCCAGTACCAGTGCTGTTTATCTTAATTTAGACCTACTGCCAGTGTTCTACTTTTGCCTTAACTCAAAGCCTCTTTCTCATTTTCTAAAGCTGATATTTATCCAGCTATCCTAAGAAGCCCTATTTTTAATTAATTCCCTACATTCAGAGATGTTACCAACTGTCAAAAGTAGTACAGTCTTCTGTGTGATCTAAGCAAGGACATGAACTGGGCTCATTCATTCCTATTTTGGGTCCAAGTTTTTACATTATAAAAGTCAATACAGGAGTTCCCCTTGTGGTTCAGTGGTTAACGGATCCGACTAGGAACCATGAGGTTGAAGGTTCAATCCCTGGCCTTGCTGAGTGGTTTAAGGATCCAGCGTTGCCCTGAGCTGTGGTGTAGGTTTAAGATGTGGCTTGGATCCCACATTGCTATGGCTGTGGTGTAGGCCGGCGGCTACAGCTCCGATTCTACCCCTAGCCGGGGAACCTCCATTTACCGTGGGAGCGGTATTTTTTCTTGGAAAAAATAGTTGTGAATTACTATAAACACTAGTAATTAAAGAAGTAATGGTGCTATTCCCCTTTTTGGACACATCATCCACAGACAATTCAGATAAGGTACCACTTCTGGAGAGGAAGGTAAAGCTGGTGTCCTTCTCCATGCAACATACCAATCCTTGGTGGCTTAGGCTGGTACTGAGAAGGAGGTGAGAAAGTTGGTTTGAGAAAAACCAGAGAACAGAATGGAGGCGTTCATAGGTGAGGTGGGATATATGGTATTTGAAGAATATAGTAAAACAGATCTGGAGAGGAACCATTGCCAGTACATATTTTATTGCCAGTTAGGTTACCAAAAAGGAAACCACAAAAGGGTCTCACTCCAACTTTCAAGTATGTATTATATGGATGACTGTGTCCTGCTGTTCATCATTTTCACAAGGTTCGGTATAAGAGGAAATAGACTTTCATTGGAGGCAAGTTTTCATTTAAGACAGAATGAATTGATAACAGGTATTAAAACTTGATATATGTTGCAAGGGACATTGTGTAACTGAATATAGAACAGACAGTGTGTGCCCAGAAGTTTAGTGAAAGAAAAATTACTTTAGATTGGAACAAACATGGAAGAACAAACATAGAATGTGATGTAAATCATGTAATAAAATCTGAGGGTATTACTGTAATAAAAGAATCAGGGAATAAATAAAATATATGAGAATATTTAATAGCCTTTGTACTAACATCTATTTATCATTTTTCACATGTTAGTAACTCTGACTGATTTATATGTGTCAGTCACTGTTCTAAATGCTTTGCATATATTAAATCATTTAATTCTCACAACATTATCACATTATTTAGGTTCTGGTCTTATAATCATTTTGTATATGAGAAAACTGAACCATAAAGGAAATAACTGATGAATCCATTCATTTGGCTAAGTTGCTGAAGTGGGCTTTGAATCCTGCTTGTTTGGTTTCAGAGGCCAAAGCCTTAACCAAAAGCACACATACCCACATCAACATACTAAGTTAGACATGCCAACATCCAGAATTTACGATTTGCTCCAGGGTGATTTCCAACTTGAGAATGCCTTTGTCATCCAACAAACATGATTAGTTTGAATACTGAAAGCTACATAGATGGTTATTTTTTTTTTTTAAGGACCTCTTTGTTGAAAAATCTTCAAGATTAAGGAAGCAAGGCTAAAACTGAATTAAAACGTTTATTCTTACAGCTAAAGCAGTGAGATTATGAAGACAAATGGAAAAGTGACCTAAACATTTTTTTTTCTCCCTTACCATTTCCTTCCCTCCCATGCAAACAGTATTATTTTGGTTCTCAGTATACAGGTATAGTCATTTTGGACAGTTTAACTTTTCCTTGCTTTTTCTTTTTTAATAATACGAACTTAGAACACCCATGTCATTGAAACTCAAAAAAATATTTAACCTCTTGGTGTCCAGTTAATATTTAGGGTGCAAAAAAGAAACGTGATGCTAGACTTGACATTTACTCTTGTAAATGGGGGCACAGAGAGAGACTACAATATTTGACTGCTTGTTAATGGCACACTTTTTATTTGATCTCAGTAGTAACCCCCTTGATGGCATATCTCAACATGGTTATCTGGTTTTGCCTTCAACTACTAAAGTTACTTTTTCACTGTCGGTCTAATAGAATAGTGCCTAGTGCCTCCAAGAAACCGTTTGGATCATAATTTCTTCCTTTGCCTTGAATTCACAATTGCAAATTCCATTTAAAAGGAAAATTTTGCTCCAAATGTACAATTGCCCCAGAAACCAGAAATCTAATGGTGAATTTGAAGAAGAGATAACTTAAAAAATGCAAATAATCATACATATGCATGAAGTGTACCCTTCAGGCCACCAAAACAAAACAAAAAACAAAAAAACCAAAAAGCCAAACTTCCGTTTGAAATCTCATGTCTGTCACTTGGGGCAGTTTTAGCAAAATATCTTTACTCACTTAACTCTTCATCCTAGTTAGATTTCAAAACTCCCTGGTAGAGAATTAGGTGGTTTAGAGAGTGTGTTGACTTGTGCAGAAGAGAAGGCTCCCTAATAGTCTGAAGAGTTAATACATTCCAATATCATCCTGCAGAAATTGGCTCTAGGATGCCCTAGTGACCTCAAACAGTCTACGTTCAAATGCATCTTAAACACCTAGTGTGGGAAGGAGTAATTTTGCTGCTGAAGGAAATTTAAATCACTGACTACTATGTTGTCTAAATTGTCCTCAGGGGACAAGGGACAATTGCGAAAGCTGCACTGATTCAGTAGAAAAACTTAACAGAGGGATCCTCTCGTGGCCTGAAAGAGTTAATGCTCAAGTTTCTGCTGAAGTCAAGTCACTTTCTTTAGGGTAAGGAACTCAATAGGAGCTTCTGCTTCCAGGTCAAAAGGCACAAGGTCAGGCAGCAACAGGGAGGGAGGAGGCATTACACAGTGAGGAGAGATGGTGACAACAATGACAGAGTCTTCCAGCACCATTCTCAAGGCTGAAATACTTTAAAGCATTAAGCTTTGTTGGCTTAAATATGTTGGTATGCTGAAGACTTTTAACTCCCAACCTAGAATAATTTGACACTGTGGAGAAAAGAACAAGTTTTCCTATTATGAAATACGTAAAAGTGAAACAGCAGCTCTGTTGATGCTACAGCTTATTAAAGATGCAAATTAAAAATATCAAAAAGCATGGAGATTTGCTTAACCTTTTACCAAGTGTAAATCTTTAATCTGATCTTAATATGAACTTCGTTGATTTAGTTTATGTTTAATAACACACTGAACTTGTGAGGTGTTAACAGTACCTTTAGTGGTCAAGTACTGCATTTCAGAATTGGTAAAAAAAAGTTTAATTTGAAATCCAGTCAGGAAATCATATTACACTGCACAACATATATCTGCTTTAGTGAAAAACTGACAAACTGCAAATGCCTCAGAGGAAAAATTCCACTAAATTAAAAGCAAAAGATTAATGTACTTGGAAATGAATTTGCATTCAACTGTAAAACAATGCCATTATGCTGTGTTTTATCTTTCTTCTTCTTCTTCTTTTTTTTTTTTTTTTTGATGTAACCAGTCGTTTCTGAGGTGTCTGTTACTAAATTAGAGGTTATATAATACAAAATGGAATTGAGGACACTTGGATTAAAATAAAAATTCAGTAGAAAATTTTTTGTATAAACACTAGCTTTCACTTAGTGTTTTATTGTTGAGTTACTTTTGAACTTGTTTTTGTTTTTGTTTTTTTCATTTTACAGTAAACTTAAATTAGCCATGCTACATTAAAAATTAAAAATGTACCATGCAGGAAAATAATTACTGCTATAGCCTTTAGAATATGATTTAATTTAGCAATTTCAGGAGTAGCATTAATAAAAACAATATAATACCCAGATGACAAGAAAATAAGGCAGTTCCTCGTGCTTGTACAGGCCATTCCTTCATCTTCTCTAAAAATTAGACTCACAAAACATGTCATAATTACTTGAAATTGTCTACAGTATCAGGAAGAGTAGTTTAAAATCACTTTATCACATGCCAAACCATCGTCTATCTCTGACAATATAAATTAGTCACTACTAAAAATAAGGGATGATGATTAATTACCTTAGAGAATACCTGCCAGAATTACCAGGCACTGGAACCAGATTTCTTACTGAAACATACCCTGCAATAATTTAAGTGTATGCATCATCACTCCCCCTAGTCCAAGACACAATCTTTATGACTGGAAAATAAATAAAATAATAACATATTCTTAAGGTAAGTCTTTATTGTGCTAACAGAGTAAACAGATTAATGAACAACTGTGTTAATGGCATCTGTATGTATCAAAAGTTAATTTTATCCATGCTTTACACTTACTCGAAGACGGCTGCCCAGGGTGGTTGATATCATTGTCAAGTATGACTTCCACCTTGAGAAACTAATTTGACAGCCCTCCATTTTTTAACATCACTTTTTAGTCTCCCCCTCTTTTTTTTTTTTTTTTTTTTGCATTTAAGGAGAATGCAATCCTTACTGTGAGAAAATCATCATCTACTCATTGGGGTAATTTATTCATGTTCCTAGGATCATATCCAGTGGCATGGGAGATTAATTTCCTAAAGATCACTCTTGAAATTTAAATATTTTGAATTCTGACAATTGAACCATTTATTTACTCATATTATCAGATAAAAATTTCATATTTTGGTGATTCTAGACTTCATCGAATTTTAATTTCCAATTCCTAAAGCAATCAGTTTGTGAACATTTTATTTTTATAAATTTGTATAGTTGTTTACTTTTTGTGGTAATAAGAATTTTGCTACTAACAAAATGCTGCTTTCTCAAGAACAACACATCCCTGCAAGGAAGTCCTTTTTTTTTTTTTTTTGTCTTTTTGCCTTTTCTAGGGCCACTCCTGTGGCATATGGAGGTTCCCAGGCTAGGGGTCTAATAGGAGCTATAGCTGCCGGCCTACACCAGAGCCACAGCAACGTGGGATCTGAGGTGCTTCTGCGATCTACAGCACAGCTCATGGCAATGCCAGATCCTTAACCCACTGAGTGAGGCCAGGGATTGAATCCACAACCTCATGGTTCCTAGTCGGATTAGTTTACCCCTGAGCCACGACGGGAACTCCAAGGAAGGCTCTTCTATTCTGGAAATTATTTAGATCCTACACATGGAAAGAGATTCAAACGCTAGTGCTTTTCCTCCTCTTCCATCCCTTTCCATTTTTCACTCAGCACCTAGAGAAGTCATTTTTCTTTTTAATGAATAAATCAGATTAGTTCACTCCACCAATCAAAACTCTTCAAATGTCTCCTGATTCAGTTTATAATGTACAGCAAAATCCTTAACATGGACCTTGGCCTAAAATAATCTTTCCCATGCATACCTCTTGGACTTTATAGCACTAGGTCCTCTAACTGAATAAAAGCTCTAGTGGTTTTTAAGGTTTACAAAATTCAAGGCCTTATAGGACATTTAGATGTGATATTTATTTCTTCCACCTATATTGTTGAATTACCTTCCAATGTGCCTTCACTCTTGACCTGTGTAGTTAATATGTACCCTAAGGTCTCCTTTTATTTTCTAATATTCCAACACACAAAACCACGACCACCACCATCACCACCATCACTAAAATCCTTCTGTTATATTATTTTATAAAACTATTTTTCTATAGCAAGACAGAAAAGTGCATGGTATAGTTTTCTTTCAGCAAACATAGAAATATGCGCAATGCATATATTTGTCTTTGCTATATATAACGTTTTCTATAAATCAGAAAATAAATATAATAAGAGTATATATATAAATATATACTATTTATATATATATATATATATATATATATATATATATATATATATAAATGAATTTGAGTACTGCTCACACAGGAAGAAACAGATACTCTGAAGAGCCCTACATCCATAACTAAATTGAATAAATTGTTAATAAATTTACCAAACAGAAATCACAAGTCACAGATGGGTTCACTGGTGAATTCCACCAAACACATAAAAATAAAATTATACCAATTCCCTATAATCTTTTTCAGAAGACAGAACAGAGGAAAAACTTCTTAATTCATAAGGCTACCATTACCCTAATACCAAAACCAGACAAAGATATTAGAAGAAAAGAAAACTGCAAGGCAATATTTCTCATAGATGCAAAATTCTTCAACAAAATACTATCAAATTATGTCCAACGACGTGGAAAAATATGATATATCAAGGCCAATTGGGATTTATCCCAGTGATGCAAGGCTGGTTCAACATTTAAAAATAAATTAATGAAATACATCTCAGAAACAGGCTACAGAAAAAAGTCACATGATTATATCAACTGATGCAGAAAAACCATTTGACAAAAATCATACACTTTCTCATTAAAAAAAAAAAAACTCAGTAAACTAGCAACAGAAGGGAACTTTCTCAACTTGATAAAGAAAATGCAAAAGAAGTTAAAGCTAACATCACAGTTAATGGTGGGAAACTTGAAATGCTCCTACTAAGCTTTATTCATAATTGCCAAAACTTAGAAGCATCTACATTTGGTAGATGAATGGGAAAATATAATACATCCATACAATAAAATATTATTTCATACTAAAAATAAATGAGTTATTAAGCCATGAAAACACATGGAGGAAGCTTAAATTCATATTACTAAATGAAAGAAATCAATCTGAAAAAGCTACATAATATATGCATCCAACTATATGACATTCTGAAAAAGGCAAAACTATAGAGACAATAAGATCAGTGGTTGCTTGGGAAAGGAAGAAATGAAAAGGAACAACAGAGAGGATTTTAAGGGCAGTTACAGTACTCCGTATGATACCATAACAGTGGACGCTTATCATTTTACATTTGTCCAAACCCAAAGAATGTGTAATACCGAGAATGAACACTAATGTAAACTGTGGACTTAAGATGACAATGATGCTGCCAATGTAGGTTTACCAGTTGTAACAAATACACCCCCCTGTGGGTGTTGTAAGTAGTTGGGGAGGCCATGCATATACTGGTGGGGGGGGGTAGGAGTTACACCAGAATTCTTTGTACTTTTCTGCTGAATTTTTCTGGGAAGCTAAAACTGTTCCAAAAAAAATAAAGTTTATTAATAACAATAATAAAAAAACTTGACCTCAATGCCTTTTTAAGAACAACAAAAAACAAGTACTTTATTTAAAAAAAAGCAGCATGAGTATGTTAGCAAGATGTTCTCACATTTGCAAAATATATAAATACAAAAAATAAAGGTAGACAATAATAGTTACTAAAGCAGATACCAAAACCAAGAGTTTTACATGTATGTAAATATGATGAAGAAATTGATCAAATAAGATGTATCAATAGAATTATAGAACTATAAGTGAAGTAGGATTGTCATCTCCTAACAAACTATTTATCCTTAAAAATATTACTCAACCTTTGCAGCCTAATAAATAAAATCAAGGGGTGAACTGAATCGTTACTAAACACCTCTTGAGATCTAAAATTATAAAATCTTAAACAAGCGTTCTTCAAAACCTACTAAGTTCCCAGGGCTGTGAAATACAATAGAAATATAAAACTCAAAGTGTAAGAGAATATGGGAAGATAGTTCACAGAATAAAGGTTCTAAAGAAAATAAGATATGTGAAGGGAAGGCTGAAAGAAAGATGATGAAAGAGAGAAAGGCTTAGAAAAAAGATGAAAATAATGACAAACAAAGAGAAATGGAAAGGTAGATTGAAACAAGGCACAAAGAGAAAAAGGAAAGAAGAAAAATTAGAGAACAGTTCTGTTAAAGGTCAATTTAACCTTCACATCAAAGTTTAACTCAATTTCCTAGAAACATTTTGAGCTTAGTAATGTCTTATTAACTTCGTTTTCTCTGACTGCTGCCAGAATCTAAATGTGATTCTTATGAGTGCTAAGGACAGAAAAGTGTGTAACTGGCTTACAGGTCTTTGAAGGTTTGCAGTCACATTCAGCCAGCAATCCCCACAGCAGTTGCATCAGATTTAGAATGTAAGCATATGCCTAAAGTCTAGTATGTCTGGTACATTACAATCCTTGGTATGCCATGAGGAAAGCTCTCATTTGCAAGACTTCCCCCTTCATTCACAGCTCAACAGGACAGAGATGTCTAGGGTGGCAAGAGACATAAGAAAAACGTCTTAGCCAAGAAATGTTAAGTTCAAGTCATGACACAGCTGCTTACTAGCTATTAATGTAGGTTTACTTCATCAGTAATCTCGTTTTTCAGGAGCTAGTAGTTATGTCCATTCCACTCAGTATTAATAGTATCCGGCCCAGAAAAGATAAGAATTAACATTAATTCAGTGTTTTGTCTCTCTTAGGCACTTGTAACACACATCACAGGGATTAGTTAGCACGTTGCATTTTCCCAAGAATTCAGATATGCATTCTGCTGCTATGCCCACTTTACTAAAGAGAGTAAGTGAGGATTTTATGAATGAGGCTCTGAGGCACACGTGGTTTAGGTAATATTATACCCAAGGTCACAACACTAGTAGTAATCATGCCGTCAGGATTTCATGGAGGCAATCCAACATCTTAGATTCTTCATCTATCTGAAATTCCATACTTTATATATTTCTAGAAAAAATTACTTCTTTCAAAACGTTCATTCCCCTAATCCCACTATCTTAAAAATGTAGAGGTTTTTGCTAAAAATACATTCAAAAAATTAAAATATGCTCCCTTATGGCCAAAGTTGGTTTAGGATATCAAATGACTTGTGTACATGAAATGGAGTTGCTGAGAATTAAGGTTAGTACTTGCGTCATCTGTCCCAGAACACACACATAGTGTGACAAGGATCCGAATTGAGTTTTTTCTTGGTAGCCTCATTTTCATGACACAACACTCTTTTAGTAATGACCATCTACATGCGTGAGTGTACCAGAAACTTGTAAAGTCACTAATATCTGAAATCAAACAATTCTAACTTTATTCCTAAAGTTGAAATCTGCATTCTTTAACAGAAAATACATTCTGAAAAGAGCGGCAGGTAGCAATGAAGTAGTCATGTATGCTTCCATATGAATGCATTTCTTTAGATCCTAAGCCCATTGCAGGTTTTGAAGGTTAGGGAAGCACAATAATCTTTGGGCCATATGCACCGAGGAAAATGGATGAACACACACCATTAACCTGATAAAGTCTATCAGCGTGGAGACTGGTGACAGCAACAATACTCACTTCCTGAACTCCAGTTTTGGTGGCCCGCCTTGCCCTTTCTGCTTTCTCACCCCCAGCAGGAGATGATAAGTTCAATGGAAACTGAGATGTTTCAGAAAAATTCTAAAATAAACCTCAAATACTTGTTTAGAGAATTCAAGCGATTTAAGTAAGAAGTAAGGATGATGAAAACCTAACTGTTAAAAGGGGTCTCATTCTCCGATAAGAGCTATCTGAAAGAGATTACTTTTATCTCAGGAAGCTACAGTCTCAAATTTGAGTCCTTAAAGCAGAGTTGTCAAATCCTGGTTACCAGTTCAATTCCAAAGGCAAAATAACATGACACAGCCATAATCCAATTAAGATTCAAGTAACAGAAGTTGTACTAATCATTGTTTTAGACTTTGGTTGTTCCCTAAAGATAGGTAAAGATATTAGAGAAGGACTAAATTTTAATTTTTTAATTTTGTTAATTTTATTTTATATATGTATATATACATCCATTCTCTTCAGATTCTTTTCCCATCTGTATTACCACAGAATATTGGGTACAGTTCCCTGTGTAAAGAGTTAAAATTTTGCTCTATATTTGTAGACTGACTGAAAAAAATTATTCTTGCCATTTAACCTACACTTCATATTTTAGCCCATAATTTAAGGCTAGCTTTCTGGTCACCATGCAAGTCAATTTGGTAATTTTGATAATTTTTTGCTAGTTCTGAGCATATGGCTCATCATATGCTTTTTCTATAGGAACTCAGCCAGAGACCCAGGAAAATCATCTCAAAATTGCGTATCCTAAAAAGCCATGAATTTTGTAGCAAATTCTCTGTCAATTGCATAACTTGTAAAAAGTGAAATGAGCACTGACATGATGGTAATGAGATGGAAGATCATGGAAAAACCTCACTATTGTGTCATTCCTTTCATGAAAGGCATGATGCAATTATATTCACCATGATTTGTTGATCCTCCTATCATCTCCTTTTGATTATCTTCAGTTCAACTCTTGTCTGAGAACCAATTATTGTAGATATTGTCCACAATATCTTTGAAACTCCATTGGACTGATGGTCAAACACATGGAGTCACAACTCTGTGACAGGTGCCAGTGCCTGTGGACTTTAGAGTGACCTGAAATTGGTCTTAGCAGCTGTTATATGCCTACACATAATGAAGGTAAATTTGGACAATGTAACTGACCATTTCTTAAAATTGGTCTAAAAAGAAATTCTACCTGTAATGCCAAGAAATGGTACTTGCTTGAGAAGAAGTAAAATTTGATACTGAGATATTCATCAGGTGACAAACACTATTTGATTTCCTACTAAGTGTCAAGCTGTGTGCCAAGCACTAAGGACAAATGCATGACAAACTGCTCTGACTTCAGACAATTGTAGTCTCACTGAAGGAAACAGATATTAAAAAACTAAATGAAAATGTATGTCCTATTATTCACATTATTCCTTATTTCTACATTTCTCCTAGGTGATGCATAATTTTTTAAATGATGCTACCTCTAACACACTTCTGTTCTTTTTGGCTAAATAGCAGCAGCCCTCTATTCCTTATAAATTGTGTTTTGTTTGTGTTGAGAGTAAAATGCAAAGGCTATTTTTTTAAATTGACTAACACAGTGAAGAGAAGTTCTACACAACTTCTTGTCAGTTTTTTTTTATGGACCTTGTATTTTATTGACATAAACTAATTCAGTTTATTTTTTATTCAAAAATAATTTTTTTTGATATATAATGTAATAACATATGCTTTAAGCACACAAGTCCAAAAAGAATTGCCAAGTATACACCGCTATCACAATAAAAATATGGAATACTATGTCAGTCTAAAGTATTCTTGTAGGTACTTTTGTAGTAAGTCCTGAGACCACCTACATACCCACTGATTTTTTTTTTTTTTTTTGTCGCTGTAGATTAGTTTTGTCTTTATCATAACATACAAATGGAATCATCTGGAGAGCACTTATTTGTGATAGGCATTTTTCACCCAGCATATTTCTGAGATTCATCCATGTTGTTATGTGAATCAGTAGTTCATTCCTAACTATTTTTGGGCAGTCAACCGAATTTGGATACAATACAATCTGTTTATTCTTTTACCTACTGATGCACACTTGGGATGTTTCTAATATCTATTATAAACAAAGTTGTCATAAACATTTTTGGATTAGTTTTTGTATGGACATGTTTTTAAATTTTTTGAGTATATAAATAAGAGTAAAATTGGTAGATTATATGTTAATTGTATGTATGTAAGAAATTGGCCATATTCCCACCAACAACTAATGAAAATGTCAACAGTAGGTATATTCAGTCTTTTATTTTAAACATTCTAGTGAGTATATAGTAATATCTTATTGTGGTTTCAGTTTGTATTTTACTTACATCTAATGTTCCTTCAGAATCTTTTCAGTTGCTTTGGGGCCATTAGTATATTTTATTTTGTGAAATACCCCTTCAACTATTTTGCCCATTCTTAAAATGATTGTCCTTTTATTATTGAGTTGTAAGATACACACACATATTTTTAAAGACTATATGAAGTTTGTGACAAAATTTCAAATGGAGTAGAAAAATATTTTCTAAGAGAAAAAAGTAATATTTTTTTGAACTGGGAAACATATACATCAACATAACATCTACTGGTCCATCTAGATTGCATTTTTTGCATAAATCTGTATGAATATATATTTGTGTTTTCCTGGGTAAATAACTAAGAGTGGAATTGGTGGGTTTTATGTTAAGTGTATCTAGATGGATAGAGCTGTTTTCTAGTAGGAAATATTCATCTACCACAAGGTCACAACCTCATATGTTTTTGAGAGAATTTTCATAGTTTTAGCACACACATTTAGATGTAAGATCAATTCGAATTTAATTTTGTGTATGGGGAGTGTCAGGGTAGATACTCACTTTTGTTTTTTTCAATATGGAAATAGAGTTGTTCCAGTACCTTTGTATCATTATTGATTATCAATGGGGCACATGTGTGTGGACATATATCTGGACCCTCTTTGTTTCAAATGCATATTTTTATGTCAACATCACACTGTTTTGATTAATGTAGCAAATAAATCTTCAAATCAGATAGTGAGTCAGTTGAGTCTTAGAACTCTTTTCTCAAAACTGTTATTTTTCATTTCCATATAAATTCTCTAATAGCCAAGATATGGGAAACAACCTAAATGTCCATTGACAGGGGGGTGGATAAAGAAGATGTGGTACATATACACAATGGAATATTACTCAGCCATTAATAGAAAATAAATAATGGTATTTACAGCAACATGGATGGACCTAGACATTATCATGCTAAGTGAAGTCAGTCAGACAGAGACAGCAACATCATATGCTATCACTTACTTGTGGAATTGAAAAAAAGGACACAATGAACTTCTTTGCAGAACAGATACTGACTCACAGACTTTGGAAAGTTATGGTTTCCAAATGAGACAGGTCGGGGGATGGGGGTATGCACTGGGGGTTTGGATGGAAATGCTATAAAATTGGGTTGAGACGATCACTGTATGACTGTAAACATAATGAAATTCATTGAGTAATTAAAAAAAACAGAAAAAAATCTCATTCACTAGCTCAAAAAAAGACATTATTATGTTTCAATAATTAGAAATATAAGCCACAAAAAATAATTTTTTCTAATCATCTCATCAATTTCTTATATTTTTATTAGAATTACATAGATGTAACAGAAGAACTGACATCTTAAAAATGTCTTTCAAACATGAATAAAATATATACATCTGATTATTTGTCTCTTTAGTATCTCTCAATAAAGTTTTCTAGGTTTAACATAGAGATTTTGTACATATTTCACTAAATATATACTTATTTTTTTGGATACTATTGTGTGATAGTTTTATTTGTCAGCTTGGTCAGTCTTTAGTACCCAGTTATTGAATCAAACATTAACATAAATTTTATAGTGAAGGTATTTTGTAGATATGATTAACATCTATAAACAGATGACTTTATAAAGGAAATTATCCTGGATAATCTGACTGGATCTGACCCAATCAGTTGAAAGACCTTAAAAACAACCAGTTATTTCTTTATGGGCTGCACCATAAGCTCCTGCCCAAGAGTTTTCAGTGTGTCCTTCCTCACAGGAAGTCCTGTGAATTTTGGACTTGCTTAGCCAGCCCCACCATCAATAAGTCACTTCCTTCTTTGTCTCTTTCTCGGCCTCTTTTAGTACTGTTTCTCTTTTAGAACTGTGACATGCATACTGTAAGTGCTATTTATTTTTTAATTTTTTAAAAAAATTTTATTATAGTTGATTTACAGTGTTCTATCAATTTCTGCTGTATAGACAAGTGACCTAGTCATATATATTTCTGTATATCTATACACATAAATTCTTTTTCTCATGTTATCTCCCATCATATTCCATCATAAGTGACTGGACATAGTTCCCTGTGCTATACAGCAGGATCTCATTACTTAACCACTCCAAATACAATAGTTTTCAACTACTAACCCCAAATGTCCAGTTCATCCCACCACTTCCCCCTTCCCCTTGGCAACCAGAAGTCTGTTCTCTATGAAAATGATTTTGTTTCTGTCCTGTAGATAGGTTCATTTGTGCCATATTTCAGATTCTGTACATAAGTGATATCATATGGTATTTGTCATTCTTTTTCTGACTTTCTTCACTTAGTATAAGAGTCTCTAGTTCCACATTGCTGCAAATGGCATTATTTTGATCTTTTTATGCCTGAGTAGTTTTCCATTGTATATATACATACCACATCTTTTTAATCCATTCATCTGTCAAAGGACATTTAGGTTGTTTCCATGTCTTAGCTATTGTGAATAGTGATATGATGAAATAGGAGTGCATGTATCTTTTTGAAGGAAAGATTTGTCCAGATATATGCCCAGGAGTGGGATTGTTGGATCATATGGTAGTTCTATATTTCGTTTTCTGAGGAACCTCCATACTGTTTTCCATAGTGATTATATTAATTTACAACCCCACCAACAGTGTAGGAGGGTTCCCTTTTCCCCACACCCTCTCAGCATTTGTTATTTGTAGACTTACTAATGATGCCCATTCTGACCAGTGTCAGGTGGTACCTCATTGTAATTTTGATTAGCAATTCTCTAATAATTAGTGATGCTGGAGCATTCTTTCATGTGCCTGTTGGCCATATGTATGTCTTCTTGGAGAAATGTCTGTTTAGGTCTTCTGCCCATTTTTAAATTGGATTGTTTTTTTCTTTTGAGTTGTATAAGTTGTTTGTGTATTTTGGAGACTAAGCCCTTGTCGGTTGCATCATTTGGAACTACTTTCTTCCTTTTTTTTCCTTTTATTTTTTTTTTCCCTACTGGACAGCATGGTGACCCGGTTACACATACATGTATACATTCATTTTTTTTCACTTTATCAGGCTCCATCATAAGTGACTCATAGTTCCCAGTGCTACACAGCAGAATCTAATTGCTAATCCATTCTGAAGGCAATAGTCTGAATTTATTAACCCCAAGCTTCCAGTCCATCCCACTTAAATGCTATTTTAAATTTACTCAAGTTAATTATTAAATTTATGAGTTTTTCTTATATCTTCTTTAGGATATACTGAATACATTACAGCTGTTTTTACTTATCCTGTTCCTTAGCCTAAAACTATTCCCTCAACTCCCTCTTTAACATGAAATCAAGTGGGGGACCACTTACGTCTAGTTGAGCACACAGTGTTGTCAGCTTTTTTCCATAATGATACCTATGATTCCCTCAAATACCATTAATCAGTATGTGAGACCCATATCTTTTCTCTTCCAGAAAGGCATGCCTCAGTAAGTATCCCTCCTGTAATTATGAATGGTTTGAGATCTTACCCAATTCCCATGCTACTACACTAACCTGCACTGGTTTCAAGGGAGACATGTAGATCAAAGACTTTATTACTCACAACAATAGCAGTCATAAAAGATAATATTTTTGTTGTGCTGTTTCTGTTAAAACACATATTCACTCAATGACATTTATTAAAGAATGGTAAGGTAGACTTTATTCAGGACCATCACAGTAGGTACAGGGACCACGGCAATGGTATTTTGCAAAGAAGCATGCTGGGACCCAACTCCAACTACAACAAAGAAAAATGGGAATTTATAGTTAAGAAGAGGGGATTGGGGGGTGTTGGTCATTGGATGGAAAATTACTGAGAAGAAACATCAGCAATCAAAGAGGATTCTGGCTAACCCGATCTAACAGGATTTTTGCTAAAGGCAGATCAGGGTGATGAAGCATCAGTGATGAAATCGTGGAGGATAAGGTTCAAATATTGAGAGTGATCAGATATCAAGGATGGGGTATCCTAGCTAAACTGACTTGGCAGAGTTTTTACAAAACTGGACAATGCAAAGATAATGCAGAAGCCCAAAAGTCAGAGCTTAGTTGAGGAAAGAGTTTACAAGAACTTTACTAGAGTTTTGCCAAGGAGAAAACTTTTTGTCAGTTCTCTATGTACCATTACCCATAGGGAAATATGAAGAAGGCTAGGTGACCTCTACACTCTCAATGGGTTGCATTAGAGAAGTGTGAATCTCAGGGAATGTGATCTTGTATAATGGAACTTAGCATGTCTATCCTTTACTCTAGAAGAAGACACTATTTTTATCATAATTAAAGAGTAGGTAAACATATTTTTTGCTCCAAAGGGAGATACTACCTATTTTCCAAGGCTATTTATTGTGAAAGCATTTCAGAAAAAGATAGTCAGAATAAAAGGCAGACAATGCTTTTGTTTGTAAGAGATGCAACATGTGAGCTACCCCATGGAGAATTGTCTCTCAACATAAAATTGTATGAATATTAATAATACAAAATTTTAAATATGAATTAGATACAGTATAGCTTATTAGACATTATACCAAAATTATATGTGATAAATAATAACATTTATTTTAAAATATATATTGGTTAGTTACTATTTGCTGAGCATTTCTACAAATGTTTCAGTCTGAAAATGTTATTTAAAAAAAATTCAGTATTGCCTTTAGATTCAAACAAAAGGACTTCATCTTTTGGAGGTCCTCACTTATCACAAACCCAATTATAAATAAATATTTTAACGAAAAAATGGTTGACTTTTTTACTTGGAATCTGGAGTTAAGCTCTGGTACAGAAAACACCTATAATCTTACACACCCTCATCAATAACATTCATTAGGCCTTTGTGAAATCATTCTCCACAGCTCTTATCCTTATCAAATGAAAGGGTGACTCTTCCAAAAATTTATGAAGCTGTCTGGATTATCCTGCTTTTAATTTGGAAGATGTGGTACAAATGTCAACCAGTGGGTCAGGGATTGGATATGTTGAAATGAGGCTTGTTGAGTTTTGATGTCACCTTATGTTGCCTTCAGAAAATCATTGCATGCACCTTCACTGCTGAAATCAATAGCATTGGCCCAAATTGTGAGCTAACTAAACATAATTATTAGGCATCCCTATGGGGGGAAGAAATGATGAAAATATGGTGCCTACCTAGACGCTGTCCAAATTTTCTTCTGTACTCTTATCATTCTAATCTCTAAGGATTTTTAGATTTTAAACTAAACTGCTGCTCCTAAAGTTTAAGGGTAAAAACCTAATCTGAGCAACTGCTTGGTAGTATGACAACAAAAGTTCTGTATTATGTGTGTGATGTCTATACCTCTCTGCTTTCCATGTCATTAAATTCACCCGGACAGACACAAACTGGAGCCTGGGCTTCAGAATATGCCCCATGTGCAGAATAGCTGATTTCTCCAAGGGCAGTATGAACTCACACCAAAATAACTAGACATCAGAAAAAAAATCGTCTGAAGAAAGATAACAGGTATAATATGCATACCATCTGAAGCAGAAGCACTGGAACCAATAGACCCAAATTTAAAATAAGTAAAATCAGTACACTTACACAAAAAAGTAAAAAAAAAAGTAATAAAATAGTAAAATAAAATAAGACTGAGAAACAAAAGGGAACCAAACAGAAATTTTCTGTTTAGATTATATAGTATTAAACTTGATATTTTGTAGTTGTTTAAATGGACATCTTAAAATGGACATTTTAAAATACCCATTTTAAAAGAAAGAAAACAAGACAATTTAATATGAAATTCAATGCCACTGATATTCTATACATCATCCTCATAGCCTATCATAAACTGACATATATGAAATAAATAATAAATAGAGATAAATAGATGAAGACAGAAAAGTTGTATGATGAGAAATTAGAGAAACAATCCTGTTTACCACGGCATCCAAAAGAATAAAATACCTAGGAATAAACCTACCTAAAGAGACAAAAGCCCTGTACTCTGAAAACTATAAGACACTGATGACAGAAATCAAAGACGACACAAATAGATGGAAAGATATACAATGCTCGTGGATTGGAAGAGTCAGTATTATCAAAATGACTATACTACCTAAGGCAATCTACAGATTCAATGCAATCCCTATCAAATTACCAAGGACATTTTTCACAGAACTCGAACAAAATATTTTAAAGTTTGTTTGGAAGCACAAAAGACCCAGAATAGCCAAAGATATCCTAAAAAAGAAAAATGGAGCTGGAGGAATCAGGCTCCCTGACTTCAGACTATACTACAAAGCAACAATCATCAAAACCACATGGTACTGGCACAAAGACAGAACTGTAGATCAATGGAACAGTATAGAAAGCCCAGAAATAAACCCATGCACCTACAGCCAACTCATCTATGACAAAGGAGGCAAGAATATACAATGGAGAAAGGACAGCTTTTTCAATAAGTGGTGCTGGGAAAACTGGACAGCCACATGGAAAAGAATGTGAACATTCTTTAATACCCTAACACCATACACAATTAGAACACTTCCTAACACCATACACAAAAATAAACTCAAAATGGATTAAAGACCTAGACATAAGACCAGATACTATAAAAACTCTTAGAGGAAAACATAGGCCAAACACTCTCTGACATAAACGACAGCAACATCTTCTCAGATCCACCTCTTAGAGTATTGACTATAAAAACAAAAATAAACAAATTAGACCTAATCAAACTTCAAAGTTTCTGCACAGCAAAGGAAACCCTCAACAAAACAAAAAGACAACCCACAGAATGGGAGAAAATATTTGCAAGTGAATCGACTGACAAGGGATTCATCTCCAAAAGTTATAAACACCTTCTGCAGCTCCATACCAAAAAAACAAACAACCCTATCAAAAAATGGGCAGAAGATCTAAACAGACAGTTCTCCAAAGAAGACATACAGATGGCCAAAAAACACATGAAAAGATGTTCAACCTCACTCATCATTAGAGAAGTGCAAATCAAAACCACTATGAGGTACCACCTTACACCAGCCAGAATGGCCATCATCCAAAAGTCTACAAACAATAAGTGTTGGAGAGGGTGTAGAGAAAAAGGAACCCTAGTACACTGTTGGTGGGGTTGTAAATTGGTGCAACCACTGTGAAAAACAGTATGGAGATGCCTCAGAAAACTAAAAATAGAATTCCCATTTGAGCCAGCAATCCCACTCCTGGGCATCTACCCAGAGAAAACCATGACTTGCAAAGACACATGTACTCCAATGTTCATTGCAGCACTATTTACAATAGCCAAGACATGGAAACAACCTAAATGTCCATCAACAGAGGAGTGGCTCAAGAAGATGTGGTACATATACACAATGGACTATTACTCATCCATTAAAATGAACAAAATACCAGCATTTTTAGCAACATGGATGGACCTAGAAACTATCATGCTAAGTGAAGTCAGCCATACAATGAGACATCAACATCCAATGCTTTCACTGACATGTGGAATCTGAAAAAAACACAGACTGAACTTCTTTGCAGAACAGATGCTGACTCACAGACATTGAAAAACTTCTGCTCTCTGGAGGAGACAGTTTGGGGGGTGGGGGCATGTGCTTGTGTTATGGGATGGTAATCCTGTGAAATTGGATTGTTATGATCATTATACAACTACAGATGCGATAAATTCATTTGAGTAATAAAAAATAAAAATAAAAAAGAGAAAAGTTGTACAATGGGTACAATTTAAAAATAAATGAATGAGTTTAAATATTAGATCATAGAACTTTTTGAGAATGATAGCATAAAAGGATAAAATGATAGATAATACAGGGGAAAAATATTGAGAGACATAACTTATGCCTGGATTCCAACAAAAGAAAATTGTTTTTAAAAATGAGATAAAGCAATGCTGAATAGTTATGCTGTGAGCCACAGGGGGAGTCCAACAAATGCTGGAGGGGGCATGGAGAAAAGGGAACCTTCCTGCACTGTTGGTGGGAATGTAAGCTGGTACAACCATTATGGAGAACAGTATGGAGGTACCTTGGAAAACTATACATAGAATTACCATATGACCAAGAAATCCCACTCTTGAGCACATATCAAGACAAAACTTTCCTTGAAAAAGACACATGTACTGGCATGTTCATTGCAGCACTATTCACCATAGCCAAGACATGGAAACAACACAAATGTCCATGACACATGATTGGGTTAGGAAGAAGTGGTATACATACACAATAGAATACTACTCAGCCATAAAAAAGAACAAAATAATGCCATTTGCAACTACATGGTTGGAACTAGAGACTCATACTGAGTGAAGTAAATCAGAAAGAGAAAGAGAAATACCATATGGGATCACTTATATCTGGAACCTATTATACCACACAAATGAACCTTTCCATGTAACAGAAACTTATGCACTTGGAGAACAGACTTGGTTGCCAAGGGGGAGGGGGAGGGAGTAGGATGGACTGGGAACTTAGGGTTAATAGATGCAAACTATTGCCTTTGGAAAGGACAAGCAATGAGATCCTGCTGTATAGCACTGGGAACTATATCTAGTCACTTATGATGGAGCATGATAATGTGAGAGAAAGAATGTAAAAATATACATATATATATGTATGTGACTGGATCATCTTGCAGTAGAGTAGAAAATTGACAGAACACTCTAAACCAGCTATGGTGGAAAAAGTAAAAAAATAAAACAAAGTAAAAGTACATGGGGAAATGGTCAACTGCTCCCAGATTAGTTTAATACCATGGAGGCAGAGTATTTCTTTTTGAACTCAGAAAGCCTCATACCAATTACTTCTATGGTCCCTTCTAAATTACTTTATTTAGATACAGTGTTTCAATTTCTTGACCCTAGATATATTTATCTGTAAAATAGAGGTAAAAATAACTTGCCAGCAGGTCCTACAGAGTTATTACAATAACTTGCGATTCTATTTACTTTGTATAATGAAAAGACAGATGAAGATATGTTACTAACCAATATATGTCCTAATAATACTAATAGTTCCAATATCGCATCATTCATTAAGGATGATTTCTTTTATACATTGCATGTATCTTCCTAAGTGACTGCTTAAGCACAAATTATGTAATTTTTTTTAACCCTAAAAATGTTATTCTTGGAAATATCTAGTCCCCTTAAGAGCCTGAGGTCAGTTCTAGATTCTTTAGGAAATAATAACTATTTAAATTTACGTCTATCTTTTAATCACTTCTTGAAAAAAAATGTGCCCTTGGGACAAATTTAGAAAAAAATAACATAAAGATACATAGGAAAGAAAAGAAAAGGGAAAGAAAGAAAAGTAGATGATTGTTATTAATATTCAGTAAGATTGTTCATCCATGTATAAATTGATAGGCCAGAGATGAATGATCAACCAAGTTCAGAAACATCCTAAATTGCCCCACAAACCACTCTAGGCTGAGAAACAAAGTCCTGAG
The DNA here is from genome assembly GCF_016906955.1 of Phacochoerus africanus. Lineage (NCBI taxonomy): Eukaryota > Metazoa > Chordata > Mammalia > Artiodactyla > Suidae > Phacochoerus > Phacochoerus africanus. Next base: position 26,496,481 of record NC_062553.1, read on the forward strand.
GACATCATCTGGAAGCCATTTGAATAGGTTTTGTTCTCTCAATAACACTTAATTCCTTCTGAGTCATGTCCTTATAAACATAGTATGTAAATTATTAATTGGGCGTTACACTGTTGTTATCCTACCCAACCTGTTAGCATTTACGTACTCTATAAAAAGACCATTTTATTTTTCTTTTGCATATGGATCATTTTATTTGTCTATTGACTTCAATGAGTCTCTGATGTGCATTCATTCTCAGCTGACCAAGCTTTAAACAAACACTGGAACAACTGCAAAATATCCTCACCTTGTTTCACTTTGAGGGAAAAAAGTCATATACGAGACAGAATTCATCACTACTGATCTTTCTCAGCTGAAAGTAAGCAATAATTTATGAGTGCATGACTGTTATTTACCTCCCATCCCTCTACCGCTCCCTTCTAAGGAAGATGTATTATTTGATGCCCTATAAAGTAAAGGTATATGTTCTTATATTTCAGAAACAGATACAAAATTTCATAGCAGTGATTATACACTTATGGAATCCAGTGAATGGTGTATTTAACACCAATCTCTGAAGGTAAACCAGTTTCACCTTAAAATCTATGGATATATTTTGCAGAGTATTAATATTTGCCAAGTTTGGGTTGGTTGTTGGTTTCAGTTTTGTTTCTTTTTTCTTTTCTTTCTCCCAGATAATATAATGAAAAATTAATGAGCATAAATGGTAGTTAAAATCAAATTTGGAGTTCCCGTCGTGGCGCAGTGGTTAACGAATCTAACTAGGAACCATGAGGTTGCGGGTTCGGTCCCTGCCCTTGCTCAGTGGGTTAACGATCCGGCGTTGCCGTGAGCTGTGGTGTAGGTTGCAGACGCGGCTCGGATCCCACGTTGCTGTGGCTCTGGCGTAGGCCGGTGGCTACAGCTCCGATTCAACCCCTAGCCTGGGAACCTCCATATGCTGCGGGAGCGGTCCAAGAAATAGCAACAAAAACAACAACAAAAGACAAAAGACAAAAAAAAATTTAAAAAAATAAATAAATAAATAAAATCAAATTATAAGAGTTCCCGTCGTGGCGCAGTGGTTAACGAATCCGACTAGGAACCATGAGGTTGAGGGTTCGATTCCTGGCCTTGCTCAGCGGGTTAAGGATCCGGTATTGCCGTGAGCTGTGGTGTAGGTTGCAGACGCGGCTCGGATCCCGCATTGCTGTGGCTCTTGGTGTAGGTCGGTGGCTACAGCTCCGATTTGACCCCTAACCTGGGAACCTCCATATGCTGCAGGAGTGGCCCTAGAAAAGGCAAAAAGACCAAAAAAAAAAAAAAATCAAGTTATATAGTTAAGGTTCACATCATTTCAGAAACCAGAGAGAAGTTAATTGCATGCTTATAATAAATATTTACTATTATTATTTTTAAATTATTCACTGATTCATTCACTTAACATTTATTATATGCATATTATATGGCAGTCATTTTCTGGGCTTTAAGAGGGCAAAGAGTAAGAAAAGACAAACAACTCATCCCCCCCCCCAAAAAAAACCTAAGTTCTGAACTCAATAAATTTGTATGTAATTATATTAAATGCATGTATAGTTATAGACATTGTATAATATAGTAAAATATGTCACATATGTATATACATAATATTTTATATATATATGAACTCACATATACGTGTTCTGACACAAAATACAGTAAATATTTTACATAAAAATGTATAAATGATGCAATGGAAAATTTGGGGAAGGAGTATATGAATGGTGCAGAAAGATCTTTAGGAAGGAGAATCAGAAAGTTATTGAGGTGAAACAAAAATTGAATAGGCATTCCTCTCCATGTACCCAATCAACTAACAGAGTAAGAACTTTCTGATAGAGGAAACAACAAATATATTGGCATGAAGAAGAGTTAAACAAGAATGGGTAAAAAGTGTGGCCAATGTGGCAAGGGCCAGAAAACAAAGCATCTTTTATTTTGTGAGGGAACCACAACCTCATGGTTCCTGCTCAGATTCGTTACACACTGAGCCACAACGGGAACTCCATGATTTTACTCTTTAATTAATTGTCAAATAATAAAAATTATAGAATGGGGATAGCGTTATGATGATTATCTTTCACTGTTGACAGTGATAATATTTGAGACATTATAATGGATAAACTGCAAACAAGGACAGATTGATTTCCAACTAAGAAAAATGCGATTTTGAATAGATGAAGTGATAAATAATAAATTCTGAAGTAGAAAAATAGCATTTGGAGAGAAAAAGATTAACGATAAGATTATTATAACATAGGATCCTTAGGAAATGAGATTTTTATAGGGAGTTAAGAGAGAGAGGAATCTAGGATAATACCAGTTTGCTGACATGATTCCTAAAGAAAAATTAGTATGTCTCCATTGTCCAAAAGTTATTGAGTATAGGATGGATTCTTTCACCAGGAAAGGAAGAAGGAGACTGTCAATTTTTCAAATTTAGGGATGCTATTAACGTTGAAGTTCCTGTGAAATATTCATTTGAACATCCAAATGGATGTATGGATCCAGTATTTAGTAGGAGTCTTGGCTAGAGATAATCTGGAAGTCATCAGCATTGCTAAACTAATTCTCTTGGGAAGTGAAAGCAATTTAATAATTCCTAAAATATTACTATAAGAATTCTGAGAGTAGAAAGAATTTTTCTCTTTTCAATAATATTTCAGAGAAACAGGAGTTCATTTTCAACAATCATTTGTTATGTTAATAATAGACTAGTGTCACAAAATACTAAGCTTGTTCCAAATCATTTGTTTTAGAATATTATAAACATATGAACTATGTTAGTTTTCTTAAGAATTTACAATGCATTTGTCATTTTTTCCTCTTTGTATTCACCTTCAAGTATATATATATATGTATATATATATATATACTTTTACATTTCCATATAATACAATGATAATTAGAAGCCATAATACAATATTTTGAAAGAAAAACTTGTGTAGCTTGAAATTTTTAAATCCCATAAGAGATATATAATAGTGTAATTTGGTTATTGGAGAAAATGTTACAAGATAACATTTATTTAGTCATTTTATGGAGAACTAACTAGTACTTTATGTAGACCTAAGAGAAGATGAAGTGGGTTTGTCATATTCACTCCCTAGTTAGAATTTTTACCTAGTCTATGAAAAACTTTTAGACAATCCAAGAACTTACAATGAATCAGGAAAATGAATGTTGCCCTCAATTATGAGAGGTATGGTAGTGAAAAAAAAAAAATCAAAGGCAGAACTTCTCTATGAAAATATTAAGCTACATGATGCAAAGATCTACTCATGTGGAAGATAGTCACTCAACTATGCAGGCATCAGCAGTAAATTTAAATGAATATTTTAATGAGATATTTGAATCCAATAAAGATGGAAAGCTTTATAGAGAAACTACTCTCCTTATGTCTGTTTTCTTGCATCATTAAATTCAAGATAATACACCCAGTTACTCAAGCCAGAAATCCGAGTATCATCCTTGCCCCTTTGTCTCCTTTACTTTCAAAATCTCATCACCAAGACTAATAGATTTTTACCTCCTTAAAATAGAACAATCATTCATATCAATGTCTATCCCTTCTGCTGCTACTTTACATTAGCAACCATTCTTTTTCACCTAGATTGATGCAATAGATTTTGTAGTTTTACCTTACACCAATTTATACTTCAACCTGTAGAAATATTATATTTCTAAATTTATAGACATAATTACATCTCTTTTCTGCCTAAGACCCTCCAATAACTTCCCATCACAATCAGAATAATGTCTCAACTCCTGACCCTTATTTTTAGGTGGTTCCTTATGATCTGACTCTTTTATATTGCTCAACACTTTGTGCATTATGATCCAACCATTATGGGGCTTTGCATATGTGAATGTCCTTGCTTGCCTTATCCCCTAACTCTTCTCCTCCTGCCACTTTGACCTTGTTAATCCTGGAGATCTCATCTTTAGTGACCTTCTCTAAATTCCCAAACCCTACCAAGGTTCCCTTCCTGGAGGTCCCATGATACTTGTGTTTCTGATCAAGATACTTAGCATATTGTGCTACTAAGACTGTTACTTCTTTATCTCCACAATACAATGTCAACAACTTCAGGGGAGGGACCATGTCTGCCTTGTACTTACCCCTAGTCCATGGCCCAAATGTAACTTAAATGAAGATAGGAAGTGTTTCAAGCTCAATTTTATGTAATTAATCAGCCGAACAACAATGATCAAATGTGATTATTAGAGTGATAGTGATAGTGGATTAACTATCTGAAATGATCTGTTAGCCTAAAAGTTAGTTTAGTTCAGAGAGTAGAATACAACTACAGAAAATGTGAAAATGAATTTTAGTAGCTTATTTCTAAATGCTTTATATTATAGTATTAGAAACTTAATTTTCAAAAAAATATTAAGTAATATTGAGAATCAAATATGAAATTTATTAATATTTCAAAGTGTATCTGTAATAAACATTTGTCTTCTTTTGTCCCTACCCCCTTCTGAACACTCTTTTAATGTTTTGGAAATACATTATAATATTTATTCTTAGTGCATATATATATTACCTTCTTATTTCATACAGCATGTCTCTCTAGCAGAATATCCTAGAGTTCCTTATAGGGTAATAGATGAGTTCCATGTGAACAGAAGCAGAGGTATCAGAACTCTTAAGGTCTAGGAAGAGAATCTGCATAGTTTCAAATTCCTTTGCAATCTCTACATCAAAGCACATACTAGGAACAGTCTATATTGAAGGGAAGATAAAATGGACTACACTTCTTGATTAAAAAAAAAAAAAGAGCAGTATTTAGGTATAGGGAGAGGAGGAATTGTTGTTGCCTATCTTTGGAGACTATCTTCCATGGCACCCAATAAATTATTCATTTACATATGTGTTATGTGTGTGTCTGTGTATGTGATATAAATCATGATTGAACATAATCACACACTAGGCATGCTCTGAGATGTATACATGAAAAAATTAGGCATTCACCTTATCTTTATGAGCTAACAATCCAGTGGAAGACACAGTTTATAATTAAAAATAAATAAAAACAAATAAGTATCAAGGGGATATAATTATGGAAGACAAAATAAAGGACTTATACTAGGAAAGTTGGATCAAGAAAAACTTTTAGGGAGAGAGAATATTTGAGCAACAATCTGCTTAAGTAAATAAAAAATTCTTTCTAATTTTTGCAACATGATGAGTTAAAATGTATGTGGTTTATAGACAACAGAACCTCAGAAAAAAAGGAGGAAGCAGATCTGGGCTTGATTATCTTTCTCGCTTGGTACTGAAGGCAAGAGGAAGCCAATTAGTATTAAAAGGTATTGCCATCTGATGGCGTATAGTCATGAAACAACAAAATAAATTATTGCTAATGGGCACCTAAGATGAAGGGTCCATTAAAGGCAAAACTCTGGGGAACATGTGTTTGTTGCCATAGAAAATAAAGCTTAACAGGAATTCAAGAACTATGGAACTGAGTGGCTACTTCTAAAAGATAAACACAGCTCTGAAAATGTTGTGGACTGAAGTTTTGAAACATTTTATATCTATGCTAAAATAGTCTATCTCTTACAGCTATAGGGCTGACTAACCAAAATCCAAAGGCATAATTTGTTTCTATTGATAAGCAAACATCATCAGTTGAGTTCACAATATAAACATATATTTATTATAACAGGACATACACCATGGAAAAGTGGGAAATAATCTTAAAGTTAGAATCATGTATCTGATAATAGACACTTCAACTCATCCTCTTATCTCAAAAGTAGTCATATATTATCTATTTGATCAGGCTTGTTTTGCCTTTCTAGAAAAATCTTTTAAAACCCATGCTTAAGTATCCACCCAAGAAACTAATTTAATTGGTTTGGGGTGTGGCTTTTTTATTAATAATTTTTAAAATCTCCCCAGGTAATTACAATGTGTAGCCAATGTTGGCATTCACTGACTCACAGAGTTTTTCGGTTTTGTTGTTGTTGTTGCTTCTCCTTAAAAAACAAATTGAACCAGGTGGGAGTGGTTTTAATTCTTCTCTTGGTTGTATAAACTTAAAAAAAATTTGCACAATCTTAAAGTTGAGAGTTAAGTTTTATTTGAGGCAAAATTTGAATTTAAGCCCAGGAGACAGTATCTCAGGTAGCCCTGAAAAACTGCTTCCAGGAGATGGGGCATTGCGGGGGGGGGGGGGGGGGGGAGAAAGCTAGGATATTTGAGTTTTTGCAACTAAGGGAAGGTAGTGGGAACAAAAGATTTACAGAAAACCAGATTTACAGAAAAGGATTTATAGATAACCAGTTTTTATGGGAAGATGTAAAGGTATGGGCTTACAGGAATCACTCCTTTGATATGCACCTCAGCTATGGGCCAGTCTTCTGTGTTTCTTTCCTGAGTTCCCTCAGGGCTCACCAGCCCACCCTGGGGAGTGACTGCATTCACAGATGGCCTTGACAACTTTTGCTTTGTCCACTTAACTACACCCAAGGAGGCAGTATTACAGATAGCTCTGAAGTATTGCCCCAAAGAAGAAAGGGGGACTATCAAGATATAACTGATAATGCTGAAGGGGAAGATGCATGCAACCATGCACACATTTTACAGAAGTTTGCTTCTGGTCTCATGAAGGTGACTACTAGTCACAGATATCAGTCATCATGAAGGATTTTAGTGTTTTTGTAGATATAAGGAGATACAAGAACTGGGCTCATAAAATCTTTTCCTAAAAATATCTAACTATGTGAAGACTTGTTCTTCCAGTTTTCCCAGAGCACAGAGTGCCTCACCCCTCATCTCCACCCTGAGCTTTGCTCAGGAGGTGCTGTGGGTCAGCAGCTGCAGTGGCTCATGATTTTATCCCTATAGAGGCAGATGGCAAGTGACGAACTGCAGTTCAGTGTTGGTTGATTAAATCTAGATTCACCTATGGCACCATGTAAATTGAGATGATAAACATTCCATGATATTAGTAAAGGAAAGACTCTAAATAGTATGGAAATGAGAATGCTGAAGTGATTTTAACACATGTCCAACTATTTCTCAAATAAATAATTCTTTGCAAGTCACTGTATGACATCTTTATTTATTTATTTATTAGCCATGCCTGTGGTATGTGGAATTTCCCAGGCTAGGGATTGAACCTGAGCCACAGCAGAGATCCTTAGCCCATTGACCTGCAAGGGAACTCTTCATTTCCTCTTTATAAAATGAGTGTTTAACAGTACTTTTCCCATAGGATTGTCACAATAAATAAATATGTTAATGTAATTAAAGAGCCAAGAAAACTTCCTAGTGCATATTTAGTTATATATAACTGTTAGCAATAATCATGCTGATACTCATAATGATAATGAGGACACATGACAAGAGGGAAAGTGAACAATCCTTTGTGAAGACCTCAAGAATATATACAGGAGGGTTGTAAAAACATTTGAGAAGTCTTTTAGGCCAGGAATTTCAATGGATATGAAAGAAATTCCTTAGGTGTTAAGGGGAAAATAATAACACTTACTAGCAAGAGAGATTTTTGGACAGTAATGTTAATAGGTAGTAGAGACAAGAGTAAACCAAAATTATGACTCACACTGATTTTTGGTTTGGCATGTTTGCTCTTCTAGCCAGGTAGAATGAGATAGACTGACAGTCCAACAAGGTCTTATGTTATTTATAAAACAAACAAACAAAAATCAGGTGTGGAGATTAGACATGGCTTTGAGACATTATTGTAGAGAACCATGGCTCTTTACTTAATTCCCAGATGCAATCTCCACCAGTTTACAGATATGGAATGATTTGAAAGATGATGACATATTTATTTACCAGTTTCATCGTCAACTATGGATGGAAAATCCTCCAGTATTCTCCTGAAAACTGACATTGATTTCTGGGAACTCAAAGGCTACTATTTGCTACATTCCACTGGTTAAAGTGAATAATTATGGCAATTAGAGCTAATGAAATACCAACTAATCTTATTTTAATCATTCTTGAGCACATATTTGAAATGATGACCTCCAGGAAAGAGGTTTTGTCTTACTGACCTTCTGATTCCTTTAAAAAATCATGTTTGTAGAAGGGCAAAGAAGATGGTCAATCTGTTGATAGAAATTTGGGGGAAGAAGTGCACAAATATTGCTTCTTTGCATGGACACAAAAAATGACGACATTTATCTATTGGAATGATGAAAAAGATTCCCAAAAAAGAGGGACAAAATGACCTTTCTGTGGATGCAAATCAGCCTTCTTCCACAGCTATCTCATTTTTGTTCAATGAACTCAATAAGCAACGTGATTATATTATGAAATGTGGAGATTTTGTAAAAGCTGGAAGGCATGCACTTCCTTACATAAAACAAAACTGGTTACCACCTTTAGAGGTATCTAATTTCCCAGCAGCTGTGTCCAAAGAGGAGCTGAAAATGCAATATTATGTTCTTCTACAAGGTAGTGGCAGAATGATTGACTGAAAACTTTCCATCGTACAGGCACTTTTCATTCTGTCACTTTGTCACGCATGGGATAATTTTTTTGTGTGATATCCCATACAATAGCACCACTGAAAAGGAAAGTAACTGCAGTGAAAAAATTAAGGTGATATAGCTAATGCCCATGGAATATATTGTTCTGTTCATGTTCTAATTCACCCAGTGAGGTTAACTCATGAAAAAGATGGGGTGTTCTATTTAAGATTCCCTGTCTGCAAGATGCTCTAGAAAAACTGGTGCTACTCTTTCCACATCTTAAATACCTGAGTACATAACACAAGGGGTATGACTTTCTCTAAAAATCCTTTTCCAAATTACTGTTTCCTATCCCAGCATTCAGGGGTGCTACTGACTTAAAAGTTTTAGTGATTAAGGGAGGAATGCTTCCCACAGGAGATAATACTGTTCCAATTAATTTGGAAGGTAAGACTCCACTCAGGTATTTTGAGTTTTTCATCTCTTGTATAAACATTATAATAAAGGGGAGGGTGGTGGAAGTGGATTAGTGTTGTCTCAGGGGATAGACAGGGTATGACTAAAACAGAAGCAAGAAGCAGTCTGCATAGAACAAAAAGGAACCTCTTAGATCTTTCATAATTTTGCCAATGACCAGTGTAAAAGTTTATTGGACAACTTCTCATCTATACACTAACATAAGGTCTTAGTTATCTCAGGAGTGAAAATTTAAGTCACTGCAAGGGGGGAATAACTGTGGCCATATGGGTGTTACTTTGGAAAAAAAAGACTGTAGAAATGTTTGAAAGGTTCAGTGTCACAAAGAAAGGCTGTGATGAAATGCAGAGAGTGTTTCCTACACTTTCCATTTAGTTTCATGTATATATTTATATATTTGAAGTTAATTTCTTTTCTTTCCTCCTTTAACTGAAACAGAAATAGAAAAGGAGTAAATATCAAAAAACCTGAAATATGGAATTAGACAGAGTATTCACTGAAATTTCAGGTATTCTCTTTTTGAAAAAGAAGGGTGTGGTGTGTACGTACATGTTGGATTGAGTGTAGCTGAATGGTATGGACAATAAATTTTATTTTTGAAGTGTCATTACACAAGGAGGGATGTATTTAGAAATTGAAAGTGGAAACACAATGAAATGAACTGGATCTTGTTATAGTTTTTACTATGGGTTTAAGATTTTCTACATGTGATTTACTTCTCAACAGCTATCTACAGAATGAGTTTCGGGAGAAGGGATGGTCTCTCAACTACCACAATAGCAGGAGGTCTGAAAGTTTCTCCAAACACTCAACTACATAGATCCAAAAGAGCGAAAAGTAAATAATCTAGTCAATTTCTTGATCTTGGTTAGGATTTTTAATTGGATGAATAATTTAGAGAAAAAGCTTCCAGGAAAATTTCCATCCAGTGGAAGGATAACAGTGGCATAAAGTGTCCAGTAATGGAAGTTAATGATAGTTGAGATACCACTAGTAGAGGCAGGGCTTTCCAGAGAATGCTTCCCTACTTGAGATTGTCTGTAATCTTTTCAACCTAGAACCCCTAGATTTTTGGCTCATTTTTTGACCACATATTTTATCTTCTTAGTTGTTTCCTAACTTATCCAATAGCTTACAAGAAATCACTTATTACGTGCTCAAATTAACTGTAATAAAAATCTGAAGTCTACTACAAAAGTGTTGGTTAACACAATGTGTACAAATCTGAAGTGAATTATGATGTTGTAAAAAGGTATTTACAAAAGTGAAGCTTAGCAAGAATGTTAATAATTAAAGTGAGGTTAATTTAAGAGATCATACACCAGGATATATTGTTTGATCATTTGCTAGAGAGACGGCTAAAGCTTGGAAGTGATGAAATTTACTTAAAATTAATAACTAAAAACATATTAAAAATTTACAATGTAATATGCAGGTCTCATGCTAAGTACTTTGAATAATCTCATTTAATTCTAAATTATATATTGAAGAAGGTAGGATTTTTATATAGAATTGTGCTTTCTTCTGGATTGGGTATTTTTTATGATCCTATATTCTTCATTGGTTTATCAGTTGTAACACTCATTGTGTTGTTTCATTAGTTGCATAGGGATTTATGTTATTCACCTTTAATGTAGTTTTCATAGTCTCCCATCAAAGATAGTTTAGCACTTCATGAAAAGGATGAGAGTCTTATCTCATGTAAAGTTTGATACTTTGATGTGTTCTTAAGCTTTGTTAGCTGAGGCAATGGTGTATTCCTATTTCTTTTCTCTGAGTATGCTATTGTTATACATTTTATATAAATATAACATGTTATAATACATGTTATAAATCCCATGTTATGTTATTATTTATGTTATTATTTATAAATTTATTTTTTTAAGTTTTATTGAAATATAGTTGATTGACAATGTTGTGATAATTTCTGCTGTACGACAAAGTGATTCAATTATACATATACACACATCCATTCTTTTTCAGATTCTTTTCTCATATAGATTATCACAGAATATTGAGTAGAGTTCCCTGTGTTATAAAGCAGGTCCCTGTTGGCCAGTCATTCCATATTTACCACAGTGTGCCAATCCCAAACCTCCAGTCCAACACCCATTCCCACCTGTCTACTTCAGTGGCCATAAGTTTGTTTTCAATGTTTGTAAATCTGTTTCTGTTCTTCAAGTTCAGTCGTTCAGTTTTATCCTTTTCTTATAATATTCCACATATAAGTAATCTCATATGATGTTTTTCTTTGTCTAACTTCCTTGCAATAATAATCTCTATGTTTATACATGTTGTTGTAAATGGCATTATTTCATTTTTTTATTTATACATTTAAAATTAATGATCCTTGAAAGAGATTTAAATAATAAAAATATCATATTTATCCATATAAGTACTATTTCTAGTGTTCTTTATTGTTTTTTTAGATCCAGGCACCATCTTTTAACATTTTCTTTCTGCTATAGGATTGCACTGAATATTTCTTGTAGTGTGGAACTATAGTTGATAAATTACTTTTTGTGTCTGAATAAGTATCTGCTTCATTTTAAAATATACTTTCATTGTTGGAGAATTCTGGATTGACATACTTGAAAAATCTTGATCCTCTGCACTAAAATAGTGTAACCTTGTTCAAAGAGAGGTTTGACTTTTGCCCTCAGCTTCTAGGAGGTAATTCCTAAACCTTTGGAATACCCTTGCTGACAAGAATTTTTTTTTTAGCTTGGGGGCCTGGGGCCATGCCCCAGTCTAATGTGATTTATGGTGAAGGCTCTGGGTCACAAAGTGTAAGTTTTTACCTCTAGAGGGACAAAGGACTGAAATAAGTCCCTTGGAGAGTTAACAATGTCCCTATCACCAAGTACCAACAAAATCTCTGAGGACCAAGGTACTTGCAGTTTTTCTGTTTGGCAATACTCCACCTATTTTCACATATCGTTGCCAGGAAATTTCGTGGTGTTCTTAACTCATTCAATCATCTCATTTCTGGGTCAGTTTTGACTGGTTATTTTCCTTTGCCTTACAATTTGTAATTTCTACTTTCTCACATGACTAGTAATTGTTATTCAGTGCCCAATACTGTATTTTACATTTATGTATTTACACCACTTTTGTTTTCTTATGAATATACTCAAGTTTTTGCTCTGTGATTCAGCTAGTTACTTGGAACTAGTTTGATCCTGCTGCTTCTTGTTGTTAAGTCTTATTGGGTAGAATAAGAATAATGTTTCATGTAGGATAATTGTATCTAAATCTTGAGGCAAAAAATTATGAATCATCTACTGTATGCCTCATGATTTAGGAGTATTTCCACTATGGCTGGTTGTAACAGGGAATAATCTGGGTCCTTTATGGTACACGGAAGAGTCCTGCTGATCAGCATCCCCGTGAAGACTCAAACTAGACCCTGTGAGCATTTTCTCTCTGTGCAGTTTTCTTTTCTCCAGTGATTTACTCTCAATATCCTAATAGCCATAGTCTCCCAAACATTCAGCTTATCTCCTCAACTCAAGGAGCATAGTCCTAGGTCCTAGGTTCCTCTTCCTGTGCTACAGCCCAGAAAACCTCCTTAAGAAGTAAGCTGAAAAAAAAAAAAAAAAAAACATAGTGTTCACCTCATTTTATTCCCATCTCTCAGGAACAACTGTTTTGTTGCCTAATTTTCATCAATTGATGAAAATTGATTTAGTGTATTCTGTGGGGGGTTTTTTAAGTTGTTTGAGGTGGGAGGGTAAGTCCAGTTCCTGTCATTCCATTTTGACCAGAAGCAAAAGTTCCTACAATTTAACATGTACTTTTGCATACAATTTGTACATATTTTAATGATGAGTTACCAATAATCTAAATAGCGTATCTAAGATTATAACATTCAAAAGAGGCTATGAGAGGTTCAAACTCAGGCTTTATGACCCACATCTAAATTCTTCATGTTTTGTTTTTGAAGATCATGCAAACAATTTCAGAGACTTCATTAAAATCAAAATTGTTGACAAATACCAGGATGCTCTTTCCTCCAGATTATATCACGTTTACCCATTAAAATAACTTCACCAGTTGACACTTTAACATAAAGATGCCATTTGATGAAATTTGCCTCATATTCATGGTTAGACACAATGCACATTCAGCATTAAAATCGTTAATTCAACTACTACAATTATCAGAGTGTAACAAGGTCTTAACTGTACGTCAGCATAAATTAAATAACTGGGCCATTCTATCAAATGCTTACCAGTTTTTCTGTCTGATAAAGAAAATCTAGTAGCCAGGCTAGCAAGCAAATATTTGGCAAGCAGTGCATTTCCAATAATGAAAATGATAATTATACTTCTTTCACACAGCTGTAATTGAATAAATCTAATTGCCTCTTCTGCTTAACTTTAATGCTAGGTTTCAAACTGTTGTATGGACAGGAAAGCAACATTAGAGAAATTACTCTAGTGTTGTTTTTTTTCTTATACAGTGGTTTGAACTTAGGTGATAAAGTTAAATGGCAAAGGCTCTATACTCAATTTTCAATTACAGCAAAGGCAGGGAGCCATAATTATCCTTTTCATTACTGTGATGCTCTTCACTGCTGCCTGGGCAAAACCTCTTTCTGTTGTTGTTTGATGCTGCTGTGACAAACTGAAGAGCACTTGAAATCAAAGGTTAAAAGTAAGGGACCAAATTAAAGTGAAATGGCATGTGTGTAGGCAAAAATTACATAGAAAAGAAGTATAGTAAACAAAAATATATTAAGTGCTGGATTGACTTCCAGAAGTTCTATGGCAGGGGTTAGGGAGAGGGGAATGGAAAAGCTTAAAAAGATTTATGTATGTTTCAAATTTTTATGGTAATAATATTATAATTTAGATATTTAAAATTTAGAAATCTTTGTATGGAAAAAGAATTGGAAAAGGAATGGATGTATGTATCTGTATTACAGATTAATTGTGCTATCCATCTGAAACTAACACAACATTGTAAGTCAAGTGTACTTCAATAAAACAAAATTTAGAAATCTTCAAATAAGGATTATTTGTTTACTTAAATAAGAATATTTGCATCAATTTTTGATAAATAGCTAATATTTCTTACATTACGATATTTGCAAACATTTCTCAAGGAAGTAATCCCAAAAGCATTTAATTAACTATTATTGGCTTTCTTTTCAGTCAGTCATTTCCCCAGTTCCATACATTCACAGTGAATTATTTTCCTTTCAAGTTATATGTCATATCAACTTCTTTCTTTGTGAAAGTTTCTTATCCTAAAATGCTAAATTACTAAGTATTCGATCACATCACTCTGATATTTAAAAATTAACAGTCATCTCTGAATCGTACTTTTGTTTAAGTAGACAAACACAATTTTTATTTATTTATTTATTTATTTATTTATTTATTTATTTATTTATTGCCTTTTCTAGAGCCTCATCTGTGGCATGTGGAGGTTCCCAGGCTAGGGGGCGGTCTAATCAGAGCTGTAGATGGCGGCCTACACCACAGCCACAGCAACGCAGGATCTGAGCAGCGTCTCTGACCTGCATCACAGCTCATGGCAATGCCGAATCCTTAACCCACTGAGCGGCACCAGGGATCGAATCCTCAACCTCATGGTTCCTAGTCAGATTCATTAACCACTGCGCCACAACAGACTCCGAGAAACACAAATTTTAATGATAACATTTTTAAAGATCAGTCTTGACTCTTGAATGTCTCTTTTCTAAGAAATCTGATAATTAGATACCTGTCCTACTAGTTTATTAAACTGAATGAAGCTAAATCGGGAGTAGGGAATTAAAACATGCAAAGACATAGACACACACACTTTAAGATATTATAAACAAAAATCACGCGAGGCTACCAAAGATTTCTTAGTACACAATCCTATTACAATTAGATTTTAATAAGTTATAGTAGATCCTGTAGAAGAGTTCATACTCAAGTATTAGGGAAAACTCAAGTTCAGATTTAGTAAAGTTCAGATTTAGTAAAATAATACTCATTGTGTCATTTTTAAAAGAGACACGTCTGTGACTATATCTGTGTTAACATGTTTATCTGTGACAGTATATGCTTGGAACTTTATATTTACTTGCTAAAAATTATTCTTACCTTTTAAAACATGACGGCCATAACCTTAAACTATTTAAGAGATAAGTTAATTGGTTGGACATAGAACTGTAACACAGAAATTAAGCCTTTTAGACAAAACTAAACTTATAATAATCCCAGAGAAACTATCTATTTATTGAAATATTTTAAATAATTTTATTATACATGGTTTACATATATTTTTGGATTCTGGGAAGATACCAATTGCTATGTGCTTTAAGAAGAAGTTCAGAGATAAGTTTATCTTTTACTTTTGATCTCTGGTTTTGAATTAATATTTTATTTTAATTTTTATGCATAATGTAACAAGGATTTGTTTTACTTAAGAATAATTAGCAATGAGATATTTGGCTATCCTCAGTCCACTAAAAATGCCAACAATTCATTTTAATTAATCCTTTCAGATTACACAGTTTAGTATTTAATGTTATTTATTTTAATATAAATATTAATACTCTTTAGTATTATTTGATATTACTAAGTTACTGAAATAATAAAATATGCAAATAACCCATCTTAAGATCAAAAAACTCATATAACAACTTAATTTTTTCAGGTAAAAACTGTGGGGAAATTTGTATGAAGCAGATTTATTGATTACTCTAGATGATATTGGGCTGTCACCTATTATCTATCTAACTTTAAAAAATGATGGTTGTCATATATTTCAAAATTTTATAAATATAATTTGGCAAACTGTTTCACTAAAGATGGGTATAATAATATTTCTCATCTCACATGCTCTTTTGCAATGTGACCTTGCCATTCACCTAACAAGAGATGGAGTCTAGGTCTACCTGAGTCTAAGCAGGTCCACTGACTGCTTTGACCAATAGAATACAATGGAAATCAATCTATTTCAGTGCTAGGAATAGCCCTTCACTAGCCTGGGAAGTCCTTCATGCCTGGAGCTGCCATGTAGAAAGTCCAGACTCTTCTATCCAGAGAAACCATAAGAAAAGACCCAGAGGAACAACACAAGTTAAAAAAGAAGCATCCTTGGGTTACAGCCTCTGAATGACTCAATCCCCACTTACTATGTAACTGCATATATCTGGTTCCAAATTAGAACCTCCCAAAAGAGACCAGAAAAGAAAGAATCACAAGAGGTAGATAATAATAATTTATTTTTAAAAAAGCTAACTTGAGGGGTGTTATAGTATGCAACAGTCATTAACAGAAATGGTTCATTTTTAAAATATCTAAAATAATACCTATATAAAATAACAAAAAAATAAATACTAGTACATTTCATTTCCTAGAGGCTTTTGGCACTTCACAGCAATTTCTTCACAGTGTATTAGTTTCATATATATAGTACACTTTAAAAACATTATTAAATGTTTCTTCTGCTAGTTCTGAATATTCAGAAGTCTATTTTAAAATATGTAAGCTAAAATGACTTGCGTGAAACATAAATCTTTTGAATTTTAAAGACTAATCTGTTAAGCATGGAGAGAAACAAAGGAAATACAAGACAAATTAGAGCAATTTTCAGGTATTTTTTCTCTGTATTTTTTCTTAAGCAATATTGATTTGCCATTTTTTTACTAAGTCCATATACTTTATGTTGAGGAATGTATTTAAAAAAGCATAAAATTATAATATCAAGATTAACCAAAAACATATTTACAATACAAAATTTATTAAACCTGATTTTTTAAGTAGTTGCACAATGCTAAATTATAATTATTAAGAACAATAACTATCCTTTGAGTAAGGCCAATTAATTATTTTGATTTTAAGGTAGTGAAATAACCTCAAATATTTTTTTTTTAATTTTTAATGAAGCAAAGTATTCACTTAAAGGGGAAAGACAAAACGAGAAAATCAAATTTCCTCTTCAATTTTCAAGTCCTCTACAGTCAATTTTCCAGTGCTTTATCTGATCATCAGAAATCCACTTAACTGACCTACATTTCAGAGATGATTTTGTAATTAGGAAGAAAATCACAGGTAATGGGTTGGAAAACACACTTCTTATGAATCCTTAGTGATTACCTCCACTGTTTTCTTAAATCCTAAGCAGATGAGTATCCCCATAAGACCTATTAGTAAGTACTCATCCCACATTAGTAAGTACTCATCCCACATAAAGGCGTTCCCATGGTGACCTCAATACCAAGTAGCTTTGGTTCTTAGGTACAAAATGGGCTTCTGGAGGAAACTTATATTTCACATTTCTGAGCTGTGATTGTTTTTCCCAGTTTATTTATATCCTCTGATTTCCTTCCTCCTGAGGGAGAATTATACCAGTAATTTTACTCACTGGAGCAATTAACTCATCATTCAGTTCATTTTAAATGAAATGTTGACATTAAACAGGACCCTTTAACCATTGTAATGACTAAAGCTAGCTTCTATATTATTCTTCAAAAAAGGCTTCCTATTCTCCCTGGAATGCCATCATTACTACTCTCATCATTTTTTTTTTTTTTAAAAGGAGCAAGCCAGCCAGCATCAAATTTTCCATTATAAATTCATTGTAAATTCTGTTTTTATAATTCATTTTTTCCTTCAGTTTAGTTGCCTATAGATGGAACTGATAGTTAAGGGTAATTCAAAATGGTAGTTTATTTTCAATCCTGATATTTTTCATTGATGAAATATAAAATTATACTCCCTCCCTGCTTAAGTTAAGTATTATTTTGTATCCTAGTGATTTTTTTTTATTTCTATGCTGGAAAAAAGCTTATAGGAAAAGCATATATTTTTAGTGAGAAATCACCATATTACTGTATTGGAATATCATAATTTCCTTACTATAAACTGAAAACTTGATCTTTATAGTTATAACACTTTTTAAAGTTTAATTTTATTGGAGTACAGTTGATTTACAATGTCGTATTAGTTTCAGATGTACATTAAAGTGAATGGATTATACATATAAATGTATCCATTCTTTTTCTCCATATAGGTTATAATAAACTATAGAGTAGATTTCTCTGTGCTATAGAATCTGTTCTCCTTAATCATCTAGTTTATAAAGTAGTGTGTATGTGTTATTTCCTCCATCCCAATTCTTCCCTCCCCTCAATGATTTCACCTATGGTAATCATAAGATTGGTTTTGAAATCAACCAATGCTTTTTAAGTAAGTTCTTATTATTGTTTTATTAGATTCCAAATGTAAGTGATATCATATGATATTTGTCTTTCTGTATATGTCTTACTTCACATAGTACAATAATCTCTAAGTCCACCTATGTTACGGAATAATATTCCGTTGTATATATGTACCATATCTTCTTTATACATTCCTCTGTTGATGGACATTTTGGTTGCTTCCATGCTTAGCTATTATAAATAGTGCAGCAATGAATGCGGGGGTGCATGTATCTTATTGAATTAAGAGTTTACTCTAGGTATATGCCCAGGAGTAGGACTGGTGAATCACATGATAGCTCTATATTTAGTGTTTTAAGAAACTTCATACTGTTTTCATTCCCACCAATAGTGTAGAAGGGTTACCTTTTCTCCATACCTTCTCCAGCATTTATTGTTTGTAGATTTTTGATGACGACCATTTTGGCTGGTGTGAGGTGATAACCTCGTTATAGTTTTGACTTGCACTTTTCTAATAATTAGTGATGTTGAACATCTTTTCATGGTTTTTTTTTTTTGCTCTATGTATGTCTTCCTTGAATAAATGTATATTTAGATATTCTGCCCATTTTTTTATTGGGATATAAAGCTCTATGAGATGTTTGTATATTTTGGAGATTGCTTGTTTGCAAAATATCAATCATCAGTTTTTTCATTTGCAGAGATTTTCTACCGTTCTGTGGATTGTCTTTTTTTTTATGATTTCATTTGCTGTGCAAAAGCTTTTATGTTTAATTAGGTCCCATTTTTTTTTAAATTGTCATTATTCTAGGCAGTGGCTCAAACAAGATATTGCTCTCACTTATGTACAATAATGTTCTATATTTTCCTTTAGGAGTTTTATAGCATCTGGCCTTACATTTAGGTATTTCATCCATTTTGAGTTTATTTTTGTGTATAGTGTAAGAAAATGTTCTAATTTCATTCTTTTGCATGCAGCTGTATGGTTTTCCCAGCACCATTTATTGGAGAGACCATCTTTCCTCCACTGTATAGATATAGTTCCCTGTGCCATAGAGCAGTATATCATTGCTTATCCACTCCAAATGCTATAGTTTGCATCTACTAACCACAGACTCCCAATCCATCCCACTCACTCTCCCCCTTGGCAACCGAAATTCTGTTCTCCATGTCCCTGAGTTACTTTTCTGTGGATAGGTTCTTTTGTGCCATATATTAGATTCATTTTTTTCAATATTGCTTTGGCTTTTCAGGGTCTTGTATTTCTATAAAATTTTAAGAAATTTTGTTCCAGTTCTGTGAAGAATGTTATTGGTAACTTGATAGGGATTACACTGAATATGTAGATTGCCTTGGGTACTATAATCATTCTGACAATATTGATTCTTTCAATCCAAGAGCATGTATATTTTTCCATCTGTTTGTGTCATTTTGATTTCTTTTATCAGTGTCATGGTTTTTAGCGTACAGGTCTTTTGTCTCTTTAGGTAGATTTATTTGTAGGTATTTTATTCTTTTTGATGTGATGATAAATGGGATGGTTTCTCTAATCTCTACTTTTGATCTTTCATTGTTAGTATATAGAAATGCAATTGATTTCTATGTATTAATTTCATATGCTGCAATTTACCAAATTCATTGATGAACTATAACAGTTTTCTTGTAGCACCTTTGGGATTTTCTATGTATAGCATCATGTCATCTGCAAACAGTGATAATTGCATAGTTATAATGCTTTACAAAGTAGGTGAGGTGCTGAAATAGCTGGAGGGGGGCAAGGAAATTAACACCAATTGTATATATTTTCATTATTGGTTAGCATACATTTTCTACTTGGTATCTTGCCCTAAGTTTGTCACTATATATTTTTCTTGTTACATTACATTTATGTACTAGAAAAATCAAATGAATAATTTAACATCCTTAAATTAGATGCCATAAATTCCAATAATTTTGGTAAAATTCTGTTATTTTTTTCCCATATTATTTACTATTCAAATCATTGAATGTTCTATGGCAATAATGAAAAGAAAAAAAAAAGTCCCCTTCTCTTACTCTTAATCCTTTATTCTCATTTGTATTTGAGACTTTTACTCTAGCTTTTTCAACATATTTTTAAATGCTCAGCAATGAAAATAGCCATAACTTTATATTTTTCAATATAAATAACTACAGAAAAATTTAAAGCACTATATTTCCACTCTGATGGATCAATTTTGATTACTTCTAGTTAGATCATATTTTTGAGATATTTCTTCAAAATAGCTTAAAAAGTAATTTTTGATGCCTTTCCCCATAGCTAATGAAAGTTTAACCTGCCTATAATTACTTGCTGCATCATATGTCCCACTTTCTGAAAATCATGTTATGTTTGCTTGAAATTATTCACTAGAGTATTTCTAAAAATAACCAAGGAAATGTACTAATTTCCCTCTCATTTTTTTTAAAGCCTTAGGTCTATGAGTTGGACACACAATCATTAAATTTTAATAAATATAAACTTTTGCTAACTTTGCATAGTTGTCCCTTAATCATAAGTTCTCAAATAAAGAACACATCCTACACATACACTAATCTTGACTATGGTCATATAACTTGTTTGTATCAAATTTCAAACAAGAAAACTATTTTGAATAAATGTCCAGTTATTTGCCATGACAATGTCCTGTATTTTCAGTCGCCCGAGAAAACACAGACTTAAAATATTTTATACTCTATGCATCTCCTCTGAATTCTAAAAGCCAGATATTACTAAGAGTAGTAACCTGCTCAGTTTTTACTTAAAGTTTTCATTGTAGCACTGCATGTCATAAAACTCTATGCTGCAGGTTCTAAAGTTATGCCTACATGGAATTAAACAAAAATATTTATTGTAATAAAATGAGGGATATAATACACTAGCTGTTTATAGACTGAAATTATTTTCTCTTGAGTGGAATTGTCCAATTTGTAACAGAGATTATAATGTAGTGTAATAAAGAATCTGTCTCCATTTGTATGTTTAATTGCTGATAGCTTTCAAGCCCCACTTCACTCCTTCTCCCTCTTGGGCCACCTCTGGGAAAGCCAAAAAGATACCTAGATGCCTGATCTTTTGTTCTGGAGGGAAGTTCATACCATGTAATAACTGGCCTGGACCAGTAACCCTCACCTTAGGCATAATCACTAACTTTTGCTCCACCTTACTTTCTGAAGTCATTTTCAAGCCAGTTTGGATATCTGCCCTGCTTTTTACAGAAAATTTCAAGATATGAATAATAAACCTTAAGTGTTATTCTTAGTGCATGTGTGGCATCATTACTCATAATATCTAAACCAAATTTTAGAGTTGGGTTCAACCCTCTGTGAGACAACCACAAGACATGTAGCAAGTAAATTATAGCAAGTAAATTGGTCAATATATCACATTTATATATCTGTCCTAGTGTTAGAAAAACTCCATAGACTCTCTCACCGGAGTCACAAATTTAGATATCTAGGGGATACTAAGTTTAGTGAATAAGTTAAGTAGATTAAAGCAAATCTGGTCATCTAAGAAATAATGTCTAATCATTACCACTGAACTGTCATCATCTAGGTATGGAGTTTAAAGTGAGATTTTATAACTTTCTCTCTTGAACTGATGAAAAAGTTTGATAAAAATATAAGCAAGGAATATAAGACAAACCAAGGCATCCTTAATTGGAATTAAGTGACATTTATATGACACTTACTCTATAATAAGAGGATATACGTTGTTTTTTTTAAGGAATGTCCATGGTACTCTCAAAAAGATACACAACAAAAAAGTTTCAACATTTTCCTTAATTGGCATCATTTAGAGCATGTTTTCTGACCACAAAAAGATTACATTGAAAATCAATAAAAAAGATATCAGGATGAATATTTGGAAAATTATCAGCACACTTTTGGATATTTCATGGGTTGAAGAAGAAATCAAAAGGGAAATCAGAAATTAAAATCACAAAGCAAATCAAAATTTATATGAATTGGCTAAAGAAGAGGCTCAAGAGAATGTATAGATTTAATGTTTCATGTTGAAACAAAGAAAATAATAAAATAAATGATGAATGAACATATTTTAATAAGCTAGGAAAAAACTGACAAATTTTATTTAATTAAGCAGAAGTGGAGTTCCCGTCGTGGTTCATTGGTTAATGAATCCGACTAGGAACCATGAGGTTGCGGGTTTGATCCCTGGCCTTGTTCAGTGGGTTAACGATCCGGCGTTGCCGTGAGCTGTCGTGTAGGTCGCAGACGCGGCTTGGATCCTGTGTTGCTGTGGCTGTGGCTTAGGCTGGCGGCTATAGCTCCAATTCAATCCCTAGCCTGAGAACCTCCATATGCCATGGGAGTGGCCCCAGAAAATGGCAAAAAGACAAAAAAAAGAGTAAGAAGTAAAGATATAATAAAGATGAATAAAATTGAACACTGAAAATCAATAGAAAAATATTGTGAAGCTAAATTGTCTTTTGAGAATAATAATTTTGATAGAATGAAAAAAAATCTTAACTGCAATTATCAAAACTATTTGGATAACTTGAATAGCTATATGTCCATACATATATATGGAACACTTTCTCACAAACAAAACTGCCCCAGATAATTTCTCTGGTGAATTCCTTCAAAACATAAGGAAGATTGAAGACCAAAAAAAAAAAAAAAAAAGTTCATGTATATAGATCTAAAAATCCATATTTAACTGAATTTTAGTGAAATCTGACATTATATATGGGTAACATATTTTGAATAATAGATATTTATCCAGGGATTATTTACCATTAAAAATTTATCATTAAAATTTTACAATGGATTATATCATATTAATTTAAAAAAAAAACATATCATCATTTCAGATATAGAAATAGCATTTTACACAGTTCAGTGTTTTCATGATTGAACATTCTCAGGAAATAGAAAAAGAAAAATGGGGACCTCCCTAAAGTGGTAAAGGACATCTACTAAAACCCTACAGTTAATTCCTACTTAACTAGAATAACTGTAAATTTTCCTTAACTTAGTCAAGACTATCTAACTTCTTACTTCTTTTCAATATTGTACTTGAGATACTGCTATTGCAGTACAGAAGACAAAAAAAATGTTTCAAGTATATGAAAAAGGAAGCAGTAAAACTGCATTTATTATAAATACCATGGCTGCATATGTAGAAACTCCTAAATGAAACAGGCCAGCCTACGCATAATAGGAATTCCAGAAGGAGAAGAAAACGAAAAGGGGATAGAAAATATATTTAAAGAAATTATGTTTAAAACTTCCCAAATCAAAAGGAAACAGATATCAAGATACAGGAAGCAGAGAGGGCCCCAAACAAGTTGAACCAAAACAGGCCCACACTAAGACGTATTATAATAAAAACAGCAAAATTTAAAGATAAAGAGAGGATTCTAAAGGCAGTGGGAGAAACACGAAGTGTTAATTACGAGGGAAACCCCATACAGCTATCAACTGATTTCTGTACAGAAACACTACAGGCTAGAAGAGAGTGGCAAGTTATATTTAAAGTTCTAAAAGGAAAAAAAAAAATGCTGTCTAGAATATTCTACCCAGTAAGAATATCATTTAAAATAGAAGGAGAAATAAAGAATTCCTCCAACACACAAAAGCTAAAAGAGTACAGCAATGCTAAACCCATTCTAAAAGAAATACTGAAAGGGCTTCTCTAAATGAAAAAGAAGTAAGAAGAATAGGATTGGAAAGCAATCACTTAAATAAGCCAGTAAACAGATCTAAGAGGAGAAAAAAAATGGTATTGTAAAAGTGATGATAAACACAAAGAACAGCAAAAGGACAAATATGAAGATGTTAAAAAAAGGATTTCAATATCACAGAATGTTGGTAAGGAAGTTAGGCTCTTTTTTTTTAGAATGTGTTTGAGCCTATATGATTGTCAGAATAAAGCAAGTAGATACAGTAAAGTGTTAACACACTTAAAAAACAAGGTAGCCATAAATCAAAACCAAATATTATATTTACAAAAACTAAAAGCAAGAGGACACAAGCATAAAATAAAAGGAAATCATTCAATGAACGAAAGAAAGGAACAAAGTTGAAACTTACGTTCAAGTGGAAAACAACTGAAAATGGCAATAAATACATATTTATCGATAATTATCTTAAATGTCAATGGACTGAATGCTTCAATCAAGATGTATACTGGCAGACTGGATAAAAAAGCGAGTCTACAATATTCTGTCTATAAGAGATTCACCTTAGGGCAAAGGACACATATAAATTGAAAGTGAGGGGATGGGAAAAGATATTTCATGACAATGGACAAGAAAGCAGGAATGACAATACTCATATCAGACAAAATAAAAATGAAGGTCATAAAGAAAGACAAAGAAGGACACTATGTAATGATAAAAGGATCCATTCAATAAGAGGGTATTACAATATATATGCCCCTAAAATAGGAGCACCCAGATACATACAACAAATATTAACAGACATAAAAGGAGAAACTGATGGCAATACAACACTAGTAAGAGAATTTATCACCCCACTCACACCAATGAACAGATCCTCTATAAAAAAGACCAAAAATGCAACAGAGATCTTAAATGACACAGTAGAAAAGTTAGACTTAGGTGTTCCTGTCATGGCTCAAGGGTTAACAAACCTGACTAGGATCCATGAGGATGTGGGCTTGATCCTTGGCATTGCTCAGTGGGTTAAGGAACTGGCATTGCCATGAGCTGTGGTACAGGTCACAGATATAGCTGGGCTCTTGCATTGCTGTGGCTGTGGCATAGGCTGGCAGCTACAGCTCTGATTTGATCCCTAGCCTGAGAACCTCCATATGACATGGGTGCAGCCCTAAAAAGAAAAAAAGACCAAAAAAAATGGAAATGAAGAAACAAAAAGAAGAGTTATTCTTAATTGACATATTCAGGACATTACATTCAAAAAAATCAGAATATACATTCTCTTCAAGTGCATGTGGAACATTCTCAAGTATTGACCATGTACTGGAGCATAAAATCAACCTCAACAAATCTAACACAATAGACATTTTTCAAGTATCTTCTCTGACTACAATGGCATGAAACAGAAATTGACCACAAGGAAAGAAATGAGTAAAAGCTGACTACATGAACACTAAACAACATGCTACTAAGAAACCAATGGGTCAATGAGGAAATCAAAAAATTCCTGGAGATGAATGATAATGAAGGAGGCACAACCATTCAATATCTATGGCATACCACAAAAGCAGTATGTAGAGGGAAGTTCATAGTGACATGCTTTCCTCAAAAAAGAAGAAAACTCTCAAATTGACAACTCACCACCTAAATGAATTAGAAAAAGAAGAACAAAAAAACCCCTAAAGTCAGAAGAAGGAAGGAAATGATAAAGATTAGAGAGAAAATCAATAAAATAGAGATTTAAAAAACAATAGAAAAAATTAATAAAACCAAGAGCTGGTTCTTTGAAAAGGTAAATGAAATTGACAAACTTCTACCCAGACTTACCAAGAAGAGGAGAGAAAAAACCCAAATAAACAAAATAAGAAATGAAAGGGAGATACTGCAGAATGGATACTGCAGAAATACAGAAAACCATCAGAGAATACTATGAACAATTATATGCCAATAAATTTGACAACCTGGAAGAAATGGATAACTTTTTAGAGACTTACAGCCTGCCAAAACTGAATCAAGAAGAAATAGATGAACAAACATACTTATCACTAGAAATGAAATCCAATATGTAATAAAAACACTCCCTACAAACAAAAATCCAGGACCAGATGGCTTCACAGGCAAATTCTACCAAACATACAAAGAAGAATTTATACCCATCCTCCTTAAACTCTTCCAAAAGGCTGAATAAGAAGGAAGACTGTTTATGAAGAAACTGTCACCCTAATACCAAAGCGGGAAGACAGTCTATGAAGCTATCATCACCCTAATACCAAAACCAGACAAAGATACTACCAAAAAAGAAAATTATAGGCCAACAACTTTGATGAACATAGACCCCAAAATTCCCCCCAGAAATCTGGCCAACCAAATCCAAAAACATAAAAAGTATCATACATCATGATCAAGTGGGATTCATCCCAGGTTCAACATAAGCAAATCAATCAATGTCATACACAACATTGATAAAAGTCAAAAAACACATGATCATTTCAATAGATGGAGAAAAAGCATCTGATAAAGTCCAACATCCATTCATGATAAAAATGCTTATAAAGTGGGCATAGAAGTAACATACCTTAACATAATCAAAGCTATTCATGACAAACCCACAGCAAATATAACACTCAAAGAGAAAAGCCAAAAGCCTTACCACTAAAATCTGGAACAAGACAAGGATTCCCACTCCCACCACTTTTGTTCAACATAGAAAGGTAAGACCAAGCCACATCAATCAGACAAACAAAAGAAATAAAAGATATGCAAGTTGGAAGAGAAGAGGTAAAATTGTCACTGTATGCAGATGACATTGTACTATATATATAGAAAACCCTAAGAACTCCACACAAAAAAGACTTGAACTGATCAATGAATTCAGAAAAGTAACAGGATACAAGAATTACATTCAGAAATCCATGGAACATCTATATACTAACAATGAAATATTAGAAAAGGAATACAAAAATACAATATCTTTTAAAATTCCACCCCAAAAATTAAATACCCTAGAATAAACCTGACCAAGGAGGTGAAAGACTTACATGGTGAGAACTATAAAACATTAATTAAGGAAATTAAAGAGGATTCAAAGAACTGGAAAGATATTCCATGCTCCTGGATGGAAGAATTAATATAAAAATTACCATACTACCCAAAGCAATCTACAGATTCATAGAAATCCCTATCAAATTACCCATGACATTTTTTTCACAGAACTAGAACAAACAATCCAAAAAATTATATGGAACTATAAAAGACCCAGAATTTCCAAAGCAATCCTGAGGAACAAAAATCCAGCAGGAGGCATACCTCTCCCAGACTTCAGGCAATATTACGGAGCCACAGTCATCAAGACAGTGTGGTACTGGTACCAAAACAGACATACAGACCAACGGAACAGAAATAAACCCAGACACCTAAGATAAATTATTCTTCTACAAAGGAGGTAACAATATAAAATGGGAAAAAGACCATATTTTCAGCAAATGTTGCTGGGAGAACTGGACAGCTGCATGTAAATCAATGAAACTGGAACACACACTCACACCATGCACAAAAATAAACTCGAAATGGCTTAAAGACTTAAATGTAAGACAAGACACCATCAAACTCCTAGAAGAGAATATAGGCAAAAACATTCTCTGATACCAACCTTACAATGTTTTCTTAGGTCAGTCTCCCAAGGCAACATAAATAAAAGCAAAAATAAACCAATGGGACCTAATCAAACTGACAAACTTTTGCACAGCAAAGGAAACCATAAAAAAAAATACAACCTATGAAATGGGAGAAAATAGCTTCAAAAGATGCAACTGACAAGGGCTTCATCTCTAACATACACAAAAAATGTACACAAGTCAACAGAAAGAAAAAAAAAAGATGGGCAAAAGACCTGATTAGACATTTCTAGACATTTCTCCAAAGAGTACATACAAACAGCCAATGAACACATGAAAAAATGCTCAACATCACTGATTATTAGAGAAATGCAAATCAAAACTACTATGAGGTGCCACCTCACACCAGTCAAAATGGTCATCATTAACAAGTCAGCAAAGAAAAATGCTGGAGAGGATGTGAAGAAAAGGGAACCCTCCTACACTGGTGGTGGGAATGTAACTTGGTACAATCACTATGGAAAACAGTATGGAGATAACTCAGAAAACTAAATATAGAACTACCTTATGATCCAGCAACTCCATTCTTGGGCATATACCCAGACAAAATGTTCCTTGAAAAAGGCACATGCACCTGTATGTTCATTGCAGCACTATTCACAATAGCTAAGACATGGAAACAACCCAAATGTCCATCAATAGATGATTGGATTAGGAAGAGGTGGTATATATACACAATGGAATACTACTCAGCCATAAAAAAGAACAAAATCATGCCATTTGCAGCAACATGGGGGGAACTAGAGACTCTCATACTATTGAAGTGAGTCAGAAAGAAAAAGACAAATATCATATGATATCGCTTACATCTGGAATATAATGTATGGCACAGATTAATCTTTCCACAGAAAAGAAACAAACTCATGGATTTGGAGAACAGACTTGTGGTTGCCAAGGGGGAAGGGTAGGGAGTGGAATAGACTGGGAATTTGGGGTGTTTAGATGAAAACTATTGCCATTTGGATTGGATAAGCAATGACATCCTGCTGTATAGCACAGGGAATTATATCCAGTCACTTATGATGGAACATGATGAAGGATAATATAAGAAAAAGAATGTATGTATATATGTATTGCTTGGTTCAATTTTTTTACAGTAGAAATTGACAGAACACTGTAAACCAGCTATAATGGAAAATATAAAAATCATTATAAGTGAAACAAACAAACAAAAAAAGAAAATCACACACACACAGACAAAAAGATTTCTTAAAGATGAAACAAAATACAAAATATAAAACAAAGAATCAATAATATTTTTAAAATTAAAAAGTATTTGCTCCTCAGAAGTTATTTTAAGAAAATACAAAGGTAAAAAATAAACTTTAATGTTTGCAAAACATATAACTAACAAATGACATGTATCAACAATAAATGGAAAACATTTATATCTCTAAGATAAATAATAAATGAATCTGTAAATAAAAAAGAACAAGCTTTTCACAAATACTTTGAAAGTCAAGCTACATGAATAGCTAATTCTAAAGGATACTAAACTACTTAGTCATCATTGATCAACTTCATTAAAACCATAATTAGATATTACTAATTACCTAAGAGAATGAATAAAATTTAAAAAAGAATAATACTGGAGAAGAGTTAGCCATTTCTGGAGAAATGTAACTTTAAATCAATCCCTGCTGGTGAGAATGTAAAGTGATATATCTGCGTTTGATCAGAGTTTTGCAGTTTAATATAAAATGAAATTGTCAGGTACCATATGACCCAGCAATTGTACTCCTAGGTATTTAATCAAGAGAAGTGAAGCATATGTCAACAAAAAAAATTTGTGTAGAAATATTCACAGTAGCTGTATTGTAATATCCTCAAACTGAAAACAACACTAAAGTCCATCAACAAATGAATGGATAAACACAGTATGGTAAATAGATATTTGTATGGATACACAAATAGAATACTAACCAGCAATGCAGAGGAATGAACTATTGATGTCTGCAGTAACATCTATAACTCTCAAGATAAATGTGAAAAAACGGTACCTGCCATGGACACACACAAATGATGTAGGGAATATAACGCATAATTTGGAACATTGGTTGCCTAAGATTTTATCAATCATCTATCATGTTTTAGTTAGACAAAACATAATTTGAACTGACCAGCAGATAATGTTCAATATTCTATTCATTGTAGTCGCAGAATGACTTAAATTTTTTAATCAATATTGATAGATCTTAAAATAGATGTACAAATATTCTATAAATATATTAAATGGTGTTTCTTTTGACAGCCAAGGTATTGATCAAGCCAACATGAAAGATGAAATCATTTCTGCCTTTGTTAAACCAGCTCTTAATTCATCAACTATAAGTAACTAATAAAGTTAACTCATTGGCTTTTATCATATTTTGCCAAGATTTTGGTAGCTTTGAGAACAGAATTTACATTCTGAACATCAATGTATTGATCATCCTATCACATAATAGAATCATTCTTACTATTCCCCTATACACTGAAAAGTAGAACTCCGCTTGTGAGCTGTTATTTCTCTCCTTATTGCCAACATGTTTCTATACTTCTTGAACTCTTTCATTTCAACCCTTGTAGGAAGCCCTTCTTCCCTACCCACAATACCAACACACATATATTTTAACATTTACTACATAAGTCAAAATATTTCACTTTGATATTATTATTTTGTTGAGTTACTCTAATTAGTTCCCAAAGTGGTTAGGCTGGGTTTGAAATTATTGTTGAGTACATGTTTGTTGTCAACACACACACGCACACACACACACACACATACACAACAGAAATTAAATGACTGGAATGTAAGGAACAGTCATTCTAAAAAGTATTTATATACAACACTTTTATTATTTTGAAAAATAGAAGGTTCAAATTAAATTAGATCAACAGAGAAGTGGAAACTGTGAAAAACAGTATTAAAGCAACTATTTTACACTAGGTAATACAGAAAGAAATTTCTTTGAATTTATCTCCTTATCTCTGAAACCATTTACAAATATAGTGAATTAATATCCTACTTTAATTCATATTGAATTATGGATTCCATGTAGATATACCTTACTAAGCTCTTTTATGTAATAAAGTTATGCTTTTATTATGTTTTAGACATATTTTAAATATATTTCCTTTACAGAGAAAGAAATTCAGGTTAAAAATTACATCTTATCATAAAAATACACTGTTTTTCAAAAGTTGCTGTGGTACCTAATCAAATTTCATGCCACGATTAGGGTATGGAAAACTGCTTACATAATTTAAAATCAGAATGACAAAATAAATAACTGCCAATAACAACTTTGGTGGTAATACTGAGTTAGATCTTTGTGTATTTCAATTTAAAAGAAACAAATTATATAATTAGTCATGAGAATAGCGCCTAGGGGATCTCTGTGCATTGAGCAAATGCACACCTGTTATTCTAAAAAGAAACTTAATGGATAGGTTAGAGTAACCTAAGCATGGGTGAACTCCTGAAAAACCCCTTTTGGCTCATTTCTACTGTCGATGTCCATCATCAGTTGTTAATACAACAATCCCTTTTCATCTTCAACAAAACAAACACCAAAAAAAAAATCTCTCCCCAAGTTGCCTGTTGCACACTCCAAAGAATGTACAGTGCTTATGTGACCAGGTGTGCACAACAGGAAGGAGTTAAGATGAAGCCATCAGAATGATAACAATCGTGCCTTGATGAGTTCTTGTTATTTTAAGACACACCTGCTCCAAGTCAGCAGGATTTCTGAGGAAAATCTGAAATGTGTTGGATGTATCCCAAGGCACATAAAAGATTGAATTCAATTCTGTCTAGCTGATGTTTAGAAATTTACAGCAGTGCTGACTGGGCTAAATGCCTTTCTTGCAAAATTCCAAAAGACACAATGCTGTATTTGTCAGGGAAAATTACATAGCAGATCCCTTGTTAAAAATGCATAACTTCCTCCCTGCTCTCACTCTTCCTTCCTTCTTTCTGAGTAGGTGTGCTGGTCTTGATTGAAATAGAAATGTGATAGGAAGATATTCTACTATTACAAGGAAAGACTGGTGTTTCTTCATAATCACAGGGTTAATTGATGATTTGTAAAGTGCATTTGCACTATAAACCATGGAAATTAAAAAAGATATCAATGTAGATATAAAAATATATATATATATATATATATATATACACAGAAAAACCATGGGTGAGCAAATCAGATATATACAAATTAAATATACAATAATTATTGTCACATTGTTGTTTATACTTTCTATTACTTAACCTAATTTTCTACAAAGAAGCTCTGCTAGTTTTATAAACAGAAAAAAAAGCCATAAAGTTTTATTTGTATTCATTGGGAAAGTACATTATAGAAAAATATAGAAATTAGAGACCAAAGTTACTTAAGGAATTTATAGCATAATCCTTGTCAATTTTACTTTATTAAATATTAAATATACACTGTAATGTCCCATATTATGCTATTACAATTTTCATGGGGAAATTTTGAAAACATAAGAACCATATGTCAGAGGCAACTGTTCAATGGGATCTTATCTAATATCTTAGCAGAAATATGTATGCATATGACATGTTATTCCAAACAATCTTATAACACCATTTTATAAATTATATATAATTCAAGATGAACTAAGAAATTGAAAGATCACATCAAAAGAAAAGAAAAAGATGACACAAGACGAGCTAAGAAACTAAATGATGACGTCAAGTAGAACAAAGAGAAAAAGAAGATGAAAATCAAGAGGGAGGTTTGACTAATAACATACATGCCTTTATTGCCTGTCTATTTTCTTGGTATGAGATGAAAATTCATACTGACATTTCTAGCAGAGATCACAAAGAGAAGGAAATGGAATCAATTGTATGTTATAAAGTGGTTGTAAAATTAGAACAACAACACAACCATGATGGGCTGTGGCCTAAGAAGCTCAACCACTCTACTGCCAGGGCTTTAAGGGAACAGGCATTTTCCTTGGGTTATACATGCTTTGGGTAAAATATTTAATATGATAAACATTATCTAAAAACATACTCATAATAAATACAGAACAAAGTAGATTTAAAGAGAGGAAAAGTCAGCATACACTTTCAGCAGAAACTTTGGCACTGGGTAGAGAGTGAGGGGTTAGAAGCCTGAGGTTTAATCAACTATACCCAATATAAAACAAAAATTACAAAAAAAAAGGAACCACAGGATTTTGGTGTTTTGTTGTTTTGGTTGCTTTAATTTGTAAAATAGAAATATTGGACCTACTCTTTCAGGGTGTTCCATGAATTAAATGAGATAAGCTTAGCTCAGAAAAGGGCATACTAAAGAGCAAAAAACAATGATTATTATTTTATGTGAAATGTTGAATTGTGCTTCTTTATGAAAACTATTAAAAATATTATTTCTTTCAATGACTCTTTCAAGATGTCTTGCCTGGCACTGTGTTCACAGGGATACTCATGAACTAAGTAGATTAAATCCACCAATACTGTATGATCACTAACTATACAGCCATGGGCTTTACCAAGAGAGTGGTTATGAAATCTTCTCATGAAAAACGAGCTCACTGGAGTTCCCGTTGTGGCGCAGTGGTTAATGAATCCGACTAGGAACCACGAGGTTGTGGGTTTGATCCCTGGCCTCGCTCAGTGGGTTAAGGATCTGGCGTTGCCATGAGCTGTGGTGTGGGTCACAGACACAGCTGGGATTCCGTGTTGCTGTGGCTCTGGTGTAGGCTGGTGGCTACAGCTCCTTTTCAACCCATGGCCTGGGAACCTCCATATGCCGTGGGAAGCAGCCCTAGAAAAGGCAAAAAGACAAAAAGACCAAAAAAAAAAAGAGCTCACTAGACCATGAGTGTGTCTAGAAAGCACCTTTTGTCTATAATTACTAGAAAAAAGGAAAAGAGAGATGCATATATTAGTAGAAAGTAACAAAGAGAGGGTTGCAAAGTAGACTCCTCAGAGACTCCAGAGGGTTCAAAAATCAGTGTGTTGTGACAGAGAAAATGTTGTGTAATATATACACGTCTAATAATACTCTTAATTTTGCCAAGAACATGACCACTTCTATATGTGAGTTAACGTAAGGGAAGAGTAGAGAGTGTATAGGGTGCTCTAACCTTTCCTTGTCCTTTTTAGTGCAATGAGATTCTGAAACAAAACTAAACAAGCAAGCAAGCAAACAAAAACCCCTTGCAGTTTGGTTAGACCTCCACCTTGTCCGTTAATTTGTATTTTCAATGACTGCTTTCGTGCTAAGATGGCAGAGTTGAATAATTAAAAATGACCATATGACTAGCAAACCCTAAACTAGTATATGTCCATTTATAAAACCTGTTTGGCAGCCACTGATGTAGCTAATATGATTTCAATTTTCAATGAAGATTAATATCAGAATTGAAGGCACAAACACGAAATCCTAGTGCCGAGAAGAAATACAGTTCTGTCTGACTCCATGTAACTATGTTTCTTACGTTACACAACACAGAAGTTTAGAAAATCAACTAAACAAGGACAGGATAGTGTAGATTTTTATGTTAGCTGTTTAAGCATAAATGTCTTAGGCTTTTATTTGGCTGAACCTCAAAAATGTGCTGAATTCTGAGAGTAACAGAATCCAGTCCATAGGTCTTCACAATATATATTCTTCTGCCTCAGACAGTTATACCCTTATATTTAATTTTCAGTATGACATTCATTCGTTCTTCCTTCTTCCTGTTAGGAGTGTCCTTTTTTTCATTTTAAAGTTATTCAAATGACTTTACTTTGGATCCTATTTCTTTTGACACGCCTAAGTCCTTCCTTTGTTTATTAGTCTCTCTCTTCACAGACAATTTTTTGAAACAAATTGCCTTCAATTGCTTCGCCTATTTTTTTTTTTTTTCATTTTTACACTTCAGCTTGTTGTGGTCTAGCATCTACTTCATTCAATCCACTGAAATGACTATGGTCAAGGTCAATAAGGATACCTTGCAGCTGAGGTCATTAGACACTTTTCAGTCCTTACCTAACTTGACTCTTTACATTCTACACTATCTGATACTTCATTGATACTGAAATAATCCATTCCTTTGTTTTGTGAAGTCACTCTCTCATTGTCTTCCATGCTGCTGCTCTTATTCTCCTTTGAGGTTATCTGTTTGCAGATCATATCACACGTTAGCATTCTCAGTATTCCGTAACAGAATTCGTCTTATTTTCTGTGTATTTTCCATGGTTAATCATGAAAAATATTTTATTTTTCGTGATTATATATTGCTCATCATGTCTTTAATATCAATATGATTAATAAACAGGTATTTTGGTACATATTTCCTCCTAAACTCCAGAATTATATATCAAACTGCATTTGCCATGTATTCACTCACTACCTTAAGGCATCTTCAAATTAATATGTCCCAGTCTAATGCCATTATGACCTCTGTCAAATGTATCTTTTTTTGCCCCTTGCGCCGTATTCTCTATCGTAGCAATGACATTTTCCTCTACTCTGGCTCTAGGAAGGCCAATATCTGTATATCCGAGGCTATATAAAATTATATGAGTAAACTATTAATTAAAGTGAAAGATATACTCATCAAACAGATTGGCCTGGTCATGTTTGCTGATTGATGCTTTTACTCTAAGGTAAATAAAAAAAAAATTCAAAATTAAAAAGTTATCTGAGTGTATAAATTCATAGCCAAGTTTATTTATTTCAGGTTTCCATGCCACTGGATGAAACACAGGTGTGGACAAATATTTGTTCAAAACAATTCAAATATCAAATGAAAAGTATGTGTTAAATTAAGTTTCACAACAATTATAAAGTATTCTGTATTTTATTTCATGTATTTTATAATAATGGTATGAGAAATGCTCAAAATTAAGTAAAATGAAGTTTCAAGATAGCATCTGTATGATAATCTCATATATGTTATATTGTTATATAGCTATCTGTAGGGAGAGGCAGATATAGACATATTAAAATTATAACATAGAGATAATTGTATAGAGATATATCTGAGTATTTTTAGAGATATAATCAAAAGTTAATATAAGACAGTGCTGCCTAACACACTAATAGCCTATTTGTCACATTCTGGCCTATTCACTTAAGATTCATTTTCCTGATTTTACAGAGTTTTTCACAACTGATATCCCGATGGGGTTTTAGTGACGATCTGTTTAAAAATCAGATATACACACTCAGGTATATTGTCTAAAATATGGCAGGAACTCAGACATTGAAGCTGAACATTACAACTATGTGTGTGTGTGTGTGTATACTTTTTTGTTTGTTTTTAGGGCTGCACCCACAGCATATGGGAGTTCCCAGGCTAGGGGCTGAATTGGAGGCACAGCAATGTCTGATCCTTAATCCACTGAGCAAGGCTAGGGATCAAATCTACGTCCTCATAGTTACCAGTTGGGTCCATTATTGCTGAGCCACAAAGGGAACTCCCCAATTAATATTCCTAAATGATGGTAATATAAATATGACTATGACAATACAATCATTTTAAGGTAGAATTTACATAGTTGGCAAATAAGTAAACAAAAATGTATAATATGATTTCAAGTAGTGATAAAAAATATCAAGACTGGAAATGGAGTCTTTGTTAGATAGGGTGATGAATTCTCTGTGGGGCTGACTTTGAGCTGAGATCTAAATGATATCAGGGAGGAAGTCATAGGAAGGCCTGGGGAAAGAGCATCGCAGAGTGCGCAGCAATGGCAATGATCTTGAGATACAAGGGGCTGTGTGGCACTTGGGTTGGAGCATAGTTAAGGAAGGCAATCAAACACATAGGCAGAAAGCAGAGCTACATGAAAATTTTTACCTTTCTGAATGGCCAGAACTTTCTGAGCACAGAGCATTGATGTCCAGGTTAAAGGCTAATAGAACAACCACCCTAGAGATGGAGGTCTCCAACGTGCTATTGTGGTAGCTCTCATCTGAGTCACCTGTTTACTTTTCAGGGTGGTGATTTTCCTCCTCTCCCCAGAAAGGATTGTTTATATTGCAAAGTATCCCTTCCTCTCTCTGGAGGGGAAGAGGGACCGATGCCAGCTTGCAGTCTCATAATTTTGGGATTCCTCTCTTGCAGTGCAAACCCTATAGATACAAACAAGCAACACCACACCTTCACATCTTCCTACAGATAATCAGTGCATAGGTGGCCAGAGCTAAGGTGTGCATGAAACTTCATGTTTCCTATCTACCTAATTACATGTGCACACACACATAAGTATACACATAAAGACAAGAGAGGAACCTTGTACCTTGATGAAAAGGTATTTGATTTTTATTTCAGGGGAGAGGTTAATGATTACCTCAGCAAGGTGGTAGATAAGGAGATTTTGATAAGAAGAATAGAGACATACTTTGAATGTAAAGTGGATAGAAAGATATTAAAACTATTACATTAGAGGTCAAGAAGTAGACTCTCTACTTCCATTCTTGCCCATCTAGAGTTTGTCATACAGTAGTCAGAGAATGTTCTTTAAGCCCATAATTCAAATAATGTCATTTTTTGCTCAAAATCATTCAATGGCTTCCTTTTTCACAGTAAAATCCAAAGTCCTTCCATGGATTAACCCTGTGCCCATCCCACCACCCATATCTCTCTGCTCCATTTCCTGTCATGGTGCCCCTCCAGTCATATTGGCCTCCTTCACCTTCTGGCTCATGAAGCACCCTCCTGCCTCAGAGCCTTTGCATATTTACCTCTGTCTGGAAAGTTCTACCTCAGATATCCCTGTGAATATCCGTTTTCACTGCATATAGGTCCTACTCAAGGGCTGATCTGTTCTTACCACTGTCAAAATCACATCTCACCCAGTCAACACTATCCTTATATTACTTTTTAAAAACTGTTTATCATTCTTATTAGCACCAACCATATTTTAGGTATTTATGTGTCTGGTTTGTGTGTTTGCTAGTTTTTCACTGGAATATAAATATATGACTACAGAGATTTATGTTTTCATTGCTGAATTCCAAAGATTTAGGGTAGTTCCCTAGTGCAAAGTAGGCTTTCTAATGAATGAATAAAAATGCATGAGTAGAGTTATTGGATTGGGTTGTAGAAAAGATAAAATGAGGGCATATCTAAGGTGCATTAATCAGATGGCCATTTATAGATTTATGGAAGAAGAGGGCAGGAACAGCTTTGAAGGAACTTATACTATTTGACTCATACCATTTGAAAAAGAGTGAGGTTTTTTTTTAAAGGTTAAGATGTAGTAATAATTTAAAATGTTTTAAGTTGCAAATTAAAAAAAAAATAAATGTGGAATATTGGAAAGGACACCAATTTCAGAACAAAAATATATGAGTTTAGAATTTCACTGATACACAAGGAAATTCTCTGATTTACCTCCTCTGGTTTTGCTGATATCTATCCTTTTCACCTGTACTCACATTGTCTTTTCTGGATTAGACTCAATGGATAAGGATTATTTAGATCATTCCCCCAGCCTCTATTTTATTCCTTTCTGAGAAACAGTCTCTCAAGATGAACTCTGTCCTTTCACCGAAAGCAAACTCCCAGGGAAAGGCACACATCCTCATCAAATGTCTCTGTTATAATTTCTGTAAGCATGTCATTATTCTCTTATTCTTTAATAAATGAGAATAGCTATTGAATAAGTTATTTTATAGATCTATAGTGGCGTTTAAAATAAGCAGCACAATTTTATACTGTAAGATGAACTAGTACACAGAAACACAATCTAATTGGAATTAATATAGACAATCAATCACAATGTTGATGCTGCCAACAAGGGCTCAAATTAGTGCCAACATTGATTGTGGTTCTTTTCTGACAATTGCTTTA
Organism: Phacochoerus africanus; assembly: GCF_016906955.1. Taxonomy (NCBI): domain Eukaryota; kingdom Metazoa; phylum Chordata; class Mammalia; order Artiodactyla; family Suidae; genus Phacochoerus; species Phacochoerus africanus. The sequence goes on from NC_062553.1 coordinate 26,534,739, forward strand.
TGGGTATTAAATGAAAAGCAAAATAGCACTGAGTTCAAAGGAATCCTGCTGTTTCTTCCCTTCAAATACAACTTAACACCACTTATAGTAAATCTCTGCATCCACTCATCTGCTTTTCTAGCTCGTTAAAGCATTGATTCAAAATGCTTGATATTTCCTTCGTTGCATCTTGTGCAACAATTTACCAAATGTCTTGCTGAGATCTAGGTAAAAGACTCCCTCTGACATTGCCTCATCTACTTTCTTACTCACTGCAAACACTTGATCAGATCTCTCGGGCCCTAACCTTTTTTTCTTACAAAATGTTGGCAAAATGGTACACTCAATGCTTTTTTCTTGAAAACGTGCATGTTTGCTTACTGTAATTGAAACACAATTTATAAAACATCAGTTTCCAGGAGGGTTTTTTTTTTTTTTGGTAGTCAGTTTAACATAAATTTTTTTCTATTCAGATTCTCAGAGGGAAGACTAAAACAGTATGCTTCAGAATTTTTCACCCCTTTTGTATATTTTCCCATTATACCCCTGCAATGACCACTGACCGCTCTCTCTGAAACTCTGCCAGTCTTTTCCACACTATTTATTAAAGACCCTCCTCCTACTTCTCTGATCATTTGCTCCTTTCCTTCCTTGTCTACCTCTTCTTCCAACAGTTATTTGAACACTGGTATTCATCAGAATTTCCATACTCAATCCATTATTATTCCCCTACTATATATTTTATCAGGATGATTGCAGTTATTCTTCTCATAAGCCCTGTTGTTCTCTTCCTTGAAACTCTGTTGTCCACATGTCTACCTAATGTCATTAACTTGTCTTTTGAGAGTGATGTTCAAGTCCATATTTCTTATTACTGCCCTCGTTTTTCACCCCATGATAATCTTGATCTCTTATTCCCTCTTTATTTAATATATTTAGCAATGGGAATCTTTTTGTCTAGAGACCATCTTTTTTCTTAATTTGAACTACATTTTATTGAATTTCAAAACTAACATTTGCTTTTGGTCTAAGAAATAGTATGTCTTCTATTTTGTACTCTCATGACATTTTATGTGCACAACGTCACCTCAGCTGTCACTTTATGTTGAAACTAACCATTTCAATAAACTCCTCCCACTAGCCTATGAGTTAATAAGCTAAACCTTTAATGCCTTTTTCTTCTTTTTGTAACTAGTATTTAGCACAGCATTTGGCTCACATGAGGTGTTAAGCAGAATTTGCCTGCAGGAAGATCCTTTTTAGGGAATTTTTTGACTTTTACTAACTTCCTTTAATATTAAAATGTTTCACACTCTTGATTGCTTTCCTTTAAAAAAAAAAAACTCCATTTCTTCAAAAAGTAAATAAATAAAATAAATAAAAAGGAGTTCCCGTCATGGCTCAGCTGAAATGAATCTGACCAGGAACCATGAGGCTGCGAGTTCAATCTCTGGCCTTGCTCAGTTGGTTAAGGATCCAGCATTGCCGTGAGCTATGGTGTAGGCTGCAGACACAGCTCGGATCCCGAGTTGCTGTGGCCGTGATGTAGGCCAGAGGCTACAGCTCCAATTAGACCCCTAGCCTGGAAACCTCCATGTGCCACAAGTGTGGCCCTCAAAAGACAAAAAAAAAGACAAAAAGAAAAAAAAAACTCCGTTTTTTTATTTTATCTTATAATTCTGTAACCTATTGTTAGTTTTTCACACCTTTTATTCCCCTACTCATGCTTTAAGTATTTGATAGACATTTAGAAATCCATGCTTTCTCTACTCTCAACTCATTCCCTCCTTTGTAGGTGACCATATTGTGTTCTGTACTTTCTTTTGATATCACTATGTTGAACCTTCTGAGTTATAATCTTGATTCTAGACCTGCATATTCCATTCCAAAATAACATTTTCTTTTGGTCTAATTGACATGCCGAACTCAATATATGCATGTTTGAATTTAATATACTTTCTCCAAACTGTGATTCATTTCCAGTGGTTAATATTTCAGTTATAAAATTTATCTCCTATCCTGCTTCTAAAACCAGAAATCTGGAATTCATATGCAACACCCCCTTTTCTGTCAATATTAACCTCAAAAAATAAATTACCCAAATGCGCTGTTATTATTGTTTTTTAACACATCTTAAATCTAACCATTTTTCTTCATTTCGCTTACACTCCCTAGACCAGGAGAGAGCATCATTTTTGTGTACCAGTGTAAAGGCCTCATAATTAATACTTACACTGACTTCTCATCAATCTACTCAGACCACAGTCACAGATATTTTTATTAAGTATAAGAATAATGTTCATCTTAAAGATGTCCACATCCAAAGAAGTGGAACCTGTGCCTACACAACTTTTCAGGGCAAAGGAGAATTAAGGTGGCAGATGAAGTTAAGGAGGCTCATCACGTGATTTTAGAATAGAGGGATTTTCTGTATTACACAGGGAAATCTAATATAATCACAAGGATCCTTAGAAGAGAGAAGAGTAATCAGAAGGGAGAATCAGAGAAATGACAATTAGAAAAACAGGCCTGATGTTGCTGTCTTTGAAGGTAGGAGAGAGGCTATGAGCCAAGGAAAGCAGGCAGACTCTAGCAGAGTCTTGGAAAAGACAAGGAAACAAATTCTATCCTAGAGCCTCCAGAAAGGAATACAGCCTGCTAACACCTTGATTCTAGCTCAGTGAGACCTGTGTTAGACTTCTATCTGCAGATGTATAATACTTCTGTGTTCTTTTAAGCCACTGAGTTTGTGGTAATTTGTCACAGCAGCAACTGAAAACTAATACACTCCTAAGAGCCAAATGAAATCTCCATAAAGCCTTTCCTTACATTAATCTTCCATAACTCCATATTTCATATATTCTAATTACTGATTAATATTCACTGAGAAAATCTTCTGTGATCCATTCTTTATCCCATAGTTTTCCAATCTGTGAATCTGTTACCTATCACATCAGTCAACTACTAGCATTTATTACAATCTAAATTAAATGATTTGTCATGTATTTACATACTGAATCTCTGCATCCTTAATAAGCAAAACTGTGAGTCCAGGAGAGCAGATGCCCCTCTACATTCAACTTTTTAAAAAAACGTCCAGAGCCAGCAAAGTACCTTGAACTTAAATAGGCATTTAAGGAATATTTGTTAAATGAGTGAATGAGTGATGCATTTACTGACCATCTTTTGCGTATAATCAGTGTAAAACTTTTGATATGCATTATTTTCTTGCCTTCTAATAACATCTCAATGGTGCAACTATTACATCTTTTATAGGCAAGAAAATTAGAGGTTGGAGTGCTAAAAATTTCTCTTTAGGCCAAATGGTTAGTAATGGTAGAGCCATAAGACAAGACCAAATCATTGCTATTTATTTACTTATTTTTTTTTAACTATACACCATAGATTTTGAGAGATACTTCTGTGGTCATCAGCAATCAGGTTAACCATCCAGCTTGATTCCTGTTAGAAATTGAAGGCATCTAGAAATGCTAAAGGAGACTGAGATGAAAGAGTTTTGGCCAACATTTTATATCCAGAACATAGTGTAGTCTAGAGAATAAGTAACTCTTAGATAATACAGTTGAGTTAAGAAAAAAGAAAGAATGAAATATCATGAATGGGTAAAGAAGTATTCTAGGTGACTAGCTGACTTTAACTGGGAAAGAATGCATGGGTAGAGAAATCTTAGGGTAAATGAAAATTTTAGAAGATGTGAAGTTTGTAGTTATAGTTTTTTTCTGAAGCTTGTTTTGATAACTTCTTCCTTCTTCCCTGGTATCTTTAAGTATTGAGGGCAGGTAGAAAAAAAAAAGGCACTTCTAGGTGAGGATACTACATTTCTATCATTATCCTGGACAGTAAGAGAAGCAATTTTAAAGCGAATAGAATCTGTCTAAATTAATGTAGCTCTACTTGTGTTAAACAGCAACATACTCTCTCAGACTGAAGCAAATAAAATTAACATTAGATTACAAGGTTTGCTTTTTAAAAAAGAGTAGTTCCCATTGTGGCTCAGTGGTAACAAACCAAACAAGTATCCATGAGTATGCAGGTTTGTTCCCTGAGCATGCTCAGTGGATTAAGGATCTGGTGTTGCTGTGAGCTGCAGTGTAGGTCGCAGACACAGCTAGAATCCCATGTTGCTAAGGCTGTGGTGTAGGCTGGCAGCTGCAGCACTGATTCCACCACTAGCCTGGGATCCTCCATATGCCGTGGATGTGGCCATAAAGAGAAAAAAGAAAAGCCACAGCTATTTGGAGACAATACTTCCTTTCATTCAGATCTTTCAAGAGTTAATCAAAATGTGTAGCTTATATCGGTTCACATATAGCTGGTATGTTATTTGTGAATATTTCCCCTTACTTCTTAAGAAGAAATGCCAAGATGCTATAGGATACAATATTAAAATATGGGCTCGTATTTAGAACAAAATTGAAAATAAGTCCCACTTTAAAACCTTACTAGCTCAGTGCTCTCATCTGTTAAATGTGGAGAGTAAAAGAAAGTTTTGCATAGAATAGTCTGAGGAATGATGAGGTAAGGTGTGTGAAGTGCTGTGTACAATATCTGGTTTACTTTCAGAAACAAATATGTTTTATATGAACTTTTATTATTTTATCCAAATTTAATCAGAATATTCTCATTACTAAATATGGAACACCTAAAAAAATCTCATAACAATAAATATTTAATGGAGTAATTGCTAGCCAAATACTGAACTTCTTTTATAGAGCTTTAGTATGTACCTCCTTGGACAAAGACTATAATCTTTTTATAGATCCTCCGTGATAAACTGGATACAAAGCTGTAAACTCTTTCAGACGTATATTACCAGTACTCCTTCAAAGAGCCATTTTATGTTTCCTTATTTATCATTTGAAAGTTTACTTTCCCATACCCTGCTGAGGGAAGCCCTGTTCCATCTTCCCTATCTGAGAATCTTGAGGTGCTTCCTCTGCTGCTGATCAAAAAATAAATCTTGGAAGGGATTTTAGGTTTCCCCAAATATTAAAAAACAAAACAACAAAAAAGGCTTGTCATTTGGATGTATTAAGGAACTGGAGTGTGATGGTTCATAGCCTGAACGCACTCTTCTCCTTTACTGTAAAATAGTGCTTAGAGATTAAAAAAAAAAATCTTTATTAGTTTTGCTAAATTTTGAGTATGTGCTCCTTTATCTTCCAAAACTAAATCTCCTTTTTTAAAATAATTATACATTCCAAAATAAGGAGAAGTTAAAGGGGAAGTCAATCTTCTTGGAGAGAATCTAGCTCAAGAGATGGATATTTCAATGATTCATCACAATTTTAGAGCCACTCCATCCCATTCATTTGGCCATTTATTCATGCATTCACAAAGATTTATTCAGGACTTTCCATGCCAGGCTTTTATGTCTGCTGGAATAAAACCATTAAACAAGACAGACAGGATCCCTATGACTTGGTTCTTGACTTTGATTATTGTTAAATCAAAAAATTTTGCTTCTTCTCAAACAACAGAGACAACTGTATCCATGTATTCATACAGAGTTAAGATAAAAAACATAGTACAAATTTTTGTTAGTGTTAAGCATGGTGGTTTAAGCAGTCATTTCTTAGTACCTGTTTAATATTTTCTATGTATGTTTCCATATATTAAGATGTTTTCCTAAAGTCTGCTACTATGTAAAACAAAGAATCCCAAACACATTTGTTATTTGCCACATGCTATTTGTCATCAGCTAAGTGTTCTAATAAACCTCAATTTTATTTATTACAAAGTAAATGCTTAATATAATATCTGAAACAAAAATATGTTTTACAGATTTTTTTTTTAGAAAGCTTGGGATTTGTTTCTGATCTATGAACAAGCTGAATATTTAAAATTGGCTTGGACCAAAAAAACCTATTTCTAGTACCTATGTTTCCTTTCCATAAATCATTGTTCAGGACAGTGGGCCAATTTACTATTAGTTTCATTGATCCTTTCCACTGATCTTACAGTTCTGTAAAGAATTTTGTCAAAGGCTTTCCAAACATCTAAGTTTAAAATCCTCTTTAACTCCCTTCCCACATTTTTCTACCTGGAGTGAAGTCCCTGAAGAATTTCACAAAAGTAGTGAGTGATTCCTTTTATTCCCTAAATGTGTGTTGTCTGTTCTTAATCAAGCTGAGCTTTTCAAAGTGGTTTCCATTTGATCTCTAAAAATAGTTTCTGAAAGTTTTCGACATAACAGAAGTTAAAGGAAACTCTCTGAAATATATAAGTGTGTTTCCAAGACTGGCCTGCTAGTATTTTGTTTTGTCATAAATTTAAAGCTATGTTTTCTTAATAGGAAAAAGTTTAAGAATATTGTAATGGGAAAAGTTACATGTCTTTTTTATTTAAAATAAATTTGTTGGTCAGGGAGATTTTTAGTTTTCTTTTTATTGGTTATCCTAATATATTATTTTTTTCAATGACATCAGGGAACAATATATATTTTTTCTCTTTTGTCAGAATGCTGGGTCTATGAGAGCAGTTCTTAACTCTGATAGCCATTACTAATGAGAAAGAGAAGGAATACCAGTGTTTGTGAAAGATTTGTCTTGAAACTATTAAAATACTATTATTGTTTCATAGAAATTCGCTGTAAATCTCCATTCAGTACTAGATATACATCCACAGAAATCCTGTGTGATTTTGATTTGAAATGCCTGATAAAAATAGAAGACTTGAATTACCTCTTTGCTCAGCATATATGTGTGACTTCGGATGAACAACACAAATTTTCTAAGCCTGTTTCCTCTCTGAAAACAGGTGGCTAAGAAACTTTAGAAAATGGTGGAAGATAGAGATAATAAGATCATAATGAATGTCTGCCTTGAAATTGCTGTGTTTTTCCATGTCCCATGTGTTATAATGTACTCAGAAGTTCTTTGTAGACATGCACATGTGTCTCAGTTTTCAGCTAGGAAAGAGTAATCTGGTTCCACGGAGGTATTCCCACTCTACTGCTACTCAAAAGCCATGTAAACATATTCTCCATTTTTGGTAAAAATGAACATATAGTTGTAATTGTGTTGGTGGATGACATTAAATCTTTTAAGGTGAACATCTGTATCCCCTCAAAATCAGAGAGAGTTTTTGTGTACCAAATATTTTATGTTACAAATGACCACAAATCTTTTTGCCCCTTGAATAGCTTCTGATCCATTCAGTTCTCTTTTAATGAATTGTTTGCTCATGGAATCATAGGTAGATACCTTAAGAAAGAGTCAACAATTAAACTGTACTCCTTGACATGCAAATTTTGGATATTTTCAGCCAGTAAAATACTAAAATAGATTTTTCTACTCTACACACACAGAACTATGGTTCAAAAAAGAGGATAAAAGATAGGGATTTCCTGAATACAGACTCTTAACTTAGGGTTTATGGGCCCATAGAAGTTTCAAAATAGGTCTCAGATAATCCACACTCTTGCTAAAGTCATGTGGTAAATAATATGAATCATATTACATGGGCCTTTTACCTTCTCTGGGAAAAATGACTCATGGTTCAAATAAAATTTGAACACAGTACACACATGCTCACATACTAACTACCAATTTCTTTTATCTATTATTAAAATGTTTAATTGCCCTTGATTATTGCCAAAACCTGAGAGAAAAGTAAAGCAAATATAATTCTACATGTTTCATACATATGAAAAATATTACTAATAGTCAGAACTAATATTAATTTATGGCCATAGCTAATATTTAAACAAGCAGCAAATGAGAAACTATCATTAAAAAAACCCATTTTATTAGGCAATAAAAATAACATATGAATTATATTAATTCCTATTTAAAAGACGGGAAAGTTTAGAGTGTCTTGATAACTTGACCAAGGTTATATCTAAATTATGTATCTTTGCCCTGCCTTACTGCCTTTAAATCAAATTCAATTCTTTTCCTCCATATAAAATTTTTACTTTTAATGCAAGACTCAGTCTTTCAAAGAAAAAGACCAATATTAGATCTTCTTTAACAACTTCCAGACATTCTTAGACAGACTTGAATTCCAAATTTTATTTTTCCCATCAGATATTAGAATGCCTTCTTTATCCACTGTGTTCTTATAAGGAATTTCTTGAACATAATCTGTATATAGAATCTTATATGTAAGAATCTACTATCTAGGTCCCAATTGATCGAATTGCAGGTTAGCACTAGACCCAAGCTTGAGCAATCTATAATCCTGATAATCAGTAGCCTGCGAGCCCTCTGGGATGACACTCTTCCCATGAGTACCATGGAGATTATTTGATGTATGTAAATATTTTAAATTGAAAATTAAGGTATAGAGACTCAAGAAGCTGTAACAGAGACTCAAAAGTGTAACAGAGACTAAAGTAAAATTACACAATTGCTTTGTTATGTAAAAACTCATGTCTTTTTCTCATACTTATGATTGCAAATTTTCTTTATTTCAAACATGAGCTTTAAAAGAACATAAATGATGTTTTGATATGAAATGTAAATGTTTAACACTTTCAGTTTTTAAAAATAAAGCTTTTGAGCATAATTAGTACCAAACATTTACATTATATGAATAAGTAACTAATTTTGGTTGAAATAATCAAGCTGTTTTTCAATCCTGAAAAAATACATTATCTGTTATATTTATAGTAACTTTTTTTCACAGAATTAAAAGGCTCTCTAAACTCCTCTGATTTGTGTATAATATCAGGAAGTGTTCCAGACTCTTCATTATTAATCCTGATTACCCTTTGTCTTATCAGAGATTTGGAAGGGTCATTTTTATATTTTTATGGAATATTTAACACATTTTATCTCTTTGCTATTTCATAATTTTAAAAAATTGTGAATATGTCTGTGCCAAGCATAACTGAAAATCAACACAAATATTCTAAATATTTTCTATATAATGACCTTCGTGGTTAAATATATAATCAATTATATCTAAAAATCTCATAAAGAAAATATTCATCAAAACATATTGCCTCAACTGTTGCCACAGAAAACTCCTTATTAACATAATTTTAGGATAAAACTAATATAATATGGAAACATACTATTTATCATTTAATCAGATAATTGAAAAGAAAAGAATCAAGGAGAAACTTTTAACATATGCCCAAAACACTGTCCTATAACCATTTATGTTTTGCCTCACAGGCTATTATCAAAATCTGCATAATTTTAACATCTTCAAGTTTCACCTTTCTTACTTATAAACTTTATTTTCCAACTAATAACTTTGTAGCAAATATAGAACCACTGCAATATAAATTATATATTGGGCATTACTAATATAATTGTGAAAATAAACCATACAGGAAAGAAATAAAGGTAAAGCAGACCTACTGAAAACTCATTAACACAAAACTGTTCCAACAGCAGTTTCTATTTTCAAAAATTCCTAGTTCTTCTGTGTATCAAGGGACATTATCATGGATCCAAATCAATTAACAGGGGTACACACCAGGGAGGATTATTTTATTTATGCAGGCTATTTTATTTATGCATATGAGTAAGGTGATTCAATTTCAGAATTTCATAAGTAACTGGTTTATGGAGGCCAATTTTCAGGAATTTTACTATTACCAATTGTTATTCTATTTTATAGTTCATAATTCACAATAGAAAGTTAATTAAACATGTTTTTTTTAAGACAATGTTCCTTCTGAGGCAATGCATAAGTCATTTTTATATTTCAACACCCATGTAGAACACATAAAATTGCTTTTTTAAAATTACTGTCACTAGATAAATCAGCAGAAACACAGAAAAATTACTTGATATAGCAAAACTATATACATGGACAACTAAGATAAAGTTAAGAACTCAGAGTGAAGCAAAGATATAAATATAGCAAAATGTTGTTATTCTAAATATTCTTATATGCCCTAGATATGAATTTCCATGTGTCTGTTCTTCATCCTTTCCCAGCCTGAACATTATTCCAAATAACTTCAATTCAGTTAACAAATCATAAATTTTTCTCATATATTTCTAGTATCTGCTGTAGAAGTGCTATTTTTTATGTATACAATCTAAAATTTTATATATATCATAAATTACAAATTTATTAGTAATATTTTCTTAGACTCTTTACCATTTTATCTGTTCTTCAATTTGACAATTTGAGTTTTCTCATTTGAAAGCTAGATAAACATTTTCTATATTTTGTCACATTTTTATCATATAGTTCTAATTACACTTTATTAACTCATGAAATCTGTCTATTGAGTGTAAAAGAATATTTAATTGGGTAAAATCTAGTTTACTAATTCCTTAATTTTGACTTCAAAAAAATGAATTTAAACGATTAATTGGTGTACTTCATCCTCTAAAAATTAAGAAATTTCTAGATGACTTTAAATAAATGTAAAACTTCAATTTGGTAAGATTTCAAAAGGAAAGGTTTTTTCTGATTGCATCAAGGATTTTTAAATACATGGTTAAAGATCCAACTTAAAATGTGTGACTGCTATTTGAGAAAGGTTTGCTGATTTAACCATTTTAATTCTCACTGAGTACTTGTGAGACATATGGCTGGCAACTATTATCCACTTTTTCTCTCACTCAGTATTTGTATTACACTATAACAGGACAAAAGGTGGAATAATAGGACTTTTTAAAAGTCAGTCATTTCATTGCTGTTTACAAATAAAGAAAAATAGATATGTATGTACAAATACAACACATGCATAATTTCAAGTACAGTATGCATTTTATCTTATGCATTTGGGTGGAGGGTACTTTTGAGATAGATATAGACAGATCTAATATAAGTACTAGCTTTCTTCTAGTGCTTAGCCTAGAATCCAAATAATACCACTTCAGAAGATGTGTCAGCTATAGAGAGTTTTAGATGCTTCCAGAGATTCAGCTTTAGCAAATCATTCTAGAAGAAACACTTTTACAATGTGTCAAAAGAAAAATGCTATAAAGACCACTTTGCATTTTATTCTGTTTCTATGATCATAGTGTTAAGCAGTAGAATTTAAACTGTATCACTTATAATAATTCATAGACTGAATCTCATGGGAAAGTGGGCTCATAATAAGTTAGAACAGAGAACATCTAGAATACATTATTACATTTTTCTAAGAAAACAAATTCTATTTAGAAAAAAAGCAATTCACGGTTATTCTTCCCAGGCTAGGGGTCGAATCAGAGCTACAATTGCCGGCCTATGTTAGAGCCACAGCAGTGCCAGAGCCAAGCCACATCACCAGCCTACACCACAGCTCACAGCAACACCAGATCCTTAACCCACTGAGGGAGGCCAGGGATCGAACCCGCAACTTCATGGTTCCTAGTCGGATTCGTTTCCGCTGTGCCACGATGGAAACTCCCACAGTTATTCTTAAAATTTGGAAATGAAATCTGGATCAATAGAAATCATCAGTATTATCCAAACTATGTGTAGCTGTATCTCCCTTTACCATTTTAGTGCACAATGGCACCCATGTTCTCACTCCCATTAGCTAGTATCTGTTTCTTTGTTGAAAGTCCGCCGATGCTGCCAAAGCACCATTAGCCATTCAGAGAGACCCAGAATTTCCTGGGAATTATGACCATACTCCTGCCTCCATCCCCTGTAGGCCATAATGACTGCCCTGTTGCAGTGGTATAAACACTTGCCTTGGTGTCATCTACAAGCTTTTCCTCCGGGCTTGGGACAAAATTACCTTCTAAAGACCAACAACTTGCATGGCCTTCAATTTATTCTGCTTTTATTCTTATCCTATTTACCCATTTCTCTACCAGATTTTTTGTTTTCTGAGCACACACCCTAAGAATTTACTTTCAGACAAAACTTCTTATGAGAACCTCATTTTTTTTTCAGCGGCATATCCTAAATATGTTTCATATGTTCACTGACTAAATTGTGAACGGAGGAATAGGGGGTACATAGGAAATGTTGTGGATTACTTATACCAAGTCCATGCTCCTTTCCTTACTTTGTGTCACTCCCCAAAACTAAAAATATGTTCATTAACTAGCTAGCACTAGCCCATAGTCTGAAATAAATTTGGATTTGTGGAAAAATCTAAAGGACTTAATTATTTTAAATTAAAAAAAAACAAAAATAGTATAGATTTAAAAACTAGCTCTAGAGTACTGCATAGTCTTAAATTACTTGTTGTAAACACTCTAAAAATAAATTCATTTTAAAAGACGACATGAATATTTAGAAGATACATCTCACAAGGAAAATGAATGAATAGAATAATAAAGATTAAGAATTTAATCAGCTATAATACAGCAAATTAAAAAAAAGTCAATGAATAAAACTTTCAGCTGGCTTTGGCCAGCACTATTAGCTGTTGCCAATATTTTCTCTTTCCCTTTTTAAAAATAGAGTAATTCTTTTTTAGCTGGATACATTACAGTGCCACTTGCTTCAGGGTTTGTGTTTCCTCGGTTTTCTAACAGGTTGGCTATGTGACTAGGTTTTGGACAATAGGACAAGGTAACCTGTGTGCAACATCTGAGAAATATCTTTAACAGGAAAATTGAAAAACTTCTCTAGTTGTTTGGAAATTGGATATTATATCTAAGGTTCTAATAAGGGGCTATTCTTGCCCAAGAGGTATAGAATGATGGTGTGATTATATACATCACGAAATCAGTCTTTTGTGATGGTGCAGTCGCCATTACAACCTTGAAGTGCTTACTCATGGCCCCATGTTATCTATGAGAGAGAGAAATTCACTGCTCTTTACCTGTATCCACTATTACTTTGTTTCCTGCCTCTGAAACTGAAGAATCAGAGGTATTACGTCAAATGAAAAGGAAATTTTAAATTAGGTATTAAAATGAGATATTATTAAAAAAATAAAGAAAAAACTAAAATATTATCAGAAATAAGTTTATCAATTATTTACTAATATACTTTAATATTTCCAAAATTATTTCCTAAAATAAACAAAATTGATAAAATAAATGGAAATCTAAATTAAGTAATGATGACAATGGGTGTAATGCTAATAGTAATTCTAACAATAATGAGTAATTAATAAAATTAAAGCTATAGTATTGTCAAATATGAATTGTTTATTAAAAGTTCCATGAAATTAAATGGTGAAAATTACCAAAAACATGTTATAAAGAATAACAACATTTTAAGAATCTTGACATGAGTCATTATCGTCATTGTCATCAATATTTATAATGTGTAGAGTTTCCTAGAGTGTTTCTAAATGGTACTGCACTACTTAGTTCTTTGTAAATATTGGAAGGCATTTATCACTTTCTTTGATAAGAATTTTTTTATTTAGAAATATTAATTCATCCAAAATCATTAAATAGGAATTTACATGGTTGTGATTTGAATCCTGTTTATCAGGCTCTGAAGCAAATATTCATATCATTTCATGCACTACTTCTTCTCAAGTTTTTCCAAACAGTCCGATTTTTGGGAATGTTCATGGATGTTACTTGAGGGAAAAAAGTTCAGCAGTGAAAGTTTGGTAAGTAATGATTAGTCAAGGTTAGTTAATTTTCTCTAGGCAAGCTTTCTTAGCATTATTAATATGCTAATATAATTTTGGACTTTTCAAGAAATAAGCTATAATGTTAAGTTTCTCAAACATATTATGTTCATTAAATAGTTTTGAGAGTATATTTTGTAAACCTGTGTTCTGCATAACTGAATGTGAAATATCACTATGGAATACTTGCAGGCATCAGCAGAAGAGTAAAATTTACAAAAGGCATTAAATTCCACATGTTGAATAAAGCACCATGTTCAAAAAAGGCTCTGCATTTGTTTTCTTTTCAAGGCTCCAATGTTTGATATCAGTTTCAGTTTATCCCTCTATGCTTATCTTCTTCTCCAATCAGTTTTCCAAACTTCAAAATTAGCTTCCTCCCATGTCTAACTTATTGCAATTTAATTATTCACATCATCTCTCTGCCTACAACATTGGTTCCCCTCAACAAAGGTTATAATCCAAAAATGATCTAATATACTAACATCCTGTTTAATTCTCTTTTATTTTTGGTTATGATTGATTCGACTCAGCCAACAATATAAAATATTGACAGTTTTATGTCTCTCTTTGTAATGTATTTAGTTTATTATTTTTCTTGTAATATTGCATGATGTTTGGATATATTATGTTGAACTGTAGCCTGGTCGTTTTTGTTGTTGTTTTTATTATTAAAATAATTATTTCCATTACTATTATTAGATAATACATGGATTAATTTAATATATATATAAAATTATATAAAATATATAAAGAGCCCTAGTGATAAACCATTGTTTAAGAAAGAAAATATTATACATATAGTTGAAATTACTAAGGGATTAGTTTATAGAAGCTAATAAAACAGTATAGCACCACAGGTAGTAGAGAAAATCCTGGGAAAACTGTAGATGTACTTTGTAATCTGTAAGAGTAAAGCTGGTTTACATGCTGTGGACATGTAAGGGTAATACACCTTTTAAAATATCTTTGTCACCTTTGTAGATCAACTACTTTCAAAAGAACCTGTTTTGGGAGAATTAATGCTTATCTTCATCATGACTATCATATTCAAGTGCTTACTATCTGCTAAGCATTTTGCTAATAAAAAAGTGTCATAAACTGTTACAGTTAATTTTCCAAATAGTTCTATGAAGCAAATATTAACACTTGGCAATATCATGGATAGAGAAATAAACAGGCTGTGATGGACATTTTTATATATCAATGTAGCTAGGCCACTTTGCCCATATATTTGGTTAAATATTATTCTGGATGTTTATGTAAAGGCTTTTTGTTTTCTTTTTCTTTTGATATGAATATTTAAATTGTGGACTTTGACTGAAGTAGAATACCCTCCATAATGTGGTGGGTCTCATATAATCAGTTGAAGGCCTATAGACTGCCTTTAGCAACTACAACTCTTCCCTGGGTATATAATCTAATAGCCTATTCTGCAGATTTTGGATTTACCAAGCCTCCATAATCCTGTAAGTCAATTCCTTACTCTCCTTTCCCCTCACTCTCAGGATAAATTAAAATGATATATAGGTAATGATATAGATACAAATATATCAATATCACATTCTGTTTTTCTGGAGAATTCTGACTTACGGAACTTAAAAATTCTTACTGAAGGAAATGATAGGACAAGATTTCAAATAAGGACTCTTCATATTGTCTCTTAGCTAATAATTCATAAGATATACTCTCAAGGTCAGAGGCAGAGAGTCTAAAAACTGCAAAATGGATAAAACAACCTTGTCTATATAACTGTTGGTCTGATAGAGTTCTTTCCTGTTGCACCAATCATTAGTCACCAGTGTGTTCTAATATTTTGTTTAGGATTTCAGATATAAACTAGCGACAAATACTCTTTCTTGTATTTTTTAAGAAGCATGTTAGAACATAATACCAATTATTTAAAAATGTTCCTACTATCAAAGGCACATGGATTTATTTGGTTATAAATATTACCCATTCATAAGATAAGTCTAGAAAATGAAAATGCCTACATAGAAGACATTAAGATTCAAACCTCCAGCAGAATGTGTGTTGTTCAAACTGGAGATGTGCACTCAGACAACACAAGGCGCAGATTTGCCAGTATTAAATTAAAACTGGCCAACATATATAGGCCTCTGTGATTCCATAGTCATCAAGCAGTTCCCTCCAAAGATTCAAAAGCATCTTGAGGAGGGTCTGTTTTACTGGTTTACTCCCTGGAGAGGAGTTGCCTCCAAATGAAGATCATTACCAGTTTCAAAGCAGATCAAGATGATCTAATTTCAGAGAAATGTCTTTCTGGCTTATCCATACACTGGCTTCCCTCTCTGCCCACGTTCACTTCCATCTCCTCTTGGTGTTCTATTCTCCCATAATTATCATGCACTGGTTTCTCAACCCCTTACCCCCAACATCTTAGTTTAATAAATTTCTCTTTGTGCTTTATCTATGATCTTCTTTTTCCAGGATATAATAGAAATTAGCATCCAGGTGTTCATTTAACCCCCTGAAAATTTTGGTTGATCTGTTATTTTCCAAACATACTACTGAACTGTCTTTCTACTTTAATATTTTATGTGAATATTTTATATGCAATACATTATCTTCTTGTTGCACTTCAGCTTTCCCCTGAAATTGGTAGCTTTTTAAGTAGTTTGAAAGTCAGTGTGATATACTTTATTATTTTTCAACAAATATTTACACTGCTGTTGTCTTGTTTATCGCTGTTAATAATGGATGCATTGCTCGCTCCAGCTAAAAGAACGTAATAGCTAAAAGAACGTAGTAGAATGATACACCTCATGCCCAAGCAGAGGATTTATATGTGTTTGAGGAGTTCCTCCAGTCCTGTCACCACCAGGGAAACATCCCATGTGCCAGGATCACCTTTTGGAAAGAGTGATATTGACCTAGAGATCTATGAGTAAGAAATAAAGGTTTGATGTTGGAAGTAACTGAGATATTAAAGTTGTTTTTAATACAGCACTATTAAAGCAAAATGTAAACAGCTTA
Organism: Phacochoerus africanus; assembly: GCF_016906955.1. Classification (NCBI taxonomy): domain Eukaryota; kingdom Metazoa; phylum Chordata; class Mammalia; order Artiodactyla; family Suidae; genus Phacochoerus; species Phacochoerus africanus. The sequence continues at coordinate 26,551,189 of NC_062553.1, forward strand.
CCATATAGTATAAGAGGTTCAAATATCCTGAGTTTGATTTTCAGTGACTCTTCTTATTGCTGGGAGAACATCAGGTAAATTAATGAAAAGCTCTTTGAACAAGAAACTTTTGGTGAAAAGAACTCATGGAGCAACACATGTCAATGGGTGTATGACAAAATATCAGGTACACCAAGTGGGGATTGGGCTTTTTATTCCTGAATTACATCTTTGCTTTCTTCTAATGTAACGTTAAGCTTTGTGTTCTATATAGGCAGACGATTCATTATTTAAATATTTTTATCTCTTCAGGTACTGACTATCCTTCTTCGAAACACTACTCAGGTTGTAAACGTTCTGAAGTATTCCTAATTTACCATTTCTTCCTTGTGATTCCTTAGCTTGGAAATCCCAATCTTAATTTCTGAAACAATGCTTCCTATCCTATTATCCTCATCAATCTACTTTTTACTGACATTCACAATGCAGCTGAAACACCAACTTCTGGGAGAGGACGTTTGTGGCCATTTTTAATGGATACCGTGGGACAACAAATTCATTTTTCAATCATTTTAATTTCTCCCTCATTTTTCCAATAACAACTAGAGATAATGAATTAGGTCATGTTTCACTGTGTATCTGCCACACTGTATGTTCTCAATAAATATGGATACATGACTATTGTTTCTCTGCTTTCTGATAATCTCTATTTTTTTCTTTTGATCTAGCTAGATATTCCAAGGTATGAAGCTAAATTAGGTGCTTATGTGTCTGAGTTATCATAGGTAACATAACTTTAAATTTAATTTCAAGAATATATTTCAAGTAAAAAAACTCCTACAAACCAAAATACTAAATTAGGGAAATTCAAGAAATACAATGATATGTTCATGAAGAAACAGGCTGATTCCTTTATAGGCTGAATGTTATAATTACTTTTTACCTTGAAGTCACCGAACAAATGAAAACAATTAATGGGTCTAATTATAAGATGAAAGGGAAAAAGTAATATAGTTAGAAAAAGAACAGTTTTATTGATGATATGTTCAAACAAGTTTTCACACTCTTGTATAGAACTAAAAACACTGATATGATTTTCAACAGAGATTTTCAGAAAGTCCTAAATAGCTTTCATTTGGTCACTTTTTTACTTAAGTCCTTAATAAAGGCCAAAATATTATATAAATATTAACTATAGTTCTCATTTTTACCGTCTATGAATTCCTAGAGACTAGGGTTTATGCTTTTTTCATTTTAGTTGCCCTCAAGCCAAATGTTGTCTCACATTATATATGAAATGAATTTAGTTGGAACCCTTTGGCCCATTTGCTCTTTTTTTAAGAGTTAAGTGAATATGATTTAGATATAAAATGTCATGATTTTATATGCATATGTAAAATTTATATGCAGTATGTTAAATATGCTACATAATACATATACTATTATATATGTATTTTGAAATTCTCATGTATAAAGTCACATTCTCCTTTTATAAAACTTTCCATTATGTTTCCAATATATCTTTTAGTGCTCTAGATTATAGATAAATTTTTAAGATTTTTTATTAAAGAGTGTCCTTATGCTTTAAACAACAGGCATGCAGATGACACACTTGAGATTATTCACTTAAAATAAAAATTAATTTTTCATTTGAGAAAGTAATTTTTCAAACCCACACTTCCTATAAGTTTTGGCAGAAAGTATTGCTAGCACCAAATTGCAAATCCTTATAATAATTAGTTAGATAAATTGAAGCATATAGAGAATATTTTAAATGCTCTCATTTGGAAATTTTTTTAATTGAAAAAATGAACACTCACAGTATTAAACTGATACAAATGAAAGTCCATATTAAGAGCTGGAAAATTTAAATTTTGAGTAATCTGCCAGGGGCTATAGAACACATTTTTCTGGCATTAGCCATGATCAGTGTGCCCAACACATCCTTAACCGCTCTCGAGATTTTGTTGTTAAATAACTTGGTATGTAAATCATAGCTTTTGTACAAGACATAATGATCTTTCTAGGTACCTCAGAAAATAAGTCAATGGTGCATAAGGGAAGTCAGTAAATTAATGGCTTTTTTTGCAATGGTTATCCATCATGTCACATTAAAGAGGAAGTACTTACTATTTAGCAAGTTTCAGAATGCCCTAAGACCAGAGGAATTGTAAAAGTTTGCCTTTTGGGGTTTATATTTTAATAGTTTCATCATAAAATTATTATTCATTTAATACAGCTGAGTATTTTGTTAGGGAGAAAGAAAACTTTCTTCTACCCTTTTAGGTTCTCTGGCTGATCTAAGAATTAAATTGACATGAGACAGAGTAACAAGATAGAATCAAAATTAGTTTTATATGTAAAAGAATCCCCTCACACATGAGAGGACCTAAGACCCCACGTACACAAGAGGTTCAAAGACAAAAAGGTAAAGTGAGGTATATATGCCATCCTCAGCTAAGGGACTAGATAGGGATCTAGGGCTCCCAAGGACAGGAAAGTCATTCATAGGATAAGAGGAGTAAATATTTGGTAACTAGATATGTGCCCTGCCATACAGATGGAGCCACTTAAGTAAAATTTATTTGTGATAATAATTATTTTTTTCTGGGAAAAAATGCCCAATTTGAATTCTTCTAGGTAGTTAAGGGAGGAGCAGTTGTTTCTCTTGAGCCTATAGTTCAAAATAATGCACATGCTAAAGCAGTACATCTTGAGAAGACCTGCTTTGAATCCCTATCCCTTCCAAGGTAGTACACAGGTCTGGATGTAGAAAATGAGAAGCATAGCATATCTTTAGAATCAGGCTCTTTTCTATGGCTCTAGTATCATATTGGTGGGGGACATGTAATTGATAAGAAAACCAGCTGTAGAGACTTAATGTGACAGTGGACAAGCCAAGTATCTGTGACATAAGTAGTAGATTTTATTAGAAAATTGATTGAGGGGTAAGTAACTCATTAGGAGTTCATACATATGTTGACTAGTTAAATCCTTCCAATTGTATATATCTATAAATTATAACAACAAAAGCAAAAATGGTGGGACTGCCATATCTGAAGGCTGGATTTAAATTATCAAACTAGAGAACAGAGGTCTTTGCTTGAAATCAATTATCACCTAAACTGTCAATGATTCTAATATAAGGGAAATTAATTATCAAAATCTATGTGTTAATTCTTCTGAAGCTCCATATTCCTATTAGACAAATATATTTGATCACTAATCTGATCAATCATTTATATGCTGAATGCTGAAGTTTTAAATCTGATTAACTCTAAATTGAACATAGATTCTCCTTTATAAAGCCCACAGTCAGGACAGAAATATTAACTAGCAACAAAACCAACCATATTGCAAAGTTAAAATGGATAAATCAAAAAATACATTTATTGAAACACACTACAGGAGTTTAGGAAGAGTAAAATATATTTATTTCCATAGACATTAGTTATCAATAGAACTCCAGTAACATCTCTGTGCATTAGGTCTCGCTTCAGGAACCAAGAGTATAAGATTTATAATTCAAGAATGTGGTTATGGAGACAGATTGTAAAGTCTACGTATAGAGTAAGCATGAGTCTCTGCTGACATACTGATAGAGACATTATTTTTAGGCAAGGCAAATCTTAACTAATAATTGCCTATTATGGAATAAAATATGTCCCCCCTCAATTCATGTGTTGAAGCCCTAAGTCTCAATGAGACCACATCTTTAAAGATAATTAAAGATAATGAAGTCATAGGATAGAGCCCTTATAAGAAGCAAAGAGACTGGACAGCTCCAGCCACCACATTCAGCCTAGACTGTCAAATCAAAGATGGCAAAATGCAGGAAGGGACTCAGGGCAGCCAACCAAAAGATGCCAGAAACCTCTGAGTCCAGATCTTCCTTCTCTAATGCACCCCTCCCCCATCTCCCCTATGAGTACAGGCAGAATTGGCATTTTTTTTTTAGCCTTTTAGGGCTGCATCCACGGCATAAGGAGGTTCCCATGCTAGGAGTTGAAACAGATCTGTAACTGCTGGCCTACACCACAGCAATGCAGCATCTGAACCATGCCTGTGACCTATACCACAGCTCACAGCATGTGGGATCCTTAACCCACTGAGCAAGGTCAGAGATCAAACCTGAATCCTTATGGATGCTAGTCAGATTCGTTAACCGCTGAGCCATGGCAGGAACTCCGAGAGTTGGCATTTCTAATAAGAAAATGACTTTTTAGAGCACAGCTCCTGCAAAGGGTCTTGGTCATTGGGAAGCGGGCACAGTTTCCCCTCTGGCCAGAGTTGTCAGAGAAGGAAAAGGGAAGCTTTTTTGTGTTTTGTTCGGTTTTAAGGTACTTTGTTTAAGGTAAATAATAGAAAGCCTTAATATCTTTTCTGTAAGACTGAGTAATATTTTAATGTAATATTTTAATTGTTATTGCTATTATTGTTTTTGAGATTAAGACCAAGCCCAGATGCCCTTTAGATAAATATGTTTTTGAGAAGTGGTTCACAGGAGAAGTTTATAACTTTAATAGATTTTTAGTGTCAGAGAATCAGGAATATTTTCATTGAGAGACTTTCTCTGAAAAGCTTGAAATCCTTGTTTTCCCTCTGTCCTTTTAACATAAGGATACAAGGATCCTTAGGAGGGTAGCATTCTCTTTCTCTAGTTCCCTGGGGATTTGCTCTGGGTTGGGATTCCTGAACTGAGGAATATACAGCAAAGTTGTGAAGACCTCAGTGCTCCAGAACAGTGGGTAGAGGATGAGGTGTCTCCTGGGATGCTGATTGAGAGGCTTAGAAGCTTCCTCTTCACTCAGAGCACCTCCCCCTCCACTCCCTGGATGCACAAGCCCTGGAGAAAGTTCATGAGAGAACCCAATCGGAAGGGAGCTATCTGCAAGCCAAGGAGAGAAACCTCAGGAGAAACCAAACCTCCCCATACTTTAACTTGCCCCTCTAATCTTCAAAACCATGAGAAAATGAATTTGTTAGGTCACCATATCTTTTGGCAGTGCTGACAGACTAACACATTGCCCTACCGATTTTGTGTCATTTAAACAAATACAAGAAGACACTGTAGAGGAAAAAGGAAAAAGTGACATGAAGATAATTTACTAAAAATAGTAATACTAAACAAATGCCACTACCATTAAGATTTTCCACCAAATTTCTTACCAACCATACTAATTCATATTTTAATGAATTTAAATAACTAATTTGTTAAAGTTTTTGTTTCTACTAGAAAAGATCCAAGACTTATTCCAGTGAGAGTTGATGAAGTAGATATGCAACATACCCAAATGCAAGTCTCTGTTTTGTACAGTTAGAGTTAAGAGCTAATATAACAGGACTGTTCAGCTTGTACCTCTGGGCACTTTTTAACTTGTAGAGAATGAACAACAATCTGTTTCTAGGTATGCACAGCTGTTCACTCCTGTGAAGTGCAAAGTGTTTCTGTTAAACAAGGTTCCACTTCAACTCCATGTTTTTTCAAAGCATAAATATGATGAATGCTCTAGAGTTATTAAAACCTGATGACCTGATTTAATATATCAATATTGATATGCTGATTAATTATTCCATGTTATTTACAAAAATCCCATGTCTAGTGGTTTATAAATGCAGTATTCTTACTGCATAGGATGAGGCAGGGAAGCAGCAAAGCATTCAAAGAGGAAACTGTACCCTTACATACACAAATATGGGCCTTAATGCTTAGGCTAGATTGTGTGCCTGATACAGATATTTCAAAAAAACAGATATATTAAGATTTGTTTGGAGGACTAGTGTGTCAACTATTTCTATAACCATAAGAAGTAACAGTAATGGAATAAAAGATTACTCCATTCTTCCTAGACAAAAATAAATCCATAAATTAAGAACAAATTCCAATTATATTGGAAGTGTGTGTGTGTGTGTGTGTGTGTGTGTGTGTGTGTGTAAAGAGAGAGAGAAGAAAAATAGCTAGATATACACATTAATTTATTTTATGTGTACTAAGCCAAATCCCTAGTGGGTAGAATTTTTTTTAACTTGAAAATTATTTTGGCATTCCCTAACTGACTAAGGACCTGGCATTTTAGCTCTGTGGTATGGGTTTGATCCCTGGCCTGGGAATTTCTGCAGGCCATGGGCATAGCCAAAAAACAAAATTTTTTTTTAAGAAAGGAAATTATTTTGATAGACTTTTTTCTGGTAACTTCTCAAACACTAGCAATAGCAATATTAATTTTAAAATATTCATTATCTATCACTGGGCATTAATAATTCCCTTTTTCTTTGAAGGAAAGAAAGCTGGTGATGCTATGATTTAACAATTACTTTTCTCTATTGGTGTGGTCTTTCATATTCATGTCTGTAACTCTTTGAGATTTAATATGTTCTAAACTTAACAATGAGTATGTTTTAAATTTCTTCTCTTATTTAGAGACCACTCAGAAGAGTCTTCTGATGTTAATATGTTAAGTTCCAAGAAATATTTTGCTTTACTCAACAATGAAAATTCAGCACCATGCACAACCAGAAAATCTAATTTGTTGATAGTTTGCCCTATTTGATGGGAACAGAGTCTAACAGCCTCACTACACCTTATGAGAAGTTAATGAGATAAGAAAATAATTGTGCCACGTTTGAATATTGGCATGACATGACTTCACATAATTTTTCATAGATACATCTTCTCTGGTCTCTGTGACCATTAATTAGTTGTCAGAATTAGAGTTGCGTTAACCAATGTTCTTTTATTTTTTCCATAATTATATTTTAGGAATCAAAAACAGACACAAAATTGATTATATAGCTAGAATACAGATGGAGTGCAAAAAGGTTGAAATGAGTTAAAATTAAACAATTTGAATTTGAAGCAAATGACTTTAGGGAAAACCAAAAGGCCTTGAGTAAATGAGGCATTATTGTGAGGGCTAAAAGTTGATCTTATTCATTATTAGCCTCTAATTAGTACTTAAAATTAACTTTAGCTGTCATAAAAATTAAGGTAGATATGACTAGGAAGTTTTTGCCACAGATAGAAACCAGGGTGAATCATTCATACATGTATTTGGCTTTCTTTGTATTACCAGCCCTCAGCCCAATTGGGTAAATTAAATAGGAACATTTTTGAGGGCTTAAAAGGTTGCCCATGACGAAGAGAGTTGTAAATTCCTATGCAAGATATTTCTTTGGTAGTTAGTAGGAATAATTATTTTTTTCTCTATGTTGGCTTAAAATGAACTTTAACTTGAAATGCATGCACACTGCATTATTTATATGGGTCTCAATAAGCCTGGTATTTTTTTTTTTAAACATTTTCCATATTACCTGCATCAATAATCAACCAACAAATGTATTTCTTTAAGCATCACATTATTTTTGAGTCCTAACTCCTTGGCGCTTGTAGTTCCTACACTTTCTATAAAAATTAGATGATACTGCACATCATTAAAATGGGGTTAGGTTTCCCCAAAGTCCTATTCTTTGATTGTGTTTTCCTAATTTTGTTAATTTTTCTTTGTGCTACTTTATCTTATCTCATATAGTTCTGCTTTGCTTCTTTGCCTTCTCATTTCACTACTTTTATTATTCTTTGAAGATGATCCTCAAAGTATAGGCCATCAAATTCTAATATTCCACTATAAATATGGTGTTATTTAAGGTTTTATTACCCTGCATACACTCTGAAATATTATGTATGTTTGCTTCACTTGTTTAAAGGAATATTTATATGCTACTTCAGCTCTCTAACTCTAAATTGGATATGAATCCTCTCTTCAAAAATTAAAAAAAAAACCCAATAGCTCTCATATTCCGTAGGACATGGATTAATCTGTTAGCAGAGCAAAAGAATCTATAATTAGAAGTAGAAAGCACTGGGAGAAGACAGAAGGCTCAAGAAGTTAGATCAAAGAGCAGATATAATAAGAGCTAACACTAGTTTAGTGATTAATATGTGCTAAGTACAAAATTAGGGACTTCACTGGTATCATTGCATTTATTCTCATGGTATACCAATGAGGTCAATACCAATGATAGCCCCATGTACACGCAAAGAAACTAAAATTAAACAACTTTACAAAAATCACACAGGAATTATTAAATTTAATATTTTAATTTAGTAATGCTTCAAAAATCTATATCAACATCCTAACATATCATATTTATTCCTTAACATTTTTCAGCATCTGTTTAGGTATGTTTCTGTCTAAAATAATAAAAGTAAAAATAGCTAGCATCTACTGATCTTTTATTCACTGGAACCTCTTCTAAGAACTCTATGCTAAAAACTACATCTGGTCCAATTCACTGTGAGCTATGTGACTAGGGTTAAAAGCAGATAAGTACCACCCAGGAAAGAGAGCGGTGAATGACCCAAAGTCACTGAGAAGAGACAACACACATAGCAGGCATGAGTAATACAGCATTTATTTGCAGCAAGAGGGGAGAGAGAATGCCCCAAATCCAGCCTCTTGCAATGTGACAATACCCAAAGGCCAGTGGATCCACTCCACAGCAGACGATGTGTCTGGAAACACAGCATGTTGTGCTGCTCTAGAAGGACTTCTATCTTGAAATACACAAAGTTAGGGGCATGCCTGAGTTTTATTAACACATGTACCTAAGGAGGGACAAGCCTAGAATTGGGAGAGAGAAGCTGAGCATGACCACCTTTCCCACATATACTATAGACGACTATACTATATACTGTTTTATACTATATTGTATTAGTATGGATTACATTTAAATGATATGATATGGTGATATTGATTATCTACTTCCTTGGAGAAAAGTTAAGCCATGTACTCAGAGATATTTTGTATATGTGTGTGTAACTTTTTTTGAAAAGTATATATATGCTAAGTCTAATCTTTTAGGCATACCTCATTTCTTTCTCATGTGTAGATCACTGTTTTCATTATCTTTGGATCATTAAGGAAAAATGGAATCTGGGTATAGAGAATCACGTTATTTGACATCAATCATCTTTATGGAGTTAGGCTTCTTATTAGAAATATACAAGAATCAATGTGGGTTTCAATATCCAGAATGCTGGACAAAATAAAGACTTCTGAAAATCTGATCCTCCACGACAAATGTAAAACTGGCAAAAACTATCAAATTCAACTTTTTCAGGACTCTGAAAATTAACTGTAGACATGTAACAATGGAGGACTGTTTATTCGAGAAAAATGTCTGAATCTTAGTATCCTCCACTAGACATAGCTACTTGATGATAAACACCAGTCCAACATGCTTCTACTTCTCCATCTAACACACTGCCTGCTACATGTTTCCTGAATGATGAAGGCTCATTGAAGTTTTTCATTTCCTCTTTTGGAATTTGGGGATTGGTTAATTATATACTACTCAGGTAAAGAACAGAGAGAATACATCTTCACTAGCCTCTCCTGTTATACAGGTAGTTTACCTTAAAATCTTTATGAAAGGCTTGATAATGATATCATTGCCTTTCCTAAAAACAACATTCTCTATGTTGATGGGGAAAGTGTCCTTGCTGCCTTTCACTTGGTCTGTGATCATTACTAGTGTAAACTGAATTTCACAACATGCTTACATGCAAACCATATCTAAGATTTTTGGATTTGTCTTCTAATTATTTACATTTTTAAAATTTATTTTTTATTAAGGCATAATTTATTTACAATGTTTCTTTCATTTCTACTGTACAGCAAAGTTACCCAGTCATATACAGTTCCCTGTGCTGTGTAGTAGGACTCCATTGCACGTCCATTCCCAATGTAACTGTTTGCATCCACCAAGCCCAAATTCCCCATCCATCCTACTCCCTCCCCTCCTCCCTGGCAACCACAAGTCTGCTCTCTAGGGTGGTGATCTGTCTCTGTTTTGTAGACAGCATCATTTTTGCCATATTTTAGATTCCACATATGTGATATCATATGGTACTTCTCTCATTCTGATTTACTTCACTTAGTATGAGAATCTCTAGTTCCATTCATGTTGCTACAAAGGGCATTATTTTGTCCTTTTTCATGGCTTACATTTATAACACACTTTTCTCTATCAAGACAGATTTCTTCTTCTATTTCTATGTGCCTCTTCTATTTTCCTTAAAACATTGCACATATCATATTTAATAACATTTTAAGACTAATTAATTTACTTTGCAAAAAAGCCCTACCAGTGTGATATTCTAAAATAATTTTCTATCTACTATATATGATGAAAAGATCATGGGCCAGAAAAATTAACATATATATATTTAATGTGACTGGGTTAAGTAAAGACATACCAGAACTTAGACGACCTTATCTTGTGAGGTATCTTGAAGTACTAAGGTGAGCAACATTACCTATCACATGCAAAGCCCCACTGATATCCAGGGTTTTGAGTAAATCTTTTCAATTTCTATACATATCATCACACTAAAAAATTTAAAAATCAATGCTCATAAACACCTGGGAGTGTTTTAAGTAATACTTAAAATACAAGCACATCATGATTTTTTTACCTCCAGGCCTTTGCAGGAGCTCCTCTATCTACTGGAAGGTTCCCAGTTTTCCATTTAACTCACAAAAATCCATTTATGTTTTAGACCAAATCAAAAGCATTCTGCACAGAATTCTTTCCCTAATCCACAGAATAAATAAATTAATTCCTTCTCTGGGCTAATTTTCTCATGATTACCACATAGTACTGAGATTTTTTTTTCTAAAAACCTGTCATTCACTTTATTATCCTACTCATTATACAGTAATTGTTTGGGGGACTTCCTGTGACCAAGGCTGGCCTAATGACAGTACTTTACTCCATTAGCTACCATGATCAATTCAAAGAGTTGGCACATAACCAAGGTTAATTACAACTCTTTTTCACCCTCCCTCTTTCTCTGAGTGGAAGAAAATGCCCCATTTTCTCTTATGTTACTGAGAACTTTTACCATGTCTTATTTTCTGTGTGCTGACTAGTAAAAAACTCTAATCAGCAATATAAGTGAAGCAAATTTTCATCCACAGAAAAACTAAAGTGAGAAGGGGAAAAAACATCCTAGAGACATCAAGGCCTTTGGTTGAAGTATTTCCAACATATACCCTTGCTTCTCATAATTATGCAAGCCCACTCATCCCATTTATGCTGAAGTTAATCTGACATGAGTTAATGTCACTTGCAACTGAAAGATTCCTGACTAACATACATACCTATGCTAAAACAAAGCTTTAGCTTTAATATTTGCAGAATTTAGTTCAGGCAACTAACAGCTGATTGAAAACATTTTAACAACATTTTCTGTGTGATTGCATTCTAAAGCACTAAAGCAGAGGGTATTCTATTTTGTTTTTGTTTTTGAATATTGAGTAGGAGATAAACTTATTCAAGTATTCATTAAAAGAAAAAAGTTACAAGGAGAAACATACAGCTCAATACTTAATAATTAGGAGTTCAAGTTCATGGAGGCTAGAAATCTCAAAGTAAATCATCATGAAGAGGAAAGAGAGAAAAGTCTTCATATTCCTTCTGTGTACTCACTCTCCCTCTGTAATTATGTACATAATAGGGAAGTCCCATTAAAAAACTAAGATGCCCACAAAGAATATATTAAAGTTGTTAGTGTTTTTAAATTTTTAATTAAAATGTCCTTGTTGTTATAGTAATAAGGGCATTTTCAATTTCTTATATAACAAGAGAGGGTAGGGAGTTTCCAAATGGTGAAATCAATTACACTTGGCTTTACCATATAGAGCACTAAGTATTTCAGAATTAGTTTTTTCTGGCATGGGCAGCTTTGTATTTTACAAGGCATCAGGAGCCTATGTATTACACAGAAATTAAAAAGAGAAAGAAACTTTATTGTATCATCCCCTAGTGTGTAGCCAATATGAATTCTGCTCAAGCGGGTTTTCATTTTCTTCTAGATCAGTTTAACCAACATCATATTGTCACAGAACAGGGACTTATCACTAAAGAGTTAATTTCAGTATAATTTTGGGGTTGAATGTTTTCTTCTTTAAAGCCTAATTTGCAATCAGACCATAGGAGTGAGCACTGACACCCCAAGTAGACAGAAAAACAGAAGGACATTCTGTGTATTCATGTTTAGAAGGAAGAAACCAGGGAGACATAGGCCCATAGAAATATATCCACATGGTTGCACACAGCAGCTAAGACATTTTGTTTGTACTTTGTAGAAGATTTTTCATATTATGTTTGTCTGGACAACAGTTAGAGGACAAGGGAACCTCACAAATGATCAAAGTGAAGGACAGAAATAAATGCATGGAGAATTAAAAGTCACTGAGTAAAACTGCAATGACATAAGTTTGGCATCTATATAAAACTGTCTTTCTGTTAAAGTTAACTCATCTTTGTGTTAGTCAGATTCAAAACATTGCTGATGTGATCTGCCTTTCAGACTGAGAGGTCTTCATTTCTAAAGAGGCAAGAGATGAGGGTGGGGAGAGTGGAGGTTCATGAACAAAACCATCTGGGACTGTTGTCCTACATTTTATGTATGCCACATGTTAACAAAGAAAAAGTTTTAGAGGCCCCTGGTGGCTCAGTGGGTTAAGGATCTAGTGTTGTCACTGCTATGGATCAGGTCACTGGGGTGGTACAGGTTCAATCCCTTGCACAGGAACTTCCACATGCTGTGGAATGGCCAAAAAGAGAGTTTCTGATAATTCACCACTACCTTCTAAACTCTATCATCTATTTTGATCAGGCTTTACTAAGGGAAAAGGCATTTAAGTAATTTATCAGGTTCACATTTTCCAAGAGTTATATTTAGAGTGACTAATATTAGGGAGTAGCTTAATATGTAAATAATATTTTGATCAACTATATCAAAGCCTTGGGATTAGGATACATGTGTTATTTGTGAACTCATGACATTGTAGTCAGCTAAAACTTAAAAAAGAAAAGTAGCAGAAAATTCTTTAGTAAATACTGAATAGTTTGAAACTCAGCATGTTCATTCAGAGGCATTTTATACATTTTTTTTTTCCTACAGGAGAAAAGGTAGCTGTTTTCAAAGACACTCTAACAGTCAGTCAAACATATTAAGACATACTTGCTGAAGAGCCAGAATTTGGAAAAGTTAAAGACTTGACAGGTAAGGTTCTATGACTGAGATGAAACTATTATAAGTCTCAAATCAACTTTAAGATTTTCAAGAGGCTTAAGTTTAAGACTCTGGTGTCTTTCAGTGTTGACAGAATTCTGTAAAACAACCTGAACCTGCATACGTCAAGATGAAAAATATATGCAGGATTCTGTTGTTGACTTTGTGTATATTTGGCCAAGGTTGTTCAAAGTTAAGTTCTTGAACAACAGCAAAATTTCCTCTTATATTTTATTTTTGACCAAAATTAATACAAATACTCCAATCCCATCACCAATTTCCCTAAACATCTGTTAAAAGTAGCCCCACAAATAATAATTCATTAGCTCCTTCTTCTATAATATGTAAAAATCAAAACAAAACAAAACCTGGCTCTGAGAATTTATACTAACAACCTGCATCATGTTGAGCATATTTTCAGAGGAAAATTTCAAAAGGAAACTTCCTTCAGGGAAATGAAAATTCTAGTTCAAACAATCTCTTATAAGGATATTTTTGGCAGGAAAAAATGGTAGTTGTGCTACTTATGATGCAATTGAATCCACATGAGTAGCTTATTAATGGGATACTGGGTTAATTGACGTGACAAGCATATAATCACTTGAAAGTGCTTATCTTTTTCTGACATGGTTTGGTGGTTGGCTGAGTTCTTTCAGTCCTTTGTTCTAATTTGGCTGTATATCAATTGGATTGTGTGGTGCCAGGGCTTTTGCAATTTTGTGGGCTTGTAGTGGTAATCATAAAAGGTATTGGAATTTCAACTAGTCCTCCTCACATTGCTCATATTGTGTGTCTAATTATTAGACAAGTATGAAACAAGTCTAGGTATTAAAACATTCCAAGGCAACCTAGCATACATAGTATATGCCTCCCATTTTATCTAGTCCATTAAGTCCACATTTCTTATAAAACATTGAAGTATATGTCTAAAATATTGGAAAATTAAGAAATATTATCATTAGGTAATAGAGTATAGGCATTATCCAGGATTGAGTAAATCACAATATGTTACCACATTTAGATAGAATTTATTTGAAAAGAATAGTTTTGAACCAAGTGCTAAAAAAGCTAGTGGGAAAGTGACTAACTATGAAGAGTCCAAGTAGGCAACAGGGGAGAAGGAAAAATTATGCAAATCCATAGAAAGAGAACTGCAAGTTAACATTTCAGTATCAATAAAAATAAGAGCCAATGAGTTTTCACTAGGTGGAATGGCATATTCACCAATCCATTCATTAAAAGAAATGCTGAGTGCATGTCTTTAGGCACTTTACTAGTTAGGCTTGCTAGGTAAGATAAAAAAAAAAATACCCAGTTAAATGTGAGTTTCAGGTAAACAATAAATATGTTTTTAGAATATGAATGACCCTTGCAAGATTTGGGATATGCCTATTGTAAAAACACATTTGTTGTGTATTTAAAAATGACATTTAAGTAGGTATGTTTTTAATCTGCTAAATCTGGTGACAAATAGATATGAGATAGAGTGATCAAAAAATACATAAGATTTGACATGGCAAAACTTAGAAACAGAGACATGTAAGCAAATAGACAAATTTTAACAAACACCCAAATTTATATACCTAAAATATTAATGGAGGAGTTCCCATTGTAGCTCAGTGGTTAACAAACCCAACTAGTATCCATGAGAATGCAGGTTCAATCCCTGGCCTCGCTCATTGGGTTAATGATCCAGCATTGCCGTGAGCTGTGATGTAGGTTGCAGACATGGCTTGGATCCCATGTTGCTGTGGCTGTGGCACAGGACAGCGGCTACAGCTCCGATTAAACCCCTAACCTGGGAACCTCCATATGCCAAGGGTGTGACCCTAAAAGACAAAAAATAATTTAAAAAATAAAAAGAAAATTTTTAAATGTAAAATATTAATGGGGTGGAGGAAGAAATATTTAGGGAATTAAGTGGCTTGACTCACTACTTCAAATTTTATTTAACCTTTCAAAACAAATCTATTTCCAATGAACATCTTGGCAATCACAGACAGCCTTCATCACCTGGAGGAGGCTGTCTCCATGTAATCCATGCAGCAAAACCACAAAAATAGCTCTTTAATGAACATCTTGGTTACTTAAAATAGAAGCATATTACCAATGCATATTTTAACAGTCTTCTTTGAAATCCATATTTAACATTCTGAGTTTTAATGCTCATTTTAATATGAATAATGAGCTAAATTTGGGTTAATAAAATTATTTTCCCCAACAATTGTTCCATGATTTTTTCTGTATAAACTTATGATATCTTTGTTGTTAAATTATTGAGTAAGATTGCATTTTAAGAGCACATTTCTTTAATATCATTAAGTAGTATGCTCTGTTTTGTTGTGTTTTGTTTTTTCCTCTATTTTATGTAAACTCGATTGAAGCAAAGAAGTTCCCTTTCTGTTCTATTTTGTTTTTTTGCCTTCAATTTTAAGGGTCTCAAAATGATTTCTTCACATTCAGGCATTTCACCTGTATCTCTGTTAGGACTAAGGAAGGAACTCAAAGCACATATCTTAAGATATACTGATATATTTTGTGCATGATTTCTTATTTTTTAATTGAGGTAAAATTCACAAAACAATTTATCATTTTAAAGTGTATAACTCAGTGCCATTTAGTAACACAATATTGTTCAACCATCATATCTAGTTCCATAATATTTCATCACCACAAAAAGAAACCTCATATTCATTAAGCAATCTCTTCCCAGACCTCAGTAAACACTCATCCCTCCTTTCTGTTTCTATGGATTTACCTAATCTGTATATTTCATATGTAAGGAGTCATATA
This sequence comes from Phacochoerus africanus, assembly GCF_016906955.1. Taxonomy (NCBI): domain Eukaryota; kingdom Metazoa; phylum Chordata; class Mammalia; order Artiodactyla; family Suidae; genus Phacochoerus; species Phacochoerus africanus. Next base: position 26,567,045 of record NC_062553.1, read on the forward strand.
CTTTGTGACATTTTGTGTCTAGCTCCATTTAGCACAATGTTTTTGAGGTTCATTCATATCATAGCACGTATCAGTACTTTGATAATTTTTTATGGCTAAGTAAAATACAATTGTACAGATATATCACCTTTTGTTTTTGCATTCATTTGTTGTTATAAATTTGAGTTATTTTGGCTAAACTTCTTGGCTAGTGAGACTAGTTCTGCTATGAGCATTCTTGTACAAGTATTTGTTTGGATGGCTGTTTTCAACTTTGGAGAGTATATACTTAGTAGAATTTATTTCTTATAAGATCATTTTATGTTTAATTTTTTGAGGACCTGCCAATGTTTTTTCACAGAGACCATAATATTTTATATACCCACCACCAATCAACATGATTTTCAGTGAGTCTACATCCTAGCTAATACTTGTTATTTTCTTTTTTTATATGTAACCATCTAAATGGGTGGAAAGTGGTATCTCATTTTGGTTTTGATTTCTATTATTCTACTGACTAAAGATGTTGAACATTTTTTTCATGTGTTTGTTAGTCATTTACATATTTTCTTTGGAGAAATACTGAGTCAAATACTTTGCCTACTTTTAACTGGGTTGTTTGTCCTTTTGTTGTTTAATTGTAGGTGTTTTTTTACATATTCTGTATACTAGACACTCACCAGGTATAGGACTTGCAAACTCTTTTTTCCAGTATGTAAGTTATATGTTCACCTCCTTGATATTATTTTTTGATACAAAAAAGATTTTCAATTTTCAAATTACAAATTTACTTTTGTTTTTCTTCTATTGTTTGTGCTTTTGATGCCATATCTAAAAATCATTGCCAAATCTAAGGTTATAAGAATTTGTCCCAATATTTTCTTCTAAGGGGTGCATAGGTGTAACTCTAACACTCGTGTCCTTGGTCCATCTTCAGTTTATTTCTGTGAATGTTGTAAAATAGAAGTTTAACTTTATTCCTTTTGCATGTAGATATCCAGTTGTTCAAACACAGTTTGTTGAGGAGATTAATATTTCTTCACTGAATGATCTTGGCATCAGTAATGAAAATTAGTTGACCATCTATGGGTTTACTAAATATCAATTATATTCTATTGATCTACATGCCTATAAATTTATCCTATGTGTCTGTTTTGATTATTATAGCTTTGTAATAAGTTTTGAAATTAAACTCCAGTTTTGCTTTTCTTTTAAAGATTGGTTTGTCTACTCTGTGTCTTTTGCAACTCCGTATGAATTTTAGTATCAGCTTTTCTGTTTCTGGGAAAATAATCTTTGGGGTTTTGGTAGGGATTACCTTGAAATTTTAGATCGCCTTGGGTCATACTGCCCTAACAATATTAATTCTTCCAATTCGTAAACACAGGATATCTTTCCATGAGACATTTTATATCCATTCTTGATGTCTACATACCATGACCCACAGCTTTGTAACATTTCTATAACTAAAAGGAAAACTTGAGGATTAAATTCAACCCCATTCTGCCCTAAAATCACTGTGGTTAATTTACAAAGAAAAAAAATGTGAAATGTGTATTGGGGGAAGGGCAATTAGCAGTGTCTACTATAACTCATAATAACAAAATTCATACAGGATAGATATTTTATAATGTCATAATCATATTTTCAGTCATTAAAATTGGAAGACCTTTAAATAATCCGATTAACTAAAATTACAGAAAATTGAGAACTACTATACCAACAGTTTATGGTTGTTATTAGAGGAAATACACATGGGTTTCTCATATCACAGAAGCTAGATTCCAAGAGGAAAAAATTTCAAGAGACAAGAAGTATTCCTGGCTCTGGAAACTGACATAGCATCAGTTCTGCCACATTCTTTTGGTCAGAGCACTCATGAATCCTGTACAGAGTAAAGGCAAAGGAAAAGAGAGGACACCTCTCTTTCTAGGTGGAAAGAATATCAAAGGATCTATAGTTACATGAAGCCCACGAAATACATAATCCAGCCACAAATTATTTACATTCCTGACACATTCAAACTATCTCCCTTCCAAGACTATAGGAAGTCTAACCCATTACAGGAAAAAGATGAAGTGCAAGAGCAGAATCAAGATATCATCATTTAGATCAGCCACAGAAATAAAGGAAGTTTCTTGGGTGCAGTTATTTTAAATCTAAAGATCTATGAACTAAAAAAGGCTATCTGCCTAAGATGTTTCTGAGGAATTAACCCAGGATGCTAGAGTCTCATATTTAATCTTAGCCAGAAGTTATTTCTTATTTTAATAATCACTTTCTGGAAGAGCCTAGAAATGAAAAAAAAAATCATTTTCCAATCCAGAATTTGCTGCTCCTTTATATTTCCCTTAAGTGCTACTCAAAATCATAACAGTTCCTTCTTTAATCTATCTCTAATCTTTCTGTATTTTATTTTAGGCAGCTAGTCAAAGCCACATGTCATTCTCTATATTGCTCTTAAAACTCTCTACAGCTAAATTGATTATTAAACTGGGTATCTTTTATATATTTTCCACATTCCTGTAGGTGACAGCATTTCCAAATCTGCCACCATTTTATAACAGTTATCCCTTTCCTCCAGTTTTCAACTTTTTATCACTATCTTTCAAGCCTTCAAGTCTTGAAATCTCAGCTTTCACTTACTTACACTCTTTTCAAATCCCTTCCAGTCTCTGCTCCTTGGCTAGTCTGAAAGCCAGTGTCCTGTGCCTTAGGCTTTTGGTATGTAGTATTGTGCTTCCACATACCACATTTCCTTCAAGTTTCATACTGGTATGTACTAAACTACTTTTAACTCAGTGACTTAAAACACCATTTTATTTTGGGAGCCAGAAATTTGGAAAGGATTTGGCTGGATTTTTTTTTCTTTGAACTACACAGTGTTAAGTGGGGTGGGTAGGACTAGAGAATTTACTTTCCAGGTTGCTTTCTTACTCACATGTCTCACACTTGAGTTGGGGATGCTAGGAGTCGATGCTGGGAGTTCAACTTGGGCTATGGAAAAGATATGTGTGGTTTCTCCATATGTCTTGAGGTTCTCACAGCATTTGTGGCTGGTTCCCAAAAGGGATAAAACTATAAGCAAGCATTTCTAAAGCAGATGTAGAAGCAGCCAGTCTCTTAGGGCTTTAGTCCAGAAATATGTTCCACATCTTTCTGCCATAGTCACTTGTTCAAGGAAGACAAATAGCCTGCCTAGATTCAAGGGAATGGAACATAGAAGACCTCTACCTCTAAAAGGGAGGGTGTCCACGAATTTGTGCCTATCTCCCATCTTTAATCTGTCACTGTTAAAACTGACTAAAGCTAAACATACACATCTACAAATTTTCACTTCCAGGAAATTCCATTAAGTATATGTTCAACCCGTATGTGCATATGGTTGCAAAAAATGTGCACTTGAAAGTTTGTAATTGAACTGTTTATAATTGAAATAAAAAGGAAAATATGTAAAGGTGCATTAATAACAGAAATTACAAAGGAATTTGGTATATTAATAAAATGATATACAGAATTTAGTAGTTAATAATATACAACTACACATATAAATATGGATTAAAAACTACAAAATGTTGAGTGAAAGGCAAAAATTTGAGATTACATAGAATATCATTCTATTTATGTAAAGAAAAAGTAGAGGCAAACTGAATATATTAGATTGAGCTTCTACGTTGTTGAAAATGTTCAGATTCTTGGCCTTCTTTCTTTTTGACTTATGTTCAGTTTGTTATAATTTATACATATTTATTTTTGTGTTTTACTAGAATAAATAAACAAAAAAGAATGAAAAATCATGATCCCACAGTATCAGATTTCTGTTGCCACTGTAACAAATTACCACAAATGTAGGGGTTTAAAACAACACACATTTATTATTTCAGAGTTCAGGAGGCCAGAAGTATGAAACAAGTCTTTCTAAGCTAAAACCAAAGTGAATGCAGAGTCGCATTCCTTCTGGAATATCTAGGAGAAAAAAATGTGTCTAACTAAGCTTCTCAAGGCCACCTGCATTCCTTGGTTCATGATCCCTTCTTCCTTCTTTAAATACAGTAGTGTAACATCTTCATCTCTCTCACTGACTGTGTATTTCCTGCCTTGTGATTAACTTGGGTCTTCCCAAATGGCATTCTTCCCATATCAATCTCCTTAACTTAATCACATCTGCAAAGTCGCTACTGCTACCTGAAGCAGCATATTCATAGACTCCAGAACTAGAATATGGACATCATTGGGGAGGCATTATTCTGCGTACCACACATATTGCTATCTCTAATTTACATTTATGTTTTCTTTCTGACTTCCAACCATTTCCTGTTTTTATTCTTTCTCCCATTGTGAAAATTTTGATTTCATTTATCAATTGTCCCATAAGAACCATTTTCTCAAATCATTCTTTGTTTAAATTAGAAATTTTATTAATGAATTGGGATAATTTATGAAAGTCTGAGGAATTGCTCAATAAATATCATTTCATTTTGTAGGCACTGCGAAACTATATGCTGTGACAAAATGGACCCCTTATTACCCAGGACTCAGCGCAGGGAATAAATAAACAAGAATACAGTCTAGCAATCTTGAATAGGAGATGATATAATGCATGAAATCAGGTGCTTACATAATTATTTCAAGGAAAGGATGGGCAGGTCCATGACTGAACAATGGATTTATTAAAATATACAATGGATCCAGGAGAGTTATTACTATTTCTGAATTAAATAGAGCTAAGTGAGTTAGTAGGATGCTGCTACCTCATCCTTCTCATGTCTTCTTGCCAGGGGCAGAGAAACCCAAAAATAGGATGCCCTCATCATTTCTACCTTCCACATCTTCATGGGAGCTTGAAATTGGTAAGGTGACTGAAAGTGAGTCTGGAAAATATGCTTTTACTTTCACTAACTGCCAACAAAAAGGGGAATGGAATGGATTCGGCCAAATATGCTTTACAGACATTAGAGTCTAAAAGGCATTCAATAAATGTGTTTCCTAGATTTTCTACAATCTAGTCTTATCTCTCAATTACTGCCACTGTTCTTAGGACACAATTCCAATATGTGCCACTTTGGGTCAAACTTTGATGGATTGTGCTCTTATTATAAACAACTCACTTTCTTGGTGGCTTATCCATAATTAAGTTTTTCTTCTTGTTCCTATTGCATGTCAGAAGCAGCTCTACTCTGGAACTGTCCCATCCACAGCCATTAGCTACGACTCTGTTTCATTCTCCTTGGCTTTGCCCCACGAATATTCTTCAGCCATGGATCGGCTAAAGTAGCAACCACTTTGGAACATGCTGTTCTTAGAGTGCTTCACAAAATGAGACTCAAGTTTCCACTTAGAAAGAGGCATGCTTCACCTCTGCTCATATCCCATTGGTTAAGGAAGTCAAATGGACCAGCCGCAACTCAATGAGGTGAGGAAATACACTTTTCCTGCAGGAGAACTATGGCTTCTACAACAAACATAGGCCTCAGGGAAGTCCTATTCTTCTTCATTTCCTTATTTTTGAATGCTTTTAAATTTTCCTTATTCTTCCTTAAATTCCATCAAAACATAAGTTAGCTTAAATGAGTCCTTGATTTTTACAAATAAATGCAGGTAGATTAAACAATGAATCATATATTTTATGATTATTTATACCTTCTAAGTAGTGGTTGGTAGCTAGTAAATGTTTGATAATAACTACATAACACTATGTGCCAAAGAGAAATCATATATTCATGTGACAAAAAATACATTGATGGAGATCCTAGTATTTTGCCAGTTTCAAAGAGAAGCAAATTGGGGCTTCCGAAATTTTTAAAATGTGCCCAAGATCAGTTGGCTAATGGCAGAGTTGAGATTTGAACTCAGGAAATCTGATTCAGAAAACATGTTTATAACTAAATACTATTTGTTTTCTTTAAATAAAGAAACATTATGTTGGGTTAGATATGCTGAATTTCCTGTGCTGAACTATGTGATATATATTAATTCTATTTGTAGGTTGTACATGTAATAAATATAACTACAGTTATTAAAGTTAAATGTTTAAGAAAATGTTGAGTTTATTTACATATGCTAACTTTTTAATTTCACATTTTCTTGTCGTTGTTCTTAATTTGACAGTCTATAACACTATAGGAATGTAGGTACATTTTTTTGCAAACACGTTCACAATAAAGTCTCCTATACTAATGTTTATGCCTCTTTGTAATTAACTTTGATTCTCTTCCCACCCTCACCCCTGAATTTGGGCTGGGGAAATAGTTAATCAATAGGAGTGCTATATCAACGTTTTTAAAAGCAATACTATTTACTCTGTAGCCAAGCAAAAGCTTGCAATTAAAGGAAAGAAAGGCATGCTTATACACTGCTATTTTTGAAGTTCACATAATTATAGGTGCTATACAGAAAATGGAGCATATTCGAAAATAGGAGTTAAATGGCAACAACAGGTGTAAATGTATACCATTTTAAACTTCTAAACTAAGGCAAATGATATACCAACAATCTTGAATCTATTCCGTGTTTATGTTTATACCTCCTTTTCTATGCAGTTTAAGTTCCTTTATAGGTTGACTTTTAACTCCCACTAAAGGAATAATAATAATAACAGCAATAATTATCATAATAACAATAAATCAAGGCTAAGTTAAGAGTTCCTCTTCACAATCAACTTAAATAATGACTAATTTTGAAAACTGTAACTTGATAAAAAGTCATAATGCAAAGCTGCATTCTAGCTTTCAATTGATCTATGAAAAACAACATTATAACCATATATTTCTATAATGACACAAAAACACAACACAAAACAAAAAGCATAAATAGTACAAAGGGAATGCATTGCATTTCACATGGTTGATATCTAAAACAATATTCCTTTATTAAAGCTTATAAAATGTATTTTAGCTGTGTGTTCAAAGAGTCAATAATGTTGGTATAAAGTATTTGGCCTATATATACGAATATACGAAATAAATACATTTGTTTCAAATATCCAAGTCTATACCTAAATTTACCCTTTTATCCAATAATTCCATTTATAGGCTCTATCCTCATGGTGCACTGGCACATGAAAAGATGTGTACACAAGGGTATTTGCTGCAGCCCTATTTGCCATAGTATAAGACTGGGGAGAATAGGCAACTGATTTAACAAACTATGAAAAGCCATGCAATTGAGTACTATGTAACTACAAAAAGGAATGATAAACTTATCCATAGTCTACAAAGAAGGGATAACAGAATTTACTGTTAAGAAAGATCAAGAGAGAGTGAAATATATATACACATATATATGATTACATATTCTTTTTTGAGTTACAGTACAATTAAAAGTTCAAAACAACTAAAATAACTAGCTATAGAAGCTCCCATATGTGCAAATATCTATGTTTTCTCATTAAAAATCATGGAAGGGTAATCATAACATTTAAAAAATATTGGCTTATAGGTAAGGAAGGCAATAGATCAGAGAGGATAATATTAGAAAAAAATCTATGAATGTACATTATATTGCAAATATGACTTTAGAAATATATAAATGTTTTGTGTAATTATAAAACAAAATTAAATCCAAGAGCAGCAATCCATAATAATTGAAACTGAAGCAAATGAAAATGTGTGCAGAGGCTCAAACCTGTGATATAACCACACATAGTGGAAATCTTCCCAGTCACATTAAAGCACAGTAATTTGATTACTGGTGGGATATTCCCCAAGGCTAAAAAAAACAATATTTATATTAATATAATCATTATTCTTTCACTAATTATATTGCTTAGGTTATCATCAATTTTGAGACTGTTAAGCATATAGTGTAAGATAAAGCAATATGAAACTAAGTTTTGTATTAAGATGCTAAAAATTTTAGTGTGAGAAAGTAGAGATCAAAAAGAAGGATGAAATGAATCATAAAATTCTGCATGCCAATTGGGGACATTTTTGAACTTATATTTCATTTAAATATACATTTCTAGTTCTGTTAGTTAAAAATGCTGAGAAACAATTAGCATATCCATAGCCATGAACATGCCTTGTGCACAGGCTTTGTTCTCTAAAAAGCAGTACCACTGTATGGAACAAGTTTCCTCAGAGTGAGAGCTGCTTCATGTTGGGGATAGAAGAAGTTTAAGATGATGCTCAAGGGTCAAGGGCACCAACAGAGACCATCTCAAGCATCAAGAGCACTAACCTTCATATAAGAAGAACTCAAGAGTCAACTTAACAAACCATGTATAATCTCAATATCTTCAGAACAGTTACTTCAATATATTGAAATATATAAAAATAGTTAAATGCATTATGTTTAAAAACATATTTTTGATCTTTGTGCTAGAAACTAAGAAATCAACTATTTATTTGGAAAACAGCAAATAAAGAGAAAAATTGGGGCTTTTCTGGTCTTTCTTAAACATATTGTACCTCAGGGAAACAAAAAAAACCCCAAATAGTTAATGAGGATAAATATATCTGTGTAGAAATATTCTAGCTAATAAACAAATATAATTTGAATATTATTTTGCAACTTTCAATAAAATATTCCCAACCATCACTAGCATTACAAAGTTAGACAAGTAGATATTATGCAGTTCCTGATTTAACACCATTTATAAAGTTCTTTCTCTGAAGATTGATTTTGATTTAAACAAATCTATAGCTCTCATTACTGATTTCCAGAAAACATAGTGAACAGAGGCATATATTTTTAGCACCATTGGGAAATATTCAGCAAAACTCAGCAAGGATAACAAAAATTCTTTAACAACAACAACAATATAAATTCAGGAAAAATAAGATGATGGATGAAGGAACTATAAATTAAAATGGATGTAAGAAATTTTAAAAATACAATTTATTGTATTTACCTTTTATTATTCTGATTCAAAAATACATGAGAAAGGGAATACTGGCTAGATATTTGATATTTAAAAAGTTATTATTGATATTTTAAAGTGATGATAGATTTGAAGTTATATTTACAAAAGAAACAATTGTCTTTTTAGAGATTCATACAGAAATATTACAGATTAAATAACACTCAAATCCAGCAACATGACTTCAATAAATTTATTTAGCTGAAGGCTAATATCAACATGTGAGATTTGATGTTTCTAGAGAAGGCACAGAATGTTGATTGTAGTATATTCCAGAGTGGTTTAAAAGGAACAGAAAGAGAAATAACATCAACATTGCAATGGACATATTATGGATTTCCAGAAAATATTGTTGAATGAGACAGTTGCAGAAAAGTGAGCATAGTTCTCTGTAGAAGAAACAGAGAAGTGAGCAAAGTTCTTCTCTGTAGAAGAAACACTAACAAATAAAACTTTTCATTGTGTACGTGTGGCTGTGATGAGTATACATATTCATGTGCATTCTACTTACATTTGTACAATGTTATCATATGGATACCACTAAAAGATGAAAGAATTCATCATAAGGTAATGCACAGAAATATTGGGGGTAGTAGAGCTGATTCAGGTTGATAAGGGAGAAAACAAGGAGAGCAGAACCAACTCAAAAAAGAAAAGATGGACAATTGCCAAGAATGTATATAGTCACACTTATACATACAATTTAAAATAAGTGGAATTTAAAAAGAAAAAAAAAAAGGATTCCAAGGAACTTATTTGCAGAAAAGAAAGAGACTCACTGACTTTGAAAAATGTATAATTACCAGAGGGGACAGCATGGGTGGAACAGGAATGGACTGGGAGTTTGAGATGGTCATATGCGCACTGAGGTATGTGGAACAACTGGCCAATGGAGACCTGATATATACCACAGGAAATTCTACCCAGTATTCTGTGATAAGCTCTGTGGGAAAAAAATCAGAGAGAATGGATATGTGTATATGTAGGACTGGGTCAGTTTCTTGTACAGCAGAAATTATCACAGCCTTGTAAATTAACTACATTTCAGTAAAACTTAAAATAAAATAAAATAAAATATGCCCAGGCAGGAATTACAAATCAAATATAAATTAAATTAAAAATAAGCATTATCCTATGTGCTAATTTTTTTCTGCTCTAAAACTCTCAGAATCAATCACTAACAGAAAACAGAAATTGAAAAAACATTGTAAATAAAGTATCATTTAATAAAATACATAAATACATACATGAGTAAATGAATAAATAATAAAATGAAAAAAAGAAAATAGGGGAAAATGCCCTTCTCTTAAACATATATTTTAAAACAAGACATTCTTAACAACTAAGTCATTCTACTGAATCTTTTATTTCCTCTACCTTTGGAATCTCACAAAAAACATTCTCTTTTAGTAAAGAAAGTTTTGTTTTCATTTTAAAATGTACTGTAATAATTACTATTATTCAGCTATGAAATATGTAATATATACATAATTTCCTTATTTGAAAATTCTACTTCATTTTTTTATGTCCTTTAATAGCTTTCAGAACAATTTGAGACAAAATTGAAGGTTATTTCATGCACAATGCAATAGTTTTAATTGCAACATTTATCATGCAAAAGTTCTAGCTGCCAAGAATGTGTGGGCACTAGGCAAAGGTGCATTTTCTCCCCAGAGATTTTGTTATCCAACATCAAGGAATATCTGCAACATAGCTGTCACTGTCACCAAGAGCCTCCCCTAAGCAACAGAATAACAAGTTTGAGAATAGAGAGAAACTTAATGTAATTTTAAAATATAATCTCTTTGTGGTACATGCTTTCTACTATCTCTTTATAATGGATTGCCATATATAAATATGAATACACTAATTCACCACAGCCCTCAAATCACTGTTATTAAAGAAGGAAAAACCCTGAAACTAGCAACATCAAGTTAACAATAAAGGCAATTTTTTAAGACTTTACTAGTTCTGCCAGTTTGTGGGGACTGAAATAATTTGCCCTATACCTATATTTATACTTGGAATATTTTTCTGGCATTATAAACTAATAAATAAACAAAAAAAATGATTGTAGAATTTATTCCAACCAAGTGCTTAAAAGAAGAAAGCCTGTCATAAGATCTGCCTACAATACAGGAAACATCAGTTCTCATGGTGTGTTACAGTAATTATGAGATAGATTATGAGCAAATGTTTGTTACTTAAAATGCAATTTAAAAAAATTGGGGGGAGGTTTCCTTGTGATACAGTGGGTTGGGGATCTAGCGTTGCCACAAGTGTGGTACAGGGTTCAATCCCTGGATTGGGAACTTCCACATGCTACAGGCAAAGTCAGAAAAAAAAGAGGGTGGAGGAGGACAGACATAGGTTTTAAAAAAAAATTTTTAAACTGGAGCATGAAAATGAATTGAATTAGCTTTTAGAGTAAAACAGTTCATATTAAAAAACACACATATATGTAACAACGTAAAAAGAAACATTTTTTTTCACTTCAATATCAATATGCTTTTTCAATGTTGTGAATACCTAACCTGAAAGGTATTAGTTGTATGAATCTCTAGAGAAGAAAAAAAAAGGTGTCATCAACACTCAGCTTATAGTACCAGTTATAAGACTGAATTTGGATCCTAGTTATCTAACTGACTTTTTCTATGTAAAGAGTAGTGTGTGTGTGTGTGTGTGTGTGTGTGTGTGTGGAGAGGTTGAGGAGTTAATAATGGGGAAAGAGAAGAACACATGCTGGCAACATGTCAGCAAATGTAGTCTATACACACTACGTTCTAGAATACTTAGAGAAACACATTTTATGTGTACTATCCATCTTTTCACACTGGATATGACCAGGGGTAGGCCAAGGGGTTCAAGAAGTCACAAAAGAAATTCAGTGCACCGGTTTTTTTTTTTTGGTCTTTTTGTCTTTTTATAGCCACACCCATGGCATATGGAGGTTCCCAGGCTAGGGGTTGAATCAGAGATATAGCCGCTGGCTTACCCAGAGCCATACCAAAATGGCATCCGAGGCACATCCACAGCTCACAGCAATTCTGTATCCTTAACCAACTGAGCAAGGCCAGGGATTGAACCCATATCCTCATGGATGCTAGTTGGGTATATTAACCACTGAGCCACGACAGGAATTCCATCTTTTAAGAATATAAATTTTTCTTATTTATATTCTGCTGCTGGTGTCTGATGAGCAAAAAATTTAACTCCAATTCCTTTCCCATTCGCTGGTATATATTAGGGAGGATTGAGGAGTAGCCATGTGAAATATCTGCCCAAGAAAATGTGAAATGATGTCATAAGGGGTTTCTAAAAAAAATGTGATTGTCATGATACCATAGCTTTTTCCTTGCCTTGGGTGATGATGAACAATGAAGTTTAATAAGCCATTGTGAAATCATGACTTAATAAAACTACAAAATAAGGGTGAAAAATTAGAGATTTAGGTTTTTTTTAATTTCACAAAATCATTAAGAAATTCCCTTTCTTTAAATTTCTTGTAAAGATTTAACAAGTTAGTAAATGTTATTCACTTAATTCACTATAAATATTACTTAACTGTAGCTGAACAATTTCTAAGTAGTACACAGAGGAAGGTAATTGATTTAACTTTTAATTTAAACCATTTTACGTTACATAAAATGTTGATGCTATAGAGTAGAAAGAAACATTTTAATTTTTTATTTATTTTTTAGTTAAATCAGGGAGAATCAAAGAAATCACATACTTTTTGAGGGCCATTTCATAGCAGACTTCAGTTTTTTGGGGACTTTTCACTTTCCTTACATATATAAGGTTTAGAATAACAAACTATTAGCAAACATAGACACTATCTCTTCTCACCATGGATATGCCTTCCACAGGCTGAGATAAATTGTCTATCATTATTAATATAATCATATTATTAAATTAATATTAGTGTAATATAATGATGTGTATTGGGGGTAATTATGATTATGAAGTACTTTGAGATGAGGCGAAAGTCAAATGGAAGTCAGAGAAGGAAAGAGAGAAATGGCTATAATCAAGTGCAAAAAAACATCAGAGAGAAACTGAAGTCAGTAATGAATCTGCATAGCCAGAAGTCGGGGGGAGGAGGAAGCACTGGCTGGCCTATACATTATGGGGCAAGAAATATCAAGGAAATATCAAAGGCTTTCTTTCTTTTGAAGCTGTGTCTTAGGGTTGAGGTTGAAACTTGTTTGGGATTTAGACAGCCATGTTTCTATGGGGCTGTGGAACAGCATGTGGCCTGGGAACCGAGGTCACCTCAGATCCTGCAGAGATGGAAGAGTGCATGAGCTAATGATTACTGACAGGTAAGCTTTTTTAATTCATACCGAAGCTTGATATCACTGCCAATCACTACAATTAAAATTTGTGTTGTCTAGATTCTTCCATTCTAGCCATGAGACAGTAATTAGTACTAGATGGGTTCTCCTGACTAAACAGTTAAATGGGGCAGAATATATGATACAACTGTTTTTAGGAATTCGATAACAGACTGCACAAGAATATGATCCTTTAGAGAAAGGAATCACACATCTTAACTTTCATGTGGGCTTTCTTCTGGGGTACATTTTCAGCCACTGTAAAGGGACACAGAGGCCAGGCAAGGCATAGAGTTCCTTGGTGTGTTCAGGAGGCAGATGTTGGATTTCAAGGCTCCTGAGACAGCTGGAATTTATGGGGAAATTCTCAGAAGGAGGGAGCTACACAGAGGACAATCTCCAACAACTATATAGGGGTTTCCTATGGGAGCTTGTCAGCGGATAAAAATTCAGGGCACGATTCAGTGGGACACGCATGTCAGGGAGATGTTGGACCAGACTAATTAGGCTATAGATGCCTCACTGGGCATTTCCAGTATTCAGTTAGGACTCCATCAAAGCCACTTAAAAGTTAAGGACCATGTCCCAGGGGCAACGTTTTGGGTTAAGGATAAAATGAAATAGAACAAAGAATAAAACCAATCTTGGCTGGCTGATAATTTAACCTCCTGCCAGAAGGAATCTCAATATCCTTTAAATCAGGGCCTGAAAAACCCCAAATACCATTCAGTCTCAAGATTGAGCTCAAAAACTAAGCTGTAATACAGAATAATGTTTTACATATATTTTTAGATAAGGTCATTCTTGATCTTAGGATCTGTGAACAAAAAATTCAAGCTAAAAAGAGAAATTATACATCCTTAATATCTTATACACCAAAATTCAATTGCCTGTTCAACAAGAAGCCCAATGGAGATATACAGCCACTGGTTCATAGCATTTTGAAATCTTATGTGCACCACAGGTTCCTATTCTAAGGAAAGAATGTTCTCAGTTTCCTGTTAAGTAAGGCACTGCTTTTGTTCTCTGACTACCTTCTTTCTTGTCCTCTGGAAATGCTGCTTTACTCTCCAGCAAGGAGATTTCTTTCTTTTTTATTATCCTCTGTGGCCAATGTGAAGCTGATACTGAGGAATATGTTCTCTTTGAGGACTGACTAATTTTCTTAGTCTCCTGCCTGCGTAAAAATGATTTAGAGTGGTATTTTTTTTTTAGGCATATCATAGCTACCCATTTAGTCCAGATGCATGATTTCCTTGGCAACTAGACAAGACTCTCAGATCTGCTGTATTTCCTTGCTTTATTTCCCCCATGTCTTTTGCTCTTTGATTTGATAGAGATAATTTGTAATTTATTGCAGTTTGAGGGAAGGCTAAATATGAATTAAGACAATTTTTTGGCAATGCCCACAGCATGTGGAAGTTCCTGGGCCAGGAATTGAACCCAGGGAAGAGCAATGACCCAAGCTGCTACAGTAACAAAGCCAAAACCTTAACCTGCTGCACCATAAGACAATTTTAGGGAAAGCTAAATCTTAGTCATTTTTTTTTTCTTCCCTGAATTACTGGACACAACACTTTTAATCTTATCTCTACAATAGGGAGATTTACTCAGTTGAAAGTTTTCCTTGCATGTTTCCTTCTCTCGTGCTTTCTCAAACTTCTTTATTCATTAGACTAGAGAAGCAGCTACTTTTCCAATTCTAAAAGTCCATGAACTTCTGGACTCTTCTTTTCTTCTCACACTTGCATGCAAACCAACAACTTCTTTAGCATGTTCATTTCATTCTGATGATACTTAGTAAAAACACCATGAATAACAACACAAGTACACTATTATTTCATTAAAAGTGTGATATCTTTATGGTGGTACACATAGTAATTTTAGTGAGTGTTTCATCACTGAAACATGGTATTGCCATCATTCTAGCCTCCGTTGGTTCCATCACCATTCATTGCCTAGCTATGACTTTTAAGTTTTATAGGTCATAGGGCTATTTTTTGGTAACTGTTTGAATTCATACAATGGGATATGGATGAATATATAGAAACAGCTGCACCTGCTGCATATGGAAGTTCCCAGGCTAGGTGTAGAACTGGAGCTGCAGCTGAGGCCTACACCACAGCCACAGCAACACTGGATCTGAGCCACATCTGTGAACTATACCCCAGCTTGTAACAATGCTGGATCCTTATACCGAGTGAGGCCAAGGATCAAACCCATATCCTCATGGAAACTATGCTGAGTCCTTAACCCACTGAGCCACAGTGGAATCTCCAAAATGGGATATATTATGTTGCAATAACAGAACTTCAGTGATTCAATTCAATGAAAGTTGATTTTTTTCACTTATGCAAATTATTTTGCAAATCTAGTTCCCTTTTCAGAGCAACTGTCTTCTGTGTGGTGAACAACAGCCAAGCTGCTTCAAACAGTGGTTCCACTGTTGCGTGAAGCTTCTCCCACAATTACCACTTCAGTGCAGAAATTTCGTACTTCACTTCTGTTTCCATTTTATTATTAGGTCTAGAGACATGGTAATAACTCATTGCTGTGTGGATTGAGAATCTTAGTTTTCTATGTATCCAGAAATGGAGGAAAAGGGATACTCGTAAGATCTACCACCTAAACTAATTTATTTTATTCAAAATTTCCTTTTATTAAGGAGAACAATCTACAGCTAAATAAAACAAAGAGATTTGTCAAAGGGTATAAAATATGCATTCTATGTGAAATAAGGCCTGTGGTATAGATTTCTTAGCAGTAATTCTTCTCTAGCTACACATAAAAACAGCATCTTTCACAACCAATGGCATCATAGATTTGATGGCAAATAGTACAGGTAAATGTGTAGATATAGATGGTTATAACAAATAAAAATAAAATGTACATACATATTAAGATTGCAGTATTATAAAAACGAAGTCAGAAATAAAGCAAATTTTTCCAGTATATACATTTTTATGTATTTTATTTCTTTTTCCACTTTTTAAAAATTTTAATTTTTGAGTACTTACTTTTTGTCAGTAGTAATTCTAAGTAACTACCCATATATCAAATCATTTATTATTGTAAATAAGAAAACTATATTTAAAGCTTTCAGAAGCCCTTTGTAATTATAGTGTTAAGCTAGTGTTCAAAATCACTGATGCTATGAAGACAACACAAAACCCATCAAAAACAACAAAATAACACATTCTTTGTATTTAAACTACCCTGGGTTTAATTATTTTCTTTCATTTTTGACCTGAAATTTTCAGGGAAGTTACCCAAACTCTATAAACTTTCATTTTGTCCTCTATTTAATGGTTGGTGACAATTTCTATCCCAAAGAAGCTGTTCTGATATTTTTTTGTCGTATTGGTATTACTCCCAGTGTCATTCTTTAAAATGAAGTGAAGAAATCTGGAGCCACATTTACCAGAATACCCTCCTGTTGTATGATACCTAGTAAGAATACCAGTGAGACAAAATCAAGTTAGGCATTTTGAATGGGAACAAATTGATTCCTGAGAGATGTTGTAGTCAGACAAAAATGAGATTCACAGAACTTGGAATTGTTTATCTATCATCTTCTTTAATGCTGGTGACAGAGGCAGGAAGGATATTCTTAAGGATCAAAACAGGTTCCTTTGAGAACCACTTAGGCCAGTGGTTCTTAATCTAACCACTTAGTTAGATTAAGGACCTCAGCCTCTCCTTGCTTGACTTTCTACTGTAGCAATCTTGGCCTTTTTGGTGAATTTATTCATCTTCGTGTCCCCATCTTTCTCATGTCTTTCATATAAATCCTAACTGCTACGTTAAGGTCCTTTATTCTATTTTCCTGATTGAGCCTAGACTATGATTCTATTATGGGAGAAGTTTAATAATATAGCATAATCTTAATTTGGAGATAACAGCTCCATGGGACAAAGTCCCAGTTCCCTAATGTGGCCTCTCTACTTTCTGCTTTCTTGCCAGAAACTGGAGAATAAATAAATAAATAAATGACTAGTATATGCAATGTAGAACCAGTGGTGTTTGTATTCAGGCCATCTGTCCTCACTTCCATTGTATCCATCGTTATGCTTTGCTGTGCTCCATGTTGTCAGAGAGAGATAAAGTGCATAATCTCAGTTTCCTCACTATTTATCCTGGGATAGAGTTACTTTCAATATTATGTACATGCCCTAAAAAGTCCACATAATGGTTTGCCCCACTAATCTTAATCGGAAGCTTTCACTAGATACATGTTTAATGCTTGGAAATAAAAGTAATTTAAAATCAAACTAAGTGCCTATCTTAAAGCCTGGAAGAAACACAGCTATAATCTTAAAAGAGCTCTCAAAGTTCCCCACATTTTGTCTGGCTCTGTTAATTACTAAAGCCAATAACATTCTAATTTGGTCAAAGCTTTATCTAGTTTTATCTCTAGACTAGCCCCTGTGGCCAATATTAAAGCCCTACAAAATACCACAGAGTGAAGAAAGAAATATTCATCCTATACCCAGAAGCAGTGATATCATCAGAATGCAGACAACTCTCAAATATTCAAATTGGTTATATTTTTCTGTTTTCATTTGCTGCACTCTCTTTGAAATTTTATCTAATTTTTACCTTTTATCATTAAAAGGCTGAAAGCAAAGTAGAGAAAGAAAAAATATTCAATTTTTTAAAAACATAATAGCATATGAAAGTCAAAGTATAGACTTTCTAGGTATTATTCCAGGGGAAAAAATATACAGAAAAAGGCAAATACCGTAAGATCTCTCTTAAATATGGAGTCTAAAAAAAAAATCCCTGGGATCTGACCCCATCCACCAGCCCACCAGTGTACCAACAACTACCATGTGAGGCAAGGCTCAGTAGCCAACTAGGCTTTAGAGCCAGCCTCACTAACATGTTCATCTCCAGTAGTTGGTCCCAACATATCAGAAGGCCCCAGGCAGCCCAGATAGGAGGCATCAGTAGAGCATATAGCTTTGGTGATCAGAGGAGAGTAGGCTGGTGGACTCCAAAGGGCACCTCCTATGTAAACCCATTTCTCCAAATTGTAAAACTTAATTGATCAACCTACTACAAAGAAATAAACACAGAAATTTTGGCAAAAAGGAGGAGACAGAGGACCATATTTCAAATGAAGTTATAAAAACTAACTTAGAAACTGAAGTGGAGATAAATAATATACCTGATGAATAATTCAAGGTAATGATCATAAAGTCACTCAATGAATTGGGAAGAAGAATGGATGAACACAGTGAAGAGATGAACAAAGAAGTAGAAAATATTTTTTTAAAAAATCAAGCAGAACTCAAGAATACAAAAACTGAAATAAAAAAAAAATCCACTAGAGGGAATCAACAGTAGGTTATATGATACAGAGGGACAGATCAGCAAGTTGGAAAACAAAGCTCACCAAGCTAAACAGAATTTTACAAAATGAAGATAGGTTAAGAGATCTCTAGGCAACATCAAGGATTATAAAGGTCCCAGAAGAAGGAGAGAAAAGGGAAGATAACTGATTTGAAGGAATAATAGCTGACCATTTCCCTAACCTGGGAAAGGAAACTGATATCCAGGTCCAAGAATCACAGAGAGTCCCAATAAAGATGAACTCAAAAAGGTCCATACCAAGACACAATATAATAAAATGGAAAAAGTCAAAGATAAATAGAGAACTGTAAAATCAGCAAAAGAAAAGTAGTTTCATACAAAACTTTTTAGAAGAAAATTTGCAGTCTGGAAGGGTATAGCATAATATATTCAAAGTAGTGAAAGGAAAAAACCTACAACAAAGAGTATTCTACCCAGCAAGACTAATCACTCAGATCTGAAGTAGAAATGAAGATTTTATATGTATGCAGAAGCTAACAAGTTCAGTACCTCTAAACTAGCATTATAAGAAACACTAAGGGACTTTTCTCAGCAGGGAAGAAAATTCAACAACTAGAAATATGAAAGAAAAAATCTCATTGATAAAGAAAAACAGAGTTAAAGTAGCAGATCAATCATTTATAATACTAGAGTAAAGGTTAAAAGACAAAATTAGTAAAATCATCTCACAATAAGTAGTTAGGAGATACACAAGAATCACTTTTGTCTTAATTCTTATCATCTAAAAATAAAGATAAAGGATAAGGAAATAATTTTACAAATTACAGGTAAAATTCAAAACTAATTCTCTTAGAGAGAGAATGACTTTTTCTAAAATTAAAACAATTTCAAAGAGAAAGTACCTCTAAGACAAGATAATGGTAAAAATTATGGTGTAAAAAATAAAGTTAAAAATATGTGTAACAATATAAAAGCATCTATAAATTTGAAAAATGCATCAAATATTAAAAGAAAAATATATTAATTAAATAATTAATTTTGGGGGGCATACCCAAGCCAGGGATAGAACCTGAACCACAGCAGTGATAACACTGAATCCTTAACTGCTAGGCCACCAGGGAACTCTTAAATAATTAATTTAAATTCTTACTGAGAAATCTAAAATCTAGATCAATAAATAGGTAAATTGTATGAACACACATTTTTCTTTCGTCTTTTCAGGGCTGCACCCCCAGCATATGGAGGTTCCCAGGCTAGGGGATGAATCAGAGCCATGGCCACAGCAACGTCAGATCAGCCGCGTCTACGACCTACACCACAGCAATGCCAGATTTTCAACCCACTGAGTGAGGCCAGGGATCAAACCCACATCCTCATGGATCCTAGTTTGGTTGGTTAATCACTGAGCTACGACGGGAACTCTTGAACACACATTTTTTAATGAAATAAATTCAGTGTATACGTATTCAAGTCTAATGGGTTGTATAAATATTCAAATTATGAACTCCAATAAATTTTTATTTCATGTGTTAAACAATGAATAAAAAGTTATTTCTTGATCATGAAAAGTTGGATTGGTAATCCTGGACTCTTAAGTCTGTTTTTTAAGCATCTGTGACCCAGGCCCTTATATATACCTACTCTGCATTCTCAACTGAGAGTTTTTGCCTCAAGTTGGCTTTTCATTTCCAACATTGCTTCCACGAAATCAACTTTTAAAATTCCATTTATGATGTGTCAAAAAACATAAATGGCAGTAAAATTAAATATTTAGAAATAAACCAAAGATGTTCAAGACCTTTATAAGGACCATTTCAAAACACTGCTGAGAGAAGTGAAAGATAAGAATGTGAAATAGGACAGCTACCAAGGAAATCAGAATAATACCCTTAAGTATGCACTTGATAGAAATAAAGACATAAAGACTTGAAGATTAATTTTTTTTGCAGTTCCATTTGTAATCAAAAACTGTTCATCAGTATATGGCATATCTGTACAACAAAACTCTCCTCAACAAAAAAGCAAACAAATTATTAACATGCACAAAATTATTACATGAAGTTAAATAAGCCAGACAAGAAAATATATACACTGTGCAATCCCATTTATATGAAAGTCTAGAAGGTTAAATTAATATATGTTTACTGAAAGTAAACAATGGTTATTTAGGGACAGGGTCAAAGGAGAGATGGATTTCAAGGGGGCAGGAGGAAATTTAGGGGGGTTGATAGAAACATTTGCTATGCTGCTATGTTTTTCTTTCTAAGAAAATATGTATTAAGTTTCTCAAATTTTACATGTTAATATGTGCAATATATTGAAATTTACCTATAAATATACTTCAAAAATTTGTAAAAATTATACAATTTGCAAAAGAATAAATCTACAATAAGCCTCTGTGTAATTTGAATGCTATTTATATTATAAATATGCATTACTATTTATTATTAGCCTAGTTTTTATATTAATTACTTTAGTTTTATGCTACCAGACTATGCTAGGCTTTGAGAAAAAAAACATGAGAAATTTAAAGAGACTATTTGTTTTCATATGACCTTCAACATACTAAGAAAACTAGGTTTCAGTCAATAATTAGTGTTAATTGTAATAAAAGTTGTGAATTTTATGTAATTTCTTTGAGAAGGTCTAGAAGAGACAATTACTGTATGTAGCAAGTTTTAAAACACTTCTTTAAAAAGTATATGTAAGTCATGATCTGGAGAGTAAGGAGTAGCAACATCATTAATTTTAAAGTTAGCTTTGGAAAGGATTCACATGGGGAAAGACATTTACTCATCAATGTTTTAGAATGATTTTTATGGCTTCACTGTGGAGAGTAGATGGGGATAAGTGGATAGATGTGACTTTCAATCAGCAGCCTCTTACACTACTATAGGTAAAAAGTTATGGTGTCTTGAAGTAATTAGCATAGCATACATAGAAAAAGAAACCAGCAGGTGAATTACAGACATATAAGAGGTGGCAGGGGTTGTAAGACTGGTGACTGATGGAAAACAGAAAGTGAAGGAGAAGTCAGTCATAGACTAAGATTTATGATATTTCCTAACACAGAGAAAAGTATGGGAATAATAGATGGACAGGAGGAGAGTAGGAAAGTAAAAGGTTTTAAAGCTATGAGGAGAATCCAGATATGAAGTGTTGGGTTTAAGACACATTGAAATTACTAAATGTTTATTTTATAGTTGAGTCATGGGAATTAGAACCCAGATGGAGAAGAAAAAGTCAGAGATGCAGGAAAATTCAGAACTTGGTATCAGAAAAATCAAGGGATAAGAGCGTTTTATAAAAGAATTAAGAGTGACAAAGACCCTGATTTTGTTTTGTGGTATGAATAACATCTGCATATAATTATATCAGTATATACCTTAATCAAGCTATGTGCAAGAGGTTGATAGAACTATCTACAGAAAATTTTACAATTAAAATTCACATTTTAACATGAGGACATTTTCAGTTATTATATTATTTTATTTTCTCCCATCAACCATAATAGGATATACACTTTTTTTTTTTCTTAACCAGAAGGTCTATAAAAACAGGGTTACCCAAGTCCACTTACAGGCAAAACAAACACTGCATGATGAAATGGCCCTGCCATGGACTTTTTTGTCATCCAAACCAAGTCACCAAGTCACATGCCTGGCTTTATCTTCACTATATTGTGTGGTCATTTCAATAAAAACAGCTTGAAGTTTTTATGAGTGACAAAGGCCTATTAAGATCATAAAAAAATGAAAAGTTAAAAAACTGTCTAGGAGTTCCCATTGTGGCTCAGCAGTTAACAAACCTGACTAGCATCCATGAGGACACAGGTTCAATCCCTGGCCTTGCTCAGTGGGTTAAGGAACCAGTGTTGCTGTGAACTGCAGTGTAGGTCGCAGACACAGCTTGGATCTGGCATTGCAGGCACCTATAACTCTGATTCGACCTCTAGCCTGGGAACCTCCATATGCCATGTTTAAAAAGACAAAAAAAAAAAATGTGTAGCTAGTGTAAATAAGGTACGATTGGAAATATATAATGTTTAATATTTAGATCTTTGAAAATGTTTCAATTATGATGAGAAGGGCCTAATTGAGATTGATTAATATGAATTTATCATGATGTCAGCTAGCCCAGCTTTGTCAATATTTTTAGCAGCTCTCAGAAGTCTGCATGAAAGCAAAGAGGAAACCAAAATTTAAATATAAGGGATGTGTGTGTATGTGTTCCTAGAAAGTTGTGGCAAAAGCAGAAGGGCAGGGAAATTGAGAAAATTGTCAAAAGAGTCATGGAAAAGTTGAGCCATGATATGAAGGCACTTGTATCAGACAGAGTTCTTGGCTACAACAATCAGCCAAGAACTCAATCAAACAATACATTTGTTAAATGAAATTTCATAATTTCTGGACTCTCCAATAGTTCTAGAGAGTTTGGCAGGGGGAGTTACTAAAGCAGCAAAGGTACATAGAACTGTGTAGGGATTGCTTTAGGGAAGCAATTACTGTCCTGACCATTTTGTAATGGGTAGACGTCATGACTTTTATAGGTAAATCAAGGGAATGGACAGAAAATTTCTGACCCTGCTATCCTCCTAAAGCTAAATATCCCCAGTCCCTCCTCAATAAAAATAGAATTCTATGCATCTCTGCTTTCTTGTTTTTGAGTCACAGACTTGTGGATCTCTGGTCCTGTGACTAGAAAGGCCAGTTTTGGCTTCTACATTGGTAGATGTGAATCACAGGAGGATAAATTTCCCAAGCTAAAAAAGGAGTTCAGAAAGATGCTTGATGACTACCACATGAAAAATTTCTCTTCCATGTGTCTATTCCTATGTAATTCTCTGAACTTCCCCTATTACTTCTCCCAAAATCAAGAAGAAGCATTGTCTTCAAAGTGAAGAATTCATACTTTTCACTCTTCCCAGGATTGACACATTTGTCTTTGCTAGCACCAATGTCTGGAATACATACTTGGGTCCCTTGTTAGCAGAAAGATGCACAGATGTCTCTATGTTAATTCAGCTGTTTAAATACACATTTTCAAACAAAATATTTGCAGCACTGATGCCAAATTCCTCCTGACATTCACAATAATATTGAATTTGACTCAACAAAAAAGTGCAACAATATCTGGAGCAAAAGTTTCATCTAAGCCTTATTTGGGTAGTGTATTTAACACTCTCCTTTAGTTTTCAGTTTGAAAAAGGATTTGAGAAAGTATTGGTGATTGAAGTTGTACAGCCATTAAATTCAAAAGGCATGCTACTACTATTTAAAGCATCTTCTAGCTTAATGTTAAATTGTCCTTAAAATAGTTCTGGTTCAAGTCTGCAAAAAACTTTACAATGTGCTCAGTCTCTGTAGAACATTTTTCTCAAAGGTTGAAACTAAATTGCTACGACAATATCTTCAATGTTATTTAAACAAAAACTTTTTTCAGTCTTTTTTTCTTTTTAGGGCTACACCTGCAGCATATGGAAGTTCCCAGGCTAGGGGTCAAATTGGAGCTGCAGCTGCCGGCCTACACCACAGCCACAAAACAACGCCGGATCTGAGCTGCTTCTGCAACTTACGCTGTAGCTCACAGCAATGCTGGATCTTTAACCAACTGAGTGAGGCCAGGGATCAAACCCACGTCCTCATAGATACTAGTTGTGTTCATTAACCACTGAGCCATGACAGGAACTCCATAAATACAAGTTTTGAAATCTCAGAGACTGTGTGACAAGTAATTCCTATATCTCTTTGTTACATAATCACAACTAAAAACAGAGGTAGTATTTTTTTTTTTAAAAGACAGACTCAGTTCAAAGTAATTATTTTAGGTAAGCACACACAAAAACATATACTTACCAAAAAAAAGAGATATAATAAAACCAAATTTTCCTTATTTGTATACCTTCATCATAGCATTTAGAGACAAATATATCAGTGTACGATGTATGAAGGCATCTCTCCAATCTGTATTCTAAATGCTTTGATTATGGCCTGTTTTTATATTTGCGCTCCTAGTACCTAGTAATATATCTCATACTTATGATGGTTTTTATAAAGGTAAAAGACATTAAGAACAGATGAGAAGTACAAAGGTAGATATAAAAGCAAGCAATCTGGGAAAAATGAATGTTTTAATATTTCTTCTTAGTCATCATACAGAGATTTTAATACACTAGTCATGCCATGACAAATACCAATATCACCATTATTGTGTTATTGGAATGAACAACTTTTGCTTCAAAAGAAATAATCCTGTGACACATATGTATATACTCAAATTGAAACCTACACTTGATACAGAAATGCACTTTGATTTGGGGGAACAGGCTTCCAACACTGACAAATTTTATAGCCTAAAAATGTGATTATAGTGATGAGAAAGTAGAAAATATATGAAGAAGCAGGATATTTAAAACAGAGGTAAGAAATAAAAAGTAGAACATGATAATGGTTCTCCAGGTGAAATGGATGGAAAAAAATGAAAATTCTTCTGCTCAAACTGTAGTTGTGACATTTTCAGTTGTATGACATTGGGTAAGTTACTTTTATTTACTTGGGTAAATTTTTCTGAATGTATTATTTCTCCTTTATAAAATGCAAGTATTAACACAACCTCCAGATGGTTCTAAGGACTAAATTAAAAAAAAAAAAAAAAAAACACTGGTTAACATTTGATTTACTGATATTTTAAGGTATTTTTCTTTACTACCCTGGCTTCTATCTTATTCAATCAGTTAAACCTGATGAAGTTATGATCTCAGGGTGGGATGCTGCAGAAAGAAAAATAAAAGGATATAAAAATGTTGTTTAAGGTACATTAGTGAAAAGGCAACATGGATATTTGCCCCATTAAGCTTTTAATATAGAGATGAGGTAAAAATAACCTGTAAATATAATAAATATCATAAAATAAAAATCATTATATAAAAAATATAAAATAAAATAAACTGCTCAGAAAATTAAAAAAATAAATAAATAAAAATGAAGAAAAGAATGGGCTACAGGAGATTTAAAGGTGGTACAGGTGGCCGGGAAGAGTGAGAAACTTGCAGTATTAAATAAGGTAGTCAGGGGTAGACTTAATTGGGATAATAAGATTTGAACCAAGTTTTGAAGGAAGTAATTGAATTAATCAAGTGAATAACTGAGGGTTGAGTGATGCAGTCTGATCCAGTTGGAGGAAATATCCAGGGAAAAAAATAAGGTGAGAATATTTCTAGTATGTTTTAATACCAGGGAGGAAGTTGCCATAGCTGAAGATGAATAAGCAGTGAGTGAGAAGTAGATAATAGAGTCAAAGGTGATGCGGAATAAACACCCTAGAAGTTATGGGAGAAATATGGAAAGACACTGTGGACCACTCAATGACTGCCATTGCATTCGTGGAATGAGGAGCAATTATGAGATACTGGATGACAGAAGGGTAACATGATCCACTTACTTTGGCTGAAGAATAAAAAATAGATTATGGCATCCAAGCATAGAAGCAGGGTTATCTATGAGTAGGCTTTTTGCACCAATCCAAAGGGAGGAATAATGGTGGCTTGGGACAGAGTGACAGTAACATAGGATAATAATTGAAAGTATTTTAGATGTATTTTGAATGTTGAGCAAGTAAGGATTGTAAAATATTTAACATAAGAAATAAGAGAAAGACAAAAACCAAGAATGACCTTAAAACTGTTTGTTTCAAACAAATAGAAAGATTGAGTTTTTGTCAATCCGTCAAAGAAAGGTTATTGGTAAAGCAGGTTTTAAGAGAAAGGAGAAATTCTATCTTGGCCGTGTTGAATTTGAGATACATTAGATATCCAAGTGGAAATGTCAAGAATGGTGATTATCAGGATATAGAACTGTACCGGAGAAAAAAAAATTGGGAGTTATCAATATATAGATGATTTTTAAGGCCATGAAACTTGACTACATTACCAAAGAATTACTGTTCTGACATGAAGTTATGGAGGTAAAGTGAAGTAAATTATATTATGGTAACAAGGTATTGGATCTTATGTCCAAGTAAAGGGATTGTTTGAGAGAAAACTATGGATAATTAGGCACAAAGAAAGTGTGTGCAGCTATTTGTGCAGGTCGATAGTGTAGATATGATGATAGGAGTGTATGAAATTGTTTCTAATTATCTCAGTGGAGCATACAGCAGGGACATCATTTAAGGGTGAGTATGAAGGGAAATACTGAGTGACTAATTAGACAGGAAAAGGCATGAAATAATGATTTCTGATCGGGGAGAACAAGTGCATTAGTGGAGTATAGTTTGAGACCCAGGAAACACTGAAAACCATGCACTTATTAACTGAAGCCCCGTCCATGCGGCTGTGTGTTTTTCCTCCAAACATGCAACGCTACCTAAGGGCAAACACAGAACAGAAATGTTTAAGGGTTTAACCATTGCTCGCTCAGGACTTGCCTCCTTCTAACTCATATGTCTCATTTAATCAATGACCTTTCACTGCTTTCTTATTTATAACTTTTAAATAATCCCGATTCTCTCTAATCCCTCTCACCCGTAAATAGCTTGGGACCTACTATCATTTTCAAGGATAATTGTAGCAACATTGCATTTCTCCCTCTCCTTTCAATTTAATGCCATATTGATACCCCATCAGTATTTTCTCAAGATGAAGGAAAGACGGCTATAAAATGAAAATATGATCATGTATTTTCCTTTCAAAAAGTCAATGAAATTCCATTATTCTTAGGATAATGTGCCAAATTCCAGTGCTTTTATGACATGGGTTTTCCTTATTAAGACTCTAACGCTAGAGTCTGTCATATATCCATTAGTACTCAAGATTTTACCTAAACAAAATTACTTGCAGGGGTCTGATATGACACACACTTTCTCTCACCTCTAGGCTCTCACACAGGGTATTTCTACTGTCTGGACTACCTACCTATAGCTCTGTCTCCCTGACCCACCATATCTTTGCCTGGAAAACATTGATCAGGTAAGCCCAAGAAGGTGCTGACAGCTAAGGTGTATTTTAATTTACTAGTATATTTGGTTTCTGTCATTGCCCTCAACTAGGCTGATTTATTATTTTTTCAGTAACAAGGAAATAGCAATTGATCCACTCTACATTCCACTGAATTTTGGGGGGAAATACGCACTCATATCAATAACATTATTCAGAAGCATCTGTGATAATGCTTAATTGAAGATATTCTTCCCTTCTACTTTATAAGCTAATACATCCTTTTACAGACGAAAAATGAACTGAAACTGGATCTTCAATTAGGAAAGTATTGGTTGAATATACTGGAATTATTTTGACTTATTCCATGTCATTACTCACAAAAATTATTAAGAAAAAAGCATTGAAAATACAGTCTTCCTTTTGGATGGTGGCACATGATTTCAATGACATCTTCAGTGCATTTGAATTTAATGAAAACATAATCATTAATTTTGATTGCTATTACTTAATTGTCCAGCATCATTTTTCTGTAGCAGAGTCAAATGGATAATTTTAAACTAAAAATGGCATACAACACTGATCTGAGGCTAGAAATATTGCTCAATCAATTCCCTCCTAGGTTCTCAAAAGTCAATGAGATCTACCATCCTAATACTATTCTTCCTAAATCAGATAAGAATGGATTTTTTTACTAATGTGTGAACCAAATGAGGGAATAAAGATTTAGACATAGATTTTTCTGTACTGATACAAATTTATGAATAAATGGACAATACTTCTAAATGAGTCCACATATTTACAGTTTCAGCCGAGTTGTTCCATAGCACTAATACAACTGTAAACATTTTGTCATCATTTTATATAGTAAGAGATTTATCTTTGAATACCTATCATCTAAGAATGTCTGTTGTTAATTGGTCTATTTCCTCTTGGATGCATTCCTAACACTTTTCTTTTTCTCGCTTTGCTTAGTTTTGTAGGAACAAAACTGTCCAAGTGTCTGCCCTCTGGCCAATAGTAGGAATCAAAAGAATATAGGTCAAGTGTGGGAAAAAAGTGAGATTATTTCTAAACTCTCTTTCTCCACTTCTAGTGGCTTCACTGACATTAGCTGTTTCTTTTCATTATTCTCTTTCTTGAAAACTAGCTCTTCCCTCTGGGTCTCAGTTCATGCTGAGGTTTAGCCCTTGCTACAGAGCGCCAGCTTCAGGGCTCTCATAACATCCCTTCTTTTATGTGTTTCTCCAGGCTCAGAAGAGGTAGTGTTTCCCGCTGTTTGTAATCTCTACTTACTTTCTCATAAATTGTGTTCCTCTAGTCTTCAGTAACCCATGTAACCAATTCCCTGTATTAAATTTTCTTGGATTGAAACACTTAGATGGTTTTAAGTTTCTCTGTATACAAATAGATTGTTGCTTATTTTTCAGGCATAAATAAGACAAAGACTAAGAAACTCTAAAGTAATTCTTTCTTCCTATGAGACTAAATCTCTGATAAAATTGTAACTCAACCCTTCACAAAAAGAAAAAAAAAAAGTTCTCAAAGAATTAAAATTGGATAGTCTTATATATTAAGAAACCTACAAATAAAATCTCACTACAATGCCCCCCTGGATGACACAGGAGTATTTTTCCTCTTCTGAAAGTCTGAAGTCAATTAATGCCATCAACTAATACTACATTCCTAGGGCTCCTATGCACCTCATTAGCACCAGTTGAGGTACCCAGAGTCCAGAGAAATATAATACACAGTCTCTCTTCTCAAAGAGGAGAAGAAGACACATGGACAGAAAATTAGAAAAATAAAGTAATGGATAGAATGGTGATATGCACATAGTAATATATAAACCTATAAGACAAGAATAAAACCCAGTAATATACAAACATATAAGACAAGACTAAAACCCAGCCAGAAGAGGGCCTCATAAAAGAGTTAAATACTATTTTATATATAAGTCTATAATTAATATATTTAATATAAATATCTCTATTTGTGGATTCCTTAGAATAATTTCCTTATATATGGCAACTCCTATAATTATTCATACATCTGTTTACTTTAGTAATAAGAGACCAAGCCCCAGCCCTCATTGGCACACTACCCAGAACATCCAATAATCTGATACACATTTTCACACTGCCCTCTTCTAAAATTCCTTTCTTACCAACAAATTTGTCCATATATTCAACATTTTTTAAATGTTCCTTTTGTCGTCACTTTTGTTATAACTTCAGTGTTGGATTTCTTCTAATAACTGATTTCCTTATTCAGGGCCATGTGTTTGGGTATATTCTTTAATTGTGCCTCATTGTTATTTATAAATAATGTCTTCTTAATAACAATTTTCATTTTTATCTTTATAAAAATTTTCTACTATTTCTCTCTACAATTCCATTTAGGTTTTTCTTTTCAATGTTGTCCCTTATTTCCAGCTTTCCAAATCCAACAATCAGGTTATTTTTTCATATTTTTAAAGTCATATATTTGGAAAATTTGATACTTTGACCCATTCATTTATTTTCTCTTAGCCATTACTTTATGGGGTTTTCCACCTCACTGACAACTCCTTTTCTTTCTCTTTTGTTAGGTC
Organism: Phacochoerus africanus; assembly: GCF_016906955.1. NCBI lineage: Eukaryota > Metazoa > Chordata > Mammalia > Artiodactyla > Suidae > Phacochoerus > Phacochoerus africanus. The sequence goes on from NC_062553.1 coordinate 26,597,062, forward strand.
TTCCCTCTCTCCTACTTAGAGCTTTGGATGCATTTTGGGTTTTCTCCTATTATTGTATCTATGCCCTCCAGTGAGCATTCATTCAGGCTCTTGGATTTAAAACAATTATAATTTATAATTCCATTCTGAATCTTTAACACCATTTCCCTTTTTTGCAAAATTCTAGTTATGCATATTCAAGGCTGGGGATCAAACCCATACCACCACAGAGACAACACTCCTAAGAAAACTCCTCTATGAGCAATATGATTTCTAAAGCCAAAATTGCAGATTCAGTTTTGAATTATTCTTTCTTTTACTCTCATATCCATCTATTAGCAATTAATTTTATCTCTAACTCCAAACACATCTGGATTTCATCCAATAAAATCTATTACCTCACTGTCAAGCAAGCCATAATCATTCTCACCTGGCCTAGATGCTTCATGCTTCTAGTTATAATCTTCTATAATTCATCCTTCAAAGTGCAGCTAGAATGATCTTTTAGAAACAGTTATGATCATGGTACTTTAATAACTCAACTATACATATCTAATGACTTAGCTATAATTTCTTTATCTGGATTACTTTTCTTCATATTATAGGTCAGGAGTATATATGACTTCTTCAGGGAAGTGCTAAGGAGATTTTCTTACCTCAGCTAGGCTAGACTGACTGGTAAATACTATCAGTATTCTGCCATTCTGCATTTCTTCTCATAACTATCATTACAATTATCATATATACACACACACACATATGTGTATATAATATATATCTACTAAGGCTGCCATAACAAAATACCATAGACTGGTATCTTAAGCAGTGAAGGTTTATTTGTCACAGCATTAAGGCTGGGAAACCCAAGATCAAGGGGTATATTCAATCCCCAGTGAGAGCCCTCTTCCAGACTTGCAAACTGCCTCCTCTCTGTGTGCTTTTTGACCTCTTCTGTGTGTGTATATGTGCAAGACTGAGAGAAATGGGGATGGAGGGGAAGAGAGAGGGAGTTAGAGCCACAGAGAGCTAGTTAGCTCTCTGGTATTTCTGCTGATGAGAGCCCTAACACCATGAAATCTCTACCCCTGTGACTTCATCTAACCTTAATTACTCCCAAAGGTCTCCTCTCCAAAAATAATCACATTGCGGGTTAGAAATTCAGTGTATGAATTTTGAGGGAGGCACACTTATTCAGCTCACAACAGAATCTTATAAAATATGCTATATAAACATTTAATGAATATATACACAGAGTTATTTCTTACATTTTCCTTTATAATATAAGGTACATGAAAACACATAACATTTCTATCTCATATGCACATATATTTGTTGCTGAAAAAATATTTGCAGAGTGGATACGTAATTTAATAAGCAACTAAGTTAGGATCCCAGAATATATATTGAAGCTACAGATAAGGATTGATGCTTTTGTAATAGATATGTGATATTGCCAAGAAAATATACTCAAAAAAGATGAAAATATAGCAAAAGAATTTGCAGTTGCGGTTCTCAAAAAAAGAACCATGAGTTTGAAAACATAATTATATGGTGGACTTGGTTTTGGTTGTGAAAAATCAGACTATATTAATTTTATTTATTTATTTATTTATTTTACTTTTTAAGCCTTTTTTCCCTACTGAGTCAAAAATTAAGAACTAAAAATTACTGAATGGGAAGAAAATCCAAAATTTGTTTGGTGTGCTTAGCATTGTCCTAATTTATTTCACATGGTCTGGTATAAATTAAAAGATGTGATGCAGAGAGAGAGTAAAATGGAAGACACAACAACTTCAATTGTGTGAATGAGACTCTGACTTTAGGCTTCAATTTTAGGCACTTTGATAGGTTTTCCAAGACAAAATACCAATGTGTACTCTTAAGCTGATGTTGGGAGCATGACTTTTGAGTTTTTCCCCAAAGCTGTCTATTAGCCGCTTTTGGTATCTGAGACCTGGAATAGAAATATGTCCTATGGGCCTTTCTAGGCCTTTCAGAGGATCTACTCATCTTTAATGCTACCAGCGGCAGCTGTAAACTGCTTCAGCAAGGAAAAACATACATACACAACAAATGAAAATATATCTTTTTTTTTCAAAAGCAAGTATTTTATGTTAGCTATCTATATTTTACAAACACCTGCCAGTAAGATATTGAGCAAGCAGTTAGAAGAAGTGACATCTACAAACTTACTGCTAAGTTTTACTTCTGCACTTAATGTGACTGCATCTAATAAACAATGAGAATCTGTAAGTTTTACTCCTTTGGCAGAAGGCCTGGGGGTGGGGAGAATATTGGTCAGGGTGATTTTTAAAATGAGAGATTTAGCTTTATTCTGGTCTCAGGAAATTTACTCAGTGGGGGTTATCTTCCCCTGCCCCTCTGTGGAAAATGGCAGGCCCTAGGACTTTTTGGCTTATTCTTAAATAGTATACATTATTGGAAGCATTTTAAGAACTGATATTGTCACCATTCAGTAATTACAATTTTAGGACAAGACTGGCTTTAAAAAAAATTACAATTCTATCAACATCTCTCTCCAGAGGGGCACTTTTGTTACAACGATGAACCAAAAACTGACATGTCATAATCATCCAAAGTCCAGTTTACATTTCTTGGTAACTCTTGATGTTACACATTCTATGGATTTAGACAAATGCATAATTAAATTTATTCATCCCTATAGTATTATACAGGGAAATATATATATTTCGCTACCTGAAAAATCCTTTGTATTCTACCAAGTCATCCCTCCATCCCCACCCCCTAGGAACCACTCATCTTTTTATTGTACATTGTCCATAGTTTTGCCTTTTACAGAGTGTCAAAGAGTTGAACTCATATAGTATGTAGTCTTTCCAGATTGACTTCTTTCACTTAGCAATATGCATTTAAGTTTCCTTCATATCTTTGTTGGCTTCATATTTCATTTCTTTTTAGCACCAAATAATATTCCACTGTCTGGATGTACATAGTTTATTCACCCATTTACCTACTGAAGGACATCCTAGTTGCTTCCAAGTTTGGGAAAGTATGAAGAAAAGGGTGATGTTTTTTCCATTTACATTAGCAGAAAGACATTGTTGATAATTTCCTAGTAATGCATTATATTTATGAAATAAAATAGACTCTAATTTCTGAAAGAAGTGAACTTCACAGTAAAATGATGTCTGTACCAATAACAAAATGTATTTTTCCAATTAATATTGAATGATATATTACCACTGATAAACAGTTTTTATGAAAAAGATTGTCATTATGTATCAGAAAATGGAGAAAGAAGATTAATAAGATAAATTTCCCTTCTTTGAGTTCATGGTGGAGATGTAAGTGGAGTCTTTCATATCATGGAAACTACTTGTCACCTAGGTCACTATTATTTGATACAAGTTTAAAATGTGATTTTTTGTCTTGATTCCATGAATTTATGATTTATTAAACTTCTCTGGACCCCTAAATATATATTTTAATAAGCATCTCACATATTTGAGACCTACCTCTATTCCAGAGAATGCTACCCCACAGAGGTATAAACAATAAAACATGATGGAATGGAAATGGCATCAGCAAGATCAAAATGAGATATTCTTCCTTCACATGTCCTCCCTACATACAAAAAGAATTTGGTATTTATATGCAGATGGAGTGGCTTTGTAGGAGCTTTGGGATCTAGGTAGGAGACTCTGAGACCCTGGTGAAGTTCAAGATGGAGGAAAGTCATTTTGAGAAAGCAAGCCCACATCTAGCTGGTTGATGTGTGGCCATGACCCTAACTACAGACCTGGGCACAGCTCCATATACCTGATAATTCAGCTACCGCCCAGTTTGGCTTTGGTTCTGTCACTAAGAAAATATGTCAAGTTACCCAAGAGGAATCATGTTGAGCTGTGCTTCATGTAATAGGTATATATACTTCAGTCCTACCTATGGACCCTGAAGTCTATACCCCATGAACCAGCTACAGCTCATCTCACCACAATCCAGAAGCCCCTGATGAACACTGATGTTGTCAATTACCTATGGACAAGAGAGTCTCTGTGGAAGTCCAGGAAGCCAGTGGAGAAGTTGCAACAGACTTTTGGAAAAGAAAAACTCCAAGATTAGATACATTTAATAGGGTAGGAACAGCAGGTTCCTATCTGTGCTTAAGGTGTGACAGCCCAATGCCAAGAAAAACCGTCTTTATTTGTGATTTCTCCTATGCAGAAGATTAAGAGCATATTAAGTTAGCATCTTACTTGCTGAGCTTTGCTGGATGCTGCTGAAGAGACTCACATTTATCTTGCCCTATCTGGAATACAGAGGTGTGCTGTGTCACTAGGGGGCAGGGACTATCTGGGAGAGCAGCAGATAGGGTTCTTGTAGGGCATTAAAGTGATGTGAATCCAATTAATGGCTTCACAGACTCTATCATGAAACCTGACCTGGGAATGATTCATCTGTGATTACACACATCCTATGGGCACTACTGGTTCTCTGGTCACCTCACCTACACACACACATCCACCCTATACCGGCTCTTTGTGCATGCTCCTAATGGTGGTAAGAGTGAGCCAATTTAAATGGCTAGTGAGCACACACAGAGAGTTGGCCAAATTCTATGAGCCTGGGATAAAACATATATTTACAAATCTAATGCCACCCTACAGAAAGCATAAAAGAGGCTCACAGCATTCAGGTTTGGAAAGCCTAAGAGAAGGCATACAAGCTTAAGAATCCTGTCATAAGAAAGAGCAAGATGTGTAGAGTAGGCATACACATGGACAAAATCTGATAAAGCCTCATAATAAACTCAAGACAAAATTCTTTTTTTTTTATCTTTTTAGGGCCACATACAAAGCATATGGAAGTTTCCAGGCTAGGGGCCAAACTAGAACTATAGCTGCTGGCCTATGCCACAGCCACAGCAACATGGGATCCAAGCCTCATCTGTGACCTACAACACAGCTCACAGCAATGCTGGATCTTTAACCCACTGAGTGAGGCCAGGAATTAAACCTGCATCTCATGGATGCTAGTAGGGTTCATTAACCACTGAGCCACAGTCAAATACCAAGAATTAAATTTCTTAAAAAATCAAGAAAAAATAGTACCACAAAAGGAAAATAACAATTTTCTAGTAACCAACCCAAAAGACATGGACATCTGTTATTTGTCCAATAAAAATTCAAAATAGCTGTTTAATGGAAGTTCAGTGAGCTGTAAGACACAGAAAAACAATTCAATGAAATCAAGAAAACAAGAAATATAAATTATTTAAAAAGGTCTAGAGCTGAAGAATACAAGCACAGTGGAGAATTCAATAAAGATCTTTAATAGCACATTGAAAAGGAAGAAGATAGAATCCCTGAACTTAGATCATCTAAAATTCTCCAGTCAGAGCAGGAAAAAGAACAAACATTTTTTTTTAAAAATTGAAGAAAAAAAAAAACTATATGGACTGTGGGATGCCATCAGCAATAGCAACAAAACAATATACTAATTATCATAATTTTAGAAGGAGAAAAGAAGAAGAGTTGAATGCTTATTTAAAGAAATAATGGTTGAAAACTTCCCAAATTTAGGGAAACATTTGGGTATCCAAGTTCATGGTTCCCCAAAAGTTTCAACTCAAAATAATCTTCTCCATGATACAGTAAGATTAAACTGCCTAAAATCAAAGACAAAGAGAGACTCTCTTTTGCAAGGGAAGCAAACAACCAAAAAAAAGCTCACTTACAGAAGAACCTCCATAAGACTAAAAGCTAACTTGTCAACAGAAACCTTTCAGACAAAGAGAAATTGGTATCATATATTTAAAGCACTGAAAGGAACAAAAAAGTTTACCAAGAATATTTTACCTGGCAAAGTTGTCCTTCAAAAATTAAGGAAAAATAAAGACTTTCCCAAATAAATAAACAATGAGGTAGTTCATCACCACTAGCCCTGCTTTACGAGAAATGCCAAAAGAAATTCTTTAAGCTGAAATGAAATGGTGCTAACAAGTAACATGAAATATAGATGAATATACAGATGAAATATACTATGGTAAAGGTAAGTATATAGTCAAACTCAAAATAATCCAGTTCTAAAATACGGTAGTAGGCTAATCCATTAACTATAGTATAAATGATAAAGAACAAAAGTACTAAAAACAACTACTGCTATAATAATTTGTTAATAAATATGCAATATAAAAAGATGTAAGTTGTGAGATCAAAAACATAAAATAGGGGGGTAAAAAGGTACATTTTTGGTATGTAATGTTGTTATCAGTTTAAAATAGAAGAAAGGGACCCTGATCCAATGTTTCCCAACTCCCAAAGTATCAAAAGAAGTCCACCCAGATAGACTCATTCATCCCCTAACCACAAACAGTGATATAGCTAAAGTGCCCTAACAGAGTCATACCTTCCTAACAAGTTCCCAACTTGGGAAGTGTTCTCCATCACCCATAAGCAGGCAGGGATCTTGTCAAAATCACCCTGGTCCAGTAAGCCTCTTTTGTCTTCATAAGTCTAATACAAACCTTCTACTGCCAGAGACTGGAGGATTGCTGGAGAGCACCTGTAGTGTGTGTGCTACCATAACAAACACCTAGTGGACAAGTGTTCTTGGTCCTCCATGGGCAGAGGGGATTTCTACCACAACCAGCGTCTATCATCACTGGGGGAAAATGAAAACAAACAAATGAAAAAACTATACATTGGATCTCTGTATTATCTATTAGATTTGCATGTGAATTTATAATTAAATTAATGCAAATTTCAATTAAACCTCAGTGATATAGAAAAGAGAAATCCAATAGAAAAAAAATTCAATAAAACCAAAAACTGGTTCCTTTTGGAATTCTATAAATGTGGTAATTCTATAGCCACAGTGATCATGAAAAAAATAAAAGATACTAATGTTAAGAATGAGCTACTGAGTGAAATAACTCAGAAACAGAAAGACAAATACCATATGATATCACTTATATCTGCAATCTAATATATGGCACAAATGAACCTCTCCACAAAAAAGAAAATCATGGACTTGTAGAATATAGACTTGTGGTTGCCAAGGGGGAGGGGGAGGGAGTAGGATGGATTGGGAGTTTGGGATTAATACATGCAAATTATTGCCTTTGGAGTGGATTAGCAATGAGATCCTGCTATGTAGCACTGGAAACTATGTCTAGTCACTTATGATGGAGCATGATAATGTGAGAAAAGAGAATGTATACTTGTATGTGTGACTGGGTCACCATGCTGTACAGTAGAAAAAAATATATTGGGGAAATAAAAAAAATGAGAAATAATATAACTACTATTTCTAAAGATTTCAAAAGAATATTAAAGGAATATTAAGGCAATAACAAAAGGCAAGAAAAGATGTCAGTATTCACAAAGAAAAAAATCTCTAAGAATTTTTTTCATATTGGTGTAACTAACAGAAAAAATGCCTGACAACAGACATGTAATAAGTGCTATTTATGTTTCAATTTTGTATTAACAATAATTGCTATGCTTGAATTCAAACTTTAATTCAGAAGACTAATATTCAAAAATGTATACACAATTATTATTGATACTGAAGCCCAAAAACAAAATTAACTGTTGAGTCATAGAAAAATACTTTATGGAAAATTGTGAGAATTCTCCTTAACAGTATTCTTACATGAAACTCAACAAAGCACTTTAGTCTTTCTCTTCATGTTCCACAATGTATGGCAGTTCAGATATGATTGATACCAAGTGACATCACAGAATCGTTGAAGTCTTTTACGTTGTAGGATAACTGATTTGAATTTGGGGAGTGGGAGAAGCAATTTTGAGTTCATTGAAAAGTGGCTGGAATGGATGGGGACAGGAGGCCAAAAAGTGATCATAGTAATTTAGCCAAAACATTGCAGGTGCTTATGTGGTAAAAATATAGACAGTTATAAAGGATGGGCTCACTTAAAATATATTTCAGAGGAATATTCCAAGAGACTGGATTAGATATGAGAGTTGAAGTTAGGAAAAAGTAGAAAGTATGATGCCTATTTTTCTTGTTTATGTAATCGGGTGGGTGGTAGTACCATGCAATGAAAAAGAGATGAAATATATTTTCATTAATGTAAAAGTTATATCATGTTATTAAAACAACTTTAAAGGGAAGTGCCAGAAAAATAACTTTATTTTACTTTAATGGATAATTTTTTCTATTCCCAAATAAAATAGACTTTTGTTAAAATGTCAGTGGGCATTGATTTTTTTTCAGTGGTAGCAAGTTGTTACCACTGAAAAAATAATAAAATATCCTTGACAAATTTGGACTGGGAAAAGTGGCACAAAGTTGTAGCCCAAAAGCAGACAAAAGAATGGCCAAGGGATATAATTAGTAAATAATCAAAAAGACATTAATGATACTAAATAGTTTTTTCTTAATATGAAATTATAGCCATTGTTCCCATATTTCTTTTAATTTTCATAAACATTTAGTTAAGTCATCCATTAGATATAAAATAACCAGAGTTAAAATAGTTGTATTCTTCATTTGATGTATAGATTTTGACTGTATTCTATATATTAAAGACGAAACATATACGGACCTATGAAAATTAATACCAAAGTATCTGCCCTAACTCAGTTGTCTGTCAATTAAGAGAAACAAGGAAATACCTGTATTGATAGAATACTATGTTATATGTGCCATGATAATAGTCTGGATGGTTCCCTTGGGGATATACTAGCAAGCAGTAGGGTAGAGATCGATTCCTGTTAGAATCTCATTGTCCTTCACCTAGAGTCCTCCAAGGAAGCTCTTAGGATAGTCTTTCCTTGTTAGGTAGGTCCATGCTTCTAGGGTACTAGAAGAACCTGAAGCTACCAAAACTGTATACTATAATACAATAATTGTTTTGCTCTGTCAGCTATAAGCATTACTTACATTGTGAAATAAATTTTATGGCAAGACAAGAAATACTTAAACGTAAAATTTTTTCATCTGCCCTTTGGCCTCCTCTCTCCCCTCTACTATGCATTGTGTATCTGCATTATGCATTGATCAAACCTCCCCATTTGCAGAAATACCTGACCAAGCCGAAGGAGCAACATTCTACCATCATCACAAGACTTCTTAAATAGTACTATTCCTTCTTAATCTTGTAAAGGGCCACAACGGCCCATGATTCACCACCTACTAGACTGTATAAACTGTCAATAATAGGTCAATTAATGTACAGCCCCCTGTCTCAAAAATTTATACAAACTGATCTGTGACCTCTAACTGGCAGAACAGTTCTTGGAGCTTTCTGAGAAGCTGTTCCAGGATTCAAAACCTCAATTTGGCTTGAATAAAACTTACACATGCACCAATTCTTTTAATATCTAGAGAAAGATACGAAGACATTCCATTTTCCCCACCCATCTCTTCGTCTTGCCATAAGGAATGCTGTTAAATATAGTTCGAACACGGCATAGCCGAAGTATCTAGGATATAGTTTGACTTCAGCATATCACTGCAATTCTATCTTTTCTCATTATCATTGTCCTTAGATCACATTTAAAAAAAAAAAAAAAGATCAACAGGTTCACTTTTGTCTCACCTATGGATTTCAAAGCATGCAATGCCAGTGATCTAAATTTAAAAGGAGGAGAACATTTCTGCTATTGATGTTATGATTCAAATATTTCTACTTCAGCGTAAAAGAGCTCATAAGCTACTGTCCTATGATGAATCAGTAACAACAAAAAAATTAAGTTACATCTCTCTCCTCTGTTGTCTTTTATATTGTCAGCAATTCATTTTAAATTATCCAGGCACATTTATACTAAACATGAATGTTTTCCCAAACTGCTGATAATTCTCCCAATATGAAAACAGCTAAAGACTAGAAGTGCTAGCGTGAGCTGAGGAAAAAAAGTCATTTGAGATAGAGCTAAAAATATCCCGGAGATACTGATAGTATTTGCATGTTACAAAACATGTTAGTTCATGTACTTTAAACTTTACACATAGGAGGAAACATTTAAGATAGGCAATTAGAAGAAAAGTTAGAGAATAAAAAAACTTTTGGAATTTTGGTGCTAGAAATGTAATTCCAAGAGGTCAACAAATAAAACTGCAGCACCATAAAAAAGAAATTCCTCAATCAACAAGGTTAAATTTACATATATGTATATATATATATAAAACATATGTGATATACATATACCATACATATGAATATTCACTTCAATAATTCTAATTTTATGTGAAAATATATTTGTATATAAAAGTTAAGCAACTATAGAAGTTAAGCAACTCTCCCCAAGCTTATACCACTTATAAGGAGCTATAATGAGATTTGAACCCAGGTTTAGTTTGAGTCTAGAAAACGGAAAATCTCAACTATAATACAGCCTGACATTAAATAGCCTCATGAACAAGCAAACATATAGTATACACAAGTAAAAGAATCGTAGGTATGTTACATAGGTATATCAATATAAAAAGAAAGAGCTATTAAAAATGTAAAACCATAACATAGATATAAAAATTGACATGCAAATAATAGCTACAGGGACATTAAATATTATATAGATGTCAAATATTCATAAAGCTAGAGAAAATTAATCTGAGCCAGTGAGATAAACAGTAGGTGGTTTGATAAATCTAACTTCAGGAACAAATTTAGGTCTTAGGAAAGGATTCAATGTATCTGGGAAAAGAAAATGAGGAGACTGATGAGCACAGTGTCCTTAGAAACAGAATCCAGATTTCTAACGATCACCAGCTATATGACCTCAGACAGGTAATAAAATGGTGAAAGGGTGAATTTAAAACCAAGCATTTCTTTCTACAATGGAAAAACTGGGATCCATGAAAGTGACTGACTTCTCTATGCATGAAATCCTTACTAATTATGTTCCGAGCTACTGAGCTCAGTTTATATATCTATAAAATAGGGAGAAAGCGCTAATCCTATCAAAGCTTTCATGCTAAATGTTAACACTTTCTAAAAATATATTATGGTCTTGTAAGATAGGGTTATTATACTGTTTAATTACTGTTTCATCTGTGGGAGAAGCTATCTCCTTGACAGCATATTCCTGAAAGAAATAGTCTCTTCTTTCCGTTTTAATTAAAAAGTGCTTAAACATTTGACTGAATGAGTAAAGCTGATGTAAATGAGGTAAAATGATCTTAAATAGTAAAGTTTTAATAAATATCTATCCATTTTTAGAAAATTACCTTTTTCAATATAATGAGATGCCACCTGTCATCCTACACCTAACTACAGTGAGAAAATCTGAACCTTAAAAAGTCTTTTATGTTAATACCAAATCTATTTTTTCATGATGACAGCTTTTAGACAATTAAGACCAGGATTTATTTGAAACTGATTTTGCTTTTAAGTATATACCATATTTAATACTTTTTTTTTCATATGCTTAAGGTGTATACAAGTAGGTGGAAATTGGTAACTATCAAAGTGAAAATTTATTGAAGTTTATTGAGAAAAATGGCATGGACTTCAGACAAAAGAATCCAGCCCCTAGAGACATATACACTCAGATGCAAACACAGACATAAACAGAAAGAGACTTCATCACTACAAAATATTTAATTCGTCAAGTTTGGATCTAGTATCATGCCGCATATTTATTTAACAACTTATTATTCTATGATTCTGTTCAGAGTTTTTTTAAGTTCATACATAATTTCGATTTATATTTTTCCAGTTTTTTTATTTTTTAAAGTTTTATTGAAATACAGTAGATTTAAAATATTGTGATAATTTCTGCTGTACAACAAAGTGATTCAGTTTCATGTATATACACATCCATTATTTTGCAGATTCTTTTTTCATATAGATTATCATAGAATATTGGGTAGAGTTCCCTGTGCTATACAGCAGGGGTCAATTAGCCAGTCATTCCATATACAGAGTGTGCATACACCAATCCCAAAGCCCCAGTCCATCCCTCCCCACACCCCCATAACCATAAGTTTTCAGTCTGCAAGTCTATTTCTGTTCTGCAAAATAAGTTCATTTATATCCTTCTTTTAGATTCCACATATGACATCACATATTATTTGTCTTTCTCTTTCTGACTTACTTCACTTAGTATAAGAATCTCTAATTGCATCCATGTTGCTACAAATGGCATTATTTTGTTCTTTTTATGGTTGAATAGTATTCCATTGTATATATGCACCAAATATTCTTTATGCATTCCTCTGTTGATGGACATTCAGGTTGCTTTCATGTCTTGACTATTGTAAATAGTGCTGCAATGAACACTGGTGTGCATGTATCTTTTTGAGTTATGGTTTTCTCTAGAGAGATGGCCAGAAGTAGGGTTGTTGGATGATATAGTAGTTCTATTTTTAGTTTTTTGAGGAACCTCCATATTGTTCTACATAACGATTGTACCAATTTATATTCCCACCAACAGTGTAAGAGAGTTTCTGTTTTTATGCACCCTCTTCAGCACTTACTGCTTGTAGACTTTTTGATCATAGTCATTCTGGCTGGAGTAAGGTGTTAACACATAGTAGTTTTGATTTGTATTTCTTAATAATTTAGCATATTAATTGAGCATCTTGTCATGCATTTTTTGGCCACCTGTTCTTTGGAGAAATGTCCATTTAGACCTTCTGCCCATCTTCTTCTTCTTTTTTTTGTTGTTGTTTTTGTTTTTTGTTTTTTCTTTTTGATACTGAGCTACAAAGGTTGTTTGTATATTGTGAAGATTAATCTCTTTTCCCTTCATTTGCAAATATTTTCTCCCATTCTGTGGGTTGTCCTTTCATTTTATGGTTTAGAGGTTTTTTGTTTTGTTTTGTTGTTGTTGTTGTTGTTGTTGTTGTTTGCCTTTTCTAGGGCCGCTCCCACGGCATATGCAGTTCCCAGGCTAGGGGACCAATCGGAGCTGCAGCCACTGGCCTACACCAGAGCCACAGCAACGCAGGATCCAAGCCACGTCTGCGACCTACACCACAGCTCACGGCAACGCCGGATCCTCAACCCATTGATCAAGGCCAGGGACGGAACCTGCAACCTCATGGTTCCCAGTCGGATCCATCAACCACTGCGCCATGACGGGAACTCCAGTTTAGAGTTTTAAGGACATTCTGCTTAACATTCTGTAGCATAACTATGTCTACAAACTACTGCATCATTCACTGATTCAGACTTGTTCTTTCCTATTAATAAGCTAGTTTTCTTTTAATCTCAGAACTTAGAAGCAAGCCTTGAATACTACCATCCTAAAAGGTAAAAGGGGTATAGAGCACTTAATAGTGATTGAATCAGATAGTTTGTACAAAATCATGGGAAGCATGCATTCCAAAGAGGCAAACAACTGTACAAGCATATTGCATAGAATTCATAAGTGGAGCCCTGGAGGTCAAAAAGTAGAAGCAAACCAATTAAGCTAAGTATCTACTAAATTGTTTTTCATTGTCTAATTGAAAAGTGATCACAAGAATCAAAAAGGTTTAAATTGAAAAGGCTTTTAGTTTAAATCTGCCCTTAAGCCAAAGTTATTTAAATGTGGTAAATAATGTGTTATGGAAGCAACTTTTCTAGAAACTCAAAATCCCACTTGAGTATGTATTTGGATCATTTCTGAGTTTCTTTCACTATTATTTTCCAGCTTTCATTTAAGGAAAGGAACATAGTTATTTATGACAAATGTGAACATTACAAATATATTTGGAAATCTTATGTTAATTGCTATATGTTTCCAGTGAAATAAATCCATCCCTTCATTCACTGCTTTTGCTGAATAATTTAGATAATTTAAGGAAAACATGAAGCATTGGCCTAAATAAATTCATCTATTCATTCATTGCTTTTGGTGAATAATTTAGGACATTTAAAAAAAAACTGAGTATCAGTCTAAATCCTACAGAATTAATTGTCCCCTCAGCTAAAAGACATCACTATGAATGCTAGTTATTACTTCATAGCCTTGATGAGATTTGATTCTTATGTTGATCCTGTACAAAAATTTTAGTTTAGACACTGCTAAAATAAAATAGGAAAAGAAAAGGGGAAAGAAGTTACTCTTTCAAGGACCTATTCAGGGGACCAAACCCATACTTTGCCCTTCCACCAACCATTATTTGCAGGCACTAGAACAGCCCTTAATATACAGATAGAGAAGGTCAAGAGGCACCAGGCATGGATTCATCAAAAGCAGCATGTGTTCAAACTCAGCTTCTCCCTAGGCCTAAATGCAATCCCTTTTTAAGGTGTAGCTTTCAAATTAGGTTTACAAGGACTGTTCTGTCTTTGGATAAATGGAGTAGGGCAGCGAAGAGTAATTTCTGCAGCTCCGGTTCTTTCAGGCGCTAATTCTTTGCAAGCTCAAAACCAGGCCAGCAAATGCTGGATTGTAAGGTGTCTGGCTACAGAAAGAAGAGGAGCTTCTAGGCCCTAGGCAAAGCAACTTCCACGACATACACACACCCTACACAGACTGTGCTCTCAGTATTTCTGGAATAATTCCATGAGGCCCTATTAAGAGTTTGCTTAATCAGAGGAAATATCAAAGCATTTAATTGTTTGCAATTCTTCTGAAGTTGCAGAAACCAACAGCCAATTAGTACTCAAACTCCTATTTTCAGATGGGAAACTAATCTCTTTTTAATAGAAACTTTTGCTATTCATTTTTTTTCTTTGAGACATACTTTGGAACCCAAATCTCACTTAGAATACAATGAAACAGAATATGAAATGATATTTTTCTGCAAACTATCATCTTTTCTGGTTCATTTTCAAGATCTTTGATATTTACATATGACCTTTCCATTTTTATTAACAGTTTATTGGATTTTTGCATTCCAGCCAGCAGAAGAGAAAGGTAATTTACAGAAAGATTTGACAGTTATATACACAGCTATAAACTTCAGTCCATTAACTTATTTCTTGTGTAACCTTTAGACAATTCTACCAAAACATCCATATAAGCATATGCCTTTTCCCTTTATGTTAAAAAGCTCTCATTATAGAGCCCTATTTATAGAATGTTAAATGAAAGGGAAACTATTCTATCATGTCTCTTTATGATTTACAGATGTTTACACATCTAACTTTTTAAAGCACATAAGTAAAAGTCAAAGCTATTTATGTGTTGCTTAGAATCTATTAGATATGAATGGATACATGTTTGACATCTATTATTTGATTAATTTATAATTATGGATTTGATAAATGGTAATATTGTTCTAATATAGCTACTTTAAATAGTGGCTTAGAATATTTTCATGTAATTCCTTGCACTGTCTAAAGCAACACATAATGTTATTTCTGAACAAAATATAGGAAAATTATTTATGTTAAAAATGATATTTGAACTTCAAATTTCCTAAGATTTTTTTTTAAATGCAGTCATTTTGGTAGCTTCTTGAAAGCATGAAGTTGACAGAGCACTGTATAAATATAAGGACAGAACTAAATTACAGAAAAGTAGATATATTGTATATTATTTGGATGGATGTGTTTCTAATTAAATGTTAATATTTAAATGTAAGGCATAGCAATCTAAGTGGATTTTTAATACCATTATGGCCAGAGTCATTTATTTGTGATTAAAAATCACCAAAGAAAAGCTGTAAAAATTTTTTAGAAAGGAATTAGAACAGAATAAAAAGTCTTTTATATGAATCTTGTTTCATCATTCATAAACACCACACCTTGATGTGCTTTCTCCAACACAATTAAAAACCAAATACTATATATTCATATCTTCACTGTATCATAAATTAGATAAATAAAAAATATAATAATTATGAAAATACATGAGATGAATAAATGGAATTAATAGTTATAAGGCACTAAAATCTCGATTTGTCTGCACTCTTTGTAGGTTAAAAAAAAGGCATCAGTGAACTGTATTGCTACAACTTGAAAATTAATAAGAGGTACAGTTAAGGCCAACTGAGCTTTGCAAGCACAATACTAGGAATATGAACACTGAAAAATTATTAGTGATTATACCTTGATAGATTTCTCCAAGGCCCATAAAGTGGGTATGAAATGCATAGGACAATAAACTATTTCCCAGAAAATGAGTTTAACTCAAGGCTTTCTGGAATTCTTAAGCAGAGTTCTATTTATATTTATTTGTACTTTAAAATATAGAGTTACAGAGGGAAGTATTGTTAAACCAGCATATCTGTGTGTTATATATTAAACAATAATGCCAACTGATCTTAGGAAACAGACATGGGAGACAAATTCACTCAACAATAGTTTTATACTGTACTTTATCTCTTTTATTTTTGCTTGGCCTCTTAAGGAACTGGAAAAGTTCCATAGTGCCATCTGGTGTGCATTTAGGGAACAGCTTCCTTCAAGCTGAGTCTATCAGAATATTCCACCAAGCAGAAAGCTCAGATGGCTTCAAAAAATAATTCTTAAAAGATAAAAGCAGTTAATCTAATTGTGACATGTATGTTTATGCTCATATTTACCTTATTATTTTTCTCTAGGGATATCAAATTGGAATTATTAGGTTGTCTATATATCTTAGCTTATACTTAGCATTTTAAAAAACTATATTTTGGAGTTCCTTCTCGTTCGAACTAGGAACCATGAGGTTGTGGGTGCGATCCCTGGCCTTACTCAATGGGTTAAGGATCCGGCATTGCCGTGAGCTGTGGTGTAGGTCACAGATGTGGCTTGGATCCTGCGTTGCTGTGGCTCTGGCGTAGGCTGGCGGCCACTGCTCTGATTGGACTCCTAGCCTGGGAACTTCCATATGCTGTGGGTGCCGCCCTAGAAAAGACAAAAAAAAAAAAAAGAGAGAGAGACAAAAGCTATATTCGTATATGTATAAAAGCATAAAAGCAAAACATCAAATTTCTCATCAGTGCATTATCAAGCTTTCTTCACACTTTCATTTAAATTGTCATTACTGCTATGCTAATTGGCAAATATAAAATTAATAGTAGTGGTCCAAGATTTTTTCTGCAAAGTTTGGCATCACGTGTGCATATATGAGAAAGTGTGAATATCTGAATTGTAAACATCAGATGCAGACTTTCATGAACTGCCACAAAGTTATGGATATAGTGCTCTCTCCATCACTCATTTCTCGTTCATTTTGATTTATAATATAATTTTCTATTTCTATGATTTCTCCTAAAAATTTGCTAATTTTTTTCTTTCTAAATAACTTCATGGTGTGCTGGAGTTTTTAAAATTTCTAATCTTTTAGTCATTTTACATTTTGTTTATCACACAAGACTTTTTCTCTTTTAGTTGTCACTTATTTTCTCATTGCCTTCTTAGCCACTTGGAGGCCAATACTGGGAAAACTTTAGAGATTTCTTTTAAGACTACAATCCTGCTTTTTGATTTTATTTTCATAGATATCATTAAAAAGAAAGAGTTTTTTAAAATCCTATAGGATAGAAACTAACAAAATCATTGTCCCTTACATTTAAAAATATTTACCACAAAACATTATTTTGCTCCAAGTATCATTATATTAAATATTTTTGCATGCAAATTCCATTACTGTTGGAAAAAATGAGCAATAACCATTGTCTATGGTACACACTTGTGTGTGTGTGTGTGTGTGTGTTATATCTCTAAGAACAATTTTCAGACAGGTTAACGAGAGGAAGGAAATCTTTTTTTTTTTTTTTTGGCTCTGCCCATGGCACATGGAAGTTCCTGGGCCAGGGATCAAACCCATGCCATAGGAGTCACCTGAGACTCTGCGGTAACAATGCCAGATTGGATCTGGAGCCTTAATCTGCTGCACCACAAAAGGAACTCCAGGACATCACTTTTTCAAGGTTCAATATGTCTTAAAAATTAAGAAATCTATTTAGAAAGTTTTCTTTACACTCACCCTTCAAAAATGGACTGGACACTCAGAGTAGCAATAATCACCATTTGCACATTTCTCTACACATAGAAAGAAATCACAATGCCCCATTTTAACACTGTTTTGATAAATTCTACCTGAGGCTGGAAGTGCAATTGAATACTTCTCAAAACATTAACCCTCATAAGCTTTGTGGTTCTTCTACTAGTACTGTATAGAAACCTGATTAAATACTGAATACCTAAATAAACCAACAGTAACTGAGTAAAATAAAGGGATATATTAAAAAGTCCAAACTTGGTTTTTCTTCCTACTCACAACACCCATACACTAAATATGCAAACCAATTTACAAACTCGAAACAAATAGTAAATATGCCAAAATGAACAACATACAGTTATCTGTGGTATATACTCAAAGGACTTGTAAATGTCAGCAAAACCAAATTATTTGAGTTAGAGTAGTTAACAAGAAGGTCCCTAAAATACTGATTGCTAAATCATATCTTTGTATAGAGAGTTGAATTGGGAGACATTTCAAAGAGGTCATTCAATTTTATTAGGAATGGGGCACAGTTAAAGTTTAACTTTAGTTAAAGTCCTTTAGGTGAGAGCACAGAAAAAATATTTGAGAAAACTGAGAACTACTGAATTCTAGCAAAAAGTTAATTTCAGCAGAACAACAAATGAGCTCATATGACATTTGTCATTGGATCAATGAAGTGCTATGGTAAAAGAAGTTATTCGTTCTTCACATTTAAAAGATCTTCCCTTGTGTATTTTCAGTTAAGGTGACAACCCTGATGGAAAGTATTCTGTCAGCAAAGTATTTTTGGCAGTATGTGCTGGAAAGGCCCTTACCTCCCATTGAGCAGCATTGAGAAAAGCAGGTAAGGAAGCACTGGTCCCAGGTGTGTGGTAGGTGGAGATGAGTGTTGATTCTTAGAGCTAGAGCTATATTCACTGGCATCTGAAAGTGAGCTGGGGCTAAAGGAATGTGCACAATGGCCAAAAGTATAAAAATAGGCTCACATATTAAGGATAATTAATCCTTGTGCAAATGTAGAATCCTAGTGGTATTATTTTATCACAAGGTCAAGTCAGAACCAGTCTTTGAAAACCAAGACATGGAACAATTATTGAAAGCGTTATTTGATTCATCAATTCATATTCATATTATTACTCATTTAAGACCATCAAGGTATGCAAGTTGCAAGTTCTTGCCAAAGATGCTACTTTGGTAAATAATAACATGTATTCAAGTGCCTAAGCAATTGGCAATGGTATACCTTTGTTGAAGTTAAGTGTAAAATAATTCTTTCTTAGTTTGTGACAATGCTATTTTACACAAAGATTTTTTATGAGTACAAGGGAATGAAAATGACAGAAGTTACTGGTTCAAGAAAAGAGTGTGAGACATTTACATTTTGATACTAACACCTAAAATTAAGACTATATGCTAATGTAGAAGGATGTATAATAATTCACTTTAATGCATAGCATACTATAAAACTTTGTCTCAATACATAGAAAGTATTGAGTAATGAGGAAACAAGACTAGTGATGGGTTTAGCTGTATATTTATCACTGTATTCATGAAATGAAAGTGTGCAACCTTGTTAGCAATAAGGATCTGATTTGATATGAAAGATACTCATGATGCAGTACAAATTACATGCATATGTATACTAAAAAACAAAATCTGGTTCTTTGTCTTATTCTATCGATAAAATATTTGCCCTTAAGGGAAATGTAATTCAGATATTTTCATGATGAAGTACTATGCTTCTCTGCAATTCCTTTCTGATTAGAGATATAAAGGTGACAAGTGGCAACTCAAATCCTAGAGAGGGTTGTGCTGTGTGTTTGGAATGATGGGGAAGTTCTGAAAATATTCCACATCAGCCTGGAACGTTAAAGCAGCAGAATTCACTTCAAATGCCCATTATACAAAGAATATAACCTAAAATGACAGCTTCTTATAGAGGCTAAAAAATTCACTCTCCTCTGGTTTATCCTTTCTGAGATAATTCAAGCCAGAGTTTCCCATCCAAGCAATCATTTACATTCTTGGACTCACTCGGCAAATGCTCACGTATAATCAACCTAATTCCTAAAAACATTTTAAAGGCATAATGATACTGAATATTTTAAGCCAGATCATAATACTGTACTGTGTTGCAGTGTTATAGCACCTTTCAGATTAGATTCACGGGTCACTAAAATTCATTATTTAAAGATTAGAAGTCTCTGTCATAGATCAGCATTTTATAAATGAGGATAGGCTATCAATCTAGACAAAGAAACTTATTTAAAATTATACATCATTGCAAACCAGGAAGGAAGAAGCACTGGTGATTTTAGAAATCATATCTTCCCTTCACAGTGTGTTTATTATTATGTTACCTATTAAGCTTATTCTCCCATCAGTGATTTCAAAACATTTGCAGCTTTCACCAGAAAGTACACCTGTCATCCTCAACATGGTCAACCAGACTTTGCTTCTCATCTCTCAAGCCTCATCTTGTGTCGCTTCCTGGACTTCCCTTGACTCTAGCCATTGAAGACTTCTTTATATTCCTAGATCATATCATGCCTTGCCTTGGTATCATCTTTTCCTCCTGAAAAACCAACTCCAAATTCTATTTTATAAATTAGGCCTTTATTTAAATATCATTATCCTTAAAGAAGTGTCTTTTGATCACTCCCAAACTAAGTTAGGCACCCTTCTGAAATGTTCTGAACTGCTGCTTTGAAAACGCACATACTTATTATGGATCCATAATAAGCCTTCAGGTCACTGTGACCTGAAGTTCCCTCAAGTTCTATTAATACCAGATACAGATAACAGAGATATCACAAAGACCAAAAAAGTAACAATGCTATTTCTTTCAGACATCCTAACTCTATTGTTTCTGTTTCATGCTGGTGAGCTGAAGCAGAAAAGGTTTAGAACTGAGCAAAATGCTTCAGATTAAAAGATGGTTGAATATGTGTTTTCCTGTGTGTGTGTGTGTGTGTGTGTGTGTGTGTGTGTGTGTATGTGTGTTTTCTGTTATGAAACAGAGCCTACAGGGTCCTTCATTGGTACTTGAGACCCCAGTGAACCCAGAGCTCACTCCACCCTAGAATCAAGATACGTAAAGGCATGTGTGCTGAGGTTTATGCAAACATCGTTGCACTTTCTGGCCTGATGTTGGAACATTTGGGAGATTGTCGTAGAAGTTAGACAAATGGAAGTAAAACATTACTTTCTTTATTGATAGTTTTCTGATGAAGGCAGATTTGTGCTGAACCAGGGACACTTGTAATACTTCGCCAGTGAATATGGAAAATTTAGCCATCCAGACAAAGGCAAAAGGTCAAAGTTAAGGCTAGCCACAAGAATAGGGCTTGTACTGCTAAGCTTAACAAGAGTCAAGAACCACTGGGAATGCATGCTTTTTCCAGGAAGACACCCTCAAAGAAACCTAGGAGTTTTGAGTCCCATGTGCCTAGTTCTTGTCTTAAACTTTTTGGTCAGAGTACTTCCCTGGGGAACTGAATTAGAAAACAAGAATATTAACTGTAGGGGTCACTTTTTCATGGATATATGAAGGAATCAGTTTCAAATCACAATAGGAATATCCTTTTCAGGTAGTTCAATAAGCAGAACACATGTTAAATCACAAATTTGTCTCATCTTAATTACCTTTTTGGTTCTATTAATTAAATGTTAATGAGGTAGGGTTTAAAGACCCTTCTGTACATATACTTGAAATGAACATTTTTACATTAGTATTTAAAATGGAACATACTGGGTTGGAACTAATCATTTCTATTCAAAATTCTTGTTCTTCCTCAGTGTAAAGGTTCTTTGTCAAAATAACTGTCCTGCTGGTACATTTCTTACTACTTTTTATTGCTTGTGAACTATTTGACCAAATTCAGACTCCAGGTTTAATTGTTTTGCATTGCAGCTGCTTTTTTTTTTTTTAAGGGCCACACCTATGGCATATGGAGGTTACAGGCTAGGGGTTGAATTGGAGGTGCAGCTGCAGGCCTACACCACAGCCACAGCAATGTGAGATCTGAGCCACATCTGTGATCTATGCCCCAAACTTGTGGCAACACATGATCCTTAACCCACTGAGTGAGGCCAGGGATCGAACCTGCATCCTCAAGGATACTAGTCAGGTTCATAACCTGCTGAGCCACAGTGGGAACTCCCTCATATAGCTTCTTTTAACTGTTGTTTATTTTCCAGCTTCAGACCCCATGACGCTAAGTTAACTAGTTTCTTCCTCCTTCTTTCTTCTCTCCCTCTCATTCATCCCTCCTTCTTCCTTTCCTTTCCTCTCACACTTTTGTCAATATTTAAATTAAGAAAATACCTTTTTTTTTGGTCTTTTTGTCTTTTTAAGGCTGCACCTGCAACACATGGAGGTTCCCAGGCTAGGGGTCTAATCAGAGCTGTGGCCTCCAGCCTATGCCACAGCCACTGCAATGCCAGATCCAAGCCACATCTGTGACTTACACCATAGCTCATGGCAACGTTGGATACTTAACCCACTGAGCAGGGCCAGGGATCGAACCCACAACCTCATGGTTCCTAGTCGGATTCGTTTCCGTTGCACCACAACGGGAACTCCAAGAAAACAAATTTTTATAACACTCCCTTTATGTCTTTAAACTAACAATAACATATTGCATGATACAACAAATCTAGTTTCTTACCTCTACCTCAAAGTGCATCTTGTATTTCCCAAAGCCATCAGCTTTTCAAGTAATCTAGTAAATTATAAAATGTGAGAGGTAAAGTGTTTTAGAGATTGTCTTGTCTGATTCATTACTTTACAAATGTGAAATTGAGGCACAGATGATGAAATAGCTTGTTTGAAGCAATTTGGGTATTTAGCTAGGTGTTGCTAGAATATGCAACTAACTAGAATATGCTAGTATGGCATTATTGTAATTCTAGATATATTCTAAACACTCAACATTATTAAAATACAACCTTTCCACATCATCTTAAATGCCAGCTTCTAAAAGAAACTCTTCACAAACAGATGAAAATGACCTCTGAATTTCCCCACTGCTAAAATATCAATTCAGACCATTTTCAAGACTGCTAATATATATATATATTTTAATGCTTATGTCTAAATACTTCTCTTTATGGGTGCCCCACACTATACTTAAAACATGAAGATTCTTAGTTTTACCAGCCATTATGAGCCAGTTATGCTGCTTTAAATCCCATGCCTTTTGGTAGAAATTAAATGAGATTCTGCATGGAGTTCTTTTTCAGTACTGTATTCACTAAAACTAAAGCCTTGTATTGAACTACATGTTCACTTGCTGGGAAATTTTAATCTCTGCAAAGCTCTGGCCATTTCCTGCCCCTCCCCCGCCATTGTTATTATTGTTGTTGTCCTAGAAATGAGGGGGATGGGTGGTTTCTAAAAATACAACTGACTACTGGTTAATTTACTCCTCTGGATTGTGTCACCTGCATGGCTATACATAGCATATCTATGATATTCCACATTATAAATAGGCTGATAATAGCATGGCCAATATCATCAGTGTTCACACTGTTATTTACAAATAACACTTATTGGACACTTAGCTAAATTCTTAAATAAAATTTTTCTTGGAAAACAGCTTCTATAAGTGAACAAATACAAAATTAAAACCACCAAACTAGTCAAACTGCCACTACCTAGCACTTCATGTCCCAGCATACTTTCGTATTTTCATCTTTATGGGCAGAGTAAGCCACACCTCACTTGAGTCAGTCCTCGGAATTGTATTGGCTTACAGGGTGCTGATTGTTCTGTTAGGCATCAAAACGGGAACTTGCAAAATAAAAACAATCTTACCACCTATCTGTACCAGCAGTAGCCAATTCTACTTCCATTCCTAACAAAGCACTTCCATAAAGTAGTAAAAAACCTCAACTGTTTCCAATTTTCATTCTCCTATTCTTCCCTGAGACTCTCATTGGTACTTTCTCCCAACCATTCCACAGACAATGCTCTTGACAATTTGTTGATGTCACTTATATTGCTGACTTGAATGGTCGAGTCTAAGTCCTTGAAGTCTTTATGAGTAGTATTAGACTCAGTTGATTAATTATTTCTTTACTCTAGAAGTACTTTCTCCAAATGGCTACCAGGAAACCCTACTCTCCTTGTTTTCACTTCCATCATTGGCCTTTCTCAGTTTCTTTTCTTGTTCCTCCCTATCTTCCCAATTGTTTATTATTGGAGTATCTTAGCATATCTTTTGTAATTTCACTTTCTGAATTAATTCAATCACATAGTTTAAATATGAACTCTACACTCAGGCCATGGTTCTAAAATTTATATCTCCCACACAGAGTTTTCCTTTCATTTCTAGACTCAAATATCCAATAGATGATTAATGACTGGTTCATTCAGGAAATATTTTTTCTCCACTTGAATTGCTAACAAACTTCCCAAATTTAACAAGTCTAAAATCAAATACCAGATTCCACTCCTTTCCTGTTCAAAACAAGCCCCTCCCATGATCTGCTTGAACTCAGTGGCAACTCCAATATTCTTCAAGACAAAATCTTGGAATCATGTTTGGCTTCCCTCTTTCTTTTTCACTCCACATGCAAGTAGTCAGCAAAACCTGTCGTCTCTACCTTCAAAATCTATCTAGAAACAAAACACTTTTCACCACTACAATCCTGGTCTAAAATGTCATCATTTCTCTCTACCTGTTTCTCTGAGAATGAAGTTCAAAGTTTTAACAATGACAATAAAGTCCTATACAATCTGATGCCCTCCTTCATTTTATTTTTTTTTCTTATCAGTCTCCCCTTTGCTCACTCTGGCATAATCCCATTTCATGGCTTTTATACTTGATGTTTCCTCTGTCCATAATCATGAATGGCTTTATGGTGTGCATCTAGTGCAGTAACACAAAAGCCCACATTCAGAAGAGGGTCCCTGGCTTGGGGTTTAAGACTCTTTTGAAGTTGTTAATGATTTTATCACTGAATGTGTGTTTTATAAATAAAATACAATGGAGGTACACTGCATATGGCATAGACTTGGAGTCTTGGCTCATATGAGGTCCCTCCTCCTGCCTCCTCTCTCTTGACTAGGGATAGAGTCTCAAGCACCCAATCCTCTGTCCACCCAGCAACCACTGCCACCTTCGGCCCCCAGTGGGGGTTTATATGTAGATATGAGGTACGTCAGCATACAGAGGCAAGAAGCTGGGCTTTTGAGGCTCTTCACTTACATAGCAAGTATCCCATGTGACATTAAATAGCAAATAAAACTCATGGCAAATTGAGACACATGATAGGAGAAAAGGAAAAGCTCCTTTGGCACTTTTTAAACAAGAGGCCCTCATTTTCATTTTATACTTCTCCTCACAACTTATGTGACCACCTATGCTTATGACATTGCAACCCCAGAAATCCACATAGGTAACTCATTTTCTTCAATTCTTTATTCACAAAGGACCTTCACATTGAGATTTTGAATGACCACACTTTTGAGAATCAAAACTACTTCCAAACACACTTTCAGTTCCAGGAACTCATACATTCCTTTAGTTTTCCTCAAGGGCATTTGTTCTGTCTAGCACACTGTATAGTTGATTTATCTATTTATTTTTATTCATGTGTTTCCCTTGACTACAATGTGAGTCCTGTGAATTAGGGTTTAGTTAGTCCTGTTAGTTTGAAAACAATCACATTTATCAAATTTGTCTTCCATGTGTAAAAAATAGAGAAACCTCTATAAAATCAAGTTGAGAGACAAGAAGGGGGATGTCTCACACCTTGCCAAAATAGCAGAGCCAAACAGGAAGAAGAAAGACTTTTTCTTGGCAAGGATTTAGCCAATGAAGTCATAGACTTTTTGTTTATTGCAGCCCTCCCAACTACTTTTTCTCTTATAAAAGTTTCCCTTGCAGTGCAGGGACTTGCACATGGCTTGTTTGCCATGGTTGTGGAGGCTGAACTGTAATTTTCTACTATTCCAAATAAGCCCATCTTTGCTGGAAAAATATTTGGCAGTCTATTAGTTTTAGGTCAATATTTTGCTGGCCTATATGGGAACCACAGAAGTTTCTGGACGGCTTCAGGGCTGGTGAGCAAACATGTACTCTATCCACAACTGAACCCACTTTGGCTCACTGCTTTCTCGATGACTCCAGGGTGTGAAGGTATATCTTTCTCACAGATCTGAGCTTATGCCTTCTTTACATTTGAAGGCCTTGGATTATTTCTGGATCAAATCAAAGTTTTGTCTTTTTGGTTAAGGCCTTGTTCTGTATGTGAGTACTCATTTGATACTTATATCTGATTTTAAGAACAGTCTGTTCACTGAAATTGGCCAGTCTTTGGCCTATTACCTTCAGGATAGGGGCTGCTTTCCCTGAAGCTGACTAAACTTTAAACCATTCCATCAGAAATAGGGGTCATTTCTATGAATTAGTGCTAGGTTTTCAGACTGTAACCTACTCCTCCAGAAAAGCTGTTTCCTAGAGACTGGTGAGGAAAAAGAAGGAGGAGAAGTAAGAGAAGAAGAAGAAGAAGACGGAGTTCCCGTCATGGTGCAGTGGTTAACGAATCCGACTAGGAACCATGAGGTTGCAGGTTTGGTCCCTGCCCTTGCTCAGTGGGTCAACGATCCGGCATTGCCATGAGCTGTGGTGGAGGTTGAAGACGCGGCTCGGATCCCGCATTGCTGTGGCCCTGGCGTAGGCAGGTGGCTACAGCTCCGATTCGACCCCTAGCCTGGGAACCTCCATATGCCACGGGAGCGGCCCAAGAAATACCAAAAAGACAAAAAATTAAAAAAAGAAGACGATGATCATGACATCATCTTTTGCCCATCATCGAATGAAAACTGTTAACTGATAAATTCCTGAAATTTCTCTAGAATCACAACCAGGAGAAAAGACTGCTAACTTAAATGATGAGGCCCAGGCAATTGCTGGGTGACTTCATTTTGCAATTCCCAGGGCTTTTCTACTTGATTGCAATCCTGTTGATTGCAACAGAATTCAAGCTTGCACAAAAATCTGACAATCTGACAAAACCTGTTCATGAAAATTATAATCCACAAACAATGGTTTTAAAAGAAAATTCTAGTCTCCTTCAGAAATGATTTCACCTTGGTAGCTTTTAATTCTGTTTATTAATGTGCTGAATCAGGACCTTTCTGTTTTTGTAAAAAGGATCAGGGTGGAATGGGACACTCTTTCCACTTCAGATTTAGTTAATATGCAAATCAGTTTTGTCACACTTCAGACGTATTACCTCAAAGGAAGACCATCAAAATTCTTAACTCCAGCACATAAAGGTTCCTAAAGGAAACACAAACTCTCCTAGTTCCTGCTATTACTGCAAAGAACTGGAACAGTGGAAGAGAGACTGTTACTAAGTAAGTGCTTTGGGCACCTTCATCCCTTTAACAAGCCTTCCCAACATCCTCCTAATTTTCAATGATGGGGCTCCAAGGAACTTCAGAAGCTCTTCCCAATCCTCTCTCTTAGTTGAAAAAGTATTTCTATAGAGGGGACGAATCCCTCCCAGTCCTATTTGACAATCTCTATGTTCAACTCCACTACTATAAAACAGACGCAGCCTCAGAGTACTAAAATAGTACAAACAGTGGGGATTGCTAATGAACCACAAGAGGTTCTTATTTCTGAATCTATTCTCTTTTGTTTAGGCCTTTTGAGAAATACACATACTTTTTTTCTTTAGTTCCTTTGACTAGATCTATTTATTAGGCTGAGACTTCGTAGAGAATTATCATGCTGGAATTTCTTTTTCCCCAAAGGGGAAAATAATTCTAGAAATTGAGGGTAGTTATCAAAATAATCCATCAGGTGAATTAAATGACTTTTTGGCATCTTTTATTTGTTCCATCTCTGATGATCCTAGAGCTGATTCCAGAAACATTGATCTGTGAATGTTGACTTGGAAAAATTGAATTGGCTACCACTGATGGGTATTGGATGGGCAAAATCTCTGACAGATGTTGGCAAAATTCACAGTGCATCTCACATCAAGATTCAAATAAACCTCTCAAAATCTCTTCCCTGAAAAAATCAGTAGTCTAGAAGCAAATAAGTCTTTCAAGGTGTAACACCCATAACAGAAAATTACAAAACGCAAGCCTTCTTTATACTGGTCCCTATAACACTCCCATTTTATGTGTGAGCAAACCTAAGAGCAGAGGGTGGAAGTTATCTGGGACCTCAGAGCAATAAACTAGATTGTTTATTGTCAATACTCTATTGTTCTTAACCCTCATACATCACTAACATCTATTGTGACTCACCAGAAGTAAATTATTTACTGTCATTAATTTATGCAGGACATTCTTTAGTATTCTAGTTGATGAAGTTAGCCAATTTCTCTTTCTTTCACTTGGAAATAAAAATTATTCACCTCAGCAGTAATGCTTCAGGGTCATACTGATACTCCTTATTTCTTTCCTATTCTGAAGGCTGATCTGGATGACATAAAGTTCCCTAGAGGTTCTGCTTTGTTGCAATATGGAAATAATTTGCTTCTTTTTTCTCCTTCTCAAGATTTCTCACAGGAATGACAGCTTCCACTTACTAATGCTTTTAGCCTTAAAGGAAAAAAGTTCACCAAAGAAAAAAATGTAGTTTGCCCAAGCCTGTATTAGATACTTTGGGCATGTGATATCAGACCAAGTCCTATACCTATTCTCAAGTTAGCTGGTCATTGACAAAACTGGATTCCAAATCTTCTCTTAGAGCCAAACCTCTATGTTTTACTCAGTAATAACAACACCGACCCAGAGGGAGACGACATAGCCTTCAAGGCTTTAAAAGAGTTTGATCAACCTGCCTGCCCTTGGGCTCGTCAGTCATCAGCGTCCCCTTCTCCTTTTTGTAAATGAAAATGAAGGGAATGCATGTGTAGTACTCACCCAAAACATGGGGATCATCATGCAACCATTAAGTATTATGGCCAGCCACTGGACCCTAGACATGGAGATACCCTTATGCCTTAGAGCCATTATGACCACTGCCCTTTCACTAAGGCCACAGAGGAAATCATTGTGGGATTCTGCTTAACCTTTTCATACCTCATTCAGTAGAAGCTCTACTGAATTCTCATAATGTTTAATATTTTTCAGCCAGCTGCCTCACCTCCCATGAAGTCCTTTTGTTAACTGCTCCTTATGTAATTCTTTTATAACCTTAACCCAGCTCCCCTATGTCACAAAGGCTTTCACAACTGCTTAACACTGAAAAACTACTGCCTGACTCCTCATGATGATCTATAGGAAATTCCACTGGGCAATATTGACTTCTCATAGTTCATTGATGATTCTTACTTAAAAGGTGAAAATGGCAAATATTGTACTTGATATGCTTTTACAACTTCTTTTGATACTGTCTCAGCAGCATCTTTACTTATGGCTACTTTGGCCCACAAGCTGAATTATATATTCCTCAATGGGCTTCTACTTGAACCAAGGACAATGCTACCAGTATTTATACTGATAATAGATATGCTTTATAGTAGCTCATAATTTTGGAGTTGTGAAAGCTTGTATTTTCCTTACTTCCAGTGGAAACAAAATTTAAAATGAACTCTATGTATAGGAATCATTGAATGCAATATTTTTACCTGCCACTTTAGCTATTATTAAGATTCCAAGGCATTCTAAATTTGACTCTCTGGAAGCTAAGGGAAATCACCTTATTGATATTTCTGTAAGGAATGCCGTCTTTAAGGAGACTAATAGTGGGCAAACCTCAGTTATGGTCCAAAGAGATATTTTCCCAGATGATAATTTAGAAAACGGGCTAGAGAGGTTCAAAAATTGACTTCAGAAAAGGAAAAACAAGATTGGAAATGCAACAGTTTTTGTTTTGACATAGAGAGAAAGCTCTGGTTTTGACCAGTCCTACCAGAGATTCTATAACTCTCACTTTTCACCACTCTATGTGCATTGGACCATTGGTCTGTTAACAAAATGATAGCCTTTATGAATCAATATTAACAAAGCCACAAAAAGTGCCTCCCTCATTTGTCACACTTGTCCTAAGCACAGACAGGGAAGCCTGTTCATACCAATCCTGGGTATTTTAACTTGCCAAACCCATTCAAGTTCTGGCAAGCGGATTTCACAGAACTCCCTCTATGTAATGGATATAATATGTTTTAGTCATGGTCTGTATGTTTTCACTCTAGACTGAAGTCTTTCCTTGCAAACAGGCTACTGTTTCTTCTGTGTCTAAAGTCCTGTTGAAAAAGATGATCCCTACCTGGAAAACTCCTCTTGAAATTTATAGTGATTGAAGAACTCATTTTTCTGGTCATGTGCTTCAACAAGTCTGTGCTATTTGGCTGACTTTATGACACCGTGCTTACCACACTCAATTTTCTGGTTTAGTTGAACACACTAGGTTGACAACATGTGTAGAGGCCCTCCAAACATCTTGGACAAAACATTGGCACTAATTCTTCTACATCTCAGACCCACCCCTTTTGGAACTCATGAATTCTCACTCTTTGAGATAATAACAGGATGCTCAATGCCCTTGGCTGCTGCTTCTTTTGACCCACAACTGACAAAAGGAACAACACTCCATTATTTCAAAAGTCCAATTGCTTCTGTTAAAAATAACCACACTTTGGGAGTTCCAATTGTGGCTCAGAAGGTTACAAACTTTACTAGAATCCATGAGTATGTGGGTTCAATCCCTGGCCTTGCTCAGTGGGTTGAGGATCCAGCGTTGCTGTGGCTATGGGCATAGGCTTGCAACTGCAACTCTGATTTGACCCCTAGCCTAAGAACTTCCACATGCTGCAGCTGTGGCCCAAAAGCAAAAGAAACAAACAAAAAATCATACATTTGGTAGAGTAATATTTTCACAGTATGCTCTTGGGAGATGAAGACCTTAAGCATCATATTTTGAAACCTGGAGATTTTGTTTGAAAAACCCTCTTCAATCTCACTGGAAAGGACCCTATCAAATATTGTTAGCCAAGCCCTGTGCTGCCAAACTCCAAGGAAATGACTCTTGAATTCATGTGACACACCTAAAAAAAGAACAAAAACTTGACTGGACTTGCACATCATCTGATGACCTAAAAGCAACAATCTCCTGGAATTGAAGCAGACAACATCTGATGATACAGCTTTCCTACTATACCTGGGCCAGGACTGTTAAAAGTTTGTTGGTAAAACTTTGATGATGACATACACTTCAAGTCATCTTCAATGTCTCTGATCTTGACGTGGACTTCGGATTTAAAAAAAAAAAATGCCTGAGATTTCTCTCTTCTGTACTTCTCTTTATTACTCAAACGTGACATTAATAGGTTTCTAATATGTGCATTTTCCCTCATACATGATACACCATACCCAAGAAAGATCTTTACTTACATTGAGGAACTAAAGGCTGCTGAAATTAGAAAATTTGACTCTAGATCAGCAATGATTTCAGGGAAAGTTCTTGATCAAAATGGCAAAAATCTCAATTAAATACAATTAGGAGACCAGAGGGGGAGTTCTCCTGCCCTGTGACAATAGCAGAGCCCAAGAAGAAGAAGAAGAAAGACTCCATTTATTTCCTGGCAAGGACTCAGTCAATGAAAAGCCATGGACTCTGTTTACTATAACTCTCCCCACTTCCTCTTCTCTCTATAAAAAGGATCCTCTTCCCTTTGTGTGAGCACTTGCATCTGACTCACCACAGTTGCAGTCTCTGAATTGCAATTCTCTGTTGATCCCAAATAAACCCATCTTTGCTGGAAAAACACCAGCTTGGCACTTAAAAGTTTCTTTGTGTTTAACTTACAAAAGCACTATCAACTGTGAAGGGCAAAAACCACAACGAACAACTTTATGTCTATTTGCTTACTAGATTCAGTTATATAGCATAAAGAATAAAGCCCAGGCCAGACTGATATCAGGACAATTCAGATGGAGAGTATACCTGGTTCTTTCATCTCAAGTTAAGAAAGAACTGAAAAGAACTGTGTCTCTTCTGGTACATAGCAAGAGATATTAAAAGCAGCAGCAGTTCTTTTTGAAAAGATATAAAAACAGCCTAGTTACCTAAACTACAAAATATATAAAATGTATATATGTTTATATGCATACAGGCACTCCTACATATATATGTTTTATGCAAGTTATAGAGGAAAATTTGGAATTTTTTTTTTTTGTCTCTTCTAAGGCCACTCCCGTGGCATATGGAGGTTACCAGGCTAGGGATCTAATCGGAGCTACAGCTGCTGTCCTACTCCAGAGCCACAGGAAGGCAGGATCTGAGCTGCATCTGCAATCTACACCACAGCTCACGGCAACGCCGGATCCTTAACCCACTGAGCAAGGGCAGGGTTCGAACCTGCAACCTCATGGTTCCTAGTCAGATTCGTCAACCACTGCGCCACGACAGGAACTCTGAAGATTTGTATTTTTAAAATGGTTGTGTTCCTGCTATCTCAATTTTTCTGGGATTTTTAATTCTGTTGGGATTATCAAGTCTTTAGAAAGGCAAGAATTAATGGAAACAAAACATCATTGAACTATATTGGTGTCAAGAGAGTGATAAGAAAAGTATGGAAAAGTGTACTATGTTAGAAATTACAAAGTAAGATATTGCCTAATAAATACTATTTTATTCTAATAACTTTTAAATTTAAATTCTTTAATTCAACACTGAAATCATCATTGAAGTTTTCTTTATTGATTTAAAAAAAAAAAAGGCCCACAGAGTTCCTGTTATGACTCAGAGGTAACAAATCTGACTAGTATCCATGAGGATGCAAGTTTGATCCCTGGCCTCACTCAGTAGGTTAAGTTTGACCCCTAGCCTGGAAACTTCCATAGTCTGTGGGTACAGACTGGACAAAAAAAAAAGAAGAAATAAAAAAGACCCTAGATAGCTGTAGAACATTTGGGAAACTACAAAGTGCGGGAGCACAAATAGAGAAATTGAAAAGTTTTGACCAAGGTAAAAGCAAGTATCTTGGTAAGTCATCACAAATAAGACAATATGGAAAAATGTAATAGGAAGGGAAGGCTCACTTTGATTCACTGCTCAATGTGTATCTATTGAACAAAATATAGTATGTGTCAGCTATTCCTCTATTTGGAACACAGCAATGAATAAAATAGAAAAAAACATCCCAGCCTCACCCATATAGCAGTGAACAGAAAAAGGTGAAAGTGATTACTAGAAGAAGCAACACTTGGAAGGAGAGTCGAAAGAAGCTAAATACACAGTACATGCATGGCAAGAAATCTGCTGAACAAAACAAATTACACAATACTTCCAGAATGACTCACTGCCTTAGGGAAATACAAAATAGAACACAAAGAAGAAGGAAAAATCACTGAAAACTGCAATCATAACAACTCTGAGAAAAATTACACTGAAAAAGAGAAACTCAGTAAGAATACTATAATAGAATCAATCCCATGCAGCGCACAAATTAGATTTCCCAAAAAGCCAGGCAGGAAAAGCCAAATGCACACAAAGAAAAGAAAATGTTGAGCCAGGATCAATCAACCATTTTAAGGAGCAGGCTTCCCTTAGATGATTAAAATAAATATATAAGTATGTGTACACATATACACACATATATATGTACACATATATTATACATATACACATGCATGCATTGTATGGATATGCATATATATGCAACATATGCATTGTAGTGCAGTCACAGAAAATATTACTGATTAGTTCCAAAGAAATTAAGTGGACTCAAGGAATTTTACAAAAAATAATTCATAGATACTTTAAAGTTTAATTTTAATGTATATATGTCATGTATTTATCGTACAGAGTGATACACATGGCCTCCAAATGCAGTTGTCTTCCAACAAACAACAGTTGCTTGAAAATTTAATATAGGCTATATATTGGGGTTTTTTTCTTCTCCCTTTCATGGTTCCACTCTGGAAGTACAAATATTATTATTAAATTCAAGTTCATAATTAACTTAATCTTATTATAACTAACTATCACAAAAATACCTGATAGGTATTTATCAGGAGTTCAGCTGAGCTGAAGTAAGAGCTTAGCTGAAACAGCAGCAAATTAAAGTAATAATGAGTGGAAATGAAAATAATATTGAACCTACTAACTACAGCAAGAGTAAAGTAAGAAGCTAACACTGGAAAAGGAACCACTTTCTGTTGTTTCATATGGAAGGGCATACCACTCAAAGGTCTGATGAATCAGCAAAGATGTGGGGTCATCTCATTTGTACCATATTTTGTTGAGGGAGACCCAAACAAAAAGATCTGGTAGTTTTCTGGACCCTGGAGTGGGGTGGGGGAGAAAAATGAGGAGTAGAAAAATACTGGGCACTGAGTCTGAGGGGGGAAAGTGTCTTCAAGTTTTCCCCCTTCTTTGCTTATCAGGAGGCCTTAGGAGAAACATCTGAAAAAGATCTCCACCCAAGACTCCTGAAAAATATCTGAAAAAGATCTCCACCCAAGGCTCCTAGGAATAAAGACATTTGGGTTAAGAATGCAAAAATTCATAACAGCATTACCTTCCAGAAGGGCCTGAGTCCTTGACTACAACTCCCTTCAGAGACTGCAGTGCATTGACTGTGCACCAAGCCTGGTGGAGACAGATTTCCTCATGAGACCTGCCAGATAAAACCTTTGTAATTGTTTACTGTAGGATTTGAAAGATCACACACAGGTTTTTGACCAAAGCCAGACTTCTCACTGCTTTTAAACACTAATTATGGAAAATCCAGAATAAGTGTCAACAATCATGTAATGTCCTTAATAAATAAATAAATAAATATGTCTGAGAAGCTGTTTTTGTTTTTTGTTTGTTTGTTTATTGTTTGCTTTTTAGGGCTGCACCTGCAGCAAATGGAAGTACCCAGGCTAGGGGTTGAATCAGAGCTACAGCTGCAGCCTACAACACACACAGCTCACAGCAATGCCAGATCTTCAGCCCACTGAGTGAGGCCAGGGATCAAACCTGCAACCTCATGATTACTAGTCAGATTCATTTCCACTGTGCCACAAGTGGAACTCCATTGTTGTGTCTTAACAAATCTAGAAGCTGACATTTCACTCTGCAGTTAGAAGGATATGCCTCACATTTTTAGGGTATAGTCTATATATTTTGAGGGGCCAGGGATACAGTACTATTTTTCATAACTCATTCATCTGCTTGCCATATAAATCAAGAAATTCCTTTTGATAGCTCTCATTTCCTACCTTTCCACAGTTAACTCATGAAAACTCAATATTAAGTTTTAAGCTTTTAATCTTTATACCTCTGTGTTCTACCAACTGTTCTGTATTTTCACTCACCAACATATGACAAACTAATGTCATCTCTCACCTAGAAAGTTATTAATGTCTATAGACTGATGACCCTGCACCTCTACCTACCTCTAAACTGGTAACTGAGAAATGTGAATCTTATCATGCCATCTGTCACCTCCCAATGTGCTTAAGGCCTGTCAGTAGCTCTCTGTGGTTCTGAAAATATAGTCCAAACTATATGGCCTAACAAGACATATCCACTGCCTACCTCTACCGAGTCATTGTGTATAATGATTCCAACATCTTCCAGATACACTGAAGTATTTACATTTGCCCTGACAGTGCATGCTACTTTTTGTTTTGGAGCATCTGTATATGCTGTTACTCTGAATGCTAACTCCTATCCCATCTCAACTCAAATGAGGCATTTTTTTATGATTTTCTTTATTGCTTTTATCACATATGTCAATTTAGTCATTTTATTAATGACTGTCATTCAAGAAACTGCAGCATATTTCATGTAAGCCCCTAGGAAAAATACACTTATAGGAGTTATAAAAATAAAAATGAATTGAAACACATCAATACAAAACATCAACAAACACGAAGGAAGATATCAGGAGAAGAAAAGATAGACAAAAGAACTACCATAATGAAAGAAAACAACAAATCAAATGGCAATAATAAGTTCTTACTATCAATAATTAATTAAAAGTAAATGGACTAATCCCTATAGTGGGGATGGCTATAGTTAAGTTGGAAAAAAAGAGAATTTAAATTTAAACACTCTTACATGAGACAAAGAAAAATATTATGAAATATTGTGTAATAATAAAAGGATAAAACCAGCAGGAAGACATAACAAATATAAATACATAGGGACCTATCATTGAAACTTCAATTTATAAAGTGACTGGACAGAACTGAAGAGAGAAATAAACAGCAATACAGTAAAGTAGAAATCTTTAATACTCATTTTTCAATAATGGACACACCATTCAGACAGAAAATCAATCAAGAGAAAAAGGACTTGAAAAACACCATAGAGTCAATGGACCTAAATGACATATGCAAAATATATATTATATATATCTAACAATAGCAGAATACACATTATTTTTAATTGTTCACAGATTTTTATACAAGATGGATCATATGTTAGGTCACAAAACAAATTTTAATAAGATTAATAGATGCAGACTATTGCTATTGGAATGGATTAGCAATGAGATCCTGCTGTGTAGCACTGGGAACTATGTCTAGTCACTTATGATGGCACATGATCATGTGAGAAAAAAGAATGTAAACATGTATGTGTAACTGGGTCACCATGCTGTACAGCAGAAAATTGACAGAACACTGTAAAACAGCTATAACAGAAAAAAAAATTATTACATCAAAAAGATTTAATAACCCTGAAATAATATCAATTGTATGACCACAATAGAATTAAGCTAGAAATCAACAGTAGAATGAAAAATGAAAAATTATAAACATGTTGAAAGTAAGCAACACATTGATCTGCCATTGATCCAAGAAGAAATCAAAAAGGAAATTAGAAATACTTTGGGACAAATGAAAATGAAAACACAACATACCAAAACTTATGAAATGCAGCAAAAACAGTACTAATAAGGAAGTCCATAGTAAATGACACTTAAAAAATAAAGCTCTCAAATAAATCACTTAACTCTACACATGTAAGAAGTAAAAAAAGAATAAACTAAGGCTAAAGTTATCAGACGGAAGGAAATAGCAAAGACTAGATCAGAAGTAAACAACATAAAAAACAGAAAATCAATGGAAAGGATTAGTAAAACTGAGATCTTTTCTGAAAACGTAAAACCAACAAACCTTTGGCTAGACTAACAAAAGAAGAGAGAAGGCTCAAATGAATGAATTCAGAAATAAAATGAGACATTAAAATTGATACCACAGAAGTCAAAAAGGATCATAAGAGACTATTATAAACAACTGTATGCAAAGAAACTGGGCAATTAATATGGTAAAAATGGCCTTACTACACAAAGCAATCCACAGATCTAATGCAATCCCTATCAAAGTACCCATGACATTTTTCACAGAACTAGAACAAACAATCCAAAAATTTATGTGGAACCACAAAAGACCAGAAATTGGCAAAGCATTTCTGAGGAACAAAAACCAAGAAGGAGACATAATTCTCCCAGACTTCAGGCAATATTACAAAGACATAGTCATCAAGACAGTGTGGTACTGGTACCAAAACAGACAGACAGGCCAATGGAACAGAATAGAGAATCTGGAAATAAACCCAGACACCTATGGCCAATTAATCTTTGACAAAGGAGACAAGAATATAAAATGGGAAAAAGACAGACTTTTCAGCAAGCAATGCTGAAACCAGGACAGCTGCATGCAAATCAATGAAACTAGAACACACCCTCACACCATGCACCAAAATAAACTCAAAATGGCTGAAAAACTTAAATATAGGCCAAGACACCATCAAACTCCTAGAAGAGAACAGAGGCAAAACATTCTGATCAACCATATGCTGCAGGTATGGCCCTAAAAAAAATAAAATAATAAAAATAATAATAATAATAATTTGCATATGCACATATCATTGTTTTAGCAACATGTGATGAAAAGCCCAGTCTTTCTCCACTGGATTTTCTAAGCACACTTGAATATCAATTGACCATACATGTTAAGTATTTATTTCTGGATTCTCAGTTCTGTTGCATGGATCTATATTTCTATCCTAGTGCCAGTGCCACAGGTTCTTGATTACTGTAGTGTAAATTTTGAAATAAGGAAGCAGAAATCCTTCCATTTTTGTTCTTTTGCAAGATTGTTTGGACTATTTCAAGACTTTTGTTTTTCCATATGAATTTTCCATCAAGCTTGCAACTCTCCATGAAATATCCAGCTGGAATTTTGATAGAGATTGTGTTGATTCTAATTCTCATGCAGTTGGTGATTTCATCAACATATAAACTTTTCTTCTACAGCAGTTTGTATTAAGCGGCTTCTCATCTATTAATGTGTCATTTTTTTTACTATTTGATAATTCTCTTTGAACAATAACAATTCCAGCAATATTTTATACTTATCTGTGCAGGTTACATTTTCTAATGATAAATAATATAGGTAGAGATTCATCTACTATTGATTGGAAGACTTTTTCAATAATTATTATATTTTCACTGAAAATATACACATTGACCCACAAAAAAAGATGATAAACTCTTGAGTAGAGACAAATATCAATTTAGTCATTTAAAAAAATAGTATTTAGCAAACTCCTAGAAGAGAACATAGGCAGAACATTCTGACATCAACCTTTCAAATGTTTTCTTAGGTCAGTCTCCCAAGCAACAGAAATAAAAGCAAAAATAAACCAATGGGACCTGATCAAACTGACAAGCTTTTGCACAGCAAAGGAAACCATAAAGAAAACAAAAAGACAGCTTACAGAATGGGAGAAAATAGTTTCAAAGGATGCAACTGACAAGGGCATAATCTCTAGAATATACAAGCAACATATATAACTCAACAGCACAAAAGCCAACAACCCAATGGAAAAATGAGCAAGAGACCTAAATAGACATTTTTCCCAGGAGGATATACATATGGCCAACAAGCACATGAAAAAATGCTCAACATCACTGATTATTAGAGAAATGCAAATCAAAACGACCATGAGATACTACCTCACACTGGTCAGAATGGCCATCATTAAGAAGTCCACAAATAACAAACGCTGGAGAGGGTGTGGAGAAAAGGGAACCCTCCTGCACTGGTGGTGGGAATGTAAGCTGGTACAACCACTATGGAGAACAGTAAGGAGGTACCTTAGAAAACCATACATAGAACTACCATATGACCCAGCAACCCCACTCTTGGGCATATATCCATAGAAAACTTTCCTTGAAATAGACACATGCACCCACATGTTCATTGCAGCACTATTCACAATAGCCAAGACATGGAAACAACCTAAATGTCCAATGACAGGCGAAAGGATTAAGATGTGGTATACATACACAATGGAATACTACTCGCCCATAAGAAAGAACGAAATAATGCCATTTGCAGCAACATGAATGGAAGTAGAGACTCTCATACTGAGTGAAGTATGTCAGAAAGAGATAAGACAAGTACCGTATGATATCACTTATATCTGGAATCTAACAGATGGCACAAATGAACCTTTCCACAGAAAAGAAACTCATGGACTTGGAGAATAGACTTGTGGTTGCCAAGGGGGAGGGGGAGGGAGTCAGACAGATGGGGTGCTTGGGATTAATAGATGCAGACTTTTGCCTTTGGAACAGATTAGCAATGAGATCCTGCTCTATAGCACTGGGAACTATGTCTGGTCACTTATGATGGAGCATGATAATGTGAGAAAAATGGAATGTATACATGTATGTATAATGGGGTCATCATCCTGTACAGCAGAAAATTGACAGAACACTGTAAATCAGGTATAATGGAAAAAAATCATTACATATTTTTTAAAAAACGAAACTAGGCAATCTAGAAGAAATAAATAAATTTCTAGTAACATACAAACTACCAAAACTAAATCATGAAGAAATACAAAGTATAAAAGAGCAAGTGGTTTCACTGGTAAATTCTATCAGACATTTAAGAGAGAATTAATACCAAATCTTCTCAAGTTCTTCCAAAAACAGAGGAGGGAAATTGTTTAAACTCATTTTATGAATCTAGCATTATCCTGACAACAGAACTAGAAAAAGACACCACAAGAAAAGAGAACTACAGGCCAATATCTCTGAAGAAAATAGAGAAAAAAAAAATGATAATTAAAAATCTAACAAAATAGCTGAGGATATATAAATTTTTCCTTTACAAACAGTTTCTGTACAGGATTTATTAATTAAATTTTAATGGGCTATCAGAAAACATAAAGGAAGATGACTGCTTGGCAAATAACATTTTTTTCTTCTTTTCAAAAATTGTATTTGATTTACAATGTTGTGCCAATTTCCGCTGTACAGAGAAATACCCCAGTCATACATATTCTTTTTCTCATATTATCTTACATCATGTTAAAATAATGTTTTTTGTTTTTGTTTTTTGGCTTTTTTGGCCACCCTCACAGCATATAGAAGTCCCAGGCAAGGGACTGAATCATAGCTACATCTGCCTGCCTGTGTCACACCCAAGGCAACATGGGATGCAAGCCACATCTGCAACCTATACCACAGCTCATTGCAATGCCAGATACCTGGCCCATTGAGCAAGGCCAGGGATTGAACACACATCTTAATGGGTACTAGTCAGATTCATTTCCACTGTACCACAATGAAAACTCTCTCAAATAATGTTTTTTAAAACAGACACTTCTCTCAGTAAAACATTAAAAAATGAAAAAAAAAAACCACGAAGTCAAATGTATTTAATGTATGCATCTTGGTGAATCTGGACACATGTGTACACATATGCATCACCACAAAAGAGATAACACAGACATAACTTCCAAAAGAAAAAAAAAATAAAGCAGACATTTCTCATGTATTCATTTTATAGTTTTGATAAAGACAAACCCCCCAAAATTTGGAATGTTAAATTTAATATTTATAATGTCATTCCTTTGTAAACACTGATAAAAGTCTGATCCTAATTCAGCACTGTATGGATGTATAATGATGTGATTTTTCTACAAATCTGGCCCACTAATCTTAGAATATCATGATAATTATTGATAAGAGAATAATTTCAAAAAATACCTAATCTTAAAATTTTACATTTAAATTCTTAAGTTACAGACCAGACCTCTACTTGCATTTAGGAACCCCCGACCAGAGAATATAAAAGTGTTAATAGCCTTTAAGCCAGTGCCTTCAGAATTCCTGTACTTTAATATTTCCTCAATAATTTTGAAAAATTTTATTAGACTATATATTTTAATACACAATTTTGAATATCTGTGTATTTGTGTATACGTATCCACTCACATATGTTTAGACTGCCATCAAAAATGGTTGTCATAAATGTAACTATTTCTGACACCTCACATATATTAAATTTAAAAATAAAATTGCTATATGACTCATTTAAAGATTTCAACCAAATCCAAATTTCATGGTAATTTGATATATTTAAAGGAAGATTAAAGTTGAACATTAAGTTACTAAGAAACTTGAATCAAAAATAAAGACATTCTAGGGTAGATTAGAACAAATGTGTCACATTCTAATCTACCCTAGAATGAAAGAGGGATCAGAGAGCTCCCTTTTCCCTACCACCATGTGAGGATCTTAGAATTCTCAGCCTCTGGAACTGTGAAAAACAGATTCCTATTTTTCCA
Source organism: Phacochoerus africanus (assembly GCF_016906955.1). Classification (NCBI taxonomy): domain Eukaryota; kingdom Metazoa; phylum Chordata; class Mammalia; order Artiodactyla; family Suidae; genus Phacochoerus; species Phacochoerus africanus. Next base: position 26,638,427 of record NC_062553.1, read on the forward strand.
AGCTACCCAGTTTATGGTATTTTGTTATGGCAGCCCAAATGGATTAAGAAATCCACTTAATATGAAGTTAGAGCATAATAAATTTATTATATACAGTACTATGGTTACAATTTTTAATATGAAGTTAGAGCATAATAAATTTATTATATACAGTACTATGGTTATAATTTTTATTACAGAATATGGACTAACATTCAATTATTTGTATTAATCTAATAAATTTCCTTATAATCATATTTGTTTCATTTTAATTAGGGACAAGATATCTTACCTTAACTCCATTTTTACTTATTGTTTCTATCTCTCTTTTTTAACTCTTCCAAATTTCCTGCCCTTCAGTAAACACAGTAATTAATTTCAGTCACTAGTGTACAGTTTAATTTTGGCACTCTGGCCTTATAAAAAGAGCTGTAGTTATTAATCAGTATGGCAAGGTATTCTTGGAATGAAATGGTCTATAAATCCATTGATCATTCCTTACATTTATATTCTTCACTGAAGGAAAAGGATACTTCCTACTGTAGTATTCCTAATGGTAGCTGAAGTGCTCCCTAAGAAGGAAGAGTATAGGTGAGATGGAAGTGTAAGAGAATAGACTAGATGATACTGTGGTCATTGGGTGAATTACTCTGGAGTTGTGAAGGAAGGGTGGGCTTGCTAGTGATTGGAAAAGATCAATGTTCTCCCATAAATACCTTTCTTAAATCAAAAAAGAATTAAATAATAAAGTGACTAGAGTTCTAAAAATTATGAATGGAAAGACCAAACTTTGATGAAGTCAATATTTATTACAAGCAGAATACACTTTAAAATTGATGTCTACAGTACTGCCCTCAAGGCTTACACTACCATTTTAACCCACTGTCTCATGAACAATATAAGGCTGTCTTATGGGTAATATCAGCGATTCTTTATTCCTACTACAGATGTCCACTGTTGAGGGGTACATCACCTCTCTACAAACAGGTATGTAGTGTTATCAACTAGAATTAAAATTATATCATCCAGGTAACAAAAATTCTCAAATGAGTAGTCCTCCATAATGGTAGATTCCAGAATAGCTTTATTAAAATCATAACATTTGACAAAGCATGATATGAGACATGGATGTTATTAAGGCATGTATTCAAAATTGATTTTATTACTTTAGGAATAAGTGATTTATCCTTTGACAAGACAGAATAAGAACCAGAACTATGGTATTACTAATCTAACTTTGCTTGGTAAACAGGGTGTGCTTTATATTTAAATATAAGATACAATTATGACTCGTGATAAAATACATTTAAAGCAGTTGCATATAATTTTTAATTCAAATGTTAATTCTATATATCCTAAAGCCCATATTGTACAAACTCCTTTTCAATGGTGAGAATCAGAGGTATTTATTTGGTATTTCAAAATAAAACATGATGTGCTATCTAATAACTCCACCTAAGAAAGATTACTAAAAAATCATAGATTTTAAATCATCTCAGAGTAGTACCTCTACCCAATTACAGATGAAATAAACGTGTAATTATAAAGAAAGTTCCTACAATACATATGTTGAAATACTAATTCAAAAATACTCTACTTACGGTTAGCTATATGAAAAAGATAAAAACTTCTAAAGAAAAAAATGAAATACAACATGTGGATATTATCTATATTCCTCAGCTATCCCTCAAATATTCATTAGAGAATGAGCTGATATTATAATAACAAAAATGTTGATATTCTGAAAATATATAAAACAATAATTTGTTTATAATATTCAAAAATATTACTAAAATATTTTCAAGATTATGACATTTTGATAGCAAAGGATGCTCTCCAGAATGACTAGTAACTGTTAAAATAAATACTTGCTTCCTATAAAAACTGCAAATATAGAATACCCATAACTATTTTACTTGCTTTTCCATTGTTCTTACATTTCCTGGTGTAACATGAACCAATGGAACCTATTTCCACAGTTCAGAGTATAAGAATTCTACTGGTGGCAAAATAATTTTTTAAAAAATACAAATTTTAGACAAGTTATTGAAAATCAGCTGTTTTTTTAACAAGACCTTATTAAATAGTCCTAATAATAGTAGTAACTAACATAAACCATAGCCACATCTGTAACTAATTTGAACCTCAAAACTATATTATTCTTACCGTTAATTTAAAAGTGGCAATTTAAATGAATTGATTATATAATAACATAATTTTCATCCAGATTTTCTTTTCCAAATAATGTAGTATTTCTTCCTCCCTTCCTAACCTCCCTCCTTCCTTCTTTCCTTTTTTCCTTTCTCATCACTTATTTACTTTCTGATGACATTTTCAATTGTAGTTTTCTTTCGGTAATTTCCTTTCATAGCCCCTCATTTGTCCCATTTTCATATGTTTTCTTATTCTACCAAATGCTTTATTTTATTTTGGATTTACTGATTATGAGAGAAATTATACTAGAAGATTATACTAGTCAGTACTGCTTTGAATTTAGAAGCTACAAATGAGGTACCAGGTACTACAAATTTTTAAGACTTTTGAGAATGCCGCTTTTTGAAAAGAATAGGTCTTTACTTTCCTAACACTGTTCTGTGATTCATCTTTGCATCTGTTAAGTCATATGCCACTAATTTAATCTCCTTTCCAACTCTGAAATTTTCTTGCTATTTCTCCTCTACATTTCACTCTTGGGCCTACTTGTTTTTTAATACTCATGCAATTGCTTTAATGAAATGTTGGGATGGGTTGAATTACATTATAGGCATACCTAGATTTAACTTACTTTAAGAATTCTATATTCTATATATAATCTATATTCACTTCTGTATTGAGAATTTGCCGTTCTTGAATCTAGTGGAAAAAAATCACTAATGGTATCTTTAAATTATTCTTTGCTACCATTTTCTCCATAATATTCCACTGAAATTTCTAACAGCAAAATGCTAGAGATTAGGATTTAGGGGTTATCTTAATTTTTTTCATAATTTTTTGCTCTGCTATACTAAATACTAAGATCTAAATACTATTTCTTAATGATTTTTATTTTTTCCATCGTAACTGGTTTACAATGTTCTGTCAATTATCTACTGTACACCATGGTGACCCAGTCACACATACATCTATACATTCTTTTTCTCATATTATCATGCTCCATCATAAGTGACCAGACATAGTTCCCAGTGCTATAGAGCAGGATCTCATTGCTAATCTGTTCCAAAGGCAAAAGTCTGCATCTATTAATCCCAAGCACCCCATCTGTCTGACTCCCTCCCCCTCCCCCTTGGCAACCACAAGTCTATTCTCCAAGTCCATGAGTTTCTTTTCTGTGGAAAGGTTCATTTGTGCCATCTGTTAGATTCCAGATATAAGTGATATCATACGGTACTTGTCTTATCTCTTTCTGACATACTTCACTCAGTATGAGAGTCTCTACTTCCATTCATGTTGCTGCAAATGGCATTATTTCGTTCTTTCTTATGGGCGAGTAGTATTCCATTGTGTATGTATACCACATCTTAATCCTTTCGCCTGTCATTGGACATTTAGGTTGTTTCCATGTCTTGGCTATTGTGAATAGTGCTGCAATGAACATGTGGGTGCATGTGTCTATTTCAAGGAAAGTTTTCTATGGATATATGCCCAAGAGTGGGGTTGCTGGGTCATATGGTAGTTCTATGTATGGTTTTCTAAGGTACCTCCTTACTGTTCTCCATAGTGGTTGTACCAGCTTACATTCCCACCACCAGTGCAGGAGGGTTCCCTTTTCTCCACACCCTCTCCAGCGTTTGTTATTTGTGGACTTCTTAATGATGGCCATTCTGACCAGTGTGAGGTAGTATCTCATGGTCGTTTTGATTTGCATTTCTCTAATAATCAGTGATGTTGAGCATTTTTTCATGTGCTTGTTGGCCATATGTATATCCTCCTGGGAAAAATGTCTATTTAGGTCTCTTGCTCATTTTTCCATTGGGTTGTTGGCTTTTGTGCTGTTGAGTTATATATGTTGCTTGTATATTCTAGAGATTATGCCCTTGTCAGTTGCATCCTTTGAAACTATTTTCTCCCATTCTGTAAGCTGTCTTTTTGTTTTCTTTATGGTTTCCTTTGCTGTGCAAAAGCTTGTCAGTTTGATCAGGTCCCATTGGTTTATTTTTGCTTTTATTTCTGTTGCTTTGGGAGACTGACCTAAGAAAACATTTGAAAGGTTGATGTCAGAATGTTCTGCCTATGTTCTCTTCTAGGAGTTTGCTAAATACTATTTTTTTAAATGACTAAATTGATATTTGTCTCTACTCAAGAGTTTATCATCTTTTTTTGTGGGTCAATGTGTATATTTTCAGTGAAAATATAATAATTATTGAAAAAGTCTTCCAATCAATAGTAGATGAATCTCTACCTATATTATTTATCATTAGAAAATGTAACCTGCACAGATAAGTATAAAATATTGCTGGAATTGTTATTGTTCAAAGAGAATTATCAAATAGTAAAAAAAATGACACATTAATAGATGAGAAGCCGCTTAATACAAACTGCTGTAGAAGAAAAGTTTATATGTTGATGAAATCACCAACTGCATGAGAATTAGAATCAACACAATCTCTATCAAAATTCCAGCTGGATATTTCATGGAGAGTTGCAAGCTTGATGGAAAATTCATATGGAAAAACAAAAGTCTTGAAATAGTCCAAACAATCTTGCAAAAGAACAAAAATGGAAGGATTTCTGCTTCCTTATTTCAAAATTTACACTACAGTAATCAAGAACCTGTGGCACTGGCACGAGGATAGAAATATAGATCCATGCAACAGAACTGAGAATCCAGAAATAAATACTTAACATGTATGGTCAATTGATATTCAAGTGTGCTTAGAAAATCCAGTGGAGAAAGACTGGGCTTTTCATCACATGTTGCTAAAACAATGATATGTGCATATGCAAATTATTATTATTATTATTTTTATTATTTTATTTTTTTAGGGCCACACCTGCAGCATATGGAAGTTCCCTGGCTAGGGGTCAAATCAGAGCTTCACCTGCCACCCTATGCCACAGCCACAGCAATTACAGATCCGAGCTGCATCGGTGACCTATACCACAGCTCATGGCAACACCAGATCCCCCACCTACTGAGTAAAGCCAGGGATTCAACCCACATCATCATGGATACTAGCTGGATTCATTTCTGCTGCACCATGATGAGAACTTCTCCTACGCAAAAATATTTTAAAAATGAGTTTGATTTTCACCCCAAGCCATATGAGATATAACTGAGATGTAATTCAAAGAAAAAAAGTACTTAATCAGTATTAGTAGGCTAGCATAAAATATAAAAATGCAAGAAATACCAACATTTGAATTATGCTGGTGGATGGTGTTACACAAAAACTAATTAGAAGGAAGGTATAACTATATTTAAATGATAAATGAGACAAATATTTTAAAAGATGAGAGTTAATAGTCAGGCATAATTCCTCATATTATAGGAAATTAAGTATTTTCTAATTCTAACAGCCCTTACTAATTATTATAAAATACTAATGAGAAAAATATACATTTTTAATAATGCTAATACAGCAACTGTATATATAGTCATGACAAGACTATATGCCATTTATCACTAGATATACAAAAGATATATTATGGGAAAGCCAAAATGTTTTAAAATTTAAAATCTGTATGTTACTGACCTTGTTTAGGATCTGTACAGATAGTTTTAACTCAATAGCATTAGTAAAACTTTGGTAATTGTATTCACATATGTGTAATCTATGTCTTTTGGTAACTAAAAGTCCATTTGGATTGCTACTTCTATTATTCAGGTATACTGATTTTATTAATCAACAAATAAAGGTTCAAGAAAAGCAACTGTCAAGAGTTTAATTAGACATGTTTTGGGGCATTGAACAAATGCTAATAAAAGGTCATCTAGTATTTAAATGTAACACTGACATCAAAGGACCCAGCAAAAGTATAACAGTACCTGTAGTTGGGAGGCTGAAATATGAGAATGTTGGGAGTTTTTAATGGATAATGGAAATATATAACAGTATACATGAAAATGGGTTCATTCAGGAAAAATATTGGATGCATTACACATTTCATTTAATTTTTGATTTATATTTTTACTTATTTTAAATTGAAGTATTTTTTCATAATCATGTGTATGTGTATATTTCAAGTAGATATAATGAAATTAATTATACAGTTTTACATACAATGTAGTTGTCCCTTGGATGTAGCTTGGCTTCTACCTATTTTTAAGTATAAACACAAACTTTATAACATAGGGCTATAGATATTTATGCATTATTGGCATTTGAGATAATACACAGAAAGTTCAAGCTAATAGTCTAAAGATTGCAACAATTGTATGGCTACTACTTTATAGTCAGATGCATATTCAATTGGCTAGTGATATTGAAGACTCAAACAATAGAGTGTATAATATTATGTCACAAAATTATAGTTTGTTGAAAAGAAGCAAAGGTTATGACCATCATTGTTGGCAGTGTGTGGTGAGTAATGATAGGTTATCTGACTTTTAAAATTGCAGTGATAAAAATCTTTTATATAAAGCATAAATAATATTCAATTTCCCAATGAACTAAACTCATAATAATTTTTGAATAAGCCTTGATAATATAAAGTGTAAAATATCATTTCTGAATAGAAATTAAAGTAGATAATGAGGTTAATACATCATTTTGATGGGTGTTTTAGAGACAGTTCAGGGGGATAAAAGTACTCTAAATAGAGAAACATTAGAAAGATACTAAAATCTAAGCTGAGTGAAATATTGTCAGATGACTTAAAATTCAGCCCTGGATTTATCACTTACATGAACATTGACCTGGGATTAAGTCTCTTAAAATTCATAGGTTATGTTTCTTATGCTAAAAAAAAATAAGATAGACTAGATTATTCTTAACCCTGAACTCCCCTTCTCCAGTTTTTGATTACTGCAAATATAATACTCAAGGATAAGAGTTATGCAGTATGTCTGAAAGTAATCATCTTAACCCTAAAACCTGCTTTTCCTACCACATTATGAGTGTGTAGTTGTGTATGAGCACTACCAATATCCTTCAGTTCATTTTGGCTCAAGACTGACCCACTTAAGAGTATTTCTATTGACTTTCACTGATTCTATATATTAACTCTCTAATGAGGGTGCTTTACTTCATTTTCATTAATAAAATCTATATAAATCTTGTATATGAAAACTGTGTGTAAAGATAGAATACTGGTTTTTATGGATAATTATCTGATTTGTAAAGGAGGAGGTAAAGATTTGTGCTCAGGTTCAGAAAGGAGGTGACAAGGTGAATTGTTTAGAGAAAAGGGAGATCGTTTAAAGAAACCATTTGATATAAGGGTAAGACATTTACTGATTATATTAGTTTATTATTAATGTTTTATCAAATTACTACCAACTTCATTGTTCAAAAGAACATAAATTTTTACCTTACAATTCAGAAATTCAGAAGTCCAAAATACATCTCTTTAGACTAAATGTGTTGGCTGAGCCACACTCCTTCTCGAGGCTCCAAGGGAGAATACACTTATTTGCCTTTTCCAGTGTTTAGAGACAACTCTCTTTTGGGAATGGACTCACTTCCTGACACTAACATTATTCATAGAGATGATTCCTCTTCATTAGGGCACTTGTCATTATATTGGGCCTACCCAGATAATCCTGGATAATTTCTCCATTTCAAAGTCTTTCATTAAAGATCTGGAGACTCCTTTTAGTTATATAAATTAATATATTTATAGGTTCTTGGGATTAAGGTATGGACATGGCTAGAACTTCCTGTGGTGGCTCAGCAGAAACGAATCTGACTAGCATCATGAGGTTGAAAGTTTGATCCCTGGCCTCGCTCAGTGGGTTAAGGATTCAGCATTGCTGTGACCTGTCATGCAGGTTGGAGATATAGCTGGGATATGGTGTTGCTGTGGCTGTGGTGTACGCCAGTGGTTTATAGCTCAGATTTGACCCCTAGCCTGGGAACCTCTATATGCTGCAGGTGTGGCCCTAAGAAGTCAAAAAGCCAAAAAAAAAAAAATGCGGACATAGCTGATTTTTGAACATTCAAAAACTTAAAATGTTCACCAATAACATTATTTTTTGAGTAAAATCATATGTAATCTGATAAAAGATATTAAGTGAATAAATATTAGAAAGAGGACAACCAAAAATAAAAGAAAAATAGAAAAGGAAATAAATCAGTAAACTTAATCATTATTGATGCTCTAGCAGTGAAATTTACAGCAAGTCTTGGTGATTTACAAAACAGATCTAATGTCATACATGGAAATATTGGGGATAATAATTCCATATTTGTTCATTCAAGGAATGCTGACAGGTTAATCACCATATTGAGATAAAGAATTTAAGCACTGGCAAAAATACAATACTCAAAATGTTTGAAAGTTGTATCTTCATTAAGTTTATCAGTGGTAAGCATAAAGATTACTAAAATATTTTACATATTCTATGTAGAAAAATAAAACAATGAATGGTTAGAAGATATTGGGGAGGTCCAAGAAAATAATTGCAAACTTAATGAAGACATGAAAGAATTCTGTGAAAATAAAATTTGTGACTCAAAACTGAAAAAATGTTCTGAGAGAAGACCAGTTCAGGCTGAAGGAAAAGCTGCTATTAAATACTGAGGTAGTTCAAGAGACAATGAAGAGTACGTTATGGTTGGAAGATAAAGAACAAGATAAATAAGGTAGCAGAGGAAAATGTTAGAGAAAATATCTCAAGCTGAGGTGAGGAAGCAGGGAGTTGAATCATATATATCCTTAAAAGTCATTTTGGAGATTTTGGCCATTTCATGAATGAGGGCTGTGAACAGGGTAATGACAGGTTTTGATTCTTTAATATTTGAACAAATTTTTTTCTGGCAAATGGTTGAAAATATATAGGTGACCCAAGGCAGAAGCAGTGGGACTAGTTAGGAAGCTACTATAACATTCTAGGCAAAATACAACGTTGGTTTGAAATGGATAATATTGAAATTTTCTTTATATTGAGATTCTTAAAATATTGGTTTTGAGAGAAAGAACTTAAGAATGATTCTGTTTTTTGGCTTAAACAAGTAGAGGAATGAAGCTGCCATTTACAGCAAATGGAGAAACTCCTAGAGAAACAAATATGGGGAATGCTTGGTGTTCATGTTAAAGTCATGATAAACTTAATATTCCAATTATGTATACAGTCAGATATTTTAGTGCATCACTAGATATATGTTAGGAGTTAAAGAGAATTGGAACATATATAAATATTAAAGTCATTAGAATTAAAATAGTATGTAAAACTATGTGAAAATGAAACATACAAGGCCATCAGTACAGCCATAACATAGAAAAATAAAAGTTTATAAAACTTAGAGGTTGGAGAGATCAAAATAGTCCAGCAAAGGATAGAATAAAGAACTAGAGATGAAAGAGGAAAACAAAAAGTATGTTGTATCTTGGGGCCAATAAAGAAAGTGTTTCAATCAAAGGAGAATGATATGCTCTTTTCTTTTCTTTTCTTTCCTTTTCTTTCTTTCTTCCTTTCTTTCTCTCTTTCTCTCTCTCTTTCTTTCTTTCTTTCTTTCTTTCTCTTGTATGTCTACAGACAGGTTAATATAGATGAGGACTGATAACTGAATTTTATAGTTAACACCATGTTGGTTATTTGGGGTCTTTATTAAGACATGTGGGTGAAAGTTCAATTCAAGTAGGTTTAAAAAATAATGAAAGCAGAAAAATTTCAGACAGCAGTATAAACTGTTCTTTCAAGAAGTTTTGCTATAATTAGAAGAAAATAGGGGATAGGCAAAGGGGAAATAGGATCAAAAATAGGTTTTTGTTTGTTCTTTTCTTTTATTATTATTATTATTTGTTTTTGTCTTTGGTCTTTTCAGGGCTGCACCTGCAGCACATGGAGGTTCCCATGCTTGGGGTCTAATCAGAGCTACAGCTGCCGGCCTATGCCAGAGCCACAGCAATGCCAGATCCAAGCCTCGTCTGTGACCTACACGGCAAAGCTGGATCCCCAACCCACTGAACCAGGCCAGGGATTGAACCCACGGCCTCATGGTTCCTAGTCAGATTCATTTCTACTGCACCATGACGGGGACTCCTGTTTGTTCTTTTAATCATGGAAGAAATAGCATAATGGTTACATGGTGAAATGAAGAAGTGAGGCGAAAAGAGGAGGCTTTTTGTTTTTTATGTAATAGAAGAGATGGGAAATGGCTGGTGAAAGGACTTGATTTTTTGTCCCTGAACAGAAAGATTTTCTTAGGACCATGCTTTGTTAAACTATAGAAAAGGACAGAAGGTGTAGTATTTGGTTTTTATCCAACCTTTAACCTAGAAAGAGTGAAAAAGAATCAAGCTCTTCAACAGAGAATGAGTAGTGAAAGGTAAGTTAAAGTTTTGAAGAGAGAAAATATAAAACTCAATTTAAGAGAGTGAAAAAGCAAATTTTATATATATATATATAAAATAATAACAATAATATAGTGGCCCATGATAGAAAAAAATGATAGAACCTATGAATATCTTTGAAGTTCAATAAAGTAAAAATAGAGAACTTTAAGTGAGCATTATTCAAAAGGAAATGGGTTTTAACCTGTAAACAAATTTTAAATTCAAATGAAATGTGATACTTTTGAAAAACCTATATGAACAACATAACTGCATTAAAAACTTACCAACAACAAAACTTTACTAGACCATTAGTAATTTAAAGAAACCAAAGAAATTTAAGTTCAATGAATAGTATCTAAGGTCATGGTCCCTGAAATCAAGCTTATTTCACATTCTAGTACACATTGTGTGATCCTGGCCAATTTTTATGTCCCAGTTCCTACATCTTGTAACATAGTTGTACATTAAAAATACCTGCTTTATAATGCTTTTTGTTATTGCTGCATGAATTTAAAAAATGGTTTATGAAAAGTTTTTAATGCATTGCCTAGCATATAATTTTTTTTTGCGGGGGGGAGTGGCTGCACCCACAGTATATGGAAGTTCACAGGCCAGGGATTGAATTGGAGCTGAAGCTGGGGCTTATGCTACAGCCATGGTAACACCAAATTCAAGCTGCGTCTGAGACCTATGCATAGGTCTCATGGCAACATTGGATTGTTAACCCACTGAACAGGGCCAGGGATTTAACCCATGTCCTCGTGAATATTAGTCGGGTTCATTACGGCTAAGCTACAACAGGAACTCTGCCTAGCATATAAATTATCATTATAATTACTCTTTGAAAAGTCCACAGGTTTTAGCATAAGGTTTTATTTTCTTTTTGGCTGCAGCCGTGACATGTGCATGGGACTGAACCAACGCCATAGCAGAAAGTCAAGCTGCTTCAGTGAGAAAGTCTTTTCAAAACATTAAGATACTAAAATGTATTTGAGTATTTAAGATAATACATACCTCTGTATAACTCTAACAACAGAATTATCAAATATTAGAATCATAAATGAGTAAGATTTACCAGTATGGCTCAAACCAAACATATTGAAATAAAGAATTCTCATACTTACTATTGCCATAAAACTTCTTATACTAAAACTTAATTCCTTAAGGCATCAACTTAATTTTTTCCTAATTTTGTGGGTCAGAATCTTGAGAAGGATGTGAATAGAGGGTTCTCCAGAATCTCTCATTTGGTTGCGTTTGAGGGTCACCTGAGGCTGCTGTCATCTGAAATCCTAACAGGGCTGGTCATGCAAGATGACTTACTCACTTGCCTGGCCAAGGATGCAATTAGTTTCAAGCATTGTTGAAACTGCCCATTGGAGCACCTCCACATGGCTTATACCACAGAGTGATCCTAGTGTGGTTGAATATCCCATACTGTAACTCAGGAGTTCAGAAGTTCCACACAGCCAAGGCAAAAGCTCCATGGCCTTTAAAGACCCAGTCTTGGAAATCTCACAGTGGAACTTCTGTTATACTCTATTGGTCAAAGCAGTTACAAGTCTCTCATAGTCAAGGGATACAGCACAGACTCCCAATTATTGACGGAAACAGAGCCATAATAGCATTAACCATCACACATGCTTAAGAATTAATTTAAGGAATGAAAGAATACTTTATATCAGGACTTGAAAAGATGAAGAAAATTATCTTCTCAATAGAGGTAAAAGGGATGTTTGAAAAAATTCAGTCCCTATTTTTTTTTTTTTTAGGGCCACACCTATGGAATATGGAAATTTCCAGTCTAGGTGTCTAATTGGATCTTATAGCAGCTGGCCTACACCACAATCACAGCATATGGATCTATGTTTGCAGGCTGGTGTTTGCAGGATTCACTGCAGCTTATGGCAAAGCCAGATCTTTAACCCACTGAGCAAGGCCAGAGATTGAACCAGTGTCCTCATGGATCCTAGCCAGGTTCATTACTCTCGAGCCACAATGGGAACTCCTCAATCCCTATGCTTGATTAAAAATTTGAAGAGTAAAGTACTAGGAATATTCTGGAAATACTCCTGATTGCCAAGGGAAAATAATAACCTCAAAAGGAAAATATTTTTTAACAAATATTTACTGAGCATATATTATGAGAAATACATTTATCTTTAACAAATACATATTGAGCATATATGTTGTCCAATAAGATATAGAATATCTCTCCAATGAAGCTGGAACAATGAAAAAACAATATCAATACTATCATAATAGAGGAAAATAGGAATATTGTATTTGATCTTACATGTTTTTTTATTACTCAGATGAATTTATCACATCTGTAGTTGTATAATGATCATAACAATCCAATTTCACGGGATTTCCATCCCATAAACCAAGCACATACTCCCACCCCCAAACTGTCTCCTCCAGAGAGTGGAAGTTTTTCAAAGTCTGTGAGTCAGCATCTGTTCTGCAAAGAAATTCAGTCTGTCCTTTTTTCAGATTCCACATGTCAGTGAAAGCATTTGATGTTGGTGTCTCATTGTATGGCTGACTTCACTTAGCATGATAATTTCTAGGTCCATCCATGTTGCTAAAAATGCTGGTATTTCATTCATTTTAATGGCTGAGTAATATTCCATTGTGTATATGTACCACATCTTCTTGAGCCATTCCTCTGTCGATGGACATTTAGGTTGTCTCCATGTCTTGGCTATTGTAAATAGTGCTGCAATGAACAAGTACAGGTCTTTTGTCTCTTTAGGTAGGTTTACTCCTAGGTATTTTATTCTTTTGGATGCTATGGTAAATGGAATTGCTTCCCTAATTTATCTTTCTGATCTTTCATTGTTAGTATATAGAAATGCTGTTGATTTCTGTGTATTAATTTTGTATCCTGCAACATTGCCAAATTCATGTATGAGCTCTAACAATTTTCCAGTAGAGTCTTTAGGATTCTCTAGGTTATATCATGTCATCTGCAAATAGGGATAGTTTTACTTCTTCCTTTCCAATTTGGATTCCTTTTATGTCTTTTACTTCTCTGATTGCTGTGGCAAGGACTTCCAAAACTATGTTGAAGAGTAGTGGTGAGGGCGGACATCCTTGTCTTGTTCCTGATCTCAGTGGGAATTCTTTCAGCTTTTCACCATTGAGAATGATGTTCACTGTGGGTTTGTCATATATGACCTTTATTATGTTGAGGTAGGTTCCTGCTATGCACACTTTCTGAAGGGTTTTTATCAGAAATGGTGTTGGATTTTGTCAAGGCTTTTTCTGTTTCTATTGAGAGGATCATATGGTTTTTATTCTTAAGTTTGTTAATGTGGTGTATCACACTGATGGATTTGTGGATATTGAAGAACTCTTGAATCCCTGGGATAAATCCCACTTGATCATGATGTACAATCCTTTAAATGTATTGTTGGATGTGATTTGCTAGTATTTTGTTGAGGATTTTTGCATTGATGTTCATCAGTGAAATGAGCCTGTTGTGTGTTTTTTTTTTGTTTTTTTTTTTTTTTGTGGCTTCTTTGTCTGGTTCTGGTATCAGGATGATGGTAGCCTCATAGAATGAGTTTGGGAGTATCCCTTCCTCTGCAATTTTTTGAAATAGTTTCAAAACTCTTCTCTAAATGTTTGATAGAATTCACCTGTGAAGCCATCTGGTCCTGGACTTTTGTTTGTTGGAAGTTTATCTTTAACAAATACGTATTGAGCATATATGCTGTCCAATAAGATATAGAATATTTTTCCAGTGAAGATATTGTAATCACAGTTTCAATTTCAGTTCTCATGATTGGTACATTCATCTTTTCTATTTCATCTTTATTTAGTCTTGGAAGATTGTATTTTTCTAAGAATGTGTCCATTTCTTCTAGGTTTTCCATTTTATTGGTGTATAGTTGCATATAGCAGTCTCTCATGATCTTTTGTATATCTGTGATGGCCATTGTTACTTCTCCTTTTTCATTTCTAATTTTATTGATTTGAGTCCTTTCTCTTTTTTGCTTGATACGTCTGGCTAGGGGTTTATCGATTCTGTTGATCTTTTCAAAGAACCACCTTTTCGTTTCATTGATCTTTTCTATGGTTTTCTTTGTTTCTAGTTCATTGATTTCTGCTCTGACCTTTATGATTTCTTTCCTTCTATTAACTTTAGGTCTTGTCTGTTCTCTCTCCAGCTGCTTTAGATGTAAAGTTGGCTTGTTTATTTGAGCTTTTGCTTGTTTCTTGAGGTGGTCTTGGATTGCTATAAACTTTCCTCTTAGTATGGCTTTTGCTGCATCCCATAGGTTTAGAGTATTGTATCCTCGTCATTTGCTTCTAGGTATTTTTTAATTTCCTCTTTGATTTCTTCAGTGATCCATTGGTTGTTTAGTAGCATGTTGTTTAGTCTTCACATGTTTGTGTTTTTTGCAGATTTTTCTTGTTGTTGATTTCCAGTCATATAGCATTGTGGTATGAAAAGATGCTTGGTATGATTTCAGTTGTCTTAAAGTTACTGAGGTTGGATTTGTAGCCCAGGATGTGATCAATCTTAGAGAATGTTCCATGTGCACTTGAGAAGAATGTGTATTCTGTTGCTTTTGGATGGAATGTCCTATAAATATCTATGAAGTCCATCTGGTCCAATGCTTCATTCAGGGCCTGTCTTTCCTTATTGATTTTCTGCCTGGTTGATCTGCCCATTGCTGTAAGTGGGATGTAAAAGTCTCCCACTATTTTTGTGTTATTGTCGATTTGTCCTTTTAAGGTCATTAGCAGTTGCCTTATATATTGTGGTGAAACTATGTTGGGTGCATAGTTATTTAAAATTGTTATATCTTCTTCTTGGATTGATCTTTTGATCATTATGCAACGTCCTTCTTTGTCCCTTAAAATATTCTTCATTTTAAAGTCTATTTTGACTGATATGAGTATTGCTACTCCAGCTTTCTTTTGATCCCCGTTTGCATGTAATATTGTCTTCCATCCTCTCACTTTCAATTTGTATGTGTCCCTAGAAGTGAAGTGGGTCTTTTGAAGACAGCATATATATGGATCTTGTTTTTGTATCCATTCAGCCAGTCTGTGTCTTTTGGTTGGGATGTTTAGTCCATTCACATTTAAGGAAATTATTGATATGTATGTTCTTATTGCCATGTTATTAATTGCTTTGGATTTGTTTTGCTCTTTTTTCTTTCCTTCTCTTGTTTTTGCCTCTTCTTGTTTGATGACTATTTTTAGTGTTGTATTTGAGTTGATTTTTCTTTGTGTATGAATTGTAGATTTTTGGTTTGCAGTTATTCTGAAGTTTTGATGTAATAATCTATATGTATATGAGATTGTTTTAAGTTGTTGTTCTCTTAATTGCAAGTTCATCTACAGTGTCCTGCATTTGTATGCACCTCTTCTCATGATTTCTGATTTTGGTGGTATAATTGTGCATGGATGATTTCGTATCTTTACTGTACATATACCTTTACTGGTGAGCCTTGTCATTTGTGGAATTTTTGTTTCCTGTTTCTGTCTTTTCTCTTCTGCCTAGAGAAGTTCCTCTAGTATTTGTTGTAAGGCTGGTTTAGTATTGCTGAATTCTCTCAACTTCTGCTTATCTGTGAAGGTTTTGATTTCTCCTTCAAATCTGAATGAGAACCATGCTGGGTAAAGTAATCTTGGTTGGAGGTTTTTTCCTTTCATCATGTTAAGTATATCATGCCAATCCCTTCTGGACTGTAGAGTTTTTGCTAATAACCTTATTGGGGTTCCCTTGTATGTTACTTTTCCCTAGCTGCTTTCAAGATTTTCTCTTTGTCTTTAATTTTGGTCAGTTTGATTAGTATGTGTCTCTGTGTATTCCTCCTTGGGTTTATTTTATATGGTACTCATTATGCTTCCTGGATTTGAGTGAGTGGTTCCTTTCCCATGTTAGGGAAGTTTTTGGCTATTATCTCTTGGAATATTTTTTCTGTCCCCTTTTCTCTCTCTTCTCCTTCTGGCACCCCTATAATACGGATGTTGGTACATTTAACATTGTCCTAGAGTTCTCTAAGACTCTCTTCATTTCTTTTCAATCTTTTTTCTCTTTTCTGTTCTGCATCTGTAATTTCTACTAATCTGTCTTCCACCTCACTTATTTGTTCCTCTGCCTCCTGTATTCTTCTGTTAGCTGCTTCTAGTGAATTTTTTATTTCAGTTACTGTATTTTGCATCTCTTCTTGTTGAAGTTTTATATCTTGTATCTCTTTGCTCAGTGTTTCCTGTAAGTTATCCATCTTTGCTTCCATTTTATTTCCAATATCTTGCATCATCTTCAGCATCAACAATCTAAAGTCTTTTTCCTGTAGGCTGAGAATCTCCTCAAACTTAGCTGATTTTCTGGGGTTTCTCCTTTCTCCCTCATCTGAGTTATAGTTCTCTGTCTTTTCATTTTTATAGGTTTTTGGTGTGGTGAGCTTTTTACAGAGAGTAGACTTGTAGCCTCTCTTACTTCTGATGTCTGCCCCCCTGTGGCTGAAGTCAGTATGGGGGCTTGCTGTAGGCTTCCTGATGGGAGGGGCTGATGCCTGCCCACTGGTAGGTGGAACTGATTCTAATCCCTCTTGTGGGTGGGGCTTAGTTTCTGGATGGGATTAGAGGCAACTGTGTGCCTGAGGGGTCTTTAGGTAGCTTGTTTACTGAGGGGCAGGGCTGTGATCCCACCTGGATTTTTTTTGCCCTAGGGCTTCCCAGTGCTAACTGACAGGTGGGGCCAGATTTTACCAAAATGGAACCTCCAGAGAAAGGCATGCTGCTGAATATTCCCGAGACCTTCGCTTTCAATGTCCTTCACGCACAACAAGCCACATTCACCTCTGTTTTACCAGGATGTCCTCCAAGAACTGCAGTCAGGTTTGACCCAGATTCCTATGGAGACTTTGCTTTGCCCTAGGACCCAGTGCACGTGTAAGCCTGTGTGCACCTTTTAAGAATGGGGTCTCCATTTCCCCCAGTCCTGTGGAGCTCCTGTGCACAAGCCCCACTGGCCTTCAATGCCAGATGCTCCAGGGACTCTTTCTCCCAGTGCCAGATCCCCACACGTGGGAGTTTGATGTGGGGCTCAGAGCTCTCACTCCTGTAGGTGAGTCTCTGTGAATCAGTTAGTTTCCAGTCTGTGGGGCTTCCCACCCAGGAGGTATGGGGTTGTTTATATCCTGAAATTGCCCCTCCTACCTCTTGATGTTGCCTCCTCTTTGTCTTCTGGAGTAGGATATCTTTTTTAAGGTTTCCAGTCCATTTGGGTGAAGAGTGCTCAGCCTTTAGTTGTGTATTTTGTTGTTTTTAGGAGAGAAGTTGAACTCCAGTCCTTTTATTCTGCCATCTTAATCCTGGTCTCTGATCTTATTTTATATATTTAGGAAATTCCCACTCATTCATTCAGATGCAGCCCTTTTATCAAGTCTTACATTAGATGTTGGCATACTATAGCCTGTCAGCCTAATCCATCCCATCTCTTGTCTTTGCAAGTAGTATTTTATTGGAGCACACAGCAATATCTATTCCTTTACTTACTGTTTCTGGCTGTTTTGATGATACATTGGTAGTGTCAAGTATTGAGACAGAAACCATATGTCTGGAAACCTGAAAATATTTACTAACTGGTTCTTTACAAGATTGTTAACTTTTATATACATATATATATAGATTTCTTGGATTTGACAATTAACATTTTTGCAACACTTGGAATATAACTTTAATAGACCTTTCATACTAAATTTGTTTTCTTTATTGCAGGTAAGCTTTTGAGGGTATGGTCTATTATTTAATCAGATTTGAATATCCAGCTACTAATATATATTATATATATTAGTTATTTCTTTAAAAAGTTTATAGCTGCATGAATGCAGGATTGAGCATCGGGTCCAATATTCCCTCATTACTCTTTCTCTCTGGTTGATCTTTTCTATTTGTATAATTTTAGGTAACAGCTCTAATGAAGATTAATCCTCAGTTTAAAGATTCCCTTTATATCTTTTCAACACTTGTGAAGGAATCTCCAAGCAAATATGTTGCAAGTGGTTCAAATTCAATACATTATTTTCAAGACCAATTAATTTCTTCCATTTGAAATATACTTTATTTTGTAATCATCATTTTATTATTTATTTATTTAAATTTTATGGCCTCACTCAGGACATATGGAAATTCCTGGGCCAGTATTGAATCTGTGCCACAGCTACAGCAACTTG
Source organism: Phacochoerus africanus (assembly GCF_016906955.1). Classification (NCBI taxonomy): domain Eukaryota; kingdom Metazoa; phylum Chordata; class Mammalia; order Artiodactyla; family Suidae; genus Phacochoerus; species Phacochoerus africanus. The sequence continues at coordinate 26,657,047 of NC_062553.1, forward strand.
AATCTTTTAACCCACTGTGCTGGGCTGGGGATCCAACCTGTGCCTTCACAGAGACCCAAACCACTGCAGTCAAATTTCTGACCTAGTGTGCCACAGTGGGAACTCCTATAGTCATCATTTTAAAACAATGGTTTCACCATTGGTCCAGATAGTACTGCATATTGACTAAGAATATTAGCAGAGGAGACAAAGAGAAAAGGAGATAAATATTTTAATTTTTCCAGATAATAAAACTGAAAGTCAATTCTGATCATATGAAGTAGTGAATATGAAATTACTAATTAGCCATGTATTTACACTAATTCTACCTCTGAAATGTCACTTAAAATTAGACTTTTGGTTTCCATTCTCAATGCCACTAAATGCATTCATTTTCCAAAGACCAGAGACATAAACTTTCATGACAGAAATCTAATTCTTCTAATTGTCCTGCCTCTTAACTGTCCTTGCCAATTCATTGTTTGATGTACTTCACCAAGTACATAATGCAAGACTATAAAGGCTAGAGAAGGCATGGTGCTAGGTGCTGAGTAGAGGATAGTGAATAAGAGATTTCTAGGTCTTCAAGGCTTCTCTTTGGAGCAAAAATAAAAGTTAAATTAAAAAATCAAATTATACAATGTTTATCTCCACATCATAATCAGAATTATTTAATTAAAATGAAAATAGAAAAGTTACTTGCTTCCCTGAGCAAAATCCTCCAATGATTCTCTTTTCTTCATGCAATCTCAATTCTTTGCATATCTTTCAAGCTTGTCTTCTTTCTGATATGTCTATACCATTTGCATTAATTAGGCATTTTCTAAGCATATGTAGTATACACTTTTATATTTATGTAACATTGCTTAATCCTCTACTTTTATATAAAACCTTTAAGTTTCTCCCTCAATTGCTATCCCAATAGAAATCAATCACATTCTAATGCCAACTGCCCAGCTGCCTCTATGGAAAAACAGGTATTCCTATGTCTAGGTAACATTTATATTAAAATTATATAATATATATTTATTTGTATTTTTACTCCAGGAAATTATATATTCCTAATTTTAAAATTCTCAATTATTTTGATATTTTGTATGAGTATAATGCTAAAAAATATGGGTTCGATATATACTTACTGTGGCTTAAAAAAATCTCATAACATATTCTTTTAATTTCAAAAATTATCAAAAGAAACTTAAACTTCAATAGAGTCCAGTGTCTAATGCAGTTTAGCAGGTTTGAATGAAATAAAATAATAGCTGCTTGAAACAGAGCTATGTATGTACTTATTGCTCAGACCTCACAATTCTTGTAAGAAATATGTATTTACATAGCTTATTCATATGGAATCATCTTATTTTAAAAATTGTTCTCCATGTATTATTTGAGACAATATTTTATGTAAGCATTCATTAGATAAAATAATATTTCAGAGGTACTTTGTTTAAAATACACTGGTTTCTACTAGAAAAAATAAAGCAAAAATCAAAATAAAAATGACAAAGAAATACATATAATGATAGTTACATAAAAACAAGGGAAATATCATTTTATAGTATGTGATATCATCTCAGTATTTCTTAGAAAAACAAATGAATGTTTTATATTATACTCAAAATTAAAATTCTTCAAAGATTTAAACACTTGAGAGGCTATTTTAGAAAATGTTTCTAAACTCACAATTTAATCTAAAGGACTACTTAATGCAATTTTTGGTTTTCAGTTTTTCTTAGATTTATAACAGAGAAAACAATTCAATCTTAAATTTCTTTAAAATCCAGCAATGATTTTGTGACATGATTATCAACAACAACAACTTTGTATATTCCCACATTGATCTGTTCCTTGTCATTCTTTATTTGAGCAAAGTTTTTCTTATAGTATTCTTATAATGTGGAACAAAGGGAAATGAACTTAACTAATATGGTGAAGTGCATCAAAAATTTGGAATAATTTGTATAACTACTTCTAAAATTTAAAACAAATATTCCAGAATTAGCTTAAATGACTTCTAAAACAATCTACTTTGTGAATGTTTTTTGTGTTTCTGCATGAATGATTACACTTAAAATTAGTAATGAATGTATCATTAGCCTGTAATAGAAGAGTTTTGACATAAAGTATTAAACAAAATCATCTGGGAGTTCCCATTGTGGTGCAGTGGAAACAACTCTGACTAGTATACATGAGGGTGTGGGTTTGATCCCTGGCCTCGCTCAGTGGGTTGGGGATCCAGCATTGCTGTGAGCTATGGTGTAGGTAACAGATGTGGCTTGGATCTCCCATTGCCATGGCTGTAACATAGGCTAGGAACTGTAGCTTTAATTCAACCCCTAGCCTGGGAACTTGTATATGCTACAAGTGCAGCCCTAAAAAAGCAAACAACAATGATAAAAGCAACATCACCTAAGATGACAGAGGAAAAACTTCATTAATCTTTTGAGATGTCATATAATATAATATAGGCACAGTTCAAGTTAATGAGGGTAGTGATATATGGGTTCATGAATATGTAAGTGCAAGGGGGCATAATTTCACAAATAATTTTTTAGTAGTAATGTTTTAAACCTACATATACAAATTAACACTGGAATCATAAAAGAAATATAGAGAAAAACCCACGTTTGCTATGGAAACTCAAAAATGTAGACATTCACACAAGAGAACTCTCAAGGCATTTCTATAAGATAATTTGTTACAACAGACTAAAGGAAAAGAGGATTAACTATAATTGCTTTGGCAATTCTGGGTCTTTTGTAGTTCCATATAAATTTTTGGAGTGTTTGTTCTAGTTCTGTGGAAAATGTCATGGGTAATTTCATAGGGATTGAATTAAATCTGTAGATTTCTTTGAGTAGTATGACCATTTTAACAATATTAATTCTTCCAGCCCAGGAGTATGGGATATCTTTCCATTTCTTTGAGTCCTCTTTAATTTCTTTGATTAATGTTTTATGGTTTTCCGCAAATAAGTCTTTCACTTCCTTGGTCAGGTGTATTTGTAAGAATTTATTTTTTGGGGGAGTACAGTTTTAACAGGTATTGTATTTTTGTGTTCCTTTTCTAATATTTCATTGTTAGTATCAAAAATGCAATTGATTTCTGTATGTTAATTTTGTATCCTGCCTGCTATTTCGCTGAATTTGTTGATCAGTTCAAGTGATTTTTGTCTAGAGAGTTTATGGTTTTCTATATATAGTATCATATCACCTGCATAGAGTGACAATTTTACCTCTTTTCTTCCAATTTGGATATCTTTTGTTTGTCTGATTGCTAGGACTTCCAATACTATGTTGAATAAATTGCTGAGAGTGGGCATCCTTGTCTTGTTCCAGATTTTAGTGAGGATTTCAGCTTTTCTCCACTGAGTATTGTATTGGCCAGGGGTTTGTCATATGTTAAGGTACTTTCCCTTTATATAAGAGTTTTTTTTATCATGAATGGATGTTGGACTTTGTCAAGTGCTTTCTCTGCGTCTATTGAGATGATCATGGGGTTTTCGACTTTTTTTTTGCTAATGTGATATATAATAATGATTTGCATAGGTTGAATTATCCTTGTAAATTTCTCATGCATCCTACTTGGTGGCAGTGTATGATCTTTTTTATATGTTGTTGGATTTGGTTGGCTAAAGTTTTTTGAGAATTTTTGTGTATATATTTATCAAAGATATTGGCCTATAATTTTATTTTTTGGTTAATATCTTTGCCTAGTTTTGGCACTAGGGTGATGGTGGCTTAATTAAATTTCTTTGGAATTAATTCTTCTTATTCAAACTTTTGGAGATATTTAAGTAATATGTGTATAAATTCTTTTTTGTATGTATAGCAGAATTTGCCTGGGAAGCCATCTGGTCTTAGACTTTTCTTTGTAGGGAATGTTTTTATTACATATTCAATTTCTTTCTAATTATCAGTCTATTTAATTGATCTGTTTCTTCTTGATTCAGTTTAGCATGCTGTATGTCTCTAGAAAGTTGTCCATTTCTTCTAGGCTGTCAATTTTGTTGGCATATACTTGTTCATAGTATTCTCTTGTGGTTTTTTGTATTTATGCAGTATCCATTGATATTTCTCCTTTTTCATATCTTATTTTGTATATTTGGGTTCTTTCTCTCTTTTTCATTGAGTCTAGAAAGAGGTTTGTCAGTTTTGTTTACCATTTCAAAGAGTCTGCTCTCGGTTTCATTGATTTTTATATTTTTTAAAATTTCTGTTGTATTGATGTCTTCTCTGGTTTTTATGAATAGAGAACCAAGAAATAAACCCAGACAACTATGGTGAATTAATATCCAACAAAGGAGGCAAGAATATAAAATGGGTAAAAGACAGTCTATTCAGCAAGAGGTGCTGGGAAAACTGGACAGCTGCATGTAAATCAATGAAACTAGAACACACCCTCCAACCATGCACAAAAATACTAAAAAAATCACTTAAAAACTTAAAGACAAGACACTGTAAAACTCCTAGAAGAGAATATAACAAAAGCATTCTCTGACATCAACCATACAAATGTTTTCTTAGGTCAGTCTCCAAAGTCAAGAGAAATAAAACAAAAATGAATCAATGGGACCTAATCAAATTTAAAAGCTTTTTCACAGCAAAGGAAACCATTAAAAAAAGAACAACCTGTGGAATGGGAGAAAATAGTTGCAAATGATACAACCAACAGGGGCTTTCTCTCCAAAATATACAAACAATTCATACAAATCAACAGCAAAAAAGAAAAAGAAAAATGGGCAGAAGATCTAAATTAATAGACATGTCTCCAAAGAAGACATGCAGATGGCCAACAGGCATATGAATAAAATGCTCAACATCACTAATTATTAGAGCAATGCAAATCTAAACTGCTATGAGATACCATCTCACACTGGTCAGAATGGCCATCATTAACAAATCAACAAATAACAAAAGGTAGAGGGGGTGTGAAAAAAAGGGAACCCCCCTATACTGCTGGCAGGAATGTAAATTGGTATAACCACTATGAAAACTGCATGGAGGTACCTCAGAAAACTAAATATAGAACTACCATATGATCCATCAATCCCATTCCTGGGCATATATCCATGCAAAACTACAATTCAAAAAGATACATGCACCCCTGTGCTCACTGCAGCAGTATTCACAATATTCAAGACATGGAAACCACCTAGATGTCCATCAACAGATGAATGGATTAAGACAATGTGATATATATACACAAAGGAATACTACTAGTCATGAAAATGAATAAAATAATGCTTTTTCAGCAACATGGATGGAAATAGAGACTCATACTTAGTGAAGTCAGAAAGAGGAAGACAAATACCATATGGTATCACTTTTATGTGGAATCTGAATGTGGCACAATTGAACCTATCTACAGAAAAACAACAAACTCATGGACAGGAAGAATAGACTCGTGGTTGCCGAGTCGGTGGGGGAGAGGGAGTGGGATGGACTGGGAGTTTGGGATTAACAGATGCAAACTATTGCATTTGGAGTGTATAAGCAAATAGATCTTTCTGTATAGCACAGGGAACTATATCTATCACTTGTGATGGAACATGATGGAAGATATTATAAGAAAGAAATGTGTATGTATAATTGCGTCACTTTGCTATAAAGCAGAAACTGACAAAACACTATAAATCAACTATATTAAAAAATTTTTAAATAGTGCTCAATGTCTGTAATCAATAAAAAATCCAAATAAAACAAAATGAAACATTAATTTTTACTAATCAGAAAGACTTAAATTTAAAAGTCTAATAATGTTAACTGCTGTTGAGTCTGTAAAAATTAATAAATTCATATACTGATGAAATGTAAATTGATACATATTATAAAACATTTGTCATAACTTATTGAAGTTTAACATATAATAATTATAAACCTACTGATTATCTATGAGGTATACACACAACAAAATTTTGTGCATATGTGACCCAAAGACATGTGCAAGAGTGTTTGTAGTAGTATAATTCAAAATAGCTTCAAATTGAAGTTACCAAAATATTCAGTGTAAAATGGATCTGGAAGTCCATTCGTCCATTCAATAAAGTCCTATAATAGAAGGCAATGTAACAATAAAAATGGATTAACTATGGCTACATGTAACAAGGATAAGTCCCCAAATGTATTATTAAGCAACAGAGGCAAGGTATAAAATAATTACGCTATAACTTCATTTATATCAAGATAAAAAATGGACAAAACCATGCCATAGAGTGAAAAACCAAACAGTGATTACCTTCATAAGAGGAAAGAGAGTAATGAATAAATTGCAACATATCTACATTGGAATTCTCTGCAGGAATTATTATTTCTTTCATCGTCTAGGTGATGAATACCCCAGTGTGTATGTGGTAATGTATTGATCTATACTTTATAATCAATGAATCTTTGTAATGTGTATTCTAAGTTAATAAAAGGTTTAGAATATCCTGGAAATCTGCAAAGCCAAACACAGGCATGCTTATGTTTCATTATACTTTATAATTTTAAAAATTGGAAACAATATAAATGTTTTGCAACAGGGGATTTTCAACACTGCATATCAATAGAAGAACTACTATGCAAATATCATAATATATTAGAACAATATTTAATGATATGAAGGAAAATGATGATATATTAGATGAAGGGGAAAGTTTAAGAACAATGTACACAATAAATAGTCACAGGTATAAATACATTTATGCATTTCCTATTTAATATTCTTCCTGCTAGCACCAATGTAGCCCAAATCTATTTCTATCTAAATATTTCTTAAATGTTTTTACATACAGCCTCACACACAAAGACACACACGCACCAATATTGTTTTCATCATTCTCCTAGTGCCATCATACACTATTACTGGAGAGATTAAACTTGACGCTTTCAACTGTATATTCTCATCCAATGAAGGTTATTAACTCTACATACTGTAATTACATTCAATCTATGAATGGTATCTTGTACTCCTAATTTCTCAGTGATCTTAATTTTTGTCAGTCATTTCTCTATAATCTCTTTTTCTGTCTTAATTTTTATGGAGGGTATATTTTTGACTCATAGTGCCTGACAAATAATCAGGAAGTTAGATTTTTATCTCCTCCAAAGAAACAATGGGCAATTCTAAATGTAAAACATATGTTAGAGCTACACCAGGAAGCTCTAAGGAAATCATGGAAGAAATAGGTACAATTCAGAGAAAAATTTGAATTGCTGGATTTCCTATATAATTCTGAAGAATATTTACAAACATTAGAGCTGCCTGGAAGAACTGAAGCCCAGTTGCATGATGCTGACTAAAAATATGGCATGGATTTCTTTTTTGTGTGATTTGTGGAGTGCCAACTCCATGGGAGTAAAAATAAAATATTATTGTTTAGGAAATAATCTTATTTCTAACAACAAATGGCTCAATATAAACAGAATATAATTGAAATATACATACTGTCCTATTAAGAGTAATTATCCCAAGGGACTGAAATGATAATTAATCATATTTTATTGCTATATTAATGCTATATTAAAATTATCTACACATAAAATAGTGGCATTATTGAAGCTAATAAATTTAAAAAAATTAGTTGTCTCTCCATTTCATCACGTCATTCAGTCATGCTTCTTATATGCAGTTAAATGTCAAAAGTAGAAATATCAACTTGAATTAAATGTTACTACTAGAACTTTAAAAATCACTATTTACTTAAAAATAACTATAGATACAAAATATTTAAAGGAAGACTCAATTTGAAGGAGCAACTCAAAGCTACTACTTTATCATAAATGTAATTTACATATAGATTTCATATTCTTTTCTGCATTAACAATCTAATCAAAAAATGTATTAAAATGTTTGAAAGCATATGTGTTGAAGTATACTTTCTCTTATTATTCTATAATGCCATTCAAAGTACTATTACAGGGTGCAAAATAAAATTTCATTATTGATTAGAATACATGTTTAAAGGTCAGCTCTAGCAAAGCATTTCAAAACTTGATTAGATTATACTTGTTAAAGTTTCTGCACACCTTTGAATTTCAAAGTAATTATATTTAAACAATATATTGGCAGGAAAAAGTTATGGCTATGTTACAAACTGTGACATTATTAGGTCAAATAAGGCATTTCTAAGCTTATGCCATTTAAAGGTGCTCATGATTCCAAAGAAAAAAAAAATTTAGGTTTATATTGGTTTTAAACTAATTAGATACTTTTAAATACTCTTTCTTTTAATAAAGAATATAAGTATATATTATATACTTTCAGATATTACATTTTTAAAGTCTCCAAAATAGTTTAGATATTAGTTTCTTATACAAAACTTCACAAATGTTCATTCTATCATGTCTATTTTCCAAAGGAAAAAGTTCTCTGTCATATTACTTATCTAATTTGTTTGTTTGTTTTTTAAACCTATTAAAATTATTCTCCAAGAGATGGTTTAATGCTGGTTACTTAGGGTTTAGTCATTTTTAAAATATAAATTTGTGAAGTGATGTCTTTCAAAAGAATACATCTACTAAATTTTATCTTATATGCAACCTGAATATATAAATGGAGATATATTTATGACATTATATTCCTATAACACATTTTAAAGCATTTCTAGTACATAATATAGAAATGAATAAAATAAACATCCTTATAGATTGTGATATAATGCAATCAATAACTCCATGAGCAACTGTATATAGCCAGAATCCTAATTCAAAAAACATAATCAAGTACTCACTTGACTTACAAGCAGTTATCTTAAGCATCCTATCAATCTCATAATAATATCAAACAATTATGTATTATTTAATTGAATACTATTACTAGCTGATTCAATATTTTTATGGTTTATTACATGGTATTAGGCCCCTATACTGTACTGCAATTTTTATAAATTGCCTTCATAGCAGTGATTATACCACAGTTATTTATTGTAATCTGTGATATAAATTGTCTTTTTAATGATTAACTCAATCTATATACAGCATTATCACAGGATGTGGCAAAAACACACTTCAGGAATTTCAACATTTCTCAAAATTCAAGGTGTTGTGAAAGAGAAAGAAGTCCAGAGTACACTGAATGAACAGTTTAAATTCAATTCTACGTGTCTTAAATCATCTCTGATGTCTGGCTTTTAGAAGAAATGGAATTAACATAGTCTCAAGAGAAAGATATCCATAAAAAATAATCATGTATCTTATTCAGAAAGACAAGCAGATCACCATTTTCAAAGGCTCAGGATTTTTGGCAAGGAAGGTGCACCTTATATCACTCTGATTATTTATCATGTTCAAATATTGATCCCTTTTAAAAATGAAAAACAGAACTAGGGTGTTTCTCAAATTGTTAAAACTTAGAGTAAGTATTGTTATTCTATTAAATTTTTATGGCTAAATCTGTGGAATAAAGACCAAACAATGTCTCCTTTCCAAAGGAGTAATCTTTAGATCACACACAGAATATTCTCCTAACTCAGGTGATAAATTCTCTAAAAAAGTTCCTGAAATTTTCACTAAAGTAAGTAGTTTCCTTTAATAAAACTACCCACTTTCACTAAAGTGGGTAGTTTCCTTTAGACACTGCATTTTTACACAATTGGATGATAAAATATTGTCAAAATGATGAACATTACTCACAGGAAAAAAAAAGAATCAACAAACATTAATAGGATACTATAATAACTGTGGTATAAATATAAAGTTGATATCTCCATTTTCTTGAAAAGAGTTACCTAATCTTGATTATACAAGGTAATATTACAAAGGATATCAACCAGGTAGTTTTCTACTGGACTAGAGACAAATGTACATTGCATTTTTAGATGAAAGTGTCACTCATAATCTACTACATGACTTTGAAAATACCAAAGCAAAATATCTACAATTTAATGTATTAGGTAACTATTCAAAGAACATATGTGTATATAGAAAAATAGTATCTGTGAAGCATCATACAGTTAAGTACTCAATGCTTATAGATTCATTAGAACAATCAAATATTCTTACACCTCAGGGCCTTCACCATACATACCGCCTGGACCATATGTCCCTTTTTCACTATTTGCCAAACAATGGAGAGTTATCAAGTGTTGGAGTCCTTTATCTTGCAGTAATGAACCAGCACTAATACTCCCACAGTGCTCAGGAATTGCCTGGGGCAGCTCATGGAAGGTGTGTTAGGTGTAAAGGCTTGTCAGTCAGTTATGCTTCCTGCAACAGAAGCTCTGAGAGGCATGTTTTCAGGACCATGTACATATATCAGTTTGGTAAAAATAATGGCAAAGCAAAAATTATTACAAAAACAATTATAGTCATCCCTCGGTAATCAAGGGAGGTTGGTTACAGGACCAGCCTCAGATTCCTCCGTATCCATGCTTTTGCATGCATGGAGTCAACCAATCTCAAATCCTGCAGTACTGTATTATTTACTATTGGGGAAAAAAAAAGAATCTGCTTATAAGTGGATCTGTGCAGTTCAAATTCATGTTGTTTAAAGGTCCATGGTAGTAGGTTTGATAACATCTAGGAGCATATTAAAAAAAAAAGATCATTAAAACACTAAAATGTTTTATCAATTCAAGGAAAGTATGAGAATAGTAAGTATCAGAGAGTACAGTCAGCCTCAGCAATAAAGAAGTATACATACTCTCAATATTATGACCATTGTCTCTGAAGCCAGAAATCCTTGGTCCAAATCTTGACTAACGTTATTGGACACGTTACTAGACATGTGAGTTGTTTTATTTAGAATTTAGTTATCTGTATTCATTCCCAATTCATATTTTTTAAAATATTAAATGTGTGAATATATGTGAAATAGTTATGTTTGGCATACAGTACATTCTGTATAAATGTTTTCTCTTATTCAATAGATTATAAACTCCCAAAAGTCAGGGATTTTTGTATGCTTTGTTTATGGTTATATCCTCAGTACTCAGACGAGTATCTGATAAGTAGTGTTCGATCAGTCAATACCTGTTAAAGGAATAATTTAAAAATGTAAGAAGTTATAGTGCAGCACATAGACTTCAACCTCCCAGCCTCTGGGAGTGCTGGTGCTTACTGGCTTCCAGGAAAAGCCTTAAGCAGTAATATTCCCATGGCCTTTCACCAGAGTGTCCTGCATTGGTTGGTCAGTGCCAAAACATTTGGGCTTGGTCTCCTTGCACCAAGAAGGGACAATGATGAAGGGCCATTCTGGAATGGAGCTCCTTGAAGAGCCATAGGATCAGCTAACATCTTTGCTGAGATTGTGCTCATTTCAGCTTCTCACTCTGAACAATCTGATTTCCTCCACACTCTCCCATGGGTGTTCATCTCTAAAGCACTTCCCAATAATCTTCCCACATCTAAAGCTCCATGATAGTCTTGTTTCTGGGGAACAAATGGCAAACAGAAGTTTTTAAAAGGCTACCCTCACAAGTATGTGTTTTTGGATGTTTTATGATTAAGATATAAATATACATATATATTTTTATATATAATAATTGAAATAATGTAACATTAAAACGTTGAAAAAGATGAAATAAGACAAATATGAGGCAGAAGGCTTTGAATCATTTTTTTATTACCCATTTATACTAATTAGCAGTCAAAATGGGATAGACTAAGACTAGCATGTCTTTCTTCTTCCTCATTCGAAAGAAATTGTTTTAAGGGACATTTATGTAACACCAAATCTATCAATATACTTAAAAAATAAATATTAAATTAAGTATGATTTAGCGAATGATCAAGTTCAGATAGCTTAGGAAGTTAGACTCTGGGTCTCAGCAACTAGATCCTATCATATCAATAGACCAAAAGAGAAATATCTCATTGTCAGCCATAATCATTTGTTAAAAGCTCAACACCCAAAACTGATAATAAAGAAAACTATATAAGGAAATTTACTTTTTAAACACACCAAAGAATGTCTATCTGAATTCAAACACTAATACCAAATCTATCAAGAAAAATGTAGAATTTTCATTAAAGTCACATAAAAGATAAATATGCTTAGTATGCATATTATGTAACACTGTGCTTTATGTTGGTCTCAGCCTATCAATAGTGACACTATCAGCTAAAAATTCACCTACCTGGACCGTACTATTTGTGAGGAGTCCTCATAAACATTTCCTTAACCATAGCCAGTGTTATGGCTGTACTGAACTTTGTGGTTCTTATCATGACTGCAATATGCACTTCAGCAACAGCCATCAGGGGACTTTGAAAACACAAGGTTTACTACTCATAGGTTCTAGAGGGTATACCATGGCATGCCTGGGACCACAGAGTAAGGTCACAGAGAGAGACAGACAGACCTGAGGTTCAGCTTTTACTGGGGTACCTAGGGTTTCACGGATTCACTCTTTATTGGTGAATTTAAAACACAGGAGTAGCAATTAAAGTGCTGGAAAGGAAAAGCAAGCAATAAAATGGTCATCTAAGTCAACCAAAACTCTCTAAAAACACAACAAAACTTCATGGTGGGGCATCCTGGCTCTTGATCTAGTTGTGTAGCCAGCAATGTGTTTATTCAAGATGGATGTCTTTGAAGTGAAGGCCTCTGAAATCAAAAGCTTAATGTCAGGCAGTTATATTACAATCAAAAAAGCTAACTGGCAGGTGTTTTCACCACACATTGTTCTGGAAATTAACTCAGATACCTGAAAAAAAGAAGTGTGGTGTATATTCTGAAATAAGACAAAAATCATTTACAGTAGATGTAATAGTTCAGTTGAAATATTCAAGACAGTCAGGTAAAATCTAGGAGCACTATTAATTTGCCTTAGTGCCATGAATGGAAAAGGATCATTTCTTGATAGATATCATGCCACTAGATAACAATAACAGAAAATAAAAAACAAAAATTTATCTATGTCATATAACAGAGTAAATTTTAGAAAGACTAAATGTTTTGATAAAGATACAAAAAATTAAAATGACACCTTATTATGATGATACATATCACAAGTTATATTTATATAAGCATATTTTCCTTTTCTTTATTTCCAAAGGGCATCTGAGTTATTCAAATCTATTAATTAAATGTTTAATATAGTTACATATGTTTAGTGTCATAGAACCCATGTATATATTCCCAAGAATCACTGATGACTATGGTTAAGGGATCTTTACAAATAGCTGATAAATATTCCTTTAATTCCTCAGGAAGTAGAGGTTATGATGGGTGGAGAGTACATACTTATTATATGACTAAATGATATAGAATAAATAAATGCATAATATAATGTTAATAAACATTGGCCTGATAATAGCAAGAAATTAGAAATTTTTATTTTACAGTTCTCAGATGTTTAGGCATGGGTAATTCAAAAAGAAGGTATGTTCCTCTAAGCAGTTTTAGGCTCAAGGTAGTACAGTTTTATACTCAGAGTATTTACCTGACTTTCAATGATAAAAGTTCAAACAAATGTTTTGCACCTGCACAGAAGAAAAGCCCCAAAGGAAGCCCAAATATCATGGCAAAAGGAGAAGGGCTATGTAGGGCAATCCTGACTCCTGGGCTCTCCATGTGCACCAGAATATATTAAATGCTTGAAAAGGAAGACTATGTTTTGGCAGCACTGCGAGATCTATATCCCCAGGGTAAAATTGAAGACATAGTTGCATTCAATACAGACATAGATCTCTAGAAAGATATTTTCATAAGCAAGCATTGCAGGCATTCAGCTGTGCGTGCCAAGAATATCTCATGAAACAGAGTGCAGGCCTGGAATGAACATGCTGGAGTACAGAGGAGACTGTTGAAATAGTAACTGCTTCAGTGACACCCATAGCAGCAGGAGATGACAACAATGGTAGTATCAGCAGCAAAAAGGGGCTATTTTTTCCATTTATAAATGTAATTGAACATATGGCTAGCTTAATTAGGACTTTTCTCATTAACTCGGAATAGGCAGTCTCTGTTGAAGCACCCTCGATAGAGAATCTGCATGAATAACGATCTATAGGTTTGCAAAAACCATTTAATAAGTTGGAAACCAAGAAGTCAGCTATAAGCATCTGTGCAACATTTGCTTATTTTTACCATATTCAGTTACTCTCTGCTGTGTACCAGGAGCCCTCGAGCCACATTTGAAACTCCCATTGATAAGAATGGTTTATTTAATGCCACCTTCACAGAATATGCCTGTAGTTAGAAGTTAAAGCACCATTAAAACACAAGAAAATATGACCAGGGTTGTATGCAAAGAAAGCATACATTTGTATGTTGTAATAATGTTACAGGTGAAACATGAAAAGTAAACTCATAATTTTCCAATGAGAAACTTAATACTACCAAAATGAGTTTTCCTTCCTCTCCACAAATAAATGGAAGCTAAAATATTATTAGCATGTGAACTTCTTACAGTATAGGTGCACAATTCAATGACAGCATAATTTTTAGGAACAGGCTATTCTTTTGTACTATTTTGTGTAGGGATTTGGAGTGAGGCAGGGATAGAAGAACAACTAAAGAGCAGGTCTTTGTAATTACAATATCTGGATGTACTTAGACTAAGAAGCAAAGATGGATGATATTTCTATTAGAAATTTAAAGATGCAAACAAGTAATTCAGACAGGAAGAGCCCAGACACCTGAATAAGCGACCAGGTTTCAAGCATCCATTACTTCACTTTTCACCTTAGGCAAATTACTTACCTTCACTGAACTCATTTCACAGTCAGGAAGATGGATGTGATAACATTACCCTATCTCATAGGTTAGGTGTGAGTGGTAACCTTGATAACGCATTAAAGTTATCTAATAACACATCTACCAGAAAAGCAGAGTTTAATCAATGTGAGGTATTACAGTGAAGAACACTTGGATTTTAGAGTTTAAATTATTTAGATTTGAGACCTAATTTACATTGATGGAGCTACAGACTCATTTACTTTGAGCCAGTTTCCCAATTTATTCTAATTATCAGAATCAGTTAGTGTGCTTGTTAAAATTCCAGGTTCCCAAGGCCTTCCCTTGGAGATTTCAATTTAGAAACAGGGCAGAGCATGGGAATCGGCTGATTCTGGGAACACAAGCCATGTGGCTTGGAATTAAGCACAATCCAAATGAAAATATCTCAGTGCCGTATAACAATATAAATAATAGCCTGGAAATATAAGGTAATTGTTTCCGTATAATTCTTAATTATTTAAGTAAATACTAAATACTTCCTCTCCACCACAGACTAAATTCTTTAGTTCTCTGAAAAAATATATATTTTTTTTCTTTCTTTTTTTTTGCTTTTTAGGGCCATACCCATGGCACATGGAGGTTCCCAGGCTAGGAGTTGAATCAGAGCTACAGCGGTCAGCCTAAGCCACAGCCACATAAATGCCAGCCACAGCCACATCAATGCTACATCTATTACCTATACCACAGCTCATGGCAACCCACTGAGTAAGGCCAGGGATCCAACCTGCAACCTCCTGGTTTCTAGTCAGATTTGTTTCTGCTACGCCATGACAGGAACTCCTGAAATAATAATTTTTAAAGGAGAAACACATATCTAAAATACCCCAATATAAACTGAGTATAGTAAGTTACATTAATTAGCAATGACAACATAAAAGTGTATTTATTTCCTTCCTTGTCTTTCTTCACTTTTATGATGGGAGATGGCTCTCTAGGGGCTTTTCATGTTTATGCACAACTTAGAATAGTCATTAATTTAATTTTGTCCTGGATTATTTCTTCAAGGATATTTGTACAGTGAACAAACTTGGTACAGAGATACTACATATCTCGAGAAAAGGGCAGGCATTCTTACGACCATTATAAAATATCTGGCTTCTCTAACTCAGGGTTTACCACCTGTAATGAAACTCACTGTATGTTCAAATATCCTCTGAGCCTTTCTGCATAGCTATGTAGAAAGTGGTGGTCAGAGGACCAATTATAAATGATTATACAATGTATACTTCATGGCTGTGATTGATAAATTGTCTTTTCTCTGATCCAAGAGACTCTTGTCTTCTACCAGCACTTGAGAAATTGTGGCATACGAACTTATCGGCTTTCAAATTGTGTATAATCAAAAACACTTCATAGTTCCTGACAGATGTAGGTAATTTCTTTTGTATAAACTACATTTTAGATATCCTGAATATATGCTGTGCGATATGTCTTGAAGATCTGAAGTTAATGGGAATCCTGATATGATTCAGAACACTCTCATGGTGTTCTGAAAGAAAGAATAAACAATGGCTGAATTTTTGGTTGTAAATATGTACTTTGATTTGTAAAATAGAGATTTTAAAGGAATGAAAAGTAAATTTAACACACCAGCTAGATCTCATAATATAAAGATATTCCTGCAAATGAATTTCCATCTGTTTGGTTCTGGTTGGATTCAAATCCACCTGTATCTCCTTTTGATTCTGATCAGATATAATTGCTCTGGGGTGGGGGGAACTTTGTTACCCTTCCAATGAGTCATTTTTTTTCCTCAATTAACCCCACACAAGGAGCAATTCTAAGTCACACATTAAGCAGCCAAACCATCAGGAATTAAGCATTCCGTTTATAAAAAATTTTAAGAACAAAGATCCTTACTTAACAAAGCAGGAGAGAAAAAGAGGGAGAGAGATAAAATAAGACAAGATTTCCAAAGCTATCCAGACAGTTGACCAGATTTAGGATAAAAATTAAAGGCAGAGAATTTATAGCTCTAAGTTAAAAATTAGTATGAGAATGAGGATCACTAGCAAGGGAGAGGATATTGCAAGTTTCAGATGCCAGAGTGTTACTGAAACTGTCCTTCCTTTATTTGATTTGTTCTTCAACAGCTTTTTAAAAAAATCCTGTGTTTGTTTTATTTTGTTTTTTGGTTGCATCCGTGGCATATGGGAATTCCCAGGCCAGGGATGAACGAAACTACAGTAGTAGCAACTCAGAATCCTTAACTGCTGGGCCACCAGGGATCTCATCCTGCAGTTATTTTCATTTTGGATTCTTAAAATATAACCTACACTTTGTTTGTGTATCTTTGAGAAAACTCTCCCATCATCCCCCGATGCCTATCCCTCCTTAACCTCTGAACAAACTAATTGTTCCATGAACTGTGGAATTATTTTTTTTCTTGCTTAAATACAGCATAACTTAATGAATAGGAATCATCACAACTAATTTTTCACATTTCTCAAAATAATATTTTCAATTCCCATTTATACTTTCTTATTTTCCTTTGCATATAGATTCTACATAATATACTTTCACTTGGGTTTATAAATATGAATTTACAATTTTTCTTCCTCTCTGATCTGTTACCAGCCTCAGAGGGACAATGTCAATGATTCCTAATTCTTTTGAATCTTATCCCATTATACATTGCTAAATGATGATGATACATGCCGCCTCACTTCTGATATCCTTAATTTCTGAATTATGATGCCAGGTGAAAAATATGATATGGTATTGGTCATGTTTCTTTTTATTCATTGTGGTTCTCTTGGTTATTTTTGTCATTATCACTAGAAACAATTTTCATCTAAGAAGAAACAAGATACATACAGTAGTGACATTTTAACTTAACACTACCAGACAGTATTTCCAAAGCTAAAATCAACAGAATTGATGCCAAGGAGAATTAACATGTTGCTCAATATTATCCACCACAGGAAGACAGCCAAAAGAGTGTGTGGCTTGCCAAAACTCTATAACCTTTTAATGTGAGGAACTTTTCAGTGTATTTTTTATTTTTTGTAGGAAAAAAATAATAATTACAAACTCACTTTTAATCAAAATAGTTTGTCTCTTCCAAGTCAGATGGGGAGTATAAAAAGAAAAACCAGAGTTCCCTATTTGGCTCAGTGGGTCAAGAACCCAACACAGGGTATCATGAGGATGCACGTTCCATCCCTGGCCTCACTCAGGGGATTAAGGATCTGGTGCTGCTACAAGCTGAGGCATAGGTTGCAAATGCAGCTCAGATCCATTGTTTCTGTGGCATAGGCCTGCAGCCACAGCTCCTATTCAACCCCTAGCCCGGGAATTTCCATATGCCACAGGTGCAGAGGAAAAAGAAGAAAAAAAAAAAAGAGCATGGATTGGAATCTTTACTATATATTCCTTTCTTCATTATTTAAAAGTTTTCCAAATATTATAATTTATGCAATAGAGTTAGAAATAAATTGCACACACACACTGATTTACTAGATTGAAATGTATCTTAAAAGGTGAAACCAACAATAACAACAACAACAACAAAAAAAGACAAAAGACAAAAGACAAAAAAAAAAAAAAGAGTTCCCGTCGTGGCGCAGTGGTTAAAGAATCCGACTAGGCACCATGAGGTTGCGGGTTCGGTCCCTGCCCTTGCTCAGTGGGTTAACGATCCGGCGTTGCATTGAGCTGTGGTGTAGGTTGCAGACGCGGCTCGGATCCCGCGTTGCTGTGGCTCTGGCGTAGGCCGGTGGCTACAGCTCCGATTCAACCCCTAGCCTGGGAACCTCCATATGCCGCGGGAGCGGCCCAAGAAATAGCAACAACAACAACAACAATAACAACAACAACAACAACAAAAAGACAAAAGACAAAAAAAAGTGAAACCAGTTTTGTACTGAACTGAGCTTATACTGCCTCACATATACCAGCATGTACTAACTCTCCACATTTCTCCCAACCCCATGTTTCAGTGACAATGTTCAGTAGATTGAAACTGGCCATTATGAGAGTATATATACCACAAAAATCAGCAACTGCAGCATTAGGTCTTTCTAAATTTATTTATTCTAAAGAACTAGTTTACCATAATACAGCTGCTTACAACTAAAGATGTAAATATACAATCATTAGCTATTATTGAACCTCAAATGTTAGATCTTTCGTTCAAAATGCTCACCTCTTACAAAAGTTTAAGGAATTTACATGTATCAAACGGTGAGTTCAATACAGGTATTGAGTAGTGTTTATTTTTAATTGAAATATAGTTGATTTACAATATTATATTGCTTTCATGTATAAAAGTGATCCAATATTTTTATAGATTACATTCCCTTTAAAGTTATTACACAACGGGAGTTCCCATCATGGCACAGTGGTTAACGAATCTGACTAGGAACCATGAGGTTGAAGGTTCGATCCCTGCCCTTGCTCAGTGGGTTAAGGATCCGGCATTGCCGTGAGCTGTGGTGTAGGGTGCAGATGCGGCTCGGATCCCGCGTTGCTGTGGCTCTGGAGTAGGCCAGTGCCTACAACTCCGATTCGACCCCTAGCCTGGGAACCTCCATATGCCGCGGGAAGCGGCCCTATAAAAAGGCAAAAAGACAAAAAAAGAAAGTAAAATAATTACAAAACAATGCTTATATCCCCCTGTGCTGTATATATCTTTGTTACTTATCTGCTTTATACATAGTAGTTTGTACCTTTTAACGCCCTACGCTCATCTTGCTCCTCTCCTCTTCTCTCTCTCCATTCATATCTACTCGTTTGTTTTCCATATCTACATATCGGTTTCTATTTTATTTCATAATCCATTTGCTTTATATTTTAGATTCCTCATATAAGTGAAAACACATACTAATAGTTTTTATCTGACTTATTTCAGCAAGCATGATACTCTCTAGGTCCATGCACATTGTTGTAAACAACAGAATTTTATTATTTTTTATGGCTGAGCAATATCCCATTGTATCTATATATCACATATTTTTATCCAGTCATCTCCTGATGGACATGTGGGCTTCTTCCATATCTTGGCTATTGTAAATAAAGTTGCTATGAACACTGGGATTGTATGAAGTGCTTAACTTCTTATTCTAGCAATTTGATTCAGATTATTGTTAAGCAAAAAAGTGCATTAAATAAATTTTACAGTTGACTATATTTCTCTGTATAAATTCTATTCTCTACTTAAATTAGAAATGAACAAAAACAAGTAATTTGAAAAACTGGGTTTTTGTTGTTGTTTTTAGAGCCAGACCCTAAAAAAGTTTCCAGGTTAGGGGTTGAATCAGAGATGTAGTTGCTAGTCTATGTCATGGTCACAGTAACACAGGATCCAAGCCACATCTGTGACTACACCTCAGCTCATGACAATGCTGGATCCTAAATCCATTGAGCAGGGCCAGGGATTGAACCTGAGTCCTCCCGGATCCTGGTCAGGTTTGTTACTGCTGAGCCACAATGCGAACTCCCTGAAAAACTGTTTTAATGTTACCTTTTTGCATTTTTATTCTTTTAAAATACTTTGATTTGTGCTGCAGGCGCAGCTGTAAAAAGATAAATAAATAATAAAATATTTTGATTTGAAAAATCATTTTTCAGTGGTCATTTATTACCGTATTTTTGAATTTTGAACAGTATCACAACTTATTAAAACATCGCATAATTTGCCTAGGATTCTATATCTTAAATTTTAAATCAATGCTTATAAACTATAATGATCTATTTAATTCATATTATACAGTCATTACAAAAAACATGGTTGCATATTCTTTCCTCTGTGCTATATATATGAGTTTACATCTATAAATTTGTGTAGCTATTAATCAATATTTTACCATCACAGGATAGGACCTGATTCTGTTTTTCTTACTATTGTATCGCAAGCACTGATACAATGCCCAATGATTAATAGATATTTTTTGAAAGAATGGACAGAAAAAATGAAATATTTTTAATATAGTCTATGATTTTTCTTCAAGTAATTCTTTCTCCAGAGTTATTTTCCCAAAAATGAAAAACCTAATGATTATCAATTTGACCTTTTACTTTACAGTTCAAATTCCTTTAATCCTGTTCTTGTCTCTGCTTGGAAAGTTTACCCTCTACTCAAATTACCTGGTAAATGACACTCATTTTTAATTTTTAACTGTTTGATACCTTCCCTGATGAAGTGGGCCAAATGATCATGTGTTTCATTAGATCTTAATATAAAAGATTAAGAAAAATAAATAAAGCTTAAATAATACTTTTAAGTATTCAATAGCACAAAAATGGAAACATGTTTATTGATTGGAGGTATATTTTCTTTTGCATGTGTCTTTTCCTATTTTAATTAACAACTTAAAAATTGGATTGAGTTACCATGTTCTTTTATTTCCTAGCCTATTTTCCTAGTGTTTCAGCTACTTTAATTATTGCTGATCACTGACCTGAAGCAAAGAAGCAATTTTCTTGTTAAAGTACTAATTACCAACTAAGTGCTTGGTATTCAGGGCATAGCAAGGAAGAAAAGTAAGAGTTAAGATGCTAATAAGAGAGCTTAAATTTGTATGTATTTCTACTTTCAGAGATCAGCTATCTTCCTTCTATGTAAATTTTATCAAGAAAATCTATGTACATTAAATATCCTACCAAAAAATTTATGTACATTATATTATCATCCTGAGTCATATTTTTAAATGTTACAACAATATATAATAAATGGATTTTACTTCCATTCTATTTTTGGTTACTGTAAGTGCTTTTGTTAAGGACAGAAAAAAAGCAAATAAATTAGAGATTTACAATCACAATATGTAAAATCTCTCAAAATATTTATTTTAATCTAATACTATAGAATTTCATGAGACTTTGTTATTATATTCTTCTAACCAATATAAGCACACAATCTGAAAAAAAATCAAATTTTCTTTGAGTGTACACTCATTCAATATACGTAAGAGGTAAGGTTTAGCATGTGTTTATAATTAGATACATATAAAATTCAACTTATTTTAAAACTATAGTTTGGTAGCCGTCTAATCCAATTTTACACATAAATATTAATGAGCTAAAGTTTACATTTTATAGCAAGACAACTTAAACATAAAATTTGTCTCTGCCTATCTGGACTTCCTCCCTCCACTTTAGTGTGTGTTGTGTATTTGCATTAACTAGACCTCTTTAGGATATAATCTTCCTTCTTAATCTTAGTCCTGATGACCCACTATTGGTTTTGTAGACGCAGAATTGACTTTTATTACATGTGAATACATCATTTGAGGTATAACCCTTTGTCTCAAAAATTTATATAACTGTGTTTTGACCTCCAACAGTGGAAGAGTCCTCAGAGACGCTGCTTCACAAGAGTTGAAGGGAAGTGTCTTCTGTATACTCTGGGTTTGTGCTGATAGGTAACCTAAAGGAGAGCCTTTAGGAAATAGACTAGACCGAATCCTGTTTCTAAGGTGAGACTACAAAAAGGTAATAACCAATGATGGGATAATGTCATGAACTTTAGGCCACTTAGCAGTTAGGTATTTATAGTGATACATTTAAAAAAAAAAAAAAGCCAAGTGGTTCCCGGGTATCACTGGTAAGAAAGAAGTCCTCACTCAAAGAGGGGGTTTAAATGGGATTTTACAACTCCCACATGACCCTAAGAGAAACAGACTTCCTTGTTTGCCTCTGGCCTTATCTATCTTCCCCCATTGAATAATGTGAGAGCTACTTTTTTTCTCCCTCAGTCCAAGCTGATTTTCACCCATTTTGTATTTTACCATCACAAATAAGTACTAATGTCTTAGTCTGTCTGGGCCACTATAACAAAAAATACTATACACTGGATGGCTTATAACAATGGAAATTAATTTCCCACAGTTCTGGAGGCTAATAAGTCCCAAATTCAAGTGCCAACATATTTGGTATCTGGTGAAAGCCCACTTCTTGGATGGTTATCTTTCCCCTGTGACCTCATGTTGCAGAAGGGACAAAGTTGCATTTTAATGCCTCCTTTTTAAGGATTCTCATTCTATTCAGGAAGACTCCAAACTCAAGACCTAATTATTTCCCACAGATCCCGCCTTTCAACATATAAATGGGGTGGTGGGATGGATATATGCATTCAGATCATAATACACTTCTACACAAATTTCAACAATTTTAAGCCATACATTATTTTTTTCTTTAAAGACAATGCCCCCACATTCATGGATTTTCCTTTTCCTTTTATTTTCTTATTGTTTTAATGGGATTTTTCATATATTACATCTACAAGGCTATCCAATATTATATGTTTCGTTAGCTGCTTCTCCCACTCTGTAGCTTGCCTTTTCACTTTATTAATGAATGCTGAAGGACTGCTTACCTTTAATGTGTTTCTTCTGTAATTTTTTTGTTGTAAGAATTTGTGTCCTCTTACATTAAAATATAAAAAGATACAAAAGATTTTTTAAAAGGTAGAAAGTAGGGAAGGACTTTCTACATTGTAAAGGTAGAAATTCAAAAGAGACAAACAAACTAAATGTGATTAATAATAAGTCTAAAAATTTTTATTACAATAAATAAATTCAAATGGCTTATTGGGAAATCTTCTTTCAATATTTAGAGACAGTAGGTTAATTGAAAATATATACGTTTTTGAAATAAATTATAACACATTCTTAATGGAAAATTGTGAAGATATTGAAAAGTATTAACTCAATAAATAAGAAATACCAATGCATATTTTGAAAGAAATGTAAAATCATAAATGCAGTAAAAGGAAAAAGAAAATACATTTCAATATCCATATAATTTATGAAGTTTTTAGGGAGGTACTTTATGAAGTACACTTGATCCTTGAACAATAAGGGTTTAATTGTGTGAATCAGTTACAGGCAAATTCTTTCAATAAATAGTAGTACCATACTATATCATCAACACCTGGTAGGATCCATGGCTGCAGAGCTACAGAAACCAGGGGCTGACTGTGAGGTTATGTGACTGCACAGGGGTCCATGCCCCTAATTTCAGCATTGCTTAAGGGTCATTTGTATTTGGGGGGATATATGGCATCTTCATACAGTGCTCTGGGAATTATGAATTGATGCATGATTTTTAAGGGAAACTTGCTTACGTGCACCAAATTTTTTAAATATGATTTATATTAGATCTAACACTTTTATTTACAGGAATTGGTCGTGTGGAACTAATTAAGCATATGCAAACATTAGATGTGATGTTTTACTGTATTATTTAAAAGTAACAAAATAATCTCAGCACTTTAATTTCTAAGAATAAGCATTTCTTTGATATTATTTTTATGTTATTAGAATAAAAGTTTTATTAATCAATAATATTAGCTATAACAATTTTGTTAACATTGGATTTAAAATATCCAAAAGAGAGGCTCCCTACTCTACTCGTCTGATTGTATTACTTTGCCTTTGTTTTATTTTTATTTTTCCACCTGTTTTTTCATATTGTAAAATACAGAATTGATATATTAATAACTTCAATAGGATATCCTTAACAGTTTCTGGCTAATGAAAAAGACTTCAGAGGCTTTCCAAGGGATTCCTGGTCCTTAAATTCTCCAATTACTGACCTATCTACACAGAAGATTCTATATCTACACCATGAGAGTTGTTTACAAATTGAATAAGGAACACCTTTGAATAAAATAGCATTGCCCCAAATCGAAGGAACTGCTGACGACTTTATATACGTCGGCTTCTCCTCATAAAACCAGATTTTTTGAACTTTCACTCATTAATTTTATAAGAACAGCTTTTCTTGGTCTGTCCATGCATCAATTTTAAGGCCATAATTCAAGAAAAGTCACTGGGAATAAGATCCTACAGGAGCACTTTACAGGATGGAGAGTGGAAAAAGTAGTTCTTTTGTGAAAAGGACAAAGCTCTCTGCCTTTACCTACTATTTTGAAAGCCCTATAACCAATCTGTTTTGAACTACCATTTTGCTTTAGTCTTAGTAGGTCAAACTCTTGTGAGCCAGATGTTGATTTTGTCAGAGGGGAATCACTGAATGATTGAGGACCTGGGTCAGGTTGCTTAATTGCTTGATTCTTTCCATCAGGAGGAAGAATTTAGGAAAAATAATAGGATTTCCCACTAGAAGTAGAGAAGACAGCAGAGAGATCATACTTTTTTTTGCTTTGAATATGCTCCATGTTCTCTATGCTATGCTCAATATCCCATGGACACATATCAATCAGGCCTCAACTTTAAATCCTGTAAAGATAGAAGAAAGTGAGGGTAAGACTATGTGTAACAGGAGAGTAAGTGAGAAAGGCCCACAAATTACTTGTAAATTTGGTGGAAACATGTATCTAGGTAAACAAGTGGAAGAAATGTAACAGTAACAGTGCATAGTTTGCACAGACACACCAAATAAAGTTCCTGTGATAAAGCCAGTAGGATATTATACATGACGTATGTTGTCTAAGCTGGGTATATTCTGAGAAACAGCTTCATTTTAGCTCTGTAGTTGTTAAATTGAAATAAACACTGAACTGGAAGATAAACATGTCTTTCCTGGACTAACAGGGTGTTAGTCCTGTTAAAATTTTGTGCAACTGACACTAAAATAAGAGAACAAGCCTCAATAATCTTTGAAGTTGTCCCCCCCCCCCAGGATTAAACATTCTGAATTGTTCCCCTTTGTTTGATCTTTAGATTTGAAAGTATTTTTTTCCAGTCAAGTGTATACTACCTGGATTAAGGAAAACATACACATTTGCATATTGAAATACCAGTGTCTATCAGTAGAGGTGTATATTTGTGAGAATAAAATGCGTTCCTTTAAAAGAAATCACTCTTCCCTCACAGGTTTCCTGCTGTGGGAGTCTTTCCTGACTCCTTCAATCAGGGTACCTCCTAAAGAAAGAGTTGTCTCTTTCATGTAATTAGTTCAAAAAAAAGGGAAAGTGGAGCAGTTGCTCCCAGAGAATGGGCACTGCAGACATCATTCAAACTGATGCTAATTTCTTTAGAGTGATCTACTGAAGTGCTAATGATGCAGGCTCATTGCCTCTGGCCTAAATATTCTGAACTTTGCTTCCCCTCTCAGTACTGCACTACCACTACAGTGCAGAATCAAAGTTAGAACTGTGGACCTTCTGCTAAGTAGTAGACATTCTTCATAAGATAAACTACCATAGGAGCATACAGCAAAAGGGATGAAAAAACCTTTCTACAATGTGCAACTGTTCTTTTTCTTAACAACAAAGATAAGTGACAAACTTCTAAGAAAGCCTCACAGACAAGCCACACCTAAAATTTCTAGGGCATAATTATACTCCAAGAACTAAAACTCCATAAGCCTATTGGTGCACTTTTTGTTGTCCACAAGGGTGGTTTTGAACATAGAAAAGTCTGCTTATGTTATGGCAGATACCCAGCAGCCCTGCACTGCAGCGTATCAGCTCTGGCGACAGCCCAGTGGCTGTAGTGTACCAGCTCCGGCAGCTTTGCGGCTGCAGTGGATCAGTTCTTTTACCAGGCGAGAAACCAAGCGAGCACTCGGAGAGTTGGAGAACTCAGGTTTATTACGCCGGCGGGCTCAGAGGAGATGGCTCTCCAGAGTCTGAGCCCGGAAGAAGGGTTTCACAAGGCTTTTATGGGCTATGTCTTCCGGGTCCAAGCTTGGCTAGTTGGACTGGAGTGACGTCAGGCAAGGTAGTAGATGTGGAAACAAATTTACAGAAGCAGATGCATGGGGGAGGACTTGTTGGGGCAGTTGGCTAGACTTTGCTTAGTCATTATGGCTGGGGTCTCTCCTTTCTACATTTTATTGGGACATTTTCTCCTACACTTAGGAATTTAACAATTAGTATTCAATTTATGAATGTCACTGTTCCAAAACTTGACCTCTATCTTAGACTTTTATATTCAGCTTACAAGTCTCACTAGACTATGCATGGATCTAGCAAATTTTAATGAATTTTGAGTAATATTGTTCTCATCTACAAAACAAATTAAATATTTTTAAACATTTATATATTTAATATATTTGATTTATTCTATAGAATTCAATTTTCAGATTTACTATCTTCTGGGTATCTAAGTAATTCTTAAAAATACACTAAATGGGGGTTCCAATCAAGACAGCAGAAGAGAAGGACATGAGCTCACCTCCTCCCACAAATACACAAAAATATGTCTACTTGTGGATAATTCTCATGGAATACTTACTGAAAGCTGGCAAAAGATCTCAGACAGCCCAAATTATAAGAAAGATCACCATGTACCTGAGCAGGACAAACAAACAAAAAGGAATTAGGGCTGGACTTGCACCCTGTGAGGGAGCTATGAAAGGGGAAAGGATCCTTCAACATGGGAAGCCCCTCACTGGTGGGGAGATCAGTCCAGACAGAAAGGAAACTTCAGAGAGATATATACATACACACACAAACACACGCATTCTTTTTTCACATTATCCTCCATCATGTTCCATCACACAAGAATGTATATATGTGTATAACTGGGTCACTTTGCTATACACCAGAAATTGACATAACATTGTAAATGAACTATAATAAAAAGATTTAAAAAAAAAAAAGAAAAAGAAAGGCAGCTTCAGAGGCTCAGAGGATAGTGTGCCCGCTGGTTTGTGGCAGGCAGAATTGAAAATGAATAGAACAGAGGGTCCTAGCTACCTCCCTGCATTTCCTAGCCACAGATACACAACGTGGGTGTGGGCAGTGGCTGGGAGCTGAAACCCAAGCTTCAGATGACAGACACAGGGAGAGTACTGGGATTGGCTGTTGGAGAAAGCCTGAAGGGGCTGGAGTGTGGTAAGGCCCACAATATATGGGTGTACACAGAAGCAGCCCAGGCCTTCCATAGTAGCCTCTTTCTTAGCAGGCTCTCAGCTGTCACAATTCCACCTCTATGAGTTCTGGAAATGTGCAAGCAACAGTGGGTTACCCATAGAGGCAGAATTAAAAATCAGAGCTGATTCTTAGGGGCCCTGACTTAGGGAGCAGGGCTGAAGTCTGAGCCCTCTCAAACAGCTGTGCCATCCACGGACTTATACTGCTGTCACTGGGTTTGTAAACTCAGAGACTGTTGAACTTCCCAGTGGACTACAGGTGATCCTGTGGCTGGGGCAGGTCTGGAATTAGCAGCTGTGGGCTTAACGGGCATGACTCATGGATGCAGGGGCCAGGGTCTGGGTTGTTTCTGTGTACCCCATGATGGGTCTAGATGCGTAACTACTGTGTTCCTGGTACCTGACTTCAGTGGATCTGTGCCTACAGATTTGCCTGGTATATTTGTGAATACAGTGCCTGAGGGACAGCAAGGCTGATTGCCTGAATTCACATGATTAAGAGAGAGCTAATGGCAGTACCAACAGAGTACTTTGCAAGCTCACACAATGGGTGACAGGTGATACTGCAGTGCTCACTCCCCTGTGGACAGGTCTGACAGAGGAATACTCAGGGGCTCCTCTCCCACTGGGAGTGCTCTGATCCTGCCCACTTCACACCAAAGCTCTGATGAATATGGGGGCTTTAATGCCAACAACTGGGGAGGAGATCCAGCCCCAAGAAGGCTGTGACAACCACAGAGTAGAGAAAAACCCTACTCAAAATTCACTGCAGGCTCTGGCCACCACAACACTAGTTAAATCCCCTATCAAGGGGATAACACACAGAAAAGATGCAGCAGGTTCATAGCAATATAGACCTTCTCCAATAAACAAGGGAAATCTTAAAGAATCTAACTTTTGAATAAAAGAACAAGAAAAAGAAGAACCAAAAAAAACTTAAAGTCAGAAAAAGAAAGGAAATAATAAAGATCAGAGGGAAAATAAATAACAGCAATAGAAACAAATCAATAAAATAGAGTTTGTTTGTTTTTTTTTTTGAAAGGATAAACACAGTGAAAAAAATCTCTGGCCAGGATCACCAAGAAGAAGAGATGACACACAAATAAATAAGAAATGCAAGAGGAGAAGTAACGACCAATATTGCAGAAACACAAAATACTGTAAGAAAATACTATGAACAGATATATATCAACAAAATGAAAAATGTAGATGAAATGGACAAGTTTCTAAAATACATACAGCCTGCCAAAATTGAATCAAAAAGAAAAAATTTTTAAAAGAACAAATTTTATATTGAAATGTAGTTTATTTGCAAATTTCAAGTGTACAGCAAAAAATTCAGTTATACATATACATGTATCCATTCTTTTTCAGATTATTTTATTATGTAGGTTATTTCAGAATATTTAGTAGAATTCCCTAAGCTATACAGTAGATTCTTATTGATTATTTTAAATAAAGTAGTGTGTATTTGGGGAAAAGATAATTTGAGCAGACTTATCACTAGAAGTGAAATAGAATCTGTAACAAAAATTTTCCCTGCAGAAAAAGTCCAAGACTAGATGGCTTCAAAGAGAAGTTCTACCAAACATACAAGGAAGATCATATACCTAACCTTCCCAAAATTTTCAAAAAGACTAAGGAGGAGGGAACACTCCTTGACACCAAAACCGAAGACACTCTGCAAAAAGAAAATTACATGCCATTATCTTTGATAAATACTTATGCAAAAATAAACATAATATTAACAAACTGAACCCATCGAAAAATACATAAAAAGGATCACACGGCACAACCAAGCTGGATTCATTCCAGGGTCACAAAGATAGTTCAATATACATAAGTCAATCAAGTGTTACACTATGTAAATAGACAAAAGCTACATGATCATCTCAACAGACAAAGGAAACGTATTTGATAAAATACAACATCTATTCATGATAAAATTTCACCAAAGTGGGTACAGAGGGAACATACCTGAACATAATAAAAGGTATTTGTGACAAACCCACAGCCAGCATAATACACAACAGTTAAAAGCTGAAAATCTTCCTGGTAAAATCTGAAACAAGAAGGATAAGGATGCCCACTCTCACCTATTCAACATAATGCTTGAGGGCTTAGCCATAGCAACCAGGCAAGAAATATAAATAAAAGGTATCCAAATTGGAAGAAAAGAGGTAAAATTTTCATTTTATGTGGATGGCATGATACTATTTATTAAACCCTAAAGACTCCACATAAAAACTGCTAGAATTAATAAATAAAGTCAGCATGGTAGCAAGATTCAAGATTAACAAACAGAAATCATTTGCACTTCTTTAGACAATGAAATATCAGAAAGGGAAGGTACAAAACAATACATTTTAAGATCACAACAAAAAGAAAATACTTAGGGATAAACCTGATCAAGGAGGAGAAAGATTTGTATGCTGAGTAATACAAAATATTAATAAAGAAATTGAAGATGATTCAAGAAGTGGAAAGACATCCCATGCTCTTGGACTGGAAGAATAATGTTAAAATGGCCATACTGGAGTTCCCATCGTGGCAGAGAGGTAATGAATCTTACTAGTATCCATGAAGATGTGGGTTCAGTCCCTGGCCTCACTCACTCAGTGGGTTATGGATCTGGAGTTGCAGTGAGCTGTGGTGTAGGTCACAGATGCAGCTCAGATTCTGTGTTGCTGTGGCTGTGGTATAGACTGGCAGCTGCAGCTCTGATTTGACCCCTACTTGAGAACTTCCATATGCTGAGAATGTGGCCATAATTTTTTTTTTAAAAAAAGACCATACTACCCAAAGCAATCTACAAATTTAATTTTATAAAATCTTATCAAAATATTGAATAAGATTGAATCTTATCAAACAATATTATCTAATTATCCATGACATTTTTAACAGAACTAGAATAAATAATACAAAAATTTATATGGAACCATAAAAGACCAAGAATTGCCAAAGATAGCCTGAGGAAAAAGAACAAAGCAAGAGGCATAATCCTCCCAGAATTCAGACAATCCTACAAAGCTACAGTAATTAAAACCATATGGTTTTGGAACAAAAACAGACATATGAGTCAATGGAAAAGAATAGAGAACCACGTAATAAACACACACATTTGGTTAATTAATCTTCAACAAAGGAGGCAAGAACATACAATGGGAAAAAACAGTCTCTTTAGTAATCAGTGTTGGAAGAGTTGGGAAACAACATATAAATCAATTAAATTAGAACACACCCTCACATCACAGAAAAATAAACTCAAAATGGCCTAAAGATTTAAATATAAGACATGACACCATAAAACTTCTAGAAGATATCATAGATAAGCTATTCTCTGACATAAATTGTACCAATGTTTTCTAAGTTCAGTCTACCAAAACAGGACCTAGTTAAACTTTTGCACAGTAAACTATGTACAAAGCAAAAAGACAAACTATGGACTTGGAGAAAATCATTGCAAATGATGTGACCCATAAGGGGCTTAATTTCCAAATTGTACAAATATCTCAAACTCAATAACAAACAAACAAAAAAAACCAAACAACCAACCCAATCAAAAAATAGGTAAAAGACCCAAACAGACATTTATCCAATGAAGACATACAGATGGCTAATAGGCACATGAAAAGATGCTCAACACTACTAATTATTAGAGAAATGCAAATCAAAACTACAATGAAGTACAACCTCACACCAGTCAGAATGGCCATCATTAAAAAGTCCACAAATAATAAATGCTGGAGAGGCTATGGAGAAAAGGGAGCCCTCCTACACTCACTGTTGGTGGGAATGTATATTGGTATATCTGCTATGGAAAATAATGTGGAGACACCTCAACAAACTAAAAATAGAGTTGCCATATGATCCAACACTCCCACTCATGGGCATATATCTGGAAAAGATGAAAACTCTAATAAAAAAAGATACATGAAGCCCAGTGTTCATAGTAGCACTATTTACAATAGCTAAGCTGTGTAAACAACTTAAATGTCCACTGACAGACAAATAAATGGATAATGAGAATGTGGTACATATACATTATGGAACTCTATTCGGCCATAAAAAAATAATAAAATGATGTTATTTGCAACAACATGGATGGACCTGGAGATTATTATACTAAGTGAAGTCAGACAGAGACAAATATATGATATCACTTGTATGTGGAAACTAAAAAAATTGATACAAATGAACTTACTTAGAAAAGAGGAACACACAACAGTCTTCAACAACAGAAGACTAAGGAAACAATCTTTACAATAAACTTATGGTTGTTAAAGGGGAAATGTGAAGGGCATAAATTAGG
Source organism: Phacochoerus africanus (assembly GCF_016906955.1). Classification (NCBI taxonomy): domain Eukaryota; kingdom Metazoa; phylum Chordata; class Mammalia; order Artiodactyla; family Suidae; genus Phacochoerus; species Phacochoerus africanus. The sequence goes on from NC_062553.1 coordinate 26,688,788, forward strand.
AATTATCATATACACATTACTATATACAAACTAGTTAAGTAACAAGGACCTACTTCATAGCACAAGGAAATCTACTCAATACTCTGATAACATATATGGGAAAAGGCTTTGAAAAAGAATGGATAAATCCAAACACATAATTGAATATTTTGCTGTACACCTGAAACTATTACAACACTGCAAATATACCATATTCCTGTATAAAATTAAAATTTTTAAAATGGATAAAAACTACAATAAATGAAATTTACAAATGCAGTGATCCTAAGTTCTCTTCCATGGTGTAGTATCATGCATACATTTAATGATTTTAAGTTAAAGTGTAATGTTAAATCAATTACTCACATATATTAAATTTGAATTATAAGGCAGTTATTTCAAAACGGTTAGGTTCTCTTAAATATATGTGAGTATATAATTGCACATTTATTCTCTAGCTTTAGTTTCCTAATTTGTAGCTTTCTATTATGCACATGTTGGCCCCTCTTTGGTTATCCTCTATACTTACTAGTTTCTCTAAGATCATTTTTGATAAAACATATTTTTTTCCTTGTTTGGTTTTTTAAATCATTAATTATAAACCACTTGTATTATAGTAACACTTTGATCCTTTAAACTGTTGTCTTAGGATGATTATTCATTGAACAAATACTTTTGTTGTAGCTACCACATGCATGGCTTTGTTTAGAAAATGGCTTTGTCTGGCATAGATGTGATTGGAAAATTGACTAACTGTAATTAAAGCCAGAACATTCCTTTGAATGTGATTTCTTGAGTAAAAATCTGGTTGTGTGTATCTGTTGCCATTTCTATTTTAAATATAAATGTACTAATATCAGAGGACTTTCCCTTAATTTGTTTTCACTTCATCATTAAAACAAATAATCTTTGCTATATGTAAATTTGCATTTTGACTTTCCATGGCACTTTTCTTACCAGTATCCATTTTAATCCTATTCTTTTTTTTTTTTTTTTCCTTTTTGGCCATATCTGCATCACATGGAAGTTCTCATTCTAGGGGTCAAATCAGAACTGCAGCAGGCAGCCTACACCACAGCTACAGCAACACCAGATCCCAGTCACATCTGTCACCTACACTGCAGTTTGTGGCAACATTGGGTCCTTAACCCACTGAGTGAGGCCAGGTATAGAACCCGCATCCTCATGGACACGCTGTCAACCTTCATGCTCATGGACACTATGTCAGGTTTCTAACCCACTGAGCCACAACAGGCACTCCTTAATCCAATTAAAAGTTCCAAATTTCTTCCTGAACTCAACATGGATAAATTTCCTTTTCCTGAAAATGAACTTGATACAACTCAGTTGACCTAGCACAATGAGCTTATTCATGAGAAAATAATAACTGCTTTTGCTTTGGGGCAGCTTCGTTTTTTACTTAGCATTTTATATACTTAAAAAGATACTTTATTTTTAATTCACATATTTTAAACCTTTCTAGAAGAATTAGATGAATTGATTATAACCAGATGACTAGAATTTTGCTTTTAAAATGATTTTTTTCTTGTCCTATAACTTAACAGATCCCTGTTTAGTTTTATACATTAATGACCATGGTTATAAATATTGAGAATTGCTTTAGAATTCTTCAGATAACTGAATGGTAGTCCAGAGGTCAAAAAAGACACATGTATAACTATGCTTCAAAAAAGAATATCTACTCTCCCAACAAAAAACTTATGACATCATTCATCTATATACAACTAATCTATAAAAATTTAAAATTTGAAAATCAAATTATTTTTATTATTTAGTTACTTAACATGAATAAAACAAAATATCATTGTTCCAACATTTATAGTTATAACTATTTATATTTTTGCCAAAGAAACATTAACTTTCATTAACAAAAAATGAATACCTTTCCTCTATAGAAACATCTAGCAAATCATAGTAAAATTATTTGTAAGTTTTGTCTTGATTTGATTTAATATTTTTGAGTTTGCAAGTATTTCATGTAGCTGGAAGGAGAACTAAAAATATATTTCAAGCTATCCACCGCTTTTCAAGCACTCATCAAAACTGCCTACAGAGGAGTTCCCGTCATGGCTCAGTGGTTAAGGAATCTGACTAGGAACCACAAGGTTGCAGTTTCGATCCCTGGCCTTGCTCAGGGGGTTGAGGATCTGGTGTTGCCATGAGCTGTGGTGTAGGTCACAGACGCAGCTCGGATCTGGAGTTGCTGTGGCTGTGGTGTAGGCTGGTGGCTACAGCTCTGATTAGACCCCTAGCCTGGGAACCTCCATATGCTGCAGGTGCGGCCCTAGAAAAGAGAGAAAAACAAAACAAAAAAAAAACTGCCTACAGAAAGCATTTTCACACTTCTATAATAGTTTACCATTTTTACCATAGAACTTTAGCACCAAAATGAAAGAATGAGTAATTGTGAATTCAAAAGCTATTAGCTATAATTTACTAGTATTTCAGAAAGGTGTTAAAACTTTCTTAAAGATTTTCCCCCCAAGTTGTTTCCATTTCGCTGTCTAAATAACACTGCAAATATTACTTGTAGGTAACTGTTTTTAATGAATTCAAACCAATTTTAGGTGCTATAGTATACATAGCCTAAAATGGAGTTCAAAGTATTTTTAACTGTTAGTTTACTGCTCACAAACATTTATTTATACACACTGATAAACATATGATAGATAAGAAGGGTAAGTCTACAATCATTTATGCCAAGAGCCAAAAGGATGGGTAGGGTATGGCAGTGTATGCATGTCTATGTGCATGCGTGTATATATATATACATACATGTATATATGTGTATGTATATATATACACACACAAACACAAATCTTGGTCATCTCCCTATTCTTTTTTGTTGTTTTTCCCACTTAATTAGGTTTTCTTATTTTTCTATTATATTAAAAATCTTTGGCTATGTTTCGCTTAGATAAGCATTTAAAGCCATAAAGTTCTAAGTATGGATTTATCTTGCTTCCACAAAATTTGGCATGTTTTGTTTCATTTTAATTCAGTAGAAAACACTTCAAATTTCATCTTAAGTTTTTCTTTTTCTTATGGATTTTAATACTTTTAAATTTCAAATATTTTAATATTTAAAAATATAATTGTTATCATCTAGTTAAATTTATATATTCTCCATAAATCAATAAATTCATTAAAATTTATTTTATGCTTAGGAGGTGATATATCATAATCAATATCATCATGTACCTGAACAGAATGTACATTATTCCATTGTTAGGTCTGATGTTTTACAAATGTAAATTTGAAGCTATTGTTTGATGGCATTACTTATATGTTTTATAGTTTTACTGATTTTCTGAAGTCCATTACTTTTGTCAATTACAGGAAGAGGGGTGTTAAAATTTCCAACTGCATTTCAGATTTGTGTTTTTCCAATTCCAGTCCCTTTATGTTGTGGCAGTGATGGCATCACTTCTTATCTATTTGAAACAATTATATCTTTTGGTTAAGCTTTATATTCTTGGATGTTATTGCTGCTAATCACCCCTCACTCTAATCTTACAGTTTTTAAGAGTGTTATTTTCCATTCTTCATCACAAAGCAAAAGATTCAAAATTAACTAAGAGTAAAATAAACAGACTTCCAAAGTTGATATATTGTGGCAAAACTAAGAAATATGATTTTTACATTTTGAGGTTTAATCCTTTCCAACATCTACAGGAGTCAACTACAATAGGAGAGTGCCATTCCTGTTTTGTTTCCAAAACCAAAACTCAAAGAAACTGGGAATATTAAAAACTATAAATATACACACTATGCACAAAAATAAACTCAAAATGGCTGAAAGACTTAAATATAAGATAAGACACCATCAAACTCCTGGAAGAGAACATAGGCAAAGTATTCTCTGATATCACCATTACAAATTTTTTCTCAGGTCAGTCTCCCAAAGCAACAGAAATAAAAGAAAAAATAAACCAGTGGGACCTGACAAGCTTTTGCACAGCAAAGGAAACCAAAAAGAAAACAAAAAAGACAACTTACAGAATGGGAGAAAATAGTTTCAAAGGACCCAACTGACAAGGGCTTAATCTCTAGAATATACAAGCAATTTATACAACTCAACAGCACAAAAGCCAACAACCAAATGGAAAATGGGCAAAAGACCTGACTAGACATTTCTCCAAGGAAGACATACAGATGGGCAATAAGCATATGAAAAAATGCTCAACATCACTGATTATTAGAGAAATTCAAATCACGACTACCATGAGATACCACCTCATACCAGTCAGAATGGCCATCATTAAGAAGTCCACAAATGCTGGAGGGGGTGTGGAGAAAAGGGAACCCTCCTGCACTGGTGGTGGGAATGTAAGCTGGTACAACCACTATGGAGAACAGTATGGAGGTACCTTAGAAAACCATACATGGAACTGCCATATGACCCAGCAACCCCACTCTTGGGCATATATCCATAGAAAACTTTCCTTGTAATAGACACATGCACCCACATGTTCATTGCAGCACTATTCACAATCACCAAGACATGGAAACAACCCAAATGTCCATCAATAGATGATTAGATTAGGAAGATGTGGTATATATACACAATGGAATACTACTCGCTCATAAAAAGAACGAAATAATGCCATTTGCAGCAACAGAGATGGAACTAGAGACTCTCATCCTGAGTGAAGTCAGAAAGACAAATACCATATGATATCACTTATATCTGGAATCTAATATAAGGCACAAATGAACCTTTCCACAGAAAAGAAACTCATGGACTTGGAGAATAGACTTGTGGTTGCCTAGGGGGAGGGGGAGGGAGTCAGACAGATGGGGTGCTTGGGATTAATAGATGCAGACTATTGCCTTTGGAATGGATTAGCAATGAGATCCTGCTGTGTAGCACTGGGAACTATGTCTAGTCACTTATGATGGAGCATGATAATTGAGAAAAAAGAACGTATACATGTATGTGTAACTGGGTCACCATGCTGTACAGTACAAAAAAAAATAATGTATTGGGGAAATTAAAAAAATGAAAACAAAATAAAATAAGAAAGTAGTCCTCAATGAAAGAATCAAGAGTTATTTTTAATTTAGTTGAAGGACATTGGTTCGGAAGGAAATATATAGGATTTCATCTTTTCTAAATATATCACTCTGGCAGTACAGTGCTTAAAAGAGGTAAGAAGGATGGAAAAAATCATGGATGATCTTCCTGCTTAAATAAAATTATATCCAAATCCAAAAGAAAAAAGATAACTTTTTATAATTGTATCCTACTGTGGATATCTCAGTAAACATTTTACATGTTCTTTGGGAAAAGAAAACTGTAAATATATTCTACTCTAGTAATTTTTTAAAAAGGTGATATTATACTAGAAAGGAATTCCTTTTCATGGCTATAAAAACAGATCTTGGGAATGTAACAATATTTGTCTTGGATAGAAAATAATTTTCAAACATGTAGAAAAAAAATTACTCAACTCCATCTACAATGTTAGGAATAATGCCAACAGATATGCTTTTAGTTATATCTGACTTTATTTTTTACTTTTTCAACATTCATCTCTTATATGTATAGTGATTACAGATCTATATGCTAGTGTGTATTCTGGAATATGATACCATCAAAATATTCAGATGGTATTATTAGACTTTTATATCTAACCATTCTATGTTGAGAATTATTTAGATGTTTGCTTCCCTAAGTTGGTGGTTTTATCTTGCTTTTTAGGGCCACACTGGTGGCACATGGAAGTTCACAGGCTAGAGGTTGAATGGAAACTGCAGCTGCTGGCCTACACCACAGCCATGGCAATGCAGGATCCAAGCTGCATCTGTGACCTATACCAAAGCTCGTGGCAATGTTAGATCCTTAACCCATGAACAGGGCCAGGGATCAAACCTGTGTCCTCATCGATACTAGTTGGGTTCACTACCACTGAGCTACAATGGGAACTCCCTTGGTGGTTTTATATTGTAATTTGAGGAAATATTAAAATCAGTATCTTTATGTGGTATATATACACAATGCCATACTACTCAGCCATAAATAAGAACAAAATAATGCCATTTGCAGCAATATGGATGGAACTCTCACACTAAATGAAATAGGTTAGAAAGACAAATACCATATGATATTACATATATCTGGAATCTAATATATGGCACAAATGAAACTTTCCACAAAAAAGAAGTGAATGGATTTGGAGAACAGACTTGTGCTTGCCGAGGGGGAGGGAGTGGGATGGACTGGAAGCTTGTTGCAAACTATTGCATTTGGAATGGATAAGCAATGAGATTCTGCTGTTGAGCACAGGGAACTGTATCTAGTCACTTGTACTGGAACACGAGGGAGGATAATACGAGAAAAAGAATGTATATACAAATGTGTGACTGGGTCACTTTGCTGTACAGTAGAAAACTGACAGAACAGTGTAAACCAACTATAGTAGAATAAATAAAACAATTAAAATAAAATCAAACAAAATTGACATCTTTAGATAAAAACACAAATTTATAACGTCATATGTATTTTAGCTAGGTTACCAAAAAAGTAATCCAAACACATTCAAAATTATTTAAATTATCTTATATTTTAAAAATTGGGAACTAGGAAAGCCAGTAGTGCTTTTAATTCTGTGTCTATGGTATTATTAAGAACAAGGGTACTTTTCATTTTTTTGTTGTATGGGCCACAGCATGTTTCATTTGCCTCTTAATTTAGTTCTCATCATAAGCACAATGTGACTATTATAATTCTGGCATTCCATTTACAGATGTAATATAAACCAAAAAATATAATGTCCATCTTCCATGTGTTTCTTTTTAAGAGAAAAAACATTTTTCTTGGTTATCCTACAGCAGAACTCTCCTCATTGGCCCAAACTGAATCAAATTATGATTCAAAAGAATAATCATTGTTAACAAAAATGATCGTCATTGGTTTAAGCTACTCTAATTTAGTCTACATCTGGAGGCAGTCACTCTATGTAAGTACATAAATTATTATATTGCTATTGTGCTAGCGTGTATGTGTTTTTTTTTAATATACATCCTTGGGTTTGTCAGTTACATAACCTAAAATCTTCATTAAATCTGAGGTCCATATTCCACAATTAAGGTATACTTGCCATTGAGCAGTTCCAGAGATGTTGCTAATTAATGAAATCAAAGTTTGAAATAATTTTTATGGAACAAATTGACAGCTTGTTAATTAGTAAAATCAATTTTATGAATTGAATTAAATTGCTTAAATTAGTGAATTGGTTAACGTGTGCATCAGCTAAAATACTGTAGAGAGACAGTGCATGTGCATGAATGAAATATAAGAATTTAGTAAGCCCTCCATTTTTTAGCATTCAGAACGCTGTGTGAGGGTTTTTTTTTTTGGGGGGGGGGGATATTTCTGTGTCCAGATACAGATTATAGAAGACAGGCGGCATTTGATCCCTTTTATAGGACTGACTGACCTCAGCGTCTAGAATAGAATCATGTTGCCTTATATAAAATTTTTCATGAAGAGGAAGTTTAAAGACAGATGTGCTCTTGTCAGTTTGAAGTACCAATGGTTAGTATCTCTTTCTTGTACCATCTGCAGAGATGTAATATCCAGTGTTTAAAATTGGCCAGAGTAAGAGGATCTACCTCCTGGAAATTAAAAAAAAAATGCTAGATAAAATTTTTGGTATGTATGATGAATGTTTGTATGTATTCGTTCATACAATCATCGAACTGGCTTAATAGTACACCACTGGTTTAAAGTAAGTAATTCAAAGAGTGGGAGTGCATGAAGTGACACAACAGATTAAATGATCAGTATGCTTACATGCCTCATTATTAATATATGATCTACATACAGTAGAAGATTTTGGTTTGAGACTGGCTTTCACACTTTCAACATTGTAAAAAAGAAAGGAAGGAAAAAAGGAATGAAGGAAGAAATGTAGCCCTTAATATCCTCTAAATATTATCCCTCTACGTACAAAAGCAAAGAAAAACAAAGCAAAAAGCAAAAAAACTAGTAATTATGAACAACTGAACTGTCATGGAATTTCAAAAAAATCATCTTATTCAGGTTTATATAGTTAATTTTATTTCTGTTATTAAGAAAGAAGAATATGATTTGGATAAGCAATCAAAAATTTTACTAAAATGTCACATCTCTCTCATGCTCTCTGTCTCTTTCTTTCCCCCCAGCTTTCTCTGCATATATTCTTATCGGCCAGCTATTTCTAAATAATAAACACCAATACTCATTTATTCTCATTAGGCAGGTTTTAGGCTGGCTATGGGGTTGGATAATCTATGCTGGGTTTGGCTGAGCTCTTCTGCTAAAGCTGAAGCTCCATCTGTGCTTGGCTCCTCATCTTGATTAGGCTTAAGTCTGCATCATGCATGTGCATTCTATGTCCCCGGCTGAAGTGGTGGCACCACCCCAGTGGTGTTATTTTTATGAGATGATAGATTTGCAAGAGCCAAGCCCTAGCAAGTAAACCTATGAAAATTACCCTCCTACTATTCAAAGCAAGTCACAGAGCCAAGTTCAGAGCTAAAAACTGGGAAGTGGAGTCCCAAGATGAAGTAAAAACATCATATAATCAAGCTCAATATTTTTCTAAAAAAATCAAATTAGGGAAATTATATCCAAAGTTTCACAGAAATAAACCTGTACAAACCTGGCATCTATACCTAAGATTTGTAGGAAGAGAAAATGTATTGAGACCAATACACAGACAACAATCTTAATGAGCAGGAAGATTCATGGTCCAAGAGAATATTTTACAAATGTGCTTAAATGCATTTATAAAAAATTAAGAAACTTTAAGCATATAGTGGAAAATTCATAAGGGATGGGTGAATTTGCCTCAGTTTGAATGACCAGGATTCTATTCTGAGGATTCTTGTCTCATGTCACATTATTCTCATGGTACAGCAGGCAGCAAGAACTTCCTCTTCTTTTTTTGTTCCTTTTGTCCTCAGGTCCCATGGAGGAAAACGAAGATGCAGATGTCCAGGCAGACATGTACACAATATGTCCATGTTATATGTCAGAAATGAGCTTAGAGAACTCTTGTGCTTATAAGGGAGGTGATAGCAAATATACTCAGTCTTTGTTCTGGAGGGAGGCATTACTTTTATTTTTTGGACAGCAAAAGTAACCCTCTCATCTAGAAGGAGACACTGTATCTTAGGATGTTCACTATGAAAACATCCTTAAAATGTTTTCAAATTATTTGAACCTCTGATTTTCTTGTGGGGTAGAAGAGAACATTACTCTCTGGAAGACATATTTTGTTAGTAAGTCTGCTTTACTCCAACTAATCATAAATCATTTATTTGTAATTCAAATAATCTACAGAACATCAAAAAATATTATATAAAAAGTAATTTTATATTACCAATAGAGAAAAAAATAACAAAGTGGTTAATATTTAGGTTCATGTAATCATTGAATAAATGAGTTAAAGCACAAGCTTTAAAGTCAGAATTCTGATTTTAAATTGCCAAGTACTAGCTGTGTAAGCAAGGGACTACTATTTAACATTTGGGGATCTTTCTTGAGCCTTTATATTTGGGTCATTTGTAAAATGAGAATCTTCATCATCATTTTCTTCATCATCACCACTGCCATTGTCATCATAGTTACCATAGCAACTATGTTATAGGATGAATGTTTAACATAGTGAAAGTACTTAGGAAAGTGTCTATTAGGAAAATCAAAACTACAATGACATACCATCTCACACCAGTGAGAATGGCCATCATTAACAAGACAACAAATAACAAATGATGGAGAGGGTATGGAGAAAAGGATACCCTCCTTCACTGTTGGTGGGAATGTAAATTGGTACAACCACAAGCAAAAACAGTGTGGAGGTACCTCAGAAAACTAAATATAGAACTATCATATGACCTAGCAATCCCACTCCTGGGCATATATCCAGACAGAACTTTCATTGAAAAAGATACACGCCACCCCTATATTCACTGTAGCACTATTCATAATAGCCAAGACATGGAAACAACCTAAATGTCCATTGACATATGAATGGATCAAGAAGCTATAGTATATATACACAATGGAATACTACTCAGCCATAAAAAGAACAAAATAATGACATTTGCAGCAATATGGATGGAACTAGAGACTCTCATACTGAGTGAAGTCAGAAAGATAAATATCATATGCTATCACATATCTGGAATCTAATATATGGGACAAATTAACCTATCTAAGGAAAAGAAAAAAAAATCATGGACATAGAGAACAGACTTGTGGTTGCCAAGTGGGGAGGGGGAGGGAGTGGGATGGGCTTGGAGTTTGGGGTTAGTAGATGCAAACTATTGCCTTTGGAATGGATTAACAATGAGATCCTGCTGTGTAGCACAGTGAATTATAGTCACTTGTGACAGAACACGATGGAGGAAAATGTGAGAAAAAGAGTGTGTGTGTGTGTGTGTGTGTGTGTGTGTGTACTGGGTCACTTTGCTGTAAAGCAGAAACATTTTTTATTAATCAATGAATTTTATTACATTTATAGTTGTACAATGATCATCACAACCAAATTTTATAGCATTTCCATCCCAAACCCTCAGCCTGTCTCCCCCCCCCCAACCTGTCTTATTTGGAAAGCAGAAGTTTTTTGAAGTCTGTGAGTCAGTATCTATTACACAAAGTTCATTGCGTCCTTTTTTTAGATTCCACATGTAAGTGATAGCACATGTTGTTTGTGTCTCACTGTCTAACTTCACTTATGATAATTTCTATGTCCATCCATTCTGCTGCAAATGCCATTATTTTTTTCCTTTTAATGGCTGAGAAATATTCCATTGTGAATATGTATAACATCTTCTCTATCCACTCCTCTGTCTATGGACATTTAGGTTGTTTCCATGTCTTGGCTATTGTATAGAGTAGTGCAATGAACATTGGAGTACATGCATCGTTTCAAGTCATAGTTTTCTCTGGATAGATGCCCAGGAATGGGATTGCTGGATCAAATGGTAATTCTATTTTTAGTTTTCTGAGGAATCTCCATACTGTTTTCCACAGGGGTTGCACCAATCTGACATCACAGATATCTAACTAGATGTATATCCTTCCTATTATCTCTTACAACTTAAGACTTCTCCTGTTGTTATTTCCCATTTATCACTGTGAATGAAGGAAACATCAGTAGTATCAATGGTTGTTCTGAACACATCAAAGATATGAGCATTAAAACCCTGGCATGCTGTGTTATGATGGATGAAGTCAATAGCTATGTGGTGATTACACACACTCTGTGGAACTCCAGATGCATCCATCGGAGAACGGAAAAATAGATTCCCTATCCTTTTAAAACAGGCATGTTTTCTTTCCAGATCTTTTCCTCTTTATACCAGCTTGTCTAGTCTTTGTTCAGAATAAGCCAGTCTAATTGAAAACCTGTGAATATCTATATTATTTCTTTCTGAAATATCTTTGTTGGAGATATGGCAAAGAAGAAAAAATGAACCTCAATGTTAACTTTTCAAGCAAATGTGTCAGTGACCCTCTTGGCTGATTATTATTAGTCTAAGGTTTTTAGTTGCACAGCTATAAAGTAGTGTAATCTAATATGTATTTTCTTCAGAAAAAGAAAATAAATTCTACAGTTAAATAAGTTACATTAGGTGAACCATGTTTGGAGATTCTTGAGACAAATTACCCTTAAAATTTTCTGTGATGCTCCCATAATGTAAAGAAATATGTTTTAATATCCAGGACTTTAAAAAAAGTAATATCAGCTCTACCCAAATTTTCTAAAGAATGCATTTATTATACTACTTAGTCCATAGGATAAACAGTCTAGATCCAAGAGCAAAATTTACATCATCAAGAGCTATCATGCTTTTACTTCTTTATTTCTATATGTTGCTTCATTCTGTAGAGGGAACTTCTTTGTATAGTATGAAAAGGACCTATGTAGGTTTGCATTCACTCTGATTGGTAAAGAGCTTTAACTAGACCCATCTAGGTCTTGGGCTTGTCAATGAAATGATCTCTGATGCAAGCAGTACAATTACTTGCCCAGCAAGGGTTACATGGTTGGCTTAGGAAGCAAAAAAGAGGCCTTAAAGAAAATGAGGAATCGAGATATGCCTTCTGCGTATTATTGTATTTTACCAAATTTATTTGAAGAGGAATTTTTTAAGAAATATCTAAAAAAATTTTTTTGCAGAGCCTATCTAGATATTGAAATTATATATTTAAGGGCCTCACCCATAGCATATCAAAGTTCCCAGGCTAGAGGTCAAAATAGAGCTACAGCTGCCTGCCTACGCCACAGGCACAGCCACAGCCATACCAGATCTGAGCCCTGTCTGCGACCTGCACCACAGCTCACAGCAACACCGGATCCCAAACCCAATGAGCAGGTCAAGGATGAAACCTGCATCCTCATGGATGCTGGTCACATTCTTTTCCACTGAGATACAATAGGAACTCCTGAAATTTTTATATTTATTTATAGTCCAGCTCATAAGAATATTAGTGTGACCAACTAATTCTATCTATATGGGATTCTTTCCATTAACATGAAGAAATACAACATATTTTGAATTTCATGTTCATGCTTGATGACTTGAAAATACATTGTAGCTATATTTTTGAAAAAAAGAAAAAACATGAGGATTTTTTAGACATTGGTGACATATTTTAAAAACTCACAATGTGTTACGTAATCCACTGGTAGACCCTTGTACTTTAAAGACCTTTTTCACACACAAAGTCAGGGTTGGATAATCTAGCCAAGACATTGAGTGAGAAGTGCTTTGATGCTTAGCTACATAATCAAACTATGTGACAATGGGAATTAGGAAGGTCAAATGAAAAGAAGTGGTGACAAATGGGCATTGATTTCAGGTCACTGAAGTATATCTCAACCAGTAAAGTGGCCATCCCAAGTTGTTAAGAATTTCACAGTCCACAGAAAATAGAAAGGATTCTAACACTGATATGTGAAAAAACGTTAAAACATGTTTTTTCTTAAAATATGTGATAACCTGATTCAAAATTAACAAATATAACATCCAGAAGAAACATTCTATATTTATATTTAAGCTTTCCCATGTGTTACAACTCAATGTTTATAAAGGTTGGTATAATGTGAATTGTATACAATTAGAAAAAGTAATTAATATTAACAATTGACTTGCAAGTAAAATTCAGAATTTTAGCCAGGGACTATTAAATTTACACATTAAATTAAAATTTAGTCATTTGTGTTTCAAACTAATCAAATGTATGTTGTTTTTAGCCTCTCACTAACCCAAGGAAGAAAAACAGAAATAATCCCTAATAATCCCTAATTTTATTTGCTCTGTTATCACTCAGAATTAGTCATCAATCATGTTTTGCTACTTTTAACTCATAAAAAATTTTCATAAAACTCTACCTTTTCATTGCCTTCTGACCTCCCTAGTTCAGACTTAAATTATTTGTCTAAATTACTGAAGTAACATCTAACTATTCTAATTCCAGATTTTTTTTTCCTCATAAAAATCAATAATTCTGCTGGGTTGTATAAGTTGTTTATATATTCTAGAGATTAAGCCCTTGTCGGTTGCATCATTTGAAACTATTTTCTCCCATTCTGTAAGTTGTCTTTTTGTTTTCTTTTTGGTTTCCTTTGCTGTGCAAAAGCTTTTCAGTTTGATGAGGTCCCATGGGTTTATTTTTGCTCTAATTTTGACTGCTTTGGGAGACTGACCTGAGAAAATATTCATGATGTTGATGTCAGAGAGTGTTTTGCCTATGTTTTCTTCTAGGAGTTTGATGGTGTCCTGTCATATATTTAAGTCTTTCAGCCATTTGGAGTTTATTTTTGTGCATGGTGTGAGGGTGTGTTCTAGTTTCATTGCTCAACATCTTAACTGATTATAAGAGAAATGCAAATCAAAACTACCATGAGATATCACCTCACACCAGTCAGAATGGCCATCATTAATAAATCCACAAATAACAAGTGCTGGAGGGGCTGTGGAGAAAAGGGAACCCTCCTACACTGTTGGTGGGAATGTGAACTGGTACAGCCACTATGAAGAACAGTTTGGAGATACCTTAGAAATCTATACATAGAACTTCCATATGACCCCACAATCCCACTCTTGGGCATCTATCCGGACAAAACTCTACTTAAAAGAGACACGTGCACCCGCATGTTCATTGCAGCACTATTCACAATAGCCAGGACATGGAAACAACCCAAATGTCCATCGACAGAGGATTGGATTCGGAAGAGGTGGTATATATACACAATGGAATACTACTCAGCCATCAAAAAGAATGACATCATGCCATTTGCAGCAACATGGTTGGAACTAGAGAATCTCATACTGAGTGAAATGAGCCAGAAAGACAAAGACAAATACCATCTGATATCACTTATAACTGGAATCTAATATCCAGCACAAATGAACATCTCTTCAGAAAAGAAAATCATGGACTTGGAGAAGAGACTTGTGGCTGCCTGATGGGAGGGGGAGGGAGTGGGAGGGATCGGGAGCTTGGGTTTATCAGACACAACTTAGAATAGATTTACAAGGAGATCCTGCTGAGTAGCATTGAGAACTATGTCTAGATACTCATGTTGCAACAGAAGAAAGGCTGGGGGAAAAATGTAATTGTAATGTATACATGTAAGGATAACCTGACCCCCTTGCTGTACAGTGGGAAAAAAATAATAATAATAAAAAAATAATAAAAGTAAAAAAAAATCAATAATTCTTCTCTAAAGTCCAAACTTGACATCTTATTCCCCACCTTTCAACAAATCACAATCAGTTACTATCAGAGTTTGGGCTCCTTCTTATGTATATGTACAAAGAGTTATACAACATGACCTCTGCCTATGATCAAGCTTTATCTGTTGGAATTTCATGAAATAAACAACTGAGTGTCTCCATACATATGTGACTGACCTTAGGATGCATTCTACAGCATGTGTCTTAGCTCTTGGCTCAACCTGGCTAATAATACTTATTACTGCCAATAATAAGAATTCTAAAAGTAAGACAAACTTCAGAGCTGATCAACTCGCTATTACAAAAAATATAACCAGGAGTTCCCATCGTGGCTCAGTGATTGATGAACCTGACTAGGAACCATGAGGTTGTGGGTTCAATCCCTGGCCTCACTCAGTGGATTAAGGATCCGGCATTGCCTTGAGCTGTAGGTTGCAGATGTTTTGGATCCCACATTGCTGAGGCTGTGGTGTAGGCTGGCAGCTGTAGCTCTGATTAGACCCCTAGCCTGGGAACTTCCATATGCTGCAAGTGCAGACCTAAAAAGACTCTGTGTGTGTGTGTGTGTGTGTGTGTGTGTGTGTGTGTGTGCGCGCGCGCATGCGCGCAATATCTAGGAACTTTCAATCTTTCAACTCTACCACTTTTGGTACTGATTTCACTGCCATAATAGTAGCCATTCAAGCTTCACATATACACATAACAATATTTTTAGAAATGAAAGGTATGATAATTTTCTGTGATTTTTCTTTAGGAGACAGGAAATTGTACATTTTTCCTCATATATCATCAGACATGTTAGAATTGGATAACATAATCATTTCTGAACCAGTCACATTCAGTGAGGAATGGGATTATCTCTAGAATAATCAGAGCTACCATTGAAGGTCTGAGTTGGGCAATGGAAACTGTGGGAGATATGGCACTTGAACAAAATTGGCATTTTATTAAATAGAAACAATGAGGGAATGGCTATTATTTTGCCTATGAACTTGCTAGGGAGGATTCCCTAACCTTAAACATCATTTAAAACATAGGTCAGACATTATGTTCTTAAGCCAATCCTCTCAAATTCCCTTCACCCTTGTGCCAGAGTAAGTAGGTAAATCATTCTTGGGGCTCTAATAGTAGGTTATACCTATCATTCAGTACTAGGGTTATTTGCTACTGTAATTCGTTCTTCTAATAATCTCTGAGTTCTGAGGGGGAAGAAAAGCTTTGTATTTGTTTTACTGCACCCAATATGGTATTTCAACAATATCTGTTGGATGAATTGCTGAAGACTGCAAATTATTCAGTCACTAAAATGTTCTAGTAAAACCACCTTTTTGAGTAATTTAGAAAAACTTTGGGTTTTCGAAAATAGTAATAGGAATTTGCTTTACGTTTCCTTTCTTATAGTCTTCTCAAAACATGTTATAATTACAAAGTAAAACACTGAGTATGAAGTTTCTTAGGGATCAGATCTCTGATATACTCTGCTATTTTTAAGTCTTTCTTGAGGTCCTGTTTGTTGTAGTTCTTTCAGCATTTAGCCACAGTGTATTCCATGCACATTAAATAAATATGTATGATGAAATATACTAAGAAGATTTACATTTTAATTGCTATGCAATATACCATCTTATTTAGTTCTTGTTACATATATATCTTTATTCATTAGCATGTTGCTGGAAATACCACCTAGGATCTCAGAAGGTTCAAGTTAATGCTTATTGGCGAGAGTCAAGGGAATGTTCACCCCTTTAAAGCTAGATCAGTAGCTTGTAATTCTCAACTGACATCAGTTAAATGAGAGATATTCTCAGACACAAAAAATGTCAAGGCCTCTATCACCAAAGGGAGTCTATGCTATTGGACTAAGATCTTTGTTTTGCCAGTATGTGTCTTTTAGTTCCCCTGAACTCTGAGTGTCTGGTCACATCACTTACTCCTCTTTCTTTTTCAATTTCCTTTATACCAGGTATAATCTCACTGTGCATTTTAAACCTGTCTCTGTCATCAACACAAGAACTTCAATTCTGCCAGATGCCAGATAAGCCCTTTTGCCTGGGATTTTATCCCCCATAGGATTTTATACACTGAGTTCCTTGTTTCCATCTCCCAAACCTCATCAATTACCAAAATATTGCGCTAAACCATTTATATAACTCATAGTCACCCAAAAGCAAACTCTGTGACATTTTGGAACATTTTCTTCAACAATTCTTTCTTCCTTCCTTTTTTTTCCTTTCTTTCTTTTGCTCTGAAACCTGATTCTTATTTGAGTTGACTGTTGCAATGACAAAGTATCAGTGTTTTATTTTTTTCTGTACTTCTGATCTACTGAAACTCAAGGTAGGGTAGTTTTCTTCCTTGCTCTTCCTGAGGTCTCCTTCAAATTGTTCTTTCTCTCTCTACCAGACAAATAAAAAGTTATTCAGCTATGAAATCAGACTCTGTCACCATTATTGCTTAATCATCTCCTTTTCGATGGGTCATCTCCCTGACATGGAGACTTTAGCTCATGCCACACTGATGCAGTCTCCAGCACAGCTACTGTCCTGAATCTCAGTAATTTCAATGTCTTTGTGAATTACTCTCCCATTATCCTGGTCTCTCAGTTTCCTGATATTATCTCTTGAAATTATCAGGTCTCCATCCCAATCTTAGCACTCTTGTGAGTGTTATATATGAGATGTTTTCATTATCAATAGCTCCACCTACTATGTTAACTCAATTACAAGCACCTCACTCTCCAGCTACCACCTCCCATTCTCCCAATTTCTTCACTGAATATACTTCAGTCTCAGTGAGCTCTATAAAACATTGATTCCACTAATACCCCTCATCCTGATTCTAGCCTTCTTTTTTTGCTCACAGCTTTAATCCTATGTTTAATTATTACATAACATCTAATTGTTTTCTCATTTTTTGCTTTGCTGTAGTAATATGGCAAATTACAACCCTGACTATATCAAATCTCTACTCACATGGCATCCACATATTAACACTGAGAAACTCAGCTAGAAAAGCACCATACACACATAACCACTCCAACTGTTCTGAAGCTAAACTGATGATCACTTACCTCAAGTGGTAACATTTCTTATTTTAATAGGCAATTCTATAATATCTCCCTAGTCCTTTTTCTTCCTCATTCTTCTAAGTGACTACTTCAGTACTTCTCCTTTTTTTTTTGACCTATATCTTTCCTTATTTCCACTCTCAAAATATGATCTAAGAGAAGCAATCACAAGAGAAAATCCAAAAACCCTGCTACTTGCATGTACCTGTACCCATATCTTCTGTGATTCATGTCAGGATGAATGAACTGTCTGTCCTAGCAAAGAGCAGCACTTTCATTTTATATTATACCTCATTTTTCTTTACTACATGAGAACATGGGAACATTTCTCCAGCAATCCTACTGTCTTGCTCTTATAATATCAATCTCCTCTCTACAGGAGCATCTCTAGGAGCATAAAAACCAGATGTTATTTTTCCAATATAAGTATGCCTTTTTAAACCCAATTTTCACACCAGGTTTTGAACCATTTGTTTCCTGTTTAAAATTCATTAAAGTTTTTTTTTTCTATAATTGGTGTCTGTAATTTGTCTCCCTATATTCTTTCTTCAACCCACTCCTTTCAGCCTTTTGTCCCCAGAATTTCATTATAATTGTTCATATTACAGGCATAGGTGGCCTCCAAATTGCTATATCAAAGGACCAATTTTTCAGTACGTTTTTCACTTAACTTCTAACATATCTTCTGTAAAGTTGATTACATTCTTACAATTGCGATGTTACAACTCCAGTAAAGTTTATTACATTCTTGCACTTTAGTTGTTCTCCAGAAAATACCTTTTCCATTTTTTTCCTACCTCTCTATGCACTCAAACTCCTTTGCTGATTCTTCTTCAACTGCCTGCTGAAATGCCCTCAGTGCTAATCCTTGGATTTTTTTTTTTAATGTCTATGCTTCTTCCTTGGTGATTTGATTGACTCTCCTCTCTTTAAATAACTTCCTGTGCTGATATCTGCCATAGTTATATTCCCAACTTTGATTTCCTATTGAATTCAAATTTGTCATGTCCAATATGTGAAAAAATGAACTCCTATGCCCCAAATGTGTTCCTCTTGCAATCTTTTCATCTTATTAAATGAAACTCAGGAAAAAAAATAGTCTTGGAGTCATCAATGACTGGTCATCTTTCTGTCTCTATCACTATTTCACTCTTTCCTCCTCTCTCCCTCCATCCCTCTTTCTCTGCTTCACCAACACATAGAAGCTACCAACAAATCCTTTTGGCTATAATTACAAAATATATACATATGTGATCATTTACTCCTTTTGGGAACTTCCTCATCTAACCACTGCCATTTCTAGATAATAGTATTATAATATCTTTCCAACTCTTCTAACTACTCATGTCTTCGCCTTCTTTCCATATATTTTGTATTAATTAAACACAAAACATATAATGTCTCTTATCTGCTCAAAGTTCTTCAACGTCTTATTAAAAGGTAAAGTTCTTATCACTGCTATAGCAAAACTTGCACCAAAGGGCAACAGAGAAGGATAACAATTCAAGGCTATTGCAAAAGAGAAGAGAAACCATTGTTTCAGTCTGAACACAACTTGACTGAAATAAAGGGCAAGGGGAGACATAAGCACTGTAGTGAGCTAATGGAAAAATACTGGAGGATGGTAAGGCACTATGTTTGCTAATTGGATTTATCCAAAGGCAAAATAGCTTCTCATATCTTTTAAGACAGAAGGTAGTTTTACAAATTTGGGCAAGACATGCAGAGAAGTTAAGTTTCACCACTCCCACAGAAGTGTGTGCAGTAAATGTGCTATCTTCCTTGAGGATTCTAGTTCAAAAGGATGTTTCCCCAGGTTCTTCAGAGACATTCCAAGTTTTGAAAGTAGCAAGAGGCTTTTTAAAGAATTTACATCTCAAAGGTACAGAGGTACTAAAAAGGAATTTACAAATTTTCTAAAGTAAAGGTGCTAAGGAAAAGGACATATAGAAATATCTATATATCTCTCTATATCCTTATACACTTGTATATGTACTCATACATACATGTATGTTTACATATCTCTATAGCTCTCTAGTTTCTCTTTATATTTTTGGCTTTGAATCCTGAATAAGACAGAGCAGAACTATGAGTCTGTCTTAGATAAAATTTGCCAGAGGCAGACACTGAAATAAAGATTCATAAGCAAGTGACTTGTTAAGGTAGAGTGTGAAGGAGCAGGACTAGGGATGGCAGAGAGCCAAGCAAAGGTGCTATTTCTGAGGAAGATCCAGTGAAGTCAATCCTATAGTGAGTTCTAGAGTGTAAATTTACCATTAAGGTTTATCAATCATCAATCCTAGAGTCAAGTAAAGTCAGTTTTCACAATTCTATACTGACAGTCGTTGGCTGTGGTTTGAATAAAGGCAACATATACTTTCATTCACTTTAGGCTCTCTGTCCAAGAGTCTGAAGCAGTAATAGCATCCCCAGAAAATTCTCTGACAGTGGCATGCTGCCACTGATTAGAAACTGAAAAACAGCCAGAAATGCTAAAAATGAAGTTGTATCACTGTTTTTATTCAGAAGCTTCTATATATCTATAGCATATGGGATCTTTATACTATAGTAAGTTTCCAGGGGAACTTTTCAATTAAGTAAGCATGGCCCTACCTCTGCAGTATGACTCATCTTTGCAAACTGGGCTTAATATTTCTAGAGATAACATTTTATATTTTCATAAGTTCCTTTAGTCTCAACTTAATAAAGTGATAAATACAAGACTTTGAGCGCTGGGCACTGAGTGACTGAAAATCTTATTTCTATACAAAGAAGAATGTCTATCAAATTTCAATTTTAGAGAGTTTACTTGCTCTGTTTTCTCCCAACTTAACACACAAGCAATTTTACAGTTAAATTCCAAGTGGAAAAGCCAAATACTTTTGCTTATTTCACAAGTGAATAAAACAGTGACTTATCCATGATGATTCCTTTCTTCTGAATTTCCAAATATATTCAGTTAAAAGTACTTTATACTTCTAGCAGTAAGTGGTTTTGAGTTAGTTGATAGTTTGTACCCTATATTCTCTTCTAGACTTTTATTAATATTAAATAGAAGAAATTTTCCACCATCTTGCAATAGAGGTAACTTTTCTTAAATAATGCTACACATTATCTTTGTTTTTATTCCTAAAAATGAAACTTTGATGGTATGAAGTCTAATATCTTTCCACATATAGCTGTCTTATAGATCATAAATATAATAAACAATAATTAAAATAGCAAATATTTTAAAAAGAAAAGAAAATAAAAGACATAATTATAGAATATAAGTAGAACAAATAAAGAGAAATCTACTATTTTAATGGCTGTGGAGTGAAATCAAGTCTAGTTTTAAAAATATTTCTCACATTTTGAGAAAGTCTTGTGAACTGCCCAATTTTTTGCATATGATTATTTCAAATATTGAGATAGCATATCACAACCTTAATAGATTTTTTTAAAGAACAGTTTTAGATTTACAAAAAGTAGGGGAGTGTCCATATACTCTCTCTCCATTCAATTCCCCCTACTAATAGCATCTTTCTTAGGTTGATACATTTATTATAACTGGTCAACCAATATAGATACATTATTAGTAACTGAATTCCCTGGTTTACATTAGCATTTCTTCTTTCTGTTGTACAGCTCTATGGGTTTGGAAAATCATGTCATTCATCTCCCATTACAGTATCAAACAATAGTTTCACTTCCCTGAAAATGTCTTGTACTCTATGTATTATCCCTTCTTCCCTCCTATCTGAAGCCCTGTAAACCATTCATCATAGTTTTGTATTTCAATTACATCTTCTGTTAGTTTTTATAGCAGCAACAAATTCTTTAGGTACCTACAAATCAGTTGATCAAGGGAATTACTGACTTTTTCAGACATTAAAGGTCAGTTGTGACCTAGAATAAAATGTTTGCCTCAGCAGAAATTAAGGCTTTTATTTGCTTCTCCTTTCTCCTTCATGCTTGGAATTTTGGCCATGGAATATATGTCCTGATGAAGATCCCAAAACAGAACATCAAAGAAGCAATATCTGATTGAGGGAAAATCAGGAATTAAGAAAATATTCCTGGGAGAAAGAAACCTAGCAGAGATTTCCAAATCCTTTCGGAACTCTTTCTAGTGAACCACAGTGACTACGTAATGATTAAGACAACAGAACCATGAGTAAAAAAAGAAACAGGAAACTCAAGTTTCCTAATAAAAAGCACCCAAAGGAGTATTTTATAAGTGGACCAGTTGACAAAGGATGAAATGTACTGAAACGGTTGTTCTCTACCTGGAGAGTCCATCTGTTGAGAGCTCTAGTAACTTGAATAGGAAGCTCCAACACTTTGTGGGGTTTTTTTTGCTCTTTTATCACTACTTTTCTCTTAAGAAGAAATTTCATAATGTAAAAATTAAATGTTAGGTAAGTAGAGAAATAAATTTTTCCAATCTGGTTGGAAAAATTTGTATGACCTTGAAAACATTATATGAAAAAATGAATTGAAAATATATTTATATTTAATCCTTCTCTCTACTATAGGTAAATATGTTCAAATGTGTGTCTTGAATCATAGTCAAGATTATAAGTTTGGGAAATTTGTGGTATCAACTAATTATCTTGATACTTATATGCAATCAGCTATATCAGATTATAATTTACTTACATATTCTAGATGAGACTTTGCAAATTAGCAATTAATACAAATTATCAGATGAATACATATAAAAATAAAATATGTTGCCTCTCAAAATAGAGACATCAGACTATTGACAATGTAGTATTCTAACTTGATCTACAGCTACTTGGAATAAATGACAAATTTCATGAACATAATATTGATAAAAAAGAAGTTGTTAAAGGACATTCTTTTTAAAAAGATAAAGCCATGTCTCTCATATAAGTATAAAATATGTCAAATATTTTTTCAAGTCATTAATTAACGACAATCTATAGTTTGCCCACAGGAGGATTCAGAATACTAAGTATTGAGAAATGTTTAAATGAGTTGAGAAATAGATACAAAACTGCTCTTCAGGGGAAAGAGAGATTCTGGAAGTAGAGAGAATCATTTTTTCCTTGACAAGATATTGTTTGCATATTTATATATGATTCATTTACACTGTTAGTAGTTATCTATCAATTACAGGGTTTTTAAAAGCTCAAGGACAATGACAAAACAAGGTAACTTGAAAGGGTGCGACAGGCAGGATGCTCAGTAGAATTCTTTACCAATTTAATATCTTTTAATCTTCACAATTTTTCTAGACAAGCAAAATTAGGATGATTGATCTCTTTAGCTATGTCAAGAGTATTAATTTATCATATAAGATTTCTTAGGTTTGTTTTGCAAATCCATATAGTATTTAAAAATTATTTAGGGCAAAACAATATACACTTGTAAGTTTTCATGAGATCTTCAATTGGACTTTTAACAATGTCTATTATTTGCTATTGTGAGGCTAGGAAAATCTGTCCATCCTATTTTATCTTTAGTATATAAAAATTAGAGTGGATTCCTCCCTTTGTTATGGCTCCCAAAGCAGCTAAACTTCTTGGCTTGTAGGGAAATCATTTCACTTTTCATCTAGAAATCTAGGACTATATAAGGCAGGTGCAAGATAATTTCAGTGGGAGGACTCTCTAGGTTTCACTCCTTAGGTATATCCAATTTCCTTCCTTCCTTCTTTCCCTTCCTTTCTTCTATCCTCCCCCTTCCTCCTTCCCTTCTTTCTTTGCTTGTTAAAGGCATTACATTTTTTTAAGAGCAGTTTTTGGTATAGGACAAAATTGAGAAGAGGGTACAGAGATTATTCATATGCTCCCTATCTCCACATATACATAGCCTCCTTATTATCAATATCATTAAATGCTTTTTTTTTGTTTTTTTTTTGTGTGTGTGTGTGTGTGTGCTTTTTTTTCACCAAGGATGAATTTAACATAAACACATCAAAATCACCTCATGTCCATAGGTTTACACTACGGTTTACTCTTGGTGTTGTACGTTGAATGGATTTGAACAAAAATATAAGGACATATATTCATCATTGTAATATTATACAGAGTATTCTTCACTAAAATCCTCTTTAATATTTGCCCTAAAAAAATCTTCTGTCTTTGCCAATTCATCTCTTCCCCTACCAGCTCTGGCAACCACAAATCTTTTTAATGTATCCATAGTTTTGTCTTTTTAGGATGTCATGTATATATTTTTAATATATCTTATTGGAGTATAGGTGATTTACAAAGTTGTGTTAGTTTCAGGTGTACAGCAAAATGATTCAGCCATGTATATATGTTCTTTTCTAAATTATATCCCCACATAGACTATCACAGAGTAATGAATAAATTTCCTTGAGCTATGTAGTAGGTCCTTGTTACTGACAGATTCTTGTATATAGTAGTGTGTATATGCCAATGGCTGTATGAGATGTTTGTGTATTTTAGATATTAATCCCTTGCCAGTTGCTTCATTTGCAAAGATTTTTTTCCCATCCTGCGTGTTGTATTTTTGTTTTGCAAGTACTAGCTATGACAATCAGGGAAGAAAAATAAATAAAAGGAATATAAATTGGAAAAGAAGAAGTAAAATTTCTTTCTTCACAGATGACATGGTACTACATATAGAAAATCCTAAAGGAAAACTACTCGAGCTCATTCCTTAATTTGGGAAAATTGCAGGATATAAAATTAATACACAGAATTTAGCAAAAGATTAGAGAGATAAATTAAGGAAACAATCCCATTTACCATCATATCAAAAAGAATAGAATATCTAGGGATAAACCTGCCTAAAGAGACAAAAGACCTGTACTCTGAAAATTATGAGACACTAATGAATAAAATTGAAGGTGTCACAAACAGATGGAAAGATTACCCCATGCCCTTGGATCAGAAGAATCAACAATGTCAAATTGACTATACTACCCAAGGCAACCCATAGATTCAGCTAGATTCCTATCAAACTACCAATGGCATTTTTCACAGAACTGGAACAAAAAAGTTAAATTTTATGGAAATACAAAAGACTCCAAATAGCCAAATCAATCTTGAGAAAGAAAAATAGAGCTAAAGGAATCAGGCTCCCCAACTTCAGACTTTACCACAAAACTACAGTAATCAGAAGAGTATGGTGTAGGCACAAAGATAGAAATATAGATCAATGGAACAGAATAGAAAGCCCACTCATAAACCCAACTACATATGGTCAATTAATGTACAACAGAGGAGGCAAGAATATACAATGGAGAAAAAACAGCCTCTTTAATAACTGGCACTGGGAAAACTGGAAAGCCATATGGAAAAGACTGAAATTAGAACATTCTCTCACACTGCATAACAAATAAACTCAAAATTGATTAATGGATTAAAGACCTAAGCCAGACACTATAAAACTCTTAGAGGAAAATATGGTCA
Organism: Phacochoerus africanus; assembly: GCF_016906955.1. NCBI lineage: Eukaryota > Metazoa > Chordata > Mammalia > Artiodactyla > Suidae > Phacochoerus > Phacochoerus africanus. The sequence continues at coordinate 26,713,985 of NC_062553.1, forward strand.
GAACATTCTTTGACATAAATCAAAGCAATATCTTTTTGGATATATCTCCAAGAGTAATGAAAATAACAAATGGGAACTTGATAAACTTAAAAGCTTTTGCACAGCAAAAGAAACAAAAAACAAAAAATGAAACATGAAAATAATGTATAGAATTGTAATTATACAGTATGTAGCCTTTTCAGAATAGTTTCTTTCAATTAGTATTATGTATTTGTTTCTTTGATGTCTTTTCATGAATTTTTCTTCTTATATTTTACATATTTTAATTACCTTCATTAGGGAGGGTCATAACATACACATGGTATAACTCCAATAAGATCAACTACACAAGGCAAAAAAGGAAGTTTTACCAACTATTCTGTTACCCTGAATAATTCCATTGTTAAAAATTACAGAGTCCACTGGATAAACATTCCTCAAACCTTACATTTCTATGATTTTGGCATATGAAACTGCAGTTATGATCTAACATTGCTTTAGGAAAATGGGATTCTTTTCTTCCTTGTTAGTAGATCCAGAGACAACTTTAAATTTATATTTTTATTTCTGGGTTTGTTTCAAGCATTTTCATGAGAACTTTCATATTTACTCATGAATATTAACACAGATTAAAAATGTATATACTTATAAATGAGTTGCTTTTTAACCTACGTAATTTTTAGATATTTTTAAGCCCTGTCCATTTTTTAGCACACTGGGGAGGGGCCTTCAAGACATTTGATAGCTAGGGTTTTTTTTGCCATTTTGTTTCTCTAGCTTCAGATCAGTTTTTCATATAATTTTGCATCTTTTCAGTATTACTAAAGGCTTTGGACTTATATCCTCTTCCTGAGAAAACGGTACAGTTGACCTTTGAACAACATGGATTTAAACTGTATGGGTCCACTTATATATGTATTTTTAAAATAAATATACAGTTAATCCTCCGTATCTTGGCCTTCACATCCATGGATTCAGCCAATCGTAGATCACAGACTTAATATATGATACATAGTTGGTTGAATCCACAGAGGTGGAACTTGTAGACCTTAGAATATAGAGGCCACCATGGATTTTGGTATTCCCAATAGGCCCTAGAAACAATCCTTCTCAGCTATCAAGGGAAAGCTATAGCTACTATAATTACTTAAGTACATAACTGGGAAGAAAATATAACAGTGATAGTTTACTGATTCTCTAGAGAAAAGCTCAAATAGAAAGAATTATGCCTTTAAACAGGAAGATGAGAGGTAAATTCTCCCTTATATTTAAAGTTGAACATGTGAATTTATCCATATAGTAACTTCTCTGAGTGAGATTTTTTTATATTATTAATAGTATAATGTTTTTCATTCTGGAATAATATTAAAGGTGCTTTAATTTTTTATAGATTTCCAGTTGAATTATTTATTTATTTATTTATTTATTTTAGGGTCACAGGTGCTGCATATGGAAGTTCCTGCGCTAGGGGTCAAATCAGAGCTGCAGCTGTCAGCCTACCCCACAGCAACACCAGATCTGAACCATGTCTGTGACCTACACCAGCTCATGGCAAGGCTGGATGCTTAACCCACTGAGTGGGGTCAGGGAACAAACCTGCATCCTCATGGATACTACTTGGGTTTTTAACCTGAGCCACAGTGGGAACTCCTGAATTATGTTATTTTATTAAAATGTTAAATATCTGCAAATATAGAGGTAGATTTAATTATGTTTTTACACACATGCAACTATGAAACAAACATAAATTTAGAAATTAAATACAAAACATCCAAAAGTTAAATTTAAATTAGTACACCAATTTAATGTGACAAATGATCTTATTTGTAAATTTAAATAGTTTTTCATATTAATTAAATCAACCTACAGTGGTTACTGAATATAAATATTGGTTCAAGTATTGCAGTCTATCCTAGAATTACAGTGATGAGTGAACATGTAAAGGACTTTGTTCTCAAGAATGGTCTTTTGAATTTACCACGGCTGTACCATGATTTACAATGAAATGGCACAATTCTCACACAAGTTTGTCTGTTAAAATAACTCCATAAGATACTATATAGATTTACATCCAATTGAATTTAGTTACATAATAAAATACTTCTCTCTTTTAAAAAGTATTTCATGCAAATGAGAGACATTAAATTAGCAATAATGAGTACCAACATTGCCAAATAAAACAAATGGAAGCACTGAATTCACTTGCCTGACCATATGAATCCAAGTGACGCACAATATGCTTACAGTTTTTTTAAAGATTATCTTGAAAAACATCTTTAAAACTAAGAATCCGCAATACATAATGCTCACATATCACAAAGAAATCTAAAAAAACTTACTCCTGTGCTCTCTGGAATCTGAGATGTCAGGATTGCTTTCTTTGAGGTTTGATAAATGTTGAAATGTGTCAACATGCTATTGTATGAAGAGTATGAACAAAGACTTGAATGGTTTCTTACTAAACAGCTGTCTGTATTTCACCATCATTTTCCTCATCTGTGAATTAAAAGGCTCAAATGTGGAGTTCCCGTCGTGGCGCAGTGGTTAACGAATCCGACTAGGAACCATGAGGTTGCGGGTTCGGTCCCTGCCCTTGCTCAGTGGGCTAGCGATCCGGCGTTGCCGTGAGCTGTGGTGTGGGTTGCAGACGTGGCTCGGATCCCGCGTTGCTGTGGCTCTGGCGTAGGCCGGTGGCTACAGCTCCAATTCAACCCCTGGCCTTGGAACCTCCATATGCTGCGGAAGCAGCCCAAGATGGGCTGGCCTTGCTCAGTGGCTTAAGGATCCAGAGTTGCCATGATCTGTGGTTCAGGATGCAGACATGGCTCAGATCTGGAGTTGCTGTGGCTGTGATACAGGCTAGTGGCTATACCTCTAATTGGACCCTTAGCCTGGGAACCTCCAAATGCCATAGGTGTGGCCCTAAAAAGACAAATAAATAAATAAATAAATACTTTTTAGTTACAAAAAAATATATTTGATAAGGCAAGATAATTTCATCTAATTTAAATAAGAAATAAGCATTTTTAAGGATGGCAGTTGTTAGAACATATAAAGAATAAAGATATTTATTAAAATAAATAAAAGAATTAAAAATAATAAATATATTAATTAAAAATAAATAAATTAAGATGTGCTGTGGGGGTGAGATATGTACCATCCATAACCTAATTTGTAGATCTTTCTTCCTTGCAGTATTGGGCCATGTGGTCTGAGTACTTTATAAAATAGCTTCCCACATATTTCCATCAGAGTTTGTGGAAGCTGACACTAGATTTCTATTTTCCATTCTTGGTTCTGGAATTTGCAAAAAATTTCATATAATTTAAAAGGCATAAGATTATATATTTTATTGTGCCAATATTCTAATTATCAAGAAGGCTTGAAGAGTTGGCTTGGAGAAAGTTGAATGTATTTTTTTATCTGCTGCATTTTATTACACTTTTTTTTAGAAAAAATAGTGATGGAAATGCTGTAAAATTTGGTTGTGATGATCTCTGTACAAATACAAATGTAATAAAATTCATTGAGTAATATAAAAAATCTATATTTCAAAAAAATGAGGTTAAAAAAGAAATAAAAAGAAAAAATAGTGTTATTTCGAGAATTATAACACTTTACAAAAAAAATGCTAAGTATTTTGGCTCATTAAAAGTTGTTCTTAAATATGACTACGTTGTTATAATATTCACCACTCTGTAGTCCATTCTGAACTCTGTTATTCTGAATGCTTCTCTTAGTAGTTTGTTATTCTCATTCCTTTATGAGCAAGTTAATGCCTTATAGCCTATGACTTTATATTTTCCTCAATGGAAGCCTATTTTCTGATTGGCTTCTATTTTTCCTTATTTGTCTTAATCATCTACTAATTGGGTAACTGATGTTCCCTGTATGACTTCTTTTGAGGATTTTCTTGATAAACATCCTAGACCTTAGATTTGGATTAACTAATTTGCTAAAGGCGTACATATGTCTCTTACCCAAAGAAAAAGACTTTAGCTTCAAGACTGTATGTGAGATTTTTTTTTCCTTGTTTAGATAACTGATCTTGACACTCTCTCTGTATCAAGTCTTAAAATTCCTTTGGCTCAGGTTCACTTACAACAATAGACTACACTCCAGGGACTATTAGATTGAAATTGAGGAGTGATAATATGATTTACCCAGATTCACTTTGGTCATCTGCTTTGCTGACCATGAATCAATCCACTACTTATATCAACAAATGTTAGGTGCTAAGTCTTAGTGTAAAATAAACAACTGCACACACTGTATACTCATATCTCAACATATCCATCCTAACAACTACAAATCAATGATCTAACTTTGTACATTCTATCTAGGAAATTATACTTTCCAGTTTTGAACTTTGAGCTTTTTGATCTAATTAATTTGTAGACCGTGATTATAACTACTAACTCATTTGTTATTTTGGTTTATAGTCCTAAAAACTACTGCTTAAAGATTAGTGTTTTGTTCTGTGCTGTAATGCTCTGAATGCTCTTTGCAATAATATATTTGCATAGAACTAAATCCATGAATTAGGCAGTCCATACATTATTTTTATCAATATTATTTCTACTTTTGTATGCTACTAAACTGTAGCCTTAAAAAATTGCTCTTAAATTAATGAACTTTAAATGTTATGGACAGAATTTGAACACGGATCTTCAGACACTAAGTTATTTCTACCTATCAATTTAATGGACATTTTCTCAGTTAAGTATAACACTTGAAAGGTGCCATGATAGACACTATAGAAAATACAGAACAAAAGCAAACAAAAACCTCTGATACTAAGGTGATCACAACTGAGTTGAAGAATGCCTTAGTACTTGTGAGATGCTATAATAAAATGCCACAGACTGAGTGGTTTACAAACAACAGAAATTTACTATCATAGTTCTGGAGTCTGGAAGGCAAATGTCATGGTTCTGCTAAAGGCCCTCTTCCAGATTGCTGTATGCCAACATCTTGCTATGTCCTCATATGGTGGAAGAATTGAGGGGGTTCTCTCAGTCATCTTTTAGAAGGACATTAATCCCATTTATGAGGGTTCTACCCTCATGATCTAATCACCCCAAAGGCTTACCGAATATCATCACCTTAGATATTAGGTTTCAAACATATATAGTTTTAGGGATTTAAACATACATATTTTGAAGGGACACAATTATTAACACCACAGCAGAGGGTAAATTATCAATCATTAATTTATCATCAATCAGTGATCACTGACTGGATTGATGTTTGATAATAGAGAACTAATTATTATTAATACCAGTAGATACATAAAAAGAGATATGAACTGCCTTCCTTGAAGTATCAGAAAAAGTTCACAGAAAAACCAGTGTTTAGGCTGAATCTTAAAGGAAATTCATGATTTTCATGATTGAACTAAGAAAGAAAATTATTTCAGTTTAGAGAAAATGGCACATGCAGTAGCATGGCAGAAAGACATAAGCTAAGATCACTGTATTCAAACAGTTGGCTCATGAAAAAAAGTGCAAATCTTTAATCGAGACGACAATATTAAATCTCTTTTGGTAAAAAACAACTCAGAGAACACTAAAGAAAAGTCTATAGAGAAATAGAGGAATTTTGGCAAATGCAAACAAAGACAACAAAGCAAAACAAAATACAGTTAAAAGAATGTTGCAACAATCTGTTAGAATTGAACCAACTGGAGTTCCCGTTGTGGCGCAGCGGTTAACGAATCCGACTAGGAACCATGAGGTTGCAGGTTCGGTCCCTGCCCTTGCTCAGTGGGTTAACGATCCGGCGTTGCTGTGAGCTGTGGTGTAGGTTACAGACGCGGCTTGGATCCTGCGTTGCTGTGGCTCTGGTGTAGGCCAATGGCTACAGCTCCGATTCTACCCCTAGCCTGGGAACCTCCATATGCTGTGGGAGCGGCCCAAAGAAATAGCAAAAAGACAAAAAAAAAAAAAAAAAAGAACTGAACCAACTGAGAAAGTAGAGATTGAAGCTAAGGATTTAATGATCATCTATATTTTAAGAACAAAGGCGATGGATGAGTTGTGGATGACTGTGTAGATGGCAATGCTATCAGCTAATGAAGCAAGCCAAAATAGTAATGATAAAATAATACTGATAAAGGAAACTAAAAGTCTGAAAGGAGAATTGTAAGTTGTAATTTGTGTGTATACTAGGTATTTCAAGATGCATCCATCCAGTAATTAATTGCATAGGCCTAGGCACTAGAAGCAAGGTATGAACTGAACATACAGATTGGGACATCATCAACCTACAGCTGGTGTTGGGAGGCATGTTTCTACAATCTTTTCTTAGCCTCTCTGCTTCTATTTTCTGTGCTGAAAACTCCATCTTGTCCCCCTTTAGCTTTACCCTATATTCCTTCTTGAAAAACAATCGCAGTGCTGGTAAATATCTTAAGCTTAAGAACAAAGACCAAAAGGCATAAGTTATTCATGTGGTCAGCTGAATGAAGACATAATGCATTGGTCTAGGCAAGCCGGACCTGTGCAGATAGGCACACCTTTTACACAGCATGATATGTCCTCTTAAGAATAAGAGCTCTTCCACTGGAGGCCTACACACCGCCACCCACGCTGCAGCCCTGTCTCTAGTAATCCTTGAGAAGTTCCAGCACATTTTGCAAGTACTCAACACCACAATTGATGGGTGGCAGAAAACTGCCTTTGCTACCACTGCGATTAAGGGTGTAGGATGGAGATACGCTCACGTGGTGTTGAGGAAAGCAGACATTGACCTCACCAAGAGGGCAGGAGAGCTCACAGAGGATGAGGTGGAACATGTAATCACCATTATGCAGAATCCACGCCAATACAAGATTCCAGACTGGTTCTTAAATAGACAGAAGGATGTGAAGGATGGGAAGTGCAGCCAGGTTCTGGCCAACAGTCTGGATAACAAATCCATGAAGACTTGGAGCGACTGAAGAAGATTCGGGCCCACAGAGGGCTGCGCCACTTCTGGGGACTGCGTGTCCGAGGCCAGCACACCAAGACCACAGGCCGCTGTGGCCACACTGTGGGTGTGTCCAAGAAGAAATAAATGTGTCGGTGCTGCCTGTTAATAAATAGTTTATATATATAAAAAAATAAGAGGAAGATGAGCCTCATGGCCCCAAGGGGTTTATAAGGAGTCTTTAGCAGGATATGAATCAGCAAGGAGAACGAGGTGCAAACCTAGGCAAGCAGGGTTGCCTTCTGTGGAAGCACAATGGTGATTCTCTAGATGCTATGCATAGATAGCTGAAGCCAGGCTTCCTCAATGCTAATGATTGTTAAAGGTCTAAAAGTCAGAGTAAAAGCTTAACCAGCTACCAGCTCCATGACTTAAAAAATAAATAAATAAAAAAACTACATCCTGCACCTACAGTTACCACCTCATTTGACATAATCCTAAAGAGCACTATAAAAGCAGTGTGGTTTCTTAAGGCGGGGCTCTTGGTCCCTGAGACCTTGATTCCCCAGCTCCCACCTTTGATTAAGCTAAATGTCTCTGTCTCTTCTTTTATGTTAACCTTTTCTTAAGTTTCACAGCCTCAGTTCTTCAGCCCTCACCTGCTGAGCTGGTCTAGGCAAGCTGGTAATTAAGACTTTGAAAGTGGAAAACCTTCTGAGAGACTGCAACAAATGAGAGCTATTTTAGCCAATGATAAACTAAACTATGAATAACTGGCCATATTTATTTGTTTCAAAAATACTGGGGAGAAATTGGGGCTATATTTATTTGATTTAGAAAGTATTATGTCATAGTGGGGTTTATGAAAATGAATCAATTAAAAGAGAAAAATTAGTATTCCCAAGACAGCCAGTAAACTGACATCATAGACATCATAAAATATTGAGGTTCTTTTTTCTGGTTCATTCTTTATGGCATAAATATAAAATTAAATAATGTTTTTAAGATATAACTGTAAATGCTAACTTATTTACTGGAATGTGTTAACATAACTATATACTCTAGGAAGTTAAATTTTAAGGCTAAAAATAAAAAAATTCCTAGGGAGTAGCTGATTTCTTACTAGTGAGTAGGGGTAAATACAGATGAATGCAATACTTTCAACTTTATTATTGCTGATAACATTAAATCGGAGAGAGAAAATGAATTATTATTAAATGATTCTTCAAATTATATACTAAATAAAATTATGTTTATTCAGATGGATGTTGGTTTTTAAACTCTAAATATTTTAATTATAACAATACTTTAATCACATAAACATACAAGATCTTGTTCTTGTGACTGACTACATTACGTAAGCACTCCAATGTGTTTCATCTACTTGCTTATTGATGTAATATTGATATAATAGCTGAGTTAATAGATTTCTTCTAAATATCCTTATTTTTAATGCAAAAAAAACAAAAACAAAAAAAAAGAAAACTTATTTAAGGTCATTTTTAAGTGAGGTTGCTTATTGATTAAAATTTAAAATCAATACAGGCTATGTTATACCAAAAATGAGTTAATTTGTGTGTTTGTAAAACAAGACAAACCTGAAAAAAAACTGACACTAATCAACTAGTCACGAATCACAATTTTTAAAAAGTTATATTAAGAAATCTAATTTTATCAATTACCAACAGTACAAACTTAACATCCATGGAAAGAGTGGCTGATTCAAATTCAACTGCAGAGAATACTACTTATAACTGATTTTATGACACTACCTAGCCATGGAATATAATATCTACACTTCACTACAGAATGTTTAACCTTGGTGTCAATTGTGTTGCAGAAATAGAGATAGATTATACATATACTAAAGGATTAAAATGTGACTACCTATGAAATGTAATCATAGTGTACTTAATCATATTTATTAGAATCATTCTAATTTCCCAATATTTTATTTTTAATTTACTTCTTTTCTATTGCTTTTTAAGACCACACCTGTGGCATATGGACATTCTCAGGCTAGGGGTTGAATCAGAGCTACATCTGCCAGCGTACACCACAGCCACAGCAACACAGGATGCAAGCTGCCTCTGCAAACTACACCACAGCTCATGGCAACACCAGATGCTTGACCCACTGTGCAAGGGCAGGGATCAAACCCGCATCTTCATAGATAGTAGTTGGATTCATTTCTGCTGCACCACAGTGGGAACTCCCTTAATTTCCTGATATTTTAGGAAGTGTTCTGGAAGCAATGCTCTCAGCAGTTCTCAGTACAATGAATTAAAATAATATGTGTCACATCAAATGCACTATCTCTTAGAAAATATAAAATAGCATGTTTATAAAAATCACCTTTCCCTAATGAAATAGTTTCATTTTTATTTAAAGTTTTATTTCAGTGCACGTTCAAACTCTCAAAGAAATTAAATTCAAATATATGTTTATCTTAAAAATATGGTAGTATAGAAAAACAGCTTACCTAATTACTGTTAGTAAATGTTTTAGTCTTCCTTGACTTTATAATATTCCAACCCCCCCAAAAAAATAAAATTCAAAAGGACTTTCATGATATTAATCAAGGGAATGTAAGGCACCACAATTGACTAAAGAGAAGAGTTTGACTGGAAGAGATTATTGGCGTCCTTTGAGCAACAGTGCTTTATATACAGTGAAAATGAAGAAGGATTTAGAGATGAGTTAGAGAAGTGAATTAAATTAACTCAAGGCTTTTTTAAAAATTAAGATCCTAAAACTCTACATAGGTTTCATCTGTTTTTAGAGCTATATTTTTTTCATTTTCTTTCTTTCTTTTCCTCTCTTTTTACCCCTCCAGGGTAAGAGGGGAACTAGTTGCTGTTTTCAATAAAACCAATGTTGTAGCTGTCCAACTAAAATATGTTTTTACTTCAACTCTGGTCAGTATCCCTTAAAGGCCTTATTTTTTCTCACATTTCAAAAGTGTTATGAGTGAGAAGGGAAGAGAAGCAGTGTGCCTATAATTCCTTTCAACTCCTTAGGTTCTCATATAAATCAACAGTCAGCAGTGGCTCTATTGTCTCTGGGGTTTTTATTTGGCTAAAGATATTGCTCCCTTAGGTTTTTCTCTTTTTTTTTTTTAATAGAAAGTATAATACTTTAATTGATGAAAGATAGGTCTCCAGTGATATCAGGTTTTTTTTTTTTCTTTGTCTTTTTGTCTTTTTTGTTGTTGTTGTTGTTGCTATTTCTTGGGCCGCTCCCGCGGCATATGGAGGTTCCCAGGCTAGGGGTTGAATCGGAGCTGTAGCCACTGGCCTACGCCAGAGCCACAGCAATGCGGGATCCGAGCCGCGTCTGCAACCTACACCACAGCTCACGGGCAAGGCCAGATCCTTAACCCACTGAGCAAGGGCAGGGACCGAACCCGCAACCTCATGGTTCCTAGTCGGATTCGTTAACCACTGCGCCAGGACGGGAACTCCGATATCAGGGTTTTTTTCACCTAAATCAAAAACTTCAAGCCACTTGCGACTGCCTTGCTGTACTCTATTTAATAATGATGCTAACTGCTACGGAAGCTACATGTCTTTTCTACCTCATTTCATATTTTACAGGTGAGATACAACAAGTCTTTGAGTCTTTATCTGGCTCATAATATGTATTCTGTATTTATAAATCCCTTTACAGAATGTGATATATATATATATACTTATTTTGAAACATTAGAGAAGGGCTATTCCATCCTCTCTGCACAGATGTGGGTAGCCAGAAAAGATAGAAAACATCTTTTGATGACTTAAATCTCTCTTCCCCTTATCCTACCATTCCTCAATATCTCTTCCCAAGACCAGCATTGGTTAGATTACATAAAGGTCTATTTTGTCAGACCATAGGATTAGTTGCCTGAAATTCTAGCTGAGAAGTCCTTGAAATGCATCTCCCTAATTCTTTCTACTCCCAATCCCACTCTGACCTGAAGTCGCCTTCTTCACTACCATTATTAATATTAATAATGATCCACAGTTGCTTTATTTTCCTTAATTAGCAATTAGTAGAAATCGTAGGAAAGGAAATTGTGTATAACTAGCTACCCTAAATCTCCAACACCCTTTTGTCATTTCCAATGCATATGCAGTACATGTGCCCTTAACATGAGATACTTTAAAAAAATAAGAGAGAAAAGAGATCTCTATTATCTTCTTTATCCTCAAAATGGAGAATATTAAAAATAGATAGGGTAATTGGTGTTCCCACTGTGGCACCAAGGGTTCAGAATCCAGCTGATGCTGTAGCTGTGGCGTAGGTCACAGCTGCAGCTCAGATTCAGTGCCTGGCCTGGAAACTTCCAATATGCTGTGGGTACAGCAAAATTAATTAATTAATTAAGTCAGTATTTGAAATCATTGGGAAATAACTAAGAATCTAAATCATAATGTTATAAGCAAAATGCCTAGCATAAACATTGAAGTCAAGACTAAAATGAAAATACATACAGTAACTCCTATATTATTTAAAATGTTTGTTTTCTGGCTAGCTAATAAATTAGATAAGAAAATAGTGAACCATGGCAATAGGAAAGAAGCGAAAGTTAATTATTTCTAGATGCTACAATTTGGCTGAAAGATAAAATGTTTTAAAATACTAATCCAAGATAATATATTAAAACTTATTCTAAACAATATAAGGATTAAGTAAGGCTACCAAAGCAAGAGATTTCTTATAGCTTCCCCTATATAAAGAGCTGCCAATTATAAAATGTTAAGGGAAATGATATTTACTACTGCAAATATAAAATATCTAGAAATAAGATAATATGAAGTATTCAAGGTATATAAAATTCTCAAGCTGAAACAAACATTCAAAATAAACTCTAGACACTGATGTTTAGGGTATAAATTGGAGCCATTTCTTGAGGCAATAATGTGACAATACATAATACTTTTGAAAGGTGATTTTATTTTTTTGCCCATAATTTCTGCTTATGGTAATTTATCTTACAGACATACATATGTGCAAAAAAAATACAACAAGGTTATCCATTGTAGTACTGTATTTAATGATAAAAGACTAAAAACAAATTAATTGCTTGTTAAGTTGGGCCAAAGTAAAATAATTAACGGTACAATATTTGCAAAGAAATAACAGCCATGTCATAAACCAGTCATTTGGTTCCCCTGTAATGCAGCAAGTTCCCCTGTAATGAAGCAGCTTAAGGATCCAGTGTTGCCACAGCTGTGGAGTAGGTCACAACTGTGACACAGGTTTGAGCCCTAGTCTAGGAACTTCCACATGCTGCAAGTGTGGCCAAAATTTTTTTAAATAAATACAAGCAGATTAAAATAAGCGAACAATATTTATTTAAGTTACCTGATAAGGAATAACCCAAATGTAGATTTTTGGGATGTTGGACATTTAGAGTAGCTAGGAGTACAGCATACTTGTATTTTTATAAAAGTATAGAGCCACACATGCATACATACACATGCACTCATATGTATGCATCCATTCTCACTTGCTTACATAACTGTATATGCATTAGATTCTTATGGATACTTACCTACCAAATGAAAATTGCCCATCCAAGAAGAGGCTGGATAAGTGAACATAAACACCACAGTGTTTTTCAAGTGGGGTTTTCTGTAAGGATTAATCATGCATGTCCTAATATATCCATGTATACAATAATTAATCTTACATGTTTTAATCCACAATGACTAGTTATGTACCATTTTAGGGAGAAATGAGAAAATACTCAAATTACATTTTGTGCTCTGTGATTCAATGAAAAAGTGCAACCGATAAAGACTAGAAAGCAGAAGAGGGATATTTAAATTATGTATCACTTGCTACTATTTGATTTTTTTTAAACACTTGCATATATTTGTTTTACAATTACTATTTTGTGATTTAAATACTGTGTTTAGTGGACAAAGAAGTAATCTCATCCAAAGAACTGCTTTTATAACCCAGCATCTTTTCACAGATGTCTCTATATGGCTTAATGACATTTATGAGGTCCACACAACCAACTTCTCAGCCCACAATCAATTGGGTTGCGGCTCCAAGGCAGTTCTGATTATAGATCTTGTGAAATGACAGATGTGCCCTAGAATTTCCTTTTGCATATGTATTCTGAATAATGGACAATGGACCATTTTCCTTCTCTCCTTCTTCACACTGAAGGTAGATGTAACTAACACTTCCAATTTAAATGCTAAAGTTGAAATAATGTTGAGCTAACTGAAAAATGACAACTAGAGTCCTTCACACTACAAAATAGTACATAAACAAATCTCTCTTGTGAATTCCTTTGTTCTTTATTCACATTTGATCTCTCTTCTTGCTCTCAGATCTTTAAATCTTAAAGGCAGTCACAATACTTGACCTAGTAATAATAATAGCTCATGTTCTTTAGTTAAATACTGGGTCTATCCTACTGGCAAGGGCAATACTGTGATGGTTTCCTTTGGAAAACATACAAATCGGAGTAAAGGAAAGTATTAAACTTTAGAATCAAATTCTACCCTGAATTTCTCCCTAGCTTGTGCTTTTTTAAAACGTTCCTTTATTATGAGCTTTATTACACTGCTGTACAAGCAGACTAATACAATACTCACATCCATTCTATGCCATAATTTAAGACCACTTATAAAAATAGATACCCACTTTCCTTATCAACTCTCAAAAAACTGGTCAAACTTAAATACATAAATGTTGAAGGGTACAAAAAGTGATAGAATTATTTAATAAGTAAATAAACACATATTACTACTAAACACATATTAAATTTGCAAAGGGTTAACTTAGAAATGCTTCCCTTTGTACATTCCATTTCATAAATTTTAATTAAAATCATTTGTACACCTGATGCTTTCAGTATCACACACATATTTTGGTGTCATCTAACAGTATTTATAGTGTTTCAGCCTCCAATATGTCTTAACAGTATGAGATAAAGTACTTGTGGAAATTACATATTATGCTCTCTGAAAATATGTTCCAAATCCTTAAGTACCCATTAATAACAGGGTTTTATTTTCTAATTACTCTAATATACATGTGTATATAATTATATAATCTCAAAAATGCCAATTCTGATTATTTTTTATAAATAATCTTTAAAAGATTGTATACAGTATCACATGATAATAAATGTATGGTCACATCTCCCAGTAAAATCACTATTTGTTTGCTAATTCCTTTGCCTTCTATTTTATGTATTCTGCTAGTTAACCTTTTGTTAACATCCAGAACTAGAACTGCTTGAACTTATTTTAGCATCTTCTAGATCTATGATATTTTAGTCTACTGTAAATTCTGGGTAATATGAAATCTCAGTGTTCAGGGCTTGATGTTTTCTGTAGTTGAGAGATGAGAGGGGGTGGTGACTGAGATTAAACTACTTCTAACATTTATTATCACTGATTAAATATTTTCTAGTCAAACCTTAAGGGCTAAAGATTTGGGTTGTTGACAGAAACATCAGATTGCTTCAGTGAGAAGCTGGATGAGGGGTATTCTAGCCTCTTGGAATACTTGGAAAATAACCCTATTTCAAACATATCATTTTCCAGAGGAAAAAAGGAAAAGGAAGGTGGCTTTGGAACACTGGCAAAAAATCCACTGTCCTCTTTAAATGGCAAAAAACTAGGAAAAGACAATTATCTTTTACTTCTGCCCACAACACTATTTCACAATCTCATTTTACTTTAAATGCATACATAAAGACCCTATACGTGGACATCTAGCAATCATTTATATCCCAGAGTCCAGCACTCGTGCATAGTGAAACAATGAATTCTTATTTTTGAACACTAGTAAATATTTTTGCCTTATCTTTCCATGCTTAATGAAAAGTGAGGGCAAAGATTTCTTAAAGATTTTAAATAATCATTTTCAAAATATATTAAAGCTACCTTTAATATATTAATATATTAATATATTTAATATATTAAAAAGATTTGATAAAGGATTACTATAATTGTTTAGACAGAAATATTAGACACTTAAAACTTTTTTAGTAGAGTTTTGGATTTACAAAATACAAAAAAAGATAGTTTTGTCATATTATGTCTTTCTCCCTGGGGTGCCCTGAACTCCTAAGCGATTCTTTAAACTTTGTATACATTAAGGTTACTTTTTGTGCTGTAAATGCCTATAGTTTTGACAAATGCATACAATCATGTATTCACAATTAATGTGCCAAAGAGAATGGTTCTGCTGCCCTAAAATTCCCCTGTTCTTCACCAATTCAATTGGCTTCCCCTTCCACCAAATTTCAAATAATTACTAATCTTTTTACTATCATTACAATTTTGTCTTTTGTAAAAATGCCACATAATTGGATTTATACAGCATGTGGCATTTTCAAAATGACTTCACTTAGTAACATTTAAAAACTTCTCATGTCCTTTTGTGACTTGATAACTTATTTCTTGTTATCACCAAATATTATTCCATTGCATGAGAGTAATGTAGTTTGTTTATCCATCTATTTAAGGACATCTAGATTGCTTTCAGTTTTTGGCAATTATGAATAAAATTTCTGTGAATATGTGAGTGAAGATTTTTGTGTGAGCATGTTTTCAAATCCATTAGTTAAATTCCTAGGAGCATGATTCTTAGAAATGTATGATAACACAACTTTCACCTTTGTAAAAATTACTTGACAAACTTGTCTTCCAAAATAGGTATACCATTTTGCATTTCTACCAGGAATAGATGAGAGTTCTTGTTTCATTTGATGTTATCTAATTCTTAGATTTTAACCATTCTAATAGGTCTGTAGTGACATTACATCATTTTGAGATGCCCTAATAACAAGTAAGGCAAAGCATCTTTGCATGTTCATAATTACTATCTGTGCGTCTTCTTTGATGAAATGTCTTCTCAGATATTATGTTCGGTTTTTAATTGAGTTATTTATTCTCATATATGGGATTTTTAAGAATTCTTTATATATTTTGAACAGGTTAAGTGTTTTAAACTTTATGTGTTCAGCAAATATGATATCCCAGTTAGTAGCTTATCTTTTACAGAGAAGATATTTTAATAGAGTTCAACTTATCAATTTATTTTTTTCTTCCTTGGATCAAGCTTTTGGAGTTGGATCTAAAAACCCATCACCACCACCAACATTAGATTTTCTTCTATGTTTTTTCATAGATGTTTTTTACTTAAGTCTATGATCCATTTTGAGCTAATTTTTGCAAAGGTTTAAGGTCTTCATCTAGATTCTTTTTTTTTTTTTTTTTTGCTTATAGGTGTCTAATTGGTCCAGCATATTTTCAAAAGAATATTCTTTCTCTAGTAAAGTGCCTTTGCATTTTTGCCCAAGATTGGACATTTTGACTATATTTATGTGGGTTTATATCTGGGCTCTCAATTCTGTTTCATTGATCTATCCAATACTATTCTGTCTGGATTACTGTATCTTTATTGTAAGTTTTGAAATCAGGTACTGTTAGGCTTAAGACTTTGTTCTTTATTTACACTTTCGGGTTACTGATTCTAAGTTCTGTGCCTTTCCCTATAAACTTTAGAATACGTTTATAGATATTTTGGCTTGGGACTACATAACTCTGCATCCATCTTCACATTCCTTCTTCTTTGTTTCAGTACTTTCCTTCTTTTCTTTTATCTTGCCTTCTAAAGACAATGACATTTGACTTAGTGTCCACTCTAACTAAAGATGATCTAATCTCTAGACCTTTAAAATAATTACATATTCAAGGACTCTTTTTTCAAACAATGTCACATTCACATATTTTAGGGGCCCATCTTTTCTTGGGAGAATATTGCTAGAGTCAATATTCTCTCTGCTTCTTTCTTTTGCAAACCATTGTGGAGAATTGGTTCCATATCTCCTTAAATGTTTAGTAGAATTCACTAGTGAAAACCACCTGGAACTAGTACTATGTGTTTTAAAAAATTATTAGTTATTGATTCAATATCTTTAAAAGATAAAGGCCTATTAATTTTCTTTTTCCTTGTGCAAAGTTTGGAATTTTTTGACTGTAAACAGATTGGTTGCTTTCATGAAAGAACCTAAACAGACAATGCAATTTTGAGAAAGAAGACCAAATCTAAAAGTATCATGCTCCTTGACCTCAAACAATACTATAAAGCAACACTCATCAAAATATGATGGTACTGCCACAAAAAAATAGACATAGATCAAAGGAATAGGAGAACCCAGAAATAAATCCATGCTTATATGGCCAACTAATTCATGACAACGGAGGCAAGAATATGCAGTGGAGAAAAGATAGTCTCTACAATAAGCAGTGGTTGAAAAATTGTACATTGGAGAACTGACCTCCATATCATTGTGTAAAGCCTCTCATCCCTAGTAATTTTCTTTATTCTGAAGTCTGTTTTGCCTGCAATTGATATAGCTACTCCAGCTTTTTTCTGATTAGTGTCAGCATGACCTATCTTTCTCCATCCCTTTACTTTTAACCTGACTGCTTATGTGTAAATTGGATTTCTTATAGACATATAGCTGAGTCTGTTTTTCAAATATACTCTGACAGTCTGTTTTTCAATTGCTGAATATGAAGTGTTTACATTTATATCATTATGGATATAGTTGACTTAATCTTCCATATTTGTAACTGTTTTCCATTCATTGTATTTTTTGTTCTTTCTTTTTTACATTTCCCTATTTTTAATTGTTTTTCTTCTCTGGCTTTAAGCATTTTATATAATTTTATCCATTTCACTTTTTTTAAAAAAATTAATGTTTTGTTTGGGTTTACCTGTTTTATTACTCTAAAATATTTATTTAACAATATAGTGTTTGGTAGGTACTGCAGCTACCTTATAACAGAGTGTTTCCAAATACTTCCCCCCCACCATATGTCTTTATTATCATTAATTTCACTTGTATGTTATAAGCATCCAGCACATTGTTACTGCGATTAATTTACAGAAACAGTTGTATTTTGGATCACTTAAGGATAACAAAAGAATGCATTCTGTCTTCTTTTATTCCTTTTTGATGTTCTCTCTTAATATTGACTTGAGCTTCTTACTCATATAATTTTCCTTTTCCTGAAATACTTTTTTAAAAAGATATTTCTTGCAGGCAAGAATCTGCTAACAACAAACTTTCCCTTTTTGCTTGGCTTAGAAAATTTGTATTTCTCATTCACATTAGAAGGAGATATCACTTGATAGAGAATTTCAGGCTGGTGTTTCTTCTGTTCAACATTTAAAATATTTCACTCCATTTAATGATTGCTTGCATTGTGTCAAACCTGACATTCACCACAATTCTTATCTGTATCCTTTAAGAGGTAAGGAATTTCTTTATCTAATTTCTTTCAAGATTCTTTTTGCATTTAGTTTTCTAGAGTGTGAATGTGATAGATTAGATACATTTTGTTTTTTTTTTTTGGTATTTATCCTGCTTGGAGTTCTCTCAGCTTCCTTAATCTATAGCCCTGTGTGTCATTTATTTTAGAAAATTCTCAGTTTTATTACTCCAATCATTTCTTTTGCTACTCTCAGGATCATTATATGCCAGAGAAAAAACCTGGAAGCCTAAAATAGATACTTGGAGCTCTAGCAAACCACAGTAAGCTCATGTCTAAGTCCTAAATGAATTGTTTTTTCTTCATTATACTATATTAAAATATATTAATCCTTTGGACTTAATTTTAAGATTAAGCTTCCTCAGTTATTAACATAATGGTAATTTTTAAATGTACATCAAGCATTAATTTTATGTTGAAATTAAACAGGAAATATCTAACCCTACCTCAACCACAAATTCAGTACATTAAAAGGAACAAAAAGGCAATATATTTGTTTGAAAGATTTATCTTTGTCACTAAGTATTATGTTTTCTTTCAATGAAATTAATAAAATGACTGAATTAGATATAGATATATACTGCTTTTTAGGGCACATGGAAGTTCCCAGAGCTTAAATCAGAGTTGCAGCTGCCAGCCTACTCCACAGCCACAGCAGTGCTGGATCTGAGCCACATCTGAGACCTATACTGCAGATCAGAGCAATGCTGGATCCCTTAATCCACTAAACCGGGCCAAGGCTTAAACTCTCACAATCATGAATACTAGTCAGGTTCGTAATCTGCTGAGCCACAAAAGGAACTCATGAAGTACATTTTTAAAAATAGTTTTAATTATGTTTGACTGAATAGCATGGATATCATATTTTCTTCTTACATAAAAAATAGCTGCAGAATGAATTAAATTTAGTGGCTTAACTTACTTCATAACACTATTATTGAAAGTAAATCAGAAAACCAGACTGCAAAAACAATTTAACTAGAAAATCTTGTTCTCTTTTTGTTTTCTGCCTGATGGCTGTATCATTAGCATATCTAACCAAATTAAATTTTGGAACTGGATTATATTCTCATTATTTTTACACTTTTGACTTGAGGAGCTGTGCTATTATTTCCTGATTAATGACTCTAACTTAAAGAATCAATGTGTGTGCATTAGAAGTATTGTTGTATAATGTGTTCATTATTCATAGATGGCCAGATCATTTTTTTTTCCCCTTCTTCCTCTCCTCTAGGTGGAAGGAAAATAAACATTCCATTTTTTTAATTTATTTTTCCAGTTACTTCTATATGGACATTCAAGGCAAATTTATGTTCAGACATTTTAACTATTATCAAGCTACTTCAGCTTCTTGAAAATATCCAAAAGAAGCACAGATTGTTGCTATTCAGCTACAGAATAAGTGCATTAAAAATGACCATATGTCAAGTGCATATATTATAGCAGAAATAATCAAGAACTGAACATTTGGGGGGCCTCACTTGTGGCATGCGGAAGTTCTGGGGCCAGGGGCCACAGCAACAACCTGAGTCATAGAAGTGATAACACAAGATCCTTAACTGGATGAACCCCCAGGGTACTTCAAGAACTGAATTTAAATAATTATTAAAAGGGAAAATCACAATGATGCCTCCAGCTTTGGAATTTCCACTGCTTAGTCATCTGTTTATTGTAATATACCCAACTATATAGAACTTGCTTGCTAATGTCATGTTCTTAAAGTAGCATTCTTTCACCTGGATAACTGTTTTTAAAAGATTACAGTGAGCTAAAACTGAATTTAGTTCACTTAAGTGTACATTTGGTACCAATTACTTAATAAAGACAGTGGTTTGTATTAGTCAAATGTCGCAAAAAATACAAAGCTTGAAAAAAATCATAATTTCTACAGAATCCATTCTTAAAGTTGTTTGGGAAGATATGAGAACTCTGTATATTCCACTTAATTTTGCTATGAGCCTAAAACTCTTTGAACAGTAAAGTCAATTAAAAATTATTTGATTCCTAAGACAGCTAACTATTTACTAATTATGCCATAATAGTAATTGGAAAACACCAAAATATATTTTAAATGCCATAAGTAAATTGTAATTGTATGTAAACTCCATTTGTAAACGAATACAAATCCCCAAAGATGAATTCAAACTTATAAACTTATACTTTATCATAAATTTGCATGTATAAAAGGCCAATTTCAGATATAATTGTGTGTATGTTTAGTTTTGTTAAAAACAACTTGAGAAACATACTTTTAACTTCTGTATTGATTTAATTTACAAAAAATTATACTGTGTTTATGATTATTTTTTGTCCATGCATGAAATCTCATGGGATTTTAAATGCAAAAACTTCAAAAAGGCAAACTTCAATTCATTCAATACTGTTTTTAGTAGTGTATATTACCTTTGATAATTATTTTCTTAGACTAAATGAATTTTATTGTGCATAAAGGCTTTTATCTCTAAAAACTTGGTAAGAAACAATCGTTCACAGTCCTGGCATTCATATGTCTTATCTGCACAAGACAAAATACTAAATTCTCATGAATTTGGGTTATAAACATGAAATTTCTAAAAGTTTGTTGAGTTAAAATACACAGTTAATTATTATATACATCAAAAAAAGAATATAAGTTTTCCTCTAAATGTACGTTACTCAAGTTTCAAAGCACATTGCCAACATACAGGTAAATATAGGATCACATTCCATGTACATTCTGAATTTCAAAATATCTTCTGCAAATATACATGAAGACCTTTTATCCTCCTCACCATGCTACAATACTATTTTGGGAAATCAAAAATGCATTGCAGGAGTTCCTGATGTGGCTCAATGGTAACAAACCTGACCAGTATCCATGAGGACGCTGATTCGATCCCTGGCCCCAATCAGTGGGTTAAGGATCCAGCACTGAAGCACGCTGTGGTGTACGTGTTAGATGCGGCTTGGATCTGGTGTTGCTGTGGCTGTGGTGTAGGCCAGCAGCTGCAGCTCTGATTCAACCCCTAGCCTGGGAACTTCCCTATGCCACAGGTGCAGCCCTAAAAAGATCTAAAGAAATAAACAAATAGTGTAAGAATTTACAAAGTAGCAATACCAAATATTACTTTGAAAAGAATCTGACAGTTGATATTTCAAAAATAGCATTGAGGTCTTCATAAAATATCAGAACTATAATGTTCCCCAATGCTGTTTTATTATTATTTTTACTTTGAAGGAAAAATGAGAATTAACACATTCACTTTATTACCTAGAGCCTTTGCAGATTATCTCAATCTGACTTAGTCTAAAGAATGTGTCATGTATTAGCAGGAAGAGGAAACAAAGAGCAAAAAAAAAAAAAAACAACGAAACAAAAATACCCCCCAAAGTTCACTTTTGACCTGAGTTTGACATTTCAGCAATTCTACAGGGCATGCTACAATATATATTGCGGTGTGACTCAGTGGGTTTAGGTCTGGAAATCATGAAATTTTCCCTCCTGTCACTTTTCACTTTTTTCCTTCAACAAAACAAACACCAAACAATCTCATAATACGTATATAATATGAACAGACCAATAGTAATGGACAAAATTTATCTAATTTAAATTGATTTCTTCAGCAAGTTTCACTGCTGAATTCCTTCCAACTTTTAAGTGGCAGATACTTTATCATTGAAACACAGTAGAGAGTAGATGAAAATACAGAAAGCTGTGAATTTTCTTAAAGCAAATAAATCTTGATTATGTAGACTGATTTGTGCAATACAAAGAATGATCTCATTTATAAATATACATATATATTAAAAAATAACAGAGAAGCAAAAAGAATGCAGGTGTACATTCAAAGAATAATTTCATCTACAGTAAGGTTTACCTTAAGAATGTCAAGATAATTTAATGTTAGGGATTCTAATGATATAATTGATTGTATTAACCAATGGATAAGTAGTTTTTTCCACAAGTTCAATAAAATATTTAAAATTCATTAAATAAAAGTCAATGATACTTGTTTTGTTGAAGTATAGTTGATGTATGATATATAAATTATGGGTGTACAACAGTGATTTTCATATTTTAAAGGTTATTCTCTATTTATAATTATTGTAAAATATTGATTATATTCCCTGTGTTGTACTATATATCCTTGGAGCTTATTTAACACATAATGTTTGAACCTTTTCATCCATTACCCTTATATTGCCCCACTATTCTCTCCCTACTGGCAACTACTAGTTTGTTCTCTGTATCTGTGAGTCTGCTTCTTTTTTTGTTAACTAGTTTGTTAATTTTTTTTAGATTTCACATGTAAGTAATATCATACAGTATTCATCTTTCTCTGTCTGACTTATTTCCCTTAGCAGAATACCCTCCAAGTCTATCCATGTTGCAGCAGATGGCAAAATGCCATTCTTTTTTATGGCTGAGTAGTATTCTACTCTGTGTGTGTGCATGTAAAATATATAAAAATCACATCTTTATTCATCTGTTGATGAACACTGAGGTTGCTTCCATAACTTGGCAATTGTAAATAACGCTGCTTTAAACATTGAGGTGTATGTATTTTTCTGAATTAGTGTTTTCTTTTCTTTTCTTTTTTTGGCTATATACCCAGGAGAAGAACTGCTGGGTCATATGGTAGTTTTATTTTAAGTATTTTGAGAAATTTCCATACTATTTTCCACTGTGGTTACATCAATTTACATTGCCAGCAACAGGGTACAAGTGGTCTCCTTTCTCCACATCCTCTTCAACATTTGTTATTTATGTGCTGTTTTTTTTTTTATGACAGCCCTTCTACCATGTGTGAGGTGATATCTCATTATGCTTTTGATTTGTATTTCTCTGACGATTAGCAATGTTGACTATTTTTCATATGCTTGTTGGACATATGCATGTCCTCTTTGGAAAATTTTCAATTAAGTTCTTCCAATTTTAAAATCAGGTCATTTGTTTTTTGATGTTGAGTTGTATGAGCTATTTATTTATTTTTGGATATTAACCCTTTATTGGCCATGTGATTTGTAGATATTTTTCTCCCATTCAGTAGGTTGTCTTTCCATTTTTAGAAGTCAAAAATTTTTATGATCGCTCTTCTAAAGTTCTCCTTCCACTTAATGCTGCAGAAAATTATTTTTGGATGTTCTACAATATTTTGTATTGCACAGTCCTGCTAAGTGGGCTGTGGTCTGATATTTGACTCAAATATAGACATTGATAGAAGGTCAGTGACATATGATATGGTCTAGTGTGGGATTCAAAGCCTATACCAGATTTCTACTCTAGATAGTAATGCATAAATCAAATCAAACTCTTTTTAGCATTACAAATGTAAGAAACGGAAAAAGAAAAAGAAAACACTATTGCAGGAAGATGAAAGGCAAGCAAAACACAATATGTAGAAGCTCTGCCCCTGTGGAAAATATGAGTATTCATAAGGAATATTACAGAGGAGATTTCAAGAGTGGAAATGGAAAAAGTAGCAAGAATTAATGCAGTAAATTAAGTCATGGGTTTGACTGAGTCACTAGACTAAGAAACACAATTAGAATTAATCTTGAGATTCCAAAACTGCTGTCAGTCTTTTAAACCTTCTTTTATGAAATACATTCAAATTTTTCATTCTTTTTGTTAAAATCTGTTAAAAGTATTTACTGTAATCCATTCATTTACTGAATCTAAAATTTAACTGATTTTTCCAGTTTAACTTACAAAAATTTAAAATTTAACTCTTATTTGCCAGGCGCAATTGTAGGCATTGTGAGCAGACTGATAAATAGGATTAAACACATATTTCTGGGAGCCTGCATTCCATTAGAGACAGAAAGTAAAGATATATAAACAAATAACATAAGATAGCATATAAAAATGTTATGAAGAAAATATTTGTAAGGCAAAATTGTGAGCTTAAAGAAAATTTCCCCTCCCAATCTTCTTCAGAATATATGACCTTTACTCTAGTTATTATATGAAATATCTCTGCTTAAAGTTAAAAATATGGTTCACTGGAAAGATTATACAGAAAATAGAGACAATGTTCAGTCTTCAACACATTAAGCAGAACTTTTTAGGGAACCTATAACCTCATCTAGATTGTTACCTGGAAGGAAGATGTTTGAAATTGCTTTATGACCTCTTTCCACCTACAAACTTTCATTAAAGTGCCATTGACTGAGGCCTATAAATGATCTAAAATTCTCCTGCTGTCTGGAGAAAATAACCTTCTCTCAGTGATAGTGGAACCATGGTTTCTGCTCCTTATGAGCAGGGTAAGAATCAGATGCATGGCAAATAATAATAACAGTAATAATAAACATAGTAACAATAACAAAAAGAAACCTCAAGACAGCCTAAGAACTGAGGAAATTAGAGAAAGGAGAGAGGAAGGGATATAAAATTGCACCAATCTGGTCCATGTTTTTCTCTTCTTTGGGCTTCTGGTCAAAGGACTAGACAAGTGAAGAGTAAATTCATGCACCCACCCACCAATTAAAATTCTAGAAAGACAGTTGCTCTCTGGCTTCCACAGTAGATGGCCATCATGTAGATACAGATCAACCTATTGACACACTGCAGCCAAAGTTGACCCTAAGGTTTGTCCCACTCTTGAGTGGGTGGACATTCAGTTGAGTGCTAGTGAATGTAGCATGGGGTTCACTGTGGCAGGATAAGAGTACCACCACAAGAGGTAGGCTATGAAAAAGATGGGGATTTACCAGCCACAAGAGCCATGGTGAAACCAAGACAGTTGGGAAGATTAATGGGCTGATCAAGTTGAAGGACATTTTCAGACCTCAGCCACAGATGCTCTTCTAGCAATGAGTGACTGGAGGGATGAAAAGGTCATGGGGAAGTAGAAGGTTTCAAGCCAGTATACCTGCTCTTGCCATCTTCTGAAGGACTGTGTTAGACACTGCCTTCCCCTACATCATTCAGGAACACCATCTCAGACTGTGTTAGACACTGCCTTCCCCTACATCATTCAGGAACACCATCTCAGAAAAAGGAGCTAAGGAAAGTGAGTCCCATTAGAAAGAATAAACCTTGATGTCCCAAAGAGTCTCAGTGCTAAGAAAAGGACAACTTAAATGTATTGGTTCAAGGATTATCTTAATCATTGAAATGAAATGAAAACAGAATTTGGTTTTTGTTTGTTTTTTTTTTTTTCACTTAGGAAAGGTATAAATATCTTATGACCAAAACTAATATAGGTTATTAGATGGTAATTTTGCAAGTATTTTTATGGTAGATATTTAAATTTAGCAGTTTTCTTCTACATATCTTTCTAGGTGGTGGTGGTGGTGGTGGTTTTTTCTTATAAGGCTCAAATACAAAATAAGAGTTTAGGTTTAGGATCTTTTCTATTATTCCATTTAAATTTATTTTAACACTATTATTATTTTATGTTTCTTTATGACCTTATTTATCCATAGTTATTTATTCAAGAAATACTTAATATCATTTTTGCATAGCATTATGCTAGATTCTGAATATAGGCAGTCATGAATAAACCATGGAGCCTCCTCTCACAAAGCTTATACTCTTTATACATGTTAGATTGTGCAAATAATTGATTTTTCAATTAATTATTAAAATGCAATAGTAATAACAATAATTAACATTTAATAAATGCTGATGGTATTTCTTATGCACTTAAGTTAAGCACTTATATACATTATACATTTAAATTATTATTAAAACTGATGAAAAAGCCAAGCCAGCATTGTAGGAAGTTACATGAAGGAGTGTAAGTTTCCATAAAATACCAATGAACCTGATAAAATATAATATATCTCATTTCCACTGACAGTCAAATTTCAGGAACACTATGAGAAATAGAGGTAATAGTGAGGAGTTTGTACAAGAAAGTAATAAAAATAGTAAAAACTTCTTTTTAGTCAAACATGTCTCTCTTAAAGATCTTTGTAGGGGGAATATGTAGACACATTACCTCAAAGCCTAGTCAGCAATTTTTCAAAATGAAATAAGGTAGCAGAGTGTAAGATTTATAATTGTATTTTTCCTTTTATGAAAGTCATATTTTATGAGGTATAATTTAAGCACAGTAAAATATACCTCATTTAGCCATATGTATTTCAGTTAAATCTATGTATTCAATAAAAACACCTATTTTTAAGGTACATATACATAAACACATACACACAAATACATATACATAAAAGTCCCCTTGTTCATCTTAGTAGTCAGTTCTCTTCCCTCCACCCCTGTTATCCTGGAACCACTGATATGATTCCTGTGCTTTCCATGTTGTTGCATGCAATCATTAATTTTTCTTAATCTAGTACACATGTGTCATAATTTTTTGTTCATTGATCAGCTGATGGGCATTTGTATTTTATCCTATATTTAATGATTATGAATAAAGCCATTACAAACATTTACATAATAGTTTTGTGAGGATATACATTTTTCTTTTTCTTAGATAAATCCTTTAACTGGGACTATTAAATGAAAAAAATGTAAGTGAATATTTAATTTTATACTTGGCTATATTATTTTGAATTCCTATTAGCAATATGTGAAAATTACAATTGCTCTAAGTTCTCAATAATTAGTAGTATAATTTTTTAGCTATTCTAATAGGTGTGTGTTATTTATTTTCATGAAGGTCCAAAATTATATTTCATCCAACAAGTTATCCCTACAAACTTTTTCTATAATTGTAACCATATACAATTATGATTTAAAGGGGCACATTTAAAGTTTATATTTTTCCATTAGTATAAATTCAACATTATTTTAAATTTGCAAAACAATTGAATAATATATATTTATTGTTTTCTACTCAGAAACATTATGTTAATCATTTAAATTTACGCTTTTGTAATTTGCATTGTAAAATATTAAACTTGAAAAAAATTGGTACGGAGAAGAAAAATTACTACAGAAAGAATAAGAGTTATATAAATGGGTTAATATTTTACTTTTAGTACTCTTAGCTTTCTTTTTAGCAAAGAAAGTTTCCCCTGCCATATACAAAATAAAAGTATATGATTATATAACCAGTCTATAAGAATGCCAAAGTTCTTGTATAAGGAATACCAAGGTATCCCCTGGTTTTAGTTACCAACATTTGCACCCTATTTTTGATTAGTACGGCTAAGGTGAAATGCCTATGGTTACTAAAAGAAATCTGATCTAGAGGAAGGGGGAAGGTTTAGAAGTCATTTCTGAGTAAGTAGAATAAAATAATTTTCCAAAAAGAGAGAACAAAGACAAAACACCGAAAACTTCATAAAAGTTAATATTCTCTTCATTTACCCCTTCATGAGTTATTAAAACAATTTGTAGGAGTTCCTGCTGTGGCACAATGAGATAGAAGGCGTCTTGGGAGTCCTGGGATGCAGGTTCGATCCCAGGCAGTTGATATCACTAAATGCTAGAAAGCTCCAGAATTCAAGCCTTGGCACTCTTCTTTATTCACACTTACTCAGTACAACTTATTTAAATATCATCTCTTTCATAAGTGTTTATCTCTTGACAATACTATGAATTCATGACTTCAATGTTTTAGAGCATCCTTGACATTTCCCCTCCTAACAGACAACTCAAAAGCAACATGCTCGAAAAATGTACAGTGATCATCAGTCCCTATTCACCTCTTCCTCCATTGCACAAATTCTCCCTCTTCTACGTTAATAAATGGTAATTCTATTTTCACATTTGCTCATTCTATAACACTGAGACACTGAGAAGTCATCCTGAAATTTCTCTAGCATTTTGTTGTTGTTGTTGTTGTTGTTGTTTTTGGCTTTTGGGGTTTTTTTCCCTTAAAGATTGGGCAGGCTTTCCTTTCACCATGTATCTGGAATCAGAATATTTATCACGACATGTTTAGTCAACATTTTGAAAATAGCTGCCATCATGTCACACGTAGGAAAATACACGTTAATTTTGTTCTCATTGCTTGTAATATGAGATTCTTATGATCTTTTTTCAACCCAGAAGCCAGTATCTTTTAAACACGGGTTTTATGCTGACAGTCACTCATTCAATACCCTTCAAAAGTTTTGCTCTCCACATGATTCATAATTAAAACCAAAGTTCTCATTATTGTCTAAAAGAATAGACATGGTCCTACCCCTGTCATCTATTTGATCTCACTATCTACTGCTCACCCCAGATCAGTCTTTCCTGTCACACCATCAAGATTGATGATCTTTAAACATATCAGGCACATTCCTGTCTCAGGTTGTTAGCCTGGAAAGCTTTCTTATACATATGTTCATGACTTCCTCAGTTTTTTAGCTTAAATCCCATCCACTAAAAAACTGAGGAAGTCATGAACATATGTGTAAGAAAGTTTTCCAGGCTAACAACCTGAGGCAGGAATGAGAACTAATATTTCCTTATTTCTACATTTAAAATTACAACATGCCCTCCCCTCACAGATCCACACTCCATACACTTCTTATTTAAAAAACATTCTTTTGGTAGTTCTTTTACCATGTGATATTCTACATGGTATTTTTTCCCCTTTTTTTAAAAATTGAATGCCTCTTTCTCTCTAGAATGTAATCTCAATGAGAACAAGACTTCTCATCTACTTTGCTTACATCTTTATCCCCAGACTGGCACACAGTAGACATTCAATAAATAACTGCTCAATAAGTAAATGAAGATAGTAAGGGAAGATAACTGATGATCATTTCAACTTTAAATGAAAGCATACCACCTTAACAATGATTTGTAAAATGTATTCATTCCTGATAATAATGGTACAAAGATTTGGTAATTTTTCAATAGGTGGAAATAAGCATTAAAGTCCTAGGTAGTACTAAAAAGAAATAATACTTATTGAAGGACTATGGCAGAATATTACTCATTGGAAATTAAACACCATTGTGGCCTAGAAATATACATTGAGAATCATATTTGACAGTAACCCTTTCCAAGGAATCCTCAAATAATAACCACACCTGTGCATCAAAATATGTGTGCAAAATGGGGTTGTTACAGCAGAATATGAAATGGCAATCGATCGGAAACAACTTAAACATTCCTTAAAAGAAGAGTATGGAAAAATGTTATTAATGTACTATGACTACCATGCAAGCTATTTATGTTATTATTTTTTAGTAGCTATTTCCCCAATACAAATTTTTCCTACTGTACAGCATGGTGACCCAGTTACATATACATGTACACATTCTATTTTTGCACATTATCATGCTCCATCTTAAGTGACTAGACATAGTTCCCAGTGCTACACAGCAGGATCCCATTGCTAATCCATTCCAAAGGGAATAGTTTGTCTCTATTAACCCCAAGCTCCCCAATCCCTCCCCCTACCCCTAGGCAATCACAACTCTATTCTCCAAGTCCATGATTTTCTATGGTATTTGTCTTTGTCTTTCTAACTTACCTCACTCAGGATGAGAGTGTCTAGTTCCATCCATGTTCCTGCAAATGGCATGATTTTTTCTTTTTTATGGCTGAGTAGTATTCCATTGTGTATATATACCACCTCTTCCTAATCCAATCATCTATTGATGGACATTTGGGTTGTTTCCATGACTTGGCTATTGTGAACAGTACTGCAATGAACATGTGGTTGCAAGTGTCTTTTTCAAGGAAAGTTTTGTCCGGATTATGCCCAAGAGTGGCATTGCTGAGTCATATGGTAGTTCTATGTATAGGTTTCTAAGATACCTCCATACTGTTCTCCATAGTGTTTGTACCAGCCTACATTCCCACCAACAGTGCAGTAGGGTTTCCTTTTCTCCACACCCCGTCCTTATTTGTGGACTTCTTAATGATGGCCATTCTGACTGGTGTGAGGTAATATCTCATAGTAGTTTTGATTTGAATTTCTCTAATAATCAGTGATGCTGAGCATTTTTTCATGTGCTTGTTGGTCATCTGTACATCTGCCTTGGAAAACTGTCTATAAAGGTCTTTAGCCCATTTTTCCATTGGGTGGTTGGCTTTTGTGTTGTTGAGTTGTATAAGTTGCTTGTATATTTTAAAGATTAAGCCCTTATCAGCTGGGTCCTTTGAAACTATTTTCTCCCATTCTATAAGTTATCTTTTTTTTTTTTCTTTTTGGTTTCCTTTGCTGTGCAAAACTTGTCAGTTTGATTAGGACCCATTGGTTTATTTTTGCTCTTATTGCTGTTGCTTTCGGAGACTGACCTGAGAAAATATTCATAAGGTTGATGTCAGAGATTGTTTTGCTTATGTTCTCTTCCAAGTGTTTGATGGTGTCTTTTCTTATATTTAAGTCTTTAAGCCATTTGGGGTTTATTTTCCTGCATGGTGTAAGGGTATGTTCTAGTTTCATTTTTCTGCATGCAGCTGTCCAGGTTTCCCAGCAATATGTGCTGAAATGTCTGTCTTTTTCCCATTTTATGTTCTTGCCTCCTTTGTCAAAGATTAATTGGCCATGGGTGTCTGGGTTTATTTCTTGGTTCTCTATTCTGTTCCATTGGTCTGTCTGTCTGTTTTGGTACCAGTACCATGCTGTCTTGATGACTGTGGTTTTGTAATATTGCCTGAAGTCTGGGAGAGTTATACCTCCTGTTTGGTTTTTGTGCTTTGGAATTGCTTTGGCAATTCTGGGTTTTCTGTGGTTCTATATAAATTTTTGGATTGTTTGTTCTAGTTCTGTGAAAAATGTCATGGGTAATTTGATAGGGATTCATGCAAGCTATTTAAAAAAGAATAATACCTACATAGGACAAGAGGGAAAATCTGTTAAGTAGCTAAAGACTAAAATATATATAAAAGCATAGCGTGATTCAATCACTATTAAAATGAAATTTTTGGTGTAATGCGTGTGTGTATGTGTGTGTACTACACCTGTCAAAATGTTAGCCATGTTTATTTCTGCCAAGAATTTGGTAATGTGATAGACCAGGGTCAAAAGATTTTAAACTTTTATTCTATATAATTATGTATTTCATGAATCTTTGATGGTTAGATTGCATTCATGTATTATTTTCACTTTTCTTTTTTAAAATAGCAGAAAATGTCAACCTAGGTTCAATATGTCAGAAACATTCAAATTTCAACAAAATAAAAGAATAATGAATACACCTACAAAAAGCAATAAATTTCTATGACTTGTAAAGAGAAACCTCTTTCAATGTCTGTAAACTGCTTATTTTTCATTTGAATGCTTAGAAACTTTAAAAAGAGTATAGAAACACAAGCAGAAAGCTATCTTTACTATTTTGTCTCAAGTTTCATATTATCCTTCCAAAATTTCCCTGCTATATATACATACATAGCTTTGTCTATTTTAGTTTATTAATCTACCTTCATCCTTCTTCTTGTCTTCTTTAGTATAAATACACTCTTCCCAATAATCAACCTCTTTCTCAGTAGCAATCACAATAAAGCAACTAACAGCAAATAAAGGAAAGGTGTTAATGAACTGAAAATAACACATATATATAATGTCTCAAAGAGTCTTAAACTGTAGCAACCCTAACATCCCCTAAAGAAAAAGTACTCTACAGAATGTGCGAGCATTTTGAACTGCTGTGACTTTCCTACTCTCCCACATAATGGCTTCCAGATGGCTTCCTATTAGAAAATAGTGGTCACAGAGGATAAATTTGGAATTCTATTCACAGTTTAACATCTTTGAATATTAATATATATTGGTAACAATTTAATATTTAAAGCTAATTATTTTACCATTCTCAATAATGTATGATCCTTTGAAATAATTGCCTCCCCTTAAGACACTGTTTATGCACAACAAAAAGAAATATATGACATTCTAAACTGCATTATATCCAAAGTATTAATCTATATAAGGAGTGCAAATAAATTTCAAGAATAACATTTAATTACAATGTTATTAAGAAAGAAAAGATTTGTGAGAAAACATAAGGTATTTCTATCAGCAATTTTCTTCATCTTCCATATGACACATATGACTCAATGTGTTAGTAGCAGTATTAGAAAATAAGCATTGTAATCAGTATAATGGATTCCCAGTCTCCAGAACCAAAAACACTTGACAGATGTAATCTTTATTGAGGTATTTGAAATGGGAAGATTAGCCTGGATTACCTAGGTAGATCCAATCTAATCACACAAATCCTAAAAGCACAGAATGTTTCCTGACTGTAGTTAGAGGAAAAAATGAAGGGAGAAAAAAAGAAAAAAGAGGGGAGAGAGAGAGATGGAGAGAGGGAGAAGATGCCACAAATCAATGAATATAAGTAGCTTCAGACTTAGAAAAGGGAAAGAAACTGATTCTTTCATGGAGCCTTAAGTAAGGAATGAAGCCCTCCTGACTGCTTGATTTCAGCCCAGTGTTTCCATGTTGGACTTGACCTACAGAACTATAAGATACAAACTTCTGCTAAGTCACTAAGTTTGTTGTAAACTGTTACAGAAACCATGAATTACTAATTTATGAGAATACAAAGATAAGTAAGACATGCTCACACTTCTTAAGTAATATAATAGTGGTTATGTATTATCCTAGCACTAAAAATGAAAATGATGACGAGGAAGAGAAGGGAGAGGATAACCAGTGCCATAGCATTTACTGAGTGCTTACTATGCACCAGGAATTCTCACTGTGCACCTAAAAGAAATACTCTTAGGTTGTTTCCTTATAAAATAGTGACTTTTTTCTACAGACAAGAAAACTAAGCCGCAGAGACACTGCATAACTTGCCAAAGGATATATACATGGTGGCTGGTAGAATTTGAGTTCAAAATGGGGCACCTAATTAGTGAGGGGGTGAAACTCATCATAAAAACAAAATTTTGGCAAGTAGACAAAAGGTAAAATGAAATTCCATTCGAGCTTTTGAAATCCTTTGAAAAATCTAATTTTTTGGTGATTTAAAGAAAATTCTCTTTAATGGAATCAAACAGATTAAAGGCCTGGATCAAAGATGCTCCAACTATCCTGACTGGTAGAACAGGGAGAAATGAACTATATGAGCACTATCAGTACCTATTAGAGTAGACTCCATCTAAGGAAAGAAGCAATGAAGAATTAAATTAGCATATATATTTACAATGACTAATTATGGGCATTTTACAAATAGGCTTTTCAAATGTGAAATGATAGAGATTGGTTAAAGGAACTATCTTTTTCTGGGTTGGATGACTGGCAAAGGTTAGCAAGTGGTTGGATGCTAAAGACATTGACAGTGAAAAAACATGGAATTAAGATAGGACATGCCAGAGTTTGCATGCAGTAAACTTGAGATAACTGTAATGTACCTAAGATGACATGTGAAGTGGGCAGATTGGTAGATACTTGTAATGCAGCTAGGTAGACATGTGAAGTGGATAGATCTCTATCCCAAATAAAGGTCACCACCTAGGGATCACATGTGTGTGTGTATATATACATATATGGCATTCAAAGTTGCCAAAATCTCCTAGAGAGAGAAGCAAAGGAGAAAGAAAGGGTCAGAATACAGTCCCAAAGAATAGCATTAATTAGAGGGGGGAAGAGTAGAAATCTACAGGAGTTTGGACTGTGGCTCAAAAACCTCTAAAGAGTGGAATCAAGTCATAAAAGGGAAGAGTAATTTCTTAAGAAAGTGGTTAGTTCAGTTAAGGCTTGCTTTAATATCTAAAATTTAAGTCAGTACAACAGCTAAACTGAGGTGACTGGTTGGCTTGAAATCACTCCATGTTTGTTATAGTGACAGATGTATGAGCAAGTATACATGGGGGTTGCAACATGAATGGGAAGCATAGGAAATGGAAACAGTATGTCCAGGTCTGTCTTTTGAGAACTTTAGATATGAAGGGAATAAATGAGGTAGAACGGTTGCCACAGAGGGATGTAAGGATCAAAAGGGGTTTCGTTTTATTTAGTTTTCTTTTGAAAAATGTAGAAGTTAAGATGTTTCGAGGTTACCAGCAAAAATACTGCAGAAAGGAGAAGCTTACAGCACCGGTGACAGAATACCTGAAAAAGAGAAACCATCGAGACTGTAAAGAGGGAGAAGAATTTGTGACAGGTTCACTTTAGACAAGAGAGGAAAGTTTCTCTTTTAAGCAATTGAAAAAAGGGCATCAATAACAGAGACACAGGAAGGGAAGATTCCAGATAGGGAGATAAAGGCTTTCCTCTGTCAGCCCCTAAAAAGAGTGGAAAGCAGGAGGAAATTTGAGAGGTGAGCAGACTGTGGACACACGATGCAGTTCAGAAGAGAGGTAAAGAATGGAGCTTGGTGGCTGCAGCGATTGGGACAACCCATGAGACAAGAAGACTGTCCATCCATGGTGTGAGGGAGTTCACAGAGTCTCTATTCTCTTCTTAAAACTACTGCCACAGCACAGTCATGCTGCCACGTGCCACTTTTACAAACTTGTTCTGCAGTGTTTAAAATGTCCTTTTTTAGTGACAACTATCTTGGAGGACTGAACTAAAATGACATTCGGTTATTCCAAACTTCTATTTAGGGAGTGCAAATCAGTATGGATGTTTACCATTATCTTCACAATCAGGTGAGATGATCAAACTGAATAAGAACAGTGTGGCAGTGACTTGGGGAAATAATGTATAACAAGAAGAAATGACTCAGTGGGTTGTTTTTATAGTCCTAAAATAACCTATGAGAATGGGAAATGGAAAAAAAGAACCTAGACCAGGAAGACAATAACTAGAAGTTAATTAGGTAGTGTAATTCACAAGTTGTGAATCCATGGTTTATAACGATATGTGCTAATAGTGGAATCCAGATTTCTATGATATTAATAAGCACTGAAGATTTGCATTTAATATTGCTAGGAAATTAATAACTTTTATATCTTTCTTAGTATTTTTATATACTTTTCATCTATTCAATTATATTCTTTATAATTATAACATATTAGAAAATACTAAATGATACTCGAACAATCACAGTTATTATATTAGAGCACATCACACTATACTTTCTTTCTGAGAATTCTGGGGGCATGAATGTAAAATCCCATCTGAACTTAGCTTTCTCTCTAACAAACATTAAAACAACTTGCTATCGCCAGATGCATAGTTTCAGTCTGGAGTCAACTGATTCATCAATTGCAAGGTCATCTCTTACTGTTTTCATTATTCTCATAGCTATACTTGGAATTCAAGAGATGGCAGACAAGTTAGAATTAATGAACTAAATTATTTTTTTCTCAAAAGGAGCTTTTATTTTTTCTTTACAATGAAAGACAATCACATCTATGGTTTTAGAATCCATCTTCTTGATGTCATCCTCAGATTCATGTGAACCCTGGAAGCTCATTTTACTATTAATTTTTACATGATAAAAATCTTTAATATTTAAAACACTTCCTCCATTTTAGGTTTAATTGAAGAAGGCCATTGAAAGGTGTTTGAATAAAGAAAATCTAGGTCCTCTATTATTTGCAATTTCACTATCTAGGATGTTAGGACAAGTTAAGAAATAGGGACAGTCCAAAGCTGTTGAAATTATTAAGAGGAAGGTTATACAAAATGGTTTATAGCTATAAATTTGTTATTTTTTTGGAAATAAGATACTGACTTGGTTGGAAGTAAAATTGGGTTAGTTTTCTTGAATTGTCCTCATTCACTTCAATTAACTGATCGAAGATTTATTCTCAGTCATTTTCATAAAAGCAACAGATCTATCAGACCCAAAGGCAACTTATTAAATTAGCCATAGGCACCTCAATAAATGACATAAACAAATACTTAATGACTAAAGAAGGTTTCTGCAATTCAAATCAATTCAAATTCAAATTTGTAGTCAATTCAAATGGACTTCGACTTGATAATCACTTCGACTTGATAATCACTGTTACTTATTTCTTACTAATCCACCAGAGTGTCAGTTCAGAATGACACATACTTTGACACATAAACTAAAGAAATTTAACTTTTTTTGGTACCCTTGAATTTATAAATTTATAAATTATAAATTGAGATTCATATCCTAAATTATACTATATCAGTTAAAATTCATTTTTGTCAAATAAATGTTATTCATTGAATTTATCCTTCTGTGATCTCATTCAATATGGCAATTTGGATATAGATAGGTTGATAAATATTCAGATATACTATGGATGATATTAAATCAGACATTATAGAAAAAATGAAGTGATTAAGCAGTTAACCTTTTACATTCATGCATTATTTAGTGTTTTATTATGATGTTTATTTTATATGTAATCATAGCTTGAATAAAAAATTTAGGTTATGAAAAATTTGTTTAAAAGAGATAATCAATTAACAATACGTATTTAAATTTAGCCATTAAAACAACAAAAATAATTATTCAATAAGCCCTGAGATCAATATAAAGTAAAAATTTCCCAATGGACTGATTAAGCTATATTTATTAATAATTTGGGTTTAACAGACATTCTATTTCCTGAGAATTCTTTCCTTGGAGCCATGTGTGTTCATAAACACAAAGCATCTATACATTCATACATATAATATACATACCCATACTCATAACACTCGTTATTTATATACAAAAATTCCCAAATACTGAATATAATTGATACACCTCTTGTGCCACGTGAGGTGTTTTCCATCTGCGATATAATCAAATTTATTTTAAATATGAATTTGTGAGTTCTTTCTCATGGTAACAATGCACTCAGAATTCTACACAGGAAAACAATAAAATAAACATTCCAATGCATGCTATGAAGAACAGTCAAAATAATGAACGTAGTATCTCACAAGCCATTTATAAATAACCAAACAATAATGCATTCAGAGCACGTTCAGGGCAGGCAAACACATCTTACTTTTAAATAATAAGTAAATAAAAAGGACTTTAAGGGCTTAAGTTTAATCTTTCATCCTCATCTACTGTGTATTTAGCCACACAACTCAATAACATTGACAAATCTAATTTTCTAAAAAGCTGGAGGTTGTTTTTTACTGCAACAGTGATAGGAAGAGTTGCCAGTAGGCATGTAACTCCAGTAAGTCTCATTTTAGAGCAACAAGACGGCAGACACAATGAAATGCATCCTGACCAAACTATTCCACTTTACCTCCTTAATAGTGTTTTTAGTTAGGGTAAATATAATTATAGATCTTTTATTGATTTTCCACCCCATGTATTAAAATGTAGACCTCAATTTCAGTCAAGTTTTGATGTAATAAGAGGCAAGCAGAATTGTATGAGGTAGGTGATTGAAAGACGACAATAGGAAAGTATTGGTTAGTTTTAAAAGGTATAATGAATACCATGAGTAGAAACTTCATTTTAAATCTGAAATCATTAAAAGGTTGCCCAAGGCCATGTGTCTAGTTTCACTGTCTGAAACAAAGGCTGGCATTCATTAAATTGTCACCACACAAAGCTATAAAAATAATTCTTTAAAATATGATAGTGGTAAAAAAGTTAATATGGGAGCCTTCAGTGTCAAAAGTTTGTTACAGGAGCAGCTGAACCCTCAGGATTTTATAACAAAGAACTTCCTTTTGGTAATGCCATTAAACCATATACTACTGACCACGAGTTCAATCATATTAGAAATCTAAGTAGCTATACATAATATTAGTTCATCAACTAAGTAGACATATCTATTCAAAATACAATGTTAGTATCCAGAGATTAGACTGAAATAAACATTGAAATAAGCACTCAAAAAAGACTGAAAACATCTCTGCCACAATTTATACACAAGAATAAGTAATTTAAGAAAGGAGATATAATTTGCAGTTTAAAATTTCTGCTAACACAGGAAAAGTGTTTTACTTTTCTTACTCATCAAACCAGGGGAAAATAGAGCAGTATTTATCAAAAAAGGAAAAACAAAGATGTTCTCTACAGAACAGTATAGTAGGCAAATCACAGGTCAAGAAAGAATGGGGCTTGATCAGCACAGAAGCAGAAAATTCAACCAAGATTTATCAAGTGTACACTACTTCTATTCTAGATTAGAAGAATGCTGCAGTAAACAAAACTGGCAATAAGACAGAAAAAAATGTATAAAATATTTTAGAATGAGATAAGCATTATGAAGGAAAACAAAGCATGTAAGAGAAGCACCACTTTTCAACAGGTTGATCAGGAAATGTCTCTCAGATAAGGTAGTGGAGCAAATTGAAGAAGGAGGTGAATCATGCTGATAACCATGCTGACGATATCTAGGAAAAGACTATTCTAGGGGACAGCAACTGCAAATGTTTCTATGATTTTTCTTTAGAGATCACCAAATAACTTATGAATAAGTATATGTACAAATATGCATCTTTAAGAAATAATTAGTATGTATCCTTGTATAGTATGAGGTATTCTTTAAAAATGAGCAGTTTCACCTGGGAATTTAGTAATTTTATTTGGTAAAATCAAAGGTTATTTTGATATAGATATAGATAATCATTATGTTGTACACTGGAAATTAATGATACCACTAAAAAATTAACTCAAAAATAAAACTGCTTTTTTTTTTAAATCCAATCAGCCACTCTGTGTCTTTTGATTGGAACATTCAGTCCATTGACATTTAAGGTGATAATTGATGTTTTTTAATGCCATTTTAAAACTCGTTTTCCAGCTGATTCTATGATTCTCCATTCTTCCTTTCTTTTTTTGGTTGGATGGTCTCCATTTATTTTATGCTTGAGTACTTTTCATTTTTTCTGAATGTAATGTTTGGTTTTGATTTGTGCTTGCCCTGTTTTTTAAGTATGTTAACCCCTTCCTAGAACTGTGTACTTTAGCCTGATAGTCATGTAGGCTCAAACACTTCATTGCAATAGTAAAATTAAAAAGAAAAACAAAGCAAAGCAGGCTAGATAAGCCCTTAAATAAATAAATAAGACTGATTGTCCCTAAGTTAATAGACTGTAACATAAATGAATCATATAAATAGTAATTTAAAAAGTTATTAACTATACCAGATTATTCAAGATAATGTTTCATATACCAAGCAATTCACATATGTCCTCTATTTTTTCCATAATAGCATTCCCATAGTAGGAATTCAATTGCCTATTTTTCTAGATTCTTCTAACTTTACTCATATATAGCATGTGCAGATATATATATAATTTTTTCATCATTCTTTTTGAAGCTTCTTATTCTATTATCCAATTCTAGTAAAGCTAAGAAAAAGTACTGAATAAATGTTTTTCAAATGAACAGATAAATGAATGGATACATGAATACATGCATAAATGAATTAAGGAATGGATTAATTGATGATTTGAGGTAGTGTGTAAACTGCCCCAGAAACAAAAGCGCTATATGTATATATTGCATGTTCTGGAAAATTCAACCATGACTTAGTACCCAGAAGTATTTAAGTAATTTATATAATTAAATAACATAATCAAATTATGTGATTATCTACCTAACATAAATACATTTTATAAAAACAACTTCCCCAGAATCTACCTAACATAAATACATTTTATAAAAACAACTTCCCCAGAATAGTTTTTGTAGTTGTACTGATTGGGGAAGTATATATAATTTTCTTATGTATACCACACATGTGCATTAAGTGAAAAGATGAAAATTATCAAAACGGAATTCCATATACTCTATATCCACCTTATAGATGTCAGCAAAAAGAGTGAAGTAATGGTCTCTAAAAATTCTCTTCTCCATAAAGGCAACAAGAAAACTAGCAAGAATGGTCAGAATCATCTTTTCCAGAATTCCAGAAATTAACCAAAGGCTTGTATAATCTAGGACTACTAATTCAAGAATCAATCTTTGTAAGAAAGTGAGCTTTATTGTATTTTTGCTTGCTCTTAGTTTCGTTACCCATTCTCCAGCTGCATATGAGCCTTGAAAACTAATAACCAGCATTCACGATGAAAATCAGCAGTTTTGCATGCAGTGAAGGGAACAAATTTGGGCTGGAGCTGTTTCAAAGCTCAAAACACTTTTCCCAAGGTTATTTGTCAAAAATAATTACAAACAATTGTTAAATTTCACAGCCTGGTACTACAAATAATAGTTGGGGCAAATAACTGACTAAAAACAATAAGAATGACAATGAAACCATAAAGGAAAATTAGGGTAATGAAGCATTTACAGAGGCTTCGTGAAGTTCTATGTATTCATGGTAATCTAGAAGGTCACATATATACAGAGGGTATCTTGCCTGCCCAGGACTGTATATAAATTTAAGAAAATCTGAGAAGGTCCTAATCTCTCCTCTCTAGCTGACTGTTAGGATACTGTTAGGACATTCACTAAGAAGTCACGTCTAAGGCATTTTCAATAGGCAGCCTGAATATTGAAGGCATGCCTCACATTCACATAAAATCTGGTCACAGTGTTTGGGAAACTTATTGGTTCCAGAAACCTAAGGAACCCATTGCTATCACTAGCTGACTACTAAATTAAACAGGAACTGCTGTAGCCACACATGACAAAGAATACAGACTTGAAAGAATTATTAGAGTAAAGTCACTAAAAAAAAA
The DNA here is from genome assembly GCF_016906955.1 of Phacochoerus africanus. NCBI lineage: Eukaryota > Metazoa > Chordata > Mammalia > Artiodactyla > Suidae > Phacochoerus > Phacochoerus africanus. The sequence goes on from NC_062553.1 coordinate 26,754,531, forward strand.
AAAAAGCTACAATAAACAGCAAAAACAAGAACAACAAAAAAAAATTGGGGGAGGAGTTGATATCAAGAGTAGCCAGCAACCTTGCTTATAAAATGTCCTGTTCTCAACCAAAAAGTACAAGACATGTAAAAACAGCAAGAAAATTTACAATTTGGCCCATATACAAGAAAATAAGTATCACATAGAAATTGTCTTGAGGAGATACAGATGCTGAAACTATTAAAAAAAGACTTTAAATCAATTATTTTAAATATGTTCAAAGAAGTAACAAAAACAATGTCTACTGAACAGAGTGTAAGAGTGCCTCATCAAATAGAGAATACTAAGAAAGAGACAGAAATATTTTTATGAACCAAAAAGATATTCTGGAGTTGAAAAGTCTAATTAACTACAATAAAAAAAAATCACCAGAGGGCAATCAACATAAGATTTAAGTAGGCAGGAAAAAAATAGTGAACTTGAAGATGGGTTAATTGAGATTATCCAAGCTGAAAAATAGGAAAAAAAAAAAAAAGATACTAAGGAAATCTAATTAAAACAAAATAAAATGAAAGCAAGCACATAACCAACGAGTTCAGCAATTCTGCAGAATATAAGGCCAATACACAAAATCATTTGTATTTCTATATACTAGCAATACAAAAAGTAATTAAAATTAAGAAAATAATTCTAATTGTCACAGCATCAAAAATAATAAAGTGCTTAGTAATAGCTGAACTGAATTAAGTATTTGTGTTCTTAAAACTACAAAACATCATCAAAATGAACCAAAGAACGCTTAAATACGACATATCATGTTCATAAGGGAAAACTTCATATTGTTAAGATGGCAAGATCTTCCCAAATTAAAGATTTAATGTAGTGAGATACTGGAATAAGGATAAACATATACATTAATAAAATATTATTGAAAGTCCAGAGATAAACCCTTATATTTACTTTCATTTGATTTTCACCAAAGCTGCCCAAGATAATTCAATGAGGCATGAGTATTCTTTTCAACAAATGGTGCTGAGACAACTGGATCTACATACAAATGGATAATAATAAAATAATTACCTTTGGATTTTATCTTTTGTCCTTTCTTAGGGCCACACCCATGGCATATGGAGGTTCCCAGGTTAGGGATCTAATCAGAGCTACAGCTGCCAGCCTACGCCAGATCCGAGCCACATCTGCCACCTACACCACAGGTCATGGCAATGCCAGATCCTTAACCCACTGAGTGAGGCCAGGGATCAAACCTGCAACCTCCTGCTTCCTAGCTGGATTCGCTTCTGCTGCGCCACAACTATTCTGTCCTTTTTTAGAGCAAGTCTCTCTTCCTCTTCCCTCCTTTCCTCCCTCCCACCCCGCTATCTCCTTTTAAAAGAAAGACATGGCGGCAAGAAGTGCCTCATTTGGCTATGTTGGGAGTTCAGAAGCTTGACTACCTTAAATTCTCCTACAAGTGGACCTTATAGAGCTTGTGTGGAGTTCTAGCAGGGGAGCATAGCTACTGGTATACCTTAAAGAATGACCAAGGAATGATCTTCCATCAAGAAACTTGTTCTCTTCAACAGCATGCTGCAGCTATGGCAGAGAACATATATGCAGTAGTGAAGCAGGAAGGGGACTTTAGCCTAGCTATCAGACCAGCCGAGTCAACCATGGAGATCAGTGGAATGAGAGATGTCACAGCCAAATCCCCTACCTAACTTCATTTTAAAATAAGTATCAGAATTCCAAACCCATCAAAATAAATGAAAGTGACTTTCTTTCTTTTTTTTTTTTTTGTCTTTTGTTCCTTTAGGGCCGCACCCAAGGCACATGGAGGTTCCCAGGCTAGGGGTCCAATTGGAGCTGTTGCTACCAGCCTATGCCACAACCACAGCCATGCGAGATCTGAGCCACATCTACAACCTGCATCCCAGCTCACTGCAATGCCAGACCCTTAACCCACTGAGCAAGGCAAGGGATCAAACCCACAACTTCATGGTTCCTAGTTGGATTCGTTTCCACTGCGCCACAACGGCAACTCCCAAAAAGTGACTTTCATTCTTCTTCCTTTCCATTATTTTTTCTATTAGATGACATTACCTATTATTTGACTAAATCCTCACAAGTTTGCCTTTCCTGGTGAGTGTCCATACTCTGGACCTATCATCTATCACATTTTTACATTAAAATCATACCATCTTTCCTCCAATTCCATATAATCAGCTGAAATTTTAATCATATGACTTTCGTCTTAATGTCTAGCATAACTTCCATGTGTTTCCATGAACTATCTTCTGCATGTGTCTCTATTTTCACCCTTCTCATGTTCTAGGGTACAGAAATAGAACTCTTGAAACTCAGATTTCCCCAAAACATCCACTGTATATTTGCATTTCCTTTGCTCACCTCTCCATCTCCCAGTCATGTGCTCCAGTATGTCATAGTTTTTCACTTTCAAGACTCAGCTGTAAAAAGTCTTCCTTAACATTTACAGATAGGAATAAATGACTTCTCATTCCTGAAATCCAACACTATACAATGGCATATATCCTCATGCCTTTATATTAACTAATTTATCTCCCTGTTCAAGATTATAGGGACTTAGAGGATGATCCTTTGTCATGAAAATAGTTGACTTATTAACATATGACATTAATAGGTATGTAGTAAATATATGTTTGTGAATAGAGAGCAATTTTATATGCTAATTTATTCTCAAACATATTATTTATTACAATATTGCAGATCTCTATAATGCTATAGATACCTTATGAGATGTAAAACCTGTGGCCCAATAGAAGACAAATGAGAAAACATCATAAGTCCACTTCTAAAATGTTTATAACTTGCATATGCATGAAAAACTAGAAAGGCTTCATTATTGTTAGAACAATTATGAACTATATATAACAAATATTCTAAACACACTAACTGTAAGGTTAAAAAAAATTACTGAGACAATTTATGGCATATCTGGTGGGACTATATTCTTAAGACAACTGCTTGCTAACAATGTTAGGTAAAAAAATCTCTTTCTGTCCTATGATCATTTCATATTGAATCAATTTTTAGAGGTCAATGCACACATATTTCAACCAAACTGAGAACTAACAAACAGAATTAGCTTGGTTCTGTATTGGGAAATAGCTACAGACATTTAACTGACAATCATCCATTTCACCACAAAATGTGAAGATATTTCTATGTTCCACGTTCAGCATATAATCGGGTGTCTCTGAAAAGAAAAGTAATACCTAATAGTTTCTATGTTCAGTGTATCTTCAAAATTCCCCTTTTTTTTCAGATGCTATTTGCTTTTTGATTTTTCAACTAAAATAAAAGTAGCTTGTATATATTGTGAAATATCACAGGTATAGCTATTGAAATTTCCGGCTCAAAATACATCAACGTATTTACATTGAAGACCATACTCAGTACCACAAGATACTGAAATAAGATGAAGAAATAGAAAATATTTAAACTTTGACATACAGTTGCCCTCTGTACCTGAGAATATCATTTCAGATCTGGGTAATGATTGTACAATGTTGGGCAAATATTTACATAAACTCTCTAGGTTCCATTTTATTATTTATGCTTTTTTTATTTGCCTTTTAACCTATAACTCAAAGAGCATCATGCATTTTTAAAACCTTCTTGTAGCATTAAATACTGGGTGGAATATCCTTTTTCCACAAGTAGTGTGACCATCTGCCCTCTTTATATTAAATTGTTGGCTTACTCTTCCCTAAAATAAAGTTATTTCAAACGACCCGAGAAACTTTTTATGTTCTGATGTACTTTTCCACCTGAGGGAAAGCAATATCCAGAAGCGTAAAAGAAAGTTTTGAAAACTGTGGACCAAGGAAGCACTGCAGGGTATGTGGACAGAAGAACTAAGTGACTGTTCTCTATTCTTCACTCCCCAGTATATGTGCCCTGTGTAGTCACAGAGGGACCTATTAGTAGAGAGACACAGTCTCTGCCTGGAGTTCCTACTGGCAACTATTAGCTGGATGCTGAAAAGCTATGAAGTTACTCATCTGTTTTACCCAAACTCTGTTTCTGTCATGTCTACTGCTACCTTTTCTTGAGAGCAACTCCATAACATGTTGTAGCTGTTAGTCTTTTGTGACACTGTTTTTTATAGGGATCCCCAGGTTGTTCATCACACCTGAAAATTTCCTTCATTTGGGCCATTTGTTCATATATGTGTGGGGTATATATTCTTTTGTACCTCAGCTTCAGAGGCTTAAGGCACAAGATTAGGAAATGCAGCTGCATATACAGCTACAGTTGGGTTCAAGCCAACTGAACCCCAAATAAATATTTTTATTAATCCACCAATATAATGTAAGATTTTGATGACAGCTATCTTTAGTTAGTTGCCAGATTTCTATTATTTAAACCAGTGCCTATCATTTATTAAGTAAATGCTTTAAAAATATATTTATTAGAAATATATTTTTAAACTTATAAACAAATATTTTTTTATTGTTCTCATCCTACTTATGGATCTAGTATCATTACAGAGAAATTATGGTTTGTTTATAACTGATATAAACATTAAAGTGATCAAATACAGTAAACTGCCATATACATGCTTTTTGAATGTTATATAAGTGAGTTCTTATTTGTAATCATGTTCAAAGGCATTTTTATAGAAGTTAGCTAAATAATTCAAGTAGGAAAAGAGTCATCTGAATATCTTCCTTACAGATTTAGCTTCATAAATAATCACAAGTTGTTAGTAGTATTCTTAAAAATTCTATAAACACTGTTTCAGTATGGCTTATAGCTGGTAGATCTAAACATTATGCAGCACTTCTTGGTGTAACCAGTTTAATATCATAAATAATAGCATTTATCAGGTCAATTTTTCAATGACAAATATCTATTGCAGAAATTATTTTAAAAGAGCTAAGAGAAAACAAATCTAACAATAAAATATGATGCCAGTACCTTTGATGAGGCAAATATTTCATAAGAAAAAAATGTAACTGTATTTCTTGTTTTTATTAAAGTATAGTTACATGGTGTGAAAAGCATAGACCTGACATGTGTAGTTTGATTAGTTTTGGTGAGTGAAAACACCACTATCTTTATATTTTTGAATATTTGTCATTACCTGGATTTTCTTTTTTAATTTTTTGAAGCCAGAGTTTATTTTTCTTTAAAACTGCTTAAGAATCTTTAAACGGTCCAAAGGCCCTAGGATACCCAAATTCAAGATGATATTGTCATCAGGTGGTGACTGACAGGTCCTCAATTGCCAAAGTGTCTGAAGGATTCTGGATAATATATGTCTCCAAAATTTTTCTTGTATGAAAGTTGATATCTGATGTGTGTCTTGCAAGAAAGAAAGGTGGGCAGTCAGGGAACAAAGCTATCAAAGCATTGCTGAGTCACAATAGTATTAGTGCAAAACAAATGCAAGCAAGGCAGAAACTATGCGAAAACCATTCTTGTATTACTCTTTGAAACTAGACCCTCCAATAATCAGTTTGAAAAGCTGGGATCATGAAGAATCTTAGCTGGTATTAAACGCAGCTCTTTCACAACCGAAACTGTTAAATACCTTCAAGATGCGAATCATACCTGGATGACGATGATGATGATGACGATTATTATTATTATTATTATTTTACCAAAGTCAGATCATTAGTATTTTCTGGAGAAATCTTCAGCAAAATGCTTCAGCTATCAATTTTTCTTGGTTTGCGATAGGTTCATGGTATTCATTGTTTAACATCTAGTTGTTGTTCATGTGGAAGGCTATGGATGTTAAAAAAAAATAGTAGCTCCTGCTACAAATATTATATATCTGAATGATATATAACAGCAAAGAAGACTTCTGCTGAATCAAAGGTTTTATTTTTGAATAGGAAATTATAGTAGTGAGTGATTTAACTTGGATAAAATAGCTTCCATAGAATGAAAAGATTTATATATCTGAGTATCTTAGAGAAAGGAAAAAGACCAGCTAGCAAAGATACATCCAGGTAGTTTTCTTTCTCTTTGATAAGAATGGATAGACAAAGAAATGTTCTCCGCCCTAACAAAATTCTAGAAGCATGTCCGTCATCATGCTGTACTTGACAAGGGCCACTTGAACTTCCTAGAGCCTTTATAGAACTTGTGAAATAACACCACATAATCAAATATCTACATAAATCAATCAAGGGAAAAGGAACTGTGTATAAACACAAGAGGAGATACGGGACAGCCCTTGAAAAAATTACTGAAAACATGGGAAATCTGCTGAAAAAATAGATTTGTGTGTATGTATCTGTAACTGTAGACCTAATATATTTTGCAAAATATTAGCAGTGTCATAGTAAATGTTTCAAAACAAAATTAAGAAGGAAATGAATACAATGACCTCAATGTTTTCAAAAAATATGAGAGAATAATGAAATTTTACTGAAAATGGCAACTTAAAATGTATCCAGGTATTTATAATATGTAGTAAAAAGTCAGAAGGGACTCTAGTAAAGAAATCACATGGCCAGATCACCAAGGGAAATAATATTTAACAGATTAAAGTAATACATACAAAAACAGGAAAGGGGAATTTAATTCCCATGTGCTTTCCAAGCCTTCATTTTTGGCTGTCTGCAAGATATCTCTACTTGAATATTCTGCTGACACTTAAAACTTAACATGTTTATAGCCAAGCTCATTATTTTCTCTGTGTTCCTATCACTGTCAATATCATCGTTACACTCCTGCCTCACCAGGGTATTAAACATATAGTCATCTCTGATTTCTTCTTGTCCTTAGTCAACCAGATCCTATCTTTCAAAAATTTTCTTCCAAAGCATTTTTCAAATTTTGTACTTACTTTTAGTTATGACAATCAGAAACCTTTCCCATGTCAGAGCCACTCTTCTGGAATAACCACTATAAAAATGTGTCTACCCTCAAATCATATATTTTTTCACTCGTCCAAATAATAAATCAAGAATCATTTTAATGACTTAACAACTTTTGCAGGCCAAGTGTGGTCCCAGTTTATACCATTAATCGAATTGAAACTATAATTAATCTATGTCAAATTAAAACTGTAATGAACTTCCCCAGGTTTCACTTAATGCTCTTCTACATTTTCTTCCTGCATAAATCTATGTACTTCCAAATACTCAACTAACTGAATAGTGATGACAACAAAATGTATTTCCACCTCTTAGATTCTAGCCCCACAATAAAAGCTAACAGTTGATCCTAGTTTACAACCACACTTTTTTACATTCTTTACATGTAATATTCAACCTTCTAAATTAGATATTATTATCTTTAGTATAGAAGGGAGAACATTAAGAACCAACTTAATTAAACCAATACATGGTATAGCCTGGATATCGATCCAGCCATGATGATTCAATAGCTTACATGCTCTTAACATCTGTTCCTTTCTTCCTCTCCTTTATTTAAGTGACCTTACAGCTAGTTTTCTATGGATCATCTCCATTTGATTATTTCATGCTATCTTCTAAATAGTTTTATTCAAAGAAAACCTCTTATCTTCATAGACATCCTTTTTCAAACTCTCTCCTGCTAAGAACATGGACACTAAAACAAAATTCCCTCGACTCATCTTACAATTCTGACATTTAATGCCTCTGTGATTGTAGGCAAGTTAATACTTCAAAGCCTCAACTCCCGTGAGGATATGTCTTTTCATCTCTTGTCACTAGAATTAATTATTTCCAATAGATAAAATAGGATATTTAAACAAACAATAATCTTTTTTTTTTTTTGTCTTTTTAGGGCCACACCTGCATCATATGGAGGTATGGAGGTTCCCAGGCTAGGTGTCAAATCAGAGCTATAGCCTATGCCACAGCCATGCTAGATCTGAGCTGTGTCTTCGATCTACACCATAGCTCACATGAATGCTAGATCTTTAACCCACTGAGCAAGGCCACAGATCAAAACTGTGTCCTCATGGATACTAGTCAGATTTGTTTCCACTGAGCCACAATGGGAACTCCAACAATTCTTAATGTTATTGTTCTCAATGTAATTTTCTCTTCCCTCCCTCCATTCCTTCTTTCCTTCCTTTCCCTCCTCTCCCTTGCTTCTATTCTTATTTTCTTTTTAATATGTACACCTCTAACTAGGTTTATAGTGAAAATCTCATTCAAAAATGTCACTTATGCAACAAAAGTCTTCCCAGCCTCCAGGTTAATATTAAGGAACAGTTTCTCAAAGTTGGCACTATTGATATTTTCTGTTTGAATAACATTATTGATGTATAACCAATATAAAATTTCCATTTTGAAATGCACAATTTATATTTTTTGTATATTTTCAAAGCTGTACAATAGTCACTCTTATGCAACTTAAGAACATTTATATCACAGAGAAATGTAATTCCCTATATATTGGCAGTGACTCCCCATCTCCTAATCCCCACTGCCCCTGGTAAAAACTAATATCTTTTCTGTTGCTATGGATTTTACCATTCTGGATACCTCACATCGATGGAATTACATCATATACCTTTGTGTCTGGCTTCTGTGACCATTACTCTGTGAAGAATGTAAGTATGAACTTTAAATATTCATTTAGTCTTTCATTTAAAAAATGATAACTATTTATACTGTTGTGCAATGTCAAAGAAAATTTATCTGGAGATAAACATGTTCAACTTCTTTAATGGGGTCCCAGTATAGCACTGCATCAGTACATCAGTTCTCACAATAAAAATTTTTCAAGCCAGATTATAGGTGAAAGAGAAATGGAAATTTTATTTTAAAGATAGCATCCAGAAAAAAAGGAGTCAGTACAATCTGTCTTGGTTGTTATCTACTTTGAAAGAATTGATTACACATAGTTCAAATGTCTGCTAATCATGGCTATATGTTTGTGTGCATGTGTTTATAGAGAAAGTCTAGTGAAAGCCCTTAATCATCACAAGCATTTTAATAATGAGACTGGAATACTTAGATCAAATAATATATCCTGTCACTTTTCTGGCATGAAAATGGAACCTGAACACTTTTATTTCTTGTTTTTTATCTAGTAAAATAGAACAATTGTGTGAGTTCATGCTGGGAGCCAAAACATCATCCTACTAATAATTATAATAGTAAAGTTTACCAGATAATTGCTGCTATGCATATTTTAATGGCCTTGAATTACATGAGAATATTTAACATTTTAATTACAAGTTTTATACAAGTGCTCTATAATATGTAGTATTGCTGTATGTCCCCAGTAAATTTTTTTCTTCTTAAAAAAAAAAAAAAACACAAAATTTACTATTCCCCCCCCAAATGCCTTATAGTTCAAAGAAAGGGTAAGAGAATTTTCTGCAATTTTTTTAATTTCAATAAATTTTTCTACTCGGTTTGCACAGCCTTCTTTTTCAGTCTTTTTTTTTCTTTTTTTTTTTTTTACTTAAAACCATCACACTGATACTTTTACTTTCTAAGAGGATTTTAGAAAATAGAAAAGCTAGGAATGAGATAAGTAAACAAACTGAAAAATAGAAAAAATACTAACCTCTGGGGCATCCAATTATTTTCACTGTGGGATAACCTCTCGGCATTCATCTGTCGACCCTTCAAAACAGTGTTTTGTACTGCTTAGTTCTAAAATGAGTGCTTTTAATTTTTTCAGTTTATGAAGCAGTAAGAATAAGGAAAGCATATGGCCTCAAATAAACTTTATCCTTTCACAATCTCCAGAACAAACTGCTACTAGGAAATGTTTTCTGCTCCATAATAGCTGACTTTTTCCTCTTTAAGTATAAGTGGAATTTTATTGTAATACTCCTTGATGCTAAATAACTTATCATTTATCATGTTTAATAACATACAAAAACTGTATTAATCTTGATGCCTAATTTGTTTCTCATCAAAAGTCTTGTTCTTTCAATAGGATATTTTCTTCTAAAAGCCTTATCAAGAATAATCCTAGAAATTACATATATCACACTTTTCCTACAGCTGTAACTGGGTTGTGAGATATGAAATGCCTCAAAATCAGGTCAAAAGACATTCACTAATACAATCTATGCAGTTTTAAAAAGACAAACTACAGTATTATGGCAACTGATTTATACTTACTGATAAAAGAGAATAAATATTCATTGGCATGTTGACAAATTTTATTTAGATATTATTACTTGCATATAATATCAAATAATTTTAGTTAAATAATCCATGGATTTTTTTAAAAAAACCACTGATGTTTAGAGCTCTTAACATTATTTGCACAATTAGTACTGTCTCCTAAAAATTTATTTTGGCTTCTAGGTGATTATAAAATTGGCTTTCTTCTTTGCTCTCAGACAACTTCTGGATCTGCCTGTGTTTCTTTACCTTATACCCAACTTCTAATGACTTTCTCCTTGAGGTTCGGTTCTGAGCATTCTATCTTACTCTTAGCAGGGCCACAAGTTCCAAATGAATTAATAATATCTACTAAATTGTTTTTTTTCCCCCTTTCTAGGGCCACATGTGCAGCATATGGAAGTTCCCAGGCTAGAGGTCAACTCTGAACTGCAGCTGCCAGCCTTTGCCACAGCCATAGCAGTGCAGGATCTTAGCCACTTCTACGACCTATAATGCAGCTCATGGCAACTCCAGATCCTTAACCCACTGAGTGAGGCCAGGGATTGAACCCACATCCGCATGGATATTAGTCAGGTTCTTAACATGCTGAGCCACAAAGGGAACCCCTAGAATGCCATTTTAATAAGAAACAGATCTTGATTTGTTAATAAACGGCCTTGTAGTCTCTTACCCATGGAGAGGAGAATACAAGGCTTACTATTATTGATTCTCCATGGGTAGAAGACTACAAGGCTGTTTACTATTGCAAATAGCATTAATTTACTAATACAAGACATTTGCTTTTTAAATGGGATTTATAATGACTAAAATATAAATGAGTTGTTCAGGCGAAGGAGTTGTTTTGGAGTGAAGCAGAATAGGAAACCAAAGTTAACAGGCAAGAAAGCTAGATATCCAGATCATAAGGTGGCGAAACAGTAAATCTCCACCTACGAGTCTTAAGGCAGAGAACACCGGTCTCCAGAGCAGCTAAATTTAAGGGAGGTTATTAGAAATAATCAGGGCATTGATATGAATGTTGGCTGTTACTGGCCTTTTTTCAACATGGTGTTCCAAGAAGGAGATAAGAGTGGGCAGTTTACAAGCAGGGAATAAAAGGGAATTTCAAATAGAACAAGTATGGAAACTTGAAGGACTTAAAAACACATTGCTTCTTGATTCCAAAGAACAAAGTATGTTATATTAAAGTAATTTGAAAGTCTTTACTGCAAGGTATGATAGAGAATTTTCTTTAGACTAAGTTTCTCAGTACTAATAATACTAAAAGCTAGAACAATAAACAAAACAAAGCAGGTGTTTGAAGGCACTGGGGAATATTTAGCAGTCAAGATTTGAATAACTATATGTTCAGATTAACCCTACATTCACTACCATTTCTCCATTTAGGCCATTAGCTGATTTGTGACACAAAGTACAGTAATGATTAGAGGATTGGAGCTTACTGCAATACCACCTGTGGCTAGGGAGACAAAAATTTGAGATGAAGACTACTAAAATTATCTTAACTGAGAAACTGTGAACCTGGCAAATAGGAAATTGCAGGAAAAAAAAAATGACTCTACCAGTCTGTGTATAATTTCCCCTTGAGGCATTATCAATGAACCTGCACATGTACTAAGTAAGACTGAGAAGAAAAATCAACCAAAAGATAATGGCTCAGAGGCTAAAAAGCCAAATACATATTTCAGTCGAGTAAGAGGGAGTTAAAGGTGTGGTAGGGAGACCACCAAAAAGACATATATTCCCTATATTCTAGTGAGGTCCTCAAAGATCTATACGTTTATACCTGTAAACCAGTTAAAATACATACTACTTACAACACAATCTATTTCCATTAATTGGATCAAATTAAACTGCCATACAGTAAATTCCTGACTGAAGAAAAATCTACCCTTTGTGTGAAAAAGATAACACTACTCAGATTATCTGGTAATTTTTCATACATTGTTTGACATCACATAAGCAATCACCATGAATATCAAAGACAAGAATAAATTACCAAAAGCTGAGAGAAAAAAACTGAAAATAGATCATCAGGTGATCCAATCTTAAAATGATCAAACATAAGCCTGAAAATCACGACTGATATTAGGTACAGACAGTATACAGAAAGGAATATTTTTAATACCAAAAGTGGGATTTAAAACATGGAAAATATAGAAGCGAATATGTGTTCTATTTATTTTCCTTTTCAATTTATGCCTAGTTTCACATATTAGAAATGCTATTTTCAAGAATAAGTTGAACAAATATTTAACAAGTCTTCCTTTTCACTTCTAGTAGTAATAGCTGAAGACCCTTTCCTCTAAGAAACAATTCTCAATCCATCCAAATAAACTGGAGAAAAAAAAGAGAAGTAGGCAGTCTCTAGCAAGGGATACCCTATATGGGGGAGTTGAAGAATGATTTTAAAAAATAAGTTTCCTCATTACGCAGCTTTTATCTTAGGATTGAGTCTACTTGCATGACACCTGCAGAGGCACAAGAATACAATCCTCATAAAATTCAAAATACATTCCAAAATAACCTGACATATAAAGGGCTGAGAAAAGAGAAACAATCATGTCTCGCCATTGAATAAAATACATATTGAAAATACTTGTCAAGAGTTTTAAAGGGGCTGTTACAACAATCCTTAAGGAAGCAAAGTAAGCTATTAGAATTAAGTAAATTTAACATAATCATAGGATTGCAGTTTTGTTTAATTATACTTCTAAATATCATCAGTAAACATTCAGACAATAATGGAATAAATTAATTGATAATAGAGTCAAAATTAGTACATTTAAAATATTTTCTAAAGAAGTTCAAAACCTGCAGACTGTGAAACATTAGGTGTTTTTATGGGAAATCAAAGATATGAAAATCCACACAATATTCATAGATTATGAGAGTAAATATTTCTAAGAGGGCAATTCACAAAATGGCCTACAGATTCAACTCAATATAAATCACAATCCTAGCCAGCATTTCTGTAAAAAAAAATCAGCAAGCTTAAAACATACATGAAACATAAAGGATATAGAAAAGTCAAAATAACTTTAAAACTGAGCAAGATTGAAGAAATTATACCATCTAACTTTCAGACTTACTAAAAAATTAACTAATAAAAACAGGTTGGTATTGGTACAATGACAAACAAACATAAATGGAACACATTAACTAGTCTAGTACTAAACCCATATCTATAAGGTCAATGAATTTTCCATAGAAATATCACTTCTAAATCAATCATGCACTTAAAACAGCTTCTAGAAGAGAACATAGAGGAAATCTTTGTGAAATTGAATAGGAAAACAATCTCTCAAATAGCATAAAAAGCAAAAATAAAAAAGATACAATTAATATCAACATTAAAATATCTTCTCGAAAGCTAAAAAAAAGATTATATAATCCACAGAAGAGAAACATTTGCAAAGTGGTTATGTCTATAATATACAAATAATACAGAATGGAAAAACTCATGTTTTAAAAAATTGATTTTAAAAATTGATAACCACTAAGCACATTTCCAGTTATCTAGTTAATATCTTTATCAGGGAAATTAAAATTAAAACCATAATAAAGTACTCCCACATACTAAATTAGCTAAATTTGAAAAGATCAACCAACACAGTATGAATGAAATGTGGAGCTCTCATTCTGTCCTTTTGGGTATCATCTTTAGCAACTCTGTATCTTATCAACTCTATTTTATCTATATCTGAGCAGCTACACTTATCACAGTTATTTATATAGGTATTTATTTTTATTTAGTTTTTATTTTATTTTGTCATAATTTGTTAAATTGAAGTGTCAATTTGCAATGCTGTGTTAGTTTCAAGTGTATAGCAATACAACTCAGATTTATATATATGTATATATAAATACACACACATAAAACTGGATATAATTTTCCAGATTCTTCTAATAGTTTATTATGAAATATTAAGTATAGTTTCCTGTGCTATGCAGGCTGTAATTAGCTACTTGCTGGTTATCTATTTTATATAAAGTAGTGTGTATCTATTACTCCCAAACTCCTAAATTATTCACCCCCCAGTTTGGTAACCATAGGTTTGTTTTCTCTGCCAATGAGTCTATTTCTGTTTTATAAATATGCTCATTTGTATCATTTTTTTTTATTCCACATGTAAGTGATATCATATGATATTTGTCTTTCTCTGTCTGGCTTTCTTCACTTAGTATGATACTTTCTAGGTGCATCCATGTTGCAGCAAATGGCATTATTTTGTTATTTTTATGGCTGAGTAATATTCCATTGTATGTGTATGTATATTCCATTGTATGAGTAATATTCCATTGTATATAAATGTGTATATATGTGTGTGTGTGTGTGTGTGTGTGTGTGTATCTCACTTCTTTATCCAGTTATATGTTTATGGACATTTAGGTTGCTTTCATATCTTGGGTATTGAAAACTGCACCGCAATGAATACTGGGGTGCATATATATTTTTTGAATTATAGATTTCACCAGGTCTATGCCTAGTTACGGCATTGCTAAAACATGTGATAAGCCTATTCTTAGATTGTTAAGGAATTTCCATATTGTTCTCCATAGCAGCTGCACCAGTTTACATTTTCATCAACAACATTGAAGGACTCCTTTTTCTTGACACCTTCTCCAGCATTTATTATTTGTAGACTTTTTAGTAATGGCCATTCTGATCACTGTGAGGTGGTACCTCATTATAATTTTGATGGGTATTTCTCTAATAATTAATGATGTTGATAATTTTATTATCATTTATTAAGGCCATCTGTATATCTTCTTTGGAAAATGATATTTTTGTCTTCTACACATTTTTTGATTGTTTTCTTTTTCTCGTGTGTGTGTGTGTGTGTGTGTGTGTGTATGTGTGTCTTTTGTCGGCCACACCTGTGGCATATGGAGATTCCCCGGCTAGGGGTCAAATCAGACTGTTGCTGCCAGCCTATGCCAGAGCCACAGCAACGCCAGATCCAAGCTGTATCTGCAACCTACACTAGAGCTCACAGCAATGCCGGATCTTTAACTCACTGAGCAAGGCCAGGGATTAAACCTGCAACATGATGGTTCCTAGTCAGATTCATTTCTACTGCACCACAATAGGAACTCTGATTGTTTTCTTTTTTATATTAAATTGTATGAGTTGTTTGGGTATTTTGGAAATTCCTTGTTGGTTGCATTATTTGAAAATATTTTCTCCAGTTCTGTAGGTTGTCTTTTCATTTTGTTTATGGTTTCATTTTCTGTGCAAAACTCTTTAAGTTTGATTAGGTCCCAGGATTGATCATATTCTGGGCCACTAATATGCCTTGAACATTGAAATTATATCAAGCATCTTTTCCAAGCATAATGTTATGGGATTATAAATCAACTTAAAGGGAAAAAAAAGCTGCAAAACACACAAACATGTGGAGGCTAGAAAATATGTCACCAAAAAATAATGAATCACTGAAGAAATCAAAGACGAAATTAAAAAAAAAATACCTAGAGACAAAAGAAAAAGAAGATACAATAGTTCAAAACATATGAAATGCAACAAAAGCAGTTCTAAGAGGGAAGTTTATAGCAAAACACACTTACCTCAAAAAGCAAGACAAATCTCAAACTACCTAAACATACATATAAAGAAACTGAGAAAAAAAGAACAAAGAAAACCCAGAGTTAGTAGAAGGAAAGAAATCATAAAGATCAGGGCATAAATGAAAGAGATTTTTAAATTAGTAGAAATCGTTAATGTAACTACAAGCTGGTTCTTTGAAATGATAAACACAATTGATAAACCTTTAGATGGACTCATCAAGCAAAACAGTGAGACAGTCCAAATCAATAAAATCAGAAATGTAGAAGTTACCATCCACACCACAGAAATACAAAGGACCATGAAAAACTAATACAAGCCAATAATATGCCAATAATGTGTCAACCTAGAAGAAAAAAAATATTTTTAGAAAAGTACAATTTCCCAAGGGTGAACCTGAAAGAAACAGAAAACACAAATAGACCAATTACCAGTACTGAAATTGAAACTGTGATTTAAAAATTCCCCACAAACAAAAGTCCAGGACCCAGTGGCTTCACAGGTGAATTGCACCAAACATTTAGAGAAAAGTTAACAGCTATGTTTCTGAAAATATTCCAAAAAATTTCAGAGAAAGAAGCACTCCCAAATTTATTCTATGAGACCACCATTACCCTGGCACCAAAACCAAAGGCACAACAAAAAAAGAAAATTACAGGTCATTATCACTGCTGAACATAGATGCAAAAATCCTCAATGAAATACTAGCAACCTGAATCAAACAATAAAATAAAGGATCATACACCACGATTGAGCAGAATTTATTCCAAGAATGCAAGGATTTTTTTCAATATCCACAAATCAATCAGTGTGGCATACCATATTAAAAAATCGAAGAAGTCCCCATTGTGGCTTAGCAGAAATGAATCTGACTAGAATCCATGAGGGCACATGTTCGATTCCTGCTCAGTGGGTTAAGGATCCAGCATTGCAGTGAGCTCCAGTGTAGGCCACAGACACAGCTCAGATCTGGTGTTGCTGTGGCTGTGGCATAGGCCAGCAGCTATAGCTCTGATTTGACCCCTACCTTGGGAACCACCATATGCCATGGTTGTAGCCCTAAAAGGACAAAAAAAAAAAAAGCCAGAAAACAAAACAATAAAGAAGGGTCAAAATCATATGATCATCTCAAGGGATGCAGAATAAAGCTTTTGATAGAATTCAACATCCATTTGTTTAAAAAAAAAAAAATTCCAGACAGTGGGCATAGAGGGAAACTTCCTCAACATAATAATGGCTGTATATGACAAACCTGAAGCTAACATCACATTCAATAGTGAAAAAGTGAAGGCATTTTCCCTAAGATCAAGAACAAGACTCGCCACTTGTATTCAACATAGTTTTGGAAGTCCTAGCCACAGTAATCAAAGAAGAAAAAGAAATAAAAAGACTACAAATTGGAGAAGCAAAACTGTCACTGTTTACAGATGACATGATACTACACAGAACATCCTAAAGATGCTACCAAAAAAAATAAAAAATGACCAGAGCTCATCAATGAATTTGGTATAAAATTTCAGGACACAAAATTAATACTCAGAAATTTGTTGCATTTCTATACACTAATAACAAAAGATCAGAAAGAGAAATTTTATGGAAATAATCCCATTTACCATTGCATCAAAAAGAATAAAATATGTAGGAATAAACTGACCTAAGGAGACAAAAGACTTGTACTATGAAAACTGTAAGATGCAAATGAGAGAAACTGAAGACAACACAAACACATGGCGGGTGTGCTGTGTTCTTGGTTTGGAAGAATAAATTTTCTTAAAAAAAAAATCTATACTACCCAAGGCAATCTACCAATTCAATGCAATTTCTTTCAAATTACCAATGGTATTTTTCACATAACTAGAACAAAAAAATGTTAAATTTGTATGGAAAATATTTAACAATCATATATTTTTTGAATAGAGAAGATGGATGGTTTTGTCTAGTTTACATTGGGAATATACTAAAAATAAAGTGATTTTCTCTTAATATAGCACTTTGGAAACAATTCTTTGCTTCAATAAGTATTTAGTATTTTAATTAGTATCTCTGTAATATTTTCATTACTCAATTATTTCTAATTAAAAGTTGTATTTTTTGTCTTTATTGGGCTGCACCACAGCATATGGAGATTTCCAGGCTAGGAGTTGAATCAGAGCTGTAGCCACTGGCTTACACCACATCCAAAGCAACACCAGATCCGAGCTGCATCTGTGACCTACACCACAGCTCACAGCAATGCTAGGTCCTTAACCCACTGAGCGAGGCCAGGGATCGAACCTGCATCTTCATGGATGCTAGTCAGATTCGTTTCTGCTGAGC
This sequence comes from Phacochoerus africanus, assembly GCF_016906955.1. Classification (NCBI taxonomy): domain Eukaryota; kingdom Metazoa; phylum Chordata; class Mammalia; order Artiodactyla; family Suidae; genus Phacochoerus; species Phacochoerus africanus. The sequence goes on from NC_062553.1 coordinate 26,772,480, forward strand.
CACGACGGGAACTCCAAAAGGGATATTTTAAATTTAAATATGTCTATTCAAGGACCTTTACAATACTATGGATGAGGATATTTGGTATATTTAAATCTAAGTCTAAATGATAATGCATCCAATTTGTTTAAATTCATTATAATTTTTAACAACATTCATCATAAGATTTTGTGCCCAAAAAGTTGATATACACTTGAAGGTGACTATGAATTTCACTGCAGTTTTCGTAAAAATGTTTAAATTAAGAAGGCCACATTGACTATTGTACTCTGTGAAAACTTATTATGTATTATCTCCAATAAAAGTCTGCTAAAAAATAAATTAGTGACCAACCCAGTAGTTTGCAAATCAAAAATTAAGCCACTGGAGTTAATTTTTTAATAGGTACATGGGAAATTATATGCTCAACAGCTTTTACTTTTATGAATACATTTCCCAACGCAAAGCTTTGCAAAAACATCTCACCATGTGAAAATCTTTTGTAAAATTGGTCATGTCAGTTTATGCTCATCACACCCTGAAGCCAAAAAATATATATAAAACATGCTCCATAATCTTTCCTAATTAAGCACAGCAAAGCTCACATAGAAGTAAATTTCTGTTCAACAGGTGTCATTTAAAGCAGTTACTTATAAAAAACTCGGAGATGGTTTGTCAACTTATGGTACCATCATTTACAAATCACAATATCCTTATTAATATTTATCATTAATAAGGATACTTCATGGTAATGTAATGTGGAGTTCTAAATATAAACTCTATCTTTTGAGAGAAAATTGAATAAAAACTAAGAGCAGAAATCAAGTATTTATCTTTGGTTTCTTCATTCCTATTTTGCCACTACTGAATCCACAAGCCTAGTGTCTAGAAAAGAACAGACACTCAGATAATATTTTGGATAAATAAATGCATATAAGTATAAATTGTTCCTCCTTGAAAAATCTTTAGATAATTAAAAATTATAGGATAATATAACTCACTACACTTCAAAACTGATTACATCATACAAAACAGATCTGTTATGGACAAAGGTATTTAAAAGTTGTCTCAATTTCATCATCTACAAAATAGGTAGAATTTTAATTTCTCTCAGTTACTTTAAAAATCAAATAATATGCTAGTAATTTGGTATTTCAGATCTATATCCTAAATAAATGTTTACTTGTTATAACTATTATTAAAATCTCTAGCTGTCCATCACTTATATGGCAAATTGTAAACTGAAATTTTGCTTTGCCTCAAAAAGAGGACAGAGTAATTCATTTGCATCTGGACACATTTAGTTAAGAAAATGATTAATTAACAGTTGATCCTTTTTTGGAGTTCCTACTGTGGTAGAGTTGTTTAAGGTTCTGGCAGTTGACTCTGTAGCAGCTCCATTCACTGCTGAGGTATGGGTTTGATCCCTGACCCAATAATTACCATATGCCTCGGGTGTAGCCCCCCCAAAAAAGTTGATATTTCTATTATTTTTATATGTTATTACTAATTCCCATTAATTCTTTCTATATGTTGGATATGACTTCTGTCAAATATGTTTTGTGAATTTTTTTTATCATTAAGGACTTGTCTTAAACATTTTATAAAGGGATTCTTTTGTTAAATAGATATGAATTATTTATATGAACTTATATTTTTGTACCATTAAAGCTTTTTGTGTTCTTCATATTTTCAAGGTAGGAAAATATTCCACTATACTTCTTGTAGAAACTTTTAGATTTACATTTTTCTTATAATATAAGAAGACATTTTCTTATAATGTGAAATCATAACAAAATTTTCTTTATATCAAAGATAGCAATTAATTTTTATATGTGTTTTGAGGCAAGGATCAATATTTTTTCAATAAATTTATCAGGTATCATGTACTGAAAAGACAAACTTTTTCCCATTACATGTTTGGCACATTGGTAAAAAAATATTAATTGACTATTCTATATTTACATATACATAAATGCCATCTGCTTTATAGCTTTGTTCCTACCCTTCTTCTTCCATTGATTTATTTGCTCATGCTGTGGCAATACTACATTACCTTGTCTATTGTAGCTTTGTTGTAAATCACGCAATTTAGTAGGGTAGGTGCACCAAATGTGTTCTTCTATAAGAAACAAAAAATCACCAACAAAAAATATGCCCTTTAATTCTTTTTGCGATTTCATATATGGTTTACGAGGAGTTTAAATTTTTCACAAACTTAGTTGAATTGTTTTTTTTTTTTTGTCTTTTTAGGGCTATACCCCCAACATATGGAAGTTCCCAGGCTAAGGGCTGACTCAGAGCATAGCCACCAACCTAAGCTACAGTCACAACAATGCCAGATCCAAACTGAATCTTCAACATACACCACAGCTTTCAGCAATGCTGGGTGAGACTGGGGATCAAACCTGCATCCTCATGGATACTAGTCAGGTTCTTCACCTAATGGGTCACAACAGAAACTTCAGAATTTTTACTAAAATTGAGTCTGTAGATCAATTTTGCGGAGCACAGACATCTTGATGATATTGATTCTTCTGATAGATTCTCATGTCATATCTTTCCATTTGTAGTTTTCTGTTCAAATCATGTAAATTTCCCATTTCCATTATTACATTTTTTTATTAATTTTTACTTTCCTATTAATTTTTGCTATGACTAGTATGATTTTTATATTCATAAGGTTATCAATTGAAGGATCAGAACTACATGCAAATATCATTCTACATATTGCAAAGTGGGCAATAGAGCCCCACATAAACTCTAAGAATATATCCATTTTTGAGGACAGATGTCCTCTAATTTACATCTCTAGGATACAATTTTCTACATGAATTCTGCTCATATGATTTCCACGCTTTTCCCTTTTCTCAGAATCTTCTCTCTTTCAACAGTTACTTCCATCACCTTCATTTTTATGTCCTCCTGTATAAAAGCTCCATTTTCCAGTGATAACCCCTCAGCCACTTCAGCTCTCACATCATTCAGTGAGACTTGGTCACCTATGTCTCATCTTCTATGAACAGATACTCAATGTTTTTATTACCCAAGATAGCTGACAATAGTCTAAACCATGCAGGCTTTCTGATCTCCAAATGATAAAGATTAATATTTTTATAAGGGATCTTATCTCCAAAGTATCTTAATCAAAGCACAACTATATATTTGCATATATGTAAATATGTTAACTATAAAAGGCAAGACTGGATTATATAAAGGTATTTTAAAATGTCACAAAGGTATTAAATATTTATATAATTAAATAGAGAATAACATAAGATGTGTTATCAGAGTGAATACACTACTACATGGTTAAAAGAAATATTTTCAATACTTATATGGAGTACAAAGCTGAATATTTCAACTGTATATCAAACTACTTTCTAATGCAGATAGATCCAGGAGGACTTTTGAATTGTTGAGTTTCCAGCAACATCTTAGACACTCATTACTACCATGATAGTCTTCCTCCTTTGCTTTTGCTCCACCCTACACTCAGCATCCTCTCAAAAAAAATAGTAGAAATACTTAAAGAATATCTAGTTAGATACACAAGAATATACATGCCTCTCATGTCCCACTTCCCAAAAATTAGAGCTATATTTTAAGTTAATAGGTAGGCAGTTGTGAGAAGAATATGGGAAAATTATTTGATGTATCCATACAGATGAGGTTACATATACAGTCATATTGTTTTGATGTCAAAATTTTACTTTCTCTTGAGTGATATCTCATGCCATTGCAATATAGGAAATAAAATATTATCTTTCCATTTAGTAAATATACTTTATACCCAATATTTTTCTTCCAGTATCTCAATATATTCCTGTCCTCAGGCGTTTAGTTTTAGGATATTACATTCTTGTTTGAGCCTCTGGTTGTGACTTGCAGATAAGTTAGTTCTTAGTTTTTATATTTTCAAATGTCCAAATTGAACCCTAAGGATATTCTTTATGGAGTTTTCCTTTTCCACTGCCTGTAAATTATTTTGTGTGCATAGTTAAACTTATTTCTCTAACCTTATACAATACCCTGTGTATTTTTCTTTTAGTCCTCCTGGCTGTTATAACAACATAAGTTGGGTGGCTTATAAACAACAGGGAAGTATTTCTCATAGTTCTGGAGGCTGTAAGTCTGAGATCAGGGTGCCAGCTTGGTTGGGAGCTGGTGAGAACTCTCTTCTGTGTTGTAGACTGCTAACATCTTATCTTCACATGGCAGAAAGAGTGAGAGAACACTCTGAGGTCCCTTTTATGGCTATTAATCCCATTCACAAAGGTTTCACTGTCATGTTTCAATCACTTCCCAAAGATTTCACCTTCTAATACCATCACATCAGGGGTTAGGATTTCAACACATGAATTTTAGACATTCAGTCCATACTTATCTATATTTTAGGTATGATCTATCTAACACAGTAGTATTAAGAATTTCTCCATGGATATGTTTAAGTTTCTACAGGGTTTAAGTTTTCTGAGCAAAGGGCACTGGCAACCAGGTTGAATGGAAATTATAAACTGAACTAGTGATAGTGCATCACTCTGGAGAGATTTCAAGATACATATCCCTGTAGCAATTTCCAGTTCCATGGTAGTAAAGGCACTGACATTCCTCTTTGCTCCCAGGAGAAAATATGTTTAACTTCCAAAGCAAAGGTCTCTATCTGTCTCTTGCTACCCCCTTGTATAAACTTCAGTTGTCTCAATTTTGGGATAACTTACTTGAGAATCAAACCCACTGCTACATATGGAGGCAATGTCTCCATTCACAAAGCCCTGTGGGCAACTGGGGACTGACACATGCCCTAAATAAGCTATATGCATATACACCGGCATTTACATACATACAATTTTTAGTTGAGTAGCTTGTAAGTTGGGCACCATTTCCTTTCACTTTTTTTCTCTTAATGTGATAATAGAGAATTTAAAATTAAATATGCTTACATTATATTTCCATTAGACAATGCTGCTCTAGTCTCTGTCTTTAGGAGAGGTTTTTCAACACATTTTGGCTTCTGCAAGATTTTAACTCCGAGTCAAATATGAAAATATAATAGGTAATTTCATGGCACCTTATGTTTAACATTTCAATACTTCCTGTTGGTAGTTATTAGCACAGCAATGACTTAAGGGCATTACTACTTAATTTCTCAAGTTCTTGATTTTATGAGCAACACATGTTCTAATCATACTCTTTTTTTTTTCACCTTGCGTTTGTTTGGATTTACCCAGACTGAAATATCACAAAAGATAGAGACATTTGAGGGCAAAATTGAACTAAAATGATGGGAGTTGTGGCAAAGTGCAATTATGAATCAAGTCATTTTGGGTATTTTAAATTCAAAATTATAAGCCTCAGTTAATTTCTTGATAGCAATCTAAAAAACCATCTGATTTTAGTCACTGTGAGAACTGTATGTAGGAGCATTTTCATCTTTGGGATCAGCAAGCTAATATTGGAAAGTAAAAGCAAGAGATAAGCATTTTAATGTGAAAATGGTAACTAACCTGCAGCCACTAAAATATCAACATTTATTATTTTCCTTCAGGATTGTTTTTGTATAATGATTTTTTCCATTATAGTTGGTTTACAGTATTCTGTCAATTTTCTACTGTACAGCAAAGTGACATATATATATTCCTTTTCTCACATTATCCTCCATCATATTCCATCATAAGTAACTAGATATAGTTCCCTGTGCTATATTGCAGGATCTCATTGCTTATCCATTCCAAAGGCAATAGCCTGCAACTATTAACCACAGACTCCCAGTCCACCCCACTCCCTCCCCTTCAGCAACCACAAGTCTGTTCTCCAAATTTATGCACTTCTTTTTTTGTGGAAAGGTTCATTTGTGCCATATATTAGAGCCCAGATATAAGTGATATCATATGGTATTTGTCTTCTCTTTCTGACTTCACTTAGTATGAGAGTCTCTACTGCCATCCATGTTGTTGCAAATAGCATCATTTTGTTCTTTTTTATGGGTGAGTAGTATTCATTCATGTATATATACATCTTATTAATCCATTCATCTGTCCATGGACATTTAGGTTGTTTCCATGTCTTGTTTATTGTGAATAGTGCTGCAATGAACATACAGGTGCAAGTGTCTTTTTCAAGGAAAATTGTGTCCATATATACGTCCAAGAGTGGGATTGCTGGATCATATGGTAATTCTACATTTAGTTTTCTAAGTTTCCTCCATACTGTTTTCCATAGTGGTTGTACCAATTTACATGCCCACCAACAGTGTAGGAAGGTACCCTTTTCTCCACACCCTCTCTAGCATTTGTTATTTGTTGACTTGTTAATGATAGCCATTCTCACCAGTGTGAGGTGGCATCTCATGGTAGTTTTGATTTGCATTTCTCTAATAATTAGTGATGTTGAACATTTTTTCCTGTGAATGTTGGCCATCTGTATATTTTATTTGGAGAAATGTCTATTCATATCTTTTGCCCATTTTTCAATTGGGTTGTTGGTTTTTTTTCTGTTGAGCTGTGTTAAGTTGTTTGTATATTTTAGAGATTAAGCCCTTGTCAATTACATCATCTAAAACTATTTTCTCCCATTCCATAGGTTTTCTTTTTGTTTTTCTTTTATAGTTTCTTTTGCTATGCAAAATAATTTACATTTAATTAGGTCCCATTGGTTTATTTTTGCTTTTATTTCTGTTGCCTTGGGAGACTCACCTGAGAAAACATTTGTAAGGTTGATGTCAGAGAATGTTTTGCCTATGTTCTCTTCTAGGAGTTTGATGGTGTCTTGCCTTACGTTTAAGTCTTTAAGCCATTTTGAGGTATTTTTGCACATGGTGTGAAAGCATGTTCCAGTTTCATTGATTTACAGGCAGCTGTCCAGGTTTCCCAGTAATACTTGCTGAAAATACTGTCTTTTCCCCATTTTATATTCCTCCCTCCTTTGTTGAAGATTAATTGACCCTCGGTGTCCGGGTTTATTTCTGGGATCTCTATCCCATTTCATTGGTCTGTATGTCTGTTTTGGTACCAGTACCACACCATTTTTTTTCTTTTTTTTTATTACTCAAATGAATTTATCACATCTGTAGTTGTATAATGATCATAACAATCCAGTTTCACAGGATTTCCATCCCACAACCCAAGCATTCAATTCTCCTATCTCAATGAGCAACATCCTGATGACTGTGGCTTTGTAATATTGCCTGAAGTCTGGGAAAGCTATGCCTCCTGTTTGGTTTGTGTTCCAGAATTGTTTTTAATTTAAATATACATTTCTCAATTGACAGAATAACTCATAATGCACTTTTTTTAGAAATGAAGAGTCTTTTTAACACTTTAAAGAAGAATCAGACTGCTAAGAATTGGAATTATAAACACTATTAAAACAGCAATAAAATAATGTTTATGACACTTTTGAAAACATAGTGTGTGTGTGTATATATTATATATATATACACACATTTATATATCCCTGCCTTTCTTTAATTTGAAAATGGTTATAGTTCTAAAAATAGACATTTTTAATTTATGTGTAATTTATGTGCTAATTAGTGGGTTCCATCAGAGTGCCAATATTGGTGGTTAAAATTCTCCTATCTCAATGAGAATGCTTATAATCAGGAAACCAAAAAATGTTCATACTATCTTTAAAATATCACAGATGATTAACACACTCATTAAGAAAAGTATTACTGAAATAAAATTAAAAATTCAGAGCATATTAATCTATGTTTTGTTGTTTAAAGTGCTTTATAGAGCTCAATATCAGAATTTTAATCCATATGCTTCAAACTGTTCATGCCAAATCCAGCCTTTAAGTAATTGATGAGCATATGCTTTTACCAAATTAGATTTATTGGGTGTAAGTGAAAAATAAGTCATTAATGTTAAGACTTTCTAAAACATTCTTTTCCTGCATTGTGTTTTTTTAATAAATCAGGTGGTTATTTTTAAGTTAGTACCCTGGTTAAGATTCTTTTAAAGGACTATAATTTTCATTTTTGTTATGTCATTACGGTCACATTAAAGTATTTATGTTGAGAAAGACTTCAACATAATCTTTAGTTTTATCTGTCTACATATCTAGCAAGTGACTAGACTACAAAACAAAAAAGTTCCTTTTTAACATCATTAAGACATCCTTCATAATTCACCCAATAAAAACGACATTTAAAATATTGTATTATAGGCACACCAAGGTATATCGAATGATCAGTCAATAGGGACCTGCTGTATAGCGCAGAGAACTCTACCCAGTATTCTGCAATAATCTATGCGGGAAAAAGAATCTGAGAGGGAATGGATATGTGTATGACTGGGTCACTTTTTTGTACAGCAGAAATTATCACAGCCTTGTAAATTAACTATACTTCAATAAAACTTTAAAAATATATATTAATTTTGAAAAGAAAAAAAAAAAACCTCTTTCTCAATGCCTATAAACAACATACCAAAACAAGGAATTTTCTCAAATTCAAGGGTTTATTTGCTTTTATCTTCCAAATCCTAATTTCATTTGATAGTTTCCATAGACACTTGGGTAACATCATGTATCATGCAGTATAACCACAATATACATGGTTGCCTTATCAGTTTTCTAAGTGAGTGAGAGTAGCCAATCAATTTAATTTTTTGATGTCATTTTATTTTAGAGTCACGATGGTTATTAAATGACTGTTTTACTTTTGTTGAAATACTCATTTATTCATGCATTCATTCAAAAATATTCTAAGTATTTACTATGTGCTAGCATTTTACTAGGTGCTAAGGCTATGATTTTAAACAATATAAAATTTTCAACATCAAGAAATTCATAATATGGTAAATATACAGTATATTGTAAATAATTAGCCTTTATATTTTTCATTGCATTTTACCAAGTTGTATAGTTGTTTAATTAACGTATCATTTGGGCTTCTGTAAAAATACAAAAACATTGACTTTGTATTCTCAAAAGAATGGTTGTTCCAATGTGCTGCTTTTAACCAAATGATTCCCCACCTTCCCTTAACATATGCATGTCATTTAAATTTAAAATTGTATGACACTCTTTCCTGAGGATCAGCTATCCTGGATATTTTACTTGTAATGCAATGAAATTTGGGCTGAGTTTAATCCACTTTAGATAGCATTATTTCCACCTTTACTTCCTCAAGCTACATCAGAATTGATTCTGTTTTTACCACTACTCTTCAGTGTTTTTGTTAGAGAACCACTTGGTTCTATAATCAGTAAATAGTTTATGGACATACTTGGGCACACCACAGATTGAATGGAATTTCATAAATTGTATTTTTAAACATAAACATCACCCCAGCAAACTTTCCACCTAGAGGGAAATGTTATCCCAACAGATTATAGCCTACAAAGATCCTGAGTTTAGAGACACAGGAAATTAGAGAAATGCAAAGCAGACAAACACTACATTCACCTTCAGATGACTGTAAACTCAGGTTCTCCCCCAGCAAAATATCCTACTTCTCACTTGCCCGTCTGTGTCTAATTCCCCTCATTCCCCCATACTGATAGAAAGGGTCAAAGAGGTTGAGGAATTTAAACAACTTTCTAAATATATTCCCAATGGTTTCCCGGAAGAAAACTTTCTGATCATATTCCCAATGGTTTCCCTGAAGAAAGTAAGCCCAACTGTTTCTGTAGAGAAATACATAATTTTCAGATAGACACAGTCAAGTGTACTTCTAAGAATACCAATAGTCCTCGCTAATGTGTAGGGAGTTTGTAGTCACCTAATATGTAACAAGAACTTCATTTGCATTTTTTACCTTTAATCCTCTCACAATAAGATCCTGAGGTAGAAAATATTCAGTTTTACAAATGAGGAAACAAAGGAATAGGCACAAGAAATAACACTACCCTGGATAATAGAGTCAGTATTGAAACTAAGATTTACTTTAAACCCATTGAATTTAGCTGTTAATCACTACAATTATGGCACATATAACAAGTTATCATCTACTATCATATTAGAAAAATCACATTTATTCTAAAATCACAAGAAACTGCTTATTGGTATGTCACTTCAGAAGGATTTTAAAAATGTGACAAAATGATTTTGTCCTTATACTCAAGTAAATTGTTACCTTCCTCCAGAGAGAAAACATTGTGGGACACTTACAATTTAAATTAATGAGACATAAATAGAGATATAGATGATAGAGATAAGGATATATCTCACTAATTATATATTTTCAGTTTTTATATTTGTGAAATTAGTGACATATATGAAATATATATATATGTATTGTTAGTTATATTTATTTCCTTCCTTTCTCTTTCCCTTATTTCTTTATTCAATTGTTTCTTTCTTTAAATCCATTTGGTACCACAAAATTGAGTAAGTTTTAAATGATTTTTAAAAATATATAACACATTTTTTTCTTTCTTTTTAGGGCCACACCTGCAGCATATGGTAGTTCCCAGGTGAGGGGTTAAATCAGAGCTGCAGCTCCCAACTACCACAGCCACAGCAACAATGGTTTGGAGCCACATCTGAGACCTACACCACAGCTATGGCAACTCTGGATCCTTAACCCACTGAGAGAGGCCAGGGATCAAATCCACATCCTCATGGATACTGGTTGGATTTTTTAATCCACTGAGCCTCAACGGGATTCCATAACAAATGTTTTGAAAGCAGAAAAAAATTTTTAAAGAAAACAATAAATAGAAAAATTGAGTGGGAAAGTATCTGAATTCAAGTCAAATAAATGACTCAGCCAGGATGAATATACCCACATTTTTCACTGAAATATAGTGAGCTTTTCAATTATATTTTAGAAGGATTAAAAATACATGACCTTTTACACAGAATGAAGAGGAAATTAAGGGGAAGGCTGAGTTACAATGTAGAGATAGGGGCTGACTGTAATTATGGTAGGTCATTGAGTTGGGGAAGGACAATCAAAGATTGCTGAGTGTCAGAAATCATAGAGTGTGAAAGTAGGATTACATACAATGGTTAAGATGTAGCTAAAACAGGGTTTTAAAGACTGCAACAATTTTGAGAAAATATTTTAGCAATAATAACAAAAAGGATGATGAGAGTGAGAAAATTTCAACTTTGCTTAGAGTTTTATGACTTCTTGTTAATCTTTTTTATCTTCTATGTTATCTATACCCTTTTTGGAGATATTGAGTTAAACTTCTGCATTTCCTAAGTAACCAGCGAACATGTAGAGAAGTTCAAAGCACTGGCTAAGGAAAGATCATCAGAATCAATGTCACCTGGCCAAAGAACCCTTATTTTCTAAGATGACCACTGAAAAACCATGAGTAGAATGGTACAAAAAGCTTAAACACAGTGTATTAATAAAGATATTACTTGTTACAGACAAGATAAACATTTAAACATTTACTAAATGTTTATTTAGCATCGGAAATTTTGCTATAGTTTTAGTCTAATAGATCTTAGTCAAACCCTAAATCATAAGCAAATTTCAAAAAAGTATTCATTTGGAGTTCCTGTCATGTCCAGGGGACTAGCATCCATGAGGATGCAGGTTTGATCCCAGGCCTTGCTCAATGGATTAAGGATCCAGCGTTGCCATGAGCTGTGGTGTAAGTTGCAGACACGGCTCGCATCCTGCACTGCTGTGACTGTGGCATAGGCTTGCAGCTACAGCTCTGATTCAACCCCTAGCCTGGGAACCGCCATATGCCCTGGGTGCGGCCCTAAAAGGTCCAAAAACAACACCAAAAAAGTATTCATTTAAATTGGAGCATACTTTAACCATTAATTACTGAGATCTAAATAAGAACTGAAATTGCTTTTTCATTGACATAAGACCTTACATTGTAAATAAGAAAAAAAAAGTCTATATTCCAAGACATGAAATTGAGGAAAAATATTTGAAAACTTTTCCTATCATTTAACATTAAAGAAATCATGGCAATATGATATTTTATGACTCCTTATAAAATATAATTCTGCTAATTTTGTCTTTTAACCTATAGAAAATATTTCTCATAATTAACAGTGATCAAAATTTAAGGGCATCGCTTCAAATTTTAATCACTTCTACATATTTTCAATGTACCATACCTAAAAATAGTCAAGATTAATTGATGATAAGAATCATCTCCCCAAACTCAAATGTATTACTCTTTAGGTCAAGAGATACCATGATAAATAGAAGACAATGTACTCAATTTAAAAACGAAATAAAATATATGTACGCTATTTAAAAACAAAACAAAGAACACCTTTACTATTTTCATTTGCTTGTTTGAAATTTACTTCTGCTCATTTTTGCTACCTTTTTGATTTTCAAAACTAAAAATACTAAATGACTTTTAGCACTGAGCCTGGCTTGTGAAAATATTTGCAGACCTCACTCTATGCTCAAAGGCATACATTGATACAATTTTATTTTCTTTTTTATGTTCATTATTTATTATGGTAATGATTTCGGCTAAATGGCACTGAAGGCTTCCACCATTTAACTTATGACTTTAAGCTCAGAGGATTAAGCACTTTAAAAATCAGCAAAATAAAGTTGAAATAAATGAGGGAAAGATTACAAGCTGAATATTAAATATCTAAATATTTAATTCTGGACCTGTGAAAAGCTGACAAAAGTGTTTTTAAAACTTGTTAAATACTTTATAAATGCTCTTATATAAAGTTATTTATAAATTACTTAATGATACAGATGTTACAAAATAAAAGAGTAAGGAAACTGGATTAGTGGAAGTGATAATTCAATATTGTATGATTTTGTTTGCTTTTTATTGTTCACATATCATAGTTTGTTCTTAAAGCATATTTTTAGCTCTCTCAAGTTTTCCAAATAGCAAAATTATGATTCTTAAGCATATTAATTTCAAAGGACATGCTATTTGTAATAAAAAGGACAAGAATGTTAATCAACATATTAAATTTTATAGTAAATATGCTTTAATGGATTTAAATATAAAGTGTTCCAAGCAATGCCTGAAATTAAAAATTACACAAATAATGATTTATCTATAATATGCATGTGCAAAAATAGTTTAATTCTTTTAGCTAAAACTGAAAATTGAAATTAAATTATAAATTAAGTTGCCTATGCTTCAAGTTGCCAGGTGATTTTATTTTCAATTACTCAAGCTTTCTTTCCATTGACATGAAAGATTGAAATAAGTCATTCAGAATTAATGTTTTGTCTACTTTTGTATAGACTGTATTACCCCTTGTTTCCTCTATGCCTAACATTAGTGGGTATAATCCATTAGTATTCTTAGCTGAGCCACGTGATAAGCTAGGATTTTGTAAATATCTAAAGAACTCTTACAAATAGTGTGTGCAGAAAATACAATGTTTATTAATTATGGGATTTTAATTATGTATTTATTCTATTGTGTATGAGACAATCAGGAATTTGATGAATGACATTGTGTCCCCCAATACCTCTTTACTGAGAAGTCTGAATTCTGAATGTACTCTATTTTTTTATAAATGAAATCATACTCTTTTGGGGGATAGAGAGTGCAAGTTTAAGTCCATGGAACTTTTTCTACTGTTGATCAAAGTAGAACACTGACAGTTAGCTGGAAGGTGTATTTTACACTTCAGGCTACAGGAAGCTTAGGGCAAGAAAGGATAACAAACCAGCTGAGGTCTAAAACTACCTCAATTTACCATGTAGAGAGATTCTGCAGGGCACAGGACAGGGAGGAAAAACCCAAGTAGATCCTGGCAATCCCCATGAATTGAAGATAAAAAGTTGTAGATTCAGATTGGCCAAACTCCTAGAAATTTCAGGACAGATGATGGGAGAGGAGAGCATGGCACTAAGAGGAGGGAGATGCAGACAGATTATGCTAAGAAGAGCTGCAGAAACTTCCACTGAAGTCATCAGCTGAGACCTGATAAGCATTAACACGTGAGGAAAATACAAGTGTAAGAAAAAGAACCACCAAAAAAGAACACATAGAAGAAGTGCCAGTGCTCACAAAAATCTAGATATAGGGTATGTTTTAACCAGCAAGTTGTGGAAAAACTTCATAGTACATGAAATATTGAACAGAGAATTTGAAAAGTTATTGTCTCCATTGTAGGATAAAATTATTCCTAGACTAAAGGCTCCTCTATTCTTGCCAGATGAATGGGATGGATGGATGAATGGACAGACAGACAGACGGGTATGTAGGTAGGTAGGTAGGTAGACAGATTAAGACAGCCTGAAAAGAATCAAACTGTTCCCCATGTAGTTTAACTGTATCCAAGAAAAAAATACAGACGTATTTAAGGGAATATAAAAGTATCCAGCCACCAATAAATTAAATAACAATATCCATAATTCAATCAAAACTACTAGGCATTCAAAGATGCAGGAAAATATGACCCATAATGAGGAAAAATAAATCAATCAATGTAAGAGAACCAGACAAAGATGTTGACATTTTCAACTAAAATTCCCTTGAATTATCAAATAGAAAAAGGTTTGACTTTAGTGGGAATATAGTATAACTACAGCCCTTGCTCTAGTTTAAAGAAGAAACAATAAAATGCCTTATTTTTCAAATTGCAACCTAGATATCATCATTTAGGTCCCCTTTTTCCTGTGGAGAAGCTATTCCCTGCTTCTTCCAAGTGTTGTGGAAGTCAAAACCCACCCTCTCCTGAGACTTCTTCAAGTAACCAAAGGTTCATTTTCTCCTGCTTCTCTCTTCCTCCAAGTTTGGCTATGATATACAGTAGTTGACCAGATATTCAAAATTCAGCATTCCTTTGAATGGCTGAGAAATGCCATTCTTAATCCAAGAATATCAGAAATTAAAAAAAAAGAAATCTGTGGTTATATAAAATAACCAAAGGGGCATGTAAAAGTCTGTCGTGGCCTTCTGACTCCTCCAAAGCCCCCTATCTGCTTTTCTCCTCACTTCACCCTCTTACTCCAACCCTCCAGAATCATCTTGGTGGCTCTAAATTCTATGTCTGCTTTTCTCAGATGTTCCCCCAGAACCAAACTCATACTTATCAAAAAACTCAGCAAAATAATAATAAAGACCTTTGCAGTATGGCTATAATTATTTGTCTTCCCTACGCCCTCAGAGCAGTTACACAGGTGCCTTAAAAAAGGTTGGGTAATGCCTAAAAAAACACCCTTCCAATTCACTAATTATCTCAGTCTAGTTTTAATAGTCTGCCTTTTCAAATTATTTGGTATATATAGCCTACTATATTATATTTATGATTTTGCATTTAATCTTTTAAGAATGATCTCATCATTAAATGCATTTGAGGAAATTAATTGTATGGGCTCTCATATACTTCAGCAGACATTTTATGACAATATCCTTTATCATCTTGTATTTAGCATCATGTCTCAGGAACTATGTGTTCCATTTTTCATGGAAATGTTAGAGTTATCTTCCAAGGAAAATTATTCTCATATATTCATCAATACAACTGCATTTTGTGATAAGCCAGACACCATGCTATATTTTACTGTATTATTTAATTTAACATTTACAATACTATTGTGGGTGGTCTATATTATATCCATTTTATGCATCAGGGACTTGAGGATCATAGTTATTAAGCAAAATGCCCAAGACAATTAATTTCAAACCTGTCTTCCTGACATAAAATTCTAACAATAATCTTGTGTTTTTTCCCCACCACAGTGTATGATTGGTGTATATATGTGCATTTTAGGTATTTGTTAGTTTTATCTTCATCTTAGGGACATTCAATTTACCTAATTAGTTACATAAGCTTCAAGAATGGTTGGTATTCATTCAAATGTCCACAATTTAGACAGAACTACCACCAGTCCAATCTTTTTCTTGGCTCAACACCAGCAGTCTTAATGATGTCTTAACTAAGCCTAATGATGTTATAGACATTGCATATCATTGGCAAAATGAGTGGCTTATTTAGTAAAATGGATGTGAGAAATGTGTTTCTTTGGCAAATATTACAGGTGTTCAAAGGCTGTGAACTTATTGGAAATATTGGAAAGATACATTCCTTTGGCTTTGGAAAAAAATGGATTAGGGTCAGTTGGTTAAAATTCTGTTAATCATAGGGTATACTGCTTCAGTGTAAAACTTAGGTGAAAAATCAATTATTTTAGTTTATTTTGATATGCTGGGTTTTTGTTTTGTTTTTTTGTCTTTCTGCTATCTCTCTGGCCGCTCCCACGGCATATGGAGGTTCCCAGGCTAGGGGTCGAATCGGAGCTGTAGCCGCCGGCCTGCACCAGAGCCACAGCAACTCGGGATCCTAGCCACGTCTGCGACTTACACCACAGCTCACGGCATAGCCTGATCGTTAACCCACCGAACAAGGGCAGGGACCGAACCCGCAACCTCATGGTTCCTAGTCGGATTCGTTAACCACTGCCACGACAGGAACTCCTTGATATGCTGTTTTTAATACAAATTTCTGCAAAGAAATCACAGAGCAATTTTTTTTTCCCAGCAGTTTGCCATAATGAGTGTCTTCCCCCACTTCCATTAATTTGTGTGGCTGATGTCATGTTTCTTATTTGGGGATGCAATTTGGAGGCTCTCTAACAGACTGAACACATCTTAGTATGTACATTAATTCTAGGAAACTCTCTTCTAAAGGCTGTACTAATGACTTAAGAACTAAATATAGTCTTTTGAGTTGTGTGTCATATATGTTCTGTAGTTACTAAGTATGTTTCTGTTGGGATACATATTATCAATGGAGATCTCAAAATATGCTTGTGCATATCTAGTAATATCTCCTGCTATAAAAATGAAAAAATATTACAAATTATTTCAAATCTATTTCTTCTTAAAGCTTAATAACTTATATAATCTTCAATGATTAATTTCCACATTCTATTCAAATCTTCAAAGATAAAATGCATTATCCCCATAGCAAAATTTCATTTTTCTTTTCTTCTCTTTTTTAATGGCTGCATCCACATCATTTGGAAGTTCCCTAGGCCACAGCTGTGACCTATGTTGCAGCTGCAGCAATGCCAGATCCTTTAACCCACTGCAGCAGGCTGGGAGTCAAACTTGCCTCCACAGTAACCCACGCCACTACAGTCAGGTTCATAACCCCCTGCTACACCACAGTGGGATCTTGCAATTTCATTTTTCTACCCGAGTAATTCCAGGGATGAATTTTTTATCCCTGGAATAAATAAAATTCTTTCTCATTTGGTTTTGTGTAATTGTGAATCAAAAATATTTTAAACTTAATTTGTGTTTTATAATATTTTTCTTCTACCAAATTTCTATTAAATATTTTTAATTTTAACTTTTAAATTTCTATTATTCATGAGTAAGATTCATTGCTCACACTGAAATCCATTCTCCTCTCAATTTAATCACTTTATTTCAATTTTTTTTCTTTTCTCTTAATTAAGGGCAAACTTCAGAAGTTTATTCTCAACATAATTATGTTTTCTATTACGTCTATTGATCATAGCATGATTTTTATAGCATAACACATTCAACATACTATTTTTTCCCCTCTGTATTATTGGTTTCTGTTTCTTTTTTTTCCTGTATTAATCTAGCTAGTCATACCTCTGTTCAGGGGACATTTCTCAGCATTCTTTCCTAAGGAGTTCTCTTTTCTTTTTTTCAATAAATGTTTGTATCATTTACTAATGTTTCTACAAAAAAGTAACCACAAATTTAGTGGTTTAAAATGATACCTATTTATAATTTCCTAATTTTGAAAATTAGAAACTTGGTGGGTTTGATTTCTCTGCTCAGGAGTCTGAAATCAAAGAGTTGACTGACCTGAACTGTCGTTTGAGGGCTCTAGGGGAGAATTCATTGTCAATATTATTTAAGTTATTGGTAGAATTCAGTTCTGTGCATTTATAGGACTGAAGTCCTCATGGCCCTGCTATCAGCTGGGAGGCTCTCAGCTTCTTTAGACCACCTGCATCTCTTTTCAATTGGTCCCCTTCATCTTTAAACCAGCCACAGGGCCCTCAGCGGTCCCACATTCTGAATATGTATTTTTTTCTCTGTCTGCCTCATGTCTTCTACCTCCAGCTGGAGAAAATAACCTGCTTTAAGGGCTCATGTGATTCGATTAGACTCTGGGTAATTCAGGTTCCAGGGATTAGGGCGTGGGCACTTTTGTGGACCATTCTAATTACCACAGTAATTTATGGAAAGTTCAAAAAAGCAGTAAATGATGGTACTGATAAAACAAAATATTCACATACTGAGATTTAGGGAATTCATTCTGGCTTATACATTAATGTGAATTTTATGCTAAATAGCATATTTGTGGCCTATCAAACATATGCTGTACATGTTCTTTAATTATTAAATGAAAGGGTGTACTGACCAATAGTAAAGAATGTCCATGATAAAAATAAGGATTTTATGTTCTTCTTCCTGGGACACCCATGCTGGTACTACTTTGATGATAATATTCCTTACCCAGCTGCAAAGGCCATACTAACTTGCTGTATACATGCTGCTGTTCCGTTTTTTGCTTATGTTTACTTTTTCAAAGTCAGTGAGTCAGTATCTGTTCTGCAAACAAGTTTTTTTAGATTCTACATGTAAATGATAGCATTTGATGTTGGTGTCCCACTGTCTAACTTCACTTAGCATGATAATTTCTAGGTGCATCCATGTTGCTAAAAATGCCATTATTTATTCCCTTTTAATGGCTGAGTAATATTTCATTGTGTATATGTACCACATCTTCTTTATCCATTCCTCTGTTGATGGACATTTAAATTGTTTCCATGTCTTGGCTATTGTACATAGTGCTGCAGTAAACATTGGAGTACATGTATCTTTTCAAGTCATGGCTTCTCTGGATAGATGCCCAGGAATGGAATTGCTGGATCAAATGCTAATTCTATTTTTAGTTTTCTGAGGAATCTCCATACTGTTTTCCACAGTGGTTGCACCAATTTATATTCCTACCAACAGTATAAGAGGGTTCCCTTTTCTCCACACCCTCTCCAGTACTTATTGTTTGTAGACTTTTTGATGATGGCCATTCTGGCAGGTGTAAGGTGATACCTCATAGTGGTTTTGATTTTCATTTTTCTAATAATTAGTGACGTCAAACATCTTTTCATGTGTTTTTTGGCCATCTGTATGTCTTCTTTGGAGAAATGTGTGTTTAGATCTTCTGCCCATTGTTTTGATGGAGTTTTTTATTTTTTTGGTATTGAGCTGCAGAAGGTGGTTATAAATTTTGACGATTAATCCCTTATCAGTAGCTTCATTTGCAAATATTTTCTCCCATTCGGTGGGCTGTCTCTTTGTTTTGAGTTTCCATTTCTTCAAGATTTCAAAAAACAAAAAAGAAATGTAACTCTGATTTGTTTAATGTTATTTCTTCTAACAAGATATAAAACTGTTTTGAAAGCCTTGCTTCTACCGAGCAGTTTTTCAGTGTAATCTGGCTTTTGGGCTAGTCCTCAGTCTGGTTCAAATAAAACCCTTATTTTGGAGTCGTGGCTCAGCGGTTAATGAACCCAAATAGCATCCATGGGGACGTGGGTTCGATCCCTGGCCTCGTTCAGTCAGTTGAGGATTGGCCTTGCAGACAGCTGTGGTGTTGGTCGCAGATGCGGCTCAGATCTGGCATTGCTGTAGCTATGGTGTAGGCGGGTTACTATAGCTCTGATTGGACCCCTAGCCTGGGAGCTCCATGTGCTGTGGGGTGTGCCCCTAAAAGTCAAAAAGACAAAAAAAAAAAAACCTCTTATCTATTCTTATTATTGATTGTTTTCTTTTCTTTTCTTTTTAGGTCCACAACTATGGCATATGGAAGTTCCTGGGCTAGGAGTTGAAACAAAACTGCAGCTTGCAGCTGCCAGCCTATGCCATAGCCACAGCAATACCAGAGGATCCAAGCTACATCCATGACCTACACGGCGGCTTGAGCCAATCTGGATCCTTAACCCACTGAGTGAGGCCAGGGAACTCACACCCTCAGGAACACTATGTCAAATTCTTAACTCACTGAGCCACAACTGGAACTTATTGTTTATTGATTATTTTCATTAACAGTACTAAATTTGAGCCACCATTGTAAAAGATTTTAAGAATGCAATGTATTAGAATGCATTTTTTAAAATAAGAGAATCAAGTAGACTAGAAGTTATTTCAAAGAATATGAACTAGTAATTTAAAATTACATCTAGGAGTGATAGGAGTCAGCAAAGAACAAACTCTTTTAAGAATAAATCTGTCAATCTCATGGCTATAATGACAATTTGCTTTTCAACTGCCTTCTAAAATTAGTTAAGGACTATTAGAAAAAATTAAAATTTTACAATGATAAATTGAAGTCTGAACTAAAATATTTGTTTTTAAACAAGCTGAAGTTAGTATTTCAATAGTAATAAAATCATCATTAGATAAAAATGAGACCAAAACAATCCAACCCACTTGAAAAATACTAAATATATCCCTAGATAACATTACAAAAAAAATTTAAAAGATTAGCAGAAATATTAGAAAATGTTTTAATACAAATGACAGATAAGTAATGGCTGTTAAAAAAAAAGCATTTAAAAATCATGAAGAAAATCATGTGGTACTGTGTAGCACAGGGAACTCTGCTCAATATTCTATAATAACCTAGATGAGAAAAAAAGCTGAAAAACAGTGGATAGTTGTATATGCATAACTGAATCATTTTGATGTACTCTTAAAACTAATATAACATTGTAAATCAATTATATTCCAATAAAATTTTTAAAAAGGAAAAACTCAAATTTATCTTTTAGAAAATAGACAAAACATGCATGAAAAGACAGGTCCCAGAACAGAGCTCAATATAAACAAAGTGACATGTAAAAAAATGCCCCAAATTTTAGGTAATCAGAGAAATACAAATTTAAGTAAAAGTGGGATATCATATTATGCTCATCAGATTGGCAAACATAAAATAGACCACATTTGTTTGTATCAGGGATCTGAATGTCTCTGTTTACATACCATGTCAGAAATATAAATCATTACATAATTTTGGGAAAGCAACTTGATAACACCTTCTACAATTAGATCATATTATATATACCATATATCATAAAATCAATCCCATAATGATACAAATAATACTTAAATTTACATATATTTGTACTTATTGCTGCTTCATAATGTAAAGAGAATATTATTATTGATTTAAAAAAATCACGATTAAAAGAATCTTAATTCGGCCATAAAAAGGACAGAGTAATGCCATTTGCAGCAACATGGACCTAGAGATTATCATACTCTAGTCAAGTAAATCAGACAAAGAAAAGCGCCATGTTATAACTTAAATGTGGAATCTAAAAAAAAGTGATTAAAAATGAACTTATTTACAAAACAGAAACAGACTCAGACTTTGAAAATAAACCTATGATTACTAAAGGGGATGGGACAGCGGGGTGGGTTGGGGATTTAGGGATTGGCATATGCACACTCCTGTATATGGAATGGATGGTCAAGGGGAGTCTGCTGTGTAGCACAGGGAACTCTACCCAATATTCTGTGATAACTTATATGGGAAAGTAATCTGAAAAAGAATGGATATGTATATAACTGAATCACTTTGTTGTATAGCAAAAATTATCACAACATTGTAAGTCAACTGTACTTCAATAAAACTTTAAGAAAAAAATAAAAACAATGGAACATATAAACTGGTGGATATTATGCAGCCACTAACAGTAACTGTTTAGAGGATTATATAATTGATATAGTGAAATTTCCATGAAGTTAAAAACTAAGAGTTGGATAATATAGAGTAAATATAAATATCTGTTTCCTATCTAGAGATAGAGTGTCAATAATTTAGAGGTGCTTAGGCAATAGTTAAAGGAGATAGCTGTGCTAAGATTCAACTTCTACACATTCCTGACTTGCTTTACATAACAGGATAAGACAAAGCCAAGAAATATAACAATTTTAGATAGTACTTACAGTAAATGGGATAAAAATTGGACCAACATATATCGTCAACATTCATAAGATGACAGGTCAAAATATCATTATTTTGCTTAATTACTTTTTATGACACAACAACAAACAGTAATAGTAAGATCTCATGCCCTTCATCTAAAATTAATCCAAGCATAGTGAGTTTCTTTCCTGCTGTTGGCCTTAAAACTCTCAAGTATTCTAACAGGTATAAACTTAAATGTGAGCAGAGATGGCTTGAAAGTGTTTCCAGCTTCTGACAAGTTAGCAAATAAATGGTAAATGACACGTCATATTTTACTAGATGTTCTATTGCAGATATAAAATATCTATAAAAGGTAAATAAAGGTTCTCTTTAAAACTTGCATGAGATAAAGACAGTGACTACTAAAATTAGAAGAATTTTGCTTTTCAGCATTCTTAAGAATGATACAGAAATGTTGAAGTGGCAGACACACACCCCCAAAAAAGAAAGAAAAAGATTGTTTTTACAAAAAAAAAAAAAAAGAATGGGATATTTGTTTTCTCCAGTGTAGCAGTAAATGAAATTTGGAATGAGATAACTTTTTTTTTTTTATCTTTTTGCCTTTTCTAGGGCCGCACCCTCAGCATATGGAGGTTCCCAGGCCAGGGGTCTAATCAGAGCTGTAGCTGCTGGCCTACACCAGAGCCACAGCAACGCGGGATCTGAGCTGCGTCTGCAACCTACGCCACAGCTCATGGCAACACTGGATCCTTAACCCACTGAGCAAGGCCAGGGATTGAACCTGCAACCTCATGATTCCTAGTAGGATCTGTTCATCACTGCACCATGACGGAAACTCCGGAGGTAACTTTTAGCTTATCTTTTTTGGCTAAAATTTTTGTTCATTTAACTTATGAATTTCATCGTTGCCAAAGTTAAGGGCAAAAACTGGTGCCATCTTTTTGGAGGAAATATCATCAATATATTTAAAAGTTTAATGTCATTAACCATAGGTTTAACCGTTAGGAATTTAGCTTAAGACAATAATAAAAAAATATGAGCCAAATTTTACTTGCAAAGATGTTTTGTAATTCCAAAAAGCTAAAGATCAATGTTAACAAAAACATAGAAATTCAACATTATTATTCATCTATAAAGTATTAAAATCATTTCAAAAATATAATGGCTTAAATAAAATTGATAAGGTAATGCTAAATTCAGAGAACTGATTTTATTTAAATTCATGTGTGCATGCATAGAATAAGACTGGAAAAGTTGTACAGAGTAAGTTTGTATTCAAGTGAAGGAAATTTCTATTGTTTTTAATATTTTTAAAATGTTTTCCAAAGAGTATATATGACTTTTGAAAAATGAAGACTCAGTTTTGGCATCGTGAGTCAAAATTCCCAACATCAAAAGGCTATTATGTGTGATTTTATTTTCAGTGATGTCCACTTAACTGATGTTTAAAGTGGCTATGGCTAGCATTTCCCTACTTTTGATAAGCTTTTCCTTTTAGACCAGTTGAAGTACAGTGAATAATTTATTTCAGCTTATCTCACATTAAAGTGTGAGGTTTCCTTGTGGGATTTAAAAAGCCACAAAACTTTATAAACATAAGAATTACTCCACATTAAAGGACTAAACGCAGCAGGATAGTGCTGCAGGCTCAGGGAATGACTTAGTCATTGAATTGAAATGGAATACTCCCCTCAGGTGATTTAGAAAATGTCATAATCTTTTCAGTATGATGAACTGAACAGGCTTAGGGAGATCAAGGTAAAAGCCAGTTTGGAGGCTAAAAGGTGCAATCATCACAATTTGAACTTTTAATCTGAAAGACCTTCAATTTCCTCTCCCATTGGCGTCCACAGGATGGCTTAACTATAGGATTCACCTAATTCCAGCTCAACTATTTGAAGGTACTTTAAAAGCATCTATAAAAGCATATGGAATCATTCAAGAAACTAAGAGATTTGGGCATTCGAAGTATCCCAGTGCTACCATCACAAATTGTAACTTTTAAGTATCTCCATGCTTCATGTACAACGATAGGCCCCCTTAAGATTATTGCCAATAAAGACATAAATTCCAGAATCTGCTAAACACTTACAGGACTGCTATAATTGATGGGATGGGGATAAAGCCCAGTAGACTGACGTATGAAATTTGTGATCTTTTGGATGATAGTATGCAACTGCTGTAACTGTGACCCAGACCCCTGTAATTGGAATCATAAACTTAGCAAGGCAAATGAATAGTGAAAAATAGCAGCCTTTCAGGGAACACAGATTAAGGATCAACGTATGAATCTTAGAAAAATACGAAAAGCTACAGTGACTGACAGGGATGTCCCACTTCAAAGAGTGGAGAGAAGAGCTCCCTCGGAAGCACAGAACCTGCATACAAAGACATAAAGGGATTTCACCAAATTGTCAGGAAAATGGAGTGTCAGGGACATTGTTAAACTCAGGAAAACTAGCAAAGCACATCTGCCTTGTTAAGATAAAGTTCTGTGCTTCAGAATTAGGAGACTGTGCCAGTGACAGACGGAATATGGGAAAATGTCATTTGGACAAAAGGAAAAAATGGATTGTAGGTTTACAGGAAATGTATGTCCTAAATATAAATGCCAGAGTCCATTGGGTATCACACACTAGGTTCCCATGCAAATTAATTTAAATTTTTAGATTATTTTTTAGGAAATACAGAGAAGTAGGACTTGGGCTTCATGCAATTGCATTAAAGAATATAAAGAATACACTGCTATTCCTAACAATCAATCCACACAAATAATAATACCTAATATTAAAAAGTTACAACTTTTCATATAGCTTTTAGGGTCTACTTTGGATGAGATCAGGCACATCCGGGGTCATAGACCATACTACTTTACAGTATTCATTCATTTAATCCTTACCACAAACTGGTAAGTATCACTGATTTCTCCATTTTACAAATCAGAAACACAGGTAAAGAGATATTAAGTAATTGGCCTGATGTCATGTAGCCAGTAAGCAGGAGAGTTAGGAGTTAAACCCACGCAGTATTATTTGGCTGCTGCATGCTTAATCAACACACTAGTGTCCCTACCAAGAGGAGACATAATAAAGTCCATCTTCACTCTGCCAGAAACAGTATCCAGCATCATCATATCTTGGCAGTGAGAAAAGAAACTGAATTAGTGACAACCTGTTTGACTCCAGATTTCATAATATCTGGTATGTGTAGATGTCATTACCTTTGATAGCATCCAATTACTGTTATAACTTACATGGTATTTATACGTACAGGATAGTAGGAAATACACAAAGACTCCCCACACACACACACACACACACAAAAAAAAAAACACTGTCCTTACTCTTTCCCATGTTGTTCTAGCTCAGTGGTTCTCAAACTTACAATGCATAATAAACACATAGGAAACTTCATTATAAATACAGATTGATCAGTCTTACTCCAAGAAAATTAGATTCTTGGTGCATCCGAGAATTTGCATTTCCAACAATCTCCCAAATAAAAGCAATGCTGTTGGTCCAGGGCTCACACAGATCAGTATTCTAGCATCAAATTCACCAAGGTTTATCTTTCTCCAAGAACAACTGTGACTTTTTTTTTTTTTTGGCTGCACCCATGACATGTGGAAGTTCCTGGGCCAGGGATCAAAGCCATACCACAGCAGTGACCTGACCTGAGCTGCTGCTGTGACATCATCAGGTCTTTAACTCGTGGTGACACAAGGAATTCCCCTAACTTTAAGTTCTGATTTTTCATTGCTATGAATTCTTACTATATGATATTGCCCCTCTACACCTCAGAAAAAGTCACTAAAATCAGGCCCAAGGTGCATTCATCAGGAATGATAGTCCTGTTTGCTTGTGTTTATTTCTGGCTTAAGCCAAAAAGTACATGAAAGAAGGAGTGTATAGCATGGCCTCATATAACTAAGTGAACCCATGATGATAACATCATGAGGTTATCGAAGTTCTTATTATGTTTCTATGAATGGTTCACTGATTAACTTTTACCTTTTATATATCTTGCTTTCTTTTATATATATTATACTCAATATTTTCCAGTGTGTTTTTCCTTTTCATTTATTTATTTTTGATATTTTTTGGTCTTTACTTTTGTTTACTCATCATACACTACTGGGAACAAACAAACTATAAACAAAAGCAACCAATATGAAAAAATAAGCTGAGAGGAATAAAAATAATATGACCCATGAATTCTCATAATACTAATCACAAACAATATACAGTAGTCATAATCCCATATATGAAGAACTATTATGCATTTGTTGATTTTAAAGTCAATTAAATTTTATTAGTAAAACAAAAAATGTATGCTTTCAACAGGGTTATAGATTTGGAATGAGTGAAGGAACTAAAGTGGTTTCTACAAGCTTCCTCACCTAGATTCTGGAGGACACATTTGCAACACAGAAGTCATAATAATGGGATTATAGAACACTACACACTTGAAAATTCAACAGTAAGAGAGAAACAAAGGAAATACGGGAGTTAGATTTTAGCAGAAAAAGTGCATTTTACAACAGATTTATAACAAAGAGAACAGAGCTGAGTCAGATGAAAGAGGATGTCCTGTACTTGAAAAATGGTAAATTATTTCTCAGCCCTGGGTTGCCAAGACCACAGAATTAGTATGGCCCAGCGGGCATGAATAAGCCCAACTGAAAAAACAAATAATTAAACTGGAAAATGAAGGAAATTATTAACAAATTATCCAAAAATAACATCATTTAAATATGGCCATCTATCCAGAGAAAACCATAACTTGAAAAGATACATGTACTCCAATGTTCATTACAGCACTCTATACAATAGCCAAGATGTGGAAACAACCTAAATGTATATCAACAGAGGAGTGAATAAAGAAGATGTGGTACATATACACAATGGAATATTACTCAGCCATTAAAAGGAAAGAAATAATGGCATTTTTAGCAAGGATACCTAGAAATTATCATGCTAAGGGAAGTCAGACAGCAAGATCCCAACAGCATATGCTATCACTTAACATGTGGAACCTAAAAAAAGGCACAATGAACTTGTTTGCAGAATAGATACTGACTCACAGACTTTGAAAAACTTATAGTTTCCAAATGGGAAAGGTTGGGGGGTGGCAGGATGCGCTGGGGGTTTGGGATGGAAATGCTATAAAATTTGGTTGTGATGATCATTGTACAACTATAAAGTAATAAAAATCATTGTTTAAAAAGTAAAAATAAATATGTAAATAAATATGAAATATACATATCATAGAAAAAAACAACCTATCAATAGAAAAATAAAACATTTGGGTACAAAAATAGTAACTCTCTAAGAAAGAAATAGCAATGTCCCGAACACCTAGTAATTACATATGTGATATTTTACACATATCAAGTAAGATTAAAATATTAAAGGATAATAGTAACATGCATATTTTCATCTTCCTAGGATTTGCAAATAGTTGTAGATCAATATTACACACATGCCATTACCTACTATGTCCTTGAAAGGGGTGTTCTTTTTAGGAAATATTTTTCTTATTTACCCAATTCAATGGTCACTTGTAAAAAAAAAAAAGGTGTGTTTTTCTAAATCATTTAAGACATACAGTCAATTCTCTTTTTTTCCAGATTTGCTATTTGAGACTTTGAATACTCACTAAAACTTATTGCTCATCCCCAAATCAGTGTTCACATTTTCAGAGTTACCTGTGGACATGACACAAAGCTACCAAAAATTTTAGCCCCCCACAGTGCACTTTCCCAGCTGAGGTGTAAGCATGGGATGCTCTGCCTTCTAGTCTCAGTTCTCATACCAATAACAACTCTTCTTTTGCAGTCTATTTAGTAAATACCCCATTACATACTTTTGTGCTTTTATTTTGTGCTTTTACATACTATTGTGATTTTATTTCTTAAAAATGCCCCCACAAGCATAGTGCTGAAGGGCTATAATATTCCTAATCACAAGAAGGTTGTGATGGGAGTTCCCATCGTGGCTCAGTGGTTGACAAATTCAACTAGGAACCATGAGGTTGCTGGTTCGATCCCTGGCCTTGCTCAGTGGGTTAAGGATCCTGCGTTGCCATGAGCTGTGGTGTAGGTCGCAGATGCAGCTTGGATCCCGTGTTGCTGTGGCTCTGGTGTAGGCCAGAGACTACAGCTCTGATTAGACCCCTAGCCTGGGAACCTCCATTTGCCGTGGGAGTGGCCCTAGAGGGGGCAAAAAGACAAAAAAAAAAAGTAGGTCGTGAAGTGCTTTATGGGAAAAATACATGCTTGATCAGTATTGTTCAGGCATGAATTATAGTGCTGTAGGCCCTGAGTTCACTGTTAATGAATTAACAATATATACCTAATAAGGTGTTTTAAAGCAAAGAAAGACATAAAACAAAGGTATTCATTGATCAGTTGTCTGAGTGTTGTGACAGAGGCTCTGCAGGAACCTAACCTTGAATTTCTATTTTTGTTAATTCAACATCTATACAACTTGATAGAACATAACTACCATGGATAACAAGATTTGACTCTATCTTTAATTTTGTCATTTTCCTCTTTTCTCATTGTTTATTTTCATGTTTAGGAAGTTCCTTATTTCACTTTGGTAAATGGATTCTATTTTCTATTCATGAAAGTCACATCAAGGGCAAGCAAAAATCAAGGATAAAAACAATGGAACTCTACATTTATTAATCAGTTTCATCGCATACATTCTGACTCATCAATAATGTCTGGTGGAGGGATCATTGCAAGATTTATGATATAAGCTTAGGGACAGAAGGACTGCAGTATTCAGGATATCATTAGGACCTAGACTAATATTCTTACTAAATGTCCTGCATAAAACCACATAAAACAGAGGGAAGAATTCAGTCTAAATCTTGACAAATAAAATTATAAGGCCACTACAAAAATTTCATCTTTTTCTTTTTTTGTTTAGGCAATTAAACCTAAAGAAATGTAGATTCAGTACTATCATTCCTTTTGAAGTCATACTTGATATGACTAGAATCATTGTGTTGCCCAATAGGGATTACAATTTTAATGATAAAATCATTGTCCCCATCATAGTTTTGCAAAGTGAAACCATCAGTTGTTTTAATGGCCCCTATGGGAGCTAGAATCAAAATTTTTTCATTCATAAACCTCGGGCTTTTTGCATTTTAGTTACTGATATGAACAGATCCTCCTTTAGGATCTTCTGGGAATTCTGTAATTTGATAGTAGGAGCCTAAAACTCCCAGGACAGTTTAATACTGAATTTGTCAAGACATATTTCCAGATGCTTTCAATTTTGGGCATTTACTTCCCAGTCTTCTCTAGGGCTATAGAAATGACATTAAGCAATAGTTTTGAAATGGCTTCCTAGCATACCTTCTTTCCCCAAACAAATAAATGGATTTTGAAAGGCTATTGGAAGAGCCCTTTATTGCACTCCACTATTTAATAGAAAACAAAAAACAACTAACAGCATAATTTGCATCTCTGGAGGTATTTTTTTTTTTAAATAAGACACTTTCCATGAAGAATTCCATATGTAAGGGGAGTATTAACAACCAAAAAACATGAACTTTATCATTAATCCATTAATGAGACCCAAAACACCTGAAGTAGGAAAGAATAAAATGCTGATTTGAAGGTGAAAATAAAAATCACCTTAAAGACCATTTAAAGATGGCTTGAAGACCAGAACAAAAGAAATTCAGATAAATATCCACAGGGCCATTTCTTGACATAAGTTCAATCTTTGAAATTCTGTTTCCATTATTTACACTCCCTCGCCATCCAATATAATTTTAGTAGCAAGACGACTTGGCCACAATACCCTCCATACTCCCTTCCCTTGAAAGGATTCTCTTCTTTTCCTTTTTCCTCCTCCTAACTCCATATTTCTCTTCAGAATTTCTATAATCCCCAATAAATGAAATCCACGCCCTTTAACTTTAGCTCTTTCTTTCTTCCTTCCTTTCTTTCTTTTCCTTCCTTTCCAAATTTCTTCCTGTGCACCTCTGGTTCATCCAGTTATACAGCTTATAGAACTAAGCATATATCTCCATTCATTGACACTGCATAGTTATTCACCTTTGCAGAGAATTTAGAGCGCAATCACCAAGGCTAAGAGAAGAAACTAAGAATTTAAAAAAGAAATTATGAATACATTAAAAGTATCAGCAAAGAAGCAAAGATTATGTTTAAACAGATAAAAGTCTGAAGTATGGAATTAAACAAATATTAGCAACTCTAAAAACTGATGCTATGTATCCACTCATTTAGTGAATAAAGATGGAGACCAACAGAGAAAAAGAGAAATAGGACCCAAAGAACTGATTGAGGAAAAAAAAAAAGTAAAAAAGAAACAGTTCTAGCATGTAGGTCTTCAGAAAGACCAGTTGAGCTCCATGAAGAGGAAGTGTGTCAGCTGCACCAGGATATTGGCTGTGCAGATGAGCACTCACAAAATCTAATGTATCAGACGTGGTCCCAGGGAAGAGTTAGGGAGAGCTGCTTCAGTCAGGGAGGTGGAGGACTGAGAAAGCAAGGGTCATTAATAAGGAAATCCACAGAAAACCCAAACAAAGGGATTTTTGAAAGCATGCAGGTGCAATGGGGGAAGGAAGGAGGTCAAGTCTTGACAAACTATTGCAGGTGAGGAGACCAAGTAATGAGTCAAAACAAACCAAAAGAAAGCATTGGCGGGGGCGGGGGGGGGGTGGTGGAAGGTACTATTAAAGCATTAATCAAATTTGAATTTATATGTATAAAAATAAAAAAAGAAAACTATTGAATGGATTTAAAAGTGCTACTATTAATAGTACTTTTCTGTAGTAGATGAAATGAAACTAAAAATAATAATTGAGGTTATACTTTACGCCAAAAAATGCACCTAACTTGAGATACAGTGATGGCTCAAAACAAAAATATATTTACATCCGATACTCTAGCTTATAATCTGAGAGAGAGAAATGCTCGGACATATACATCACACATAGAACGTAGAGTCAAACAGGAGATTCACAATGGTGAGAACACATAAGGAAAAACAATGAGGAACATAACATGAGAGCTTATAATAATTGTTTGCCTTGAATAGTCAATGCTCCTGGAAAAATCACTACAGCACAAGTGGGAAGGCTTTCCTAGGCAAAGTGGAAAAGCACCTACATCTGAAGTTGAGGGAATAGTGGATAATGAAAATACACGTGGATAAGGAAAATATAAGAATCAAATCTAGGTACCTCAGGAGTGTGTAGTTTTTATGTTATTCATAATTTAATCTTGTTGTGCCATTTGTACAAATTGAAAAATGCTGACATATTAGCAGAAATAATTTGCTTTTAGTAAGTGAAGAATGCTTTGTTCACTCAAAGTCAAGTATAATGCTTCTCAAAGCATGGTCAGTAAACACGTTCCCTCCAAGGTGGTCAACAGTCAATTGCAAGTTAGGTCAATTTTAGATTTCTTGGTGCATTCTCAAAGATGCCCTCAAAAGTGCACTTTGTCAAAGCACACTCAAAACAAAATCACTTCCCACAAATTGTTTACAGTTCAACATATGACTGACATTTTGGACCAAGAAGGGTAGGGTAAAGTAACCACATACAGTAATGCTCAATTATGTCTTATTTAAATCATCACAAAAATGCTGTGACATGACTCATTTAGTAGTCATTTTACAGATTCAAAATCAATCTGATCAAATTTAAATATTTTAATAAGTATCCAACTAATCCATAACTAAATATATAATAAATGTACCCTAAGGTCAAATGTCAGAGACTTTTTACAGAATAAGTAGGAAAGTAAAATGATAATAATTCAATCTATAATCTAAGTGTAACCCCTGGGTATTATGAGGTGTTTTGGTGTCATTACTTCCAGAAATTACATATAATTGAATACACTTCTAGAAACAGAAGGAGAAAAATATTTTTTAAAATATGAAAACATTTAAAGAAGACTTTCATCTTTATTTTACTTAATTCAAATACCATACGATACCACTTATATCTGGTATCTAATATATAGCACAAATGAACCTTTCCACAGAAAAGAAAATCATAGACTGGGAGAATAGAATTGTGGTTGCCCGGGGGGAGGAGGAGGGAGTGGGATGGATTGGGAGCTTGGGATTAAGGATGCAAACTATTGCTTTTGGAATGGATTAACAATGAGATCCTGCTGTGTAACACTGACAACTATGTCTAGATACTTATGACCGGAGCATGATAATGGGAGAAAAAAGTATGTATACATGTCTGTGTAACTGGGTCCCCATGCTGTACAGTGGGAAAAAAAAATTGTGTTGGGGAAGTAACAATAAAAAAATAAAAATAAAAACTTTAAAAATATATTTTACTTAATTCAATATATTGTCTGGGTTATTTGCACATTTTATATTGCACCAAGTAATCTAGGTACTTAAACAGGAAAAAAAAATATTCTTATAGGATCATCAAATCAGTAGTGTAAATTACCCAGCTTATTTTAAATGAATCTACACTTGAAGACTAGGTATTTATCTGATAGCTTCATTCATTCATTCCTTGAAAAGTTAAGCAGAAATATCTTCAGGTTAGGGCAGACCCCTGACCTCACCAGGCTTACTCAGAAACCAAACAGGTTATCTATATATAATCATTGAATTACAATAGTAGTACTACAAACTATTACCTAGTTCTTACAGTACAATTCTGGTAGCTAACAATGAGTGACTATTTGTAGGAATGCAGAGAAGGTCCTTGAAACATATTTTCTCATAGAAATCAAAATCTTAGCCCAGGACCCTAGCGTGTGTGAACTAGTACTCAATCTATCTCCACATAATTTCTCTCTCCAGAGTACTCCCTTCCCCTCTAA
Organism: Phacochoerus africanus; assembly: GCF_016906955.1. NCBI lineage: Eukaryota > Metazoa > Chordata > Mammalia > Artiodactyla > Suidae > Phacochoerus > Phacochoerus africanus. The sequence continues at coordinate 26,805,172 of NC_062553.1, forward strand.
CAGTATTCTCTTTAGGCTGATTCATAATAATAGCTGTTTGCTCACAGTTAATGTCAATCCAGAATTCCTCTTGGGGTGCATCTGCAAGTGTATTTGCCCTTATCATGTTTTGGCAGAATGTGCTCATACTTGATCTTCATCCATGCTGTGACTCCTGGGAAAAGAATAATCTTCAAGAACAGGGAAAGCTTTTTTTGCAAGCAACTATAGGTCATGAGTACGACTCCTGGGTAAAAATCTTAAGGAACAGGAAAAAAATTCTATGTAACAAAGCACAGCTCTACAGTGACTCCGGGCCTTTATTTCAGTCTGTAATACAAACACACATGTGCATACAAATCTTAGCTGTTGAAAATCAATCTTCTAAATTTTTTGTTGGCAAAAACAAGAAAAAAACTTTGGATAAGCTATGGTATTTTTGGTTCTCCCCCATGGGAAACCAAATACTGTGATTTTTAAATACAGGTTTTCTCAACTATGAACAGATTGTTTCTAGAACTGTTTGTATCATGGTCACTTAAGATTAAATATGACGTTTTAACAGGAAAAAAAATGGTGGACCAGTAAATGCCCTAAAGGATCCTAGACAAGTTGTTCATAATACATTACAGAGTACACTAAATATAGACTCTTTCTCTTTTCCTTTTTCACTCTTTTTGGGTCCTTTCTCCCCAGATGTCCATATTCTCCTACCAACAACTTTAAATTGGGTATTAGTAAATCATTCTTGACATAGCCTTTATCACAGAGTATCTTAAACTTCCTTTATACTGGGCAATACTTTCAGTCTTTCAGCAAAATTTCATTAGGTGAATGGTGAAAACTAATTTTATAATACTAATACATACTAATGCTATTGTTGGAGCTCTGAGACATATTTCTGAATTTTCAAAACAGAACATTCGATAAAACCAATTATCTTTAAATCATAAAAATTTAAGCAGTTTAACAAAGTTAAAATAAGTTAATCAGTAAATGCTGGAATGATGATTTTTTTTTTCTTGAGTAGGAAGTAGAGGCTATGAATTTTTAGATGCCAATACTGGGAGTCTATCAAGGGACAGCTCTTCTAAAATTTTGTTGTTGTCGTTGCTGTTTTGAGAGTGGGCCAACTTTGTTCTTTCCTTCTCCTCCCCCCCCCCTTTTTTTTTTTGGCCTTTTTATTAGGCTCTCACTCACGGCATATGGAGGTTCCCATGCTAGGGGTAAAATTGGAGCTAAGCTGCCAGTCCATATCACAGCCACAGCAACACAGAATCCGAACCGCATCTGTGACCTACACTATAGCCCACAGCAATTGAGGATAGAACAGAGGAACCTGACTAGTCGGATTCATTTCCACTGCACCACAAATGAGAACTCCTCCTTCTTCCCTTTCTTATTGCACAGTTTTCTGAGAAGTTCTAAGTCTTTTCAGCTTTCTCTAAGGAAGCATAAGCAATGGCCTACAGGTAAAGTGATATAGATAAAACAGATCTTAGGTTGATCTTACATAGGTTACATGTAAGACAGATATTTGTATATCAAAAACTCCTTATAAATTGTCATTTAATATCTTGCCTTTTAAAAACAATTATATTTGTAGGTCATTAGTTAACTACAAAAAATACAAAATTGAAGTATAACCATAATAAATTTTTCAACATTCATTTAATTACATTGGGAATATCAAAGCAGCAATGCTATATTATATATTATAAATATGTATCTTGTGTTAATTTAATATTAAACTGTTATACTAAAAATGTCTTATACTTCTAGGTTTATTATTTTTCAAATTTCCCATGGTGATAATATATTTATATAGATGAAATTTGTATGATGCATATATACTAGATGTGTATGTTTTATATATTCTGGTATCATATCACATATAATTATGTATTATATATTAAATGACATTATATATGTTTACTATATATATTATATGTCACATACATTGTAAATCTTTGCTATATCTTGCATTCCCCACAATATATGCTTGTACTGTTCAAAACACTTCACATTTTTAATTTAACTGTCACATCAATCTTAAAGGATAGGGAGCTACCATTATTTTCCTACATTTTATAGGTAGAATACTGAAGAACAGAGAGGTTATATGCATTGGTCAAGAATCTCCTGGTATATTAAAGGGAAGTTGGGCATCAAACTCTGCCATCTGGCTTCTGAGATGATGTCCTAACCACTGTTCCATAAAATACCACTCATGTTGATATAATAGCATAGGTGTAATGAGTTTGACTTCAGGCAATTTTTAAAATGTATGTAAAAAAATTACTTGATATTCAGTATCTTGTTAGAAAAAATAGTTCATGCAAAATTTGATGCAATCACTACAATAGATAAGGAAGCTTGGAACATTGAAAAGGTGGCCCTTATATATAAATATATTTCTATCACACTTAAACATGATGTCCAGACTAGCTCCCCTGCCTGCCATTTAAAGCAGGCCATTCCTTATCATCAGCTAAAATAATCTAAATGTAGTTAGATGAATATTCTTAATTAAAAATCTTGAGGTACTGATTTATCTTTCTGACCTCCACATTATTTTCCAAGAAGTAAACTCTTAGTAAGTATGACAATGACTTTGAAAATTGAGATTTTTTTTTTTAGGTTGTTTAGGGCCACACCCGTGCTATACAGAGGTTCCCAGGCTAAGGGTCAAATCAGAGCTACAGCTGCTGACCTACGCCGTAGCCACAGCAACACCAAATCCAAGCCTTGTCTGCAAACTACACCAGAGCTCACAGCAACACCGGATCTTTAAACCACTGAGTGAGGAGAGGGATCAAACCTGCGTCTGTATAGTTACTAGTCAGATTTGTTTCCCTTCAGCCACAATGGGAACTCCAAAAATTGAGATATTTTAATGTAACATTTAAAAATCACTGATAGGGAGTTCCTGTTGTGGCTCTGCATGTTACTAACCCAACTGGTATCCAGAGAATAAGGGTTCAATTCCTGGCCCCTCTTGGTGGGTTGGGGAACTGGCATTGCCTTGAGCTATGGCCCCATTGCTATAGTTATGGCTTGGGCCTGCAGCTATAGCCCCTATTTGACCCCTGGCCTGGGAAATTCCATCTGCCTCAGGTGTGGCCCTAAGAAGAAAATAAATCAATTAATTAAATAAAAATAAAAACCACTGATAAACCCACATGTTGATTACTTTAGTCTATATAAAGAGTCAATAGCGATCTTGAGGCTAAACATCAAATTGCTTTATTCAGTATAAAATAGTCCTACTGATTTTCTAAAGGACAAACTGAATGTGCTTTGGTTAAGGCGTGTTCATTAGACAATAATTTGGTATTGATTTGCTTGCTTGATTTCAATAAGCATTTTATTTTTTTCATTGCAAAGTTAATATTAGTGGGTATTTTCAAAATTATTTATATATAATAAAATTCTGCTAATGCAGTAAGGTTAAGCCCTAGAACACACCATCAATACTAGAGTTCATATACTATAGTGTCATTAGAATTCTTCCTTCTCTGAAATCAATCATTTGATCATAATTGCTTCAGAGTCATAGTTTCTCCAAATGATGATTAGTATGTATCAAAACCTTAGACATCTTTTCTCGTCAGAGCCCTATGATTTATTTTTATTTATTTATGTATTTATTTTGCTTTTTAGGGCCATACCTGCAGCATATGGAAATTCCCAGGCTAGGAGTCAAATTGGAGCTACAGAGACCAGCTATGTCACAACCACAGCAACACAGAATCAGAGCCACATCTGTGACCTACACTATAGCTACCAGAGCAAGGCCAAGGATCAAACCTGCATCCTCATAGATACTAGTTGATTTCTACTAATATAAGGTATGTTATGGTAAAAATTAGCTTCAAATCACTTAAAATGTTTCAGTTCAGATATTCTACTTATTTTCAAGATCATTTCTTCAGATATCTTATGGTTCCCAAATGCAGCCATATGTATGCATGTGTGTGTGTGGTATATGTGTGGTTTCTTGATACCACATAACATAAATGATATTTCATTTAACTGCATTCAAATATTCTTAGTTTTATTCTTAAAGGATTCTATTTTTATCCATATTCTGTATAATCATATAAAACATTTAAAATATTCTCTTATTTTGCCTACCATTCCTAAATTTACTACTGTCTAAAAAGCTTATGAATTATTAATGAAAAATGTTAGTTATGCTATAAAGTAAACATTATTTCGATGGATTTTAACATATAGCCTGACCACATCAAAATGCTATAATGCAAGCATCAATTCATTATCTCAACCTAACAAGATGTATTACAAAATGCCTCATCATAGCTCATGAACACTCTGACCATCTGGATTTCCCTCTGCTATCAAAAGTCACCAACAAACAAACAAAATCTCTCTTTTGGAAAGCAATCAAGACACAGATGTTGGGTTATCATTCATTCATTCACTTAGATATTTATTGGATGTGAGAATCACTTTATCAGGCGCTTGAAATGCATCACTGAACAAAACAGATTGTAAACAAACAAACAAAAAAAAAAACCAACGTTGCCCTGAAGAGTTTATATCAGCATCATAATAACCAAAAAACTATATAGAAAACTAGAAGGTCGCAAGTTTTATTGAAGGAAAACAAATGGAGCAGGGTAAGTTGATTTATACACATCAATCTGTGAGAGGATAAGGACAGGTCACCATTTTCAACAGAATGTTAAAACAGGCCCTCTTTGAGAAAATGGCATTTATGCAAAGACTTGAAAGAGAATAAGGTGCTAGCTGGGTGGATATGTGGAGAAAGATTTCTCCATGTAGAGGGTGCATCCAGCTCAAGGCACATACCTGGGATATTTGAGGTGCATCAAGGAGATGGTGTTGGTGATCAGTGATTAAGAGAGGGAACCATGCTGCAGAGTAGAAAAAAAATTTGTATTGGGGAAATAACAATTAAAAAATTAAATTAAATTAAATTAAAAAAAAGAGAGGGAATTGTAGGTGTTTAATTCAGAGAGAAAATTGCCGGACCAATTGTGGTCAAATGCTGTGGGGTTCTTGGCTTTGACAATGAATGAAACTGGGAGACAGCGGAGGGTTTTGAGCAGAGGAATGGCTTGATCTGTCATGTCTTTAAAAGAATCACGCTGGCTGATGTACTGCAAGTGGTTTGTAGGAGAATGAGAATAGAAGCAGGCTGACTAGTTTAAAAGGTTTAGCCAGAAGCAGAAGTTAGGAAATGGTAGGACTGGGGATACAAATTGATGCTTGGAAATAGAATGTGCGATCTGCTGATGCTCATTTTGTGGATGCTGGACATTATTTATTGTAAGCACTTCGAAGAAGTGCTACTTTGTGATCCAAATGAGCAATTAACTAATAGATTGGTAAGATTTCCATATGATTTTTGTCTAGTTGTAGATCACAGGCTCAAATGGTTTCATCGGTACTGTTTATATTACTCCTTCAAGCTAGGTGGGAACAATAAAACTCATTAGAACAGTAGTCAGTGTGTTGCAGACCTTCGTAGGAAGATAATAAATGTGTGCTTTATTTAAATAATCAGATATTCTCTCTAAAGCACATCATCACTCTTGTCATGACATTGTGTCTCATTTAGTAGTATGTAATGAAAAAGTGCTTGAAGCCAAATTTATTTATGGAGATATTGTTACTTGAAACAATCAATAAATTTTATGAATTTCAATATTATGAATGACAACTTGCATTATCTCATAGTACAATACTAAGTAGTTAAACATGGAACAAAGGCCATGGCAGAAAGTCATATAAACTATATTATTCCCATGTTATCAGAAATATTAGCTATTGAGAATGACTTAATTATATAATTAAAAACCTAGAGTAACTTAAATGAGAGGGATATTCAATCAAATGCAATTAATAGACTGTTGTTAACATCCTACTGATTTCCTGTGTGAAATTTAAAAGTCCATTTAAAAATTAAAAAAATAAACTTAGACTATCCTCATATTCTTTCATTCACTCGTTATTCTTTCTCCATCTGTTTGGCTCAATTCTGGGTATCAGTAGATTTAAAACAGGTGTTAATTGTTTGCTCAACAGAAATCTATAGTTGGCAACCACATTTTTATTTCTGTCTTCCACAATTGGGCCAGAGAATTTAGCTTAAGATTAACAAAAAACACTTATGATTTGCCTATCATTTTTATCTGTATAGGGTTTTCCAAAAGGACACATAAGAATGTCAGCCAAAAATACTGGGAAGATTAAGGGAAGGAAGAATAAAACACTTTTTTCTTTAGAAGAGTGCCTAAATCGTTCAGAGGAAAGTTACTAACTAGTAATGAAAGTTTCTTTTTCGAGTCACTAAAATAACTACCCATTTGAAAACAGCTATTTTTATAACATGTTCCTCTGTGGTTTCTAGCAAGAAAAACTTCTTCACCTACTGATACAGTTTCATATATATTTAATGTTAATAGACTATCCTAGTTTCATATATTTCCTAACATTTTGTAACATTTTAATTTAGATTGGCTTAATCAATTCTTAAAATTATGATTCCCTTACTGCATGTGTAATGCATGTTATTATCAACTATGAATCAGGTTTGTTTCTCTGTATGACTTTCAAATGCGGTTTTTCATAATCTATGAATTTATTTAATATTATTTACTAAAGTTGTAACCACCCTACGCCTACCCAATTGGTACATGGGCACTAATCTACTTAGAGGAGAAAGAGGAGGTTTTTTTTTTTTTAAATAATTGGAGTTAACAAATTAGAGGCTATATACTACATGATTCCAACTATATGACATTCTGGAAAAGACAAAACTACAGAGACAGTAAAAAGATCAGTGTTTGCCAAGGGTTTGGGAGAGAAAGAGATGAATAGGTGGAGCAGAGAAGAGTTCAGGGAAATGGAACTGCTCTGTATGATGCCATCATGGGGAACACATGCTATTGTGCACTTGTTCAAACTCTTAGAATGTGTAACACCAATAAGAGAGCCCTAATGTAAACTATGGATTTGGGATAATAAAACTGTGTCAATGCAAGCTAATCAATTGCAACAAATGTACCACCCTGATGAGGACGTTAATAATAAGAAGGGGGAGGCTCTGCGGGGGGTATATTAGAAACCTCTGTATCTTCCTATCAAGTCTGCTGTGAATCTAAAATGGCTTTGAAAAAAAAATGTCTAGTAAAAACAAAAACAAGTCTAGATTAATGGTCATAAGAAAAAGAAGAGAGAGATAACTGTTCTACTAATAGGCACTTGTACCTTGTAATAACTACTGGAGACTTTAAGAGAAATGGGAAGCCATAATACTGTTTAATTATTGTAGTGACAGGCATAGACTTTTATTTTACTCTGGGAGCAGAATAGTGAGAGGATTGAAGAGTTAAACTTGAGAAAAACATGAAGATCAGGTTTAAAAGGCTATTATACCAAACAGGGGAAGAAATAAATGCTGAAGACTCTAGAAATTAGATAAATAGATCTGTGAGATAACCAGGAGGAAGAACATTTTAATTTAGTGAGAAAAGGGGTGAGGCACAAGGGATTGAGTTGAGTCAAAGATGACAGCTGAGGTTCAGTCATTTGCACTAGTGTTGGCGCTGGTGGCATTTATCAAGCTAACAGAATATCATAAAAGCAACAGGCTCTAAGGAGAGAAAGGAAGAGCCCATTAGTTCATTTTTCATGTTTTAGTGTTAATCATTAGACATCTAAACACAGTATACTAGAAAAGAAAAAAACATGGAGAGGATATGGAATTGAAAATTTAAAAAAGACTTCAATAAGAGCTTTGTTCTAGGGGAAGAAACCAGATATCAGAACCAGGTATCCAGATGAAATCAATGGCATGTAATTTCCCACACAAGATATTTAACTTCACCAAACATTAATTTTCTTATTCTGAAAACATACATGGTTGAACATGCAATGTATCTTTTTTCCTACTGTAAAGCTAAGATTTAATCTTTTCATCCACTTCAGTTTCTTAATTTTATAATGAAAAATTAGAGATGTAATATAATCAAACTGTGCTATATATTTGAAAGTCACTGAGAAAGTAGATCTTAAGCCATAACAAGAAAAAAATGTAACTTTGTGTGCTCATGGATAGTAACTAGACTTATTTTGGTAATCATATTGCAATATGTAGATATATTGACTCATTATGTTGTATTCCTGAAACTAATATAATGTTTTATGTCAATTATATCTCAATTAAAATGTAACAAAGTAAAATATCATTTAGGTTTAATTTCCATGCCAAGCCCATGTTAATGTACCTGATTCCAGCACCGTTGTTTGGAAAAGGATTCTGAAACCATGTCTAGGCACAGTAAAATTTCCTGATTCCCTCCAAGTGTGAGAGGAAAAAGTGGTGAAACATGAGTCCAATGAACACAACCTCTTGAAAAGATTTTATGTTTCAACCTCTGTATTTTATGATGCATTTATGAGCTTTTATATACATTTTAGACATTCCAACTTCATATAACCAAATAAAGAAATGCATACTGTATAAGAGGAAATACTTTTTTAAAACTGAAGAGCATCAAGGACATCAATAGCTGTCACCAAGGTTACAAGAGGTTATAAGCATGAATGCCCCTAGCAACAATACTACACATATTTAAGGAAAACTTTCCATTGCAGGGCAATTTTATTTCTCCAAACTCATCATAAGGGAAGATGAGACAAATTGTCCCATTTGTGAATAATGGAAGTAAGAAAGACAGACATTTTAACCTGTCCCAATTTGTTATGGATTATCTAATTATTTTTTTATGTATATCAGAATTATCTATAAAGAGACCGAGACTAGAACTACAGAATTGTCACTTATTGATTTTAAGATGGTACACCTTATTTTTTTGAAATAAGTGAAACAATATATAAAAATACACAGAACAGAAATAAGTTTCATCTAAACAGCATGCTAAGGACTGAACAATCTGAACACATGAATTTTAAATAAAATTGCCAGAGAGGCTATTTTTGCTCACTCCACCCACAATATGAAAATAGAATATGTACAATTTTGTATAATAATAAGCATATTTTTTATATGCAAACTCTAATACAGAGAAGCTCTGATCTCATTCTACAGGAAGGAATTAAGTCTCTAAGTTTGTGTAGGAAATATGTATCTATTTCTGTTTTACTTTATTTTTATTTTTTATTTATTTATTTATTTTGCCCTTAAGCATTCTTAGCATTATTTTGTAACTCAGGCTATTTCCATCCCAATGTCAGTGTGTGCTGGGTTATGCTTTCTCTAAGTGGGAGTTTCCTGGTATCTAATTTACACTAATTTTTTTTTAATTTGTTTTTCTTATCTCTCAAAGAACTTTTCATAATTTCACTTCCTAGCATTCTTTACCTTGCCTTTTATCATTTTATGCAATTTAACCAGACTTTCTCATCTATTTCCTCCCACCTCTCAGGAAACATCTATTTGATTCCTGAATATCTTTCACCCAGGTCTCCTAGCTACAGGCACATTTTCTTTTTCAATTGATCGGTTGGCCTAATAACTTAGATGGACCAGTGACACATTTAAGTTAACACGTACAGAAAATAATACATTATCACTTTTCCGTAAGTTGCTTTTCCTTTCTTATCCAAATTTTTGTGTCATAATCCTAGGTGTCATTCTTGATGGTTTGCTCTATATTTCTGTTCACATTATATATAAAGTTGGGTCAAATTTACCTCTTAAAGGTCTCTGGAATCCTACTTCACCCACACTGCCCCATTCCAGTTCCTTCCGCTATCTTCTTCATTATACCTTCTAGTCTTACTCTCCAATAAACCATTTTCCACACAGCAGCTAGGGTCCTATTTATAAAAAGAAAACCTTATAAAACTCCTTCTTAAAGGTTAATTCCTACTTAAATTTGAAACTGGCCATCTCCTAATCTTTTAAATATTTCAGGTTCTAATTCTCTAGCCCATGTTTACCTCTCCAGTGTTATCTCTTCTCACCAGCACAGTCCCCCATCTTTGCCCCTCTAGGGCACCTACATATGTACCACTTTGCATCTCAGCCTGTATCCCACATCAATATCTGTAACAATAATAAAATATCTGGTTCCTTGAGCGATTTACCCTCATTTCTGGAGTTTACTCCTAGCTGTTCCCTATGCCTAGAAGACTTTTCCTCCCCATTCCCTTCTTGCTTGACCAAATATCTTTGTTCCTTTATCTTCTACTTATATTATTTTTCCCCTAAAAAATGTTTCCTCACTTGCTTCTCTCTCCAGTGTGTATTAGGTGCTCTTCATTTCCATAACAACAGCTGACAACTATTGACATATTTACTGTAACCATCTCTCTCTTTTCCTCCCCAACCCCCAGCCTTTTTAAGGTCTTATGTGTGGCATATGGAAGTTCCCAGGCTAGGGGTCAAATTAGAGCTGCAGCTGCCAGCCACAGCAACACAGGATCCAGCTGTGTCTGTGACCTACACCACAACACCAGACAATGCCGGATACTAAACCCACTAAGGGAGGCCAGGGATTGAACCCACATCCTGTCTGTTTCCTTACCACTGAGCCACATGGGCACTCCTCCTTTTACTTGTCTTTATCTTCTACTCTCATTAGAGTTCTATCATCATTGCACACTGAATGATATTTGAGATATTTTTAAAGCATTCAGGTCTTCATATATCATATCCTATTGGAACTATTAAGTTAATTGATTTCTGTACTTATACCAAAAATCATGATGGATTCAGATCAATAATGTGTTCAACAGGTCACACAGTTAAGTATATACTTTGTGGGAGCTTTCATATTGCTTAATTTCCTCTTTTATGAAGTAGATTATAACCATGATAAATGACTATAAAAGTTATCAGCAATTTGTCTATGGGGACAGAGACCATAGGTGTCTAGATGATTTTGATATATACTTTTCAAATTTCTTCTAAAACCAATATACCAATATGAATGATCAATTACAGCATAAGCAAATGCTTTCATTTTGCTTTCTTAACAGGAGGGATGTTAGTTTTAAAATATTAGCTGATTGAGTACTCTATGTCATAAAATTTAAAATTTTGTTGATTTACCAAAGTAAGAACATATTCACCTATTTTCCTTAACTTGGATTTTAATCTTTGTTACCTATGACCTCATTTACATGTTTATTTACTGGATTGTAGTGTGATACCTGTTAATTTTTATAACTAATATAAGTATGAAGAGGTATAACTTTCCTCTGTGTTATGTACACTTAAAATTGCCCTGAATATCATCCTTAGATTTGATTCTTTGATTTGCATTTATGTGTAGAAGTTATAATTTGTCCTAGTGTGAGTATATTTGTGCATATTCAAAATTTTTAAAGATTTTCTTCTTCTAGCTTTATTGAAAAATAATTGATATATACCATTGTATAAGTTTAAGGTGTAGGTACAATGATTTGACTTACATATGTCATGAAGTGATTATCACAATAAGTTTAGTCAACATATATCATCCCATGTAGGTGAAAAATAAATAGAGGAATTTTTTTTCTTATGATGAGAAATCAGGATTTACTCTCTTAACTTTGATATGACACACAGCAGTGCGAACTATATTTATCACATTATACAATACATCCCTAGTACTGATTTATCTTATAACTGAAAGTTTGTACCTTTTGAGTAACACCATCTAATTCCCCTTTCCTTTCACCCCCTACCTTGGGTAACCACAAATCTGATCTCTTTTATAATGAGTTTTTTTTTAATTTTATTTCCCTAATGCATTATTTTGATTCTACTGTTCAGCACAGTGACCCAGTTACATGTACATGTATACATTCTTTTTTCTCAATTATCATGCTCCATCATAAGTGACTAGACATAGTTCCCAGTGCTACACAGCAGGATCTCATTGCTAATCCATTCCAAAGGCAATAGTCTGCATCTATTAACCCCAAGCACCCAATCCTTCCTACTCCTGCCCCCTATCCCCGGGCAACCACAAGTCTATTCTCCAAGTCCATGATTTTCTTTTCTGTGGAAGGGTTCATTTGTGCCTAATATTAGATTCCAGGTATAAGTGATATCATATGGTACTTCTCTCTTTTTGACTTACTTCCCTTAGTATGAGTCTCTAGTTCCATCCATGTTGCTGCAAATGGCATTATGTCATTATTTTTTATGGCTGAGTAGTATTCCATTGTGTATATATACCACATCTTCCTAATCCAATCATCTGTCAGTGGACATTTGGGTTGATTCCATGTCTTGGCTATTGTGGATAAAGCTGCAATGAACATGCAGGTGCATGTGTCTTTTTCAAGGAAAGTTTTGTCCGGATATATGCCCAAGAGTGGCATTGCTGGGTCACATGGTACTTCTACGTATGGTTTTCTAAGGTACCTCCATACTGTTCTCCGTAGTGGTTGTACCAGCTTATATTCCCACCACCAGTGTAGGAGGGTTCCCTTTTCTCCACACCCCCTTCCAGCACTTGTTATTTGTAAACATATTAATGATCGCCATTCTGACTGGTGTGAAATGGTATCTCGTGGTAGTTTTGATTTGCATTTCTCTAATAATCAGGGATGTTGAGCATTTTTTCATGTACTTGTTGCCCATCCTTGGAGAAATGTCTGTTCAGGTCTTTTGCCCATTTTTCCATTGGGTGGTTGGCTTTTTTGCTGTTGCATTGTGTTAAGTTGCTTGTATATCCTAGAGATTAAGCCCTTAGAGTTGCATCATTTGCAACTATTTTTTCCCATTCTTTAGGTTGTCTTTTTGTTTTCTTCTTGGTTTCCTTTGCTGTGCAAAAGCGTGTAGGTTTGATCAGGTCCCATTGGTTTATTTTTGCTTTTATTTCTGTTGCTTTGGGAGACTAACCTGAGAAAACATTTGGAAGGTTGATGTCAGAATATTTTGCTGATGTTCTCTTCCAGGAGTTTGATGGTGTCTTGTCTTAAGTCTTTCAGCCATTTGGAGTTCATTTTTGTGCATGATGTGAAGGTGTGTTCTAGTTTCATTGATTAGCATGCAGCTGTCCAGGTTTCCCAGCAATGGTTGCTGAAAAGACTATCTTTTTCCCATTTTATGTTCTTGCCTCTTTTGTCAAAGACTAATTGACCATAGGTGTCTGGGATTATTTCTTTCCAGGTTCTCTATTCTGTTCCATTGGTCTGTCTGCCTGTTTTGGCACCAGTACCACACTGTCGTGATGACTGTGGCTCTGTAATATTGCCTCAAGTCTGGGAGAGTTATGCCTCCTGCTTGGTTTTTGTTCCTCAGGATTGGTTTGGCAATTCTGGGTCTTTTGTGGTTCCATATAAATGTTTGGATTGTTTGTTCTAGTTCTGTGAAAAATGTCATGGGTAACTTGGTAGGCATTGCACTGAATCTGTAGATTGCATTGGGGAGTATGGCCATTTTTACAATATTCATTTTACCAACCCAGGAGCATGGGTTATCTTTCCACTTATTTACATCTTCCTTAATTTCCTTGATTAATGTTTTTATAGTTCTCATTATATATATCTTTTACCTCTTGGTCAGATGTATTCCCAGGTATTTGATTTTTTGGGATGCAATTTTAAAAGGTATCATATTTTTGTATTCCTTTTCTAATATTTCATTGTTAGTATACAGAAATGCGACTGATTTCTGAATGTTAATCTTATATCCTGCTACTTTGCTGAATTTGTTGTTCAGTTCAAGTAGTTTTTGGGTTGAGTCCTTAGGGTTTTCTATATATAGTATCATGTCATTTGCGTACAGTGACAGTTTTACCTCTTCTCTTCCTATTTGGATGCTTTTATTTCTTTTGTTTGTCTGATTGCTGTGGCTAGGACTTCCAATACTATGTTGAATAACAGTGTTTTTGAAGTATAAATGACATACAGCATAATGTTATTTCTTGCAACACAACATAGTGTAACTAGACTGATCATGGTAATGAGTTTGAAATGTGTAGAAATATATTCAAATCCCTTGATTGTATAAAGTTTAATAACTTAAAATTTTACCAATTTTCTTTCAGTTAGTAAGCTATTCCTTAACCTAGAATTCAATAAATATCATGTCATTTATTACTAGATTTTTCATATAATTCTTTAATTTTTATTTATTTATTGTTTCTTAGGGCTGTACCTGTGGCATATGGAAGTTCCCAGGCTAGGGGTCAAATCAGAACTGCAGCTGCCAGCCTATGCTACAGCCACAACAACGTTGGATCTGAGCCATGCCTGTGACCTACACCACAACTCATGGCAACACCAGATCCCCCACACACTGAGTGAGGCCAGGGATTGAACCTGTAATCCTCACAGATACCAGTCGAATTCACTTCTGCTGTGCCACAAAAGGACTTCCTAGTCTATTATCTGAACATATTTTCTTCTGTAATTTCAAATTATGATATACTTTATAATATTTTTCATATATTTTTAATGTATTACCCATTGCTTTATTATTTCTAGTATTTTCATTATACAGTAGCTAATGTTTACATATATAAAAGGAGCTCCTCATGAAAAATCTCTTCCTTTCCACTGCTAAGTCTCTAATCTTACTCTGTGACCACATGGAGAAATGTATTTTTATTTTACATGTCACACCACCATATAAACCTTATTTTGAAGTTACTATTATCTTCCTAAAATAATTGGTTTTTAAAAGATCTATCTTATCTTTAATATGATTTCTCAAGAGTCTCTCAAAAAAGTTGTTTTGATTGAACTTGTATTATACCTTCCTGTATTTAATCTTTCAATTATTAAACTTCACATTGTGAAGTCCAGTAAGTTTAATGTATTAGTTATATACTATAAAATAATTGTCAGTTTGCTTTTTGTTTCTAGTTAAAAATATGAATGGGGATGCCATATCTGACAACCAATAAGGTTATCAATCTAGAATATAGATACCTTTATTGCATACATTTATTAGTTTACAATTATTTAATTAGGCTTAATAAGCATTTAGTTTTATTATAGAAAAATGGCATTTGCTCTTTTCAATGCAAGCTATATGTATTGGATTTGCAACTTCTGTTGCTGGAACATCCAGAAAGTTGTATGACATTTATGGAAATATTTCTAATTGTTCCTGAAGTTAAGGAGATTTGCCCAAATTTTTGTCAAAGATTAATTCACTATACTCTTAATTTAAAAACTAGTAAATGTGATGTGAGTTACTGCAGGTAAATCTTTAAAAGTAAACTTAAACATACAAAATAATAGTATCAAGAACACTAGCTCTGGAGCTGGATTACCGGAACTGATTCTGTTCCTCAATTATAACAGCAGTTCCCAAGATGTACTGGGGATTCCTAACAACTTTTCTATCTTGACACCTATTTAATGCTTGAACACATGTCTTTTTAGCATTCTGTGTTACAAAATAAGTGTGTATTAAAACATTTCTAATGCATGATAAATGCCTCAGGAAAACCACTTACATGATTGAGTAGTGAGTTGAATAAGCAATTTTTTTTTTATAAAGAAGACTATTTTTACTTGAAAGAAAGACAAAGAGATAAATTATGGTTACTCAGTTTAGCTATCAGGTAGACAGATTCTCAGATTATTCTGAGCCTATCTATTCAAGCAAAACAAAACTAACTGTCACCAGTGATAACAAAATAAACTGGATTTCTAGCAAGAATTCGAATTTTGAAAAACTTTTTTTTTTTGGTCTTTTTAGGGTTGCACCTGTAGTGTATGATAGTTCCCTGACTAGGGGTCTAATCTGCAGCTGTCAGCCTATACAGGAGCCACAGAAACACCACATCTGAGCCCCTTCTTCAAACTACACAGAAGCCCATAGCAACTCAGGATTCTTAACCCATTGAACAGGGCCAGGATCAAACCCGCATCCAGGAGTTCCCGTCGTGGCGCAGTGGTTAACAAATCCGACTAGGAACCATGAGGTTGCGGGTTCGGTCCCTGCCCTTGCTCAGTGGGTTAACGATCCGGCGTTGCCGTGAGCTGTGGTGTAGGTTGCAGACGCGGCCGCGTTGCTGTGGCTCTGGCGTAGGCCGGTGGCTACAGCTCCGATTGGACCCCTAGCCTGGGAACCTCCATATGCCGCGGGAGCGGCCCAAGAAATAGCAACAACAACAACAAAAGACAAAAAAAAAAAAAAAAAAAAAACCCGCATCCACATGGATTACTAGTCAGGTTCATTACTGCTGAGCCACAAAGGGAACTCTAATTTTGAAAAAAATTTACTGCCACTATGAGCTTGACAGCTTTCCAACTTAAAAGATTTGCTGATGAGATTAGTGGTGGTGATATTATTAAAACTGGTCTTTTTTTTAGAGAGTAGAAAAAGAAATTGACTACTAAAAGATTAATATAACTCAATGATCCAATAATTTTCAAATGACAAAAGTATATGATTCAAAACCAGATATGGGTAACAGATTCACTTAAAGTGCAGCAGAGATATATCTATCTATCTGAAGAAGCTATTAAAAGAGCTTTCCCAATTTAAACTCATATCTGTGTGAGACCATTTTTCTTTGTGTACTTAACCAAAATTACAAATAACAACAAATTCAATGAGATGAAAATAGAAAAATCCACTTGTCCTATTTTAAGCCAGATAATGAAGAGATCTGCAGGGATGTCAAAACAATGCCACACTTTCACTACTGTTTTTGCTTTGCTACAAAACTATGATATTTCAGTTAATAATAATGAGTTTATTCAATAATCAGTTGTATAATAATTATGGAAACTTTTAAGTTTTAGGCATTTTTTTTTCTTTTTTAGGGCCAAACCTGTGGCATATGGAAGTTCCCAGGCTAGGGGTTGATTCAGAGCTGCAGCTGCCTGCCAACACCACAGCCACAGCAACCCTAGATCCAAGCACATCTGTGACCCATGTGGTAGCTTGCAGCAATGCCAGATCCGTAACTCACTGAGCGAGACCAGGAATCAAACCCTCATCCTCATGGATACTAGTTGGGTTCTTAACCTGCTGAGCCACAGTAGAAACTCAATTAAATTTTAGTTTCTAATGAGTAACCAGAAATGATATAACAAACATCAAAAAAAGGTTCTCTGAGATCCCCTTAATAGTATAACGGATTGCTGAGAAAATCCAGTGAGAAATACCATTTGATCTATATGGGCAGTTAACCTAGTACCTATATCATATAAAGATTGAATGAGTAGATAAATGTAATACTTTAGAAGAAAGTTAATTCACTAAAATAAAGAAATTGGAAGAAATTTTGAGAAGCTTAAAAGAATGTATGTCTTCAAAATATTAAAAATTGTTTTTCTAGATAGACTCTTCCAGATATCAAGACTTAATATAAGAAAAGTTATTCCAAGAACATAAATTTGAAGCAAGTAGAAACAAACATCAATATTACATAAAAGACAGTATAGAAAACAATCTATACATCTGAGTCATCATCTATATTAAAAAGATAATACTAAAATGCAATGATACATAAAATTTTGAATTAATAATTTTCTAATAATCCCTGTCAGCTGAATATTCAGAAGGGATTAAAAGGGATCCTTATCCCTACCTGACAATCTAGCAAAAATTAACTCTAAATGGACTATAAAGCTGAATGTAAAGGATGAATAATTAAAGATTTAAAAAAACAAAAGGATCATATTATTATAATTTGATTATGCAAATTATTTTTAAACAGAATGAAAAATATTTCCAAAAATGATGAAATTAGATTAAAAGTTAGAAATTATTATCAAAAAATGTAATAACATGAATTATTCTCAGAAACAAAACTTGAAAGGAATCTGATACAAAGATATTATGTGATTCTATTTTATAATGTACAAAAAAAGGCAAAACCTATCCATGATTTTAGAAGTCAAAATTAAGGTTACCTTTGGTAAGGGTTGCCTAAAAGGAAGGGTATAGAGGCATTCCGAGATTGTGATCATGTTTTATTTCTTGATCTGTTTGCCAGTCCCTGAGCATGGTCAATTTTTCAAAATAATTCAAATATACACTTAGGATTTGTAAATTTTTCTTGTAAATGTTATACCTAGATATCATTTTAATAAAACTGACTCTAAAAATTATTCACATGTATGAGAGCACAGGGAAGGGCATATGGCACTATTACTTTTAAAATATCTACATGGAAATATATACATATATAAAGAATAGATGAAAATAATATATAACATGATGCTGGTTTCAACTTAGACATTCAATGTATTCTGCTTTGACTATATAAGTACTAAGATTTGTTTTTCACAATAGTGCTTAAGTTTTGTGAAATAACAGAGAGATTGCAGAAACTTTATTGTATATGACAGGTGCTTAAGGTGTTTTATGAATTCTTCCAGTGCTGATAATGTGTTTATAGTAATTTTGTCCCGCTATTAAAGAGCTATTACCAAAGAGCTGTAGGGACTTTTACATTTTGATTGACTGAAGAACTGATTTTAGACCTATCTTGAGCAAAGATAAGAATACTTAGGAGAATATAGTTTGATGAAAGCAAGGTTTAGCAGTTTTACTCTATAACAAAGACTTTTATCTTCATGAAAGATAGGTGTTTGAGGGAAAGTAATGTAGTTTTCCCATGCAGTCTTTATTCCATCAATTATTTCTGAGCACCCAAAATTTTACATGATTATTAAATGTCCTAAACTTTTCTTTTGTAATTTACCATTTTATACCTATAATATATATTTATTTAGCACATTTATCATAAATGATGTAATGATTTATATACATGTTACTCTATCAAATTATGTATAATTAATTTTGTAATTACTATAACCCTCTCCCCACCCTGATCACCACCAGCAGTAGTTTTAAGTAATTGAAAATGAGAAGTGAGATGTTTGGGAAATGAGAATGCCAAAGCAAATCTCAGTAGCATAGAGTAAAAAAGTAGGAGAGGCTTTAGAATTCTCATTTCTGAAACATCTCATACCTCATTTGATATAGTCAATCAGGATGTAAATGTTACATATACCACAATAGTGGTAATATTTCCCTTTATAAAATATACCAATCTCAATTTAATAAATTTAGCGCTTTATGTCTTAAAAAATAATGGGAAATATTTGGGTTATCGACTAAGATTCTCAAGTCAGTACCACTGCCACCTATATGTACCACTGCATCACATCAGACAAATGGAACATGTAGTGTTTACAAGGTTCCTATACAAAACATGTCTAAAATATTTCCCTAGTTTTGGGGAGCAATAATGCATCTATAAAAGTACATAGAGATCCAAGAACATTGAAACTTCCTTAAATAACATACCATTTAGTTTAAAATAAGTTGAAATAACTTGAACTACATTAAAAGATGTTTATAAGGAGTCAAAATAGAAAAAAAAAATCAAGATGAAAAATATTTGCAAGCTCCAATGTAATTTTTAAGTTAAGAAATACTAAAATATAGGTGCATGATAATACATGAGAATAAACTTGTAAAATATTAAACAAATTACCTTTATAAGTTAAAATATCTAATTTTAAATGAGATGATTATGAAAAATACTGAACCATAAAATTTGTAAGATAACTTTTCTTTGTGTGTCCATATATATATATGGACATCACCATGTCTGCCTTATTCTGTTTATTAGAAACAAGATATTATATAAATCCAGTGCACTCCCAAGAGGAGAGTATTAAATTTTGAAATTTTAAAATAAGAACTATTAAAGAAGTTGTGGTTGTATTTTAAGAAAGAGAGAGAGAAACAGAGGGAGAGAAGAAGTAGGGAGAAAAGAGAGAAGGCAGCAGCAGGCAAACTCCAGTACAAGTGACAATGTCAGTAAATATGTTACACATATTGCAATAAAAAAAAAAAAACCACTACTTTTGGAAAGAAATTGGTAAATCTGTGAAAGAAATGACCATGTTATTTTTTATAATTCTATTCCATTTTCTAAAGCAACAATATGTAAAGAAATACGTACATAAGATGACTGATACAGCATTTTATGCAGGTAAAATATTGGCAATATTACTGATGTATCATTATACTGGTAATAATCATAATTTATTTATTCAGCAATTATATGATAAAGGTTAAAAGAAATGGGCTAAGTAAGGCACAAAAGTTCTGATGACCACATTATAGAATTATCATGGAACACCTCTCTGATTAGGCAGTATTCAAGCAAAGATCTAAATGAAAGGACAGGTCAAGCCATGCAAATTATCTATGCAAGGGTTACTTTAGCTAAATGAAAAGTCCAAATACTCAAAGGCTAGAATATGTTTGATACTGCCACAGAAGCATAAGTAGAGAGGTGGAATTGGAACAGAGGAAATGACAATGAAAATGGTATAAAGTGATATCTGATGAGTAATGGTGGGTGCATTGGGGTGGTAAGGGACAGAAGTCACCCATCATGTAGGAGTGGGATCTCAACGAGTGAAGGAAAATGAGATCCTGCTAAAATGGAAAGCCCCTTAAGAATCTGGAGCACGGCTATTATGAGGTGACCTGAATAATTAATACTTTCAAAGGATCTCTGCTGCTGCTGTGTAGAAATTTTTATGAGACCAAATAGAGACACAGGGAGAACAGTTGGAGTAATACTGCCATATTCCACATGAAAAATGGTTCTGCGTTTGACTAGGAAGAGGTAAAAATGGTTGTGATCTGCATAGGTTTCTCAGTTAAGAGCAGAATTTGTCAATAACTTGTTGCAGGATGTGAAAGAAAGTGGGAATTCAAGGCAGACTTAAGGGATTTTAGGTCTGACAACACGAACAGAGTTGCTACTTACTGAATTGGAGAAGATAAGGGAAAAGCCAAAATTTCTATTTTGGGCACATTAAGTATAAGATGCCTATTACGGACAAAATTGGAGATCCCAGTGGAATCCTTTAGATATATAGGTCTGTAGTTTAGAGGAGAGATAAAGCCTAGTTTTTTAAAAAAAACAATGGAGCTGTCATAATATAGAGGTTCTTAAAAACCCTGGAACTATATGAAATGAGAGAATGGGTATATATAAACAAGAAAGGTCTTTGGGACTCAGTTCAAAACATATGGCTAGAGAGGAGGAGGCATGACCTCCTACTACAAATGTCACTGTCAGTTAAATAGGAACCTGAGAGATAGTGGTAGCCTAGAATTCAAAGAGGGCGGGAATGTTGCAAAAAGGAAGGACTGAAGAAGACGTGGTCAGATGTCACATACAGTTTGAGAATGATGTTCACATTTCAACATTGGCTTTTCTGGTATGGTGTGAGCCAAAGTATTACTAGAGTTTGTGCAAGAGAGAAAGGAAGAGTGAATGTAGATAGTATGGATAAATAGCTTAGGGAATACTATTTAATAGCTTAGAATACTATTTAACTCTCTATTAAAAAATGAAGTCATCCTTATGGTGTGATCTTTTGAGAAAAGTTTAAGTAAAATGTTTAAGTGGAAAAAATGTAGAGTGTTGTGGATATTTTCATGGTATTTGGCTGAGTAACAGAACGTAATTTTTTTTAAGCACATATATTCATACTTGTGTTTATTTGCATGCTAAGAGAGAGAGAATGGTTGAAAGTTCATGTACCAAACTTGACATTTGTCGTCTTAGGGTAGAGGTGGGAGGATAGGAAAAAAAGAAGTAATGGATTCAATTTACTTTCATATTTTCTGGCTGATTTTGTGGAATCTGCATGGCTCTCTCGGCTTCAAAGAAAATCTAATGAAGGGTAAATTTACACGTAAGGTAGACTAGGGGGTCATTTGTTTATGCAATCTTTCAATCATCCCACAGATATTTAGTAAGCCAGGCAATACAGTAGGGCTAAGCTTGTGAACAGAACAAATGTAGTTCCTGTCTTTACAGATTCTATATTCTAGAGCAGTTGTTCTCAACTGGCTGCATGTTAGAACTGAACAATCCATTGCATAGACCATACCAAGAATAATTGAAATGAACCCTGAATGTTGAAATCTGGGCAGCTGTATTTTTATAAAGGTCACTAAGCAATTCTGTTGCACTGAGAATTTAGTATCGCTACTTGAAGAAATGGTTAAGGTTCAGTAAATATATCCAACTGGTAAAAATAATATTTTGGAGATGTTCCCTGGCAGGATAGTGGGTTAGGGATCCGGCATCGTCAGTGCTGTGGCTCTGATTGCTAGTGTGGTGCAGGTTCAGTTCCTAGCCTGAGAACTTGCACAAACTGTGGGCATGGCCCCAAACCTCCAATATTTTGGAGAACACTAGGATGCTCTCCCACAGCCTTACTCCACTTCACCAGGATAAGTGAATAACATTAACATGTTTTTCCTTAACACATTCTTGCTGGAATTAATAAAT
The DNA here is from genome assembly GCF_016906955.1 of Phacochoerus africanus. Classification (NCBI taxonomy): domain Eukaryota; kingdom Metazoa; phylum Chordata; class Mammalia; order Artiodactyla; family Suidae; genus Phacochoerus; species Phacochoerus africanus. The sequence continues at coordinate 26,827,410 of NC_062553.1, forward strand.
ATGTCTTCATGTACATTTTAAAATTGTGGTGTTATATGTGTGGTTATACTTACCATATATACATATACAGACAATTATATATACATATACAGGCATTTATATAAACATATGCACATATATGTATGTGTGTGTATATGTATAACATAAAATTAACCATTCTGATTTTTAGGTGTAGAGTCATTAATCAATATGTTTTTAAAGGAAGAAGTAGTTTGTGGGCCACCAAAAACTACAACCATATACTACTTTCTATGTGTGTGTGGGAATGACATCTAACAACAAGTTAGCCTCCAAAAAATTCCATTGGTCAAGTTTTTGTTTTTTAAAGTTTTTTGTTTGACTTTTTTTTTTAACAGGAGTACCTTGCTCTCTGTTTACTAATAAATAAATTGTATAAAATCATACCTTTACTACAAATTATATCAGTATAAACCATAGAAATGTTGTCCCTTTACATTTTTATGAAGTACTTTAGCAATGAAATAAGTATTCTTTACAAAAATCACAAACAAAGCACTCATCTCTCAGATCTTATACTTGGAAGGGCCCATAGGCTCATCTTCTTTTAACCATACTGTTGGTTTATTTATTTATTCATTTTTATAAATAAATACATTTAAACCTATAGAGACAAGGTGAACCAGAGAGGCCTTACTTACATAATAGAACCAAGGCTGATACCTAGGTTTGTGAGTCCTGCAGTCTTTCCTCTGTTAAAAAATTCTCCCTTTACACTTCTGTAAATTAATGTATTAGAGAGAATGATATTTGTTCATTTATAACCCATTCTGTTGCCTTCTTTCCTCTACTTTCTTTCTTTGTTGACTTCTCACTTTTTCCCCCTTTCCTCTCTTCTTTCCTGGTTAAGTTCTGATGCTGTATTTGCTTTTAATTTATTTTCACAGCAAGACCACTTTGGATACCAGCCAACCTTTATTTTCTGTGAAGAAGATAAATGCTGTTTGTTATGTGCAATGTTGCTGTTTTTTGTTCTTGGTGAAGTCAAACAGAGAGGATATTCAGCCAGCATTTACTCCAGCTCATTTGGACAGAGATGTTTCTTCCTCAGGTTTCCTTCAGAAAGTGACTTTAAGTAAGCTCTGCCTCTGGCATTCACCCGGACTTTGAACCTTGTGATTGGATCTGGCTTTTCAGTTCAGACGTGTACTAATTTAATCTACTGACCTTTTGCCTTCTCCCTCATTTTCTAAAAACATTTAATCATGGGAAGCTATTTTATCTTCAAGAGTTTTCAGTCCCCTGTGGCATGTTATCCTCATAGAATATATCCAAACAAATCAAATGCATTTGATCAAATAAAGCTTATAAAATCTAGATAGTGATTTACTAACAAATTCAACTTTAAGAGCAATGGCCTGATAGCCACTGACTTCACAGTAATTTAATTTAATAAAGGAGTACTTTTGCTTTTGAAGTTGTTTTGAGTAATTAACAATGAAAACTGTACTCATAACCTCTAGTGAAATGGATAAAAAATTATAATCAAAGCATAATAGTAATAATAACAAAAAAATAAAACAAAACCATAAGATTTATCTATAAATGGCTTGCATTAATACTTAAGCATGCATATAGTCTTTCAGTTAAGAGAATACTAATTCATGTTTTTATCATAGTTTCCCTCCACCCATAAATAGGTTCGAGTACATGAGTATGCTCTAAACTCCATTCACCTAAATGTTATAACTCTACATCATCACCTGTGTTAGCAAATCTGAGCTACATTGTCTCCTAGCCACATATTTTAGCACATTTTTACCTAGCCACATTTTTTAGCAACAGTTGTTTTTGAAAGGGCTAAAAGTACTTCCTAAGATATTTTAAAACTAAATTTATGTTCTCCATTTTTCTAATAACATTTAATTCTATATCTTTTTAGTTATGAAATTTAATCACATTTTTCCAGGTTTTCACATAATGACTTGTTGTCCAGATAGATGCTTACATTTCTTCCAATTTCACTTTAAAAAATGGGATTGTATGAACTTTAATTTTTATGTATTAAAAGACCAAGCCTAAATATAAATTAGTTGTATTTAAATGCTTGATGTTTGCATTGAGAGGATTTGCTTTCTCAAAACCTAAGGCATAAATTAATTCAAAATATTAACTTAACTTTGAGCATAACTGAGCTACAACTGAATATATAAATACCTAATTCAATTTTCACCTGGGCTTTTGGGACTCAAATCTATTTTCTAGCTGTACTTGATAAGTACATTGGAGAGGATTTAGAAACAGAATCAAAGTCAAGTGTGAATTCTTTTTGAAAAGTGAACTTTATATTTCCATAATTAACTTGATTATTTACAAAAATTTATATGTACCCAGCATAGTTTCCAGAGGTTTTGAATTTTGAGCTTGTATAAGGAGGTAGGTTAATGACTAGGAAAGTGGGCTATTAATAACATTGCTAATACTTTTCTGAAAATCACCTACAACCTGATACTTTTTTTTCTTATCTAACTTTAAACTTTCTCACTCAAATGTATGAATTAGTTATTAAGAAGTTTCAGATTTTCTTTGCTGTTTTCCAAGTACAATTTTTTCATTGATACAGTATTTTGTATTAAACAGTAAAGTAACCCAGTAATACATATACATATATTTCTTTTCTTATATTATCTTCCATTATGGTCAATCCCAAGAAATTGGATATTGTTCCCTTTGCTATACAGTAGGACCCCATTGCTTATACATTCTAAGTGTAATAGTTTGCATCTACCAACCCCAAATTTCTAGTTTATCCAACTCCCTCCTCCCTCTCCCTTGGCAACCACAAGTCTGTTCTCTATATTTGTGAGACTGTTTCTGTTTTGTAAATAGGTTAATTTGTGCCATATTTTAGATTCCACATATAAATGATATATGGTATTTGCCTTTCTCTTTCTGACTTACTTTGCTTGGTATGAAAATCTCTACTTGTATCCATGTTGCTGCAAATGTCATTATTTCATTTATTTTTATGGCTGAGTAAAATTTCAATGTATACATGTTACCATATCATCTTAACCCATCTGTCAATGAACATTTAGGTCATTTCTATGTCTTGGCTATTGTGAATAGTGCTGCAATGAACATGAGGGTGTGTGTATCTTTTTGAATTACAGTTTTGTCTGGATATATGCCCAGGAGTAGGATTGCTGGATCATATCGTAGTTCTGTATTTAGTTTTCTGGGGTACCTCCATGCTGTTTTACACAGTGGTTGTACTAACATATATTCTTACCAACAGTGTAGGAGGGTTCCCTTTTCTCCACACCCTCTCCAGCATTTATTTGTTGACTTGTTAACAATGGTGATTCTGACCTATGTGAGGTGATACCTCATTGTAGTTTTGATTTGCATTTCTTTGGAGAAATGTCGATTTTGCATCTTTATTCATCAAAAATATTGGCCTCTTAATTTTTTTGTAGTATCTTTGGTTTTGGTATGAGGGTGATGGCTGCTTCACAGAATGTTGTTGGGAGTATTCCTTCAATCTTTTGGAAAAGTTTAAGAAAAGACTGTTTTAAGTTCTTTGTATGTTTGGCAGAATTTGCCTGGAAAGCCATCTGGTCCTATACTTTTATTTGTAGCAAGCAATTGTATTACATATGCATTTCATTTCATTTCTAATGATTGGTCTGTTCAAATGATCTATTTCTTTCTTTCTTTCTTTCTTTTTTTTTTTTTTTTTAGCTTTTGAGGGCTGCACCCACGGCATATGGAGTTCCCCAGGGGTCTAATCCGAGCTGCAGCTGACAGTCTATGCCACAGCTACAGCAAGGCCAGATCCAAGCTACGTCTGTGACCTACACCGCAGCTCACGACAATGCCGGATCCTTAATCCACTGAGAAAGTCCAGAGAATGAACCTGCGACCTCATGGTTCCTAGTCGGATTTGTTTCCCCTATGCCACGATGGGAACTACTCAAATGATCTATTTCTTTGTAATTCAGTTATGATGGGCTGTACACTTCTAGAAAGTTTTCCATTTCTTCTAGGTTGTCAAATTTGTTGGAATGTAATTGTTCATAGTATTCTTTCTTTTTTTCTTTTGTATTTCTGCAGTATCAGTTGAGCTTTCTCTTTTTTCATCTCTTATTTGGCTGATTTGGGTTCTCTCTTTCCTTCTTGGTAAGTCTGGCCAGAGGCTTGTCAATTTTGTTTACCTTTTCAAAGAAAAATTTTTTATTTATTTCCGCTCCACTCTATGATTTCCTTCCTTCTTCTGACATTAGGTTTGGTTTTTAACTTTCTAATCACTTTTAGGTGGTAAAATTATGTTATCTGAGATTTTTCTTGGTTTTGGAGGAAGGCCTGTATCAATATGAACTTCCCTCTGAGAAATGCTTTTGTGACATCCCAAATATTTTGTATGGCTGTGTTTTCATTGTTCTCTGTTTTTAAATTTTCTTTTTGATTTCCTCATTGACCCATTGTTTTTTTTAGTAGCATGTTTAGTCTCCAGGTAGTCAGTTTCTTTTCATTTCTTTTTCTGTGGTTGATTTCTAGTTTCATGCCATTGTGGTCAGAGAACATGCTTGGAATAATTTAAATACTCTTTAATTTCTTGCGGTTAGTTTTTGCCCCAGTATGTGATCAATCCTAGAGAATGCTCCATTTGCACTAGAAAAGAATGTATACTCTGTTTTTTTAATGTAATGGCCTGAAAATATTATTGGATTTTTTTCATCTTGTTGCCAAGATACCAAAACAATCTCTTATGAAACCTGTGTCCAGAACTTAAAGATTTAAACAAATGGATAAATTCAAGTCAGATATCTGTGCGTATGGATTTTTTTCAATATATTTAACATAGAAAGGTCATGTTTTGTTGTATTTATAACCAATTTGATCTTGTTCAAGTGTGACCTGATAGAATTAACAGAATATATAACATAATCATTTGCGACAAAGGACCTCTTCTCTCTTTGGGGGGAATTAAAAAAAAAGAAAGAAAAAGAAGGTAGAAAAAAATAAAGGAATAAGCAAACCATGAGAACTGAGTAATGAACTCTATTCTTCATTTTACTATGAAGACAATTTTAAGACATTGACCAAAAGTGTCTTTCCTAAAATATAATTTGATTGAACTTTAGTCTCCCCAAATCCAAAACCAATATGAAACAAATATATTTTTGATTGTTTACTATGTGAAATTATAATCATTCAAGAAAATTATTTCTCCTAATTCTTCAAATTGTTCACCAGTGGTAATAAACTTCCCCCAAAAGAAATTAAAATGTTGCTGCTTTTGCCTAATTTTTTATGGCCAACCTGAAATCAGACATTTCATGTGGTTTTCTGCCCATGACAATTATTTTCTCCATGCTAAGTTACTAAACACTATAGTTTCAAAGTTCACAGTGTTTAAAGAAGATTTGCTTCCATTAGAGACTCACTGACATTGAAGACTTTCTGTGGGAGGGAGCAAAGGATTTTGACATTCTTGAATCTAACATCCCTCCATCCATCCAATTTAAGACTGAAACTCTCTTACCATATTAGGACTGCTTACTCACCTTAACTTTGCCCAGATCCTATAATGAAGAACTGAGACTCTAAGATATTTAATCAACCTCTACTTAGCAACAAAGTTCTACAAAAAGGTAGATAGAAAATTTTCTCATGGATGGGGAGACTCATTATCATAAACTATCTTCAAACTGATTTTTTTTTTAAATCTGAATATTCCACTGTCATAAAAAAGTGGAAAAGAAAAAGAAAAAATACATGTGGCTCTCTTCTTCCCTCAACCAATATCTGAAAATTCCTCCAGAGAGATGAACCTGTCTGAAATGTTTAGTATTTTTAAGTTCCAAAAATAATTTTTGGGAAACACAAAGGGTTAGATTATGTTTGTCTGTTTGTTGTAGCGGAAATTCTACTCAGTGCGGGAGGGATGTGAATAACTTGGATGAAGGAAAAAAATATGTCTATGTTGCACTATCCCTTGTACTCATCATGATTTTGGATTTCTCATGTGAGTTTTTTTCTTTTTTTATAACAGCATAAGTAAAATTGGGCACAAGTAATTCTGTTACCTGTAGCAGAAACATCTAAAATAGTCATTTTGGAAATGAAAGCATAAATAAACAACTCCAAGGCTTTTGCAAGGCCATAAACAAAATGAAAAGACAACCTACAGACTAGGAGAAAATATTTGTAAATGGTGCATCCAACAAGAGGTTAATTTCCAAAATATGCAAATATCTCACACAACTCAATATCAAAAAGACAAACTACCCAATGAAAAAATGAATAGAAGATCTAAATAGACATTTCTCCGAAAAAAAGACATACAGATGGCCAACAAGCCAAATACTCAACATCACTAATTATTAATAAGAAATAGAAATCAAATCCACAATGAGACACTGTAAAACAACTATACTTCAATAAAATCTTTCAAAATAATACCTTATGATATCACTTATATCTGGAATCTAATATATGGCAGAAATGAACCTTTCCACAGAAAAGAAAATCATGGACTTGGAGAATAGACTTGTGGTTGCCAAGGGGGAGGGAGTAGGATGGATCGGGAGCTTGGGGTTAACAGACGCAAACTATTGCCTTTGGAATGGATTAGCAATGAGATCCTGCTGTTTAGCACTGAGAACTATGTCTAGTCACTTATGATGGAGCATGATAATGGGAGAAAAAATAATGTGCACCTGTGTGTGTAACTGGGTCACCATGATGTACAGTAGGAAAAAAAATTAGTATTGGGGAAATAACAATAAAAAAATAAAAATAAAAAATGTAAAAACAACAGTGAGGTCAGAATGATCATCATCAAAAAGTCAATAAATAATAATAAATGCTGGAGAGTGTGGAAAAGGGGAACCCCTCTCTACACTATAGGTAGGAATTTAAATTTTTGCAGCCACTATGGAAAATAGTATGGAGATTCCTTTTAAAAAATACAAACATAATTCCCATATAATCCACCAAAATCCTCATCCTGGGCACTTACTCAGAAAAGGTGAAAACTCTACTTTGAAATGATACCTTCACCCCAATGTTCACAGCAGCACTACTTACAATACTGAAGACATGGTAGCAACCTAAGCATCCAGAACAGATAAAGAAGATGTGGTATACATATATGTATACACATATACATACATATATACATATATATAAAATGAAATTTTAGTCATAAAGAAGAATGAAACATTGCTATTTGTATGGACATAGAAATTATCATACTAAGTCAGAAAAAAATATTAAATGATACTGCTCATATGTAAATCCAAAAATGATACAAATGAACTTATTTTCAAAACAGACTCACAAACAGAAAACAAACTTATGTTTACCAAAAGGAAAAGGTGAATGTTTACCAAAAGGAAAAGGTGAATGTTTACCAAAAGGAAAAGGTGAGAGAAATAAATTAGGAGTATAGACTTTATTAGATATATGCCACTATATATAAGATACATGCCACTATATATAAGATAAACAACAAGGATTTACTGTATAGCACAGGAAACTACATTATCTTGTAATAACCTATAATGGAAAATAATTCACTATATATACATACACACACACACACACACACACACCCATTTGCTGTTCTCCTGAAAATAACACAATATTGTAAATCAACTACACTTCAATAAAAAAAGGAGTCATTTGGTAAAGGAGCTACATTCCTTAATCAAGATTTTAAAAATGTTTTCACTTTCAGGCAAATAAAAGAATAATTTAAATCCATACCTAATGATCTTGGAATAAAATATTTGTAAGTCAGTTTGGAAATACTGTTACTGTCATTATCAAAAGTATATAATAGCACAGCCTTGATGAAATAACAGATAGTAAATCATGAATATAAAACTATAAGTTTTATTTATAATTGAGCTCCTCATAGATTGTAGATAATTGAGGAAAACAATTCTCAGATACTATCAAGCAGTTTTTCCATTTTTGGTTTTTTGTTCTATTACATTTAATTTTTATTAAAAATTTTAATACTTGTCTTAAGAAATGCTTAACTCAATATTTGATACTATATGTAATCAGTAAAAAAGGAACATATCAGTATGACAGGTTGAAAACTTAATTCTCTAAGTATAGGGTATAGCTTTTAAAATAATAAATTGGCATATAGTCCTCAGTAGAAATGGTTCATTAGACAAAGAGAAATGTATATGTGTGAAATTCTAGATTTCAGGAAGGTTTTCAAACACTGAAGTAATTAAAAACAAAGACACTTTATACTTTTTACTCATTCCAAATGACAGCGCATTTTGAAATATGAAACTTTCATTCTTCTGCCTTAAACGGATGCTGCATCAAAATACAAGGAAAACTAGTAGTGTGAACTGCAGATGTTTATCAAATTTTAAATTCCTTAAAAATTTACTCATTATACTTTTTGTCTTGACAATCCCAAAGATCTTTCCATTACTGTTTTTATTTTAATCATTTTTAGTGAGTAATCAGGAGTGAAAAAGCTAGGACCCATTTCTTTTATTTTTTTAAAAAAATTATTGGAGTATAGTTGACATAAAATGTTGTGATTAGATTCAGGTTAAAAAGTGGATGACTTATACATTTAAATGTCTATTTTCCTCATATAGGTTATTACCAACTATTGAGTAGATTTCCCTGTGCTTTACAGAAGGTTCTTGTTAATCACCTATTTTATACAGTGGTGATTATATATGTTTCTTCCACCTTCCTATTTTCTAAGGTATGATAATCCTATCATAATCCTATGATAATCCTAAAATTAGTTTTAAAAATCTTTCACTCTGTTTCTGTTGTATGTATAAGTTATTTTGTATCATTTTATTAGATTCTACATATAAGTGATATCATATTAGTTTTTCCTCAGTCTTACTTCACACAGTATGGTAATCTCTAGGTCTAGCCATGATGCTGCAAATCGATTACTGACACTTCTCAAAAGACAGCAGCCAGAAATACATGAAAAGATTCTCAACATCACTAATTATTGGAGAAATGCAAGTCAAAACTATAATAAGCTATCACTTCACATGAGTCAGAATTTTCATCATCAAAAAGTCCACAACTAATAAATGCTGGAGAGGTTGTGGAGAAAAGGGAACCCTCATACACTGTTGGTGGGAATATAAATTGGTACAACCACTATGGAAAACAGTATGGAGGTACCTCAGAAAACTAAACTACCATATGATCCAGCAATCCAACTCTTGGGCATATATCTGGAGAAAACCATAATTTGAAAAGATACACACACCCCAATGTTCATTGCAGCACTCTTTATATAATAGCCAAGAAATGGAATCAACCTAAACATCCACTGACTAGAGGAATGGATGAAGAAGATGGATAAAGAAAATATTTTATGTATAACAGAATATTATTCAGCCATAAAAAGAATGATGGCAGCATGTGGGTTGGAAAGGGCTTAGAAATGTTTCTTTTTTTTAACCTTAAAGTTTACCACCAGGCCTATAACTCAGATGTTGACTTTTCCTGTGGCCAAAGCCCACTATGTTCTTCAGTTCCTACAAACTCTGGATTCAGCAAGATTTTCACTGTAAACTTTCTGCAGAAGTAGTTCTTTAGCTCCACAGTTGATGCACTGTTGGCTTTCATAACCCTGACTTTCATATCTGCTTGACATCCCATATATCATTGGCTTTCCCAGTTTATCCATGTTTTGAAAGGATGGCTTGTATTATCTCCAAAGTATTAAAAAGTGGTTTTATAAATTGAATTGCAGCCTACTGATTTATAAATTATATATTTATTGACAAATAATTATGTAATAAAGAATTAGTGTTTCTATATTTATATTTAATGTAAATTAATATATTTATATAGCAGCAATTTACTTAAAATTAATACATATATTTATGAAAAAAGAATTAGTTATCAGTATTTATTATATTTAATATAAATTAATGTATTTATAAAGGAGCAATTTACTTATTTAAAATAATATATATATTCATATATTATAAAATAATTCAATTTCTTCTGGGGAATACATAACACTTCAGTCAATTCTCTATTTTTTTGTTTTGTTTTCCATTGCCTAATAAGCCTAATTTGCCTGCCTTCAAATTTCTCTTACTTCATGTAACTGTGCCAGTTTCCCAGAAACCTGGCCCTTTCCCACCCACATTTTTCACTTTATTATACTTGATGTATAATTCTCTGCTGAGTCAGGTTATGATGAAATTAAGAGAAGGATAACTTTAAGTGACTACCATGGTAGTAGGCATGGCTTCATTAGGAAAATTATAGTTTACCTTTCATAATAAAATAGGAACAACTGAACTTAAAGAGCTAAAGCATGAACTCTGGAGAGAGCCCTGGTTCAACTTCAAACTGTCAATTAGCTGTATATGACTAAGAATTTTACTTAACTTTGAATGGTCTTCGTTTTTTTCCATGCATTTTTAAAAATAGAAATAATTATACCTACCACACATTATTATAAGGATGAAATTAGACAGTATGCTTAATTGTGTTTTAGGTATTGAGTGACTGGAATTCAATAAATGTCATCCATTTCACATGCTGCCATCATATAATTTTATATCAAGTTCATGTTCAAAATGAATCCATTTCAAAAATGGCAAATTTTTCAATCTGTTGTAAAATAAAGATAAATATGTTTTAAAACATTGAGTATTGGTGTATATCTTGGAAACTAAAAGTTGTCATCTCCCCCTCACAGAAATTGTCAAGAAACATTATGGAACCAGACAGCAAGAGGTCCATCACGCTTTATTACAAGCACATACACTTTAAAAGTCCCATTTTAAATTCTAGATAGTAAGGTGGACATTACACAATGATGAAAGCACTTATTCTGGAACAAACATCAGGTCCTCCCTTTTATGTTTTAGAGCATTAACAGGTGAACTGGTTAAACAGACAAGTGATTTAGCTTTATGCTGCCCTCCCTCTTTCAGTTCCTCCTGGTCTCCTCTCCTGGGTGATAGCAAATGCCAGTCAGTGTCTTATTTAAATCCTTGGGAGATATTTTTGAACACATATTTTCAGTCCAACCTGTACCTGTTTTTATAGAGTATCTGCTAACTTAATTCCTCATGGGTATCGTGAAAAGGTCTGCCATGCAATGAGGCCTTTCCAACTAGAAGAAATAGTTGTTACCCAACAGTAGATTTAAGTTTTTGTTTATACTAGAAATCAGTGAAATAAAGTTAGTGTTATAATTTCGTGGTTTAGATGGGAAAGATCTAGCTATTTTATTTTTATGTTGATTTAAAAAGTTTAAATTGTGGCGAAATAAAAAAAGTAAATTATAAGTGACAAACTGGTAAAAGTAATTTCATAAAAGGTTAATATCTATAAACATTCACTTATATTCAGAAATAGTTTCAAAACAGAGGGAAGATACCAATAAAAAGACATAAAATTGGTGTAGTTTTATGAACAGTCATTTCATAGGACAAAAGGAACATCAACAGGCCATGTGAAAAATGCTTATATTTTCTCATTAATAAGAATACTGCAAATTAAAACTACTTCAAGTGTGTGTCTTCCCAAAATTCATGTTGGAATCATAAACCTTAATGGAATGGCATTAGAAGATAGGCCTCTTAATTAGGCTAAGATTTAGTCATAAAGGTGGGATCTTCCTGATGAGATTAACATCTTTATTTTAAAAAGGAGGATGAGACATCTTTCTCTCTCTCAAAATGCAAATGCTTCAAGGTCACAGAATCAAAACACTAAGGACAACCAATCACAAATAACTCACTGGGCTGTAAGCAACAGCCAATCAAAATTTCCCTGCCTTTGCTTCCATGCTTTTTCCATGTCCTCCCCAACTACTGAGGAGTGCTCCTAACTGCTTCTTCTGATATGGTGCTGCCCCATTCCACAAGATTTTCACTTGAACTCTTAAAAACATTAATATGCAGCAGTTTACCTTTTAACACACTACACTTTTCATAAAAAAGCCAATACAAAAAGTCAATTCTATCACAGAAATAATTGACTTTCATTTTATGAGCAAAATACAATACTTCTATTAGAATTTTGAGAATAAAATGTTATATGGAATATAATACAAAACAGTCCAAATTTCAAGCAATTGACACCTCAAAACAGTGGAAAAGATGTGGAAACTGTTAGAATTTATCTTTTATTTCTCAAATAAAGATAAGTTCATCTTGCTAAATTGTTTGAGGTCTTATTCAAACACATTCATTTATTTAAAGCTCATGAACCTTTTTGTATGAGGTTATCAGGTCTGTTTTAATATAGAAACTGTAGCATTTATAAGGAATGGTTTAGAACTTAGAACTACCTATAATAACCTATACAAATAAGAAACCATGGAGACTCTTGAAAAATTTTGAGCCTTTGCTGCATTTACTTAGCTAACACTTTGGATTCATGATTCATCTATAGGTAATGGTAGTTACATTAAGCCTATTTCTATACAGTAAAAAATGTCACACAAAAAGCTATTTCAATGACTTAAATTTCACATGTTCTAGAAAATTGCTTATATAACAATCAGCCATTTGATGCAATAAAAATCTATCACAATCATTGGAGAATTGTTGTTTCTTACATGGCATTCTTTCATTCCACATTTATTGTGAACATTTGGGGAGCAGTTTTACATTTTAGTAGTTACCATTTTTTGATAAATTAACTTTTTAAAAATATTAAAGGTATACTAATTAAGCATTTTTCTTTGTACTGCATTAAAATTTGCCTTGTTTGCCTCAGCCACTATATTATTACATAATATCTGAATGTTATATTAATACTAGTATTAATTAATTATTAAGTATTTTCATTTTGGCATATGGATTTGTGAGGGAATGTGTCCTTGCTGTTTTGCTGATCCATATTTCTCTGTCCCTAGCACCTAACAGCAATTCACCTCTAAATAATAGGAACTCAAGTTCATGTTATATATCTGAGGGGGCATAGCACTAACTTTTTGAGTAAACAGATTAATGAGATATGAAAAATAAATGCGACATGCTATTCTTAATTGGATCTTTTTTCTAGATTTTATTGGTACAATCAATAAAAATTGATGAAGTTTGAGAATTGATAGTAATTTATATATCATTGTTCTTATTATTTTGACTATTATGTCAGCAACTTATCCTCAAATAGCTCAGAAAAATAAAAAACTTACTTTAATAATTCTTGTAATTATTTTATAGGCATGAAACTACTTAAAAAGTACAAAGAAAATTGGCCATGGAATATATAGTTAAATTTAAAAACTAAGAGTATCATCTGTATGTGTCTCTATGTATTTCTAAAATACATTTTATTCTTAAATTATTTACATGGTTAAACCAATATTATAATGTTAAAGATACATTTTATAAATACCCACATTTTATAAATACCCACAAGAGGTTTGATTCCTCTTAGGAAAAGCATTTCCAATTATATTAAAAAATAATCAACCTGAATTATTTTATTTAATCCTACTGGAAATAAAACATCAATTTGAGTGGTGGTATGACAGTGAATGATAAAGTACCATAATCCTAGAAAACATCTCTTTATGTGGCATTCACTATTCTGAATACCACAATTAAAATATTTCATTATTAATGCCCTCAATTATTAATCCCAATTTTAGAGATGAGAAAATTGTAAAGCCCAAAACAGTAGATGGGGAATATTTATCGTGTAACAGATGAACGTCTTTTAGGCTGAACCACATATGGTTATATAAACAGGGTAGGGAGCATATCTTGACATCTGTTAATTTCTTGTTCCTTTTACTTCGTATTTGAAAATAAGTTGAGAAAATTCAAAAAGACTATTTGTGTTCCATCAACATCTGCTCAGTATTCTTGAATTAAGTACGAAATTATAGGTAATTTAAAACTTCTAGCCTTTTAATAAGGATATTATCTCATTCTTAGAATGATAAAATGGCTATAAATCCATTATATTTATTTCAAATAATCGCATTTATTACATTATAAGCATTACGAGAATAAATTAATACAGAACTCATATTGTTTTAAGAGTAAGAACATACTGCCCATCTGGAATGTCTTTGGTTATTTAGCAAACTATTCAGTAATAAAATTATTCTGGACAACACTATAAATCAACTATACTTTAATAAAAATTAAAAATTAAAAATAAGAAAATTATTCAGAAAAAATAGAAAATAAGAATTTCATTATCAGTAACTTATTATGATCTTGTTTGTCAGACATAAAATTTCTTTCTCATCAAAATCTTATGAGAAATATTCCATTCTTAATCCCTTTAAGGAGATCTGATTGCTGAGCTTGCAATCAATCTTTAGAGTTTGATACAGATAAGAGTATTAAATATTATATTCCTAAATTGAATGTAATATATTTTTATTTATAAGAAATATTTTAATGAATATAAAATCACATCCTCACACTCAGGTAAAGTGTCATTCCCTTACTTGCCACAGAAGATCAACCCTGTTATTATCACAGAAGTTTGCACTTAGCAGTCAAAATGGAAGATAACTGTGCCCTTTCGAAAAGCACCATCCTTTGGAAGTAACCACGACACCTACCAGGGCACAATTCCTAGGAGAAATAATGGCAATATGCAATAAGTGCAGGTGTGAGGAAGAGCAAAAGAATGAGGGAATATTAGGTATAATCTAGTGACTGACTGGAATTCTTTTTGAGCATATTTAAGACATCTTCCAATCCAGAAATCCTCTGGACTCTTTCAATGAGGGCATTTTCCCTGCACTCCAAACTTATACAATCAACTATCTACTTGCTATTTCCACTTGGATATTTAATAGTTATCTAAGCCTAATTTGTGCAAAATAGAGCATCCAGTGCTCTTCAACCCACTCTATCCAACCTTTGATTTTTCCATTTCTCCCACACGGCACATCCAATCCATAGGAACTCTTGAATTCAACAGGTATCTAGAATCTGGCCCCTTCTCACCAGCCTGCCTAAGCTCTTATCTTTCACTGGAGTACCAAATGGCTTAGCTGATTTTACTGCTTATACTCTTAACCCCTGTCTGTTCTTAAAACAAAGATTCTTCTCAAATGAAATCTGAATTGTATCACACTTTGCTGCCACTCTGCAATGACTCTCCATTTTATTCAGTGAAAAAAAATCCTAGTCTCCACAAAAGTCTGTGAAGTACTACACTATATGTCTCCTACACACAAATTACTTCTGGTCTCTCTGACCTTTACTCTCTCCCTCATGTTGCTCTCATGTTATAATATGAAGTCATAAATGCTACAAGGTCTAATCATTCATGGAGTTCCCATTGTGGCTCAGTGGATTATTTACTGGACTAGTATCTATGAGGATGTAGGTTCAAATCCCTGGCCCCACTCAGTGGGTTGTTAAGGATCTGGCATTGCTATGAGCTGTGGTGTAGGTTACAGACGCAGAGACACAGCTCAGATATAGCCTTGCTATGGCTGTGGTGTAGGCTGGCAGCTTCAGCGCCAATTCAAGCCTTAAACTGGGAATGTCCATGTGCTGTAAGTGTGGCCCTAAAAAGCAAAAAATAAAAAATAATTAAAGAAGTTTAATTATTCATCTCTATTTTCTCTTAGTGGAATGTAAATTTCACAAGGGAATAAAGTTTTTCCTAATATTTTACTTGATATACAAAATTCTTGCTCGATAAATACCTACTGAAGGACTAAATAACTAGATTAAAGGGAACTGGGCATAAAGTATAGAGTCATTTCTAAGATGCTTCAGAAGACATTTAGTAAGAAAATGATCTACCTGACTTTTCTCTCACTTTGTCTTAAATTAGCACAAAGAACAAACATTACATTTGGGATAAGGGATTTCTTATATGCATTTTTTATGCAAGCTAAAGTACTTAGAACAGAAACACATGATCTTCCTTAAAGATAAATTCAGCATTTTGGTTGGACTATTACATTTCACATATTGCATTTTCAGTATTTATACATAGATTGTTTTCTAAAAATATCACTAGATAGTATAATTACTAGCATAGCTTTGCAAGGCTTAATTTATGTTCAGTTGAATATTTGTAAACTTTATGAATGTACCAAATGAATTAAATGAATTACTATTTCTTCATTTCTGTAACAATACATGAATATGCACATATACTTGTGCCTTCTAAGACACAATAACAGACATAATACAAGAACTTCTGTAAACTCTGACTTTTAAAATGAGGAAATGTCATTTCATCTCTCTATAGCCAATATCTAGCATTTTATATGTGCATATTTAATATCTGAGGGATATATGAGAAAACCAGGAGGTTTTCAATAGTGAGATAAAACTGACACAGCTATGTAAATTGGCATATACAAACAAACAAACCAAACAAATCCCCTACCCAACATGTTTTATTGTCCCGTTTGCAATGGTTCAATAGTGACTTAGTTGCTACATATCTATGCCCTTTTTTACTCAACTCAATTTATGAATTTTAAAAAATGTTCTAAGCCAAAGCATGTCACGTTGGCCTTGAACTCAAAAGAACAAGACCTCTAATCTGATCTTTCCTAATTGTTTTTGAATGTTATCATTTTGAAATTGATTTAATCTTTATTTTAAACTAATCTTCCAGCTTATATTTTTAAAAAAGAGAACTGTTCTAAGTTGGAGACAGGCTTGGAATTATTTTTGTTTGTTTCAGGACAAGATCTTAACTATAGTTTATTATAATTTTAACAAATAACAGCATTCAAGGTACTCTGACTATGAAAAGATTAGGTATAACAAGCAGAGGCCAGATGCTTTTCATGGTAATAAGAATATTCTGTATGATGCTATTATTATGGATAAATTTCATCATATGTTTGTCTAAGCCTACAGCATTTACAGCATTTACCCTATGTTAAACTATGGGACTTTGGTTGGTAATATGTCAACACAGGTTCATCAATTGTAACAAAAGCACCGCTCCAGGAGTGGGTGGAAAATGTTGATAACAGGGAAGGCTGTTATCTAGGTGAACAAGAAGATATATGGGAAATCTCTGTATATTCCTCTCAATTCTGTCAACCTAAAACTCCCCCTAAAAATGTCTTAAAAATGAAAATTAAAAAAATCTTAAATAACCAGACATGAATTTCTATGTCTGCTATACTTCCCTAAGGACACAGGTTTGTATTTTTCATACCATGAAGTTTGAGTTATAGTATTTATTTATCATTATTATATTCTACGAGTAAGCAGAAGTAAAATCTTGACAATTTCATGTTAAATTTTTTTAAAAAGCTGTATCATATATAAAAACAGTGATAATCAGATCATCTCACTTTATTCAGCACCACAGTTTAAACTATTTTTAGATGGTTTTTTTTCAAATTTCTATTAATCATAAGGGGAGAAATTCATCTAATCTCAGCTGAATCTTGTATTTATGGCATCAAGTCTGAGACTTCAGTTCTCAGTTTTTAAAAAATATCCTCGTACATGCCCTATCATTGCCTCCCATTCTACTGGGATTCTTTATCATTATCTGGAGTTCTCCCTAGGACACTTCCTTTTTAAGCAGCACAGAATCTGCTAGTCAATGTGCTCTTTAATTTGCAACCTCTGATATAGTCACAAAAACTGCTAATTAAAAGCAGTTGAAAATAGTCTGACTCACAGATGCAGCTGGATTGAGATGAGTAGGAGGGTAGCAAAGATAATCATTTGCTAACATCTTAATTTACTTTTAATGGAGAAAGTGAAATCTTTCATTTAATTTACATTAGTTTTTTCTCTCTTAATTATTTGTTGTACCAAATTTACACTTTTTAAACCTTGAATAATTATGTTAAAAATTACATGTTATTTAATGTTACTAAATTATTAGATTCTATAATAATGGATCACCTTAATAAATACAAGAATCTTCAAAGACTCAAGTCATTGTTGAAAAAGCAGTACTAATGGTAAACTCTATAAAAATGTGAAAGAAAATTAGTTCCCAAGCGTTATTCATTTATCACATAATTATCTCTCATTAATATAAAATGACAATTTTATCATGAAAGAAAAAGTCTTAATTCTCTAAGCCTTCTTTTCCAGGTTAACATAAAATGATGAAATTTTATTTCCCAGCAACAATATTTTTTAACTAACATTTAAATTTACACTGTGTATAATATATATAACACAATTATAAGAAGTTTGTTCATATTTGCCAGATGTGTTTTATAAATATGAACGAGGCCATATTTTATATTTTCTTGAATATGAACAAAGCTATATTTTATATTTTCTTTACTATTTATAAGTCACTGAATTTATCTCCTCTTATTATATTTATTTAGGTATTATTTTAGCTCTCTGTAAGTCATAGTCGCTAAATTTATCTCCTCATATTTATTTATGTATTATTTTAGCTGTCTCACTTGTTGGAGTGGCTATTTCTAATGTCTGTGGCTTGCATCTTATAAAGAAAACCTGGTAAATCGGATGGAAAAAATTATCAGTGTATCCAGTTTCACCTTGGGAGTTTCTACTGAGAATGTTTCCAATGACAAGGTTGTTGGAAAGGCTGAGTGGTTACCAAACGATCAAATTCTAAGGTCATATTGACTGTGGTGGATTCACCATTGTTATGAATGAATGAATGAGTTAGGATCTCAATTTCTCATGTATCACAGTGGATTGAAAAAAAGGAAGCTGATTCATAGTCACAAAATGCGTAACACACTGAAATGTAACTCGCAGTCAGCGTGTTAAAGTACATTTATTCCAAAAGTACATAAAGAATGAAATTGCCTATGTGCCTGTTAAACCCCTTTTCTCCTTGTGAGTAAACAGCATGCTAAATACAATGACCAAAAGGCTTTTAGCATCGTATTAGCAAAAGGAGATATTGATATTAATGTTAAAGGTTTGGGCTCTGGGACACTTATAATTCATGTTTTAAATAGTTCAACATTTAATCATGTCATATTTGAGAAGCATATTTCAAGGACAACAAAATTTTAACAAAAACCCTTTTTAAAAATTCTAAAGTTTTTTACTTGCTTTTCTGGTCACAATACTGAGAGAAATACAGATTATAGCAATCTTTCATAAAGCCTCCTGTCCATCTCCCAATTAAATACTCTCATGCTCTCAGACTTCTCAGGCTCCAAAAAATGGAAAGACCAATAGATTATGTACTCCTTAGGCACAGAGTCCCTTGACAAATAGCTTTTGTTCTGTTCCCACTATTTTTTTATCATTAATTTCAGGATACTGATATTTCTGCTGCTGCTAATAATAATAATGCTGAAACCCACCACTGTGGTCCTTGTTATCTCTTTCCCTTCTTCCACATACATCCTACACACCTATGACTAAAGAGACTTAAGTGTTTTTGTTCTTATCCCCAGATTCATTTCAAGAAATTTAAGGCAAGGTGGCTTAAAAAAATTGACAAGTTTCCATTATCAGTTAGAAGCAATTCCAGAATTCAAATTCTGACTTTTTCTAAATCTAGGGTTTTTAATCATCATTGCTAATAGCATGCCTCTAGAATACCAACCAGAAATTTTATTCCACTGATTTTATTCTATTGGTTTTTTTTTAGCTATTCAGCTTCTTGACAATGCAGTCAACTGACCAGTATAGATTAGGTTATATAAATCCTAACTATGTTGTCACCTTTTGTTGAATTCAAAGCAGATCTGATTTATAAGAACTCTTAGGGTAAGTAGATATGCATCTAATTGTGAATCAAGACTACAGTATTGATATTCCTGTTCCCAATTTATATCTGACCTGTATTTTATTCTCTTCTCTGTATACCAATCTTTTCAGGTCCAAGAACATAAACTATATTTAGAGTAGCCATGTCTTTGCTACATATGTCACACCCTCTTCAAAATTCTTATTTATATGCTTGTTATTAGTCTGGGTACCAGGTAATCACAGTATATCTTGACTAGGGAAACATTTAACACAAAATTAATGATAGCAGGGAATCAGAACAATAAGCAATGAGAGAGAACTATACAGAAAAAAGGAAGATATAAGGAGTTAAAGAAAGAGCTCCCTCTTAAACCTCAAGGGATGAGTTTTGAGCTTTTTGCAAATGGAACTAGTGTCACTTTTTGGCACCATGTCTGGGGAACTTGATGACGTGTAAAAACCTGCCACACAGACATTTCTGTAAATTTACTGTTTAGAGTGTTGGAGAATCAAAAGACTTGCATTTTATATATGCATCTTTTAGTTTTTTATCATCATGCATATAACTTGGTAAAATTAATCTTGAATTCCATTCCTAGCTATGTTGAGCAACCCCATCACATTTAGTCATTGAACATGGCTATGAGTTTTACAAATTATGGAAAAAATGAACAGATAGAAAATATTGATTGAAACCATCAGAAAGCAACTAAAGTACCAGAACTTGACAGTAGAGACCCTATAGACATTCACCAAGGTTGCTTTCAAAGCAGCCTTCTCCCTGAAAAGTTATTTGCTATCTTCAGGTTGTAAAACCTGATCAGAGATTATGATCTGGAACTTGTTGCCACTAAGCTGAAGAAACAGATAATGAAGTTCATGGAAACCAGAGCAACCAGGAATTAAGAGGACAGAATGGCAGAGAAATCGAACTACGGAAGTTAATCCAGGCCTGTTGTGTACACTCCCTCGAAAAGCATTTACAAATTCCTAAACTGGACATACACAGAGTAAAAGGTCATAAAACAACTAAGAAAACAGCTTCTGAGAAAGAAAGCACATATTAAGGTTCTGGCAGTTTCAGAGTACAAGGTAAAAACTAATACATTCAAAGTCCTAAAAATGAAGTCAGATCCTATAATCACCCCCGGTTTATAGTTCATAATTCTAAAGGGTTATGCCTTAAAAGAAAGGACACATACAAAATAGAAGAACCTTCACAAACTTTAAAGCTTCAAGGATTCATAGTCACTGTGGAAGCAAGGTGATTTGTGTCTATGCCATTTGCCTGTAGAGAATAAAAGGATGTTCTGGAGCCTGATAATATTATCCACAGACTTCACAACTTCCCTCTTAAAGTACCCAAAACCTTCCCAAGCACTCGTAAACAAAACTCAATGGGAAAAAGAAAAAAAAAAAGACACAGAAAGACCTAAACACAAACTATCAAACTATAAATAAACTGAGTACATTAAAAGAAAATAGAAAAGATGGTTGTGATTGAGTTGCATCTCTGCTCAGCCTCTATAATCTGAATTACATGGATTTAAAAAAAATGAACTACTAGAAGTTTAAAATGCCAACTAACTTGCATTTCATTAACAAGTTGCTTCAATACAAGAGAAAATGACTATCTTAAAATTGTATTGTCATTAATTCTACCATATGGAAAAAAAGATGATTTCTAATTAACATCGTGTACAAAATCAATTCTAGATGGATCATAACCAATGATCTGAAAGGTGAAACATACATTTTCTGCAACATTACATAGTGTGTGATGTTTGGAGAGGTTATTACCTCAGCATTATAGAATATTTACTATAAAGGAAAAGACTAATCACTTAAACGTTATTAAAATTAAGTTGTTATTCTTAATGCTTTTTTTTATTATTTTGCTTTTTTATGGCCACATCTGCCACATATGGAAGTTCCCAGGCTCGGGGTCTAATCTGAGCTGTAGCTGCCAGCCTACACCACAGCCACAGCAACACCAGATCCAAGCTAGTATGTGAACTACTCGACAACTCACAGCAATATCAGATCCTTAACCCACTGGGCAAGGCCAGGGATCTAACCTGCATCCTCATGGATGGCAGTCAGGTTCATTACCATTGAGCCACAATGGAAACTCCCAAAGATTCTTAACTCATCAAAAATTTTTTCGAAGAATGTAAATGGAAATCCACAGATAAGAGCAATATATTCGCAATACAAAAGACCAACTAAAGATTCATAATATCTACATAAGTACAAATCAGTAATGAAGAGATAAACAACCACACCCAAAATAGAAATGTGCAAAATGAATTGGACATGTACTTTAACATGACGGCATTCGAAAGTAAGCTTATAAAAATATGTTCAACAGTCATCAGCAAAACACAGAAGTATCATAAAATATCATTATAACAGTATTATAATGGTTACAATTAAATAAACAGCAATGTCAGGTGTTAGCAGGGATCTAGTGTAAGAGGAACTCTCACCATATCTAGTCAAAGTGTAAAATGTCACAGATATTTTTAACTCTTTAACAGTATCTATCAAAGCTGCACATTTGTACACATATGAATCATCAATTAGATACCTACACACTTAGTAGAAATCTGTGTATTTCACTAAAGCACAATTATACTTGAGGATGCAGTATTCATAGAATCTCAAAACTAGAAATGACCAAAATGATCATAATATTAAAATAAAGTAGGATGAGAAAAATCAGAATTACCACTAAAGTGGAATATTATACATCACTAAGAATTATAACCATGTACAACACAGATGAAGCTCACATTGTTTAATAAAAATGAAATCCATAAATAGAATAGTGAAAACTATGTCTGAAAACATGGAGGGCCTTTTTTATAGCAGTAGAAAAACAGAAGACTGATTACATTTGTGCAAGACCTAGTAACTGAGTACAGACATAGGGCAATATTCTGGAGGCTGGTATTTTATATCTTGATATATTTGATATTTCTACAGCAGTGCTTACTTTTAAGAATCCAGTGATCTATGTGCTTAAAAGTTTATTCATTTTAATTTGTGGGGGTTCTATTTCCATTTACAAAGCAAAGGGTACAATTTGTTTACTATGTTTACACTGCGCCTCATTTACTAAGATGTGGCTGAACTTAAATACCAAAATGAGTATACAAATTTCTATAATTTGGCAATAAATTTGAGATAGTTAAATTCTTTTGGTATTCTGGGCTACATTTATAATCGATTGCATAAGGCTCAATTCTCAGATTTTTTTTCTCAAAGCATTTATGTATCATGCTATCCTCTCTAATGTTTTGTGTCTGAAACAAAATCCTGTCAATGGACAGTGTTTTAAAGTACCAACAAGAGTGTTTAATTCCCCTGTGAAAATCCACCTGTTGGATTAGAGTGAAAGAAACACAGAAAGGGATAATATAGGGGAAACTGTGCTTAGTTCTTTCACACTCAGTATTTTATGTTACTAGGAAAAATGTGTGTGTATGTACGTTTTAATAATTGGGTTCTCTATTAATCTCATTTAAAAGAGAAATATTTATATGTTATAATAAAGTCGTGATGGAATTTGAAAATTATTCTGATTTCAGAAATTTTTTTTTGCCGCACCCACAGCATGTGGAAATTTCCAGGCTAGGAATTGAGCCCGACGAACCACAAGAGTGACCCAAGCCGCTACAGTAACAACCCTCGATCCTTAATGTGCTGTGCCACAAGAGAACACCAAAGATTACTGATTTCGGAGGACACAGTATGGCTAAAGTCTGAGAGAGAATGAAGATAAAATGTCACATTAAAAACAAAAGAAAATCAGAGTTCTCGGTGTGGCACGCATGTCTCTGGCTGTGCAGGTTCTATTCCAGGCCTAATACAGTGGGTCTGCAATCAATGTGGTCACAGTTGCAGCTCGGATTTGGACCTTGGCCCAGGAACTTCCATACACATTGGGTACAGCAAAAAAAAAAGGAAAAGAAAAGAAAGAAAAAATATTAACTTTTTTCCTATTTTCCATACATGGCTTCATCTTGTTGTATAAATGAACTTCAAATAGCCCTATACTAATAGTTGCATACAAAGCCACATGCTTTATCACCGGGGTTGGAGATTAATGTATTTTTTTTAGGAACTAGTTCTTATTGTGTAGCAGGTATCCATCTCTGAGGATGACTGAAAAGTTCAATCTGCCCACTTCCTAATTATAAAGCCACGCTACTTACTTATGAATATTTTGACAAGTATAACTGCGAGAGAGACAGGCTTTCTACACTTATGTTTGAAGTTTAACATGAAGCAGCATAGCCAATAAAGGTCAGATTTCTGTGCTATACTATATAAACGCATTTTTTGCTGATATTATTACTATCAACCACATTTCATAAAATGCTAATTTATCATTAAATGTATTACTTTATTTTACAGAAGCTTTTATTTAAAAGCAAGCATAAAAAATAAGCATTAAAAAGAAATGAAAGAAATTTGGATTGTTCTGGTGACACTGATTTGTGCTTTACTTCTTATAAGTATACCTTTAAGCAGCATGTTTTTTCTTATTGAAAACAAAGTCACAGTCAACCTTCTGGCTGCCTCCAACATTCTTCTCAGAAATTGCTAACATTTTCAAACAATATTGATTAATTCTTACTGTGTCTTTATCATGTGGCTGGGCAATTTGCATAGTTAATTCCACCTAAGTGTTCATCTATGGTTGGCTCATTCATTCCATATATTACTGAAAGTCAAAATATCAGGTCTACCATTATTCTATTCATGGACTGCAATTTTTAGTAAGAAGCCTACCAGTTTGTCAAAGTTAAGAGCATTAATTGTTAGCATTGATGCCAAACAGGAATTTACGTCACATACAGCTCTTTTCATAAGTTAAACTCTAAAAGTGCTATTACTGATTGCTTCACACATGTCTCTCTGCTTTGTTGTGATAAATATCAGTGTGGTAATGGAAGAGAAACACATGTCAAAGGAGGGGTGTCTTTAGATAAGAAACCATATATTGCTCAAATGGTGGAAAGTTTCCTAACCAGAAAATTCTAAACTTAAACGATTTCAAATTTATAATTTAGTTTTGCCTTAAGTTCTGAGCAATTAACAGGCATATTATGTTATCACTTTCATTTAAATCCAAATGGAAGTCCTTTAAAACATTTTATAACTTATCCACTATATTTACTACAAATTAACATGCTGAAGTTCAATCATTCCAAAAAAAAAAACCAAATACAAATATTGAGGATTTCTCATTTTCAGTTACACATGGAAGGAACTTGGAAGCTAGCATTCTATACTAACAACATGCAAAAAACTGAAGATACTGAAAAAACAAACAAACAAAAAAACCTCTTCTTTGATCAATAAGGAGAGGATGCAGAGCAAAACACTACCCCCAATACTAGAGAGAACATAGTGTTGTGACTTACCAGAGTGGAGACTCAAGAGTGAAACAGCCACAGGAACCAGTGCCAGGATAGGAAAATTGAAACTGCAGCTGACGAGTTGCTGAAGACTGGTGTGAACAACTTTGAGAGTTTAAAACTTCAAGAAGAACCAGTCATGGGCAGTCCACCCCACAGTAATGAGAGATTTGCTTCCAGGAACTCAGCCAGGCTCCCACAGTAAACATTGGAGAAAGAAAGCCTCTCCTGCTTCCTGCGAGGAGAAACAAAAGGGAGCCATTTTGAAAAATGCCAAGGGACTCTGTTCTTAATAAGGCCTGCTCTCAGGTGAAACCAGTTAATCAGAGCTTAATCTGCTGCATTAGAGCCTAACTGACACAGTGAAGAGAAAAGAAGCCAACTCAAGCCCACCTGACCCATATTCTGTCACATAGAGGAAGAAAAAAACCTGAGAATTTCTTGTGAAGCCCTAGGTACACAGACATAGGCTGATGCCTAATCACTGGACTATAGAATACTTTCCCTCTCCAACACCTGACTTACACATCACTAAAGACCTATTTATAGCAGCCCTTTTTACCTTATTCATCGTGTTTGGTTATAAAGGAAAAATTTCAAGCCATACCAAAAGATAAAACAAACAAACAACAACAAGACAATTTAAGAGGCAGAGCAAGAAACAGAACCAGAAATGGTAGGGATGCTGAATTATCAGACTGGAAATTTAAAATAACTATAATTAATCTGCTAAGGGCCTTAATAGCATGCATAAACATGGGCAATCTAAGCGGAGAGATAAAAATGTTAAAAATCAAAAAGAAGTACTAGAGCTCAAAAACATTGCAACAGAAATAAAGAATTACTTTGATGAGCTTATTAGTACATTGTACACAGCTGAGGCAAGACAATGTGCTTGCGATTATTTCAAAAGAAACACAGAAACCTGAAAAGCAAAGAGAAAGATTAAAATAAAAATAAGAAAGAACAGGATATTTAAGAATTATGAGACAACTACAAAGTATGTGGCATTAATACAATGGAAATACCAAAAGAAAAAAAAAAGAAATATTAGAAATACTAATGACTAAGAATTTCTTCAAATTAACATCAGGCACAAAACCACAAATAGAAGAAGTTCAGTGTGCACAAAGAAGAATAAATACCAAAAACCTACATATGGACATAAGATTTTCAAGCTACAGACAATCAAAGATAAAGAAAAAATTATAAAATAAGCTAGAGGAGGGAAAATGCATTACTTATGGGAAAAAGTATAACAATTACATACTACTTCTACTCAGAAACTATGCAAGGCAAAAAGAGTAAAGTGAAATATTTAAAGTATTGACAGAAAAAACTCACCAAATCAAAATTCTGTACCCTGAGAAATTATTCTTCAAAAGTGAGAAAAATAAAGACTTTCTCAGAGAAAGAAAAATTGAGGAAATTTGTTGGCAGTAGACTTGCTTTGTAAGAAATTTTCGAAGAAACACTTTAGATAGAAGGAAAATTATATTGATTTAAAACACTTAATTGAACTTACAGATAATAGTTTACTTAAAATAATAATAGCAGCAAAGTATTTGATTATGTATGCTTATGCATATAGAGTATATATGTGTGTATGTGTGTGTGTGTGTATCTATATATATATATGCTTTTAAAAAAGTGAATTATAGCTATGAGATAAAGAAAGGGGGAACATTAGGATTATGTTGTTTTTATAAGGTACTCCACCACTTGTTAGCAGAATTTGGATTAGCTTATAAAGGTGGGTAGCAAAATCTAGGGCAACCATAAAAAAAAAGTATAACTGTTTTTCTAAGAAAGAGGAGAAAATGAAATAATATAAAATGCTCAATTATAATCAGAAAATACAGAAAAGGAATAAAAGATAAAAATGGGAACAACAAATAAGAGCAATAAATAGAAACAAAAATATGGTAGCAATGAATCCAATTATATCAGTAATCACTTAGAACATAAAGAGTCTAAATATACTGATAAAAAGACAGTGATTGTCAGAATATATCTAAAAACAAGATCTAACTATATGTGTCTAAAAGAAAACAACTTTAAATATAAAGATTTATAGGTAGATAGATAGATTTAAAGTAAATGGATGGAAAACAGGCAGTCCTAACACTAATTAATAAAAAAAGAGTAGTCATATTAATTTCAGACAAAGCAGACTTCAAATCAAAGAAAAATATCCAGGACAAATAAGAATATTATATAATGATAAAGGAGTCAATTCTCCAGAAGACATAATATTTATTAGTGTCCATGCCTCTAAGCGCAGAGTAACAAATTACGTGAAACAAAAACTAATAGAATTGCAAAGAGAAATAGATGAAACCAAAGTCTTATTTGGAAACTGACACCATTCCACCATAAATGGATGATCCCTCAGCCAGAAACTTGGTAAGGACATAGCAGAACTCAGCAACACCATCAATCACCAGGATATAATTGACATCTATGGACTACTTCATCTGACAATAGCAGAATGTGTATTTTGCTCAAGTTCACATGAGCATTCACCAAGATAGAATACATTTCTGGGCTATAAACACACCATAAGAAATTTTTAAAAATGAAACCATATGTTTTCTCTTAGACCACAACAAAATTTAACCAGAAATCAGTAACAGAAAGGTCAATGGAAAGACCCCAAATACATAAAGATTAAACAACTCATGTCTAAATAACAGAGTAGTCGAAGAGGAAATCTCAAGGCAATTTTAAAATAATTTTGATTAAATGAAAATGAAAACCAACTAATTAAAATTTGTGGAATGCAGTGAAAGTAGTATCTAGAGAAAAAAGTCTTGCAGATGTATATATTAGAGAAAAAAGATCTAAAATCAATATTCTAAGCTACCACTTTAGAAAAGCAGAAAAAGAAGAGCACATTAAACTCAAAGCAAACAAAGAAAAAATCGTAATAGGGAAGAAATCCATGAAACTGAAAATAGGAAATTAATAGAGAAAAATCAATGAAACCAAAACTAGTCCTTTAAGAATGTCAATAATTGATTCACCTCTGAGTTCACATTGTGGCTCAATGGTTCATAAATCTGACTAGCATCCATGAGAATGCAGGTTCAATCCCTGGCCTTGCTCAGTGGGTTAAGGATTCTGTGTTGCCGTGAGCTATGGTGTAGGTCACAGATGCCTCTTGGATCCCATGTTGCTGTGACTCTGGCATGGGCCAGAGGCTACAGTTCGAATTGGACCCCTATCCTGGGAACCTCCCTATGCTGCAGGTGCAGTCCTAAAAAGCACACACACAAAAAAATAAAATAAAAAAGATTCACCTCTTAGCCAGGCTAACAAAGAACAAAGAGAAGATACAAATTACTAGTATCAAAAATGAAAGAGGGGATATCACTACAAATACTATCAACAGTAAAATAAAAAGAAATAATCTACCAAATAAACAATATAGAGTAAAAATGATCTACCAAAAACCTGCAGCTAACATTATGCTTAAGGGTAAGAAACTGAAAGCTTTCTTATTAAGATCAGGAAAAAGACAAGTATATTCTCTTTCACTGCTCTTTTTGTAACGCCATATTAGAAATTCTAGCTGACTAAACAATACTTAAAAAATAATTTAAAAAATGAGAAGAAATAAAACTGGTTTTGGTTTTGGAGGACCTGATCATCTAAACAGAAAATCAGAGAAAATCATCAACAATAACAACAGCAGCAACCCCACAACTTTTGGAAATAATTAGTAACTATAGCAACACTTCAGGATACATGTTAATATGCAAAAGTCAATACTTTTCTTACATACTAGCAATGAAAAAGTTAAACTTGGAATCACTAAAAAAAGTGAAGAATATTACAACACGATACCATTTATATTAGCACTCCCTAAAATAAAATATTTAGGCAAAATCTAATAAAATATGTACAAAATCTATTTGAGGAAAATACAAAACTCTGCTGAACAAAATCAAAGATGGCTGAATAAATGGAGATGTACTCTATAAAGGAAGACTCAATATTGTCAAGACATCAGTCTTTCCCAATTAGATCTGCAGTTTCAGTGAAATCCCAATAAAAAATCTGAGTAAGTTTTTTGGTGGACTTTTGACAAACTGATTCTAAAATTTATATGGAGAGTCAAAAGACCCAGAATAGCCAACATTATATTCCTTTATATAAGGAACTTTTTGGATTTTGGTGTCTGCAGGGATTTCTGGAAACAATCCCCAAAGGAAAGAGTGGATGACGGTAGTGGAAAAGCTGGACTTCATTAAAATTTATAATTGCTACTCTGTGGGGGGAAAAACATGTCAAGAGAATGAGAAGACAAACCATAGAAGGAAACATTTGCAAAAGGCACATTTGATACAAATCCATCATCCAAATATACAGAGAACTTTTAAAGCTCAGTGATAAGAAAACAACCCAATTTAAAATAGGAACCAAAACTTAAGCATAAATACCTCACCAAAGAAGATATAGAAACAAACACATGAAAAGATAATCCGTATATTATTCCCTAGGGAAATGCAAGCTAAAGCAACTATTACACAGCTATTAAAATGACAAAAAATCCAGAGTACTGATGACACTAAATGCTGACATGGATGTGGGATAAAACGAACTCTTATTCATAGCTGATGAGAAGGTGAAACGATACAGACACTTTGGAAGGCAATTTGACAGTTTCTTCTTGCAAAATTAAACATACTCATACCATATGATACAGCGGTCACAGTCCTTACTATTTGCCCAAAGGAGATGAAAATTTATGTCCACACAAAAACCTGCACATGAATGTCTATAGTAGTTTTATTCATTGCCCGAACTTCAAAGCAACCAAGATATCCTTCAGTAGGTGAATCAATACATAAACCATGGTGCATCTATATCATGGGATATTATTCAGTGCTAAGAAAAAAATGATCAAGCCATAAAAAGACATGTAGACATGTAGAATCCTTAAATGCATGTTACTAAGTGAAAGAATCCAATCTGAAAAGTGCACATGCTGTATGGTCCAACTATATAATACTCTAAAAAAAGGACAAGTATTGAGACTGCAAAAAGATCACAGTGGTTACCCAGACTGGTAGGCAGAGTGGTGAACAGGCTAAGCACAGACGATATTTACTGCAGTGAAAATAATCTGTATGATACTGTAATGATGGATACATACGATTACACTTTTGGCAAAGTCACAAAATGAATGGACAGTACCAAGAGTGAACCCTAATGCAAACCACTGACATGGATGATAATGATCTATTAATAGAGTTTCATTGATTCTAACAAATGTACCACTTTGATGGAGAATGTTGATGAGGGAAGCTATGTCTGTTGGGGGTTGAGGAGAGCAAGGAGCTCTTAATTCTGCTGTGCCCCTAAAATTGCTCCTCTCCAGAACAGTTACAGATACATTTGAAAAATTGTTTCCACGTTTTTTTTCTTTTTCTAGTTAGGAATAGAATCTTTACTAGTCAACATGCCATATGTTTCTAACACTAGCTTCCCAAATCTTTACAGGTGTTACCTTAAGGTGTTAATTTTAACACATACATCACACAAATTTCTTAGTAACTAGAAGAGATGAGCACAAATGTGACTATGAATTATCTGCCAGTTCTAGCTGGAGGGCATTTGAAAATGTCAACTAGTATATCATTTATTAATCTATTTGCTCACGTGTTTCTGTCCTTTGAGGTCCTGCTCAACATAATACCTCTATGTGGAAATAAAACTGATGAAAAACTATCACTATATAAAAAATGACTATTCACAAATTAATATAATACATCAATGGAATTAAACTTTTGATGGGATACTTGATGTATTTGATAAGCTAACTACATAGTGAAAAATATCAACTAATATCTGTGTGGATGAAAATATGCAAAAATATTTAATGGACATGAAGGACTTGTCACATGAAGTAACACAGCAAACTCTAAAGCTGTAAAAATTCAGAGATAATGTTACCGATGCAGGAAAAAAACATGATTGTGGGTAGAGGAAGAGGGAATTTTCACTCTTTACACTTATATCTGTTGGCAATTTTTTTTTATTACAAGAGAATATATTTGTATATAATTTGTACAATTTAAAAAATTAGGAGGAATGCCACTAATTACTAACATTTTGTTCCGGGGGTTTCCATGGGTCTAGTCTCACTGATTCTCCCAATAACCTTATTGTTCTTATGTTTCAGAAGAGAAACTGATGCTAGAAAAATTAACTTGTCTAAAGTTGCACAGCATGGAAGTGTCAGAATTGGTATTTGAATTAGGCAGCCTGTCTCCACAAGCTATGCTGTTAACCACTATACAATGCAGAGTTCCCTAAGTTAGGAAGGTAATGCATCCTTTTTTTTTTTTTAATTTATTTTTTATTGTTATTTCCTCCAACACACTTTTTTTTCCCACTGCACAGCATGGGGACCCAGTTACACATACATCCTATTGGAGTTTATATTAGGAAGACAACTAAGCCAGGTTACAGAAAAATTATATGAGTTGTTAAATTTTGAAACACAGGAATATATACATATTTATTTATGTAAAAATGGTATTTACATATATTATACATATATACACATGTATATACATTTATTTACATTGTGAAATGTATAATAATATTTATATATATATATTTACATATAGAGACATTTTCCATAGAATCTAGAGGAATCCAGGATAATCTTAATAAACTATAAATATTGTATATTAGTTTGCTACTGCTAACGCATTACCATAGACTCAATAGCTTAAAATAACACCTATTTATCAGCTTACCTTTCTCAAGACAGAGCCCAACATGGCATGTCTGGGTTTTCTGCTCAGGTTATCACAAGATAGATAGGGTTTTATGTTGCAGTAATGATGTGTCTTACAGGATGTTCTTATCTGGAAGCCTGGAGGAAGATTCTGCTTAAAAGCTCATTCAGATTGTTGGAAGAAATCATTACCTTTTATTTCTTTTTTTTTAAATCAACTTTATTGAGATACAATAGACATATAGTAAAACACATTCATTTTAAGAGCACAGCTCAAATGTACACAACAGTGTAACCACAAACATTATCAAGATAAAGAACATCAACTTCAGCCAAGGTGTCTTTCAAGTCTCTTTTGTCACGAAATCTCTACATATCACTGGCTGCTAGAAAACACTGTTTTATTTTCTGAAACGGTAGAGGTTTACCTTTTCTAGAAATTTACATACATGGAATCATACATCCATATTCTTGGTATTTTTTTCCATTTGACATACTTTTTTTTTTTCCCTAGGCCATGTTTTTCTTTTTTTTAATTTGTTTTAGTCTTTGCTTTTTTGTTGTTTGTTCATTTTTGCTTTTTGATAAGTTTACATACACCATTTATTTTTTGTTTTCTTTGATCTTGCTTTTTTTTACATACTTATTTTTCTTTTTATGTATATATATTTTTTATTTTCCCACTGTACAGCAAGAGGATCAAGTTATCCCTACATGTATACATTACAATTACATTTTTTCCCCACCCTTTGTTCTGTTGCAACATGAGTATCTAGACAAAGTTCTCAATGCTACTCAGCAGGATCTCCTTGTAAATCTATTCTAAGTTATGTCTGATAAGCCCAAGCTCCCCATCCCTCCCACTCCCTCCCCCTCCCATCAGGCAGCCACACTGACATACTTCTTAATCACAGTTTCAAAACTATGCAGGGGACACTGTAGAGAATTCAGAGTTATCAGATATTTTAGATGTTTCAGATTAACATGACATCTGTCAAAACTGTGTGGACTACTATGATGAAGTAATAACTATTTCAATATTAGATTGTGTTACATTCCTTTTGCTGACATCAAATCTTTATATAGCTAGATTTTAGCTATGATTTTAAGAGTAAGCACTACGTGAAAACCAATGTAAAAGAGAAAAGGAGGAGTTCCCGTCGTGGCTCAGCGGTTAACGAATCCGACTAGGAACCATGAGGTTGCGGGTTCGGTCCCTGCCCTTGCTCAGTGGGTTAAGGATCCGGCGTTGCCGTGAGCTGTGGTGTAGGTTGCAGACGCGGCTCGGATCCCGTGTTGCTATGGTTCTGGCGTAGGCCGATGGCTACAGCTCCGATTAGACCCCTAGCCTGGGAACCTCCATATGCCGCAGGAGCGGCCCAAGAAATGGCCAAAAAAAAAAAAAAAGAGAGAGAGAGAAAATGAGTGTGGCAGTGTCCAAACTGATTCCATCGAAAGAAATTATGCAGCACCCAATGGGTGCACAAATCCAACTGGTAAATAATTGTTTTTTAAACAGTGAAATAAAAATATTTTCTTTCAATAAATGTATATATTTTTCAATAAGTGTTAGCACACAAATACTTGTGAATTATTTTAACCTAAATATATAATCTAACCTTTACATATTTCTTTTGACCTAAGGGTCATGAAAAAATGACAGATATAATATGATGTGTGACAGGAAAAATGGGAAACATTTGGTTTTTGACCTTCTTCCATAATACTTTCTCAGCATTCTATTTATTTATATTGTAATATTTCCTAGTTTAATTATACCACAGTTTGTTTGTTCATTCACCTTTAACGTACATTTGGGTTGTTTAAAGTTTTTGGCATTTTGAATAAAAATATTAACATTCACGTGCAGGTCTTTGTATGGACATGTTTTCATCTCTCTTTAGATACTGCCTAGAAGTGAAATTTCTGCATAATATGTAAAATGTTGTTTATCTTTGTAAAAAAAACACCTGTTTCCATCTTATTTTTCTTCTGTCTAAAGAACTTTAAGTACTAGTCTGCTGGAAACAAATGCTCTCAGGTTTTACCTATTTTAAAATTATTTTCTCTTTTGTAATTTATAAAGGATTTAATCATTGAATATAGAATTTTAGTTTGGTAATATTTTCTTTAAGTATTTTAAATATGCATACCATTATTTTTGGCTTGCATTATTTCTGATGAAAACACTTTAGACTTTCTTATCTTTGTTTTTTTGTCTGAAATGTGTATTTTCTGTCTGCCTCTAAAATTTTCTTGCTATCATTTTTTTAGCAATTTAATTTTTATATAACTTGGTATGATAGTCTTTGTTTTTATGCTTTATGTTTTACTGAAGACATTTATCTGTAATGTTACTATTAGCAAAAAATGACTTTAAAATAGCCATTATAAATATGCTAAAGGATTAAAAAGCTTTAGCATAATTATAACTAAAAAAAGGTGAAAAATTTAAAAAATGAACACAAGGAAAATTATAAATTATGTGAAGTGAAAATTCACTGTGCGTGCTTATCAGCACTTTACATATTGTAGAAGAAAAGATCAGTGAACTTGTAGGCACAGCAACAGAAAATTTCCAAATGGAAGCATACTATGAGAAAAGACCTAAAAGTGATAAGCAGAGCCACAGTGATGTGTGGGACAAAATCAAGTGCTCTAACCTTCTTATAATTGGAAGGATGAAGGGCAGTAAAATATTTGAAGAACTGATCACTAAAATTTTTTAAAATTTTTCATTTTTTTTCATGCATTATGGTTGTAGAATCGAGGTCTCCATTTTTCTTGCTCTTGGCTGGAGCATTCAGCTCCTAAACGCTATCTGCCTTCTTGCCATGGACCTCAATTTATTTTCAAAACCAGCAATGGAAAATTTCTCATGTCTCAAACCTGACTCTTTATTTAAATATATTTCACCTCCTCTTTGACCACTAAACCCAGCTTTAAAAGAGCTCATGTCATGATGTCAGGCTCACCCCAATATTCTCCCTATCCTAGGATCAGTTACTTTGGGATCTTAATTACATCTTCAAAATATATTCACAGTAGTGTTAGATTGGTATGAGGATTAACTTCACTAATTTTAAGCTTTGGGCACCCAGTTGTTCAGTCAAACACTACTCTAGATGTTGCTTTTGAAGGCACTGTTTGGATCTGATTTACAAACAGTCATGTTAAGTAAATCAAATTATGACCCATAATTCAATCATTTCAAGGCCTTAATAGCAGTTTACCAATTTATCAATTCTTTATCACTGCTACAGGGCACTCCAAAAATAGACCTCAAAGATATTTGTTCTGTTTTGGAATATCACATGAAATCCCTATTTTGTTTTACTGTATTGAAAATGATTAAATGCCATTTTAACATCTGAGAAATAATATTGACTATCAGTGAACTTTATACACATCAATACAATTTCATGAATTTTTTAAGCTTTGAAGTTTTATTAAAGGTTTGAAAGGTAGATAATCGAAAATTAAGTTCTATAATAATAAAGCATATAGTTATGATTGCCATTTTATATGAATATAATGAGTGATAATTCTATTGATTTAAGTAAGTTGTCCACATATGAGAATAATGACTTCGGATTTTTTTCTAAATTTATTACATCTCTGAAAAAAATTTAATATAAATATATATAACAGCCCTTGTTAATCAAAGTCACATTAAAAGCATCTGGGAAGAGCAATTAAATCATTTTCTTCCCTATAAAAGTCACCAAGTGCATTTGTGAATAAAAGCATGAAATTTTATTATGAAGTAGTTTTGATTCTAACCCTCATTAGAATCAAATAGACTTTATACTTGTTCGGTTACTTTAGTATTGAGAGAAAAACTTAAATTTGAATAATGTTAAATTTTCTACATGAATAGTATATTTTAACAGTATTTAAAGGTTAAAAAACTGCATATTAAAGTATAGTGTTGTCCAACAAGTTATAGGATACTTGTTTGTGTATATACAGCTTTATGGATTGTGAGATCTTTGTATCTTAACATTTTATTTCAGTTTTTAGAGATAAACTAAACTATTTTGTAAGAATTTTTTCACTATTCAGCTCTTTGGTGTATAGTATTATCTTTATCCATATGCAAATTTTCTATTAGTCATGATAAAAACTGCAAGGACTTCTATCAAGGGAGTTAAATCCCCATGTCTCTACCAAAGGAACTATTAAACTCTTTGAATAAAATAACTATTCACTTCAGCAACTGTCTTATACTCATTGACAGCCATGTTCATCTAATGAATAGCTATAACATACTTTGGCCAGACATTTAAGTAGAGAAGAGCATGTTTTTAATACAGAGTATTTCAGCTATAACTACCTGTACTTCATCTTATAAATATATGTATTCTATATTCCTCCTTGCTTTAGACAGTACTCCCCACAATTGCAACTAAATAACTTAGTTTAAAATAAATACAAAGGAATGGTGAAAATGTTTTATAATGATATTTTACGGTTATTTAGTATTATTTGTCAAAATAACATATTTCTACATACCCATTGATATATCAAATTAATGAGTTTAACCCATGCAATTGATAATGTCAGCAATGCTACAAAGTTCAAATATTTTCTTTAACTTTATAGCTTCTAGTGAGATAACATGGAGTGTTCTATACCAAAAAACATTATCCACAGTTCCTACGTTGACACTGCAACTAATAACAATGAGACTTAGCTATTTCCAGGTAGTCGCTGAAAGTTAAGGGCTATTTTTCTTTTTCTGAAAATGAAGAGTAAATAAATTAATATTCTAAAGAATTTATTACACATAGCAGGTATTACATACATTTTTTTTATTAGTTAAATAGACATTAGCTCACTGTACTAATCTTTCACATATATTATCTTCATGTCTCCCTGTTTGCTTTGAAAACATAAATAGGAATATAAAAATGGGATACATTAAAAAATACAAAAATGTGTTCAAAAATGTCTATAGAAATTTAATTTTCAATTATCAAAAGATGTGGAATATAGTAATAACATTAAATTTTTACTTACTGATCTCATACAGCTAGATTCCAAATGTGAGGCAAGTGAGACTAGGACAGGTTATTGAAAATGAGTTATCAATCGCTTCTTGGCCTTTTGGCTAAGATCAAGTGAAAATGAGTTATCAAAAATGATACTGAATGAATGTGATTTTAGTGTCTTATTTTGTCTCTCAGGAAAAAATACCCAATTATTTGACATTCTAATGGATAAATTTAAAAAAAAAACAAAACTGATGGCGACACATATAAATATCCAGGGAAAGAACTGTCCAGATTTAGAAAAAGAAACAGTAAAGATAAATGACCTATGTTGGGAGAATTCTTGATGTGTCTCAACACAACAAATGATCTAATGTGTCTGCAAGAGGATAGGGAGAAGGAAGAGAAAAGTCATAGGAAAAGATGGCGAGTGAATAACAGCAAAGGTGGAGGTATTTTATTAAATTGAATGTATAATTTAATGTCTCACTCTTGGCAATATCCTATCTATAAACTAATAATGTGTCAAGGAAAAATCAGATTAATGATTAACTTGCCTATGCTAAAATTAATTTTCAGAGATATTATATACCTTACCACATTGTGAAATTGCAAGGTAGAATATTCAATTCCAGAATTTTTTTAATATATAGTTTTAGAATACTGAATTAATCAGTGTCTATTCAGCTTTCTCAATTTATGCAGCTGAGGAAGGGAAAAAAACAATCTACAAATGGGATAATTTTAAAAGATGCATGCACCCCAGTGTTCACTAAAGGACTATTTATAATAACCAAAATGTGGAAGCAACCTAAAAGTCTATTGACAGAGGAATTGGTTCATATATGCAATGGAATATTACTCTGGCATAAAAAAGAACGAATTACTGCCATTTTCAGCAACATGGAGGTACCTAGAGAATATCACAATGAGTAAAGTCAGTCAAAGACAAATTATCCCATGATATCACTTTTATGTAGAATCTAAAAAAAACAATACAAATGAACTTATTTACAAAACAAAACTCGACTCACAGACTTTGCAAACAAACCTGTGGTTACTAAAGGGGAAGGGTGGGGAGGGGAGGATTGAGGCTTGGGATGGCACATACACACCATGGTATATGGAATAGATGGTCAACAGGGACCTGTTGGTTAGCACAGGGAAACCTATTCAATATTCTAGGATAACCTATATGGGAATGGATGTGTTTATATATATAACTGAATCACTTTGTTCTGCAGCAGAAATTAACACAACATTATAAATCAACTATACTTCAGTATACTTTTTTAAAATATCGAATATTTACCCATGTTTAAAAAATGTCTATAATGGGAATTATTTACCTGGGCTATTTTTCTGGAACTTGAAACTGAAATGACCTTTCTGACATATCAGAATTGTATGATCATCTTTGGAGTAGATAAAAATTTAAAAAATAATTCAAAGGTTCTATCAGAGCCCTGGAGTAACTATAATTTTGATCAGCTGATTTCTATTTTCTAAAAAATAATATTAAATAGCACTTGCATAATTCAAAAGTAATTTCTACACTGAAGTTGCAATACAAAACAAAGAATAATACTTGATATTTTTATGATGACAAAAGTTTTCAGATGTAAGTTTCTAAATAAAAATGTAATAAAAAATTAAAATATTTTTATTTTAATGTTTCCAAAATAATGATTTAAGCATAACATTAATTAAACTGTATTTTTAGGGGTTCTCTTGTGGAGCAGGAGGTTCAGGATCCAGCATTGTTACTACAGCAGCTTGGTTCACTGCTATGAGGCAGAGTCAATCCCTGGCCTGGGAACTTCCATACGCCTTGGGTAAAGTCATAAAATCCTCCAGTAAATTGTATTTTAAACTTTCAAACATCAATTAAAAATATGTTTATATCTCTGAAACTGATCATTTATCAAACCAGTTTACTTCACTTATTAATGTAGGTCCCAAAAGTTAACTGTGCATTTCCTACATCAAAAAAATAAATCACTAAAACAGTTAAAGGTTGCTTTCCATAGTTATTCGGCAGTTTCACCTGACTTAAACCCATGTAAGCATATCAGTTTACCTTAGTATTCCTACCAGTCAGTCACATATAACTTGCTGTTTGGTAATATTTTATTGCGTGTGCACATGTGTGAGTGGTCAAGACTCTAGGTTTCAATACTGTGTGCAAATGTCAAAACGAACAAAAGAGCACAGCACAAATGAAGCATCTCTTTTTAATAGTAGAGAAGAAAAATAAATGACAGAAGCTTAAATGTGTTACTGAATTGAAGCAATTTATTGAAAATATGAGGTCAGAAACTACTATTTAACTTAAAAGCATAAGTTGTTGACGTTTTATTATAGACACTAATGCCCTAGGAACAATTAAAAACAGGAGACTGGTCCATAGATTGAAAACCATGACAATGTCATAACTTAAAGGACTTGACAAATGAAGAAAGAATTTGACAAACCAGGACAAGAAGAAATGAATATATATGAGACCACCAGCTATTCTGGATATGAAACAAGTTCATATGCAGCATGAGAACTTAGCATTGAAGTGAGTGTGACTAAGCAAAAGGTTGGCTGCAGAAATTAAGGATTAGGTTGTAAAATGAGTAAAAATATCAGATAATTTCTTTCTTTCTTCCTCCCTTCCTCTTTCTTTCTTCCTCTTTCTTTCCCTCCCTTCCTTCTCTTTCTTTCTTTCTTCCTCCCTCCCTTCCTTCCTTCCTCTTTCTTTCTTTTCTCATTGCTGCACACCCCTCAGAATATGGCGCTCCAGGGCCTGGGATCAGATCTGAGCAATAGTTGAGACCTAAGCCACAGCTGCTGCAACATCAGAATCTTGATCCACTGTGCCCAGCAAGGGATGGAACCTTGCTTTCTAGTGTTCCCAAGGCACCTCTGATTGCAGTTCACCACAGCGGGAGCTCCTCGGGTATTTTTTTTTTTTTATCATGAAGTAGCCAAAAATTACACTGACGAATTTGCTTCAATAATGAAATTATGAAAGCTATAGCTGAATAATTTAAAAGCTAATGAAAGAGCCTTCTAATCATGCTATATTCCTATAAAATGAATGGATGGAAGAATGAATGAATCTAAAAAACATTAATGTGGTTAAGGAGAAAGTATTTTTAGATGCTATGATCAGGTTGACTGATCCTGCCCACAGGCCCACACAAAGTAAAGATAGTGAAAACTGCAAAAACTCAGCACTTAAAACATTTGCTTATATTCTTGTACATGGAAGAAAGCATGAGAAACCAAAAGAAAAGAGTTTTAGTTGGATAAATAAGCATTTGGCACCAAGAACACAAGCACAAGCTCACCACAGGGTAACCAGACTGAACTTTACGTAAAAAATAGAATTTTCAAAATTTACCTTTTCCCAAAAATGGTATTTGTGGAATAGCTATATTGCCAAGGAAATCTAGGTCTTCGGGGGAGTGAGTCACTGAAAGCATGTTTGATGAGTTGTTGGTTGCATTAAAAGAGAGCTGGAATTTGATCTTGGGGATGCTACTTATGCGACTACAAATGAGATTTAGATTTACAATGACTTTTGAGTGAATTTTCCTGTTTGGATCTTGTAATATTGCTGTTATTTAATATGTTTTAGAAATTCTTCTCCAAGATATTTATCTTCTTGCAGTTATGGGGTTTCCCTTACATTTTCTGAACAAGAAGAGTATCACTTGCTCTCTGTTACCCAAACGAAATGATGTCTGTTTTGCTGCTGTGGCTTAGTACCACGCACAGTATCAATTGACTTGTGAATTTTCAATATGGATACTCCAAATCTAAAAACACTTCTCAAATTTATTTTCAGCCAGGATTCTAGATGTGTAGAAGATGAAAACACACGAGACTGGAAAGCAGAACATTTAAAATGTTTGCAATAAATTGACTTACCTTTCCAGCATGGTTGAGGGTATTTAGTTTTATTTGGGACAAATCACACGTAATAGTGTCCTGTCCCTATTTATTTATGTATACCCTACTTCACTAGCATTTTCCTAATGCTTTATACATTCCATATGTTTTTAATACTTACTAATTTAATCCTCACAAACACTTTAGAGTCTAGGCACTACTATTACTCTCATTTTACAGACGGAAGGAACTGAAGCACAGCTGATTTCTTGATAAGGTCATGGTCACAGGGTTAATGAACAGTGAAAGCAAGATCTGAATTTAGCTTGGCCTGATCCAAAGTTCATGCTCTAAAGCACGCTACATTTTCTTCACTTTTCTAACCTCCCTAGTGGCTCCTATGGAGTAAAGTAGTGGTGCGTCAATGGAATTTCCACAAGAATTTTTAGAAGACAATTTTAGAAGAGTATCATAGAGTGTTTGCGTTTTGTTATATGCATATATGTATATAACGCAAGTGTATTATGTGTGTGTATTTATATATATATGTATACATAATATATAGCCAGAATATAATCCTAGCTATGCAGTATTTAAACCTTGAATATTTGGGAGATTCTAAAAACTCTTTAATATGACCCTTTATCCATAAATTAGCATGCATATATCATTGCTTGAAATGAAAGAATTACAATCAATATAGTAATTGGTTACAAAGTTGCTTGCAAAAAAAGACACTCTTAAGGAAATCTAGGATTAGTGACTTCACAGGGCTGAGATTCAGTGCCGAGCCAATTGACAAGAAAATATAAAACACTAGTAATCCATTGCATGCAGTGACAAAATATTTACCATAATTTTTACCTACAGTTGCCTAAAATGAATTCCTATTGAGAGCTAAGCTTTAACAGATGTAGTGGTATTATGACCGATGAGCATGGCAAGTTTCTGACTATGCTTGCAAAAATGGTGAGCAACTCAAGATTTAAATAACCATCTCAAAGGCTGGTGAGAATACAGAAATATTCTTTTTCAATAAACTAATCACATCTTTTTAATGGCAAAATTCATATAAGTATAAGTTTAAAAATAAAATCTAACCCTTCAGTTTGGTGAATTATGGCACTGCATTAGTTTCCTAGGGCTGCCTTAACAAAGTTCTAAAAGAGTGGGTAGCTTAAGACAACTGAAATTTATAGTATCCCAGTTCTGGAGGCTAGAAGTCCAAGATTAAGATGTTAACAGAGTCATGTACACTCTGGCAGCTCTGGAACAGAATCCCTCCCTGCTTTTTCTAGTTTCTATCATTTGACAGCAATCTGGTATTCTTGGCTTGTAGACACATCACTCTAGTCAAATGACTGGCTTCTCCCTGTATCTCCGCAATGCATTCCCTTTATACATGCCTGTCTCTGTGCCCAAATCCGCCCCCCCCCACTTTTATTATAAGGACAACAGTCACATTAAATTAGAGCTCATCCTAATATGCTCACTTTAACTTCATTCTCACTGTGCAGTACCTATTTCCAAAAAAGATCATATTCTCAGGTACTCAGAGTGAGGGCTTCAACATAAATTTTTGAGGTCCACAATTCAATCCATAATAGGTGCATACCCAGTATACAGTCTTTTAAATATGTTAAAATTAGGATGCTTATTAAAGGAAAGTGGGTAGTGAAATCTGGAAACAGATCCTTTGATAGGATTCAAGTGACACTGACATGGTTCCTAAAACCCCTCGAAAAACTTCTGCCAAAATATAAGACTGTTCTTGCTTTTTTTTTTCAAATAAATATAATGAATCCACATGAGCAAATAATACTTATGATAATGCAAACTCCACTCACACTACTTTTTTATCTTCCTTTATTCCCACCAGACCCATAATAAGCATCACATTCAAGATGCTTGAGGGTTAAACTGCAAAGCCAAAACTTAGATAAAATGGTTTACACATCAACACAATCCCGAGATTTAGCTTATACATTCAGGCCAGGAGCCTAGGAGTTATGTTTGGATTCGTGGAGGTGGATATATGGAGAGGAAAATAATACAATAGTGTATTAGGCCACATTTATTAATGTGGAACACCTGCCAGAAATCTGTTACTAATCTACTAGGTTGAGAAACTAGGAGTGGTTTTAATTGCTAGTCCATTTATTGGCTTCATCTGGAAGTTACTGGTGGTTGAAATTCCATGATAAAATATAGAGGAAGACATCCAAACACTTTGAGAATTGAAATGCTGTTGCTCATGGATTGTATATGATACAATATTCACTCCCTAGCTATGTCCCTGGAAGAATCCACAGAACACTCTGTATTTCCCAAAGCCCTGAGAATAACATTGATGAACAGAATATCAACCTTCCAATTCCTTGAAAACTGTTCTATTTGTTACAGAGGAAATGCTACCATGGAAACAAATTCTCTTCCTGGATTTGATTGATGGATTCCTGGAGTGGCAAAAACAAAGCAAAAACACAAAATTGCTAAAGTAATGATATCTTGGTTACTCT
This sequence comes from Phacochoerus africanus, assembly GCF_016906955.1. Taxonomy (NCBI): domain Eukaryota; kingdom Metazoa; phylum Chordata; class Mammalia; order Artiodactyla; family Suidae; genus Phacochoerus; species Phacochoerus africanus. Next base: position 26,870,610 of record NC_062553.1, read on the forward strand.
AACAGCCAACTACCTCCATTTGTAATCAGAATGTCAACTTCACAAATCTTTGGCCAAATGATGGTATTATACCCAGGACTAAGTCACACTAATATCTTCTTTGATTTACCTAACTGGAATTGGGGGAGGGGGTAGGAGGGAATCCTCTAATTCTGGAGACTACTTTGAACCTCTTTTAATGGTTATGATGGAATTCCCAGCCCTGAGTCAAGTCACAGATACAGAATTCCCAAAAGAAGGTGAGGCTGGGTTCTATTCTGGAAGAAACCTAAGAGAACTCTGTAAGTACATTTTCCTTCCAGCCATCCCCAATGAACCTGTAATCATGTATCAGAGAAAAATACTTACTGGGGAAAGCACATTTTGGAACAATTTTGGAGCTGACACTAATCCTTGGGAACGAAGAATTCTACCACTGTCCAACAGCAAATAGGGTTTATGTGGCTCAGCTGACAAATGATTCATAAACAGCTCAGCAGACCTGAGAAATTGCTCTATAGTAATTTCCTCAGTTTTACATTTATAATTTTAGACTTATTTCATTAAATAATTGCAGCTTCACAGGAAAATGCAGAGTGTACACAGAGGTCCAGTGTACAGTTTACCTAGTTCTCCCAATGGTGACATATTACATAATCATAACCAGGAATTTTATGTTGGCACAATATGTGTGTATAGTTCTATGACATTCATTATATATAATTAAGTACATCCAAGATAAAAAACTGTCCCATTTAAAAATTTTAAAAAGGTTCTCCCTTACGATGTCTTTGTAGTCACATTCACCTCCAACCCCTCTCACCATCCCTTACCCTTGGCATCCACAAAATCCACCTCTATCATCTGAAATTTTGACATTTCGAGAATGTTATATAAATTAAATTGAGACTACTGGTTCATAAACAGGTCCAGTATATTTTGTTGAAATAGCCAGATATGAAACAACTTAAAGAATTCCATTAAAAGTTCTTGAAAGGCATTTTCCTCCCCAATCCTTTTGGAGAGCAGTACTGCAAGAAGAGGAAGGAGACTTTTCTTCCCTTTCCTTTTTTTTTATATTCTTTTCTAAAGTTATATTTTGTTGAAACAAAATACCTATCATTCTGTAAGTTTTAAACAGACAATTTAAATATATCCAGGTTGGGGTTTGATTATTCAGATCAGAGTGTCCCCCACTGCTCTGCCACTCCGCTGCTCCCTAAACTAAGCTGCTCCTTGTTTCCTTAGTTCCCAGTCACAAAAATCACTGTGTTCTCCTGTCCCAACCCTCCCTTTCTTCAGACCTCAGCCCACAAACCTCATTTCCCCTCATTTTCTGGTTTTTCTTTGCCTTTTCAGCTTACACACGCCCCTTTCTTTGCCAAGCGCTGACAACCTGCTTCAGCACAGCCTCACCTAAAACCTGCGCGGTGCGCCTGGTGGCGCGCGCGGTGCGGTGCGTGGGGAGTGCGTGGTGCACGGGGAGGACGCCGTGCGTGCGGTGCGTGTTGGTGCGCGTGTTGAGCAAGTGATGTTCGTGGTGCGCGTGCGTGGGAAGGCGCAGCGAGACTTGTCGGGTCAAAATCCCTGGGAAGTCAGTTCACTTCTGCCACGTATATAACGACACAGGCGGGTACTCCACGGTGATACAACTGTCGTGCCATTAGATCCGTGATTCTGGAAGAACCGACTACCCTCTGGCTGATGGAGTTACTTATAAACAGGTAGGGAAGAGAAAGATGGGGTCCAGCCTTCAGCCTATGTGTGTCTGGGATGAAGTGGAGAATTTCCTCGCCCAAGTCAAGACTATAAATCTTATAAGTAATAAAAAGAAACTTTACTAATCCATTCCCAAGGCAATAGTCTGCATCTCTTAAGCCCAAGCTCCCCATCCATCCCACTCCCTCTCCCTCCCCCTTGGCAACCACAAGTCTATTCTCCAATGGAAAAAATAAAAATCATTATATTAAAAAAAAATAATGTGACTGGGTCCCTTTGCTGTACAGTAGAAAATTGACAGAACACTGTAAACTAAAATGGAAAAAATAAAAATCGTTTTTAAAAAAGGGAAAAAAAAAAAGAAACATTACAAACCAGAAGGTTATGGAAAACTTACCCGATATGTGCCTTGAGATAGTTATGTAACTGTTTAGGAAAAGTAGAAAACAGATAAACCCCTCATTTGGCTCTCAGTCTCATGACTTACTAACAATGCATCTTGGTGACAAATTGAGATTATAATGGAGTAATTCAGCCGTATAAAAATGGAATCAGGCAGTCGCTGAGGATCTGGTTTCAAAGACTTCCTGCATCACTGAGAACTTGATCTGTCTGTGAACTATACCAGACCCCCTTAGAATATATACCACCACCAGCCTTATTCAGGACAATATCTGCAAGCTGCAACAGTATGGTCTCAAGGTTACCCCTTGTAACTATGCAACCGTTTCAAACTCCAACTAATCCTGGTTTAGCAAGGGTCCTGGCTTCTTGCCAGCTCCAATTATAATGTTTTATTTTGTTTTTTTTTTGTATTTTTAGGGCTGCACCCATGGCATATGGAGGTTCTCAGGCTAGGGGTTGAATCAGAGATGTAGCAGCCAGCTACATAGCCACAGCAACATGGGATCCCTAACCCACTGAGCGAGGCCAGGGATCAAACCTGCATCCTCATGGATACTGGTTAGGTTCATTAATCACTGAGCCATGATGGAAACTCCTCCAATTATAATTCTTGAGAACAACTTACGTTACTGTGACCTTGCAGCTTTTGACTTTATAAGCTTCCCCAATTTTGTAATCTGGTGGAACACAGTTCAAGTACTTCTCAAATCTGTATCTCCCCGACTGCAGTCCTAACCTAACAAACCCCCAGTAAATCCCTCTTCATTTCAATCAGGTCTCCGTTTCTGAAATTTTGGTGAACATAGCTGACAGAGATACCAGAATCCAGAGTAACTCCCCTCAGCTGTGCAGCACCTACTCAGACTCAGCATATGATCTCCAGTACTTACAGTAACCCATGGAACCCATTGTGTCCAGCCTTCTCTTCAGCTGCATCAGAGCCTCAGGGTGAGTTCTTCTGGATCCGAACCTCCCATTTGGTTGAGGTTCAGGTCTTTATTTGAGGGTTTTTGTTAATTTTTTCTCCCTCAAGTTTCGGGTTCAAGGTTTTTTCTGCCTTTTGATTCAGATTTTCTGTCCTCACCACTTGGAGAGAGATTTGTGTTTCAGATTTTCTTTCTACTTTTGGTGAGTTTTCAGAATAATAGGAAGTTCTTATAGCAAAAATACAAAGAAAGATGAACCCTTCCTGTAAGTTCTTATCTAAATGGGCCCATTTAATCCAAGAGGATTTAAACTGACATTGGCCAAAGTTTGCAGTTAATAGATGCAAACTATTGCCTTTGGAAAGGACAAGCAATGAGATCCTGCTGTACAGCACTGGGAACTATATCTAGTCACTTATGATAGAGCATGATAATGTGAGAAAAAAGAATGTATATGTATATATGTGACTGGATCACCTTGCCATACAGCAGAAAATTGACAGAACGCTGTAAACCAGCTATAATGGAGAAAACAAAAATCACTATAAAATAAAAAATAAATAAAAGCAAAGTAGGGAGCTTTTGAAATTCCCAAATTAGTTTATCTTCGTAAACAACTATAAAAAAATATCAAAACCAGACAAGACGAGTTGGAAGCACATTTTAATTGGTATCTAGAGGTGTCCAAACTTAACACTGAGAAAATTACTTGCCTCTTAGATGTAAAGTAAAAGTTGACTCAAATTGTTTCTAAATTTAAGAAATCAAATGAACTGGCTCACTCCTTACTTCTTCCTCCCAAATTCTGCACTTTTCCCATCCCTTTACCTACTCACCTCTTTCTGATGAAAGGTACCTTGACTGTGAGCAAGCAGTGTATAGGGTTTTGAAGGCAGGAAACCATATGATTAGGTATAGTTTAATGCCAGTGAAATCTTGATTGGGGAAATAGATTAAAAGATAACTTATTATGTAAGTACAAATATAAATATATATATATGAAATATATTTGCTATACATAGATCAGTGATGAGCTTGTGAGACAGTACCGTGAACTAAGGAGTACATTTATCCAATTTTGAGCAGTTGAGATTAAAAGCAAGGGTAATCTAAACTATATATGTATATACATATATAGATACATATACACACACATTTTCTATTATGTGGCTTGAATATAAAAAATTAAAAACAGTAGTTCCCATCGTGACTCAGTGGTTAACGAATCCGACTAGGAACCATGAGGTTACGGGTTCAATCCCTGGCCTTGCTCAGTGGGTTAATGATCCGGCATTGCCGTGAGCTGTGGTGTAGGTTGCAGACATGGCTCGGATCCCAAGATTGCTGTGGCTCTGGTGTAGGCCGCGGCTACAGCTCCGATTGGACCCCTAGCCTGGGGACCTCCATACGCCAAGGGAGCGGCCCAAGAAATGGAAAAAAAAATTAAAATCATCTTTATAATAGCATCCTAAAACATGAAATACTTCAGGATTAATTTAACAAAACATATGACTTGTGTAGTAAAAATTGTGAAACATTGCTGAGAGGAAAAAAGCCTAAGTAAAGAGAAATACATGCCATATAGATTGAAATCCAATATTGTGAAAATGTCAGTTCTCTCCAGATGTATCTGTCAGTGTGGTTCAGTCCCAATCCATATCTCAGTAGGTTTTTGAAAATGTAAACTGACAAGCTGATTCAATGATTTTTCTAGAAATTCAGAGGATCTGTAGTTAGAAGTAAAATTGGATCTATTTATTTTTACCTTGTTAGATAATAAGTAAAAGACAATTATTTTCCAAAGTTGTACCAGTTTCAGCATTTGCCAGAGAGTCCCCATTGCTTGTAACTTTCTTGTTAATACACAACAGGGTCAGACTTAAATTTTGTTAATCTGATAGATATGTAATAGTATCTCTTTGTCATTTTCACTTGCATTCCTCTGATTTCTAATGATACTACACATCCTTTTCAGTTTATTGGCCATTAGACTTTCTTTTGGGGGGTTGCTTTTCTTTGTAGTAGATACATAAACCTCTAAAATCTTTCATAACTTAGTATTTTGTTTGTTATACGTGCCATCAATAATTATTGTCACAATAATACTGCATAACAAACAAAAATCAGTCTTTGGTGGCATACAACATAAACACACATTTACCTCATCAGTTTGAGAGTTGACTACCTAAGCTAGGCTCATTTTATGGCTTTCTTAGTCTTTGCTGGGTTCACCTACACATCTAGCAGTACGATGGGATTTTATCTATTAAATATGAAATAGTATGTACTAACTGGTAATTGTTTTTAATTATGTCATCCATGAATTTAGCAAAAAATATGTATTTTTAACCTATTATATATTAGTAGGGAAAATGAGGAATGTAAAAAGTTATACATGTCAAAATCTTTGCCCTCAGTTATTATCTAGAAGAAGAGATATATAGGATATATGTTAAATATATGCCCCCAAAGAAACTCTTGTACATACATATACAGCAGATATAGTTTCTTTAGGGCATATATTTAACATATATCCTATTTATGTTAATATTTACTATATAACATTTATATCCTACATATGTAGATATTACTATATATTATTATATATAGTAATATTTAGTGTTTATATATATATATATATATATATATATATAGTAGAATGTTCATAGCAGCATTGTTTATAATAAAAAACACTGGGATTCAACAAAAGATCTGTTGGTATAGCCATTCATCAAAATACTATACAACAGGAGTTCCTGTTGTGGCGCAGTGGAAGTAATCCAACTAGGAACAATGATGTTGCAGGTTCGATCCCTGGCCTCGCTCAGTGGGTTAAGGATCTGGTGTTGTCATGAGCTGTGGTGTAGGTTGCAGACGCAGCTCGGATCTGGTGTTGCTGTGGCTCTGGCGTAGGCCGGCAGCAACAGCTCTGATTAGACCCCCAGCCTGGGAACCTCCATATGCCACGGGTGAGGCCCTAAAAGGACAAAAAGACAAAAACAAACAAACAAACAAAAAACTATACAACAGTAAAAATGATCAAGCCACAAAACTGAATCATGGTAATTAAATTTCACAGAGAAATTGTTTAGTATAATAGCAGTCACAGAGGAATAAAACAGTGTATTTATTTTAAGTAAAAATTTAAAATACGGAAATTTAAAACGATGAATTTATACATAGGTATAAAAACTTTAAAGTAAAAAAGTGAGACTAACCATCTCAAAATTCATAATAGTGACAGTAGATAGGAAAATGCTGTGGAATGTGTCAAGTGTTTCTAAGTTACTGTAATTCATATTTCTTAACCTGAGTCATATATGATTTATAGATAACCAAAAAGAAACAATGGAGGTACTCACTGACATTCTTCTCCTAAATAAAATTGTAGAGGAAAATTCCATTTCAGGTAAGAAAAAATAAAAGAAATTCAAAGGGTATAGATTAGGTTCTTTAAAATAAAAATACTTTTTTGCTTTTTAGGGCCGCCCCTGGGGCATATAGAGGTTCTCAGGCTAAGGATCCAATCAAAGCTACAGCTGCCAGCCTACACCACAGCCATAGTAATGCCAGATCCCAGCTGCATCTGCAACCTGTACCACAGCTCAGAGCAATGCCAGATCCTTAACCAACTGAGCAAGGCCAGGGATCGAACCTGCAACCTCATGGTTACTAGTTGGATTCGTTGCCTCTACACCATGATTGGAACTCCTAAAATAAAAATAAATTTTGAGTATTTAACTACCTGACTTCAAAATTCAAAATCTAGAGAAATTAAGACATACTGTATTTATATGAGTAGACAAAATATTGGATATATCTGATTCCAGAATCTTGGATCTCATCATTATGCTTATAAATAGTTATACCTTTAATTCATTTAATTATGTAATTTGACTGTTTTACAAGTAAGGTTATTGTTTGTTGTATATTATTTTGTGTTTTATTGTATGTGAAATAATGTACACTTGAAGCTGAAAAAAATAGTATACAAAATAAATCAATGGAACAAAGTAGAATTTCTATAAATAAACCTATGTATATATGATCAAATGATTTTTCAGCAAATGCCAAAGCAGTTCAGTGGGAAATTAAGTTTTCTTTTTCTAAAAGTGTTCTGGAAACATTTGTATATCCATATGAGGGGGAAGGACAGAAATTTAAATCAACACCTCTCATCACACAGAAATACAATTTCAAGATCAATCACAGACCTAATCATTCAAACTAAAGCTATAAAATCTGGGAAAATATTTTCATGATTTTTGTGGATACACATATATCTTTTAAGAAATATCCTAGAGGGCACTAACCATTAAAAGTTTTTTGATATATTAGACCTTATCAAAAGTTAAAATTTTGGCTTTTGGCCATTTCATGAGCCACTCTCATGGCATTTGGAGGTTCCCAGGCTAGGCATCGAATCAGAGCCATAGCCGCCGGCCAATGCCAGAGCCACAGCAATTTGGGATCCAAGCCGCATCTGCAACCTACACCACAGCTCACAGCAATGCCGGATCATTAACCCACTGAGCAAGACCAGGGATTGAACCCGCAACCTCCTGGTTCCTAGTCGGATTCGTTAACCACTGAAACATGACAGGAACTCCAAAAGATAGTATCTTAAAACTATGTAAGCCATTGATTAGGGGAAATATTTAAATATATCAGTCAAAGGACTAGTTTCAAGAAACAAACAAAAAACCCAGCTAGAATTCAATAATAAAATGACAACTCAATTTAAAAATGGGTATAAGACTTGAATAGATACTTTACAAAATAAGTATATGGCCAATAAGCTTATGAAAAGGTACTCAACATCATTAGTCATTAGAGAAATTCAGATTAAAACTATTATGAACATATGACTGCACAATTACTAGAATGACTCAAATGGAAAGTTGGAGACCATATCATCTATTGCAAAGGATGCAAAGCAACTGGAACTTTCATACATTACTGTTGGGTTTCTAAAATGATATAGCCATCCTGGGAACCATCGATAGTTTCTTAAAATTTAAACTTACATGTACCCTATGCCTCACTACTCAATTCCTAGAGAAATGAAAATGTGTGTTTATAAAAACCTTACACAAAAAAGTTTATCAAAGTTTTAATCTAAGTTAAAGCTAGAAACAGCTCAAATGTCTATCAACTTGTGAAAGGGTAACAAAATTGCAGTATATCGTTCAGTGGAACACTAGTGGGCTAGGAGAATGTACCTAGATATTTTGTTTGACACTAGTATAGATGTTGCTGTGAAGGCATTTTTAGATGAGATTGGTATTTAAATCAATAGACTTTAAGTAAAGCAGATTTTCTCCCACAATGTGTATGGGCCTCATTCAATCAGTTGAAGGCTTTAAAAAAGCAAAGATGGACAACTCCCAGAATTCCTAGGAATTTTGCCTGTAGTCTGTCTTGCGACTTGAACTGCAACATCACCTATTCTCTGGGTCTCCAGTCTGCTAGCCTACAACTGGACAAGCCAATTCCTTAAAATAAATTATTATCTTAGCCCTAAGTACCTATTATATATGCAATTATATATATATATATATATATATAATTATCATTATCATACACACACATCATATTGGTTCTCCAGTTTCTGTAGAGACTAATACGGATTTTGGTACCAGAATTACTTTCAGAGGAGCAAAATCTTAAGGATACATTTTCTGAATTGGCTTTGGGGATTCTGGAATTGTTTCTCTGGCTTGTTACATTTAAAAATGCTAAGGACTCTGTTTCCAGTAGTAAAGAGAGGACTGATGGTCCCTAGTATGACTTGGCAGTAGAGATATGCAAAATATCACCACTGGATACTCCAAATCAAATATTTTGTAAAAGGCAAGCATCTAGCTGGCCATATAGGTAATACTTTTGGACATTTTTGTCAAACAAATAGGAGAATGGCCAGTTGTTCGTAATTCCACTAGGCAAAGTGAATTGGGAGAAAAAAAGATAAGTTTAGGGATTCAACTTCCCTGTTCAGATGCTGTGCAGATAACCTTAAAGCTACTTCCCCAGAAAGAGTCCCTTATTTCTTATAACCCTAGAGACGAGATTACTAAAAACCACACCTGGTGTCTTATCCCACAAGTGTATGAATCATAACCAAATTGAATTCCCAACCTTTCATGATATTTAATGTTAAAATGAATTTATTGATCAAGAAGAAATGGGATCCTTAAAACTAAAATGGGGCATTTGAAAAGATGCTGATGAAGTTGAGGACACTGAAACGTTAAATTCCAATAAGCCTTCTTTGCTTATAGAATTAGGCAAACTACCCCCTTTCTCTGCTTTGCTTGAGAAAACTTAAATGGCCTCCCCTGAGGTATTTGCCTTTCAAGACACTGCTGATTCTCCTCAGCACCCACCTCAGCATCACTCTCTTATTATTTTTTTTCTTTCTCCTGGGCCAATATCTAGACTCAGGGCTTAGCAGACCCCCTCAAGGTGAGCCACGCATACAGGCACTATACTCCAAAATAACTACCTGATTTTTCCAATTTATACAGACAGAAGTCCAGGAAATATGTATAGGATTGAATATTAAGCATGTTTGATAATGGTGGAAGAAACATTAAGTTGGATCAGTTTAAATATGAACCCTTCCATTAAGCAGGGATTCTGGATTTAATGTTGCAACTTGGGGTGTTAGACAGATCACTACAATTTTGTTTGACTGAGTAGGCTGGTTAACTGAAACAAACCCCAAAAGATGACCCACTGCAAATAAACTAAAATGCTAGACCTCCCTTTGGTAATTCTAGAGGAAAGGATACAAAGACTTAGCAAGATTATAATGTTGGAATGGATTCATCACTTAAAATCCATCCTGGGAAGGTGTAGGGACCATACATACATTTACCATGACTGTGAAAAATAAATTTGCAAAGGAAGTCTCAGCATCACAGATCCTCAGCTCTGATTGTTCTTGTATGTCACAAATTACAGCAGAAATCACTGCCACTGGATTGAGAAGCGTGATTGAAATGGCGTAATTAAACACAGGGTGACAGGAGCCAGGTGGTGGCACTCCATTGCCAAAATTAAGATAGGCGTGATTACCATGATCTACAATAGCGTCAACATAGCAACTTGAGTTGTCCAACTTGCAGAGAGCTATGGTGTTGGTGAGTTGATCGCAGTGTCCCTGGGAATGAAGTAGATGGGAAGCCTACTAAATTCTTTCTTGAATAGTATAAGGGAAAGGGTTCTAGATCAAAGAACAAAGTTCTAACTTGAATCATAAAAAAAAAAGTCTTGGTCTCACAATAACTTCCCAGACTCAAGCAGGTTTGTGGTTCTAAAATACCTTGAATAAAAGGGTGCTCTTGAAAAAGAACTTTGCTACACTCCTAAAAATTTATACCATTAATCGTTTACCCACCCTTCCCTATAGGGACCTGTGACTTTTTCTAGAGTGACTGTTCATTGGAGAAAGGGAAATAATCAGAATTTTCAGAGATTATTGGACCTTGGCTCTGACTGATGCTAGTTCCAGATAACATAAGGTATCACTGTGGTCCACCAGTCAGAGAGTAAGGCCTTATGGAGGTCAGGTAATCAATGGAGGTTTAGCTGAGGACCATTACACAAAGAAGCTGGGAAGTTCCTGAACCTATGCTGTGGTTATAGTTCTGGAATGCATCATTGTCATAGACATAAATGGCAACTAAAAGAATCCCTTCATATATTCTCTGACCTGTGGACTGAGGTCTATTATTGGGAAAGTCCAAATTGAAACCGTTTAGAACTGCTTCTACTCATAAAAATAGTAAACCAAAAGCAATACCAAATTCCTGGAAGGTTTGCAGAAATTAGTGCCACCTTACTAGTGCCACTTGAAGAATGCAGGAGTGGTGACCACATCCCCATTCAGCTTTCCTATTTAGCTTGTGAAGAAGACAGATGGATCTTAGAGCATGGCAGTGGGTTATTGTAAGCTTAACCAGGTGGTGATTATAATGCACCTGCTGTAACAGATGTGATTTAATTGCTTGAGCAAATTAACACATCCCCTGGTACTTGGTGTGGAGCTATTGATCTAACACATGTCTTTTTCTCCATTTCTGTCTATAAGGCCCATGAGAAGCATTTCATTTTCAGATGATAGGGCTTGCAGTGTATCTTCACTGTCCTACCTCAGGAGTGTATCGATTCTCCTGCCTTGTGTCACAGTTTAGATTACAGGGATCCTGATTTCCTTTTGATTCCACAAGATATAAAACCGGTCCATTACATTGATAATATTATGCTGACTGAACCTTGTGAGCAAGAAGTAGCATTAACTGTAGACTTATTGTTAAAATATAGGCATGTCAGAAGATGGGAAATTAATCTGCAAAAATTCAGGGGCTTCCACCTCAGTGAAATTTTGAGGATCCCATTAACATGGAGCATGTTGAGATGCCCCTTCTAAGGTGAAGCATGAATTACTGTATATGGCCTCTACTGCAACAAAAAGAAAGCACAACACCTAGTAGGCCTCTGGATTTTGGAGACTGCATGTTCCTTAATTGGATGTGCTGCTCTGATATATTTACTGAGTGATCCAAAAATCTTCCAGTTTAGAGTGGGGCCAAGAATAAGCTAAGACTCTACAACATACTCAGAAGGTGGTTCAAACTCCTCTGCTACTTGGGTCATAAGATCAAGTGATGCCTGAAGTGCCAGTGACAGATAGGGAAGTTGTCAGGAGCTTTTCAGGCCCCTGTGAATAAACAGGAGCACAGGCCCTTGGGAAATTGGAGCAAAGCCCTGCCATCCTCTGTAGATAACAACTCTCCTTTTGAAAAACAACTTTTAGACCTTTTCTGGGCCTGAATAGAGACTGAAGGCTAATGCATGGGCACCAAGTTACCTTCCAGCCTGAGCTCTGATCAAGAACTGGGTATTACCTGACACATCAAGTCATAAAGTTGGGCATACACACCTGCACCCCATCATTAAATGGAAACTATTTATGTAAGATTAGACTCAAGCATGTGCTGAAGGCATAACTTTATATTAAGAATTGGCTTAAATACTTATGATCCCTACTCCTGCTACACTTCCTTCCCTCTTCTAGTCCAAACCTATAGCTTCATGGGGTATTCCCTACAACCAGTTGATGGAAAATAATAGAAAACTCAGGCCTGGTTTACAGATGTTCCTATATGAAATGTGGTACCTCCTAGAAATGGACAGCTCCAACTACAACCCCTTTCTGGAACATTTCTAAAGGACAATTGAAAGGAAATCCTCTCAGTGAGTAGAATTTTAAGGAGTACTTATGGTTCATTTTGCTTGGAAGTAGAAATAGTCAGGCATACAATTATATTCTGGTTTATGGGATATGGCCAGTGATTTGGCTTGGAAGAAACATATTTGGAAAATTGGTAGCAAGGAAATCTGCAGAGGAGGTATGTGGATGGAGCCCTCTGAATGGGCAAAATATATGAAATAGTTGTAACCCATAAGAATACTCACCAAGCAATGACTCCAAAAAATTACTTTAACAATTTAGTGGGTGGGATGATCTGTTTTTTGTGGGTACTAATCTCCTTCCCTAGATCCTCTTGTCATTTCCCAAAAGCTCATCAACAAAGTGGTTATGTTGGAAGGAATGGGAATTATGCACAGGATCAGCAACATGGGATTCCACTCACCAAAGCCAACCTGGCTAGAGCCACTGTTGAGTACCAGTCTGCCAGCAGCAGAGACTGACATTGAATCCCTCATATGGCACCATTAACAAGGGTTATCAGCCAGCTGTCAGGTGGCAGGTTGATTGCCTTGAAAAACTTCCATCATGGGAGGGACAGGAAATTTGTTCCTACTGAAATAGACACTTACTCTGGACATGCATTTTCTTCCTCTGCCTGCAAAACCACCGCTTGCTGACTTATAGAATGCTTTAACTACTTCCATGTTATTCTACACAACATTGCTTCTGATCAAGGAACTCACTTCACAACTAATAGGGTCACAATGGGTCCAAATTCATGGAATTCTCTTGTCTTACCATGTTCCCTACCATTCTAAAGCAGCTGGATTAATTAAAATGGTGTAATAGCTTTTGAAGTTTCAGTTATACAGTCAAGTATGTGGCAGTACCTTTCCAGGCTCAGGCAATGTCTTTCTGGAGGTTGAACATAGTCTAAATCAGTATAGCTACAACACATGGGTTCAGAAACCAAGGGGTGGAAATGGGAGAAGTAACACTCACTCTTATCCCTAGTGATTTCATTAGTTTAAAAAATTGCTTTTTGTTCCTGCAGCCTTATGCTTTACGAAACTAGGGGTCTTAGTTCTAAAAGGAAGGAGGCTTTTCTCAGGAGGCACAATTATTCCATTGAACCAGAAGTTAAGGCTGCCACCTTGCTACACGACTCTGAATCAACAGGCCAAAAAGAGTATTACTGTACTGACTGAAATATTTAGTCCTAACTCTCAAGAGGAAATTGGGCTACTACTACACAGTGAAGATAAGGAAAATGGTGTCTGGATTACAGAGATCTCTTAGGGTACCTCTTAGCATTACCTTGCCCTGTGATTAAAAGTCAGGGGAAAATACTACAACAACCAAATCCAGGCAGTAACACCAATGACCCAGACCCTTTGACGATGGGTAAATAACCATGATGATCAGCTGAGGTGCTAGATGAAAGCAGAGAGTATACAGAATGGGTAGTGGAAGAAAGTAATGATAAATTCCAGCTACAACCATGTAGCAGGTTACAGAAATGAAAACTAGAATAGTTATGAATATTTCTTTTGTCTTTATTATAAAAATGTTATATATACATATAGAACATAACTGTTTTCTTTCCTCTCTTATTCTTCTATCATATAAAAGAGAATATACTAACTTGATTTCATAATATTTAAGTGTTAATTTTATGACGTAGTATTTGAGTTATTACAGGATATCAAGAATAAAAGTAAGGACACAGGGACTTTGCACCCTCTTCTAGGGAGAGGGTAGTGCATTTTCATAATTTTCAGGACTGTTATATCATGCTAGGCAGAAACATAATCTTTTTTTTTGTATTCCTTTGGGGATTTACAATGGTTTAATGTAATATGTACAGGTGCTAAGCTAACAAGGATGGACCTATGTTGGTTAAGTTCATGTGTCAGCTTTACTGGGCTGTGGCATTCAGATATTTGAAAAAACATGTCTGATGTTTCTGTGAAAGTATTTTTTTGGTTGAGATGGACATTTAAATCAGTAAACTGAGTAAAACAGATTAGCTTCCATAATATGGGTAGGCCTCATCCAATCAGTTGAAGTAAAAGAGCAACCTCCCCCTGAGGAGGAGGGGATTCTGCCAGCTACTTCCTTGAGGACTCAAGAATGGCTGGTTCAGTCCAACAGGTACAGCATCCTGACCATTGGAGTTTCTGGATGAATACAAGGATAAATGGAGGGATAAGGTAAGGAGAAAATTACATATATCAATTATTACCTTGGGACTTATTTCAGAAAGGAGAAATGTTAGTGCTAATCAGTTGTGTTATTTCATTTGTTATGTGCATATTTATATTTGTTAATCAATTTTCCCTTATTTACAATCTCACCGGATTGCAGCTGAATTTAGGAAGAAAGATACAATGACTGCTGAAACATTATGTCTTAACTTCAGGCAAAAGGGCAAGTAGATTTAATCTTTATGAAGTAAAGTGGTATTTTGTTAGACAAGGATGTAATTTTGTTGCTGTTGTTATTTTTTGTATGGTGACTCTGTACATGGATATTGGTATTGAGTGGATATGGATATTGAGTACTCAAACTGGTGAAGTATATTCTATGGATTAGCTCGGTATGTACTCTTCTCCTTCAACCTTGTCTTTCAGTAAAACAGTATTTCTAAGCCTTCCTTGCCATTAGGGCAGGGTTCTATATGTGCTTTAGGTTAGGGCAAGCAATAGCCCCAACATAAGACTTGGAAAGAAGACATGGGCAAGGTGGAACACTGGAAGTGAGTGGGGAGACGTGTATTTCTTCTGTGTATATTGCTAGAACTGTTTGTTTCTTTTTTTTTCAAATCTGGTGATTAAATCTGGCCACTATTTGGTTGATAGCATCCCAAGGGGTGGGGGAAATAGCATGGTAGTAGTGATTTTCTGATAGAAGAGTTTTGTAGTAGGGATTTGGTTTCAAGTGACCAGATGATTAAAAACATGTAACCACATTATGAAACACTGGACTCTGCCCTGCCCCTAAGGCAGTGAGTTGTGGACGATACATGTTCTGAGATAAAGAATCATCACATTCATACCAAGCAAGAGGAGAAATTCTTATACTCCTAGTCCACATTTATATCAACCTATAAACATTTTTGCATTAGAAGAGTTTTATCTGAAACATATATTCTATTTTAAGAATTTCACTAAAATCAGTAGATCTTCCATTTTGACTCAGCTTTGTTAAATATATAATTTGCAAATAAAAAAGCACAAATTCTCATGGAATGATAGATGCTCATTGTTACTCTTTATGACAGATTCTATTTTTTTGTACTTGCCATTGAAATAAGTATATTTATGTAATTTTCCAATAAAATAACTGTACTAAGACATATCAATTGCACATTTAAAATAAATTAAAATGGCCGAGAACTGTAACTCTGAAAAGAGGCATTCTGACAGAAATAGCAAGTCACCTTTAAATGGAGTGGTTCTAGTAAGAACAGCTATACTTGTTTGGAAAAATGAAAATTTCTTCTAAGCAGTATTTCAACTGAAATATATTTTGGTGGTCACATATTCATCATTTAATAATTCACAGTATTTTCTTTTATGAGTTTTTTTGGACCTATACATTGTCAAGAATCAAATTCTTGATAATTAGCCATTCTTGAATTTTTTCCCATCATAGTTTAGCTACTATTTTACAGTTGAATTCTACTGACGAGAAAATATATTTGAAAAGTTTTTAATACTTTGGAATTTA
The DNA here is from genome assembly GCF_016906955.1 of Phacochoerus africanus. NCBI lineage: Eukaryota > Metazoa > Chordata > Mammalia > Artiodactyla > Suidae > Phacochoerus > Phacochoerus africanus. The sequence continues at coordinate 26,886,591 of NC_062553.1, forward strand.
TTGAAGCAATTTTCATGGCTTAGACTAAGATAAATTTTAAATATTACCTTAAAATATTTAAATTTTGTTATCGTTAGGTGCCGTGTCCTGTGTATGTTGAATAAATCATTTGTCACTTTTGATTTCCAGATCTCTGTGTCAAAAAAGATTTCTCTTCTTTTTCTGTATCATCCATTGTGATAGGTGTTTTTCAAATCTCTTATTATTTCTTTCTTTAATGCTCATCATTCCATTAATACATTTTGGAATAATATCATTAGTTGCATTCAAATGTATGCAACATGTTATCTTCCTAGGAGACTGGCCCATTGCTATTATGAGGCATCCCTTTTTATTCTTTTTAAAAATTAAACTATAGTTGATTTATGAGGTATGTTAACCCTTTTTATTCTTAGTAGTGTTTTTTTCTTTAAAGTTGTTCTGGCCAATATTATAATAATTCTTCTAGATTTATATTGGTGTTTGTTCTCATGATAAAAGGTTTGATTTCAAATTTTCTAAGTCCTTATATTTTGCTTGTATTTCCTGAGAACCTATATAGATGGCTTTAACTTTTAAATTTCATCTTATATTTGTTCCCATCATAGTATCTATTCTTGTTTATATTTAGTATAAATTCCTTGTATATTCGTATTTAAATCTACTGTCTTAACCTTTGTTTTCTTTTGTATTTAAATCTGTCTGACCCCCTTGTTTTCTTTCTTATGTATGATTTTATATTCTCTCAAAGTTAAATTCAAAGGATGTCACTATTTTATTTCTTAATACAGTTATATTTTTAGCTCCTCTTCCAATTTGTTTCTACTGAAAGAAGTAACACATTAAGCCTTAACTGAATTCCCTCTTAAGAGAGAATTAAGAACTCTTTTCCTTCATTGGTTTCTCTGTTTCTTAAAGAAATGAAATATTTACATTTTTATTAAAGTCCTTTAATATTTATTTTTCTTCTAAAATAATCTCTGGAAGCAAATATGAATATTTATATAAAATGGAATTTAAATTTCAGGTGTTCAATTTCTGTCTTTGTTTGTTTGTCTTTTTATGGCCACACCTGTGGCATATGGAAGTTCCCAGGCTAGGGGTCACATTGGAGCTGTAGCCACTGGCCTATGCCACAGCCACAGCAATGCCAGATCTGAGCCGTGTCTGTGACCTACACCATAGGTCACAGCAATTCAGGATTCTTAACCCACTGAGCAAGCCAGGGATCGAACCCACGACCTCATGGATACTAGTCAGGTCCATTACTGCTGAGCCTCAGTGGAACTCCTCAGGTGTTCAATTTCTTTTTTCCTTATACACATTTCAAATTACTTTAGAGAAGAAAATTAAATATGTTTACAAAGTGTACTTAAAATATTAGGCTAGATAATTTGTTTTGATAATACTGTCACTTCCATAGAGGAACAAGTACAGAAGAGATCATATGTTGAAATAAGATTCATGGTATATATAGAACCTCTTAACTAAGTTGCACTTAATTGACACACACCAGCACACCTCTCCCTTATCTCAGCAATCATGGAATCTTCACCATTCTCTGAGCTACTCCCAGCAATTCAGTTGAAGGCTTGGCTTACAGAATGTTGTTTGCACTTGTTCCCAGATACGGTTGCACAAGTTGGATTTTAAATTTTAACTACATATTTTAATAAAGTAGTTGATGGATAGTTGTAATTAGAGTTTGCAAGGGAAGAGAATTATTTCATTTAAGACTCAACTAAATGTTGGTGAAAATTCAAGGTAGTTAAATTGCTAATGGACATGATATCAAATTAAATGTGGGCCAACACTTTGAAATAAAATCCAGAAATACAGTAATATATGTTAGATAAATTATTTGTCAGTATGTTATTAAATACCTTTAAGGTCTCTCTCTCTCTTTTCTTTGCTATTTTAGGGCTGCACCCACAGCATATGGAGGTTCCCAGGCTAGGGGGTTGAATTGGAGCGACAGCTGCCAGCCTACACCACAGCCACAGCAATTCAGGATCCAAGCTGTATCTGCAGCCTACACCACAGGCCGGATCCTTAACCTACTGAGGGAGTCCAGGGATCAAACCTGCGTCTTCATGCATCCTAGTCAGGTTTGTTAACCACTAAGCCACGAAGGGAACTCCCTAAGGTCTAGCTCTTGAAAGAAAACTTAAGTTTAAATGATAAAAGATTCATTATGGTTATGATATGACAGGACAATCAGTAAGACAGAGCCAATGGAAAAGCAACAATAAATAAAAAAATGCTTTGTTATACTGAAATGTTTGGCAAATAAACTTTAAAATATAAATGTAAGATAAAAGCAGTATATGCATATTATTTTCATAATCCATTGCTCTGTGTTCAAATTTTTGGATTGTTCTGCTACTATGTTTTCTGATCCTGTTAGATAAAATAAGGTCTTTAAAAAACAATACTAATTGGAGTTCCCGTCGTGGCACAGTGGTTAACAAATCCGACTAGGAACCATGAGGTTGAGGGTTTGATCCCTGCCCTTGCTCAGTGGGTCAGGGTTCCGGCGTTGCCGTGAGCTGTGGTGTAGGTCACAGACACGGCTCGGTTCGGATCCTGCGTTGCTGTGACTCTGGCGTAGGCTGGCAGCTGCAGCTCCGATTCGACCCCTAGCCTGGGAACCTCCATATGCCACAGGAGCGGCCCAAGAAATGGCAAAAAGACAAAAAAAAAAAACTAATTACTTTTGCAGTAGTATCTTGTGGGTTCTGCAATTGCTAGCTGAAATTCCAGTTATCTGACAGTGAAAGAGAGGTTTAAAAGCTTTTCCCAGTCACTTGCATGGCTTTCATGTGGAACCCATCAAATTCTTGGTTAACTAATATAGGGTTTGTTACTCTAAGGTTGATCCCAAATTTGGAAAGCACAATCATGCGTTCAATATTCTATCATTTGCTGGATTTTATAAAACATGTGAACATTAGTCTAGGAAATACTTCCAAATATGTGTTTAAATATGTTCAGAGAATTCTGTCCTAGTAAAAGGGTGATAAACTTTTAAAAGTCTAAGACTCAGTCTTTCTTTCATTAAAAAAAAAAAAAAAATCCTTATAGGAGTTCCCATCATGCTGCAGCAGAAATAAATCTGACTAGCATCCATGAGGATGCAGGTTTGGTCCCTGGCCTCACTCAGAGCATTAAGGATCTGGCATTGCCAGGAGTTGTGGTGTATGTTGCAGGCATAGCTTGGATCTCGTGTTGCTGTGGCTGTGGGGTAGGCTGGCAGCTACAGCTCCGATTCGACCCCTAGCCTGGGAACATCCATGTGCTGAGGGAGCAGCCATAAAAAGACAAAAATCCTTCTAGTTGCAATTATTATTCATCCAGTTATGTCTTCTTATGTGTGGTATGTGTGGAAGGGACATTCTTGCACTAAGAATTTCATTTAAAATAGAATCTGAAGTCACTTCCATCCTAATTTTCAGATTGAGGAATGAAGAAACAAACCCACAATTCCATTTTTCCTATTGCATAAGAGCAGATGGTGTAAAAGGATAATTCCATTAATAATGCTATAGTGAGATTTGACTCATTTTGTTATAAATTATCTGGAACTTTGAAGCAAAGCAAAGATAAGTCTTTATCTTCCATGCTGTTGCATAAATTTGTACATAGTTTCTCACAGAAACAAATATATAGCTGAAGCGGGGTGACTAAACTATCAACATCCTTCCAGGATTTAATTTCTAAGAAAAAAAATAGGATCTTGATCTCTGGAAGTGAGAAAACAGATTTGTACAGGCTACACATAGTTTTCACTGAAAACAAACAAATCAAAAGGAAAGCCAAGAATAGTAGTTCCAAAGACTTCATCTAATGCCATCACTAATCTGCATTTTCCAATGTTTGATGTTAATATACTTTAAATTAATTTGAAACTAGTGAGGTTTCTAATATCCTCAGGGTCCTGAAATTTTCAATATCTCTGTTGAACCTGGCAGCCTCAATTCAATTGAAATTACTTGACATCACTTATGAAAAGCTTTTGAAGTGCTGCTGCCTTGATTCAGACCAAATCTATGCTGAAGGGGGGGAAAAAAAAAGGAAAAACACAACATCATTTTCAGCATTTCTTTTTCACTCTGATTTTGTCATTTTCCTTTTTGCTTAAATCTTCAGAACCATAATTTCTTTTGAGATATAAAATAATTTTCATCCTTTTTTTAATGATACAGTGCATTCACTTGCTGGAAACTGAGGAATTGATGTGTGTGTGTATGTATACATGTATACACACACACACACACACATATATATACACACACAGTGTGTATATATGTGTGTGTGTGTGTGTGTATATATATATATATGTAATATATACTTAGGATCAAACTTAAAAAATATTTTAAAGCATAGAGCCTGTTGCCTGGGATATAACTAAATAATACTAACTAAATAGAATGCAATGATATCTTTTTACAGGTGTAAATCTCTCTGTGGTATCATTATAACATTTGATTTTCTCTTTATTTCAGAAAAAAAAATATTTCAATGAAGTTAGAATGAACTATCACCTCATAATACAGTGCTCATTTTAAAATAGTAAAAAAAGTAAAATCTTTTACCATCAAAAATTCTGCATTATATGGAAGTCTTTTGCCTCTGTACATAATCCTAGTATTTTTCAAAGCAGCAGGTTTAGATCTTTAGTAACTTACTTATATTAATTCCGTAAGCATAGCCCCACTCTAGTGGACGAAAATTTTATTTTGCTTATCTTCAAATGAATCAAAGCTTTAACTGCCTCAGAAAAGAAGCTTAGTACTTTCTGAGGCATTCCATTTAAATTTAATTTTGCTTGTTTGCTTTATAAAATACAAGTGTAGGTTGCTTAAGCATGTTTTCCATTATTATTATACTAGAGAACACTGAAAATCCACTAAAGATATTATAACTTTATTTGTGGCTTTAATCAACATGCTATGGGCTGTTGACTTTGTAAAGAAGAGTAAGTCTATCTGTTTTGGAGTAAGTTACTTTCCCAAGTACGGATATTTATAAAAGTGTATCAATAGGATATTCAGTGTCAGACCACTGGGAGTGGTAATGTGTTTCACTGGTTACATACTGCCAGTATCCAAAAGAAGAATGTATGTGTCCAGCTATTGCAACATCTCTAAAAATTGCTTAATCATCTTACTGTATAAATAGGATGACATGAGCACATAATACACCCTATGAGCTAATTTTTGTTATATTCTTTGTAGAAGTCCTACCAACTTTTTTTTTCTAGGTACAGAGGTTTCTCATATACTTTCTGATTCCCACCACTCCTCCTATAGCCTCCCTCCGCATTAACATCCTGTGCCAGCATGGTATATTTATTACAAGCCATGATCCTGCGCTGATACATTATTATCCCCCAAAGTCTGCAGTTTACCTTAGACCTCCCACTTGATATTGTACATTGTCAAATATATAAAGACCTGTATCCACCTTTGTGGTGACATACTGATTGGTTTCGCTGCCCTGAAACTCCATGCTTTGTCTATTCATCCCTCCACCCCTAACTCTGGCAATGGTTGATCTTTTGTCCTCATAGTTTTGCCTTTTCCAGAATGTAACATAGAGGAAATAATACAGGATGTAGATTTTCAGATCGACTTATTTCATTTACTATGTATTTGTGTTCCTTCATGTCTATTCATGGTGTGGTAGCTCATTACTTTTAGCACTGAATAATATTCCATCATCTGGTTGTAAAACAGTTTACCTATTTACCTACTGAAGGACATCTTGGTGGCTTCAGAGTTTTGGAAAATATAAATAAAAGTGTTATAACATTGTGTGCACATTTTTTAATTCCTTTGGATACGTACTGAGCCTCACAATTGCTGGGTCATATGCAAGATTATGTTTTAATTTTGTGTTAAAATGCCAAGCTCTTTTCAAAAGTGACTGTACAATTTTATGTTCCCACCAGCAATGAAAAAAATGTTCTTGTTGGACCATATCCTCACTAGCATTTGGTGTTGTATTTCGGATTTTGGCTATTCTAATAGATGTGGTATCTCAGTATTTTAACTTGCAATTCCTTAATAACACATGATGTTGAACATCTTTTCATATGCTTATTGGTCATCTGTATATCTTGGTTAGATGTCAGTTCAGAGACTTTGCCCACTTTAAATTAGATTGCTCATTTTCTTATTGAGTTTTAAGAATTTTTTGTGTAGGTAACTATTCTTTATCAGATATGTATTTTGCTAATATTTTCTCTAAGTCTATATCTTCTATTGATATATAGTCTTACATTGCACATTTAGGTCTATAATCCATTTTGAGTTAATTTTTGTGAATGGTATGAGGTCTGTGTCTAGTTTGTCTCTTTCTTTCTTTTTTTTTTTTTTAATGTGGATATTCTGTTGTTCTAGTACCATTTGTTGAAAAGATTATCTTTGCTCAGTGTTGAAAGGAGTGGTGCCTTTTTTCCTAATCTTAGTTCAGGAAATGTTTGAGTTTCTCACTATGAAGTATGTTGGGTTTAGGCTTTTGTAGATTTTTTTTTTTTAATCAAATTGATGATACCCCCTCTATTCATTATGAATGAATTTTTCATTATGAATGGGTATTGGAGCCTCCCCACCACCAAATTTAAATTTATAAATAATAATCATGTTTAATAGGTCATGTTGCTACATGCTAATATACTTCCATTTTGTCAAAAAAATACAGAAGTAGTAGCATCATCATTTTAAGTTAACTCTATCCTAGATTTGTTGGTGAGACTTTATGAAATGTTGGCTAATCTCTACCTTATCATTGTATTTGGATAAACCACTGTGGGAGACAGAAAAATGCCTCTACTCAGAGAAATGTCCATGTCCTAATCCCTGGCACAGTGAATGTGTTACCTTACATGGCAAGAAGATTTTTTACATGTAATAAAGGCTAAAGATCTTGTGATGAAGTGATTATCTCTAATTACCTGGGTGTGCCCAATATAATCACTATGGTACTTAATAGGAATGATGCAGAAAGAATTAGAGTAGAAAATGTGATAACATAAGCAGGGGATGCAGATATTAAATTGCTGCCTTTGAGAATGGAGGAAGGGGTTATAAACTAATGAATCTAGGTGGACTCTAGAAATCTATGGAAGTTAGAAAAGATAAGGAAACTTGCTCCCCCGCAGTCTCCCGAATGAATACAGAACTGCTTATTATTTTGGCCTTTGGAACAACAGAACTGCAGTAAGATAAATCGGTATTGCTTTAAGTCATCGACTTTGTGATGATTTGTCTGGAACTGGAAATTTAAACAATCGCTTTTGATTATATTATTGTGATATGAATTGGGGGAAACGTCATTCATTTGTCATGAAGAAATTTTGTACAATTTAAGGCAAATCCTGGCTATTTTATGAGTCCATCACAGAGAAGTGCTTTTTATTTAAAGAAATGCTTTCCATTTATTCACCTGTACTTACAATAGGCTTATCTGTTTATACGAAACTAAGCTTTAGTGTTACATGGCAGTATTCAACAAGCAGAATAGACTACCTGCTCCCCTAGATTTGCCAGTGAGTACAATTTTAATTAAATACAACTCAGAATTTATTAAAGTCCAGCCGAGAAAATAAGTGAAACTGTTGTAAAAAACACAATTTCTTTTTACTTATGCTAAAAAATACCAAGATTCAGTCATATGAACTGGTATGTGGGTTCCTAAAGGACTGCTTGTTTCTACCTATATTCCAGTCTCCCTTCCATTGTCTTATGAATAATTGTCCTCATTTAATAAAGGCTCTATTGAGACATTCCTGAATGATATTAGATCCTGGTAGATTGTTTCCTTTGTATTTTGTAGATGTTTTAGATATAAGATTTCCATTTTGAGTAATCTTTTAAAAGCTTTAGAGATAAACTTGCGTTTAATTAATGGTTAGAAAACTACATCTAACTTTGAAATAGTCATTTCATCCTCATTATTAAATCCAATGATTCTCAACCCTATTTTTATATCTTATACATTATATTTATTAATCTTATCACATTTTGTGAACTCTTTTTAAAAGTCAATATGAAAGATTTAGGTAAATAAGTAACTAATTCATTTAATGCATTTGGTAAAAATATGTAATACCAAACCTTATATTTTTTAAAAATTGAATATAATAATGGGAAAATAATAGGATTCATCTGCATTGGCAACTTTTCCCAGTGTTATAATTGAGTTAAGATTATGATTTCATTTTTCTTAATGCAAGCATCATTTATATAATTTCCAGTGAATTTTTTTTAATAATTTCCGAATTTTCCTTGGTTCCCTAGTATTCACAGATATTTGAAGGACAGATTTTTTTTTTCTAAACTTACTGACTCCATTAATTATTTTATATTTTTATTTTACTTGTTAAGCTTTACTGAAATATTTTTTCTTTCAAAATAAACTTCGAGCTCATGAAGGCAAAAGCTAAAGCTATTTCTTTTTATTCTTGCTTATATTTTTATTGCTTTCTGTGAGGGCTAGCACAATTAATAAGCCAGGTCAGGAGAACAGAATCTCCTCTAAGCAGTCTCAGTATAAAAGGCTTAATATAGAAGTTAAAAGTTAGAAGGCTATTAGGTAAGCTGAGAGTTAAGTAAAAGTCAAGAGAACTTCTGAAAAGTTCAGAAATTTGCCAACCAGTATCAAGGAAGCTCACATTGAAGATCTGTCTTGAAATAACATAGGAAGGATCTCAGAATCACACTGAAAAGGTCTCACTATTACTCAACCAAAGCTCTAACTTGAATAAAGCAGATAGATGCAGCTGTGAATTTGATTTGCATCCTAATTCATCCACACAGAGGATCAAACTTTTAAGTTTCTGTTCAATATCTCAGTGAACAAGATTGTGTGTGTGTATGTGTGTGTGTAAGAGGCAGGAAGGGAAAAAGAAAGAGGGATTATTATTATTAATTTTTAATTGGCATTTGCAATTGTGGAAGCTTGAGAAGTCCAGAAGGTGCAATATGGGTCAGCAGACTGGACATGAGAGAAAAGTAGAATTTCAAGTTCAAAGGCAGTGTACGGGCAGAATTTCTTATTTCTCAAAAGAAGTTAGTCTTTGTGGTATTATGGTCTTCAACTCATTGGGTGAACCCTGCCCGTATTATGAAGGTCACTCTGTTTTTCTCAAAATTCACCAATATAAATGCTAATCTTACCCCAAAAAAGTCACCTTTACAGAAACATCCAGAACAAGATATGACCAAATATCTGGGTATCATGACCCAGCCAGTTTGACACATAAAACCAACTATCACAGCCAGACTATAAGCTTTCAGTTTCTCTGTTGATTTCTTGTTCTCAGAACATAAAGGCATGAACTTAATGTTTTATTTATTCAAGTTTTCCAGTGTAGTCAGGAGTCATCTCATATTATAACCTCTTACTGTGTTTTCATCCATAAGATTCTACCTACAATGTTTCATTTCAAAACTCACCCTTCCTTAGATCCTTGAATAGGTGCAAATAGAATTTATGGAACTATTTAGACCTTTGTCAACTAGAATCTCATTTAATATTAGTAATGAGATCATCGCTATTTGCTTTTCTAATCAGATCAAAGAACTTATTCCAGATCCCCATGTTTAAGGTTCTATCCTTTTGAGACCAATTTCTGTAGCCCAAATTAAGTTTACACAGTAAAATGGAGGCCAGTTGATATATTTTGAGTATAAAACATTTAATATAGGAATTATGGACTTACATAATATTGGAAGATCTGAGTAGTGAAAGCCAGAGATGCAGGTGGTAGAAGTAAGAGAGGCTAAATCTGAAGATCTTATCCTCCAACAACGAAGAGAGTATTTTTCACAGTCTATCAGCAAAGCAGTTGCGTTCTTCAGGAAATAATGCATCACTGTGCATAAAATTTGTTTTGAAGAAATATGAATGTGTTATTCCCTTCTGCAATTCAGAAGAGACCTTTGAAAGGAATGGTGATCCTGCAAACTTTATAAAAGTTATGAACACAAATGTCTAATATATAAGAGGAAATCAGTAAATATGTATTTAGTTGAATTGATTTATTATACTACTGCAGGTGCTATGATAGAACATTTAAAATCCTGTGGTTATCTCAATAAAATGAAACAGTCTGCTAATTATTTCTGATGTGATATACATACCAAGATGGCACCGTGTCATTCACTGATTATGGTATATAGCATTTGTCAACAAAGCTTATTTTGTTAATGATATTAATCTTAGAATAAAAGTCTACCTCTTGTATTTGATTCTCGGTGTAATGTATTTTTCAGAGAACCTAGTTCTCCTTGAAGGCGAATCCTACCAAAATGCTTGGCACCAAAGACCAAAAATCTTACTGCATGTATTATCAAAAGCCAAAGAGCCATGCCAAAACTTCTACCCAGCAAGTAGCTCATTTCTTTTGAACAAATTGACCAATTCAAAAGCAAACATTCTACAGTGCAAGAAGTTATGCACAACCCCTTATAGTTTAATTTTATCTTCCTGGTTAATATTGTTATAATAGATTAAAGACCTAAACCCTAAACGTCAGGTCAAACACTATGACACCGCTAGAGGAAAACATAAGCAGAACACTCTTTGACATAAATCATAGTGATGTCTTTTTGGATATATCTCTAGAGTAATGAAAATAAAGATAAGAACAAACAGATGATACCTAGTTAAACTTAAAAGCTTTTGCATAGCAAAGGAAACCATACAAAAAAAAAAGGACAACACCACACAGAATGGGAGAAAATATTTACAAATGAGGTGACTCACCAGGGATTAATTTCCAAAATATACAAACTCATGCAACTTTATGTCAAAAAACAAACAACCCAATCAGAAGATGGGCAGAAGATCTAAATAGGCATTTCTCCAAAGAGGTCATATAGATGGTGAAAAAACACATAAAAAGATGTTCACCATCACTCATTATTAGAGAAATGCGAATCAAACCTCCAGTGAGGTATCACCTCACACTGGTCAGATTGGCCATCCTCAAAAAGTATACAAACAAATTGTTTCCTGCCACAGGTTCTTGTACTAAATTTGAAAAATATAAAATAGCACCAATCACTTTGCTTATTTTGGTATAGTCCCTTGTGCTCTACCCCATAATTTCTGATGCCAGAACCAAGGAATGTCGAAAATGCCAGTGCATCAGATTTGAGTCTGTTTGGTCCGCTTGAAAGGCTGGCCCTGAACAGAGATTCTGAGTCCCTGCAGAAGGCATAAATCACCTGGTGATGTTGAACTGAGAATGCGCACAATCTGAGGTGGAAGTCACAGGTTAGAAGCTAGAGGTCCAGGGCCAGAGAAGTACATGTGTAGAAACAGAACTGAAGCGAAACAGAAGAGTTGTGAATACAGAAGTGGCTGTGCAATAGGTGGAGATGGGGAAAAAAAAATGCCTAAGAAGGCAAAACATGTTGATGCCCCAGCTTGGACTGTGATATTTAATTAAGCTTAAAATTACATTCTCTCAATAGTCCTTTCAAACCTTATGTAAATTAAGAAAAAACCCTTGTGCAGTTCTTCAGAAGGATATAGTATAATTTGTCTAAGTTATGATAGCTCCTTCAGCAATGAATTCCCAAATTGAATTCCATGTCAAAAGATCCTTCTTCGCTTCTTCACTCCCTTCATTCTCTCCTTTCTTTCCTTTCCTCCTTCCCTCCTTCTTTATTTCCTTCCTTACCCCCTTTCTCCACCCCCTCTCTCACTCCCTTCCTTCTCTCCTCTCTCCTTCCTTCTTTTTTCCCTTTACCTTAATTTAATAATTTCCGATTTAGCCCATTAGCCCAGCATATGGATATAATGAGTAAGTTCTGGGTTTATCAGCTAATGCTCAAGACACAGTTCATTAGTTTTTGAAAATAAACTTTAAAGTCTTTCCTCATATTTTTTAGTGTTTTCCCATGTTACAAAGATTTCAAAGAAAAAAAAAGATTTCCAAATTCTTAGAGAATCTTAGCATTGTCATTGTCTAATGTAATCTTTCCATTGCCTGTGTCCAAAACCCAATTTTCTGACGTGGGCTCTATGAATATCCTCCAGCTAAACTAGTTTGCTTACTTTTCCTCAAACAGCCAAGCTGATGACTGTTTCAAGCCTTGGCATATGCTGCTTTCACTGTGTGGAATCAGTGCCCTTGGAACTGACCTTATCTGCTTTTGCATAATCATTCATATCTCAGCTCAAATAGGCAATTTTCAGAGTGACTTTCCCTGGCCCTTATATCTTGCTTCTTCCCAGTAATTCTTTCTACATCAGTCCTCTGTTTTTGTATCTCTATATTTATATCAGAAAGTATATCAATTGCTTAACATTGATGATCACTTCTCTATTAAATGTCAGGGATGCAGTTTATTTATTTTAGTAATGCTTTCCTGGTGCCTAGAACAGTTCCTAGAGCAATGTCTGTGTTTGTGTGTGAATGCATGTCAGAAAGGAGGAATTATCAGGGGCAGGAAGAAACTTTTGGGGTTGGTGGATGTGTTAATTATCTAGTTCGTGTGTTAATTCCAGGTGTACACAGCTACCCAAATTTATAAAATTGTGTATTATAAAAATATCCAGCTTATTGCATGTGAATTTTACCTCAATAATTACTGTATTGTGCATGGCCATATTTCTAGAGATCGTTATTTTTTTATTTTTACATTTAAAAAAATTATTTTAGTTAATTTTTTTTTCCTGTGGGGAAGTTTTGGGCCACATGAATGAGAATGTCCATTGGGTAACTTAATTCCTGTTCAAAAAGGATGTTCAAGAGGATGGCCAGTGGATCCAAGGAATCCTTATAAGATCTATGTGTCAAACGGTGTAAGACACATAGATAGGTCTGTATAAATTCAGATATAGATCCACACATATTCACCCTTGAGCAAGGTACTAAGTACATCCAGTGGGGGACAAAATTATTTTTATCAAATGGAATTAGTATCTGTATAAAAAATGTGAATTTTTACTTGTACCACTCCTCTATATAAATTAATGTCAAACAAATTACCTAAAAGTTAAGCCTAAAAATATAAAGTTTTTAAAAGAAAACACAGGATAATATCTTCATGGCTACCAGATGAGCAGACATATATTGGAAAAATGCTATTATGCACACATAGAAAAAGAAAAAAAGTAAATTAGAAATAAAATTTTAGATACTTGCTCATCTAAGGAGCCATTAAGGAAATTATTAGGCAAGAAGTATTTGGAGAAAAAAATTCCAAAGCTTTTTTCTTTTTCCTGCTAAACCCCCCCTCAAAACAAAAAACTGATGTAAAAATATATAAAAAATCTCTACATATCAAAAGCACAAGTAGGCAAAATACTTAATCAAGTACTTTATAAAAGAAGATATGCAAATGATCAATACACATATGAAAAGATGATATTCAATTCAAATATTATTATTAAGAAATGCAAATCAGAACCATAATTTAGTTCTTTTTCTCTCTCATAATGCACACATGCACAGATGGCTAAGATTCTAATAAATAAATAACACTGACTATAAAAATGTAACTAAAGATGTGAAGCAACTGGAATTTTCAAATATTTCCAGTTGCCACTGGGAGTGTTACAATTATTTTAGATAATTGATAGTTTCTTTAGAATTAAACCTACATTTAGCACTCCTAGGTACTTATGCAAAATATATGAAAAGGTAGGTAGGTCTGCAAAAATTATGTGCACAGTGTTTTTAGTAGCTTTTTAGTGTAGCTAAAAAAACTGGAAACACTCAAATTTTATCAAAAATGTAAAATATATTTTGATATATTCATACAATAAAGTACTGTTGAATAGTAAAAGGGAAAAAACTTCTGATATATAAAAAATAGAGGCATCTCAAAAATATTAAGTTGCTTGAAAGAAATTTGCGGCATATAAATAAATTTCAACAACCGACAAAACAAATGCATGATGATAGGGATGAAAAACTAATAGCCTGGGGCAGAGGTAGCCACTGAAGAAGAGCATGAGGCAGCTTTCACTTTCTAGCATGATGAAATAATTCTATTCCTGTTTTGAGTCTTGCTTACACAGTCACAGTTTTCAAATTCATTAAGTGGAGTACATATGAGCCACCTTTCATTGAATGTAAATTTTATCAGAATTATTAAAGGAAGTACATTTTTATCAAATGTGTAGTTGATCTTTATTGCTATTTTTAATGAGTCTAGTGTTATGTTATATCCTTTAAAAAAATTTGTTATGGGACTGTATCAATGTCAGTTTCCTGGTTTTAATATTACATTGTAGTTTCTTTCCCCATTATAATGATTTTTTTTCCATTATAGCTGGTTTACAGTGTTCTGTCAATTTCCCACTGTGTAGCATGGTGACCCAGTTACACACACATATATACATTCTTTTTTCTCACGTTATCATGCTCCATCATAAGTCAGAATGAGAAAGACGAATACCATATGATGTCACTTATATCTGGAAACTAATATATGGCACAAATGAACCTTTCCACAGAAAATAAAATCATGGACTTGGAGAATAGACTTGTGATGTCCAAGAGGGAGGGGGCCATTAAGGAAATTAATGGATTAGGAGCTTGGGGTTAATAGATGCAGGCTATTGCCTTCGGAATGGATTAGGAGCTTGGGGTTAATAGATGCAGGCTATTGCCTTCGGAATGGATTAGTAATGAATTTTTATTTTAGCTGATTTACAATGTTCTGTCACTTTCTGCTGTACAGCAAAGTGAACCAATCATATATATATGTGTGTGTGTGTGTCTTTTCTCACATTATCCCCCATTATGTTCCATTACTAAATATAGTTCTCTGTGCTATTATGTACAGGAGGCCCTCATTGCTTATCCACTCCAAATGCAATAGTTTGCATCTACTAACCCCAAACTCCCAATCCATCCCACTTCCTTCCCCTTGGCAACGCCAAGTCTGTTTTCCATGTCTATGAGTTTGTTTCTTTCCTCTAGATAAGATTAATTTGTGCCATATATTAGATTCCAGATATGTGGTATCCTATGGAATTTGTCTTTCTCCTTTTGATTTACTTTACTTGGTATTAGAGTCTCTAGTTCTATCCGTGTTGTTCCAAATGGTATTATTTTGTTCTTTCTCATGGCTAAGTAGTATTCCATTGTATATATATATACCACTTCTCCTTCACCTATTCATCTGTCAATGGACATTTAGGTTGTTTCCATGTCTTGGCTGTTATGAATAGTGCTGCCATGAACATAGGCATGCGTGTATCTTTTTTAGTAAAATTTTGTCCAGCTGTATGCCCAGCAGTGGGATTGCTGGATCATGTGATGGTTCTATATATACTTTACTGAGGTACCTCCATACCGTTTTCAATAGTGGTTGTACCAATTTACATTCCCACCAACAGTGAAGTAGGGTACCCTTTTATCCACACCTTCTCCAACATTTGTTTTTGGTGACTTGTTAATCATGGCCATTATGACTTGTGTGAGGTAGTACTTCATAGTAGTTTTGATTTGCATTTCTGTAATAATTAGTGATGCTGAGCATTTTTTTCATGTGCTTGTTAGTCATCTCTATATCTTCTTTGGAGAAATATCTATTTCCTACTGGACCTCTCAGATAAAATATTTTTTAGTGAGAGATCCATAATGATCTTTCTTTCAAATTATTATTCATAACTTAAATAATACTTTCTAAATTTTAATGTGCTTCATGTTTCAACTATGACATTCTTTCCCCTCAAGGATTTATAATGGCATTAACCTGTTTTCATTGCATAACTGTTATGGATGGAAAGTTTGTATCCCCCCAGCATTTACATGTTGAAGCCTCACCCCCAGTTTGGTTGTATCTGGTAATGAGGCTTCTAAGGAAGTAATGAATGTTACATGAGATCATAACAGCTGGGACCCAATGCGGTAGGAATAGTGTTCTCATAAAAAGTGACAGGAGGAGCTCCCTCTCTCTCTGTTGAATGCCTTGGAGGAAAGGCCTGCAAGGAGACACTAAGAGGGAGGCTGTCTGTAAGACAGAAAGAAAGTGTCAGCAAAACCCAGCAGTGCTGGCACCCTGATTTCAGACTTACGGCCTTCAGAACTGTGAAAATATACACTTCTGCTGTTTATCTCTCCAAATTTGTATCCCGGTAGACTATAGTATTATTCCTATTAAATTTTCTACTTTTTTAAATAGACCCTTCCACATAATAGCATTATTTCTACCAAGTACATCTTTCTAAATATGTCCTGCTGCTATCCTTCCCAGAGGCCTCAATTTTTCTATTTTGTCTTCCAAAATTTTTTGTAGCACTGATCTACTAGATATGAATTCTTTCAGCTCTTAATCTATTTTCAAATACTTTTATTTACTTTCACTTTTGAAGGATATTTTTAGATATAGATGTGTAAGATGATATAATTTTTATCATTTTAAAGAAGAATTCCATTTTCCTGACACCCCTTGAATCCTATGAGATGTCACCCATACTTCTTATTGATATTCACTTCTATATTTTATGTACTTTTCCTCTTCTGCCTGATTTTAAAACTTACTTTTCGTTGGTTTTTCACAACTAGGTGCTCAGACAAACACACACATTTGGAACTCACCAAGCTTCTTAGAATTATGAGTTGTATATTTTCTCAACTTGGGAAAAATTTTGGACCATTGTTCCCTTATCCTTGAAAATATTTGCTCTGTTCTCTCTTTTCTTCTGGACCTCTGATACCACATATTTTAGACTGTTTGATTTGGCTCACATACCCTGGATATTATTTCCATGTTAATTCTCAGTTGTCTTTCCTACAGAGAAGACTATAAGACGTATTTATTTAGTGGGTGTTCACACCATGTTAATCACATTATGACATTGTGCATATATGTGTGTGTGTGTTACATATGTTCTCTCCCACTGAAGAGACAACATACATACAAATACATGTTCGCATGTACACATTCTTACATATACTCTTTCAGTAGTATATTACTATGCTTTAGAGAAACTGTATACTTGAATTATTTATATAAAAATATAATGAAATAGATTTAAAACAATATTTAGTCCTTCCTTTTCTCTTCTTTTGTATTCTACTTACATTCCTCCTTTACCTTATCATACCTTTGTAAAATTGATGAAACATCTAAAGGCTATAGTAATTAGGTGAAGTGCAAATATATCAGATACACAGAATGAGAGAGATTTCATTTGTGTGCTATACTAGCTTAAATATATGCTATCTTATAAGTATTTGATTATCTGTTTCTATTCTGACACAGTTAGAGCAAACCCATTATCATTTTCAAGTTAAGGTAACAACAACAAAAAAACCCAGTTTGAAGAGTGACTTTAGAATCATTGCTGTTTATAATGGTATATCTAGAAAATTGCATGTTTATGGAATTTATTTCTTTATAAAAGCCAATATATGATAATAATTTATACTTTAAATTACTATATCTTAGAATTTAAACACTGTGACAATTTGTTGAAACATGTTATGTTTTCATCATTCTTATTATTTATTCAGTTAAACAATTAATATTATAATGTTCGCCGCTTTGGTATAATTTAATTGATAAATCCTTTGGCATAATGTAAAAATTATGCAAAATCTAAATAAAGTCTTTTGTAACAGAGTGACCTTAAGGACCAAAGAATTATGTAAGACTGTCCAGTTATTTCTTTCAAGAAGATATCAGCTGTAAAGTTAGTCAGCTGCTGTTGAATTCTAATTTCTCTCAATAAGCAGTATGCCATGTTTTGCTTATCTGTAATGTTTCTTACTCTCAGTTTCTCCAATTTAAAACAAAGGTAACGATGTTTATTTCAAAAACTTGTAAGGATTAAGCTAAAGATTACTTATACATTTCTTGTCACTAGGGGACATCAACATATGGAAACTATTCTGTTACTCAGATCCTATTGATTTTTCTTGTACATCAAGAAGTCACGATGTAGTTCATCTCACAGTAAAAAGAAATGAGGAAGTTCCTTCTGTTCTTCTGAACTTTTCAAATTCTGTGTTTATAGCATTTCAGGTGAAATGTGCACTGGGTGAAACTGACACACACACATACGTGCAGGCACAATAGGATAACCTACATTTTCTAATTAAATCAACCAAGTTTATAAGGTCTTATTGAAACGAAGAGACCATAAGTGCAGAAGAGACAGCATATGACAGAATGTATAGTAGGTTAGCAGCCAGATGCTGGTGGTATTTTCTGAACAAGGTAAATCCAGTGTAGTGGTAGAGTTTATTTATTCACTTAATACTGGATTTTTTATGTCAAAACTTATATTATCTTTCCAGAAGAATTTCCAATTTCCTTTTGAGTGAATGTTGACAAACACTGAGTTCTAAGAAACACACAGTCGTTCTCCACTGAAAGGGGGAGGACGATTAGCAGTGTTGTGGTTTTTGACAGTATTTCAGTCTTCATATTTCTATCTTTCTGGAACAGTGTATTGTCATAATAAATGATGCATTGCATTCTCTTTTGTAATACTTTTAATCATTCCCTTGTGTCATCCTATCACTTAGATTTGAAGTACCTCTATGGAAAAAGTCTTACTCTGTTTCCCTTGTGTGGATTCGATAAATATTTGTATGCTTTTTGATGGTTTTACTTTCAAGTAAACTTTCAATGCAAATCATATCTGCCAAGACTGCCAAGTGTAAATATATTTTGATTAACATAATTAAGTCTATAAACAACAAAATACCTATAAACAATAAAACTAGGTAGTTTAAATAGGAAATTATCATAGGGTTAAATTTTAGAATTAATTGATCCATATTATTTAAAATAGAATAAATTTCATTTATTTTTTTTCATTTATTTTTTCCATGTAGTTCCCTTGATACACCGATTAAATATATAAATATCAAATATGAGTCAGTTTCTAGAAGAGCACCTTATTGTTCTTATTAGATATGTTTTAATTTATTATTTTGGATACTACATCTGTTCTCCTACCATATAGATTATACAATTTTAATAGACTTCTACTTTGACAGAATCAAAATTAGAGAGTTTTTGAAAACAAGTAACCTGTAAATTTCTGAGGGTAATAATAGTGAATAGTCAAATTATCTACCAAAATCCAAAATCTTCAGTGCTAAGAGAAGATGTCAGTGGGCACATCTTCTCTTGTTAAATATCCAAAATAATTTACTCAAATGGCTCTTGAGCTCCTTTACAAAAGCAGTATTTTATTATGCCATCAAATTTGCTTATATAAATCTCTGGGTTATATTTGTTTTTGAGTTGTATTTCTACCACAAATAAGCATTAGTATTCCTAGTTAGTATAGAAAAACATATGAGGAATGGTTGAAAGTTGAATTTATTTTCACATTCTCAGAAGCACATAACAAAAAATAACTGCTTCAGAATTGTCTATTATGCAGATTATAATTTCACAGTTGTTTCTCACATCACTTATATTGTGCCTGCTAATAATAATAAAAAAAAATCTAGAATAACTCTAACAGTGACTGAGCTGCCAAAATATCACTGCCGTGAATTAAATCATGTTGTTTACAATAATTTGCTGATTTTTAATCTGAAGAAAGTACTTTATGAAACTAACACTAATGCTAATTCTGTATTTTTATGCTCTGAAATTACAATGATATAATGAAAAATGAATCTCATTTTAATGTGCATTTTGGATGCAAAGCACAAAAGACATTACAAAAGATATCTTGAATGAAGTTTGTTAAAAAGTAAAAGTCTTTAGAAAAAATAGTCCTTATCTATGCATGCCTGTGAACTTCCTACACTGTCAATTGTGTGTGTCTATGTGGGAGGATGAAGATTGTAATAAATGTTTGGTACAAAAAAGAAATATTTATTTTTATTGCTATATAGTATAATGTATGTGCAGAATTTAATTAGATCACTAATAATAAAATGTGAAGCTTAATTTTAACAGGTAAATGTAATACTACAATTTGTGACATTTTAGCTCAAATAGCATTTGCTCTTGATTATTTAGTGACTAGTTATTAATTTCATTAACTTTATAGCTCTTTGACCCTTCTTATCAACCCTTTTGGATACTCTTTAAACATACAGAAGACGTGGAAAGAAAGAATACCAAACTTAAATTATTTAAGATTATTACTATCATTGTTATTTATATTTTCATTTGTTAACAATTCTGTCATTATGCTTAGTGAAAAAGCTGAGCAAAATGAAATTTGGAGAAAAATCTACCAACTGAAAATTAGGATGTTCATAAATGTTACAGAAAATCAAGACTAGAATGATGTTCATTCCATACAGTTTTCTAAAAAGAAGGGAGAGTCAGATGTTTAAAATGAATTCAAACAGGAATATTTTCAAACTAAAATTGATTCCTTATATTTCTAGTCATCCCTCCTGCAGAAAGGTTGGGTATTTCCTAGTAAGTTTTCATAGGTTTCTCAGTTGGAGATTTACAGTTACTTTTTACAATGGATCAGTCATTTGGTTGAAATGTAAACTTCGCCCAAAACTTAAAAATTTCCTAAGAATACATTTAAGTTCAAATTCCTTAACTTGTAAAGATCCTTAACATTTGCATACTTTCTTAAACTCTATATTGTTTTATTTCATTTGTTCAACAATCTTAAATGCAAAAAATGAATAACTTGATATCTCAAAGAGAATCTCAAATAGATATTCTTTGAGTATCATTTTGTTTTTGAAATTGTCTAAACCCAACAGGTAAAAATTACATGAGTTAATAAAATCGTAAATATTTTAAAATTTAGGACATGAATGGTATTCAATAATGAGTTAAATTTTTGTTAATTATATACTATCCATTTAAATCTGCATTGCTTAATAAACATGTTTAGTTTACTCAAAATAAGCTAAGAAATTCCTATTAACCACAGTGTAACACAGGTATTAATAGAAGTTTAATGATAAAGCCCGATTGGTACCTAGAATTCTGTACACATATAATTATATTGTATATAAATAAGTAGATATTGTTTTATTCCTTCCTAAATATATGGTTGCTATTTCTTTTTTTCTGGCATTGTAGTGTTTGGGACCTACACATTCTTGTTATGTCCTGCATCTTAGGGGGAATATGCTGGTTATTTTACCATTAAGTATGTTTTTATTAGTTTTCTATTCTTGTGTTACAAATCACCAAGAACTTGGGAGGTTAAAAATAGTTTGGTTATTTTATACTTTCTGTTATTCATGAGTCAGTAATGAGTCTTCTGAATGGGGTTAACATGAACTCAAATTGTCACCCAGGCTGTACTCTCATCTGGAAGCACCAATGAGCAAGAATTTGCTTTCAACTTAATTCAGGTTGTTGGCACAATTAATTTCCTTGCAAATGTCATAGTTATATATCATGTAATTGCTGTGTTTCATATAAGTGTTGTTTTCATAAAACAATTGAAAAGTATTTCCTCTTAATTTCCCAAAGAGCTGGTGAAACATGAATATTGTTTTTTGGTAAAATGTCTGATAGAATTTTTTGGTAAATATTCAGCCTTATTTGTTGTAATTTTTCTTTTCCCTCACTCTACTTGTCTAATGTAAACAGAGTTACTCAATGTTTATCTTGATTAAAATGTTTATGGTATATAATTTTTCATCCATTTTTTAAAAATTATATTTTCTTTTTCTTTATAAGTAGGTTTTTTGTAGACAGTATATGGTGTTGATATATATATTTTTTTCTACTGTGACAATCTCTGTTTTCAATGAAAGTCATTTGGTTACTTACCTTTATTATAATGCCTTGCTATGTTTGAACTTAAATCAATATTTCTCCTGTTTACTATTGTTCCTATATGTTCTTGGTTCTTTTCCCTGAACTCTTTTATTGACTTCTTTTGGATGAATTGATTATTTTTTTATTGTTTCATTTTATCATAACTCTTGTCTTATTTGTTTTTCACGCTTTTTTAGTCAGTATACTAGAATTTGCAATATACAGTTCAAGTAATCACAGTTCACCTTCTAATAATTATATAATTCCATGTAATAACATTCCAACAGTATATTTCTGTTTTCTCTCTCCAGTTCTTTGCATTGTCATAGTCATACATTTTTTATTCTACAAGTGTTATAAACTTAATTATATGTATGTGCATATATATATAATATGCATATTACACTGTTATCTTTTAAAGTAACAAAAATAGCTAAAAATTTACTTTTACCTCCAGTGTTATTTTTTATGTTGTATTCTAATATCCATCCAATAAAATAGTCCTGAAGCCTGAAAAAATTAATTTTTTCCTTTTTAAAAGGCAGTTTTTCTGAAAGTAAATTCTTTAAGATTTTATTTGAAAAAATAGTTTATATGAAATTTTGAAAATAGCTCCCTGGGCTATAGGATTTTGGGTTGACTGGATTTCTTTTTGTTTATTTGTTTTTATTTGTATCTTATTACTTTATAGATATTGCTCCATTACCTTCGGACTAGTATTGTTTATGTCAGAAGTCTGCTGTTATTCTTATCATGTGTCATCAATAATTTCAAGTGCATATGTGTGTGTATATATATACATATATATAATATACATGTATTTGTGGGGTTTTCTTTGGTACTTTATTATATATTTTATTTTTTTTAATTTTATTGTTATTTCTCCAGTACAATTTTTTGCTACTATACAGCATGGTGACTTAGTTATACATATAATTATACATTCTTTTTTCTTCCATTATCATGCTTCATCATAAGTGACTAGAAATAGCACTCAGTGCTACACAGCAGGATCTCATTGCTAATCCATTCCAAAGGCAACAGTTTGCATCTATTAACCCCAAGCTCCCAATCAACCCTAGTCCCTCCCCTTCCCCTTTGGCAACCACAAGTCTATTCTCCAAGTCCATGATTTTCTTTTTTGTGGAAAGGTTCATTTCTGCTGTGTATTAGATTCAAGATATAAGTGATATCATATGGTATTTGCCTTTCTCCTTCTGAGTTACTTCACTCAGTATGAGAGTCTCTAGTTCCATCCAAGTCACTGCAAATGGCATTATTTTGCTATTTTATGGCTGAGTAGTATTCCACTTTGTATATATACCACTTCTTCCTAATCCAATCATCTGTCAGTGGACATATGAGTTGTTTCCATATCTTGGCTATTATGAATAGTGCTGCAATGAACATGTTGGCATATGTATCTTTTTCAAGGAAAGTTTTGTCTGGATATATGCCCAAGAGTGGGGTTGCTGGGTCATACAGTCCTTCTATGTATAGTTTTCTAAGTTACCTCCATACTGTTCTCCATAGTGGTTGTACCAGCTTATATTCCCACCCACAGTTCAGGGGGGTTCCCTTTTCTCCACACCCCCTCCAGCATTTATTTGTGGACTTCTTAATGATGGCCATTCTGACTGGTATGAGGTAGTATCTCATGGTCGTTTTGATTTGCATTTCTCTAATAATCAGTGATGTTGAGCATTTTTTCATATGCTTGTTGGCCATCTGTATATCTTCCTTGAAGAAATGTCTACTCAGGTCTTTTGTCCATTTTTCAACTGGGTGGTTGGCTTTTTGCTGTTGAGTTGTAAATTGTTTGTATATTTCAGAGATTATGCCCTTGTCAGTTGCATCATCTGACACTATTTTCTCCCATTCTGTAAGTTGTCTTTTTGTTTTCTTTTTGGTTCCCTTGGCTGTGCAAAACTTGTCAGTTTGATGAGGTCCCATCGGTTTATTTTTGCTTTTATTTCTGTTGCTTTCGGAGACTGACCTGAGAAAACATTCGTAAGGTGGATGTCAGAGAATGTTTTACCTATGTTCTCTTCTAGGAGTTTGATGGTGTCTTGGCCTATATTTGAGTCTTTCAGCCATTTTGAGTTTATTTTCATGCATGGTGTGAGGGCATGTTCTTGTTTCATTGATTTACATGCAGCTGTACAGGTTTCCCAGCAATGGTTGCTAAAAAGACTGTCTTTTTCCCTTCTTATGTTCTTGCCTCCTTTGTCAAAGATTAATTGACCATGGGTGTCTGGGTTTATTTCTGGGTTCTCTGTTCTGTTCCATTGGTCTGTCTGTCTGTTTTGGTACCAGTACCACACTGTCTTGATTACTGTGGCTCTGTAATATTGCCTGGAGTCTGGGAGAGTTACGCCTTCTGCTTGGTTTTTGTTCCTCAGGATTGCTCTGACAATTCTGGGTCTTTTGTGGTTCCATATACATTTTTGGATTGTTTGTTCTAGTTCTGTGAAAAATGTCATGGGTAATTTGATAGGGATTTCATTGAATCTGTAGTATGGCCATTTTTACAATATTAATATTATTTTTTTTCCAGGAGGATGGGATATCTTTCCACTTATTTACATCTTCTTTAATTTCCTTGATTAATGTTTTGCAGTCCTCAGTATATGTCTTTTACCTCCTTGGTCTGGTGTATTCCAAGGTATTTGATTTTTGGGGGGTGCAATTTTAAAAGGTGTTTTTTGTATTCCTTTTCTAAAGTTTCATTGTTAGTATACAGAAATGCGACTGATTTCTGAATGTTAATCTTATATCCTGCTACTTTGCTGAATTTGTTGATCAGTTCAAGTAGTTTTTGGGTTGAGTCCTTAGGGTTTTTTATATATATATAGTATCTTGTCATTTGCATACAGTGACAGTTTTACCTCTTCTCTTCCTATTTGGATGCCTTTTATTTCTTTTGTTTGTCTGATTACTGTGGCTAGGACTTCCAATACTATGTTGAATAACAGCAGTGAGAGTGGGCATCCTTGTCTTGTTCCAGATTTTAGTGGGAAGGCTTTCAGCTTTTTTCCATTGAGTATTATATTTGCTGTGAGTTTGTCATAAATGGCTTTTATTATGTTAAGGAATGTTCCCTCTATACCCACTTTGGTAAGAGTTTTGATCATGAATGAATATTGGACTTTGTCAAATGCTTTCTCTGCATCTATTGAGATGATCATGTTTTTTTTAAATTTCTTTTGTTAACGTGGTGTATGATGTTGATTGATTTGCATATGTTGAACCATCCTTGTGCACCTGGGATAAATCCCACCTGGGCGTAGTGTATGATCTTTTTTATATGTTGTTGGATTTGGCTGAATAAAATTTTGTTGAGAATTTTTGCATCTTATATTCCTCAAAGATATTGGCCTATATTTTTCTTTTTTGGTGGTATCTTTGTCTAGTTTTGGAATTAGGATGATGGTAGTGTCATAGAATGTCTAGGAATGTTCCTTCTTCTTCAACCTTTTGAAAAAGTTTAAGGAGGACGGGTATAAGTTCGTCTTTATATGTTGTGTAGAATTCACCTGTGAAGCCATCTGGTCCCGGACTTTTATTTGTAGGGAGTGCTTTTATGACATATTCAATTTCAATTCTAGTGATCGGTCTATTAAGTTGATCTATTTCTCCTTGATTCAGTTTTGGCAGGTGGTAAATCTTTAGAAATTTGTCCATTTCTTCTAGGCTGTCAAATTTGTTGGCATACAATTGTTCATAGTATTCTCTCATGGTTTTTTGTATTTCTGTAGTATAAGTTGTGACTTCCCCTTTTTTCATTTCTGATTTTGTTTATTTGGGTTTTGTCTCTCCTCTTCTTGGTGAGTCTAGCCAGAGGTTTGTCAATTTTGTTTACCTTTTCAAAGAACCAGCTCTTTGTTTTATTGATTTCTTCTACTGTTTTTTTAATTTCTATTTTATTGATTTCCTCTCTGATCTTTATGATTTCCTTCCTTCTGCTGACTTTAGGATTTTCTTGTTCTTCTTTTTCTAATTCACTTAAGCATTGGATTAATTTGTTGATTTGAGATTTTTCTTTTTTGAGGAAGGCCTGTATTGCTTTGAATTTCCGATTACTGCTTTTGCGGCATCCCGTAGATTGAGTGGTTGTGTCTTCATTATCATTTGTCTCAAGGTATTTTTTAATTTCCTTCTTGATTTCCTCATTGACCAATTGGTTTTTTTAGTAGCATGTTGTTTAGTCTCCTTGTAGTCAGTTTTTTTCTCATTTCTTTTCCAGTGGTCGATTTCTAGATTCATGCCATTGTGGTCAGAGAAGATACTTGAAATAATTTCTATATTCTTAAATTTGATGAGGTTAGCTTTGTGCCCCAGGATATGATCAATTCTTGAGAATGTTCCATATGCACTTGAGAAGGCTGTATATTCTGATTTTTTTGATGTAAAGTCCTAAAAATGTCAATTAAGTCTAACTTTTCTATTGTTTCCTTTAGGATCTCTGTTGCCTTATTGATTTTCTGTCTAGAGGATCTGTCCATAGATGTGAGTGGGGTGTTAAAGTCTCCTACTATGATTGTATTCCCATCAATGTCTCCTTTTATGTCTGTTAGTACTTGTTGGAGATATCTGGGTGCTCTATATTAGGGGCATATATATTGATGATTGTAATATCCTCTTTTTGAACGGATCCTTTAATATTAAATAGTGTCCTTCTTTGTATTTCTTTATGGCCTTAATTTCAAAGTATGTTTCATCTGATATGAGTATTGCAACTCCTGTTTTCCTGTCTGGTCCATTGGGATGAAACATCTTCTCCCATCCCCTCACTTTCAATCTATGTGTGTCCTTTGTTCTAAGATAAAGTTTCTTGTAGGTAACAGATTGAAGGTTTTTGCTTTTTTATCCAGTCTGCCACTCTGTGTCTTTTGATTGGAGCATTCAGTCCATTGACATTTAAGGTGATTATTGATAGATATGTATTTATTGCCATTTTAAACCTTGTTTTTCAGTTGGTTCTATGTTTCTCTTTTCTTCTTTTCTTTTTTTTGGTTGAATGGTTTCCATTTATTTTATACTTGAGTACTTTTCAGTTTTTGTGACTGTAGTATTCTATTTTGATTTGTGGTTGCCCTGTTTTTAAGGGGTCGTTTTATTTTTGCTATTTTTTCATCAGTTTGATTATGATGGGCCTAGCTGTAGTTTTAATTTATGTTTATTTGATTTTTTAGGTCTTCAGAATATTATAAATTTGTACTTTGCAGTTGTTCAGTAATTTGGCAAAATACTGAGACTTCACAAAAAAATTTCTTCCGCTGTATTTGTCACTGCTCCTTCTGAGATTTTAATTACATGTATATTGTAGTATCTATTAATTCTCAAGTCTCATGGTTCTTTTGTTATATGATTTTATCTTTTCTTTTTTCATTTTAGTTTTGGTTTTTTATACCAACTTATAATCAAGTCCCTTCACTTTTTCTCACCCATGTCTGATCTTCTCATAAGGTATTGAGATTCTTCATCGCTGGTGTGTATGTGCTTTTTTTTTTTTTTGTCTTTTCTTGAGCTGCTCCTGTGGCATATGGAGGTTCCCAGGCTAGGGGTCTAATCAGAGCTGTAGCTGCCGGCCTACGCCAGAGCCACAGAAACATGGGATCTGAGCCATGTCTGCGACCCACACCATAGCTCATGGCAATGCTGGATCCTTAACCCACTGAGCAAGGCCAGGGACTGAACTTGCAATCCCAGTTGGATTCGTTAACCACTGAGACATGACAGGAACTCCGTGTATGTGTTATTTTGGCATTAATGTTTGTGTCATCTGATTTCTGTTCCTTGGTTTAGACTTTCAGTTAATGTATCTCATTTGCCTTTCACTGCATCTTTTAGCATAGTAATCCAAGTTATTTTAAAGTCATGGAACTGGCTCACCATCAGTTCTGTGTCTATTGACTGATTTATCAACATTTTTTTTCTTTTTTTGTTTATGTGCCTTAAACTTTATGACTGAATGTTGGAAATTTATATAGAATTACAGGAGATGGAATAAATCTTTACACACAGCAATGGGCATGCTTTATCTTGAATCAAGCCATTGATAAGGGAGATTAGTCATTTTAGTAAGTGGTCAAACTATTTTGGGTTGATTTCCTGATGCAACTACATTCCCTGTTTCATAGGTTTCAAATTCCTTCAGTGATATATTGCTAATACATTGTACTTAGTTGGAAATTGAAGCTTCCAGAGAATGTCCCTTAGTATTCTTATTCTACTCTCAGCTTTCAGTGGGTCATTCAATCCTGTGCCTATAACAGTGGTCTTTCTTCATGCTTTTACTGCCACCTCGATATAGATTATCATTCAATGCAAGGCTCATGATAGATGCACTGAGGGTTTGGGGGGTCTATTGCGCTAGTTTAAGTTTTAACCCAAGTACCTGGACTTTAGGGTTAGGGTTTCATCAGCATTTCTCCTGCCTACTCCCTGTATGAGCCAAACTCTATCTTTCATACACTGGGGGTCTTGTTCCCTCTTCCATAGATGTCAGAACTCCCTTTTTTCCTCAGTAAATATTCTTATGCCTGGTTGTTTTTACCTCTTCTCCATTGACAGTTTTGCTTATATCTGACATTACAAGAAATAATTGTTACTTAAAAATTTATTTTTTTGAATGATAAGTCTACTGTGGGCACAGAATAACATCACAGACATTTGAAATAATAACATCATATGTTTGAAAGTGAAATGTATTTATTATACTCACATTGCCCAGAAGAGTAATGGGATGCCAAGCAGGGGGTCATATAGGAGACATTCCAAGAAATCCAATTCATCCATAAAGGTGAGGAGAAAATAGAAAGTGAGGACCTAAAGGAAAGTGCCTTGAATGGGAGTCATGTTGTAATACACAAGTAAAAGGCATGAAGGGACTTCACTGGTGCATTTAAATGTCACTAGGTTACAGTCAGGAGAGGGTAAGAAGGGGAGCTTGTCCCTTGGACTAACTAGCCTTATCACACAGGTGTACCTGATAACATATGCAGCCCATTTGTGGGGTTGTTGAGGCATCAGGAAAATACCAAGTTTTTTTTTTTTTTAATTTACAATGCAGTCAACCTGGTGATGTCTCAAGATCATTAACAGTACTGATTGGGTTGAATGACACTTTTCACTTTGGTTGTAGAGATGTTAAAGGTGAGCAGGACAGCTTGAAAAAGCAGTCCGTCTGTGACAAAGGTAACAACTGGGAAGATTCCTATCGGGCATATGAGGAAGATTTGAAACCCATTTCACAAACAAGTATACCACTCTGTGGGCAATTGCTAAGATAATTTGTCAAGCATCTCTGGTTATAAGGGAATATGATAGAAAATTTTGAATATGTTATAAAATATTTTTACTTTGGGGACTATTTATAATTATTTTTCCTGTACCTATTCAGAGCAAATTATGAACATGAATCAGGATTTTCCCTAACTGAAACCAACTCCTTTTTTTCTAGCTAGCAGGTAGTTAAGAGCCAGTATGTCATCTTTTACCATTTGAGATAGAGACTCGTGGGCTTGTTGCATATAGGAAAATATTTCATGCACCCTTTGAATATGATGTACAGGGCCATTGAAAAGTGTTATTTGGCAGTTATCATTGATTTTGTTTGACAAAGACTGCTGTGCTGGTGTCAATACTGGAGGCTCCTGTGACTCTGGAAAGTCCTATTAAGATAGGAATAAATGTTCTTCATTTTACCTGGCATCCTCAGATTGATTGAAACAGGGAGGTATGCAGTAGATAAAGAACTACAAATCTCCAGTGTAACAACTGCACACTGGAGTATGACTTCATTAGGATAAATATGCTGGAGAGGTGACAAGGAAAAATATAAAAAGTGCTGTGACTGTGAATTTGGACCACAATATAACCTGGACTTGTCATTATTCAGAGAATAATTTACCTGAGAAAATATGGTATTGAGTTTAACCAAGGGGAAAGACTGGTTGTAGTGGTCATGATTAGAGATGCAATGCCAGAGATAGTGGTGGAAAGCTGGAAAAGAAAAGGATAGTAGGAAAAGGCATCAAGAAGTGGGTGGTTCTCTCTTCATGTGAGTCAAGGGGTTGACTGATATGAAGCAGGTGCCTCCTGGGGACGGCAAGAATTTCTATTAACTTTAGTAACCTCTATCAGATTTCCCCTTAGGGACTATAATGTAGAAGTAAAACAATTAGTAGAAAGTAGTAAGTATATCATGATCACAGGCTAAGCAGTTGCCTCAGAACATAATAAAATGCTTAATATCAAAGGAAGAAAAGCAAAAAAAAATGTCCTATGTACAATGCCTTAAGACAAGCAAAGTCTCTACATTGCTTGGGTAGGTATCTTAATGTCTAAGTGAAATTATCCCTGGCACAGGGGTAAAGTGATCTGAAGCAATGCCATTTACAGTAGTTAGCCCCTGGCTAAGTAAAGCCATCTGGGTTATCTTTTCTAAGTGGGTACTCTCAAGTTGATGTGGGTTTCTGGATTGTAAACCAGTGTAGGCACCCAGATCAGTGGTAATTAGACCAACAATCAACAGAATGGTATGCAGGGGTATTTCACATGGTTTTGGGTTTTGTTTTGGTGGAAATCTAGGTTCAAATGTACCCCTATCAGCTGACTGGCCTGTGGGGTGATCTGTAGATTATCAGCCCAGGGTCTGGGCAGGGGTGAGGTCTAAATATATAAAAATAGGTTAAGACTTGGGAAAGACAGAGAACTCTAAGGGTTTATTTGTTGTATTGCCATTTGAAAAGGAGTTGTTTGAGAAGAAGAGTTTGTCTGTCTTCCAATTAAATTAGTTATCTGGGACATATCAGGCATATGAAAATTCAACTGAATATTTCTTTTAAGAGTCTAATGTCTGTGAGTCTTTTTCTGGTTACAGAAGAGGAAAGGGGGGAGGATAAATTAGGATTTGGGGATTAATAGATACGCACTACTATATATAAAATAAATAAACAACAAGGACATACTGTATAGCAGAGGGAACAATATTCAGTATCTCATAATAACCTATAATGGAAAATAATCTGAAAAGGAACATATAGATGTGTGTATGTTTATGTATATACACACACATATACATGCATAACTAAATCATTTTGTTCTACATCTGAATTTAACACAACATTGTAAATCAGCTTTATTTCAATTAAAAAAGAGTCCAGCATTAGTATTTTTAAAATAGAAAATGCACATTTTGATTGCTACCAATAATGTCTGTAATTCTGAAGAGAATGAGGAATGTCCTGGCAAGGCCTTGTGTTACAACCTTAGTATTTGTACAGACATGTAATTTTGGTTTATATTTTGGCTAACTGTGGGACAAGAGTCTCCCAGAGTCTTTTACCCTGGAGGAGGCAGTTTTTTGGCAGTAATGGATCATTAGTTTATATTACATGTAAAGGAGGGGCCTTTGTTGGCCAACGCATCTGGCACTAAGAGGATTGCCTGGTTTGGTCAAGTATATTGTTTCTAAGGGGCTTTGTTGGCCAACGCATCTGGCACTAAGAGGATTGCCTGGTTTGGTCAAGTATATTGTTTCTAAGGTCCTGTCCCTAGCTAAGGGATGGAAAGCAGCAGCATTTCACAGAGCTTCGTCACTTGTGATGATTGGTCCACAAACTCCTACCCAATGGTGGTCCATTGGGTAGCTAAGGAGTTGGGAGTAGAGATGACCCAGGGAATCTGGTAATGAACTGAGGATAGGGGAAGGAATTTTCTCCTAAATGTTGAATACACCAGAGAGCATAGGTTTGACTCCCTCTTATCTTAAGGAGACCTCACTTGCAGTGCTGAGGTTGTGAAGTGCTTTTTCTTGATGCCAAAGATAAGGGGTAGATATGTATATAGGATTATAGACTCAGGGTCTGTAGGAGACTATATCCAGGAGAGTCCACTTCTAGGTAGCCAGTCTTTTGTTGCTTTAATGGTTTATAGTTCAAAGCCCAGAGGGACAATTTCTTGCATTAGAAGCCCTGGGAAAATTAATGGCCATCATAAATTATCCAGAGACTCTAGGAGGCATAAAAAGACATTACCAAAGCCTCTACAGGGAAGGAGTTTCTGGAAGCATTATCAGCATTGCTGGTTGATTTTAATTTCTTTTTTTCTGAGATCTAAATTGAATGCAAGACTTGTTATTGATGTTCCTCCATGTTGACTGGCTCTTTGGATATTGGGCAGCTCCCAGCATTTGAAACTTCTGTAGTGGAGTTCCCATCGTGGCGCAGTGGTTAACGAATCTGACTAGGAACCATGAGGTTGCGGGTTCGGTCCCTGCCCTTGCTCAGTGGGTTAACGATCTGGTGTTGCCGTGAGCTGTGGTGTAGGTTGCAGACGCGGCTCGGATCCCGCGTTGCTGTGGCTCTGGCGTAGGCCGGTGGCTACAGCTCCGATTCGACCCCTAGCCTGGGAACCTCCACATGCCGCTGGAGCGGCCCAAGAAATAGCAAAAAAAAAAAAAAAGAAAGAAAAAGAAACTTCTGTAGTTATTTGTTCAGCTCAGAGCTATACCTCTTCCCATTCAGAATCTAGAGTCTTGTCTTGTGCATGGAGGTATTATTACTCAGACAATTTAAGAAATCCCAATTCTTATATAAGGACTTCCTTCTCTCTGGTGCCCTGTCCTAAAAATGTTTAGTAGCCTCATCATCCCCAACTCTTATCTCCAAGGGGGACATCATATTTTGTACTCCAGCTTCCTACATTACAATCTGAAAGTGTCTATAAGAAGAAAACTAAGCAATTGTGTGTTCCACTTCATATTTTTCCCTTCCCACAGAATTTACATTTCTGTGAAAGTTTATTATGGCTCAAATCATAATATATGTTCATAAACAATGTTAATATCAATATTATATCATAAATTGCTTTGATTTTGGAGGGTTTATATCAATATTTCAAGCCAAAAACATATTTTATTTTCCATGGAGGAGAAGGAGCATAATAATTTATATAACTGACAGAATGCTTCAAAGAACATGACTGGAAAGATGTAAACGTTATGTTACAACCTCCACAACTATGCATGGATTATTGCTATCTCTGAAACCCTAACAATTTCACAAGTATTTGTCGAGGTCTTAATGTAACCATGGTTATGGATCCACAGAATGAGAGAAAATGCCCTCATGAAGCATATACTCTAGCCAGAAAACAGACAATTTGATATTTTTTTACACTAACTTGTACAGAGTATGTCTATTTTTCTATATTCTTTAAAATTAGTACTTGGTATGAGGGATAAAACTATATATAGATCAAGGAAGACACCTTTGATAAAATGATGTTTAAGTTATAACTTAGAAAACATTCATGAATGATCCTTAAGAAGATATTTTGTCCTAGAGAGAAGTCATGTACCACTAAGTAAATAAATAAATAAATAAATAAATAAATAAAAGCTCTGAAAAGGAAAAGAGAAGTTTGGTGTTATTTTTTTGTTTGATAAATGATTATCTAGCATATATATGCCAGGCAGTATGTCAACCTGTGGGAGTTGGTAAAGGTATATAATATGTAAAAAGGCACATTTTAGTAACACTAATGATAGTTAAAATGGAAATCAAATCATCTTGATATATACCAAAGAGCTCAAATCCCTCTTCTCATCATGTGTAGATCAACAAAGACATTGATATGAATATAGGGTGCCTACTATACATTGAACCTGAAAAAGAGAGTCAGTCTCTCCATTCTACTCCAGATCACTCTAGATGAGTGATCATGAAAAGGCCAAGCTGTTCTTTAAGAACTGAAATATAAACTCAAGAAAGGAATAGAGAAGAGTAAGCTCTCCCTTAAAAAAAAAAAAATTGTCTACTTAGAGCAAACATTCCAAAAAAAAAAAAAAGTGCTGTTCAGTATGTATGGTGAATGTCCCATCTTTCTCTGGGAGATGACTTTATTCTGTGTGTTCTAGGATTTCAGTAATTGAAATCTGTAAGAATAAGGAGTTTGTAGACTATGGCCAGTTTGTCAGATTGATGGTGCCTTGGGAATTCCCTTAAGAGAGAACCAACTGGAGTTCCTGAGTTGGAGTTTTGTTGTTTACATGACATTTCTTACCAAAATGAACACAATGTTTTTATTCATGACAAAATAAAAGCAACCCCTATGGAAATACTAATGTAAAATTATATCTGACAGTTAGGCTAATCGGTTGAAGAGCAAAAGTGTTGTTATACATACTAGGAACAAGGCATAATTTGCCTTGAGAATTTTTCAAGAAAAATATTCCATGTGATACTAAAATTTTATCATTATTATTAATAATATAAATTTTCTGGATAAGTATCTTTTCCATGAGGATAAATAGGATTATTAACTATTTTTGCCACCAACAGTGTTTTCCTAGGATGACATACATTCAATTTAACTAGAATAAAATATAATTCCTACAAGTCCCCTTCAGATATTATTCTCTGAATAACAGAACCATTAATCAAATGTTCTTGCTAAATGATTTCTTAGTGTTCTGCAAATTACATAGAATCCATGATTATAGGTTCTGAAGAACTACTGTGCATAGGTATGTGATTACATATATAAAATTCAGAAACTCCCCCATTTGACTTTGAAATATTGATCTTTTACTTGAGAAATGAAAGCCTGAGTGCAAGAGAGAGGAGAGGACATTTTATGGCTGCCTCAGAATATCCTTTTCCCCACTAGTCTTCTATTAGAATTATTAACATCTTAAAATGGCCATGTTCACTTATTGCAAGTGTTCTCATCAACATTGTTCCTAGATATAATTCTCTAGTTTCCAAATCCTACAGACCTTTATACTTCAGTAGTTTAAAAAGTGAGAAACACATTCCTGACCCTTCATTTGGTGTTTCCCATTGATAAATTTATGAGATCACCCTCACTGGTAACCAAAGAATAATATAACATAAAATGCAGATGTTTTGGCTACTCAGTGCTAATGGTATTAACAAATACAACAGATGATTTTATAATATTAACATGAAATAAGAGAAATCTGAAATAATGCATTGGGCTTTTAATGATATTTTATTTTTCATCTATTTATATCTGATTTAAAATACTATGTTAGTTTCAGGTCCACAACAAACTGTTTTATTTGTTATGGAGTAATCAATGGAATAAGTCTATTTATTTATTACTATCACCATACAAATGTATAACAATATTATTGACTGTTATTCCCTATGCTATAGATTACATTCTCATGAGTTACTTATTTTATTACTGGAAAAATTTACCTCTTAGTCCCCTTCACCTAGTTCTCACATCATTCTACTATCCTCCCCTCTGGCAGTCACCAGTTTGTTTCTGTATCTGTGGGTCTATTTCTATTTTGTTATGTATTTTCATTTGGTTTGTATTTTTTAGAGCCCACATATAAATAAAATCAAATGGTATGTGTCTTTCTCTGTCATACTTATTTCATTTAGCATGATAACCTCAAGGTCCATCCATATTGTTGTAAATGGCAAGACTGTGTCCTTTTTGATAGTGAGTAGTATTTCATCATAGAAGATGTAAACCACATCTTTAACCATTCATCCACAGATGGACATAGATTGTTTCCATATCTTGGATATTTTAAATAATAATGCAGTTAACATAGAGGTGCATATATCTTTTAAAATGAGTGTTTATATTTTCTTCAGATAAATACTCATAAGTAGAATTGCTGGATCCTAAGATTTTATTTTTAATTTTGTAGTAAACCACCATATTATTTCCTGTAGTGACTGTATCAACTTACATTCCCACCAGGTGTGCACAAGGTTCTCTTTTCTGTGCATCCCCACCAGCATTTGTGAGTTGTCTTTTTGATAACAGCCATTCTGACAGGTCTGAGGTGATATCTCATTTTGATTTTGATTTACATTTCCCTGACTATTACTGATGTTGAACATCTTTTCATGTGCCTGTTGGCGATCTGCAGGTCTTCACTAAAAAATGTCTATTCAGGATATATCATATTTTATTGGACTATCTCCATTATTCTTCAGTTTACTGTAAAATAGTTGCCAGAAAACCATTTTTAATTTCAGTTTTTGAACATTTGCTTTAAATCTAATCATTGTGTCATCAATGTAAATTTTATTTCCTTGTGGCCCTTGAAATACATCAATTAACTTTATCCAGGTGCACCAAAATGTTGAGTAAAGCCGGCATTGATACTAAATAATACCTTTCAGTAAGTCCTCAAAATATGAATTATACACATGAATACAAAATCAGTTCTTTTAGATCATAAATGTTTGAGTAAATTGTACTTTTTACAGACATCTCTAAGAATAGTTCATTGACCTCATTTATCACAAACATCTGAAAACAAATGGGATGTAGCATCTTGAAATTTATTAGATTTAATATTTGTATAGTATCATCTAATATGAAATCAAATTTTGTGTATAAAACAATGCTTTCTTGAAACTCAGGTTATCATATAAACTCAAAATAAGGCCTTGTGACTTATCTTGACAGATAAGAGCCATTGGTACATGGATTAATGCAATGATCTCCTGACATCTTATATATTTGGAATAATTAATTTATTACCTTGAATATTCATTCCCACATGCCTTATTTTGGTATATTCTCACAAAAAAAGTTTCCCCAATGTTTCTCTTTATTTCTTCTTATTTATTTTATTGAAGTATAGTTGACTTACAATATTTTACTAGTTTCAGGTGTGCAGCACAGTGAAACTGTCACATATATAAATATGATCATCTTTTTTCCCATGCAAGTAATTATAAACTATTGTATAGATTTTCCTGTGCTGTACAGTAGGTTCTCATTAGCAATATTTCTCTTTAGATAGTATAAATAATGCAATTAGTGACTAGATAATACTATTTACAAATTTGCCAATAGGTGCTAAAATTTTTCAATTAAATAATCTTCAGTATTTGTGACATTCTAATGCACTTTGCAGTCACTTGCACAGAATTATAGATAATACTAATCAGTTTTTATATATAGAAAAAGACATAGAATTATTTGTGATTAGTAAGGGAACTTCTTAGACGCCTCTAAGATAGTTTAGGTTTAAAAACTCTTAAAAATCACTAGTTCTATATTTCAGGTCTGGTATTTGGAAGTTTAAATCAAAGAAGTTTATTACAGAAGCTTGGTCACTTGTTTAAAAAGACCATAAGGGAGTTCCCGTCGTGGTGCAGTGGTTAACGAATCCGGCTAGGAACCATGAGGTTGCGGGTTCGGTCCCTGCCCTTGCTCAGTGGGTTAACGATCCGGCGTTGCCGTGAGCTGTGGTGTAGGTTGCAGACGCGGCTCGGATCCCGCGTTGCTGTGGCTCTGGCGTAGGCCGGTGGCTACAGCTCCGATTCGACCCCTAGCCTGGGAACCTCCATATGCCGCGGGAGCGGCCCAAGAAATAGCAACAACAATAACAACAAAAGACAAAAAAATAAAAAATAAAAAAATAAAAAGACCATAGGCTTCTGAGAATAATGAATGCATAAAACTTTGCTAGCCTGTAAATAGCAAAATATTTTAAAATAAACAGAAAATAATGCAATGAAGTTGTTAGGTACTTAACTCCTTCACAAGGTCACTTGCTTATAAAAAGGTAATTCAGGTCATAAGAGATTCAGTATAAAATAGAGTGCTATTCTGGTGAGATATGGAAACTCTGTATCTGAGCAAATGATATAGATGTTAAAGAACAAAGTTTTATTAACTTTTGCTAATGGAAACTGAATTTTTAAGACTGATTTGTCATCTTGAAAGAGAGACAGAGATAAGATGGAGAGAGAGAGAGATAAGATGGCCAAGTAGAAGGACTCAAGTTAGCCTCCTCTCGTGAAAACACCAAAATTATAACTAACTGCTGAAAAACTATCAACAAAATAGACTAGAATTTAGCAAAAGAGATATCAAACACTCAAAGACAAAGAAAAATTCACATTGAGATGGTAGGAGGGGGCGCTTCTGTGATTTAATCAATCCTATTCGCCTGGTGGGTGACTTAAGACTGGAAAATAACTATTTTGCAGAGGCTTTCTCACAGGAGTGAGCATTTAAAACCCCACATCAGGTTTCCCAGCCTGAGGGGCTGGGATTGGGAAGAGGAGCCCCTGAAGCATTTGGTGTTGAAGGCTAGTGGGGCTTGAGTGCAGGAACAAACCAAAACCATTTCAGAATGGCCATCATCAGAAAAATCTACAAACAATATATGCTGGAGATCATGTGGAGAAAAGGGAACCCTCCTACACTGTTGGTGGGAATGTACATTGGGTATAACCACTATGGAAACTTTTTTAAAAAAAATAAACTAATAATATAACTACAATGTGATCCCTCTCCTGGGCATCTATCTGGAGAAAACCATAGTTTGAAAAGATACATTCACCCTAGTGTTCAGTGCAGCATTATTTATAATATCCAAGACATGTAAGCAATCTAAATGTCCATTGACAGAGGAATAAGTAAAGATGTGTTGCATATATACAATGAAATATTACTCCACTATAAAAAATGAAATAATGCCATTTGCAGTAACATAGATGGACCTAGAGATTATCATAGTAAATGAATTTAGTCAGACAATGAAAGACAAACATCATATGGTATCACTTATATGTGGTGCCTAAAAAGGAGGTACAGGTTAACTCATTTGCAGAACAGAAACAGACTCATAGACTTTGAAAACAAACTTATGGTTACCAAAGGGACTAGGTGCAGGGAGGGATGGGCTGAGGGCTTGGTATTAATATATGCACACTCTGGTATATTTAGTGACTGGCCAACAGGAATATCCTTCATAGCACAGGGAACTCTGTCCGTTATTCTGTGATAATCCATACTGGAAAATTATCGGAAAAAGAATGGATGTGTGAATATATATAACTGAGGCACTTTGTTGTACAGCAGAAATTATCACAACATTGTAAATCAAGTATACTTCGATAAAACTTTAAAAAAGAGATAAGCACATTCTAGATATACATATGCTACTTACTGTAGTATTTGTCATTAAAGATTGAGTTCTGACAAATAATACTATTATGGAAAGTTCACATTTTGGCTCAGACCTGATGTTGTCTTTGTGAGGATGCAGGTTTTATCACTGGCTTGGATCAGTGGGTTGAGGATCCGGTATTGTTTCAAGCTGTGGTGTAGATCACAGAAACAGCTCAGATCTGGTGCTGCCTTGGCTGTGGTTAGACCCCAGCTGCTGCTCCCATTTGACCCCTATCAAAAAATATGCATAACTTCTATATGTCACCATGCAAAGAAAAATAAATTATGTGGATAAATCCATTAGAATTAAGCTAACTTTATACAAATATAACATATTTTATTTCTTCTTTTTAGATATAAATTGCAGAAATTATAACCAAACCTGGTAAAGTGCACTTTCTTCAAGGCCTCAGCATATTCTCCTTGCTCAGTATAGTAAGGTTTTTCTTCTTTCCTAGGTTTTTGGTTCTATTTTGGTTTTTGCTATGACTTTCTTTTTACATTGAAAAGCAAAAATGTATTTTACTTTGCTAACACACTTCTATTAGCTTTGACCATCCACATGAAATATAATTTTTAACAAATTAACTTCTCTTTGACAATAAAAACCTTGATAAAGGTAATTTATATTTGTTTGCCATAGATTACATTGTAGGAGACTAGCAAAGGTCATGAGAAAACATATCCAAACCTCCTACAGTCACACATAGGAGTGAATTTGCTTTTTATATATCTGTGAATTTGCTTCATACAAACACTTAGCAACCCTTCATCATGCTAAGAATCAATGTAATATAGAATTCAAGTGCAAAAATATGAATATATAAATATAATATGCATATAAATAGGTATAGATATATAGATGCATGTTTAAAACTGTTCTTAGTGACCAGTGTTCAGTGTTCTATATTAATTAGAAATTATCTAGCCACCCAAAGATTATCCATTCATTAATTTAACAATAATCCAGTTCATAAAGTTAATCAAGGATCCCGAAAATTGGACGTGAGTTGAAACAATACAAAACAACACAATTATAGTTATATTAAATATGTCAGAATTATATTTCAGCTTACTTAAAAACACATTTTTATATTTTTCATAATCATAAATATACCACAGATTGGTAAATTAAGATAAATTTATAATAGCTGTCATAAAACAATACTATCATCAAAACACTCTACCTTTCCAGGAATTAAGCCTGATTTATTAATTTATATAGTTGTATTAAATGTGTCCAAGAAAACAATTTCTGATAGATGATTTTTTTACTTGAAATAATGTCATAGTCAAATACTTAGAATTTTAGCTTTGTTTACTGAGGAATTATTTTGTTGTCTTACATCAGATGTACGTAAGATTTTGTTTTATTTTGTTAATAGACATTGCATATATTTAAGGTATAAACATGATGTAATCATTATAAACCAATAAAAATAGAATTTCCTTTCAATTTAGAAGGCTTTTCATAATTATGTATAATAAAATACTGAGAGGCAGGGAAATATTTCATATTCACTCAATAAGACCCAAAGAGTTTTCCCAAATGATACAGACGAGCAGGGAACTTTTAGCTTTATTTCTACTTTTAGCCATGGGTCAAAGGAAAAAGAAACCAATAAAAATTTGTTCCATATATAAAAGGGTTCTTCCCTCCTGTAGTGAGTATAAAATACTTCCTTAATTGCTTTGAGCTCATAATAATAAAAACAAAAAACTACTGTACTTGTTTTTTTGTTACCTCATATGCAAGATAGAATAAATCCTCATCACCCAAATGATGACCACCAAAAAGTCAGAACATCAGCAAAGGTGGAACAACAACAACAAAAATACACAAAAATATTTCTCACTCATTTCTACTAACCAACCAGTGGAGAACGACTTATTGGCCATGTGCAAACCACGGCTAGAACAAAATTTGGCCAAGAATCAAAAATAACAAAAATGCAAATTCAGAGGATACAACAACTTGAGTAAGAAACAAAGAGTCAATGAAATTAAGTTTCAGTTGCTGATTTGGACTTAAACGTGGATTAAAAAAAAAAAAGTGTGCTGGGTTTAAAGAGTCCATGACATGCACTGCTTCTGCCAAATTTAAGATTTGACAGATAAATCCACTGATCATCTCAGGTAGAATCTCCACAGTCAAAGCATAATTTTTAAAAAGTTAGAAGCCTTATTCTTGTACAAATATAAGTGAGTATTTTAAAACATACTTAGCTCATTAATTAGGATACCATTAAACTCATTAATTTTAGAACTTTGAGAAATGGAAGCTTTTATACTTAGTGAGGGCATAGTGAAAAGATTATTAATCAAAACTAACATTCAAGAGGGCCATAGAATAGTAAACATAAGGGTATTTGTGGCTAGGGAAAAAAATATGTGTTATATACGTATGTATATAATTCTACAAAAACGTATCTAATTCTGAATCCTTATCAGTAATAAATATCAAGTCAAAGAAAGGTATGCCTAAGAGATGATTTAAAATACTTGGGACTGATAATTTTCCAGAGTGACATTGAGAAGACAAGCATCTGTATCTTTGTTTTATTTTCAAGTTTAGATTTTTTTTTAACAAATTGAGTTGAAAACAATCTGTTAATCTGTAACCCATCATGGATTGGATCTATTATCATAGTTAAAAGTATGGCAAGATACTTTCTCTGTAATATTTGTCTTAAACAATTCAAAACTGGTTCACTGTACCTGATTTAAATTTACAATTCATAAATGGAGTGAAGATGAAAAATGTAAAACAAAAAACAAATGAACAACTAAAGAGGTAGGCTGTCCTGCTCTATGAAGAGAATCCTCCTGTAGGAGGTGCTATAAGCTCAAAGTCCAAGCGAGTTTGGATTTCTTCACTAGGGCTTCAAAGGAGATATAAGATCATATGCACAACTTCAATTGCCTAGAAGTGAAAACCAATTTTTTCCCTTACAGACACAAGAGATTAATGTAGAGAGATGATAGGATAATGTAGCAAACATCAGATATTAAACTAATGATAACAGTGGTAGAATCATGTCTTCTTTAGGAAGTATTTCAAGAAATAAATAAATTGTTTTGAGAGATGGTGACTTACACAGAGCACAAATGTACCTGTAGTATGGATTTTATCAGTGAATAGAAAGAACTATTGCATTTGTATTATACCTAAAATTAATAGAACAGAATAAATGAGAATCTTACGATTGACGAAAGACTCCTGCTGAGTTGAATTTGAGGCAGTATAGACTCTTTGGGGATTACTTGGAATTAGTGCTAACAATTAAGGTATGTTCACTGGAGGTGTTAGTACATTGTAAACCCTTTGTATGATACATTGACCTGGTTATTACATATAAAGTGGAATGAAACTTGGAAATTACAGTTGATCACAGGGGATTCCATAAAGGCATTTCCCCACTTGGCAAGATATCTGAGGTAAAATATGTTAAATAGCCTGAATACAATCAAACATGCTACTGCGTTTTCTGGTTCAGTTTCAGAAGCTAGCTAGGGGACTAAAGGTGGAACGAAATGCATATTAGTTATCTGTTACTGCATAGCAAATTACCTGTCAAATTAACACTTTTTCAGTGGAGCACAGGTTGATGAATGGTGAGTCATAGTTCTGCAAAAGACCACAAAGGAAATGAAATAGAGAAGTTTGTTATTCACGGTTCTTAGCAAAAGTACCTGGCACATGGCATGTGGCCACACAGGTGGTTAAAGCAGCGTGCAGACAAAGAGGCAGCAACTGGGGAACATTTGGGTCTATGGATAAAGCGCTTTGGAGTTTCCAGGCTAAGGCCGTATGGGTGAATTTAGACCAAAAGTTTAGGCCTTTGTTAAATACTACGTGGATATCTAAGCAAAGGAGCACATAAACTGAGGGCATTGAGAAGCAGAGGAGACGGATCAGAAAGGCTGTTGAGGAAGTGACACCAGGAACTTACATTTGCTTGTGATTCTGTAGGCTGCTATCTAGGGCATATGCTTGCATGAGGAGCAAGTATCAGTTTAAGGTTCCTGAAGGCCACTGGGTCAAGTGAAATGGATGCAGAGGTAACAATACTATGGAATCGATTAGCTAAACTCTTAACATTTCCCTCAAAGTAACCTAAAACAACAAATATAGCATTATCTTACAGTTTTTGTGACTCAGGAATTCAGGAGTGATTTGCATGTGCGACTTTTACATATGGCTGCAGTCAGCATGTCAGCAGGGGCAATGTTAAGCTGAAGTTTAGTCTGTGGCTGAATGATGTGATTCCAGAATGGCTCTCCTACAGGTTTATGGGCAGAAGGCTTCATTCCTCACCACATGGGCAGGCTTCTACTCATGAGATGGTACTTAACTTTCCCCAGAGAAAATGGGTATCAAGAGAAAAGGAAGAGACTATGATATATTTTATAACCTGGTCTCCATCTCCAAAATCATTCATCACTATTTGCACTTTATTCTCTTTGTTAGAAATGAGTTATTGAGATCATCCCATAAGCAAGAGAGAAGAATTAAGTTCCTGCTCTTCTAAGAAAGAAGTATCAAAGAATCTATGAACATATTCTTTTTTTTTAATTCTTTAACATTATTGAGGAATAATCTGCAAACATAATTGTATATTTGTAAAGTGTACATGGTTAGATATACATAAAAACTGTGAAATAATTACTAAAATCAAGATAATCAACTCATCCGTAAACTCACATATTTAATATAGTGAAGATGTTTTAAAGCCACCACAGATGTCGTATATCTTCATGTGATGCCAATGAGCAATATAGGTTTTCTTGATAATGGGATAAAACCAGGAAATATCTGATTTTGATAACCAGCTGTATTATAATCATTTCCTGGAGTTCCCGCCATGGCGCAGTGGTTAACGAATCTGACTAGGAACCCTGAGGCTGTGGATTCGATGCCTGGCCTTGCTCGGTGGGTTAAGGATCTGGCGTTGCCGAGAGCTATGGTGTGGGTCACAGACGCGGCTCAGATCCCGTGTTGCTGTGGCTGTGGTGTAAGCCGGCGGCTACAGCTCTGATTCGACCCCTAGCCTGGGAACCTCCAAGTGCCAAGGGTGCAGCTCAAGAAGAGGCAAAA
The DNA here is from genome assembly GCF_016906955.1 of Phacochoerus africanus. NCBI lineage: Eukaryota > Metazoa > Chordata > Mammalia > Artiodactyla > Suidae > Phacochoerus > Phacochoerus africanus. The sequence goes on from NC_062553.1 coordinate 26,930,337, forward strand.
AGACAAACAACAACAACAAAAAACCATTTCCTTATAGTGAAATATTAGCAGAAGTCATTGACAAATAAGTAGTTTGATAATATGAGGAAGTTACTGTAACACATGGCATTCTGAGATTGACTGGTCCTTCCAGCCAAAGTGAGAATGATTTACTTTCAGGCAACTCAGGTATTGCCAAACAAGGACAACAATCACGAAACTAATAAAGACAAGAACAAATGATATAGCAACAAAAATCTCTGTTATCTCAAATCTCCCATCAAGAAAAGAAATAACAAAGGATTACGGTTGGCTTGAATTTTAGAGGAATTGTATTTCAAACTTGGGTGTATTTTTGACACACATGTAACAAATGACATGTAAAAAAAATGTGTAGCATAGTTAGGTCCTTTTAAGAATAGTCATCATTTCAACCTATTTGTTATGTTAGAAGAACCTGGTAGAGGATCTTATACTATCTGAAGATTCTAGCAGAAGTCAGAGAAGAACTTTACTACTTGGGTATAGCAGGCATGACAAGTAATACATTTAAAATATACGTAAGTCCATCATCTTTTCTGCAGTGTGCACATGTAGCTAGGCAATCGCTTCCCACTTAGGGGCTTCCTTTTCTGACTTCTGTACAATTAAGTGTGGCCATGTGAGTAGTTCTTGCCAATGGATGTAGGTAGAAATGGGTATATCAAATCTGGGTCAAGGTTTATAAGAAGCAGTTACAGAATATCCAAATTTCAAAGCATTACATGTAAACCTGAAATATATCCAGTGAAAATCTGGGAGTTTCGCCTATTTGGTACAAGTGGTTGGAACAACAGGTTCCATCTCCCCATGTCTTTCTCTGACTGTGAGGTGGGGGTGGTGTGAGTGTATTCTATCTGTAGAAATAAGTGTGTGCTCAGATACCTCATGTGCTAAGTTTTACTAAAACCCTATTCTCTCCTTTATGATACACAATTTTAGTGAGAATGAACTTATAGAGCTAGGTATTACATTGCCCAGTCCTCTTTGTACTTTGTTATGGTCATGTGACTAGATCATTTGCTAATAAAAAGGGAGTAGAGTTTTTGTATCACTTCTTAATGAAGAATAATAGGTATACTTCCTCCATACTCTTTCTCTTCCAACATCTCAATAAAATGACAGTAACATTCTGAGGGTGCCAGTGACATAAGAGGGAAAAAGCCTATATTTTTTAATAACTATATAAAAGAGAATCATCCTATAATTAGAAACATCTACCTTAGACACTTCTGTGAGAAAGAAGAACAAATCTGTTGTCAGAGTTCCAATTGTGGTGCAGTGAAAATGAATCCAACTAGTATACATGAGGGTGCGTGTTCGATCCCTGGCGTTGCTCAGAGCGTCAGGGTATCCAGTGTTTCCCTGAGCTGTTGATGTAGGTCTCAGACATGGCTTAGATCCTGTGTTGTTGTGATGTAGGCTGGCAACTGCAGCTCTGATTTGACCCCTAGCCTGGGAACTTCTATGTGCTGTGGATGAGGCCCTAAAAAGCAAAACAAACAAACAAACAAACAAACCTATTATCTTTGTGCTTTAGTTATTTTTGGTTTGGTTTTTAAAACATCTTAGTATACAATAACTAACACAAGTGCCATTGGGCTTTAGAACTGAAAATATTCTAATCCAGCCTCATGCTGCAAGACAAGCTAATACTGAGTGAGAATGAGAATGAACAAAATTACAAGACGGTCTCATATAGCTCTGAGACCAAATGTTTCAATATGGCACTTTTGCTATTATAAAATAATAATCCAAAAATATTTATGGAACTTCTTTTATGCCAGTCACTTTTATAGATTCCAAGGATGTAATTAGGGTAGACATATACAGATTGTAGTCTGTGCACTATGTGACTCAGGAGAGTTCCATTTAGGGTAGGGCAATGTACTTACATGTAGCAATTCTCATAGATTAAGGTAATAATTGTGACCCTAGCTTAGTTTTACTAGTACTTGGTTAACTATATACAATAGTGAATCAAGCAGATAATCTCCCTACACTTATAAAATTTGCGATCTAGAGTGAGAAATAGGTAATAATTTTATTATAAATAAATGGATACTGTAAACCTTTGTGGTAATTATTATAAATAAAAAGTGAGCATGAGAATAGATGAATCATAAAACATGTTAATGGGTATAATGTTGTCAGAGAAGGACCCGTTGTGGGAAAAATATTTGAGTTCTACTTGAAGGGATGTGAGATACTACTGACGATGTGGCTGTTTGAGGGAAAAACATTTCAAGTGGAGGGAAAAACAAGAACAAAGCTTTGATGATGGTGCTTAGTATATATCATGAACAGCAAGAAAGCTGTTGTGGACAGAAAGTAGTGAAGAATGTGGACAGTATTAGAAAATGACTTTTAAATATACACGTGTGTAAGATCATGGAGGACTTAAAGGCCCTCAAAGCTTTAAGATTTTACTTTAATTTTAATGGAAAATGAATAGTGAGAGAAGCTCTCTTATAATCCACAAAAAAATCCCCCAAAATACATACGATTCATATCTTTTCCCAATGTTCCTGAAAGGTAATGAAAGATAAATGCTAGATAGATCCAACTTCCTGGATCACAATCTTGAAAGTGTCTGTAGGAGGGAAGCTGAACATTTGTGTATTTCATGCAATTCGCTCATTGATACTTTCTATTGAGAAGAAATTTGTCCCTGAGAATAGGAGGGAATCTATCATCACTAGCAGATGTTCTGACTTCATCCAAACCAGACCATCTTTTTATTATATTTTACTTATGGTTTTCTACATTGGAAATTTTAAATTCCAAAGAAAAACTTTGTTTGTTTTACTGAGAATAGCCTAAGAAGGGCTATGTTTGGATGTCTTGGATCTTTCAGCCAATTGAGTAAATGACTCTCAAATAAAGTGTAATCTGTCTGTTGAACAAATGTTAAAGTATGCTTGGTAGACCAAACCCATATACAAAAATATTCAATAGTACTCTCAGGATTTATATTGACTCAGGTTATCCGTTCCAACAGGTAGACTAAAAAGAGGTGTTGAAACATTTCTGTTTAGGGATACAAATTGTGAAATTGTGTATATGATTTTGAATTGTATATGTAAGTTGTTGCATATGGAGGAGTGAAATGCTGTAACAAATAGAAAGGCATAAATTTTGGCATACGCTTTAGAAACCGCAAATTGGATCTGCGGCAAAGTGGGTTTATGAAGTGAGTTGTATAAACAGTAGGTTGAAGACAATATTTTTCTGGGTATGCCTGAGGCTATTTATGTTTGTCAGGATTGTCCATCTTGCCAACAGCAGAGAGCAGGTTTTTCTTTGCTTGGCAGATGTAAGTTTGAGTAGGATACTTAATCAGTGTCAGCTCTTTACCAAGGGCCATGAGCAAAATTTTACCAGAAAACACAACTACTGAAACTCAGTACAAGAAATATGAACATAGTTTTATTTGCTGGCATCAGTCAGAATGACAACAGGTCAATGGCCTGAACACAGTGGATTAGAGCTGGAAGCTACTTGTCAGATGTGGATGATTATGTTTGTGTCCAAGCAAAAGATAATTTATTTGTTCAACAGATATTTCAATAATTATTCATTGAAATATTACTAAAGGTTAAGATTTGTTCTGGGCACTAAAGATTCAAAGTAACCAAATTGTTCTGAATACAATACCCAGATTTCTGGCTTTCACATGGCTATGTCTCTATCTATATATCTATCTGTCTTTCTATCTATCTGTCTGTCTATTTTTCCATCTAACTGTAGATGGATTCTTATTTGCCGAAGTAGAAAGAGGAGTGCTCAGTGGGAGCTTAGTCTGTAAATTCAATGTCGGATGGACTGGCAGCTGGAACTAAATGTAATCTAGGGTGGAATCTTCATGGTGCTTACAATATACTTGGTGCAGTTTATTTATAAAAAAAAATTAGGAAACAATTTTAGTCAGCATCTCCTTGAGTGTGAGAATTAGGCTTAAATCTCATAGGTGATAATGCAGTGCACCATGAAACAGAAATCAGAAAATAAAGAAAATCAAGATTAACCTACAATTGAAAGATGGAAATAAGCAGCAAATATTTAACCTAGAATTAATGTGTTCGTCATTTCTCTAATTTGTATTAAGAAAAGTTAACCCCAAAATACATCTGCCATTAAGAGTAAGTTTTAAGAGAATATCAAATTTATGAAATACATAGAAATTTAATAACATTCCTAAGTACATAGATTTGTCCCCCAGAAGCAATGACTCCCAAGTAGCACCAAGCATATCTAGTGTTCAGATGTTGGTTTCAACACAAATTTTCTAGTAAAAAGAATCAACTCTCCTTGGAGAAATAGCCCATTCTAGGACTTGGTCAGGAAACATGCAGGATGAGCCTGGAGTATCTGGTAATGTCAGGAAGTAAGGAAATGCTAAGAAAAACTATTTTTTCATATACTTAGTGAACTTCTTTCTAGCTTCTTTTGCCATGTGCCTGCTCAAAATAATTACATATTTTACAAAATATATTCATATGCATTATATTGTTATTATATAGAAAATTTAGAAAAAGTATAATTATCATTTATTTATTTGTTTGTTTGTTTATTTTGTCTTTGGTCTTTTTGGACCACACCTGTGGCATACGGAGATTCCCAGGCTAGGGGTCTAATCAGAGCTGTTGCTGTATAGTTTAAACTTTTGTATTGAGGTATATATGATAAATCTAACTTTAATTTTTGCATATGATGTGATGTACAGATAAATTTTATTTATTTTTTCATATGAATATGCAGTTAATTCAGTATCCTTTATTGAAAACAAGGCTCTTTCCCCATTAGATAAATGCATATTCCTCAGAACAAATTACTTTGTATATGTATGGTGTCATTTATTTATGAAGGTAATTGTGTACTTTTATTCCTTTTTGCTGTCTTTTTCTTCCTTTCTTCTTTTTGTCTTTTTAGGGCCACACCCGCGGTGTGTGGAGGTTCCCAGGCTAGGGGTTGAATCAGCTGTAGCCGCTGGCCTGTGCCACAGCCACAGCGATGCAGGATCAGAGCTGCGTCTGTGACCTATACCACAGCTCACAATAATGACAGATCCTTGACCCGCTGAGCGAGGCCAGGGATCAAACCCACAACCTCATGATTCCTGGTTGGATTCGTTTCCACTGCACCACAATAGGGACTCTTTCGCTGTCTTTTTTTTTTTAAGAAGAATGTATTTTTTAGGGTTTAGTATTAAAGATATGGTGATTCATACAAAAGTTGTAATGTATTCTTTCTTTAATTCCTGACAAAGACGATGTGCAAATTTTGTTATCTATATCTTAACTCTTAAATAGAATTCACCAGTGAAACCATTCTGTGCCTAGAATTTTATTTGATGAAAAATTTCAAAATAAGAATTCAATGAATTTTGGATTTCCCGTAGTGGCTCAGTGGTTAACAAACCTGACTAGCATCCATAAGGATGCAGGTTCAATCCCTGGCCTTGCTCAGTGCGACCCTAAAAAAAAAAAAAAAAAAATTCAATAGAGATCAGGCTATGAATATTTTCTATTTCACCCTATGTTATTTTTGCTAAATTATATTTTAAAGGGTATATTTCTAAATTTTAAATTTATTCATTTATTCATAATAAATTTTAATTTTCATGTCTATCAGATCTATGAAGGTACATCTTTGCGTTCATGTCTTGAATTCCTGATATTGGTAATTTCTATACTCTAATTTTTATATCTGTTTAAACAAAGGTTTAGTTTGCTTTTAATCATTTTTTTTTAGTGTTTCAAAGAGTTAACTTTTGGCTTTATATTTTTTTTGTCTATTGTTCATCTCTTTCTTTTTTTCTTTCAAGTTTTGATACACCTCCAGAGTCTGCCTGTTTCTGATCATTTTGACGTACCATAAGGTCATTCAATTTTTGGAGTTTTTTCAAGAGTTTATACTCATTTTAAATTAGGAGGATTAGATCAAGTAGGAGTTTACTCAGCCATATCAAAATTGGAACTCAAATATTAGCATTTTGAAATTTACAAAATAAAACATGCTGTGTGTAAAAGCATTCAAATGGAATCTGTGTTATAACATTTTTTGCCACCATAATCCATGAAAACATACTCAAGGAAAACGGTATTATTTTCTATTCTTCCAAGTATAATTCTCTTCGTGTTCGTGCAGTAGTGCGCAACTGAAAAACTAATTACAATGGATGAATTTTAACAAATAATTTTCAAGTAAAATAATTTTAAAATGCATTAATCAGAAAAATAAAAGCATTGTATTTTCTCTAGCTCACATATGCAAATGGATAATATTACTAGAATGAAGAAAAGTTAAGCAAGAATTTAAGTTTTGATTGAAGAAATGTTAATCAACAGTTATGTTCATTAATTCGGTATATGTGGATACAAACACCTAAGAAATCTTATTAACATAATTCATTAGAATGAATTTGAAGTATCTTGTTAAGGTGCTTATCATTTCATTCTTTTAAATCTTCCACTTCTGTGCCACAGTCATATAAAATATAAAACATTTTCTTGATCCTATTTAAATTTTGTTGAAATGAATAATTGTATATTCTCTGACATGCAATTAGATTATACTGTAGTTTATTTTAGTTTAAAAATATGTTATTACCAGAGCATTAGTACAAAGTCATTTACTCCCTCATATTTCGAAGGCATGTTTAAGAAGAGATATAGTAAAACTATATCCAATGGGTACTTATTAGACCAGTTATTCTTTAAATTAGAGACAACTTATATAACGTAAAAATGCTTTTAAGGTTGAAATACTATTATTTTAAATACTCCAGCGCCAGTAAAATTTTTGATAAAATGTATTTACCTTATTACATACATGCTTTCAGTGTAATTTTTAAAAATATTTTTGTTGTAATTAGTTTGTTAAATTGGTAAACTCCCCTTGCATAAGGCAGATTTTCTTGCCAAACAAGCAAAAAGTTGCCATATTTTCCATTAGAAAATATTTTATTTCATTATTAATTTCAACAAATATTTTAATATTAACCTTTATGACAGATATTTTATTTCTGAATTCTAGTTCTGGCAATGTATGATCATGAATTTGACACCTAGAAAATTATTCCTCTTTATGGGACAGCATATCTTGATCCAAATATGAGGCTTAGTTTTAGAAGTAGAAAAGATAGGAATCCCTTCATATTTTATATGGTTCTTGATTAAAAGAGACTTTGCTTATGTTAATATTGTACGTTAAAACTTGCCTCTTTGAGCATTTAGTGTAGTAGGGAAACATGTTACCATAAAATTCATTTAATTGCTATATATGTGTTTTTCTTCTACATAGTGGGGTTAGGACTTCCAATGTGGCTCACAACCTACTTGGCGTTGCTTCTGCATAGTGGGGTTAGGTGGTTGTGAAAGGTGAAATTGTGCACTATCATTCAATTACATATGCATGCTCAGCCATGTGCATTTTAGAGATGTTACAGCTGGTAATGGATAACCTGATAAATTAGTTTCCTTAAAGAACCCATATTCTGTGCTCCTTGAAAAGTTTTGTACTCTGGATCACATACCCAAATTGAAAGGATACCCAGTCTTAATGAAATTAGCATAGCTGTGGCATTCCAGCTTGTATAAATGTGGAGGTGATAGAAGAACGATAAATGAGAAAGGGACAGGACTAAATTATAGATGAGGAAACAAAAGTGTGTGCATAAAACTGTCCTCAGACTCTCTGAATCCCTGTAGGCATAACCCCCACATAGCTCGTGTCTGATGATTAAACTCTTACCACATACACATATTTCCAGAACAGTCTCATCAATAGGTCAATTCAAACTTCATCCTAGTCTCCACCTGCTGTACCAACTGTTTCTCTACATAGTGACAGAACAGGGGAAGAAGGTTGCTGTGGAAAGCCAGGGGTTCTGCCAGAGAGGCTGTGGGTATCTGGGCTATCTCCCAGGCAGTGAGAACCACTATGTCTGTCCAAGCTGTGTGATCAATGTTAGGTTCCTCTAGGGAAGAATCTAGGAATAATTAATGACTTTTTTTTTTCCCTTGCAGAAATGTATCGTTCATTTAGAAAGCTTCTTTTATAAAGTTGCAGTATGATTTTTGCCCATTTTTCTATTCAGTTTTCTGCATTTCTCTTATTAATGTTTAGGAGTGCTTTATGTATTCTGGAAAGAAGGCTTTTGAGAGTTATATATGTTGGAAGTATTTTTCATCACAGTTGGTGAATTCTGTTTTCATTACTTAAAGAAGGAAAAACCTCTTCACAATATTTTTCCATCCATGTCAAGCCAGCTACTTTTTATCTTGATGGCTGTTAAGTTAAACCTTTGAGGAAAAGGGAACAAATAAGGCAGTGGACTCTTTCATATGTAGTTTTTGTATCATTATCTTCCATTCTCTTGTATAGTTCTCTAGGTCTGTTAGGTAGGGTTTCATTTCTTCTACAGCTAAAATTTGCAAAACTCTTACCAGCCATTTAGCATACAAGAAAGGGTCATTGGATAAGTTCTAACAGTTTATCTTTATGTTAATGAAAGAATTTCCAAATGTAAGGCAAACTTAGAGTAATTTTTGTTTTATCTTTATGTTAATGAAAGAATTTCCAAATGTAAGGCAAACTTAGAGTAATTTTTGTTTTTACTGAAGTAGTGTTCTTTTACCATGAGAGAGAAACTGCGTATTAAAAATCTGGACGTTCTTTGTAATAGCTCTGCGCATTTCAAATTCTCTGTGACACATAAAAAGGAATGTTTAAAGTTAAGTTGAATTTATTGGAAAGGGGTCAATGAGTCATGGCAAATGTATACATTTTTCAGTTAAATCCTCTTTGCATGGCCACTTAAACAATTCTCTCTTCCTCCAAATAGATTCATAATCATGACTGAAGTCTAATTCCAATAAATGAAATTGGTTTGTTGTTCAGTAAATGTGCACTATAACTGCAGAACCAAAAACATATCTAGTTTATCACAATATTTACCAGTGTCAGTGAGATTAAAATATTACATTATTAGTGTCATTCAGTTGAGAATTACCCTTAAGAAAAGGGCATAGCCTCAAAATAAGTGAATAAGATTATAAATCTGGCAGTAGCCTAAATTGAATAGATTCTTGTTGTGGCAATGTAAAAATCCCTTTCCAATTAAAATTTTAACTTTAATTTAGTTCAATTAAGATCTGTCATCATAAAAGTGTTAGATTATTATCACTCTTAGCAAGAAGTAGATTACAGTTCTGTCCTTCAGATGAACCAATGAGTAGTAGAGCTCTCTTGAAATCATATTCCAGAACATGCTTTTAGTAATATAATGCAATGCAAAAGAAGAGATGTACTCTTTCTTAGGAATATAAGGATATGGTTGTATAGAACTTATGAAGACAATTTTCTGCCTAAAAAAACTTATAGCCAAAGAATTGACACACTTGTCTTTCTTCTGAATAACTCAGAGTTTTACAGGTGTGTGTGAGTGTGTGCACATGCATGTGCATATACTTGTGAATGCATGCTACTGTCATGAAAGTACTATCATGTTTAATTACAATTTCAAAGGATCTATAGTTGACAGAGAAAAACAAGACCTAATAGAAAAACTCAATAAGTGCCTTTGCATTATTAGTTTAAGTGTTAAATACATTATATGGATGATTTATGTGTTAAACATATGATTGAATAGAGAAAGTTCTACCTGTTATCTAGATGTTCAGGCTTTAGATTTCTGAATGAATATTGATATTCACTTCAGCTGTGTTGATTTGTATGGGTGCTGCCAGTATGTCTTCTAGTAGATTTCAATTCCAAAGTATGTTTACTTTCTACCCCTCTGATCCACTATGTCCATTTTGTGAAGTAAATTGTAACTCTCATTAACACTTGATTATCTGGAATGATTATCTGGGTTGAAAGGTACAGTATCATGTCATCTACCAAGAGTGATAGTTTTTCTTCTTTCCTTCCAGTTTGAATTCTTTTTTCTTCTCTGCTTGCAGTGGCTAAGACTTCCCAAGCTATGTTGAATAGAAGTAGCGAGAGAGTGGGCATCCTTGTCTTGTTCCTGATCTTAATGGGAATTCTTTCAGCTTTTCACCACTGAGAATGATGTTAGCTGTGGGTTTGTTATATATGGTCTTTATTATGTTGTGGTAGCTTCCCTCTATGCCCACTTTCTGGAGGGTTTTATTAAAAATGGGTGCTGGATTTTTGTCAAAAGCTTTTTTTTTTTTTGCATCTTTTGAGAGGATCATATGGTTTTCATTCTTCAGTTTGTTAATGCGGTGTATGCAACTTTTAATTTAAAATAAACTCTTTTATGTAAAATGTTAAGGTACCTGTTTTTTAAGGTAAAGTTTAATGGATAATAATCTTACTGAGATATGCTTACTTAGGTGCAGTAGATTGAAGGGGAGTTACAATAATAGGCTGAAGTTAAACTTCCCCAGCTATTCCTTCTTGCCAGAAAGATGAAAGTCTTTCTCCATAATGGAAACAGACAGATGAAATATTTACAGTGAATTGAGGAGACAGTATGTTCTGTGTAAGAGCAAAATTTTAAATGGAAAATATTCATATCTTTGTTTAAAGCTTGCAGACACTTTGATACTAATAGATTTATAATTATTGAGTCTGCTTTATCCTTCTCTTTTTGTTTAAAATACTCAGTATGAAATTATTTCTGACATGCTTTTCATGCCCTGAAATTAATTGGAAATAAACAGAAACTAAGAGAAAACTAATTTCTAACTTGTGCCAGTAAAAGCTGATTTTCAGTAAGAAAACAACCTGATAGTCTTAAGTTGAACATGGCATTTATTTCCCAAAGCATGCAGACATAAACATTCAAAGGTATGCATAGCTTTATACTTGTTAAACGTTTTCTTAAATCCTTAACGTTAGTTTTTTTTTTTTTTTGCGGGGGGTAGGGGGGAGGTCTTTTCGGGGTTGCATCTGCGGCATGTGTAGGTTCCCAGGCTAGGGGTCCAAATGGAGCTGGAGCTGGAGCTGCTGGCCTACACCACAGCCACAGCAGCAGCAACGTGGGATCCAAGCCGCGTCTGTGACCAACACCACAGCTCATGGCAAGGCCGGATCCTTAACCCACTTAGCAAGGCCAGGGATCAAACCTGTGTCCTCATGGATGCCAGTCAGATTCGTTTCCTCTGAGCTACAACGGGAACTCCTCTTAACATTAGTTCTTAATTCCACTTGAAACCCTTTCCCTGTAGGTTTTAGTCACAAGCTGTTAGAAGAGTTTCTTTAAATGAAATGCCGAATTTTCCTGTATGTTCAGTTCTTCTTTTCAGATGCTTTTGTCTAACTGTAGCATATGATCTGAAGACTTAGATACTATTTTGTTGTTTAACTATTATATAAAATAATGTGTATTTTCAAGAACCTAGGCCTCACACTTCCAATATTAGGATACACACCTATGTAATCAAAATAATTATATGTGGTACTAAATTGTCTCTATGTATATAAAATTCATATATTCCTCTTAATAAATCTTAGCATTGTTTATCAAACTTATAATAACGTTCTTCAAATTTCAGAGTGAATATGGCAAGGTCAGCAGTTTAGGAAGATAGGAAAATTGTTTGAGAGTCACAATTCTTGGATATGTTTTGAAAGACTATCAATATAAATGCTGTACATTAGTTCTGAATCTGTTTGAGCTGTTCATATCTCGTTAGACCCCGTCTTTGCAGCAGTATGCATGGAGTACCATGTAATTTGACTGTGTTCTGTGATAAACCTTTAAGATGAATTATAGATTTAAAATGACAATTCATTTTATAATGAGTGAACCTAGTAATGTATGAATAAATCCATAGCGACCATTTAAAATGGAATTCAAGAAAAAGAACACTTTATTTGCTTCATAAAAGCCTGTGAGGCATGGCTGTTGAATAACGTAAGCAGAATGCAGCCATATAAATCTTCTTAATTTACATCTTGGGCTTCATTATGCATATTTGATAGCACTCTGCAGAACTTTAATTTACAGACTTTTGGAATTTTACCAATCCCAAAAGTAGTGCTAAACATGCCTGTTGCAACATTTAACTGAAGTAAGTCACTGGAGATTTTCTTAATGAGTGTAGAATTATCAGTTATTTGCATCCCTTGTAGATGTAAAGCAATAGGGCCTATTAACAAGATAATGGCAAATGCTTTTTGAATGCAAGTATTTCTCAGACCATTCACTATCACACACAACTCAGAGTATAGGTGTTTTTATTTATTTATTTATTTTTTATTTATTTTTAGGGCTGCACCTGTGGCATATGGAAGTTCCCAGGCCAGGGATTGAATCAGAGTTGCAGCTGCCGGCCCACGCCACAGCCACAGCAACATGGGATCTGAGCTGCATCTGTGTCCTGCACCACAGCTCACAGCAATGCCAGATCCTTAACCCACTGAGAGAGACAAAGGATTGAACCCACATCTTCATGGATACTAATTGGGTTCTTAACCCACTCAGCCACAACAGGAAATCCCAGAGTGTATATTTTAAGTATGCATTGAAATTGAGTTACCGTATGTGCACTTCAGGTGACATGATACAGTCATGGGTTAAACTGTGCACCAGTGAATCAACTTAAAAGACCACCGGCTATCATCTGGAGACTAAATCTTGAGTATGAATTGATCTTAAGACTTACCATATACAGAATTGATTAGAGTATACAAAATAAAATGGCAATAACTTCTATGAAGATATTTTCAGTAAAGCAAGTCATTCCAATCTTCAAAAAGGTTGAATTATAACTATTTTTCATCTCTTTAGGTAGGTTCTGGTTTAAGAAGTTTGACATTGAATGTATGCATTACATTTTTATAAAATACAGCTGTTAGTTGTTTGTTCTTTTCACAAGGCTAAGTAAATTATGATTCATAAATATGAGAAAAGTAAGCTGATGATTTAAAATTATAAAACTGACATTTGCTGAAAGAGAAACATTTATCTGTGATTATTTTGCCTTGGCTTTATTTTTCCTTCTAACAGCCTAAATGATCTGCCTGCCCGTGTGTAGAGTGAAATGATGAGTTTAATCTTAGACCACACATAATTGTGAAATTGATTTCCATTTTGTGGCATATCATAATATATTTGCTACAGTAAAATAGCATTACTACGTAAACCCTTGAAATTAGGATGTGTTAGATGTTGCTGGGCTCTATAGGGACTTAACCAGGGTTCTGGGTCTTGCCAGACATTTAGTCACTTTGTAATTCCATCATGCAGATTAATGTTGCCTTTTTTTTAATGTAGATAATATATTAGTCTCTAGAGTCTCATTGCCCTGTCCTCTCTGTAGAGCTTCGTCCTCATGAAAAGGACAGTGGTTAGCACTGCACTTGGTTTTATCTCCCTGAGGAGACTATTAAAACACATAAATAGACTCATTCGCTTTTCCTCTTGACAGGGCAAAAGTTGCCTGGGAAGTTTTTTTTTTTTTTCTTCTTCAGTTTTGAAAATGCCAAAATGAAAATATTTAGGCAAAGGAGAGAAATCTTTTATCCATGACTATTGAAATGCAAGTTTACTTTAGGAGCGAGGATGTTCAGCTTTTTTCTCTCAGTTACGTTTTCCTCATTCACGTAGGACAATATGGTAAATATTCAAATAAAGAAAATATATGCTGCACAAATGTTAGGACAAGTATGAAGAGTGAGGTACTGTGATCGATAGTTCATATTCATTTGTGCCACTAAAATATTAGGAGAGAATTAATTAATTGGGCTTTGTGGTGACTCAAACACTGAAGGGTTCATGTCCCTGTTTCTGGTATTTTGCATGGCTTGCACACTTTGGAACTAGAATACTTGGGTTTGAATTTCAGCTTAGTAGTATACACGCAAATAACTTCAATGCCCTGGTATGTAAACAAACAACAAAACAAAACTTTTCTTATGTTACCATCACATAAAATTATTATAAATGTTAAGTTATATATAAAGTGATTGGGGGAAATAACAATAAATAAATAAATTTCATGTCAAATGTCATAAAAATTTTTAAGAAATAAAGTGCATTGGATGTGGAAGCTGTGAACACTACTATCATAACTATTGATTATATTTATTATAATGGCTATTATTGTCATTTTGCTTGGGGTCCCCTTTTGAATTCTTGCTTGATTCCTATGGGTAGGTAGCTCCTCAATAATTTAATATCCACGTCTCTACAGTGGACCTAATCATAAATGGTACTTTCTAGGTCAAACTCTGCCTTCACTAAATAAGCTTTTGGAAATGAGGGAATAAGATTGAGAACTTGACTCAACACTTTAAATTGCCATATAATGGAAAAGAATAGAGATGGGTCAAGACCAGTTTGCAATGTGAATCATTGTGTTAGTATATATTGTGATAGATAGATACAGATATATGGATATATAGATATATATAGTATGTACACTATATGGTCCGATATTTAACTATGTAGTTATACAATCATATGCATGTATGAGACATCATGGATGGTATTGCTTAGCAAATGAAGAATAAGAGAGAAGTCATCTATACATATATTGGCATCACTTATCCAGACTCCAGCTGGGAGAGGATTTCTCTTGGGGTTAATTTAGATACTTATCTTCGTGGTAGTCAAATCTTACTTACAGAGAATGGCACATTAGGCTAGCAGAGCCTGCTTTGCTCATGTGTGATATAACTAAATCAATTTCCATGCTCACTAAGAAAAATTCCAACTATGACATGGCTTTCCATAAAGCCTATTCAGAGTGAGAGAATGATGGTGAAGCTGATCTGATTCTAAGAAGTATATCTCTCCTTATAAAAAATGAACTGACATTGTGACATTGTATATCTTTTTATCATAAGCTTTGTTATTGTGAATTAGAATTCATAGATGTGATTACTTTGGGGACACAGATAATATCGAGTTCTGGAGCCTTAAAGATTGAGGGTTTAAACTACATTTGGCAAATACACACAGATCAAAACCATCTGGTGAGAATCTCTTTGAGCAGCTTGCCAGTTTCCCCCTGGTAATGTCCCTCTCAAAATTATGATGCGAATATTCTATTGTCAGTTTTCCAAGACCTAAGAACTTATTCGTTGTCTTGTTTCCCAAATATCAATTGCAACCCTTCCAATGAAATGCACTAACTGGGTTCAGATTTTGCTCTCTTACTAGCTGAAAGATACATGGCAAAGTATTTAGCTATTTTTTTTTTTGCCTCAGTTTCTTCCCTTATATAATGGATATTAATGGTACATTCTTCATGATTTTATGAGGATTAATTGGCTGAATGTAAGCAAGGCCTGCTTTATAATAAACAGTTACAAGCTTTTGTTAATGTAATTAACTATCCTTGGACCACTTTCTGCACATAAAATAGATGGGCAAATTCTGTCAGTTCTGTCATTATAATAGTACTTAAAGAAGTTGTTGCTTCTAGAAATTTATCCCATTTGCCTTGATTTTATTCTTTAAACTCACGTGTAAACTATTTTTAATATTTTCCAAAATCCTCAGCCTGCCTAAATTATTTTCATATTCTGATTCCAAACTGCTTCTAGAGTTGCCTTCCTTAAGACATGTGTCTGATCATTAAACTTCTCCTCGTATTTAGCAGTCACTGAGTATTGCTTATAGAGTGAATTCCAAACTCTGCTGTAGGATATCCCAGGCCATCCACAATCTGTTCCTAATCTCACTCTTCAGCCTCATTTCACATTATGTCCTTCGCAATCACTACAATCTAATTATACTCTTCTGCTCATCCCCAAATGTGTCAACCAAGTTTTCAGGTGGGAATAACTGCTGTGCTGCTGCTAAGAGCTTGTGCACTGAAGTCAGACTTCTTTAGGCTCAATCCCCAGTGATATTTATTTGGTGGTGACCATTGGTAAATCATTTAATCTCTTTTTATTTCAATTTCCTAGAAAAATAAGACTGAGCTTATAGAATTAAATGAGATAATGCACTGCCTTTAACGCTTGTGTTTGATACTCATTACGTAATTGGTAGAGGGTGTCTGTCATTAGTAGGTTTCCTTTTTGTTCCCTCAGCCCAAAACACTTCTACCATTTTCTATAGCAATCTTTTACCATCATACAAGAACCAAATTAAATGCTGTTAATATGTCATATATGTCCTGTCACTCAAAAGACAGCATAAAGTATTTTTGTTATAGAACCCATGAATCATCTTAATTTTATTAATAGGTGGAGTTCAGAATTATTTGTTTATATATCTTTTTCTCACACTAGATCGTGGATTCATTGAAGGAACAGGTTATATTTTATTAATCTGTCTCCCTCAGCCCATTCCTGTAAAAAATACTACCTTAAAATGGTAGGGCCTCTAAAGAAAATCATTTCTTGCTCAAAACAAACTGAGGAAGAAAGGTATGTTAGGCTTCCATGTCTCATAATCTAATGCATTTTCCACTTGACATTCAACCCACTTCTCTTCCTACATGGTTAGCTAGTTCTGTGACTTTGGGGAAATTGCTTCTTCCATCTAAGACATTCATCTACATTCCTTCATCTACATTGCACTCCTAACGAGTGTACCTATTTCAAAGGCTATCAAGAGGATTAAATAAGGTGATTCATGCAGCACTGATTGTCCCAGTAGTGAGTGCTCAGCCATGCTTACGAATTGTTGCTATCATTATTATTTTTCAGCTGAATTATGATTTGGGATGAGAAATGAGTGAAGTTAGAAAACATAGTAATTTCTATTTCCATATTTAATGTAGGAAGAAAAGTATGTGCTTTGTGACTCTATCACTACAATTGCAAAATGGACACTGGGGAGCGTATGAGATTTCACCATATGAATGCCAAAAAGTGTCAAATGCAAATGTATTTTCCTCAAGACAACTTAGAAGAAAGCACCATTCTTTTTTATTTATTCTCAGTTAAATCATAGAAATCTTTAGAGAAACTAAAACAAAATAAAACCAGTCCAAAAAACCCTTCTAATAAAATAGCTTATGTCTACTATTAAAGTATATATCCAAGATGATATATCATTTTCTTTACTGTCTTTATTAGATTCTCTTATGATTTGTATAATTAGTCACTGAAATGCCACATTAGAATTACTTTTCAGTATTTTAAAATTAGGATGTTTTTATAATGATTCATGTAGGTAATGCATATCTGACTCAAGAAGCAAATTTCAGAGAGTTCCCATCGTGGTGCGGTGGAAATGAATCTGACTAGGGACCATGGGGTTGCAGGTTCGATCCCTGGCCTCGCCCACTCGCCCAGTGGGTTGGGGATCCGGCATTGCCCTAAGGGGTGGTGTAGGTCACAGACGCGTCTTGGATCTGGAGTTGCCGCGGCTGTGATGTAGGCCAGCGGCTGTAGCTCCAACTGGATCCCTAGCCTGGGAACCTCCATGTGCTGCAGGTGCATCCCTAAAAAGACAAAAAGACAAAAAAGAAACAAACTCCATAGTTCCACTCATGCCGTTTCTGTGATTAGTCCATTTTCCCCCTAAGATAAGCCCTATAATAAATCACATCTATGCACTTTAGGGAAAAAGAAACAAACAACTATGTCATTGATTTTTGATGCTGTTTTCTCTTTCCCTGATATATGATGAAATGCTTAGCAGAGGTTTTCAAAGTGAGACCTAAGAGTCACGTGGTTTTCTTAGTAAAAACAGGGATTTGCTTCCATCCCAGACCTGCTCATCCACATTTCTTGGAGTGAGGAGGCTTGAAATCCAAATTTTATCTGGTTTCCCAGATGACATTTATGCAAATCAAATGTGAGAACCACTGAATTTTATTGATGCTCTTTAGAAAAATATATTTATGGGTATTTTCCAGTTCTTGAACATATTTATATAGGAGAACATAAACACATTTTGAAAGTTTTTTCCCCTGCTCTGTACTTCCGCACAGTTCTTAGAATTTTAGTATTATGTTGTTTTTGAGGCCTGCTTGTGTTAACAACCAATTCAATACTGTTTCATTCCATAAAGTATCGTTCAGTTTTTTACTGAATTCACAATGCTGCCTCAGCAGTTTGAACTACTCTACAAAGCAATTACAGATTTCTCTACTTTCAGAGTGTCCTTTGAAAACTAAGGCCTTTCTCTATAATCAGAGATTTCTGTTACAAGTACCTTTGTAAATGTACTCAATTCCCCTATAAGTCTGGCCTTACTTTATCTGTTATTATCAATATGTGTAATGGGGTTACATATTGTTCATCCTTAACAACAGCCATAAACAGTTAATTCATTTACCTGTTTTTTACTCTACTTTTTGAGGGTTTTGGGTCTGATTTTTGTTTGTTTTAAGACATCATTCTATTCTTCATTAAAATCTCCAAATAAGTTCATTAGGTCTAACACCTCAACAAGTACTACTTGCTTATCTACATATGCAGTAGGTTGAAATTTAATTAATTATTGTTCACTGAATAATGTCAATGGAAGCTGTCAATTTTTTTTCTCAAATTGCTTGTAACACACAAACAAAATACCATACCTATACCCAACAGCTCTGATGTGTTTTATAGCTCTAGAGATTAGCATTAAAAATAGTGCATTTTAAAATTTCATCTGAATTTTAGTCAAGTGTTCTTAGGAATGCAGAATAAATTAAAGAGTGAAATCCAGATTTAAATAGTTTCCATATTCAATATACTATTTTTCCAAAGTTTTAAATGTAGTATATATAATATAATCTTATATATATTTTACTTGGATGTTTAATTTATAAGTAGTTGAATAATTATCAAGGTAACATCATGATTAATTTAATCTGATTAACTTTGTGTTGTTACAGTGGAGTCTTTAAATATGTAAAGATTGAATCGTATGATCTAAATTTGGAAAAGAATACAGCTTAAATTCATGATGTATAAGAGCCATGAGGGAAAGAAGGGAACTGGTATTGACCTTTTGGACCTGTCCTTTCACATTTGGAATTCAAATATTAAGACCACTGATCCTTATGCAACTATATTAAAAAATAACAGCATACCATGCAAGAAAAGAAACATAAATACCACAAAAAATATTCAGTAAAGCAATGGATAGGGGATATAGTTTTTTCTATCCACATACTATCAGTTGATTAGAACATATAGTGTAAGTAGATCCTTCTGAGAGCATAATGCTTTTGGTCTTCACTTATTAAGAACCAAAGTGAAAACGGAACTTATTAGGATGAGCTCTGAGGATACCAAATAAAGATATTTACGTCTTTTACTTTTGAGTTGATCCAATTTGCTTATTTTTGCTTTTATCTCTTTTGCCTTGAGAAACTGATTTAAGAAAATATTGCTACAATTTATGTCTGGGAAGATTTTGCCTATGTTCGCTTCTAAGAGTTTTGTGGTGTCATGTCTTACATTTAGGTCTTTAAAACCATTTTGAATTTATTTTTGTGTATGGTGTGATGGAATATTCTGATTGCATTGGTTTACATATAGATATACAGCTTTTCGAATGCCACTTGCTGAAGAGACTTTTCTCATCTGAGAAAAGTCTTTTCTCCATTGCATATTCTTGCCTGCTTTGTCATGGATAAATTAACCATATATATATATATGGTTTTATTTATGGTCTCTTTATTCTGTTAAATTGATCTATATGTCCTTTTTTGTGTCCATATCATGTTGTTTTGATTACTGTAGCTTTGTAATATTGTCTGAAGTCTGGAAGGGTTATGTCTCCAGCTTTGTTCTTTTTCCCCAGGATTGCTCTGGCAATTTTGGATCTGTTTTGGCTCCATATAAATTTTAACACTATTTGTTTTAGTTCTATGAAAATTGTCCCAATTATTTTGATAGTCATTGCATGAAATCTGAGATTGCTTTAGGTAGCATGACTGTTTTAACAATATTAACTCTTCCAATCCGAGAGCATGGGATGTCTTTTTCTTGGAATCATCTCCAATTTCCTTTATCAGTGTTTTATAGTTTTTAGCCTATAGTTCTTTCATCTCCTTGGTAAGTTTATTTTTAGAGGTTTTTTTTTGGGGGGGGGGCACAATTTTAAACAGTCTCTAAAAATAATACAAATAAATCTATTTACAAAATAAAAACAGACTCACAGACATAGAAAACAAACTTATGGTTACAATCAAAGGTGAAAGAGAGGACAGGGGATGAAATACAAACTACAGTACATAAAGTAGCTGAGCAAAAGGATTTACAGTCTAGCATGGGGAACTATATTCAGTGTCTTACAATAACCTATAATATAAAATAATATGAAAAAAAAATCTGTATGTAATTAGACAAAAGAAGAGATACCTGTTACTTCAGAGCATCTGCAGAGCATATGTAGAGGACAATTTAGTGAGGAGAGTAGATAAGTGGACAGTAGCAGGAAATCCGACCAGATGTAGAAGCACTGAGTAGCAACAAATGGTTTATCTGTTGAGTTATCCATCTTGCAACCTTTTTGAGGTGCCCATATTCCTGAATGGGTGCAGAAGTGTGTAGAAGAGTTAAGGCTGAGGGTCTGATTTTAACTGGTGGCTGCTCTTCATAGTCTTTTGTTTTCTGGCTATAATTGTGCCATACATAGCTTTGTTTGCAGTAAGACTTGCGATGCTGACTTTAATTGGAATTTAAGACTAAATCGAAAAAATTACAGATTTTTCTGTTTTGTTTTCATTCACTTTTTTTGTGATTCATTCACAAACTTTATTGCTAAATAACCATAATTGCTTTTAGCTATACAAAGACATGCTTCCAAATTTAGATTCTATTGTTCCATAATATTTTTTACTCTTCTCCAAGGAAAGTTAGCTATAATTAGAAACTATCAGTAACTAGTTAGGTGTAATTAGAAAGTATCAGTTTTTTGTGATTGCTTATTAAAAAAAATCTTAGAGACATGCAAACTCCATCAATTTGAAAACAGTAATGCTTGAAGTAAAGGTTGTTTTTTTATTTTATTTTATTTTATTTTTATTTTTATTTTTACTTTTTTTGTCTTTTTAACTATTTCTTGGGCCGCTCCCGCGGCATATGGAGGTTCCCAGGCTAGGGGTCTAATCGGAGCTGCAGCCACCGGTCTACACCACAGCCACAGCAACGCAGGATCCGAGCTGCATCTGCAACCTACACCACAGCTCACGGCAACGCCGGATCGTTAATCCACTGAGCAAGGCCAGGGATCGAACCCGCAACCTCATGGTTCCTAGTTGGATTCGTTAACCACTGCACCACGACAGGAACTCCAAGATTGTTTTTAATACATTCTAAAATATTGACAGTATTAAATATATGAATATTTCCCAGATTACTCTAGATCATTTTTTCTGGTAATTAAGTGCATGCAAAAGAAATGGTTTGCTGTTTAAAATATTTTTATATTATGTAGAAGATTTTACATGGTTTGCAGATAGATGTAATACTGAATAGATTTTCCAGTTACTGATCATTTCCATCTGCCTTTAACCATGTTCCTCCTGTTTCTTTTACAGTTATTCAGAGATATTAAAACCTTTTTTCTTAACCAGTTTTATAAATTTTATAGGCATTTACATGAAATAAAATGCTCAAACAATAACTTTGACTTTGACATATGGTGCTTTATATTTTACTTTTCTCCTTAAAGTCTTTAGGGTGGTTTACAAAATCCAAAACTTTTCACAAACACACTTAAAACATGAATTTTTACAGGCATATGCATGGGAAAAATAGCAATAAATTAAGGATAGAAGAACTTAAGATAAAATCTTAGGAGATATTGGAACAGGAAAATGAGGAATTATAAGCTCAGAGGAGCAGTACAATTTATGACCAGATTGTTAGTATTGTCCAGACAGGAAAAAAGAGAAAGCAAGCCTTGTGTGTGTCTACATATTAGCTCCTATCAAAAAAAATGGTCAGAGAATCTGTTCAATATCTATTTGCACTGAAGTAAAGCATATAAATTACCCAATATATTAGTTGTTTGCAGTTACCCACTAAATAGGCAAATCGATTTGATAAAATTCATCCATAACTGCTTTCATTTCCAATATTCACATATTTGGTACTTATGGGACAACAGGCTCTAGAAGACTATAATAAAAAGATCATTTTCACCATTGGTGGGAATATAAGTTGGTGTAGCCTCTATGGAAAACAGTATGGGGGTTCCTCAGAAACTAAAAATAGAATTACCATGTGATCCAGCAATCCCAGCCTCAGGAATATATCCAGACAAACATTAATTCAAAGAGATACATGCATCCCTGTGTTCATTGCAGCACTATTCTCAATAGCCAAGACATGGAAACAATCTAAATGTCCATAGACAGAAATGGATTTAAAAAAAAAAAAAGGTGTGGTACATATAAACAATGGAATATAACTCAGCCATAAAAATAATGAACTAATGCCATTTATAGCAACATGGATGAAATTAGAGATTCTCGTACTAAGTGAAGTAAATCAGAAAAAAAAGACAAACACCTTATGATATCACTTATATGTGGAATCTAAAATATGGCACAAATGAACCTCTCTACAAAACAGAAATAGACTCACAGTCATAGAGAACAGACTTGTGATTGCCAAGGGGGAGGGAGGAGAGAGTGGGATGACTGAGAGTTTGAGGTTGGTAGATTCAAACTATCACGTTTAGAATGGATAAGCAATTAACGACCTACTGTAGAGCATCAGGAACTATATCCAATCTCCAGGAATAGGCCATAATGGAAAATAATGTGAAAAACAATATGTGTGTGCATATATGAATCATTTTACTATATAGCAGAAAATGGCACAGCATTGTCAAGCAACTATATTTTAATAAAATATTTTAAAATAGTTTTTTACAGCCTATCTCTTGGGCATATAGCCAGAAAAAATTTCTTTGAAAAAGACACATGAATCTGTATGTTCATTGCAGTGCTATTCACAATAGCCAAGACATGAAAAAAACCTAAATGTCCATCGACAATTAATGGATTAAGAAGATGTGGTATATACACACAATGGAATACTACTTAGCCATAGAAAAGAACAAATAATGCCATTTGCAGCAACATGGATGGAAATAGACACTCTCATACAAAGCGAAGTAAGAAAGAGAACGACAAATACTGTATATCAGTTATATCTGGAATCTAATATACAGCACAAATGAACCTTTCCACAGAAAAGAAACTCATGGACATGGAGAACAGACTTGTGGTTGCCAAGGGGAAGGGAGATGGAGTGGGATGGCCTGGAAATTTGGGGTTAATAGATGCAGACTATTGCCTTTGGAATGGATAAGCAGTGAGATCCTGCTCTATTACATTGGGAACTATATCTAGTCACTTATGATGGAGCATGATAATGTGAGAAAAAGAATGTATATAATGTGTGTGTGACTTAGTCACATTGCTGTACAGTAAAAGTTGACAAAAAACTGTAAACCAGCTATAATGGAAAAATAAAAATCTTTAAAATAAATAAAAATATTTTTTTAGCCATAATTTGATAAATAAATCACTTGAAAAAAAATCAGAAATAGAAAAAGTATTTCTGTCATTCAGTGTAAGTTGAATTGTCACAGGGAACTAAATCTAATCACTTGTGGGAACATGATGGAGGATAATGTGAAAAAAAGAATGTAAGTGTGTACCTGGGTCACTTTGCTGCACAGCAGAAATTGACAGAACATTGCAAATCAACTATAATAAAAAGGGTTTTTTTTAAAGTTAGTGTTATAGGACAGTCTCCGCTCAGTCCTTGGCGTAATCATATCCCATGTGGGTTTGTAAATGTGTGTCTATACACTCAGTCAGCAGTCACCACACCACTGCAGATCTAGGTGCCCTTTCAGAGCAGAAGTCCTTCTTGGTATGGCTCAGCCACCTAGGCTTTTTTACACTTTCCACTTATCCAGCTCATCATGAGAGCTTCTTTGCCACCAGAGCAGGAGATGACATAAAGGCATTTTTATCCATCTATCTATATCTCCATCTCCATCTATCTATCTATCTATCTATCTATCTATCTATCTATCTATCATCTATCTATCTATCATCTATCTATCTATCTGTGCCATCTATCTTTCATATATGTATGTATGTGTGTTTGTATTTATTTGTGGGTAATCATAACTTTAAAGATAAAGAGATGGAATTTTGGAAATGATAATTTTCCTATTAAATATTTCTGAAGCTAATTATCTTTACTGTCTTGAAATTCTCAAAAGAATTCTGTTCATCACTGTTGACATGACCTAATACATTCCATCACTTTAATGCATTTGGCATGATTTACACATTTTTTGTAGCGTATGTATTAAATATCAATAATCTGTCATATGGTAATTTTATGGTTAACTTTCTGAGTTATCATCACACTGTTTTACACAGGGAATGCATGGGATGCATAATTTTACATTTCATCAATAATTCATGAGGATTCTAGTTTTGCCACATTTTGACCAACACGTATTTTTTTCTATTAAAATATGATTTATTACCCATTATATTCATCTTAATGAGTCTGAAGTATTGTCTGTGGTATTGATTTGTGTCCCTTAATCATTAATGATATTATGCATCTTTTTATATGCTTATTAGCCATTTAAATATATTCCTGGGAGAAATATCTATTCACGTTCTTTGCCCAGTTTTTAAAAACTGGGTTGTTTTTCGATGATGAGTTGTATGAGTTCTTTACATACTTGGTATATTAATCTTTTGTCAATTATGTTTTACAAATATTTTATTTTATCATGTAGTTTCACTTTTCAGACTCCTCATAATTTTCTTTGGTTCACGAATTTTTAATATTTAAAAGTTCCAAGGTCATGAACTTACCCCTATATCTTCTTCTAAAAGTTTATTAATTTAGCTCTTTTAATTAGGTCTTTGATCTGGTAAGTTAATTTTTGTATATGGTGTGAACTAGAAGTTTAACTTCCTTGTCTCATCTTTGAGAATCCAGTTGTCCTAGCACCTTTCACTGCAGAGATTATTGTTGAATGGACTCGGCATTCCTGTGAACAATCAATTGGCCATACATGTCTACATTTATTCCTGGATCTTAATTCAGTTCCATTGGCCTGTATATCTTTTTTTTGTTTGTTTGTTTGTTTTTTGTTTTTTGCCTTTTTCTAGGGCCATTCCCATGGCGTATGGAGGTTCCCAGGCTAGGGTCCAGTTGGAGCTGTAGCCGCTGGCCTATGCCAGAGCCACAGCAACGTGGGATCCAAGCTGCGTCTGTGATGTACACCACAGCTCAAGGCAACGCCGGATCCCCAACTGACTGAGCAAGGCCAGGGATCAAACCTGCAACCTCCTGGTTCCTCGTCGGATTCGTTAACTACTGAGCCACGATGGGAACTCCCGACCTGTATATCTTTATGTCATTACTATACTGATTTGATAACTGTAGTTTTATAGTTAGTTTTGAAAATGAGAGGCCCGATTTTTCCAACTTTGCTTTTTCAAGATGGTTTTGACTATTTGAGGTCATCTGAAATTCCTTTTGAATTTGAGGATGGACTTTTCTATTTCTTGAATACTTTTTAATCATGCATATATATAAAATATAATTACTGGTAAACCTTCCAGGTAAACAAAATTAAGTCACAGTTTCCCGTATTTTAAAGAAAGGTTAACACTCAGGTATTAACATTTAGTTAATCTTTTTCACCTTACTATGGCAATTAAAAACAAATTCTCATTTTAGTCTCATAGTCTTCAGATTGTTTTGTTTGCTCTCTTTAAAATTCTCTTCATCCAATGCTCTTTGCAGAGTCTCAGGCAGTTATGTATATATAAAATACAATTGTGTTATGTCACCGTCAGATCATTTTCTTCGTACGTAAGAGGCATTTACTAAACAATATGTTACACAGTTCCTTTTGACCTTCCATTTTACCCTTCTCCTACTATTCTAATTTTTTTTTATGTCATGGGATGTGAGGTTACAATGAAAATTCAGAGATGATAATTTATTTACCTGTTCATGACCAATAATCGATAGTAAACTTATTGATATTAAATGTTCTTGGTATATTGTACAGTTAAAAAAAAACCTAATGAGTAATAACTAAAACAGATTAAAAACTATAAGTCAAATGATTATATAAGATCAGAAGAAATGGTGGTAGATAGGAATTAAACATGGAGTTCCTATCACATTATAGATGCGGAGTTATAAATAAAAGTTACTCTGTTTTAATAAAATGATATTTTATTTTAATGTATTTCATATTATATGTGGTATACTATAACTATTAATTTTAATAACCTGAAATGAAATAAATTATTAAAATTACTTAATAGTCCATTTCATTTTTTAATTCCCCACGCCTAAGGAAAATATTAGCACTGTCTCCCAGAAGCCATTATCACATACAAGCCTTAGAGTATATTTATCTCAAGTTCCTAGAGCATCCAAAATATGTTTTCTTGCCTTCAGAGTCCTTGAACTTTCCATTTTACCCATTGTCGATAAAGGTCATCACAGCATTTTAATAAGCTATAAAATTCAGAAAGTCAGAAATCAAGACAATATGACTTAAAATCCTAGCTACATGTTTTAGTTCCTAAGTTGTCCCCTACCTCAAAAGATAAAACTAATATTACACAATAATAGTTCTCTGCAAAAGTGCTATATTTAATATTCCTTTTATGTTCTTTTTTATTTTCCGGTTATCTTAGTAATATAAAGTTTAAAAGAAAATAGGGAAATATATCTCTCTCACCTTGGCCAAATCTACATTTTTTAGTGAATAGGGGCATCCAGAATTTTACCTAATCAAAAAAACTGAGATACTCACAGGCAGAGACAATACTTTTAAACTTAATTTTGGTGAAACATTATATTTAGTAGCAATTTAATCTGGCAGTATCTTCTCCTCACAATAAAATATTGGATAAGTGATTCTTTGACCACAGCCTTGAAATTTCTGACCTTCAAAGGTCTTGCACAAAGATAAACACATCTACTGTGATATTTCGGTTGCCCCATCTTGCTTTCTGAGGTGATAAATAGTCTTTCTTTTACATCTGTAGTGATTAAAATTTTCTATGAAGCATGAAATATAATTACAGTGAGATTAGAGAGCATTACCTACATGTGTTATAATTGCCCATGAAATTAGCAATTTTCTACTAAAAAATACCTACAGTGTTTTTTACTTTTTTTTATTTATCTTACTGAACTGGAAAGATTTATGGTTTGTAGTTTAGATTAAATGATAATTTTTTATATCTCACTGTATTGCTCTATAGTTTTACTTTTTTTCTGAAGAAAATTAACTGTTAGGTGCCATGTTTAATTGTTTCAATTTGTATTCATTAAAATCCAGTTTGAAATCCCTAGCTGAAGCTTTGCTAAAATGTCATCTGCCCTAATGAATATGTATAAAATAAAATACAGGATAAATCTGAGAGAATTTTTTTCAAAGTATTCTGGGCTTTTTTGGAATTGAATGCTCCTTTGCCCTTGAGCACATTATCAAAGACACAGTGTGCATGGAATCAAACTGTTTATTTTAATGCATAAATCCAGAGGGTGAATGACTGTTGTGAAGAACAGACTCAGTGGAAGTTTTTATGCAACACAAAGAAATTTAGAGTTTAGTTGTCAGTTGTCCTTACACTCCTCACAATGGAATATTTTACTTGATGTACTAGAAACTTAATAACCTTTTTTACATGGACTCGGTTACTTTAACATCCACATAAAAGACACTGGAAGGACATTTTCTTCATTCTCACTGCCTCTACCTTAATTGTAGACCTTTATCACCTACCAGCTGGGTGTGGCGATAACTTGCTAATAGTCTCTTCCTCCAGGTTATCTCCATCCTGAGCATTCTCTGCACTACCTCCAGTGAGGTAAGAAATATTCTTGCTCAGGTGTCATTCCTCATTACCACCATACCATTAGTTAACACCTCTACCATGGTACATGATTATCATTTTTTGAAATGTGAATATTTAAGATTTACTTTTCTAGCAACTTTCAAGTATATAAAACAGATTATTAACTGTAGTCACCATGCTGTAATTATATCCTCTGAAACTTATTTGTCTTATAATTGGAAGCTTGTACCATTTGATCAGCATCACTCCATTTCACCCTTTGCCTCTGATAACCACAGCTCTACTCTCTGTTTCCATGAGTTTGGCTTTTTTAGATTCCACATATAAGTGATGTCACACAGTATTTGTCTTCCTCTGCATGACTTATTTCACTTAGCATAATACCCTCAAGGTCCATCCATGTTGTCATAAATGGCAAAATTTCCTTCGTTCTCATGATTAATATTTCATTATATATGTTTACCACATGTTCTTTATCCATACATCTATTGATGAATCCTTACGTTATTTTCACATCTTTACTATTGTGAATAACGCTGCAGTGAACATGGGGCTAACACATAGCTCTTCTAGATTCTGTTTTGATTTCTTTGGGGCATAAACCCAGATGAGACTACAGAATCATATTATAGTTCTATTTTTATTTTTTAGTAACATACATACTGTTCTTCAAAGTGACTGTACCAATTTATATTCTTGCTGAACAAGAACAAGAGTTCCTTTTTCTTCATATCCTTGCCAGTGCTTGCTCTCTCTTGTATGTTTAATGATACCCATTTTAAGAGGTATGAGGTGATATCTCTTTTTAATTTTGATTTCCATTTCCTTGACACTTACTGATGTTGAGCAACTTTTCATGACTCTGTTGACCATTTATATGTCTTTTTCTTAGAAAAATGTCTTATTAAGTTTCACTACCCATTTTAAACAGATTTTCTTTTTTGGCTGTTGAGTTATATGAATTCTTTATATATTGTGGATATTAACTCATCAAATATGTGAATTATAAATATTTACTCTTCTTCTTTAGATTTCCTCCTCATTTTTTTGACTGTTTACTATGGCATAAAGAAATTTTTTTTTAGTTTGATGCCATTCTGCTTATTAATTTCTGCTTTTGTTGCTTGCACTTTTGTTGTCATATCCAAAAATTCATAGCCAGGACCAGTGCCAAGTAGCTTTTCCCCTCTATTTTTTTTCTAGGAGTTTTGCAGTTTCAGGTCTTATGTTTAAGTCTTTAACTCACTTTGAATTAATTGATGTGAGTGATGTACGATAGGAATCCAGTTTAATTTTCTACAAAATTGGACTTCTAAGTTAGCATGATGGTGTGACTCAATTTGCATGTTTATGCTTGCTATCCTTATAGACTAGATTTTAGTGTCCACTTTCTCTTCAAAATAGCTGTTTGGATGAGTAAATCAGATTCCATCTACTTGAAATCCTCAGGCCTTGGGAAACCATTGAAGGGAACAATAAACTTTACTTTATTTTACCATACTTAAATTAAGCAGAGGGCTTTGTCTCTAGATCTCCAAAGTAGGTCTTTTCCTTTCCTCCCCAAATATTATGGCACCTGCCAATTCATGTAAAATGAGTGTGCTCTGTGTTGATATGTATGTTAAAAGATTTGAGTTCAACCACACATGTGGTTGTGTGAATAGATCCAAAATAGGAGGAATATATTGAATTTTTTATATGTTTTTGTGTGGTTTCTGAGAATTTTCATGTCCCTTAAAGTCCTATGCAGGCTATTATTTGCCTATGCTAAACCAAAAACTGATGAACTGATATTACTTTTTATATGTTTATCTTTTCTTTGACAATTCAAGGCACATCACAACCTTCCTGATGTGAGTTAATCCATAGTGAAATATCTCATGTGAAACAGCTAAATAATGACAGCAACATGGGAAAAGTGAGGATCGAAGCTGTTTATGATAGCTATCACACCGAAAATGCTAACAGCATCCACAAAATAATCCTATTCAATTGTGTTGCATATTTATTTTAAAAATATTCCATGAAATGACATAATACTGGGATTGTTTTCATGTACTAATTGCAAACAATTCTACTAATTGATTTCCGTTATAGTAAATGAGTAATTTGATATATTTTAGTATGATTTATGAGATATTTATTTTTACGCACTTTACCATACTGTCATACATGAGAAAGAAATGTGCAAGAATCTAATAAATTAAGACTCTTAATAATAAAATAAAAAATAAAATAAAAATGATAAATAATAATAATCTTAATAAATTAAGAATTCCTAGGTTTCCTCTCTGAAGTAAGAATACAAAATTTCAATCAGCTAGGCAAATGGTGACATGTTTTCTTTTTTTTAAGATTTTTATTTTTTATATTGTGGTTGATTTACAATGTTCTGTCAATTTCTGCTATACAGCAAAGTGACTCAGTCATATATATACAAGCACATCTAACCCCAAACTCCCAGTCTGTCCCACTCCCTCCCCTCCACTGTGGCAACCACAAATCTGTTCTTCTTGTTCATGATTTTCTTTTCTGTATATAGGTTCATTTGTGCCATATATTAGATTCCAGATATAAGTGATATCATATGGTATTTGTCTTTCTCTTTTTAACTTATTTCACTTAGTATGAGAGTCTGTAGTTGCATCCATGACGCTTGTTTTCCTGTTGAGGTGATGTAAATGGTTCCTGGAATATTGAATTGCCTCTTAAACTAGCTTTAACATCTTTCTGTAGCCCTCATTATTTAATTACATAAATAATATCTTTAAAATGTATTCATTTTACATTTATGTGAGAGGAATGATTTTAACCTTTATTTTAATTTTAGTGTATTAGAAAGTTGTCAGGAAGAAGAAATGACAGTGTTTTTCCTGGTAACTAGTGTGATCTAACATCAAGTTAATTGATACTCTTATGTTCTCACTTGTTATGGAAATAGTACAGAATTGGAAACCACCACTCCAACTTTTAAATACACGGCATGAGTCTGCTTAGAATTCAATCTACACAAAGTTTCATTTTGGTCAGTTGTGCCACTTAAAACCTTTCTTTAGATCTAGGTGCTCCTTTTTCGTCAGGAACTGTAGATACAGCTAATAAGTGTAAGAGTTTACATATGATGTTTGTGATAATATAGACTGATAAATTCTGCTTGTACTTAGAGAAAATGGTCAAGATGGGTCAAATAGATTAAAATAGTTTTAATAGGGTTTATTTTTCTATCATTGGGACTATTTAAGTTTTCATCAGTGGCTTAAGAACTTTAAAGTTTGTTTAAATAAAAAAGTCAAATTATAATCACCAGATTTAGATACATATGCATGTATATTTATGCATATATACATGTATATATTGCTATGCGTATATATCTATATGTGCATACACACATGATACACACAAATATACACATATGTATATAGTCGTATGTACACTGCATTTTATATACATAATAACCTTCAAACAAAATAGAAATTGGATGAATTTTGAAGATACTCATCAACTCAGTTGTTAAAATTGAATGCATAGAAGAAAGGAGTAGGTGTAGATTGCATAGTTATTTAACTTTGGTCTTTATATCATGCATATGGTATGAAAGGAGCTAATTATTTATTGTTTAGACCTGAACTGCTTCTTATAACTTGAAATCATGCTCATTCTTTTTTTTTTTCTGATTCCAATTTTATTGGGGTATACTTTCTCATTCCCATTTTTCCAATGGACCTATATTCTTGTTTGAGTAAGTTTAGAAATCACCATCCCTCAGTTAATTCTCCAAAATAACCACCAAAAAGTGAATTGCTTTCTTATTTATGTCAATTCATCCTCGTACACATTTGTAATTTTTTTCTTTCCATGCTCTATTGCATTTTTTTATATCTGTCACCATTGCAATATTAATTACTTGAGGGCAGAAATGGTTTTATTTATATTTATTACTATTATTAATGCATTATCTAGCAAATATTGAGAGGTAGTCAATGGCTATAATAAATATCTCCCACAGATTAAGACTAATAGGTAGATAGATTTGTATTTCTTTGTTTTGTTTTATACTTTTTTTAAATTTTTATTATTTTTTTCTGTGTGTGTGTTCTAAATACAGGCTTTTTTCCTAGTAAAGAAAATAGTGTGTGTATGGGGTGTTTATATTTTACAGTGATACTATTTGGACCTCCATGAAAGCAGCATGAGTATTTGAAAATTATCTGAACCAGAAATCAAAAACAAGCATTTAAGTCTTTTAGAGGTTCTTTATTCCTGGTTTGGAACACCTGCCCTGGCTGTGATGGACAGGAAAGAAGTGATACACCTGTAAATATTCACTTTGGGCTATGGCATCTGCAAAGAAGTAGATGAAGCAGTGACTTTAGAAGGGCAAGTTGTCACATCTAAAGCTAAAACATTAGTCAAATAAGCAGCAAGTTTTGAGAAATACCAGTCAGTAGACAAACTTTTGTACAAGCAATGTGAAAGAACATTTACCTTATCAGGTGACTTCCAATATTGGATACAAGAATATCCAGCCATGACTTTGACCTAAGGCAAGGCAAGGAGAGGAGGTGAAGTGGAGCAGGGATGAGTCTGAGAGTCTGAAGTCAGTGATTTATGAATAGAAATAAGTACAGCATTGAACCTATCTACTTATAAAGCTTTCAGCAGGAGTTCCCATCGTTGCCCAGTGGCTAACGAACCCAACTAGTATCCATGAGGACAAGGGTTTGATCTCTGACCTTGCTCAGTGGGTTAAGGATCCTGCATTGATGTGAGCTGTGGTGTGGGTCGCAGACATGGCTTGGATCCTGCATTGCTGTGGCCGAGCCCTAGACTGGCAGCTACAGCTCTGATTAAACCCCTAGCCTGGGAACCTCCCTCCATATGCCATGATTGTGGCCCTAAAAAGACAAAACAAAAAACAAAAAACAAAAAAAAACAGCTTTCAGCAATGATTTTATTTTTAATCGAGATAAGTAAGACAGCTGCTGATTCTTTGAAAACCATTCCAGAGTTTAACTCTTTCCTTTAGGTAGAGTTAGCACTTGGTTTTTCCAGTGTTCTCTTGATAATGTCAATGGATTTTTAATATCCTCTGTCATTGAAAGGATATTATTTATAGCAGCATGCTACAAGGAAAAAAATGGAATATTCTGTACCATTGAAAGAGTTTTATTATTTAATAGCATCATGCGCAAAGGGGGAACACAGCAACATTTGGCATGAGACAATTCTGTCCAGATCATGGGTCAGCTAGCTATTCATGTTCTCTGTAATAATCAGCAAGAAAATTCCAACCTCAGTTTTTCCATTGGCGTACTGAATCAGGTAACAGGAGTTTTGTGATATTAAATAAGATATGGAATCCAGAGTCCACAGACATAGCAGACATTTGGGAACAGGTAATTTCTCTTTTCTCTGAAGTTACTCAGTCTGCTGAATGTGCTTAAAGTCTATTCTGCCCACTATTATCATATGAATTTTGTTTCCAGTCACAATAGTGATACCTAACAAAATAGGCTCTTATGGAAGACTTCAGCAAAGGTTTTTGAAAAGACACTTTTTTCATATGATTTGCTTTGGCCGATGAGCAATAATAAAGCAAGACACAAAAAGAGACTTTTAAATAGCTTGAACATTGGAATGTGGCCTCTTTTGCTACTCTGTGAACCCTGAAGCTACCATGTAAAGTAGCCTGGCCTAGTGTGTTGAATGATGAGAAAGAAGTGACCTCATAATTTCTATCTTTCATGCCAACAGCTGAACAGCAGCCAGACAAATGAGTGAGGTCACCTGGGACCAGAGAGCTTGCAAACAACCTGTCAACTGGTGGCAGGAACATGAGTAATCCCAGCTGAGTCCAGACCAGTGCCAACCTGCGGAACTGAGATAAATAAATGGCTGATCTTTTAGCCATTGCATTTTTGTGGTTTGATAACACAGAAATAGGTAACTAATGTGTCTTTAGCATATTTAAAAATATATATTAACTGACTGATTAAAGACATAAATATGGAGAAAAAGAGGAAGAGAAGGAGGGATGAAGGAAAGAAGAGGAAGAAAAATAAGAAGTAGGAAAAATTTCTATCCTGGATCTTGACTTTTTCCCAAGAATGAGCAAAAGAACATTTATTTGCCATCATGTTCTTCTTGTTCACTCAATAAATTAGCATTCCAGTGTAGAAATGCCAGGTATATTAATTTAGGGGAGTGGAGGTGATAGCTGGTGGAGAAAAAAAAAAACTGATCAGGAGCACCTTGGAATGGCTTTTGTCTTAAATACACCAAGAACATGATTTAACATTTTAAAGCACTTTATTACCATTAATTAACATAGATAACCTACTCTATCCATTTAAGAAGTCATTGGCAAAACTGAATGTCAGGGTAATAATGAAAAGAGCAAGATGCCGATTGGTGCGATATTAATCTTGAAGAGAGCAGGGAAATTTGAATAGGAAAGGTGAACTGTACTGGGATGGTAGTGTATATATATTCTGAATTAATATTAGGTATATTTCAACCTTTTCCAGGGAAACATGATGTTACAGAAGAATAAATAGATTCATATAATTCCACAGTATGTTTTGTAAGCAAGTGACTATTCTTTCTTTATACCAACAAAAATATATTTTCTGACTTTAAGTTACAATCTCAAATTTGATGCAATGTGCCTTGGTAAACTAAAAGAAAAACTGAGAATGACACTTAGTTTGTATTCAAAATGAAAAATTGTGAACAACGGTAACTGTATTCTTAATGGTGGCTTTTCCCTAGGGACAATGGGTCATTTTAGGTGGAGATCAGTCACATTTGTAGGACTTGGCTGCTGTCTCTCACAGTCCTAGCCTCATTCTGAAAAAAAAGTCAAAATTCTACAAAATGTAACATATACAGATTATGTATAAAAACTGACTTTTAAGCAAATTATACTATTTAAATTCGTATTCACTTTTTTGAATGATTACATCAAGAGACTGTATAATTGTATTAGTAATGTCACTGTTATTTATAATAGATGTTATTTAAAATTGTTTCTAGAGCCCCACATTCAAGTTAAGTATTGCTTATCCAGTTGCTAGAGAAATAATCTATAATCTAGTCTGCATTCTTCCATTCTTCTATGCATTAATTTTCAAAAAAAAAAAAAAACTGCAGTTTTCTCTACCATACATGAAACAGGCCCTGCAGGTGCTAGGGATGTGGTTTGCTTCAGGTACAGGCACTAAGATGCTGTCAACCTATAGTGGAAAGTAATACCAACACTGCATATCCATGGTGTTATTCATCCATGTCCAGTCACCCCAATCAAAATCACTGACAGTGCTAATAGTTTTTCTCTGACAACAAGCCATCATTTAGGTTCTACAGTTTCTACTTGGATCTTTGTGTTTTGAGCTCAAATTCACTTGACTGCTTTTCCTCTATATGACGCATTCACTGTGCTTTACCAGCTGCACAAAATATAAAGAGGAGATGAAAATACATCTCCTTGTCACTACATTTGGATATAAAATGAAAGGCATGAATTTTGGAATCAAACACAACAACCTTCAAACCCTGTTAGGCACATGCACCATGATCTCATGTTGCTGTGAAGGGTAGAAGTGGTGTATGCAACTGACATGTGGGCTTTGTGCCTAAATGAGTGTATAATTTCATATTTAAGGAAACCTCTCCATTTCAAATATAAGGCTATGATCGATAGTTAGAATAGAGATAATTGAAAGGACATAGTAGGCGTTCCCGTTGTGGCTCAAACACAGCTAGGATCCATGAGATGCAGGTTTGCTCCCTGGCCCCACTCGGTAGGTTGAGGATCTGGCATTGCCATGAGCTTTGGTGTGGGTCACAGATGTGGCTCAGATCTGGCATTGCTGTGGTTGTGGTGTAGGCCAGCAGCTGCAGCTCTGATTTGACCCCTAGCCTGGGAACTTCCACATGACACAGGTGCAGCCCTAAAAAGACAATAAAAAAAAAAAAAAGGAAGGAAGAAATAAAGAGAGAAAGAAAAAAGAAAGATAGAGATAAAGGAAGAACATAGTACACCAAAAATAAGCCACAATAATCAAGACAGTGTGGTACTGGTACCAAAACAGACATACTTACCAATGGAACTATCTTTAGATACATAACAGAAAACTAAAATATTAAATAGGCGTGAAGTCACAGGTGTATTGAACTCTTCATACAAAAGCAGGCAGGAGAATATAGAAGATTGTATAATGAGGGAAAATTATGACTAATAATGCTTTAACAGATTGCAGTATTAATTTATTTCACCAGGAATAAAGTTATCTTACTTTTATTTCATTATGGTGCCTGCCTTTCTAGGTATAATGGTTTATTTTATTTTTTCAATGTTTTTTAAAATTTTATCTGTCAGCACATCTAAACAGGGAACTTATGTGAAACATGAGCTGGATCTCATCCTATTATATGGCATTAAGGTGTGGGTTAGAGTTACTTCAACCATATTGAGACTCTGGGGAAAAAATATCTGAGTTATGGTTGGGTTTTCACACCCCTCCCCCTCATCTGATGCTTAAGAGAGGCAGAAAGAAACAGACTCAGTATCCTAACTATAATTTGTACCCATGAATAAGTCTCTTGGTTCAGTGGCTGGATCTTTGATGTATCTCTATTCCTACAAAATGGAAGCATTACTGCTGATATAAGTCATGATGTGCAGCAGCTTTGCAGAATTAACTTTAACAACAAAATATGGAGCTCCTGTTGTGGCTCAGTGGTAACAAACCTGACTAATATCCATGAGGACAGGGGTTTGATTCAGTGGTCTTGCTCAGTGGGTTAAGGATCTGGCATTGCCTTGAGCTGTGGAGTAGGTCAAAGACGCAGCTCAGATCCCGCATTGCTGTGGCTATCGTGTAGGCCAGCGATTGCAGCTCTGATTTGACTCCTAACCTTGGAACTTCCATATGACACAGGTGCTGCCACACACACACACACACACACACACACACACACACAAATAAAATAAAATAAAAAATAAAAAAATTCTTAAAAGCAACAACAAAGTACAGTTACAGACGGGAAAATATACAAACTCCCACCAAAATGAGCTTATAAAATTAAAAGGAAAGGAATACTGATACTAAAGAAGACAGCCAACACATACTTACACACTCTTTCACAGGCATGTTCACACACACGAAGGAAAAATCCACCCCCAGTGAAATATAAGTAATATGAGTTTAATAATATGAACACTCATGTGTTCATATCTAATTTCTGAAAAAAGAACCATAGATAAACCAAAATAGGAGTTCCCATTGTGGTGCAGTGGTTAACGAATCCGACTAGCAACCATGAGGTTGCAGGTTCGATCCCTGGCCTTGCTCAGTGGGTTAAGGATCCAGCATTGCCATGGGCTGTGGTGTAGGTTGCAGATTCAGCTCGGATCCCATGTTGCTGTGGCTCTGGTGTAGGCCAGGGGCTGCGGCTCCGATTGGACCCCTAGCCTGGGAATCTCCACATGCTACAGGAGCGGCCCCAGAAAAGGCAAAAAGACAAAAAAAAAAAAGAAGACAAGAAAAAAAAAAGAAACCAAAATAAACCTTAAGATACATAAGAAGAAAGAACAATCTATTAAATAAACATGGAATAGAAAAACATAGATAATGAAATTTGTAAAAAATAGCATATAAAAAACATATAGGCTAAAGTGTTCAAAAAACTAGTAAATTGGGAATGAATACTATGAAATTTACCGAAAATTCGAGATAGAGTTAGGATCTAAGTTTTAAAAATATATACAACTTTTATATAAGATGCATAAAAAGCATTTGACAAAGTCCAATATCCATTCATGTTCAAAACTTTTGCCAAAGTGGGTATAAAGGGAACACACCTTAATATAATCAAAGCCATTTATGACAAATCCACAGCCAAAATAATAATGGAGAAAAGCTGAAAGCCTTCCAACTAAAATCTGGAACAAGACAAGAATGCCTACTCTCGTCACTTTTATTCAACATAGAACTGGAAGACCTAGCCACAGAAATCAGACAAAAAAAGAAATCAAAGGCATCCAAATTGGAAGAGAATAAGTAAAATTGTCACTGTATGGAGATGACATGATACTATACATAGAAAACCCTAAGGACTCAACACAAAAACTATTCGAACTGATCAGCAAACTCAGAAAAGTAGCAGGATTAACATTCAGAAATTGGTTGCATTTCTATATACTAACAAGGAAATATTAGAAAAGGAATACAAAAATATAATACCTTTTAAAATTTCACCCCGAAAAATCAAATACCTGGGAATAAACCTGACCAAGGAGGTGAAAGATTTGTACTCCGAGGACTGTCAAACATTTATCAAGAAAATTAAAGAGGATTCAAAGAAATGGAAAGATATTCCATGCTTCTGGGTTGGAAAAATTAATATTGTAAAAATGGTCACACTATCCAAAACAATCTACAGATTCAGTTCAATCCCTATCAAATTACCCACGACATTTTTCTCTAGCTAGAACACACAATCCAAAAATTTATATGGAAACGTTAAAGAACCAGAATTGCCAAAGCAATCCTGAGGAACAAAAACCAAGCAGGACAAAACTCTCCCAGACTTCAGACAATATTACAGAGCCACAGTAGTCAAGACAGTGTGGTACTGGTACCAAAACAGACATATAAACCAATGGAACAGAATAGAGAACCCAGAAAAAAACCCAGACACCTATGTAATTAATCTTCAACAAAGGAGGCAAGAATATAAAATGGGAAAAAGAAAGGCTTTTCAGCAAGTATTGCTGGAAAAAAAATGATTGATTGAAATCAATAAAACTGGAACACATTCTCACACCTTGAACAAAAATAAACTCAGAATGGCTTAAAGATTTAAACATAAGACAAGACACCATCAAACTCCTGGATGACAACATAGGCAAAACATTCTCTGACATCAACCTTACAAACGTTTTCTCAGGTCAGTCTCCCAAGACAACAGAAATAAAAGCAAACATAAACCAATGGGACCTAATCAAACTGACAAACTTTTGCACAGCTAAGGAAACCAAAAATAAATAAAAAAGTCAACTTAAAGAATAGGAGAAAATAGTTTTCAAATGATGCAACTGACAAGGGTTTAATCTCTAAAATATACAAACAATTTATTAAACTCAACAACAAAAAAGCCAACAACCCAATGGAAAAATGGGCAAGAGACCTGAATAGACATTTCTTCAAAGAAGATGTACAGATCGCCAACAAGCATGTGAGAAAATGCTCAACATCATTGATTATTAGACAAATGCAAATCAAAAACTACTATGAGGTACCACCCAACACCAGTCAGAATGACCATCATTAATAAAAGTCCACAAATAACAAATGCTGGAGAGGGTGTGGAGAAAAGGGAACCCTCCTACACCATTGGTGGGAACATAAATTGGTACAACCACTATGGAAAACAATGTGGAGATACCTCAGAAAACTAAATATAGAACTACCATATGACCCAGTAATCCCACTCTTGGGCATATGTCCGGACAAAACTCCTTGAAAAAGACACATGCACCTGTATATTCATTGCGACACCATTCACAATAGCCAGCACATGGAAACAACCTAAATGTCCATCGACAGGTGAATAGATTAAGATACGGTGTATATATACAATAGAATACTACTCAGCCACAAAAAAAAACCGTAATAATGCCATTTGCAGCAACATAGATGGAACTAGACACTCTCACACTAAGTGAAATAAGTTAGAAAGAGAAAGACAAATACTGTATGTTATCACTTATATCTGGAATCTAATACCAGGCACAAATGAACCTTTCCACAGAAAAGAAAATCATGAACTTGGAGAACAGACTTGTGATTGCCAAGGGGGAGGGGGAGGGAGTGGGATGGACTGGGATTTGGGGTTAATAGATGCAAACTATTGCCTTTGGAATGGATAAACAATGACATCCTGCTGTATAGCACTGGGAACTATACCTAGTCACTTATGATGGAGCATGATGGAGGGAAATGTAAGAAAAAGAATGTATATATGTATGTGTGACTGGGTTACTTTGCTGTAGAGTAGAAAATTGACAGAACACTGTAAACCAGCTATGATGGAAAAAATAAAAATCATTTGAAAAATAACAAAAACTTCTATATAAATATTTTCTAGTTACAAGAATTAAATAAGGTGTTGTATCATCATGATGCACACAAAAAAAATCCTTAATGATAATAGTAATAACACAATACCAATAAAGACAATATTATTGAGTGCTTACCATATAGCAGGCCTTGTTCTAAGTGCTTTACATATTTTTACTTTAAAAAGTTTGTATTATATACTATTATTATACTCTAAAAGTGAGGAAATTGATGCAGAGATGTATTGTTTTCACAGCTAGTAAGTAGTGGAATTTGCATATATATTCACTAGCCCTCATGATCTTAGTAGTATACCTTACCATCTCCTTCTAAGGATGGCAGGATTTTTCCACATTAACTTATGTATTAATTTAATTATAGTACAAAATTATCCTTTTGTGTACTTTTTAAAAATTTATTTAGTGAACTTGACAATTGACTTCTAAGTTTCAAATAAAGGAATCAATGTAAATTGAAAAGCAAAGAAGGTTTGTTCAAGAAAGGATGGTGGCTTAACATTATCTTATATGAGGATTTATTTTATATTGGGATTTGCTTTGCCCATCATTTATCTACATTGACAAATTAAACCATATTTCCCACTACCTTACCTTCTGGTTCAGGGTTGTGCACGGTTCTCCAGAAGACTAAAGAGAAGGATTATTTCTGCTCCTTTCTCTCTACTTCCAGGCTGCATCTTCTCCAAGGTTCTGGCTACATCCAGGCCAAATTGTCCCTGCCTTCTTAACCCCAGGACTTTGCAAATACCAGCTACTCCATGACTCCTTCCAGTTCTAGGGGTTATAGAGCTTTTCTGCTATGGCCAAATTCTGGGTAACTTCATCATCCTCTTTTTGCCCTTTCAGTTCTACCACCTTTACAAATAATCCTTATATCAAATTCACTTCAGTTAATTCTTTGGCATTGTTTCTGTTGTCTTGATCAAACCCTGGGTAACACAGCATTTAATAAAAACAGTATGATATTGACATAGATACAGAAAAGTTGGCAGAAAAAAATATATATCTGTAAGTATTTGTGACAGATTTAGCTTTATAAGTCAGTCAGGAAAACTTTGACTATATAATAATTTCCTTTGGGAGCAATCAATTAATCACATGACCTCACACTATATATAAATATTTTCTAATACATTAAAGACAGAAAAATATAAGTTTAACATTGTTAAAAATATAGAAATATATTTAAGTGAAAAATAATTTCTCCAATAAAGCACTTAATTCAAAAAGTAAAAGGAAGGATTGATAAAATTGCTAACATTAACATTTCATTATGATAGAAGATGCATAAAGTTAAATAAGATGAAAGAAAATTTTTGAAAGATTTTGGCATCAATAATGTAAAAAGAATGTCGAAAATCATTAACAAAAGACAACTCAATAGAAAAAAAGACAAAAATTATGTGTAGTCAGTTAACAAAAAGTGTGATTTGAATGGCAAATAAATATGTGAAAGGACATTTTCTTCTAACAATAATTTACAATATACAAATTAAAAGAGTAATGAAACACTTTTTCAATTTTAACAAAATGATACAAAATATTTTTAAACATTTTCTTAGGGTATGTTCTAGGCAAAATAAGAGAAATGAAAAATAAGATACTTGCCTTTTGGCTGATGAGATGCAAATTGTGAGAATGCTTTGAAAGTTTCTTCAGCAATAATTAACAAAATTAAAGACATACATATCCTAAGAATCCTAGGAATTCTATTGTAGGCATGAAATCTAAAGAATTCCCACACTTAAGAAACATGCAAAATTTCATTATGTCAAGTCTGTAATGGAGGATTGGAAACATATTTATACCAGTGGGACAGTGGAAATAAGTTTAATGTATATTCACCATTGAGTTTGTGTGTGTGTTCTATATAACAGCAAAAAAGTAATGACTCGGAGTTCCCGTCGTGGCACAGTGGTTAACGAATCCGACTAGGAACCATGAGGTTGCGGGTTCGGTCCCTGCCCTTGCTCAGTGGGTTAACGATCTGGCGTTGCCGTGAGCTGTAGTGTAGGTTGCAGACGCGGCTCAAATCCTGCATTGCTGTGGCTCTGGCGTAGGCTGGTGGCTACGGCTCCGATTCGACCCTAGCCTGGGAACCTCCATGTGCCACGGGAGCAGCCCAAGAAATAGCAAAAAAAGACAAAAAAAAGTAATGACTAAAATCTGTATAAACCTGTTTTTTTTTCTTTAATGAAAACAAAAGGCAAATTATAAAATATATATATATTCAGGGATTCCCATTGTGGCTCGGCGGTAATGAACCTGGCTAGTATCCATAATGGCCTTACTCAGTGGGTTAAGGACCTGGCATTGCCATGAACTGTGATGTAGGTTGCAGACTATGGATCTGACATGTGGCTGTGGTGTATGCTGGCAGCTACAGCTCGGATTCAACCCCTAGCCTGAAAACTTCCCCATGCCGCAGATGTGACCCTAATAAAAAAAAAGACCAGCAAAAAATATATACATATATTCAGTTGACAGCACAAATGGAAATTTTAAGAAACAATACAGTATACTTGTACAATGTACATAGTTAGTATACATGTACATGTGCATCATATAAACATGTAAATACACAACAATGTTAGAAAGGTGTATATGTTAAATTTAGAATGCTGCTGAATGCTGGGTTTAAAAGAGAAGAAATGGGATTATGACCAGAACAAAAAGGACTTTTTTATATGGATCTTTGTATTTCAATAGAGATTGTTTGCATATAACATAATAAAATTTAACTTAAAATTATGAAATATAATATAAATATTATAACAATAGAAAAGTATAAAAATAAAATTCAAAAATGTATTTGTATTTGAATAAATTTATGACATCATGAATATTTATGAGTGATTTATGAGTATGAAGAAATTACGAGTAAATATTAAAGTCATTTTCTTTTTCTCTAGTTCATAATGTGAAAATAATGTATCATTTTTCTACAATAAGCAATGATTCATTCTACAAACATATTTAACTTAATTATTTCAAATGGCATCAGTGGGTATTTGATACTATTTTTACACTAAATACTAACAGCATTTGCTTTCTATATATTTCAGTGTATCTTTGAATTATATCTCTAATGTAATCTATACTATATATTGCATATAAGAAACTGTTTAAATGGGTTAGTAGAAACCTCCCTTTTGA
Source organism: Phacochoerus africanus (assembly GCF_016906955.1). Classification (NCBI taxonomy): domain Eukaryota; kingdom Metazoa; phylum Chordata; class Mammalia; order Artiodactyla; family Suidae; genus Phacochoerus; species Phacochoerus africanus. The sequence goes on from NC_062553.1 coordinate 26,973,420, forward strand.
TTTTTTCTTAACATATGAATATATTTATTTACAGAATAGTGAATAGTAAAGTTGGTCAAATACAATGTCACATTCAAGGTGAATCCTTAGTATACCTCCTGCAAATACAATATTTTTTCTAATTATACATATATTTTACATAATGACACTTTGATAGCAGTATTAAAATTTAATGAGTGGTAGATTTGGCAAGTTAGATACTTTAAGCTGTTGTGTGACTATGAATAGAGCTACAAAACTCCCTTACACATAAAAGTAGCATGTGCATGGAAATAATAAAATAAATATATTTTTATTATGCTGGGGACTATGACAAAAATATATATATCCCAGTCTAAATTATATGGTATCTCTTTTCTCTCTCTATTTTAATAACTCCTCTTATATAAGCAGAATATATTTTCACAATTTGTAGTATTTTTTAAAATAAATCTATTTCTAACCTATTTCTGAATTAATTTAAATAGATTTTGTTCTGAGGAAATAATTCTACACTGAAATGAGGTGCATTGAATGACAGCACTGTATACAGATGCCCTCTCTAATTGTTAGTATTTTTCTCCAGAAACTTAGTCCAACAAGATCTCTGATTTGGTTGAAAGCAATTGCCCAAGTAACATTTGTAATTTTTTTTCTTATTTTATGTGGTGTTAAAGAGCAAGTTTCTTTGGTCTTTCCAGTCACTGTTTGGAGCTAATTATTTAAAAAATCCATGTCCAAATGTTTATTTTTGTCCTGGTAAAATGAAACTTAAGTATTTATTTTGAACATCTGAACATCTAGAACAACTGGACACCAGAAGAAATTTATCAGCATTTCTTCTGGTTCTAGTTCTTATATCAGGTGAGCAAAATATAAATAAGATTTGATTTCCCGTGAAGTAACCTAAAATGCTTATCTGGTTAGATACTGTGTGGAGTCAGAAAATAATTTATAAAGATAGTTCCTGCCCTATGACTCTAGTGATGCTATCAGTCTAGTGGATTATACCTTTTAAAAAATATTTTGTAAAAAGAATTAAATACAAATGTTTTATTCTCTACCTAGAAAAAGGGTTCAAAACTTTGTCTGCCAATTGAAATGATTAATAGAAACAACTGAAATTAGAGATGGTATTTTAAAACCAACTTATCAATTACTTAGCAAAAATAAATTATAAATTATTTCAGTTTCTTAATAACCTTTACTATACTATGATTAGATATTGGGTTTGTTTCTAAAGAAAGGCAAAAGATAAGAAAGTATAAAAATGAAAAGAGTTTGGTGATCTTGGGTCAAATGACTTGTGTGATTTATCTGAAATGTACAAATTCTTTTGGAGTCAGAAAAAAATTTCAATTTGCATATTTAAATTAAAAATACTCACATCCTTTTATAGTAATGCTGAGATGAAAATTAATCCTCACATGTATGTGGAAGGTAAGCAAATGTGCATATAGTATATATCTAATTGCTAAATGAAATGGTTAATTTCTATATTATACACACACATAGGGCTATATATGTTATTTGTTTCCTTTTTTATGGCGGCATCTGTGGCATATGGAAGTTCCCAGGCAGGCAATCAAATCAGAGCTGCAGCTGAGGTCTATGCCATAGCCTCAGCAACATTGCATCTGAGCCGTACCTGCGACCTATTCTACAGCTTGTATTAACCAGATCCTTAACCCGCTGAGTAAGGCCAGAGATCAAACCCACATCCTCATGGAGACTACATAGTACATATGGTCCTTAACAAATGGAAACTCCTACATATGTATATTTGTAGATAGGTAGATAGATAGATAGATAGATAGATAGATAGATAGATAGATAGATAGATGGATGGATAGATAGATAAAGTAGCTAGTTATTGTCATATCATTTTGACAAATGATTATCTCCAAAAGGAGAAAGAGATAATAATATTTTTGTAGCATAGTAATTTTGAGGGGTGCTGTGAATAAAGGCGATAGATGTTCAAAGTCCTGAAGAACAAGCTGGCAAGAGACGTAATGAGGTTGACATTTAGAATGAATGTACAGAGTGAGGTATAGCTTCAGCATGAAATGTTTTTTTGTTTTGTTTTGTTTTGTTTGTTTTGTCTTTTTGCCATTTCTAGGGCCGCTTCCCATGGCATATGGAAGTTCCCAGGCTAGGCGTTGAATCGGAGCCATAGCTGCCGGCCTATGCCAAAGCCACAGCAACTCAGGATCCGAGCCGCATCTGCAACCTACACGGCAACGCCAGATCCTTAACCCACTGAGAAAGGCCAGGGATTGAACCTGCAACCTCATGGTTCCTAGTTGGATTCGTTAACCACTGAGCCACGATGGGAACTCCAGCAGCATGAAATGTTTTAGTTATCAAGCTTTCATTTCCTTGCCTGTCGTGTGTAAATAATAAACTAAATCATTTTATAGGCATTTTGCATAGTGACTACAATATAATAAGCATTCACTGAGTAGAATTTCTATGATAATTCTTACTATCATTATTAATATTGATATTCTAGGTTTACATCATAATCATCATAGCTATATAAAATTGGAGGTCCTGGAGTTCCTTCGCACTGTGGCGCAGGGGGCTAAGGATCCCCTGTTGTCCCTGAAGTGGCTCAGGTTGCTGCTGAGGCGTGAGTTTGATCCCTGGCCCAGGATAGTGGGGTAAGGATCCGGCATTGATACAGCTGTGGCATAGGTCACAAATGTGGCTTGGATTCGACTCCTGGACGAGGAACTTCCATATGCTTCAGGTGAAACCAAAAAAGAAAAGAAAGAAAAAAGTGGAGGTCCTGCCCTTTTCCTTTATAAGATTTGAGAAAATTTACATTTTTAATTGGTTTTGGGTTTTGGTCAGGATAAAGCTGAATTTAAACAATTTTACTTGATAGTATATGTGAGGCACAGTGAAGTGACAAGGTGAATGAAAGGAGGCATTAAACAACATAAAAGGTAAAACAGATTTACAAAAATGAGCTTTCCTGTTTTAGATATTACTTAGGATAAAATGATACATCTATACAACATAAATCGGCATAAAACATTTTCTAATGGCAAGTTGAGAAGTCTAGAGTTGATATCATAGTATCAGCAGTGATTCTTAAGCTGGTGGGAATATGATAAATATGTCAGGGTAACAAGAACAATCTGGTGCAAAAGTAGTAAAAAAAATTCTTTTGGCTTATAAACCAATTTGACATCTTCTGTCAAAATTTTGGTACTTAGTTCCCTTTTTTTCTCAACAGTTTCACTTCAAAGAGCTATTAAACTATTAGGTATAGTCAAAGCATTGCTTATATTGCTGAATTGTTTAAATCACCTGGTAATGAGAGTTATTAAATGTCTTATAGTAAGTCCATTAGGTAAACTGATTTATGGTCATTAAAAAAATATGAGGAAGGGTGCTCATAAAAAAAAAAGAATGAATGTAAGGAAGAATTACAAAATAGTAGCTCCAGAGCTTCTATAATTTCCATGAAAAATGGCATGAATATTCATAGAAGAAACTGTGGAGATACAAAATACACATGTAAGAAATTTATCTATGTTTTCTAGATTTCCTGGTTTAAATAGTCTTTGTATAATAATCATATATACATACATATTTATCTATACATACGACTGAATCACTGTGCTGTATGCCTGAAACCAACATGATATTGTAAATCAACTATATACTTCAATTTAAAAAAAATGGTAAAAAAAAAAGTCATTTTAAAAGGAAATATCAGGCAGCATATGCAAGGTAGAATCTAATAAGGCAAAAATTGAACCCAGTGCTGAAACAAGCTGAAGAGGAGTTTGACAAGAACGTGGCTCTGATAGGGTTCTTAGTTTTCTTGATGTATTAGTAAGTTGCTAATTTGAGACGTACAATGCTGCAGAAATTCAGGAATTAGTTTCATTGCATTTTTTATTATTATTGGTGGTGGTGTTTTGGTCAAAGATTCTTTATGTAAACAGTTTAAATATGAAATGACAGATAAATGTTAATTAAACCCTGTGTGAGAGCAAAACATTTTCTTATCTATATAAATTAATGCATATTTACATCTTAGGTTTTGAAAAGGGGCAGTTTATTTATTTCTATGTATTCTTGGTACAGAAAGATGTATGAATGAATATATAGACACATAGGATATAATATAACTTAAGTTGAAATAAAAAAGTAATAGCAAGGTAGGGCCATATCATGTCACTAGCAGTGAGGATATTACAATACAGTACAAACCTATATACATGAGATAGTTAAGACCCAGATTTTTCAAATGATTTTTATTTTTTCCATCATAGCTGGTTTACAGTGTTCTGTCAATTTTCTACTCTACAGCAAAGTAACCCAGTCACACATACATATATACATTCTTTTTCTTACATTTCCCTCCATCGTGCTCCATCATAAGTGACTAGATGTAGTTCTCAGTGCTATACAGCAGGATCTCCTTGCTTATCCATTCCAAAGGCAATAGTTTGCATCTATTAACCCCAAATTCCCAGTCCATCCCACTCCCTCCCCCTCCCCCATGGCAACCACAGGTCTGTTCGCCAAGTCCATCAATTTCTTTTCTGTGGAAAGGTTCATTTGTGCCCAGTATTAGATTCCAGATATGTGACATCATATGGTATTTGTCTTTCTATTTCTGACTTATTTTACTTAGTATGAGAGTCTCTAGTTCCATCCATGTTGCTGCAAATGGCATTATTTTGTTCTTTGGATGGCTGAGTAGTATTCCATTATGTATATAGCATATCTTCTTAATCCATTAATTGTCGATGGACATTTAGGTTGTTTCCATGTGCTGGCTATTGTGAATGGTGTCGCAATGAATATACAGGTGCATGTGTCTTTTTCAAGGAGTTTTGTCCGGACATATGCCCAAGGGTGGGATTACTGGGTCATATGGTAGTTCTATATTTAGTTTTCTGAGGTATCTCCACATTGTTTTCCATAGTGGTTGTACCAATTTATGTTCCCACCAATGGTGTAGGAGGGTTCCCTTTTCTCCACACCCTCTCCAGCATTTGTTATTTGTGGACTTTTATTAATGATGGTCATTCTGACTGGTGTTGGGTGGTACCTCATAGTAGTTTTTGATTTGCATTTGTCTAATAATCAATGATGTTGAGCATTTTTTCATGCTTGTTGGCCATCTGTATATCATTGTTGGAGAAATGTCTATTCAGGTTTCTTTCTTTTCTTTTCTTTTCTTTTTTTTTTTTTTTTTACTATTTCATGAATCCCATTAGTGAAAAGAATTCTTCAGGTTAATGGCAAAATGTCTGCCTACAATATCAAAAGGCCAGTTATTTTAGAGTCTTAATACTAGAATTTTTACCTATGAGAGATCATAAAGATCAAATTGTGTAGTATAGTTAGCATCATCCTCAACAATATTTCTTACAGTGCACTAAAGAAGAATTTTGTAGGGATGCTTTCTGTAGCACTTTACACAAGGGACATACCCCCATGCCAGTGTGCACGTCAGTAACATCTGTTCATTATGTATGTGTTGAGGGGATTGTGGTGACAGCAAAACTAGAATATTAAAAGGTATACATATACATTCACTGCTTATATGGATTTCAATGTTAATTTTGGAGATTTGAATGGCAGAGGCTTTCTCTCATATATTGTTTCTTAAATTATACTTTTGAAAGTGGGTTGTTTTAAGTGTTCTACCCAGATGGAAATTGTTATTCATTTCTCATTAAATATGGAACCAAACACCTTAGCAGTGCTGAATAAAATATAAAAATTTGACATACTGTGAAAAGCAGAGTGAAAAAATCTATTAGAAAATAACCAATGTATTACTTACCTTGCCTTATTACTTGGTAACTAGTCCATTTCAGTCCCTGGTATTATAACTATTATCAGTCATTATTACATTAGATATTTCATATGCAGGTGATTGAAATGTAATGTGAAAGGAATAATTATTTAAATATTTGCAGAGTGATAACAAAATAGATCCATATTAGGGATGGTAAAAAAGAAACTACAAGTGCAAGAGTTTTAATTATAACTATAATCTTTAGGAATCCAGTAAGATCCCTTCCTATATTTTAATTTTCATAAACATATGCATTTATATATTTAAATATGTATGTTTTATTTATTTTAAGTCACAGCTCTGAGACAATTAAAAGGATAGAGTGTGCTAAGAAAAATAAAGAATAAAAAAATAACTGTCTTTAGAAAGGTAACAGAAACCTACTATATTAACCAGGTGTTAAGCTACAGGTATACTGAATTCTTCATACAGAACAGGCAGGAAAAGCTGTAAACTATTATTCTGAGGGGAAATTTTGATTAATAATGCTCCATTAGATTGTAGTATTAATTTATTTCACCAGGAGTAAATGAATCTTTCTCTTTCTGTCATTATTTTGACTGCATTTCTTAGTATTTCTCTGTTGTTGTTGTTGTTGCTATAAGCACACCTAGACAGAATTTATGTGAACCAAGGAACTGGATCTCATCAAATTGAGTGTGGCAGTAGCCATGAGAGACAACATCCTGCCATGGGCTTGACATCATGCCCCTGTCATTCTCCTTCTCTAGAAGTTGGATAGACCTAGCTTATAGATTTTCCTAGAAACCCCAACTCTATCACCTATCCCAGGGCTGGTTCCTGAGCTTTCTTTGATTTTTCTAACCCCCTTTTTATATCTTTAATTCCCATGTTCTTCAAAAATTGTATAAAAAGGAATTTGTTATTTCATTATACCCATAGTGTTCATGCTTTGCTAATGTGCAGTGTTCATGACACAAGTAAACATCCTATTCTAAGCTTTGTCAGGTACACCTTCTTATTCTGTCATAACTACCTTTTTCAAAACTTTCTGTTGTTTTGAGTATCACTATGAAAATTATTTTCTTTCTAATTAGCTAAACCTAATTTTGAAAAAATACCATTAAGCATATCTCTGCTTTCCAAATCAAGCTATTTATCTAAATCACTCGGACGGCTTTCATGAACCATGTTTTATTTGGGGGAAAGCGAAGAAACTGAACAAAATAAAAAACAAGGTAATACATAGAAAGTGATTATTGATAAAAAGAAATACAAAGCACAATGGTCTAGAAGGAATATCAACTTCTCTGAGGACAGAGTCAGATGTTAAGAATAAAGCGGCCACACGTAGAATATAGGCAGTGGGACCATGAAAGTTGTAATAGGCAACTATGATAGCATCTATACAGGAGAGTTCGTATTACCACTTTATCCCACCACGATACCTAAATTTTTTGCTGTAGATTATAAATGTAGGCATTTGCCAGCATTAAAGTGGGATTCTAAAGAGGCATTGCTAAAATAATTACATTTTAATACTCTGTAATATCTAACTGATCATTTTCTAAAAAGGAAGAAGGTACAAACAGCAAAACAAAGAGCAGGAAGCAATGATAAAATTTGGTGCCTGTTTCTGATGAAAAATACTTATCAAATTAGGAATAGAAAGGAATTTGCCATATGTAATAAAAAAAACAGCATATTTAAAGGTGATGTGCTAGACTTGAAGACTGATAGATAACAGTGCTTGTTTATCAATACTTCTCTTCAACATTTTACTGGAAGTTCTAGCCTCAGGTAAAGGAAAAAGAAGATATAAGAAACAGAAAAAATAAAACTATATTCTCAAAAGGCATGATTATGAAGGTAGAAAATCTAAAAAAGAAATCTGTAAAACTACTGGAACAAATAAGTTTGTGAATTTATGAGAATGGCTGGATATAAGGTCAATATAGAAAAAGTTGCATTTTATGCATGCTAAATAAAGAATTAGAAAATAAGAAGAGGGAATAAAACCAATTAATAATGCTATATGGAATACTGGAAATTTGCTAAGAGGATAAATTTCAGGTACAAAAAATGGTATTTATGGGAGGAGATGGATATGTTGATGAGCTTAAGTTGGTAGTAATCATATCACTGTATATGTGTGTATGTATATATATTTATTTATAAAATCCCATTGTACACCCTAAATATATATAATTTTTATTTATAAATTTTAGTTAAAAAGGGAAAAAAAAGAAATACACCCTGGAAGACAGATGTTTAATGAATAAAAATCACTTTGCATTTCACAATTTATTTTGAATGCCTAACATATGACACTTATTACTAACCCGTATCATTTAATGGCCCCATACTTTTTATTCCTATAAACATGCATAATCTTAAAGAAACAGAAACAAAACAAGAAGAACCCTAAATGAAATGAGAATACAGGAATCATACAGATTCAACCTATAATACTTGAGAAGCGTGGTATCTCGTTATCTAGCAAGTTGTAATGTCCATTGCTTTCTTTTTTTTTTTGCTTCATCCATGGCATGTGGAAGTACCTGGGCCAGGGATTGCATCCAAGCCCAGCTAGGGCCTACCTGCATCGCAGCTGCAGCAGTGCCAGATTCTTAACCCACTACGCCACAAGGGAAATTCAGCCCATTGCTTTTAGTTTACTTTTTTTTCATACTAGTATTAATTTTGCTGACTTCAGTAAATAGTAGAAATGTACATGACATAGACAATGGAAAATATTAATTCCTTATGGCCTATATTTTAAAAGAATACATAACTATGAAATAATGATAAAAAAAAGATTATATAGAAAGTGATTTGCGAATTCCCATTGTGGCATAGTGGAAACAAATCCGACTAGGAACCATGAGGTTTCGGGTTCAGTCCCTGGCCTCGCTCAGCGGGTTAAGGATCTGCCCATCACTGTGAACTGTGGTGTAGGTCGCAGACGGCTCAGATCTGGTGTTGCTGTGGATGTGGCGTAGGCCGGCAGCTGTAGCTCTGATTAGACCCCTAACCTGGGAACCTCCATATGCCAAGGGTGAGGGCCTAAAAAAAGGACAAAAGATAAAAAAACAAAAACAAAAGAAAGTGATTTGGAATATTTTCCTAATTTATGTTAATAATTCTATCTATGTCCTCTCCTAGAGGAAAATGGAAAATTAAGTGTTCTTCCACAAAGAACAGTAACAGTTTTATTCGTTAGTCTCCATTTTAACAAGATCTACGACTTTCTAATCAATTTATGAACCAAGAACTTCCTGAGTGATTCTGTAAAGTTGTTGGCAGGTCATGAGAAAGAAGAAAGAGGGATTATTGTTTATTAAGGTTGAATTGTTTTTTGCAAAGTCCTGCATCTTTATCTTAGTTACTAACCCGTTTTTCTTGCAAGGTAAATTTATCATTCCCACTTTATGAATAGACAAGCCATATTACCTGCCTGAGTTTAAAATGAAAATGTGTAGCACAGCCTGCAGTTGAACCCAAGCTTACATGATTCCATATCAGAAGCCCCTTCTGCTCTGCCACACAGTTAAATAATATGTGGAAATCAATGGTGTCAAGTGTAGGAGAAATGGAACAGGAGGAACTTGCCTATAATACAGTGTCTTGTGAAGTAATGGGATGGCCTTGAAGGAAAGGACAATTCAAACTTGATTTGGAAGAAAATGATTATTGAAAGTAGAACATTAAAATATTCTCCAGGGCACTCATCCTTCTAGATTATATAATATAATTTTTATAGCATAATCTATAGGTATTTTCAAGGTAAGGAAAGGTACATTTACAAAAAAAGGAAGTGATTGTGCTTAATTGGTCTTTAGGAAATTCAGGTTTGTTTTGAAGATTTTTTTTAAGTGGAACAACATAAGTGTTTTAAAGGCAAATGTAGAAGAAAGAGAAAGCAGCTATAACCGCATCAATATGTATTTAAACAGCAGCGTTCCTTGTTAGACCTCAGATGATTATGTCCCTTATGTTATAGATGCAGAGATGCATCTTTTCTCTCAAGTAAAGTATATAGGTTAATATAATTCAATGATTAAAATTTTAAATGTTGTTAAACTAAATAAAATCTGAAACTAGTAAACAAAGTCTTTTAAAAAGGACTGTTGCAATAAGGGGAAAGGGACTATTGCAATAGGGAGATTGACAAGAATCTCAAAGGGCAGGCAGAAAAAGACTTCTGTTGTAGGGAAGGACTAATAACCTTAGAAAGAATGGGTCTTGGGTGTGGCTGGGTAGAGATGGTTCATCACAGACTGTTTCGCCTTGTGTTCAGCAGGTTCTCAGGAGAAGCTGTTAAGGAGGGTGGGTCAAAAATCCAGTCTTGGAGAAAGGAAGAAAAGCTTAACTAATGCAGTCAAATTAGTTAACAAGCACTTTTTTTTTTTTTTAACACTGTTGATCAGTGGGACCAGAAATTCAGCTAATCTTTTTCTGAGACAAAGAATGAGTATTTGGAGAGTCTGTGTCCGATTTTGTTACATGTAAACAAGGGGGATATTCATGAGTCTTATGGAGAGTCATGGAGAAAGACTGGTTCCTTTTGCAGTAAGCTATTTCCTGAATTCAAAAAAGGAGGGAATTTCTTAACCTCTGCTGATCCCAGAGGCATAGAACTCAGGCTAACAGTTCTATGTTGTTAATGTCGGTCATTTTTCCCTTGTGGTATTTCTCTCAAAACAAAGTCAAAACCTCTCGCCAACTTATACTTGCAAACAATTAAGATGTGAAAATACTGTAAGTTCTGTTAAATCAGTTAAACAAGGATGCCATTAGACTCTAATGTAGCTCTAATGCCCTGGCAGCCTATGTAAGCAAACCAAAATTTAAGCCAGTCTTGAGGTTATGAACTTGAAATCAGAACTACCAAACACAAACCACCAGCTAGGTCTTAAACTATAACTAGTTATTAATTTCCTTCCATTTCTTCCACCTTTTCTCTTTAATAGTCTTTTTCTTACCTCCCATGGCTGGAGTGCTCCTACCACTTAACTGTTTGGCACTGCCCAATTTAAACTGATTTTTGCTTGAATAAACTTAAAATGTTTGATATATCTCAGTTTACCTTTTTTTTTTCCCCAGCTGCACTCATGACATACAGAAGTTCCTGAGCCAGGTTTCAAACCTGCACCAAAGCAACAACCCAAGCCACTGCAGTGACAATTCAGGATCCTTACCCCACTGTGCCAAAAGGGAACTCCTCAGTTGGTCTTTTAATAACTCAAATTTTGAGCATCTTTTTAAGTCCAGCATACTTACTCTTCCAACTATATGGAGAAGTCTGAGACTCAGACTGTTGTTGCCAGCTTGATGTGCTGAGGACAAATCATTCAGTATCCTTCAGGCCATATTTTTGTGCCATGCTGTCCAAAGACTTGCTTTCTGAGAGTCAAAATGAGTGCTTTTGGCCAAATATTTTAGGTACTTGAACAAATGGCAGTGTAATTAGTTTTAGAAATGTTTGTAAATCTTGCTTGCCTACTAATCTGAGACAAGCTTTTACCTCAATTAGTTTGAATTGCACCTAGTTTACCAGACTATAAAGATGTCTGTATCACAGGAATTTCTGAGAACAATGAATAAGGTAAATAAAATAGGTTTTGTAAAAAGTTTGTGGACTTTATTTTTAACTTATTTTATAAACCAGTCTGCATTCAAGTTACAGAAATATTTGATAGCATGTGCATTCTGAATTTTTCTAGAGCCAAAAGGGAAATTTAGGGACAAGTTAAAAGAATTAAAAAGAGGATTAGAAATAAAAGAGGGAAAAGCAGAACACTTCCTTCCATACTCAGAAATACTAATAACAACAGCGAATGCTAGTTATCAGCTCTGGTGTGCTTTGTCTCTGCCTGGTCCTTTCCCCATGTTAAGTAAGAACTATATGTGTTTATCACTTAACTATCCAAATTATCTTTGTTTTTCTGGTCTATGTTATAGGGCACTGGGCTACAGGTAGTTCTCAAGCATTTTCTCTTTCAGTCCAGGAACCCAAAAAAAAGCCTCTCATTTCCAGATTCAAAAGTATGAGGGAACTAGACATTAACTTGACTTTGTATGTCCTCTACTAAACAAGCCAGCCAGTAATTAGGATTTGGGGTAATACTGCAAAGGTGATTTGTACCTGCAAATCTGATACACATTCCTAAATTAGCCTACTCTTAAAGAGTTGCTTTTTTACATAGCTGCTTCAGTTATCTTCAATAGTAAAATAATAATAGTAAAAATAAAAGCCATTTCCATTTCCATTCCAGTGGCGTGTGTGGGATGGGGAGTAAGAAAGAATGAGAGCAAGAGAGAGAAGGAACAAAAAGGTAGTAAATGCACATGCAATGTGTAACTCTCATTCTATTAAGATTATACTTTCCACAGCACTCATTGTTTGCAGTGCAATACATTAAAACATTACAGGTTTGTCCTGGATAGTTTATCTCTTCGCCTTTTTGTTTCATTACAAATTGATAAATGGATCAGATAGGTATAAAATTTAAGACTGATACTGCTTATCAATTCCACAGAAGTGATACTCATTATTGAAGCTCTTAAGATGTTTAAATATTGCAATTTTAACTGGTTTACCACATGTAAGTTCATTCTCCAAAGAAGCCAATTGTATCCTTGACCACAGAAAATTATTGTGGCAGAATTAACTCCTCTGAATCATTTTGGAAATTTTATTCTGAATAGAGCTTTTCTTTCTCTTTTTTTAAAGACTTCACATCACAATTTTTCTATGAATTTCACACTCCAAATTTGATATAAAAAATACCTAATGAGCATCTGAAATAATGTCTTTGCCATTCAAAACTCTAAAGCAAATTGTTATTTGAATATCATGCCATTTCATGATTCTAAGGTTGTGGAAAGTGAACAATTTAAGACAACTTTTAAAAGACAACTTTAGGTAACAGAGTTTATCATTTACTTCAAAAAAAAGAAACTCATGTCTTGATATTTTAAAATTTTTTGTGGTTCTACCATTTTTCCACAGCCTTAGTTTTTTTTCTGATTTTTTTCCCTATAGCGTTGCCAACACACATTATACTCTTTGTGACGAATCAGACTCTAAAACAACTTCTGATATAAAGCATTTGCTAAAGTTCAGTGAGTGATAATTACCAAATCATGACGTAGCATTTCTCAGAATTAGAGTATTATTGTTTATTTATCTTCAAAACAGAAATAACTAACCTCTGAAAATTGTCTAGAGAAGTAAAGAAAATAAAGAACCAAGGAAGAAAAATGAAAATATACAAATAGGAAATATGCTGTGCCATTCTTTTTTTTCTTTCTTTCTTTTTAGGGTCACACCTGCAGTATATGAAAGTTCCCAGTCTAGGGGTCCAATCAGAGCTATAGCTTCCAGCGTAAGCCACAGCCACAGCAGCATCAGATCTGATCTGAGCCACATCTGTAATGTACACCACAACTCATGGCAACACCAGATCCTTAACCCACTGATCAAGGACAGGGTTCAAACCCACAACCTCATGGTCCATAGTCAGATTCGTTTCCACTGTGCCATGACGGGAACTCCCTATGCCATTCTTTATCTTGCATCTGGATATTAGATTTAGGTCCAAATATTAGGTATAAAAAATAAATGTTAGAATTTCTATGGGAAAATAAAAAGCAAATAACCTTGGAGATTTGATTGTTACAATAGTGGAGAATCTAAAATAACAAATAAATTCCTGAAAAATGTACCAAACATAAAGTACCTTAACATCTTTAAAATCAGCCTGATTTTTAAATTCTTATTTCAGATTGAAGGATTGGTCAAATGATAAGGTACCTTTTTTTTCCCCTCCAGAAGCAAATGATAGGTATGGGGGAGAAGATTTGGGGTACAATGGCCGAGGAAAAATGTAGATGCTTTATGAGGAAAATGAAAAACCATCCTCCATAATTTGTAAGATTAAGAACAGATCAACTTGAGTGAGGAGACTGTGCTGATTCATTCTCTAAATATTTCTCACCTTCTATTTTTGACTTTCTGTAAATCTCTTAATAAACCCCTCTCCTCAGTATTACAACTATATTTGCTAAAAGTTAATTCATAATTTTTATCTTTAATCCACATTCACACTGAGCAAAGACTCTGTTTGGATCATACAATTCATAAGTATATCATATAACCTTACTGTGTATATTGGCTTTTTATTTGCTAATGTAATGGGATAAACACTCAAGACCATTATATTAATTAGCTATAAGACTGAAATCTAAAATGTGGAAAAAATTATCTGAAGAGTGGAATGATATTTATTTGAGTATTCAGTTTGTCATTTACAAATCTTTTTTTAAAATTTAAACCATCTGTATTTTACAGTAATAAGTTAGTATCTCACACAAGGTTTCTAAAATGGCTGGTAAAATGAATAATAATTATATTTTTAACTATTTCAGAGGCAATTTACATTAGTTATCTCCTTTAAATTTTACCATAATTTTACTTAGCAAATAAATGGAATTTCAGGAAGGTCATGTAGCCAATCAAAATAATATAGAAAAAAGTAAACTCAGAATTTTCCAGGATTGTCTGACCATAAAAGTTTAGGCTCTTATTTTTTAAAACTTGGATTCTGTGTTCATCATGACTAATTTTCCACTATCCCCAGAGATCAACAGTAAAAGATTATGGAGAACAAAATTCTATCAAAGCACTTTTAATTTATCTTTATAACCGCCAAAGTATTATCTTCCCACAGTATAGGTAATTAAAAAAAAAAGATTAAATATGCATAAGTACTTACTCAACTTTACAGCTTATAAAACAGTAAATAACTGACTCTAGACTGCAACTTAGTCCTCTGCTATCTAATTTAGTGTTATTACCATAAGACTAATTTAAAATTGGACTTGCCTTTGGCATGGCTTGTCTGAATTTTTTTTCAAGATTATTTTTCAAAATATTATTTTTTCTGTACCTTGTTTTGTACCTTTTTAGAAAACATTCTGTAGGTAGGAACATTGTCCTTGATTCATTCACTTAATAGATAATAATCAATTACTTATTATGTTCAAGGTACTCCATATAACTTTTACCATGTGATCATAACTAATAAACCCATGAAGCAGGTAATATTTTATCCAGCCATGTTGCTGAGATCACTGAGGTTCAGAAATATTGTGTAAAATATCCATTACTCATAGTAAGGGAGAAAAGTTAAAAGTTATTGGGTAGATATTTTAACTATTTCCCTTGAGTGTTAAAACAGAAAGACTTACATGAGACTGTTCCAAAGAGATTGCAGGTAGACTAACCAGGAGATTCATGTGACAGGAGATGATACTTCATCATAAGTAATGCAAAAAACTAAATACTGTTTAGGACATAAAAGCACAAAGATTTGCAAAACATATGTGTGGATTTAGAAACAAACAACAAAAGGATTTGCTAAATGTGAAACTGGATGATAATGCTGACAGTATATAGAGGATCAAGCACTTCAACGGAAATTTTTGATTTTCACAGTTTAAGTTTGGGATTCCTGAGTGAGGGAAATATTTCCATAATCATGAATGTGATCTAGGAGGAAGCTATAATTTGAGAATTATTAGCACATAATTAATTAGATTATGGCATGGACTTAGTTGAGATCATCTAGGAAGATGGTAGAATGAAAAATCATTTGACTTTGGATGGCATTCTATAAAAGAAAAATATAAAATGACAGTATGTGTTACAAGCAAAGGAAGTAGAGGGTTTCAAAAAGAATGAGCAAAGGTGTCAAATGAAGCAGAAAATTAAACTGAAAAATATCCTTAGTATGTAACATTCACTTCTTTGGTAAATATTCATTGAAGATCTGCTATGTGCTGTATACTACCAAGACAGAGGTGAATAAGCAGACATGCTCTTTCTCATCATGGAGATTACAGTCTATTGGGGAAGAAAATTATAAAAGAAAAATTGTCACCCTAAATCATGATGAGTGTTTATTAGAAAAAGAAGAGTGGGAACAAAGAAGAAGAGGAGCTCCCAATTTATATTTGAAAGTTAAGACAAGCTTCTCTGAGCAACTGACATTTAAATTGAAATCTGAAATGCAACAGTTTAAAAGTGATCATCAAAAGGAACCCTAGTACACTGTTGGTGGGATTGTAAATTGGTGCAACCACTGTGGAAAGCAGTATGGAGATTCCTCAGAAAACTAAACATAGAACTACCATTTGACCCAGCAGTCCCACTCCTGGGTGTCTATCCAGAGAAAACCACGATTTGTAAAGACACATGTACTCCAATATTCATTGCAGCACTATTTACAATAGCCAAAACATGGAAACAACCTAAATGTCCATCGACAGAGGAGTGGATCCAGAAGATGTGGTACATATACACAATGGAATATTACTCGGCCATTAAAAAGAACGAAATACCAGCATTTTTAGCAACATGGATGGACCTAGAAACTATCATGCTAAGTGAAGTCAGCCGTACAATGAGACACCAACATCAAATGCTTTCACTGACATGTGGAATCTGGAAAAAGGACAGATGGAACTTCCTTGCAGAACAGATGCTGACTCACAGACATTGAAAAACTTATGGTCTCCAAAGGAGACAGTTTGGGGGGGGGGGGGATGTGCTTGGTTTATGGGATGGAAATCCTATGAAATCAGATTGTTATGATCATTATACAACTACAGATGTGATAAATTCATTTGAGTAATAAAAAAAAATGAAAAAAAAAGTGATCATCCTAGGGATTATGTTTTCAAGGAAACTTTAGGATAAAATTCAGATTTCAGTAGGTTGAAAAATTAAAGTTACAAGACAAATTCAATTCAATTCAATTCAAAGAACAGTAAAAATAGAAGGAAAGTAAAATTTGATAAAGGTGATCTGGACTCTTAAGGATACTTGAAGACAGAATCTTCTAGAAAAAAGGACTATTTTCAGCTAGAGCTCCCGCAATTAAAGCATCTGCTGGAAAAGCGTCATAAAGGTGAATGCAGCTAGAGTACATGTAGTAAAGAAGGGAGGTAGTGAAAGATAAGGTCAATGAATCAGAGATTCAAGTAGGGGTGGAAAATAAGGCAGGGCTTTATAAACCATTGTCAGGACCTTGGATTTTACTCTGAGGAAATAAAAGTCTTTGCAGACCATGGGCAAAGTAGCATAGTCTGATTTAGGTTTAGAAATACTATCCTGGCTGTTATTTTGGGGATAGGCTGTAGAGGTCAAAGGTAAAAGAGAAACAACCTTTTAGGAAGCTAGGTTAAAGACAGTTAATAACTAGAACTAGATCAATAGCAGGGGAGACAGTGAGAAGTGGTCATATTCTTCTTATATTTTTAAGACAGATTCAACAAAATTTTCTGAGGTAGAGGATTTGAGAAAGAGAAGAATTAAAAATAATTTCCAGATTTTAGACCCGAGCAGTTAGAAGAATGTAGTTTCCATTAAATGAAACGTGGATTGAATTATTAGAATTTACATGTTAGGTTTAACATATCTATTAAATGAGACTTTGTTTTTGTCTTTTTTCTTTTCTAGATCCTCACCTGTGGCATGTGGAGGTTCCCAGGCTAGGGGTCTAATCAGGGCTGTAGCCTACGCCAGAGCTATAGGAACATGGGATCCGAGCCGCATTTGCAACCTACACCACAGCTCACAGCAACGCCAGATCCTTAACCCACTGAGCAAGGCCAGGGATCAAACCTGCAACCTCATGGTTCCTAGTCGGATTTGTTTCCACTGAGCCATGACAGGAACTCCAAATGAGACATTTTATATGGGAGACTTGAGCTTGAGAAAGATTTAGCCTAGAGAGTTAAATTTGGGTGTGGTTAACAAAGAGATATCACCTAAGTGGATGAAACAGAATGAGATTGTCTAGGGTGAATGCTTGGCTAGAAGAGAGATGGAAACTTAGAGTGAAACCTGGGGTATTTCCAAAAACCAAGAGACTATTCAGAGTGGACTGAGCACAAGCAGCTATTTAGGTGAGGGAAAAATTGCAATAACAGTGAAAAGCCAAAAGAAAGTGTATGTAGGAAGAGAAGATACCACTTTGTCAAATGCTGCTTGCAACTCGAGGAAGATGAGGATGCAAAACTAAGCTTTAGATTCTGCCACACCTAAGTCACTGATGATCTTAATGGAAGACGTTTCAATGAGGTGATGGGGGCATAATCTTTCCTGCAGTGGATTTAAGAGAGGATAGTAACAAAAGGAATTGGAGATAGCAAATTTAGAAAAAGGTCTCAGGACACTCAGCGTAATAGGACAATAATCATCAGTGGAAGTGGAGTCAATATTTATGTGTTTTTAAAGATGAGATAACAATTTTGTCTCCTGATATCAGTGATCTAAGAGGAGTAACAATAATAATTAAAAAAACGGCTGTGTGACAGAGAATTAATGGATGAATGTCTTCGAGAAAGTCAGAGGAGGGAATCTAGTGATCAAGTGGAGGTACTAGTTTTAAAAGGACCATGTATACTTTATTTGGTTTACATAGTGGACATAGTTTAAACGGTGCGAAAGTGGAGTAAAGTATGAAGAATTAAATGGCAATAGATGAAAGTGAATTCAGTGAGTATAAAGACCAGGGCTTGTCAAACTACAGCCTGTGTGTCAAACCAGCCCACCACCTGGTTCTGTGAATAAAATATAATTGAACAAAGCTAAGTTTGTTTATTTACGTATTGTCTATTGCTGTTTTCACATAATAACAAAAGACTTGAGTAGTCGCAGAAAAGACTGTATAGACGCGCCAACGCCTAAATAGTTACTATCTGGCTCGTTACCAGGAAAGTGTGCTGATCTCTGGTATAGACGATTCCTTCCAGAAGATATACTTTGCTGTGGGAAAAATAAATTTAATACTAAGTAGGGATGATGCAAGGTTCAGGGATTTTTTTTCTTTTGTTCGTTTATACAGGACATGGTTTCAGGTTTATGGGTTGAAAAAGGAAGAAGTGAGAGGCAAAAACTGAAATGATATAGAAAGTACTAATTGATCAAAATAGAAAAACATAACTCTAGAGGAGTCTAAGAAACTAGATTGTTAAAGGAGAGACATCAGCAGCAGATAGACTTTTTTAAAACAAGAAAGGGGAGGAAACCCATGTATGCCTTAGTGAGGGTATAGATTTTCCCTCATGTCTTATAAGGTCATTTTCATTATAAATAACCAGCAGATTTTTACCATTGATTTATTTATTGTTTTAAAATTTAATATTTATTAGTGTGGTTTATTAGGGTATAATTATTTTGTCTATATGTGACCATTTTTAAAATGACCCTCATTTTCCACCCTCATTTTTTTTTTTGAGGAAACTAGTTAAATACATAGTGTCTGTTTTTGTTTTTTTATAAATCAGCTTTAAATGACTTCTTTATTGGTTCAAAATGGAATTGATTAGAAATCTGAATAGGAAAATTGCTTATTTGCTAAAAGAAAATGTCCTGAGAACAGAAAAAAAAAAATGAACAAATTCCCCCAAAGCATATTTATTTCCAAATAGAAAAAACACAGAGTTTCTTTGACCCAGCTAAAAATGCACGACACCGCTTCCCTCCTGAGAAGCAGTACCCGTCTTTTCATCTCCAGTGGATACCTATGACACTGGATTTCCCCTCTTGGCCCTCTGTCAATCTGCTGATAGATTTTTGACCCTTGGGCCACTCTAAACATTTTCAACTCTCATGTTCATTGAGAACAGATATCTGGCTCCCCATCATCATTGTGGACTCTCCCTGACCTGCTTTCTGTGTAGTGTCATTGCTCTGACGTTACTCATCATGCTGTAGAGTATGTTGCTTCCTTTATCCTAGACTCTGACTGGCATGACCTTTGTACATATACTGGCAGATCACAAAGGTCAGAGCGTATCATCTATCAACTCAGAACATCTGATTTTAAAATAACTATTAATATTTTTGCAGTAATTTAAGCAGAGTGGAAAAAATACTGAACTGAGGGTATGATACTGTTTCAGTAAGAAGAGTTCGGAGTATTTAATAATATGAGAATAACAAGTAATGAAGGAGAAAAAAACCAAAAACACAGTGATTTGTGCAAATAGGAGAAACTGTAAAATGTCAGGGTTTTTTCCTTCCTGCCAATTATTTTCCTATGTTAGGCTCTATATTCCTAGTATATCTCCTTTATGTGCCATTCTATTCTGATCCACGTTTCTACACTCCCCATCTGCTTCAATGTGATGATACTTCTAAGTTAGAAGGATTTCAGTTTGCTTTCTTTCATTTAACCACTCTACTGAATTCCAGCCGAGGTCCTCAGTTGTGCCAATTGGGCTTTTCTTTATCAAAAGCTGAAAGATGTAGAAAATTCCTATGAATGTTATCTGGCAATTCTACTTTATCTAAATTGTAGATTTTATATTCAGGTTTGAACTCTCTTACTAATCATCTTAGGAGAAGTTCACTACCTAATTATTTTTGGGTTTTCTTTGTTTTTTGCTTTTTCGGGCCGCCGCTGCGGCATATGGAGGTGCCCAGGCCAGCTGCTGGCCTACACAACAGCCACAGCCACGCAGGATCCAAGCCGCGTCTGTGACCTACACCACAGCTCACGGCAAGGGATCAAACCCACAACCTCATGGTTTCTAGTCGGGTTCATTTCTGCTGCTCCATGATAGAAACTCCCCTAATTATTTTGTTATCTTAATATTTTTAAAGAAATTCATAGAGTTATTTCAGACATTTAAATTGATGTGATATAATATTTTTCACAGGTGCATTTTGATTGACTCATAATGGGTTTGGATTAGTGGTTCTCATTTTGACTTCTTTTAATTATTGTCCTACTTTATTATCAGAATACTGCATGTCGAATACAGACTTCTGATTTTTCTTGAAAATATGTCCAATCATCACCATCAGGCTCACATTCCTTCTCAGAAACAATAAGGTAAAGCAAGAATGACTGCTCCCTTTATACTGAGTTCTGTAGAGTGCCCCGCAATGTGTATTTTTCATCCACTCATCCAAAATCTCATTTACGTTGTCCCCCTGGTTCCTACAGTTTCTTGTCAAGCAGAACTTCTTAAATGAGGAGCTCCTGGAGTATACAATGGTATCGACATACATTTAACAACAGTAACAAAATATGCACACGCATTTGGAACACTCGGTAATTTTTAATTAATCTATGTTATACCTGTCCCTTTATAAATGAATTAATTAAATTCCATCTCAAAATGCCAAATTTTTTTTGGTATTCAGTGTCCTGTTCATTGTATTCTCAATGGATTAACACTTAAATTTTGTTTATATAAATGAAACCTCACAAAAATCATACATTCTTTTAAATTTTTACTATTGTTTTACTGTCTTTTATGTGTATTTTATTATAAAGACAAGTACTTTGAAGTTTGCTGACTTTTGAGGGCACAATTAAGAATGGTGTTAAACTATATTGATTTTGATTTTTCAAAGTTTTTAAGAGCATATAAAAATCAGTTATGTATGATCCTCATGAAACAACATTGATGGAATACAGAAATCACGACTTTCCTCAGTCCTTTGAATGTGAACTCACAGTTTCATGGATAGATTCATAAAAATTTAGACTTGGCATATACTTTACAGTTCTAGTCTAACACTTTCTTTTCTCGATTTATACAAATTTGGAAAGATAAAGTAGTTTGTGTAAGGTCGCAGTTGAATCAGCCGGATTTTCTGATTTCTACTTCATCAAGAAACATTACTGTTATTCTTTAAAAATAATATTAATATTTTTGTTTTTTAAAAATTTATATAGTTGATGTACAATATTACGTTTCAGATGTACAATGGTTCACAATATTTAAAGGTTATACTCCATTTATAATTATCATAAAACATTGGCTGTGTTCCCTGTATTATGTATCTTCATAGCTTATTTATTTTATAAATAGTAGTTTTATAACTTTTAATCCTTTACCCTTATCTTGCTCCTACCCTTTTCCCGCTTCCCACTGGTAACCACTAGTTTATTCTCTATATTAATGAGTCTGTTTCTTTTTTGTTATATTCACTAGTTTGTGGTATTTTTTAGATTCCACATGTGATATCATACAGTATCAGTCTTTGATTTATTTCACTTAGTATAATATCCTCCAAGACTATCCATGTTGTTGCAAATGGAAAAATTTCATTTTTTTATGTCTGAGTACTATTCCACTGTGTGTGTGTGTTGTGTGTGTGTGTATACCAGTCTTTTTTTATCCATTCATCTTTGGATGGACACAGGTTGCTTCCATATGTTGGGAATCACAATTAATATTGCTCTGAACATTGGGGTGCACGTATACTTTCAAATTAGCGTTTTTATTTTCTTCGGATCTATCTAGGAATTTCTGAGTCTTATGGTTAGTCTCATTTTTAGTTTCCTTTTTTTTTTTTCCAGAAACCTCCATACTCTTTTCCACAGTGGATATACCAGTCTACCTTCCTACCAACAATGTAAGAGGGTTCTCCTTTTTCCATATCCTTGCCAACACTTGTTGTTTATAGACTTTTTGATGATAGCAGTTCTGACCAGTGTGAGGTACTGTCTCATTGTGGTTTTAAGTTGCATTCCTCTGATGATTAATGACGTTGAACATTTTTTCATATGCCTGTTGGCTGTCTGTGTATCTTCTTTGGAAAAAAATATCTATTCAGGACTTCTGTCCATTTTTTAATAGGTTTGTGTGTGTGTGCGTATGTGTGTGTTGAGTTGTTGTGAGCTATTTATATATGTTGGAGATTAACCCCTTACTATTTATATCATTTGCAAATATTTTCCCCCTTTCGGTAGTTTGACTTTTCATTTTGTTGATTGTTTCCTTTGCTATGCAAAACCTTTTAAATTTAATTAGGTCTTATTTGTTTAGTTTGCTTTTATTTCCTCTGTTTTGGAATACAGATCCAAAAAATATCATTGTTTTATGGTTTCTAGTTTTGCATTTATGTCTTTAATCCATTTTGAGGTTATCTTTGTATATAGTGCTAGACAGTGTTCTAATTTCATTCTTCTTCATGTAGCTGTCCAGTAAATTAATTAATCTTTCTTTAAATTTTTAAATAAAACAATTAGTAGTTCCCACTGTGGCTCAGCAGAAATGAATCTGACTAGCATCCATGAGGACACAGGTTTGATCCTGGCCTTGCTCAGTGGGGCAAGGATCTGGCATTGCCGTGAGCTGTGGTATAGGTTGCAGACGTGGCTCAGATTTGACATTGCTGTGGCTGTGGTGTAGACCAGCAGCTACAGCTCTGATTCAACCCCTAGCCTGGGAAACTACACATGCCGCACATGCAGCCATAAAAAGCAATAAATGAATAAATAAATAAATAATGCATAAGTAGACTAATAGCCTAAAGGCTTTCACTTATTTACAACTCTTGGTCAAGTTTTACACTTTCAAAAATTTTAACAAATAAATTCGGAGAAGCAGTCAAAATATTCTGATATCGAAGGTGACTTCACTTCTTATTACATTCTCTATAATTGATGCAGTTTTGACTATGAATCAACAGAGATTTCTGTAAAGATCTTTGGATAATAAGAGCTAGATAATTTTATTTATTGATTTGATTTTTAGTTTTAAATCTAGAATGTTTCCATTAAAAAAGTTTTAATTAAGCACGTGTTCCTCTGAGGCTTTGCTCTGTATAAATAACAAACTGTTTTGATGATATATAAGAACTCTCATTTTAGAGTTGAAAGAAGAACACACCCCTAAGGGTATGAAAGTTCTGCTATTAGTCAAAGAAATGGAATTACTTATTTTACAAGTCTCATAATGCCTACTATCCATTAATTATGATTGAAATTTGTTAAATAAATGTTGTCATCATAATGTCAGTGTTTCTTGACATTACCGTTTCCTTTACTCTTGCTATTTAAGTGTATCTCCCTTTAACTAGTGTTACAGATCTGCTTAAAACTGAGAAGGACATTATTTACAAACAACACATATGAAATAAGATTATTATTTTGCCTTTAGCTTTCTCTACACTGCTTAAGAATCATTATGCCTGTGTATGTGTATGAAGATGAGCAGAGTGACTTGGATATGGTAGACACTCAATAAATATTCAGAGTTTCTTGGATGGCCAAAGGAACATGAGCTACACTTCAGAAATAATGAATTATCTGTCCCACTTGATAGCTTATGAGGTATGAATAAAAAAGTTGTACTCCTTCATAGAGGCTATAAACTTAATTCTATAATTCAGGAGAGTTTATTTCTACAACCTCTCATTGTTCTAAAGTATGCTGAAGTAAACAGTGCAATTTCTTTGGCTTAGCAAACGTAACAATACTCCAAGTATTAAAACTTATGAAGAAAATGTTTCTGGAATAATCTCATACTTTTTTTTTTTTTGCCTTTATAGGGCCACACCTGTGATATATGGAGGGTTCCAGGCTAGGGGTCAAATTGGAGCTACAGCTGCTGTCCTATGCCACAGCCTCAGCAATGTGGGATCTAAGCCATCTCTGAGACCTGCACCACAGCTCACGGCAATTGGATCTCTGACCCACTGAGCAAGGCTAGGGATCAAACCCACATACTCTTGGATAATAGTTGGATTTGTTTTTGCTGTCACAATGGGAACTCCAGCATACTTTATTCAGTGGTTATTTATATCTGAAGATCAGTGGTAAAATTGTATATATTAGAACACATGTAAATAAGAGTAAATCATTCAACACTTGTTTAATTTTTCTTTCATAGCCATTTTGGAAGTACAAAATACAATAAAGAAATATGAATAGTCATAATTTTA
This sequence comes from Phacochoerus africanus, assembly GCF_016906955.1. Lineage (NCBI taxonomy): Eukaryota > Metazoa > Chordata > Mammalia > Artiodactyla > Suidae > Phacochoerus > Phacochoerus africanus. The sequence goes on from NC_062553.1 coordinate 26,997,956, forward strand.
CATGTTGATAAATTACACAAAGTAAACACAACCGTGAACCATCACCTAGATTTGGAAATCAAGCATCCCTAACATCCTGTAAGCTGCTCTCTGCCACTTTCCAAGCCACTAACTTCTCGTTTGCCTCTCTTTGAACTTTATAAATTTTTTGTGTGTTAGGCTTCTTTCTCTCAATATTATGTTTATGAGATTTATTATGTCATTGTGCTATAGCTGTTTCATCATTTTCATGTTGTATACTAATCCATTGTATAAATATACCAGAAGTTATTTTAATTACGCTGTTGTTGGATGCTCGGTTGTTCCTTATTTTTTGGATGTTACCAATATCTCTGCTATGAGCGTTCTTGTACATATATCATGGTATACAAGAAGTGCATTGTCTGGGACACATGCCATGCAGAGGACCATCTTTAGTATCCGTTGTCCCCAAATTCTCCGAAGCAGTGTTGTCAGTGACACTCCTAGAAGAGTTGTATGAAAGTTCTAATTGCTCCGTATCCTTACTAAAATGTAGTATGATCAGCCTTTTAAGTGTTTAACCATTTTATCCATCGTGAACTGGTATGATATATAAGTGCTAATCTTTTTACGGAAATTGTCTACACATTTTTTTGCCTTTCCTGAGGTTTTTTTCTTTCCTTTAAGAGAGGCTCTGCTCATATAGATTAATTTTTGTAATTTATGGATTAGAGACAATTTCTTATTTATTTATTTATTTATTTATTTGTCTTTTTTGCCATTTCTTGGGTCACTCCTGCAGCATATGGAGGTTCCCAGGCTAGGGGTTGAATCGGATCTGTAGCCGCTGGCCTATACCAGAGCCACAGCAACATGGGATCCGAGCCACATCTGCAACCTACACCGCAGCTCACGGCAGCTCGGGCGGATCCTTAACCCACTGAACAAGGCCAGGGATCGAACCTGCAACCTCATGGTTCCTAGTCGGATTCGTTAACCACTGAGTCATGACAGGAACTCCAATTTCTTAGTTATTTTTAAGAATATGCTAAAATATTTCTAAAAAGAAGGAGAGGCTATTAGAACAAGGGGCCAGAATTGATATTTCAAAATAGTCCCCACTTAAAAGAAAAATAAATAGAATATCTAAAGTAGTCTTACGTTCAATCTCAAAACCTGAGTGCTAATTACCCAGAAAAAAAATCCCTAAACTAAGGAATGGCTGTCGAAGAACTGAAAGCAGCAGTGATTAGACAAGTCAGAATGAAAGATCAGAGAATCCACCAAAGGAAGGAAGAGATGATCAGGAAAAAAAAAAAAAGCATATGCAGGTAATCAAGTATTTACTTGAGAAAAATAAGCAAAGATAGGAAGGACCGAGATGAGAATGCTAAGAAACTAAAGGTATAGAACCTAAGGCAAAAGTTTGGTGTCCAAGGGTGAAAGTAATAATAATAATAAAAAAAAAATGGCATTTAATACTTTGATCCTGAACTACTACTGAACCTGGTTAACCTCTAAATCTGAGGGTGCAAATTTTGGCAAGTGCATTCATCTTATTTGAGTTGAGGGTGCTAGGGAAGGAGTCTAACAACAGGTATTCTTAGCAACTAATCAAAATACAGGCAGGAATAGCAATGCTGTGGATACACACCACTTTAGAAATAAGCAATGACTTAATCTTTAAGGGTAGAGCTCCAGTTCTTCTGCAAATTTATAGACTCTTAATTTCCAGCAGGCTCATTATGGTTCTCCTTCAACTTAATGAGTCAATTATAAGGTTTAACTTTGCAGAAAGCCAAAATCTTAGCAAAGTTCCATTTTATCTGTATTGAGTTGCCCTTGAAAGTTTTCTGATAACATGGAAATTGCATCTCATTCATGGGAATTATAACACTGAATGAGTTTTAGTAGGCATTAACAAAGTAAACAGTGGCAGGTAAGAAAAGGCTTTATTCTACTTTCACTAACATGTCCACTGGGGTAAATTTGAAATTCTTTTATAGCAAGGTTCCTGCTTCAGATAATAGAACAAAACTGAATGTTTATGTTTCAAAAGGTTTCTACGACATCTCCCAAGTCAGTTCTTAAAAGCCCCCTTCAGAAACTCAAGGAGAATTTTAAAGTTTAGAAGGTTTAAATCTATATATTTTTATAATCCTTTTAATATTACTTCTGCATAAAGAATATGATGGCACCTGAGTAATTTCATTGTCTTAAAGTAAAAAAAAAAAAAATCTACGGAAAATTATACCATTCATGGCAAATAGCCCAATTTATAAACCAGTTTATAACATTAAATGACAACTAGGTAGAATTTAAAAATATAATTTTTAAAAATAATTTGGGAATTTTGCAGATATTTATCCCTATATTTGTATTTCAAGTAGTAAAAAAGTATTTATGGCATGTATATATACACACATGAATACACAGTGTATGTGTATACGTGTGTGTGTGTGTGTGTATGGATGTATTTCACAGATATATTTTTTAAATGATTAAAAATCCTTGGTTAATTTAGACATTAAAGAGTAATGTTTTGAATTTCCTCTGTGTATGAATAGGTTTAATTTAAGCCGTGAATGACAACATCAAGATAGTTGCTTACTTCTCCTCACCATAAAAGTTCAGGTAAATAGTCCAGAGCTGGAGTTTGCTCTGCAGTGTCAGGGACTTGCATTCTTTTGATGTCATTTCACCTTTATGTGTAGCCTTCAACACAAGTGGTTCAAAATGGCTTTTCCAGTTTCAGTTACTAAGATCCCTAGTGTTGTTGACAAGAAGACAAAACAGAAAGAAAAAGGCACATTCTTCCTAAGACACTTCCTAGAGTTTGCACTCCAGTCTCTACTGACATTTTTCCTATCACAACTTAAACTTATGATCATGTCCTGGAAAAGAGGTTGAAAATACAGTCTTTATTCTGAGTGGCCATAGTACAGTTAAGCATGCTATTACTATGAAAGGAGGTCATTGAAAAACACTTCGCAGTCTGTGTTACAACCTGCTATCAGCAGTGGTGATGATGGCAAGTGTATCCATGTATATTTTACTATGATATTATGCTAGAAGAGTGTGAAAATATGTATAGTATCTAGCAGCTGAAGTAGAAAATAAGCATTGTTCTCTTGCTGAAGGTGTTGAAATAGAAGACCGGTGCTTCAATTGATTATATTACAAATGTATTTTATGTATGCATTTGGGGCAAAAGTAACACCAAGGAAAAATTTTAAAGTACTACTAAACCTTTAAAGCCAACATTAAAAGGAAAAAAACAAAACAAAACAAAACTAGAGACATTTAAATGACACTCTGGAGTCTAACACTGTTTCAATGTTGCTTTCAATGTTAACATCAAATTCAGATGAAGATAGAAACTTTTAAGAGTCATTTGGGTATTATAATGAGAGAAAGACAATTAAGTAAAGCTCTATAAAATCCTCCAAGCTAAACACTTGATTAAGAATATAAGGAGAGAAGAGACTGTTATTATTTTTCAACATAAAAATTGAGGCAAAAGCCAAACATTTTTTCACAGAAATTCGGTGAAGAAGTTACACTTATATGAATGTAAGCACAAAGACAGAGACCCCATAGCACCCCTTTACATATAGTTTGTAATGTCAAAACATGTACAGTAATGTAAATGATCAATAACAGGCATCTGAATGAATAAATTATAGTTCACCTGAAAATACTGTATTAACCATAAAAATGAAGTTGCATTGAATCTGTTACCAGAATAAGGATGAGGAGGTGTTGGCATTCACAGACATAAGCTACTGTATTACCGTTTTGTATCCTTTCTTCTAATTTGGTAGCATTAACACAACTCACTTAGATTCAAATAAGGCCAACGGGTATCGAAAAAGTGAAACTGAAAGTTGACTTATCAATAAGTCCGGACTGGAAATTTCAGGAATTAGTCCAGTTTTAGGAAAATCCTGGGAACCTCCATGTGCCATTAATTCTATATAAGTCATCCTCACAGTTTATCATACACTGTTACCTATATAACAAAGCTGAGATAGATAGATAAAATAGGCAGGAATTAGTCCAGTTTTAGGAAAAGCCTGGGAACCTCCATGTGCCATTAATTCTATATAAGTCATCCTCACAGTTTATCATACACTGTTACCTATATAACAAAGCTGGGATAGATAGATAAAATAGGCAGACAGACTAACTCATCACTCGATCACTGGCTAGGATATTTTATGGAAGGTGAAATATGGAAGGTGGAAAGTTCTTCTGTGAGGGTAGTACTTAGTGGAATACTAGTTGGTAGTTTTAAAGACAAGTTGATCAGATATTAAAAACTGTGCATGTGTCCATGGGGACTGAAATTAGGAGTCTTAGTGCTGGGTACAGCCAGGCAGAATATGGTATTACAGGCCGAAGGACAGGTGTGTCCTAAATTCCTAGGATAGTAGGATGCATTTTAAATCAGAGTCTTAGTACCCTAATGATTATTGATAAAACAAAGGCAAGACTACACTCCTAAGAGAATACTCATTCAGTAAAGTCCCTAATTAAAGGCTGTTGCATTTAAGTTAGGTTATAAAACAGAAAAGAAATACAAACACACACACACAACACACACACACACACACTTTCCTTCAGTTGCTAAATAAATTAGTTTTTTAAAAAAATATGTTGAGAGGAAGGTTGAAAAACCCCAGCCCCTGGCAACCACCATTCACTCCCTGTTTCTATAAATTTAACCCCTTTAGTACTTCGTGTAAGTGAAATCATACAGTATTTGTCTTTTTGTGATTCGCTTATTCCACTTAGCACAAAACACGGTTTACACATATAAAAAATATTATTCACCTTTAAAAAGGAAGTAAATCTTGTCACATGCTATTATAGTAAGACTTCACTTTTATATTAAACTCTAAATTCCTTGACTTCATACTTCTAAATTTGATATTTTGTATTGGCTTAAATGAACATATTAATAAGTCCACCTTAAGAGAGAAAAGCATAAGACAACCTTATCTAAAATTAAGTATCACTGGAGTTCCCGTCATGGCTTAGTGGTTAATGAATCCGACTAGGAACCATGAGGTTGCGGGTTCGATCCCTGGCCTCGCTCAGTGGGTTAAGGATCTGGCGTTGCAGTGAGCTATGGTGTAGATCCAGATGCGGCTCAGATCCCGTGTTGCCGTGGCTCCGGTGTAGGCTGGCAGCTACAGCTCTGATTAGACACCTAGCCTGGGAACCTCCATGTGCCATTAATTCTATATAAGTCATCCTCACAGTTTATCATACACTGTTACCTATATAACAAAGCTGAGATAGATAGATAAAATAGGCAGACAGACTAACTCATCACTCGATCACTGGCTAGGATATTTTATGGAAGGTGAAGATATGTAGCATTGTTTTTCAGTCACCGTTAGAAGTTAGCACAACTTGAGCTATCAAATACAAATGTAGTGAATTGAATATTATTCCAAACCCTGACTCCATTACATTTGAGTGTATAAAATGGAGGATATCAAACTTAGAATCAAACAAAATGCCACCAATGATAATAGATGTTTTAGTTTAAATGCAATTTATGTATTTGATCACAACCCCACTTGGTGAAAGTAATTTTGGGAAATGAACTTTAAGATATGCTACTTCAAAATCACTGTGTTTAGTTGATAGTCCATAAAGTCTCTGTTGGAGATATTATGGTCTACAGTGGATTCTACTTAATTGGCACATCTCAGTGAAAATTGAAATATGCCAATTAGACAATGATTGTCTCATTTAAATACATAATTGCTCATATGAACTATCAGATACATTTGAAATTAGAAAGGACTTTTGAAATGCAAAACATTGACCAAATTGTATATGTACATAATTAAGACGAATTAGAAATGCAGATGTTGAGCATGAAAAAAAGCATTATCATCAAAGCATATTCCCACTTTTTTCAGCAGTTTAATGAGAATTATAATCCATCTAGTCAACACAGATCTCAAATATACCTAATAACTCCAGTTGAAAACTAAATTTTAAGTCTATATTAATACCCCATACTAATATTATTTTAGAAATCTACCAAAGCCAAAACCTGTAGAGTTGCTGCTTTTTCATACTCAAATGGTTTTGATTAAGGCATTGATTTAGAATGAAACAATTTCTGTAGTCCAGGAACAAAATAATTTTTAAAATTTTGAAAGGAATTTTTCTAATTAGAGTTTAAGTCAGTAGGATGCTCCTCTTATGTAGGAATCTATCTACGGAGATAATTAATATGGCCGGCTATATTTCATGAAAAAATTACCTATTTGCTAAAATTAATCTTTATAACCTGGACAACATTAAGGAATTTATAAAGGATAAGGTATTGAGGCTTTCCCTAATTGTTAATTTCTAAGGCACTAATAATGATTTGCCAAGAACTTTGCCCTTAATTAACTCTACAACTTAATATATATGTATTTTTTTCATGGAGTACTTATAGTATATTAAGTGAAAAGACAAGTCTTACTCTTTTTCAGTCAAAGTAATTTTAAAGCAACAATAAATTAATTTTTATTCAATTACTTAGAAATATAATATTGTGTGTATTTGTGCAGTATGGCCAAACTACCTTATTAAAACATGCTAGCAAGCAATATTATCTTTTAAATGTTAAAATTTAGAAAACAACCAAAATAATTTTTAAATGGAAATTAATACCACCAAATAGGACAATTATTTACTAATATTTTTCTTACATAATTAAGATCTGCATTGCTCATTCTTTTTTCTGTTACCAGTAGTCAAATATTTAAAATATTTTAAACATTATTTTCATTACTGTGTCATATTAAAAATCCATATAATCAATCACATAGCCTTCAACAGTCTTATTTTTCCAATCTTATATTTTATTAAACACTTCAATGAGTTCCACAGATTATTTCTTCAGAATGTCTTAAATGTAAAATTATTGATTAAATGATATAAAAATTCAAGTTTTGATACAAGTTTAATTATAGATTTTAAATCAATTCATAAGCTATCAAAAGTTAGTAAATATTCCTCTTTTCCTAATCCCTGATAATTGCTATAGACAAAATTCTAAAATAGCCCAGAACAACTCTGCCCCCTGGTGTTCAACTCTTGTGTAACGTGGACACACCATGCCCGTGGACACACCATGCCCGTGGACCCTGGTGGCTTTGCTGGGATTGTGGCTCCATTGACTAGGTTATGTTATAAGGCATAATGGGATAAGTTATGTTATAAGGTAATGGAATAGTCATTCCTGTGATCACATTCAATTAGAAGAGATTCTGTTGTAGCTGACTGGAAATGAAGAAGAAATCAGAGAGAAGGGATCCTGCTGGCACAGAAAAAGCAAGTAGTCATTTTGTAAACTGCCCATGGGGGTGGGAGCCGCATGGCAAAAAACCAGGGGCAGTCTTTGAGAGATAAAAGTGGTCCCCATATAAAAGCTAGCATAAAAACAGGAACCTTAGTCCTCCATCTGCAGGAAACTAAATTCTGCCAAGAACCAGCTGAGCTTGAAAGGGGGCCCTGTCCCACCCCTACCCAGGGCTCCAGAAAGGAAAGGAGGCCAAACAGCTCCCTGATTTTAGCTTTTTGAGATCCCAGGCAGAGAACCCAGCTTGTCAATGCCAAATTCTTTCCATGTAGTCCAATTGCTCATGTGCTTTCATTCAGCTCAGTGTTAACTGCAGAAATTCATTGCGTAAAAGCATAACTGTTTTTCTACCATAATGTCATTAGTTTGTGTACGTAAGTGACTAGACTTCAACTGCATCTGGACCAACAGTACATTCACTCCTCCAGCTACATCTTGTCAGCCTTCTCCTGCCTCTACTTTCCTCCTTATTCAACTCAAACTCAAAGTTTAATCATTTAATAATACCTATAAAAGCTGTTTTCAATTTATTGCTGTACAATCTATTATAGCAAACCTACAAGCTTAAAATGAAACACATTTATTATTGCATCGTGTCCAGGAGCCCAGGCACAGTTTATGTGGCTCCTCTGCTCAGGCCATCATAGGCTAAAAGCAGTTCTGTGACCTCATCTAAAGCTCAGAGTTCTCTTCCTAGATCATAAAGTTATTGGCAGAATTCATTTTCTTGTATCTATAAAGTTCATAGTAGTTTGGTTTTTCAAGGCCGACAGGAAAGCATCTTTGAATTCAGAGAAGGCCTAGCTCTCTTTTATAGAGATAAACAGAAACAGATTGAGCAAGTAGGGCGCTTAAATCCTACTCAGGTCTGCTTTTAACTCAGTGTCAAACCAATTAAGGCCTTAGTTAGACCTGCAAAAAACCCTCAATCTTTGTCACAATGTACAGCCTAATCACAACTGTGCCAGGGATGGGAATCTTGGGGACCATCTTAAAATGTTGCCTACCACAAAATTGGCAGGACTGAATCAATCTCTCTCTCTCTCTCTCTATATATATATATATATATGTGTGTGTGTGTGTATGTGTATTCCTTTGACTCTCTATCCTTCATTTTACCTCCCTGGCAAAAGAACAAAAAGAACAATCCTGAGTGAACCCAAACATCTGCCTTCACCTAACAGCACTGTGCCAGGTCATGAGAACTTGGCAATATCACATTCTACATCTGCCACCTGGATATCTCTTTGGGTCACATATACAATTGCCTTTTTATAGATCTTCCTAAACATCTTGGTGACACTTTATATTCACCATGTATATACCTAATTCATATTCACTTTCAATGCCTGATCCAACTCTAGTGCCCTCCCCCACAGTAAACAGCATTTAAAACACTCAGGTGCTGAAGCCAGAAATCTTGTAGTCAGTCCCAAAATATCATAGTCCCTCGGCCCTTCATCCTTTCAGTCATTAAGATCTGTTAAAACTATCCATTCTTTTTTTTTTTTTGTCTTTTTGCCTTTTCTTGGGCCACTTCTGCAGCATATGGAGGTTCCCAGGCTAGGGGGCAAATCGGAGCCATAGCCACCAGCCTGCACCAGAGCCACAGCTATGCGGGATCTGAGCCGCATCTGCAACCTACACCACAGCTCACAGCAACGCCAGATCTTTAACCCACTGAGCAAGGGCAGGGATCAAACCCGCAACCTCATGGTTCTTAGTAGGATTCATCAACCACTGCGCCATGATGGGAACTCCAAAACTATCCATTCTTCCCAGGAACTGCTACTTTTGTATAAGCAAGAGATAAATTTTTGATGTGTGAAGCATAGAAATTTGGAGCTGTTAATGCAGTGGTTAGCATAGCATACCATGACCCATACAGATGCAGCTTCCTTAAGTAGGGTGTTGCAATAATAAAAATAAATTCTACAACATTGGCTTAATGGGCAAGTTTCAGAATCTGATATAATAGGAATCTTGAATTTGGGGGAAATATTGTGCTATGGCAATCTTTAAATCAAACCCCACAAAGACAGTAAAGTGGTTGCCTATAATTACTTTACAGGAAAATGCTTAGAGAGAGAGCCTGCAAAAGAGAATCATAGATGTCCATGTTTGATCATTCCTGCCTATATTTAATAAGGTACTAGAAGAAAGAGATGAGCTCACGGTAGGACTAGATGTTCTGAAAAGAGAAATGAAAGAAAAAAGTAATAGTATTTAAAGATGGAGGCTTGCATATTTGGTAAATTATCTGCTTCTAGATTCCGAAATAAGATTGAAAAACTTGTATGAACAAAAGCCCATTATGATTTACTTTGCTAGCAAAGATCAAATTAAACTTGTAGTTTTTCCACCCAAACAATGTCATTAAATAATGGGGGGCGGGCATTGAGGCTAAAGTATAAGTTAATCATTATTGAGAATTATATGTAACTAACAAGTCTGGTATGATAATTTGAATGTTACTGACTGAAGGCAAATGGATCAGAAACATTCATATGCAGATTCCCTGATCTTGAGGAGATGGAGCATAACTCTCCACTCCCTAAGTATGGGATGCCCATGGTCATTTACTGCCAAAAAGTATAGTGTGATGGTGGGGGCAGGGTACTTTTAAGGTAGAGAAACCTAATACTACTTGAGTCATGTAATCAAGATCAAGAATAGTGACATGTCATGTTGATTGTTATGCACCCTTGATATATTGTGATGCAAATAGCATTTAACCTTTGTGATCTTTCTCCTCAAGACTCAAACTCAAAGTCTTATCTTGAGGAAAACATCAGAGGAACCGCTATTGACAGGTATCTAACAAACACCTCACTGGCACTTAAAACTCGAGATCATCAAAAGCAAGGAAAGTCTGAGAAACTGTCACAGCTTAGGGAAGATTTCCCATCTAAGAGAGATAACTTGAGGTCTTGCCTCTCTGTATAAAATATACATTTTTCCTCCTTTCATAATAATGACATCTATAAATGTGAGAGGATTCTGTAGTTTTGATGATCATGTGGGGAAAGGACTACCAAGTTTTTCTGTTATGAAGAAACTCTCTAACTTTAGTAATCTGGTAGGTATTTTTCCTTCTTTTTTTCTGTCTTTTTTTTTTTCTTTTTTTGATATCTACAGTGTCCTTAATTCAGGGGAATCCATTTTTTCAAAGAATGGAGTCTCTTAAAACTGTAAACATGTTAAAGTGCTTTTTTTAATCCATGGATTTTTTTTTTTTTAAGAAATAGGAATCCACTGAGATATATAGATGGACTCACACCCATAAGCTGACTAAACTTGTGTAGCATAAGTAATTCGCCTGATGTATCTCTGAAACCCATACCCTCCAAGTTATATGAATAATTCCCCATGCTGTATAGACTAGAATGCATTATGTTTTTAATTATTTTCCAATGAAAGGGACCTAATTGATAGGCTAGTAACAAATACTGCATCTTTAATGACAACATTTTTGGGTGTTTAAATAAATGTTTATTAAGGTGATTCCAAACAAGAGGTATAGTTTACTGAAATTTAAATCCATGAGGCCATTTGTAACCATAAATATGTTGCTATTTTCCATGGAAAATACTATATTAGAATGCACAATTCTAAAACAAGCTTTTTGGAGTGAATGATTATTCTCAAAATGGCAGCTTTCCTCATTAATCTAAGCAGTTGAACGTCAGGATGAAGCAAGAGGAAAAATGCTACAGATTGTAGATTTGAAGCTATATCATGATAAAGGGTTTTAGAGAAATACAGATATCTGATTTTTTGTGTTTTTATATTGGTAAATCATATAAGTATTTCACTTTTTAAAAAATTATCTTCAGATCCCTGAGTTATTTTTAAATTTAACAAAAAAATATATGGAAATGGTTTTGTCACATCTGCAGAGGCAGTATACTAAAACAGATGGGGCATTGCTTAATTATTCCTATATGGGTTAAATTAGATTAAATTTTCAAATGAAGCCAGTAGGTGGGAGGATTGGTGCCTTTGTTCTAGCTCCTGAAGTACAATCTAATTTGCTACAATTCAACTGAGTATGAGATAGAAGAACATTTGTTTTAAATAGGTTCTTAGTTCAAAATATTCTAGTAATGAGACACTTAAGAGTTGAAGTTTACCAATATTACTAGATCCAGAATTTATTTAAGACAGTCAGGAATGAAGATAGTCAGCATTTTAGTATATTATTCTCCTCTATTACTGTAAGCAAATTTCTAAATTCATCTTCATGTCAGGCATAACTTCTTTGACCATCACTATATAGTTTAGCAATTAGATGTAGCCTAATCTAAGTTTTGAACCATACTGTAAGACAGTCTGATCATTTGATTACTAATAGATGCTTTCATTTCCTGATTTAGTTGCTTAGGGTAAAAAACTTTGGAATCATCCTTAATCCCTTTGTCTCTCTTAATGCTCATGTTCAATCCTCAACTTCCATTGACTCAATTAAAAACTTATGTAGAAGAGTTCCCTTATGGCACAGCAGATGAAGGATCGGGTGTTGTCACTCCAGTGGTTTCGGTCACTGCTCTTGCCTGGGTTTGATCCCTAGCCAGGGAACTTGTACATGCTGGGATGTGGCAAAAAAAAAAAAAAAAAAAAAACCTTATCTAGAATACAATTAGTTATATTCATAGCTACTGTCATCAACCTGCCACCATCCACCGCCATATGGACTCCAATGTGTTATCCCAGCTTTCATCATTGCCATTCACAGACCATCCATAACATGACAGCCCAAGCAATCCTTTTAACATACAGGTAACGTTATATGATTTTTCCAGTCAACATCAATGGTTTCCCATCTCACAGTCAAAGCCAAAGTTCCTGCAGTTGTGCAAATGTGCTGTGTGTTCTATGCCTTTATTATCCCTTGGCTTTCATCTCACCCTCCATTCAATCTTATAGCTGTCTCTGAAATATCCCAGGTGATTTTATAGCTTAGAAGTGTTCCATTTTAGCTTTATATTTTTTTCCTAATGTAGATACACAGTTCATTTTCTAAAGAAATTCACATCTTTGTGTTTATGTGACCTTATCTATCCACAGATGCACCTTCTGCATGAACCTTAACCTACTCCCTACTAATATTCCTCTGACTTATTTGTTCTTCATGGTACTTAAAACATAAAATACTGTATGCTTTATGTTTCTGTTTATTAATTCCCTCTCCTGTTAGAATGCCTTCTTCAAAATGGCTGTATTTCTTGTATGTTTTATTTACTATATTCCAGCATGTAAAACCTGCCACATAATAGATGCTTATTTGGTATTTTTGAATGTGTTGATAAATATAGGTATAACAACTATAATGATCCTTTAATTATAAAACTAAAAACAATTTAATATATAATAAATTGTCCTTAGGCTGTACATTTTATATACTCCCTGTGATTTCTAATTAAATCTATATAAATAATGTAAATAGAGTTCAGTGGATCTTAATATTAATTGTGCTTTTAAAAGCCATGTTTAAAAAAAGAGAGAGAATAAAGTTAAAAAAAAAAGAGCCAAGTAATTATTCCAGTCAATTAATTGGTATATATCAAATGCCTAAATTATCTGCTAATGAAATTCTCTTCATTATGCTCATCATTAGAATTTTCTTAAATCCTAAAGGGCACTAGCCCAATATTCTCTTCACTCTACATTCTTTTACACAATCTCCCCATGTCATGCCTAGAAGGTCACCAAGTTAATTGGCTGTTGAGTACTTAAAGTAACTAATTCCATCTTATAAGTTATCTGATTTTTAATTTTAAAGTTCTTTGGTCAAGGTTACAAGATTAGCATAATCTCAAATCAAGAGCATGTTTCCAGGCAGGGCAATGCTTCCCTAGTCAGTAACTCAATGAAACTATCAATGTTGATATAATTGCATGAAAATCCGGCTGCATTTACTCAAATGGGAGAGTACAACATATGCTTTTCCTTATAATTTTTATTTTAGGCTTGTAACACTTTTTAGGGTGTTGTGACTGTGAGGTGAGAAATTGAAGGGTGGTAAATCAGTGGATAAAAGTTTGGAGTTTTTCAGTGCTTAGTTTACATGAGTAAATAAGCATATTTAGTCATTTTGGATTGTTATGAAATAGCCCTCTCCATTTTTACCTTCTAAATACACTTTTTCAGAATATATTTACTTGTTTAATTCTCACAGAAATTATTGAAACAAAATTTGTTTTATACTTGTTGTATAGCTTAGGACTCCAAAATTTCAAGTATCATATGGCCTTTGTTAGGAATCGGGAGTTAAATAACTCTGACTTATCTTTATTCTTTCCTTTACACAGGTTACAAACTCATTCAGGTAATCAGGTAACAGTGAATCAATCAATCATACAGAGTATATAAAAATAGAGGATGAAGAAGTTGGCAATTCAAGAGTGCATGCTCAATCCATAATAACAGTTAATACTTAAATTCAATTCATTGTTGCCTTGCAGTTCTGCAAGCTCAGGTTTGCAGGATCTTGTTTTTTTAAGCCAGATTATATATTTTAAAATACACTACAGTCATTTCAAATGGTGTAGCATATTTCTGATTATGGGAAATTTGATTATGAACTACAGATTTTAAATGCTGCTCTATACCATATTCTTCTCATTAATTTAAATGAGTAGTTTTATAATATTATTCTTAAAGCTATCAGTTCCTTTAGTTCCCATCGTGGCTCAGTGGTTAACCAACCCAACTAGTATCCTTTAGGATGCGGGTTCGATCCCTGGCCTTACTCAGTGAGTTAAGGATCCGACATTTCCATGAGCTGTGGTGTAGGTTGCAGATGTAGCCTGGATCCTGTGTTGCTGTGACTGGTGTAGGCCAGTGGCTACAGCTCCAATTTTACCCCTAGCCTGGGAACCTCCATATGCCATGGGTGCAGCCCAAAAAAAGACAAAAAAAAAAGCTATCAGTTCCTAAACGACCATTATTATCATAACTCATTAAATTATATCCCTTTGAGATCCTTCAGATAAGTGTTTTCCAAACTGAGTCTTGCTCAATCGTAGGCTCCACAGAAGGAGCCAAAGCATCCCTGTAGGTCATGAGAGAAATGCTGAGTAGTCCAGGTTGATGACTTCCTGGTTTTATTGCAAATGGTATGGCTTTACTTTGTTTTGGGGAAAAACGATTTTAGAATATTCTGATATAAATGTGGAAAGTTAATGTTTAAAGCTGTTATTATCAGACATCTATAATTACAAATAATACATTAATTCAAACTGAAATAGAAATTACTAGAGGCATTAGTGACTTCGGTTTTCTAATTTAAAAATTATCATCATATGATTCCAATTAGTTTAATGAGAATCCTGGAAGTAGCTCTATAGCTTCTTTTCCTATAACAAAATCTGGTGGGGTCAGGATGTTTGACATGTGGAGGTTGCTTGATTCCATTTTATTCACTTGCTTTACCCTTCAAACTATTGGAGTTTCAGTCATGGGAATTCAACTTGAACATCATCAAAGCCGTTATTGAGAACATGAGCCTTCTAATCATGAAGAAATTAATGGGGTCCTATTATAAAACCAATCTAGCCCCATCCCCAGAAAAATTAAAATAAAGACCAGCCACACTGGGGATATATACTGGGTTTTTACTGAGATAAAAGATAAATAATATGTACCTCAATGACTGTGAAAAATTTATGATTAAACCATTACTTACATGTGATAATCTAACAAGAGATGCTCACATTCCAGATATAAGGGAAAAAATACCTGTCAAAAAACTTCACTGTCTTGAAACCATAAATCAAGAATGACTGAAACTCTTGTGCTTTTCAGCAGCCTTTGTCACAGCATTTCAGGAATCCACGATCTGCTTTTCTAGTGTGTTGTGAATGATCCCTCGTCCTCCACCCCTGCCACCTTCCCAAACATCAGCAATCTTCATAACATCACTCTAAGCAGATGTAAAAACAACTGACCCTATGACTACTTAAATATGATGTCCCCAGCAGAAGTCAGTTATATGATGGAACCAGAACCACTTAATCATTGTCTGATTTAATACCTGATTTAATTTTGAGTGCCCATTACCTCATTTCTTTAACATCTGAACTTTCACACCGGAAACAACACATGCGAAGGAGAAATCTCAGGGTTTTAAAGTGAATACTTTTTTTGAGCATTTTGTGCTTTCTCTAGTAGGGAACACAAAACAAGGACCATTGAGCAGATGTTTTTTCATTCAAGTAGAAAGTTAATGAAAAAAATCAAGAGCTCATCACACCTGAAAATTTGTGGGGTTTTTTTTTTTTTTTTTTGCCATAGCTGAAGATATATATAACTCATGTAGCCAAGATAAAAAACAAATACACATTCCAGACTCTGGGCTAAGATGCAGAATGGGCCTCTTCATGACCCACTGCCGGAGGCCAGCTCCGGCAGCCAGGGAGTATACATCCCGATTGGAGATGGACAGCGTAGGCGAAAGAACAGAGACAGCCTCTCTGGCCCTTCTTTCAGGGTGCTGGATTGCTCAAACTTTATTGGCATAAGTGGTTAATTATATAGACAGTTTTTCACTACAGATTACATCACAGCGTTAAAAGTACATTGGTTAACTATTAGACTTTTTTTTTTGATCTCATGGTACAGTAGCAATATGTCATGTTTTAAAATCTTTAACTAAATTTAGTGAGTACAATTCAAGGACAAACAGACAGCATATCATGTGGGAAAGAGGAGACCCAGCACAAACCATCTCATGGCCAGCCAATTCCCACAAGCTGAAGAAGTTACAAAAAATCCTGTCTTTAGACTAGTGTCTATCTTTAAAGTGTCCTTGGCAGAGAAACAGTATGAGAAAATACAAATCAACTTAGCTAGCTACTGTTAAAAGTTTCTAAAGTCAAGGACAGAACTCACAGCTGGGTTTCTTTTGACCAAGAATAATATATGTCTAACTTCTATAGACTTCATTAAAATCCTAACTCTAAAGTTTACAGTATAACTGGTTAGTAGATAAACACTGTGTTTTTAATTGTTAGATTTAAATAGGGGAAAGTCCCTTAGAATGAAATTCTTATTATATTATTATTGTAATTTTGTTAAATCACAAATCACCACAGGAAAATAAGAATGGAAAATAAGAATAATAAGTAAATAATCAGGACAGACTGAGGAAACCTGAATAACAAATAAAACAACAGGAAAGACTAGGTCACCTGAGAAACAATCCATGTTCTCCGGTGCAAACATGGAAATTGTTTTCCCAAGAAAGCCCCAATTCTTTTGCATCAATATCAACCTGAGAGCGGTGTAACCTGAGGCCTGCCCTCGGCTCCTACTGTGCAGGCAGGCTTTCATCCTGACCAGAGGCCCACCTTTGGCATGCACCGTTCTGGTGAGCTTTTTATCCTGACCAGAAGCCCACCTTCAGCTTGTACCATTCAGGTGAGCTTTTATCCTGTCCAGAGGCCCACCTTCTCATGTACCATTCAGGTGAGCTCCCTTCCTTCGTTAGGAACTTGCCTTCAGGTTTTTCTGCCATCAGGCAAGGTCCTTTTTTTGAGTCCTTGCATCTCCTCGGCTCCCCGCAACCCACCATGTCATGTCTGTCACTCACTCATTGGAACTCTACATCTTTTGTGATCCCATTTCTTAAAAATGTTATGTGCTTCACTAGGTCTTTTGATGGCTTTATATATGAAAAAGTATATCCACATCCTGCCTTAAGCATGTCTAAAACATAGTTTCAAAAATTACCATTCACTGACATATTGAGTGCCCTGTGACATTGCAATGACATTTATAGTCAATCTAATCCCACTCATAATTTCTGTTAGGACATGGCCTCTTTAGTAATATCCCTATCACCTCTTTGCTTCACCTCAGCATATTTATCTCATTTTATAAAAGAAATTTTCTGTCTCCAAAACTATTTTATCACCAACAGTCACTGCAGGTTTTATTTTGATATTGAAAAACATTGTTCAAAACTGTCCTTCTCTGTAGCTGCCTATTAGCCATCACTCATAGTCCAATTGCTCTATAGACATATCAAGAGGACCTTGGGAAAATATCTACGCTATTATAATTCTATTAGAATGAAACTGAAAACCACCAACCCCACATCTTTTCTGGCCATGACAATGTTTTCCTATAGCAATTCACTGCATATACTTCTACTCTTAAAACATCATTCTGCAATAAATGTACCTTCTATCTTGCCACTTTTCTGTAACAAGATTTCAGCAAAACATCAATGTCCAATCAGTACCCAGGTGATATTGAGTGAGAGTAGGATGCACAGAAAGAGCAACAGGACACCTGACAATATGTCAAGAGAGTTACCTATTATATGCTGATAGAAATTGAATTCTCCAGGATAAAATGTGATTTCCAAAGGCCACCTGGCCTTCCATCTGACACATTCATACCACCTGCTTCTGATGAAAATTGAAAGATTGCCTGCTATGGCTGGTCAGAAATTATCAAGTCAATCAAATCCACAGCCTCCTGTCTTCCGTTATCTTTAAAATACAAATCCTTTCTATCTTCCTTGATTCTGTATTACTCTTAACTCCCCTAGACCGAGGTACCTTCTATTTTCATCTACTAAATTCTCTAATGTGGACATAGTAATTAATCTTAGAAGTTTGGCCATAAAAAGCTACTGAGGTTGAAGTAATTTTTCAAAGATGCCCCAATCCTGCCCTTATTCCAACTTGTTTACCATCATCTATAATTTTTAAGCTAATTTTCAAACACTTATCACTGTAACTAATGTTAATTCCACCTTTAGCAATTTGGGAATGGTTTGCATTAGGTCTCAATCATCTGAATTTTAATTTGGCCAGATTGATTTTCACTTTCCTTATGGGTCTATTTTAGTTTTATAAGAATGGGATATGTCCCTGTTTTCCTATACTTAATTTGAGGGCAAAAAAGAGATGCAGCATCATAAACAACTGAGCCATTCATGGACTATAGCAAGAATAAATATGATTCTTGCACTGAGGCCTTGCGAAGGTCATCTTTGAAGTGGTACTGTCCCTTTAGCCATGTGTATGAGTTATAGACAAATAAGGGATTCTATTTATGGTGTCTCTAGGAATGTGATATTTAATTTCCATATTATGAATTTTTTATACCGTTTTATGTCTTAACTTGAAATCTGCCTGTTATTTGCAGCTGTTTATAAGAATGTTTCAGGAGTGGGGGATGAGAATTTGGGAAGCACATTAGCAATGGCAATTCCACAATTACCTGGGGAGTTTTTAGACCAAGGCTTGATAAAGATTTTCATAATGAAAGTAATCTATTTGTCTGCTGATGCAAATTAAGGAAGGAGACTTAGAGCACCATTTTAAATCAACTTATGGTTTCACCTGTATTGACTAGACTTGGTATTGAAGAGATTAAATTAATTAGAATGTAATTTCTGTATGTAAGTTTATATGTTTTACAGATATAAGCATATATGTTTGTGTCAGACATTAATGACAAGTATAGTCTATCTATAGAATAAGTGATATTATCAAAATATAAGGACATTATTAGTGTCTTTATATTTCTATCTATGTATTTTTTCCTACATCTAGATTTGCTTCATTTCCCAAAGAAAATGACCATGTATACAAATTCATGAAGATCAGATGAAAACTAATTTGCTAATTACTCAGACCTCTCAGGGTTGTGAAAATAGCCTTATTTTATTTTTCTCCTGTTTTAGAGCTGATTAAATTGAATAGGTCTCCAAGAGTGGCTTTACCTAAATAATTAATGCAATGATTTTTAAAGTATTTGCCTCCAGGTTAACGCCTGCCCTATAAGCTTAGGGATACCCGTGTCTTATTTTGCAGATAAATGTTTAGAGCAGAAATCCATTAAGACTAATCAAACCTGAGGCATTGTTGCAGGACGTTAATTTACCTGAACCTATTAATTCTTGTCTGTTTTCAAACCATATTTACTTAAACAAGGGTCTGGAACCTGAGATAAAACCAGTGCAAAATGCATATACAATGGCAAATTACATCACTATATATATGTAAATATATGTGCATGTGTACATGTATATTTTAGGAACTCAAACAAAAATGTATTTACCTGCAAATGTGTAAAATTATTGTATTATGATGTCAGAAATTTATAGTATTTTTTTGTAATCTGTTAAATATACTTTTGCCACAAATGTAAAATGAGGATTTGACCAGTCAGTTCATATGGTAACAATGTAAGCACTACCTAAAAACAAAGTGTTCTACATAAGATCTGGCACTTCTTTATAGCATGGATTTGCATACTAAATATGAAATCTAAGAGCCAGCATTCTCCACATACATCAAGAGCAGGGATGGGCCTGCAAATGATACATGTATTTTGTTTACTCTCTAATGCAGAAAATATTTTCCATTGATATATGATCAACGTCAGTTGAATCCAATTTTAGTTTTTAACTTTCTTTTTTGAGTACTTACAGGTCTTTGTAAGCATTGGTATTTCACAGGTTTTATTCTTTCTTAGAGATTTTAAGAACAACAACAGAGAATGAATTTTTGAATAGAATGTAAAACTTTTCCTACATGATCATTGCCATAACATCTCACTGGATGATTTTATAAATCTAAGATTCATCATGAAATTTTGTAGTATTTTCTGAGTATTAAAATTTTTTATATTTAATCAGTGTAGGAATTATTTACATATTACTCAAGAATTATCCTATGTTAAAAAAAAAAGACCACAAAGTAAGGGAAGAATGATAGAATTGCCCAGAAGATGATACAAAGCTGAAATAAATCATCACTTTTTCAATATCCTTATCTTTTCTTATTAGATTGCCAAAATTTTTACATCAGCTTTCAAAAAAAGAAGTGTAAAAGAACTCCGGAGACATTATTTGTAGTATTATTTAAATTGTTTAGACTTTATTAACCATAGGTGAGAATTCAGAATTTTCATTTTCTTCTATAATAGCAAAGAAAAGAAAATTGACAGAGAAAGATTTATCACAGTTGTTAGACAAATTATAGGATGAATGCAAAGGCACAGGGAGCTGTACCCTAACCTCTAATGATGATTGTGAAATTGATCATATAAGCACAGTCTCAAGTATGACTCTCCATATGATACTATCTTTTATATATATATATAGTGATTTTTATTTTTTTCCATTATATGATACTATCTTAATTGAATTTTTTTATACTCAAGAATCTGTAAATGGACAATTCGCTTCTAAGGAAAAAAATACAGCCATTTAGCTATGCAGTAGGAAGAACTTCATAATATTTTGCAGAATGAATCTAGATGGTTGTATTGTGCCAAAAAGATAAGTGACAAAATTAGCTTTTATGATAACCAAAATTTACTTGATACTGATCACAAGAGGACAAATGAAGTGGAGCATGTGCACAAAAATGATTAGAAATAAATAGATGATGTAGAAGTGAAAAAATAATGGAATTGATCATTAAAATTGGTTTTATAAATATGAAATATCATGTTTTTGCTGGCCATTCTATTCAACAAAATTATGGGCCTTTAAAGTTTTAAATAGTATTGTATTTTTATGATGTAATTGCAGAAGGAACCCAAAATAAGGTTAATGTAGAGCATAATAGAAATCTGGAATCAGTATTGAAATATTATGAATGAGAGTTGATGAGAAGTTAGTTACATTTAAAGGATGTTGCCCATTTGGGGTATTTATGTTTTCAAAGCCAAGAAATCATGAAGTATAATTTATGTTTAGTATGTTTAAATTCTCATTAAAATTTCTAATAAATTCACCAGTCATTACTGTTTTCCTCTTGTGAATTATTTATAAAATAGCTATTTTAATCTAATCTTCTTAAAACATGTTAGATAAACTCTACCATATAGTACTGAATAACTGCAAGTTTTAAATAATTCTTCAAATTTGGAAAAAATGCAATTTAGGAAGAAAAAAACAACAGCAAAGAAAGTTAATATCTGGGATTTATTTTAAATATATTCATTAGTTGTTATCACATCATGTTGCTTAAATTTTCTATGGCTTATGTATTACTTCACAGTGGTAAGAGTGGATTAAAATGTTAATTTGAGCAACTATACAAGCCAGAATAACTCAAGTAAATTTATATTAGATGCTAGAATTCAAAGTACTTTAATGATTAATTCATAATTAACCAGAGTACCCAGCCATCTCTATTTTATCCATTGTGGTTTTACTATTCTTTCATTTTTGTATCATAAGAAAATTTTAAAATAATCATAACATTGAAAAGAAGTTCGATAAAATGAAAAATGCAATTGCATGGAAAAATAATAGTTTAATAAATTACCTTTTTAATACTCCCTGATGTCATGACCTAATCATCTCCCAGAGGTCACCCTTCCAACTAACATCACGTTGGGGATTAGGTTTCAGCATATGAATTTGGTGGGCTATCCCTCATGTGTGTGAAGTGATAGCAAAAAATATGACTCTAAATCAGGTTGTGGCTTATCACCAGACACTAAATCTGCTGGCACCTTGATCTTAGACTTTCCAGCCTTCAGAGCTGTTAGAAATAACTTTCTATTGTGCCACCAAGTCTGTAGCATTTTATTATAACAGGGCAAGTTGACTAAGAGTGAAATCCAATTTTTATATTGGAAAAAAGTAAGATATTTAGGATAAGCAGAACATTGTCTCCCCAAAAATGTCCACCCTAGAACCTCTGAATATGTGACCTTATATAGCAAAAAGTATTTTGCAGATATGTTGAAGGTTATAGAAATTGAGATTGTGAGATTATCCTGAATTATATGGATGGATCCAATGATTTCACACTATGTTCAAAGGGAGATGTGACTGCAAAAGAGAGGCACAAAGAAATGCAACATTGCTTGCCTTGAAAATGGAAGAAAGGGGCCACAAGCCTAGGCTCCTCTGTGGGCTCTAGAAAGTTGAAAAGATAAGGGAAGTGGATTCTATCCTACAGCCACCAGAAAGAAAGGCAGTACTTCCAAACACTGATTTTAATCGAGTGAGTTATTTTAAGCCATTATGTTTGTAGTAATTTGTTATGCAGTGATGAAACATGAATGCAGTATGTGAAAATGATTTTCTCAAATCATATAACTCCATGTTCTAGAGTCTAGCAAAACTGAGAGTTTGTTAACATGAGAAGAGAGGATATACATATAGGGCAAAACAAGTGGAAGGAAATGATTAGGACATATTCTCTTTCCTTAACATAATAATCCATCACAGCATTATGTTTGATTTAATGATTCCTTAAGCAATACTTAGCTCTAAACTGCCTTACATATGGGCCATTAATAGTCTTATAAAATTCTACATGTGTCTGAAGATAGTTTCCCAGATCCAGCTGTCCTCTTTTAAATCCTTCTAAAGCACAGTCTTTCACTGAAGTCTTTGTGAAGCATATATCTGGAAACAATAGCATTTTGTTTTAATTCCATTTTTATAAATGTACTTTGTTTAAATAATGTAGGTGTAATTCATCATTAATTAACCTTAGAACATGGTACTTGCTACATTTCCATTGTATCAAGGTTATTCTTCCAAATGTACATCACTAGGTTTTTTTTTTAAGTTATTTAAAGCTTGAAGATAACTATGGAAAGGTATATATGCAACCCCTCAGTCAGAATCACCTATGATGAAGTTCCAGTGTGGAGCAGTAGGTTAAGGACCTGGTATTGTCACTGCAGTGGCTTGAGTCACTGCTGTGGCACAGGGTTGGATCCCTGACCTGGGAACTTCTGCATACTGAGGATGCGGGAAAAAACAACAACAACAACAACAACAACAAACCGGTTATAACTTTGGAGATAAATGTCTGAAGAAAATCTGTTGATAATCAGATTATGTGTAAGGGTGATTCATTATGGGAAAAGCTGAGAAAAATAATTGCATTTGTCAGGACCTTAAATTTTATGTGGTATGAAGAAAATTCTTTTGTTAATTGAACCATATATATACAGATTTAAGTGAGTACAGTATTTAAAGCACAGTGGTATGCTCAGGGACACAAAATGATCCAAAGGGACCTCTTTCTGACCTGGGGGAGCTATACTAAGAGATAGTTAATTCAGCTTTCTACTTGTATTAACCTCTTATAGATAGTGTATGTTGTATCAGGATTCTAAGATCTGAAATTTGATTTTTTGGTTCCAAAGCACTGTCCCTCCACTTGCTAGCTTGAACAGTTATTTTCGTTATTAAACATCAATCCCCTCACTTAAAACAACACACACACAAAAAAACGTAATTCTAGCTGTACTTAGCTGGCAGGAAGGAGATGAAGTTCAGAGGTCACAGTGTTCATCAAATATGTAGAACAAACCTAATTGACCTAACATTCTCCGCAACTGTCTCCCAATCTCTGTGTGTTAGAAAAACTCAAACTTGCCATTTAATGTTCCAGTTCCCTTTGAGTTACCACCCATACCTTCTAGGAAATTCTCAGTGTTTGAAAGCTAGCAATGTGTTGTTGAGGTTAGGTTTTATTTTATTACCCGGGTTTTATTTTCACTTCCTAGGAATTGTTAATGGGCTTTGCCGGTGACACATTGCTCCTTGGTCTTTTGTCCTCATCCTTGAGGGGTGATGAGGGACAATGGTCTGCCTTCTGTAACCACCTCCTGCTGAGTTTGGGCTTCATCATAGTCCTGGGTAGAAGAGCAGAACTTCTCCCCAGCTACCTTTAGATATGTTTGATTGTCACGGGCCCCACCCCTGACTGTTTGAATTCCAGAGTGACCCCCAGGGGTCTAACCCTTTGGAGACAAAGGATACCAAACAATTTAAGACACATGGCTCAAATGTTAGCTAAAGCCTAATGGTCACCTGTCAAATGTTTTCCTAAAAATGAAGGTATCTAGGTCGTTGGTCTGTAGGCTAAAATGTTCCTGGTGTTGAGGCTTAGCCATGGCCTGAATATCCCTGGTCACATTTTCATTTTTCTGAAGAAAAGCTTCAGATCAAAGGGAGGTTCATACAATCCCTTCTAAGTACCTATCATTTTGATCTTAGACCTTAGACTTCTGCTGCTGCTCCCATGGTGTCTGGCCATAAGATAGGCACATTCTCTTTAACATTGGTACACTTATTTCACTGCTGTTTTTGCCCCGTCCATTGTCCTGGAAGATATTATAGCACATACAGAGCCTTTACAATTCACTCAACAAGTCTTAAACAAGATAACCAACAAACTCAGTCCTTACTGAACACTAAAATATCTCTAATGAAAAAAAGTTGTCCTCCAAAATTGGATGGCCTTGGACATTATTACTGCTTCACAAGGTGCCATTATCCAAACAGAATAGTTTATTACCTGATGAGCTGGTTACTGTATCATCTTTATTAAATCACGTGATTTATCAAGTGAATGTGCTAAGGGATCTGACTCTCAACCAGGGTTACTTAGTAAATCAGTGGTTTGGATCATGGTGCTCCTGGTGGAAAGAAACTGTTATTATTTTGGGAATCATTATATTATTTTTTTAATTATTTATTTATTTATTAATTTTTTGTCTTTTTGCCATTTCTAGGGCCACTTCCCGTGGCATATGGAGGTTCCCAGGCTAGGGGGCGAATCGAAGCTGTAGCCACCGGCCTACGCCAGAGCCACAGCAACGCGGGATCTGAGCCGTGTCTGCAACCCACACCACAGCTCACAGCAACGCTGGATCCTTAACCGACTGAGCAAGGCCAGGGATCGAACCTACAACCTCATTGGTTCCTAGTCGGATTCGTTAACCACTGAGCCACAACGGGAACTCCGGGAATCATTATCTTAATCTATGTTTAGCTTTCATGTACCTGTATTGTTTCTGTGATATCTGCCTCCAGATGCCAAAAGAGTCACCTCCATGCTAAGGAAACCCCCTGTTGGCCTGTCAGGGCACATGTGAAAGAGTGGATACATGTAAGATTGTAAAAGCCAGTCAGGAGGGGTAGAATGTTGGAGGAAGTTATGGAGATGATGTGAGCTCAGGTTGACCTTTGAACTGGACCCTGTGCAATTGGAGGATCCTCTCCCCCACCCCTGTCCTTGAAATATACGTTCTGCCTACCAGTCCCACAGTCGGGGTTTGCAAGGATGCAGGCTTGAGAGAGCATGTGTTGTTGAGACCTTCTGGAAGGTATACATGACTGCGCCCAGTTAAGGCCTCTCTATACCTAAGATTCTTGTAGGCATTTGTGGAGATCTGCTCATCTAGTGACCGCCCTTGATCATTAAGCCTGCCACTCTATCAGAAGTGATCTGCCTATTTCTTCTGTCTCTCCTTGCCCTCTATGTACTGGGACCAGTTTCAGATCACACCTGGGAAACTCCAGAGGTTTCAAAAACATCAGTCTATTATATGTACATGCATGTGTGTATATATTCTGTATTTTAATCCAAACAATTATTATTCTAGTTTTGCAGGTAAGTGATATTAGGGAACAGTGTTCATGAATAGACATTTCTGCTACCTTGGGCATTTGAAGAGCATTGGCATCAAATTTATGAAAAAGAGTGAAAACTATACAAGTTTTAGAGAGTACAAATTACTTCCGTTGAAAAGAGGCAATGCTTGGGAGTTCCCGTCGTGGCGCAGTGGTTAACAAATCCGACTAGGAACCATGAGGTTGCGGGCTCGGTCCCTGGCCTTGCTCAGTGGGTTAAGGATCCAGTGTTGCCGTGAGCTGTGGTGTAGGTTGCAGGCGTGGCTTGGATCCCGCGTAGCTGTGGCTCTGGCGTAGGCCGGCACCTACAGCTCCAATTCGACTCCTAGCCTGGGAACCTCCATATGCCACAGGAGCAGCCCCAGAAAAAGGCAAAAAGACAAAAAAAAGAAAAAAAAGAAAAGAAAAGAAAAGGCTATGCTCATTTGAGAACCAAAATGATAGCTGACATGGCTGAAGAATAACTATCTACAAGAACGTTATGAAATGAAGTCAGGGATAGGCAGACGATGCATGCTGAACGATGAGGCAACAAGATGAAATTGTCTTGTTGGCAGAGTGGGAAGTCATTGATGTTTTGAGCAAGAAAGAAGTATATGGTTTGATTTTTGTTGTATGAAGAGCATCCTGGTCACTATGTAGATATGCTTATAAAGGAGGAAATGGAAATAGGAAGACAACTAGAGGTAGAAAGTTTTTAAGATGCCCCATTTATCTTGTTCAATATTTTGTACCTTTTATGAGCAAACTTATATGTGCAATTTTTAAAGTAAAATAATTCTACATTACTTTTCTACAAGAAAGTTGCAGCTTTTTGTCTCCTGTAACTACCCATCCCCCATTACATTGCTGCTCTTTTTTTATGATGGTCTCCAATTTAAATATTCTCTGTAATTTGGAATATGAAGATTTGGTACCCTTTTCTCATCCTGTTTTTTTTTCTTATTCTTCTCACCCAGCACTGAAACAAAGTTTCATGCATTCTACCTAGATTTACCGTAAAACAGGCTAGTACTTGAAACTTAAATGTGAAGAAAACAGTAGAATATTCTTAATTTTTACACCGCTTAGGTTCATTTTCATCTTAAGCATAAGAGTGTTGAAATTATAACATTTTAAAACTACTGTACATGTATGACTGGTTCACCATGCTGTACAGTAGAAAATTGGCATAATACTGTAAACCAGCTACAATGGAAAAAAATTAAAATCATATAAAAAAACTACTATAAAGCGAAGGCATGTGTATAAGATAGATGTTTCTTGCCATATAATATTTGCCTTACATTCACTATTACCTCATCATTTTATATTTATTTTAGTATAATTTATTAAATAATTATTTTATTTATATCTCTTTTCATTAAACTCATTTATAAAATGACTTGGGAAAAAAGTAGACTCAACTTTCTATGCAGTTTATCCTGAAGTCAAATGTATTAGCCAATCTATACGTGTTATGGAGTTGAAATTATTTCCTGCAAATGTCACATACTATCAGGAAACACTATGAGTTTTCTAACGTGTAATGTAACTGTGGTATTTCCTTACTTACAAATCTTCATTGAAATTTCTTGCTCATTGAGTGGTGTCAACATTTTATGACAGTAGGGCCATAAGGAAGGAAGCCTCCATGACTTACCTTGTACCTAAATCTTTAAACTAATCACAAACAGTTGCCAACCCTTAGTTGGCATTAGTTGGCATTAGTTGGCATTCATTAGTGACTGTGCTCCTGCCACTAATGAATTTAATTTTTAGAAAATGCCATGATGTGGAGTTCCCGTCATGGTGCAGCAGAAACAAATCTGACTAGGAACCATGAGGTTGCAGGTTTGATCCCTGGCCTCTCTCAGTGGGTTAAGGATCTAGCATTGCCCTGTGCTGTGGTGTAGGTTGCAGACACAGCTCGAATCTTGCATTGCTGTGGCTCTGACCTAGGCTGGCAGTAACAGCGCTGATTAGACCCCTAGCCTGGGAACCTCCATATACCACAGGTGTGGCCCTGAAAAGACAAAAAAAAAAAAAAAAAGAATGTGCCATGATGTACTCTATATTTTTGTATATATAAAGCATATTTTCTCAAATGCTATTCCTCATTTTTTGACCAGTGAATACTTATCCAAATATGAAGTTCTTCTTAAGCATTTTTGATCTGTAAAGCTTTTGGTACACTGCGGCCAGGCAGTGTACACTTTTTCCTGAAGGAGATGGATAGCGTCGGCAAATGTACATACAGCGACAGCCTCTTTGTCCCTTCTTTCAGGGCGCTGGACTGCTCAAATTTTATTGGCATAAGTGGTTGATTATATAGACAGTTTTTTACTGCAGATTACATCACAGTGTTAAAAGTATATTGGTTAACTGTTACATGGTATAGCAGCTATACATCATGTTTTAAGAATCTTTATCTTAACTAAACCTAGTGGGTACAATTTAGGGGCAATTAGGTACAATACATCATTTTTAAGATCTCTATCTTTAAACTTAGTGAGTACAATTTAAGGGCAATTAGGTACAATACATCATGTGGAAAGGAGGAGACTCAGTACAAATCATACCATGGCGAGCCAGTCTTTACAATTTGAAGAGGTCACAGACACAAGAATTTTGCATTCACAAATCTTGTTTTTAGACTGGTGCTTATCTTTAAAGCATTATGGCAGGGAGACAGTGCTGTTCAAAAGCTTGTCAGTTTGATTAGGTCCCATTGATTTATTTTTGCTTTATTTCTGTTGTCTTGGGAGACTGACCTGAGAAAATGTTATGTCAGAGAATGTTTTGCCTATATTCTCTTCCAGAAGTTTGATAATGTCTTGTCTTACATTTAAGTTTTTAAGACATTTTGACTTTATTTTTGTGCATGGTGTGAGGATGTGTTCCAGTTTCATTGATTTACATGCAGCTGACCCGTTGTTTAATCTCCATGTCGTTAGTTTTTTCTCATTTCTTTTCCTGTGGTTGATTTCTACTTTCATGCCATTGTGGCCAGAGAAGATACTTGAAATAATTTCTACACTCTTAAATTTGTTGAGGTTAGCTTTGTGCCTCAGGGTGTGATCAAGCTTTGAGAATGTTCCATGTGCACTTGAGAAGAATGTATATTCTGATTTGTTTGGGATGTAATGTCCTGAAAATGATGATTTAGTCTCACTTTTCTATTTTGTATTTAAGATCTTGTTGCCTTATTGATTTTCTGTCTAGAGGATCTGTCCTTTGATGTGAGTGGGGTGCTAAAGTTTCCTACTATGATTGTATTCCTATCAATGTCTCCTTTTATGTCTGTTAGTATTTGTTGTAGGTATCTGGGTGCCCATATATTAGGGGTGTATATATTGATGATTGTAATATCCTCTTCTTGAATGGATCCTTTTACCGCTAAATAGTGTCTTCTTTGTCTTTCTTTATGGCCTTCATGTTAAAGTCTATTTTGTCTGATATGAGTATTGCAACTCCTGCTTTCCTGTCTTGTCCATTGGCATGAAGTATCTTTTCCCATCCCCTCACTTTCAATCTATATGTGTCCTTTGCCCTAAGGTGAGTCTCTTGTAGACAACAGATTGTAGGTTTTTGCTTTTTTATCCAATCTGCCACTCTCTGTCTTGACTGGAGCATTCAGTCCATTGACATTTAAGGTGATTATTTTTTGGTTTTTTGTTTTGTTTTGTTTTGTTTTTTGTCTTTTTACCATTTCTTAGGCTGCTCCCACAGCATATGGAGGTTCCCAGGCTAGGGGTCCAATTGGAGCTGTAGCCGCTGGCATACACCACAGGCACAGCAACGCAGGATCTGAGCCACGTCTGTAACCTACACCACAGCTCACGGCAACACGGGATCCTTAACCCACTGAGGGAGGCCAGGGATCAAACCCATGACCTCATGGTTCCTAGTTGGATTCGTTAACCACTGAGCCATGACAGAAACTCCTAAGGTGATTATTGATAGATATGTATTTATTACCATTTTAAACTTTGTATTCCAGTTGTTTCTATGTTTCTCTTTTCTTCCTTTCTCTTTTCGATTGGATAGTTTCCATTTATTTTATGCTCGAGTACTCTTCTTTTTAGTTTTTGTGAATGTAATGTTTGGTTTTGATTTGTGGTTGCCCTGTTTTTTAAGTATGTTAACCCTTTCCTGTATCTGCTTACTTTAGCCTACTGGTCATATAGGCTTAAATACATTATTAAAATTTTAAAAAAATGTTTTTATATTTTCTTACTTTCCTTCCCACATTCTGTGGTTTCTAAGTCTTTTTTTTAACATCCTCATATTTAGATCTATATGCTGGATTATTTCAGTGATTGCTTTCCAATTGTGGTTTCCTCAATCCTATTTTTTTTTTAATTTAGAGAAGCCCTTTCAGTATTTCTTTTAGAATGGGTTTAGTATTGCTGTACTCTTTTAGCTTTTGTTTGTTGGAGAAATTCTTTATTTCCCCTTCTATTTTAAATGATATTCTTGCTGGATAGAGTATTCTAGGTTGCAGATTTTTTCCTTTCAGCACTTTAAATATATTTTGCCACTCCCTTCTGGCCTGTAATATTTCTATAGAGAAATCAGCTGATAGCCTTATTAAGATTCCCTTATAATGAACACTTTGCTTTTCTCTTGCTGCCTTTAGAATCAGTATAATCTTAATAAAAATACCAATTGATTCTAGAGTTGCTACCCATGAAATTTTTGAAAAATTGGATTAGTGAAGAGTGACTAGACTTTAGTATGTAGTTATTTCCATATAAGTTAATTAAAGCCATGTGGTAGTAGCACAAGAAAGGAGAAATCAGGAGTTCCCGTCATGGCGCAGTGGTTAACGAATCCGACTAGGAACCATGAGGTTGCGGGTTCGGTCCGTGCCCTTGCTCAGTGGGTTAACGATCCAGCGTTGTCGTGAGCTGTGGTGTAGGTTGCAGACGTGGCTCGGATCCCGAGTTGCTGTGGCTCTGGCGTAGGCCGGTGGCTACAGCTCTGATTAGACCCCTAGCCTGGGAACCTCCATATGCTGCCAGAGTGGCCCAAGAAAATAGCAAAAAGACAAAAAAAAAAAAAGAAAGGAGAAATCAGTCAATGAAATGATAAAGACATTCTAATATATATGGTGATTTAGTATATTATATTGCCTTGCATTTTATATTGTAATTCTTATATCATTTTATATCAGAAAATAAGTAAATGATTCATCTTCCAGTAGCATTTGGAAAAACTAGATAGTAACATTTTCCTACTTGGGGGAAAAAAAGGAAAGATAATATCTACCCTACCTCTTGGAAAGGTAAATTCTGGAAGGATAACAGTTTTGAACATTAAAAGTAAAATAACAGAAAGATTAGTAGAAAATATGTTATGATATTGATGTACTCTACTAGTGGGAAGAATTTTCTGAGAATGTCTTTAACCTCACAAGCCAAAAAGGAAACCAGTAATTAATGTGCATGCACATATGTGGTCATATATTCCTTCATGTTTATATAAATGTATACATATGTGCATATGTATATAAATATATATATATAATTTCTAAAAAACACTAAAAACCATGTTTAAAAAGTTTTCTTGGTGAAACCAGCAAAAATAATTCAAAAAATAAAAAATATAGTAAAATTATCATTGCTTAATGGCCTGAATTTCTTAAAATGTAAAACTATGCATTTCTACTTGTACATGTTTGCTCACAGTATATATAATAAATGTTACTTAAATATATATGCAATATGTAATTATATATAATTACATCATATCAGCATATGGTTTTATACTCTGTTCATGTTAAAGGAATCTATAGATCAAAAATTAAATTAATTTTCAGTTCCATAAAACATTATCTCATTAATATTGCTTATTAAAATATACCAGAGAAACAACTTCATTTAACACTTACAAAACTATGAGGAACAACTTCATTGATTGCTATAAAAATGATTTCTTTCAAATTTGTTATTTTCACATAGGAAAAATTTTATACAAATTTTTTTGTCTTTAGATATTTATGAGCTTGCATTTAGAAAGATTAAAGTCAAATTTACCTTGATTATTGAGGTAACATTTTGAACTTTATAAAAAGTAGTTCTTTTTTAATTCATCTTTGCACCAATTTGATGATTTGGCCCTGATGTGATGTATGAACTATGAACAGAATATTCTGATTAAATGCTATCCTGTGAACCTGATTTTGTTGTAAAACTGCAAAAGATAGCTTTTTAAGTATTTAATTAAATGTTTAAATGATTGATCTAATGTAAAAAACAAACTAGGTCAGATAACTTTCTAGCAACAAATAACCACTTAAAAGAATTCTTACATTGTGATTTTTTTTCCTTACTCTTGCTCTTCACATGAAGATTTTCTTTTAATGAAACGTCTTCATCGTTAGCCATGCCCTCTCTTTTTCCTTATCAACAAAATATTAACAATATACAAATACAATGAGTATACCTTGGACTATTCCATTCTTGAGTCAAGTTTGTTATGTGTTAATTTTTACATTTAAGTATAAATCTAAAATAGCCTCCTAAATTGAAACGTAATTGCTTTTTGATTGTTTCACTGAGAAGAATAATCTATAGAGTAAAATATATTCAGGCCTTACCCTGGTTGAATATAAATCTTTACAAAAGAAAAGCTAATATAATACCAAGATTTTCACATTGCAAAGGGCTCCTTTGGAATATGTCATTTCAGAATACAACATACTTTTATCTGTCTGGAATATTCTTTTTGTGCTGTTGGCGTTGACCTCAGTCATGGTTTTGGATTAGGTTGATTAGATGTTCCTACTGTAATTTTGTGGAACATACATGGAATTATAGCTAACTGGGTTCAAATTTAGTTTTATCACTGATAAGAGACCTTAAATAAGTGATTATCTAAACAGTCACATGTCCTATATTTTCTGATTTAATATATTTATGAAGCTTTGTAAAATTTATTCTTTTGTCTTAGTTTTTATTTGAACTATTATGTTTTACAGTATTCTTTTTTGTTGCCATAAGTACTTTCAGAAACAAAATGGGAAATAAGAAGATGCATAGAAAGGAAAGAATGATATAAGAGAAAAAAAGGAAAATGAGAGAGAAGACAGAAGGGAAGTTAGTTTGTTTACATGTTTTCTGCTTAATTTCTGGACATTTGTGCTAATTTGTTAGATCCATACATCTCATCATTCACCATGGTAGATTTTAAATTTTGAAAATACCAAAATATAAAAGTGAAACCAAATAGTCTCTTCTAGAAAATTCATTCCAGATTCCTTTATGTTTTGGGGAGGGAGAGTAGTTTCATAACAATGACTCAAAACCTTGAAGGAATAACAGGATTGATAAATTTGGATGCATTAAAAATGTGCCAGAAAGCCATATATGTTGTGTACATGAGTAAATACATGTTTACCCTTGTAGATTATATCACAGGTGAAAGTCTAGTAGATCTAGTGTAGAGAGTGCTCTGAAAGTCAACAAAGGATGGTAAAAACCAATAGAAGAACAGAGAAATTAGGATAGTTCATAGAAAATGAGAAAGTTGTTACATATCTCTCAAACTTACCAAAAAGTACTCGATAATATTCATGTAAGTGGAAATGTAATTTAAAATGAAACTGAGATCTGATTTTTTTGATTTAGCTTTATTTACTGAAAGTTTGAAAAAAAAAATCCCAAAGTTTAACAACGATCACTATTTCGAGCAATGAACTCTGAGGCCGGATGCAAATGGGTACGGCTCTGGTGGAGACAAAACCAACAATATCTAACAAAACCACATAACTACATGTAAACTAAAATTTTGACTCACCAATTATCATCTAGTATTCCATCTTAATTATGAACCAACAAATATGTAAACTAACATATGCATAAAATAGTATGTTTAGTTGTAAATGACTAGAAAGAACTAAATGGCCCTAAAATTGTATATTTGTTGAGTAAACTGTGAACTACATGATGAAATATGAATGCAACCCTAAAAAACTCTTAAACTTCCAAACTGTTTCTTTATAAATCATAATTTGTGTGACTTATCTATGGAAGTTAACCCTCGTAGGAAAATGGTTGTATGTGTATGTGTTGTATTTTGCCATCGTTATTTTTAGGTAAATTAAAGATCATGTGAAGTCTTTGGGGGAGAACCTAAGCTTTGAGCTAAATATTAAGGGAGGATAATATGTGGGAAAGTGAAAAGTGAAAGAGGTAAATCCACAAAGGTGGAAAGTTCAAGCCATTCTTGGGGAAAGAAAGCTCAATAATTTCCAACTGATCATTTCATCCAAAGGTTTGGCAAGCAGGGGACAGGCACTCATATATTCACTTCTAGAGACTCTATTAATGAAATGACCACTAGCAGATTAAATTGTATCAGACACAAAGTATATTCAATTGCCATTGTTGTAAGCACTTTAAAATCTTTCACTGAATTTTCGTAGCAATATTTACCCCCGCATTACATTTATAGTGAAAGAAAATTGATATGATGTCAAAGCCTACCCTACCTTTACTCATGACTGCCAGTGGCTCAGAACACTACTTTCTTTTGCTCTTAGGGCTCTGAACCGTTTTATTTGTTGGGGGAAAATAGTGAAATCAATAAGAATACTGTCAAAGTCTATAAATGACTTATTGTGATTGAAAAGAATGGGGTTAAAGTTCCTTTATCTGAACAGCATCAAAAGAAATACAAAACAATAAAGCAAACCAAAAGGGTATCTATAAATCTGTTATTTAGAACATGTTGCTGCAAAATAGAAAACTGGTTTCAAAGAGCTTTCTGTCATTCTGAATGAACTATGTCTTTGTGACATGTTTTGTATTCTAATCCACATTACCATTATGAAATCTATAAAAATCATCTGGCTAGGCAGTTATGTCAGAATTTTATGGGAAATGTAAGTCAGTGAAGATACATAGTTTTGGATGAAGTACCTAAATATTTTGGAAGCCAGTTGTGGTTTTCCAGTTGGCAGAGGGTTTGCATGGTATTTCCTGGTTTTTCTAAAAATTGGTTAAAATAGTATACTCACAGATCAGCTCCCATATATCCTTTCTTCCACATTCAGTACTGAAGATTTGGGAGGGGAGTGGGTTGGCCACCCCTGCAGCATGTGGAAGTCCCAGGCCAGGAATCAAACCCATATTGCATTTGCCACCTGACCTACAGCTGTGGTAATGCCAGATTATTAACCCACCGCACCAAAAGGGAACTTCCAGTACTGAGGGTTTTCATTTCTAGGTTATTTGACATATTTGCACATTTAGATTATGGCAGACTGTAGATGATTGCTATTGTGGTTGATTTTATGTGTCAATTCCTGTATTAAGGGATGTCCACAATTTAAAAGTCATTATTTCTGGGTGAGGGTGTCTCTGGAAAGGATTGAAAGAGAGAAAGTAAATAAGAAAGAAAAGAAAAATTAATATGGACTACATTTAGACTACATTATTAGATATGCTGTTATTTAAATATACTATTAATGTAGGAATTCTTTCAATAATGCTCTTCGAGAATTGTGTTCTAGATTCTGTTTTTAGGTTATGAAAATGAAGGATAAATTTGTTCTTACTTTAGCTTAGAATAAATGAATAAAAACTTTGTGTTACAGAAACCATTAGAAATAGTTTTTATTTCTATTGTATTAATGAATTATGTTTCTATAAGTAAAATAAATCATTGAAACAATAATATTTTCTTATTTAACCAAGTATTAGGGAGAGCTAAACTTCCTGTTGCTGATGTAACATGTTTGGAGAAAAATGACTCCTGAGAAGCTCGTCTGCTCTATCAATAATTTTCAGTTGTAAAAAAATACTATAACGTCTCAGCATTGGTATTATCTAGATTGTTGTAGTTAGCACAAAGTAGATTCAGCTCTTCATGGCCTGGCCTTTTATAGGTTAAAATACAAGTACACTGAAGTTTTAAAGAGGGACTTTTATGATATTTTCCTGCCAATTATATTCAGTCCACATAGAAGAATATATTTTCTCTGAAGAACAGAGATCAGAAAGTTGGATTAAGGGTGTTGGTTTCTGCCAATTCTTTATTTGTTCTCTATAGGTATTTATTATACATTAGTGTATGGTGTAAATAATTTTCTTTATTTTGAAACATACTTTTAAGGCTAAAGAAAATTTTAATAAACCGATCCAAAAGTCATTTGAAACTCTTAACTCAATGTCATAAGTATGATGATGTTGAAGGAAATAAATTATTTTGTACCTGAAACATAGAGAAATAGAAAGCCTATGAATTACTACTTAGCCATAAAGTAAATGAAATAATGTCATTTGCAGCAACATGGATGGACCTAGAGCTTATCATACTAAGTGAAATAAAACAGAAGGAGAAATAAAAATACAATATAATATCACTTATATGTGGAACCTAAACCATGTCACAGGAGTTCCTGTTTTGGTACAGTGGAAATGAATCGAACTTGTATCCATGAGGATGCAGTTCGATCCCTGCCCTTGCTCAGCGGGTTAAGGATCCGGCATTCCACAAATTGTGGTATAGGTCACAGTTGCTGCTTGGATCCTGCATTGCTGCAGCTGTGGTGTAAGCTAGAAGCTGTAGCTCTAATTCAACCCCTAGCCTGGCAACTTCCATGTGCAGCACCTGCAGCCCTGAAAAGACTAAATAAATAAATACATACATCACAAATGAATTTATTTAAGAAACAGAAACAGATTCACAGACATAGAAAAGGAATTTATGGTTATCGAAGGTGAAGGGGGTGGAGGAGGAGGGACATATTAGGCGTGTGGGATTATCAGATATAAACTACTATGTATAAAATAGATAAATAACAAGGTCCTACTATATGCCACAGGGAAATATATTTAATATCCTGTAGTAAACTGTAATGGAAAAGAATATGAAAAATAATAATTATATATACATAATAAACTGGATTATATATATAATTGGAAAAGAATATATGCATAATGGAAAATAATGTGAAAAATAATTATATATAATAAACTGAATTATATATATATACACACACATAACTGAATCACTTTACTGTAACAAGAAACTAATGTAGCATTGTAAATCAACTATAATTCATTTTTAAAAAAGGGAGGAAAAATGAAGAAAGAAGGTCTATTTATTAACTAAGAGGTATCAGTGATGAAGAGTAAATTAGAAAACAACTGTCTGTCCAGGATGATGTGATTGAAAAACAGGAGTAGTCCTTTACAGGAAGTTCAGTGTGAAAGAGGGGAAGGTAAGTTAGGAGTGCAGATGAAGGCATTTCTGGCTTCTCAATTAGAGAATTTACAGTAACTGAGATGGTCACCATAAAACTTCAAATTTTTTTTTCTTTTTCATTTCTCAAAATTAACAGTTGGTCCACATATTCATTTAAGAAATTATGATAATGTTGATGAGACTTCTTCAAATACAATAGGTTTTAAACGAAAAAACTAATTAATGAACATATTGTGTTGTAAAACTTATGGCCACCAATTTACATTCCCACCAGCAGTGTAAGAGTGTTTCATTTTCTCAGCACTGTCTCCAGCATTTATTGTTGTAGACTTTTTAATGATGGCCATTCTGACTGGTGTGAGGTAATATCTCATTGTAATTTTGATTTATATTTCTCTGATAATTGGCTTTTCATGTGCTTTTCAGCCATCTGTCTGTCTTCTTTGGAGAAATGTCTATTTAGGATCTTCTGCCATTTTTTTGATTGGGCTCTGGAGGTTCCTTAAAAAACTGAATATGGAACTACCATATGACCCAGCAATCCCACTCCTGGACATATGTCCAGAGAAAAGCATAATTCAAAAAGGTACATGCACCCCAATATTCTATGCATTACTATTTACAATAGACAAGATATGGAAACAACCTAAATGTCCATCAACAGAGGAATGAATAAAGAAGATGTGATAAATATATGCAATGGACTATTACTTAGCCATAAAAATTAACAAAATAATGCCATTTGCAACAACATGGATGGACACAGAGATTATCATATTAAGTAAACCAGACAGAGAAAGACAAATATCAGATGATGTCATTTATATGTGGAATCTAATAAAAATTATACAAAAGAACTTGTTTGTAGGACAGAAAGAGTTAAAGATTTCAAGGTCAAACTTAGGGTTACCAAAGAGGAAACTGTGAGGGGAAGAGGGATAAATTGGAAGGATGGGATTGGCATATGCACACCACTATATCGGTAATAGAGACCAAGTGTATAGCACAGGGAGGTCAGCTCAATGTTCTTTAATAATCTATGTAGGAAAAAAGAATAGACATGTATATGTATAACTAATCCAATTTGCTGTATTCCTAGAGCTAATAAATCAACTATACCACAATAAAATTTTTTTAAAAACTCATGTGACATTGAATTTTTCTTATTAAAGAAGAAATTATAATTGCTAAAATGACTTTTTAGGGGTTTTAATATATGCTAGATAGTGAAATTACCAAACTTCAGCTTCAATCGTTATGCATTATTCCTTGATCAAATATGTTGTTTGTTCAAATATAGCTACTACCAAATGCAATCATTTATGAATTGTTTTTAACTTAGTGAAATGTCTAAAGTAATTGAAAATTGAAAAGTTTGAGGCTAACACTAAAAGAAAAACTAATTAACAGCTATTTTTTACTTACTTTAGAACCTTATTTCTCTATGAAAGCTACATATGAAAAATATACTGCTATATACTGAAACTTTAAAATTAATTCCACCTGAATGGAGGAAAAAAGGACTGAGATTGGAAGACTCAATCTGCAATAGTATTTTACTTTATTAAATATGTTCATAATATAAAATTTAATGATTCTAATTTTAAATTCTGATTCAATAATGCATTTTAGATATGCTGTTTTTTTAAAAATAGAGTTTAATCAGGAATAGTTTTTTTCAGAAAATAAACATGCCTAGTTATATTTTTAATAAATGTCATATGAAAAATAATTTGTGTAAGTTATAATATGGAATCTATGAATTGATACCTTCTTTTTGGTTATTTCTTGCCTTTCTTTTCTTTTCTTTTTTTTTTAAGGGCTGTACTTGGGGCATATGGAAGTTCCCAGGGTAGGGGTTGAATCGAAACTGTAGCCACTGGTCTATGCCACAGCCACAGCAACACCATAGCTGAGCCATGTCTGCGACCTATATATACCACAGCGCAGGGTAATGCCAGATCCTTAACCCACTGAGCAAGGCCAGATATTGAACTCAGGGATACTAGTCAAGTTTGTTACCACTGAGCCACAACAAAGAATTCCTGCCTTTCTTTTTTGAATCTCTTTTATGTCTAGGAAAACTTCCAGCTAAATATGTGAAATTATGTCATAATTTATGTATTTATATGTAATACATGGTGATTTGTAATTGGCTTTTACATCTTAGTGAAATACATGACTAGGCATATGATGCCTTGTTCTAAATAGTAAACTCATCTTTAAGTAAAGGTATTATTGTTTTGCTGAGTTATAAGGACTTGCATGCATCAGTTTTCCTGATGTACTAGAGAAGAGGTTTTATTTTGTTTTGGTTTTGTTTTTGTTTTCTCACCTTTAAACAACCTCAGTTTGGTTTTTTGTTTGTTTCTTTGTTTTTTGCTTTTTTTAAGGAAACCATTTCATCCACTATATACTGTTGAAAAAAAACAACCTAACAGTCCTTTGCATCGGTCACTATATTGGCTGTCGTGTAAATCATACCCCTAGTCACAGTCGAGTGAATTACAAGATGGTTACCAGCCAATAAAGGACTAGGAAAAAATCTTCCCAGAGACTGTCAGTAGCTGTTTGGGCCAAATTGTATTTCTTTTATTGTGAATGAAGGGAGCTGATGCTGAAGGATATACATAAAGAAAAGGCAACATCATAAATATCATAGACAATACAAAGCATGATTAAAGTTACATGTCATCAAAAGCTGTGATTACAAATCAGACATAAGGACGTGAAATAGAATAAAGAATGAGGTTCTGTGTGGCCAGATTAGAGGAGCAAAATAAAGAGGACCTGAAGTATCAGAGTGGAAATCAAGAACACTAGATTTTCAGCCACCAGCAAGATGACCTGCTAATATTATATAGCATGTTGGAAACATGCATATTTAGAAGAAAAGAGTGTCTGTAAGATGCTTAAAACTGTTTTGGAAATTTGGCTTAAAATTTCAACTTTTGTGTATTATGTTATATAGTCTCCATGGAGCATCAGTCAGCTAGGAAACTAAACTGTATTTCTAATTAATTAAATACATTATTTTATTACATATTGAGTATATTCTATATGCTTGACACTTTAAACTTGAATTTTCCATATAATAATGTTGAAAATGAAAAAAACAGTGTCTTTACATTTTGTTACCTATTTGAATTAATGTAGAGTGGATCTCACAATTTGATGTATATTGAAAGAAATGAGGAACTTGTTATATTAAACAATGGCTATGGTTGGTTTATTTAACTCATTAATGTCCTATAGGTTCATCCATGTTGTTACAAATGGAAATTTCCTTCTTTTTAAGGCTGAATAATATTCTCTTTTCTTTACCGTTCGTCTGTCAGTGGACACATGGATTGTTTCAATATCTCAGCCTTTGTGAATACTGTTGTAATTAACATGGAATTGCACATAGCACCTCAGTATTGTTTTGGATATATTCCCATTGATTCCACTTACTTGAGAATCTCAACTAGTCAAGCTTATAGATGCAGAGACTAAAATACTGATTTGCAGAGCTAAGGTGTTGATGGAAATTGGGTGTTGTTTTTACATGGGTATAAAGTTTTGGTCATACTAGATGAATACTTTCTAGAGATCTACTATTCAACATCATGCCTATAATTACAGGGTGGTATTGTGCACTTCACAATTTAAGAAGTAGATCTTATACTATGTTCTTACCCAGAAACAAACAAACAAACCAAAGGAAAGGATATAGGAAACTCTGGGAGATGTTGACTATGTCTGTTACGATAATTGTGTTGAAGGTATCATGGGTATTTGTATATTTCCAAATTCATCAAATTATACACATTAAATATATGCATTTCTTCTTATATATCAATTTTACCTCAATAAAGCTGTTAAAATATGAATATGGCTGGGTTCTAACATAGAACCACTCAGTCAGATTCTGAAGAAGTAGATCTATGTCTGTTGGCTTAGATAGTACTGGTAATTAAACTGTTAAAACATGTTTGTTTATGTATCTTTATGGAAATAAAATTTTAATTTATAAATATAGCATCATGTGAATTATAATATATTTAAGTATCAGCTTTTTGAGATAATACTTAATTCTTCTGAAGCATTATTTACATTCAGAATTCTTACATTTCTTGGATCTAGTACCAAATTAATAATTACTGTCTTATCAATTTGTTGGCAAATAAATTACATGTGCTTACTTTGTGAAGAAAGATCAATAGGTATTATGGTACTCATTCAGACATTCCATTAATAATCAAATCAAATTAACTACTTCATTTTGACTAAATTTTAAATCAATAGGTCATAAGATTTATGACTCAGGTTCTGCCCTTAAGATGTTTTTTGGACTGGGGGAAAATCAACAAATAAACAATAGAAATTTTTGTCTCTTCTAGAGTTATCAGAAACCTCCCTCTTTTTAATTCTAGTATATGCTTCTTTTCCTCTGTTAATTTCTGAAAAGCATTTAACAGAGTTTATCACTCCCCCCTTAATTTAGAAAGACTTTAAAATTTTTCTTGTTACTTTCTTGTTTTTTCTCTCGTATAACTGTCCATTTTTATCCAATTTTTGTTTGTTTTCACTCCTCTAAGACATTAGAGCTTTAGCAGCTCTTCTCGATCTGTGTACCTCTCCCAGCATGACTGCAAAGAGTTTGTTCATTTTAAATATCGTATATGCATAGCACACGTACTTCTAAATTTCATCTCCTCTTCACATCTCAAATCAAAATCATAGGAGTCACAACCCTGATCTCTCTGTCATCCTTCATATCCAGTCTATTTTCAATATGACCTTTTTTAACTAGAATATGGCCCTTATTTGCCTATCACTCACTTTCATTCCCAGGATTCTAGACAGAATTTCCCAAACCATCTACTATGGAATTTTAATCAGATCCTTAGGTAACACATTCATGTTTAAGAAATAATGAAATAAAAGGAACAGAAGAGGTACACTGGCTCTGTCCTTCTACATTTCATCTGGAAAAATGTGGTGATTTCTGCATAGAAATAAATCCTGCTACTTTATGTGTGCTCTTTTGGGTTTTGCGTCTTGTTTATTTATTAGCAATGCATCTTATTCCTGAAACTTAGGTTCAAATTTATTAATGCAAATACACTGGAAAATAATTCACATTTATCTCCAGGTGAAAAAAGTAAAACATTCTTATCAATCAATAGACAATCTATCAAAATCTGTAAGACCTGAGGGAAAAATTAAACTACTCCTCCCTTGATACTCAGTTTTCAATTGATAACTCAAAGCACTGAATGATAAAAATCCATTTTTAAAAAATCAATCAGATTTCAAATTAGAATTCATGTAACATTAATGTGTAGAACAGAAAGATTGTATACTGACTATTGTTAGGAAGCAAAGACCTGGAAATAGTAACAGATTTCTCGTTTGGATTTTTTAGGCCTTCAGCTCCATATTCTACTCACGGAAAGATTAACTTCCTAGAAAATTCCATCATGTTACAAAGAGCCATTAACTCCTGATAGTCATAAACACATTAAATAACAACCATAGATGTTGCTTTGACAGCTTTAAAGAATTTGTATGCAGTTTTAATGATGGAGAACCTCACTCATCATAATTTCTGAGAGTCCAATTGATCCTTGGAAGAGAGGCTGGTAATTTGATTGTTCTATAATGTGCTAGTGCATAATTTCAGAAAGAGAAATCATTTTATGAAGAAACTAATTACATGCAAATGACTCTCTTCACAAGATGTTAATAAAATTAGAAATACTTTTCAAAAATGAAGAAAAAAATAGTACAAATTAAAATGCCTTGAAGAGTTAAATGCTATAGAATACTACAGAGATATTACCCTGGGAAAGTACATGAAGGGACCAATTCAAGGAGAGGAAACTTGTGCTGTTTCATTTTTTTAAGTGTATCAAGAATATCGTCTTGTCCTTTACTTAACCTTCTAAAATGTAAATGATAATATGAATTGTGAATATTTCTCTTCCGATTGGAGTTAAATTGGTCTTCATGGGAGACATATTACAACATTCTCTCCAAGAAGAAAAAAAATGCATAGAACTTATTTATTTATTTATTTATTTATTTATTTATTTATTTTTTAGGGCCACATCTGTGGCATATGGAGATTCCCAGGCTAGGGGTTAAATCAGAGCTATAGCTGCCAGTCTATGCCATAGCCACCGCAACACAAGATCCAAGCCGTGTCTGCAACCTACACCACAGCTCACGGCAATGGCAATGCCAAAGCCTTAACCCACTGTGCGGGGTCAGGGATCAAACCCACAACTTCAT
Organism: Phacochoerus africanus; assembly: GCF_016906955.1. NCBI lineage: Eukaryota > Metazoa > Chordata > Mammalia > Artiodactyla > Suidae > Phacochoerus > Phacochoerus africanus. The sequence continues at coordinate 27,041,191 of NC_062553.1, forward strand.
GGTTCTTAGTCGGATTTGTTTCAGCTGCGCCACAATGTGAACTCTACAACTTACTTTATAAGATAGCAGTGAAAGATATATCCCATCTTACAGTCCATGTTTATATCTTATTTAAAAGTGTTATCAAAAATAAGGCAATATATTCTAGAATTTTAGAAACTCCTTTAGAGAAAAATAAGTTGGACTTAATTTTACTATAGTAAAATAATATTTTAAATTAGTTATCATTGCTTCCCTGTTTTCTATAGGCTCTTTCCTTCTTTCTCTTTCTGATTATTAAAGCCTTACACTGGGTAAAGAATTGAGATGGACTGTAGGTGATCCAGTTTTACAGTCTTATAAACTATGTAGTCCTCATATTTATTTCAGACATAAAGAAATTGTCATGTGAATTTCAAAGGTGTGAAAATCAAAGCAAACCCCCCCACAAAAAAAATGGAGCACTTAGGAATCCTTACTTCACAATTAAAAGCATATATATTTTCTATTGATTAATTAGTTTCCCTTATTTTTAGATGTCTCATTGGTTAAATAGGGTTCTTTCATGTACAGTACCATAATATTGCTCCTATAACTTCCATGTTTATTTCTCATCTGCTTTCACAGAATCCTATTTTTTTCTTGACTTTGAATATGCCCATGCTGGTGGTTTTTCTCCTTTTTCTCTGTTTCTAAAAAAAATTCCAAGGTATTAAGGCTTAAAGAATATTTTAGAGAATCCCAAAATGTCTAACTCATAGAAAATGTTCAATAAATATATTTTAAAATTAAACTTGGTTCAAAGCCATTTTTCTGTTTCTTCTTTTCTATGCAGATTTACATTTCCATCTCTTTTTCTCTTTTTCAGAGCTAATTTCCTGCCCAACACACACACACACACACACACACACACACACACACACACACACCCTATTCTGGTAAATGCTATGAAGAAGGCCATATTGCTATTCAAAGCTACTCTAGGGACATTTGTCTCTATAAAAGAAGTCAGGTGATACTTTCCTAAGAAATGGGACTTGTAGATATGTAGATATGTACCAGAGAGTCCACCTGTAAAGACTTTTTCAATAAAAAGATTAAAAGAAGTGATATTGATTATTAAATTCAGCAAAACAAAAATTATGTATGGCTTTGACCAGTAGGTTTACAATAGAATGAGGAGAAGCACACATGATTTTTGAAATAAAAAATGATAAACATGTAGGAATTTAAAGTTCATATATTTATATAGCTCCTAATAGGATTTTTGCTGTGGAAGGGCTAATGAAGATTTGAGTGACTGGATGGAAGAATACATAGGATCAAGGAATGAGTTTTTCTTTTGTCTTATCAGTGTGCTTTCAAGTAGGTAATTACTAAAGCATGTTCATTTGGTGAAAGGAATGATAAAATATAAAGGGAGAAAATTGTGACACCAGTAAGCAACAGAATTTTGTGGGTTTAAGAATAGTGAATGGAGGAGTTCCTGTCATGGCTCAGTGGTTAACGAATCCGACTAGGAACCATGAGGTTGCAGGTTCAATCCCTGGCCTTGCTCAGTGCGTTAAGGATCCGGCGTTGCCGTGAGCTTGGTGTAGGTCGAAGACGCGGCTCGAATCCTGCGTTGCTGTGGCTGTGGCTGTGGCTGTGGTGTAGACTGGTGGCTACAGCTCCAATTAGACCGCTAGCCTGGGAACCTCCATATGCCTTGGGTGCGGTCCTAGAAAAAGATGAAAAAAAAAAAAGAATAGTGAATGAAGTTTGATTAGAAAGAAGTGGAAAGGTTGATGTGGCAAAGAATTCCTTTACTAAAATTGTAAGATTGTATATGGCTACAGTTGCAGATAGAAGTATTTGATGGCAGAAAGAATAAATGGAGGATGTGCTTTTCATTTGATGGATTTATTTGCTTAAGGAAACATGATTTAATACCCTCTAGTAGGAATGAAGGCTGTTGGAAGACTGAGGAGAGAAAAGCAGTAAAACAAAATTATTGCAAGGAAGTTAATACTATTGAGAGGCAGTTTGGATGCAGGTGAAGAGCAGTCGGAACCTTAAAGTTAATCAATTTTGGAATATTCCAGGTGACCTCACTGAGAAAGATAAAGGAAGGGGAATTAAATCTGTAAGCTACAAAGCATTTTCATTTATTGAAAAAGTAATCTAAGCATGGTAAGAAAAGAATTAAAGGCATGACAGCAATAATAGAGAATTTAAAGAGCTATTGTGTTAGTATATCACTGAGATACCAGATTGAGTGAAAGATTTTTGACTGGAGATCCTAGAATAACTAACATAGGATGATTCAGGTTGATTGTCAAAGAGTGGATGGTTTGAAATAAATGCAGTGAAGGGAATGTAATACAAAATCTAATTAAAGCCAATATTTTAAACACTTCATTGCGTTCAAAATAGGTTTTAGATATAGACTAAACTTATCTTTGCCTACAACTAACTTCCTATTTTGTTAGAGAAAGAAATGATTGCACAGAATTCCCCTATTAAATCCTACTTAAAGCTGCAACAATTTGCAGCTTTAAGCTTAAATATTTTGTGTTCCTTTGTTTGTTTTAGCTGCAGTGTGCAGTGCCTTGTTTTGGGATCTCAGTTCCAAGACCAGGAATTGAATACGTGCCACAGAGGCGAAAGTGCCAAGTCTTAACCACTAGGCCACCAAGGAACTCCCAAGTTTAAATGTTTCTGACATGCAAAAATTAACCAAACAACCAAAGAAGAGGTTATGGATCCTGGTTTGGTGCCCTCTCCACACCCTATCTTTACCTTAAAGTACTATATATTACCTAAAATTCCGGTCGTCACTCTTACATGTCTCTGCCTTTGAGTTTCTTTCACTACCTTATAAGTGTGCTTGGAGTATTTAGCATGGTAGAGAGAACAAAATATGCTAAAAATCGTTTTTTTTTTTTTTTTTGAGAAACACATGTTGTTTTAACTTGCTAAATGGAAAACATCTTACCTTTCTCTTGACTTGCTATGTAACATAGGTTTATACACAGAGTAATGAGAAATTTCACTGGTAAACCAAATTTGAGAGACTTCTTGATCCTCTTATCTTTGTTAGAAATAAATGAATTACAAAGTGAGTTTTCTAAGAATTCATTATTGTTTAACAGTTTAAAAAATATCATGTTTGCTATTGGCCCAAGGGAAAACAGTTGACAGGACTACTGTTTAAGGTATTACTTTAATTCACTAGAACATAAACTGGAGATAGGTGATTCCAAATATGTCTGAAATTATAGTGTTTTATGTCATCAAAGACATGTCCTAAGTTAGGCACCTAGGAAATGATTTTCTCTTTCTATTTATATACATGTATATACATACACACACCTATATGTGTATATAAATAGGGAAAATCCTCCATATGGGTCATGAAGATTTTGATAATAAGTTAACATATATGTTCAACTGTGGGGGATCAAATATCTGTATAGCACAGATGAAAAATTTAAATTTTCCTATTTAAAAAGTCATATTTAGACAACATATAAATTGTTGATTTCTGTTTTTAGCAGGCTTTAAAAACAAGTTAATTTTCTTTATGCATATTTCTGTCTTAACTGGTGTTAACATGACACACGTTTTAAGCAAATATATCAGTTATCATTTTTTCTATCTAATTTATAAAAATCCATCCATGCACCATGAGAGGCCAAGAATTAAAGGATATATAAGAAACTTCCTTAAAAATGATCCGTTTTTAATCCTATGTAATGCAATATGTAGATTCATGTTGGTTTCTTTATGGAATTTTTGAAAAATAAATGTATTTTCTAGGTATGTTCTTAGAATATACATCTCCTCTTTGTAGAAGAAAAAATGATATTTAGAACTACTAGCATTTATTTTTAATAAGCTAGGCTATTACCAAATAACCTGGGATTCATACTTAAAATACAGGGCCAATGTATTCCAAGCACATATGGAATTTATGGAATATTATATGCACATTTTCCTAGTCTCCATATATTCTAATGCATGAAGACCCAAGAAGAATATAGGCATATATTTTGTAAATTTTCTAACTCTTGTCACCTCCTGGCCCTCTTATATTTTGTAACCTTTTTTCAAATAAGAGATATATTCAGGGCAAGTGTCATACAATCTAAGTAGTTTAATCAGCCTTTCCCAATACACAACCAAGCTCAAATTTTTATTTGATTATTTGCATTATTTTTATGCTTTAATGGCTCTGGAAAAACTGAAAGAAAAAATAGAGATTCAAACCAATTTTATAGGCTGTCTTAACTCACACAGAGAGTATAATTGAATGTTTTAAGACCTTTTGTAATCTGGATAGATAAAATATTATAATCTGGTTGATTTAGCTATATTTAAAGAAAGTCATTTGCTCTCTTATCAGATAGATAAGAAATTAAGCCATGTCCACATAAATGAAGCAGTGCCTCACTATATTAAATGGATGATATAATTAACACCCTAACTTCAAGGAGGGTAATAGCGAAGAATCAAAAGCAGTGGTGATGCCATTCCACTCCTTATGATGTTATGTATCATGTATCTAATTTTGTTAAGAAATATTCAAAATAATATGGATAAAATACAAAACTGAAATTTGTGAATAATATATGCTACCACTGAATTTTTTTAAGTTGTGTAGTAATATCCTAGCACAGATAAAGAATTCAGATATTTTTGTGTTTTCAGGATCTTCTTAATATCAATAAATACTTAAAGGTCTCTAATATGAAAATGTGATCTAAAAGATATAAGGCAGTTCAACTGCAGAAAAAAGTAAATATATAAAAATACAGTTGAACAAAGAAGGCAGCACGTGCTAGATAATATATGAATTAAATGGACATATTATGCCTCAGGAGTCCAGAGCTGTCAATCTCCATTTCTGCTACCATTTTTTCCAGTCCTTTTCTTGCATCTAACACCACATGTATTTAACTGTTTATACTCCTTTCTCCACTAAACTGTCAGATCTTCTATTTTGTTTGTTTTATCTTGCATATGGCTTACCTTTGTATCTACAGTGACTAGTTAAATTCACAGTACCTAATATTTTTTCAATTAATTTGTGTAGAAGACATCAATTCAAAAGTGAGAACTGGAGAAGTTCAAATAAATTTAAGAGGCACAATAGTTTACGACTTTTAAAAAGAAGAGAGATGGAGCACATTTGCGGCCCATAGAGATATCTGTGTAGGGCATGGAATGACAGGTGGCTAGGAAGGCAAATACATCAGTTGGATTAAAGGTGAGATTCATGTATCCATCACTGGGCTATAAACTGGAAATGACATGTTAAACCAGTGTAGATCACTGTGAATCTAGGTTATGGAGTTTGGATTATATCCAGCAATAATAAATATACAAATAGAGGAAAATATATCTGGCATTAGTAATACAGTGTTTCCAATGTGAAATATTTTATTAAGGATACATTTACAACAAAATATTCAAATTTGAATTATGTTCTAAGTAAATAATTGGGAGTGCAGTGATTTGTCATAGCTGAGCTTATAACTGAGCTAGTTTTGTTTACTTCTTGTTTTATTTATTTAATTTTTAAAATTTAACTTCCTGGCTAGGCATTCTATTTAGATTTGCTTATACAGCTGACTACCACTGTGAATAACTTCCAGAATGGGAAATTAGCTTGGCTAATTTAACCACCAGGATTCTAGTCTAATCCTGTTGATGTATTCCTGATAATTAGCAATCTGTGAGCAGCTGCATTGTCCAATATCCAATATATAGCACAAGGAAAATGATCATTTGTACATTGTGGGTTTCATGGACTAAATGAAAGAGCACTTTTTTTATTAATAGCTGTACTTTTCATAAATTTTATGAGTTAATAGGGTTCAATTAATGTTGCCAAGTAGTGTGCTTCATACATATGTCTCTGGGGTTCGGGGAAGTTGAGAAGAATATATAATGAATGGTTGAGCAGTTATATTGGTATCCCAGCAATTAGAGAACAAGTAATTAATGTGCATCTGTGTTAGGCTCCTGGGTACTGTCAACGACCCTGTAGTGTGCAAAAAAAAAGAGAAATTACGTGCTTGGCAAGGGAATACAGCTTTTCTCTTTTTCTTAAATTTTAGATCTACATCTGTGTTTAATTAGGAGAAGAAATGAATTCCCATTAACACCATTAGGAAATACACTATGATTGGTTAAAACCTACATAGACCATGAAACTGGTCTTCAATCTCAGAAGAATTATTTTTTAATAAAAAGGAATGCTCAGTAGTCCCCACCTGGTTCTCTGTAGGAAGCCTCTGCTTTTCACTTTTGACTGTGTTCTAAAACTATGGGTGATCTAAGCAAAAATCTATTGAGTAAAAATGACTCACCATAACTACAAGTGAATTTTTTTCAAGCTGTAAGGAATGAGATGCAATAGCATCATCTTGTAATAGGCTCAGTATACAAAAATGTCACAATATTAATGACAGTATAAAATAGTTTACTAAAAGAAAATAGTTACGGATGTTACAGATGACTAGTTGTGCTGACGTTTTCATTTCCAGAGAGATTCAAATTAAATTGCTTTTATCTCCTGAAGCAAAATAACATTTCATATTCCACACAATAATAAAATATATCCTTAGGGCAAGTAGTATGCCTGTGCTTTTAAAATGAAACAAGCATAATTTAATTAGTATGCAAGAACATAGGCTGAGATTTTAAGAGAAAGATGATTCTTCTGTGTGATTTTGTTCCATGGTCCTTTACAATTCTGCTTTTTGAGAGATTACTGTGTGGCTACATTTGTAATTAAACATTGCCTTTACTTAAAGTTTTGGTAATATTCTGCCAAATATCCTACTGAGATATTAACTTGAAATTAAGATATTCCCTCTCTATATATAATTATGCTAGAAACTTGCTATGCACTATTGACTATTAAGTTGGAATTTTGGAGAAAAGTTCAGTATTGAACATCAACCAACAAATTATATAAGCAGGTTAATGGTGGTTAATTTCCCCCACAGGAAAACTCAATATTTGCATTCAGATGTTAGCTTTAAAGCAAGACACAGATTATTTACTATATCTTATTTAAACTATTATTTTTAAGGAACATATCTCATAAATTTGAATCATTTCTCCAAAAATATTACTAAAGTAGAACGATACATAATCAAATACATTATTGTAAATTAAGATAATTTAAAATTATAATCTTTATTTTCTTCTTAGTCTAATATTTGATAATTCACTTAAGACTTGAAAAGGATTTTTTTAATTGAAATGTTTAAATGACAGTTGCATTTTAGTTTTCTAAATTATTTAATTATCATACTTTATAAGCTCTGGAGTCAACAGGTCCAAGAAAAAAACGTTGTCTCTTTGATTAGCAGATGATAAGATCTTTATTAAGCCACTTAGATTCTATCATTTTCCTTTCTTATGTAGAGAAACTAAAAGTAATAATAATATCTACATGACGGGGGTCATTACAGTGTGGAGTGATGATGGATATGTACAGTGATGATGATGTGATAATAACAATGACTAGTGTTGGTAAAGATTATTACATGATGGGTTGATTGCAAGTAAAGATTGACAACGGCCTTAATTTTTTTGCTGCTCTTCCCCTTGACAAGTAAAGATGAATACTTACATGTAGACTGGCCTTTATAAATTGTCTGACCAATGAAATACGGCAAAGGCAGAGTTCTGAGACTACTGAGGTAGGGTCGTAGGAAGACTTTCAGCTTCCAATAGGCCTCTTGGAAGGGTACTCACTCTCAAAAGTTTCCCTTCTGAAGTCCCTCTGCCCTTCCCATGCCACATGGAGAAACTATATGTGGTCACTCTGTTGAGGAACCACAAGTGAACCTTAAATGACAGTCAGCACCAACTACTGGGCCTATGTGTGGTCATTTTGTAATCTAGCCCATTCAGGCCTTCATATGACTGCAGTCCCACTTGATACTTGACCATATCTGCATAAGTGAGTCCACATGATAACCTCCAGCTGATCCTATTTGATAAATAGGCAAACAAGGGATGATAATGATTTGTCATTTTAAGATTTACACAGCAACATCTAACTTAACAAGAATATCATTCGGTAAGGATTTTAGTATGCCATTTTGCTTATTATGAAATCAAGTCTTAATAACATCAGTAATTTGTCTCAGGTTACATAATAAAAAGTAAACTAACTTTTAGCATTTAATAAATCTGCAATACTGTTCAATGCATTTTGCATATCTTTGTGTGTGTGTGTGGGTGTATGCTTTTTGTGTGTGCTTGTTATCATTTATTTACATATATATTTTTTCTACTGTACAGATGGTGACGCAGTTACACTTACATGTGTACATTCTTTTTTCTCGCATTACATGTTCCATCATAAGTGACTAGACAGAGTTCCCACTGCTCCACAGCAGGATCCCATTGCTAATCCATCCTGAAGGCAACATTCTGCATCTATTTACCCCAAGCTCCCAGTCCCTCCCAGTCCCTCCCCTCCCCCTTGGCAATCACAAGTCTATTCTCCAAGACCATGATTTTCTTTTCTGTGGAAAGGTTCCTTGTGCCATATATTATATTCCAGATATAAGTGATATCATATGGTATTTGTCTTCCAAAAATTTATGTGGAACCACAAAAGACCCAGAATTGCCAAAGCAATTCCAAAGCACAAAAACCAAGCAGGAGGCCTCATTCTCCCAGACGTCAGGCAGTTTTACAAAGCCACAGTCATCAAGACAGTGTGGTACTGGTACCAAAACAGACAGGCCAATGGAACAGAATAGAGGACCCAGAAATAAACCCAAACATCTATGATCAATTAATCTTTGCAAAGGAGGCAAGAATATAAAATGGGAAAAAGACTCTTTTCAGCAAATATTGCTGTAAAACCTGGACAGCTGCATGCAAATCAATGAAACTAGAACACACCCTCATACCATACACCAAAAAAAATTCCAAATGGCTGAAAGACTTAAATATAAGACAAGACACCATCAAACTCCTGGAAGAGAACGTAGGCAAAACATTCTCTGACATTTTGCATATCTTAACTCATTCAATTGCCATAAGGTTAGTTCTTTTACTTTCATTATCTACTTTATTTTCTAGATAAGGAAATTGGGATGCAGTAAGTTTAAGTAACTTGGCCAGGAAATGATAGAACTGAAATGTTAATCTAGGCCGACTAGTGTAAAATGCTCATTACAACTACTGCACTTTCTCTCAAATATTTGAGGTTGAATTTAAACTCATGTGATTGATTTGAAACCCCAATAAATGTTTTGTTTATCTCTTGCTTTCCCTATCTCTCATATACCTTCTAGATTACAGTCCATGTTAGCTTATCCTGATGAACCCTGTGTAGGTCTGACCCTACAACCTCAGCCACTCCTTGGGTTTATTTTTTTGTTTTTTAGGGTTTTATTATTTTTTTTTTTTACTTTTAATTCCTCTGTTAGACTATAAGATCCACAAGCATAAAAGCTATATCTCACTTGGTCACTTTTCAGTCTCTAGAGCCTAACAATTGCCTGGCACAGACAAGGTGTTCAGTAGGAATTATTGGAATGAATGACCAATAGGAGATCTTGTATACCCTGAAAGATGTTGAACATATGAATATTGCGCTATCCTCAAAGGGTCAAACTGGCATCCAGATCAGCTTTTCCAGTCCCTACCCTGGCTTCCTTAAATGTCTCCTTCTCTGCTCCTCCAGCAATCCTAAATAAGAAAGCCCCAGGGAAAACATTACTGCATTATTATCAACCTAATAAAAGAGTCCATTCTCATTATATGAAAAAAAATTTACTTGAAAATGATGATAATGGCCAATAGCCATCAGAGGCAGTTCAAATTATTTTTTGTGTACAGATAAAAAAACAAACCACAATTGCCACACAGATGGCTTGATGAGACAAGGCTTCATTAATTCAGTTTAGAGCATTATTGACAGAGGTTTCTTTGTTTCTCTTTTAATTTGGATATATGCACTTTTTGTATTGAAAACAAGAAGTTACTTTACTATAAATAGCAATCATCCCTAAACCCTTAACTTTCCATATAAGGTTTTTTTTTTTTTTTTTTTTTTTGCTTTTCAGGACCGCACCTGTGGCATATGGAAGTTCTCAGGCTAGGGGTTGAATCTGAGTTGCAACTGCTGGCCTACACCACAGCTTCAACAATGCCAGATCCTAGCCATGTCTATGACCTACACCACAGGTCACGGCAACACTGGATCCTTAACCCAATGAGCAAGGCCAGGGATCTAACCTGCATCCTCATGGACACTAGTCAGATTTGTAACCTGCTGAGCCACAATGGGAACTGCCCATCTAAGGTATTTAAATCTAAATAAATTGAGAAAAGTTAAATTATTAAACTATCCCCCTTCCAAACAAAACACAACTATTTCCAAGCAAATATGACCTGTATGCCAGTTTTGAGTTGTTATTCAGAGCCCCAGCAACCAAGGTCTGCCAATTCATTATTTTCTCTCTTATGCCCATAGATACAGTTTTGTCTTTCAATAGATATATATTTTCATTGTAAAATTATTACACAAAATTTAAAAGGCTCAGGCATTGCAATTAAGTAAGTCTGTGCACTTGGCTTCAAATCAATGGATATGTAAGTTAATAATAAAATTACTATAATAAATAAAATTTGTAGGTGACATCATAGTATGGCATCATTCCAAAATTTGGTTTGATGAAGGTCAGCATTATAACGAAATTGAAAATTTTCATTTTTTTCAACAATGCTTTATGGATGAGAAAAGTCAGTACTAGCTCTAAATCTGCTTTGCTACTGCTAGAACATGTGAAATCTACAGGAGTCAGTGTGCGTGTGTGTGTGTGTGTGTGTGTGTGTGTGTGTGTGTGTGTGGTGGGTGTGTGTGTGGGTGGGTGTGTGAGAGAGAGAGAGAGAGAGAGAAAGAGAGAGGGAAATTAAGAGAGTAAAATATAGTGAACATTTCTAAAAGAACTTCATTGTGCTGAAAGATCCTTAATTTCTATCTTCAATGAGTTTTAAAATCCCCTGCTCAGGATGACATAGAAGCAAAAAAGTAAGTTATGAGGCATTCTTTTACAGGAAATTCCATGATAATTAGAGGGATATATGATTTTGTCAATATACTGATGTATTTCCATTTTAGAATAACTTGGCCATCATATTTTACATATTTGTTTGAAAATAGCTGTTTCTCTCAGGAATGTGTTTTATTTTTAGTCACAAGAACCTGTTTGTTTTTCATTTCAAATAATTTTGAAGATCACAATTAGATTTTATATTTATTAATTAGAGCAGCAATTTTAAAAGGTTGAGAAAGACCATTTTGAAAAACTCAACCACAAGGGAAATTTCATGCCAGCTATCATATTTTAATTTAGTACTTGACCATGTGCCCAGAAATAATGTAGTCAAATGCAGTGTCTGATGAAGACAATAGGAAATCAAAAAAACTATTCATTCAATCAGTTTGTATTTTCTAAGCAATGTCTACCAGTGACTAAGTAGAGAAAAAAAATGCCCAAGTATATCAGAAGGCTAGAGACCTTGATTTTCACCTACTCTGCTGTAACCCCCCACCCCAAACTCTGTCATGTGTTCTGTTTCTCACAATTTAGGATCTATTCCTCTCTTCCATTGTGTTCTACTTTTTACCCTCAAGTTAGAGTTCCCTGTAACATCATTATTCTTAAAATAAAGAAACTGTTTTTTTTTATTTATTCTTTGCATGATGTACATATCTTCTCATTGCCCTATTTAACCTTTGAGCTATGTAGTCGATCCAAGATCATTATATACTCAGTTCAATGTCCGACCCCTTAAGAAAAATTCTCAAAATGTTAAGTTCATTTACATCGTTAAAGTGAAGAATACTTCCTGGCAACAACTTTAACATCCTTTTTTTCTCTCCCACTTACTTTCTTCATTTAGATGTTCTAAAAGTCTTACCAATTCCTGTCTCCCAAAGTCGTGCACCATCTATAGCACTGGTTTGTTTTTTGTTTTTTCCTCTAACATTACCATCTATTTCTATACCTTTCTCTATCTTTTATAGATAGGTTTACCAGGATGCAAAGAAGCAATCTGACAGGGTGTGAAAAGAAATAAACTGAACAAGCAAATTCAGAGTCCTGTTTACTGGAAAGAAGAGCCCAGGGTTCATGCCCTCCCAACCTGTGATGGTGCTTTTATCTCCTAGATTGAAGAGCACTGGTCTCCTCAAATTATCACTTCGGTATATGTATGTAGATTCCATTCCTGGCCTCGCTCAGTGGCTTAAGGATCCAGCGTGCAGACACGGCTCCAATCCAGCATTGCCAGCCTAGCTGGCATGGGCCAGTGGCTACAGCTCAGGTTCGACCCCTAGCCTGCGAACCTCTATATACCACAAGTGCGGCCCTAAAAGGACAAAAAAAAAAGAAAAGAAAAGAAAAGAAAATAGTTCTGAGTGTTTTTTTTTTTTTTTGTCTCTTTGCCATTTCTTGGGCCTCTCCCGCATCATATAGAGGTTCCCAGGCTAGGGGTCTAATCGGAGCTGAAGCCGCTGGCCTACACACCAGGGCCATAGCAACTGAGCCGCGTCTACAACCTACACCACAGCTCACAGCAACGCCAGATCGTTAACCCACTGAGCAAGGGCAGGGATCAAACCCGCAACCTCATGGTTCCTAGTCGGATTCGTTAACCACTGCGCCACGACGGGAACTCCCAGTTCTGAGTGTTTATAGAAAAGTTTCTCTAATGCAACCTGATTATCACTTAGCTATTAATATACCATATATATTTCTTTATATCTGTTTTTAAGGTGTTTTTTTTTAAGCAGACTATTACAAAAACATTTATAAGTTAAACACGACCCTTCATAATAACATGTTTTTGGAAAGTTTGATTTTGGTGTTGATATTTTCACCATGAATTTAGTCAGATGTGAGATCTTCCCAAATGTTTCATTAACCTGTCAGTGATTAAATTTTTTTTCCCCAAGGAAATGAACATGTTTATCACGTTTGTAATGATTAGTAGCTAAAGGCAAAAGTCACTGAATCAGGGCATTCATGTTATTTTTGTTTAAATAGTAAATTCCTACCTAGGTAGAATTCTTAATACAAATTACTAAAACAAAGGAAAAAAAAGAACTAAGTATCTTTCTCTTTCCTGTTGCTTCCAGAAGGTTAGAGATTAAAAATAAAACTCGCTTCTTAATACATTAAAATGCATAAACTTGCTAAGATAAAATTATATTGGATGTTGACTAACAAGAAATGTTATTTAGGTACTACTTACTCTGTTTTATGAACATGATATTTTACAGATGATTGCCATAATAAGATTAGTTAATACATCCATTAAGTCACATACATCAGGTCACTTAATTACTTTTTTTTTTTTGGTAGTAAAAACATTTAAGATCTTACCCTTTAGCAACTTTTAAGTAGATTTTACAATATTGTTAACTATAGTCACCATGCTGTACATTAGATTTCCTAGAACTTACTCATTCTATAACTGGAAAAAATGTACCCTTTGACGAACCTCTACCCTCTCCCCCTAAACCCTTAGCCCTGACAACCACCTTTCTACTCTATTTCTGTGAGTTGGCTTTTTCAGATTTTACATACAGTGAGATCATGCAGTAATTGTCTTTCTCTGTCCGACTTGTTTTGTTAGCATGATTCCTTCAAGGTCTATTCACATTATTGCAAATGGCAGGATTTCCTTTTGTCTCATGGCTGAATAATAGTATATATTATTATATAATGGTATATAATAATACAGATATCTCACTTTTTCTTTATCCATTCATCTACTGATGGACCCTTCGGTTATTTTGATGGCTCAGATGTGAATAATGCTGCAGTGAACATGGGGGTACAAATATCTCTTCAAAGCAGTGACTTTAACTACTTTGGATATAAACCCAGAAGTAGGAGTGCTGGGTCAGATGGCAGTTCTATTTTTAACTTCCAAAGGAACCTCCATATTATTTGGACTAGTGGCTATACAAATTTACATTCCCACCAATAATGCTCAAGGTTTCCCTTTTATCTGCATCCTCATCAACACTTGTGATCTCTTGTCTTATTTATAAGGACAGATACAAGACATAATGTATTATTTATTCTGACAAATGTGAGGTGACATTTCACTGTGGTTTTGATTGCATTTCATTTCCCTGATAATGAGTGATGGTGAGCACCTTTTTCATTTACCTATTGGCTATTGTATGTACTCCTTTGAAAACTATCTGCTCATAGACATTAAATCAATAATCAAAAATTTCCCCTCTAGGAGTTCCCGTCGTGGCGCAGTGGTTAACGAATCTGACTAGGAACCATGAGGTTGCGGGTTCGGTCCCTGCCCTTGCTCAGTGGGTTAACGATCTGGCGTTGCCGTGAGCTGTGGTGTAGGTTGCAGACGCGGCTCGGATCCCACGTTGCTGTGGCTCTGGCGTAGGCCGGTGGCTACAGCTCCGATTCAACCCCTAGCCTGGGAACCTCCATATGCCACCAGAGCGGCCCAAGAAATAGCAACAACAACAACAACAACAACAAAAGACAAAAAAAAAATTTCCCCTCTAAAAAAATAAATAAATAAAATACGAGGATCAGATGCCTTCACCAGGGAATTTTACCAAATATTTAAAGAAATATTAGTGCCAATCTTTCTCAAACTTTTCAAAAAAAAAAAAAAAAAAAACTGAAGATGAGGGACCACTCCCAAACTCACATGATGAGGCCAGAATTACCCTGACACCAAAGTCAGATAAGAATGACACAAGAGGAGTTCCCGTCGTGGCGCAGTGGTTAATGAATCCAACTAGGAACCATGAGGTTGAGGGTTCAATCCCTGGCCTCGCTCAGTGGGTTAAGGATCTGGTGTTGCCATGAGCTATGGTGTGAGTTGCAGACGGGGCTCGGATCCTGCATTGCTGTGGCTCTGGTGTAGGCCGGCGCCTACAGCTCCGATTCAACCCCAAGCCTGGGAACCTCCATATGCTGTGGGAGTGGCCCGAAGAAATAGCAAAAAGACAAAAAAAAAATGATGCAAGAAAAGAAAGCATCAGGCAAGCATTGCTGATGACTATAGACATAAACATTCTCAACAAAATACTAGCAAACAAAATTCAACAAGACTTTTAATGATTATATGCATTGTCAGGTAGCTTAATAATGAACAAAGTTTCTCCTCTAAGATCAGGAGTAAGACTAGAGTGCCCACTCTCATTGCCCCTACTCAACATAGTACTGCACTTTCTAGCTAGAGTAATCAGGCAATAAAAATAAATAAAGAACATCCATACTGAACAGGAAGAAGAAAAATAATCTCTATCTCCAGATGTTATGATCTTATATGTAGACAATTATAGACTCCACCGAAAAAACTGCTAGAACTAACAAATTCAGTAGAACTGCAGGCTACAATATAAATATACCAAAATTTATAGACCAACAACAAACTATGTGAGAAATAAAGAAAATCCTATTGCCAATAGCAACATAAAGAATAAAATACCTAGGATTAAATTCAACCAATGAGATCAAAGACCTATATACTTAAAACTATAAGATGTTAATAAGAGAAACTAAAAAATACTTAGATATTCCATGTTCATTGAGTAGAAGAATCAATATTATTAAAATGTCCATAATACCCAGAGCTGTCTAAGATTCAATGCAACCTCTATCAAAAGTCCACTGGCCGTGAGTTCCCATCGTGGTACAGTGGGAACGAATCCCACTAGGAACATGAGATTGCAGGTTCGATGCCTGGCCTCACTCATTAGGTTAAAGATCTGGCATTGCCATGAACTGTGGTATAGGTCGCAGATGTGTCTCGGATCTGTCATGGCTGTGACCGTGGCATAGGCCTGCAGCTACAGCTCCGATTAGACCCCTAGCCTGGGAACACCATATGCGGCCCTAAAAAGATAAAAAACAACAACAACAACAACAAAAAGATAAAGTCCACTGGCATTCTTCACAGAAATAGAGAAGAAAATCCTAAAACTTATACAGAACTACAAAAGACCTTCAAGAGCCAAAGCAATCCTAAGGAAGAAGGACAAAACTGCAGTCATCACAGTTTCCTGATTTCAGATTAGGAAACAGACACATAGACCAATGGAACAGAATGCAGATCCCAGAAATTAATCTCCATGTATAGCCACTTAATGTTTGACAAGGCAACCTTGAATACTCAATGGAGAAAGTATAATTTCTTCAATAAAAGGTGTATGGAAACTGGATAGTTACTTACAAGAGTGGAATTGTACTCCTAGTGCCAATCATGAAAAGTAACTTGAAATAGGTGAACAATTTCAACATGAGCCCTGAAACCATAAAATTCCTAGAAGAAAATGTAGGGAAGAAACTGCTTGACTTTGGTCTTGGCAAAGATTTTCTTGGCTAGGACACCAGAAGTATGCAGTCTTTTGCATTTGGAGTAGATAGGCAATGAGATCCTGCTGTGTAGCACAGGGAACATATCCAGTCACTTGTGATGGAACATGATGGAGGATAATGGGGAGAAAAGAATGTATGTATATGTGTAACTGGTTCACTTTGCTATGCAGCAGAAATTGACAGAGCATTATAAATAAACTATAATCATTTTTAAAGTACAATAAAAACAAAAATAAACATCAAACTAAACAGCTTCTGTATATACAAAGAAACAATAGATAACATGAAAAAAACATCCTATAGAATGGGAAAAAAAAAAACTTGCAAACCATATGTCTCTGAAGAAAGTACTTTCTGATAAGATGACATCTGAGCAGAGATCTTCAGAATGGCAAGAAATCAGCTAAGAGGAGGTTTAGAGAAAGAATGGACCAGGCAGATAGAAAAACTAAATGCCAAAGCTCTGGAACAGCATGCCTTACTTTGAGGTAATAATGCATGTCATTTTGGTGAGAGGAGTGAGCATGGTATAGCATTTGAAGTTAGAGTCATACCTTGGAGATAGTTGGGTAAAGCCTGGTCAAATATGGTAAGGGATTTTTTTTTTTTCTCTGATGAGATTTATTAGTGGAATTTAATGAGTAATTACATGGTTAGACCTACAGGTTAACAGTATCATTCAGGTTGCACTTTTGGAAAATGATTGGGAAGTGTAAAGAGGAAGCACGTAAACCTGAAAGAAGCCTGTTAACAAAAATTCGTGACTGAAGTGGTGGTATATTTGATGCTGGTATGGTTGGTGATGGCATGGTTAAAGTCTGGATTCCACAAGTGGAGCTGAAAAGATTTCTTGGCTGATTATATAAGTATTAAGTGAGAAACAGAAAAGTCAAAGATGACTCCAAGTCTTGTGGACTGAATGAATAAGAGCATGTGGTTGCCACTTAATGACAGGGGGTAACATTATAAGAGAGGACTTGGACTTTTAGATATGTCACGTTTGAGAAGCTTGGTAGATTCACAAGTGGAGATAGCAAATATTCTGTTTGATATAATTATAATGTTCACAGATATTGCAGCTAGAGATAAAGACGGTGGAGTCATCACAGTTAAAATAATATTTATAACAGTAGGAATGGAAAAAAAAATCATCCAGGAAGTGCATAAGAAAAGATGTACAACACCTGAGCCCAAGCCAGTCTAGCTACTTTAAAGGAGAAGATGAGAAAGAGCACTAGCAGGAGAGAGAATGAGAGGCAGTGAGGAAAGATAACTGAATTAGACAGAAAACTAGTGGCTCTAACTAGAGGAAAAGGAGGAAGAAGAGGGGAAGGATAAGTAAGAGGACAAAGGAAAACATCTCATGGAAGAGAAATCCAATGATTCATATAGTTAAATAAGATAAGGATTGAACATTGAATCAGCAAAGCACAAAGTAAGAACTTTCTGTGGGTTTTCAGTGAAATAAGGAGCTAAATTCTCAGCTGAAAATGTGGAAGAAGAAAGCGATGCTTAAGTTTTGAGGAGAGAAGAGAGAGAATTGATCCTTTAAAAATGAGGAAAGTGAATGATGCAAAGACAAAGTAGTGGCAGTGAAGGGCAGTTTTCTTTAGTGTTCTTAGCAGGACTGACTACTTCCTTCTAAGGCACTGGCCTCATGTTTTCATGAACATACTTAGCACTTTTATTAAAGTTATTTACTTCTCTGCTTCTTCTGCTAGACTGTAAGGTCTTCAAAAAAATCACCATTCAATAGCTTCCTAGCAAGCATGTGTTCCAAAGAACCACATTAAAGAATGTTTAGTGAAAAAAGAGGCCCAGATTTAAGTGGTAGCTTAAGGGCAGGCAAAGACTAAAGAAGAACTGTGAATTTTAGCATCCTCAAGTTCTAAATACCTTGAGAAGTGTCATCAAATATTGGAGAATTTGTACATGAATATTAGACAGCACAAGCTATAAATCTTAGTACAACTGTGGTTAAAAAAAAAGTTCATAATTATGTATTTAGAGTACAATAGATCTTAAAGGATCTAAATGAGAGCTAGGGTATAAGCAACATGGAAGATGCTTTATAATGAATTGACTACCTTTGATGTGATTTTCACCTCATTCTTCCCTAATTATTCCAAGAGTCTGAGTGGTCCTAAAGTGAAAGCAAACACGTCATCTGGTTAAGGTGACTCTTTCTGGTATAAGTTGCCACATGAAGCTGGCTTCTTGAATAATGTTTTCCTCACTGTCAAAAGCAAAGTGAGAGTACCCTAAGAAATACTGAAAAAACTTGGCATGATTAACATAAACATCTAAATATAAATTCATTCAAAGTAATTAAACACACTGTAGCTAGCCCAGGGCTAAGACTGGGAAATTATGAGAATGAAATTTTTCACTGATGAGGCTGTGCTAGATCCTATTTAGATATTTCCCTGAATTTACTTGGCATCAGTTTTTGCTTGATGCTACCAATGATCTGTCAGGATAATTATCTGGACCTAGAGAATTCTTATAGGCTACACAGACGGAGCTTTGTGAGGTTTATCACCAATATATGGTAGTTGCCTTCTCTTTGTGGCACTGTCTGGTGGTCCTCTATAGCACTTGAACCTTTTTCTTCATGTCACAACTGGCTGTGCCGTGGGACATGCTTCCTGCCCCTGATGTCTCTGAAACTGGAGATCCTAACGTATTCACTCATTGTATGTTTCAGAAAACTCATCCCACACCCATACCACAGTGAGACCTGCAAGACTGAAAGACAGAAAGGGTATGAGTATTGCTGGCACAAGCCTTAGAGATTGTCCCTGCTATCTTGAGATCTGGTTTCCCTGACAGCCATCCCCAAAACAGCAAAATGCCTGGAAGTGCCTGGATTGACACCCTGTAGAGTAAACTTTGACCAATGGGAGATGAAAGCAAATAAATAATTAGGTTTTCTGCTTTGAACGCAGTATTCCATGACAAAGTAGGTTATATTAGAAAGCATCTTGCAAAACAGAATAACCAGCTGCACTTGTAATTATTTCAGGTCAGTGATGCACTCTTATCCTTGCTTCCCTTCTTTCCTTGCCTCACCAGGACTACACTCCACGGTGAAATACATATTCATAAATTCCACTTAGATTCTATTTTCCCTGGAAATACTCTAAAATGAGATTTATTTATACATGCATTTAAATCATTCTTAGGATAAGATCTGTTTGTTAAGATATATATAAAGAATGTAATCAAATTTTATTGCATTTTTTCTTTATTAGGTCAAAATAAATCTTAATACTTTTCTTAAAAGTAAAGTTTAGGAAATACCTTATGGGATAAACAGATTGTTGTGGAAAGTGGTATTATTCTGATGAGATGCTTAATTCCCATAGGAGTTAGAAAAAGAATGAAATTCTAAAAGTAGGGCTAATAGGATTTTCTAAATGGTTGGATATGGAGCATGAGAAAAAGACAAGAGTCATAATACTCCAAGGAAAATTACAAAAATGTACTTGCTTTTCACTCAGAAAGGGAAAATGATGGATATTTTGGGTCGGGGATGGTGAAGAGATCAGGAGTCTCAGACATAGTAAGTTTTGTTTTTGTTTTTTTGTTTCTTTTGATTTTTATTTTTTATTACTTAATGAATTTATTACATTTATAGTTGTTCAATGATCATCACAATCCAATTTTATATGATTTTCATCCCACAACCCCAGCGCATCCCCCTAACCCCCAAACTGTCTCCTTTGGAAATCATAAGTTTTTCAAAGTCTGTGGGTCAGTATATGTTCTGCAAAGAAGTTCAGTCTGTCCTTTTTTTCAGATTCCACATGTCAGTGAAAGCATTGGATGTTGGTGTCTCATTGTATGGCTGACTTCACTTAGCATGATAATTTCTAGGTCCATTCATGTTGCTAAGAATGCTGGTATTTCATTCCTTTTAATGGCTGAGTAATATTCCATTGTATATATGTACCACATCTTCTTGAGCCACTCCTCTGTCGATGGACATTTAGGTTGTTTCCATGTCTTGGCTATTGCAAATAGTGCTGCAATGAATATTGGAGTACATGTGTCTTTGTGAGTCATGGTTTTCTCTGGACAGATGCCCAGGGGTGGGATTGCTGGCTCAAATGGGAATTTTATTTTTAGTTTTCTAAGGAATCTCCATACTGCTTTCCACAGTGGTTGCACCAATTTACAATCCCACTGACAGTGTACTAGGGTTCCTTTTTCTCCACACCCTCTCCAGCACTTACTGTTTGTAGACTTTTTGATGATGGCCATTCTGGCTGGTGTAAGGTGGTACCTCAGAGTGGTTTTGATTTGCATTTCTCTAATAATGAGTGAGGTCAATCTTTCATGTGTTTTTTGGCCATCTGTATGTCTTCTTTGGAGAACTGTCTCTTTAGATCTTCTGCCCATTTTTGGATGGGGTTGTTTGTTTTTTTGGTATGGCACTGCAGAAGATGTTTATAAATTTTGGAGATTAATCCCTTGTCAGTTGATTCATTTGCAAAGATTTTCTCCCATTCTGTGGGTTGTCTTTTCATTTTGTTTAGGGTTTCCTCTGCTGTGCAGAAAATTTTAAGTTTAATTAGGTCCCATTTGTTTATTTTTGTTTTTACTATCATTACTCTAAGAGGTGGATCTGAGAAGATGTTGCTGTCATTTATGTCAGAGAGTGTTTGGCCTATGTTTTCCTCTAAGAGTTTTATAATGTCTGGTCTTATATCTAGATCTTTAATCCATTTGGAGTTTATTTTTGTGTATGGTATTAGGGAGTGTTCTAATTTCATTCTTTGCCATGTGACTGTCCAGTTTTCCCAGCACCACTTATTGAACAGGCTGTCTTTTTTCCATTGTATATTCTTGCCTCCTTTGTCATAGATTAGTTGGCTGTAGGTGCGTGGGTTTAATTCTGGACTTTCTCTCCTGTTCCACTGATCTATATTTGTCTTTGTGCCAGTAGTATATGGTTTTGATGACTGCTGCTTTGTAGTATAGTCTGAAGTCCGGGAGCCTGATTCCTCCAGCTCCATTTTTCTTTTTCAGGATGTCTTTGGCTATTCTGGGTCTTTTGTGCTTCCAAACAAACGTTAACATATTTTGTTCGAGTTCTGTGAAAAATGTCCTTGGTAATTTGATAGGGATTGCATTGAATCTGTAGATTGCCTTAGGTAGTATAGTCATTTTGATAATATTGACTCTTCCAATCCACAAGCATGGTATATCTTTCCATCTATTTGTGTCCTCTTTGATTTCTTTCATCAGTGTCTTATAGTTTTCAGAGTACAGGTCTTTTGTCTCTTTAGGTAGGTTTACTCCTAGGTATTTTATTCTTTTGGATGCAATGGTAAACGGGATTGCTTCCCTAATTTATCTTTCTGATCTTTCATTGTTAGTATATAGAAATGCTGTCAATTTCTGTGTATTAATTTTGTATCCTGTGACTTTGCCAAATTCATTGATGAGCTCTAACAGTTTTCTGGTAGAGTCTTTAGGATTCTCTAGGTATAGAATCATGTCATCTGCAAAGAGTGATAGTTTTACTTCTTCCTTTCCAATTTGGATTCCTTTTATTTCTTTTACTTCTCTGATTGCTGTGGCTAGGACTTCCAAAACTATGTTGAAGAGTAGTGGCAAGAGCGGACATCCTTGTCTTGTTCCTGATCTCAGCAGGAATGTTTTCAGCTTTTCACCATTGAGAATGATGTTCGCTGTGGGTTTGTCGTATATGGCCTTTATTATGTTGAGGTAAGTTCCCTCTATGCCCACTTTCTGAACGGTTTTTATCAGAAATGGGTGTTGGATTTTGTCAAAGGCTTTTTCTGCATCTATTGAGAGGATCCTATGGTTTTTATTCTTCAGTTTGTTAATGTGGTGTATCACAGTGATGGATTTGCAGATATTGAAGAATGCTTCCATCCTTGGGATAAATCCCACTTGATCATGATGTACAATCCTTTTAATGTATTGTTGGATGTGGTTTGCTAGTATTTTGTTGAGGATTTTTGTGTCTATGTTCATCAGTGAAATTGGCCCATAATTTTCTTTTTTTGTGGTATCTTTGTCTGGTTTTGGTATCAGGGTGATGGTGGCCTCATAGATTGAGTTTGGGAGTATCCCTTCCTCTGCAATTTTTTGGAATAGTTTCAGAAGGAGAGGTGTTAGCTCTTCTCTAAATGTTTGATAGAATTTGCCTGTGAAGCCATCTGGTCCTGGACTTTTGTTTGTTGGAAGTTTTTTAATCACAGTTTCAATTTCAGTTCTTGTGATAAGTCCATTCATCTTTTCTATTTCATCTTGGTTTAGTCTTAGAAGATTGTACTTTTCTAAGAATTTGTCCATCTCTTCTAGGATTTCCGTTTTATTGGCATATAGTTGCATATAGTAGTCTCTTATGATCCTTTGTATTTCTGTGATGTCCGTTGTTACCTCTCCTTTTTCATTTCTAATTTTATTGATTTGAGTCCTCTCTCTTTTTTTCTTGATAAGTCTGGCTAAGAGTTTATCAATTTTGTTGATCTTTTCAAAGAACCAGCTTTTCATTTCATTGATGTTTTCTATGGTTTTCTTCATTTCTATTTCATTGATTTCTGCTCTTATCTTTTTGATTTCTTTCCTTCTACTAACTTCAGGTCTTGTCTGTTCTCTCTCTAGCTGCTTTAGATATAAAGTTCACTTGTTTATTTGAGCTTTTTCTTGTTTCCTGAGGTGGGCTTGTATTGCCATAAACTTCCCTCTTAGAACGGAGAGAAAAAATGAATTAAGAGTATATACTATGACAGCCTAGCAGCATGAAGAGGTTGCTCAAATTTCTTGGCTGTGTATGAGAGTATTCAGTTTGGACATCTGTTTTTTTCTCCAACCACTATCCAGTTTAGGTTTGGAGTGGAGCTACCCTAAAGACAAGAACTGGAAAGATGAGAAGTAGTGGTCTGAGAGTAGAATACATGAAATTGAGATTATGGTAATAAGTAATAACAAAGTCTAGGTCAAGATCATGGGACTGAGTAGTTGATATATGCAGAAGACAATCAATGGAAAAGAGTCATTCAAGAGACTAAGAGATCAGAGTTTTAAAGAAAATCATCTAGGTGAATATGGAAGTAACCAAAAAGAAAGATAGAAATATTGAAAATGGTGACAGTGACCCAACAAATGAAATCTTTGTAGAGAGTAGGAATGATTCACAGATTGGTGGATGATGGTAAAATGAGGTAGCTGTAGTGGATGAAATAACCACATGGAACATGGTACAAAGCTGGAGGAGAGTAGTGGAGATGAGAGGAAGAATTTTCTAAAATGGACAATAAGGAGAACTTTGTTCCAAAATGCATAATAAATATTCTTTATAATTACCACAACCAAAAAATATTTGGCATTTATAACTGCATATTTTAACAAGATTTTTATATTAACATATTACTTTTTAATTATGATAGTGTTAATATAGTTACTGTTTTTGAAGTCCTTAACTTTTAGAAATGCCTAGTGAAATATTTATGAATGAAACAATATATTGGAGGATATAGTGGGTAGGGTATAAATGAAACTATATTAATCTTGTTGATGATTTTAAAGCTACATAACAGAATTGTAGAAATCTGTTACACTCTTCTATTTTTATATTGCTTGAAATTTTCCATTCTCAAAATGAAGAAAAGTAAAATTAATTACAAATTTAAAAAGTGGCAAAAACACTGACTTCACAGAAATTACAGAGGAATTTTTTAAGATAATTTCATCAATATTTATGTTTTTACTTTATACCAACTGTATAATTTATACTGGTGTGGTTAATTTTATTAGTTTATTATATTTGTATGTATTTCCATATTTCTCTATGTCTAATTAGTTCATAAGTGCATATTAACTCTAATCACATAATTACTCAACTGACAAACATTTGAATGTCAATATCAAAATACAAACTGAGACCAGAAAGCACTTGTTAAGCTGCTTTCCTTAAAGAAAAAAAAATCGTTATGGATTATGCATCTTGTGAACCCTTTAAGTAGTGTATTTATTTAGTTAACCTGGATTTTAATAGAAGCATAATAAATCCATGTGTGATGGCTCACTATTAGGATGAAGGCATGGTGGGATAGATGGATGGGTTACATAATGGATGGAATAACATGAATAATATTTGTAAGTGATGTGTTTACTCTGGGAAACCAAAAACAAAGAAGAGATATTTTATTTATCTGCAAATATTTGAAGCTTTCTATTTTAGAATTGAGAATAGACAGATAACTTTGGCTTTAGAGAGCATATGCAAGCTGCTTGTATGAGATTTATAGGACTGTAGTTACTTTAACATAAGGAGAAATTAAATATTTAGGGATGTCTAGCAATGAATATGTTGCTTCTTAAACTATATGTTACACTAAATTATTGAAAAAAATTACTTCTGTTAAAGGTGCTATGCAGATAATTTATGCACTTCCATTAAGAAGGCTGATAAAGACATTCTAGTTTCAGTTCAACTCTGTGGTCTTATATTTTAAATGATTACAAATGACATTATAAAGCATAAATATGTATTTATTCATTCAGGAAATGAAAATATTGTTAAATCTTGGGTTTGAATACTGTTTATTTTATAGCTTGTCCTGGAAAGTCAGTAATAAGAATTATAGTATTAATGGTAGCACAATTAAAAATTGTCTTCCAAATGTCAATAAAGGATATTAATTTTTGGAACTTGAAACATAAGTTTCCCCTGAAGTATAACTACAGAGCCTCTGATTCCAAACTGTAATAAACTGACAACTCACAAATTTTTTTTTTTTTGTCTTTTTAGGGCCACAGCCACAGCATATGGAGGTTCCCAGGCTAGGGGTCAAATTGGAGCTGAAGCCACCAGCCTACACCACAGCCATACCAACATGGG
The DNA here is from genome assembly GCF_016906955.1 of Phacochoerus africanus. NCBI lineage: Eukaryota > Metazoa > Chordata > Mammalia > Artiodactyla > Suidae > Phacochoerus > Phacochoerus africanus. The sequence goes on from NC_062553.1 coordinate 27,066,454, forward strand.
ATCTGAACTGTATCTGCAACCTATACCACAGCTCATGGCAACACTGGATCCTTAACCCACTGAGCAAGGCCAGGGATTGAACCCTTGTCCTCATGGACACTAGTCAGGTGTATTAACCGCTTAGCCACGATGGGAACTCTCTCACAAACTTAGTTATTGCATGGAGTCCACTTTGCTATATGTATTCCAGACTGCCATTAGACTGAATAATTTGTATCACACACACTTCCACTTTTTTATTGTTTGCTTTCATTGTATTTATTTTTAAACAGACATTAATACATAATTTATATACCATATAATTCATCAATTTAGAGAAAAATTCAAATTCAGTGTTTTAGTATATTTACAAATTTATGTCCTATTGCTACAATCAATTTTAGGATATTCCAAGCCCTAGGCAACGATTAATATGCTATCTTTATAGAGTTATAGCAGATATTTTAGATAAAGGAAATCACGAAGATGTGATCTTTTTTGACTGACTTGTTTCACTTAGAATAAAGTTTTCCAGGTTCATCCATGTTGTAGCATGTATTGTATTAATTATTATGCTACATAGTATTTATCCTTTCATCAGTTGGTGGACATTTTTGCTGCTTCTGTAGATATTATTATGAATAATGATGCTATGAACATTAATATACAAGTTTTTCTATAGACTTAATTTCTCTTAGTTATTTACCTAGGAATACAATTGCTGGGTCATATGGTAACTGTATGCTTAACATCTTGCCAAACTTTTCCAAAACAATTGCACTATGTTACATTCCCACCACAGAGTAAGAGTTTCTCTTTCCTTACATTCTTTTTTTTTTTTTTGTCTTTTTGTCTTTTTAGAGCCACACCCTGGGCATATGGAGGTTCCCAGACTAGGGGTCAAATCAGAGCTGTAGCCTCCAGCCTACACCATAGCCGCTGAGAAGCCAGATCTGAGCCATGTCTGCAACCTACACCACAGCTCATGGTAACGCTGGATGTGAGCCACTGATCAAAGCCAGGCATCAATCCGCATCCTCATGGGCAATAGTTGGGTTTGTTAACCTCTGAGCCACAATGGGAACTCCACTCCTCCTTACATTCTTATGAATACTTGTTACTGTCTTTTTTTTATGAAAAGCTTACTAGTGTGTGTGAAATAGTGTTTCATTTGACTCTGATTTGCATTTTCTGAATATGTTAATCATCTTTTCATTTGATTATTACCCATTCCCATTGTCTTATTTCTTTGCAAAATGGTAATTCAGTTCCTTTGCCTGTTTTTGTTTTCTTTTTATTATTAAGTCATAAGATTTATTTCTATATTCTGGATGTAAGTCCCTTATTGGATATAGATTAGCAAATATATTTTTTCCCATTCACTTTCAGTGTCACTCACTGTCATTCCCTTTCATAGTGCTATCCTTCATAGTGCAAAAGTTGATCGTTTTAATGAAGTTAAGTTTAAATATTTTTCCTTTCAACACTTGTAATTTTTGTACCATATCTAAGAAATCTTTGGCTAATCCCAGGTCATGAAGATTTGCTTCTGCTTTCTTCTAAATATTTAGTAGTTTTATTTCTTATATTTATATATGTAATTCATTTTGAAATTTTTGTTTTTAATATGTAGTGTGAGGAAACAGTTCAACTTCATGACTGTGAATATCCAGTTGTTTAAGAACCATTTGTTAAAATGTCTGTTCCCATTCACTCATTGAATCGTCTTGGGCTCCTTGACAAAAATCATAACTGTGAAGTTTTATTTTTGGACTCTTAATTTTGTTTTATTGATCTATATGACTATTCTTATATCTGTATTACCAACTTTAAGTATAAAATACAATCATGTTTCTTCTATTTTCAGAATTTACTTTTTCAAACATTCTTTTCCCTTTCCTATACCTCGGCTGCTCACTTCCATAACCATACTCTAGATATTGCTCACTCATATCAATATGAACTTTATCACCTATAAAATCCTAATTTTAAATACAACACTCTGGTTACCATCTTCTAACTCACTTGCTCTATAGTATTTTCCCATGTCAAAATTCTTTAATTCATCAAGAAATCTAGTCCATTGTCCCTTCCCTTCTTGCATATTAATTCCCTGATAGCTGAAATTATCTTCCATTCTGAGATGACATTGTTCATCATTGTAAGACTATGTAACCCATCAACCACTATCTCTGCCCTCTCTCTATACCACTCACTTCTTAAAACCCCAACTCCAGTAATAACTCCCTGTGTATAACTTAAGGTGACTGGAGAAAAGCATGCTATTTGCTAATTGGACACTTAGGAATTACACCTTTTCTCCCACTTCAATTTGTTAAATTCCCCACTCTCTGAAGTGAGAATTTCAATCTTTCTTAAAAATTCTTCCTCCCTTCTATCGTTAAGCTTGAATGTTGTTTCATTTAGAAAGTGGAAGTAATTGGGCAAGAACTACACTATCTATTCATTATGCAATCTGTCATCGCTCCTTCACCAGGTTCCATATATATGACATCCTTTCTTTACTAGGAGAAGACCTCTTCTCATCCTAAGGACATTTTCTACACTTCTGTAATATATACTGTGAGTTCTCTCAGATATAATGTTCCCACTCTTAGGAGCATCTCAACCAGAAAATAAATGTGCTAAAACATCTACCATGAAAAAAATTGTAATTGTAGTAATCCACTTCTTACTAGCTAACATCCCTTTTTTTGTCATTCTTCACAGAAAAGACATAAAGTCAGAGTTCTCATCATGGCTCAGTATAATGAACCCGACTAGTATTTTTGAAGATGCAGGTTCTATCTCTGACCTCACTCAGTGGGTTAAGGATCCGGTGTTGCCACAAGCTGTGGTGTGGGTCGCAGGTACGGCTTGAATCAGGCATTGCTGTGGCTATGGCATAGGCCAGCAGCTGTAGCTCCAATTTGATTCTTAGCCTGGAATTTCTGTATGCCATGTTCTTGGCCCAAAAAAAGACATAAAGTCAAATACGTTCTCATTAGTTGCTTTTTCAACTTTTTTTTTCTCCACATCTTCTCTATAACCCACTTCGATCACATATATATACCTTTCAATCCATTTAAAACCCCTTAAAAATTACTTTTGTTGAGGCAACTAAGGATTTTCACTCTATCTAATCATGATAAAATGCCTTAGTCCATTTTACTCAATCTTCCAGAAGCATTACTAGCATTCTTTCTTCCTTTAGTTTTGGAAATAACACATTTTCTTGGTTTTCTTCCACCTTTGCTTGCTCCTTCAGACACCATCCTTATTGATTTCTCTTTCTTACCCCTCTAGATTTCTGATTATTGGTGTACTTTAGGACAGATCAGATTTTTTTTTCTTATTGTACTCTCTATCTAAGTCAAGATTTTTTCTAACCAGGGCTACAAAATCATACCATCCAAAAAGCTTTATTGCTAATAATACTGTATCATATATTTGAGTGTTGCTAAGAGAGTAAATTAAATGCTCTCACCACCAAAAAGAACTCGTAGCACTGTGACAGGATGGAGGTGGTAGCTAATAATATGGTGGCAATTATTTTGTAAATTATAAATGTATCAAATCAACACAGTGTAACCTTGAATTTATACAATGTTATATGTCAATAACCAAATAACCAAAGCTGGAAAAAATACAAAGACCTGGTCCCCATCCTCACAGATGCTAATTATTCAGTCTGGTGTAGAGCAGGGACAGGAATACGCTTTAAAATTACTCAAGTGAACCTAATGAACAGTCAGTGTAACTAAGAGTTAACTTTGTATCAGCTAGTCTCATTTCTAATATGAGCTGGGTACTCAAATTGATCTTTGAGTCACCCCAATGTCTTTCCCCATCTCCAGATTTATATGCATAGCTACATATGAGTCTTCTCCATGAGTTTAAATAATTAGGTCAAAATGTTCAATGTTCCCTGTCTGAAATAAGACACCCTATTTACCCCTTTGTTTAGACACATCCTTGAGGCCTGTAGCTTTCTCATCCATGTTCAATATTCAACAAGTACAGAGTCTGCTATCTTAAAAATATACCAGGAATCCAAGTAATTCAGATTTCCTGTGCTTCTATTCACCTGCCATTAGCATCTCCAACTTGAATTACTGCAGAAGCTTCTTCACTGACCTCCTTACTGCCACTCTTTTTCCTTATAGTCTCCCCTAGTTTTTCTTAAGATTTGTCAATTTCAAAATATTGTACCACACATCTTTTATATTACTTTCCTTAAAGTAATACAAATTTTCATACGAAACAAAACAAAAAAAAATTCATACAAAACAAAATTTACCCAACATTTCCAGCTATGGAAAACCATATATATTTTCCTCAAGAAAAAGAAAATAGAATGACCATTGGCCCAGCAATCCCACAGTGGGACATGTATTCAAAAGCACTGAAATCTGGATCTCTAAGAAATATCTGTACTTGCATGTTTGTTGCAGCATGATTCATAATAGCCAAGATATGTAAACAATACAAGTGACCATCAATAGATACATGAATAAAGATAATTTGGTATATATATATATATCCAATGGAGTATTATTCAGCCTTAAAGAAAAGTAAGTTCTGCCATTCACAACAGTATGGATGAACATTATGCTAAGTGAAATAAACCAGACACAGACAAATACTGCATGATTCTCCTTTTATGAGGTATATAAAGTAGTCAAACTCAGAAACAAAGGATACAGTACCAGTTCCTACATGCTGGAGGGTGGAAGAAATAGGGTGTTTTCCTTTGTATAAAAGTTTCAGTCATGCAAAGTGAATAGATTCTCGAGATCTTCTGTGCAAGGGTGTGCCTAGAGCTAACAATACAATTTCCAAAATTTGCAAAGATAGTAGTTCTCAGACCAAGTGTTCTTAACTGCAGCTAAATAAAAAAGGAAAAGACAGAGTAAATTCTGGGAAGTATTAGTTATGTCTCTTTCCTTGATTGTGGTGTCACAGGTGGCTACATATGTAAAACTCATCAAAATGTACACGTTTTTATATATATATATATATATATATATATATATGTAAATTGTAGTTAAATAAATCCTTTCTTAAAAAACATTAAAGAGCTGAGACCAGGATTTTTTTTTTCTTTTTTGGTCTTTTTGTCTTTTTGTCTTTAGTAGGGCCACACCAGCGGCATATGGAGGTTCCCAGGCTAGGGGTCTAATCAGAGCTACAGCTTCCGGCCTACGCCACAGCCACAGCAACACCAGGTCCAAGCCACGTCTGTGACCTACACCACAGCTCACAGCAACGCTGGGTCCTTAACCCACTGAACGAGGCCAAGGATCAAACCCTCAACCTCCTGGTTCCTAGTCAGATTTGTTAACCACTGAGCCATAATGGAAACTCTGAGACTAGGATTTTTTTTTTAAGGGAAAAAATCTTCCCTTTGAGAATTGCTTCTTTAACTTGACTTCCCTCAGAAACCTGCCAGCTTTTGTTTACCTTTAAAAGCCTTATTTCTTCTATTTTGCCTCAAGTTTTAAGTTGTAGTTAGTTGGAAAGATGTGTTCCTTGGGGCTTACATTACCATACTATAAGAGAAAGGAGTCTCTTTGCTCATGAATTCATTTTTATTAAGATTTGGGGGGGGGTTGTTTGTTTTTATTAATAGTATGTACTTGGAGAAACATCAGAGAATGAAGGGGATACCCTCAGACCTGCCCTTACTTGTTGTGATTACTGACACCACATCCCAGGGGACTGGAACTTTGGGTCTTTCATATAATGCAGTGTTGCTCTGGTAGCATTACTTTTCTGTCCTGCAGTGGCCAGTGTTGTCCACTCAAGGGCATGTGTCTGTGTCTGGTTTTAAAAAAAAGAAGCCTTCATATCTACCTAGTACCTTATTTGTCCATCACTCAAATCTGGAGATGGACCCTGATCAGCCCTATACTGCCCTTTCCTTTCCTCATCAGAGCCGATGCCTTCTCTTTTCTCAGCTGTTTCCCACTGGTTTTACAATATCACTTTGTAGTCTTACAGTTTCCTCTGACCTCCAGAATATCTTCATAACTGGACTAGGAGCTTGTGCTGATTTTCCAACTTGTCATCAATAAGCATCTAAATACTTTTTTTCATATTGTGATAAAGATATTGCAAAAAATGTGATAAAGTTATAGTTGTAAAGCAAAATTAATCTGTTGAAAAAATACTCAGGTGATCATTACATTTTAGCTTTAATGAGGTTCTCTGTTCTTTGAGACCTAATTCTTTTTACAGTTAGAAAATACCACAGCACATTACTCTCAGTTAGTTACAAAGAATTTAATTTTAGAGATAAATATACCAAAAGCAGGGTTCATAATTATCATAATAAAAGCTCCTGGGAATTTAGATAAGATTTATGTCTAGACAAAATATTTCTGTTTAATTTAAATTTAAAAATCAATCTTTGATTCTGAGAGAAATGTCTGTGTAGGCTTTTATGTAAATACTTTAAAAATATTCTTGCTAGAACAAAGTTAACTATGGGCTCTTAGATCTCTGTGCCATTAGCAACAAAATGGGTAGTTAAATTCTGGCTACTCCTGAAATAAGTAGTAATAATTATAGAAGCCTAAAAATCAGAAAATACAAAAAGGAAAATAATATATTTTTAATAATATATCACATTTTGAGATAGTTTTTATGAGCATAATTATATAAAGAAAATTTTTGAAATTCAAACTATATCTTGTTAAACTATGACCTTCAAAATTTCCTATATCAAAGTTCGTATGTTGCATTTTTATTCAAAGGATGGAAGCATATTTAAAATGATATAAAATACGATTCCATGAGTATCAACTAAAGTAAAATATTACAGCATATTCATGTGTACAAGATTTGGGGCGAGTAGATCACATTTCACTCAAGTGCTAATTGAATTGTTGGAGAATGCGTCCCATCAAAAATGTATACGACACAACTTTAAATTCTCTTTAAAAATAGTGTATTTGGAGTTCCCGTCGTGGCGCAGTGGTTAACGAATCCGAGTAGGAACCATGAGGTTGCGGTTCGGTCCCTGCCCTTGCTCAGTGGGTAACGATCCGGCGTTGCCCTGAGCTGTGGTGTAGGTTGCAGATGTGGCTCGGATCCCGCGTTGCTGTGGCTCTGGCGTAGGCCGGTGGCTACAGCTCCGATTAGACCCCTAGCCTGGGAACCTCCATATGCCGCGGGAGCGGGCCAAGAAATAGCAACAACAACAACAACAACAAAAAATAGTGTATTTTAAAAATAGTATATTTAAGAGAATATCTCACATTTGCATTGTTATTTTCCTTATGATCTAAGCTTTTCCTTGCTTTTAAAATTCATGTTAGTAGCTTGCAATATTCGAGTGAACAGTTTACACTATTGAAAGCTATATGAAGATATATTGGATATATCTTACATTTTAAATTTTACATTCCTTTATGTGATAAACACATGTAAAACTGCCACACATATGTATATAAATATGTGTATCTGTATATGTGTGTGTGTGTGTGTGTATATATATAATGTTCAAGCAAAACTATGAAAAAGACATTTTCCCTTTTCCAAACTCCACATTAAGCTTTCACAGTATTTTCTTCCCTTCATCTCTATGTAATAGCTATATAGTAGATTTGAAGAATACTGGATTTGTTCATGGTATGCCTAAAGAAAATGAGGACATCTTACTTCAGTGCTGCTTTTTTTTTTCCCCAGTCCTTTTTTTTTTTTTGTATTTTTGCCATTTTTTGGGCCACTCCCACAGCATATGGAGTTTCCCAGGCTAGGGGTCTAATCAGAGCTGTAGCCGCTGGCCTACGCCAGAGCCACAGCAACACGGGATCCGAGCTGCATCTGCGACCTACACCACAGCTCACGGCAACGCTGGATCCTTAACCCACTGAGCAAGGCCAGGGATCGAACCTGAAACTCATGTTTCCTAGTCAGATTCGTTAACCACTGAGCCACGACAGATCAACACTGTGAAAGCTCTCTGGGAAGTTCAACCACAGTAAATATACTTGTGCTAAAGTATATCTAGGTAAACACAAGTATAATGTATAATTTCACTATAGGACTCAATCCTTAACAGAGAAATCTTCAAATGTACTGCATTAGGTAAATTGCACTGCTTATTAACTATCTTCCTTTCTTCCTTCCTCCCTTCTTTCTTTCCTCCTTTTTTCCGTCCTTCCCTCCCTCCTTCTTCCTTCCTCCCTCCCTTTTTTCCTTTCTTTCTTTCCTTTTTTTTAATGGCTGCACCTGCAGCATATAGAAGCTCCTGGGCCAGGGATTGTATCGGAGCTGCAGCTGTAGCCTACACCACAGCTATGGCAACACGAGATCCAAGCCACATCTGCAACCTATAAACCTCAACCCACTGAGCCAGGCCAGGATTGAATGTGCGCCCTCACAGAGGCAGTGTCAGATTCTTAACCTGGTAAGCCAAAATGGGAACTCTTAAACTATATTCTTTAAATGTCACTCTTTGGAAGTTAAATAAAGAACCATTATTGCTACCTCATGAAATGAGCAAATATGGTAACTACCAAATCATACATTTTTACTCAGTTTTATTATTGTTAAGAAAAGTCATTTAAAATTGACGTAAGATAAGGTTAAACAGCCTGTCTTTTCAGTGTCATACTGGGTCACTATTTAACAAGAGTTCTGAAGAATTATTTAATTCTGTAGAATATATTTTTATTTGGTTTGCTATTTACTATTCAGTTAGAGCCAGAATACCATATAATTACATGTCCTATAGTAAAGATATCATCAAAGGCTATCTTTTTTTGGGGGGGGGTGTTCTTGTTTTCTGGTATTTTGTTTTTTGCTTTTAATTGCTGTGTATAGTTGCACATATGACAAAGGTTTTGATAATTGCAAGGGTTCATAACACTCTACAGAACATACTCAATTTTTGCAATAAAGGCAAAGAATACAGGATAACAAAAGGAGGGTTCTCTTGGAGGAGGTCCAAGAGACATCAAAATTTATGTTTCCTGAGGCCTTTCTTGTTTGCAGAAAGACATGCATAGCCTTTGAACTTTCAAGATTTATGCAATGAATCTTTGTTTCAGAGAACTCCAGACAGATGTTTCCAGCAGTCACTTAGTCAAGCCAAGTTGTCTAATACATTACTCCAGGAGAAAATCATCCATAAACAAACCTTCCTTGTACCAGGGGAGTTTCATACTTAAACAGTACATCACAAATCATCAGCAGAGTAGCCCTTATTTGGCCAAGAATTAAAACAAATATCCCAGCATCTCCATAGATGATGATAAAGCTTCCCCCATCTAACTATAAAATAACTCTATCCTGAATAAGAACATAAAATAAGTTATAACTAACCCAGCAGTCTTATTCTAACAATTTCTTTCTTTTTTTAAAGTTTTATTTTGTTTGCTTTTTGCTTTTTAGTGCTGCCCCTGAGACATGTGGAAGTTCCCAGGCTAGGGGTCAAATTGGACATGCAGCTGCCACCCTACACCACAGCTCACAGCAACACCCAATCTTTAACCCACTGAGAGAGGCCAGGGATTGAACGCACATCCTCATGGTTACTAATCAGGTTTGTTATCACTGAGCCACAACATGATTTCCTTATTCCAACAATTTCTTAATGCCTGTAAATACTAAAAAACTCAAAATGTCTTTTATAACAACTTATTTAAGTTGTAGTTTCCTCATTGATATATTGATAATCTTTGGCATGCGCTTAATATTTTTATGTCACATATTTAAAACATTTAAAAATTATAAATGTAAATACATTTTATTTTATTCCAAAATCTTCTTTCCTTTGCCTATCACTTGTTTTTCTTCTTTTGCTGCTTTTGGTTTTCTTTTTCATAATTGCTTTATGTCATTTGCCTAAGAGAAAGGACAGTCTGTGTGATATGTCCAGACTCTCAGATCCTTTATGAATGAGTTACCAAATTATTTTTAATAGATTATAATTACAAGAGAGAACTCAGTGTTTTGAGGTTATTTCCTAGCCCTGGAATATTTATGCTTCCATGAGATTGAGAATATTTTCCTCTACATTGTCTAAAAGAAAAGTTTCTTAGTTTTAGAAATTGCATAAAACACAGTGATATATTCTCTTGCAGTATTTCTATTTATAGCTGTTGCATTTATTTTCTCTCATCTTCTGTGTTAATCCCTATGTTATTCCAAATGAGTGACTTAAGAACTGAGTCAATCATAATTCTTTCTTTCCACGTTAGCTCACCGGCAAACACTGAGATGCTTCCAGTGAGAACCTGTTTCTTTAATCAAAATCTCTCAAAGAAACTTGGATTATTCATTATTTATTTATTGTTGTTTTCCCACCATTAAGTAGATAAGATGTGAAAGTAACGCTCAGTGTTTTAAACTGATACAAAATATAGTACATTTATTTATTATATAAAGTGGGCTTGGTTTTAGACTATTAAAAATATAATCTAATTTTGAATGTGTTTTTTGAGACATGTTGAAAAATGAAAGTACATAAACAATTTGTGATTTAGAGATAATAAAGTTTTTAATTGAAAAAATTTTAAGTGGCTCTTCTATTTAAACCATTCTTTTAGAGGCTCTGGATACAGTATTAAACAAAACACATATGCCCTCATGAGGCTTAGAGTTACATGATAGAAATCAAGAAACACATAAATTTTTTTCAAGTAAGGTTTATGAGAAAAAATATTCCAGATTGAGGAAGATAATAAAAGATATGCCTAAGGAGGGAAAACGCTATTTTTTTTTATGGACTAGTAAATGAAAATTTGTCTCAACAACGTGACATTTGAGCAGAGACATGAAAGAAAGGATGGCAGTAGCCTGGGAATTACCACAGAGAAGATATTCCACCCAGAGGGAAGTGCATACACCCTGAAGCCTGAGCAGACTCATCATGAGGCATGAGCAAGGAGCAGTAAGGTGGTACATGACTAAGAGAGAGCAAGCAAGCAAAGGACTGGTAGGATATTAGGCCAGAGAAACAGCAAGGGACCAAATGTGGAGAGCTTATAGGCCAGTTTGTGAAATAGAAAGCCAGACGTTGGAGAGTGTAGAAGGGAGATAATCTGATCTGATCTGAATTTTACAGTGATTACCTTGGCTAACCTATGATGAACAGGAGAGGTTGAGGATGAAAAAAAGGAGTCTAGGTTGGGTGTTATTACAAGCAATGAGACAAATGAGAGCTTGCACAAAAATGCTGTTGGTATACTTGGTGAGGAAATGGTTGGACTCGGAAAATACTGGAAAGACGGAGCCAGAGAAATTTGCTAATAATTTGAATATAGGTTATGAAATAAGGAGATCAGTATAGAAAAATAATTTTAGAATTATGTGCTTGAGTAACCTGAAGGATTAAGCTGCAATTTACTGAGATTGATGGAGGAAATTTGAGTGGAGGGTGGATCAGAAGTGTGCTTTTATGTAAGTATTAATCTGATTAATATCTCAGTTGTATTCTAATTTTTTATTTTAATTCTTTTTTTTTCAAAGAGAGTGAGGAAAGAAAAAGAGAAAGAAGAGTGGGAAGGGAGGATATGAGACAGGGAAAGATTCATCATTGAAAATTGGGATTTACAAAATAATTAGAAGGATGATTTAGGTCAACCACTGTTATTTTCCTAAGTCAATATTTCTAGGTAATTATGGGAAATTAGTGGATTTATTTGACTCATAAGGGGGCTTCTTTTTTATAAGACTGAATACTTTTTTACAATGTTTAGAAAGGCAGTATCTTTAGGATCCTTTTGACTATAATTTAATAACACATTGTGTGGATAAAAAGAAATTTGTAAAAATGTACTTGATATTTAAAATGGTAGCCTGGCTTTGTCTCAGATATCATTTTGTAAGCTCATCTTTGGTTTGGGTAAAACTCATTTTCAGAAAAGGAGTGGTGGTAAGGAGACAGGAATACATAAATATTTCCCATAAACATCTGTGGATGTCTTCATTGTTATTGATGAAAACAGAGCTCTGATATTTGAGGTTATGAGTTTCTGAATTTATATACCACGAAACCAATCTCCAGTGAACCATGTTTTTACGAACATCCTTTGCAAAAAAACACACATTCACATAAAGGATTCCAGCTGCTTTGCTGAATTTTCAAACATCAGCTAAGTCAAGCACCCCACTAGTCACAGGTGACAAATAATGCTCAAACATCTGCTTGCTAACAATATAATCTGGCTCATTTACTATCACCAGTATCCTGATATTGTGCCCACAGGAGATGTTCAATAAATACTGAATGAAATGCTTCTACCTGTTGAGAAGAATAAATAAACCAATGGGGTAGGGGGGTAATCATGCTATGGCCTTTATTTTTCTGTTAGAAGAAAAAGTGCAGGTCTTGTGAAACTTGTGAAATACCATGGACCTCGCTGTGCTTTGATAGCCTGGTCTGAGTTTAGGATGAAGTCTAGTGCAGTTTACCCAGGAAATCTAAAATAGGTCAATGCCTCTGAGAATATTTCTTGGGTTTGGGAGGATGATAATTTCAATTTCTGCTCAGTTTGTTTCCAGAGTAAGCAGTGATCCAAATGATTAAACTTCTACCGCTGGGGATAGTTAGAATTCAGAGTTTCAGCTGGCTGTGAATGAGTCAACAAATTGCAAACTGTTTGGCATATTGCCCATAAGAACAGTTTGTTTTAAATGTTCTTAGATAAGGCACTGAAAATTCAATAAAATAAGGCCTATTTTTTCAAAGATATAATGAAACAGATTTTATGTTAAAATGTATAATCTTAAAGTGTTACCAGTTATATTTCAAAAACTTCTTTTGTGTTATCAAATAGAAATGTTTATTTTAAAATCCAACAAAATATATTTAATTATTTGTATTTTAATTTGAAAGTATAGATAAAAATTACAGTAATATACTATGTGTTTTCTTTCCCAACCTTTTCCCAGGGTACCTTTAATATATATTAACTTCTGTCAGGCAGTTTTTTCATAACTTTTCTTTCTCTAACATACCACACATATACATACGCTCTCTCTCTCTGAGGATTATCTATCTTCTTATTTAACTGAGAAAATTGAAGATAACAGAATTGAACTTTCATAATCTTCCCCTATATTATCTAATAGCCTACCTACATCTATACCCATAATTTCTGTTTTTATTCCTCTCAAAGCCTACTGCTCCTTAGTGCAGTAGCCAACATGCATGCCATGCTATCATCAGTGTCTTTGACTTAGCAATGATTCACTTTCATTCACCATCAATAGTTCACAATCAGAATAAAAACAGGTTGTAGTATGTTCTGTCTTTAAAAAAAAAAAATCTGTCCTAGATCTTTTCAAGGATCATCATATTGTTTTTAAAGACAGATCAACAAAAATACCTTAAGAGATTATGACAAATTAGACTTGGATTTCCTCATTACACCCTCTCAGTTTCTAGAGAATTTTATACATCAAAACAGATGGCATTTGGCAAGCAAATGCTGAAACTTAGATGTGCTCAGCAGAGGTTCTCTTGGAAATATTTCTTTGAGTGCAAAGGGAAAGTCCCTAGCTCTTGACAGCTTTTTTCTACCACAAGATCATGCTAGTCAGCAAATGGTACATAAAAAGTACTAATGAGGTTAATGCAAGAATGTCTGCAAGCTTCCCACTGAGGAATATGACTAGAAAAATAAGAACAAGAAAAGCACAGTGTACCTCTGCTTTCAGAAGACTGAAAGAACTAGTTACCACGTTTTGAATTACAAGCAATTATTTTAAAGTAATCCTGTTTGTCTCTATTTCTGCTTTTCCTTTAAATCCATGTACTTATTGCTTTTACCCTCTAGAATTGTTATATTTTTGGAAAATCTGCATTGGCCCAAAATGACATTTAATGACAATGAAAATATTCACAAGAATCTTCTGTTGTTCCATGTTTGAGTCAATTAATAAATATATATTCTCAAAATATACAGTATGTTTCAGAGGAAAAAAGTTCCAAGTGTTATTCTGTCTTTTATATGAATTCTGACATAGAGTATAGCACAAAAATGTTATAAGACAAACTAAGCCGTGATGATCATTTTAATAGGTTTATAATACTTAATTTTCATAGAATACACTCAAGCATAATTTAAATAATCTCCCATAGTTCTCTAGGTCCCTTCCAAATTCAGCGTCAGTAAAATTATAGTACACTTTATGATGTCAGTAATTCATGATATTTAGACGTATTTTTTGATCTCCAAACAAAAGCACATCTGTATTTTTTTAAAAAGGAACATTTCTTTGACTAAACAGATACTCATTAATACTACTGATATTGAAAAATACAGATGAAATATATTAATAGTTCTTTAACTGTACTCAATTAATTATATCAATGATTTGTTAGTCATGAGGTATATATTCTCTTTCTTTAAGGAAGATTAAGAGTCTGATATCCCAAGAATAGTAACATATATATACAATTTTGTCTATAACTGCATAATTAATTATATGTTAATTTTGTATCTATGATACTTTTATACCAAATTAGATGTCATTTCAAAGAAAAACCAATATTTAAGAATCATACTACCCTTTAAAAAATTATTTATGTCCATGACATCAATATTCTTTGCAAAATTCCTAGCATGAGGGACAAGATATCTGTAAGTCAAGTTTACAGAATTTATTATTATTTTTTGAGAGAATGTTTTGGTTCCAGGTCTCAGCTAATGATATGTATTTGATATCATGAGATTTCTACATGGCAAGCCAAGAGAGATTATTAAACAAACCCAGTCCTTATCATGCCCTCAACACATAGCATCTGACTTAGACTGCTGAGGACTGAATATTTCCTGCATGTAAATTGGTTCCTAATGTAGTAAAATACTATTTTTCCTAGATGAATGACTTTCCTTTCCAGACTAAGGCTAACTGGGTTTCTGTTATCACATATTTTTTCAGATAGAGTGTAAATTCATAATTTAAATTTCTAACAAAATCTGGAGATTGGAAGATTCAAAGTTAAGGACATAAATATTGACTTATACAAAGCCCATTTTATTGGAAATGTAAGTAAATATTAGAAAAATGTTTAAGTAGAAAGCTTGTAGAAAATTCTGCTGTCATTAATAACAGATACTATTTATGTAGTATTTACTCTTGCCAGTCTCCACGTAATTAAAACAGATTAACTCAAGAATTCTTTACTATTCTCTAAAGTAAATACAATGATATACTCATTTTATAGATGAACGGATTGAGACACAAAAAGGTAAAGTAATTCAGAAAAGGCAAAGCTAAATTTTCACTCAAACTTTATAGGCTCTCAGATATTATCATAAGAATTGTTATCATTTATCATTATCATTTATTATTATTAAGACAGCAAAAGAAAGATTTAAATTCTCTTATAGGAAGGGATCTTTTTTGTTTGTTTGTTTTTTCAAATTTAGGTTGCTTCTAGGAAACCTAGATCAAAGATTAACGGCAGTTTTGCAGATCTGTTGTTTTGCTATAAATCAGAGCAGGACCCACTTTGGCCAATGTCATTTGCTGTGCTTCATCTTCTTTAAAAATTCACTAGGGAGTTCTGATTGTGGCTCAGCAGCTTAAGGAGGATGTGTCTTTGTGAGCATGTGAGTTTGATCCTGGCCTCCTTCAGTGGGTTAAGGATCCAGCCTTGATGCAAGCTGCAGCGTAGGTCGCAGAGGTGGCTCAGATCCAGTGTGCCTGTAGCTGAGTCCTGAAGCCATAGCTCTGACTCAACTCCTAGAAGCCAAAAAAGAAAAAGAAAAATAATTTTCACTAGTACAATAAAAAGAAACTTCTCCCCCACCCCCTTTGGAGATTTCCATAGCTCCTTGTTTAACAGTCAGTCTTCAGATCTCTTAGACTATTACTAGACACTTCATCAATTTGCCCCAACCATATCTCACAACATATCCTCATATATGCACTGATCTCCAGGTTTGTTAATTGCTTCATGTCTTCCAAATGTGCAAATGTACTCCGTCGCTCCTCCTCCACATTACATGAGATGGTACCTGTTCTTGGGAAGCTTCTTACAAAACATTTCTGTGTCTTATAACTTTTCTATAACATATGAGATCTTAGAGGTGTCCTTCCGCCTCTTACTTGGTGTTGGCATTTTTAATATTGCATTACCATTAATCCCATTGATATTTACGATGTCATTAATCTAGTCTGGGTTCTGGAGTGCAAGCTAAAGAAATAATTTCATTTCTTTTATTTTTGTCTTTTTAGGGCTACACCCGTGGCATGTGGAGGTTCCCAGGCTAGGGGTCTAATTGGAGCTGTTGCTGCCAGCCTACACTAGAGCCACAATAATACCAGATTGGAGCCACGTCTGTGACCTACACCACAGCTCACTGCAATGCTGGATCCTTAACCCACTGAGCGAGGCTAGGGATCAAACCCGAAACCTCATGGTTCCCAGTTGGATTTGTTTCCGCTGAGCCACGACGGGAACTCCAATAATTTCATTTCTTAAAGGAGCTTAAAATCAAAAAAATGAATGAGAAAGTAAGCAGGCCGTTTCAGGTTAAATGAATACTACAGTAAACTTGACATTTATAGGATTCATGTGGCAATGGATCCATTAAGCTGCCAAAGACTGAATAGTAAAGCCTTAAGATCACCAAACTAGCTTCTTTAGCTCCGACCACTACTCTGGTGCCTTGATACAGTTTTCTCTGATGTACATCAATCAGCCCCCTAGTAAAACTGACTTTTTATTTAGTTCTTAATTTAAGAAGCTAATGTACCAATTTAATAACGGCAGAGTTAGGCCAGTTTTCCCACCAGACATGGGCCAAGTATAGAGGTGAAGTCAAGTCATTTAATTTGGCATCTGTTAAAATAAGATGATATTTTGTTATTCTTCCAATTATTTAGGATCTGGCCAAGGAAGAAGGATGATATTTATTAGGGCCTCTAAAAGGTCCCAACATTAAAACAAGATAAATAAAAATGAGTTGATCATTTTTTGTAGGTGATCACGCTGATAAATTTGTGAAAGAAAAATAAATGTGTGGACAGACTTTTGGTAAGGTTGTTATTGGACCCTGAAGCTTGGACTCCTGTGAGACAATAAGGCATTTTCTTCTTGTTACTATGTAGAGATCAGGTTGACTGGGTTTTTGCAAACTAAATCAAGGCATAAGAAAGAGATTTTAAACTGTAGGTTACCCAGAATGTTGATGTTGGCTTTCTCTACAGCTGAATGGCTGTTTCTAGAGAGCAGCGATTTCTTAGATGAGCTGTATTAGTATCACCTGGACATTCTCTAGTTTGGCTGCAATTAGGGTCACCTGGGGACATCCCAGAATGGTTGAGTAAGGTACCCGGGTATCAGCAGTGAACTAAAACTCATGAGGTGATTCCAAGGTGCAGACAAAGTTGGGAACTTTACCTCTGACAATTTGCAAAAACTTGGCAGCCTCGACAAAATCAAAGATGTCTGTGTGTGAGGAGCAGGGGCAAGAAGCAAAAAAGGAAGGCCTGAAGAGTATGTCAGTTACAAGCTGTTGGGTTCTAAATGCAATGGACTAGAGGCTTGTGTTCGCCTCAAAGGTGGAAATCCTAATCCCCATTGTGATGGTATTTGGAGGTGGAGCTTTTGGGAGGTACTTAGCTCATGAGGGTGGAGCCTCATGAATGGCATTAGTGCCCTTATAAAAAGGGCCCCAGGGAACGCTCTCTTTCTCTTTCCACAACGAGGGTTTTGCTGGAGGAGCTGGCGGTCTGCAAAAGGGAAGAGGAGCCTCATCAGAACCTGACTGTGCTGAGACGCTCATCTCGGACTTTCAGCCTCTAAACTGTAAGTTCATTCATATCACTTATAAGCCAGTTCACAGTATTTTGTTGTAGCCCAACTGAGACATTTAGTTAAACAGGAACTGCTGGGGCGTTTATTCAGTACAGGCAGCATCGCCAGAGGCACCTTAGCTAGACTCAGGCTGAGCTCCGGCTTCGCAGTGCAGGCTACCACAGTTCAATACCCAGGTACATTGTTTTTTAAATAATAGATGTGGCTTAGTCAGTAATTCAATTATAATGTAAAGAGGGCCTCTTTCTCTAGATTTTGCTGTTTAAAACTTAAAGGCAGCTCCATTCAGCATGTATTACTCTCTACCTGTGTCAGGTTACCAGAGTTAGCAAATAAACATATATTATTGCCATTTACATTTGAACATTAGTTAGAAATATTATTTTGCTATATGTAAATTAAGTATATGTCCCAAATACTGCATAGGACCTACTTATCCTGAAAAAATATTTGTTGTTTTTCTGAATTTCAAAGTTAACTGGGCCTTCTGTATTTTATCTGACAACTCTATATTGTGTGATTCAACTGGCATTTTAGGCTCTTGGTGGTAAAATTACATCAGCTGTTCCAAATTCTCTTCTGCATTAAGGGCCAAGGGGAGGAATTAAAGGAAATTGTTTGATACATGTAGTTTGTCTTTGAAATTAGGTCCTTGAAAATATTCAAATAGTTTCTGAGTGAGCTCAAGGCAGGCAGGTTTGTAGGCACTACTTGTTCCTTAAGAAAATATAGTTAAGTAATTTGTGGAATTCAAAAACAAGTTTTGGCTTAGCACATCAAAAAGGTATAAATCCACAGTAGGCCTCTAGTGACAAATATATCATTAGAAATTTTAATTCGAGAATCTGAGTGACTTTTTAGCTGAAATGAATGTGTAATGGTAAGCATGACTTAAAAAATGCAAATTTTGGAGTTTACCATTGTGGCAGAGTGGAAACGAATCCATCCAGTATCCACGAAGATATGGGTTTGATCCCTGGCCTCACTGAGTGGGTCAGGGATCTGGCATTGCCATGAGCTATGGTGTAGGTTGGAGAAGTGGCTCAGACCCTGCATTACTGTGTCTGTGGTAGGCCTTTAGCTGTAGCTCCAATTCAGCCCTTAGCCTGGGAACTTTCATATGCTATGGGTGTGGCCCTGAAAAGAAAGAAAAAAAAAGCAAACTCATGACACTCATACAAGTATAAAGTGATCGTATCTCAGTGATATGTTAACACATTAATAAGGAAACCATTATGTTAAAACCAACTCAAAGAAAATTTGAAGATCACACATGTAAGAATGCTGAAATAAATTTGCTAATAGTTGCAAAATGAGTTAATATCTTATGAGTAGTGTGATAACATATAGTATTTGGACTCATATTTTCTACAGAGCAAAAATGAATTGTATTTCTGTGAACAAAATTTATTTGCATTAATATTTACATTACTTTCAATTTTTTACCACTTAACTTTTACACCTGAGTTGTGAAATAATCAATAGAAAGACAACTACATGTACAAAACCCTATACAATGGGATAACTCTCAGAAGATGCACTAATCAATACCTAATAGTCACTGAAAAGACACCTAGAAATATCTTTGGTCAAGTTCTAAGTCTCCAAAAAACTTTGCCTAGCAGGCATAGTCCTCAGGCCTTGGAACTTTTAAAATGCCTTCACATAGAGGTGAGTGTGCTTTGTCACCAGGTAGAGTACACATTCAATCCTCATTACCTCAAATTTTAATCTGAAATGATTGTATCTCTCAATGCTATAATTGTTCCTATTTCTTCTCTACATTCTTTTTGTACTCTTTCTTTTTAGTTTTCCATTATGTGGACTATGATATTTTCAAGCTATTTACTGAGATGTGTGATAGATTATAGTGCCTTTATTTTTCAATATAGGCAATTTTATTTTGCATAGTAGTGGGAACAATGTAGAAAATCTGAAGAAATTTTAGCAATTCAATGATTAAGGTACATTTATACTGTATTGTCTGCCATCAGTCAGTACTTTCTACTTCCCAACCCCTACATCTAAATTATAGCTAATGTGTTAACATGGCTCTATAGGAAGGTACCTGTATGTGTTCAACACGTATCTCCATTGAGATGTACTTTAAACCCGATTGAACACAGCAATTCCTCCGCACTGGCATTTCTGAGGCATGGCTTTTCCTAAGTGATACCAACCAATCTATGACTGACTTACTGATAGTAACACTGTATCAATGCTTCAAGCTCTTTCTATGTTAGCCTGGTCTTAGTATTACATTTATGACAGATTTAACCATGTAAGTAAAGTTGGTTGTCCCAGAAAACTTTTAGAAGCTTTAAGAACCTCTGTGAGGCTGCCTGTAAGCCATCAGCCTAAGTGTACCAAATCTCAAGGTCTAGTCTCCTTTGACATGGAAACATGATTTTTAGGAGCTTAGGCCTGCCGTGGACTTAGATGGAAGTAGTGGATACTGCTCTCTGTTCTGGAACCCCAACCAATCAGAAGGATCTTTTTCCATCCCCATGCCACTCTGCAGTGCTCAGCTAGTGCAGAAATTGAATATGTATTCATAGCAGCACCTTGGTCTTTGCTCTCTTGATTTTCCTTTACACCTTCCTCCTTGTCCTAAGTTAATAGGCTCTTACTCTGGTTTGGCCAAGTGGGGAAAATCTGTCTTTTTTGTGATATACATTGGTATCTTTGAGGTGTCTTTCAGGGCCTTTTGTAAAAAAAGCAAAATCCTGGATTTTGAAAAGCAAAAAGCCTTGTCTCGGAACTATATTCCTCAGTGTCGATTTGAAAGTCAAAAGCTAAAAATTGCTTTTTCCCACCTCTATCATCTCTTCAGTAACTGTTGTAGTACATTCCAGGTAGTAAGCCTTGGGTTTCTTAGTTACCTCTCCTCAGCAGAAGCACACACATACAAAAAAAAGATTGTAGTTGTGTGAAAATGTACATGTGTGGAGGTAAAGTAGGAAGGCAGCATATTCTGTTTTTGGAAATGTAATTAAGAAAGTCCAACCCCTGTAGTGAATGCTATGATGCACTCTTCTCTTCCCCCAGATTCCAACTTCGGGACCAAAGTGTTCCTTCCCCTAGCTGCCCAGAGTGTTGCTGGCCAAAAACTTTGTCTCAGCTTAGCTCATCTAAGGTTAGACCAGCTCCCCAGGAGCAGTCTGTATTTAAGGACAAGTTGGAGAACAAAGGCTCAGCGCTTTGCCTCAAAACACTTGGGAAGGATAGTTCCAGCTCCAGAGCTTTCTCAGGGGCATCTACTGAGGTCTTAATTGCAGATGCATTTGAACTTGGACCTTTCCCTCCGATGATGCTGATTCCCTCACTTCTTCCATGTTATTTTGAAGAGAACTCCCCAGTAAACTTTCTGCATACAGGTGTGTTTTAGGGAAATATGACATTACAAAAAAAAAACCCTCCAAATATATATAATATTTGTGTGTATATATATTTGTGTATATATATATGTATATATATACAAAATCAACTAGAAGATATATATTCTCCTGTCTGACCCATGATTATCTATTTGTCATAAAAGAATGAATTAAAAGACAGTAGTCCCGGAGTTCCCGTTGTGATACAGTAGAAACAAATCTGACTAGTATCCTCAAATGCAGGTTCAGTAAAAAGCAAAAAAAACAGAGAGGCAATAGTCCCCAGTTTAAAAAAAAATATATCCTTGTCTTCCTTCCACCAAACCTTTCTTTTCTTTATTCCTTCTGCCTTAACTCTTACATGTCACTGTGTTGTATAAATCTGATCTGCTTTGGAGATGAGAAATTTGTATGGGCCCTGGAGCCCCACTTTATTTGGTTCTCCTCTGACCTTCCAGGGCAATTTTGAAGAACTGCAGGGAATTCCTAAGCTTTGGGTAACACCTTTAAGATGTGCCTTGATTCAGCTACTTTAGGAAGTAGAGATCTTGCCATCCTACTGGGGCAGTAGGTTCAGATATTAAACTGTTATATCTATATCAATCTATCTCTCTATACATGTTGCTTCACAGTTTTAAGCACATGTTTATATGTTAATAAAAGTTATTAACATAGTGAATTTATAATATTTCCCAATCACTAATTTTATTTAAGTACCTCTCTAATCCTGTCAGTGGTTATAAGATCAGTACAATTACTGAACAGTGCTGATAGAGCTAGGACATAATCTTGTACCTTTGGGGAGATCTGTAAACATTTTTATCAGACATCTTTGAGAAAATGAAAATGGCTCAATTTTGGAATGAATACCTATTTGTTGGCCAGTTTTCTGGAATGAAGGGAAAAACTTCCCCAGGCACTCAGCAGCCTTTTTTATGCAACAATAAATGCTTTATGGCTTATGTTTTTAACTTTTCATCATTGTACAAAAAGGAATCTGAAGAGAGTCTGTATTCCAGAAGTTAGAAATTTTAACTTTCTAGGAGGAGTTTGATTATTATAATGAGCAATGCAAGAAACCTGAGAAGATGCTGAGAAGATGTTGATAATCACATCATTAAGACACTCTTGTCTTGTCACTGTCTTGTGGCTTCTGCATTTAAACTCCTTGGTGTACACAATTGTTTCCTATTTAACTGCCATATGCAAAATCTTTCCTGCTGGCAAATCCAATATATTCTCCACTATATAGTTGACACTGTCCTTCAGGACAGACAGGGGCAGTGCCTTCCTGTCTATCCCCATGGAGGGAATCTTAATGCTCATGGGTCATACGTGATGATCTCATTCTCATTGCCAATAATTAGCATAGGCATGTGATAAAATGCTGACCAGAAAGAATTGAGTAAGAGTTGCTCTGGGTGGATTATGGTATATTTCTCTTCAGACACACACACACACACACACACACGTGCACGCATGCGTGCACACACACACAGGACTGGAATCTACCCTCTGCTGGACATCTTTTTGTTTGTTTGTTTTTCTTTTTAGGGCCATGTTCTTGGCATATGGAGGTTCCCAGACTAGGGGTCCAATCTGAGCTACAGGTGCCGGCCTATGCCACAGCAACGCAGGATTTGAACCACGTTGTGAGCTACACCACAGCTGATGGCAATGTCAGATCCTTAACCCATTGAGCGAGGCCAGGGATCGAACCCACAACCTCATGGTTCCTAGTCGGATTTGTTTCTGCTGTGCCATGAAGGGAACTCCCTCTCCTCTGGACATCCCGAGTACAGACATGATACTTAGAACTAACATGTCCATATTGCAACAATGAAGATAAAAGCCAGTGAACATTTTACAGAATTTGAACATGTTGGATATCACGAAAAAACCCAACCCAAGGAATTCTATTCCATGGGGAAAATCTTAAAGAAATGAATATGGCTTTCATTACTTAAGCTCACCTTAGTTTGGTGTTCTGTAACCAAAACCAAGAATATCCTAATACATATTTCACAAATACAGGCATTGAGAGCAATTTGAATCTCCTCCTTACAAGACCCCTGGATCTCTCCTACTGGCTTCTTTTTGACTACTATGTCTTTATTTTCAGATTTTACCTACTTTCTGGTTAGGTAAAGTTGTCCATGTGTTTTTCAGATAGATGAGCTATTGCTAATCATATATAATCCATGTGTTCATTATACCAGTGTTCATTCAAAAATGCCTATTTCTAGGTACTCTTGCAGCTCTGGGAATACAGCAGTGAATAACAATTGCAAACAAAAAGAAAATAAAGCACTTGCTTCTATGGAGGTTAAATTCTAAAGGGAAAGTAGGAAAGTTTTCATTAAGCCGATATCTAACATATAGATAAAGTAATGGTAGGCAGTGCCAGTGCTATGAAGGAAAATAAAGGAGGCCAAGAAAGAGATCTTTCTTTGGTTTTGGATCAGATGGTCAAGGAAGACATCTCCGAGGAAGTGTCATTTGGAAGTGATGTTGATGCTGAGAGAGCTAAAAGCCATCATGAACCCACATTTTTCTCAGGACAAAATAAAAACTTCACAGTCTTGAAGCAGCCCTTTGTGATCTCTTCATCAAGTCCCTGAATTTATCTCTTTAATTGGTAGTGTAATTAAAAGACCTTTAAAAAAATTTTTCCTACTAAGATCAACATATTTTCCACCCATAAATCTCAGAATATGACTTAAAGGGTTTAAGCAGGTTACCATTAAAATTTAGAACACAGACATGTACACATCAAATTTAATGTTTTCACATAGTAAAAGCATCACATATTTCAATTATGAGCAACTTCTAGCCTGATAGTTAAACCTGTCTTTAATGTGTATGTATAATCATGTTTGGTCTTTTTACATATTAATTTATAAATTTATGTGTTTAGTTATTCTTAACCAAATTCATTTAAGCTATTAAATAAGAATTAATGTTTTCAAATTCTTTTTCTCGCATCCCATAACAGCTATAAACCATGGTTAGAATTTTAACTTTTATGAAGCCCAAAAGAGTCTTGATTCTTTTGCATTCAATGATACATGATAATCAGATAACAATGATGAAATATCTCATATGGAAGAACAATGAAAATACATCACTATATTCCGCATGGAAACTGAATCTCTATAATAGCAATTAGACAACATAACTTGTTATATCCTCCTAGACAAAGGTCTTAAAATCAATTAGGTTAAAATGTTTCTACAGAATATAGTTAATTCTAGTCATCTCTTAGACAAAACATGTTCTGAATTATTTGAGCCAAACTTGAGCAAGGATAAAATTATTTTATTTAAGTCAAACTCTGCTGACAAAGCAAATGCAAAACAAACTAACAAATATATTCAAGAGCACTGTCTTAAATTGCAAAAGTGCATGACTATAATTGGGTAAACTGCTAGCGGAGGGGTGGCTTTTAACAACCCCTTCAGTATTCATTTAAGACAAGCAAATAGGAGCCCTGAACACAGGCCAAACTAAATGTAATTAATAATGAGGCTTACATGATAGTCAACTTGCACAGTCATGGGTGTAGTGAGTATTAAAATATTGAACTACAACGTTAGTCATGGTTGGTGAATAGTATATAATAGTAATTGCAATGTGTTAAAATTATTTAATGTTATTTACTCATCCAGCACACAGAACTTCTGTAATTCTAATTTGGAAATTAGAGTATATATTTTGGAATGTATATGTGTTGTGGAGTAGGGGGTACAGGGCTGAGAGCACTGCAGATATTTTAATGATTTCAGATGTGAAGACTTGCCTCTGGGCTGGAAAGCCCTTGGATGGAGAGGGAGACTATACCACAGAGCTATGGAAGGCTAGTTGTGTATCCTCTCTCATACAACCACGTAAAGAAATGCTTAGCATTTCTTAGCGAAGCACCCAAGGATATTGAAATGTTACTGTTCAGGGTGTACATGTATGGAAATGTCATTCCTTAGATAAGTTTGAGTTTCTTTGCTTTTTTGCAAATGATCCCTTTGGGATGTTGTCAAGAGTAAGCAGAGGCCCTTTGGACTCCTGGTGATATTTGTGGTAAGGGAAACGGTCCATTTAATTTGTGTTAACAGGGTACACACCTCAACATCTCTTGATGGTGTGGCATTGTGGCTCTCCTCTCTTAGCCCCTCTTCCTGCAAGGCCAAGGGACCTCCTACAAACTCCTCAACTCCTCTTAACCTGCTTGCTCCCTCCTGTGCCCTGGAACAGTTAGCTTCAAGGAGAGCACTTGAATGTGGACCCTTTCGATAATCAATACTTAAACTCTGATATGTTCCTCTTTTACTTTATTTTAATCTGGTTTTGCAACAGAGCTTCAGCCAACAACTGCCTCCATGTAGGGAACCAGCTGTCTACTACATGGATCTCTGTAAGACAGACAGCTACCTCACCCCCTTGATGGAGCCAGGCTAACAAGAATCAAATTCCTGGGTCCAGCAACTAGCTCAGTACACTCCCACATGTGTCTAGATCTCTTGTGAGATCTATCTGGTGTAAATGTTCTTCACCCTCCCTGCAGGCATGTAATCAGTGTCCAGATTAGAAGATCCTGACTAGTGGTGGGGTAAAAAAGCACGGAGTGAAACCCTGGAGGTCAGTGGGAGGACTAAGATGGGAGGCAGTAACTTCAGTGTTCTTTTTTTTTTTTTCCGGCTTTTTGCCATTTCTTGGGCCTCTCTCATGGCATATGGTTCCCAAGCTAGGGGTCTAATCAGAGCTATTGTTGCCGGCCTACGCCAGAGCCACAGCAACGTGGGATCCAAACCTAGTCTGTGACCTACACTACAACTCACAGCAATGCCAGATCCTTAACCCACTGAGCAAGGCCAGGGATTGAACCCACAACCTCATCGTTCCTAGTTGGATTGTTAACCATGGCGCCATGACAGGAACTCCCCAACTTGAGTGTACCTTGGACTCTACCAAATACTTTGTCACTAATGATGTCATTAATAATGTCCATTCAATGGTGAAAGATTAAATTATTTTCTTATTGTATTAAGCATATTGATAGCTCTATCACACAAAAGGGTCACATCACAACTTGTATAAATCAACAGATGACTGAAAATTATTAGAATAAATTGAATTGTGCCACTAAAGTCACATGTAAACACTTTAAAAAATATAGTTCAAATTTTTTCAGTGACAAAAATTCTATGTTGATTCATGTATTTATATTACAGTATTTATTTATTTATCTATTTTTGTCATTTTTTGCCATTTCTTGGGCCGCTCCCGCGGCACTTGGAGGTTCCTAGGCTAGGGGTCCAATCAGAGCTGTAGCCACCGGCCTACACCAGAGCCACAGCAACGCGGGATCCGAGCTGTGTCTGCAACCTACACCACAGCTCACGGCAACACCGGATCCTTAACTCACTGAGCAAGGGCAGGGACCGAACCCGCAACCTCATGGTTCCTAGTCGGATTCGTTAACCACTGTGCCAAGACGGGAACTCCATATTACAGCATTTATTAAATATTCTCAATATTATCACTGTACCTAAATGTATAAAAAGGAGTTTCTCACTTTGACCTGGGTCTCTTTAACAATTTGTAAAGGTGTAGGTGAAGTTGAGATGGTTGGAATTGTTTGTTACTGTGCATAAATTTAAAATTTTCACATAATCTTGAAATGGCCAGGTTATGAGTGAACTAATATTCTTTATATAATGAAATTATGTGTAAATATGTTCCAGTTTACTCTATAACATGATAAATTGTTAATATATATATATATTTTTATTTATGAAATAAATATAAGCACCTGTGTATTACTAATGTCAAATGAACTTATAAAACATGCTTTTCTTAGGACAAAGCATATAATCAACTGATCTTAAATTCTTTAGACAGTGAGAAAGATGTATAAACAAAGTTTTTGGCTTTGTTTACTCTTGTAATTTTTATTTATTTTTTTAGGGCCACACCTGCAGCATATGGAGGTTCCCAGGCTAGGGGTTTAATCGGAGCTGTAGCTGCTGGTCTACACCACAGCTCACAGCAATGCCAGATCATTAACCCACTGAGCAAGATCAGGGATCAAATCCACAACCTCATGGTTCCTAGTCATATTCGTTTCCTCTTTTCATATTGTATCTTTTGGTTCTTTATTATTTCTAGTTTATATGGTAGATTTAAAAAGTGAAAGAGACAGGAAAATAAATTGATACAGCTGTAACCAGATATGGAAGGTCTGTTATCTAGAAAGTTTTAGGATGAGATATTACTTGTATTTATCTGTATCTCCATTTTTCTTTTAATCTCAAATTTTCATAGTGCTGTATAGTCACGGGAGAGGGCAATTCTTGATTGAATACGTTTCTGAAATGGGTTGGTCTAAGGTCACCTATCTTTCAAGGATTCCTAGAGAGTTTATCCTTGTCGGATATGAAGTTGTATTCTCTTTTTTATGGTCAGAATACCACATTTCATCCCACAGCAGACATAGGCTGGCTTTCCTGGACTAATTCCTTACCTCATAGGTGTTGCTTCTTGCTCTCTTTATCTCAGGACTAGTGAAACCCCAGACAGGCTTTCTTGGTAACAGACTATTTCATGTTCCCCCAACTCTCACATAAAAACTTCAGGAGTTCCTATCATGGCTCAGTGGAAACGGATCTGACTAGCATCCATGAGGACACAGGTTCAATACCTGGCCTCGTTCAGTGGGTTAGGGATCCAGTGTTGCCGTGAGCAGTGGTGTAGGTCACAGACAGTGCTCGGATCTGGCATTGCTGTGTCTGTGGCATAGGCCAGCAGCTACAGCTCTGATTTGACTCGTAGCCTGGGAACCTCCATGTGACACAGGTGCGGTCCTAAAAAGACAAAAAAGAAAAAAAAAAAGAAAAAAAAGAAAAAAACTTCAGTCTCCTGAACTTTACTTCCCTGAATTTCAAAAATCTTAGTCAAGGATTAATGATTAGAGGAATGGGAACATGAGACAAAGAATAGCAGTTGAGCAGAATTTGTAACAATTTAAACAACAACAGCCATACAGAGGAGTTATAGGACCTTTAGTTCTTCCCTGAAGGCCATAGGTAACACATTCCTAAGATACTTTTATAGAAACTGGATTCCTGCAAGATGAAAAATAATGACCACAAGTTCAAAGACCCTAGTCTGTTTAGAACACTTTTATTTTTATCATTAACAATAATACAGCGAGGGTCCAAAACAGTGGCAAATGATTCTAAGGGATCATTCCCTTTGGAAAATAAAAATCACTAAGCAGCAAAACCCAGAAATCTTGATGAACCCCTTTTGTCCTCAGCTAACGTCACATCATTTCCTTCACCACTAAGTTCTGTAATGGTGTATCATATTTCAAGTTCTTTCTTACTATGCCCATTCACTTTTTTTTTCAGTTGATTTATTTTTATTTTTTTAATTGTTATTTCCCCAATACAATTTATTTTTCTACTGTACAGCATGGGGACCCACATTCACTCTTAACTTTATCACTACTGAAGTATTTTTTTTTTCCTTAAAATTCCCATTGATGAAGTTATTGTAAAATTCAGGAGATAATTTTGTTCTTTATATCACTGATCTCTCTCTGAAAATTTTAATATTAATCCATTTCATTTTCCTTGAAACTCTGCCTTATGGTACATCTTTCTTCTAGTCATTCTATTTCTGGCTTTTCTTTTTCATTATGTTCCTTATTTTTATTTTCACAACTTTTTAGTAATTTCATAAAAGTCAGTCCTTTGCCAATTGTTCTCATCCTAGTTTCCCAAAGCAAATGCCCCAACCTCCACCCATGTTAAGCTCCAGATCCTCTTTCTCTGTTGGAATATAGACTTTTAACTCAATACCACATCATCCACACCCAAATTTAAGCAAATTCAGCCATTTTCAAAGTGTATAACCACCGTTTTATTCACTCCAGTCCATTTTCCATCAAATCATAAGTTTGTTTTGTAAATTGGAAGCAAACCACTTGCTCAAAAATTCTTTAGGATTTCATACTTTTCAGGAAAGATTGAAAGTTTTGGATATACAAAGTCTAGCCCTTTTCTCCATCTTACTATTTCTTTGCCTCACCTTCTTGAGATTTTTTTGCACAAATGTCCTTGTTTTTTGAAACTTACCCTAATTATTTGATTTTATACTGCAAACATGTTCCCAGTCATCTTTATTCCCCAATTCATTATTTACTTTTGCGGTACTTAACACGTGACATGGTGTATATTTACTACTTATTTGAGCGTTATACATCTTCTCCCACTTAAATGTACACACTCTGAGAATAGGAGTTTAGTTCACTGCAATATAGCTGGTGCTTAGGAAGTTCCTAACACATATTAGGTTTTTAATAAATATTTGATAATTGTGATGATAAATGTGTAAATTCATTATCTGACCATATTGCCATTTTACAAATGGCAGTGCTATTTTAGATTTCAAAAAGTTCATTGAACTGTATAAAAGCATTTTCCTACCGTATTCTAAAATAACTAAATCAAACCTGTAACAGTGCCTCTGTTGATGAGGTCTTTTGCTTTTTCATTGGAATAAATGATAAATTGTCTATCACCATATTTTGTGCTTATTAAAAAGATTCAAACTGGCACTGTGCTGAGCATTTTTTATATGTTGTCGCATTTAATTCTTGGAACCAACCTATGAGATAAGATAGATTACTTGACTCAAAATGTAGAAAGCTTAAGAATACCTCTAAATTCGCAGAGTGAAAATTCAAATCCAAGTACTCTTACCCCTGAGTACATGTTC
Organism: Phacochoerus africanus; assembly: GCF_016906955.1. NCBI lineage: Eukaryota > Metazoa > Chordata > Mammalia > Artiodactyla > Suidae > Phacochoerus > Phacochoerus africanus. The sequence goes on from NC_062553.1 coordinate 27,096,376, forward strand.
AAGCCACTCTCCCTTTTATAGTTTGATGGATCTAAAAGAATAGTTGTAGGAAAAAGAATTTTTTTTCATAAAAGTGAAGCATTTTGGATTCTTCCAAAGCCCTGATTCCAGAGAAAATATCTTGATGACAGTATACTTTTTAAAACATAAGTAGATTCCTTATAGCATCAGGGAGAATGAAAACCAGATTTACATGGCAAAATCCTCTATATTTTTATATGTATTTATGAATATTCAGTAGAAATGTTTGTATATGTCATATTCTCTTTGCTTTCTTTGCTAATATTGTATAAAAATTTGCTGTTTAGCTACTAAAATATACACTTTTCTATTATAGGTAAACTATCTCTTTCATTCACTTTTCCTCAGTAATTTATACCAAATCTTTGCAACTGCATGTGTTATGAATTAAAAATGCCTCTGGTCATGTTCAACCTCTAGTTTTTAGTTAAAGAAGTTTTAATGGATTGAATTTAAAAATTGGTCTCTGTAAAAGTATTCAGCATCTCTTTCTCACTTTGTCTTTGTACTTCACCTTCAAAAAAAAAAAAAAAACCACTTTGATAATCTCTGATGGTAAAGGTCTATGTAGGTCTATTTATTTCTAACTCTGTTTTCACAGAGCTGAACAGTAGTCTTCTCTGACTTAGGATTTAATTAAATACAGGTATAATTTCTAATTTTCCATCAAGTTGGTTTAGCAATGTTGTATTTCTTTAGGGCAGCTTGGCTTCTTTGTTGTTGCTGTTGTTATTTGACAGCTTGTGTCAAAATTGATTTTGATTCCAAACAGATGGAATTTTCTCCTTTATCCAGTGTCCTTAACTACCCAAAGACCTGCAATTGACAAGATGCAACTAACTCTCTCTTCTGATGATTCTTGTCTTAGACATTTCAAACATCAAAGTTCCCTCCTGAGAACATTATAACCTCTAAGTAAATGGATTTGTCTTCAAATGTGGTTGGACCTTTTTTTTTTTTTCCCTTCTTTGTGAAAAGCAGATTATTCTCCTTTGTACTGAATTAATGTCTGTTGGAAATGAATGTCAGAAATTTGGCCCACACAATATTCCATTTCCTTGTCAGTGTCTACCAGGTCTTTTTGGCAGAAACAAAAAGGAATAGCAAGCCACTTTGAATAAAATATGTTGTATTAATCAAAGTAAAACACCAACACATTAATTTTTCTTCTATACTGTTAAATTATAGCCATGATAAAACACTGCTTTATACCAATGTCTTCAGTAGGGCCAGTGCTTTACCAAAATATTATTATACTTCTCATGTTTATAATTAAGCTGCCATGCTTGCATTGAGTTACTCCAAATTCTTTTTCATTTATAAGCAAAACAGACTTTGAAGTTACATCTGTTGAATTTTCCCATAGAAAAAAAACTAAAATGTGCAGGCTGCTGGTTAGTCTTATTTTTGAACGCCAGAGTGTAAGAGTTTTGAATCTCCCAGATTTTCTGACTTTTTTTCCAGCAATCTGTGTTGGTATACAACACATGCTCTGGGAGAGGACTGGTTCATCATGTCCTTGTGAACTAGGATTTTTCTTATGCAGGGACAAGTATTAGGGGAAGGGGGATTTTCTTCTCACTTCACCTGCTTTCACTGTTACTTCAGTTTAAGGTATCTTTTCAAGGTTTTAATTCACTGATAAGTGGGTTGTCTTTTCAGGGTAGATAAGAAGGATTGGGAAAACCTTGAGGCAACCAAGTTGAGGCAGAAAGCTCTCAACTAATGCCTTCAACTCATGGATATAACATAAATTCCAAACATAGTTAACACTTGCATACTTGAAATGGAAAGACTGTCTGAATTGGCATCTTCTAGTAATTCTTATCAGTTACTGTTTGAGACACAAAGCCACTCCAAATTTAGTAGCTTAAAAGAGTACACGTTTACTGAGAGTCAGTAATTTGGGCTTTGCTTACTGTTGCAAGTGTTAACCATGTAACCACGTAACCGGGTACCAGTCTTTTTCTTCTGCAGTAGCCTAATCTAGAATGATTGCCCTCTTCCCCTAGATTTTAATCCAGCTGGGTGGTTTGTTTACCTAGCCGTTGGGTTATCAAGGAAAAAGAGTAAGCACTAAGGCACAAACATTCTTCAAAGTTGGGTTACATCATGTTTACCAATATCCCATTCGCCATACCATAGGGAAGGGTATGAGCACTTCTGTAATCTATCATTGACTCCTTGGCTTTGTCAAAGTATCATAATTAACTAGGCTATTGATGAACTGTTACCTTGCTGTTCTCCACAAGAAACTTTTATCAATTCCTTCAAAGATAATCCTATGACTAACTCTATTCTCCAAATCCTACAGATATCCTTTTCTAACAGCAATTTTTTTTAAATGCCCCATGATTATGCTGTTATGCATTCTCTCTTAGCTGTAGTAAGCTAATAACATTTAAGGGATTTGACTATTATATTTCTTGTGGCCTTTGATCGGTGGGCTTTATTGGCAGATGTTGAGCCTCTATCAAGTGCTAGACTATGTGCTAGCTTATAGATCCAATCATACATAAGGAATGGTCTCCACCCTTGATCATTTGATAACCTATTCAGCAAGACTGTCCTTAAATTGAAAGGTTGAATAAAGTGGATGTGAGCGTTTCTGGTCCAGAAATAGGTGTTTTATTTTTTAGTATTCACAGAAAACTAAGTCTGAGATTTCTAGGCACCCTAGGTATTTTACAGGATCCAAGAAGACCTGAGATTTGAAAATGGAAGCATTCATGTGCCCTCACCAGGTCTGCCAAACCCAGCTCAGGTCACTTACATTTTCTCATAACTTGTTCTCCTGTCACCTGAACAACAGAATGGCTTTGTTCAACACCCAGCTGCCCAAATATGTGGGGACCCTAGACAACTCTAAGGAGTATTTTGAGGTATGATCTCTATGGAAGGTGTGCTATGGGTTTTTTTTTTTTTTTTTTAAATAAGGACCTGATCCCTTCATTATGAAAAATGTTTTTAAAAAATGATATGGAATCAAGGAGCATTTTTACTTAAAAAAAATACGTCTACTGCTTCCTCATGGTGGTGAAATTTTACCTAAGAGTCCACCACAGGAGTTTTCCAATTTTAATGGTTCATCTCCAAAGACATTACCAGATCTGTATAGTACAGTTGTCTGTCAGTGCAGTAAACAATAGCCAGGAGAAGACAATTTCATATTCTTAAATGAAAGTGTCTACCATTTTATTTATTTTTTATTTATTTTGTCTTTTGAGGGCCACACCCACGGCATATGGAGGTTCCCAGGCTAGGGGTCTAATCAGAGCTGTTGCTGCTGGCCTATGCCAGAGCCACAGCAATGCCAGATCTGAGCCGTGTCTGCAACCTACACCACAGCTCATGGCAATGTCGGATCCTTAACCCACTGAGCAAGGCCAGGGATTGAACCCACAACCTCATGGTTCCTAGTCAGATCTGTTTCCACTGAGCCATGACGGTAACTCCACATCTATCTTTTTATGTCAAGAAATGGGATTTTAAAATGTGATAGATAATGTTTTAAACTGTATTTATCTGCAGAATGTCTGTTTTCTTGATAGAATCTCTCTAAAGTTAAAGCTTGGGGACATTGTATAATGCTAAATGAAGATACAAAGGAAGAGAAACAGGAACTTCTAGTTTCCGTCACTAAATACTTCTTTATCTACTTTTTTCCTTAAAAATATATTATTTTCAATCATCTTTTCTGTTCCAGGCCCAAGAAGAAGAGACATTGTTCTTTTATTCTAAAACAAAACCTTCTTCTCTATTTCTCCTTTCTTCTCTCTGGGTTGCCCTGGGTCATGGTCTATCAGTTTTCCTCTCTTATTACTTGTATCTGTAGTCTAGGCCTGCCTGTAGGGCCTTTACCTTCTGCAAACACCCCTCCCCCCCCCCCCAAAAAAAAAACGGAGACACAGAGTTGTTGATAGCTTTGAGAATCTTCCCTTGACACCATTTCAAGTTATCTTCCTATATTATTTCTTTTTGTGTTTGATAAAGGTAATTCTAATAAGAGGAAGCTTCACAAAAATCCTTCTACTACTGTTTATATTTTTACTCTTTAAAAATACTCATCTTTTAATGCCCTTAGTTGATTAAAAAGTGGCTCTCTTTAAGACACAAAGTCCTGTTCATTTGTCCCAGTCCTCAGAAATCACATACTTTTCTGCATTCTTTGCCATTATCTTTGCTGAGAGGAAGAAAGCAGGGTTGGGCATGGTGGCAAGAGTGCTAATTCGTTTATCCTAGTCTCTAGCAGGAGGGGAAGTCTTGTGCTATCTTTGTAAGTGATTCCAAGTGTATTCCTCATATGAGTGTGGTGGAATTTAAGGGACTTACCACCTGTTTGATTCTTATCTTACGATACTTTGAATTATTTGTGTGTGTTCATTTTTCCTAAATTACTATCATATTAAGGAGGGATTCATACTTATACTACTTTGTTTCTCTAGCACTTAGCACAGGGTCCTAAACCTTTAAGATGCTCAGTATTTTGGGCAGCTATTGATAAGTCAATAAGCTCAACAGTCTGGTGTGTCGAACGTTATTTATAGCACAGCATGAAGTGGGAGACAAGCATAGATGGGAAAATGGAATTTCGTAATTTTAATATGTTACCATTTCCTTATTTTATCTTTCCAGCTTCCTTCTAGAGAGAGACAACAAATAGTGTATTTTAGGTTATCCTTCCATTGTTTTCATTTCAATGTAAATTAGCTATTTACAGACTAACAGAGAGATGCATCTGTCAAACAGTTGCAGAAGCAAATCAGAGACACAAAGGTGGGAAAGATAAAGAATTTGAGAAAGTATAGTTTTTTCTCGAGTTTCCTAGTCACCTTGGGCGACCGAGAGTGCTTACCCATCCTATTGTTTTTAGCTCTGGCATAGTCAAAGCCAATAAGATTTGAGTACAAATGGATCTCTTTAATGGAAAAAGATTATGACAAAAATAAATAAACAAGGTCATATTCTAAATAAAATACTTAGTACACTTGGTTCCATACTCTACAACTTTCTCTTAAGCCCTAAGAAAGATTCAGCTGACATTATAATTTCTATTTCAAAGCAAGCATCTAGGAGAAAAATTCTGTAACTTGCCTTGATTAGTTCTTTAAAAGCAAAATAAGTGTGAAAGAATATCAATCAGTTCATGTGAAGAAGAATATAAATATTTTATTGTGCTAGTAAAAATATGGTATAGATTCAATTCAGGGGTAATACCTGACAATATTTCTTGATTAAAAAGACATGTCATTAAAACACTTTACATTCAGATACTATTTGAAATTAATTATATCCTAGTCAGGAAAAATTGCTAAGTAGATACAAATTAGTTTAATTTGTTAAATGTTGAAAATAAATGCTTCAATAAAAGTAATACGTGCATTCGAAAAAATACAGCCCATTCAGCATAAAGTGTGAATCTGTGCATGTGTAGCAGAATAGCTGGTGGGTAAATCTGACCTGTTACTAGAAATAGCTGGTTTGAAAGCTAATACCAGAGCTTGGTAATGCTCTTTCCTCAAAGCATAATGCAGATTTATCATGCTTTTTCTTTTTCCTTTGGGGTTAGATGAAGTGCTGACATAACAATTCATTACAAAAATCAGTATGTTTAAAACCAAAAGGACAAACTACTTCAGAAAAAGACTGACTCTTTAAAGGCAGTTTTCAGAGCTGTCATCATCCTAGAAGTTTGTCCAAACTATTTCTTCCTTTAAGAAAGCACTATAAATAAATCTATCCTGTGACCTTCAATTCCCATCCCCTCTAGCATGTATAGATTGCTATTAAAAGAGAAAAATATCTCCTTTCCTACTTAAAATTGTGTATGTGTATACAATATCTAGCTTATTATACTTTCTAATCAGCTATTTGTAGTTGCTTTGTATATGACATGTTTTTGGAAAACAGAAAAAATTCATTTATCTCTGTGTTCCTTGGAGAAAGTGAGATTATTCCTAAAGTTCACACACACACACACACACACACAAAATAATTTTAAATGATTTGATGCTCTGACATTGTGCCACCTAGGTGAGTATTCCACTTCCCTACAGTGAAGCAGCTGACTTCGACTTCTTGTCTTTACCAGCAGTTTAATTACTGTCTTGAATCCCCTAAACCCAGTATTGAAACTTCTCATCAAAATCTTGTCCAATATTTATTTTTGTACAAATATATCATGAAGGACATTCCTGTTTAGAAACATTTCCTAAGGTAGCTACATTTTCTAACTCTTTAACCTGGCATTTATAACCCTCCATTTTTCCCACAGGTGTTTTTATTTATTTATGTATTTATTTTATGGCTGCTCCTGTGACATATAGAAGTTCCCAGGCTAGGGACTGAGTCTGAGCTGCAGCTGTGACCTACGCAGTTGCGGCAATGACAGATCCTTTAATGCTGAATGGGATAGAACCCACATGTTCACAACACCATCAGATCAGATTCTTAACTCACTACACCACAGCAGAAACACCCCATGTATGTCTTCTGAAAGGTAGTGTTGCCTTGTTTCAGAGAGCTCATCTGGAGCCTGGCTGTCTGCACCAAAGCACAATTGTGGTGCTTACATATCTGTGAGAATTTGGGCTACCTGTTCTATAGTTCTGGGCCTCAATTTTTCATTCTCTGAAATTGGAATAATTTCATTATCCCAATTGGGTGTTGCATTTTAACTGTGGAGTTTTTAAAATAATTAAATGAGTTAATATAGCTGAAACATTTAAGTGGTGTCTAGAACATAGAAAATGCTATTTATGTGTACAATCCTATTTAAAACACTGTACAAAATCAGATAACATCTGTTTGTTCTCATTTAATTTTCTCCCAAATTTGGACATTTGTTTGTACCTGACTTTGCAACATCCTATGTTCCGTTTTATTTCTAAAAAAAAAAAAAAAATTTGGAGTTCCCATCGTGGCGCAGTGGTTAACGAATCCGACTAGGAACCATGAGGTTGCGGGTTCGGTCCCTGCCCTTGCTCAGTGGGTTAAGGATCCGGCGTTGCCGTGAGCTGTGGTGTAGGTTGCAGAAGAGGCTCAGATCCCGCGTTGCTGTGGCTCTGGCGTAGGCCGGTGGCTACAGCTCCGATTCAACCCCTAGCCTGGGAACCTCCATATGCCGCCAGAGGGCCCAAGAAATAGCAACAACAACAACAAAGACAAAAAGACAAAAAAAAATTTGCATCTTTCTAAGTATGTTCTATCCCACATACAGCCAAATGTGGCTTTAATGTAAAGGCTTCAACTAAGGAACCTGACAGGCATGCAGGAAATATTATGAAGATCATACTTGTTTACTCCGTGGTAACAATGGTAGATAACAAGAGCAGAGTAACTATTTTATAACAGTTTTATAACTGATGGCACCTGGAACTTTATTTACTACTTTGAAAAGTCTTTGAAAGTTTTGTGTTAACATGTTAAATTTTTGAGAAATATAAAAATGACTACATTTGTTAAAAAGAACTTTGGGAAAACATAATGCATTGAGAAAGGAAGGTCAAAGGATATAAAATCAATAAAAACCTTGCTAAAAATAAGAAAGAAATAATAGAAATTATAGCAAAGGCAGAGAGTCTTACCTAGTCATGGTAAATGTACAGAATTAGCAAGATATCAGCTTGGAAAAATGCAACTCCAGGGGTATTAATTATACATTTTTTATTATAAAGCCGTGTCATTAAAAGTAAAAGACAAGGAACAAATTCAATTATACTTCATTGGTAGATAATCTTATGTGATACACTAGAAATATATCATGATTTATAGATCATTTTAGAATGCATTTAATGTATATTATTTAAAATGTTTGTCTAGGCTGTGAGTTCCTCAAATGTTGCATCTAGCAACGTGTTGTTGATACTAGTGACTTAATGAAGATTTGTTCAATTGAATTGATTGCAGCTTTTTTGGTTATAATAGAAACATTACCACTAAAAGAGCAGTATTAGTGCTACCAAGTTCTTTTAGCTTTATAATCATCAGAGATCTCCATTTTTAAATGGTACACATAACATGGAATTGCTATGCTGCTCAACAGCAAAATGTTGGGACTGAACCTGGGTGGATGAAAGGATATTGAATGAATGACATCATCCTTAACAAATTGTTACATGTATTTATTATGTTTATTTAAAGAGTGAGTCAGCATTATTTTGAAGTTTCCATTAATTGTTATTTTCTGATATTTTAAAAGGAGTTTTTTGCTTCTGGATTTGCTAATGCTGAGTTTTTCCATTCGTCTCTGTAATTTAGTGCTATAGCAAATGTTAGAAAAGTGGATATAGGGAAGAAAAGTGAATTCCTTTCAATAAGGAACTCTTTGTACTCACAATTCATACCTATTTAACATTTTCCTTTTTTTTTTTTTTGAAGATTGCATAACATTTAATTGTCAGTAGGATTTCCTATATATTGAAATATCTAGGCACTTCTGGCCTTTGATATTAATGTAAACCTAAATAGCCAAATCAATTTTTAAAATAAGATTAGTTGTCCAGTAATTAGACAAAATCCACTTTTCTTAAGACTCTTCATAATGGCATAAATATTAATAAGTTTACTAGAACTTAATGGTAGTAGGGCATTCTTTTTCATCTTTTTTGAAGTATCAAGATACCCGTCTCCTTGGATTAAGATAACCTAATCTTAATTAGATTGGGGGGAGAGTTGATTAGTCAATCTCCATTTCTCTTTTAAAAGCAATTTTTTTTTTTTTTGCTTTTTTAGGGCCACACCCAAGGCATATGGAAGTTCTTAGGCTAAGGGTCTACTTGGAGCTACAGCTGCTAGCCTACTTCCCAGCCACAGCAATGTCAGATCCAAGCTGCATCTTGGACCTTCACCACAGCTCACAGCAATACCTTATCCCCGACCCAGTGAGCAAGGCTAGGGACTGAACCCACATCCTCTTGGATACTAACTAGGATTAATTTCTGCTATGCCATGACAGGAACTCCCAAGCAATTCTTTGGTGTAAACTTGAAATCCCTCTTCTATTCCCATAGTACTGCAGGTTATGCAGTAGTTGGATCAAGTTCTCTTTGATTTCCACCATTATTGAACACGTTCTTTTTCTCTAAATGCAACATTTTGAAGCCTAGGGAGTTCTACTTTTGAAGCCTAGGCCTTTCATTATATATAAAAATATATAAGTAAGTATAAAATACATATGTAAATATAAACATAAACAATATGTAAATAAATTTAACATTCTGACAGAACTGTTGAATTTTGGGATAAGTTTAACATCTATGATTTATATAGTTGACAGATATCCAGCTTCTTTTCAGTTGTGTTTAAAGTCTGTGCATAATTATTATGCAACCACTATTGTATCCTTTTGATGATTGAAACAGATACTCCTTATCAGTTTTCTTGTCTTCTAGACTTCAAGGAAGCCAAGTTTTCCTATATTGTGAATCTTTTGTTCACAATTAGTCTAATTTTACCATTTTTATAGGCAGTTCTTTACTTTCAAACCCCAGTGGATATATGATAAAACTATAATTTTTGATGGATGTTCCACAGTGGATGCAAACCTTGTCATCATGTTAAATAATCTGTGCACATTTTCTTTTTCATCATTTCTCCTTTGAAATTCAAAAAAATATTCCTAATATTACAATGTTTCCAAACTGTCCTCAGGGATCACTGTTCTTGTCAATCCTTTCTGAAAAGGGAAAAGGAAATTCAATATGGAAAAGTTCTGCTAGCTGAGTGCTTTTATTTTGTATTCAATGTAGCAAAACATTGAATCTATCATTTCTAAAGACTGTTCTGAGAATTTTATAATTGTAGCACTTAGGTTTAAGAGACATAATTGATCATCATTCTGTTTGCAATTGCTGTAGTATTTCAGTCAAATTCAGAGGTACTTTTCTAATTTCATTTCTGAAGGTTATGTTGACCTTTTCCTTTATGTTGAATAAATAACTTGAATTTCTCTTTCATTTGGTAAATCTAGTCAGTGCTATAAAGTATTTGCATTTTTATTTCTTTTTAAAAAATATATGAATATATTTACTTGTTGTTTGATAAAAAATATTCTATTTATTACCTTTTCAGGATGATGCCCAGCCATGAATAGAACCACTTCCCATGGCCCTTTTTTCTTTAATATATGTTGGTAACTCTTAAAATATTTTCAGTACAACAGAGCTAAATTTTCATAAGCTTATGTTATCTTTACCAATCTAAGTAAGTGTTAAACACAGAAGCCATCTCTATGGCTTTGCACAAGTTAACCTCTGATGCAGAGATTTACAAAGATATTTTTTTCCAGGTGTAGTTAGTATTGTATTTTCCTTGCTACATAACATTATAGACTCAGATATGGTTTCAATTGTTGATAGACTGGTACACTTTCAGCAAAAAAAAGTAATTTGTAAGCCCTATTGTATATTTCTGTTGTTCATGCACAATTATACATTATCCCTTTTTAATAATGAGATGCCTTATTAACAAATTTGCATATACTTTATCCCAGTGGGTTTTTAAAAAAAAAGCTTTCAAAATCTTTGATTATCTGCTTGCACAGTTTATCAAATTCTTCCTTCCATTTTCATTTCAACTTTGAGCATCGTTTTACACCTTTCATAGTTTTAGTTCCTCCCAGGTAGTATCTCTTTTCTTTGCACCTCTAATGGTTCCTATGAGATTGACTATTACAAGTCCTTAAAAATTAACTCTGATTACATTATTCAAAGCATTAATATTCATCAATGCCTGCCATTTGAGGAATTCCATACTCTGACACTGCCTAACTTTACTGCCCAAAATTCATTTGTTTTCTGTGTATTCTTTACACCAGTCCCAAAGTGATAATATCAAAGTGTTTGTTACATGTATTAAGGAGATAAAAATCTTGAACCAGAATGTAAATCAAAACACTTTATAAAACACACTCTAGTTAAGCTTCTGTCACATTTTCATAGCAAGGTGTTCTTGATAAAGGAAGCAATGCATTGCTTTACATGCTGAAACAGACAAACTCCTTATTTCTTCATGACTTAAAAAAAAAATCACTGGATCAGTACTACCACATGGATGACAGTTACTCTGCTTGTACTCTAGATTTATACATGGCTACCCAAGGGTTTTCTAATTGCCCTTGGAAAATTCTGTGTATAATTTAGCTGATGCTACTTTCTTATATAAGAAATATATGCTTTTTATTCAAAAGTTATGCCACATCAAATTCACACTTCCTCATTACATTACATAGTTTTATCTTATTTTGTTTTATCCCATTTGTAGAACCACAAGTTTTATGGAATGGAGAAAAGGTAATTTATGTCCTAAAGAAAATACTCTGTTTTAGAACATGTGTAGCTCTGAACTGTCCAGATTTTGTTTTACTTTGTATAATTCACATATAAAGGCAATTATCCCATAGCATTTTCTGATGCTTTAAGATTATTAATGATATATATTTTTTATATGTCATGAGTTAGTTCAAAATTTAGTAAGGGGACGTGATAGGCATTGTTATAGAGAATAATGTGCTACACATTTAAGATAAGACAAACTGCATTGTACCACTTGCCTATGGCATCACATTTTTCTTAGAAAATTTTAATTTTTTTATTAAAGATTTTTATTTTTTCCATTATAGTTGGTTTACAGTGTTCTGTCAGTTTTCTACCGTACAGCAAAGTGACCCAGTCAGACATATATAAACACTGCTTTTCTCACATTATCCTCCATCATGTTCCAAAAGTGACTAGATACAGTTCCCAGTGCTATACAGCAGGATCTCCTTGCTTATCCATTTCAAAGGCAAGTTTGCATCTATTAACCCTTGATTCCAAGTCCATCCCACTCCTTCCCCCTCACCTTTGGCAACCACAAGTCTATTCTCCAAGTCCATGAGTTTCTTTTCGGTGGAAAGGTTCATTTGTGCCTTATGTTAGATTCCAGATATAAGTGGAATCATGCTGTATTTGTCTTTCTCCTTCAGACTTACTTCATTTAGTATGAGAGTCCTTAGTTCCATCCGTGTTGCTGCAAATGGCATTATTTTGTTTTTTTTATGGCTAAGTAGTATTCCATTGTGTATGTATACCACATTTTCTTAATCTGTTCATCTATCGATGGACACCTAGGTTGTTTCCATGTCTTGGCCATTGTGGATAGTGCTGCAGTGATCATACGGGTGCATGTGTCTTTTTCAAGAAAAGTTTTCTCTGGATATATGCCCAAGAGTGGGATTACTGGGTCATATGACAGTTCTATATTTAGTTTTCTGAGGTATCTCCATACTGTTTTCCATAGTGGTTGTACCAATTTACCTTCCACCTACAGTACAAGAGGGTTCCCTTTTCTCCACACCCTCTCCAGTATTTGGTATATGTGAACTTATTAAGGATGGCCCTTCTGACGGTGTGAGATGGTACCTCATGGTAGTTTTGATTTGCATTTCTCTAATAATCAGGAATGTTGAGAATTTTTTTAATGTGCTTGTTGGCCATCTTTATATCTTCACTTGAGAAATCTCTGTCCACGTCTTTTGCCCATTTTTCAACTGGGTTGTTGGCTTTTTTGCTGTTGAGTTATGTAAGTTGCTTGTATATTTTAGAGATTAAGCCCTTGTCAGTTGCACTGTTTGAAACTGTTTTCTCCCATTCCGTAGGTTGTCTTTTTGGTATTTTTTTTTTATATATATGTATAGTTTCCTTCGCTGTGCTAAAGCTTGTCAGTTTTTTTAAATTACTTAATGAATTTTGTTATATTTATAGTTGTACAACAATCATCACACTCAGCTTGTCAGTTTGATCAGGTCCCATTTTTTAATTTTATTTTTCCTTTTATTTCTGTTGCCTTGGGAGATTGACCTAAGAAAATATTGTAAGGTTGGTATCAGAATGTGTTGCCTATGTTCTCTTCAAGGAGTTTGATGGTATCTTGTCTTGTCTTACATTTAAATCTTTAAGCCATTTTGAGTTTATTTTTGTGCATGGTGTGAGGGTGTGTTCCAGTTTCATTGATTTATATGCTGCTGTCAATTTTTACATTTTATAGTGTTTGCCTTACACTGTATGTATGTATAACCTTTAAAGCATTTAAGATGTTTTTGAACATTATATAATTCTTTTATTTAATATTGATAATTAAATGATCAACAGTCATAGTTTATAGTATTTATAAGGCTAAGCTAATGAACCAATGACAGAAAACCAAGAAATACCCATGTACCTATATGGAAACTTGGTATTTGATAGAAAGGGCAGGGCCTGCAAAATGAAAGATTATTCATTTTGAATAGCCAATTTTATACCTGGCTATGGGAAAATTGACAATTGAGAGAAAATTTTTTTCTCTATTTTTAAAATTATTTATATAATGTAAAGTGTGTGGTATTTTATAACTTACATAGACAATGTCTTACATGGTGGTAAGGAAACATTTTTCCAAATTTATTCTTGTTAGCTGGATTCTCACGAGTGAAGTTGGTCTGCTGTATAGATGTAGAAACAAGCAGCCCTGTTTGACTACAAAGCTTAGACCACAGCCCTTTTCTAGCCCAAAAAGGGGCAGATGCTCTCCCAACCATCAGCAAAGATACAGCAAATAATGACCCTTAAACAGCTGCATCATCAAAGATTAGACCCTAGCCTGTGGATTGACTACAGGTGTGATTGATGTTGGATTGGCAGAATAAGGCTAAATATGTTAGGACTGACCCTTTATGACACAAGAAGTAGATTCCCTGATCATGCAATTTCAAAGCCCCATAGTCAAAAATTGGGGATCCTTTTAAGCTCTCCTAAGTGTGATGTCTGGCCTCTGCCACATAGCTGTACAGTGTGTCAAAAAGAATGATGTGTGGTGAGTGACCAATAGACATCTGCTGCTGATACTGTTTCTAACTTTCCTCATTCCAGGCAACAGCAGCAGGCCTGGGCTCAGGACTGCTTAGCTATTGCTCCTGCTGGCATGATGCATACTGTACACAGATAATTAAGGATTCATCACTTACCTACTAGAAAGCACATTGGAAAGATGATAATTTCAAGGAAATTTTAGTAAAAGGCATAATGGAAATGAATGTGTGGTTCTAGGCAAAAAAAAAAGCAAATAGTTTTTACACAAAGAAGAGTTTAGCATCTTCAAAAAATATATATATTTTGCTTTTTAGGGCTGCACCCATGGCTAGGGGTTGAATCAAAGCTACAGCTACTGGCCTATGCCGCAGCAACGCCAGATCCGAGCTGCGTCTATGACCTACAACACAGCTCATGGCAATGCTGGATCCCCAAGCCACTGAGCAAGACCAGAAATCGAACCCATATTCTCATGGATCCTAGCTGACCAAAAAATAGTGTGTATTTTGGGAAATTGATTTAGCCTTCTTTTCATCTTGAAAAGTAACCTTTCATCAAGGATCCTGATATTTAACCTCTGAATACATATAAGGGGAAAAAAATGAACACATGAGAGACAGAATAATGGTCTCAGAGATGAATAATCCAGGCTTCCCTTATGCTCACATTCAAGAGCAAGCTTGAAGAGACATCATTTGGTACTAAAAACTTAGTTTAGCATTGGAACCTTTCACTTAGTAAATTTCTCACTTCTTCGTATATCCATTTAAAAGGACTGCTATGTGGAAATATAATGTGTTTTAAATAGTTCCCTCTCAAGTATCACCATATCTGTTACTCCCACCCCAATCTCCCATATCTGTCTCTCAGGCAGGTACTATCAAGACCTGATTGTGCACCTGTAGGCATTAGCATTTGGCAAATGGTACAAAGTTAATGTGAAATGGAAAATGCCATCTTTACAAATGTATTCTCACTTGGAAACTTCATATGCTTCATGTGCCCTGTCCCAACAGTGCTCATATTAATCCCATAATGCAAAAATGTCTAATTAGAACCAATTTGATAAGCAGCCAGTTATCTGCATTAAACATATGTGCCACTATTCATTGTACAAGTAAACCTATTATTTCCAAGAGAAATCAGAGTCATTAGATCAGAAAGGCTTACTGAAATAGAACTCTGCTAAGCAAAATTAAGGATTTCTATTTTAGAAGAAAACATACATATCATTTCAAAGTAAATGACACATTAATAGACATAATTAGCACTATAAAGTATTCAAGAGTCTTGAGAAAATTAATATGAGTATTGAGTTTCAATGTGGTAGATTGCTTCAGAGGCCATCTACATATTCTATTATGAACAGATTTTAAGCATATTAATGGTTTTAAATTGCTTAGAAAGTAACATATTCTTTGAAGCAAGAAGCTGGAAAATGAATATAAGGTGAGAATCGAACTCCCCAAATTATCAGAGGTTCTTTTCTAACTAAACTTCCCCTTTTTTTATCTTAGTGACAAACTACTGATTAATAACATCTGAAAATAATTTGTCTGAAGCTCACTGCTATAACCATATCCACTGCTTCTCAATTTCATGGGTACACCATGCTTTCAGTATTGTGCAGGGATTTACATTCTTGAATAGTAAGATTTCAGTGGAATGATACAATTTCAATAATAACTAGAATTCTTGTAACATTATTCACATTTCCACTGACAGTTAATGGATACTATTTTAGCATCTTAATCGCTCATGAAATAACTATTTTAAGGAATTTATCATCCTTATGAGGGTTAAAATAATATTTCATTTTCAAACAATACAATTACTGTCCACAGGGCTTTGAGGATAATGTTCAAACTCATTAGACAAGCTGGTACCTAAGATATTTCAGGATCGCTGTCTTTATTTCTGTTGTAATTTTTGTCTCTTGAATGCTCAAGCCCCTTTCATTGGAGTTTTGCTGAAATTTTTATAGATTGAGCTATGGGGTTTGGTAACTTTCTATCTTGTTTTTTTAACTTCATTTGATTTCTTGTTACTCATCCTCAAAGATTCAACTCAGCCAAATTTTTCAATATTTTAATTTGTTAACTCAAGAGTTCCTTAGATGCTATTTCCCTGTTCTGATTTTACTCTCTGCCTTTACTATTATACCAGTGCAATTCCTGATTTGCAAATTAGTCTGTACCTCTAGATTTCAAAATCTTCAAAGACTAAATGGCTGTTTATCTAACTTTGTATTCTTAAAGTTTAAATGTAGGTATGTTGAATTTTTCAAAATGAAACTAATTCAATATTACTACATCAGTTATACACAAATGGCAAATGACATCAACATAGAGGATCAAGCCAAAAGAATAGTGATCTTAATTCTCATCTTATAGTTTGAAATAAGAAAGCGATGCAGTTCATATCAGTGCCGGGCTTATTGATTTTTATTATTTGTTCATTCAATAAATAACACCTGAGGGCCTGCTATGTGCCTGGTACTTTGTGTGAGGCACTATGCAAATTTGTTAAATAACCATATCCAGGCTTAACCAACAAATGACCCTAGTCATGTAAACAATAACAAAAAACTAAATCATATAAATAAAAAGGTTTAATATATTTAAATTTCCAGTGAGTTAACTGTATGCTTTTGATACAGACTATGATGTGCCATCTGTAATTAGTAGTAGAAGATTCCCAGGGAAGAATGATGGAACTGGTCTTAGATATTTCTGCCAGGAGTTTCCATTGAATTAATTATTTTGCGTTATTGTTTTCCCATTTCCATTTTGACCTTGTTTTCCTCTGTTAGGCTATACCACAGTCTTCCTAGCAAGTTATCCTTAAACTTTGCACCAGGTAATTTTGTTCATTTATTTCATTTCTCCTCGGGACCCAGTTCCTCATTCTGCCAAGCAGAAAATCTACATCCTTTTCTTAAGGGACCTGATACCTTCTCAAGTTCTTGAATAGATATTATAATTACATGTATTAAAAGTATAAGCAACTCACTAAAATGGAATAAACACTGGTAGGTGGTAGGTAGTGAAGAGAGAGATGATATTACATGATCTTAGGCAGGCCAGTGTTTCCAAGCCTCAACTTAATTCTTCTGTAAAATAGAGGGAAGTATCTTTTCATAAGATACCAAACAGATTAAATGACTTAATACATATGAAGCTCTCACAGGAATTCCTGGCACATAGTAAATACTTCATAAGACAAGTAGTATCATGCATACATACAAACATACCCTGCTCACACTCACCTATTTCTATATAGGAATGTGTAAAGAACCAAGGGGATATGAGAAAGGAAGCAGAGACCTAAAAAATGTCTTCTTTTTGGAATTATGGTAAAGTATCCTGGGCTTGACTCTATGTTGACTCTTCTGTTTACTCCAGAATTTTTGTAATGTAAAAGCAGTCTTTACTAAATTTGATTTTAATTTAGTACTAATTGCATTTCCCTAAAGGTTTACATTTTGAACAACTAACATAAAAGAATGTTATATTTTCAAATAAGATTTTCAACAAATGCAGTAAAATTTTACATGGATAAAAGATAGGAAGAAAATGTTTTCAATATGCCATGTAAATTCAGAAATAATTTTCCCAAAAAGCTGATTCAATATTTAAGAATAAGATAAATGTGGAGAGTAGAGAAAGCAATTAATAATTCAAAACAAAGGTCTTGGAATATAGGCAGTTAAATCAGGTTGTTAAAGTTTTGACATATGCAAAGACTGAAATAAGAAATATATTCAGTTAAACTATTTCCCTTAAAAGGAATAAATAAGAAAAACATAGTATAGAATAAATGTTAAAAACTTGCACAATTTTTATCCTGTTCTATTTCCCAGATATTGTGGCTATTACATTATTAAAACCCCTCAAGAAAAGAAGAAATGTAAAATTCCCATAGAAAATATCAGAATTCTTCACTTATTTGGAAAAAAGAGGGATGAAAAGATTTTTTCCTAGCTAGTCAGATATTTAACACATTATCTCATTAAGTATTCCTCCTTAGGTTCTTCCCAGTTTTGGTAAAATTACTTCATTTTTTTAATATAAACACTAAATTATACACTAAGCAGGACCTCTTTAGCCAAATGCAAATTATGCTTTACTCTGCCCCCCCACTATTGAAGTTATTGTAGTACTTAAGTTTTGCTACATAAACCAAATCTGAATGACTTCTGTGTCTCCAAATGTAATCAGAATTTGCCAATGTTATGTTAAATGTCATATTGATAACTACCCAAATTTTCAATGTGAAATGTACCATTCCAAAAAATTAACATGACAGCTAGTAATTAGAATTTCTTATTTTTGATTTACTAATTGTCATGCTAAAATATCAATGAAATTTCAGTAAGCACTTTATCAGATTTTAATTTAAATTGAAACATATCACACATTACTCAGGCTGTCAAAACAGATAATTTTTGAATTGTGTTGCTGAAACTCGGCCTCTGTCGACCAATACCAAATATAAACACGGAGACAGAATTTGGGGCGAAGGAGAAAATCGTAGCTTTTGTTGCTTTGCCAGGCAAAGGAGGTCCATAAGCAGGCTCTTGCTTTAAAGACTGCATCCTCCCTTGGAGAAGAATTGCCAGGAGTTTTATTGTCCAAAAGGAGAAAAAACAGATTTCACATAAGAATCAGGGTTGGAACAAATATACATTGTTCTTTCTTTGGGGGACCCTTAATTCTTGAAGCTGGTGTCAGGAGATCTGTGTGATCCTGGTGGTGGCCTTCAGTTTATGGCATCTTGACTCTTCCTAGAATAACAATACTTGGGAAAAGGGCATATGGATTAGAGACTAGAACAAGCTAGTAAAGTTCTTGAAAAACTTAAGATGCTTAGCATAATCTTTAACTCAGGCAATTTGTGCTCAGGGTGCATAATCTTTAGCTCATAGGTGACCATGTTTAGGGTGCAATCAAGCAAGGGAGAAACACAAGGGCTCCAAGCTACTCAATTTTAATGTTCATTTCTAAGCTCTTCATTTCTAAAAGTAGCATAAGGAATATAAATGTTCTCTTAGGTGTATAAGATGCTCGCATCATTATATTTATCCCTTGAGGGGGAACCAGGACCCTGTCCCAAGGCCGCAAGGGCCCTATGGGGCTCCTGGGCACAAAAGTCTTTATGTGTCCCCTATTTCTTATCTTTAGGAAATGGGCTTTATTCAGCCTCCATGGCCTTCCCTGGGTTCTGAAAAGCAGGTCCACAGTTGCTTATCAGGGAAGGAAAGGGATGTAAAGACAAGGAAGGAACAGTCAAGAAATAGTGCAGGTATTATTAGGTAGTGCAGACCTAGGCATTAGGTTTTGTTATTTCTAATGCATGGAAAAAATACCAACTGACAGCTAAAATTTATAAATTTTCAGCAACATTTAGCAATTCACTGTGAGACATATGAAGCCCAAGGAAAATGCTTTTTTTTATTATCATTAAAATGCTTCTTTGAGTATCAGGTAAATCTTTTAGCAAATGCCACAAGCATTTTCAAGTGACATTTACAATCAAAATTACTTAATATTTATCTACCTACACTACTTACTTAAAAAGTTGAGAATTATAACCTAGTATACTCTCATTCTGTTTCTTAAGGTTAGAAATTCCTCACACTTGAGGAAACTGGAATTTTCTTTGTAACATATGAAAGTTGATTTCTGAGAAACAGTCATTAAAATATTTTGCAAAGACATTTTATACGTAAACATTAGAATCTGCTGGGCTTATTTTATGGTAGCAAAATATAAAGAAATGAAATGATATATGTATTCTGCAAACACCTTTTCTTTAATAGTACTGATATTATTTTTGTACAATATATCTATAGTATATCTATTATGTAAAAGTTAAAAACTGTGTTCTTATTCTAGTTGCTTCTTTATAGAAATACATAAACTATTAGAAAACATATGATCAAAAGGAAATTTATATGAGGAAGTCATTGCATTACACTTTATTTGGATGAAGTAGAATTAGAAATAGGAATTTCACAATCGAAATGGGCAGGGAAAGCAAATGAGATAAGATAGAATGTAAGAACACATATGCATATAAGTGGAAAATCTTGGGCACATTCAGAGCAAAAATGTGTTATTCTTGGCTCCAACAGTGTTAGTCACTTATTTGTTTTTCTCTATTTTTCTCAGAAACTTGATCCACTGATTTCTCCACATGAAATCTCAGTCTAGTTTTTTTATTTTTTTGTCTTTTGTCTTTTTATGGCCGCTCACATGGCATAGGGAGGTTCCCAGGCTAGGGGGCTAGGGGTCTAGGGGTTGAATAGGAGCTGTTGCTGCTGGCCTACACCACAGCAAGCCAGATCCGAGCCACATCTGAGACCTACACCACAGCTCACGGCAACGCCAGATCCTTAACCCACTAAGCAAGGCCAAGGATCGGACCCACAACCTCATGGTTCCTAGTCAGATTCGTTTCAGCTGCACCATGACAGGAACTCCTCAGTCTAGTTTTATTGATGGCACAATTCATAGCTTTTTATATTACATTCACTAACAAATTATTGTTATTTTAATACTCTTCTAACCTTTATATTAGAGGTATAATTTATTTATCATCATTAGAATAATAGAGTATTCTGAATTTAACTACATATTTAGCTTACTATGAGTTTTATACTTCCGTATGTTTTCCTGCTACTAATTAGTGTCCTTTAAATTCAACATGAAGAACTCTCCTTAACATTTCTCATAAGGACAGTGTAGTAATGATAAACTCTTTCAACTTTTGCCTATCTAGGAAACTCTTTATCTCTTCTCAATTCTGAAGGACAGCTTTGCCAGGGAATGTATTTTCCATTGGCACTTTTTTTTTCCTTTTAGTACTTTAAATATATCATTCCATTACCTTCTGGTCTGCAAAGTTCTGCTGAAAAAATCTGCTGATAGTTTTATGGGGGTTCACCTGTATATAACAAGTAACTTTTCTTTTAAGACTCTTTGTCTTTATTTCAGTTTTTTAAATTTAATCTATCTTTGAGATAACATGGTTTATAATGTTATATGAATTTCACATGTGCAACATTGTATTTCAACTTCTGTTGTATACTATAGCATGTTCACCTCCAGACATTAAGTTTCCATCCATATGCCTCTGGTTGAACCTGTGTACCCATTTTATTCACCCCCGAACCCCCTTTCCCTATGATAACTACTAATCTACTTCATCTAGCGTGATATCCTCAAGGTTCATCAAAATTGTTATAAATGGAAAGATTTCACCTGTTTTATGGTTGAGCAATATTACTTAATTTTATTTTTTTATTTATTTACTAACTACATCTTTGTCCACTCATTTGTCAATGGACACTTAGGTTCTTTTCCCGTCTTGGCGATTGTAAAGCTACTGGGAACATAGTAATACATATATTTTTTTTGAATTTGTGTTTTCATATTCTTTGGATAAATAGCCAGAAGTATATAATAGCTAGATTATATGGATGATCTTAATTTTTTCATGAATCCCCATGCTGTTTTCCATGGTGGCCACACAAATTGACATTCCCCCAAACAGTTTGAGTGTTACCTTTTCTCTACATTCTCCCAAACACTTATTATTTCTTGTCTTGTTGATAATACCCATCCCAATGGATAGGAAGTGATCTCATTGTGATTTTTATTTTCATTTCCCTAGTAGGCACATCATTTCATGTGCCTACTGGTCATTTGTATGTATTTTTTGGAAAGAAAAATCATACTCTCTGCCTATTTTTAATCATATTGTTTTTGTTGTTGATGTATATTTCTTTATATATCGTGCATATCAATCATTGTTTATGAGATATATAATTTATAAATATCTTCTATTAAGTAGTCTATTTGTTGGTTTCCTTTGCTATGCAAACATTTTAGTTTGATGTAGTTCCATTTGTTTTAGTTTTCATTTCCCTTGCTTACAGAGACATATCCAAAAAGATATTGCTAAGACCAATATCAAAAAGTATACTGCATATGTTCAGGTCTAGGTCAGGTCTTAAATTTAAGTCTACAATACATTTTGAGTTGATACTTATGAGATTGTGGTCTAGTTTCATTTTTTTTTTTTTTCTTTACAGGGCCATACCAACAGCGTATGGAAGTTCGCAGGCTAGGGGTCGAATCAGAGCTGTAGCTGCTTGCCTACGCCACAGCCACAGCAATGCAGGATCCATGCCATGTCTGCGACCTACACCACAGTTCATGGCAATGCTGGATCCCTAACCTACTGAGTGAGGCCAGGGGTAGAACCTGTGTCATCGTGGATACTAGTCATATTTGTTTCTGCTGAGCCATGGTGGGAACTCCCTAGTTTCATTCTTTTGCATGTGTCTGTCCAGTTTTTCCAGCACCATTTATTGAAAAGACCATCTTTTCTCCACTGTATGTTCTGTGTTCCTTTGTTATAAATTTACTGTCCATGTATATGTTGATTTATTTGAGTTCTCAGTTCTGTTCCAAAGATATCTGTGTGTTTTTTCTGCTAACACTATGCTGTTCTAATCACTACAGTTTGTAGTATATAGTTTGAAATCAAGTGGTAGGATACCTCCAGCTTACTTTTTTTCCTTTTTAGGATTACATTGGCTTTGCAGGACCTTTTGAGGATATATACAAATTTTAGTATTTTTTGGTTCTATTTCCCTGTGAAAAATGTCATTGAGATTTTTATTCAGACTGCATTTGAATCTGTGGATTTAATTAATATGGCCATTTTTAACAATGGTATTTTTTTCCAGTCCGTAAGCATGGAATAATTTACCATTTCTTTGTATTATCTCCAATTTCCTTCAACAATGTCATTTTTTTCTTTCAATGAACATGTCTTTCATCTCCCTGGTTAAATTTATTCTTATATATTTTATTATTTTTATTGTGATTATAAATAGAATTGTTTTCTTAATATCTCTTTGTCGTTTCATTGCTAGTGTGTAGAAATGCAACAGATTTTTGTTTATCGATTTTAGACCCTGAAACTCTACTGGATTCATTTATTGTTTCCAATATTTTGGGTGGCATCTTTAGGACTTTTATGTACAGTATCATGTCACCTGCAAACAGCTACAGTTTCATGTCTTTCTCCAATTTGAATTCCTTTTATTTCTTCTGTGATGTGGCTATGACTTGAAATACTACATTGGACAAGAGTGGGGAGAGTGTGCATCTTGACTTGTTCTTGATTTCAGGAGAAATGCTTTCAGCTCTTGTTGAGTAAGATGTGGGTATATCAGATGTGGCTTTTATTTTGAGGTGTATTTTTTCCTATACTCACATTGTTTAAAGTTTTTTTGTTTGTTTTTTGTTTTTAAATCCTGGATGGGTGCTGAATACTGTCAAGTTCTTTTTCTGCATTTACTGAGATAATCATGCTGCTTTCCTTCATTTTGTTAATGTGATGTATCTCTTTGATTTTCAGATGTTGAACCATTCTTGCATCCCTAAAATAAATCCCAATTGATCATAGTATATGATCCTTTTTAATGTATCATTGTATTTGACCTGTTTAACGTTTTATTGAGAACCTGTGCACCTCTGTTCATCAGAGATATTGGCCCACAGTCTTCATGTGTGTCTGTCTGTCTGTCTGTCCGGTTTTGGTGCCAGGGTAATGTTAGTCTCTAAAAAATGGGTTCAGAAGTATTCCCTAGACTCTAACTTTTTGAAGGATAGGTATGATTAAATGTTGGGCAGAATTTACCTGTGAGTCATATGGTCCTGGGCTGTTGGTTTAGGGGAAGTTTTAGACTACTGTTTGAATCTCCTTGCTAGTGATTGGTCTAGTCATATTTTCTATTTCTTCATGATCATTCTTGGAAGGTTGTATAAGTATAAGAATTTGTCCATTGTTTCTAGCTTGTCCACTAGCTTGTTGGTATACAGCTATCCATCCTATTGTCTTACAATCCTTTGTATTTATTTGGTATCCATTGTAATTTTTCCTCATTTCTGGTCACATTATCTGAGCCGTTTTTTCTTAGTAAGTCTAGCTAAATATTTGTCAATTTTGTTAACTATTCAAAGAACCAGGTCTTAGTTGCATTGGTATTTTTTTTTCTGTTGTCTTTATAGTCATTATTTAATTTATTTCTGCTCTCATCTTTACTATTATCTCCCTTTAACTGACTTTGGGTGGTGTTAGTTCTTTTTCTAGTTTCTTTAGGTGTAATGTTAGAGTGTGAGTTTTTTGGTTTTTGACATATTTCTTTTTTCTTGAGGTGGGCCTGCATTGATATAAATTTCCTTCTTTATACCCCTTTTGCTGTGTTTTATATTTTTTGACATGTATTTTCATTTTCATTTGTTTTCAGAGTTTATTTCTCCTTTGATGTGTTTCTTCAATAGTTATTCAGTAGCATGTTTTTCAGTCTCTATATATCACTTGTAACTTTTCAACCTTCTTTTAATATCTAGTTTCATACTATTGTGGTTTGAAAAGATACTTAAACGAATCCAAAATTTTCAAATTTGAGACCTCTTTTGTGTCTCAGCATATCCTTAGGAATGTTTCATGTGTACTTCAGAAGAGTGTGTATTCTGTTGCATTTTGATGAAATGTTCTATATAAATCTAAGTTTGCCTGGTCTTAAAACTGCTGCTTACTTGTTGATATTTATTTCTCAATGATCTGCCCATGTACATAAGTGGAGTGTTAAAATCCCCTGCTGTGATTGTGTTGCTGCAGTTCCTCTCTTTAGGTCTGTTAATAATTGCTGTATGTATTTTGGTGTTCCTATATTGTATGCGTATCTATTAATAACATGTTTTCTTGGTGATTTGTCTCATTTATCATTATGTAAGGTCTATCATTGTCCCTTGTTAACTTTTTTGACTTGAAGCCTATTTTATCAGATATGACTATGGTTACACCCATTTTGTTTTGGCATCCATTTGATTGGAGAATTATCTTTCATATCTTCACTTGAGGTGTTTGTCTTTAGAGTTGAGATTAGTCTCTTGGAGCCAGCCTATAGTTGGGTTTTGTTTTCTAATCCATCCAGCCACTGTGTCTTTTGATTGGTGAATTCAATTCATTTAAATGTAGGGTGATTATTGACAAATGAGATTTCTGTACTACCACTTTAACTTTTGTTTTCTGGTTGCTCTATAACTCTTTTGTTTTCCTTGTGTCTATACCTGCCATTTTAGTTTGGTGGCTTTCCTAATATTTTCTCAGTTTTCTCTTTTTTTTTTTAAATTTTCTGTCAGTTCTAGATTTATTTTGTGGTTACCATTTTAGGTTTGTATAAAATGTCTCAGATAAAATAATCTTTTTGTCTTGGATAGCTTCTAATTTTTATTTTTCTGTATGAGATACATCCATTTCTTCTTCCCCTTGTGTTTTTTTGTCTCAAATTATCTCTTTTTACATTGTAAATGTATTACCAAATTGAAGTAGCTATAGTTATCTCTACTGCTTTTTTAACCTTTAACCTTTATGGTATAATTGTTTGATGACCTATTTTGATTTAGAGTTGCAATTCTTTAATTAGTTCTGTTCTCTTATTACCTTACAGTTTTTTGGTTTTTTTTTTTTTTTTGGTACTTTATCCTTTTTGTTTCAAGTAGAAAACTCCTTTAAACATTTGTTGTAAAGCAGATCTAATGGCAGTGAACTCTTTCAAGCTTTTGTTTGTCTAAAAAGCCTTTATTTGTCCTTCATATCTCAAAGATAACTTCGCTAGATAGCATGTTCTTGACTTGGAGATTTTTATCATTCAATATTTTAGCATGTCCATCCACACTCTCAATCTCTTCTGACATGTAGAATTTCTGCTGAGAAATGTGTATAGCTTAATTGGGGTTCCCTTGTAGGTTACCGTATTTCCCCTGGCTGCTTTTAACAGCCAGAGGACTATCACTGACTTTTGACAACTTTAATGTCTTACCTTTTTTTGCATTGAGATAATTAGGTATTCTAAACTTCATGGACTTATATATCCAGCTCTTTTCTCTAAGTTTGAGAAGCTCTCAGGTGTTATTTCTTTAAGTAAACTCTTTGCCCCCTTCCCCTTCTCTTCTTCTGAGATATGCATTATTCTTTTGTTGCCCTTCCTAATGGAGTTAGACAGTCCTCAGATAATTACTTTTTAAAAATCTTAGTTCTCCCTCCTCTTCACCTGAATTATATCTTGGTTTCTATCTTTGAGTCCACAGATTCTCTCTTCTATACGTCTGCTCAATTTGCAATACTTCCTAATGCTGCTTTTTGTCCACACTCATGGGGTTTATACATGCAAAGTACCATTGGCTCTCAGAGTTAGGTGATTTGGGGATCCGTACCTCAGGTGATAGCTTTAAAGTTGGGCCATTATATGTGTAATCTAAACATTTCATGTTTCAGAAGCCAGGAGTTGGGTGTTTCCCTCCTGATTATAAGGCACTGTGCCCAAAATGGGCTTTATAGGAATATTACATCTCAGCATTGCCTACTTATTTTGATGTGGTTATTTTCAAAGTTTCCCAATCTGTAGGATTAACTCAATTAGTTTTTGAATTTCTCTTAGAAGGAATTTATCCATATATAGCTGTATATTTGGTGTGTTCTTAGGAGAGGGAAATGTCAGAAGCATTCTTGGTCTAAAGTTTTTACAAAGCTCTTTAAGTTGATGGAGAGAGTCCATGAGGCACACCCATAAATTCTTTAGAGGAACTTTTGCGTGTGTGTGTAAGCTGTACTCTTAGATACCTTCAATATTTAGTGACAGTAAACAAACATTTATCCCCCAAAGTTTATTAGAACTTAACGAAGCTTTTTATTTTTTTAATTTTTTTAAATTATTTATTTATTTATTTATTTATTTTTTGTCTTTTTAGGGCCACACCCACAACATATGGCGGTTCCCAGGCTAGGGGTCAAATCGGTGCTGTAGCTTCTGGCCTACACCAGAGCCACAGCAATAGCAACACCAGATCCAAGCCACATCTGCAACCTGTACAGCTCAGGGCAATGCTGGATCCTTAACCCACTGAGAGAGGCCAGGGATCAAACCTGCAACCTCATGGTTCCTAGTCAGGTTCGTTTCCTCTGGGCCACAAAGGGAACGCCTAGCAAAGCTTTATAAAATCACATGCTTGGTTTACTGCATGCTCTGAACTGTTTTACTGGCATTGCCCTAAATTTACCTTGGCTCAGAAACTGTTCCTGAAGATTAACATCATCTGTCATCTGTAGAGGCTGAGGATTTTTAAAATCCTGAAGCCCTGATTCTTTCATGTTTAAATTCCTTCCTGTAGTATAACTCTCTCTTCTCATGTTTATAATAAGCAACAAGAAGAAATCAAATAGCATTTTCAGCATCCTGTCTAGAAATTTCCTTAGCAAACTCATCCAGTTCTTTAAGTTTTCATTTTCTACTTTCCACATGACTACAGATTTTTTTCCCCCAAAATCTTCACTGGGGAGGTATGAATAAAGGTTGGAAGTTTTCTTTTGACAGAAGTACCTCTATGTGGAAATATGAAGTCAGAGAAATGGAGGTTAGCTCTAACATTCCCCCACTCTCCTTTCACACACACCCCATGTCTTAATATATTGGGCTTAACCAACAAACCTCTTGTTAGAGGTTCATCATGCCCTTATAGAGGAAAAGCGTTTATCAAGACAGTCCAGCTCCTGCTCTCACCTTTATGAGGTACCTCCAAATGTAGTGTCCTCTGTACTTTGCGAATTTTTTTGAGCTGCTGCAGTTTGACATGGTCTTCAAAAAGTCTCAAAGTGACTTTAACTATAATACCGTTTTTCCATCTCAAGATCTTGGAATTCTCCAGGTTTGTAATTTACTACTCTTCTGTTTTTGATACTACATTGTCAAGAATAGCTAGTTAAAGGTTATACAATAAGGTAAAATCATATCACAGCTAGATTCTAATAATAATATGGGAATAATATATAAATGCCCCAAACATAATCCTTTCAAATTACTAAATAACTGGTGAAATCTCAAAATCAATTTATATTACAATACTCAAAAATATTAATATAAGGAATTAAAATGCATAATTCACCTATGCATTTGCTTATAATGCCACAACTTCTAATGGCTATTAACCAAGAGTTCCTTCAAGAAGCCAAATACCTGTGACCTATGGGACCAGTGGGAGATTGCAGCTGTGTAGCACTGCCTGTGAATGAATGAATGAGTATATTTAATTACTAGATTTTGTGGCAGCACATGCATTTCATTCACCCAGTCCAGATTTTATCAGAAATAAAATGTTGCACATGTAACTTATTTCTTTCTCAATTGATTCTCAACATATATAATGCCAATATATGTGTGTGTCACAATTTTCTTATATAATTGTGGCAGGAATAAGCACTTTGATAATTGAATCATTGTTGCTTATAGCTTTGTGTATTTGCTTTGTCTAAAGAATTCCTGTCCTTTGTCTATGCAGGCACCAAGGTGAAGTACATATTCCCTTGTAGGTTATCACAATGTCAGAGAATGGGAGATCAACAAATACCCACCTTAATATTGTCCTTTTAAGATGCTGAAATATTTTAAACTTAATAGAAACAAGTCAGATTGTCAGAATTCAAAGCAGATTATATTTCTCACTTAAAACCATTTATATGTAGCAAATGAAATTTCTCTGGCTAATCCCGCCACAACAGCCACACTATCTCCTTGTATAATCTGCATCTCTCATTTGTGAACACTAGAAAGAGTAATGATGCATCAATTTCAAAAAACAAGATGATTATTACAGGTATGGCTTCAATAAGGATGAGACATTAACCTCACTTAGAAGTAGATTAATTCATGCAAAGAGAATTTAGTAATTTTTATGAATAATTTACTCAGGCAGCTTTTAAAGTCATTCATGATATAAGTCTGCTGCTTTTGTAATCTACCAGATGAATATATCTTAGGATTTTAAGCAAACATAACTTATTTTTATTAGAGATAGCATAAAGTCACCCCATCTTCTTATGTGCAGGCTAATGAGTTTTATTCATTGAATAAGCAATCAATGCTGCATATGCAATTTAGTTCAGCCTTTCTGGTAAAAATTAAGTAGTGCTGTTCAAATTATTTAGGCCTTTTCCTCTCAAAATTTCATTTTCTATAATAGAAAAGCTATCCATGAGCATGATTTTCACTGCTGCCTATGAGATTATCATCATGAATGATGTGGTAACAGCTTTAGACTGAACCATTACTCAGAGATAATGTTTTTATTTTATTTTGTAATTGCTAACTTGCATCTTGACTTTTTTGGTGGGGAGAGTGCTTAATGACCAATGTGTTAGTACTATACACATCTTGCTGTAATGTCCTTCCATTTTTTAATGTGTGAAATTATTAATAATCCTTGAGATCTTTATTTGTCTTTCAGCAAAGTAATCAATACTAGTTAATGTGATGTTAAAATTGACATTAATGACTTGTTCAGATA
The DNA here is from genome assembly GCF_016906955.1 of Phacochoerus africanus. Lineage (NCBI taxonomy): Eukaryota > Metazoa > Chordata > Mammalia > Artiodactyla > Suidae > Phacochoerus > Phacochoerus africanus. The sequence goes on from NC_062553.1 coordinate 27,125,648, forward strand.
TAGCATCCTTCTCATCTTATAATGAATGTTATAATGTAATTCTTATTTAATAAGCATTATTTATTGTTTCTGTGTTTATGGAATATTTATTCTGCTTTTCTCCCAAATCAACTGAGGAAACAATGTCTATAAAAACCAACCCCAACACCACATCTGTTAAAATTATAAGGTATTTTTTAAAAAGTTTAGCTGTCCATGCTGACTTTTTTCTGTGTAAAAGGTAAACCCTATTGCACATCCACCTGCCAGTAATGGCATAGCATTTGCTCACAGTGCACTTGTTAGTCATATGCATTTCTCTGTGCAATTTCAAATAACTCTTTAGCTCATTTTACCTTTGTACATCAGAACTTACTGTAGGTGCAGCATAAAGCCCACTGTGGAAGTTTAAAATTAAAAAAAAAAAATATGTGTATACTTAGAATTCTGGAGACAGGTCTTTTTCTGACACTGTCAGAATAGCCTATTTTGTGCTTTTCCATTTACTTCCAAGAGAGATTTCTCTCATGATGTGTAGAACTAAGGGTGCAGGGAAGCTTAAGTCCTCACTTAAAGGCCCACAGATGCATTGAATCATGATCAATAAAATGACTGTTCTAGTTTGTATAAAGTAGTCTGTCTTCACAGCATTTGGCAGAGTCATTGCCTCAGAGAAGACACTAAAAAATTGGTTAAATAAAATTTAGTTTAAAAATAGTCAAAAGAGAAGAAGAATAGCAATAGACATATTTCTGAGAGAGATGTATTGGATGTGGGAGGATATGCCCTCAAATATGTAAAAGATTAATAGGAGTTAGAGTGACTTCATAGACAGAATGGAGACCAATAGTAACCAGGATTCTTTACTTCCATTGCTGTAAATCAGATTAGTTGCTGTGTTCCCTCATAAGCAGAAATGGGGGGGCGGGGAACATAGTGGCAAGGTAGCCATCAGTTACAAATCTTATGGATGTGGTTCCTGAATTGGCAATAGTTAGAAGAGAGTATTGATCAAGTCCAATTTATTTCCCATACTCTTCGATCTTGCATTGTCTGTATGAAAAAATCGGTATATCCTAATCTCATAAGTAAAATGCCATCGGAAGGCCACTGTAGTTAGTCAGGGGCATGGCAATGTAAAAGTGAAGAATTTAGATTCTAGAGCCTCACTCCCTGGATTCCAAAATAAACTCTCCCACTTACTAACTCTCATACTGGACAAGTAATTTGATATTTCTAGGTCTCAATTTTCCCACAAAACTTGAATATGACCTATTTCTGCATGAATCAAATGATGCAGTTTGATTGCATTATGTAAAATATTGAGCATATACCAAATAGAAAATCAGTATTAACAATTATTAACATTATATTCTGAATAAGAATTGTTTACTTCATGTTATCTTCAAATATCAGTTTGGACTCACAATTTTCAATTGAGCTCTTTTGATTGAATAGTTCACTGAATTTATAATATCTCTACTCCTTTAGTTGAAAAACTTTTTCAAAGACTGATCTGAGCGCTCTCTGTCTTCACCTCATTTCTTTCTAAAATTAGAATTTAAACTTTTACATCTCTATTTTTATCCCCAGATTTTGTTATGTCAAATTTTTATTTCTATTCAGTTCTACCTATTCTCTGATGTTCTTTATGATTTAGTCTTTGACCTGTGAATTATTTAAAAGTATACAGTTAAATTTTCAGTATTGGATGGTTTCTAGATTTCTTGCTTGTATTGACTTCTATTTTCATTTCATTTTGGTCAAAAAGCATATGCTACACCATTTGATCCTATATAAATTTATCAAATTTGCTTTATGGCTCAATATACAGTATAAATTAGTATAAAATCATTTTTGAAAATGTATCTTTTTATAGTATTATGCTGTATTGTAAGTATATCTAAGATAGTGGATAGTTGTTTCATATCTCTTACAACTCTTTCTAATCTAGTAGTTCTGTTTGCTTGTGGAACAGTATTATACTCTCCAATTATGAATGTGAAATTGTAATGGGTCCATGTAATTAGGCATTACATACTTAGGTTAGTTATGTGTTCCCGGTAAAAACCCACTTGTTATTGCAAAGGATACAACTCAGGAATGGCCAAAAGGAAGAGAGGTATAGGAGAAGGCATGTGGGAAGGGATGTGGAGCTTCCATGGCTCTCTGGGCATTCCGCACTCCCAGCACCTTGATATGTTCCCCAACCCAGAAGCTCTCTGAACTTGTTTGGTTAGGGCTTTTTCTAATGTGGGTATAGATGGTTAAATCATTGTCAGTTAAAGACTGATGCCACCTCTATTTTTTTTTTTTGGTCTTTTTGTCTTTTTAGGGCTGCACTTGTGGCATTTGGAGGTTACCAGACTAGGGGTCTAATCAGAGCTGTAGCTGCCGCCTACGCCTACGCCACAGCAACAGTCAGATTCAAACCGTGTCTGCGACTTACACTATAGCTCATGGCAATGCTGGATCCTCAACCCACTGAGCAAGGCCAGGGATCGAACCCTCAACCTCATGGTTCCTAGTCAGATTCGTTTTCGCTGGGCCATGAGGGGAACTCCAGTGTAGACATGGATGATTAAATCATTTCTGGTTAATGATTATTTCCACCTTTAGCCCCTGTCCCATACCTAGAGGTCAGGGAGAAGGGCTGAAAATTTCAACTGTCTACCATAAAGTTGTTTCTCTTGGCAACCAGCCTCCATTCTAAGGCTACCCAGCAGCTTCTACAACCAGTCATCTTATTAGCATGCAAAGAAAAATAAATGAAACTTAAGAAATTCTGAGAATTTTAGTAGCTGTTTGCAAGGAAACAGGGACAAATGTGAAATACACATTTCTTATGACACAAAGGGACTTTAGAAGACTTTGTTGCAGTGCCAAATAGGTGGCAGTACCTTGCAGGCCTGTGGCAGGGTTCAACAGGAGGATGCAAATGCTCTAAATCATCATCAGGTAGGTGGTGCTGTTTCTCCCATAGGTAGGGTTCACAGGTTCAGGAGTCAGGAGATGAAAGTGGGAGAAGTATCACTTACCACTCCTAGTGACCTACGAGCAAGAAGTGTATTTTTTGTCCCTGCATCTTTATACGCTGATGGTCTAGTGATCTTAGTTCCAAAAAGAAACCTTATTCAGAATGTTTCTGTCAGGGTGTTCTCAGAGAAGATTAACATTAAAAAAAAAATTAAATATATATTAAAGAGAGATGATTTTAAAAAGTAGGTGGTAGTGAAGATGTAATCAAGCTCTATAGTAAGATTTTCAAATATTTGGACAATGTAACAACTATTTTAGAAAGAATATCCCCAACAAATAAAGCTTTTAAATCAATGTAAAGGGTTTGAATTGTTTTGTTTGTTGGAGCCCTCCATGGAATGTCTGGCACTGATTAGGATTCTAGAAATATTGGCCAGTGTCCTCTCTCTAAGAATAAGAGAAAGCCATGATTCACATTTCCCTTAGTAGCGATCCCCCAAGAAATCTACATCATTCAAACTATCCCCCAAATTTTCTTAAGATTTATATCGGAATTTAGTAAAGCAAGTATACCTGCCATAATGTGGGTGGGCCTCATCCAATCAGTTGAAAGGCTGAATAGTGTAAAAAACCAGCTTCCAGAGCATAAAAAAAAAAATTCTCCAGCCGATTGCCTTTAGCTCTTCCTGATTGTCCATTACACTGCGTAGTAGGGCAATACATACACATCCATGTATGTAACATTGATACTCTTCATGTCATATGCATGTCACATGCATGAGGGGCATTGACGCTCCATGTGGTTGAAAATTCACGTATAACTTAACAGCTGACCCTCCATACCCACGGTTTCACATCCTTAGATTCAACCATTCATGGAACTTGTAGTTTTGTACTACATACTTATTAAAAAATATCTTCAGGTAAGTGGACCCACATAGTTCAAATCTGTGTGGTTCAAGAGTCAACTGCGTATTCCTGTTTCTTATGAAAGTAATGAATTTTCCATAATCATCTTCCTTATCTTAAAAGGGCAAAATTTAGTTGTTCTTTCACGCATTTCATTGTTAACCTGTTATTTACTGAAAACAATCTTAAAATCCATTCTCTGTAATGGATCTGTGAAAATGATGAAGTTAATTCTGTGGGTACATTTATTAATGAAATTATACTAGTATTCCTTTTATTATAATCCTGTATTTTATCTTTTTAGTTACCTTTTATAAAATGCTGCCAGATACTATGTTATTAAACTTAATTCAACTTAATTTTTCTAGTAATAAAATTTCTCATAATTTATGGTCCTTTTATGTATATTCTTGCTAATTCCTTTTCAAAATATTTTTTTAAATTTATATAATTTTTATTTTTCCATTAATGTGAGAAAAAAGAGTGTATACGTGTATGTGTAACTGGGTCAAAATATTTTTATAGACATAATATTTTGAAATTTCTTTAGCTAATGTGTTCACATGTTAATAATATCAGTAATTATAATAAAAGCTTATGCTAATCGCTTCTAATACAGTAAAATAACCTATGGTTGGATGTCAAGGCTATTTCAGGATGGGTTAATTTTTTAGATAAACCAGCTGATATGTTTTTGCAGTAAACCCAGAAATAGCACAGTATATTCTAGAATAAAATGTTTAAGTGAATTTTGAATTTGTTGACATGAATACCAAAGGAATAGTATACAGAGCATAAACTAAAGAGAAATAAATATTTCAAGATAATTTATAATTACGGAATACAGAATTTTACATCAGTCCTTTTTGCCTTCATTTGTACGAACCCAACTTTAAAAGTTTTTTTAGGTATTAGCATTGTTTCTTCTTTTTTTCCCCAGCAACACTGATGAAGATACAGCAATGTAGAAAAGATTGTATAAGCACTAGTCTACAAATTACATGGACTTGGAAAAAACTACCTAAAATATTTGAATTTCCGTTTCTTTATACCTAACATGAAAATAATTATGACTACCTAGCAGATTGTTCTAAACCTTAATGATTATATATATGCATAGCTGTACCATGTCTGTAAACTTAGTTTATATTTAGCATGCAAATTCACACCATGGAGTGTAACTCAATAAATCCTTAAGAGGGAGTAAAATATGGCAAGTAAAAAACAACAAACTATTGCATGTTCCATCAATACATACCTGACTTTTCTGCTTAGTTAATGAGTAAGGGGATGATATAAAATTGACCATTTCAATTTATTGGACTCTTTCACCTGTTGAGGGATTTATATATTGCCTAATATTCTAAAATATTGTGGAAAATTTATAAGAAACCTTTTCCAATTTGGAATAGTAAGACTTAATAGAAAGCTCCTATTAGTAACTTCAGTGTTTTTTCTTTTTTTTTTTTTTTTTTTTTGGTGACACATTGAGGTAGCCAAACCTCAGTGAGAAAAACTAAGACCCTCAAGCAAAGATAGGGCAGAAAGAGAGATGGATATGGAATTCCACTAACATCTGACACATTGGTTCTATCTTTGCTAGAGACCAAGGATATCATGCAGATGTATTTGTTGTTTGTTTGTTTTGTTTTTCTTTTCAGGACTGCACCTATAGCATATGGAAGTTCCCAGCCTAGGGGTCGAATCAGAGCTGTAGCTGCTGGCCTACACCGTAGCCACAGCAATGCAGGATCTGAACTGCATCTACAGACTACACAGCAGCTTGTGGCGACACGGATCCTTAACCCATTGAACGAAGCCAGGGATAGAACCTGCATCCTCTTAGATCCTAGTTGGGTTCTTGAACAACTGAGTCACAAAGGGAACTCTCTGTATTTATGTTTTTATCCTTCCTTGTGTCCTGTGAGTAATAATTACTTTCCTCCAAACTATGAATGAAGGTAGGAGAAGCCAAAGTAGAATAGGGAAGAATGATGTATGATCACGTATAATTGCTCTGCTGAAAGAATCAAGAGTGCACACTCACACGCAAATGTTTATTTCCCTGTAATGAAAATTCAGGCATTTAGAAACATAATACCGATTTCTGACTTAGGGGTATGCATGGAAAAGCAATGTTGGATTTTTCCGTACTAAGTCCAAACCATGTAAAATTTCAAAACATTAGTTGTGTTGTGTTTTTGGTTTTTGTTTTTGCTTCTCAATTTTTTCCCATATTATAGTGGTTGATAAAGAAATTTCACATAAACTGAGTTGCAAACTATTCCAAGTTGGACAATATCTCTTCTCTGTTATATCTCCAGAACATAGTACAATGCCTGACACATAGTAATGTGTCAAAGTATATTTACTGTATACATAATGGAATACATCATATGTTGTATGGAAAAGTATTAATGTATCAATGTATAGACAATGTTGGAGAAGGCTGTATTGGGGTCTAGAACTAGATTATATGGTCTTGGATGAGTCCTTCCTATTCTCAGAGTGTTTGCATAAATGCACTGGAATCGGTCTTTCTAGGATAGCCTCAATGGTAACAATTTTATGGTTGTCTCAGATCCTTCAAGTAAGTGGTTGCATAGGTGTCAGCAGTCAGTGGTTACCCTAAGGTGAGCAGTCCTTAGAAAATCAAACATGGCGACACGGTTGCTTCCTTCATGACCAAGCAACACAGGATATATAACACCACACCTAGGGATAACATTTAGACAATCCCCCAGGATAGCATTAACTTCTAGTTGAAAGAATACCTAGGCATTTTAGTAAACAGCAGTTCTTCCGTGAATAATTCACACTGAGAAATGGTGTGTAATTATTCCTAGAGCACATGCCATGTGGAACTGATGCATGCTAACTTTATTTTCTTAAATTCTAAAACTGTAGCCATATATTTTATATTACTGCAGGCGCTGCACACCTGTCATAGAAATATGCAGGATTCCTCAGCATAACAACATTTTCACTAATTGGGTAAAACATGAAGTAAATATTAAATATGGAATTCACTCTCAATTGTCTTATGCCAAATGTCCCAATTAAGTGGAGAATATGCAAGGTTTCCATTACATAATTCCAACTTTCACCTATTAGCACATTATTCATTTGAGGTTTTCTTAAATACTGAACTGATTTTGAGACCTCATCAAGTTCCTGAAAGGCTCCCTATTATTGAAGTTCAAACTGAACTAACTCTTATTTTCAGACCTACATATTTATTCCTCTTAGTTCTTATCTCCCAACATTATAAAATACATATGGCTTTTCTTAATACCTTCATTGATCCAGTAAAGTAGATTATCATTCTATTCATGTTTTAGTTTCTAGATAACTGAGAGTGTGTGCCTCTGAAGTAAGCATCTCATGTCTTAAATCACTTTTGGAATATGGTAGAATATACTAAATTTAAAAGTTTCTGACCAAATGTCTTTTGCTATATGAAAACAATCATAATGTGATTTGCCTTAGGCCTTGACAAAATTTCTTAGTGGAGGAAGTCGTATTAATCACAAATAATGTCTTATAAATGATTTTGAGATTCCCAATACTTTTCTTTACATTTTTATCCAGCCCCCCAAATACGCATAATATTTCTCAACATTTATATGTATCCTGCCAGCATACCTGAATATCTGAGGATTCTTTAGATGACGGGTTTTATTTTAACAGTTTCTTAAAATCTTTTATGTATCCATTTACTATCATCAAAATTTCATGAAATCCAAATGTCAGAGTTGGCTATGGATTTATTGAGAGTAGGAATAAAGGAAAAGTGATATGGAGCTGAAGAATATATCAGAACATGCTGTGTCTGAAGGAGAAAGTAAAAATTAAAGAAAAAATTCTCCTGTCCAAATATTTCTGAGTTCAACTGATGATTGTTGAAAGGCAGATCTGCAATGTTCAGGATATTTTGTATCATTTCTTTAAGGTATAGGTAGGATCTCTATTTTGTTAAATAGGAAACTTATTGTTTTCATCTTTTTGTCTTCTGCCACAAAATATGTCTCCTCCTCATATTCCAGTATTATTTACATGTGGAATACAGAACAATATATAAATAACCTTATCTAAAATTTTATTGTAGATATGCATAGCTCAAAGTATACAACCTGTATTCTACCTGTTCATACATAATAAATGCACTAAGACTTTTATAACCCACAGAGGTAGTACATGGATTCAAGTATTGAAGCAGTCAGAATAGTGAAAACTCAAACATTTGTGTGAACTTAACTTTCTTGGAAGGATTTTTTTTCTTAATTTTTAAATTTGGACAATGACGGAGACATTAATATGACAGATATATAGCCTATCTCTATAATCAGTAAGAAAGTAGGACTCTTCTTGAAGGACTTTTATGTAAGCTATATATGCTATATGGGTTTGGAAGATGCAAACTGTTCATTAGAATGGATAAGCAATGAGGTCCTACTATACAGCACAGGGAATTGTATCCAATCTCATGGGATAGACTATGATGGAAAATAATATTTTTAAAAAAAGAATATATGTGTATATCTATGACTGAGTCACTTTTCTGTATGGCAGAAATTGACACAATATTGTGAATCAATTATACTTTAACAATAAAATTTCGTTTAAATAACTTTTTCTGAGTGAAACATATCTAACAGCTTTATATTGTGACTAGGCAGGTTGTAAATCTCTTTGGAAGCTGGAAAGAAAATTCTGTTTTGAGACAAAGCAAGCAAAAAATGTACATTTTTAAAACCAGGGAAGAACAATTCTCAACAGGGAATTAAAATATTTTTATACTTGTATTGCTACCTCCAAATGTGAGCAGAAATTTCAAATTAATTGTTCAAAGATGGAGAAACATTTTTCCTTTACAAAAAATCAAGGTAAGAAGTTATTTAACTTAAGGATTCAAACAGCTGAAATTGGCCGTCATAATTATTGAAAAAAATCTCAGAGTAAATATCAAAGTGTTGGATACAAGACTTCTGTTAGGGTTTTTGTTTTTTTTTTTTTTTCGTGTATTTACCATTCTTGAAATTAAGATCACATCAACTCCAGTTTGTAAATTATTTTGTTCTATAGCAAATCGTATGGCAATGGAATGAAATTATGATCTCTACTATAGAATTAACTATGTTGGTATCCATAAAACTCAATATAATTAAGAATTTTGTTACATCTACAGCTTTTTGAGTGCTGGTTCGGACTGTAAATTGAAAGAAAATACTGGAGTTCCCGTCATGACTCAGTGGTTAATGAATCCAACTAGGAACCATGAGATTGCGGGTTCAGTCCCTGTCCTTGCTCAGTGGGTTAAGGATCCTGAGTTGCCATGAGCTGTCGTGTAGGTTGCAGACGCAGCTCAGATCCCGCATTGCTGTGGCTCTGGCGTAGTCCTGTGGCTACAACTCCGATTAGACCCCTAGCATGGGAACCTCTGTATGCTGTGGGTGTGGCCCTAGAAAAGACCCCCCCCCCAAAAAAAAAGGGGGGGGGGAAGAAAAAGAAAATACTGAAAACGTTTTGTATAACTAGTATATTTAAATGAGTTGAATTCTGGTAAAGTGTTTATTGTATAAATAGGTGAAATGTTTTCAGTTATTTTGAAAATGTGTTTCAGTAATTCTAAATAACCTCTAGGAGTAATAGAGGCCAGTGAAACTTTGAAGAAATGATGATGCAGCTTAGTGAAGATGCTAGCTCTTTGGCTCTTCAGGGTAGGCAAGTCATTCATCAGCAAATGGAAAGGGCAGAGTTTAATTAAACTTTCAGTTTAGAAAAAAACAAAAGTTATTTATAGTGTTAATTTAATCACCTAGGTATTTCTTTCAGAATTTGTAGTAAATCCTCAGTGAGCTACTCGAAGGTGTCAGAGTTACAGTGTTGGGGACAACATTTACTCATTTATTAAAGTGGAACTGAAATAAAATAGCCTCCTAGCATAGGATTCTAATTTCTAATCCAAAAGAATCTTATAAAGAGTAAAATGGCTCTCTCCTTTCACTTCTCTCCTATTTGTAAGCAAAAGGTGGATGACCAAGAAAGAAATAGAAATAAAAAACTAGTTTTTGCTGCCCACATTTAAGAAAAAATGGTAAAAAGTAAGGTCTTTACTTAAATTCAATTTGAATTCACCATATATAGTATTTAATAATATAGTTTTTTTTAAATACTTGAATTAAAAATACTTAGTGAAAAATTTAAAAAAAGTCAGATTTCAGATCACAAAACACACCTGCATGATAATATGTTGGAGCAAAGTGTTAGAATTATGCCCTCCCCAGGTGACTTATAAATGGTAGAGTGCTAGAACCACTAATATAAAAATCCATCCTTGTCTGTTGGAAATATGCATCAGAATTTAATAGATCAACTAACAATAGAAAGTGTTTTAAGTTAATATGCTGATTTCTTTTATTCTGATTGTGCAAATGTCTTTGAAGACAAGTCAGTGGATCTCAGTTTTTAAAACTCCACACACTGAAAACTTGACACTGTTATCCTGATTCTTGAACACAACAAACTCTTAGATATCCAGAAAAATCCTGGAACTATTTTTTCAAAGATAAACTGCTAGTTACATAATAGGCTACTGTTAAAAACCAGGTAGGTATGTCACTAAAAGTGTAGTTATTCTATTGCAATTTTTGTCCTTGGTTCAATTTTAGAAGATGGGACTCTGTAAGAAATTTGTATAATATTTAACAATCTGTTATTTTCATTCAAATCCATGGATATTCCTCTGGAGAGTTGTTTTAGAATAAATACCAGTTTTAAATATTTTACAAATTGTTTGCCACAGGCTTATATTTTTATATGTAATAAGTAATCAATATTTGTTATTTCTTATATTTTAATATAATCTCTCAAATATACTCTATTTGAAATTTCCGAAGACAGTGGTGAAAGGCGTTTTGCATAGTAAGAATACTCCGTTGAGAGTCTTGGTGTTTCTGTGTCAGTTCCAACTCTGGCCCTAGATAGCACTGTGTGCGCAGATATTTTACTTATTTCTCTCATGCCCCCTGGACCTAACTATTCACCTCTTTAAACCATTACTTGAAGCACTAAATCAGGATAAATGGCTCCTTCCTTTGTGTCACCCTTTAAGAGATTATATGCCTTTTATTGTATCTATGACACTGCCATGCATGCATTTGCTTGTGTGTATTGTGTATATTAGATTTCTACATACTTGCGGTTTCATTTATCATAGTTTTCACAGTCCATGGCACAAGTATCTGGCTCTCAGTAAAAGGCCTTTTAGTAATATTGATTTGACTTACGTTTTAATGACTAAATAATTTTTTTCATGAATTAAGCTGATGAGACCTCTATAATTATACAACTTAATTAACATATCAGAAACATTATGAAACAATAATAGTCACCAAAATTTCTGTACATCTGTTTTATGCTATTCCCATGCCCCTTGGCATTCTCAAGAATATTGGCAAATTTACAGACACTGACTCTGAAACAAAGTAATCCTCAGAGATCTACTCTAATATCAATCCTGTTGGCACTGCACCTGACTTTCTAATCATTTTCATTAGTCTGGGTTATCGATCTCAACTTAAATATCTTTCAATAGTGATATCTTATCTTGATCCTGAAGTTTTTTGAATATATTGATCATTAAAAATGAATAATTCCTTGAGACATCAAAACAAATTATAACAAGAGAAATGTCTGGTTTCACATGGCAGCTGAAAGCTGTCTTTATCGTATAGACTTTCCCAGCTTCTCACTAAAATTCCCATGAAGACAAAAAAAGTTGAAAGTTTAAACATTTAAAGTAAGATATAATTACTCAGAAGATTCCACAAATAAGAGCAAGGTCAATTTTTTGAGGGAAAAATGTGTACCATCTATAACTTGCCTCACTTAAAAGCAGCCGAGTTTACCTAAATATGGGTGGATAAAGAGACACTTAGTGCCTCCAGGGGGCACTATTTCCTTTCATAAAGTGTGCAGTAAGTACCTAGAGAATCCAATAAATAACAGGACAGGAGAGCTGGTGGGCTTTCCAAAGCAGGTGGATACAGCCATATTCACAAATTGAGGGAAGTGAACTAGGCAGAGGCAGAGGCAAGATTAGACCTAGTATCTCTGAATGCAGCTATTGACAGTGTTAGCAGGAAGCAAAAATGTCAAGTGTCAGAAAAGGAGCACATCCTTAGGAGTAGATCCTAGCTTGGTACAAAAGGATTGTGCCTGCTGAATATCCACCAGTCCAGTAGGTAAGATGATCAGGAGTTTCTCAGGTGCTCTGGGTAGCTTTTCAGAATACACATACTTGTACTCCACCCATATCTCTAATTTTAGGGTACAGTAATTTCCAACTTACTGTGTATTGAGAATGCAGAATTCCAGAAATTTTCCTTCAGTAAGTCTGTAATGGGATCTAGAGTTTTAATCACATGTATTAAAATAGGAACTATATTCCAGGCACAGGTAACAGTTCTGAACCCTCATGGAGCCTATAATCTAGAGGGAGGGAAGGCAAAAATCTAAACAATAAACAAAACCAATTACATGTTGTGAAAAGTTAATAAGACCTATAAAAGAAAACTATGACATGGTAAAGTGGGGCTAGTAAAATCAGAGGTGAAAAGCTACAAGAAATGTGATAGTTCAGGTCAATATTGAAAAGCAGCATCTGAGCAATTTGAAAAACATATTCAAAGTATCGAAAGTGGTCATGAAGGACTCTCTCTGTGGACTTGGGAGAGGAGACTTTTTTATTTTTTTTTTAAACCAGGGAATTCTCATAGACCTCTCCTCCCTCCTCAACATTGACCTACCTACCTCAAAACTCTGAAGATGTCATTTCATGAGAAAGTAGACCAATGAATAAGTTTGCTATGAAAGATATAGTTAAGTTTCTAATAAAAATGTTTTATATAGAGATAAAGAAAAAATTTTCAGAAAGGTTTTTAAATCCATAATAAAATACAATGTATAAAAATAGAGCATTTATACATTTATGAATGTATTTAAGATATTCAGAAAAAAGGGAGAAAATGCAACATATGAATATGAACTTGGAGAAAGGTAAAATTTAATGAATTAAAAATATCTAGATAGCAAAATTGAAGTGTAGTACAGAAGCCAAACTTGAGTTACCTTCAAAGACATGGAAGAAAAGGAAAGTAAAATGGAAGTATGAAAAACATAAGATATACTGTATTTAATAATGTGCAGCTTTTAAAAAGTTTAAATCATTTATTACATTTTAAAGGTATGTTTTAGTAGCACATATAATTTAGAAAATAATGAACGTGTGTGAGGTGACACATCTCAAAGACCAATTTCTTCATAATTTTTGTGATGGGTTAAAATAAACTAGCTAAAACAACTAGAATAAGATGCTAATAAAACAGAGTCCCCGCTAGCACAATGGGCTAAGAATCCAGGTGCAGCACCTCAGGTGGCTGCAGAGGCTTCATTTGATCACTGGCCTGGCACAGTGGATTAAATGATCCAGCATTGCTGCAGCTGTGGCATGGGTCAAAATTGCAGCTCAGATTCAATCCCTGGCCTGGGAACTTCATGTGCTGCATGTGCAGCCATTTAAATAAATAAATAAAACACTAATAAAGCAAATATAAGAATAAAATGCTTGGAAAATAGAAGAAAATCAAGTGAAACACACTGAAAGTAATGTGTATGCGTTCATTCCTTAAAAAGTAGTATTAAGTTCTAGTGATAACCAGTTAAAAACATGACAAATAATCATATTAACAGTCACAACAAAACATAGTAGCTAGGAATAAATTGATCAAAGCCTTTTGTGATCTAGATACATACACACATACATATAAATATATAGATAACTACAAATACACAGGTAAATTAGGTAGATTTCTGCATTTTTTTATGTTTATGCTTGTTCATAAAAAATGTGTTTTGTTATAGATGTATATGGCCATTGATTTGTTATACATACATCTACAAATTAATAAACTGAATGTGCCTCTATTTTTTTCAAGCAGGAAATTTCAAGTAAGCCATACATTCCCAGAACATGAAGGAAACAGACCATAAACATGAAGTATTAATGAACACCAGAAATAAACAAAAAATAGTACTCAAACCAATGATTCCACATGATAGGTTGCACGAGCAGAGCTTTCCAGAAGAAAGCTGACTGAGCACAAACTCCAGTTCAAGTGTTCTGAGACATAAAGACCTCTGGAAGGGCAGATTTTATTATCTCCTCCTTTGGAAAGGTTCTGGCAGGAAACACATGGCAAATACAAAGGGATAATTGAGAGTGTACTAAAGAAACTAGTTACAAAGTTATAAGCAAGGTTAAGGAAATCAACAAAGAAGGATGATAATCCAATATTAATGGGAAAGCTTTAGGGGATAGGTTTGGAATCATGTAATTCTATTTGTAGTCAAACTGTCATTTATAAATGCTGCGTAAAATATTTATGATGAAAGGCTTAAAAATATATCACATAAAATATAAAAAATCCCTTACATTTGTTTTATAAATAAATATTCAAGGGTAGAGAATCCATGACACAATAATACAGCTAATTTCACCCAAAATTTGAGATGTAAATTAAATACAAATTTAAATGAAAAATTGCTATTATTTAGCAAGAATATTTTTAAAGTTCTAAAATATCGGCCATGATATTGTTTGAAAGACTTTTCCTACAAATACATATATTTTATGTTGTTTCAAAAGCATTTACTTTTTAATTTGTGTTGTGCTTGCATATTTTCAGAAACATACTTTTCAGTCATGTCTTCCCCATTAGTAAAAATATGTTTCACTCCTTATTAAATATCTTAAGATCTTTCCCACAACCACACAATTTTATTTGCATTCTTGAGCTTGGGTTATTCTGTTATGCTTCATAATCTCATTGTCACTGAGATTCTTCTGCAAGGAACTAATGACTGCATACATAGAAAAATTACCAGGACTAATGCTAACAGAATTATGTATTTAAATATTTGTCTCTATGGTGTTTGCATATTTTAAAACTTTTTCAATGTGTGTCTTTTATTCCAAACTCTTTTAAAAAATATCTACAAACTTACTGGCTAGGCAACTTTAATAATTATGCATAGTGGTGTTTGTAAAATAGATTGTCTGCAAGAGAAAAATCTATTTACCAAAGGCTCAGATGTATCATTCCACTATTTTTTATTCCCTCTGTGTGTGCTAGTATGGGAACGAGATTTAAACTGTAGCTTATAAACGCCTATACTCCTGTATCATTTTATTAGTTTTGACTGTGCTATAATTTTAACAACTCATGTGAGGTCAATTTAGTGAAATTCCAAAAAGTAAATGCAAGATTATTGTCAAGTATTGAAAACAAGGCTACTTTACCTCTGTTAGGGAACTTAGGCATTTATTAGCCAAACTTTGCAGATAAAAACATTGCTTTTCCTCTTATGGATCTCACCAGAAAGTTCTCTTCCTTTCCAAATTAATCTAACAGGTTTCACCCCAGATGCCAGATTTGTGTGCCAAGTACATCAGTTTACTCTTATTTATGAATTCTTTATGTTTGAAAACTCTTTGTTCAACTCACACTACTTTGATGAATTAAATTTGTGGTCACATCCTTAGAATGGAACTGGAAAATCTTATCTCTAAACTGATAGTGATATTACTAAATATTTTTATGATAGAATATCAGAAATCCTCAGCTAGATAACAAAAAAAAAGAAAAACCTTCATAATGTTAAAACAATAAAAACTACAAATCTATTTCTGTAGAATTATGGTCCTGATTCAAGTACTAAGTAAACTTGCACTTTTCATTTTGATCCTCCAATATTCCTGTTTCTGTAGATATTCGTAAGAACATATTACCCTCTAAAAACAAAACTCCTGTATATTGGTGAAATGAGGTGATTGACCGTGGCCCTTTCTAACTGGGCAAGGCTGTATTGTATAACATTTGCCATGATGATTGGCATTAATAGGTTCCTTGGCTGACAGCACTGTCAGACAAAAGAAAAAATTATGTGAGACATATGCCTGAACTCCATTCCTCCCAGAACTGAGCACTTGGGAATGTCAGCTGAGCACAGGAAGGAGTCACCTCTGTATTGAACGCTGTGCATTCCCTAATACTAGAGAGTTAGTTTTCTGTTAGCCTTCTTACCTGAGAGCTCCACGTTTGCTTCTGAAAATTTTATAATATTAAGGTTGTTTTCAGGTGTTTGAAATTAGTGTATCTCTCTAGTGCAATGAAAATGTCACAAAATTGGCAGTGATAAATATTGATGGATATCTGTTTCATTAAATAAAAGTTCAGGATTCTGGAGTTCCCGTCGTGGCTCAGTGGTTAACAAATCCGACTAGAAACCATGAGGTTGCAGATTCGATCCCTGGCCTTGCTCAGTGGGTTAAGGATCCGGCGTTGCCGTGAGCTGTGATGTGGATTGCAGATGAGGCTCGGATCCCGTGTTGCTGTGGCTCTGGTGTAGGGCGATGGCTACAACTCCGATTTTACCCCTAGCCTGGGAACCTCCATATGCCACAGAAGCGGCCCTAGAAATGACAAAAAGACAAAAAAAAAAAAAAGTTCAGGATTCTTACAGCATATATCATTTTAAGAACACATGCATTTAGCCCAAGTAATAGTCACAGAGGTAATAATTGTGCCCTGTGTGTAAGAAATATAAGCACTCTTTGTTCTCTTATAAGGTAATTTTTCTAGAAAATGGAAATTTACTTGCCATCGTAAATGCAGACAGGTTGATGTTTTGGTCAGTGCCTTGCTTTGTTTCTCTCTGGGGAATTTTCTTTCTGGAACCATATTTTCTCCTTTGATTTGATCTGAATCATGAAAGCTTATAATAATGGAAAGTTAGAACTGGAAGAAAGGCTAATAATGACCTAAATAATACTGTAGGCCATGGTATAACAATTGACCATGACATTTGACCTGGAGAACTTAAAGTAAGAGAGTAAATTTAAAATGTGGAAGGGTTGATGGACTGGAGTTGATGGGAGGTACTGATCAGAAAATGAAATTTGAAAGATAAAATTGTGGTAAGAACACATAATAGGAGAAGTGTTCAAGGAACTGAAAGGAGCTAATATTATCAGAAATGTCAAGAGCACCATAGAGATCAAATCAAAATGGATGTGTAAAGGTTTAACTGAGGTGTTGCCAAGTCAAGAGGAAGAGAATATTCAATAAATCACTATTGAAGGTACAGGTGAGAAAACAGTAAAGTTCTAAGACAATAATTGCCCATTTAGTACATTTAAATATTTTATATTTTTTGATCCAGGTATATTCTAGATGTGAAAACATTAGTTTTTTTTTTTAAATCTCAAAGTGCACAGCTTCTTATTCTTCAAAAACAAACTAAATTTCTGCCTCAGAGCTCTTGCCATTTTCTTTTTCTTGAATAATCTCCTGTCTGTAATTTTCTGTCATTCAATTCCATTACAGAATAACCTCATATTCTGAGAGATTTTTTCTCATAACCTCTACCGTATCCTGATTTTTACTTTTTTTCTCAGCATTTTGCCATTTACACATTATTTTTTTTATTGCTTAAGCTTTGCATGTATTAAGTTTTTTTAATGCTAATTCTACACAGGTTCAATCTCTTAAACTATGCATAAGCAAGGACAGTGTCTCTCTTCTTCCCAGGATAATTTGACTCTTTGTGTAAAGTGAATATTCAACAGGTGATTGTTGCCCAGATCTGTACAACTTCCAGGAAAACTGGGTCTTTATGAAGTCACACAAAGAATAAGTGCATGAGCTACAAAATGCTACTCATTAGACTGAAATTTCTCGATCAAGGATCGTTATGTTATTCTATGAAATCACAAGCTAGAAATATAGGATTTGCTTAATTTTCTGCCTTCTGCTTCTCTTCAGTGAAGAAGCCAACTGCTTTTATGTTTATTTTGTAACCATGGTAACTAGGGCAGTACCTGACAAGTAGAAGTTATTTAAGAAATAATTTTGGAATAAAATAAAAAGATAAGTACATTTTTCTACTGGGACTTTCATAAGTTTCTAGACAATGTAGAAAAAAGTGTATAGATTTTAGGGTTCACCTTTTTCCATTTTCCTGCTAACTTCTATAAGATATAAAATGTAGCTAGATAATGGCTACAGTGTACTAAGATTGGGAGTGTATACCTGCCATTTTATTAAAACATATTTTGTAGTAACTGATTATATTTATATCTTCTATCAGGGCAAAACAAACCAGAACAGAAGGGTTGTATACTATTAAGAGTGGCTGTTTTGTTCCATACTTAATAGAATGGATTAATGGTTAAGTCACCTGAGTTAAAAGAATTAGGAGTTAGAACTCCTATGAACCAAACTTGTGTCTGCTCACCACTGCTCCCCAAAATCAATCTGCTGATACCTAGTTGTGGAGAAGGAAAGTACATTTTATTGAAAGGTGCCCAACATGAGACCAAACAAGGAGAATGAATGCTCAAAAGACCTGAATTCCCCTTTGAATTTCGGGGAAGAGGTTTTTTGTTTGTTTGTTTTGGGGATTTTTTTTAATTGAATTATAGTTGATTTCCAGTGTTCTGTATGGGAAGAATTTTTAATTTCAGAAGGCAAGGTGAGGGAGGGGCCACAGTGTGTGTGATTTAGCCATAGAAATTCTTCTGATTGGCAGTAAAATAACCTGGTAGTAATTTGAGTTAACGTCATCAACTTTTAGATCCAACTGGTCTGGGGACTTTGTGCTTGTGGTCAGCATCAGTTAACTTCTTCCATCTGGTAGGGGTTTTATATCTGCAAAAGAGCTCAAGGATACTGTCTATAGCCCTTAAGGAGGAACTGAATGTCCTTGGCATTTTTTTTTTTATGGGTAAACTATTATTTTTGTCTGCTTGCCTATTTTCCTTTGTTTATTCATTTTCCCACCTCTCTGATTAAATCGGTAGATGAAAACGTCCTTGGAGGCTAAAGCTTTTCTATAAACAAGATGTAGGGGACACCATGGGTCTTGCTTCTGGGGAAAGTTCCTCAGGGTCCTGCTTGGTTCCACTACATATAAAATGCTTAGAACAGTACCTGGCACATAGTATATGGCTTTCTAAATATAAGTTAATTTTACTATCCTTATTTATATTATAAAATACCTACTGCACATAAAAACAGTAAACTGGAAATGAGGAAATAAAGCTAAAAGTAAAATAACTGATAAAGTAAAATTAAATCTTGTGTACATAATTTTGTTCTCTGAGGAAAATTAGGGCCAAGTAATGAAAATTTTAGAGACATATTAAAATGTGACTTTGCCTGTCCCTTATCTGGCCTAAGCCAATGTTCTCATTTGTTAATATAGCATAAACACATATACAGTTACACGAATTATTGAGTTATATGATGTCCTTGCGACTTTGCTTATTCTGTTCCTATTTCCTAATCTATAAATGGAATATAAATAACAGTACTTACCTAACAGGATATCAGTAATAATTAAATGAGACATTATACAATGTGCAGTGCAACTTTCCTTGTTTTTCATTATTATTATCATCCTTATTTATGGGTTAGGACATAAAGAGAAACAGACCCTAAGATAATCTAGAACTTACTCTGTACCAATCACTGCACTGATCATGTATAATAAAATTACAGATAATACAATCTTTATAAACTAAATTCTATATGTCAAGTATTACTTCTTAACTTACTTTCATTGTAATACTTTCTTTCTTCCTCAAAGAGCTTACTGAAAATTGGTGGTCAGGTGTGTAAATAAACACCAAGACTGTGTGGTGAGTAAAATAATAATACAAGTATGTTTGTGGGGAAAAAAAGGCAAGGAGTTATTGTCTATATTGTAGTGCAGGAACAGTTTTGGAATGTAACGAAATATGTTCTGAAGAATCAACATTTTCCTTACTCTGACATGCAACAGCTCTAAATATCATCTAACCAGTGTGAGAAGATAGCTTGAAATAGTGCAGACTGGCAAAACATTTGATCTCATGGGATATATCAAATTAATGCTCCTTAGTCAATTTTACTAGTTAAAGACATTTTTATTTGCATAACATTTTAGAAAATGTGAGTGGTTTAACAGACCTATTACCTATATTAAATAATCCATAGGGAGATAGCAATTTCCTTTTGCCAAGGGGAAAATAAAAACCTGCAGAATCCATGTAATATATATGGTTAGAAATTTGAAGAGAGGAGTTCCTGCTGTGGCACCAGTGGGATCCACAGTGTCTTGAGAGCACTGGGACACAAGTTCAATCCCAGGTCCTGCACAGTGGGTTAAGGATCAGGTGCTGCCACAGCTGTGCTTAGGTTGCTCAGATCTGATCCCTGGCCCAGGCACTCCATACACTTTGAGGTAGCCAACGGAAAAAAAAAAAAAAAAGAAAATTGAAGAGAATGTGAAATTCATATTCACCTGAAATTATTTTGATTTAGTAACTTCAACTCTGTTTGGAATTTGTTCAGCTTTCTTGGACTTAGTGTGTTTTACAAATGCTGAACCCACCCTGACGTGTGAATAGAATTTAGGACTGGATATACTACTTTGTGTGATACAGGAAAAAATAGGAAGCTCTCATAGAGGCCATAGGTCATGGGAAGACTGTCGTGGATCTCAAGGAGCATCTGTGTATTTTGACTGTCATGGATCTCAGGGGGCTTCTGTATATTTGCTTCACTGGAAAAATGTTTATAAATTAAAAGAATGATTTTATTTTAAGAACTATTTTTATTTAGGTATAACTCACATAACATATTAGTTTCATATATACAGTGTAATGATTCAATATTTGTATATATTGCAAAACAATCATCTCAATCTGTCTAGTTAACATCAATGCTTTTTTTTCTTGTGATGAGGACTTTTAAGATCTATTTTCTTAGCAACTTTCACATGCACAATACAGTATCATTAACTATAGCCACCATGTACATTATATCCCCATGACCTATTTATTTTATAACTGGAAGTTTGTCACTTTTGACCCTCTTCAAAGAAACCATTCTTCCCCATATGACTTAGATTAAATTCACAGATACTCCTATGACAAAGCCATAGATAGATCCTCCAAATTCCCATTCTTTATCTCATGAATGATTAGCTGAATTGTTGTCCCTACTGATCAACTGTAACCAAAATGCTTATGAACCAAATTTGGGTTAAGATTCTCTCCTTCCTCAGACCCCTGAACTCTGACACAGCTTCAGCCTGAAAGAGTGTATAACCCCTCTCTAAAGTACCCTTTGGAGAATGGACTGACCTCAGGGTACAGATTCAGGTACTGTTCAGTCATACCATCCTTACTTATCCTACCTCCCCATACCCAATCTGTCCAGGCTTGGTTACTTCTTATAAAAGAAAAGCCCTGTTGACCTCACCTTTGAGATGCTTGCAGATTGTAATAGTCCCCTCTCTCGCCACTCCCCTGTTGGCAATAGTCCCTTTCCTCCCTCTTGCAATAATGCTTTCAAATAAAGTCTCTCCTTACCTAAGTCCACAGTTGTCTCTTATTTGACAAGAGAAAAGTGAAAACTAAAATAGAGAAGCCACATGGGGACCCAAAGCAATTACTGACAATATTAAGGTAGGCTTTCATGATTGCTTTGGTTATAGAAGCCTAAACTAAGAACCAGAAAACTTGAAGTCCTTTTTCTAGTCCTGTCTCTAAACATTTGATGTGACCTTTGGCAAGTCATAAAATTCTTGAGACTCAAATTTCTTCCCTGATAAAGCAGGAATCACATTGCTGACCTCCAGGGATATTGCAACAATTGAATGTGATAATACATATGAAAGAGATTAACAAATTATAAAACCCCTTCCTATTGCATTTATTACCCATAAATGACTCTTCTCCATTTGCTGTTGATCATTCAAAACAGCTCCTGACTTATAAGGATGGTTTAAAATGTTTGCAAGATTATCAAATGTGATCACCCCCGTAAGACAGAATAAAAGGGGAATAGAGAGCAATAAAATGTAGCCAGAAATGACTCCATATAAGTTCTGTTGATTTTTTTTAACTTGACCACAAGAGTTTTCTTGAAAGACCTTCAAGCAACAAAGGCAGAATTATCTAAAGGGCAATCAACACTAGACTGGAGAACATGATATAAAAGTAATGAAATATTCCAAGGGGTTAAAAGAAATTTACTTTAAAAACATGAAGCTTTCTATGACTATAAAATATTCTATAACATTATTTTGGAAATAAAGCATTTAAGAAAAGCTTTAAATGAGAAGTTTCTTGTCATAAACTCACCATGAAGCTAGACTGTTTTTGTTTGAAGCTTAGCAAAACACTTTCTTGGGACTGCAGTGTCAATTGTCAATCTTCCCGTAAGAAGATCTTTTTTTTAAATTACTAATCTTTATGATATAAAGCATTTTAATTTTTTTTTCTCTGGCACAGAGAGCTAGCAGCTTTAGTCTTTATTTCTTTTTACCATCAAAATATTTTTTTAAAGTTTAACCCTTGAAGTTATAGTTCTCTTTTGTTCCTTTTTTCCACAATGAAGGTCTTCTCCCTACCTGAATATATTTCTTTCCATATTTCTTAAAATTTAAGAGCATTTTAATTTATTTTCCTATTTCATATATTATAAACAATATTGAACTAGTCATTTTAGAGCCAGACTCACTTCTTCTAAGTAATTTTATTCAGATATTTCTCCAGTTATATACCCTTTTTCCTACAAAAGAATATATGCCTTTTGAATTTTAAGTCTATATATTTTATTAGCCTATTCAGGGGTTAACATACTAATTACTATACTTAATATATTTATTTCTATACTGAATAACATCAAGGACTTTTATAAACTTATTTTATGTCATAAATGTGTTTTCAGTCTTGAGCGATAAGAAATTTAAGTTATGAATCTTTATTAAACTTTAGAAAATTCCATGTGTTCTCAACTCAGTCATTGATATGCTTATCTCTTATTTCAGTTCTGGTTATTAAAAATATTAGCCATAAGGTGTTTCTGTTTGGGTTTTCTATATTTTTCCTCAAAATTGACACTTTGCAAAATAAGCACAAATAAACACCAAAGCCCCAATATTACTGCTTTAAGATATTTTTTTTCAGAGACAAGTGATCATCATGTATAAGATGAGTTGAAATCTCAAAAAGCTAGGAATATTTTACTAGCTCTTGGCTCTGTGATTTTTTTTGGTTTTGTTAATTTTTAACATGAAGATTCCCGAATTTGTTTCCTCATTTATAAAATGGAGTGTTAGACAATGAAGTGTATAAACCAAGTATTTCATAAAATCTCTTGAAAAGCCAGCTTCCTAAGATCTAGTTAAATTCATTTAGGGTATTTATAAATTAGAGCCCTTCTCTACTGAGTTTTCTTCTATTAAATTCGGTTTATCAAATATGACACATCCATCATTTATTGGGTATTTCTCATGTATGAACATTAAAAACTATAACCCGCAGAGCACACATTTTAGTATATTGCATTGAGTTTCGAAAATAAACACAACCTTCACCTCTGTTCCCCTTCTTTGATCTTTAATTATTCTACCATTACATCTATTACCCACATGTTCTGATATGTTTCCCTGAGTCTTTCCCACAATGGTGGAAGTGATGTGTGTGTAGTTTTATAACACATCATTGACCCCTGGAAACAATAAATCTACTTAATCACTGGTATGATTGTGCTGAGCACCATAAATAACTTACACTGCTAGATTTTTCTTTGGTTTCATTTTGAAGTCAAAAATAAATATACTTCTTATAAATGAAAGATATCCCATTCAAATAATGTCTTGGGTGGCAGCCCTTTCAAACTGAACCTTTCATCTCATGCAGAGTGAACTGCAAGAGACCGCAAACCTACACTTTGCTTTCCTTTAACACCAACAGGGCTTTACTCAACTAGTTTACTTTCTGAGTCTATTATGAAACACAGATAATGATCTTTGCCTTATGTGAGTTAGGGGATCACTCTCAAGATCAAAGGAACAACCACTTATGAAATGCAGGATGTTTTATTCAAACTGAAATGTCACCTTTTCAGATTCCTCTTCTTAAATAGCTGTCATATACACATGATTCACCTCTTTACCATACAAGGCTCATATGGATATTTAAAATTTCTGCTTTTAAAAGTTGCGAGTGGAATCATAAGTTTTCTGCTTCAAAAGTTCACTGTTCAGCAGTCATATTTATTGTGTTCATGTCACTTTTGTTTTTATTTTCACACACATATTCTGAAGATAGCAGAAATGTTACAAAGTTTGATTAAATGTATTTTGTGAATGACAGATTATCTGAGAATGACTTCAATATGGGTGGACACTTGGAATATTTTTAAATATTTAGTATTATGACATAGAAAATCATCTCCCAAGGTCCCTGGAAGCTTCCACTCAGCTCGTTGGCCAAATAAATCTGAACCTTCTTGCTTTAACCTAAAGGTCCATCTTAGAGCCACATGAATTTGCCTCCCCAAAACAGTGAAGATTAATATGAAGACCAGCATTACCTCTTGATTCAAATATACAGCTATAAAATAAGATGAAAAAAACTCACATAATAAAAATTACCTTTTCTTGATATTTATTTAGCTGAATAAGTTCTAGGTTTCCATTGGGTCGAACACCCCAAAATGACAGGCTTGTTTAAAGTCCTAAAATCACTTCGTATGGCAAGATCACAATTATCTGGGACCAACAACAGTTTCATAGGTCTCAAATCCACTCACTCTGAGGAACACAATTTCATTAACTAGAATGTTATCTAGGACTTCCCGTTGTGGCTCAGGGGGTTAAAGACCTGATTTTGACTCTCTGAGGATGTAGGTTCAATCCCTGGCCTCGCTCAGTGGGTTAAGGATCTGGCAAAAGAACATATTCTTCACTATTCACAGTGTTATTAATTAACATTATACGCTCACTGGTCACTGTTAATTAACTGAATAGTTCTTTCTCTTCTATTAACTGGCTCTAATTCTCATATATTCTTTAACTAAATTGAGTTTGGGTGAATTATTTATTCATCTCTCTACCTACCTGTGTATGTATGTATGTATGGGTGTATTTTTTTGGCAGATTCTTGCCTATAAAATGAAAGTTCGACCAATGATATATATTGCCTGTTCTGGCTTCATACTATGTACTTGGTTGTTATTTCAGCTTCAAATACAATAAAAGTTGTCCATTTCCTTATGTCTCTCCTGAGTTCTCTCATTTGGTGAGTAACATTTTTTATTTATTTTCAAGATAATGTTGCCTACTAAATTCAAAGAACCATAGGGGGAAAAGTGGTTTGTGGAACATGTTCCCTGTTGTCACAACAGATCTGAAGAGAGAGCAGTAGGTAAGGCATCACGCTGAGGAATAATATTTTCAATGAGATAGGGGAGAAGAATGGCCAAGAAACATCAAAAATTCTGCACAATGAAATGTCTATTTCCTGGCTTCTGCCACCTGCCACTAATACAAGTTTGGAAATGAAAGCTCACTAACTCTGGCTAGACCATTTACATGATCCTTTAGCATGATCTGGATAGATTCTTTCAGGTTTCTCGGCATCAACAGTATTGTTCATTGCTTTTGGAATACCAGCCAAAACTAAAGCTGAAGTGGTCTTTGATACAATTCAGTTACTTTAGGGAGACTAAGTGAAAACTGGGAAGCTCTTGTACAAATGCTTTACCATTCATATCTTCTTCACATTATGGATTTTAAAGTCAGAGAATATAGGAGTTCCCATCGTGGTGCAGCAGAAACGAATCTGACTAGAAACCATGAGGTTGCGGGTTCGATTCCTGGCCTCACTCAGTGGGTTAAGGATCTGGCATTGCTGTGAGCTGTGGTGTAGGTCGCAGATGCAGCTCAGATCTCGTATTGGCTGTGGCTCTGGTATAGGCTGGCCTGGGATTAGACCCGCCTGGGAACCTCCATATGCTGCAGGTGTGGCTCTAAAAAAAACAAAAAAATAAAAAATAAGTCAGAAAATATAAAAAGGGACAGGGTCAGGAGTGTAGGTTTACGTCTCTTTATTTCAACTTAAGTATTAACATTCTTTGTAATTTTTGTTAGCTCTCTATAATTGCAAGAATGTGAGTGCTTAATTGCTTAGTTCTTAAATTTTATCAAGTATGCTTCTTTTCTTGCTGAAGCAAGAAGTCATAAATCTGTGATGGCCCTACTTATATAAACGGATCACTTTTTTGCTGTCAAGAAGAAAGAAAGTGAAGACTAGATTATTTAATGTAAATTTTGCAAATGGCGGTGATAGTGGTATTAAGGGCATAATAGGAAGAAAAGACAGTGGGATTTTGGCAGGAGGTTGTTTTTTTTGTTTGTTTTTTTTTTTGTTTGTTTGTTTTTAAGTACGGAGGTTAGGTTTAGAGAAATAGAACCAGTAGAAAGGGTGTGTGTGTATGTATACATAAATATATAAAAGAGGAGATTTATTTCAGGTATTGACTCACCTGCTACGGAAGCTGAGAAGTCCTGTGATCTGCCATGTGAAAACTGGAAAACCAGGAAAGCCAGTGATAAAATTAAGTCTAGGTCCAAAGGCCTGAAAACGGGAGGGAGTTGGGGACAATGATGTAAGTTCCTGTCTTGAGTCCAATAGCCAAAGAAACAAGGCTACCAATGCCCAAGAGCAGGAGAAGATAAATGTCCCAGCTCAAGCAGAGAGAAAAAGAATTTGCCCTTTTCCTAATTTTTGGTTCTATTTTGCTCCTTGATGGCTTTGTTGATGCCCACCTATCTTAGGGTGATCTTCCTTACTCTGTTTATGGGTTCAAATGCTACTCTCTTTCAGACACAGCTTCACACAGTTACCCAGAAACAATGTTTTACCAACTATTCCACCCCGCTCCACACCCACCATTGCCCAGTCAAGTTGAGAAATGCTATTAACTATCACAAGTAAGTAAGGGAAAAAAACAAACAAAAAAAACCAACCTGAAGGCAAAAAGTGACTACTAGTTTAAGAGAAATAGGAGGACTTAAGAAACTTGTGATTGTAGCTTTCTTTTGTGTCATCTCCAACTCCTTTATATTAATGAAGGAAATAAGTTAAAAAAATAAAGTTTAATACTTAAGGCTTATTCTATTTATTTTTCAAAATAGACTTTATGGAATTTGATACTTTAAGAACATAAAGTTTCAAAAAGTCTGTTTAATAAACAATGATAATACTTCCTTTAAATGAGAGGCAAAGATAAGGCTAAATAAAAGCGAGGTTTTTGTTTAATTTTTAATTTTTTTTATTATTGTTATTTCCCCAATATAGGTTTTTCCTCTTCTATACAGCATAGTGACCCAGTTACACATACATGTATACATTATTTTTTCTCCCATTATCATGCTCCGTCATAAGTGACAAGACATAGTTCACAGTGCTTAAAGCAGGATCTCATTGCTAATCCACTCCAAAAGCAATAGTTTGCATACATTAACCCCAAGCTCCCAATCCATCCCACTCTCTTCCCCTCCCCCTCCCCCTAGGCAACCACAAGTCTATTCTCCAAATCCATATTTTCTTTTCTGTGAAAAGGTTCATTTGTGCTGTATATTAGGTTCTTGATATCAGTGATGTACGGTTTTTGTCTTTCTCTTTCTGACTTACTTCACTCAGTATGAGAGTCTCTAGTTCCATCCATGTTGCCCCAAATGGCATTATTTTGTTCTTTTTTATGGCTGAGGAGCATTCCGTTGTGTTTATATACCGCATCTTCTTAATCCATTCATGTCGCTGGACATTTGGGTTGTTTCCATGTCTTGGCTATTGTGAATAATGCTGCAATGAACATGTGGGTGCATGTGTCTTTTTTAAGGAGAGTTTTGTCCGGGTATATGCCCAAGAGTGGGGTTGCTGGGTCGTATGGTGGTTCTATGTATAGTTTTCTAAGATACCTCCATACTGTTTTCCAGAGTGGTTGTATCAGCTTACATTCCCACCAACAGTGCAGGAGAGTTCTCTTTTCTCTGCACCCCCTCCAACATTTATTTGTGGACTTATCAATGATGGCCAATCTGACTGGTGTGAGGTGATATCTCATGGTAGTTGTGATTTGTGTTTCTCTAATAATCAGTGATGCTGAGCATTTTTTCATGCGCTTGTTGGCCATCTCTATATCCTCCTTAGATAATTATCTATCCAAGTCTTTTGCCCATTTTTCCATTGGGTTGTTGGCTTTTTTGCTCTTGAGTTGTATAAACTGCTTGTATATTATAGAGATTAAGCCCTTGTCAGTTGCATCATTTGAAACTATTTTCTCCAGTTCTGTAAGTTGTCCTTTTGGTTTCCTTTAGTGTGCAAAAGCTTGTCAGTTTGATTAGGTCCCATTGGTTTATTTTTGCCTTTATTTCTTTTTTTTATTTTTTCTATTACTCAAATGAATTTATCACATCTGTAGTTGTATAATGATCATAGCAATCTGATTTCACAGGATTTCCATCCCACAGCCCAAGCACATCCCTCCACCCCCCAAACTGTCTCCTCCAGAGATGATAAGTTTGCCTTTATTTCTGTTGCTTTGGGAGACTGACCTGAGAAAACATTTGTAAGGCTGATGTTGGAGAAGATTTTGCCTGTGTTCTCTTCCAGGAGTTTGATGGTGTCTTGTCTTATATTTAAGTCTTTCAGCCATTTGGAGTTTATTTTTGTGCATGGTGTGAGAGTGTGTTCTAATTTCATTGATTTGCATGTAGCTATCCAGGTTTCCCAGCAGTTCTTGCTGAAAGACCATCTTTTTACCATTTTATGTTCTTGCCTCCTTTGTCAAAGATTAATTGACCATGGTTGTTTGGGTTTATTTCTGGGTCCTCTATTCTGTTCCATTGGTCTGTCTGTTTTGGAACCAGTACCACACTGTCTTGATGACTGTGGCTTTGTGATATTGCCTGAAGTCTGGTGGAGTTATGCCTCCTGCTTAGTTTTTGTTCTTCAGAATTGCTTTGGCAATTTTGGGTCTTTTGTGGTTCCATATAAATTTTTGGATTGTTTGTTCTAGTTCTGTGAAAAATGTAATGGGTAATTTCATAGGGATTGCATTAAATCTGTAGATCGTAAATAAAAGCAGTTTCTTACAAAGATTATCTTAATCACTGTAAAGAAATGGTCCCTTTGATAGCTTTCTACTACTGTGTTTATTGACAGTTACATTTATTTCCTTTTTAAATCTTTAATGTGTTGTATTAGTAGATGGTCTATTAACATTGTGCATTTTTGAGATTAGTCCAACTGTTAACATTATGCATATATTCATCATTTGATTCATTTTTTCCTTAATATTTTATTTAGGTCATTACATGTTTATAAGTGAATTTGTCTAAAATTTTAATTTTCATATTATCCTTACTAAATTTGCTTTTAAGATTATCACTGCATTATATGATGAATGGTATAATGCTCCTTCACTTTATTTTCTCTAGAACATTGTGTGAATGATTGCATTTATCTTATCCTTGATTTTTAAGTAAATACTTACCTCAGTATGAGAATATAGGACATTTTATTTTCATACCATAAGAAGAATGAATAGCATTTTTATTGCCGTATGTATATATGTTATGTATGTCATATGTAGGAAAGAAACTATCAGAAACCATTCAAAAGGTCACATTATTTAAAATAATCTTAAAGTTCCTGTTGTGGCTCAGCGGTTAATGAACCTGACTAGCAACCATGAGGATGTGGGTTCGATCCCTGGCCTCACTCAGTGAGTTAAGATCCAGCCTTGCTGTTAGCTGCAGTGTAGGTCACAGACACTGCTCGGATCCCGCGTTGCTGTGGCTCTGGCATAGGCCGGCAGCTAGAGCTCCAATTGGACCCCAAGCCTGGGAACCTCCATATGCTGTGGGTGCAGCCCTAAAAAGACAAAAGACAAAGTAAAACAAAATAATCTTAAAATAATGAGAGAGTTTCAGATTGCACGGAAGAGAGCAAAACTTTACCCTTGTCTACCAATATTGATGAAATACTAGATTCTCTTCCAGAATAACTGATTTATATTTGAAGGCATAGAAAGTATGGAATAAGGAAAAAAGAACATAGAAAAAAACGACTTTTTCTGGTTTGCTTGGCAACGTAAATAATTTCCCCTTTCTTCGTGTCTATAACTCCAGTCTAGTCCAGCTCCAAGCAAGAAAATCTTTGTTCCAATGAATCATTTTTCCTCAAGTATGCTTTTCATAAAAATAGAGGGTTATCTTCGTGTGCACTAAGTAACAATGTAGATTAAAAGTCTCTGTACCAAAAATAGTCGTCATGTCTGCCCTGCTAAAGAAACAATCTCGGAGTTCCCGTCGTGGCGCAGTGGTTAACGAATCCAACTAGGAACCATGAGGTTGAGGGTTCGGTCCCTGCCCTTGCTCAGTGGGTTAACGATCCGGCGTTGCCATGAGCTGTGGTGTAGGTTGTGGATGCGGCTGGGATCCCGAGTTGCTGTGGCTCTGGCGTAGGCCGGTGGCTACAGCTCCGATTAGACCCCTAGCCTGGGAGCCTCCATATGCCGTGGGAGCAGCCCAAGAAATAGCAACAACAACAAAAAAGACAAAAAAAAAAAAGAAACAATCTCAACGCACTTTTTTTTACCTTTTGTTGTACTACCTTCTGTCACACCTCTCTTATTTTTTTTTTGTTTTTTTACCTCTCTTTTTTTAAAAGTCCAGTCTATTTTGAAAAACCACTATGCATTCTTCATGAAGATATAGTTTTATTTACCAGCATAATTTGAGTTTAAAGGTGTTAAAGAACCAAACAAAGTAAATGAAAATCTGACTCCCTTGCCATTTCCTTTCTCTGCAAACACTGTCAAGAGAGGGAGGCATTTTATTTTTGGCATTTATTCTTGGGGTGACTTTGATAGTCTCTGTTTCCACTTGCAAAACACAATTACAGTTCTTAGAAACTACATTAACACTAATCTCACTAATTTCATTAGACTTATTTTTATGTTTTTGTTTAAATTGAGAATGCAGAATTCATCAAGATATCAGCTCCCTTGGGAAATAGCAAAAGCATGACTTATCTTGTGACTGTACTTATAATCACAAGGGGTCACTTTAAGAGATGGCCCAATATAAAACTATATTTTATAAATATAGTTCTCTGTTTAATTGTAATCTAAAAATATAATGTTTCCCATAGTTCTCTGAGAGTTGCTTTTTATTGCTGTATTTCATTTTAATAGATTATTTTGGGCTACAAGTAAAATCATTTATTTTTGAGTAAAAAAAATGGAAGATACCATTTATATTTGTATCTTTTTATTGTTGATACCTCTATAATAGTATGTGATGTAATAAATTATGAGCTCTCTATTTACATAGCTGCACCTAGATTGAGTTTTTTGAACTTCATTATTTCTTACTAATTATCTTTATAGCTCCATTGCTAATATAGCAACAAGTTAAATTGACAGTAAACATTCATAGGTTACTCTGTTAACTTTCATGAAGTGATAGTGTATAATAAAATAATCGTTTATCACTGATAGTTAAAATATACTGTTGATGCAATGCTGGCGAGTCACTTAGATCATGTACCTCGGTGTAGTACATTGAGTCCAGGAGGTGGTTGGTGTGAGGTGTCAGTGGTGAATAGATTATAGAATACTTTTAGAGACATTTAGAGGGGCCTTCTCTGATTAATAGAAGCCCAATAAATATAACCAATTCTTACTATACCAAAAAAGTAAAATAACTTTGAAGAGTACATTTTAGTTTGAGTGTTTCAAGATATTTTCGTACTATCTAGTTAATATGTATTTAAAAGGGTCCAGAACAGACTGATCTCATTAAAGTAGAAAATCATGGCCTTCTCAAAATTGTATCATAATAGAGTTTTCACATATACTGTAATTTCATAAAGATAGAGCCAAGCACTATGAACAACACTTATAATTTCTTATGTGAAAGAAATATGTATTTTATAATGAATTGTGTTTTTTCTACCCACTTTATTTGAAATAAAACTTAGGCAACCTATATTCCAAAAGAAACATGTATAACTTAGGGGATAACATAATGTGAATTTCATAAAATTACTATGTTCTTTAAACTAAACAGAAATGCCTAGATGCTTAGAGACTACTCTCTCTCATTTCTGTGGTTGAATTGCATGATACCTTCAAAAAGCACTTATTCATCTTCGTGGAAACTACCTTGATCGTGTTTCAATTGTTCATTAAAAGTCATTATTAAAATGTGTCCTCTTGGTTTATCATTCAGCATATAACTATTTGAGAAAGTGTGTGCAAACATCTCTACATGTGATGCAAATGCATTTAAGAAAAAGCTATCATACCTAAATTATGGAATACACCATATAACATGATTATGCTGACTACTTTTCACTGGTTCATGTAGATCCATCCTCCACTCTTTTCCAATCCTGCCCTGTGCCTCAAGAGGCTGACCTTTACAGGCTGCAACAAAAGCTTTCCTTGCCTTCTGACTGCTGTTGGATTTGGCCAATGGGAAGCAGCATAATGAGCTCATAATATTTCTTTCCCTAGCTCCATCGCTGGTCTCTTTTTCTAATTAGATTAATTTGAATGACATTATTGTCCTGCATTCCAATTGTACTCATGTTTTTTATATTAGCTAATTTAAAAGTGTCATAGTAATTACTTTCTTATATAAATATGTATGATATATATATCTTGAAGCACTCTAAAACTAATGATAATAAATATGAATAAAATATATAAATGCATAAAAGATTTCTTCTCTTAATTCCTTTCATAAGACATTTTTATAATCAAGTGATATGTCTTCAACTCAAGCTTAGAATATGTGAATGTGTATATATGAGAATATAATTTTGTATATTGTAGCAAAGATGTTTACAAATTAGCACTTATATAATGATATTTCAAGGATAGAAAAATGTTCATTCCATGCACATCCCTTTTAACAACAAAGCATTAGCCAAAAAAAAAAACTAAGCATTAGCTTATTCTTATATCTGTTTGTAAATGAATATTAAAGATAAATCTTAATTCCCTACCAGATTTCAAGTCCCGTCTCATATCCTCTGAATTATCAGGGCAGCTTCAATTAGTTAGGTGATCAATATTTCCACATATTTTCAGAGAGTTTGAAACAACTTAGAGTAATAATAATATAGTTTATATTTGTATAGGATATAATATAACAAAATTAAAAGAAATGCGAAAATCCCCATAAATTTTGTAGATACCTAGAATAGTATTTATCACAATAAGTATACATTTAAATATAATTGTGTAGTAATATTAAATATCTATTAATATAGCATGTGATGTGATTATAGTCTTCACTGCTTTGTAAGCTTATAGAAAGCAGAGGATTATATAGCACTTTATTTCTTATACTGATATGGTGCAGAGCTTATAATATGTGCTCAGTTAATATTAATTGAAGGACTTATTTGTAGGGTCATTAAGTCTGTTTCATGGTATGTGGCTACAGCTTTTATTACTGTTAATTGATAGACCTGTTGATCTTTTGATCCTTAATTTTTACATCTCATTAAAATGAAAGCTAGGTTTTCAGCATGCCATGCTCAGGATGATTTTCAAATTGCTGAATCTGCTCTATGGAATATTTTAAGTTAAAAGAATCAGTAGTTTACTGTTGTACCCCAAACCAAAAGCTGTATCTCACGTGGGCACAAAATGATTCCAAAAACACGTATGCGCCAGGGCTAGGAAACAATGAAAATTTGAAAACAAAGTAGGATAAAAGATAAAAGGAGGAAATTTTCCTTGTGTTTCATTGGGCAAGAAGCTATTTTCAAAAAGTGAGTTTTATTTTATTTTTCCTATTTCTGTAGTATCAGAATGCACCTCTAACTTTGTCCATTTTTAGGTTGGTGAATGCAGCAAAGCAGTCTATGCCAAAGTGTCATAAAATTCACATTCTGAAAATTAAAATTTAGAGT
This sequence comes from Phacochoerus africanus, assembly GCF_016906955.1. Classification (NCBI taxonomy): domain Eukaryota; kingdom Metazoa; phylum Chordata; class Mammalia; order Artiodactyla; family Suidae; genus Phacochoerus; species Phacochoerus africanus. The sequence goes on from NC_062553.1 coordinate 27,159,414, forward strand.
TACACTGTGATTTTTATTCCACTGACAGCTCCTAAATGGTTTTCGTCTGTTGTAGAATGGACTCCCTGGACCTAGATGCCATAAAGCACAGAAGCTCTAGCAGATTGATAAGGCTCTTCCAGTTTTGAATCCCATGGTTTTTATTTGTCTATTAAATAAATATTTTTTCTTAGCAACAGATGCTCAATAAAAGATATTTTGAAAATTCATTTTTAAAAATTCTCATAAAATCTGACAACATCTTTAAATAAAAACTTTAGATTACATTTGCTTAACAGGAACAGAAGATAATGAAAGTGAATATTTTATATTAGAATTACCAATAAGAAAGATTAGTTCTAAATAGTTTCCAGTAAATTTAAACTTGAAAGCTTCTGAAGGTATAATTTTTTTATGTTGCATGATATTAATTGCAATACATTTATGTTTCCAGAAACTTAAACTGCTATATCATAAAAGCAATATGACACCAGTCAACCTTTAAGACAAAATAACAAATACCAGCATATAAAACTATAGAAGGAGCTTAAAAGAAAGTTAATGTATTTAAATACTGATCACTTAGCATAGTTTTCTACAAAAATAGCAACCCATGCTCTGAAAAAGTATAAATGGTAATATGAATGCCATTGGAAATTTGACTTATGTAGGACGTATGTGTATGTGCATATACTCACATACATGTTTGAACTGAACCTTATTACCACCCCTAAGACATCCTTGAGTTTTCAGAGACTTAATTTTTTCCCCAATGTTCTTCATTTTTTTCAAGCTTGTACTACTTAGAAATTTTAGAGCATTTTTGTACTACTTTAAAATTTTAGAGTTTTCATCTGCATTAGAATTGACAAAAATCTGATACTCAGAGCATTATCCTTTAAATCCCTCATCTTTTACTTTCAGAGATGTTTATTGAATACCTAATAATGTCCACACATGGTGATAGGTAGATAGGTACTATTGTTTCCATGACTTAAGATAGAGAAGTTCCTTGCCTTCATGAATTACATTATAGTTGATAAGAAAATAATTAAATTAATTAATTGTGGATTATGATAAGTATCTTAAAAACAATAAAGTCCAGCAATAAATAATAGTGGGAGATAATTAGCAGTACTCTGAACAAGTCAACTTAAACTGAGATTTCAGTTTTGAGGAGGAATCATCCATGGGAAAATCCTTGAAAAGAAGATACCATGTAGAACTAACTACAAACTCAAAAAATGCTATTAGTATTTTTTTCTTTTGCTAAATAAGTGATTTTATTCAATATAGCTAGTAACAATATTATCAGTAAGCATTTCTATAGAGGGTTGGGTAGCATATCATTTTTTTTTTTTAGTATTTTATTTAAATAGCTTTAAAACTATGCCTCTTTTGGGGATCAAACTTTAGTAGAGGTTTCTTAAAGATGAAGAGTGTTCCTGAAAAACCAGAGTAAATTAAAACTGAATATACCATTCCTTTAAAACTATTCTTTTTTTGCTCATTTTAACTAGATATGATATCACTTATATCTGGAGTCTAAAATATGGCAGAAATGATGCTATCTACAAAGCAGAGACAGATAATGGTCATGGAGAACAGACTTGTGGTTTCAAAGAGGGAGGTGGAGGGAGCAAGATGGAAGGGGAGCTTGGGGTTGGTGGATGCAAACTGTTAAATTTGTAATGGATGGGTAATGGGGTCCTGCTACACAGCACAGGGAGCTGTGGAAGACTGAGTCACTTTGCTGTACAACAGAAATTGAAGAAACAGTGTAATCAATAATGCTTTCATTAAAAAATAAAGTACCATGCAAAATTTTAAAAAATATATTTTGTTTTTATTTTTGTTTTTGTGATAGTAGCCTTTGGAAAAAAAAACTTTTATGTTAATTAACTTACAGTGTTGTATTAGTTTCAGGTGTACAGCAAAGTGAATTAGTTATACATACACATATATTCATTCTTTTCCAGATTCTTTTCCCATACAGATCACTACAGAGCAAAGAGTAGATTTCCCTGTATGGATACTATAAAACCCTTAGAGGAAAACATAGGCAGAACACACTTTGACATAAATCTCAGAAATGTCTTTTTTGATCCTCCTCCTAGAGTAGTGAAAACAAAAACAAATGGGCCCAAATAAAACAAAATATTTTGCACAGCAAAGGAAAGCATAAACAAAAAGACTTCCCCACAGTATGGGAGAAAATGTTTGCAAACAGTGATCCTCAAGGGATTAAATTCCAAAATATACAAACAGCTCATGCAACTTTATATCAAAAAAAACAACCCAATCAACAAATGGTCAGAAGATCTACATAGACATTTCTCCAAAGAAGAGAGAGAGATGGCCAAAATGCATATGAAAAGATGCTCAATATCACTAATCATTAGAGAAAGGCAAATCAAAACTACAATGAGGTACCACCTCACAACAGTCAGAATGGCCATCATCAAAAAGTCTGCAACGAATGTTAGAGAAGGTGTGGACAAACCCTCTTATGCTATTGGTGGGAATGAAAACTGGTGCAGCCACTAGGGAGAGCACTTTGGAGATTCCTTAAAGAACTAAATAGAAAACATTATTTTCCTCCCTCACCCTGATCTTTGATATTCTTTTCTTTTTTCTCCTTTTCTCTCTTTTCTATTTTTCCCTGTAAATTCTGATTCCTGATTGTATAAATATGATTTGTGTATGAGTCTTGCTTTTGCATAACGTATAACTTTCTCATCCCAGGTTATTTTCAAGGTATCTTTGTTAAATGAGTTCAGAGTTTAGCAGGTAATATATGCCAACAGAATAATTTATTCTCAGCAAGCCATCTTTTTCAACATGTAGGCTTTGATGTTACAGGAAAAACACCCTGTAGAAAAGATATTTTGTTTCATGGGTGTTTCTTAATGAAAATGTCTCTTGTTAACTCTAAAGTTTGAAAGATGATAAAATTCAGAGATCTTCAGAGACTTCTTTAATTAATCCAGTATCTCGAACAGTAGAGCTGTTTATTCATTTTCATGGCAGAGCGGAGTTCCAAAATGTCTCTCTGGTCGTGATTTTAATGCAGCATGTATTGTGGAAAATCGACTGAGGCTATCTTATTTCCCTAAAAAATTTATATTCCAAAAGGGTAGAATTAACAAAAATTTCTGTATGCAAACAAAATAACAGAATATTACAAGCAGTTACATTTTAAAAGAAAATGCCTATAAATCTGAATTCAATTTCAAACAAATCCAAATGCAGTCTCCTTTCTAGTAGTATCTCATGATATACATGTTATCATTAAGGGAGAAGGTATTAAGAAGGAAAGAAAAATTAGCACGTATTGGGCTCTGCTTAATGTGAGGCACTGTGAAAGGTGTTCAAGGGAATGCATTCACACAGAGGAAGCTCTGCTATTCACGTCATAAATAAGAAAACTGAAGCTTAGAAGCACAGCATTTTTCATTGATTTTAAAATATTTAATAGGAGCCTTTTACTGTTAGGTGATGTGGTAGGCATTTGGTATTAAGTGGTTAACCAGGACGGACACAGCTTCTGTTCTCATGGAGTTTACCATGTGGAGGGAGTAATAAAACATCAGTAATCAATGACATTATTTAATTATTAAGTGATATGTAGTATAAAATGTGAATGGTGCTATCTGAGCCTGACAAAAGGGACAGGTTGTGAAAGCACCTCTAAAAAATAAAAAGTCGAATTGAGAGATAAAAGATTTATAGGAACAGTTATTTAGTGGAGGATAGTGGATATATTGTAGGCACACAGAATAGTGTGTGCCAAGTTCTGGCAATGAGATGAAAACACAGTTTACTTAAAGTTCTGAAAGAAGTATTGTGGTGTTAGAGTCCAAAGAATGAAGGGAGAAAAGTTACAAAAATCAGACTGCAAAAGTAAAAGATGTAGGCTGCTTAGGTAATTTTAAATAGTACTTTTATTTTTTCTCTAATAGAAGGGAAATTAATTAGAGGACTTTTCATGAAAAAGTCATATTGATGTGGAAAATGTTATCTCTGTAATTGGGGGAGTGATTTGGAGGAGAATAAAATTGAAGTTGGAATGCCAGTTGTGAAGGAGGTCCAGGCAAAATTTGTAATTATAGATTCTTTCTTTGCCCCTTGGAGATATAAATCTTTTTGAAAATCTTTTGCTAGTTTTACAGCCTAGGGATCTTTCTGAAGGCTCCTGACACTCTCTCTTTGACGAGTAATTATCAAGGAAGATATCCCTCTGTACCCCAGACTCAGTGGGAGGGTAGGAGCCTAACTTGGGTACATGGTGAGTGCCTTGCTCCAAGTTGCAAAACTACCTCCTATTAGAAAGGTATGTGAAGTTTCATGTTTCTTTGGTGAACATAAGTGGCCTAACCTCCCCTGGTACTTTTCCCTTAGCTTATCCCAGCCTTTAAAACCCCTACTTCTCTTTGCTTCAGCAGAGTTTTGAGTTCACCTGAGTTTCAACATCTCTCTGCTATTGCAAGAGCCTTGAATAAAGCTGTCCTTGCCTGTTCAGTGCAAGTTTTGCTTTGATACCAGGAAGCTCTTCACTTGTCCTATCACCATATCTAACTACAAGCACTTAAGGATATTAAATCTTGGAATTTAGACAAGAAGACCTGTTCAGCTTTGGAGAGAAAAAATTTCCAAATCCAACTCTAGAACTGCAGTGAAGTGTGAGTCCTAACATCATTCTGCCTGTAGCAAAACTCATCATTCAATAATGGACCAGACCAGCACTAGAAATGAAGGATTCAGAGCAAAGTGTAGTATCTGGAAAACAGAGTAGGAAAACCAGTAAATACAGTTACAGAAGGCTAGGCTCTGTTTTCTGTCTTGTAGTAGACAGCAAAAGCTCAGAGACTAAGCAAGTCAGACATGGGTTCTTGAAATTTGAATTGGGTTCATAGCAACGTTTAAATTTTATGACTTTTTCTTGTGTTTTTTAGTTGTCTAGAAACTTGATACTTGAAGTGTGTGATCCATGACAGTATCAACAACATCTGAAAGTTTCATAGAAAAAGAGAATCTCTGGTCCTTCCCCAAACCTCCTGAAGTGGAATCTGCATATTAACATAAACTCCTGAGTGATTTGCATGCACATTAAATTTTGAAAAGCACTTTTCTAGAGGTCATTCCCAGATTTTATTCCTTAGATTCTCTAATTCAAAAGTTTGAGCATTTGGGGGGAAGTAAAATTAAAAATTCCCTTTAATTCTTTCTGAGGATTATGTAATGTGTAAGCATCTTTTAATTGTACTATAGCATATGTGTATATTCCTAATGACCCAAAATAATTACAGTTTTCTACTTGGAAGATAGCAGCCAGCAGAAAATGACCTGAACATAAGTTGCACTTCCCAGTTTTTCCCCCTCCAAAAATAGGCTTTCATATTTCTAATTAAGTTGAAGAAAGCCAGTATAGCCTTAAAGGAGATCACTAACCCTTGGAAACTGGGCATCTGTTTGCTATCTGTGATAGATGAGCTGAGCAAGATTACTATTTAGAAGCCAAACCCTATAGGCTGAATGTTTTCATTTCAATCTTGCTCGTCGTCACAGGTTCTTTTTTTTTAAAAAACCAAATTCAGTATCAGTCTTACATAATATATTCCCAAATCATTAACTACACCATTACTTATTAAAATTTCTGGTTTTATCTGTGCAGATTATATGTCATTAATCTTATTGGGCAGGTTTGAACATTGGTCTCCTATAGGTATACTCTGAGAAATTTATAATGATGTAATTACTTACGTGAGTATCATGTCATAAGAATACCAGAATTACCCCAAGGGCTCACACATTGCCCTCTATGCCTGACACACACACACCCACACTAGAATTCAGTATAAAAACCAAATTACATGTGTAATTATAGAATTTCAGTATAAATACCATTACACACACTATGCAGCATGTTCTTAAAAGCTGGGATTAAATTTATGACATTTCTGTATTTAAACAGTGAGACATTTCCATTATAAAAGTATAAGGAAAATAACAAAAGGAAAAACTAAGAAATAGAAATATTTCAGATTTTCTAGGTTTTATTGTATTAATAAAAATAATATTGGGAGCTCCAGCACAGCAGAAATGCACCCGACTAGTATCCAGGAGGATGTGGGTTTGATCCACGGCCTCGCTCGGTGGGTCAGGGATCCCATGTTGCCATGGCTGTGATGTAGGCCAGCAGCTGTAACTCTTATTTGACCCCTCACTTGGGAACTTCCATATGCTGCGGCTATAGCCCTAATAAAAGCAAAATAATAATATTTATAATAAAAAGTATTGAGTACTATGTATTTAATTTCAAGTGGAAAATTAAACATTTCTAACCTTAGGACATAATCTGTTTATTTGTATGACGTTTGTAAGTCTTCTACAATTGTCTACCATCTTACAATTATTACTCTATACCCTACTCTAAGCAATTGTGACTTCTTACCTAAACCACCTTCATAAAGCCATACATGTCTGCTGCTAAAATGCTCAATTCCCCAGAGTCCAAAATCTTCTCAGTGCCTTAAGGCACTCTCCTCAATTTATGCTTTACATTCCATTAAGCCAAAACTCTGCTCAAAAGATTTCAAAGGATTTCCATCACAAATAGAGTCAAATTCAAATTATTTACCATGGCTTAAGGTGCAAAAATTTAATGACTATTCCACAATTTTCACCATATTTTTGTTTGTTCAGTCCAAATCTACCATATTTCTATTCCTTAAATAGTCCAAGTTTAGTCCAAACTTTGCGTATTTCCAAAGGCTGTTTTTTCTGGCTCAAATTTACTTTTAGGCTTTTGTCCTACCTTTCATTCTAATTTCTTTTCAAACTATTAACTCTTCAGAAAAGCTTTATTCAACCACTCTAAAATGCCTTCCACCAGTCTCAATTCCTTTACATATTCTGCTTTATTATTTTTGAGAGCGCCATGTGCTAACTAAAATAGTATTACATATTTATTTAAATATATGGTAATTTTCTATCTCTTCAGAATGTAATTCCATGACAGCAGGAATTTGCCTTCTTTTTTCATTGCTGTATCTTTCAGTTGCTAAAAGCATTGTCATAAATGCATGCATGTGTGTATGTATTTCTTTTTAAGAGACTGTAGGGTAGCATTTATTAGTTCTGCCACATACAGATTGTATGATTCTAAACAATATTAGATGCCCAGCAATTCATTTTGTATGAGCCATATACAATTGAGTTTATGTTCAAAAGAAGGATTAAAATATCCTCTACCTAAACTTAATTGTGGTAATTAAATGAGAAGGGTTATAATATCCTTCTGCTAAACTTGATTATAAAGATTAAATGAGATAGGATAGTGCTTTTCACATTTCCTAGAAAATAGTTGGAGTTCCATTAATGACTTTCCTGTATTTTTCCTTCCTGGTTGACTAGAAACCTTATTAATTAGCATCAGAGGTCACATTTTCTTTTCTTTCTTTCTTTTTCTTTCTTCTCCCATAACACTTATCTTAGGCAATGAGTTGATGTTCAATGATCTTGAGTTACTGGAAAGAGTTTCAAACTTTACTGGGACTGAAACACACAGAGTAAACAGCATTTCTGCTAGTTATAAGTCATAAATTAACACTTTGAAAGTCTGTTTTCTTATCTCAAGGCACATGTTTTGATGCTTCTTTCCCAGTGACTGCGTCTTAGGTGTTCAGTGAAAAAAGACTTGAAATTAGTGCAGATTCCCTTGAAACCAAATCAGCAGGATTTATTTATCAAGGAATTCACTTTGCACGTATTTCAAGTTTATTCACATATATAGCTCATTCATTTGGTTAGCCTGAAATTTTAATGGGGTCTTAAAGTAATTATAGCACAGAATCAAGTCTCAGATAATGAACAAGGTGTCAAGTTTACTCTAGGGCTATGACTATTTCATTTTCTAATTAAAAAGTCTGTAACAGCTCCATTAATGATCACATTGTATCTCTGACTGATGCTCTGAAAACTTTTATTTTAATCTAAAAGGCAGAACCTATGACAGTTTTGTTCATGTCACATATTCAAAAAGAACGTTATTTATGGATTTGAATATAATCCTCAAAAAATGTTATATCACTATCATACATTAATATTTTATATTTATATACTGATTATATTTTTCTATAGTGATTAAGAATTTTCCAAAAATTTTCATATTCATTAGCTCACATTTACCTTACAGCAACCCACTGAGCTGTAGAAGATTTCATCCTCATTTTGCAATGAGAAGCCAAGTCCAAAAAAGTTCAAGTGAGCACACTGTAAGTATTAAAATCAAGCTTAAAACATAGATGCACTGTCCTTACTTCAGTCTCTTTTCTTCACTGTTAAACTGTAGTCTACTGGCTGGCAGAGGTAAGAGGGGTATTTTTTAAAGCAAAGTGGAAGTAATAGTGCCAGGAATGGTATGGATTTTTTATAGACACTGATGTAGACAAAATCATAAGATTTCCACAAGGTAGGTACCACAGCAAATCTTAGTAGCTGTGAGTATTTTATATGTGGAAGAATGGGACAGGAGGACTCTTCTGGAAGCAATAGGATCAGATGGGGCATACCCTGCACTCCTAGGAATGGAGGTATAGGTATTGCAAGTGGAATTGTCTTATCTAGAGATACGGTAGCTTTTGGTCTCCCTTTTCTCATAAAGAAGCTACAGTATGTTTTCCAGTAGGCAAGTTAAAGCCATAGAGCTCACATTTTATATTTTAAGGAGGCTACTTCTTTAATCCATGTAGAGGAAAACATCAGTGTATCTTCTTGTCGGCTAGACTATGAGCGATTTTAAGAGTTCTATAAATATTTAAGTCCATGGAAACTATTTTTGCATAGTAGGTATTCAGTTAATACTGGTTGAATGAGTGAATGTGATGGTAAATACAAATAAAAAGAGAAAGATAACAGAAGGTAGAGACTGAAAGAGGAGAGGAACCTCTGACTTCCTAATACCCCCCTCCAGTTGGATATAAATGAAAAACAATTGCTTGCCAAAGCTCCGTCACTATATTTTCTTCTGCAGGTTATGTTTGTAAGATGAGATTCTCTGAGTTACACACATAAAAATAATCTGTAGTCCTATTGAGTAGAGTTTTCTTATATTTTTCATATTTATGAGTCATAACTTCCTTACAAGTTTGTGAGGAAGAACCCATCATATCACTCTAAGTTCCCCATTGCATGGAGTATTCTTGTATGATTGACCCACCATCAGCCTTTACTCTGTACAGCAGCAATTTTTTAAATGTGTGAGACTAAATAATTCCATAGCATTGGTCTAATTAAGCCTTTATTTTATGGTAGGCCTCTATGGTAGAAAAGGTTCCAATTAAATTTCATTTATGAGCAAGTCAATTCATTTAAACAAATGTAGTTTCTTTGTCATTATTTTAAGAGTTCAGCAAAATACATTCCCAATACTCATGCTAAATTGGCAACCTCAGAATGAAAAATGCTTTAACTGTGTTTCTAATGCAATATACCACTACACACATTCTCTTCCCTTCATATGTAACCTGAAAAGTATAACAAAATGCAAATAAAATAAAAATAGTAATCATCAACATAGAGTAATAGTGAAAGTGTACTTTGGATTAAATTTTAACAAAACATTATACCCATGTATGTACAATTTGAAGGTATATCTTTTATGATCATTTACATAATTAGTAAAATTATAGAATACTTGGGAGGTGTCAATGCTCAAATATATTAGAATATGAGTTACTTCTGTGGAGTGAGGGAGAGGAGTAGGATGTCCGTATTTGGAAAGAGGGATAGATTTTCAATGCAATCAATGATGCTTTATCTCTCCCAAAATTAATCATAAGCATATATCTAAAAGGTTTATATTTGTATATGTAACACAAGTAAGTGTGCCTGAGGTTGTTACTCTCTATTGTTTGCTCTTTTGATGTTGTTCATAAATATGAAAATAACTGAATTTACTAACATAAAAATATTTTGGCAAGATGATGTTATAAATGCTGAAGCCTTCCTTCTCTATTGTTTTTGCTTGAGTAATATTCCATTAGATAGTATGTATATATGTATGTATTGTATAATATATGTATATAGATAATATATTGTCTATATACATATAAAATATACATATATGTATATATTTTATGTGTGTATATGTCTTATATATGTATACACATATACATAATATCTAATGGAATGTTGCTCAGCCAAAAATAAGAATAAAATCCTATCACTTGCAAAACATGGATGGACCTGGAGTATATTATGTTAAGTGGAATAAGTCAAACAGTAAAAAAGCAAATATCATATGACTTCATTTTACATGGAATCTAAAAAACAAAACAAATGAACAAACATAACTAAATAGAAACAGAGTCATAGATACAGATAACAAAAAGTGGTTGCTGAGGGCAGGAGAATGGGGAGATGGGAGAAGTAGGTGAGGAGGTTAAGAGATACAAACTTCCAGCTACAAAATAAATGTCATGTGTGTGAAATATACAGTATAGGGAATATGGTCAATAAATATATACTGACTTAATATGGTGACAGAAGGTTGTAATAAGATTTATCATGATGATCACTGAATTATATGGAAATATCAAAACACTGTATCGTGCACCAGGAACTGACATAGGATTTCTGTTAATTATGTTTTAAAAGCAAATAGACTCAAAACAAAATCATATTTGTAGTTACCATAGGCCAGGGGTAGGTGGAGAGGCAACTGGATGAAAGTGGTCAAAAGGTACAAAATTCTGGTTATACGATAAATAAATACTACATGAGGGATGTAATGAACAGTATGAGGTATATAACTCATATCTATTATACGTGAAAGTTTCAAATAGAGTCAATCCTAAGTGTTCTCATTATGAGGAAATTTTGTTTTTTTATTTTGTGTCTATAAGAGATGATGGATGTTTACTTAAGTGGTAATCACTTTGTGATATATTTAAGTCAAATATTTTTGCTGTATACTCTAAAGTTATACAGTGCTCATTGTTAATTATGTAACAATAAATCTGGACAGAAAAAAAATTTAGGAGCCCTTCTAAAAAGATAACATTCTAAAACAAAGATCATAGGTAAATGTAAAGTCTGCTTGTAAAATTTAAAATCACAGTGGAAGATCTTTAGGTTTTAAAGTATTAAATATTGGATTTACTTAGTGATAATAGAAGACATTTTCACATATTAAGATATGAAGAAGACTTTCTGGCCTATCAAAGATTTAACTTTAGGCTAACATAAACCGTCTGTTTGTGTCCTATTAAACATGCGCTGTACCTTTGCTCTTAACTTTAAAGTAAAGAATGCATTTAAAAACCAAAATGGAGTAACTGTGGTTCAGGCATTCAAAATAGAGCTGAGTGATCCTCGTGGATGCATTTTCAGACACTTTACTGTATTACAAAAAACTTAAATTTTCTGAACTCTGTCAGACTCAAGGACACCACCAGCCATTCTAAAAATAGTATCTGCTAGCACCTGCCAGCTGCAAACATGGTCTCAAGGTTTCACCTTATAACTATGCAGCCATTTCGGACCCAACAAATCCTTGCTCAACAAGCACCTTTAAATCCTGTCAGCTTAAATTATAATTCTTGACAAACAACTTATGTAATTTTGCAGTTTTTGCCTTCATAAGCCTCCCAATTTTGTAGTCAAGCAGAAAACAATTCAAGTGCTTCTTTAATCTGTGTCTACTAGCCGAAAAAGTATGGCTCAAATAAAACTATTTTTTATTCCTATTCTAGATTATTTAGTGATTATTTCTTTTAACAGTGATATTTTAAGTAATTAAAAATATTCCTAGCTACCTGTATTTCTGTGATATTTTGTAATAAAATAGTTCTGCAAGCAGACAAGGTAATATTTTCCATTAGAAGTAATACTTCCCTCATGGAATTCTAAATATTAAATGAGCTCATGTTCATAAAAATACTAAATAGATAAGAGGTATCTCTTAGAAAACAATAGTGAATAGCAGTAAAAACATATGGACTATCTGGTTACAGAGACTTGAGTTCAAACCCAAATTTTGCATCTTCCTGTTGTGTTACCTTGGGCTAGTGATTTAATCCGTCTCAATTTATTGTCCCATTGGTAAAGTGAGTATAACAGCAGAACTAGAGACTCTCATCCTGAGTGAAGTAAGTCGGAAAGAGAAAGACAAATACCACATGATATCACTTATATCTGGAATCTAATATACAGCACAAATGAACCTTTCCACGGAAAAGAAAATCATGGAGAATAGACTTGTGGTTGCCAAGGGGGAGGGAGTGGGGTGGATTGGGAGCTTGGGGTTAACAGATGCAAACTCTTGCCTTTGGAATGGATTAACAATGAGATCCTGCTGTGTAGCACTGACCATAGGTCTGGTCACTTGTGGTGGAGCATGATAATGTGAGAAAAAAGAATGTGTACCTGTATGTGTAACTGGGTCACCATGCTGTACAGTTGGAAAAAAAATTGTATTGGGGAAATAACAATTAAAAAAAAATTTAATGTAGAAAAAAGGTAAAAACAAAAACAATCCATGTTACAAGGTTTGGCAAAGTTTAAATAAATTTTCTTGGAACAGTGCTTGATTTGGCTGAACTATATAATAATCGGTAAAGATTAGTTTGATAGAATTTCTTCCAGAATGATAGAATTGCATTGTGGCCTCAGTCCCTCACCTGCCAAAGCAAAGCATGTTACAAATTTATTAAAATGAAAATACATTTTCAGAGAAAGAGAGAGAGCCCATTCATGCAGCAGCCTCCCCATGAGTAAAAGAGGACCCACCTTGCTTTACAGTTGCTTTTATAGCTCTAGGCAGTGGACCTGAGTGGGGACCGGATTTCTTCTGCCACTGGCCCACTAATTTCTCCTGCCCTGGCCCCCAATGCTGTGCATAAGGGCTAGGTGTTGTTTGATCTCCGTATGAGGCATATTTGATCTTCTGTTTGGACTAGGGAAGGATAGCTTGTTTGCAAGGGTCACAGGTTATATAGAGGTCGGGTGAGGAATGGGCCACATTCATTTGCTAGTAGGAAGTGAGGTGCCCAGCTTGCTTAAGGTGGGGGAGGGGCATTACAATGAGATGTGGCCAGAGTCTTTTGGGTTTAATCTCCTTGGAGGGGACTTGAAGCCTGTAACAGTTTTCTTTCAAATACTGGAGATAAGAAATGAAAACCAAGAATATAAAAAAAAAGTGTAAGTATATATGTAACTGAGTCACTTTGCTAGAGAGCACAAATTGATAAAACATTGTAAATCAACTAAAATTTTTAAAATGTTAAAAGAAACTGGAGTTCACGTCCTGGCTCAGTGGTTAATGAATCTGACTAGGAACCGTGAGGTTGCAGGTTTGATCCCTGGCCTTGCTCAGTGGGTTAAGGATCAGGCGCTGCCGTGAGCTGTGGTGTAGGTTGCAGATGCGGCTTGCATCCCAAGTTGCTGTGGCTCTGGTGTAGGCCGGCAACCACAGCACCAATTCCCGATTCAACCCCTAGCCTGGGAACCTCCATGTGCCGCGGGAGCAACCCTAGAAAAGACAAAAAAAAAAAAGAAAAGAAACAAAAGCATCTCCACAAATTATCTAGTTCACCTCAAAATAAACAAACTTTGTAAATTATTTTGTGACATGACAAGCACTATCAATCTCATAAGATCTATAAACCCTATAATATATGAAATGGGATTAATTTAAGTCTACTTCCATCTAATTGTCTATCCACTTTATTTTTGACATAATATTCCTATTATCTAGTCATCAGATGTGTTAATTTACACAAGCAATATTTCTCTCAAAGATTCCATGAATGAACCCAAAGTTTTTGAAGGCGAAGACTTGTCGCATTTGGTTACTTCATAGTCAGGTAAAGAGAAATTGCCTATGTGGAAATTTAAGTTAAACATACAGCAAACTGTTATTTGCTTTGCAGAAAACAGTGGGAAGACATGTATTAAAACAAATACAATATTCCTTCAAAGATATTTTCCACATGCAAGTACTCTCATATGTATTTATAAGTTATAAAAGCTGTGACGGTGTCTATTGATTCTGTTACTGATGAACTGAAGGACTCGTTTAATAATGAAAGAATAGTTGGGGAATTTAGTATTTTCCTGAAGCAGAATTACACCTTTTCGTTGTTATTTCTGTTTGATTTTTCCCTTTGAGACATCATAGATCCAGGAAAAACATCAACTATATATAACAAACATTTTTGTAAGAAACAATCCAAAATGTGATGCATTCTGTTATTTATTTACTCGGTACCATTCTAGTTTTTATAAAATGTAATCTGCAGCCTATTAAATTGATTTCATAAACCAATAACATATATTTTTTTCATTAATAATCCTGAGGTCTGACTATGTCAGTGTGTTTAAGAGGCTTCCAACTAAGAGATGTGTCTACAGCCTTGAATTCCTCTTTGTAATCTGGATATTCATTTATTTATTCATTCCCCTTAGACATTACTGAATAGCTCGCCTTCTTTCTTCACCAAAAACCCAGTATCGGTATTATATATCAATTATACTATTACAGCAGGTAGATAGACAGTTATAAGCAGAGAAAAGAGGGCATAGGGCCAGATGGCAGGAAACCATGTGTCATGCCCATAGCAGGGTCTGATACGAATGGAGTAGACCCAGGTAGTTGTAGACGTCCTTGTTTTAAAGGGACCATATTTAAAGAAGAAAACTTAGGGGACATTGGGAGATCTCTGTAAGTAAATAAATTGCTCAAAAAGGCAGGTTTGCTTCATTAGTAGAGCCTTAAGAATTGCCTCAAGTCATTGGGTGGGGATGGGATTGGGCCTGCATTCTTATTCAGACCAAGGGCAAGAGTTTGAGGACCACACTTCTGCAGATTTGAATAGGTCTGACCAGATACTAAGGAGGAGGTACTACTCCTAGAAAGTAAGAGGTGGACTTTTCCAACCCCAACTCCTTTTGGATGATAAAACTGTAGCCCTTGGATCCTCAGGACAGAGCTTCCTTGCCTGCCCACTTGCATCTCTCACAAGTGTCCTATCCTAATAAATCTATTTCTTGCCTATCACTTTGTTTGTCTCTCGCTGAATTCCTTCTGCACAGAGACATGAAAAACCTGAACCTCAGTGAGTCCAGACACAGGGTGAGTAATTCCAATTTAAAACCTAGGGTTCAAGTCCCAACCTGGGTTTGAGTCCCGGCACATGGGTTCAAGTCCCAATCTGTGTTCTGGCTAGGTTCAGGTCATTAATACTGTCAGTTTCAGGTCCATGGGCAGACAAAGAAAAGCAAGAACCTCCAAACTGACAAAAAAAAAAAAACACACACACATTTTGGGGTGATAAATGGAGGCAGACAGAAAGTGGAAAAGGGCTGACTCTCCAGCATCCAAATGTAAGCTGTTGCTCATTATACCCCCATTACAATAAAATTATAATAAAATTAGCTGTGCAGAATAGAAGTACCCATCATGTAGGTCACCATGAGAGTTTGATCAAAGCTAAATAAGGACAAAAATCCCTCCTCCCTTTGGGAAGGTGGAGCTGGAATGAAAATTAAGGAATATAACCCCTAGACTTCTTCCTGGTGAATATTCCACCCATGCAATTGATTTCTCCTTAAAACCAGCTTGCCAGAGAAACTCAAGGCAGCTGCTAGCCTCTCTGTCCGCCTCTCTTTAAAAGGTGTATTTCTCACTTCAATAAATCCTCACTTTTCTTTCTCACTTTCTGTCCTGTTTTCTGAATTCCTTCTGCATTGAGACAAGAATCTTCACTTCAGGAACAGTATCTCAGTAAATCTAGTGGGGGGAGGAAAATAGTTAAAACTTTGAAAATATAAGTTGAAATAACCCAGGTTATTTTCTTCATTAGGGGAAAGTGAGAAAAAGTGTAAAAATACTCCAGTATATTTTATTGTGTAGAAAGAGACACAGAGCTTGAATTTTCTCTTCTGGAGTAAAGCAAGCTAGAATATAGTCTGTGTTGGGAAAGAGACTGTAGGGCACCTCATTTTTCTTGAGTCATGGACTCAGAAACTTCCGTAGGGCCTCAGGGCGGAAGAAGGGTCCATTAAGTCATCTCTCTGTTTTGTTTCCTTAGCTGAACCCTGAGGTGTTTGGTTTGATATTAACAAAACATTGACATTTATCATTTGCTTAAAATTTTCAATTTGTTTAATTAGCATTTAGCACAATGGTATGTATATAGAGGAATTCCTGTTGTGGTTTAGTGGGGTAAGAACCCCACTAGTATCAATGAAGATGTCGGTTCAATCCCTGGCCTCCCTCAGTAGGTTAAGGATCAATCCAGCATTGGTGCAAGCTGCAGTGTAGGTTACAGGTATACTTTCTCAAGAATTCTTTCTCATAAGAATTTAATTGTTTTAAAATGCACCACATAATATAGATTTCATCATTTTTAACTCATATGAAACCATCCGTCTAATTTGAATGATACGTATTGATTATCAGTGTGGTTGAATCATTGTAGAAGCCAAAAAAGGCTAACAAACAGTGAATGTTCTTTGCTAACAATATATTTGTTTTTATTTTCCTTTAGTATAGACAAGTAAACTTGTCATTATATTAATATTCTGTTATAAAATACAGGAAATACCCTAGTTTCCTTATTGGAGATATCAGAGAAGCATAGCGTGATTTTGTAGTATTACTCATTTTTATTTTGTTCATTTTAACACTGTTTTTATTCACTTTTATCTGTTGCAGAAATGGAATTTACATATTGCATAGGCTGAAATAAAATTAGAGGTGATATTTTTATTTTGTTCTCAAATCAAAATATTCATGTTGCTATCTTTTGGAGTTCCCATTGTGGCTCAGTAGGTTATGATTCCAGCTAGTATCCATGAGGATGTGGGTTCAGTCCCTGGCCTCACTACTCAGTGGGTTAAGGATTGAATGTTGCCATGTGCAACATGGTATATAGGCTTGGATCCTGCATTACTGTGGCTGTGTTGTAGGCTGGCAGCCATACCTCGGATTCAAACCCTAGCCTGGAAACTGCCATATGCCTCAGGTGTGGCCCTAAAAAGCAAAAAAAAAATCATGTTGCTATATTTTTATAAACATTTTATAAAATTATTTTCTTTGCTAGGTACTGATACAGTCCAAGAATAAAATAGGAAAGGAGGCAATGCAAAAACTTAGTGGTGTTATTATTTCTCCCATCATTTCAATTCCTAAATTCAATTACCAAAACAAATGAATCCATGTAAATTTCTAAAATAATGAAACATGGCTTCCTCTCAGTATCACAATTGACTATTATAAAACTATTAAAATACAAGAATATATAGATAGCCATGTGCTTGGAACTTGTTTTATAACTGGACACTCTTCTTAATTAAGGTTTGAAAAATGTACCCATTGTTATACTTGCTGTTTCTTTTAAGCACCTGGACATATCTGTCTTTATATTCCACAACTGCTTTGATACTCAATTTCTTTCTTCTTTCTACATTTCCAATGAACACAGATGCTATTTTGTTTGATTCTATTTTGCTGAAGCTTTTAGCACAGGAACAAACTTATAGCGGGCAAGAGGGTATGAATCATTCTAACCACTCATTGATTTCTCATTGTGGATCCATGTAACAGAATTATTACTGTTAGAGGCATGCTGGAATCTTTTATATATCTATCTAAAATAAATTCAATGTATTTTTAAAAATCTGTACATCTTAGAATATTGGAGTATTTAAATGACCGAATATGCAGTTTTTAATAAGTAATAGCAACTGCATGATACACAAGTATTTGAAGATTAAATGAAGGAATAAATGAATGCCTGAAAGCAGTATCACTATGTGTTTCTTATTGCTGTTGTAACAAGTTTCCACAAACTGAATGGTTTAAAATAATACAAATTAATTATCTTATGTTTGAGAAAGTCAGAATTCATAAGTGAGTCATATTGAATTAAAATCAAGATATTGACACATCTAAATTTTTTCTAGAGTCTGTGTGGGACAGTTTGTTTCTTTGTATCTTGCAGCATCTAGAGGCTGCCTGTATTCCGCGATGCGTGGTTCCACTCCTCTGTCTTCAGTGTTACCAAAGTCAGTCTTTCTCACGCTGCCATTTTTCCAGTTCTCTTTCTCATCTCACTGGGATAATATAATTTCTTTATTTTAAAGTCAGTTGAGGAATTCTCCTGTGGCTCGTTGGGCTAAGGACCCAGCATTGTTTCTGCAGCAACTCTGGTCACTGCTCTGGTACAGGTTCAATCCCAAACTCAGGGACTTTGTCATGCTGTGGGTGTGGCTAAAAAAATTAAGTTAGTTGACTAGCACCTGAATTCCATTTACAACAACTTTAATTTCTTCCTTTGCCATGTAACCTATTTACGAATTCCAGGAATTAGGACATGGAAATCTTTGGGAGAGTCATTATTTTGCCCACTATACTCTGATACTATGTAATTAACTTAAAAGGGAGATAGCTCTGGTAAGGAAGGCTTTTGTAGATTAAAAATTTTAGACTATATTTAAAATGGAAACAAAGAATTTTAGCAAGAGAAACATCAATTCAATTTGTTCTTTTAAAATATTGCTTGTTTGCACTGTGCAATTAATAGAAGGAGTTTAGTGGCTTTTCTGATAAATTTCATGAAACACGTGAGTAAAAGAAGAAGTAATAGAGCACAGATCCTAAGGTATTTAAATAAAACTTTGGACTTCCACTTAAGTAGCTTAGTAACCTTCGAAAATTCTGTATAAGTTCCCTAAAATGTAAATTGAGGATAACAGGAGTAGCAGATTCTTAGTTTTTGTTTTTATCTTGTTTTCTAATAAAGCTAAGACATTTCATACAAAGGAACTAAAGTGTTAGTACATGAATCCTTTAATAAATATTAGTTTACTAATAATTGTTTTAGAAATAGAACTTATTGAATGGCTGAATATGGTTTTAAAACAAATATTGATAATGGCTTCCAAGTTTGTGAAAATTAAAGCTTTTTTTAATGGTAGAGACTGGAATTGGAGCATATGTTTTTCAGGTAATCCAAGCATAAGCATTCACTTCTTTATCTGATGAACACACATTTCTTGAGGGAAATCCAACATTTCTATGTTGAGGAATGGTTCTCATGTAACCATTATTGCTCAAATGTGGGTTTGGAATTGGAGAAACAATATGTTTACTTATGGAGTTCCTGTTGTGGCTCAGAGGTAACGAACCCGACTAGTATCCACAAGGACATGGGTCAGTGGGTTAAGGATCTAGTGTTGCCATTATCTCTGTTGTAAGGCCACAGACATGGCTCAAATCCCATGTTGTTGTGGCTGTGGCTGTGCCTAGGCCACCAGCTGTAGCTCCAATTCAGCCCCTAGCCTGGGAACTTCCATATGCCACAGGTGCAGCCCTAAAGAGCCAAAAAAAAAAAAAATTTGGCTTATGCCAATTCTGTCTTTTCTTCATAGAGAAGATACTATTGTTTGTAATATGTACCATTATTTTTGTACCACTGAGAAAAAATAATAAAGGTTGCCAATAGATATCTGATATGCAATCAATCTAAAAATGAATTACCTTTTTGATATTAAAAATAGGAAAGAAATTTACAGCTCAAAATCAATATAATAGAGTTAACTACATTTGACAACTTGTGGGGAGATTAAATCATCTAGGTAAGCAGTACAGAGTGAAAAATGAAGGTCCTAAAGAAATAAGACATGTAAGAGAAAAGGTTGAGGAATGAATAAATAGAAGTTATGGGTATAGTCAGTTCCTCTTTGAAGCTTAACTGTCAATGGGACAGAGCTGGGAGGGAATATGGTATGTGGTGAATCTTCCTTTCCTTTCTTTTTCTCAACATGGGAGCAATTAGCACATGTTTGAATATTGCAGATTGATTAAAAGGACTATGGGGCTTTTTCACAATGGATTTGCTACCATAACACAGGTGCCATGAAAACCACTAAGATATCTAAGGCAAAATGGGAAAGGAAAAGCCCCATACCAACATTGTGGTCATTGGACATATTGACTCAGTTAAGTCCACTACCATCTGAACTGCAAATGTGTGTCAACAAAAGAACTATTAAAAAATTTGAGAGGGAGCCTGCTGAGATGGGAAAGAGCTCATTCAAGTATGCCTGGGTCTTGGACTAACTGAAAGCTTAAAGTGAGCTTGGTATCATTCCTAGATATCTCCCTGTGGAAATTTGAGACCAGCAAGTATTATGTGACCATCATTAATGCCCCAGGACACAGAAACTTTTTCAAAATCATGATTATAGGCACATCTCAGGCTGACTGATCCCTGTCCTGATTGTGCTGGTGGTATTGGTGAATTTGAAGCAGGTATCTCCAAGAATGGGAAGACTTGTGAGCACACCCCTCTGGCTTACCCACTCATGTGAAAAGATCAATTTTTGGTGTTAACAAGATGGATCCCCTAAGCTACCCTGCAGCCAGAGAGATATGAGGACGTTTTTAAGAAAGTCAAAACATAATTAAGAAAATTGGCTACAACTCCAACACAGTAATATTTGTGCCAGTTTATAGTTGAAATGTTTATAAATGCTGGAGCCAAGTGTTATGTTTTGGGTCAAGGAATAAATAGTCACCCGCTAAGATGATAATGTCTGCGGAAGTATGCTGCATGCAAGGCTGGAGTGCATGCTGCCACAAACTTAGCTAATTGACAAGATTTTGTGTCTGCTCTTCTAGGACATCTGTAAAATTGGTGGTATCAGTGGCCATCCATGTGAGCTGAGTGGAGACTGGTGTTCTCAAACCCAGCATGATAGTCACCTTTGCTCTAATCAAAGTTATAACTGAAGTAGTCTGTTGAAATGCACCATGAATCTGTGAGTAAAACTCTTCCTGGAGGCAACATGGCATCAATGTCCAGAAAGTGTCTGTCAAAGATGTCCATTGTGGCAGTGTTCCTTGTGAAACCAAAAAGGACCCACCAACGGAAACGGCTGGCTTCATAGCTCAGGTGATTGTCCTGAACAATGATCCAGGACAAATCGGTGCTGGATATTTATCTATGCTGGATTTTTACAACAGTTAAATTGCTTGCAAGTTCGCTGAGCTGAATGAGGAGATTGATTATTGTTCTGTGAAAAAGCTGAAAGATGAACTCTGAATTCTTGAAATCTGGTGATTCTGCCACCATTGATATGGTCCTTGGTAAGCCCATGTGCATGGAGGGCTTCTTTGACCATCCTCCTCTGGGCATTGTATTGCTTGTGACATGAGACATGGTTAATGTGGGTGGCATCAAAGCAGAGGACAAGAAGGCAGCTGGAACTGATAAGGTCAGCAAGTCTTCTCAGAAGGCAAAATAAATATTATCCCCAATACCTGCCCCTCTGGTCTTAATCAGTAGTAGAAGGATGGTCTTATAACTCTTCATCTTAGTTGGCCATTTAAGTTTAGTAGTAAAAGATTGGTTAATGATAACAATGCATCATAAAATCTTCAGAAGGAAAGGAGAATATCTTGTGGACCATGTTTGTGTGGGGGTGGGAGCAATAATTTTAGGTTATTGGTTTTTAAAATTGATACACTTTAATAGAAAAAAATGGAGCCAAAGTCTGTCACAGAATTTTGAGACTCATTAAAACAAATATTAATGAAGAAACTGTGTCTTCTTTTGTTCCATATTGTAAACTCCTACAGTCTTACTTAGTTAAAAGACTTCAATACGTGTTTCTGAAAACTTATTTCTGGTGTTCCATCTGCTGTATCTTCAGAATTTGGTAATTCTGAGTTTTTTTTCTGCATAAAGATTTCATTTTTTTACCTTGTCCAAGAGGGAGGAGTCACCTGTTTAAGTCTCTTGGTATGTCATAGGTTAGGACAGATAAGCAGAGGATAGCTTTGTTTATATGTAAGCTGACTTATAAGAAGGCCAAATTGTGTAATATTAAAGTTTATGTGGTTCATTTACATTTCCGTATAAGTATGTCAACATAGAGTAAACCTGTTAGTATAATGCTAAGTTTTAATATTCCAATTATTGGAATGTACATTCTCACATTTGAGAATATTGAAGTAGTTTAAAAAAACTTACATGGTGTCACTTAAATGGTTTTGAGCATTGTCCTTCTAGATTCTAGAAAAAGAAAATACACTGGAAGTTGAAAAAAAAAAGGACTAGGGGAGAAGAAAATGTGAATTACATAAAAGAATGGAGAATAATAAACAATATCCCATAGAAGGCCAGAGAGAAGAGGATGGTAGAGGCAATTCTGCCACTAACAAGAGGGAAAGAAAGAGTACCTGAAGAGACGAAGAAAAGAGACTGAAGCAGGAGGATGGGGGGTTCCATCGAATGGCTCGAAATGAGTCAGCGAAAGATGTGGCAAGGTCATCCTCAGAGAATGGTGGGGCAGAGATAAGGTTGAGGGGTTCTGTTAAACTATATGAAAATCATTGTAGCAAAGAATGAATGAATGAATTCAGTGAGACAAATGTACTATCATGGACAAGTGGAAACTGGAAATGTTGAATTTGGTGATAAATGACACTTACCTCGTAATATCATTGTGAAGATTAACTGTTTGGCCTGGCATATAGTAAGTGCAGGTATTATTAATATTATCATGTAATAAATTCCAGATTATAAAATATTCTTCAGTGGCCTTAAGCTACTTTAATGCAAAGAAGAGCTGAGTTTATTTTGGAAAAAAATTACCTAAGAAGGAAGATGATTCTGGATATTAGAATTCAAGCAATGCAAAGAGAAAAGCAGAGGTGAGAGTATAAGTATCACTTTGTCTACGATGATGAACATGAACATACTTAGGCTAGTACAGGCATTGGTTGGACAGGTGAATTGTAAGTGATGTGCTAAAATCGTAATAAACCATAGACTCCACAGGAGGCCAGTGGGCGGAAATGCTAAAGTTACAAATACAGTTTGATTACAGGAGCGTCAAAGTGGTAGAGTTTAATAAGAAGTTGGAGGAATAATAGCCATTTGGCAGAAACATGGGTACTGTGAGAATTTAGCAATGTCTAATAGCTCATTTGAATTTTGATACCCAGGAGAAAGAGGAAGAGGGGTTAAATGGAGCACTTCATATCTAACCATAGATAGCTTCATATCATGTTCATTCCTTTAGGCAACAAACAAATAAACACTTTTAGTCAATTTGCTGACCAACGAACTAGTCCTAGGAATGGAGTGAAGGACAGAAATGGCACATCTTTTTTTCTTCAGTCATCTGCCACATTAGTGAGAAAAAGAGGCTGGAAGAATGGCCATATCAGCCACGAAGGAGACATGCCCTTTTTGCGGGGGATGGGGGGGGTCTTTTATAGGGCCACACTTGTGGTATATGGAAGTTCCCAGGCTAGGGGTCAAATTGGAGATGCAGCTCCTGGCCTACACCACAGCCATAGCAATGTCTGCAATCTACACCACAGCTCCTGGCAAAGCTGGACCCTTAACCCACTGCGCAAGGCCAAAGATTGAACCCACATCATCACGGATACCACTGAGCCACAACAGAAACTCCCAACATGCAGTATTTTTTTAGGCCACAAAAAGTCATATCATAAGTCCCTTTGAGACTTACAGGGTGCAGTAGATGTCAGCCAAGCACAGACCTCAGGAATAATGTCTTAGGGATTGGAAACACCTAGGCAATGGCCATGAACAGAACAGAATGCAGTATGTTTATAAAATTAAAAGATATTTTGACCAGAGTGTTGACAGGGAAAGGAATGAGTGTTTAAAGATGAGGCTGTTGATGTAGGCAGGGGTGAAATGGCATTAAGTGTTTCAGGTTTGGTAAGAACTTTGGCTTTTAAACTAAAACCAATAAGAAGTATATTACACATGGAAGATATATGATGAAGTTTCCCATAAAAAATGTATGTCACACCTGCTGCGTTGCAGAGTACCCTGTGTGCAGGTGACACAAACACTACAGAAGTATAATCAAGAAGTTGTGGAGAGCAAGAAAAGAGGATAAAGTGTGCGTGCATATTTATGTGTGTGGTGTGAATATACATATACACCTACACATGGGAAATAATTCTGTCTCTGTATTTCTCTTTCTCTTTCTGTCTCCCTTGTTTCTTTCTCCCAAACACAATATAGGCAATAACATGGTAATGAATTGGAGGTCAGAGAATGGATTAAAATGGAAACAAATTACATATTGCAGACATAACATGTAACTGGAAGCACAACAATATATACATTTACCCATAGTAAGTAGAATAAAACTAAAACCAATATTCAACTAAAGAATGTTTAAGTATTTTTGAAAATGTAAAGGGCAGTTCTACACAGTTTGATATTCAAATCTAAGGAAAATCCTACCACAAATATGCGAAAAACTTGGCAGTTTCTGTGAAAGAGGTAAAAATGAAGTAGCTATAAAGTGTACCTTATATCGAGAGAGATGCTCTTCAGTCTCAATTGAAAAAATAAAATGACTTAATCAAACATGGCTATAGAGAACATGGATTTGTTAAAATACAGTTAGTTGGTCTTCTGCATCTCTCTTTATTGGACGTTTTAATACATTTCCCTTTACCTGTTAGTTTACTGAAATATGTTTTTAATTGTCATTTCCCCAATACAGTTTTTTCAACTGTACAGCTTAGTGACCCAGTTACACATACATGTATACATTCTTTCTTCTCCCATTATCGTGCTCCATCATAAGTGATTAGACATAGTTCTCAGTGCTACACAGCAGGATCTCATTGCTAATCCATTCTGAAAGCAATAGTTTGCATCCATTACCCCTAAGTTCCCAACCCATCCCACACCTTCCCCCTCCCCCTCCCCCTAGGCAACCACAAGTCTAGTTTACTGAAATGTTTATTGACTAAAATGCCCATGGAGATAACTCTCTTCTCACTTCTGCCCAGTCTCCTTCAGGAGGTACTTCACATGAACATGCATCATGACACTTGTTTTGTCACCCCTCAGACACATATCTCATGCATGACAGAGTCTATTCTCCATTCATATCGTGACCATGGCTCTTTAAATCTCATCCACTGTCATTATTAACCGGGTTTTCAGTTTGATCTCACTTTGCCCACCAGATTTTATTCTGAACTTTTTCATTCAAATGTATAAAAATGGTTTTCACTGGATTGGTAGACAAATATGATTAAAACTTGTTTTTAACCAGAGTGCCCAAAACCGTATCTTTCATTGTTTGTCTTCCATTGAGATTATAAACTGATGCTGAGAATCAAGGATTTAGTTGATACAAATATTTTCATAAAATGTCCCCAATGTAAGAATCCAGTCCTCACCTACTTCAGTGTTTTTCTATAAATTGATCAGTCAGAATTCAAGTAACATTTATTTTCAAAGTTTGAGATGGTATTAATCATCCTTTTTTTTTTTTTGTCACTTTTCTTGCCAACATTCCCAAATATTTCAGGTAGCGAGAAAAGTAACTTCATGAACTATGCATAAGAATCAATAGGCCCCATCTTTTAAACTACACCACTTTTATGATTACTGACAGAGGGGAAAAGGGTGGCAGATGACATTGCTATCAATAATGCCAATTTAGAACTTTATATAAGCAAAATAAAATTGTTGATGAAAAATCTGTGCTACCAAGAGGGGGGTTTTAAAAGTTTAGAAAGATCTTTGAGATGCATGTTGATGAGTCTGATCATTCTGACACTACAGTAGACATTCTTAAAAATAAATGTACCAGATATATCTGCATATGAGGGACCTAATCCACTTACATACTGGAAAAGTCCATTTACATTTTGTTTAAAAGATATGAAGGGGCAATTGAAACAAGTTACAATTGACAAGAGAATGGATTTATACAGTAGTTCAGATAGCTCTAGGAACAGGTTTTTATCATGGTTGACCTAGTGTGAACCAATTCTTCCCTTTTAGAAACACTCTGATTTGAATTCTCATTAAGCCATGTAAAACATCAGACTTTCAACATAGTATGTATTCTAGAAATAAAGGCTATTAAGTTTTCAGCAGCCATGGAAAGCCTATAATTTATATCTTAGATGATGAGTCTTCAGATGGCTTTAAAACTGATTACATTTACATTTTTTGATTTAATCATTTCTGTTAGCATTACAAAATGATAGCACATTGTTATACGCAAGCAAAGCTAATCTTTCTGACTTCTAGAAAATAAAAAATACTACTAGAAAGTTTGCCTGGTTTATGCTTCTTTCTGTTACTGTAGATACTTGATAGTTTATGCTATTTATTTTGAAACTAACATAGTGTTTTTACTCTTAAATTCAGTGCAATGACCATGAGCTTCAGAGTTCAGCCCGGCTCTCATTATAAAATGCTACTTTGATCTAGTATTTAAAACTAGATGGAATTGAAGGCTGTAAAAGAAATTTATCATTTTGTGAGTATGGTAACTCAAACTAATAGGCTCTGATTGTGAGATACTGATTGTATAGCAGCAAAATAGCATAAAGATATACCAAATTCCTGCCAAAAGAATAGCTGGTATTTATGCATTTCATAGAAAAGAAGATTCTACATGTAAACTGAACTTTTCATTGTTCTTTGCTGCTTGAGATGAGGGCATAGTATGATGACTTTCAAACTGAGTATACATAACCAAGACAATCTAGGCAAGAGTTATTGTGGTTTTAAAATCTGTTCATTGTGATAAATATTTGTCAGAGTTAGAAAATTGGCATAGTTATGTTAATAAAACATTGTGGGTGTATCAACACAGTGACCTGAGTTTGCACTTCACTTATGACTATTTTGATATTAAAAATGTTTGATTTATCCTCACTTTTTTTGGAGGTGAGATGGAATGCAACCTTCTTTTTATGTGTTATCATCAATATACTTGATCATTGCTCTCCAAGAGTCATTTCATTATGTTGGTCCCTCTGTGGTCAGTGCATAAGAGGTTCAAATTTTATGTAAACTGAGTTAATAATTTTTGCTAAAAATACTCCTAAGATTTCCTATTATAATGTGAAAAAAGAGATGTTTTTTACTATCTCCTTTAAAGTATATGAGCTGCCTCTAAGCAGAAGTTGTAAATTGCTTATAAATGGTGTACTGTAGATTCTACCGTATTATTTGTTAAATCCACCTCATTTTGTGTACATAATTTTGCCTCTTCAGGTCATTTGGAGATTAAAATTTACTAGATTTGGAGCATATACAATCTCATAATGAATTATAGATTAATTTATCGCTAAATACCAATTTATCCATTTCAAACTGAATGTACTCAGTTGAGGAGATACTGAGTAGGCAGGAGATCAGAGGTAGTGCCTCTGTTTGTTTTTATTTAAGAACATGCTTGGGGAGTTCTCTCTTGAATCCATAGTTGTCACCACAATGGTGCATGTTTGATCCCTGGACTGGGAACTTCCTCATGGCATGGGTGTGCCCCCCCCCCCCAAAAAAAGAACTAATTTGCTAGGTTGGATTGGGAATAAGTTGTTTCTCAAGATGAATGAATTGTATCATAAATTTCACCTGGACATTTTTTTAATAAGCATAGTATTTCTTGTTTATACACATCTTAAACTTATTTATAAGCCAAAGCAGTTTAGGAAAAAGGTTAGTCTCAGCAGAATCTATAAAGTAACCTGATTTTTTTGTTATTGTTATCCTCATCTTACTAATTTGTAAGCATAATAAAAGTAGTAACCTCATTTTGTAAAAAAAAATGCAATTAGTAACCTCATTTTGTAAAAAAAATGCAATAACTATAATTTTATACTCTCTGCTAAGCATAAATATAGTAAACCGAGTGCCATATGGCTCATCATTATAAAAGTTAGTATTTCCACTTGCTCTGCAATTCTCTTCAATTTTATGGAGCATAGAAAGAAAACAAATTTCTAAGTGAGGTCATAGAATTTTCTCTGTGAAGCACTAAACATTCATAAGCTCAATATAAATTTTTCAGGAGAAAACTAACTATATTTGTAAATGAAGGTTGTTACGATGTAATCATTATTTGTTTTCCCAGCTTTTTATGAAATGTATGTTTACTGCGAAACTATCAAACAAATTTCGTTATTATCCTTTTTAGCTAAATAAGATGAATTTATTAAAAATACAATAATGAGCTTTTTTAGTAATCCAGCATAAGTTAATTTTGACATGCATGAAGACTTTCACAGGACCAGAATTAAACTCTTTATAAAACTAATATAAAATGATTTAGTTATACAAGCATTATATTTTGTCTTAACTTTATATCCAATCGCAGTTTGAATCTTACAAATTACATTTCTTTTGTAACATTTTTTATTTGCTAATTTTATCAGTAAGCCCAGGTGTTTTGTATAATGAAGAAAATATCACAGTCAGTTTTGGGCTTCAAGCAGTAGAAACTATTTCCATTGTTTACAAACTAGTATTAATATGATTCTGGCTCTAGGTGTAGTCATAATAAACATGAAGTAAAAATATTTTAGGAAATTTTCAATATAGCTTTTAAATATCAGGCAAACAGATTATTGTTAACTTCAGGCTTTGGTGGTGATGGTGAGTCAGTGTGTGTATATGTGTTGAACAAAGTTAGCAGTATACTTTTTCTTTATAATTTAATGAATGATCGTGTTAAAAGAATTTAAAATTATTGTTTTTTAGGAAATGTAACATGTGTCACTTACCATGTAGAATAGAAGAAATATAGTCATTGGCCTTTCATCATTTTAACTTTTTTTTTTTTTTTTTTTTTGCTTTTTAGGGCCATACCCACAGCATATGGAAGTTCTCAGGCTAGGGATCTATAGCTGCCAGCCATAGCCACAGCCACAGCCACGTAGGATCCGTGCTGCTTCTGTGACCTACACTACAGCTGACAGTAACGCCAGATCCTTAACCCGCTGAATGAAGCCAAGGATCAAACCCGCATCCTCATGGATCCTATTCAGGTTCATTAACCACTGAGCCACAAAGGGAACTCCTATTATAACTTTTTATTTTGTGTATTTAAAGTGGTTTCATGGTCTTTGTATTATTGTTTTAAAGATAAATATATGTATATATCAGTAGTATATTGCTAACATAATCAACATAAAAGAAAATAAAAACTGCATACGCAGAAATATTAGCTTAACACCAGATTTTAGATTAACTAGTAGCATACATGGAAAATCAAATTTTTCTGTGTAGTTGTTAAAAAATGATACTCAGATATAATAACTCTTTATTCTCGGTTTACACAAACATTATGTTTTGCTTTAACCATGTTATTGATATAAAAATATAAACATATACCCAAAGAATGTATGTCAGACAATATTAAAATTACAAGTAAAAACACACAATATAAACAAAACATTATGGTAATTTAGATTCTCTTAGTGTTGAAATCATCAAAAAGATAATTGCTAAAAAACTTTGGTTCAAACTAAATTGATTTCTGTTTCTAACTTTATAATACTGGATAAACTTGTTTTCTGTATCCTACTGTAAAAACTGTAATTAGCATTAGGAATGCTTTTTTCCATATCAAATCCCATTATTCCTGAAGATCCTATATCACTTATTATAAACAGTGAAAATTCATGTGGTTATTAGAGAGTATAGATAAGGGATTCTGGTACTGCCTGTGATGATTAATTATCCTGAGGGTTTCACAAACTGGTAAGTACTCTTATGTTTGATTTGCTCAATCCATTTCCAAAAGAACCCCCCAAAATATTCTTCTGAATCATTGCAAGAATATTAAAAGTAATAATAAAGTCATGGTGAGCATGTATAAAGTAAAACATATCATGTCCCTTCTTGTGCCTGAAATTGAGCCAAATGCATATATTTTCTGACAATAGATGTCTTCTTCAAAGTTTGCTCATAATATAAAATTTCACATTCCAATTACTCTTTTCTCATAAATTTCATTTGAGGATGAAACTTGTGGAAGAAAGATGTAGAAAGTAATCACGTACTATATAACAAGTACCGCAATGCAGTTTTTCAGCCATGCTATATTTACAGATGTGGCCACCCTTCAACCATGCATGTGGTAACCAGTAACTGAGTGATTGCTGTGTGCCAGAAAAAGGGCCTGAATACGCAATGTGGACAAGAGGGCAGAAGTTGTGGCTCCTGCCTTCCTATAGGAGGATTGCAATTTAGTGTAATCTTCAAATAATTGTAAAAAGAAATCAATTCAGTTCTTAGAAAAAAATGTTAGGTAAGAAAGATAAACAGCACTAAGAGAAGCTAGTATGAAAATTTGTCGGTCAACTCTCCATACAATTTTAATAACCTTGATTTAGACACTCAACATTATATCTTCTCACTATCTTGAATAGTCTATGCAGTGTGGCTTGCCTTCATGATCTTAGTAGGAACTGATTTTTTAATCTGACACACTAATTTGGATTAATCTGACAGAGGATTTATATATACATTTTCTCAAAAGAATCTCTCCAACAGTAAGAATTACTTCATCATCACTGTAGAGCAATGAGAAAAATGTATAGATAGAAGGATTATACATGTATATCACCTATAATCAACACATTATGTCCCTTTAGAGCCATACTTTGAACTCCAAAAGGAGCCATTGTTCTTTTGACATATCAATGAATTTTATAAACCTAATGTAAATGAATTAGAATAGGATTTAGTGAGACATAAAAAATAAGTTATTTACACTCTAGAGATATGCCTCATAGACACTGAAACCAAGCCTAGGAGCTTCACAGAATCCTTAAAAAATTGCTTTTCGGCCAAATACAAAATAGATTTAAATTCATCTCTTCCGCTTATATACATGTTTGTGTACTTCTCTCTATACACTTATCAACTGATGAGAAAAAATTTTTTAAAATCACTTTCATATGGAGTTCCCGTCGTGGCTGAGTGGTTAACGAATCCAACTGGGAACCATGAGGTTGCGGGTTTGATCCCTGGCTTTGCTCAGTGGGTTAAGGATCCGGCATTGCCGTGAGCTGTGGTGTAGTTCGCAGACGCAGCTTGGATCTGGCGTTGCTGTGGCTCTGGCGTAGGCCGGTGGCTACAGCTCTGATTAGACCCCTAGCCTGGGAACCTCCATATGCCGCGGGAGCGGCCCTAGAAAAGGCAAAAAAAAAAAAGGACAAAAAAAATCACTTTCATATGTAGTATATTACTATTATTCTGATTCTGTGATTAAAACTAGATAGGACTAAGTGATTCATTATTTGATAATCATATGGCATATTTTAACTTTCCTTTGAAACATAGATCAAATACTTAAAAAAGGAGAAAATTATAGTAAGAATATTATGAATGACAAATGTTCAGTGCATATGAGAAAAAAATTTAGTAGCTTTAAATGTGATTTTTATTTCCCAAAGACCTAAAAATGTAACTTAATAATTTAGTACATAATTTAAGCTCCAGAAATTAGAGCACTCAAAAATATGAAATGAAATCTTAATACTGTCTTAACCAGCTCCTATGTAGCAGGATTTAAATATTTGCTACTTTTTATTCATCAATAGATGTATATGTAATAACATATAAACCAGTGTACTTTCTAGAAGTACAAGTTGAATATGTTTATAACACTGAGTATTTATATGTGGCAAATTAGAGGTTAACTTTTTCACTTGTTTTGTAAAACTTTTATGTATACATATATATTTCTTTTTATATAAGCATATTGAGGTTCTCAGGCTAGGGGTCGAATCAGAGCTGCAGCTGCTGTCCTGTACCACAGGCACAGCAACTCCAGATTCAGTCCACATCTGCGATCTGCGATCTGTGCCACAGCTTGTGGCAATGGCCGGATCCCTAACCCACTGAGGCAGGCCAGGGATCATACCTGAATCCTCATGGATACCTGCTGAGCCACAATGGGAACTCCTATATTTTATTTTAACACAAAATACAAGATATCAGTGCAAAAACTATTTGGATATACAAAAAATAAATTAGTTTATGTAATTGATCTTATTAAGACTCATCTTGAAAACCTGATTTAATGAAAGTTTATTATACTGTTTATAAATGTACATAATCTTTTTAGAAAATAAATATGACAGTATATAACAAGAACTCATACTATTTATAACTCTAACCCAGTAACTGCATTTCTATGAATTTATCCAGGGTAATTTTATCAAATATTCCCATATGAAAACTTTATCAAATAATTAGTTTTATTCCACATTTTCTGCATTTATAGAGGCAGAACAATGCTCAAACATACTTGTACCACCAAAGCATCATTAAAATAGTTGTATAAGTTGCTATATAATTTTTCATATTTAATTTTCATTTCCTTCAACACACTTTTATACCTTAACACTCATAGTATCTATTCTCTGAATTTTGAATTTTCTACTAGCATTTCACAGATATTTATCATATATTATGTGTTATAATAGCTAGAATTATATATAGTGTATTAATGCTGAATAGACTAGTATAATCAAAATTAAATATCTTTAATAATTGCTGACATATTCTATATTTAGTTATCACATGCCTTAATTTTAAATAAAAATGCATCTGCATATACAATTTATAATATAAAAATATATTTTTATACTTCTCATATGCATACATAATTTATAATATAAAAATGTAGTAGTTATGCTTCTTTTAACATGTACTCTAGTATTATATTTAGCATGTGTAATTTAGAATATGAAGATTCCCATATCATCATAAAATCTTAATACAAACTATATAATGTCTTTCAAGTTAAATTTCTACTATAAATGTATGGTTTTAGAATATAGTTAATCAATAGAAACTAATGAAATTGGTATCCTTTATCTCTCGAGTAAAAAAAAAAAAAGAACGTCAAAGTTTAAGAAGAATGGAATATTATTTAAACTAAAGCTTGATGTTGTTTTTATATAAATACAGAACTAAACATCAGAATCTTAAGAAATGTTAATGTTCTGTCCATAAGCACCTATATTTAATCAAGAATTTATTCTGTAAATGAAGATTAGCTAATAATAACAGCATGCCTTGAGAACCCTTTTTTAAGCTTTAATCAAGTATAATTGATATACAAAAAATAGCAGGCATTTAATGCATACATTTTAATGAGTTTGGATATATGCATACATACACCCAGGATATCATCACTACCATCAAAATACTAAACATTTCCATCACCTCCAAAAATTTCCTTATAGAGTTTTCTTGTTTTATGTGGTAAGAACATTAACGTGAGGTCTAACCTCTTAACATCCTTCAGAGAGCACAATACAGAATTGCACAGAATAAGCACCATGTTGTACAGAAAATCTCTAGAACTCACTCATCATGGATAACAGAAACTTACACCCTCTGAACAACTCCCCATGTCCTCCTCACCTCAGCCCCTGGCAATCTCCATTCTACTCTATGCTTCTATGACAATATGCTTCAACTTTGGGAATGAGATGTCTCTTGATGCCGGCAGTGAAATGCTGGGCAGCCAGAGAGCAGCATTCTCACTGGGTCCACTGAGGCTTGGCTGCAGGCTGGCTGAAGATTAGGCACACCTTGTTTACCTGACTGTTCTCCTAGAGCAGCCGTCTAGGAGCACAGCTAGGAGGGCAGGGCAAAGGGCATTGGCCAGGCCAGACCCATATGGGAATACTGGAGTTGAATGCATAATAACATGAATTTTAGAATCAGGGAAGCCTCTGTATCTTGGCTTTAGAACTTAGCAAGGTTTAACTTTGTACAAGAAGTCACTTGATCATTATAAGCCTCACTTTATCATATATGTAACTTGAGTAGTAATACAAATATTGTGGTAGTAAGAAAATAGTGTGTGTGTGTTTACATCAAATAGCCTAAAGGTTAGCAAAATGTAGGCTCAACAGCTGTTATTTTTGCGTTGTAATTATATCTATGAAAAAATTTTTAAAGAGGAAAACTTTAATTTTGTCTCATGTAGAAAATGTTAGACATAAAAGCTGTGATGAAAATGAAGTGATATACATGCAAGTAATGCAGACAGAATAAAAATTCAGACCTCAAATTAAATGAACAGCACAGGTAGTCAGAGCACAATTGTCAGGAAAAATTCATTATATGAGAGGCAAAAATACAAAATGCAGAGAAAGAGGTCATAGAGATAAAAATAATGCTAAGCATGAAGATAGCTATAAAAGAGCACAATCCATACTCCCATTTTACAAAGATGAAAATGAAATTTAGAAATATTGAGTGACTTTCCCAAAGTCACCAAAAATTGGTGGCTGAAAAAGCCATTTCATAACCAAATTCAATTGTAATATACTATGCTGAACAATAATATCTCATTGAGTATTCCGTATTTCGAACATTAACCATTAAACATTACATTTAATTAAACATTATGTTTGAGATTAAAACATTTCATG
Organism: Phacochoerus africanus; assembly: GCF_016906955.1. NCBI lineage: Eukaryota > Metazoa > Chordata > Mammalia > Artiodactyla > Suidae > Phacochoerus > Phacochoerus africanus. The sequence continues at coordinate 27,193,675 of NC_062553.1, forward strand.
TATTAAACAGCAATTGCTTCAAAATATTTATACAATATTTCATTTCCTTATTTTGTTAATGTTTAAATGTTTATCCATTGTCTCCTTAACTATAGCCCTAAAGGAGTGCTACAAACCATTCTTATTAATTCATTTTCATAAATTTTTGTTTCTTGGTGTATTTATATATGACTTTATGGTATCATCTGGGACAACAAAATGTTGTTAAGCTATGGTCATATTGTAATGATTAGACCAATAATCATGCATTTAAAAGTCTTCACATACCAAAAATCCCTCTTTCCAATACTTTTCTCCATTTAGAAGACATGAATATACTTAGAAAAAGATCTAACTCAGTGAGCAGTACTTCATCATTACTAGTAACTTTCTAATCAACACAATTCATTAATTATGACATCCCTATATAATGTACATGTTAAACACTATTGTAATATTCCTAAAGCATGAAAATAATTCATAAAATATTTTTCTGCCCTATGTGAAAGGTTGAAAATATTGATTACATTATGTAGATGTGACCTTCCTTTGTTTTCCATAAATCAATAAGCATACCAAGCCAACATTCATATAAAACATATTATACATTTTAAGAACCGGATAAAATAAATGTTATTTTATAATAATTTTATTTGTCCAAAACTTTTATTCCTTAATATCCCTAAGAAATAAAAATTAGCATTATTATTATTCTTAAAATGATACCTACATTGAAAGATGCTGTTTTGTAGCCTAGTAAGGAGGAGCCAAACCCAGCTGGCCTCATGGATTCTCTTTTCTACATAAACATATGCTCTTTAATATTAACATTTCAGTTTTCTATGAATTTGTAGGCTATGCTCAAAAGGAATCTAAATAAATCCTAAGTAAGCTATTCATCTACTATAAACAATTCCAAAATCTTACAGTTTTCAATATCAAAAATATATGATATCTAATTTCAAAAATAATACTAAATGTTTTATACAGATATTAGTATTTCTTGGTCATACATTACATGATTATTACATGTTGGCTTATTTTTATTTCACATTGTTCTTTTTTAAATCATGGAACCAGGGTTAAAAAAGAAGCTGCAGGAGTTCCCGTTGTGGCACAGCAGAAATGAATCTGACTAGTAACTATGAGATTGTGGGTTTGATCCCTAGCCTCACTTGGTGGGTTAAGGATCTGGTGTTGCCGTGAGCTGTGGTGTTGGTTGCAGACGCGGCTGGGATCCTGCCTGGCTGTGGCTGTGGCATAGGCTAGCAGCTACAGCTCTGATTCAGTCCCTAGCCTGGGAACCTCCATATGCTGTGGGTGCAGCCCTAAAAAGAAAAAAAAAAAAAAGGAGCTGCCTTTATTTCAGATATTTTGGTCTGGGAAAGAAAGGAAAAGCAATGGTCAAACCAAGCATTGACTTTTAAATTTCTTGAGAGTGACATAATTTGCTGCCACATGTCCTGGGCCAAAGTATGTCATGTGAAAAAGCAAGACTTCAGTGGGGCAGGCAATATAATTCCACTTCAGTCAATGCAGAGAATGGTAAGGAATAATTTAGAAGAAAATATAGTCTACTGGTATCTATATTGTTAGTCACAAATATCCATTTTTCTTCCTTATGTTTGGAATATATACTTACCCTCTCCCAAGGGTGAAAATCCATAACAGCATCATCTCAAAGTCCAAAATTGCATGACAGTGTCTATTTCTATCTAGATATGGGTTTTGATACCGACCTATAAACAATAGCAAGGAGCTATCCAAACCAGCAACACACAACAAAAAACGAAATAACAAGAAAACAAATTGTCTGCTCTCTGCTCCTCAAAAAAATATGAAATAAATAATGATTGAATGGGGACAAGGCAAATGCAATAAACACTCCCATTACAAAGGGAAGATTAGGAGGCTGAGATCAGTAATTTCTTTAGGCAAATATTATGAGTCTGAACTCTGAAGCTTAATGAAAGCTTAATGAACCTTTACCAGGCTCCAGTTTTGCTTCCTGGGAAAAGTCACTTGGTCCATTCTTTGCCATGGCTTTTGGCTGTGCTGTCCAATAAGTCTTTCACTTCCTATTATCCTCCTTGGCCTATATAAATAATTAAGTGGGGGAATATTTCAGTATTTCAAAGGGCTTCTGACTTGTGGGAGATTGGAAGCCAAAAATTATATTGAATTTCAGACAGTAACAATCCTTTTAGTGGTCCTTTTGGCGATGCACCCTTCAAAACCTTAATAACCTTTTTAAAAAATCTATTTGCTTTCAGTAAATTTTACATGCCTGTAACAGTAACCATATTGAGTATTAAATTTAGCTTATTTACAGCTATAGCAAGCTTAATCAGGCTTTGTGGGAGAGCCAACATTTAGTAAGTTTTCTTTGAGCCATTTGATCCAATGGCAAGTATTTAAATACCACATTAGTTAGAATTTTTTCGGGGGGTTTTGGGCCGCATTTTTTACTTTGTTGTTTGGCACAATGTTGCATTTGAATTAGCCTTGCCACTCAGAATTACTTTAACAACAGTAATAATTGCATCTTCAGGTTTTGCAAGTCTTAGAATTTCTGGGCTTTATTTTTTATATTTCTTTTTTATTGAAGTATAGTTGGTTTACAGTGTGTTAGTTTCAAGTGTACAGCAAAGCGATTGAGTTTTATATATGTATATATTTCAAGTTCTTTTACATTATGGGTTACTATAAGATATTGAATATAGTTCCTTGTGCTATACAGCAGGTCCTTGTTTATTTTATATATAGTAGTGTGTATACATTAATCCCAAAGTCCTAATTTGTCTCTCCCCATTGCCTTTCCCCCTTTATCACCATAAGTTTGTTTTCTATGTCTATGAGTCTAATTCTGTTTTGTGACTATATTCATTTGCATCATATATTTACACATATAAGTGATATCATATGATATTTGTCTGTCTGGCTTACTTCACTTAGTATGATAATCTCTAGCTCCATCCTTTTATATTTTTTCTTGCATCTGGCCTTTTATTTTCTAAACCCATTGGTTTCTTTAAGTATTTTGTCAAGGAGAACTAAGAATAACAATATCAACAACTAACATTCTGTTTTCCCTTCTCTGCCCCCTAAAACCACATGTTTATTTAGGGACATTATGCTATCACAGGCCCCATTTAACAAATGTGTCACCACTGCACAGCAGCTTGGAGTACCAGTCTCAGGCCTCCCATAACAGTGCCCGTAACATTTGCTGCCTCTTCCCAGGCCGATGTTACATATCATAGATTTTTCTCACATTGGAAGCGCCCTATCTCTAGTTAATCATTTTTCTATCAGTCAGCATTGGATAAGTTATGCAATAGCTTAAAAATGTTGTGGTTGATAACAAAAATATTTATTTCTCCCTTGTTTTATACTCCCATTGATGATTGCTTTAGATCTGTTCCACTTGTCCTTCAGCATAGGCCCCTATCTAAAGGATGTGTTATCTGAGACACACTTAACTTATTGCAGAGGAAAACATATGAACTATGGTAGAACCATGGGAGTAATCTTTTAAAATTTCTGCCAAAAGACAATAAGTGTGATTTGCTCAAATTTTATCAAAATAGGTCATATCACGAAGTATGACAACAGTGGAAAGTAAAGTTTAATCCTCCTTCTCGGTGAGATAACACAAATTACATGGCAAAGTCATATGTCAGTGCAGTGGATGAATATAAAGCTTCTAAAAAAGAAAAAGAAAACTTGGCAACCATAGAACAATTTACCACAGTCCGAAGACAGAATTCTAGTTGGGGGGGGAGAAAAAGGAAGCCAGAGCTAGAGAAAAATATGAGAAAGAACTACTAGCATGTCTATTTTGGAGAAATATTTGAAGAAATATTACTTCCTAGCATGTTTGTCTTAAATTGGAAAATATTTGGAGAATTGTTAGCTCTAAAATAAATCAATATAGAAGAAATCTCAATATAGTTATATAAATAAATTCATATAGACTAACTGTCAGTATAGTTAAATCCTTTCTAAAAAATTATCTGATTTTTATTTACTTTTAATTAACCATGTTTGCACTTAAAATTAAAAAAAAAATCTACCAGTAAACTTGCAAAGTAAATGCCAAATCAAATGGAACTATCACTCTAGTAGTTTATTAAACAACAGGTGCAATAGGTGTTTTTGTAAATATATATGTATATGTATATATATATGTGTGTGTGTATGTATGAAATGTAATTTGCATTATAATGTGTGATAGTTATAATCTGAATCACAATTTTAATTGCAATTTTAATTCCTTCTGAATTCATAACAACTGGTTTTTTATTTTTAAAAGTTTTATTGAAATACAGTTGATTTACAAGGCTATGATAATTTCTCCCATACAATATAGTGATTCATTTATACATAGACACACATCTATTCTTTTTCAAATTCCTTTCCCAAAAAGGCTATCATAGATAACAATTAGTTTTAATTTTAAAATGTAAAGTATAGCATTTCAAATATAGTATGCTATTTTGGTAGAATACAAAAATGGCCATAAATTTTTGTTTCTTCTATTATCCCCCCTGCAGTGAGATTTGATAGTGTCTCTCATTAAAATGTAGAGAGGAAGGTTTTGTCATTTGCTTTGGCCAATACGAAAGCAGCAGATTTGACTCAGGGGAAAACTTCACCAGTGTGAGGGCTTTGAGGCCTGCCTTCTTCCTGGCTCCTTGAATCCGTCTGTAATGTGAACGAGTACAGGCTGGCCTACCAGATGATGAGAGCCAAGCCGCCATTGTCCCAATCAAAATCCAGCAAATACAAATTCCATAAGGCCATCCAGTGCAGGCCAATCTCTAGCTAACCTGCCTGCTGTAGGGAGGCCATAAGTGAACCCAGCTGAAGTCAGCTGAGCTTGACCAGGAGAAGAAATGCCACACAGATCATGAAATAAAATAATATTTAAGCAAATACATTTGGGACATGTTTGTCATGCAGCAAAATTTACCTGAAATATATTGTAAGATATTTTCATAGAAATCAGCCAATTAATAGCTTTCAGGTAATTCTCAAATATATGTGTCTCTCTTGCTGTCTTGCTGCAGACTAGCATAGAAAACATCCAGGTGCATTAATGTATCTTTATATGTCTAACAGACAAAGAAAATTAGAGTTAAATGGAATCAATATGTAAATGTTGTAGCAGTTTTGTTGGATGGTACAGCTATGCCATGAGTAATTTGCCTCTAACAGCTAAGTAAGTATTTAAAATATTATTTATAAGTATTTTGGTATAAAATAAGAGATTAAAGTGATTCCTCTATCATTTTAGGAAATGTAAGGGGAAAATATTGTTTTCACATGAAGTTATCTGCTGTTACACTACATGGAGAGATGAAAAAAAGAACAAGGAGAGAGGAAGGCATGGAGTTTATATCATAGAAAAAGGAAATGATGGTTTATGTATATAGATACGCCTTTTAAAAACCTTATCCATTTAACATTAATTAACCTAGTTTTTTTATTTTACCTTTAATTATCTTAACATTTTCTGCCATATGTGAAACAGAATTCAAGCATTAGGTAACTAGTTGAAAAGAACATATAATCAGCAAGAAATGACTGTTTTTGCAAGATTGCATTTTCAAATCTATTCTAGTGTGCTTGAAACCTAGAGTAGACAAGAAAGATTGAAGTTAGCTTGTGCTTTAAATTACCTTAAGGTTATCTGGGACATTCTTTGAAGGCAGCCTAATAGGACACTGAGTGCTTTGTTAGATCTGCAATAAGCAGTTTTATTTTACATCAAACAGGTGAGTTTAACAGTTTGACCTAATTTCTCTTGAACAGAACTCTTTGTGTAAAAGACTTGAGAACATTTTGTTCCAGTATACTTAAGGACATTAGGAAAATAGCTCTGTGTTAAGGTTTTGCTTTCAGGTTTAAGAGTTGAACTAGCCTAAATGACCTGTTCTTCATAAAATGCCCTTTTAATTTGCTGATTTTGCTCCCAAGACATACAAGTCCGCTGATGTACTGATCACTAAGTTCTATTGGGATAATTATTTCAGAATAATTTCCTTGAGTTGCAAGGCAGGTCAAAAGGGAAAAAAAAAACAAAGTTTAATGCCTAAAGGAAGGGCACTAGTAAATGTTTTCAAATTAATGATGTAGGCAGAATTTAAAAGGCAGGCTAATTCAAGTAGTTGATACATTAAAATCATTGCTTAGTCTAAGTAAATACTTTTTTCTGAGCTCCTGAATAGAAATGGTCCCAAAAGCATTTAGGATAAAACAGTTTATAAACCAACTTATGTGTAAAAATTGGTCTCAGAGAAATTTATTTTATTACTGTGACAAATCAGGGCTTGGGATGGACATGTTCAGTTTCAACATATTTTATTACTGCCTTTCCTTCCCATCAAATGTAATGTAGTTCATAGTATTTAATCAAAATAGTAAGATTTAAAAGAGGCTGAGTATCATGATTCTATCTACTGCTTTGTAGGTAGATTGAGAGATTTGGTTATTAAAAGCCATCATATTCAGAATTTCCATATGTCTTACCAAAAAAAAAAAGAGAGGGTTAACCTTCAAATTTGTCCCATTTTAATGGAATAAAATACAATATTTAAACTATTTCTGAAAATAAATGAATACATTTTTGCATACATATGTCACATGATCTTATGCAAATAGTCTAGCAATTTTTAGACCCACTGAATTCAAGTTAAAAGAAAGAATCTGGACTAATCTATTTGTTGTTTTAATAGTTATTTAGTCTTAGCAATAACAAGAAGAATGTATCTCATTCACAGACATTAGATAAATACTGGAGTATATATAGAAATGACCTATATTTAATGAATAATAGTTTTCGGATACTTCTTAGTATGCTAATAGTCTTATTCAGATAAAATGGTTTGTGCAATAATCTGAACTCTTTTAAAAGTTCATATATGCTATCCCCAAACTGTTCATGTAAGTAGGGTTTGGCAACCAACTTCTTCTGTAAGTGACTAGATGGTAAATATTTCCTTTTCCATGGGGCATATAGTTTCCTTAGCATCTTGGCTATTGTAGCTCAAAAATAGGCACAGATAATACATTTTAAAAAAAGAAAAAGAAATGTGTGTAACTGTGTTCCAATAAAACTTTATTTACAAAAACAGGCAGCTTTGTCCAGTTTTGCGAATCCCTATTAATGAACATGAGTATCCTGAGAGACATTAGTTAGGTGTGAAATATTTCTATTTTCAAATAAGCCTTGATAGTTCAGCAAACTATATCCCTTCTTTGAGTTCTGTCACATGTTAGCATCTCAAAAGTTTTTGGATTAGTTTTAAGAAATCTCTTGACATTTCTTCAACACAGAATTTTGTCGTATTATCAATTAACTGTTTTTAAAAATTGTACTTTTTTAGTTTTTACTGAAATATACAAATGAAATCAATAATTTACATGATCAAATAAGCAATTGTTGATTATATAATTTTAATAGCAATTTAAAATATATTTCAACTAGAATTATTATGGAAATGCATCTTAAAACATCTTGGGCAAAGAAAGAAATTTATTGAATTATGTCATTTAAAAGTTTTTTTCCATGCTGCATCTTTATACAAAAGTGAAGAGCTCTGAGTAGCAGAACCTAAGGTATACATGTTTCCCTGATGTGAATCAAGAGTAGTAATATCACAAGACTACAAGGATTGCATTTTCCCACTGGAAAGATCTATTTCCTCAAGAGTAAGGGGGCTGACTAAAGTTATAGTTACTTTATTCCACTTCTAAACTCATTTTATATCATCCCAGAAATTTTTAAATAATACTACTCTTCATATGCTATAATAAATAAGATTAAACTTCCTCCTTCCAAAGGAACTACATAAAAACCAAAACAATCTTTTTTTATGGATTTATTTTAAGTTCTAAAGATAATTGAGTTATTCCGTCCTTTCCAAATATACTTGATTGATAATTCTCCCACAAGTTTGTGCTAATAGACCTCAGTTTGTGGTAACAGACATGTTGTTTGAGCCTTCTCTTAGTAGAAAACCTATAGTTATCTAATTGGCCAGGAAATATTTACTCTAAAAGAGGGTTGGAGAGAATTTTACAAAATGACTTTCATATATTATTATATGATTTGGTTTATTGTACACTGATCATTGAAAACATTCCTAATAATTTCATTACTGTCTCCCTATGATTAAATTGATTATGGTGAATTATCCTTTGCATTGACATCTTAAGAATGAACTAATGGAGTATTTGCCAGTAGATTTAGAGGAGAAGGACATAAGCAAATACCTTCCAACATGGACACATACAATACAGTGAAGAGGTAAAGTGAGAGGTGAGAGTTATTAAATAATCAGAAATTATTAGTAAATAATTAATAGTAATGCAAAGTGAATCTGAAAACCTAGTAAATATTACTTTTAAACAAATTTTCATATGCTTTCAAAGTTGATTCAATTTAAGCATATACACAAGTCCTTATTTTTATAGCTTCTTTCATATAATTTTTAGCATCCATACTTTACCTATGATACCTTTTAATATACCATTACTTTTTAATAGACCAAAAGTTAAAGGAACTTATTATCAGAAAAATAATTAAACCTTATGATTTAAATGGACTAAAAGAGACTTTTCAGAGCAAGATGTTGTACTTAATTACATAAACTAAATTAAACAACATGTAGCTCCTGAATTTGTAGCTGACACAAATGACTACAAAGAGAAACTCTGAATTTCAATTTAGGCTATCCTTCAAAGTCTCCTAGGTGACGTTTACAGGCTAAAAGCATAGTTAATGTGATTAAATATTCCAGAATGTTTGGTAATGAGGCCAGAGATCAAAACTAATCATATGAATTATGAACAGGAAAGAACCTGGAGGGCCATAATGATATTCAGTATAAAAAAACTAAAACTAAAATTGCATGAGCTGTGGTTCGAAGAATGAAGAAAAATAAGATGAGAAAAAGAAAAAGTTGATGTAGTCTATCTCCAGACATTGACACATTTGTTTCTTATACAGTTTATTCAGTCGAATAACTCATTATTACACTATTTTATGTACCTAAAATAACTAAAACACTTAATGAGCCAGATCCTATAGGTAGAAGTTTGAACCAGAACATCAGAAACTCAAGTGAGCTGTTTTAAAACTCAAACCATTTTTTTCCCTAGAACAAATGTATAAAATTTGTATTAGATTTCTTACTATATATTCTCCAAAGTAGTGTTTTTATGAACTCCCCCAAGCACATCCCAAGTATTCAAGCCCTTGGAAGCAAATATCACATTTTCCCTTTTAATTAAGGAATTTGTCCTATGTTTTCTTCCAGTTTTTTTTTCCATCCTGATTTTTTGGGTATCTTCTATATCACGAGATTATTTTATATTAATAACACCTATGAATTAAATCATTTTAATGGAAGTGATAGTATTTGCCTGAGCTCTCTGAATGCTATATGTGGTATGATCACATTTTATTAAAATAAAAAAATTGCTGTCATTGATTTTCACCTGAGAACATCATTGAAAAGAGGAGTTTACTAATAAGACAATGTTATTTTTTTTTTGCCAACCCAAAATACCTGGTTTAATATGGAATGTCTTCTCTAAACAGTATTAGTGGAGAGAATGTTGGCCACTGATAGGAATTGTAGTCTTAATATTTACTGAGATAATAATTTGTCCTATTTTTCACACACAGTTACATTTAATGTCCCAAATAACTAAACAAATTGATTCCATAATGTTAATTTTCTCATACGAAATTTAAGACTAAGAAAAATTGAGAAACTTGTCTACAAAAAAGTGAAGAGATGCCTCTTGCAGGCTTGTTCATATAGTAAATTAGTACAAACCAAAGCAACATAAAAATATCAGTGACAGGTTTAACTCTTTTGTCTTCTGTATATATCTACCTCCTAATTTTATGCATTATATGGACAAATAGTTAGGATTTCTTCTAATGGTTGTTTTTGTCCTCAGATGCACTGAATTAGATTAATCCTATTTTTATGTATATGGTGCTCTGTTATTTTAAATGGTGAATAAATGACCTCATTAAAATATAATATGACTCACATTCAGGAACCTACTTCTCAAAAAACTATAAAATTACTGGTTTCTTAGTTCTACTCATACTTGCTTACCTAACCACTGAATCAGCTACCTCCCCAGATGGTTTTCTATTAGTTGGTGTCATAATTTCCTCTTATTTAAATTTGTTGAGTTTTACTACACATATATGTATATGGCCAAATGCTACATGGTTTAGTTTTTTTTTAATTTTTTTTATATTTAATTTACAATGTTCTGTCAATTTCTGCTGTGCAGCAAAGTTTCCCAATTATACATACATATATATTCTATTTCTCATATCTTCTATCACATTCCTTTATAGAAGGACATCATTGCTTACCCACTCCAAATGCAATAGTTTGCCTCTACAACCCCAAATTCCCAGTCCATTCCATTTCCTCCCCACTCCCCCCTCAGCAACCACAAGTCTGTTGTCTATGTCCATGAGTTTGATTTTTAGATTCCACATATAAGTGATATCATATGATATTTGTCTTTCTCTTTCTGACTTACTTTCTCATACTGAGATTCTCAGTATGAGAATCTCTAGTTGCAGCCATGTTACTGCAAATGGTATTATTTTGTTCTTTTTTATGGCTGAGTAGTTTTCCACTACCTATATGTACCACATCTTAATCCATTCTTCTGTTGATGGACATTTAGGTTGTTTCCATGTCTTGGTTATGGTGAATAGTGCTTCAAATGAACAGAGGGTTTGCATGTATCTTTTTAAATGAACATTTTGTCTGAATGTATGCCCAGGAGTGGGATTGCTGGATCATATGGTAGTTCTATACTTAGTTTTCTGAGGTACCTCCATACTGTTTTCCATAGTGGTTGTACCAATTTACATTCCCACCAATGGTGTAGGAGGATTCCCTTTTCTCCACACCCTCTCTAACATTTGATGTTTTTTGACTTGTTAATGATGGCCATTCTAACTGGTGTGAGGTGGTACCTCATTGTAGTTTTGATTTGCATTTCTGTAATAATTAGTAATGATGAGTATTTTTGCATATGCCTGTTGGCCATCCCTATGTCTTCTTTGGAGAAATGTCTGTTTAGGTGTTCTGCCAATATTTCAATTGGGTTTTTTTTTTTTCCACTGTTGAGTTGTATGGGTTGTTTGTATATTTTGAAGATTAAGCCCTTGTCAGTTGCATCTTTTGCAACAGTTTTCTTCCATTTCATAGGTTGTCTTTTTTCTTTATGGTTTCCTTTGCTGTGCAAAAGCTTGTAAGTTTGGAGTTCCCATTGTGGCTCAGCACTAACAAACCTGACTAGTATCCATGAGGATGTGAGTTTGATCCCTGGCCTCACTCAGTGGGTTAAGGATCCTGCATTCCCTTTAGCTGTGGTGTGGGTCACAAATGCAGGTAAGATCTGGCATTGCTGTGGCTGTGGCTATTCTGGCAGCTGTAGTTCTGATTCGACCCCTTGCCTGGGAACATCCATATGCTGTGGGTGTGGCCATAAAGAGACCAAAAAGAAAAAGAAAAAAAAGAGCAAAAGCTTGTAAGTTGGAATAGGTCCCATTGGTTTATTTTTGTTTTTATTTCTGTTGCCTTGGGAGACTGACCTGAGAAAACATTTCTAAGGTTGATGTCAGAAATTGTTTTGCCTGTGTTCTCTTCTAGGAGTCTTTTTGTTTTATGTTTCAGTCTTTAAGCCATTTTGATTTTCTTTTCATGCATGGTGTGAGGGTGTGTTCCAGTTTCATTGATTTACATGAAGCTATCCAGTTTTCCCAGCACTACATGCTGAAGAAACTGTCTTTTTCTCATTTTATATTCATATATATATATATATATATATATATATATATATATATTGTTTTCTACTCTACCGCATGGTGACCCAGTTACACATACATGTACACATTCTATTTTCGCACATTATCAAGCTCCATCATAAGTGACTAGACAGAGTTCCCAGTGCTACACAGCAGGATCCCATTGCTAATCCATCCTGAAGGCAACCTCTATTGTCAAAGATTAGTAGACTATATATTTCTGCGTTTATTTCTGTGTTCTCTATTTTGTTCCATTGGCCTGTATGTCTGTTTTTATACCGGTATCACACTGTCTCAATTACTGTAGCTTGTAATATTGTCTGAAGTCTGGAGAGTTATGCCTCCTACTTTTTTTTCTCCTCAGGATTGCTTTGGCAATTCTGGGTCTTTTATGGTTCCATAAATTTTTTTGGATAACTCCAAAAAATCATATGGAACCATGATTTAGTTTTGATTGAACATTATACAACAGATTACATTCTTTCTTCTCTGCTTCATTTTTGGTAAGTCAATATTGAGTTATTAGAAATGATATTATTGCATAATTACCTCTATACTTCATGCCATTATGGGAATAGACCACAAATAATGTGCACATTTTTCCTATCAATGGGCATTTGAAATGTTTCCAGGTTATTATTTTTTAATTATTAGTAACAGAACAATGATATAAACAACCTTTTCTTTTGGTTCAAATATGCTAAAACTTATCTTGATTCTACCAAAAAGTACAATTGTTTGGTAGTAGGGAATGTGACTGCTAAACATTTTTTAAAGTGCTAACTAATTTTCTAAAGCATTCTATTCCTTTTATCCTTTCAGAATAAATAAATAGCCCTATTGATCCATATCTCATCCAGCATTTGGGGTTATCAGTATTATTAATTGCTTCCAAAAGAATATATAAATAATGTTATTTCAAAAAAATTTTGTTGGCTGCCCCCACAGCATATGGAAGTTCCTGGGCCAGGGATTGAAACTGAACCACAGCTGTGACCTATGCCACAGCTGTGTGGTGACACCATATCCTTAACCCACTACAATGGGCCAGGTATCAAGCCAGTGCCACCACAGAGACAAGCCAGATCATTGATCCACTGTGCCACAGTGAGAAACTCTTCAAAAAATTTTTAATGTGTATGTCCTTTACCACTAATGAAATTTAGATTCTCTTCCTATCTTTTGACAACCAGTATTTCCTCTTCTGTGAACTAACATTTCAGGACTTATGTCTATTTTTTGTTTGTATTTATCTTTTATGTTATTGTTTTATTGGAGTTTGTAACCTTGATATCAATTACTGGCATATTCTTTCATTCTGAATACATGCAGTATAAATATAAAATATGAAATAAAGTATATCAGAGGAATATGGTGTGTGTGTGAAGTTGGGAAGCTAAAGCTAAACAGATCATTTTTTTACATCACTGTTCATAGTGTTTCTATGCAACTGTTACTGATCTTAAATATCTAAAACCATTTAGGTAAATATAAGTGTCCTTATGGTGAGTCTCAACCTAAATTTTACTCTATGTCTAAAATACCTTACTGCTAGTAGTAAGATACAAATATTTGCTCATTAGTGTTTTGATTAATGTCATATTTCAGAATTAGAGGAACTTTAATATAATGTAAAAAAGCCATTAATTTCCTGTTTTTATCAACTTGTGCTTGCAAACAATATTGTGATCTTTCTATGAGAGATCAAATAGGTTTGCTGGGAAATGTCCTAGCCATATATATTACCTCAATTTTTGCACAAGTTAGCAAAGAGCATTTTCCTAAACTTTAGAAAATAGCTACATACTATTCATATTTTTTCTTGTCTGGTTATATTATCACAATATAATATGATTGTTCACCTTTCAGAATGTTTTATGAGTCTCTACACCTTTGACCTTTTTATTACATTTGTATTATTACACCATCTAGCACAATTATATTTCCATTGCCCTATTGTCAATGATCTTCCTTACTCTGGTTATAAATCTTGCCATGTTGAATTCTTCCTGTTACTGCTAACCTAGCACTGGAACTGATTCATAGGTATTCATTTTCTTCTGAGCACTTATCAATAGTTTTCAGGTTCTCAGTCCTTTAATGAATTAAGATTTCCTTAAAATTCTATTTCCTTTGGTGTCAAAGTGATGATCAATTATCTGCTTCATCTTTCCCCATCAATTTCTGAACTTAAGGATTTTAATATTTCTCTTTCGGATATTTCAATCAAAGACTGAAATCATTCCTTAGAGTAATCCATTTTGGATATTGAAAAAAGTATAACTTGTCCAATTTTCTATGAAGAAAGATTACTTTTGCATTTGATCAATTTCCTCTCATGCTTTACCTCAACTGCTTAGTGCTTTGCCTTGCTGCAATTGCTACTCACTTTCCTCCCAATATAGTGCCTGTAGAAATGCTGGAATTCTGTTTTGTTTTGTTTTTATTTTCTCAGTTTCCTTAGTTTTACCACCATCATTATTGTGTTATTAGGGAAAAGACATTTTGGAAATTCAATTTAGATGTTATAAGCTGTATCTTCTTTATTTTTATATAAACAGTATCTGTAATATCTAGGGAAGGAGAACATTATTTGCCCAGTTACAACAATCTATAATTTTCGGTGGACATTTTACTTCCTTATGGCTCAATTATTCTAGTTAAAATTGGTATACAACTATTTAATGGCTTTATGTCTCATAATTCTTCACAGTCTGGGCTCAACCCACCTTTCCACCATTCCCATACCAAACACTGTATTTTACGCTAGAGCATGAATTCTTCTCCTCCATGAAACAACCCACACCCTTTTCTCAGCCTGAAAGGTAACCCTCTCCATGTTTTGAGAGAGGAAATTTTGCTAAAAAATTAAAATTTCATATGCATTTACTAAAGGAGAGTTCCTTAACACTGTAAGAGTGTTGACCTTGTTGTGCTCTAAGTTTCTTTTTTTTTTTTCAGAGAATAAACATTTATTTAAAAATTTTTTCACTTCTGTAATATGCTAAATAGGATAGACTTTTTCTTTTTTTTTAATTGTTATTTCACTAATACAATTCTTTTTCTACTGTACAACATAGTGATCCAGTTACGCATATATGCATACATTCTTTTTTCTCCCATTATCATGCTCGGTCGTAAGTGATTAGACATAGTTCCAAGTGCTAAATAGCAGGATCTCATTGCTAATCCATTCCAAAGGCAATAGTTTTTATCTGTTAACCCTAAGCTCCCAAACCACCCCACTACCTCCCCCTCACCCTTGGCAACCACAAGTCTATTCTCCAAGTCCATGATTTTCTTTTCTGTGGAAAGGTTCACTTGCGACATATATTAGATTCCAGATATAAGTGATATCATATGGTGTTTATCTTTCTCTTTCTGACTTACTTCACTCAGTATGAGAATCTCTAGTTCCATCCATGTCACTGCAAATGGCATTAATTTGTTCTTTTTTATGGCTGAGTAGTATTCCATAATGTATATATACAACATTTTCCTAATCTGGTCATCTGTCAATGGACATTTGGATTGTTTCCATGTCCTGGCTATTGCGAATAGAGCTGCAATGAACATGTGGGTGCATGTGTCTTTTTTAAGGAAATTTTTGTCCAGATATATGCCTAAGCGTCACTGGGTCATATGGTAGTTCTATGTATAGATTTCTAAGGTACCTCCATACTGATGTCCATAGTGGTTGTACCAGTGTACATTCCCACCAACAGTGCAGGAGGGTTCCCTTTTCTCCACACCCTCTCCAGCATTTGTTATTTGTGGACTTCTTAATGATGGCCATTCTGACTGGTGTGAGGTAGTATCTCATGGTAGTTTTGATTTGCATTTCTCTTATAATCAGCAATGTTGAGCATTTTTTCATGTGCTTGTTGGCCATCTGTATATCTTCTTGGAAAAATGTCTATTCAGATCTTTTGCCCATTTTTCCATTGGGTTGTTGGCTTTTTTGCTGTTGAGTTGTATAAGTTGCTTGTATATTCTAGAAATTAAGCCCTTGTCCATTGCATCATTTGAAACTATTTTCTCCCATTCTGTAAGGTGTCTTTTTGTTTTCTTTATGGTTTCCTTTGCTGTGGAAAAGCTTGTCAGTTTGATGAGGTCCCATTGGTTTATTTTTGCTTTTATTTCTGTTGCTTTGGGATGCTGACCTGAGAATATATTTGTAAGGTTGATGTCAGAGAATATTTTGCCCTCTTCCGGGAGTTTGATGGTGTCTTGTCTTAATATTTAAGTCTTTCAGCCATTTGGAGGTGTTTTTTTTTTTTTTTGTCTTTTGTCTTTTGTTGTTGTTGTTGTTGCTATTTCTTGGGCCGCTCCCGCGGCATATGGAGGCTCCCAGGCTAGGGGTTGAATCGGAGATGTAGCCACCGGCCTACGCCAGAGCCATAGCAACGCGGGATCCGAGCCGCGTCTGCAACCTACACCACAGCTCATGGCAACGCCGGATCGTTAACCCACTGAGCAAGGGCAGGGACGGAACCCGCAACCTCATGGTTCCTAGTCGGATTCGTTAACCACTGTGCCACGACGGGAACTCCTAGAGTTTATTTTTGTGCATGGTGTGAGGGTGTGTTCTAGTTTCATTGCTTTGCATGCAGCTGTCCAGTTTTCCCAGCAATTCTTGCTGAAATGTCTGTCTTTTTTCCCATTTTATGTTCTTGCCTCCTTTGTTGAAGATTAATTGGCCATAGGTGTCAGGATTTATTTCCGGGTTCTCTATTCTGTTCCATTCGTCGGTCTGTCTGTTTTGGTACCAGTACCACACTGTCTTGATGACTGTGGCTTTGTAACATTGCCTGAAGTCTGAGAGAGTTATGCCTCCTGCTTAGTTTTTGTTCCTCAGGATTACTTTGGCAATTCTTGGTCTTCTGTGTTTCCATATAAATTTTTGGATTGTTCTAGTTGTGTGAAAAATGTCATGGGTAATTTGATAGGGATCACATTGAACCTGTAGATTGCTTTGGGTAGTATGGCCATTTTTACAATATTATTTTTTGCAACCCAGGAGCATGGAATATCTTTCCATTTATTTACATCTTCTTTAATTTCCTTGATTAATATTTTATAGTTCTCATCATATAAGTCTTTCACCTCCTTGGTCAGGTGTATACCCAAGTATGTGATTTTTGGGGGTGCAATTTAAAGGGTTTTGTATTTTTGTATTTCTTTTCTAATATTTCATCGCTAGTATACAGAAATGCGATTGATTTCTGAATGTTAATCATATCCTGCTAGTTTACTGACTTTGTTGATCAGTTTGAGTAGTTTTGGGGTTGAGTCCTTAGGGTTTTCTATATATAGTAAATATATAGTGTGTCATCTGCATACAGTGACAGTTTTAACTCTTCACTTCCTATTCGGATGCCTTTTATTTCTTTTGTTTGTCTGATTGCTGTGGCTAGGACTTCCAATACCATGTTGAATAACAATGGTGAGAGTGGGCATCCCTGTCTTCTTCCAGATTTTAGTGGGAAGGCTTTCACCTTTTCTCCATTGAGTATTATATTTGCAGTGGGTTTGTCATAAATGGCTTTGATTTTGTTAAGGAATGTTCCCTCTATACCCACTTTGGTAAAAGTTTTATCATGAATGATGTAGACTTTGGCAAATGCTTTTTCTGCATCTTTTGAGATGATCATGGTTTTTTTTAATTTCTTTTGTTAATGTGGTGTATGATGTTGATTGATTTGCATATGTTGAACCATCTTTGTGCACCTGGGATGAATCACACCTGGTCATTGTGTAGGATCTTTTTGGTATGTTGTTGGATTTGGTTGGCTAAAATTTTGTTGAGAATTTTTGTGTCTATATTCATTAAAGATATTGGCCTATAGTTTTCTTTTTTGGTGGTATCTTTGTCTGGGTTAGGAATTAGGGTGATGGTAACATTATAGAATGTCTCTGGGAGTTTTCCTTCTTCTTTAACCTTTTGGAAAAGTTTAAGGAGAATGGGTATAAGTTCCTCTTTGTATGTTTGGTAGAATTTGCCTGCGAAGCCATTTGGTCCTGGACTTTTATTTGTAGGCATTGTTTTTATGACATATTCAATTTCATTTCTAGTGATTGGTCTGTTCCTTTGATCTATTTCTTCTTGATTCAGTTTAGAAAGTTGTCCATTTCTTCTAGGTGGTCAAATTTGTTGGCATATAATTGTTGATAGTATTCTCTCATGGTTTTTTGTATTTCTCTAGTATCCATTGTGACTTCTCCTTTTTCATTTCTTATTTTATTTGTGTTTATTTTCTCTCATCTTCTTGGTGAGTCTAGCCAGATGTTTTCAAAGAACTAGCTCTTGGTTTGATTGATTTTGTCTATTGTTTTTTGAATCTCTATTTTATTGATTTCCTCTTTGATCTTTATGATTTCCTTCCTTCTGATGACTTTAGGTTTTTCTTGTTCTTCTTTTTCTAATTCACTTAAGTGTTAGATTAAGTTGTCAATTTGAGATTTTTCTTCTGTTTTGAGCAAGGCCGGTATTCCTATGAACTTCCCTCTGAGCACTGCTTTTGCAGCATCCCACAAATTTTGAGTGGCTGTGTCTTCATTATCATTTATCTCAAGGTATTTTTTAATATTCTTCTCAATTTCCTCATTGACCCACTGGTTTTTTAGTATCATGCCATTTAGTCTCCATGTAGTAGGTTTTTTCTCATTTCTTTTCATGTGGTTGATTTCTAGTTTCATGCCATTGTGGTCAGTGGAGATACTTGAAATAATTTCTATAGTCTTAAATTTGTTGAGGTTAGCTTTGTGCCTCAATATGTGATCAGTTCTTGAGAATGTTCCATGTGCACTTGATAAGGATGTGTATTCTGATTTTTTTTAAACGTAATGTCCTAAAAATGTCGATTAAGTCTAACTTTTCTATTGTTTCCTTTAGGAGCTCTGTTGCTTTATTGATTTTCTGTCTAGAGGATCTGTCCATTGATGTGAGTGGAGTGGTAAAGTCTACTATGATTGTATTCCCATCAACTTCTCCTTTTATGTCTGTTAGTGTTTGTCATAGGTATCTGGGTGCTCCTATGTTAGGGGCATATATACTGATGATTGTAATATCCTCTTCTTGAATGGCTCCCTTAACCATTAAATAGTGTTCTTCTTTGTCTTTCTTTATGGCCTTCATTTTAAAGTCTATTTTGTCTGTTATGAGTTTTGCAACTCCTGCTTTCCTGTCTTGTGCATTGGCATGAAATATATTCTCCCATCCCCTCACTTTCAATCTGTATGTGTCCTTTGCCCTAAGGTGTGTTTCTGGTAGGCAGCAGCTTGTAGGTTTTTGCTTTTTAATCCAATATGCCACTCTCTTTTGATTGGGGCATTCAGTCCATTGACTTTTAAGGTGATTATTGTTAGATGTTTATTTATTGTCATTTTGAACCTTGTTTTCCAGCTGATTCTATATTTCTCTTTTCTTCTTTTCTTTTTTTGGTTGAATGGTTTCCATTCATTTTATGCTTGAGTACTTTCCTTTTCAGTTTTTGTGAATGTAATGTTTGGCTATGATTTGTGGTTGCCCTATTTTTTTAAGTATGTTAATCCCTTCCTATATCTGCTTACTTAAGCCTGATAATCATATGGGCTCAAACACATCATTAAAGTAAAAAAAGAATCTATTTTTTCTTACTTCTCTTGCCCATATTGGTATGATTTTGATGTCTTTTTTTTATTAACATCTTCATGTTTGGATCTGTATGCTGGCTTATCTAAGTGTCTTCTTTCCAATTGTGGTTTCCTCCATCCTATTTCTTCTTACTTTTTTTTTTTTTAATTTAGAGAATCCCGTTCAGTATTTCTTTTAGAATGGGTTTGGTATTGCTGTACTCTTTCAGCTTTTGTTTGTTAGAGAAATTCTTTATTTCCCCTTCTATTTGAAATGATATTCTTGCTGCATATAGTATTCTGGGTTGCAGTTTTTTTTTTCTTTTGGCACTATAAATATATCTTGCCACTCTCTTCTGACCTGTAGTGTTTCTGTAGAGAAATCAGCTGATAGCCTTATGGGGGTTCCCTTATAATTAACACTTTGCTTTTCTCTTGCTGCCTTTAGAATCCTCTCTTTTTATTGTAATATGTCTTGGTGTGGGCCTGTTTGGGTTCAACTTGTTTGGTGCCCTCTGTGCTTCCTGTGTCTTGATATCAGTATCCTTTAGATTTGGAAAGTCTTCAGCCATAACTTCTTCAAATATATTTTCAATACCCTTTTCTTTTTCTCTTCCTTCTGGAATTCCTATTATGCATAGATTGGCCTGCTTTATATTATCTCATAGGCCTCTAATATTGCTTTTGTGTTTTTTCATTTGGTTTTCTGTTTGCTATCCTGATTGGGTGATTTCCATTATTCTATCTTCTGTGTCACTAATTCATTCCTCTGCATTATTCATTCTGGTCTTTATTGCGTTAAGTTCAGTTTGTATCTCTGCCAATGAATTTTCTAATTTTTCTTGGCTCCTCATATTTTCTAATTCCCTTATGAGGGAATCTGCATTACTGTTCATATCCTCTCTTAATTCCTTCAGTATTTCCACTGTCTCCCTTTTGAACTCAAAGTCTGTCAGGCTGCAGAGGTCTGTTTCATTATTGACTGCTTTAGGTAAATCCTTCTGTTGCTTTAGCTGGGAATGGTTTCGGAGCTTCTTTATCATGCTTATTTTTTTCTTTTTCTGTGAATTTGAAAAAACCAAACTGTAGTTTGGCACAGTCCAGGGCTGGCTGGCAGGCAGGGCATGTGCATCCAAGTTTCCATCATGGTACTGGATTTTATCTTCTGATAGAATCTGTAATATGATCTATATATTTTAGCTCAGCTGACATTGTACACATCTGTCTTCCCAAGAGATTTCAAGTTATTTGTAAACATAGGCTCTCTCTTAACCATTTTTTCAGTGGATATTTTATTGATAGTATAGTAAGTCCATAGAAGTTGCAGCAAATTGACATGCAGTTTATATTTACCAGGTAAATTCAGCACTTTGGGCTAACAAGAAATTTCTGATAAAATTTTGAGCAGCTTAGTTTATGACCATATGATTTAGTAAGGAAATGATACTAAAATACCTGTAATAGTTGATCTAGAATGTTTTATTATTTAGATTTAATTGTGCATTCCTAGAATTACCTAAGCTGTTCTTAAGATCAGTAGATATTTAACATGAAACGTAGTATGTTTTTATTATTAACTCAGTAGGCCTAATGAATCTTTTCCTCCTATTTGAAGATCTTGCCAAGAATGCCATATGGTCCTCTGTTTTTCGCTTCTTTCTCTCTGACGGTGTGGTTAGAGTCAGATGTGTGAAATGTATGTGTGTGCCACACACTAATTCTAATCTAGTTCTTTAATTGATTAAAAAGAGGAAAACCTGGAGTTCCCACTTTGCCACAGTGGGTTAAGAATCCACCTGCAATGGCTTCAGTCACTACAAAGACACGGGTTTGATACCCGGCCCAGTGCAGTAGCTCAAAGGAAATGGAGTTGCCCAGCTGTGGTGTAGGTCACAAGCGTGTGTCTTGGTTTCAATCCCTTGCCTGGGAACTTCCATATGCGTGGGTGTGGCCATAATTTTTTTTTTTTTAAGAGGGAAATCTAGATCTATGAGGAACAAACAATGTTACCTCCACTGGTAACTCTTTCCTTAATATTTTTAGGACTGTGCAAGTCACCTGTTGAGGGAAGAGAGCTGACAGCATTAAACATAAAATGTAAAACTATAATTCATTTCCTTTAGTTGTATTTCTTCACAGCATACAAGACGTTTGAGTTGGGAGGGCATTTTCAAATACATTTGACTTGGGAGGGCATTTTAAAAGAGTATGAGGAAGATTAAGTGAGGTAAAATTTGGTGAAGGTCAAATTCTACACAATGTTGTGCAAATTGTATCCCAATTTGTTCTGATGGATTGCACTTGACAATTAATTAGAACCTTATGAATAAACATTGAAAGGTAGATTTCATTAAAGAAAACATGGTTCAACCCTAAAAGCTGTATGCCTTTGGAATAATAACATTGATTACAATAGTTTCCAGACACTTAACTAACAAAACATTTCACAAAAGTTTAAGGTAAACACATCTTATTTTAATTTACCTATGATAGCTTTTAGATTAAGTTTTAACTGAATGTATATGTATGTATATATCTGCATATCTATATGCGAATGTATATATGTAATAAATATATGAACTATTTAACATATAGAACATATATTAAATAAGTATGTTAAATATAGTAAATATTTACTTTAACCCAAACTCTGAATTCTTTGATTTTCTCACCTCCTATGGTGTTCGCCTTTGTTCTATTTCCACGTTTTACTCTCTTAGGCATCTTAAATTTACTATCACCAACAACTAATATCTAAAAATGTAACTTTAATCACTGCACCACTAGACCACTACTCTTCAGCACTTTCATTCTAGGATCCCTCATTCCAATGTTTTAAAAATCTTTTCAAGACTCCCAGTCCAATAACCCTATTGATTTTATAAAACAAATAAATAATGATAAAAACCATGATGGGACTTCTCTCATTTAAAATCTTTGAATGCAAAAAATTGCAGGTGAACCCTGAGGAGCAAGCGGTTAAAACTGTTGGCCTGTGATTGTGTTGCTTCTTTGGAAGAATGGGGAACTCCTTTGAGGCGAGGAAAGAAAAGCAAACATGGATCTAGGCTAAGAGCCTTGTCAACTGCACACCTAGGAAGGCAAACTGAGTATATTATTAGAAGGAAGGACCACATCCATAGGATGTCCCTGCCTAATGTATATAGTATACTAAATAAACCTCTGGATCTATGAAATGGCTCACTGTATAAAGTCATGTAAACAATGCAATTTTCTGTAATGTAAAACAGAAATGTTCCATTACCTAAAATTTTGCCTGCTGTGTGAAGTGACTTGCAGACCTGATTAGAGGCCTCATTTATTATTCTGGGCCAGAGAGTGTATGTCTGACACTGGAAGGTAGGAGCTACGTAGTTATGGGCAATGTCCCAGATCTCACACTAAGTCTTCAGCTCCTCTTAAAGAGTAACTGCTTAAAATTATTAACAAACCTTGATTTCTATTTCATGTAATTCTGGTTATGTGATCCTCTTATTTGTCTTACACAACTCAGTGTTTTACAGGAATCATCCTTCACTTCAATGAGTATGTTTACTTTCTTACTTTCCAAAACAACCATTTCGCACCCACTCTTCCCTCTTTAAATGTCTACCCCACCAAAGGAAGCTGAAGGCTTTCCTTTGCACATGTTGAAGAACAGGGAGGTAATCAAGTGAGAGCTCTGTAATTCTCCATATTCAAATTTACCAACCCACCTTCATCTGGGCTTGAACCTTCTCCCCTTCCTAAAATGAATAACACATTTCTGGACCAATCTAAGGCTAAACTCCTCTTTGTGCGCTAGATTTAATATATTCTAATACTTTAGAATTTTGCTCCGACAATTATTCTCTCTCTTTTCCATCATCAAGTTAACTCTTTCTACTTACTCATTTTCATCAGTTAACAACACAGCCCATCATTTTCTTAAGGTATTCTTACATTTACTATATAACTTCTCTTTATTTGCTCTTGTTCCAGACTACCCATTGAGTTGTCCCAGTCACCTCTATCTAATCACCTATTTCCTAGTCTCCCCTTAATCCAGAGCAACCAGACCTCTTACCACACTGCTCCACATTAGTCACTGAAATCCTTGTTACAGACTATCCTCTCTGCTCTTCCTGCTTGCCTGCTTAATAGATCTTCATAGAAGTGATCTTTTACTTTTCTTTGAAAAACTTGTTTCCTTTGGCTTTTGTGATAAGACAGTCTATTTTCTGTCAGGACCAGACTGTCCTTTTTTGGTTTCTTTTACTGAATATGTTATGCTTAATCTCTACAAAATTGGAGTATCCCAAAGCTTATGCCTGTGCCCTCTTCTTTTCTGTACTTTCTTCTCCAGATCCTTTCATCCAAGGCAGTCAACAAAATTCACATCATACATATGAAGATGATTTTGCTCCTAAGCAATGTACTTATATTTCAATTGATTGATTTCTACTTGAATACCTGATAAGGTATTATACACTTAACTTGTCCAAAATCAAATTGTTGTAGTTGACTCCCAATTGTTCCCTTTCACCTCTCAATAATCCTTCCCAGTATTCACTTAATTTCTCAAGATGGTATCTTTAATCCCTCTCTTCTCTTGCCAAGGCCTTACACTGGCAGTTCCCTCGGCTTTGAAATCTGACCATCCTCCAACCCTAGACTGACAAGGGACTCCACCTCATTATTAATTGCTTAGTTCGTACTCAGTTAAAGATATTTTGTAATACCTTTATGGACTCTAAGGCTCCTTTCTCTTAGATAATTATCATTGTTGAAATTATATTTATTACTTTGTTTTCTCTCTCATTCCTAGAACATGGGAAACATCAGAGAAGGGACCTTATCTGTTTGGGGGATTGTTTTTTATATATTTTTCGGACATAAGCATATGGAAGTTCCTCAGGCCAGGGATCAAACCACAGCCACAGCAGCAACCCAAGGTGCTGTAGTGAAAACACCAGATCCTTAAGCTGCTGTGCCACAAGAGAACTCCAGGGTCTTGTCTGTTTTGTTCAGGGAGATGGTCTAGCACATATCTCCATATTAAAATCACTTGAGAATGAACAGATATATTGCCAGAAAAGTCTCATTTTGATTCACAGATACACCAATCAGCAGTTTCATGACCTTTTATAATCCACTTAAGCACTGTGAACTGGTTTCCTTATCTGTCAAAATAACAATATTAATAAGGAGCTCCCATCACGACACAGCAGAAACAAATCCGACTAGGATCCATGAGGTTGCAGGTTCGATCCCTGGCCTTACTCAGCGGGTTAAGGATCTGGCTATGCTGTGAGCTCTGGTGTAGGTCGCAGATGCGGCTCAGATCTTGCATTGCTGTGGCTGTGGTGTAGGCTGGCAGCAGTAGCTCTGATTTGACCCCTAGCCTTCCATAGGCAGCACATGTGGCCCTAAAAAGCAAAAAAAAAAAAAAAAAAAGATATTAATGAAGCTTTATAGCATACTTAACAGAACACATGATATAGTACCAAGCACAATATCTTATACCTATTATTAATATATTTTCCCTTTCTTTCCACCCCTCTTAAGTGTGCGTAATGTAAAATACCTTGTCAAAATATGAATATAGATCATTGAGATCATTACCTTACATTTAGAGATCTTATAATAGTGCAAGGCAATGTTCTCAGTGCTTTCCACATAGTAACACATATTCTTCACAGTAACTTAATGATATAGAGCCTATCGTCATCCCCATTTTACGGATTAGAGAAAATTGTAAGGTTTGAGATTGTTGAAGTTGATTTAGCTATTAAGTGATAGGAGTAGGTTTCCATATGAGCAGCCTGGCTCTACAGAAGGTGCTCTTAGCTACCAGGATATACTACTTCTACTCAGAAATGAAAAGTGTTCATGCATCTTCACGCTCTGTGTGTGTATGTGTTTCAGAATGTGTGCTTTCATAAGAGATGATAAGAGACTGAAAGTTACCCAAATTTGCAATTCATACATTTATTTTTCATGGTTTCTTTTTTATTCTCTAAATTTTCCACAAAGTCATTATTTTATGATCATTCTTATTTACAAAGGAAATAAAAGAAGTGGTGTAAATAATGAAATTTTCAGTATTGTGAATTAGGACCTGACCAGGTTTCAGTGTTAGAGGCTGTATTCTTATATAAATGTTCATGTCATTAAACTATACCTCTTCATTTTATTATATGAGATGGAATTAAGTGGTGCCAAAACTTAGTGACAACATCCAATTATCTGGGGCATTCTTTCTTTAATACTTCATTAAACTGTTTTAGACTGTACTTTTTGGTGAGAACTAAAAGCTTTTTAAAACACCAAATTATTTTTTTCTCATTGAAATAAAATAATACCTAAATTGCCTAAGCAGTTTTATAGACATAAGTAAATGTGCAGAAGGCTTCCTGGGGTGGGCATTGCGTGATTTCCATTATAATCAGTGAGGATCATTGACTTTAACGGAAGTCATGTGGCGAGAGCCTCATGGAACACTTCACAAAATTTGAATTAGGGCCTTTTGATTTAAAAAAAAAAATAAAGCAGTCATATTGTACTTTCAAACATATATTAATAGTCTTTGTACTTTTATGCATTCATTTCCTGGATTTACATCTTATTCGAGAAAATTTTTAGATGAAGTAAATGCAAAACATTTAATTTTGTCCCTTTTTTTATGTGTGTCTTTATAATCAATAAAGATAGCAGTGCAGTAAAATCAATTCCTATTGCAACTCATTAGATACCTTGCCAAAAAATAGCACAATAGCATATTTCCTACCTGAAAGAACTCATCCAATACAATAGAATAAGCAAAAAATTAATATAAATATTTAATGAAACTGAGAAAAGGTACAACATGTAATTTGTGAAGTTAAATCAGGATATATACACATACACATTCTGATTTATATATATGCATGTGTGTGTATATATATATGCGTGTATTTGTGCATGTGTGTGTATATATACATTATATATATATATATATATAATCTCACTAGCCTTGTAAAATGTTCTGGAACTGATTGATTTATCATTGACTGGTCCAGATGGTCCAAATGTTTAAGATAGGCACACATCCAACTCTTTGTTAACAGTTTTGATTCCCATAGGATTTTGTGAGAAGGGTGTTTTTTAAAAATACCTTTTTGCAGTAGAAGAGATTGAGGCATTTATACTAGTTTCATATTACACCATGTTTTCTATTGTGTTTCTCAGAAACAGGCGCCTAGAGGAAGATTCCTGTGCGAGGGTTTCTAGGCGGTCACAGGGAGAATCAGTCAGAAAGTGTACAGAAGAAACAGGACAGGAAAGGGAGAATGCCTAGTGAAGGTGAAATCTCGTGCAGAGTCCCACAGAAAGACATTTCAACCTGATGCCTCCATTCATTTAGGGTCATGGGGGCTATTTCCAGGAATGTCTGGGTCTCTCTAGGATATGGGCAAATCAGGGTCAAGTTGCTTCAGAACTACAATCTGCCTGCTTGGGGGGAAAAAAAAAAAAGCATACAGAAGTATGTGATGGAGGGGAGGAGGGGTAAAAAAAGAAAATGGTCATAGGGATCCAGGAAGATGTGATCAGAATACCAGCATTGCTAACGAGGCATAGCTAATAAGCAACAGAGCCAAGTTCTTAACCCAGGCATTCCATTCCCAGACCCCAAATCTAATTTTAAAAGTTAGAAGTCCTAAACTAGACTTACTTTAAATAATACAGAGATTTTATCTAGGCAACAGAAAAATCTGTGGGACTTCTTCCACACAACAGAATGGCCAAGGAGGTGTTTGTAATGAACATGCACATCAATGCTCTCCTTTGCAACAAGGCCATGTTATTGTATGTAAATATAATTCTGGATGCTGGTCAAAGGGTGTAAACTTTCAGTTATAAGACAAATTGTGGGATCTAATGTTCAGCATAGTGATTATACTTAATATTAAGTGTAAGTATTTGCTAAAAATGTAGATCTTAAGTGTTCTCAACAGAAATAAAAAGGTGAGGTGTTAGATATATTGATTTACCTATTAAATGATTATAGTGATCATAATCACGATGTATGTTAAACCATAACATTGTACACCTTAATAAATCACACCTACAACCTAAATATTTATACAATTTTATTTGTTAATCATACCTCAATAAGGTTGGAAAAAGTCAGAATAAGAAACCAATATAATTTTGCAATCTTTATGTTTCCTTTATTTAGATGATTAGTCTTATGCTTTTAAAATTACTAAAGAAGACTTATAATACTTTTTTTTTTTTTTTTTTAGCTGTGCTCCCAGCATGTGGAAGTTCCTGGGCCAGCGATCCAACCCACACCATAACAGTGACCCTGGCTTCTACTGTAACAACACAGGATCCTTAACCAGCTGTGCCACACTGTAACTCGACTTACAATGCATCTTTATATAAAGTAGAGCTACTTATTCCATTTGTTTTCAAGACCATTGGCTATTCTTTGGTTTTTGAAATTGTATACAAAACTTAAAGTTGACCTTTGAAATTCTATACACGTGCACATTTAAATATTTTTCATGAGATTTTTATTGGGATAACTTTGATTCATAGAATCTGGCAATAATTAACATAGTTATATTTAATTTCCCAAAGCATTAGTATATTATATAACATTTTTGATTTAGTTTATTCTCTATATTTTTATATTTATTACTCATTCTTTATATTTTGCTCTGAAGTATATTCCCAGTAATTAATCATTTTTGTAACTGTAGCTCACCTGCTGTTAGTCATTCGTCAAGTCTTTAATTTTTCTTATTATATATTTAAGGATTATAATTTCCACTTGATTCTCTTTTACAGCATCTGTTTCTCTGTAAATATGCTCTAACTCTGAACATAGCAAGCAGATATACTAAGCTTATTTAAAGAGTGCCAATAACTAGACCCATGTTTTTCTGTTTCTGTGGATTGTTTCTTCCCACAGATGGATTTCATTCATGCTTTTTTTTCTTCTTATATGGCTGGAATTTTGTATCATGTGCCAGATATTGGGTTTGTACAGTTCTTTGCGGTAAATAATTTGATGTCTATGTTAAGTTTCTGTGTGTGTCTATGGGTTTTCCTTACCTCAAGGGTGAAACACTTTAGGGTTCCAACCCAGAGTGTCTGGTTCCCCTGAGCTCCCTTTGCTAGTGCTTACCTCTGTGGGCCTTTGTCGCTGAAACCTTGGCCAGTAATTCTTTGATCATAGATTTATTTCTTACATGCCATCAAGTAAAATATTAGTATTCATTCATTTTATGTAGTCCTCTTTAGTGGGAAATTTTAGGTAAAACTGAAAAAAAAAAATATGGTATTTTGAATCCTTCAGAAAAAATGGTGTTGGATCAATGAGCTATCTGTTGACAAAAAAAATGTAAAGGATATTATTAAAAAATTAAAAATGATATTATTTCCCCCATCTTCAACATATATTTCAAATGGAGCATAGATTTAAATTCAGTTATAAAAACTTAAGCCTAAAATATTTTAGAAGAATGAACATATTTTAGTATTAATATGTGTATTATTTAACATATTAAATATTATAGTGATATAAAACTGGAATCCTCCACTAAAAAAAATCAAACGTTTATAAAATTTGTGAGATGCCGCTTAAAATCTTTTATATACTTAAAAATATAAAGCTAAATATGACTGGAAAAAATAGTCGCAAGACATACTAAGGTATACAACATTACTGGCACCAAAAAGACCCTCATTCTGCTCCCTTTAATCACTACATGTTCCTTTGGCTCCAAAGAAACTTTGATTCTAAAATAGGTTAGTTTTCCTTGGTCTTTTTTTTTTTTTTGATATATACATACATAGATTCACACCAAATAAATTGCTTTCTTATCTAACTTCTTTGATTCAACATGTTAAACTCATTTAGGCTATATATAACTAACTTTTTAAATTATCATTTCTGTCTGGAATGATATTTGATTCAATTTGCTAGTAAAATATAATGTTTCACTGATAAATATAAACCAACTGTTGTTATAATAAGCAGAGCCATTGTAAAAATCTCTGAATTTAGAGTTTTTGGAGTAGAAAATACCAATGAAGTAGGTTCTTCCTCACAAATTATATTTTGCTAAATTAATAGGTGAGAAATTTTGACAATCTGATATTCAAACAATGTTGAGAATTTAACCTCCCTCTATGATGGAGTTAAATGGAATAGAAATAAAATATAAGAAACAACAGTTTTCAGATATTGGACAATAGGCAACAGTGGACATTAAATCCTAAGAGAAAGGAAACAAATGAGATGAGCCATATAACTGGCTGAGCTAACTGTCTAGAGAGAGTTCCCAGGCTACAGTACAGGAAGCAGGAGCACTAAAAAGACCAGAGGTTTCGCTGAGTTGAAAACACCAGATCAAAGCTATGTAAACCCAGATGTCTAGAGATGGCAAGTTAGAGAGTGCCGGAGGCCAGCTCCGGAGGCCAGGGAGTGAGTACACTTCCACGAAGGAGATGGACAACGTCGGCAAATGTACACGGAGACAGCCTCTTTGTCCCTTCTTTCAGGGCGCTGGACTGCTCAACCTTTATTGGCATAAGTGATTGTTATATAGACAGTTTCTAACTACAGATTACACCACAGTGTTAAAAGTACATTGGTTAATTTTTACATTTTGTTTTTTGATCACATGGTACAGCAGCAATATGTCATGTTCTAAAATCTTCAACTTAATTAAATTTAGTGAGTACAATTCAAGGACAAACAGGTACAACATATCATGTGGGAAAGAGGAGACACAGCACAAACCATCCCATGGCCAGCCAATTTTTACAAACTGAAGAGGCCACATAACAATTCTTGCCTTCAGACTAGTGTCTATCTTCAGAGTGTCCTTGGCAGAGAGACAGTGTGAGAAAATACAAATTAACTTAGCCAGCTATCACTAAAAGCTTATAAAATCAAGGACAAAACTCACAGCTAGGTTTCTTTTGATCATGAATAATATGTGTCTAATTTCTATAAACTTCATTAAAATCCTAACTCTGAAGTTTACTGTATAACTAGTTAGTAGATAAACACTATGTTTTACTTAGGTTGGATTTAAATAGGGAAAAGTCCTTCAGGATGAAATTCTTATTATATTATTATTGTAATTTTGTTAAATAACAAGTCAGAATAAGAATGGAAAATAAGAATAATAAGCAAATAATCAGGAAAGACTGAGGAAAACTGAATAACAAATAAAACAGCAGGAAAGACTAGGTGACCCAAGAAACAATCCATGTTCTCTGGTGTAAACATGGAAATTGTTTTCCCAGGAAAGCCCCAATTCTTCCCCATCAACATGAGAGCGGTGTAACCTGAGACTAGCCCTCGGATTGCACCGTACAGGCAGGCCTCAGCCTATCCTCGGTTTTTCACTGTACAGGCAGTCTTCAGCCTTCCCTCTGTTTTTTACTGTACAGACAGGCTTCTGTCCTGACCAGAAGCCCACCTTCGGCTTGCACTGTTCAGGTGAGCTCCCTTCCTTGGTTAGGAACCTGCCTTTAGGTTTTTCTGCTGTCAGGCAAGTTCCTTCCTTGAGTCCCTGCATCTCCTCGGCTCCCTCCAAGAGAGGAGAGGAGAGACAGCATTATCTAGTAGAATGGCCAAGATCCTGAACGCTGGAGAAGCAGGAACCCTGATTCATTGCTGGTAAGGATGCAACTGGTACAGCCACCTTGG
Organism: Phacochoerus africanus; assembly: GCF_016906955.1. NCBI lineage: Eukaryota > Metazoa > Chordata > Mammalia > Artiodactyla > Suidae > Phacochoerus > Phacochoerus africanus. The sequence continues at coordinate 27,224,826 of NC_062553.1, forward strand.
AAGGTAGTTTGGTAGTTTCTTACAAAACTAAACATACTCTTTACTATATAATCCAGAAATTATACTCCTTGGTATTTACCCAAAGGAGTTGAAAATTTATGTCCACGCAAAAACCTTAACATAGATGTTTACAGAAACTTTATTCATAATTTCCGAAACTTTGAAGCAACCAAGATGTCCTTCGGGGGGGAAGGGTAAATAATCTGTGCTCATCCAGGCAATGGAATATTATTTAAGGTTTAAAAAGACACTGAACTCTCTTTTATTGCTCCTCCGATGTAATTTCTAATTATTTCTCATTATTTATGTGATTACATTTTTTGTCCAAATGGGAACTTTATAGAATTATAATTCCTATTTTTAAAATAAAGTTGATATAATTTTTATTTCTTTTTATGGCTGCACCTGCAGCATATGAAGGTTCCAGGACTAGGGGTTGAATGGGAGCTGCATCTGCTGGCCTATGCCACATCCACAGCAACACCAGATCCAAGCCACATCTGCAAACTATGTGGATGTGGCAATGCTGGATCCTTAACCCACTGAGTGAGACCAGGGATTGAACCTGCATCCTCACAGAGACTAAGTCAGGTTCTTAACCGTCTGAACCACAACGGGAACTCCAGATAGAAATATTTTAAAATGCTAAGTGATAATTTTTAAGATACAGAATAATCTAACTCAACTGTGATCTAGTCATGCTTGGGATTTTTTCAGTTCCTCATACTTAATAAATGATTGCTTGTATCAAACTGCCCTACTTTCTCTTTTCTGTCACCTGTTCAACGCCAACTCTCTCTTCAGACATCCTCTCAAATATCAGTTACAAAAGGAAACTTTGTATAAATTTTGAGCCTTATTTAAATTCAGTTTTTCCCCCAAATCTACTTATTTTTTTTCCCTTCATGTTACTTGTCTCAGCCAAGTAATATTAGAATGTTTATTTAATCATCACACCTCAGGCTCTAAGCTCTGTGAAGGGAGGCATTATTTTCATTTCACTCACTCCTATGTACTTAGTGCCTAGAACTGTGCATAGACTATAATAATGGGAGTTGGTAAATAACTGCTGAATGAGTGAATAATTGAAACACTTTGACAACAGTATGGTACTTTTTTTGTTCTGTACTTAAAGTTCACTTTCCCCTTCCCTTAGGTGCCTAAATTGCCTTGCACTGCTCATTAAAAGCATAAAGTCAGTGTAACCAGTTTGGCTATTTCTAGTCCTATCCTTGTCCATGAGTTTATATATTGAATCAGCACTGTTGCCCTTACAGAATCAATGTATCCTTGGCTGTCACTTTAATTAATTTTCATAATGAAGCTTGATCCAGCTATATAAACAGCTTAAAGTCCAGCATTCTACTACATCTCATATGACTGTGATGAAGTTTCCCATGATTCTCAAAAAATATCAACAATTTATGTTAAAAAATACCTTGTATTGTTTCAAGAAAGGAATTAAGGAGTTCCCATTGTGGCTCAATGCGTTAAGAACCCGACTAGTATCCATGAGAATGTAGGTTCCATCCCTGGCCTCACTCAGAACCCACTGAGGGATCTGGTGTTGCTGTGAGCCATGGTGTAGGTTGCAGACGTTGCTCAGATCCCATGTGGCTGTGGCTCTGGCTATGGCTGACAGCTAGAGCTCCAATTTGACCCCTAGCCTGGAAACTTCCATATGCTACAAGTGGAGCCCTAAAAAAAAAGAAAGGAAATCCATCCCATCTCTCCCCCTCCCAAATAATAATGGCCCAGATTTGGAAAGAAAGGAAATCTTTTGTTCCAAGCTCTATATCCCTAGAAACTTTATGAACCTTTCCTGGGAGGCTGATCATGTCTTGAGCAATTCAAGTCTGCATTTGGCAGCTCCAAATTGTTAGATTAGTTTATCTGTATCCTGTTAATAACTACATCTATGCAGGATTTCAGATAATCAAAATCTTATGGCCTTTATTGAGGATGAAAAATACAAATAGTTATGACTATACTCTAGAAACCTTTCTTATGTATTATGAAAAGTTGATAAAGAAAATATCACAGTAGATCCCTAGGCAGAGGATCAGTTGTACTTTTTAATGCAGGCAGTGACCGAAGTTTAAGATGGACCAACCTGTCAGCACTAGAGAGAAGCAGCCAGAACAAAATAGGGAAGTTCATACCACAAGTAACTGGAAAAAGACAAGGTTGGCAAGAGAATCATAAGAATACAAGAAAACTATTAATGCAAAAAGAAAAGATAAAAGTACACATTCTTTTTTCCCAGTAAAACAGGAGCTGCAGAATCAGTCCAGTGTGTTTACTGAGCGTGAAGCTGCAGAAAACAAAGATGAAGTGTTAGGCAAAGATAGCGATTTTAAAAAACAAAAGAGAGATTCCCAAAGAGAAAATAATGATGATAGTAGCAGATGATGAAGAACTAGATGAAAACAAATCACAGCTCCGGTGTTCCCGTCGTGGCTCAGTGGTTAACGAATTCGACTAGGAACCATGAGGTTGCGGGTTCGGTCCCTGCCCTTGCTCAGTGGGTTGCCCTGAGCTGTGGTGTAAGTTGCAGAGGCGGCTCGGATCCCGCGTTGCTGTGGCTCTGGCGTATGCTGGTGGCTACAGCTCCAATTCAACCCCTAGCCTGGAAACCTCCATATGCCGCGGGAGCGGCCCAAGAAATAGCAAAAAAAAAAAAAGATTTGAACACAAATGTTGGAAAAAAAAAATCAAAGCTCCTGCAACATAGTGACAAAAAGTACACTACACAAGGAAAGGAGAGAGCTTTACTGACCATCAAATCAAAGATAATTCCCACTGTGTGTAGTCTGCACTTACCTAAGAGAAAATAACAAGAATGGTGGTATCCATACATCACAGGAAGGATCAGATTAATATCTAGGCTATATCAAGTATATATAAAGTATATGAAAAAGAGGTAGAACTAGACTTTTCTTTACCAGGAAAACCTATATTTGTCAACATAGAAAATCAACATGGTGAGATACAGGGCTGTGGACCCCAAGGCGAGAATGAGCACTTCAAAAATAGCTCTCAGAAGGAATAATGGTATTATATGCATTTTAAAATTTGCTCTTTGGAAAGTGTATAATAATCTGAGACAGTTATGAAGTGATGATAAAGAAGGTCTTTGTTTCTTCAGCAGAAATATTTCTGTTAAATAGGCGGTGGTGTCCTGGTGAAATCTGAAACATTCTTAAAGCTTGAAAAAGCATCTTCAGTGTTGCGTGATATTCTTGTTTGATCTTCAAATGATGAAAAAGCCTTTCCTAGATATGTCCAGAAATGTGGCCTGTTTGTTGTCTGAATAAATTAATGGTCCCCAGAGTTCCCATCATGGCTCAGTGGTTGGCGAATCTGACTAGGAACCATGAGGTGGCAGGTTCGATCCCTGGCCTTGCTCAGTAGGTTAAGGATCTGGCGTTGCCGTGAACTGTGGTGTACGTTGCAGATGTGGCTTGGATCCTGTGTTGCTGTGGCTCTGGTGTAGGCCAGCAGCTATAGCTCCAATTCAACCCCTGGCCTGGGAACTTCCATGTGCTGCGGGAGTGGCCCTAGAAATGGCAAAAAAGACAAAAAAATTAAAAAATAAAAAAATTTAAAAAAAATTAATTAATGGTCCTTGTAAAGGGAGAAGCACATAAAAAGCAATCTGCAAATGAGCAGCTATTTGCATTCTGCTTTGTTTAGCAAAAAGTACGTTAAGATAAATACTTCAAACGTGTTTTCGGTAACATCTGCTCTAATTTTAATTTCTTCATAGCAAGAATTTGAATTACAGGTTTATTAGTAGTTTTACATTTTTTTCAGCCTATCATGGTCATAAACTAGCATTCTCTCATATTTTATGCAGTAATACATTTTGGAATTTCCCTCTTTTTAATTGCTCACAGGTATCATAAAAATCATGAAAATAATCCTTAAAGTCAAAAAGCCTCTTTTTCTGCAGATCAATGCAAGATTTAATTCTTTAGATAAATGAAATGAAAAAATGTTTATGGGAACATGTTATCTGATGTTGGGAGCTTATGTATTATTATACCTTTAAAATATTTTCATTGAAGTATAGTTGATTTAAAATATTATTATCTTCAGCTTTACAACATAATGATTCCATCTTTTAAAGACTATACTCCATTTTAAGTTATTATAAAATACTCCTGTGCTGTACAATACATCATGTAGCTTATTAATTTTATATGTAGTACTTTGTATCTCTTAATCCCCTAACCCCACCTTCCTTTTCCCCCCTCTTTCTCTGCACTGGTAACCATTAGTTTGTTCTCCAAATCTACAAGCCTATTTCTCTTTCATTATATCATTTATTTTATTTTATTTTTTAGATTCCACATATAAAGTGTTAACATACAGTGTTTGACTTTCTCTATCTATCTTAATTCACTAAGAATAATCCCCTCCAGGTCCATCCATGTTGTTTCAAATAGCAGAGTTTTTTGGATGCCTTTAAAACTCTCTATCTCTCAATTTTGCCATTTCACTTATGCTATCTATGTCTTGATGTGGATCTCTTTAGGTTTATCTTGTTTGAAGCTCTCTGTGCTCCTATACTTGGATATCTGTTTCCTTCTTTAGGATTGGGAAGTTTTTGGCCATAGTTTCATCAAATACATTTTTGGCCCCTTTCTCTCTCTTTTCTTCTTGGGCCCTTAAAATGTGAATGTTAGTTCACTTGGTGTTTTATAAGAAGTCCCTTAAACTGTCCTCATTTTTTGAATTTGTTTTTCTTTTTGCTGTTCTGATTGGGTGATCATTATTCTATCTTTCAGATCAGTTATGATTTCTTTTTTTATCACCTAGTTTGGTATTAATTCCTTCTAGTGTGCCTTTCATTTCATTTATTGTATACTTCAACTCTGCCTGTCTGATTTGTTATTTATGTTTTATATTTCTTTACTGAAGTTCTAATTAGGTTTATTCTTTCCCCAAGTTCAGTTACCATTTATATTACTAACACTTTGAACTCTTACCCAGTAAATTATTTATTTCTGTTTCATTAGTTGTTTTTTCAGAATTTTTGTTTTCTCATTCTTTCTTTTGAAACAAATTCCTCTGTCTTATCATTTTGTTTAACTGTCTCTGTCTCTCAGAAATAGATGAAACCTATCCTGGTCTTGAAGGAGTTTCTTTGTGTGGAAGCATCCCTATGCAGTCAGTGGGTTTGTTTAAGAGAGCTGGACCTGAAGTAAGCCCAGGTCACATCTTCTCCCAGAATATGCTGGCAGCATCAACTTGTTGGGAGATAGGATTGGCAAAATGGAGAGGCTAGATCCAGAGCTTGGCCCCAAGTTCTCTATGTTCAGTGTCTTCACTGCCCTATCAGTGAAGGTCCCATGTTGCTAGAACAGATGCCCTGAGGGTTAGGTCCCAACTGGTTCAGTTCCCTCTAAATGTGTAATTCCCCTCTTAACAATAATGGTACCTTCACCCCAGAGGGGAACAGTGCTGGAGCAAGAGGGGCCTGAGTGAGTATCCAGTGAAGACCAAGGTGTGTACTGGGACAGTCCTGGCATGCCAGTCAGAGTTGCAGCTCTTGATCTCCTGCCTCCCTCAACTCCAGCAGTGACTGCCTTTACTCCATTCAACTGCAGTGCTGGGCTCAAGCCAGTTATTCTACCCCCTGCACACTCTCATTGGCAACAGTTGCAACCTTTGCCCTAGTCAGAAGGTGTGCTGGAGCTAGAGGGACAAGAGCAGTGCTCAGGATGCATTGTGTCAGTTGTGTGGCACTGGCCAGAGCTCCTGGCAGTTTCTGTCTATTTCCCCTGTCTTGTTCCTGGGTGTAAATAAGCATGTGACTCTTTAAGAGTAAGGTCTTGATTTCTTAAAGCCCTCCTTTAAGTCTCTCTGGTTTTCAAACCAGCTAAGGGGCTTCGTTTTCCCAGTGTCTAATCTTAGTGCTGGGGTGCCCAATATGTGGTTTGAACTGATCACTCCCCCGGAGAATTTCTGAGCCTTTGATATCCCCCTCTTCTGTGTCCCCTCTTAGGGGCAGAGATCCTAACCTGATCACTTCTCATCCCTTCCTACTCTACTCCCTGTGGATCATTCTTTACAGCTTTCATTATAGAAGTGTCTTTCTGCCAGTCTCCAGTTTGTTTTCAGTGGGGATTGTTCCATGTATAGAGGTATTTTTGATGTTCTCCTGGGGGGACATGAGTTCAGTGTCCTTTAACTCTGCCATCCTCATCTTGTTTCCCAGTACACTTTTTAAAAAATATGTACATATATGTATATAGACACACACATTATAAAAGCTGAAAAATACTATTAGCTTGTAATGTATGCCATTTTCAGAAACCTTCTCAAGGAGAATATACAACATGCATAAGAAGCATTTTTAAATTTGGCATTAATTTTGAACTGCTCTCAAAAAATTGAAATTTGCCTTGGATTGTATTTAAGATAACATCTTTTGCTCCCAAAGAAATAGTGTAAAAAGGAAAATCAATTACACTGTTTTCCTAATTGAAAGATTTATAACATTGTATCAGTAAATTTTCTCCAGAGAGACAGCACCAATAGAATGTGTGTGTCTGTGTGTGTGTAAAACCCATGATTATGGAGGCTGGCATGTCTCAAGTTCTGCAGGGTGAATTGGGAAGCTAGAGATCCAGGACAGCCAATGATTTGGTTCCAGAGGAAGTTCAAAGGCCAGAGAAGGAGGAGAGACAATGTTGCTATTTTAGTCTAAAGGCTAAAGTGCTATTCTAGTCTAGTCTAAAGTGCTGAGACTTGGAAATAGCTGATGCTTCAGTTTGGGTCCAAAGGCAAGAAAAAAAGCCAAGTGTCCCAGTTTGAAGGCCACAGAGCAAGAATTCTCTCTTACTTGGAGGATGGTCAGTCTTTTTCTTCTATTCAGCCTTTGAACTGGTCGATGCCCACCCACATTAAGGAGGGCAATCTGCTTTAGTCAGTCTACAGATTTAAATGCAATTTCATCCAAAAATGCTCTTACAGAAAGATCCAGAATTATATTTGACTAAATATCTGAAACCTCATGGTCCAGTCAAGTTGATACATAAAATTCATCATCACAACATTCTAACACAACTATACTAGTGTCTCTATGTGGTACAGAAAACCCTCAAGCCGGAGAGTTTATAACAATGCAGTCTTTAAGGACGGTGGTTATAGAAAGTAAATATTCATGGAAATTAGCTATTGATTTAAGATTAATTATTAGTTAATCTTGAGAAGCCACAATTTATAATATTATGGAATTGATAGGGATATGTCGATTCATAGGAACGTTATTATGGATGGGCTTAGAAATGTTCATAAGTGAAGTAAGTCAAACAGAGAAAGACTATATGTGCTATCATATGCTGTCACCTGTATGTGGAATCTTAAAAACATGATTCAAATGAACCTATTTACAAAACAGAAATAGACTCTGTTTACAAGTACAAAACAGAAAAAGACATAGAAAACAAACTCATGGTTACCAAGAAAAGGGGGGAAAGGATAAATTGGGAATTTGACATTAACCATTATATACTACTATATATAAAATAGATGAACGAGCACACTGTATAGTACAAGAAACTACATTCAATATTTTGTATAACCTATAATGGAAAATAATCTGAAAAAGAATACACACACACATATAACTGAATCACTTTGCTGTATACTCAACACATTATAAATCAAATGTACTTCAATAAAAAATAAAATAAAAATGGGTGAAGGTATTATACTAGAATAAAAATTTGTGACCTTGCTTACTTAAAGATAGGCCATTTTATATTCAGATTTACCTTTGGATGTTTTTACTGAAGCATCTAGAAATATAATTCAAATATAGCCAAAAAAGGTGGAGGGAGTTTTATGAAAGCAATTTCAAATAAGAAAAAATATAATGAATTTCAAAATTTTTAAATACTGAAAAATACCCCCAAACACATAATCTAGATAATAATAATATATGACACTTGCATTAAATTATTTGTCACACTTATGTAATAGATTTTTCGTATAATCTGATTATATTCTGATTGTCTCTTCACATAACTAAAATTTGGTAATATTTTAAAGAGAGACAATAGAAAGGTATTTTTTTCTTTAGTATGGTTGATCAAATCTGTTCTTTTGTTTATTCTAATCATGTTGTATTGTTATGTATAATTTTAGTGTTGTCATACCTAAGAATCTCTCTATAACTGTTTTAAAATGCTATATTACAAAGTTGAGAAAATAATACAGAAAATTTCTATAGAGAGATATTTCACTATGAAACCAAAGATTCATCTCTGATTTGGCAACTGTTCTGTGCTAAATGCTAGAGATAAAATAGTAACTTAGAAAAGACCCTGTTCCTCATGATGTTGATTGCCCAGAGTCTACTATCCCATGGTTACTTTGTTTTGTGGTATCCTAAGGATGGAAAATAACAAAATTAAATATTTTAGTATAGTAAAATTACTTAGCTTTCTATCAACTAGACTTCAGAACCAAGCAACTAAAACTATATTATATGAATTATAATTCTATAACTATATTATATGAAAATAATCCACAGGATATATTATCAATAAATCTAAATTGGTTTGGTATAAACAGAAAATTAAATTTCTAAATTGATTTTGGTTTCATACTTCCTTAGTCCTTTGAACTCTCTTAGGTCATAAAATATGATTAAATGAATCAAATATCCTGGGCCTAATATAATCAACCATTTTACATAAAAATAAGTCTTCAGCTTTTGGAAATAAGAAACAAGATAGCTAGAGAATTGCTCTAGGATAATAACACTTTATTTTTTTTTAACTCTCTGCTTAAAATATATGTTAAAATTATTTTAAAATATATTGTTGATCTGGAGGAAAAGAGAATCAAGAATACTTATGAGTAATCTTGAATCAAAGCAAGAATTATATCCAAGCTAGAACCTGTGGAATAGGTCAGTCCTGTATTTTCTTATTTTTTGAGGAAATTATTTGTTTTTATTGAAGTATAGCTGATGTACCATATTATATGTTAAAGGTATACAACATAGTACTTCAAAATTTGTATAGATTATACTCCATTAATAGTTATAAAATACTGACTATATTCCTTTTTATGCAAAACATATCCTTGTAGCCTATTTTATACATAGTAATTTGTACCTCTTAATCCCTACCCATATAGTGCTTCCCCTCTCCCCTCTTCCCACTGGTAACCACTAGTTTGTTCTCTGTATCTGAGTCTACTTCTTTTTTGTTATATTCACTAGTTTGTTGTATTCTACTTCTATTGGTCATCTCATACAGTATTTGTCTTTCTCTGACTTATTTCACTTAGCATAATACCCTCCAAGTACATGTTGCAGGGCTGAGTAGTATTCTGTTGTGTGTGTGTGTGTGTGTGTGTGTGTACATATCACATCTTCTTTATTCTGTTGATAGACACTGAGGTTGCTTCCACATCTTGGCAGATATAAATAACGCTGCTGTGAACACTGGGTGCACAAATCTTTTTGCATTAGGGTTTTAGTTTTTTCAGATATATATCCAGGATTGGAATTGCAGGATCATATGGTAGTTCAGTTTTTAGATTTTTGGGAACCCTCCATATTGTTTTCCACAGCGGCTATACCAACTTACATTCCTACCGACAGTGTATGAGGGTTCTCTTTTCTCTACATCATCACCAACATACTATTTGTGTTCATTTTGATAATAGTCATTTTGACGGCTTTGAGGTTATATCTTATTGTGGTTTTGATTTGCATTTCTCTGATCATTAGCAACGTTGAGCATTTTTACTTGTGCCTATTTGACCATCTACACTTACGCTTTGGAAAAATGTCTATTCAATTATTTGCCCAATTTTTAAAAATTGGGTTGATTGTTTTTTGATGTTGAGTTTTTGTGAGCTATTTATATATGTTGGCTATTAATCTCTTATCAGTCATACAATTTGCAGATGTTTTTGCCCATTCCATAGGTAGTCTTTTTGTTTTTCCATGCAAATCTTTTAAGTTTAATTAGGTCCCATTTGTTTATTTTTGTTTTATTTCCTTTGTTGTAGGGGACAGAGCAGAAAAAATATACTGCTACAATTTATGTCAAAGAGATTTCTGTTTATATTTTCCTCTAGGACTTTTATGGTTTCTGGTCTTAAATTTTGCTCTTTAATCCATTTCACATTTATTTTTGTATATGGTCTTAGAAAATGTTCTTATTTCATTCACTTACATGTAGCTGTCCAGTTTTCCCAGCACCATTTATGATACTGTGAAAACTGATGAAATAAATTGAAGATGATGCAAAAAGATGGAAAGATATGCCATGTTCTTGGATTGGAAGAATTAGTATTTTTAAAATGACTATCCAATGTAATCTCCAGACTCAGTGTGATCCCTATCAAAATATCAATGACATTTTTTTCACAAAACTAGAACAAATAATTTTAAAATTTGTATGGAAACAGAAAACACCTGAAGTAGTCAAAATAATCTTGAGAAATAAGAACAGAGCTGGAGAAGTCATACTTCTTGACTTCATTCTATACTATAGAGTTGTAAGGATCAAAACAGTATAGTCCTAGCACAAAAAACATATACATAGATCAATGGAACAGAATAGAGAACCCACATACATATGGCCAATTACTCTAGGATAAATGAGGCAAGAATATACAATGAATTGTACTTTCAGAGTACAAGATAATGCAGACGCTCTTTAATGAGTGAACCAGAAAACACTTGTCCTTCAGAACGAGGAGAATGCTTACTTAACTGTCTTATTCTTGGCTTGAGTGTTAAAATCAACACAACAAGAACAACAAAAAAGAACAAAACTTCCCTCTGGCTATTCCTAAATAGAAGTGCACTTCTTCATGAGTTCAGGCTATATTTAATGCTTTCTTTGCAGTTAAAATATAAACATTAATAAAAATATCAACAACCAAGCAGCCCAGTTTGACTTAAGGTTTTATAACATCTTAGTGCCTAAAAGAAACAGAAAGCAAATCTTTCCAGAGGAAAATAATTAAAAAAACTACCACACGTAATATTAAAAGTAATATGAGCAGATGATTTAAAAATATTACTAAACACAAACAGAAATGATCATGGTGTAAGATTATTTAAAATAAAAACTCTACTTTGGATCTACATAATGAAATTATTAAATAAAAATATAAAGACCTATTTCATATGTTCTGAGAAATAAAAGGAGATGAATAGATTGTAATGAAGTCTCTTTTGAGACTAATAAATATGACATTGTTGGCAGTGAAACAATTAGAACTTGAAATAAAATGCATGATAATAAAATCAAAACCCTGTAAAATAGTTAAGAAAGACTTAGGAAATTGGGAGATAGCACTGAAGATATTATCCTAAAGTCAACAAAGAATATCAAAGAACTAGAAAATACAGAAGTAAGGTTAGGAAAAATAGAGAAGAGTGTAGAGTCCAACATTTGCCTAATTGGAGTTCCAGGAAAAAAATAGTTTGAAGGAGAATAAAGAAAATGTAATAATCCACAAAATAACAGCAAATTTATTTCCAGAATCAATCAGTGATGCCTATTAAAAGATTCAGATAGTCCAAACTTTTCAACTAGGAATATGCAACATGAATACACACACAATAGACACTCAACACTCACTCAAATTATGAAGAGACCTATTTGAAGTTTTCTATTTCTAGTTCAATTCAGTCAGTATTTCTAGGAATACCTTCTCTCAATCTCCACAACAGAGCAGTTCTCCCTGCTTTAATTTTCAGACCATCAGATAGCACTCTTTTAACCCTTGCTGCCAGTGCTTATGCATGTTTATATTGTTGTCTGTTGTTTACTTCCAAATCAGAAAATAATCGGTAAGATTGAGATCATATTTTGATGTTTCTATATTATTATTGTAAGAAGGAATTGAGTTATACTAGTTTGCAGTGGATGCTGTAACAAGTACCACAGACTGCATGATGTAAAGGAAAAAAAAAATCTCATAGTTCTAAAGGCTATTAATCAAAGATCAAGGTTTTGGCCAGTTTGGTTTCTTCTAATCCCTCTTTCCTGGCCTGCAGGTGGCTGCCTTTTTAATGTTTCCTCATATGGTTGCTCTTCTATGTTATTTGTGTCTTGATTTCCTCTGTTAAGGATACCAGTCCTATTGGATTCGGGCCCATCCAAATAATTTCATTTTACCTTATCTCCTTAAAGGCCCCATCTCCAACTACAGTCACATTCTGAGGACGGGGGGCTTGGACTTCATCATATGAACTTGGGGGGAACACAGTTAAATCCATAATGTGAATAGAGATTTTCCTCGAAAACAAAATTTCTAGAATTATCATGCTTTCCCCACAAAGGTTAATAAAATTGTATTTATGAAAGAGATTGTGCTTGTGTATCAAATTAAAATTAACTCAAAGACTTGACAAAAATGGACTTATAAAAAGCTGTTAAATGAAATGAAAAAACTTGTAAATGATTGCTTATTAGCATGTGCTTAAATTTGTCTCTGTTTTCTCTTTTAAAAGAAAATGTATTCAATGGGTTTCGATGAATGCATGTAAAATATATAGCTAAGTGAATGATACCAAAATTATAAATAACTCAATTTAGACAGAGAGCACTATATTTTCAGGTAAAATTAAATACAGTGCCATCAGGCAATTTATTTCTCTTACATTTTGAAAAATATTTTGCTTTATATATTACAAAATAATTAGATGTACTTAATTCTTCCATGTTTTTTAAATAGCTCTAAGACTATAAACTAAATTAAGATAACAAATTCTGGTGCTTTTTTTCCCCTTTCTGTAGATTCAGCAACCATCTGGCACCATTTAAACAATTTTTCCTTGAGAATTTCTTGTATATAAGTCTGCTTGACAATTCTCTCTCATCTCACTGTTGGTTTGTCTAAAAATGTCTTTATTTCCTTTCATTTTTGGCTGTCTAGGGCCACAGTTGCCGTATATGGAAGTGCCCAGGCTAGGGCTAAAACTGGAGCTTCAGCTACCAGCCTAAGTCACAGCCATGGCAATGTGGGATTTAAGCCACATCTGTGACCTACACCACAGCTCACAGCAACTCAGGAACCTTAACCCACTGAGTGAGGCCAGGATCAAACCCACATCCTCATGGTTTTCATACTAGTCAGGTTCTCAACCTGCTAAACCACAATGGGAACACCCCCATTTCATTTTTCAAGAATAGTTACACTGTATAAATAATATTGGGTTGACAGTTTTTGTCTTTCAGCATTTGAATATGTCATTCTAATGTTTTCTGGATTCTGTTATTTCTGATGAAAATTGAACCATTATTTGATTCATTATATATCATTTTTCTCTTGCTGCATTCAATATTTTCTCCTTAGGCTTAGCTTCACCCAATGTTGTTAAGATGTGTCTCCATTTGATTTTCTTTTTTTAATAATAATTTTTATTTTTCCATTACAGCTGGTCTGTCAATTTTCTGCTGTACAACATGGTGACCCAGTCATACATACATGTATGTTTTTTCTCACATTGTCATGCTCCATCATAAGTGACTAGTATAGTTCCCAGTGCTCTACAGCAGGATGTCATTGCTTATCCATTCCAAAGGCAATAGTTTGCATCTATAAACCCCAAATTCCCAGTCCATCCCACTCCCTCCCCTTCGCCCTCCCCCTTGGCAACCACAAGTCTGTTCTCTATGTCCATAATTTTCTTTTCTGTGGAAGGGTTCATTTGTGTCATATATTAGATTCCAGATATAAGTGATATCATATGGTATTTGTCTTTCTCTTCCTGACTTACTTCACTTAGCATGAGAGCCTCTAGTCCCATCCATGTTGCTGTAAATGGAATTATTTTGTTCTTTTTTATGGCTGAGTAGTATTCCACTGTATATATATACCAGATCTTCCTAATCCAATCATCTGTTAATGGACATTTAGGTTGTTTCCATGTCTTGGCTATTGTGAATAGTGTCGCAATGAACATGTGGGTGCATGTGGGTGCATGTATCTTTTTCTTTTTTTTTTTTTTGTCTTTTGTCTTTTGTTGTTGTTGTTGCTATTTCTTGGGCCGCTCCCACGGCATATGGAGGTTCCCAGGCTAGGGGTTGAATCGGAGCTGTAGCCACAGGCCTACGCCAGAGCCACAGCAACGCGGGATCCGAGCCGCGTCTGCAACCTACACCACAGCTCACGGCAATGCCGGATCGTTAACCCACTGAGCAAGGGCAGGGACCGAACCCGCAACCTCATGGTTCCTACTCGGATTCGTTAACCACTGCGCCATGACAGGAACTCCGCATGTATCTTTTTCAAGGAAAGTTTTGTCTGGATATATGTCCAAGAGTGGGATTGCTGGGTCATACGATAGTTCTATGTATAGTTTTCTAAGGTACCGCTGTACTGTTTTCCACAGTGATTGTACCAATTTACATTCCCACCAACAGTGCAGGAGAGTTTGATTTTCTTTGATTCTATTTTATCTGGAGTCCAATGGATTTTTTGATGTATAAGTTAATGTTTTTTCCCAAATTTGAGAAATTTATAGTCATTTTTATGCAGATATTTTCTCATAAATCTTTACACTTACTGTTCTTATCCTGATAACTTCAACATTCCTTCTAATCCTTATTATCAATTTAATTTATGAAATTGGTTACATTTCTCTTTGAAAACAAACTTTTTAAACCATGAAAACCACAAATGATTTTCCTATGTGAGCAAATCATTTCAATCATACTTCTATTGTGATGAAATTTTTCTTTGCTTTAAAAGGAAAATAAAATTTAGCATAAAACTTACATTAAAAAAAATGAAACATCAGGTTCCTAGACATAGTTCTTAATATTTACCCCAGGATTCAAATGGTTAGGCTATAGCTTCTTTCCATTTTCTCTATTCTTAATATAAAAAAGACATATTTTGCTTTGAGTAAAAATGAAAGTGAGGCTTTTGGTGTAGAATGACAATTATTGTCTAGTATGTGTCATAGAATATAAACAGCAAAATCATCCTTTTGGCTGTGGGCATAAATAAACAAGATAATCACATGCTATTAAAAGGCAGTAAATTTTTCCTCTGTTCAAGTTGAAGGGGAGTTTATTGTTAAGTAGATGAAAAGGGAGTTAGAATTATGTTGTGGAAAATAAATCCATGATTTACAAAATAAAGACATCAGTGTAACTGTACTGATTGATTTAGGTTAAGTGTGGCTCATATTTAAATACAAATATTATTGTTATATTTACCATGGGACCTAATCATGAAGATATAATAAATTCTGTCATTGGATCACCACTTTTATGAGCAATTTACTAAGAAGTCAGTTTTCGCTGAAGTTCATTTTTAGATATGTAAACAAATGATTAGTAAAGATTTAAGTCTTAAAAAAAAAGAGAACAAAGTTACAGCCATCTTTTCATGTTTTAAGCATTTTATATATTCATTTACTTAATGTCCATAAATAACTATTTTATATGTATTATTATTATCTCTTCATGATACAAATACTGAGTCACAGAGAAATTAAGTGACATAAAGAGAAGGTGTCAAGTGAGGATTTAAACTCAGCTTGTTTCAAGACCCCCACAATCTTGGGCTTCTCACCACACTACACTGTATACAAGAATTTTGAAAATTAATGGTAATATGAAAATGAAGATATCTTCACAGTGACATTAACTCTTGATAATACTAATGAAATGTATAATTTTTCATTTTTAGTATCAATAACTTGGTGTATTCATCAATTATATTTAATTGCTTAACATAGTTAATAATTCTCTGTTTTAAACTTGTGAAATGGGAGAACATTCAGGAATCATAAATTCAAGCTTACTTTTCACTACTGAATTATTTAAATGTATTCATTGCAAATATATTGATTGTACTTGTAGCTGGAGATATACCAGAAATGAGGATAAAAAACTCTTTACAGATCTTGAATTCTGATGGCAAAATCAGAAAAACACAAAACAAAAAATAAAAAATTGTAAACCTGTAAATTTCTTCAATGAAGAATAAAACTACAGATTTTATTTATTTTTATTTTTTAATTTTTGGCCACATCTGCAGCATGCAGAAGTTTCCTGGGCTAGTATTGAACAAATGCCATAATAGAAACTCAAGCCACAGCAATGACAACAATAGATCCTTAACCTGTTAGGCCCCCAAGGAACTCCAACTACAGATTTTAATAAATTATTTACAGAATGGTTAAAGGGTGATGTGATAGAACACACATGGGGAGGATGCTAATTTCAACAGGGTAATTTACCTGTCAAAGTTCAGCATGCAGCAGAGCACCCCCAGTCTCTCAGGTTAAATGCGGCAAGAAGTACAGGGTGACATATTCCAGTTAGAAGAAACAAGTGAAAAGCGTACAGTTGAGACAATAGTTGGGTAAGATCAAGAAACTTGGAGAACAGAATATCTGCAGGATGGTGTGATAGGGAAGCAATGATACAAGGTAAACAATGATATGTAGTCAGAATAGAACTCATGAATATGTATTAGACGAGTTCAGTATGTATTTTCTGGAAGACACTGCCCTGTTCACAATAATGGTTCCTCTTATATCTCGGATTTTGGAAGTGGTTTCCCAGGACCAATTGATTGGTTCACCTTGAACGTTCATATTTACCTTCCTAGGAATCTAGGATTAAAAATGTAGCATGTGGTATTTGGGTATCACAGAGAGGTAAGCCATATCATTAATGGCATCAAGTCACTGATCTTCTTCAGCTGAAAACCCTGGAAAAGGTGGAAGTATAATTTTGGAATTTTAGGCTTAAAAGGAAGGTAGAAGAAATAACCCGATAATTGATTTCCTGCTCAAGGCCCTCTACAGTGAAAATATCAAGATAGTCTGTAGTTATATTTTTTTAAGGAGACTATAAATAATCCACAAGGCATCTAAGAATGAGTATATTCTCCCTTAAGATTCTTTGCTTGAAACTTCCAGACATATACAAGGAAAACTCTTCTAGATATGATACATTTACATAAATTAATAACTATTATTTTAACTCTACTTATAATTGAATTACACTTTTTAGAGTGTTTGTGATTTGGGTATTAGCTATTTTGCCATATTGTAAATTATTTGTATTCCTGCTTTTCATCTATTGTTTTCTGATAATCTCATTTGTTTTACATCATTCTTGTATTACATCACATTTCTAAAAATTATTTGCTACACCCATTGAACTTATTTCAAAGAGTAGGAAATTCATTTTCTACCTCATAAACTGACCAGTTTTGAAGAGAACATGTTGTTTCTAAATATCCGGAGGTAGAGCAAAGTTAGCTTTGGAGTTAGTTGGCCAATAGGCAAGTTCCCAAGTTTTATGCAAAGTTTTCTATAAGAAAATTTCAATAAAAAGGAGGTAAGACCACTTGACTTGGGATAAATCCATTGCCTTCAGATTTTCATGCCCAGGATGTATATGATATTTTTTAATGACTCCAGTCTTAAAGATTAGCATAAATGAATAGTCCTGGATAAGGGTGATTGATTTTAGATTTGGTATCCTAATTATTATCTCCTTGCCTAGGCATTCAAACTCAATTAAAATATGCTCTTACAAAAATATATCTGCAGCCCTGTGCATACAATTGTTTATATTAATCTGAAAATAAAAATTTCTGGTACATCAAATGGTCAGTGATTTTATATTTGTAGAAAAACCACTATAAAAGTTAATGAGGCCTCATGAAATAATAATTGTACTTATTAAACTATAAGCAGAGAATTACACACATATATAGTTATTTAAATCCCTGCTTATATCAGCATTTTATTATGGCTGAAAAGAAAATTAAATGTTGTTTTAAATTTTTAAACAAAGATTTACAACCTTTCATATTTTAAGTATGCAAATTATTTGACCACATCAAAAGTATAGAAACTACTAGATACATAGTTACATTTACAGTTAGAATTTAAATCAAGAAGTATTTATTAAACTAGATACTGGGCATATGATATACAAAAAAAATTTTTAAAAATAAGCAGTAAACCTCTCCCTTCAAGCAGTTAAGAAAGCAAGTGTTTGTGTGCGTGCATGTACCATACATAAAGCATACATATATGATGATATAATTTGATTCAATTCTGCCTAATTTGAAATACATTTGTTTTCTTAAATAGAAATATCTGTATGCATAAATTTATATATGCAAAAATTGACATAACATTTTATTTTCTGAATGGAATAATTTAAATACATTTCTTCATAAAAATTATAAAATGGAAAAAGGAAAATTTCTTTGAGCTGAAAGCAGGAATTTATACTGAACATATTTAGCATGTTCTATATAGTTTCTTCTGGACATAGTATATATTGAATGTATGCAGGATGCAGGATTATATAATATTCATTAAGTAGGGCACAATGAAGTATTTCTAATCAGTTTGAAGTCCTTGTCAAAGCCAGTAGATAAGATGATAAGATAATGGGCAAATAATCCCCAAATTCCAATGATGTAAGAAAATGAAAGTTAATGTTCTTTAAAATGTTAATATGTTACTTATGATACAGGCCTAGTTATATTTTTGAACATATGATCTAGTCACCCATATTCCAAAGCTTATGTAACATTAATCTCTACCTGTTAAGTTTTTATTTCTGATGAGAGAGTAGGAATCATGGCCATTTATTTCCTGGCTAAGAAAGATTTCACCTGGAAATGATATTTATTAGTATTGTTCAAAGCAAGCCTCATAGTCATATCTGATTTGAAGGGAGTAAGCGAGCATAATTCTACAGTTGCACAGAAAGAAGCCATAAATCGACTCTGATGATTATAATATATACAAAAGAAATAGAAATACAAAAATAAGGAATAACAATTATAGATAGATAGAGATAGAGATATTTGCTTTTTAGGGCTGTACCCACAGCACATGGAGGTTCCCAGGGTAGGGATCAAATCCAAGCTGCAGCTGCTGGCCTGCACCACAGCCACAGCAACAGCAGATCCAACCCATGTCTGTAACCCACACCACAGCTCACGGCAACACCAGATCCTTAATCCACTGAGCAAGGCCAGGAATTGAACCCCCATCCTCATGGATACTATTCAGATTCATTTCTGCTGCACTACAGTGGGAACTCCTGATAATAAATATTTATCAAATAAATAATTAGATTAAACATGAAGCGTAAGAAAATGAAAACCAGTGGAAAATTCTGAGATTTCAGTAAGGTGGCCAGTTGCACCAATAAATGTTAAAGAGGGAATGTTTTCCTTAAATTTTAATAGTGCTGCTTAGCAACTCTACCTTTAAAAATAATCTCCATCAACATTTTTAAAATATAAAATCTAGAAATATAAAATTCTTCAGAAATGTATAGAACTTAACAAAGAAAATTGTAACATTCTATCTTAAAACCTGGGATAAAATTGCTTTATGTGAAAGAACTAAGCTATTTAAGGTCTTTAAATGTATCTTTATATTTAATGTAATCACAAGAAAGAATTCCTTTTTTTTTTTTTTTTGTCTTTTTGCCATTTCTAGGGCCGCTTCTGCAGCATATGGAGATTCCCAGGCTAAGGGTCAAATCGGAGCCGTAGCCTCTGGCCTACACCAGAGCCACAGCAACGCGGGATCTGAGCCGCGGCATCTGCAACCTCCACCACAGCTCACAGCAATGCCGGATCCTCAACCCACTGAGCAAGGCCAGGGATCGAAACCGCAACCTTATGGTTCCAAGTCGGATTCATTAACCACTGAGCCACGACGGGAACTCCACAAGAAAGAATTCTTGAATAAAATTTTTTAGATCTAGGAAAAGGTGTAATGAATTTAGCCAGTGAATTTTAGCTAGAGAAAAATCAAATAATTGTAAAAAAAAAAAAAAATCAGTCTTGTGTAGTATGCAAAATACATGGCTTGGGCTTTAGCATTTTGACTAAACACAAACACTAAATCATAAAACTAGAACAGAGTTCTGGATATTTCCTACCATGCAGGTTCTTTTTTTTTATAATTTTTTTTTTCATTATAGCTGGTTTACGGCGTTCTGTAAATTTTCTACTGTACAGCATGGTGACCCAGTTACACATAAATATATTCTTTTTTCTCACATTATCATGCTCCATCATAAGTGACTAGACATAGTTCCCAGTGCTATGCAGCAGTATCTCATTGCTTATCCATTTCCAAAGGCAATAGTCTGCATCTCTTAACCCCAGATTTCCAGTCCATCCAAATCCCTCCCCCTCCCCCTTGGCAACCACAAGTCTATTCATCAAGTCCATGATTTTCTTTTCTGTGGAAAGGTTCATTTGTGCCATAAATTAGATTCCAAATATGAGGGATATCATGCAGGTTTTAACACTCTTAATTTTTGCATCACAAGAAAGTCCAGAGATCCTGAGACAGGAAAGGGGAATATATAAGGAATTGGAGTAGTGACTATTTACAAATCAATATCAAAAGTGTTGAAACTGAACATTTAAACAAGTATTTAGATGTACAAGATAATAGCTTTTTACCAGCCCTGGCTGTGGTATTGGCTGCTGATCTTTAGTGTACAACAGAAATTGAAGAAATATTGTATATCAACTACAGTTTAATAAAAATATTAAAAAAATAAAAGATGTAGATGTAGGAGGAATTTACTTAAAAGGTATAGAAACCTTGATAGGTTACTTTAAGATGCATGATAAATATCAATCTTTATAATCAGATGGATTGTGAAATAACCAATTTCCTAACCTAAATCCTTACATTATAATAATAATTATAATCCAAATGAATTCCAAAGGGATCAAAGTACATGTATCTTTTCAAGTCATAGTTTTCTCTGGATAGATGCCCAGGAGTGGGATTGCTAGATCAAATGATATTTCTATTTTTAGTTTTCTGAGGAATCTCCATACTGTTTTCCACAGTGGATGCACCAATTTACATTTCCACCAACGGATAAGAGGGTTCCCTTTTCTCCAGACACTCTCCAGCATTTATTGTTTGTAGACTTTTTGATGATGGCCATTCTGGCTGGTGTAAGGTGGTACCTCATAGTAGTTTTGATTTGCATTTCTTTAATAATTAGTGATGTCGAACATCTTTTCATGTGTTTTTTGGACATCTGTATATCTTCTTTGGAGAATTGTGTGTTTAGATCTTCTGCCCATTTTTTGATGGCATTGTTTTTTTTTTTTTTTTTTTGGTATTGAGCTGCAGAAGGTGTTTATAAATTGTGGAGATTAATCCCTTGTCAGTCGATTCATTTGCAAAGATTTTCTCCCATTCTGTGGGTTTTTTCATTTTGTTTAGGGTTTCCTTTGCTGTGCAGAAAATTTTAAGTTTAATTAGGTCCCATTTATTTATTTTCATTTTTACTGTCATTACTCTAAGAGGTGGATCTGAGGAGATGTTGCTGTCATTTATGTCAGAGAGTATTTGGCCTATGTTTTCCTCTAAGAGTTTTATAGTATCTGGTCTTAAATTTAGGTCTTTAATCCACTTTGAGTTTATTTTTGTGCATGGTGTCAGGAAGTGTTCTAATTTCATTCTTTTATATGTGGCTATCCAGTTTTCCCAGTACCACTTATTGAAAGGACTGTCTTTTCTCCATTATATGTTTTTGCCTCCCTTGTCATAGATAAGTTGACTGTAGGTGTGTGGGTTTAATTCTGGACTTTCTATCCTGTTCCACTGATCTATATTTCTGTCTTTGTGCCAATACCACACAGTTTTGATGATTGTTGCTTAGTAGTATAGTTTGAAGCAAGAGAGCCTGATTCCTCCAGCTTCATTTTTCTTTCACAGGATGGCTTTGGCTATTCTGGATCTTTTATGCTTAAAAAAAAAAAAACAAACTTTAAAATATTTTGTTCGAGTTCTGTGAAAAATGTCCTTGGTAATTTGATAGGGATAACATTGAATTTGTAGATTCCCTTGGGTAGTATAATCATTTTGATAATATTGGTTCTTCCAATCCAAGAGCATGGTATGTGTTTCCATCTGTTTGTGTCATCTTTGATTTCTTTCATCAGCATCTTATAGTTTTCAGAGTAAAGGTCTTTTGTCTCTTTAGACAGGTTTACTCCTAAGTATTTTATTCTTTTTGATGTGATGGTAAATCAGATTGTTTCCCTAATTTCTCTTTCTGATCTTGCATTGTTAGTATATAGAAATATAGTCAATTTCTGTGTATTAAATTTTGTATCCTATGACTTTGCCAAATACATTGATGAGCTCTAACAATTTTATGATAGGGTCTTTAAGATTTTCTAGGTATAGTCTCATCTGCAGATAGTGGTAGTTTCACTTCTTCCTTTCCAATTTGGATTTCTTTTATTTCTTTTTCTTCTCTGATTGCTGTGGCTAGGACTTCCAAAAATACGTTGAATAGTAGTGGTGAGAGCAGAAATCCTTGTCTTGTTCCTGATCTCAGCAGGAATTCTTTCAGCTTTTCACCATTGAGAATGATATTAGCTGTGGGTCTGTCATATATGGCCTTTATTATGTTGAGGTAAGTTCCTTCTGTGCCCACTTTCTGAAGCATTTTTATCAGAAATGGGTGGTGGATTTTGTCAAAGGCTTTTTATGCATCTATTGAGAGGATCCTATGGTTTTTATTCTTCAGTTTGTGAATGTAGTGCATCACTCAGATTGATTTGTGGATATTGAAGAATCCTTCCATCCTTGGGATAAATCCCACTTGATCATGATGTACAATCCTTTTAATGTATTTTTGGATTCGGTTTCCTAGCATTTTCTTGAGGATTTTTGCATCTATGTTCATCAGTGAAATTGTCCCATAATTTTCTTTTTTTGTGTTATCTTTGTCTGGTTTTGGTATCAGAGTGATGGTGGCCTCATAGAATGAGTTTGGGACTGTTCCTTCCTCTGCAATTTTTTGAAATAGTTTCAGAAGGATAGATGTTAGCTCTTCTCTAAATGTTTGATAGAATTTGCCTGTGAAGCTATCTTGTCTTGGACTTCTCTTTATTGGAAATTTTTAAATCACATTTTAAACTTCAGTACTTCTGGTTGGTTCATTCACCTCTTTTATTTCATTTTGGTATAGTCTTGGAAGATTGTACTTTTCTAAAAATTTGTCCAGTGTGATCAGAAAAGATGCTTGATGTGATTCCAATTTTCTTAAAGTTACCATGGCTTGATTTGTGGCCCAGAATGTGATCAATCCTAGAGAACTGTTCTGTGTGCACTTGAGAAGAATGTGTATTCTGCTGCTTTTGGATGGATTGTCCTATTAATATCTATTAAATCCATCTGGTTTAATGCTTCTTAGTGCCTGTGTTTCCTTGTTGATTTTTTGTCTAGATGGTCTGTCCATTATTGTAAGTGGAGTGTTAAAGTCCCCTGCTATTATTGTGTTATTGTCAATTTCTCCCTTTAAGGTAGTTAGCAGTTTTCTTATATATTGAGGTGATCCTATGTTGGGTGCATATATATTTACAATTGTTGTATCTTCTTCTTGGATTGATCCTTTGATCATTAAGTAAAGTTTGTCTTATTTTGTCTGATATGAGTATTGCTACTCCAGCTTTCTTTTGATTCCATTTACATGGAATATTTTCTTCCATCCTCTCACCTTCAATTTGTATGTTTCCCTAGAAGTGAAGTGGGTTTCTTGAAGACAGCATATGTATGGGTCTTGTTTTTGTATCCATTCAGCCAGTCTATGTCTTTTGGTTGGGGCGTTTAGTCCATTAACTTTTAAGGTAATTATTAATATGTATGTTCTTATTGCCATTTTATTGACTGTTTTGGATTTGTTTTTGTTTCTCTTTTTTCTTCCCTTCTTCTCTTGTTCTCTCCTCTTTTGGTTTGATAAGTATCTTTAGTGTTGTATTTGAGTTGATTTTTCCTATGTGTGTGTGTATCAATTGTAGAGTTTTATTTTGAAGTTATCCTGAAGTTTCGTATAGGAGTCTATATATATATATGAGATTGTTTAAAGTTATTGGTCTCTTAATTGCAAGTGTATCTCCAGTGTTCTGCATTTGTACTCTCCTCATGTTTCTGATTTTGGTAGCATATTTGTGCATGGATGATTTCCTATCTGTAGTATATATATATATATATATATATATATATGTATGTATATATGCCTTTACTGGTGAGCCTTGTCATTTGTGGTATTTTTGTTTCTAGTTGTGGCCTTTTCTTTTCTACCTAGAGAAGTCCCTTTAGTATTTTGTAAATCTGATTTAGTGTTGCTGAATTCTCTTAGTTTTTGCTTGTCTGTAAAGCATTTTGATTTCTCCTTCAAATCTGAATGAAAGCCTTGATAGTAAAGTCATCTTGGTTGGAGGTTTTTTTCCTTTCATCACTTTAAGTATATCATGCCACTCCCTTCTGTCCTGTAGAGTTTCTGCTGAAAAATCTGATGACAACCTTATCAGAGTTCCTTTGTATATTATTTGTTTCTTTTCCCTAGCTGCTTTCAATATTTTCTCTGTCTTTAATTTTGGTCATTTTGATTAATAGGTGAATTGGGGTGTTCCTCCTTGGTTTTATTTTATATGTTACTCATTGTGCTTCCTGGGTTTGAGTGAGTGGTTCCTTTCCCATATTAGGGAAGTTTTTGGCTATTATCTCTTCAAATATTTTTTCTGTCTCTTTCTTTCTTTTCCTTCTGGCACCCCTATAACACCTATGTTGGTGATTTTAACATTTTACCAGAGTTCTCTTAGTATGTCTTCATTTATTTTCAGTCTTTTTTTCTCTTTTCTGTTCCACATCAGTGATTTCCACTAGTCTGTGCTCCACCTCACTTATTCGTTCCTCTGCCTCCTGTATTCTGCTGTTGGTTGCTTCTAATGATTTTTTTATTTTTTATTGTATTTTGCATCTCTACTTGCTTTAAGTTTTAAAACTTGTATTTTTTGCTTGATATTTGCTGTAAATTGTCAGTCTTTGCCTCCAGTTTATTTCCAATGTTTTGCATTATTCTCACCATCATCAGTCTAAAGTCTTTTTCCTGGAGGCTGATAATCTCCATATCACTTTGCTGTTTTTCTGGGGTCTTTTCTTGCTCCCTTATCTGAGAGATAGTTCTCTGCCTTTTCATTTTTATAGGTTTTGGTGTGGTTTCTTTTTGCAGACAGTGGAGTTGTAGCCTCTCTTACTTCTGATGTCTGACCCCTTTGTGGCTGAGGTTGATATGGGGGCTTGCTGTAGGTTTGCTAATGGGAGAGACTGGTGCCTGCACATGGGCAGGTGGGGCTGATTCTTATGCCTCGGCTGGGCTTTGTCTCTGAGTGAGATTAGAGGCAGCTGTGTGCCTGGGGGGGGAGGGGTCCTTTGGCAACCTGTTTACTGATGGGTGGGGCTGTAATCCCACCTGGATTATTGTTTGGCCTGGGTCTTCTCAGTGTTTATCAGTGGGGCCAGATTTTCTCAAAATGGCCACCTTTAGAGGAACACAAGCTGATGTATATTTCTGAGACCTTTACCTCCAATGTCCTTCCCTCACGATGAGCCACAGTCACCCCCTGTTTTCCCATGAGATCCTCCAAGAACTGCAGTCAGGTCAACCCAGATTCCTTTGGAGTCTCTGCTTTGCCCTGGGACCCAGTGCACATGAAAGCCTGTGTGTTTCTTTCAAGAATGTGGTCTCTGTTTCCCCCAGTCCCTTGGAACTCCTGCATATATGCCCCACTGGGCCTTCAATGCCAGATGCTCCAGGGGCTCTTTATCCCAATGCCAAATCCCCAGGCGTGGGGACCTGATGTGGGGCTCATAACTCTAACTCCTGTAGGTGAGTCTCTGTGATACAGTTACTTTCCAGTCTGTGGGCTTCCCACCCTTTGGGTAAGAGGTTGTTTATATCACATAATCACCCCTTCTACCATCTATATGTGGCCTCCTCTTTGTCTTCTGGAGTAGGATATCTTCTACCATTTGGTTGAAGGTTATTCCACATTTGGTTGTAATTTTGTTGTTTCTATGAGAGAAGGTGAGCTCCAGTCCTTCTATTCTGCTATCTTATCCGGTCTTCTATATTTTAAAAAGTTTAAATCATATTTTCTTATAAAAATTTAGTAATTTTTTTAAGAATTTTTAATTTTTATTTATTTACTTATTTTTTTGTCTTTTTGCCATTTCTTGGGCCGCTCCCTCGGCATATGGGAGGTTCCCAGGCTAGGGGTCTAATCGGAGCTGTAGCCACCAGCCTACACCAGAGCCACAGCAACGCGGGATCCGAGCTGTGTCTGCAACCTACACCACAGCTCACAGCAACGCCGGATCGTTAACCCACTGAGCAAGGGCAGGGACCGAACCCGCAACCTCATGGTTCCTAGTCGGATTCATTAACCACTGCGCCACGACGGGAACTCCCTAGTAATTTTTTCAATTAAAAATCTAGTCTATGCCATAAAGATAAGGATCTTTATATCTGGTCTGTGTTGATCTTTTCACTTTCACCTCATGCTACTTTCGCATGATAGTCTAGTCATAGTGGTCTCTAGATTCCAGTTATTAAGAACATTCCCACCTCGGGGTCTTTGCATTGTTTGTTCATTCTGCATGGAAGACATTCCATCAAAGTGTTAAAAAGTGACTTTCTTATCGGCACTTAAATGTCAACCTCTCCAAGAGCCTGTCTCTGAACATTGCATGAAGGACCTACCTCTCATAAGACTTGTGTATTTCCCCATGGCAGTCATTTCAATCTGTATTTATTTTACATGTTCATGTCTTTTGGATTCATTTGTCTGTGTCCCCAACTGGAATACTTATGGTTGACTGGTAACAATTTGTTTAGATTCAAAGTAAATGGACAAGATGTAGAATCAGCTTGGTCAAAGATTGTTTCCACAAGGAAATATCACCCATCCTGCTTGCTACCTTTTATGTTTAAAATTATAAAAGATTATATAAAATGAGACTGCAACTCTGAACCTGTTCTCATAATGCACCCGGATTAAAAAAAAATATTATCATAAAATGAAATATTTGAGACTCTACGTTACTAAATGAGTTTGAGTGTTTCCAATACAAGTACTAGGTTGTAGACTGATAAGCATTACTATTTTATAGTAAATATAAGTAAATATGTATATTTTAGTATATATGCTCGAATTCAAGTTGAGAAACATGTATAAACAATTATAAGGACAATAATTTAACATGACTCGTTTCGGACTTAACTTTAACTCTGATAATCATTATATTCTGGACCAAAAAATAAAAATTATTTGGTGGAATATGAATGACCTAAAGTCACACAGAATCTGGAAAAAAGTTTAATCCATGAGAGAAGTGATCTGCTAAGGGTGAAGTCCACATTTAACACAACTCACCAGTTGATTAGCAAGGGGTGGTAAGAGCTGTCTGGGAAACCTTCACTGTCATTTTCTTAAAGTGTCAGAGGGATTCAGGGCTGTCATTGTGGAGAGAAACCTGGAAAGAAGGGTGCCATATGATGTAAATACAAAAGTTCTGAGTATAAACGCCCTCACATCCCTCGCTGCATATGCATGTGCTCAAGAGATTCTTGCTAGAGTCGGGAGTAGAATAGCTGTGGTCTCACTCCCTGTGCTTTGATTGAGGGCTCTTCTAGGCAGTTTGCTGAGACAGTCCCTGGGCTCACTTTGCTTCTTTTCACTCTGAGTGATCACTGCCCTGTGCTGCTTGTTTGCTTGTTTCTGAAAACATTTTTTCCCATATATTTTTTTCCATATATTTTTCCAAGATTTTCAGGTAAGAATTGTTACTTCATCATGGCTGGAAGGGGCAGGGCCCCCCCCCATTAAACCCTCAATATTGAATAAGAAAGAGATTTAGGAAGTTTTCAAATAAATTTCATAACATTTTACCACCTATGTTATATGTTATTTTAAAACTGCATTCAGTGTATTATACACATACCAGTGGATTTTTATATCATATAAACAAAGAAAATACATACTTTTACAAGATTGAAGATATAGTGGTTCTTGCTATTCCTTTATTTCAAAGTTTTATTAAAACCAGAATTTTTCACTTTTTGGAAACTAATAGATAGAATTTGAGTTTAGGATCATTTCCTAAGTAACACCATTATATTCTTTTTACTGGAGCCAAACAAAACAAGCAGTTGTTGGGTGGCATAAAAATTTACCTCTAATTTCTTTCCAAACAATCTTGCTAAGATTGGGGGAAAGAATATACGGAGAACAAGCATGTATGGACTGGGGCTATTGAAAGATAGGAATAAAACTGTTGACTGTCATGTCAAGTTACAAAAATAGGTACATTATATCCTGTCAAAATAAGTCGAATAATATTTTGGGTGCCTAAGATTGGGGTGAGGGGAATACCTAAATTTTAACATATTTTCTCAGCCCCGAAGGTGAAATAGATTAGAAGGAAAAAGTCAGAAGAAAGATATCATATTCATTTACCGCTAGTAGTAGATGCCACCCCAGCTAGCCTGGAAGATTCCCCTTTACCTTGGATTCTGAGCTCTTTGGAAAGCTCTGACTTTTTACTCAGCCAGGGATCTCTTGTGTTCTTTGAGAATCTTGAAGTAAAAGCTCTAGAAGCCACCCTTAATTTCTTTGGATTATTAAAAAATTTAACACCAAACATCAGAGACACTGGGAATGTTTTTAAGGTACATGTGTTTCAGCCTCTCTTTTGCTCTAAGTAGTGAGGTGATTCAAAGTCTTCACCATCTGCTTCCAGGGATGAGCATTTCACAAGAATCTTGTGCCCTCTCTTTTTGAAAGATGCAAGAAACATTTTATGCATATGAAACATTCAGTCTTTTGTACACACATATGTCCAACAACTACTTATGAAAATCAACTTTCTTTTTTTTAATTAGGTGTTTATTGCAACTACTCACTTTAGAAGGTTAATGGAGTTTTAAATTCAAGTTGATCTATGAAAGACTGAAATCTTCTTCAATATTTG
This sequence comes from Phacochoerus africanus, assembly GCF_016906955.1. Taxonomy (NCBI): domain Eukaryota; kingdom Metazoa; phylum Chordata; class Mammalia; order Artiodactyla; family Suidae; genus Phacochoerus; species Phacochoerus africanus. Next base: position 27,253,684 of record NC_062553.1, read on the forward strand.
GCATATTTATGATATTAATTGGTTTTCCTTTTTGGTTTTAGAGATTTTGGTCCAGGGAAGTCCAGTATCCATTCATCTATCTTACTATATATATATATATATATATATATATATCTTACTATATATATATATACTATATATATATATACACACATACACATACATATATATATACATACACATACATATATATATATACACACATACACATACATATATATATATCTGTGTATTTATATGTATATATAATATACATAGGTGTAATATATATTAATACATGTATAATATATAGCTGTAATGGCTGTTCTTTCCTCTCCTTTGTTTTGTCCTTGTGGGAAATACTTTTTAAAATTCCATTATGGTCGTTTTAGTGATTTGCAAATATTGTAGAACTTATTGTTCAAGCCACTAGTTTTAATCAGAATTTAACTCCTCTTAAGTACTTTTTATTTTTATATAACACTAGGTAAAAATAATTCAAATTTGGTTAAAAAAGAAGTATAACACTTTATAGCTATGAGCATAAATACTACACATGCATATAAAAGAATACATTATGAAAATGACTCTCAAACATATGCTAAGCTCATCAAGCTATAAGAATTCTGCTAAATGGAAGGATAAATATAAAATTTCTGTCTTGTTATTCCTTTCATAGCATATTTTTAGCACAGTGGGTCAATTTGTAGTAGTATCTTATCAGCATAGATTTTTTTTTTAAATGACAATGTACTGAAATAGACATAATGGAGTTTCCCTATTTATTTTCCAACAATATGCTGTAGAAAATTTATTTTTAATGTGTTATTATATTTTCACTGTTATCCTTCTGAGACAATCATTACAAAGAGCCAAGGGATACATATATATTTCTGGAAGTTCACATTTTCTTAGTAAAGAATTGCCTAATTTTATGCCCACCATTTATTAGATACAAGCACTATATCCTGAATCCACAAGAGAAAACTACTTTATTATTAATAGAGCTTTATACAAACAAGCATTCATGACATCAGTTTGTCTGTACCTCTGGGCACCATGCGAATCACTTATGAGGTGGATGTATGTCACACAAGTGAAAAGACTGCAAATTTACCAAGCATACCATGGCATACACACACACACACACACACACACACACACACACACACACACACACAATTTGAATTTCCTTTCATGAGAAAGAGTTTATCCCTTCATAGAATAATAAATATGGGAACACTCACTCTGTTAATTAGGAAAGGTCTTCCTCATTAACTAGATTTTAGCCTAATAGCAGAGAGATAATTGTACTGAGACATCGTGATTGGTATAGATTATATTAATGATTAAATACTGTAGAGTGTTTTTTGTTAAAGAAAAAATTTAGCAAAATATCATATTATCAAATGACATTATTATATGTCATGGATATAATGGAAAAAATCTGAAGCAATTAAAACAAGCAAACCATTCTTACCAAAATTAACAATACTAAAAAATATATTGTTCACTACTGTCTTGCCTCACCACACAATGTTTATTAAGGCTGACATAGGAATTCACCCTGTGAAGTAAGAGTCACAGATTGTCATAAAAGTTGACTAAATATAAGAACATACTTTGTTTTAGAATTCTATTTATTCTATTTCCTTTTCTATTCATGAACTTCAAATGTTGTGTATAAGAGCAAGGCATGTAACAGAATGAGTCAGTTGTACATCAGCTAGAAAACTCTGCTCAGCTGAGTCTTTAATGTCACATATTGTTCATAATGTAAGGTTCTTGTAAAATACAATCATGGCAGTAGTGGATAACAGTAATTTAATACTTCTGTCTGCTCAAAATGTGAATTATATTTGGAATACAGGAAAACAGTGAATTGTTTAGATTGACTACATAGCTAATTAAATCATAATCTAAATATCTTATTTCCCACAGAAGCTGTCTCTTTTTAAAATGTGATTTATCTTTGCCAGTCAAAATAAATTTTGCTTATTAGATGTTTTCTGTCTTGAGAGGAAATTCCAGTAATACATTTTTCTAGTTTTTTTGTAGGAGAATAATTTTAATGGAGACACCCTAATAAAGTATTTTATGAAAAATTAGAGAGCTTTGAAAACATTAAAAATTAATAATTTTTAAAATGAGCAAACAGTAGCAGAACTATCTTCTAAATGATCCAGTATGAAGAATACTTTTTAGGTCATTTTCAGATGATGACATGATGCTACATATGCTCTAAGTTTTCATTGATTGAGAATGCACTTATTTTAATGAAAATAGTATGAATTTATCTTGAAAAAATGGTTAATCATAGCTACTTCTACATATGAAGATAAGCAAAACAAAAATCTATAAGATTGCTTGGAATATAGACAAAATTTTACAAGTATATAGATGAAAAGATAATACAATAATTGCATGGTCCTCTAGGGGACCACTGACCATACAAGATGTCCCTTAGCTAATAAAAATATTCAGTTTTTTTAGAAAGATTTATAGGCAAGTGAAGTTTACAAGGATATTAAAATATATAATCAATATCACTAGATAATTAAGCCTATAGTTAGTACTTTTATATTTATTAGGAATATAATTCTATATAAGAAAAAAGGAGCAAATAAAACAGTTTATGTTTATAAACAAATAGTAAAAAATTACTAGGGTATTTTTAAGAAAAGTTTATTTTGCATCAACTTTGAGAAGATTCATTTGATTTCTAAATAGTTTTTCTGTTCAATTCAGCTTTTAAAATTGACACATTTTAAATACCTAAATTATGTATTAGTGCTTCATTGTTAAGATTGATCAAAAAATATGAACAGGTCTATGATTTAGAAATGGTATTTAAATGTAAGTCAGTTAACTGCAATTCCTTAAGTTCTTAGAACATCTGAGTGATCTATAAAAAGAACCTATCATTGTGTTGTCAAAATGAGTGATTATGACTTTTTATTGTCAAGAACAAATGATTACAATTGTTTTAAACATGACTTTAACATTTTATAATGACACACACATCACATTTTTGCAATTTTGTCAACTAGGATAATTCAAGTTTCTGATTACTGCAAATAAAAGAATAAAAATATAACTTTTTATCCTTTAAACTTTTTATTACCCATCTACTTAGAGAAATCTAAATAATGTATTTATTTTTATCATAATTGTTACTGTTGCCAGAATTTGGCCTCTGTCTGGCGGTGCCAAACTGAGATGCAGAGATACAGTGTTTTGGGTAAAGGAGAAAAAAAATAGCTTTATTGTTTGCCAGGCAAAGGGAAGCCACAGCAGACTAATGCCCTAAAGGTTGTGCCCCAGCATTAGAGAGAATTGTGAGGAGTTTCATAGTAAAAAGGAGAAAAACAGGTGTTAAGATAAGAATTAGGATTGGGACACACATGCCTTCTGCTTTCTTTGGGGGAATCTTAGTCATCAAAGCTGGAGTCAGGAGATCTCTGTATGATCATGGTCTTGGTCTTCTGGGTTATGGCCTAGAATAAAAGTACTTGCAAAAAGGGCATATTGATCAGAGATTAGAACAAACTAGGAAAGTTCCTGAAAAACATCATGTGCTAAAAATCTTTAACCCACAGGCAATCATGCTCAGAGTGCCTAATCTTTAACTTATGGGTGATTGTGTTTTAGGATGCAATTAAGTCAGGGAGAAGGACAAGGAAGGACTCTCAGATGTTCAACTTTAAAGTATAAATTTCTAAAAGAAGTGTAAGGAATATAACTTTTCCCATAAGTGTATAAGATGCATATATTATTACGTGTCTTCCTTGAGAGGGAACCAGGATCCTTCCCCATGGCTATATACTATTGTTGCTTGACTGTTCCATCCTTAGTCTTTGCATCTCCTTCCTTCCCTGATCAGCAACTGTCTGAACCTGTCCCTAGGAACTCAGGAAAGGCATGGTGGCTGAATGAGGCCCATTTCCTAAGAACAAGAAATGGGGGACGCAAAAAGGCTTTTGTGCCAGGAGCACCACAGGGCCCTGCTCAGTTTCAATGCTACCTACAAATACTATTTTACTCAAACCTTGGTAGAGGGATCATTTTAATGGCATAACAAAGAATGCCTAAGATATGAAAGGGAGATTTCCATGGTATACAACAGGAATGTATTATTCAATAGACCCGCCTACTTCTTTAGACTTGCCAGTATGTCACACTGTTACTCACATATCTCTTCTTCTCAAACCCTGTCAGAGTTTAAAAATTTCTGTGGTCTTTTTCCAAGCAGATCTTCAGCATTAGTCAGAAAAATCTTTTCCTGTGTCTAAATAAAATGGAAAAAAAAAAAATCTAAGAGTTCTAAAAGTCACGGTAGTACTTTTCTAAACACTGTTTTAGTTCCAAATATGAGTAACCTGGTTCGGTCAGTATATATGCACCACTTGTTGATTTAAAAAAATAATAATAATGAGAGATGTTGAGCATTTTTTCATGTGCTTGTTGGCCATCTGTATATCTTCTTTGGAGAAATGTCTATTCAGGTCTTTTGCCCATTTTTCGATTGGGTTGTTGGCTTTTTTGCTGTTGAGTTGTATAAGTTGTTTGTATATTTTAGAGATTAAGCCCTTGTCTGTTGCATCATTTGAAACTATTTTCTCCCATTCTGTAAGTTGTCTTTTTTGTTTTGTTTTGTTTTTTAATGGTTTCCTTAGAACGTATAAATGTATGTGTAACTGGGTCACCTTGCTGTGCAGTAGCAAATTGACAGAACACTGTAAACCAGATATAATGGAAAAAAATAAAAATCATTATGAAATTTTTAAAAAATGTAAAAAAGGAAGGAAGAATCAATGAACCAATGAACAAAAAGTTCTCAAACCTAAAATATTTTTCTATCTGAGAATAAAATAAAGTTCCCTCTACCACTTGACATTCTAGAAATGTAAGACAGAGTTTAACTGAATCATGCATGATGTATTTTTGCAGTTTTGCTTGCTTTATACCACCTTTCAATGGTTAACAAGGAGTTAATTCTAAGCCAATTTGGAAATATAAATATTCTCACAAAAATCAAGCCAAAATTTTTAAACTTCAGACTTTTTCAAAATTTCTGCTGAAAATTAAAATGTATTGCCATGTTTTTTAACGAGAAGATGTAAGCATCTCTTGGCAGGAAAGAGCTTTCTGTGAGAGCGGCCTTTTGTCTTGTCACTTTAGCAAAGCTATATTGTAACTAACGATAAACCTGCATCCCCATGCTCTACTCATGTCAGGCCCATGCACTCTTTTCAAGTCTTTTCATTTTTTTTTTTAATCACACAATACTTTACCTAACCTGTTGGTTCTTTTCTTAGATCAAAGATGTAGAAATAAAGAATAGGTAATTATCAGATGACCAGATCTCTTCCCTAGCTTCCCTTTGGTAATTTCCTGAATATGCTTGTGTGAACAAGATCGCATGTAAAGAAAGATCACAGAGTCCTCACACAGTGGGAAGTGGTGACTAGTCTGATATCCTATCTCAGTGATTAACTGAGATTACGTCTCTGTTTCCCTTTAAAAACTTTCATGGCTGAGCAGAATCTTAAGAGCTAGTTTTCTGGGGAACATGAATCCATTTCCTCCCCAGACTGCTGGCATTCTGATGAAAAAATTTCCTTTTCTACCAGTAACCACCTCTCGGGCAGGCAGTTGTTACGTGAGTTCAGTAACAAACATAGTATTGCAAAAAGAGCCAAAAAGCTGTAAAGATTGTTCCTCTAGTATGTCACTTTATTTTTTTCAAAATATTAAAAGCACAGAGATTATTAGAGACACAAGTTATCCACAAACTCAAAATTAATTTGTATTTTTCCCAGCTCCATTCTCCATTGAACTAAGAGAGCAATGTATTGTCCTGGTGCATATTGAATGAGATGTGTAACCATAAACTTTATGGTGATACTTTCTATGAATGTATGTAGTTCACATAAGTTCTGTCCTATTATCCTGTCTCAGAAACTTGTTGTTTTCATTTAACATAATTTTTTGAAAACACATTCCTGTTGACACATGTAGATCGAGGAAAAAATTTCTTTTGCTCCACAGAATCTTCTTATATGAATACGAGGAATTCTTCCTTTGATTATTGATTATTCTGGGTTTTTTTTCCCATGAATTGCATCATTCCTAATTCTATAATGATTAGTTTACTTATTTTTTGCTCATTTGTCTTTTGCTTACAAAATACTTTTTGCTTTACAAAATATTTATTTTTAGCATGGTAAAATTTGTCAGTTCTTTAATATACTTGATTTTTGCACTTTAAGTCTATGTTTCCATGTATCGAAGTAAAAGCATTTTTTTTTTTCTGCTCACCCAGGCATATGGAAGTTCCTAGGCTAAGGGTGTAATTGGAGCTGTAGCCACCAGCCTATGCCACAGCCACAGTAATGCCAGATCCAAGCCGTATCTGCAATCTACACCACAGCTCACAGCAACGCCAGATCCTTAACCCACTAAGCAAGGCCAGGGATCAAACCTGCAACCTCATGGTTCCTAGTAGGATTCGTTTCTGCTGTTCCATGACGGGAACTCCAGTAAAAGCATTTTACCCGAGTTTTATTTTCTAAAGCCTTAATTGTTTCCATATTTATATGATTTTGAGTGATATGACATCTGATGTATTCTTTTCATGTATTCAGCTTTTCTAACTTTTGGAAAATCTATTTGTTTTTTCTTGATTATTTGTAAGGCTTCATCTCTCAAATGATGGCAAAATATCTGACACCTTATTCAAGTCCACTAATTTAGTTCTATAATTTTGTATAAAATAGCTAGATTTTAATTAGTATATTTTTATAATATGTCGATCTAGACAATGTAAAAATTGCCTTATATTCTTTGTGTTTTTCATAACAGCAGATTAGGCTTTGAAAACCATTTGCTGTAATGCTGTCGTGTTTTGTTTTGCTTCAAATGAAAATCTACTATATCTTTCAGTCATGCTTTTTAATTTTCTTTCAATTTTGTTTTGTGTAATTTGTGTTAGATCCATTTTTAAGCATTTTAGAATTTTGTTGCTATTTTAAATAGTATCTCTACAGTCTTTATTTGGGAATAAGGTATTATTATTTTTCTTATGTCACTGCTTGCTCTTTCCCTCCTTCTCTTCCTTCATATTCTTTCTCTTTCTTTCTCCCTCTGTCTTTCTCATTATGTCTGAGATTCAATAGTGTAGTGGTGATGAGTAAATTGTCTTAGTGTCAGTATTCTTGTGACTGGGATCTCTCTTTTTCTCCTTATTGCATCTCACTCAATTCCACACCAAGAGAGTATACAGTGTTTTAAGGCCTTAGTTAATTATATTGGGCTCATCCTGATAATGCATGAACATTTCCCTATTTTAAGGTCCTGAACCTTAAATCTCAACTGCAAATTATCTTTTGCCATTTAAGGTAATATATTCATAGCTTCCAGCCATTAGGGCATTGACAGTTCTAAGGCAAATTCTGCCCATTATACACAGTGTAAGAAAGGGAATCATGGCACTTGACTCACAACATAAGGCACAGAAGTTTATACTTGTCTTGTAAGGAATCAATAGACATGAAAAAAATTATATTTCAACACAAATAGTGCTTATTACTGTGAAGGACACTGTTGAAAAACATTTCCTTTTTAATCTTTGCAATTGTGAGAGATTAGGATGACTGGTGAGGTATGCATGAGGAAACTGAGGCATAGATTAATTTACAGCAATAAAAAGAAAGCATGAAGGGGGAGGGAGGTTTTGGCAGGTAGGTTAGGAAAGAAGGAAAGAAAGAAGGGAGGAAAGGGAAGGGAAGTTGGTTTTGATTTTGCTGAAGGAGATGAGAAAACTACATTGTTTTGTAAACTGTATGATTCAAGTCTGTAGCATTTGTCTATTTTCAAGAGACAATATGCCTCAAATTGATATAATTTCTCTAACAAGGTTATATTTATAGTTAATCTCCAGTACCATTCATTTTCATCTATATTGGATTGCAGACATTTATTTCCCTTTTACCAATGATGGTTATAAGTAAAACAGGCAGATATGGAAGAAATTGCTGTCTTAAATTGCAGGAAACTGTCATGAAGGATTATTTTTCATATGCAGAAGTCCTCAAAAACTGTGAAAGAGCATTCTGAGTGGCAGGAGACATCCTGTCAGTACAAAATATCACAAAAGCCATGATAACTTTGTGCTGTAGCAGACTAGTGCACTTGAATTAGGTATACAGTGTACCAGAAGAGGAAAAAAGAATATTATATAAATATTATATAATTCTTAACCAATTAGATCATTTTTAAAAGATAAAATAATTACAAAAAAATGAGAAATTGTCATAGGAATCTCTAAAGCAATACGATTTGAGAAGGTAAATTCTTGACTTAAATTTTCTGATTTTTCTATCCATGATTCATGGCTGAACTTATTCCTCCACTGCTTTACAAAGGAATAAATGTTAGGGAAATTCTCCCCATATTCATTAGTATATGGTATCTAATTTTTCCCTTAATGCTTTTTGGATCAAAAAGAAATATTAACCCTCTAGATGTTTATGTTGTTATTTAGAATACTTTCCTCTTTCATTCTCTTCCTTGTGCTTCACTTCCAGAAAAGTGATCCTATGTTTGCATTCATTGCATATGTGTCTTCCTATCAAAATAGTAAATTCTTTGGTAATAAGAGTTGTGTTATCATTAACAAAGTGCTGACACACAGGGGACATTTAATATATGTTTGTTAAATAAATCAATGGAAATGTATTGCCTTCACTGTCATGAAGAGAAAATGGGATAGAATGAGCAGTTGAGTGGAACAGTATTTGGATAAGAAGGAAATATATCCAAAGAGAAATGGTCAACATTGCCAGATGCTACAAAATGATTAAAGAGAATAAAGACCAAGAGGTCTTTATAATTTGCCATATTGTAATGAAAAAAGAGTGTGAAAGCAAGGTAAAAAAAGAAGAGTGGTAGGTTCAAAAAAAATAATGTATCTTATAGAAAATAGAAATTTAAAAAGTGGTTAAAGAAACAGTTCATAGCAAGGGCAGATAAGTTTGTTTGCAAGGGAAGGACATAAGTTAATGCAAAAAACTCAAGTAGTATGTTATTCAATGAAATGGAAATAAAAAGAACTAGTTAAATTTACATTTATGACAATTCTGTGAAGTATTCTACTTTTATTGTGCTCTCTTTTTTGTCTTTTTTTATGGGGGGGGGTGAGTACCCATGGCATATGTAGGTTTCCAGACTAGGGGTGACATCAGAGCTAAAGCTGCCAGCCTATACCACAGCCGCAGCAACACCAATTCCGAGCCATATCTGTGATCTACACTACAGCTCATGGCAATGCCAGATCCTTAACCTACTGAGCAAGGCCAGGGATTGAACCTGCATCCTCATGGGTAGTAGTCAGATTCCTTTCCTCCAAGCCATGACAGGAATTCCTATTGTGCCCTTTATTAAATGACATTCTCCTAATTGAATCATTTTATTAAAATTGTCATTGTATATATTTTAAAAGGAAGGAAAACATTTGTAGATTTTTTTAATTTTTATTTTTATAATTTTTATTTCCCCAATACAATTTTTTTTCTACTGTACAGCATGGTGACCCAGTTACACATACATGTACACATTCTATTTTCTCACATTATCATGCTCCATCATAAGTGACTAAATTTAGTGATCAATTTGTTTTTGTTTACATTATGCAGCATTTCACAAAGCAATTAAATGGCCAGTCACAGTTACTATGTGCGCATCATATTTCTGTTTATAAAATATCTTACATAAATTATATTTGATCCAATGAAAAGTAAGAAGCAATTAAAAGAAAATATTTTACAATCCGGAAATAAGTTCAGGTCCCAAAATACATAATGAGCATATACTTTGGGTTGCAGACTCTATGCTAGGAAAAATACTACAGAAATGCCTAAGAATTCTTATGATAAGCTTATACTTTAATGAGAGACACAGATGAATAACTGAGCCAATTCCAGTATAGGCATTAAAATAAAGACATTCACAGTATGATATGGTGGCAGAGTGGGGAAGAGCATTTCAGAGATATTTTCTAGAGGTGTTGATAATTGACTGGAAGTGGGAAGAGGTGAAGAATTACAAGATATATACCAGATTATAGATTCATGTACCTGGGATAAATTTTTACCATTAAATTTCACAAATGAACTTTGTTATATATAACATACATATGAAGCTTATATATGTATATATGAAGTTTAACTGACATGATAATAAGTCTTTGGTTATAATTTAACGGTATAATCTTAAGATTTCTTTGAGACATACAGACCTGACTTATAAACAGGTAAACAGATGAGTTAGAATGCAGGTTGAGGACTAAAGATAGGCATTGGGAATCATTAGCATATTGAGGGAGTATTCAATCAGGAGAGTAAATTGAAACAAAGAGAAAGAAAGAGAAGTACAATGGATTAGTTTACAACTCCTTGAGATATCCAAAGTTTAAGGATCAAGTATAAAAAATCAAAGCCCATAAAAGTGCATACACAGAACTGGGAAAGAAAAATCAGACAAAATAGTGTCAAATAAACTAGGAGCCAAAAGTTTAAAAACTGACCATAAATGGCATTAGAGAGTCTCAGTAAGATAAACACTGAGGACTCTATGTTAGAAAAACAGCTTTAACAGAATGAAATAGAAGCTGGGTTAATATATTTGAGGAGGACAAATATATAGTAAAGCTATGAATGGCTGGATAATCTTTTACAATACTTGGTTGAGAGAGAATGAAAAAAAAAAGAAAACTTAAAAGAAAATTGTAGAGGCTATAAAGAGACAATTTAGTCAAGAAATCCAGATGACTCACATACATAATGGATGCACTGAATGGATTGAACTTAATGGGGCATGAATAAGAAATGGCTTTATTTTTATTCTACTCCTATGTTCAGTTAGGCTCTCCCAGTTATCTCACATCTTCTCATTGATGATTTCAGTGGATCCTAGAACTTGCCTTTTACTTCTGTTTTGTCTCATTTTGATTATTGCTATTAACTTTCAGATATTGTAAAGTCCTGTCCAGTCCTGTGTCAAACTTTAATCTCACAACAAATACAATTATTATTTTATTCTGGGCTCACAGCAGAACTGAGGCTTAACAGCCTTCCCAGAGGAAAGTATGGAAGCATGAGCTATTCTTTTTTTTTTTTTTAATTTGAAATGAAGTACAGTTGCTTTATAATGTTCCTTCAGTTTCTGCTGTACAGCAAAATGACCCAGCCATACATACAATATGTTCTTTTTTTTTTTTCCATACTATCTTCCATCTTGAGTTCTAATCCAAGAGACTAGACACAGTTCGCTGTGCTCTGCCGTAGGACCACATTACTTATTCATTCTAAATGTAATAGTTTGCATCTACCAACCCCAAACTCCCCATCTGGCCCTTTCTCTCCCCCCTCCCCCCAGCAAATGAAGTCTCCTCCATATCCATGATCTGTTTTTGTTCTGTAAATAGAATCATTTGTGCCATATTTTAGACTCCACATATAAATGATATCATATGGTATCTGTCTTTCACTTACTATGAAAATTGGAACAACCACTATGGAAAACACTATGGCGGTTCCTCAGAAAACTAAATATGGAACTACTATATGATCCAACAGTCCTACTCCTGGACATATAGCTGGACAGAACTTCCATTCAAAAAGATGGGCTATTTTTCTTTATACTCTCTCAGTCATCTTTCCTTCCCTACCCTGATGCCCCTGTTCCCCACAGAGTTGTAGGATGGGTGTATTTAGTACAAAAGGGGGAAAAAGCAGTTGTGTATGTGGTGTAGGTAGTAGTTCTTTCTGTGGATATTTTTTTTCTTTTTTGTGAATAAGAAAGAAAATTTCTTGTGCAATACGTTTTGGGGCCTTGTTTAGATAAGCCTATAAGTTTCAGCAGATAGTCAGCTGAGTTTTCTCTCTTCAGAAGCATATCAGACTTCACCAAAGAGCTCTCTTGCAGACCCTGTACAAGGCTTGAGGTGCCAGTAATAGGAGCTGTGAGAGATGGCATCACAAAAAGTCAATTTTTCATGAAAATTCACTTCACCCATCAGGGATCTGTCTTTCTGTGCCTTAATGAGTACTCTCAAAGATGTGACTAGGAGAAGGAATGCCTAGAAACATCAATATTTAAATACATGCAGTAAAGCTGTTGTTTAAGTTTGAATTAAAGTAGCTACAGTCATATAAGGATTTTACCAGTTTACATGGTCCCTTAACATCTCATTCCAAACACAGAAGAGCCGCTAGTGTGGGAATGAATGGAGGCAGTGGGGCAGAAGGAATAAGGAGAGGGCAGCTGGTGCTTCTCTTTCTGCTTCAGGTCTGTGAGCCTAAGATCACATTTCAAACTGGATTTAGAAGCTTTGAATTGGACATGAGATTGCAATTAAACGAGACTGAAAATTATACTGCTTTACAATGCACCTACATTATCAAATGAGATTGATTTACTAACAGAAGGTGACTAATGAGCTAAGTACAGGATCAGACTGCCCAATCATTGTCCAGTCATTGACACTGAGTGTCAAGCTTTACTAAATAATTCCAAGGATACAGGCAAACAGGAAATGCCATGAAACAAATGGTGTGAGAAACTGAGTTAGTTCCCTGGCCTATCCTGTTTCCATGTCAGATGAGCATGTCTGGCACAGGAAAGATGAGTCCTAAGTGAGTTTGTAGTGTGCTTCACACAGTGCAAGAATTTCAGTTATGACAGGTCTCCATCTTATATCAGAGATTGCATGGCTGACATGGAATCTTCCAGGGTATCAAGTCTCAGTCTCAGTTCTACTTACTACAGGTTATTCTTAGGCAAAGATATCCTATGAGGTATATTTTAATGATAAATTCACTTCCTCTCAGCAGATATGGCTTTTTTCGTTTTCTTGAGAATACAGGTTTAAGGAAACTAGTCTTGTTCACCTATTTTATACAAGTTTTTCCTCTTGTTTAAGAGAGTGAATGATATTCAAATAAGCTACTTTAACTCTATTCTCAACTGGAAAGCTCTGAAATCTTCTTGTGATGTCATTAAAAGGAAAGAAATATCCATTAGAGCATGTTTGAAGTTAGACCTCAATATGATAAAGTAAAAACTTATCAAGATAATAAAACCTAGCATTCAATGATATGCTATTTAAATTGAGATGCTACTTCATATCCCGAAAAATGGCAAAAGATAAAAATGATATAATCTCATGTATTAGACAGATGTTAATAAAATATGACCTAGAAATCTCATTTTGCAATACACATCCCAGAAAACATCTAACATTGATTCATGAGAAGATGGGTGTGAGAATGTTCATTGTAACACCATTTGTGGTAGCAGGGAGTAGGAGCCTGCCTAGGTGCCCATCTTTGAACCATTGTGTAAAGAAAATGTGGTAGCTGTCACCATAGAATTCCATGTAACACTTAGAAGCAATAACCTATATGCAATTAACAATGTACCTACATATTAACAATGTAGTGTTGAATGAATTAAAAGGACAGAATTGAAAGGTGCCATTCAACATTTAAACATGAGGAATATATACATAAAATAGCAATACATATTTTGAAATGACATAGTTTTTTAAAAATATATACATATATGTTTAAATAAATGCCAATAGGGATCAGAGTATATGTGGATGTTAAACAGAATTATAAAACCAGTATTAATTATTGCATGTACTTTAATTTCCTTTATATTATTTAGTAACATATAAATCTTATATCTTAATTTAGTAAAGGCTTGTTCTTGATTTTCAAGAAAGTGCATAGTTTGGTTTTCTACAGTATAAGTAAGCCTATGTCCAGTGTATAAAATCTCAGATATAAAATTTTGTTTTTAAATGAAGACCACCATATAAGGTGTTCATATTTTCCATAACTACAATATATTAACTCCTAAAAGTCCACATGTAACATACAACAAATTTTATAAATATAATAATTTTAATAGAAAATTCAACCATAATCTCAAATATCTATATTGACTTAAATATAAATTTTAAATCCCTTTCTTATAAAAATTGAGTAGTTAATCTTCATGTATTCATAATTTACCCCTCTATATGGATATACAAATATAATTATCATTGTCCCTAGAAAAACCAACAATTAATTTTATTGATGACATCCAAACTCATTTTAAGAAATCCTCATTTCTCTGTATGACAAACATAGAATAGAGATGATGAGTTTACTACAATATATCTTTCCTACCTTTCTTACATTCTCTGGTTTCAGTTTTTGTTTTTGCTTTATTTCATAATTAAAACTGCTAAGGAGTTCCCTTCGTGGCTCAGAAGTTAATGAACCCAACTAGGACCCATAAAGAACAAATGAACAAACAAACAAAAAACACCCGCTACTTGCTTAATGCATGGTCAGAAGCAGTGATACAAGAAATGAAGAATGAAATAATGGTTAGAGAAGAAAAGTATTTAAGGAAAAATAGCATCATGTAAGTTACTTTATCACTGACTGGGTAAGGAAGTTGACTGTTCCTAAAAAAATAAAATAAAAGACCTGGGGGAAGTAAAAGAGGTTTGATAAATGGATGAAATCAGCTACAGATAAATGGCCACAATGATCTGACTTGTTCACTTATGAGCTTCTGAGAAACATTTTCAATGAAGCCTGATGAGTTTTTCTTTGCTTTGGGTCAAATCCTCACATAATTTATTCTTTCCTTGAACACAACTAGTAAAAGTGAACAAGAATACATATTAATCATTTAATAAGGAGTTTTCAGAGACACAAACACAGGTAAACACTTTTTTTATTCATTTTAATATAGGTATGTCATCATTGTACTTTCTATACCAATAATTTTATATTTCCCCTTTTCTAATAATAAATGAAAAAACCAGAAGCTATGAAATAAAAGGAATTGAGTTTTATTTTTTTTATTCTTTTTTTATTTTTTTATTTTCCCACTGTTCAGTAAGGGGGTCAGGTTATCCTTACATGTATACATTACAATTACATTTTTTCCCCCACCCTTTGTTCTGTTGCAACATGAGTATCTAGACAAAGTTCTCAATGTTATTCAGCAGGATCTCCTTGTATATCTATTCTAAGTTGTGTCTGATAAGTCCAAGCTCCCGATCCCTCCCACTCCCTCCCCCTCCCATCAGGCAGCCACAAGTCTTTTCTCCAAGTCCATGATTTTCTTTTCTAAGGAGATGTTCATTTGTGCTGGATATTAGATTCCAGTTATAAGTGATGTCATATGGTATTTGTCTTTGTCTTTCTGGCTCATTTCACGCAGCATGAGATTCTCTAGTTCCATCCATGTTGCTGCAAATGGCATTATGTCATTCTTTTTTGTGGCTGAGTAGTATTCCATTGTGTATATATACCACCTCTTCCAAATCCAATCATCTGTCGATGGACATTTGGGTTGTTTCCATGTCCTTGCTATTGTGAAGAGTGCTGCAATGAACATGCGGGTGCATGTGTCTCTTTTAAGTAGAGTTTTGTCCGGATAGATGCCCAAGAGTGGGATTGTGGGGTCATATGGAAGTTCTATGTATAGATTTCTAAGGTATCTCCAAACTGTTCTCCATAGTGGCTGTACCAGTTTACATTCCCACCAACAGTGCAGGAGGGTTCCCTTTTCTCCACACCCCCTCCAGCACTTGTTATTTGTGGACTTATAAATGATGGCCATTCTGACTGATGTGAGGTGATATCTCATGGCAGTTTTGATTTGCATTTCTCTTATAATCAGCGATGTTGAGCATTTTTTCATGTGTTTGTTGGCCATCTGTATATCTTCTTTGGAGAAATGTCTATTCAGGTCTTTTGCCCATTTTTCCATTGATTGATTGGCTTTTTTGCTGTTGGATTATATAAGTTGTTTATATATTCTAGAGATTAAGCCCTTGTCGGTTGCATCATTTGAAACTATTTTCTGCCATTCTGTAAGTTGTCTTTTTGTTTTCTTTTTGGTTTCCTTTGCTGTGCAAAAGCTTAGGAATTGAGTTTTATATTTCTTAGTTGTTTTTATGATGTCTTGAGCAAATTTCTTACTTTATGAAATATAATATTTTTTAAATGGAAGACTAAAGATAATGTTCATGAAAGCAGATTGTAAAGAAAATGCTATGAGGTTATGTATTTTTGTAGATAATGTTTTAGAAGCTTATTTGTTTATTATTTGCATGTATTTTTCCCTCCAGAATTGTATCTAATTTATTACTTAATTTTTTTCTAGTATTGATATCATTGCCATGAAAATATCCTTGGCATTTGAGAAAAAAAATATTCACTAACTGCTTTGATACATTTATTTGAGCAACCACTTATCCTGGGAAAAGCTAATTGTACTTGGCCCTCAACAGTCTAAATGCTTTCATATATGGAAAGGAGGTTAGAGAGTAAATCAGTAGCTGACATATGAATAACTTCCTAACTTTGCACTTTTCCATAAGTAAAGCATTAGATTACCCAATTTTTAACTTCTAGATTTGGATACTTAGAATGACCTTATGTAACTGACCAATTAAGAGGCACGAATATGAGAAAACATACATTCTCAACAATTCTTTGTCTTGATTTTTCTTACTAGAAATTCAAATCCATCCAAATGATTATAAGCTTAAGCAATGGCTTTCTTTTTGTTAATCAATGTAGGCAAAGATATACGGTGGTATTCTGTTGAAAATGAGTATCATTGTATCATTGACTCAAGGTCCTTCTGCTGTCCAAAATGTAAATGATCATTCTACATATTTTATTAGTTAGCTTTTTATAGTAAAAGCTGTACAGTGGATTATGGATTTAAATTATTTATGGTAACATCATTTTATATCCTGACTGAAATGCAACTTCATAAGCAACATGTTAAAGTAAGAGAACTAAAGGTTACCTCTGGGGATGCTGTATTCAAATATACATGTAGCTTCAAATTTTCTGTAGTGAACAGAGGATACATTTTTTGCAAGTATTTTCCCTCCCTAGTCACATGCAGGTCTTTACTTCGTAGGGTCTTCAGAATTTGATTAACTAGAGGTAGCAAATTTAAAAACCTAATAGGATCAGGCTGATAGAAAAATAAGTGAAGAGAGCTCAGTGGTAGAAAAACAATAACCAGTGGTTGGGACATATGAAAATAATAACAACCAAAACTTGAAAACTTGTCCTAGCTACAGTGAGCAGCAGCTTCTCAGCCCCAGCCCCTGATGTCATCAAGGAACATGAATTCCTTAGATGTTGTTTTTCAGTTTCTTAAATGCAGAAATAAAATGCTTCTAAAACATTTCCAGTACAAATAAATTAGATATGCTTTTTAAAAATAACTTCTGGCTTATTATCAATTTAAATAATTTTAACCATCCTTTCAAATCCATATTTTAATGTTTTTTTTTTCTATATTTTACTGAAAATGGTTAACATTATTTGAATTCTTCCAGAGTGAGGTATCATTGCCATGGTAAACTTTGCATAAGTTATTTCATACAATAACACTATAGGTAAGTGCCATAGTCACCCTTTTTTTTTAAACATATGGGGCATGGGGACTTTACGGTACCAGGAAGTCATTCTTCATAAATAGTGCCTCTAACCTCTAAGTACACTGTGCTTCAAATAATGTACATAGAAGATAGATGTACGCATATGTACAGATCCAGACATGGCTGTTTCCCTATCTATCTATCATCTAGCTAGCTAGCTATCATCTATCTAATAGAATTATATATTATGAATATGTATTCTTAAACAAGTTTCTTTTCTTATACTGCAGATATTGCCATTTTAAATTACTTCCTCAATTTACTATTTCATCCACTTTAGTTCATTTGCCACTTTCCTTTGTAATTCACTCTTCCTGACTTTGTACAAGCTTTATCATTTGAAAAGCTTTTCCCTTTTTGTTCTCTTCTTTGTTTTCACTACATTATTGAGGCTTCTCAAAAAAATTTCCATATTAAATGTACCTAACTGTGAATATGCTTTTATTTTCTTTCTCTTTAGAATGTATGACCCATATAATTTATTACTAGAAATAGTATTTTAAATGTACTAATGCCAATCAAATTTGCTTAGGTTGCTTAAAATATAGGTTTTAGGATTTTTGAATTCAAGGCTCAACATTTCTACTTTTTGCTATTAATTTTCTTTATTCACCAACCCCTCCTAATACTAAGCCAACACCAGGAACACATTTTAAAGTCATTCAATAATTTCTTGTTAAATGAAGGAAAGAATGAGTATTTGAAAATTTCCCTGAAAACTGTGACAGGATCATTTTGACCTAAAAACATTACACTGGCATCTTCCAGAATGCCAGGGTCAAGAATATAAGTACTAATATCAACCAGAAACTCCTTTTATCTGGGTAATGTTTTGTTTTCTGAGCAAAACCCTAATGGACTTTGAAAGTTAGGCCTGATGATATCATTGGGAGTCTATGATAGGTAGAGAACCAGGTCCATGGAATGAACACCAGCCTAGGAATCAAAACTATTCATCCCTATGTCCAACTATCCTTATTTATTCTTTTATCATTTTTTTTGGGGGGGGGGATATCCTTTATTTTTGAGTTAACTCCCTTAGCTTTATCTCCCTTTTCCATGAACTTAAAGATTTGAGTAGATAATCTTAAGGCCTTTCTAGTTTTAAACTCCTATAATTTATTAACCACAACCTGTTACCACAGAAGGCTCAGAGGTTCGTCTTAAACATCTGTTGGGGTATTCTAGCTTTTAACATGGAGCAGAGGTGATATATAAAGGAAAATTGGGCAAGGGTGCTAATAAAATGCAAGCTGAAAACAAGAGAAAGTAAAGACATTAAAACTCCTGGAATAATCACATGGCAGTTCATCTCTGTTCAGTTTCATTCCTTGGCATTTTGCTTGGAAATATGACAGTTAATGAAACATAAAGACCAAGCTTTATTTTAACAGCATCCCCTTCTCTTCCCTCCAGTCTGTCTCTTTTAAATGCCATAGCAGCTCAATATAACATTCTATCCTCTTTTCGTACCTTCTCTAAAATTAGAGGCAAATTATATGACAAGAAAAAATGAAAATGTTACAAAGTGGACTTGTCAAAAACCTCACAATTACCTGAACATTTTAAGAAAAATGAAATTTGTTGTTGATACAGACAACGTGGTTAATTCACTCATCTAGACCTAAGTCCTGTAAGCACCCTCGGTCTTGGCAGGTAAAAGAGGTGTTTATATTCCAGGAAGCCATGAGGGGTGGCAACGACAACAACAACAACAACAAAAACAACAACAACAACAAAATGTTTATTTTGGCAGGGTCAGACACCTCATTAACCAATAAATTCTGTGCACACATGCCTTTCTAAATTTCTTCCCAAATATGTATGTTTATATTAGTAGAGATAGGAAAAACATATATATGTATAATGAAAAATTATTTCCAAATGTGATTTTAGACTGTATTTTGATCTTGTTCTCAAGAGATCGAAATCAAAGACTTTTTTTTTTTTTTGTCTTTTTGCCATTTCTTGGGCTGCTTCCGCGGCATATGGAGGTTCCCAGGCTAGGGGTCAAATCAGAGCTGTAGCCACCGGCCTACGCCAGAGCCACAGCAACGCAAGATCCCAGCCGTGTCTGCAACCTACGCCACAGCTCATGGCAACACCAGATCCTTAACCCACTGAGCAAGGGCAGGGACCGAACCCGCAACCTCATGGTTCCTAGTCGGATTCGTTAACCACTGAGCCATGAGGGGAACTCCAAAGACTTTTTTTTTAAGGGCCACACCCTTATGGAAATTCCCAGGCTAAGGGTGGAATCAGAGCTACAGCTGCTGGCCTATGCCACAGCCATAGCAACGCCAGATAGGAGCCATGTCTGCAACCTATACCAAAGCTCATGGCAACGCCAGATACTTAACCTACTGTGTGAGGCCAGGGATCAAACCTGCATCCTCATGGATACCAGCTGGGTTTGTTACTGCCGAGCCACAATGGGCATTCCAAAATTAAAGACATTATTGATAAAGAATTTCAGATAGTGTTCATTGCCTGTATTCACTTAACAGAAGATTTATCAGTGTTCATATACACTTGTTCACTCACCAATGTTTCATAATTAGATAGTGCCAGATTGGTCTAGAACTAAAGCCTCATGCTTTAAGTCTCAGTTCTTTCTTTATATTGTCTGCATTAGAAAGATATACACTCTTTACCATAACTTACCTTCATAATTAAAAGTACTGCCTCTCATTATCAGGGATACATTAATGTAAGTAAAATATTACTTAAACATCCATGTTATGTACATTTTACTTCACATAAAAGTTTATTTTTAATGTAAGTAATATAAAGTCTCTATCAGAATTCTTTGAAATTTAGTAAAATATGTAACCTGATGAGGAAACATTTAACATACACAAAAATCTATTAAAGAGAATTTAATAACATTCCAAGTCTGTGTTGTAAAATTAAAGCCACTTCATTTTTCCCTTTTTTTAAAGAACTTTCTTAGCTCAATATAGGTTATTTGATTTTATTTTACATTCCATTGAGATCTTAAGAAAATAAATTTTCCTATTCTTTAGTTGATGCTGAAATGGCAGGAGAGAATTAAGACTGATAACACAATACATCAGAGGCTCAAGAAATTACCCGAGATGTCTCTGCACAACCATGTGACAAATGCCACTAACCTCCCTTGCCTCCTTTGAAATGTTCCTTTGTTTGATATAAATGATACAGTAGTCATATCTAAGGACAGACTATGACCAGAGGTCAACCACATTAATGTAGCAGACACTGTATTCCTAGGATATATAATTTGCCTTCTCTAAAAATAAATTGCCATATTCTGGCAACTTTAATTTGTCAGATTTCAGGGTCAGATAACTTTTTTAAAGTAGATAGGAACAATTTATTCAGAGGAAGCTGGTATACTGGACTTTCAGGTAGAGTGACCCAGTCATAGCTTAAAAAATTTTAAAGTTATATTCAGATAAAAAACACACAACCCACGTAAAGTACAGGAAAGGCATTTTAGATACTGAATGCTAGAGCAATTTTTCTTCCAGAGAATATATTATACTTTCTCTCAAGTATAAGCATACCTAAATATGATTCAAATACATAAAATAACTTCAGAGAAATTTTATAAGATAATTTTTTAATCCCTTACCAGGACAACACTTCCAGGAACCTTGATGAATTTCCAGATCATATAGGATCCATGATCACTCTCTTTAGTAAAAGTGCATTGGATAATTTGAAGCTGAGTAAATTTACAAATTAAATAGGCTATATTTATTAAGTATATTTAAGCCAATATTGCCCAGAATTTAGGGGAAGAACCAAGCACAAAGAACCCACAGCTTTTATTTTGTGCTATTTTTTCAGCCATATTATATTTCAGCCAATATTATATATTTATATTTACATATATATATTTACAAATATATATATTTATGTCAACCATAATATTCCTGGAATTGTGCCAATGCCACAAGCATTTATATAGAGCTGTGTCCTTGGTATTTATATACTTACCTGTGAAAAGATCTTTGAGAAATCCTAGCTATAAGGAAATACCCCTTTTATCTTTTGAATCTAAACAGATTATTGGAAGCTTCATAGTTGAAGCATACCTAGATACAGGTTTATCAGAGAAGTCATTCTCAGGTCTGCCAAATGTGTTAGCATAGCATTTTACTCAAGAGGTATTTTTTTAAATCACTCAGTGTAACTTTAACCATTTCAACAGAAAAGTACAAAAATAAAGCCAATAAGTTTGATTCAAGTTTGATTCATTTAAAGCAGAATGCATTTAATGAAGCAGGGTGATTATAAATGAGCTCTATTATCTACTTTGTCAAGCGGATGAAAAATAATACAACTTTTACCCCAAATGCACCAAACAACAGTTGCAATAAAACAGCTTTGAAATATATGAGGTTTCTGACAACAGTGTTAGTCACATCATATACAGTGACCTTTCTAGTGGCAGGGACATTGAGTAAGCTGTTACAAAGAGCTGGCATTTTTGGAAAGTAATAAACCTCTTTCATGTCAGTCACCTGCTTAACAGGACTACCATCTCTTTACGGATGAATTTCCAGAGATATAAAAATCCACCCAGTGCTTTATTGATTTTGCCACTATTCAGAAGACATGGTGGCTTATCTCCAAGAGTTTATAATGATATCATTAACTGCCCTTAGACATTTAATTTTCTATAGGAAGACAATGGAAGGAAGTGATGATTGACTAAGTTATGCTCTTTA
This sequence comes from Phacochoerus africanus, assembly GCF_016906955.1. Taxonomy (NCBI): domain Eukaryota; kingdom Metazoa; phylum Chordata; class Mammalia; order Artiodactyla; family Suidae; genus Phacochoerus; species Phacochoerus africanus. The sequence continues at coordinate 27,275,920 of NC_062553.1, forward strand.
GGCATATGCACCAATGGAACATGGCTATTATGCAGAGCAAGAGCTTCATATTAATAAAACTCCATTCTCAGGGGGCTCCAAAAGTTTAGAGGCGAATATGTTTAAATTAGGCTCTCTCAGTTCAATGTCAGTGTCTAATCCTGTTTTTGATTGAAAGGTATATGGCTTTCAGCATTTATCTTTATTCTGATTTATCTTAAAATGCTCAAATTCTTGAATGAAATGGATTAATGGTGGACAATTGTGCTGTTCGTTCCTCCTCTGGCTTATCTGACCAACTATCCATGGTTTTCATTAAAACTTTCCTAAGTTGGAAATTAGGTTATTTTATCTGACTGTATTATCTAGCATACTTCAATACTATTTGCCCTTCAGTAGTAAAATGTGCTATTTGTTAATTCATGTCCTTCTTTTGTACCAGTGGTTTAGCACAGTATGGAATTAATGAAACCTCAATGTGATATATCCTTTCTCTCACCGGAATAAGTTGCTCTAGCACATACCACTGTATGAGAAATTGTAAAGGGATTAATTTTTAAAAATCTTTACAGTCACACTTTGAAACCCAATGATTAGGCATGCATGCACATGTATTGGTAGATAATTGTAGCTCAAAGTAAAACTTGAAAGAAAAATACATTGTATGCCCAAAAAATGATCGCCAAATTAGAACAGGATTTTTAATATATTGTAAATTTGTCACTATGTGTAGCACTCAAGCTTTGTTAATTTTTCCCAATACTATTAAATAAATAACAATATATATTTTAGATGAGGTCCAAGGATAATTAAAATGTAAAATTTATACCTTTTTTCATGATAAAAACAATCCACATATCTTCATACACATTATCATAATTTTTCATGTTATTTTAACTATTCATGTTTCATGTTACTTTGAACTATTGTCAATTTAACAAAAAGTCTTAAGGCTTGAAGAGACCTTAAGGATTATTCAAGGGGCTAATAAGTGTATTTCCTAGATGAGGACTTTGTGGTTTATAGAGGGTGCACACCCTGGCTATAATAAAACAAAAGCAGCATGTGCAAAACAAAGGCGAGAACCCAGACCTTCAAACATCCTAGTATTTCTTTTCCTCAGCATTACAGCCTTTTCTGTGAAATGACATGGAAGAGATCTCATGTGTTATTCTTTAGTCACTATGTTAAAGATGGAATACTTTGTCTCCACCCCCCCATATTCTTATGTTGAAACCGAATACCCAATGCGATGGTATCTAGAGATGGGGCCTTTGAAATGATTAGGTCATGGGGCCCTATGTCTAAATACTATCACATTGAATGAGAGCAAGAGATTCCAAAGAAAAGAGATTCTTACCAGAGAGCTCTCTTACCCCTTTTACCATATAAGGACACACACAAAAAAACTCTGTATGAACCAAGAAGTGAGCTTTCACCAGACATATCTGTCAGCATTTGATCTTGGACTTCCAAAGATCAGAAATGTATTTATTCAGAAATAAAAGAAATGAATTTATTTTGTTTATAAGCTACCTAGTCTATAGTATCTTTGTTATAGCAGCTGAAACAGACTAGGACATACTATGATAACATATCGATTTTCATAGTTATTTTGTTCTGTCTCATAAGTCTAATATTTGGTAAATTACTGTGTACAAATACAAACCTGAAATTATTCTTCCTGTTCCTCTCATTGTAAGTGTGTTGACTGTCAGTTTGCATTCAGTAAGTTAAAGGTATAATTTGTGTATTGAGTAGTAATATTATTCCAACTTAATTTTGAGTCACAAAAACTTAACAGGAGATATAAGAAAATATATTGTGTTACTATTGAAAAATGTGTTCTTTTAGATTTTAAAATAGTAAAGATCTTTTAAAAATGTATCTAATTCTAAAGAAATTTCAGAACATTAAAAGAATAAAATGCTTAAGAGGAAAAAAAGAATTATAGAGCACTCCTGCTGCAGTATTTTATTACATATTTTGAAAAAACCAGAAGCAGAGCCAGGATAAACTTTGAAGACTCAGAAAGTTTAGATTTTTCAGGAGAACATAGATCCTGTATCTTCCAGTTCCTTCATTTCAATGCTAAAAGTAAGGAAGTCATCCTGAATTTAAATTGATAAGGGCCATGATGCTAGACCCTGACCTACAAGCCAGTCTTCCAGTGGTCAACAAAATCAATAAAACTTCTTAAAGTGTTCAAATATATTGGACTTGGTCCAACATTGGTATGCTTATTTTGAATTTGGCTTTGATAAATTGATTATTAAGTTTAAAAGACCCTTATTACTTAAGTGGTACAAAAAAATCAGCAATGATTAGTTTTTTAAAAGAAGAAAGGAAAATTGCTCTTTGTTTTTACATCTGAAATATATGGCAAATAGGACCTCAGTAAATCTGCTATTTTAATAACTTTCTACTCTGATGTTTCTCCACTTTCAATAGCACTTTGCTACCTCATCTGTAAAATGAATTTCATGGGATTTACAAGAGATCACAACGTAGTACAAAGTAGTGAAACAATTGAACTAAAACAACTAAACTGAATCAGCTAAGCAAATACTAAGAAAATAGATACAAATAAGAGGCACTCCACAAGGAGGTGATATAAAAGAATCAATTGAAGCCCACTGGGTAGCCTATACAAAAAATTAAACAACCACCAATAATTTTAAGTTTGGCTTCATTTGCTTCTGAAAAATTATTTCAAGTTTATTCTTCTTTTTCTAAATTAAATGTTCTTGATCCACCATTGCAACCGATTCAATTAATAGACTTAAAACCAGATAGGCAAGAGCTACATGTGAAAGATGCTATGTAGGAAAAAGAAATTTGATTGAATGGTTCATGGAAAAGCAATAATAGTTGAAAGGCTTTTATGCAATGATGACATTTGTTGGACTTAAAATTATCCTAACAGAAATCTGTTTCTTATAAGGATCTCCTCAGAATCATGTTCTTGGTATATAAATCCTCAAGAGAAATGTCTAATAACACAATTTTTAAAAGAATAGAACAAAACACAACCCAACACAGTAATGCCTATTTACAATGCAACCACTATGGCCAAAAGAGAGTGAGCTAGTTTTCCAATCTAAAACAGTACCATAGAAGGAAAGAAATATGAGGGTGTGTGTTATAACAAACTTTGCATTGTAAAGATTGAAATTTAAGCAATTCTAAACATACTTATGAATTTTATCTGATATGATTCAAATCATTTACACACCAATGGATATTCAGAGGTCAATACTGGCAGTGCACAGGCTTGGAACACATGAACAGACATGAAAAAATAAGGAACAATATACCAACACCAACCCAAATAGTCCCCATTAATCTCTGTCTAGAGGAGAAAAAAAGAGACTGATAATACTAAAAAAAAAAAAAATGGAGTTTTAATGACTGAATATATAGTGATTTGATTAAATACGGGCTTACATCTGTATGAATGTACAAATGACTATTGAATTATGTTAATTCAGAGGTCCTTTATTTTAGTATACTTTTCCATGATGTAAAAATTTGTAATAACCCAAATATTTAATTTTGCACTTATGTGAGTGTATAGATATTTGTTTATATGATTTATGTTTACCTCTCCTACAAAAATTATCATCTTAAGGGAAGAAACTCTCCTATTCAAATTGTTTCAGTACTTAGTAATATTGTATATGTTTGACATATACAATATTATTAAGTGGATGTGACATATTAGTGGAATCCATTATATAAGTTTGTATAGCATACTTATGTCCATCCTATATAAATCATTACTTAATATGGAATTTGTTCTCTTTACGTAATCAGTTTGTTCACAAATAAAAAGACATAAGTAATCTCTTCCAGGTGTTGCCTACATATTATATATCCATTTTAAACACTACAGTTACTTATTTAATCAGGGCATCCTCTGCACTAATAAGCATTGTTGCTTATTTATCATAGTTTAATCTTGACACCTGTTTTGACAAATCTAGAAAATCAATTCTAAATATCCCTTCTTTGGGAAAAATATCCTTTCATGTGCTACATTAAGTATTGATACATACACTTCCAAAATCTTGACACTTTAACAATGCTTTAAATAGAACTTCAGCATGGCAAACTTCCTATCAAAAACAAATACAACTATTTTTTAAAAACAATTAAAATTAGTACTCAAAAATATAGTCCTAAATATTTATTTCACAGAATTTTTAAAAAATTAAATTTGAAGGAAGTATTTAGAAAATTATTTCCATCCAAATCTGAACATGCGTTTATTATTTTTTTCATTATAGTTGGTTTACATTTTTCTGTCAGTTTCTACTGTACAGCAAAGTGACCCAGTCATACAGATATATATCTATATATAGATATAGATATAGATATATACACACACACACACATTCTTTTTCCCACATTATCCTCCAAAATGTTCCATCATAAGTGACTAGATATAGTTCTTTGTGCTATATAGCAGGATCATTGCTTATCTAAATATGAACATACGTTTTAATAATGCCCTAATTAGATACAGTTGTCAATGTTGTGATTAAACTGTTCCTTCAGATTTTTCTGCTACATCTCAAATTTTCATCACACACTGAGTTAAAAGCTCAATCTTAGTCATCTTTATTTCTAATTTCAACAGTTCTGTAAAATAATTTACTTTTGTATCAATATAGTTATTAAATCAGGGTCAGACCAAAGACTGATCTGGCCCCAGGAAACACTAGAATGTTCTAGATACAAAGCCATATAATTCATACTGTGAATCTCAGGTTCTTGAATTTTTAATTTATAAGAAAAAAATCCAGGCTCAGGTATTAGTTTCAACATTATTTAATATATTTATATATCACATTGTTGTTAGCTATTAATTGGGGATCTATATAATTTGATATAAAATATTACTCTATTAAGTTTCAAGTAATGAATGATTAAAGATAGATTTTTGATAATCATTGCTAATAGTCTGCCTTTCTTAAAATAATTTACCCTCCTTGAAAAACTGTTGACATCAAAAGCATGTGTTAACCATGATACACTGCACGATATCTTTACATTTATCTGTGTCTGAGAGTTAATAAAATGAAACTCTAGAGAAATAATAATATTGCTTTCATTAAACACAGAGACTTCCAGCCATTTCCACTGAAACCAATAATCTGTCATACTGCAAATAAGAGGAGTACAATTAGCAGCAAAGGCATCCTGTAGTCTGTGAGTAGAGTGTGCTTTACCAAGAAAAAAAAGGGGAAGTAGATCTTCTCCTAGACAAGCACTCCACATTCATTCCTATAGGCCATGCCCTTTGCAAAAACCACTTCTGACCTTTCCCACTCTTAATTCTGCCTTTCCATTTCTGGAACCTACTTTACTCAGGGTATAGATCATATATAAATTATAAATACCCTAATGCATTCAGCCATTCACTAGTGCCTTTTTTTTTTTTTTAATCATTTTTTTGTCAGAGCCTGGGTCTCTAGGAAAACTTAATTGCTTGACAGTTAAAGCTTACCTATTAAAATGTTACTTCTTAAATTTAAGCATTTTTAAGGGAAATCTTTTAAAATGATTTGTCTTCCCTGGCTTCTTAAACAGAGTGTGTACAACTTTAGTCTTTCCTGACTCTTCCAACTGTTATGCTAGAAAATTCCTGCAGATTTAACAAAGCTCTTGTGAGATATGTGGTTAGCAGGGACATACTGTGAATCTCGGGTTCTTGAAAAATACCCTAATGATGGCTTATTTATCTGCCTTTCTTGCTTCCAACTCACAAAGGCGAATTTGACATCTTGGGCACAGAACATAGACATTCTGCTCGATCCATTATTAAATCAAATGTCATATCGGTGTCTTACCCTCTAGAAAATATTTTTCACTATTTCTATTTTAAAACTGGAGATCTGCCTTTCAAATATCATGGTTTTTTTCATGAAGAACTTAATGAAGTACAAACACCACTTCTACTTACTTTAACTAGAGTTAGTTAATTAATTTTCATGATCAAAAGAGGTCATATTTTGATATGATGATGCCTAGAATCCAACTCAGTTACTGCGGAGTATAAGAAGCCAAAGTTTCATTACATAACTGATAAAGAAGCAGGCAGAAACAGTCCTGACAGTATGTCTTTTGATAGCAAAAATAGCAAGTGGACTAAAACCACGGTGTTTGTAATCAGACCAAAGGCTTATATTGATCTCAGAAATGTAATTTATAATATCTAGACTGCTGAATTTCTGTTGGAAACTCTATATAGTTTAATACCATTTGAGTGCAAAATATTCTGAACAGGACTTGAAACTTAGGAGATAAGTTAAAAAGCTGCTTTCATGTTTTTTTCTTTTTGGTGTTACTTAAAGGAAATCATAAACTCCTTTGCTTTTCTCAATATATCAGTGTGTGGAAGATAGAGGTATATATGGACCAGGTAAGCTATCTGGCCAAGAGCTTATATTGTGGGAAAACTTTAATTAGAAATTAAATAATTTTAGTGCTATAATGGTCATCAGACTTCTATTTTTTCTTGAGTCACTTTGGATAATTTGTTTCTTCCAAGGAAGCTGTCAATTTGTAATCAAGAGGCTAATGTCATTTTATATCTAATAGCTTATAAAACTCAACCCTCCCTCTTTGCTTGCTGCCCCAAGTCTATGCAAGTAGATGCTCCCTCCTTTAACCAGAAGATCAAAACATACAGATTTCTGCCTAGCACAGAAACCCTCAGCCCAGCCTTATGACTTGCCCATAATAAAAACCCCAAGCCATTCTCCCTTCCCTGCTCTCTCTAATCATTTTTTGGACTTGTTTGGGAACTTTCTGCTTTACCCAGAAAGTTTCATCATGCAATAAATATATCCTTTTTATACTCTCTTAGTGTGTGTTTAGAAGAATCATCGGTCTCAATCGTTTTTTCAATGATGTTTATTTTTTCCATTATAGTTGGTCTAGAGGGTTCTATCAATTTTCTACTGTATAGCAAAGTCACCCAGTCATACATACATGTATACATTCTTTTTCTCACATTATCCTCCATTATGCTTCATCATAAGTGACTAGACATAGTTCCCAGTGCTATACAGCAGGATCTCATTGCTTATCCATTCCAAAGACAATAGTTTGCATCTAACAACCCCAAATTTCCAGGCCATCCCACTCCTTCTGCCTCACCCTTGGCAACCACAAGTCTATTCTCCAAGTCCATGAGTTTCTTTTCTGTGGAAGTGTTTATTTGTGCCGTATAGTAGATTCCAGATATAAGTGACATCGTATGGTATTTGTCTTTCTCTTTCTGACTTACTTCACTTATATGAGTCTCTAGTTCTATCCATGTTGTTGCAAATGACATTATTTTGTTCTTTTTTATGGCTGAGTAGTCTTCCATTGTGTATATACCACATCTTCTTAATCCATTTATCTGTCAATGGACATTTAGGTTTTTTCCATGTCTTGGCTATTGTGGATAGTGCTACAGTAATCATACGGGTGCGTATGTCTTTTTCAAGGAAAGTTTTGTCCAGATATATGCCCAAGAGTGGGATTGCTGGGTCGTGTAATAGTTCTATATTAGTTTTCTGAGGTACCTCCATACTGTTTTCCATAGTGGTTGTACCAATTTACATCTTCATCAACAGTGAGGGGGGGGTTCCCTTTTTCCACACCCTCTCCAGCATTTGTCATTTTTGTACTTATTAATGATGGCCATTCTAACTGGTGTGAGGAGGTATCTCATGGTAGTTTTGATTTTCATTTCTCTAATAATCGGTGATGTTGAGCATTTTTTCATGTGCATGTTGCCCATCTGTATATCTTCTTTGGAGAAATGTCTCTTTGGGTCTTTTGCCCATTTTTCAGTTAGGTTGTTGGGTTTTTTTGCTGTTGAGTTGTATAAGTTGTTTATATATTTTAGAGATTATGCCCTTGTCAGTTGCATCCTTTGAAACTATATTCTCCCATTCTGTAGATGTCTTTTTTTTTTTTTTAAGTGCAAAAGCTTGTCGGTTTGATTAGGTCACATTGGTTTATTTTTGCTTTTAGGGAGACTGGCATCAATCTCTGTCTTTGAACCAAATTTGGATGGTGGTTCGTCTCATTTATGCTGATAATCTACAATAATATTTCACCTAAATTTTATTATTGATATTTCCTTATTATTCTTATATGTACCTATGATGTTATGATATTCAGTCTCTAATTTCTCATACTGGTAAATTGCATTCTCTCTCTCAATCTCAATTTCTTTTCCTCTTTTTAAATACTTGATCAGTCTATTTATATGTTTATCAATTATATATTTTTCATAGAAACAGCTTTAGATGTTTTTGACATTATCTACTATTTCTGTTTCATTGGTTTCCATTATTATCTACATAATTTCTCTTTTTTTCCTTATTTAAGGATTAGTCTACTTTTTTTGACTTATCATGATAGACATTTATACCATGGATTTAATAATTTCATCTTTCTAATTTGAAGGCATTTGAATAAGAATAATTTGTGGTATTTGAAGCTCCTAAAATTTCCCCTAAAAACTACTTTAACTGCATCCCATAATTTGAACAGGCTACGTGTTCATTTTCATTCCATTTCAAAATATTTTCTGATTTCCCTGTGATTTTGCAATTTAAAGTTACTATTGCAGGAGTTCCCTTCATGGTGCAGTGGAAAAGAATCCAACTAGAATCCGTGAGGATGAGGGTTCAGTCCCTGGCCTCACTTAGTGGGTCAGGGATCCGGCATTGCCATTAACTGTGGTGTAGGTCACAGACGTGGCTCAGATCCCACCATTGATATGGCTGTGGTGTAGGCCAGCAGCTATAGCTCCAATTTGACCCCTAGCCTGGGAACTTCCATATGCTTCAGGTGCAGCCCTAAAAAGCACAATAAATATATAAATAAAATTACTCTTGCAGCGGTGGTAGTATTTTATTTTCAAATGTTTGGAGTTTTTCTAGAGATTTTGTAATTAAATAATATTTTGAACAGGGACATACTTTGTATTTTTTTAATGTTTAAAATTTATTGATATATATGTTTTTTTACTCATCTGTGGTATAATGTATTGAATGCTATTAATATCTGTTAATATTAGTTTTTTGAATGATGTGATCCTTAAATTATTTTAATATTTTTTCAGTTGTTTAACACTTATTTACATATATTCAACAAGTCTAATCATCATTTAGTTGTATGGATCTCTACTTCCACCTGGTATTATTTTCCTTTTACCTGCGAACCCTTTTTAACAAAATGTTGTATTTTTATCTAAGATCATATTTTAACATATATTAAATTGCAGAAGTGTTGGTGACAAATCAAATTCTCTGCATTTATTTTTTGAAAGTATTTCTTTGTCTTAGTTTTAAAGGATATTCTCACTGTACATAATCTATGTTGATGAATGTTTTTGTTTTCTTTCATTACTATAATGAAGTTGTTGTATTATCTTCTGGTTTGCATAGTCTGGAGTTATATACATACATACAAAACTCTGTACAAAAAAGGTCTGTTTTTTACTTCCTTAAAGGCTTTCTTAGAGTTCCCACTATGGTGCAGTGGGTTAAGATTCTGACTGTAGTGGCTCAGGTCACTCTGTAGGCATGGGTTTGATCCTTGGTCCAGCATAGTAGGTTAAAGGATCTAGCAATGCTGCAGGTGTGACCTAAGTCATAGCTGCAGTTTGGATTCAGTCCCTGGCTCAGGGACTTCCATATTCTATGGCTGCAGCCATTAAAAAAAAAAAAAAAAAAAAAAAGCTTTATCTTCACTACTTGTTTTAAACAATTTTTTTTTTTTGTCCTTTTGCCATTTCTTGTGCCACTCCTGCGGCATATGGAGGTTCCCAGGCTAGGGTCGAATTGGATCTGTAGCTGCCAGCCTACGCCAGAGCCACAGCAATGCAAGATCCCAGCCGCGTCTGCAACCTACGCCACAGCTCAGGGCAACACGGAATCCTTAACCCACTGAACAACAGCAGGGATAGTACCCGAAACCTGATGGTTCCTAGTAAGATTCGTTAACCACTGAGCCACGACAGGAACTCCAGTTTTAAACAATTTTATTGTGATACATTTTGGCGCAGAATTTTAAAATTTCTTTTTGGAGTGAATGCCTTGATATCTATGTATTTGTGGACATATTTTTCAGTAAGTTTTGGAAAGTATCACTCAGTTTTTTTATAAGTACCTTCGCTTACATGTTGGTTCACTCAATATCAACCCACAGGTCACTGATGCTCTTTTTTAAAAAGTTCTTTTTTCAGTCATTTTTCCCTCACTGCATCGATCTGAATAGATTTTGCTGTTGTTTTTAAATTCCCTTGTAGTTTCTTTATGCACTGTTAGTCATATGCAGTGGGATTTTCAATTCAGATATCAGATTATTCTCCTCTGGTAGTTCTAATTGAGTCATGTTTTATATTTTCCATTAAAAAATGTTTCCTCATTATGTTCCCCTTTTCCTTTAAATACTTGTTAATCATTTTTAACAGCTGTTTTAACATCTGCACCTGCTAATTTCCTATTCCTAGTTTTCTATGGACTGAATTTTATCTTGATTATTCTCCTTTTTGTTGTGTCTACTGATGTTTGATTACATGCTTGAGTCTGTAGTTTTGCTTTTCTGGATGTCTAGACTTTGTTTTTGTCCTTCAAATAATTTAATCACTTCAAGTACAAGACAAAATTTATTAAAGTGGTTGAAAAGTACCCTTTACTCCAGTGTAATTTATCCTTAATACTAAGTCATGATACCTCCAGAGTCTCCATCGAATACACCTTGGAATACCTTGGACCCTGCACCCTGGCCAGAACATCTTACTGCCTTGTATGGGCACTAAGAGCTGTTCAGCTTACAGTTTTCTTTTTCTTTTTCTTTCTTTTTTTTTTTTTTTTTGTCTTTTTGCCTTTTGAGGGCCACTCCTATGGCATATGGAGGTTCCCAGGCTAGGGGTCCAATAGGAGCTGTAGCCACCGGCCTACGCCAGAGCCACAGCAACATGGGATCCAAACCACGTCTGTGACCTACACCACAGCTCACGGCAACACGGGATCCTTAACCCACTGAGCAAGGCCAGGGATTGAACCCGAAACCTCATGGTTCCTCGTTGGATTCGTTAACCACTGAGCCACGATGGCAACTCCAGCTTACAGTTTTCTGATGGTTTGTGTCTTGTCTTGTGGAATTTCACTTTACTTATTTAAGGCCATTACTCAGTAATGACTCATGACAACTCACAAGCAGGTTTTTAATGCTATTTTCTGCATAACTTTCTTTTCTCTGCTTTCTAATATACTATATCAGTTTCCCCTAACTCTTAAATTAATTGAAAATGTCAGGCTCCTTATGGCCCCACCATACAGTTGAGGACTAGAATTTGTCTCTAGGAAGAAAAACTGGAAACTTGCAGACATTTTCAAGCATACCTCCTCTGCTCTTTTTCTCTAAGAAATCACATTTCTACAATACTTAGTATCCAATATATGAAAGCAGTTATTCTATATATGTTGTCTAGTTTACCATTTGTTTATTAAAAAGGTTATCTGTGATTGTTCTCCCACCAAGATATTTATGAGAGAATTTTCAACTATATTTTATGTTTTCTTTTTGTTGTTATCGTCTTTTTTTTTATGTCCCCGGCATATGGAAGTTTCCAGGCTAGGGGTCATATTAAAGCTGTAGCTCCCAGCCTACACCACAGCAACACAGGATCTGAGCCCCATCCGCAACCTACATGACAGCTCACAGCAACACTGGATCCTTAACCCACTGAGCAAGGCCAGGGATCAAACCAGAATCCTCGTGGATCCTAGTCAGATTCCTTTTCACTGAGCCACAACGGAAACTCCTCAACTATATTTTAGATTATGTAATGTAATGTGTATTACATTATATATATAGATAAAGTATGGAAATTTTAAAGACCCAAATAATTAAAGGTAATATTAACTACAGTGTTAATTATAATAGAAATGGAAGTTCCTATAAGAATGAAGTAGTAATAATATATACATTCTAAAAATGACAGTTTATATTTGTTGCAAATAATGTTTTTCTATTCAACTAGTTGAAGGAAAGAAAATGTTTGTGAAAGTAGTCTAATGCTACAGCATGATGTTCAGTTCTGTCCATTATACCTGGTACATTATTATCTTCAAGTGTATAAGAAAAGACTTGATTTAAAAGGATTTTTAAATTTTTTTTTTCCATTATAGCTGGTTTACAGTGTTCTGTCAATTTTCTACTGTACAGCAAGGTGACCCAGTCACACATACACATATGCATTCCTTTTTATCACTTATCATGCTCAATCATAAGTGACTAGATTTAGTTCCCAGTGCTATACAGCAGGACCTCATTGCTTATCCATTCCAAAGGCAATAGTTTGCATCTATTAACCCCAAATATTAATTGGTTCAGTTGGCAAGTTTCATCTGAAGATAAACAACAATTTCTTAACAATTAAATCTGCCACAAAATTGAATCAGTGACTTACATAAACCTTAAGTTTCCTATCACCAAATATATTCAAATAGACTAGAAGTTTTTTCTTAGTGTTGTGAATGGGAGAAGAGAGCATCCAGTGGAGAACTAGACCAGGCAACACTTCTTATCCTACCTTAAGTGTTGCATTTATGATTCTATCGGTGTTCATATCCCACCATGATTTTCAATACATTTGGAGGGAAAAATGTGAAAAATTATCTGGGAAACTATAATATGAAAGTATATCTATGATAGCATGTTTTTGTACTAGTAAGATATATTACCAGAGAAAGTCTTTTTTTCACGTTTATATGAAATCCATAAGGAGAGTGAAAATGCCTGTATTAATTTGCAAAGCTAATACCTGGTTTCTGAGTAATAATTCTCAGGAAGATATTTGATACCTAAGCAAATGTCTTGTTTAAAATCTGTATTTCTTGGGATTTCCCATTGTGACTCAGCAGGTTACAAACCCAACTAGTATCCATGAGGATGCGGGTTTGATAGCTGAAACTGTTCAGTGGGTTAAGGATCTGGCATTGCCATGAGTGGTGGTGTAGGTCACAGATGCGGCTTGGATCCCACATTGCTGTGGCTATGGCTTAGGCCAGAAGATGCAGCTCTGATTCGACCCCTAGCCTAGGAACTTCCATATGCCCCAGGTACGGCCATTGAAAAAAAAAAAAAAAGACAAATTAATTAATTAATTAAAATTTGTATTTCTTCCTAAATTTCACCATGGTTACTCAGCTAGAGGTTGAAGAGCAGTAAAGTCATCATTCTTGCTAAGGTAAACTTCCTGATTTGACTCAAGCAGAAAAGGTCATTGCAAACTTAGTTGGATATTCTGCTAATGTTGGGAGTCTATAAATATTCATTAAACAATAAGTTAATCTTAGGAAGTAATTTATTGTTGTTTTTATATTACTAATTGAATGCTAATGAAAATTTTGTTTGCTCTTTAAAAAATGCTTAATTATTTTATGTAAGAATGTGCTCAGAAAAGTATATATCGTATAAATTTAATCATTTAAATAGCTTCCAGTTGAAACTAAATATATTGTAGTATATTTATAGTAAGCTCTACTATTTAAAAAAATGTCAATTTTAAGTCTGCGTGGGGAAAAAATCTTTTCTATTAAATAATAATCTAAACTTTTGGATGTTCCTAGTAGTCGTCTATACCAAGTCAGGTGCTATAGAGAAATAACTTTTGAGTCATTGGATTTATTGTTTCTATAGTAAATCTATGTCATTGTAGTAAGGTTTAATGACCATACTCTATCCATAAGGGTAAAACTCTACAACTACAGATAGAAGATAGCCTACTGATGGCTTTTGTTTTCCTAAAATACACCATTATTCCTGATGGTAATCATCTGGGGAAAAAAATGTTATGTATTTTAGAGCAAACAAGGAGCTCTAAAAAGTGAGAGGGTAGCCACTAGTCAAACTGGAAAATGGAAACAATATCCTTGCACTTCTTGACTTTGACCGTGAAAATTCTCAAATGTTTTGGAGTCCGTTCCTCGATTGTAGGTCTAAAAATGAAGCATACATTTTAAAGAAGGCTGAAATAAGACAAGGTACAGACAAAATTGAATTTGACCTTAGACTTGGGTATAAATATAACAGGAGTCTAAATATACTAAGATATAAACTGGAAGCTCCAATCAAAACCCAACTATTATTGTACTTAAACTTATACACTTCAAGTATATTTCTTCTTTCAATATTTATTTTTAATTATAATTTTTCTCCTTCAACATTTAATGAACTATTCTGAAAAGTTCTAGCTTTTGAAGCCAATAATATTTAACTTTTTAAAAATCATTTGTTTATACGTATTTTTTTTTCTACTGTGCAACATGGTGACCCAGTTCTACATACATGTATACATTCTTTTTTTTCACATTACATGTTCCATCGAAAGTGACTAGACAGAGTTCCCAGTGCTACACAGCAGGATCCCATTGCTAATCCATCCTGAAGGCAACATTCTGCATCTATTTATCCCAAGCTCCCAGTCCCTCCCACTCCCACCCCTTCCCCCTTGGCAACCACAAGTCTATTCTCCAAGTCCATGATTTTCTTTTCTATTGAAAGTTTGCTTTGTGCCATATATTATATTCCAGATATAAGTGATGTCATATGGTATTTGTCTTTCTCTTTCTGACTTACTTCAGTCAGGATGAGAATCTCTAGTTCCATACATGTTGCTGCAAATGGCATTATTTTGTTCTTTTTTATGGCTGAGTAGTATTCCACTTTGTATATATACCACCTCTTCCTAATCCAATCATCTATCAGTGGACATTTGGGTTGATTCCATGTCTTGGCTATTGTGAATAGTGCTACAACGAACATGTGGGTGCATGTGTTTTTTTTAAGAGGAGGAGAGTTTTGTCTTGATATATGCCCAAGAGTGGGATTTCTGGGTCATATGGTGGTTCTATGTATAGTTTGATAAGGTATCTCCATACTGTTCTCCATAGTGGTTGTACCAGCTTATATTCCCACCAACAGTAAGGAGGGTTCCCTTTTCTCCACACCCCCTCTAGCATTTGTTATTTGTGAATTTATCCAAGGAAAATACACAGATGACCAGCAAGCACTTGAAACAATACTCAACATCACTGATTATTAGAGAAATGCAAATCAAAACTACCATGAGATACCACCTCACACCAGTCAGAATAGTTAACTTTTATTGAGATAGTTTAGGATACATCAGGCAAAAAAAAAAAAAAAAAATGCTATATACATTACCTAATTTTAATCTCATACCCAATTTACAAAATAGGAATTATCCTTTTTCACAGATGGAAAAACAGATAAAACCCAGCTGACACCCGTAGGAAAGTGAGGAGCCTAGTACCAGGCTAAAATCCTCTAAGTGATCTATCAGGACTAACCAGAGGCAATTACAAAGGCTTTGCCTGGCAGGCCTACTGGTGGAAGCCGCCCTCCTCACACCAGCTTAGTATACAGCCAGCACTTTGCATTCTCTGAGGAAATTGCAGTCAAGGAAGGACTCAGTTGCTTCTCCTGAGCCAGCCAAACTCACTGCATATCTGCATTCTTACACCAGGGACCTCTTTTCACAGTCCTCCTTATTTGAGGGCTTTGACTGAGACATTTTCTCCACTTTCATTCAGTACTTTTCCATGGCTAGCCCTTCCTCCCACCTTCCATTCCTCTTGCACCAGGGTCCATAAAGTGGCAGGAACCTTTTGTTAGAGTTCTTTAGGAATGAGACAATTTCCCTATCTTTGCAGATTTTTTATTTGCTTTTAAATAACCTCTAACATAAAACTATGCAAGACCTTATTTCCTTCCCCTATTGTTAGTACACTTTAAATCTTATTAATTTCTCTGGCCTTTCAACCACCTGGGTCAAACCTTTAACTTACTACCAACATCGCCAACTTAGTTCTCTTGAGTATGCTTATGTACATAATCATCTTTAAAAATAAAATTAAAAAGAATATGAGTTTCCATGATACTATATTGAGAATGAAATTTGAATTAATGAGTATAGAAAGCAATAGTGTTAATGACAATGAGACATAGTATATATACATAATATAATATATATAGTAAATAACATAATCTATAGTATAATAGATTCATATAGTGATTAATATTGGTAAAAAAGATAATTTAATAATTGAATTATGCAGCCAATTAAAAAAGTGTGTGTTAACATATACATATGTATATATATATATATATATACACATATGGTTGCTTGCAGGGGTAGGTGTTATCTGAAGAAAAATGCACAACTTAAAAGCTGAAAATTATGTTTTATTCAGCAGATTTGCTGAAGACTTAAGTCTGGAATAAAGCCTCTAGATACGTTAACTAAAAAAATATATGCACAACCTAAAAGTTGAGAGTTAAGTTTTATTCGGGGCAAAATGAAGCCTTAAGCCCAGTAGGCAACATCTCAAGTAACCCTGAAACCTGAGAAAAATGCTCTGAGGAGGCAAGGGGGGGGTAGCTAAGATATGTAGGAATTTTGCAACAAAAGGCAGGCAGTAGGAACAGAAAATCACTGTTAATAAAGGAAAACTGGGTATCTCAAGTTATGGAATGTAGTGCTTTTCTGTGACAGTGACATCCTTTGTTTACTGATATGGCAGGTAGTATTTTTATTTCTCAGACAGCTCTGAGGGACTGCTGCTGAGAGATCAGGGAGGTGTGAGGTGTGGCTACAGTTGCTGATGGTGGTGACCACACATCCCTTGTTTACCAATAAGGCAGGTAACAGTCTTCATCCACAGTGACTAAGACAAAAGAGCTATTGTAAGAGTAACCACAGACTTTTTTGACATAACGATAAAAATATGAAAATGATGGTTTATCTAGATATAAATAAGAAACTTAATACCAGGTTTTATATAGTGCTTTTAAAACGTTTAAAATTGAAGACATTTGTCTCTATAAACTCTATTCTATTTCACTTAAAGTCAGAGCTGTAAAAAGGTCCTATTGGTAATCACCCTATATTCACAAGGTATGACAGTTAGGCTCAAGGTCAGTGTAAAGTAACTTATTCCAAACATACTGGAATGGATGAGAACTTTAAAAAAGACACTGAAATTTTTGACATTAATTGACATTTTTGACAGTGTAAGTGAAGAGGTCAGGAATTAAATCAGCCATAACATAACCTAAACGTTCTTGTCTCTAGCAATTTTCACTAAACTTTGAGGAAGTGTTATTGAGGAACAGAGTTCTTAAAAAATATTGGAAAAGAGAATCATATTGTATTGATAATTTTTTTAGCATGTATTGTTTAGAGTTAAATTATCATATTTAATTTTTTTTAGTTTTTATTCTATTTTATTTATTTTGCTTTTTAGGGCTGCACCCACGGCATCTGGAAGTTCCCAGGCTAGGCGTCGAATTGGAATTGTAGCTGCCAGCCTGCACCACAGCCAAAGCAATTCCAGATCGAAGCCATCTGTGACCTACACCACAGCTCAGAGCAACGCAGCTAGTTAACCCACTGAGCGAGGCCAGAGGTCAAACCTGCAACCTCATGGTTCCTCATCAGATTCGTTTCTGCTGCGCCATGATGGGAACTCCTTTTTATTTTTATTTTTTTCGCTTAAATTTTCATATTTTTAAATATTTACACTACTTCCTATTAATACAAAATGAAAACAAATACAAATTCATCACATCAGAATATCCCTCATAATGTGAGATTTTCCTACCAAGAAAACAAGAGTATGCTATGACAAATTTATTTAACTGCTAAGAAGCAAAGTTTCAGTTCTCAAAAAGGGAGAGTTCAGGGCTATTGTGGTCATCCAAACTCAGTTTACTATCATCTGTTTAGTAATTGAGAGATGCTCAATTTCTCTAATAAGTTGCAGGGAGTCATTGTCTGCCAATTGTCACAATCACTGCAACTTCTAGGCCAAAAAATTAGGTAACAATCCTAGAGGATTTTTCTTTTTTTTTAATGCATGTCAATACATGAAGACTTAAGAGGATTTCTTACAAAACACATTAGACAGTTTGAAACTTGTGTGGGAGATACTGTCTCAGGGAGTGTTGGAGAAGAGAGTACTCTCAGCTTTTGAAGATGCAGTGGGGAGAATGGTCCCTATAATGAAACTGGTCGCATGGGGATGCAGGAGGCCCAGAATACAGCTGTTACCCAAACTCTGCGAAGGCTATTGGAGACATATGCATTGAGGTCTGTGTATCACTTAGTAGGAGACATTAGTAAACTGGAGAACACCGAATTGAGAATCCCTAGCACTACAACATCTTGGAAATTTTCACTGCTTTTATTCTACGTAACATTTGTGGGTAAAACTGATCAAAAACCTCAGTTTTTCCTCTGGAACCCTTAATCTGCTATGTATAGAACCTCAAAACTTCTAAATCCCTACACTTAACCACATTACAGGAGAAAAACCTCACTCTCTTCTGGCTTTGCTGGCATTTTAGCTATTGCATAAAGCAGAAAGGGGTCACGGGACACGTCATGTTAAAGGGTTTGCTCTTATTTGCAAGGAGGGCAATATTAATGCAAAAGAGAAGGATGTTGAGATGTGTACTAACATAAGTTGCTATCCCTTATCTTATTTCTTCTGTAACTTAGGTCTTACATAAATTATGTTTTTTGGTAAATTCATAGGTTCAATTATTTATTGATAATGAGGAAGAGAAAAGAAGGTGGAAATTTAGTACATGAAGTTTGAAATAGATATTATGGAAAATGGGAAATAAAGTAAATGAGATATTGTAGGATTGCCAAAAATTTTTTGTTAGTCTATTGAAATTATTAGTCATTAGAATAGAACCAGTTAGCCTTGCGTATTACTCTTAGTGTTCTCTCAACTTCTCAGGTAAATTTTCCAACACAATGACACAAAGACACAGCAAAAGAATATTAAAGTATGGTTCAAATTGACTTTAGTCCAGCCCACATGCTTAACCATTCTGTACTAAAATACATACATATATAACATACATGTGTATATTCTTAGAAGCTAGAGCCCTTATAGTGAAAAGAATTGTAAAGGTATGTTAATCTTATATCAATTTTAAAAAATTCTAGACATTTGAAACTTTCATTTTCCATCATTTTTTCTCTGGTATACCTTCCTTTGCATACATTAAATACTGAAAATGTTTTTACAAAATCAATTATTTTGTAATCCTTCTTCCTTTTAAGGTTTACTTTTTTACTATTGGAATTACAGAAAATTTATAAGCGTTGCTCCAAAAATGGTGGCTGTAGAAGCCTCTTTTTAAAATGGGGCAATGAGTTGCAAAAGAAAAAAAAAAAACTGAAAAATCAATCAGCATCTCTTTCTCTTCACCTTCCCCCAAAGAGAGTTTGATTAAATACACTTTCTATAACATATTTTGATTCAGAAATCATCTGAATATCATTATGAATCATTTATTCTCTCTAATCCAAAGTTAAACTGAGACCAAATATAATTTAATTAAAAAATATTGGAATTTCCATTGTGGCTCAGTGGTTAAGGAATCCGACTAGGAACCATGAGGTTGCGGTTCCATCTCTGGCCTCACTCAGTGGGTTAAGGATCCCGAGTTGCCGTGAACTGTGGTGTAGGTTGCAGACTCAGCTCGGATCTGGTGTTGCTGTGGCTCTGGCGTAGGCCGGCAGCTATAGCTCCAATTAGACCCCTAGCCTGGGAACCTCCATATGCCACGAGAACGGCCCTAGAAAAGACCAAATAAATAAATAAATAAATACATAAACAAATAAATAATACTATGAACCGGTGAATCAAAAATCACATAAAAATCCATGTAAATGTGAATCATTTTTAAATATGAAACCTGTGCAGGAAGAGGGCAGTCAGACAAGACTTTATGCAAATTTCAGGGAATTTTGTACTAAAGGAGGGTTTGACAAAAATGGACAAATACCATATGATATCACTTATATCTGGAATCTAAAATATGGCACAAATGAACCTTTCCACAGAAAAGAAAATCACAGACTTGGAGAATAGACTTGTGGTTGCCAAGAGGGAGGAGGAGGGAGTGGGGTGGATTGGGAGCTTGGGGTTAATGGATGCAAACTATTGCCTTTGGAATGGGTTGGCAATGAGATCCTGCTGTATAGCACTGGGAACCATGTCTAGTCAGTTATGATGGAGCATGATGTGCAAAAATAGAATGTGTACATGTATGTGTAACTGGGTCACCATGCTGTACAATAGGAAAAAAAAAAAAAACTTGGGGAAATCATTTAAAAAAATTAAATTAAAAAAATTAAAAAGTAAAAAGTATACTAGTGATCATCCATCTTTATGGTAATATAGTAGAAATAATTAATTACGTTTTAGAGGGACTAAATAGAAAACAACTGGCACATTGTTTTTATTATTAATATTTTCTTTGTGAAAAATCTTTTTTAATTTGTTTTTGTCTGTGAATAGAGTAAAACTTGAAAAGGGTCACCAAAAAAAATGGAAAAAACTAAAAGCAGTTTCCAAAGCAGAAGGAAACTCAAATTAACAAAAAACAGAGCTACTACTAATTATAACTCTACAGTAAGAAATAAATTGCTTTGTCGAATTTATAATCCCACTAACCAAAACATTCACTGAGGAGCCAGAGAAACTGGCTGACACCTTTAAAGAAGATACTAATACTAATCAACACTAATACTTCATGCTTTTCTAAATCGACTTATTCAGTAATGGAAAATTATTCTGGAGTATCAATATCTGTGTAAAATGTAGAAAAAAAACTTTAAGAGGAGAAGATGGAAGGAAAACCAACAAAAATGCTAATTATTAATTATTAAGTCATTAAAATCATTATTTCCCCTGATTTGGAAATCTGAATTGTGATCACCCAGCTTTATGAAAATAAGTCATGTTAGCATATTATTGATGATTTGAACTCCCAATTATGAAAGACTCAGAAGACAGTTAATGGCTCATATCATATGAATTTGTCGAGAAAATTAAATATGATACTTAATGAAGCATAGAGGCTCTGAGTGCTATTACCTACAAACACTTGTAGAAAATAAAAAGGAGGATTAGTACGTGTTGCTCCAACCCCTCAAGTGACGTATCACAAGGTCAACTGGAAAGGATTAGGAAATATTAGAATGTTGTGAACAGATGACAACAACCTTGAATTTTAAACAGAAACAACCCTTAAAAAGAAGGAAATATAATTCTACTTAAGGAACTTTTTAAGAAAAGTGCATATTCAAAGATTATCATGAATACTTTCATGACCCATAAGAAACAAATATCATTATGACTTGAATTTTATCGCTTTATAATAATTACAGAAAGCAAAATGCATAGTATATTAGTCAAAAGATTCTCCAGAGAAATCAAATCAGTAAGGGAGATACAGATCTTCTTTGACTTATGATGGGATTATACCCTGATAAGCCCATCATAAATTGAAAATATTGTAAGTAAAAAATGCATTTAATATACCCAAACTACTGATCATTATAGCTTAACCTAACCCACCTTAAATGTGCTCAGAACATTTCCATTAGCCTACAGCTGGGCAAAATGATCGAACACAAAGCCTATTTCATGATAAAGTGTTGATTAGCTCATGTAATCTATCGGTTATTGTACTGAAAGTAAAAAACAGGACGGTTGTATGGGTACAGAATGGTTTCTAGCCCATGTTAGAAAACAAAAAACAAACCTAGAAAGGTCATGTGTCTGCTAAGAAGGAATATGGGACTAGCTGTTAGTTTTTCTATTATTATGATTTTTTCCACTTTTGTTGCTATTTGGATTCTTCAAATATATATCCCTCTAAATTCAATATATTCACTTGATTCCTCTCTGTTCCTCTTATTATCAATTTAAATTGAGGGAACAGATTTTATTTGGTATTATGGTAATGTAAAAAAGAAATATATAACTATGGGGGGGGGCTTGAATGTTTAAGTTAAAACTCTTACATTTAGTAATAATTTCAATGAGGCAAAAACCCTTACCAAAGTGGGTATAGAGGGAATATACCTCAATATAATAAAAGCCATTTATGAAAAACCCACAGAAAGTATAATACTCAATGGAGAAAAGCTGAAAGCCTTCCCACTAAAATCTGGAACAAGACAAGGATGCCCACTCTCACCACTGTTATTCAACATAGTACTGGAAGTCCTAGCCACAGCAATCAGACAAACGAAAGAAATAAAAGGCATCCAAATAGGAAGAGAAGAGGTAAAACTGTCACTGTATGCAGATGACATGATACTATATATAGAAAACCCTAAGGACTCCACCCCAAAACTACTCGAACTGATCAAATTCAGTAAAGTAGCAAGATATAAGATTAACATTCAGAAATCAGTCGCATTTCTGTTTACTAACAATGAAACTTTAGAAAAGGAATACAAAAATACAATGCCATTTAAAATTGCACCACAAAAAATCAAATACCTGGGAATACACCTGACCAAGGAGGCAAAGGACCTATATGCCAAGAACTGTAAAATATTAATCAAGGAAATTAAAGTAGATGTAAAGAAATGGGAAGACATTCCATGTTCCTCGATTGGAAAAATCAATATTGTAAAAATGACCATATTACCCAAAGCAACCTACAGATTAAATGCAATCCCTATCAAATTACCCATGACATTTTTCACAGAACTAGAACAAACAATCCAAAAATTTATATGGAACCACCAAAGACCCAGAATTACTAAAGCAATCCTGAGAAACAAAAACCAAGCAGGAGGCATAACTCTCCCAGACTTCACACAATGTTACAAAGCCACAGTCATCAAGACAGTGTGATACTGGTACCAAAACAAGCATACAGACCAATGGAACAGAATAAAGAACCCAGAAATAAACCCAGACACCTATGGTCAATTAATCTTTGACAAAGGAGGCAAGAATATAAAATGGGAAAAGTCTTTTCAGCAAGTGGTGCTGGGAAAACTGGACAGCTGAATGTAAATCAATGAAACTGGAACACACCCTCATACCATGCACAAAAATAAACTCAAAATGGCTTAAAGACTTCAATGTAAGATAAGACACCATCAAACTCCTAGAAGAGGACATAGACAAAACATATATTGGTTTCTTGAAAATCTTGGATGATAGGTTGTGATATTTAAAAATTTACATATAGCTGACTTTTTAAGTTTAGGGCTTGTCTTCCGCATATAGAAGACAAAAATATACTTTAACCCCAGACCTGCTATTCACACCCTGTCCTTTAAGGTAATGACCATTAATTATCTGGTGAATGTATTTTCTAACCTTTGTTTATGATCATAAGCACACATAACATTGGTTTTAAAAGATTACTATTACACATATTGCTCTGTACTTGGTGCTCATCATTTAATTAAATATCCTTTCAAATAAATAATATCTAACAAATGTCTATATCATTTTGTTAAATAGTGGCATGCTAAGAGTTCCTGCTGTGGTGCAGTGGTTAAGGATCCACATTGCCACAGCTGTGGTGTAAGTTGCAGTTGTAGCTTGGATTCAGTCCCTGGCCCACGAATTTCCATATGCCGTGGGTGCAGTCAAAAAAAAAAAAAATAGTGGCATGTTATTCCATATCAGCTATATATCATAATTTATTTAATCATTACTTTATGAATATTCAGGTGGTTTCCTGTTTGTTACCACTTTGTTTAATTATCAGTTAAAGTATGGTTATACTTGTGTTTTAGAAAGACTGCTGCAACCCATATCCAGAAGACAAGAATTCTCTAAACTTAAAGTCAGCTACATAGAAATTATTTACAAAGTGGACTTAAAGATTTGGAGAAATCATTTAGAAGGAAATAATACATAGACAGACTTGATGGATGGGTAAGAATTAGCTAGGACAGAAAGGCATAGGAATATTCTATGTAGGTACTTCCACATAGCAAAGGCAGGGCACATTTGTGTCAGGAATACAAACAATTCATTATTAAAATGACAGAATATGACACCTAACTAATATTCACGGGCCAGAAAGTTAAAGTCCCACAAGTGAGTTTCTTCTATGGACTACATTTTTTTTTGCTGATTCTTTTCTGTTTCATATATATATAAATAATACTATTATTTAATCTTGTGTATTTCCACTCTTTTTCTTAGTCTATAGAAGAAGGTGCATAATTTAATCCAGTTTTATTTTTCCACAGAGTCCTAGGGGTAGTTTCACTTATAAAGCAAAAAAGAAAATGAATATGTGTTAAATAATAGTCATTGAATGTGAAAGAAAAATCATTTACAGAAATTTATTAATTAAATTGTTTTTGCCAACAGTTCTATACACTTGCATTATTTTCAAGATTTTCTATCAAAACAGTCTCATTAAATTTTATATGTTAATAAGAATGTTTACCATTTAATTTTGCTTAACATTTCTTTGCATTTAGGTTTTGAAATCTTTTTTCCTTTAATTTTGAAGCAACTAGCTCACAAGAAAAAAAGTAATTTGCAGGTTTGCGTAATTGCACAGATGTTATTCTGCTACACTAAAAAGAAATGAATAGTAGGATTCTAATATTTTCCTTCAAAGAGAAAATAAAGAGACAAGAATATGCCCACATTAAGTTGTTCTTCACTTGATAATTCCTATAAATCCATTTAAAAACTGTATATAGTAGATTGAACTTAATAAGTGTGGTGTAGAAAATTGTTTCTGAGCTTCTGAGACTAGTGTAAGTCTAAGCAATTTAAAAAACCAGTTAGTACACGGGGAAAATGTAATTAAAAAGACATAATAAAACCATTGTGGATGATTTACCATTGTGGATTTATATAAACTTAAAGACAGAAAATCAAAGATAAATAATTTTCCATCAGCTGTACCACAGTTTAAGAACTTATATTTGATACAAGTTTATCAATTGACTTTTCTTTGTTGACAGGGTTTATTTATTTATTTATTTATTTTTGTCTTTTTGCTGTTTCTTGGGCCGCTCCCATGGCATATGGAGGTTCCCAGGCTAGGGGTCTAATCAGAGCTGTAGCTGCCGGCTACGCCAGAGCCACAGCAACGCGGGATCCGAGCCGCGTCTGCAACCTACACCACAGCCCACGGCAACGCCGGATCCTTAACCCACTGAGCAAGGGCAGGGACCGAACCCGCAACCTCATGGTTCCTAGTCGGATTCATTAACCACTGCGCCACGACAGGAACTCCTGTTGACAGGGTTTAAAATAAGTTCAGCTGTGAAGCCCATTACAAAAGTTGACATAAAAATTTAAATGTTATACAAGTATTTAATAATTCCTAACTTAACTGTCCCTCAAACTTGTTCTGAAACATTTTTGTGCAAAAAATGTTGTACATTACATATGTATATTTATATTAGAGAGGCTCCATTGTTTTAATTTAATATTCATTGAAATTATCTGCATGTATAAAATTAAATTTTGTATGGTATTTTATTATTCTACATATCTACTCTTCCAAGAACTGATCTACTGACTTTATTTGCCTGTACACATAACAGTAGCAATGCTGTTTACAAAATTACATTTTAACTAATTAGTAACTTTATTACTTTCTCTAATAAATAGTTTTGAAACATACTAGATGAACTGCATGACATTATAGTATCTAGTCATTATTAAGACACTTCTCACTTCTTTCCATCATTGAGTTCTTAAGGAAGTTTCCTTTTGGCCTGCCCTTATCTCATATTTTTAATAAAGTGACTAATACATGACCTTATTCATCCTTGACTGTGAGGTATAATGGCAAACCAGGATTTCCAGTGGGATGGGCTGCTATCTTCAAAAGCAAGGTAGGATCACCAATGATGGAACTTAGTAGTTTCAGAATTCATGTTCACCCTGGATAAGCTAAGATGCTTACCTGAAGCTTATTCAAACCTTCTGAATCAGTAAAATTGAGCTGTAAATGTCACAAAGCAGACTTTCTCATGAGATTTACTATACTTTAACTTCTGTTCCAAACCAGAAAAATCAAGAGGACAATTTCTCCTGCAGTGTCTTTGTGACTTTTTTCAAGTCTTAAAGAGTAAAAATGGCAATGCAAGAGAAAAAAAAAAACAGAAGACAAGTTTACATACATTTTATATATATATATAAAATGTTTAGAAAATGGAGATGACAAAATTGGCAAACATTCTATTCTTATTGAATTTTCCAAACCTAAAATGTATCTGGATCTAGTTATTTCATTCAGTAGGTATATGGAATTAAGAAAATTTATGTCAGTAATGGTTTTCAAGATCAGCAGAAGTATCAGTCTATGAAACTGCACTTCTTCTCTCCAAAAAGCCATCCTGCCAATGTGGATATTGAGAAAAACTAGGAGGAACATTTACTACCTAAGCTTCTTCAAATCTTAAGCTGAGAAGGAATTATATAAATTCATGACCAATGTCATCTCTCTATAATTTTAGTTATATAGCTGTATAAATAGAGTTTACATTTTTACACATTTTTATTTCAAATACTATTAATTAAATGGAACGCTTGGCATGGTGACTAAAAGTAGTAACATAAAGGTAAGCAAATCAGCTTGTGGGCACACTTGCTGCATTTGACTGTTAAGGCTGCCAATAATTTGCTGCTTGATCTTGGCACCCCACAAAATATAAGAGCCTTTGGTACCTAATCTGTAAATATGAATAGAAACGACCCTTAATTCATTAATGTTGGTGAATTTAAGAGATAAACACTAATCTCTTAGCACAGTGCCAAGCATAATTTAGTATTAATGTCATGATCAATATTATTCCTCTAAATTTATTTCTCTATGCTTATATTATTACACCCTACATGTCATGAAATGTAGAGTGGGGCTTTTAATTTTTTAGCTTCCTATCTTCAGAATACTACATTTCCACCCTCTGAAAAATATCTTTCTTTGAGAGTCTTGTCATCTTTCTACTACTACTTACTTTTCCAATTTTCTGTCATCCGATAACCTCTCCAATTCCAAGAGAATAATATGTGTCTTATTCATCAAGGACATTAACTTTTATTACATTTAATAAATAAATTCTAATAGATACCCCGTGAAATGTGTCAATAACAGGAACTCTTCCAGTTTTGAAATTACTGATTTCTGAACCCAAAGACCCATCTCTCTAGCTCCCTGAAACCTTCACTTGTTCTATGACATCTTATTTCCAAAGCCTAAATTTTAGATTATCGTACTACAGCACTTCTCCAGTACTTGGAATGATGAATGCTTATGGAAATACCATCCAGATATGTGAAATAGACCACAACCATCATGTCCTTAATGATATTGATCATTCCATCAGCCCTTCTTACAATGGTGACTTCATTAATTAAACAATTATTTGTTGAGTCTACTATAGGCAGACTGTTCTAGCCTTCAGGAATGCAGAAGTGAGCGCAAGTCACATGGTGTCTTCCCTCTTAGAGCTGAGTGTCTGGTCTGGAAGACCTGGTTTTAACCAACAATCACACAATTAGTATATTTACAAGATCGCTTGAGTGTTATGAACTAAAGTTAATAAAAATAGGATAAAATAAGATTAACACCTATTTTTAACGGGGTGGTGTACATTTTTGAGGATTTAATCCTTAGACTTAAGGATGAGAAAAATGAGCAAGATTATGAGAATAAAGGGTAGACAATGAAACATGTCAAGTGGTAAAAAGAGCATGCAACAAAATCCTGAGATAGAAGAATTTGCTATAAAATAGGTGGAGGCTGAAAGACAGGCCAGGGCCATATCATATAAATCACTTTTATAAGTATAGAAATAATCTCTACTGGATTAGAATAAGAATCTGGAATAAAAACCTGATGAATTACAGGATAAAACTATTTCTTAAGATCATTCTGTTTGAATGGACAAATGCTGAAATAAAATCTATATGACAAATCAGAGAGCTATGATAGTACCTCAGATAAAAAAGAAAATAACATGTATCTAGAATGGGATGTATATTTTGCAGATAGGGCTGGATTCGATGTGAGGTTGAAGGAATGAGTGGAATCAAGGTTGACTTTCAGGTTCCTTTCTTTAGCAACTCCACAAGTACTACTGGCATTTGTTAAGATAGGAAGGCTGAGGAGTTCCCGTCATGTCTCAGTGGTTAGCGAATCTGACTAGGAACCATGAAGCCTGGCTCAGTGGGTTAAGGATCTGGCGTTGCTGTGAGTTGTGGTGTAGGTTGCAGACACGGCTCGGATCCCACATTGCTGTGCCTGTGGCTGTGGTGTAGACCGGTGGCTATAGCTCCAATTCGACTCCTAGCATGGGAACCTCCATTTGCCGTGGGAACGGCCCTAGAAATGTCAAAAGACAAAAAAAAAGAAAAAAAAAGATAGGAAGGCTGGAGGAGAAGCACATTGTGATGGGGGATATCATGAGTTTCTTAGACCCCTTTGTCAGTTTCAGACCCACACCTAGAATTCCAAATCCCATGACTTCAGCAATGTGGTGGAGTTTCATGTATCTGTACTTCCATTTCAGATCCCACTATCTACTTGCTAGCTCACTGTTGTTTTAATTTCATTGGTTCCCTGTAGTCAGCATATTCAAATCCAGCCACTTTTGTTCTTATTTTCACACACTTACACACATATTCCACATATCAAAAAGTACATATTAAAATATGTCCCCAAAACCACAATCTACTACATGGTTATCACTTTACATTTGAATAAGGTGGTATGTTTCTAAGAGTACCTTTGAATTCATGGCCATACCTCCTCCTATAACATGCCTACTCGATATTATAGGTGCAAATTCTAAAGTTGCATAAATATGCAGAATAAAGTTTAGAATAGACATATGATTCATTTATTAAATTCTCCAAACTTAAATCAATTACTTCTAGTATCAAAGACTTTTAATTCTGTCTGTAAATTTAGCAAAAAATACAATCTATATTTGTTGTGAATGTTCTTATGTTACAGTTGTAGCCTTATGCTGGTAATTAATTAATTTGTGATTCAATAAAACAATAGTGAATGGTTATACACAGCAAGTATGCAAAAGACACTGGAGATTTATAACTGGAAAAACAGTCTATAAACCCATAGAGTTTATCTTTATTTCACGAGCCTTAATAAGCCACTTAATATTTCTGACTCAGAGTGTCTTAAGCTTTATAAAAGGATAGAAAATAATATTTGCTTTATAAATATTGAATGTATTCAAGTGTGCTTGTGAGTATGTGTGAGATAGAGAGCCAGAAAGAGAAGGGAAAGAAAGGGAAGGAAGTTAGAGAGGGAGGAAGGAGAGGAAGGAAAAGAGGGAGGGAAAAGTTTTATATTATGAAGATAGGAGATTTTTTTGGCATAGTAATGCTGTGATCTCTGAAGTTAGATTGCCTGGGTTTTTATCACAGCCCCAACACTAATTCTAAAATCAGTAAATACAAGAAACACATAGATCGTGCTTACTGTGTGCCAGGCACTGTTCTAAGTTGAATATTTATTAACTCAGCAATCTTCCTAAAACCCCTGCATGTTAGATGTTATTTTACCCCCCATTTTATGGTTGAGAAAATTTAATACATAAGGTTAAAGCAACTTGCCTAAAATTAAGAAGCTGGTATAAAAAAGAACCAGCTTTCAAATCCAAGCAGTTTGATTTTAGATTTCTGTACTCTTAGGTATTCCATTTTGTATTTCTTATAATTTCTAGATATTTTTAACCTGTAAAATAGAAAATATTATAGTGCCTACTTCTTACATTTGTTAAAGAAGTTGATATATGTAAGGCACTTACAGTCAAATTCAGATCATAAGAAATTCTCAGTAGAAATTAGTTATTACATGTTTTGTACATGTAAAAATGGCTACATACTAACCTTCTCTAGTCACCTTTAATTCTAGACCTTGTCACACTGTTGTTTCTCTTATTCTTTCTTATTTCTGTTACACTTTCTTCATAATGTCCACACTATCTAAAACTGACAGCCTTGCTTCTGATGACCATGGCCAAGGGCAAATGAGCATATGAAGAGATGGCACTAGGATGCTGACAGGAAGCTGGTGCTGTGACAGGATCTTTCAAGAGGAGAATTTGGTAAGATCTGAACACCAAGGTAGAAGAAAAATCTCAGGCACCATCTCCTTTTTAGGGATACTGTTGATGGGGAATGTATTTAAAATAAACACCTGGGTAGGGAAAGACATGATCAAAAACTAAAGTTGCAGCTGAAGAATCAGAAATTATAGATTTATAATCAGGCTAAGTGGAAGCTTGCAGATAAGCTCCATTTTTACTTAGCACCTTAGTATTCCTCTGGGTACCTTACTTCAGGATGTTTCTCCTCAGCCAGGAAGCCTTAAATAGGTAGGTTTATATTCAGAAATTGGCCAGTTCTCTAAGGAAATAAATGGCTGTTCCTTCAAACTGCCTCAGTTCTTGACTCTCCAGTTCGTAAGTCCAAAGTAACTGTTATTATTATTATTTTTTCTAACCAAGGTGTAACACCAAGTCTAAAGCCTCAATAACAGCTATGATAGAAAAGTCAGGACTTCCACAAACTGAGATGTCAAACTTATGCGCAATATATTAGAATTTTTTATCTTGACCACCTCTACTGAGGTTTGTCCCTTCTCCTTATCCCAAAGACATCATTTGACACTTTTATTTGTATTTCATCCATAGGTAATAAACAAACAAGATAGAAAACATTAATAAAACAATAGCTCAAAGTATATGACACATCACTGAAATGCCAACAGGTAACCTCTACCTTTGGAATCTCTGTGGCAGATCTACTCCAATGAAACACAGCCAGAAAACGGGGAAAGACAAAGAGAACCAAAAAGGGATAAATTGATTTAGAAATACACCAAAGCAATTCACCCTTTCTCTTCTTTAAGGAAGAATATGTCATTTAATCAAAGTTATATGTGCAAATTAAACAAAAGAGGATATATCAGTCAATGTTCTTATGATCTCAGTTGCATATCAAAGATTTCAAACGCTGACGCACCTCTTATGACAAACTAAAACGCTATAGTTTCTTTACTTTTGGATCATATCAAGATGTATAATTGAGCAGATAATTATTATATTTCATAGTTAACTTGATTCCCCCACAGATTCTTAAATTATATATATATACATATTACATTTATAATTATAATTTTAGACATCTGTAGAAGTATATATATATATATATATATATATGTTATAAAAATATATATGTTGCAGTTCCTGCTGTGGTGCAACAGGATCTGCAGTGTCTCTGGAGTGCTGGGACACAAATTTGATCCTCACCCTTGCACAGAGGGTTAAGGATCCAGCATTGCTGCAGCCGTGGCATAGGTTGCAACTGCAGCTCAGCTCTGATCCCTGGCCTAGGAACTCCATATGCTGGGGGCACCCCTCAAAAAAATATATATACATTATGTATATATATATATAAATAATAAACAGTTCAAAAAGATCCCAAAATACATACAACTTAGGCATCAAAGGACCATAATAAAGCAAATAAGACCCCAAAATCTATGTATGCCCTGTTTCTAAAAGTAGAGAGTATGTTAAAAGAGAGGAAAATTTGAATTACATTATAACTGTCTATAACTTCAGTTATAAGCAATCCAGCAAGTGTGTTTCCACACAAATATTGCAGATATTGTAGAAGAAGCCTACCTAAAAACTTAGAAGGTGCAGCATGTGGCATAGAACTTTATTATGTTAAGGTACTTCTTGACCCAGGACAACTTAGTTGTGTGTCCTAAGGTACCATAACTTACACTTGCAATAATCACTAGGATGAGTCACAAAGAATTGGATTCAAAAGGCAAGGGAGGCTAAGAAGGCTCTTTTTTATTAAAGGGCTTATTTCAGTACTATTTATCTCCTGCTGATCTTTTATAAATCTTGCTGGTCTCATAAATCTTCTTAGTCTCCTCTCAATCCCTTTTTTATATGTTAATACATTTTAAGAAGAGAAAACTGATGCCAGTGTTCCCCTGGTATTATTGCCTTAAGGAACAATAACAAGTAATAAGAACACTCAAACTTTCGGAAAATGGATGCTCATACATTGAATCGAATTAGTAAATTAACACCACACTGTACACATAGATATAGAGCGATGGTTATATTTCTGTATTTCTATACAAATATATGACTCAGTTGATTTATGAATTTACTATCCCAAATGCTTTCCCCCCACACACACAGTCATTTTTATCATGGTAAAATATAGATAACATCCAAAATACTTTTAAATAACATCTAATAAGTAAGTAAACAGAACCAAATGCACAACTTCCACTTTTTAATTACTGAATGATTTTCTAAAAAAAATTTTTATTAGTTTAAGGGTATCCAAGGGGGACGTGAGAGGAAAAAAAATAAAAGAATTAAGAGCAGAATACTGAATTCTCAGCACCCCAATCTTTCTTCATTTAAAGGCCTTGGCACCTCTCCATTGCCTTGTGCTGGGCTCTATCTGTGGCTTCTAAAATTGTAATAACTCTTTGATTATTATAAAAGTTTATTCTTCCAGATCTCTCAGTTCTTACTTTCATTTAACCTCCTTTTAACTCATTAAATCTTTCAGTGTGTGGCTTTTCCTTTCTCTCTGAATCTCACTTTCACAGCCCTAGCTACTAGTCACAGCTTATTCTAAATAAACTTCTTTATTTCGTCATCAGTTATCTCTCAGTAACAACATCAATTACCTGACCTTCTTTTTTTTTTTTGTCTCTTCTAGGGCTGCTCCTGCAGCATATGGAGGTTCCCAGGCTAGGGGTCCAATTGGAGCTGTAGTCGCCGACCTACGCCAGAGCCACAGCAACACAGGATCCGAGCCGCGTCTGCGACCTACATCACAGCTCACCGCAACGCCGGATCCTTAACCCGCTGAGCAAGGCCAGGGGTTGAACCTGCAACATCATGGTTCCTAGTCAGATTCATTAACCACTGCGCCATGACGGGAACTCCCTGAGCTCTTATTCATCCACTCTACTGGGTGACCTCACTTCCTCAGAATCCGGTCAGTGCCACTCCTTTTCAATTAAAAAACAAAAAACAAACAAAAAACAACAGTGCATTAGTTTCTCTTGCATGTTTTAACAAATCACCACAAACGTGGTAGCTTAAAACAACACACTTTTCTTGCAACAATCACACCTTTTAGGGTCTTCCAAAATCAGTTTCTCTGGGATGAAATCAAAGAGACCAGAGGGCCAGGTTCCCTCTAAAGGTTTTCTGTGAAGATCAATTCCTTGCTTGTTCCAGCTTTTAGAGCTACAATTCTTACCTTCCTTGGCTCCTGACCCTTTTCTTCATCGTGAAAGACAGTAGTGTAGTAGCTTGCTTCAGTTCCCACCTTATCTTCTGTCCATGTAGTCAAATCACCCTCTCTGATAAAAACACTCTTGATTATATTCATGGCCCACATTAATAATCCAGGATAATCTCACCATTTTAAGATCCTTAATTTAATCACATCTGCAAAATTCCTTTTGCTACAAGTTTACAGGGATTAGGACCTGGATCCTTTGGGAGGTCATTAGTCATCCTACCAAATCCAGGTAATTTTCACTGGTGGAGAAAAATTATGATTGTTTTGGTGGGTGCTATTACAAATCTGTGGTCTTCAGTTTTATTTAAATCTCCATCCACTGCCATCATTTGACTACAGGACAAATTAAAAGTCCCAGGGCTCACTGCACCATTTCCTGCCTCAGTTGCAGCAGACGACTTATACATAGGATTACTTTAGTAAAATCTCCACAGCTAGTGCCTCATATTCTTCTCTAATTCTTGGATGAGGATTATTTAATCAAGCATACAAATGGAACTTTGGATTTGTCCTAATCTCTTATATTTCTTCTACCCTCTCTTCTGCAAGACATTAGTGATTCATATTTAACAAAAAAAATTAGTTTATCTGAAACACATTATGCTCTTTCACACTTTTTCACTTGTGATTTCTTCTTTCAGAAACTTCTCTTTGTGTCTTATTTAATGATTCTAGTTAAATTATTTTAATTAGTTCCAAGTCATAATACTGCAATTTCCACTGTTTGATAGGTGTCTTTTAAACAATTATAAGTTAAAAATTGACATAGAATATTACCCAATAGCATATAACACCTCAATCTCTTTTTTAAAACAAGAATATTATCAAAGAATTAAATAAGTTTTGGACTCT
Organism: Phacochoerus africanus; assembly: GCF_016906955.1. Lineage (NCBI taxonomy): Eukaryota > Metazoa > Chordata > Mammalia > Artiodactyla > Suidae > Phacochoerus > Phacochoerus africanus. The sequence goes on from NC_062553.1 coordinate 27,309,999, forward strand.
ACCATTCTAAGCAAAGTACTATCAATCATTTCTACTTCCATGAAAACTCATGCTGCAGGCTATATATCTCAGTAGAAAAAACCTTCAATCATTTTAAAAGACATAATATATGTTTGATGAATTAAAAAGGGAAAGAAGTTACGTATAGTTTGGGAGGATGAATAAAATCATCTATGCTCTAAAGAAAGCAAAGGTTTGCTTTGCTGAAAAAAAAATCTATATCTAAAACTAATGGGAAATAAGGTTAAGATGACTTTGGAGTAGAGAGACCTCACAGTAAGCTATAAAAATTTGAAGCAGAAGACAGTGATATTCAACCAACAGCACAAGAATAATTTCATATTGACCAGAGGGAAAATTAACTGAATAAAAATAGGTAAATATTTAGTTTATATAATACATGTAACAAATATTTTTAAATGTTTTTAAAATTATAACCACTATGAGATTTTTTTAAAGCAAAGGCAGAGTAACAAAAGGATCTATAAAAGAAAAACTACTGGCCAAGGATATGATAATGAGGAAGTGAACTTGAGGTTATTTGGAGGTAGAAATGGGAGAATAACTGGGCAATAAACCATATTTAAAGTGCAATCAGACTTCATTTTCTTGCATCAGATATATCACGAAAGCTTGATATAAATCTGAATAGCAAGGAAATCCATTTCATTATGGCCTAAGGAAGAACATAGGTAGATCTCAAGAATCTGTTTTTGTTTTGGTTTGGTTTTGCTTTTTTTTTTTTTTTCCTTTTTACCAAGTCCTTATGATGATTCTGATGCACAGCAAAGTTTGGAAGATTTTTAAAAGTTTATCTTCATAAAGTTAAAGGAGTAAGAAGGGGCTATAAAGAAAGGTATTTTAGAGTGTAATAAAAATAGTTACTAATTATTTAAGCCCCCTCTTTTTTATGTACATGCTGTTTCAAAATCTTTTTTTTTTTAATGCCTGCAGCATGCTAAAATTCCCAGGCCAGGTATCAAACCCATGCCATAGCAGTGACAACACTGGATCCTTAACTGATGAGCCATCAGGAAATCCTCAAAATCTTTACATACAGTATCCATACAGTATCCTACTTGTTTATAACAATGCAATGTATCATGTTCTGTTATTACACCCATTTTGTTGATATGTAAACAAAGAATCAAAGAGATGAATTATCTTGAGTTGTAATAGGGAAGAACAAATCTGACTATATATTAGATCTGTTCCTTTTGTTTTAACCTTACTTTAACCTTTGTGCTGTTGCCTTGCTTAGACATGTCCTTTACCTTTCATAACAGACTGTTGCCTACAGTTTGAAATATACAGAATAGCCTGACCATGACCTGACTTGAACAGAGAATAACAAGAACATTGTGACCTGACCATGACCTGACCTGTATGGACAGCTACAAGCACAAAGGATCCTACACTAAGAAGTATGCAACTAACCACCTCTCTCCCTCACCTTACCTTTAGAAGGGCTTTGCTGAAAGCTTTCAGGGAGTTCAGGCTTTTTAAGGCATGAGCGATTCATCTCTTTGTATGGCCCAGCAATAAACCTTTTGCTACTCCAAACTCTGATGTTTCAGTATTGTTTGGCCTCAATTTGTGAATCAGTACATAAATCTGGACATTAACATCAGAACCATCACTCAAATGTGGAATGTCTCTCTGGTGTCTTCAGATAACCAGGCCCAAAGGATGTTTTAAAAACAAATAATGCAAGAGAGAGGTGTATGAAGTTACCTGTACATTCATTCCAAGAACATATATCTCTAACGTGATTGCATGTATGATGCAAATTCATAACCCAAAGTCACAAGTTTGCTAAAACACTAGAATAGTGTAGTTTCCTGTTGAAATTGAGACAGGCGGGGACCTGGGACCTGGGACCTTTTGCTGCAGTGCCTGCAATGCTTGCACCTATATAAACATCCCCTTGAGCAACAAAATACAAAGAATCTATAAGGGACTAAAGATAACTGTGGGCATGTGCAGTTAAGCAAATTATGGGCAAGAAGATATAAAAAATCTAAAAATCAACATACAAAAAAATCTAAAAACCAACTGCTACCTCTGAAGAGTTGAGAGCAGAAACAGAGTAGCAGGGTGCTATGCATGTCCTCCGTACACACCACCACCAAAGCGGTGGACAGACCACCTAAGCCACCTTCTGGATGACTCCTGGACCCACCCCTGCCCTTGCCAGATATCAGGAACCAGCTGTCCCCTCATCCGACTCCCCCCTAGTGAGTGAGAAAGTAAGGAAAACTGTTATTTGGCTTCCCCTTGCTGCAACGGGGGCCCCAGTAAAACCTTGTAGAATTTTCCTATCTGGCTTTTTATCAATTTCTATTGATTAAGGAAGGCCAAGAACCCAGATAAGTAACAAGATGAAATATGAGTAAAAATATCCACAAAACTTCACCCCACCAATGCCATCATTCTGCATTCATGGCTTACCACATGAATAGAGGAGCTAAAAACCAAAAATGACATGAATAAATACCTAAATATGAATTCACATTTAAAATGGATTTTATCGATCTGTTCAGTTTGTACTCCTAGTCAACTGCTACAGAACAAATACCACTTATTACTTATTTTTGCTATGGAATTTAAACAACACATTTAACAGCCGAGATTACTGATAGATTGGAGTAAAGAAAATTAACTTTATAATCCCAGATTTTACAAAACTGTGTGTCGGGGGCGGGGGGGAATGTCTCTCTCCTGCCCCCACCCCCCAGTCTGTGACAAGCACTGAAATCTAGAAACAAAAAAATACAGTAACAGTTTACAAGATCCAATGGGACCTTCATGTTGCAATCCCTGTGGCTGTTCTCTGGCTCTCATAGATGTTTTGAAGCTTTACGAGATTATGATTAAATAGTATTTACCAAGAGAAATCTCAGCTCTTAACTTCAAAAGTCATCATGAAAATATTCTCCTAGCTGCCAAATTCAGTTGGCACTACTGAACAATGCTTTCACTTTCAAAATTTCATTTCATTGTTAAGAGAAACAGATGACACAAATGTTCGATATTAGGGTAAAGCAAAAAATTGCCTCAAACAGTCTTTCCCAAACTGTATGCCAAGAAATATGGTTACACAAGCTTTTCATACCATAAAATAGATTTTTTTTGGTCAAATGCATTTAGGAAATTCTCAGTAAACAAATTAAGTAAATTGCTTTTCTTTATTAGCAGAATCACATGAAGAGCTTTTGTTAATTTCTAAAGGAGCGAGGAGTAAACTATGAAGTCTTTTCTAAACATATTTTTACACAGAATTCTTGCTATTCTACAATATCTAGAAAGAGCATTTCCTCAGAACACACATCTTTATTACTACTATTTTAATCAATACACAATATCAGAAAAAATACCTCATTGCATTTGACTTTAAGATTTACAAAACTATTACAGGGATTTTCCCCAAAATTGTGAATAGAAGACAACTATTCTCACAAACACATATCAATAATCATTATGAAATATTTCAATAGGTTTCTAAAGTTCCTAGCTGCCCTTTTGTCCTATAGTGCTTCTATCCACTCTTTTGAGGGAAACTACTTATTCCCTACTGTAATTGATGAGGATGTTAAGTGCAGTTCTTCTTTACCATTGTGTGAATATACAAACTGCTTATGCCCTATGATAGTACCACACTGATGGTTGCATATGCATTAGGCAGTCAAGGGGAAGAACAAGAGAACATCAATTGCTTCGCACAGCATAGTATTCATCCCACCATTACTTAGTTGGTGGAAATTACTTCTCTGCAGAAGGATCATGTGGTACATTAGGACTAACCCTTCTCTCCTGATTATATAACTCCAACCAATTTCCTTCATTCTAAGACCTGATTATGTAACAAAAGCAGGGTTAGAGTCAAGAAAGAGAGAGAGGGGGCAAGAGAGAGGGAGGAAGACAATAAAAGAGAATGAATTTTGGCTCAAAAAATGAATTCAAATAATAATTATCTGAAACTCAGAGCCATAAATCATGAAATTTGAGTGGTGAACAGAGATAATTAATTGTGCGTTTTACTGTCCAGGTCAGGATCTGGTTTACAATCTGGTCTTCCAACCTCTGTACTGAGCACACCTACAGGTGTGTAGAACACACTTGTAATAGTCATTTTGCTGTGCCCTCAGTGACAATAAAATATGTATCTTCTGTGTTGCTTGATAACAAATATTTCCAGTAGCTCTGTAGTTTTCACTCCAAACATATTTGTCGTAACTAGTTTTATAAACTTTTCAAGTAAGAGTGACTAGGAACTCCTTTCCATATCATGTTTCAATGATGATACTATGGTGAAACAAATTACAACAAAGTTAACAAATTTTATATTGGAAAGCAAAATTGTGTATTCTTTAAAAAATTCATTTGCCGTCTTATTGTTTATTTATTTATTTGTCTTTGTAGGGTCACACCCATGGCATATGGAAGTTCCTCAGCCTAGGGGTCAAATTGGAGCTTTAGCCGCCAGCCCATGCCACAGCCAGAGCAATGTGCGATCTGAGCCACATTTGTGACCTACGCCATAGCTTACAGCAACACCAGATCCTTAATGCACTGAGAGAGGCCAGGGATTGAACCCACATCCTCATAGATACTAGTAGGGTTTGTAACCCACTGAGCCACAATGGGAACTCCTAGAACAGATTCCTTTTTGTTAATCCTAATGACAGAGTTACTATCTGCTCCTAATTGATTTTTCTTTTCATATATCATTGGCCAGTTCTTAGCAGTACAGAGGCGCCTAGGCAGGAGTACCATGGTGATAACTAAACCCCCCATTTTCCCTGAATATTTCTATTGTTAAGAAATCATCTCAAAGATCCAAATTGCAATTAACTCCCTATTTTTTCATCAGTACACATGTTTAATAATATATAAGTTCTAATCATGATTCTAATGATAATTATTTCTCCAGAGTTCCCACTGTGAGAAAAATTTAAATATTTTACGACATTATAGTTTAAAAGGATGCTGATTAACATATATGCTGTAATTTCATATTAGCTCAATGTAATGTAAAAGCATGCATAAGTCATTGATATATCTCATTTTGTTCAATAAGTAGAGCAACTTCCTATCAGTTGTAAATGTACTCAGTTTTACTTTTATTTGAATAAATTCAATGCCTTCTTCATTCCTTTAATCTTTTTTAATCGGCTATAGATTTATGCTGACTTCTTACTCAGTTATTTCCATTGTCAAATTCTGCTTGGATTGCAGAAATGCCAGTTGTAAGGCAATTATATTTGAAATAAGTTAGTTGTCCCTTACAGTCTCTTAATTTATTTTGTTTCCTTCATAGCCAAGTAAGCCTTCAGAATTTGGGCCTTTTAATTTAATGAGTAAAGAATCATAAAGAAGTTGGGCCTTTTAATTTAATGAGTAAAGAATCATAAAGAAGTTGGTAAGAGAAGCGAGAGGAGTTAAAAATTAACTCACTTATTTTTCAGTCTTAGTGCTTACCTGCTTATAAAGCAAAGACCTAGAAGAAAATACAATTCCCATCCACACAGTATTATCTGCCAGTAGATTGACTAGCTTAGCCTTATTATAGAGAAATACTGGCTAGCTTAACCAGGTCAGTGGATACTTCGGAGTGAGGGACTAGATATGGAAGAAAAGTAAGGGGGCAGAGTCTAGGAGATACTGAGGCACTTGAGCCTCTGAGAAACATGATAATCTCTCTCTAATATATCCTTGTGGATATTTGCAGCTGAGTACAGTACTTCCTCTTGTTGCATTTATTTTCAACCATTTTCATTTATTCATAACAAATAAAAAGTATTATCCATGTTACACAGCAAACAATTAAGAATTTAATGATTATAATTCACCATTTTAATTTAAGGTTTTGTTACAAGGGTATCCAAATTTTCTTGCATATATTCACTACAAAAATAATTACAGGGAATTTGTCTAAGTAGGTAGAGAAGTCATTCATCTAGTCTTCCTTCCACTATCTTAGAAATTCCTAAGAGTGGTTTCTCCCACTAGTTCTCTCCTTTTAGAGATTGTGTTCATATTTCAGAAATGTAAGTAATAAATATTTATCAATAACTTATCATTAAAAAACATATGTCCTAGGAAGAGTAGTACTCAAAATAAGAGTAAAACACGGCCTCAGAAAGGCTACAGACTGGTACAATATAAACACACACTCTATTAGAATTCTATCTAATATGTGATAGGTAACATAATTTACTATGTGAACCATTTCACAAAGAAGGAATAATTTTGCTGTGTGATTAGTGAGTAGTTTATTTTTCCAGAGGTTTTGAAAAAAAAAGTATATTTTCAACTGGCAAAATGGAAACATCTAGAATGTATAAATGAAAAATGATTTTATGTGGAAAAATTATGTTTAAGTTATGCTTCAACTGCTTTTGAAAGTGATTTAGGTTCCCCCAACTTGTTTATTTATCTTTTAGTGATGATTAAAATAGCTTTTTAACTTGTAAGTTATTGTCTAAATATGTGTATATAAAATATGTAAAGAAGCCTAGAATAACATATGTTCTAAGTAAATACCAAATGATATGAATAAAATGAATAAAATTTAAATGATTAATTATTCAGCCTGACTATATGTTAGACCTATGATGTTTTACATTACTGATCTCAATCTTCAAAAAATATAGGAGGAAATTAATTAAATTCTGATTGTTTTGATAAGGAAACCCTCTGAGAGGATAACCAACTTTCCCAAGTCATTCAAATAAGAGTTAAATAATAGTTCCTCTTTGACTAAACCAGAAATCTTTAAGTAATTGCACTTTAAAAAGTAAAATTGAAGAACTCTGAGTTTTAGGATCTTATTTAATATAAATTCACTTTTAGTAGAAATGTAAATAGTAAAAAAGCCAATCAACTAAAAGAAAAAGTATATTATGAATCAAAAATGAATTTTATACTGTGCTATTAGAGATAACTGTGGTTTATATTTTCTAAGTCATTTAAGTACAGTGTGTTTGCAAGTACATTTTGCAGCAAATAGCAAAACATTGGTCACTACATAAATTAAAAGAACAATTAATGGAGTAAGACTTGGATAGAATTTAATTGTTAATAATCATCCATTTTCAATGTCATAATAACAATTAATGCTATAATTGTCTTAATTTTCTGTAAATTTTAACTAAGAGCTGTAATGTTTGCTTAAACACATTTTAAATATGTCATATTCCCTAATCTGTATTTCACAAAAAGTGTGTGTTGTTTATAAACCCAAAACTTCTTATTAAAAAAAAAAAAAAAGATACCAGAGAGTATTTCTTGAGAAGGAAGAAAAATATGGGTGACTGTGTGTCTGTGTTTGTGTGTGTGTTAGAAAAAGCTGTTGTAACAAATACAATGAAAACATACATCTTTGAAATAGTGGCACTTTATATCTTTCTTACATTTTGGAAATGAATGAGTGAGCAATCTCTCCTCCACATGGTTTGTTTTCAAGGATTCGATCTAAAGGAATCTTTTCCAAATTCTACACATGACTTTCAATGTTATGCTGGACATCAATATGCAGATATCTCAAAGGAAGAGGAAAAGAATAGTGGACAGTTACAGCAATGGCTCCCCAATTATTTGATACTTCCATCAAAATGCAAGGTCAATGCCCTACCCCATAAATCTGGGTGGAATTCAGTTAATCCATGTAGTGCAAGTAATACTATGTGACTTCTGAGGCTGATTCAGAAAAGGATATGCTATTTTTCCCTCGTCTTTTCAAGATGTTTGCTCTCAGAGGAGGCAGGTGCTGTTTCAAACTCTACCACCCCAAGTCCATTTTACTGGAAAGCCAAATGCTGATGTCACAATTATCAGCTGAACTTCTGACAGCCAGCATCAACATCTAGTCACAGGAATGACCCATGATCTCCAGCCTAAGGGAACCTTGAAATGATTGCAATTTTAAGAAAGACTTTACCCAAGAACAGCCAAACCAACCTTTTGTCAAGTTTCTGAAAGCCCTAAAATTTCAGGAAAATAAAGTGGCTATTTTAAGCTGCAAAGTTTTATGGTAATAGTATCTGTTAGAAAAACACAAGAGGTTTGTATTCCCCACATCTGAAAAGGGCACACCTAACTTCTCTTAACATATTAACATGTTTAATAACTACTAATAACTAATAATGTGTCAGTCTTTTGGGGCCAAGATAATAGAATAATATGGACTTGGTGGCTTATAAACAACAAACATTTATCTCATAACTCTGGGAGCATTGGAAAGTCTAAGATCAAGACATCCCCAGATTCAGCATCTAATGAGGGCCCACTTTCTGATTCACAAATAGCTGTCTATCTCCTGGGTTCATTACATGGTGGAACAGGTGAGGAAACTCTCTAAATCTCTTTTATAAGGCCACTAATCTGATTCATGGGTGCTCCACACTCATGACCTAATTACCTCTCAAAAGTCTCATTTCCAAATATCATCACACTGAGAATTAGGTTTCAATATACACATTTTGGAAGATACAAACATTTATATTAAAGCACACATATCATTGGCTAGAACTCAGGAACATAGCCACACCTACCTGCAGAGGAAGACTGGGAAATGCAATCTATATCCTCAAGAATATTAAAGAGGAATATGAATTTGTTAAGCATCTCCTGTTGGACATGTGATATAATATTTGTGTTGGGGATAAAAAAAAAGAGAAATAAGCAAGGAGATTATACATTGACCATCGTTTATTGGTTTCAATTCTTCTTCCCTAATGCAGTGCTCCATCAACATAACTACTATTGGAATAAGTGGAAATATTCAATATTTTATGCACATCTCACTAGCTAACAATGTTGGAAAGCTGGAAACCCTATGGCTCTACTCTCCCAGTTCCTATCAAAATATTAGCTATTTCTGTTGCAGACAGACCAAACATGGGACTTGAAAATTGTGAGCAAGGCCCCCAGATGAGCATCATATTTCCCTGAGAGGTTGTGAACCAGCCTTGGTAAGTATCAAACAGCTTGGCTTTTGGGGAAATTGTGGCCTTATGAGTAAAGATGAATAATACAAGACAAATTACCCAATAAAGAACAATGACCAATTTTCCTAAAATGAAAGTTCTCCAAATCAAAGAATTTCAAGTGTAGATTGCTCTTCAACAGTCCATCTTTCTTGTAAATTCACAAACTAATAAGTAAATCACACCGCTTAGCCAGGTCTGTTCCTGATTTCTGAGAACTTTCAGAAAAGGAGATATATACAGGTAGTTTTGTGAACAAAGACACAAGTCTTCAAAATCCATCATAAATTTTACTGAATTAAACAGTAGATATAATAGAAAGTGTTAGAGAAACATCAGGAATTAGTAGTTGATTAATATAATGGGGAAGATCCACTTATACTGTTTGGTGAGATGACCGATAATCATCCTTTTCTCTATTCATGAAGTTAAAAAATGTAGTATCCAACCAAAGCCATGTTTAGCCTTTCTAGTAAAAGTTTCCCTAGATGTATTGTTCAGAACTTTTAACAGAGTTAAATTCTTTGAAAGTCTGTGAATTTCAATTATTCATCACCCATGGATAATAGAGGCTTGATTTAAATTGACTATAATATTTATACTAATGATGCTAAAATGGACTAGTTTGAGGGGAAAGTTACATCGTGTAGTTTATCGTGTTTTGCATATACATGCCTCCTTACTTAAAGAAAAGGCTGAGACTCATTATTATATTTAAAAGTCATTATAAAAAACTTAGATACTAAAGGGAAATATAGAGGCTGTCTTTTTTTGGAATTAAGTTAAACTCAATCCCTTCTGATCTACAGACTTTATTACCACTTTTACTTTATAGGTTCTGTTTATACAGAGTCCTTTGGGTATTAAACTGCTTTTTCTGCAAGTCGAGTTGCTTCTTATAAAACCTTTTTCTCCTGGTTCATTGACAGCTCATCAACCAACAAATCTCACTAGTGACAAATTCTAATGATTGAAGCACATATCTTGATTTCTCTCAGAATCTCAATGTCTTTCTGATTCAATACTGACTTAAACATTATTAGCTCATCCCCTCTCTTACTGTCTCCTTTCATCCATCAAGGGTAAACTACGTGTCAGGCCTATACTCATTTGAACCAAGAGAAGAAAAAGGAATAAAATAATGTTAGTTCACTGTAACTCTGCTAACATTTAATTTATCTTACTGTAAAATATACTTATTAATAATTATATCCAATAGGAAACTACACTTCTCCAATTTCCAATAAATTCCTGAAAATTAAAATTATTTCTCATCTGATAACAAAGACTTGTTCAGTTTTTCTTTGGTATGCCTCAAACTACCACGTTTGAAATAACACTCTATAACAAAATGTCATATTATAAGTATTATCTGGTGATGATATCTAATTAGCATATCAAGCTGAGCTTGTGTTTTGAAGTATTATAATGCTTCATTTGACTGAATAGTGCATACTGTGTTGTATCATGAGTCATATCTGTTAAGGGAAATGTGAATTTCATTATAAAATTATTCCCTTTATTCATCATCTAAAAGTTTGTGCCTAGCAATTCAGAACAACAATTTCTAAAGTATAAATAAATTCAGTGCTGAATTTAGGCTCTAGTAAGATGTATTATTTTCATTAACTTAAAATAATGAAAAGAGTTCCCGTCGTGGTGCAGTGGTTTACGAATATGACAAGGAACCATGAGGTTGCGGGTTCGGTCCCTGCCCTTGCTCAGTGGGTTAAGGATCCAGCGTTGCTGTGAGCTGTGGTGTAGGTTGCAGACACAGCTCGGATCCCGTGTTGCCGTGGCTCTGGCATAGGCTGGTGGCTATAGCTCCAATTAAACCTCTAGCCTGGGAACCTCCATATGCCGCAGGAGTGGTCCTAGAAAAGGCAAAAAGACAAAATAAATAAATAAATAAATAAATAATAAAATACAATAATGAAAGTTATAAAACATTACACAGATCATAAAATAATTTTATATCTCTATCTATATATCTACATGTATATAGATAAAACCTACATTTATTTATTTAGTTAGTTATTTTTTAGGGCTGTACCTGTGGCACATGGACCCCAGGATAGGGGTCAAATTGGAGCTGCAGCTGCTGGCCACAGCCACAGCCACAGCAATTCCAGTTCTGAGCTGCATCTGTGGCCTATACCATAGCTCATGGCAGTGCCAGATCCTTAACCCACTGAGCAAGTCCAGGGGTCAGACCTGTGTCCTCAAGGATACTAGTTGGGTTTGTAACCCACTGAGCCACAATGGGAACTCCCAACTTACATTTATATATCCTACATTAAATTAATATATAAAGGGAGAGCCACTTATATATGACAAAAGTATCTAGTTAAATGGCAAGTTATGTCATATTGCGACAAAAAATAAGAGCTGAGAGACAATTTCACAGATGGGATTTTATTCAGCTGTCAAACCTAACAAGGAAAACTAATTGTGGAATAAATATTTTTCATTTTATACACTGTCATGTGAGTTTGTAGTAGGCAGAATAATGATATTCCTCCTCACCAAAGATGTCTACATCTAGTCTCTGTCATCTATGAATAGATTACTTTAGGTAACAAAGGGGAAGTTAAGTTTTCAGATGGAATTAAGATGCTAATAACCTGCCTGTAAAAGAGGGAGATGAGCCTAGATTTTCTAGGTGAATCTAATATAATCACAAGGTCCTTAAAAGTCAAAGAGGGTGTCAAAATGTTCACCGTGAGAGTGATGCAATATTAAAACTCGACCTACTCTAGTTTGCTTGAGGATGAGGGAAAAGGACCATGAGCCAAGGAATGTAAGCAGCCTCTAAAAGCTGAAAACAGGTAAGGAAACAAATTCTGCCCTAACATCTCCAGAAGAAGTGAAGCCCTGTCAACACCTCAATTTTAGTCTAGTAAAATCTGTGTTGGATTATAATGTACAGAAATATAAGATATCCAATTAGAATTTCAAGCAACTAAGTTGAGGATATTTTATTATAGCAGCAATAGAAAATGTTATGCGATAGAAAATTAGTATGTTAATTTTTAAATTTTTTTTAAAAATTATCCAATCTGTACAATTTAAAAATGATTATACTGTTCATTATGTACCAATTTATTGCCAATCTATAGTGAATACTTTTTCAGATATCATTTACTTAAATAGATTACTACCAAGCACATAAAACAGAATATTTTTCCTAATAATAAAAGTACATGGCATCTATGCATGTGAGTATTAAGAGCAAAAGTAAAATTATTTGCTAAGGTTTGCACACACACCACACACACACACACACACACACACACCCCATCAAACATACACACATTTTATTTTATATTAATTATAACAAAATTTATGAACAGCGACATGCACAGATCTTGTATATGATTCAAAGAGTTTTGAAAAATGTATAACCCAGGTAATCAATACCTTAATGGAGATATAGGATATTTTCATCCTCCCAGAAAAATTTCTTGTGCCCTTTCCCAATAAACTAATGTCAATCATGACTATTATCCCCTCCACCAGCTCCTACTATTTACTTACCCATGCCCCCACTGAGGAACAGTTGCCTTGTTTCTAGTTTGAGGGTATTATAACAAACCTACTATAAACACTTGAACAAGTCTTTTTGAGGACATAAGCTCACACATCCTTGGTTAAATAACTAGGAGAAAAATTGTTGGGTTGTAAGTTATCTCTAGTTGGTTGAGAGTTTTAACCATGCATGTTCTTGAATTTTGTCCAAAGCCTTTCTGTATCTATTGACATAATCACATGGTTTATGCAGAAAATGTGATGAATCATAATAATTAGTTTATAATAATTAGTTCAAGTGACTGTCCATTCCTGCAATAAACCACAAATTTTGGTATAGGATAACACCATGGGATCATCCTGACATCTGACCTCTTCCTTTTTTATGTGAAAGTGTTTATAATCCTTGATGCAGGGCCTGTCATACCACAAGTGAATGGATAATTCATCCCTAGTCCTGCCCAAAGAGACCTATGGCCCAAAAGTATCAATTCATACTGAGGAAATAGAAATACCCAGATCTTGGGGAAGTTTGAATAGAGATTCTGATTTGAGACTAAGCACCTGACATAAAGTGACTGAGAAATCAAATCATCCTATCATAAACTCAGCTTGGGCAGAGCCATTAAGTCAAATAAATAATTGGGCAGTCTCAGAAGACTATCTCATTGGAAATGATATATTCAGAATTGTCCTCTAGGGAAACCAGAGAACATAAACAAGCTTCATAAATAGGTCTCCACTTGCATTATCACCTATCATTGTTGCATCAATGCCTCTCCTTCAACTTATAACTATGGCCTTATGAGTGGCTCCCTATGAACAACTGTAAGAGGAGGAAAAAGTCCTGAGCGTGGTTCACAGATGGGTTGCCTTATTTAGTTGGAGTAAGGCACAAACAGAATGTTGGTACACAGAGCCCTACTCTAGAGTATTGCTGAATGACAGAATTATTAGGAAATAGACCAGTGGGAAGAGCTCTGGGCAGCTGATCTGGTCAGTCATTTTGTGGACAGCGAGAAGAAGTCTGATGTGAAGATATAACTGGGCCCCTAGATGGTGGCAAATGGATTGACTTTTGTCAAGGTTTGGAAGGAATGACATGCCACATAAAAGGAATATTGATAGAACTATTGATGTGAGCAGGAAATGCAAGGACTATGCATCACACATTAATAATGCTCACCAGGGAGCATCCCTGGCTGTTATGTGTGTAATTTGTACAAAAATTTGTAAAGGATTATGCTTTGCTTGTCCCTAAAGTTCATTTGCTTTGATGGTATTTTCACCTCTACTTTATTAAATTGTAAAAACTTTGTCATCAAAAAATTTCATGAACTATTTGTTTAAAACTTACTTTTAACTTATTATTTGTTAGAGTGCATTTTGATAAAATCTTTACCTAAAATGAACTTAGATCAGGCTGTGTATTAGTGAGGGTTATCCAGAGAAATAGAATCAATAAGAGATGATAGATAGGTAGGTAGGTAGGTAGGTAGATACACAGACAGACAGACAGACAGACAAACAGACTTATTATGAGGAATTGCCTCGTGTGATTAGAGAGGCTGTAAATCCTCACAACCTGCTATCTATAAGCTGAGATCGAGGAAAGTGGGTGACATATTCAGTCCAAGTTCAAAGGCCTGAGAACCAGGGAAGCTAATCCTACTTTAAGGGCTGGGGAAGATCAATGTCCCAGCTCAAGTAGGCAAGCAGGAAGAATTTTATTCTCTTCAGATTTTCAAGAGTGGATGATGCCTACCCGCAATGGGGCAGGCAACTTATTTTACTAAGTGCACCAGTTCAACTGTCAATCTCATTGAGAAACACCTTCACAGACATATCCAGAAATATTGTTAAACTTGGACACCCCATGCTACACTCAGGTAGACACAAATAAATTACCATCACAGGCTGCACCACAAAATACCAAACACTCAGTGGCAGAAACAACAGACATTTATCGCTTATAGTCATGGAGGCTAGAAAGCCCAAGATCAAGGTGCTAGCATATTCCGTTCAGAGTAGTGCCTGATTCCTGGCTTGCAGACAGCCACCTTCTCACTGTGTGCTCAGATGACCATTCCTCAGTACATGCCCTTGGAGGGAGAGGGCGCTCATCTCTCTCTTTCTCTTTGGATAAGGACAGTAATCCCATCATGAGGGCACTACCCTCATGACTTTGCCTAAACCTAATTAATTCCCAAAGGCCTCACCTCCAAATATCACCATACTGGGAGTTAATTAGTTAACACTAATTTTGAGAGGACACAGACAACCAGTCCTTAATGTCAGCCGGTTCTTTGTGTTTGAGAGGAAGCCCGCAGAAACCCTGATAGAGATTTTTGTTAATACTCCAATCTACTGGAAACTTTGGTCGCCCAGGAAAAAATGAGATGTAAAAACTCAGCCAGTCTTACTATGGTAGGAACGTTGAGGATCAGTCTCCCTGGGACTTTCATGGATTGTGCTGGACTGGGTTTCCTATATACTTGGATGCACACTGTGAGAAAACCCCAACCTCCTTATGCAGACCATAGGAAAAAGTTTTTCTAGCAGAGGTCACTGACCAGCCAGCAGGAGAGTCAATCACTGACCATTTTAAATACAACAGTGTTCTTATTGTCCTTCTCACCCTCATTAACTCACTGGGTGCTTAGCTTGTAGCAGGAAATAAATGTAAATGTTTCATAACAAAGTGTGTGTGTCATTAATAATTTCTACCAATGCTGTCTACCCTTGAACATCTTTCACTGAAGATTTTTTTCTTTTAACCTTCAGCTGATACCTGCAATAAAACAACTGCAAAAGAACCAACAAACGCCCAGGTGGAAAACAACGCATTTAGAGACATGAACTGGTCTTCACAACACATGTGATTATCCAATAGCCCATGAAAAGAGCAGCCATGGAAGCCTTGCACAGACTCAGCAGCACAGGCTCCCTCTTGCCAAGACTGACCTAGGTACTGATTGATCCTTCTGTATGCCTGAAAAATTAGGAGACAAGGAAAACAAAGCTCTTAACATGGCACTATGCCTCAAGGAGAATGTATTATCTATCCTGTTGCTGCATTAACAAATTATCACAGGGATTTCATGTTGGGACACATCAGGTCAAGGATCCAGCATTGTCTCTATGGTGGCATGGATTCGATCCCTAGCCTGGAGCAGTGGGTTAAGGATCCAGCGTTGCCATAGTTGTGGCGTAGGTTGCAGCTACCACTTGGATTTGATCCCTGGGCCAGGAACTTCCATATGTCACTGGTGCTTCCATAAAAAACAAACAAACAAACAAACAAAACAATCCCCCCCAAAAAAAAACAGTGACTTAAAACAAGTATTTATTAGGTCAGAAACATGAGACCAGTGTGAGACCCTATACAGCCCCTATATAATAATCAGGTATCAGCCATACTTAGCTCTTATCTGGAGGCTATGGGGAAGAGCCACATCTAAATGCATGCAAATTGTTAGCAGAGCTCAATTCCATGTGGTTGTAGGGTCTAGCCTTGTCTTGGCTCTCGGTCAGGAGTGGCTCTCAGCATCTAGAGGCTGCTCTCCAGGCCTTGCACATGGCCCTCTCCATCTTCAAAGCCAACTAAAGTGCATCCTTTTCCTGCTCCAAATCTTTCTGACTACCCCCTCTGCCACCTGCAGGAGAAACCTCTCTGCTTTAAAGGGCTCCTATGGTTCAATTAGGCCTACCTGGGTAATTTACCTTATAATTAATTCAGAGTCAGCTTATGGATGTAAATAACTGACATCCATGCAAATTTACTATGGACAGTTACCTAGGATTTAGTAACTTAACTACCTCTGTGAAATTCCGTTTTCCATGTAAAGTAACATAATTGTGGGCATGATATCACACTCACAGTTGTGGGGATTAAGAGCAGACATTGTGGGGAGCCAACTTAGAATTCTTGTCATCACAGAGAATAAGAAGTCCCTTGTGAAAAGATCATTTGTATCACATTTCTTCCCTTCTGAAAAGACAGAAACTCTTTCTCACCATGATGAGCAGTTACTCTGAATACAGTTAGCTTTTACTGTCTACAGCACTTCAGCCAGCATAACTATCCAAAAGCTCTCACAAAGTATGTCAGTTATTGACTTACATATCTGATCCCAGATAATACCTTCACGAACGAAGGAACTAAGTTTATGGCTAAGGAAGTGTGGCCAAAGGCATATGATTATGGATCTACTCTTATTTCCATATACCATGTCCCTGAGAAGATGGTAGCCTGATGAAACAGTCGAAAAGCCTCTTGAAGGTACAGCTAAGGAGCTAGTTAGAAATGACACACTGTGAGGTTGAGAAGGTATTAGGATCTGGTATATAGCTTAACTCTGGCATTCTATGGTACTGTGTCACTTGTCATTAGAATGCATGCATCTGGTGGGAACATTGGAGTGTCTCTCTTTCCTATTACTCCCAGAGACACACTTGAGGAATGTGTACTTCTGAACTCACAATTTCATAGCTTGTGGATCTAGATATCCTGTTTTCCAGAGGAGGGGATCTTTCATCTCAGGGCACAATAAGATCTCTGCTAAACATGAATCTGCAGCTATCACTAGGATCACTTTGTTCTCCTCGTGCTGATCACTCAGTAAGCAAAGAAAGGAGTTATCATACTTGCAGTGTTATCACCTTATTTTAGATATATTTATATATGTATAAACACATAAATGACTATTTGTATATATACCCATGCATTGCAATGTATAACTATACTTATATACATATACTTATTTAACTTTTCAGAAGAAATATTTCTTCTAAAATGTGTCTCAATTTTTTATCAATATCATATTACTAATGTTATACTTAAGTTATAAACACCAATAAGTCCCTTTGGTTCAAGGGACCAAAATCATTTAAAATCATCATTTAATAATTATGAATAATTTATTCTGTGCAATGATCCAGGAAATATATTTCTGAATCATCTAGCTATAGAGTCGATACATGATGTAATAAATTAGTGGCATAAAATGAGGCTAGCAAAGGTATAAAACATGTTCAGCAGCTCCAAAATGAAGAGAGTGAGAGATATTTTAGACTATAGTAAAATCAAAATGGGGACAAATTTACTTGTTGCACTATGTAACTAAAAAAGAAAGTGTAATATTCTAAATTTTAAAAAAATATATGAAAGAAATATATCAATACCTCAGTAAGCCATCATTTCTTGAACAATCACTATGTGTCATGCAGCTAAGTATTTCATATGTAGAAACTTAATTCATCAGCCTGTGAGATGGGTGCTATTATTATATACATGTTTAAAGGAGACTGAGTCATTAAATTAATTTGACCATAGTGATTAAGCTAGAAAGTGTTCAAATAAAGCTAATAAAAATGATAGCTATATATAATTAATTGCTTAATGTGCATTAGACATTGTAGAAATAAATTAATAATTTTCAACAAGTAATATTATCCCATACATTTGCTGTATACAATTTTGCTAATAAATTTTGAGTAAAAACAATTTGGTTGAAAGCATGTTGGTCCCCAGGTTAGTTTGCTTAAAATAATCATTTAATTGTAAAATTAACATAGTCTATTTTTCTATGTCTTATATTGATTATTTTGAAAAACTATGGGTCTGATTTTTCAAGCTTTTAAACGTTCCTAAAAAAAATTTTATTGGAGTTTGGATGACTTAGAATGCTGTGGTAGTTTCAGGTATACAGGAAAGTGAACCAGATTACCTATCTATCTATCTATCTATCTAGATATATCTTTTTTTCAGATCTTTTTCCCATATAGGTTATTGCAGAGAATTGAGTAAATTTCCCTGTTCTACACTGTAGGTCCTTGTTAGTTATCTATTTTATACATAGTAGTCTGTAAATGTAAAGGAATTTTTTGTTTATCCTGTTATTTAATTGTACTATAGTTAAGGGAGCAAGACTTACTTCTTTTGTATGTACAATACCTACTACTGCAGCAATAGAAATTAAAGTAGTATGTTCTCAGGTATATCAAATGTCAATTTGTAAAGTCAGACAACAATGTAAGTTTTTTTTTTTTCCCCCTTAATTTTCCTAGGACTATTTCACTATTTACTCTGTGACATCCTTTACTACTTTCCTGTACTCAGCATGCTTGTATCAAATAATTTTCATATTATTTGTACGCTGTGCCCTTGCAAATAGAATTTATTGTGAGAACCATAGGAAAGTATGAATAAGTAGATGCTGAGTGAGCATTTGGGGTAAGTGCAAACATTTTCATTCACTGCATCTAGTTTTCACTTAGAAATCTGTCCTATGACTTTCTGGTTTTGGTTTGCATTCACAAGTTTTCTCCCCAGAAGTGCCATCTGGCCACATTACAGGACAGAATTGGAGAAAAGACTTTCAGACTTAGGCTGACGCCAGAACAGAGGTGTGAATTTCAATTTAAGACACTAATTTGCTGAGATATCTTAGGCAAGCTGTTAAAATACTTCAGGTCTTCATTTTCTTGTCTATAAAATGTGAAAATAAATGAATTTTACTTTCTAAAGGTGCTTGGACAAGTGTCTGACACATAGTAAGTACTCCATAGATGTTACTTATCATTGTCCTATTATTGTTATTAAATGAAAAATTAATGAACTATAAATAAGATCAATCAACGAAGCCTCAAAAATGATGTATCTTAACTACCAATTTCTTGGGCCATTTGTTTTGAAGATAAAGATTAAATCAGCCATATTCAACCCAAAATAAAAGTTATGTCTTTTTAGGTAGGGAACAAATTCTATTGCATAAAGTAGATTCTACTTTATGACATAAAATGATTTTTAAAAACAGTATGTGTCCCATGATATTACAAGTAGGAGAATTCTTGATGTTTCTGTTTTTTGCTTTTACTTTTTAGTTATTTTTGAGATGACAGAATAATTCCATGGTTTCAAATATGAAGATTTAAGTATATATCCTACAAGAATTCAAAAGGAAGTAACATTTGTAAGCATTCGACAATTAATTCATATGGAAAGTACACTATTTTTTCCAATAGCAACACTAGATTGGCTCATTCTCAAATTTTCAACATATGTATATTTGGGAACAAAATTGGCTTATGTGCATACATTAATTTTATTGTATTATGTTGTGATATGCACACAAAGAGCATTTCAAATATTTCTTTGAATAAAATCAATGCAAAAAATTTTGGCTTCTTCAGATATATTTTGCCTAGAGGTTCTTGAAATGTTTATGAAACCCTTTAACAAGATAACAAGTGGTAAGTGAAAAATAGTAGTTGCTATTGTTAATACTGGAGTTCTAAGAAATAAATGTCCTCCAATTGAGAAAATTTTCAATTCCTTATAAATATTCATATTACTCCTTCCTGTGAATATTTATGGATGCATATTTCTAACAATGTTCATTAAAACAGCCAAGGAAACGTTCAGCTGAAAATCTCCAACTTGAAACACAGTGGAAATTTATCCCAATGAGATAAATATTCTGCTCATGCATATGATAGAGTGTGTGTTGTGTATGTGTGTGATTAAAATTAAATTAAATTTTATCCAAGAACACTGTAAACTAAAGAATATATAACTGATCTTGGTGAAAATTGAGGAAATTTTAGAATTTCTACATACCTTTTTTCTTGACATACTAGCATCAAACCTTGTGTTAGGGTCTAAGAATATCAAAGTGAGATATGTATATATGTATATTTTTTACATAAATACATAATGAACATACACGTAAATGTGTATACACATGCACACACATGTATATACGCATATACCTTCTTTTAAAGCACTAGTGAGAGAGATATATATATGGGAATGAATGATTTTAGAGAGATAGAAGTAGGTGATGGCTTGAAGTGAAATCTTAATTCTCTGCACAGGAATTAAACCTGCTCAGCCTGGTTGAAAACCAGGGGTCCTAGCCTCTAGACTAGATAGAGGCAAAAAGCAGAATTGCCCTGATTCTTTCCCCTTGTTGAAAGCAAGAATGTTTCAAGGAGGAAAAAACAGTAGAAACAGGTTTAAAGTTTATTGTTAGAAGCACAGTGCAATATGTGGGGGAGCACACAGAGAATTAGTTTATTCATCAAGCAGAAGTAAAGTAGTAATACACACCAAAGAAGAGCAGGTGTGGGCATCCCCCTGAATGAGGAGCGTGCCAGAGAGGTGACTTAAATCACTTATATGGGATAGTTCTTCTAGGTCTTTGTCTTCCTTAGGGCAATTATCTGATTTTATCTTTCACACCGGGCCAGACCCAGGTCCCTCCTCAATTTGCGTGTGTATTTTTTGGCCAAGATGGATTCCAAAACAAAGCATGGCTGGAAGCTTATCTAGACTTATTAGGGCCTGGCACCCCCACCCTTTCTTGCCCCAGAGGGGTCTCTCTGCACATATGTAGCTAGGGTCTCCTTGACCCTAAGGATAGAGAGTGCATGACCTCTTGGTCTTTTGTCCAAGCAGGGCTCAACCCCCTCTTTTGATCCTGTCATCACCATTGTTTAACGAGTTCACAGAAGACAAGTACCAGTGATTTGCCTTGTGCCTGTTCTTATTTCTATCTTTAAGTATAGCTAGGTGGCTGGTTGTAAATGTTTATCCTGAAGCCCACTTATCTTCTGTTTCAGGAAATGTGAGTAAGAGGCTAGTTGCACCTATCTCCTGCCTCAAGAAGTGTAAATAAGAGGCTAGTTGCAAGTGTCTATCCTGGAGTCCATTTGTCTCCTGCCTCAATAATGGCACTATATATTTTACACACACACACAGATGTGCACATATTGAGAGTGGAGAGAGAAAGAGAGACAGCATGCTGATCTCTACAACTATACAACTATATGGATTATGTAGTAGAGAAATTCAAACATGTGTGAATTAATTTCTTGTGTATAATTTTTGGCAACTCTGAGAATTTTGAAGTCACCCTATTGTCTTACTGATTCTCATAAGGTAATGGTTAGACTTGTGGTCACTGACTTCTACTCTTCTGACTTGGTGCTATTTTTGACCATTATATTTGTGCTGACTCTCAGCCATGGATAATGCAGTGAGATGCTATCTGTGTCATTTTATATTGGGTGTGGAGTGATTTAATAGGAGGTGCTGTTAATAATGTTAATGAGAGTGTAGGTGGACATACTATTTCCAGCTTTAATAGAGGTAATTCTTCCACAGCCAAAGGTGTTGAAAATGGTCACCCTATATCTGGTTACACTAAGTGCTGGAATGGCAGAACAAATGTCACCAGCTACAATGCTTTCAAATCAGCTATGGCACTAGCAGACCAAGAAGGCAGTGTTTTCTAGAAGTTGATGAATAAAATAAAAACCCTCCTGTAAAGGCAGTAGCTTACTATTTTCATCACTAAACATTTGGGTACCTACTCTATGCCAGGAATTCTTCTAGGAGTAAATGCGTCTCTGGACAAAAATGAACCAACTTGCTTTTACCACACTCTGACATACTCATAGACTTTATCTTGAGAAGTCACTAAGAAAAGTATAAATGTAAACTTTAGACAAAATACAAATGATTTGTCCCAAGAGTATAATGACATACAAAAGTATCAAAAAGGCCATTTGGAGTGTATGCATTCCTCAAAAGAGGAAATACATGCAGAAAACCTAAATCTTTATTCTCAAATATAGTCCAAAAAGATGTCATGTGTCATGATGAAATTGTCTTAGAAAATGCTGCAACTGCCTCTCCTTATCAATAAAAAGGCACGTATTAGCAGATTAAAGTCTTTGAGATCTACTGCAGTGCAAAAACTAGTACACATGATTAAATCCCATGTTTTTCAAACTTGAATTTCCCATAAAAATTGCTTTTCACTGATAATCTGTCTTATGGATTTAGTATTTCATGGAATAGGTTTTGAAGCATCTATACCTATATAGATTCACAAACACTTTCAGAATAAGATCATACACTCCTGCAAAGGTAAAGATACTTATATTGTAGAAAAAAATAGGGCTGAAATGTTAGATTTCCTAAATAAATCTACATTCATTTGTTTTTCTCTTATCACTACACTCATTTGTATCATGGATGAAATATGGTCATCAAAAACACAAATTAGAAAGGAATCAAAAAATTTACCTTATCAAAGGTAAATTTTATTACAAATTAATGCTACTTAACATGTCCTTTAAATTCTCCTTTTCACATGAGTTTTCTTTATTGCTTTAGCTTAGGAATAAAAATAAGAATAAATCTTTGACCTCAACCATGTCTATCCCATATGGTATTTACACTGAGACAAAGATACTGTGAATTTTTAGGAACCTAATTCTATCCACTAGGGGTCTTCACTTTGAAATACTCAGCTGTCCTAATTTCTAACACCAGAAGACAGTTCAGTAGAACAATAAGGCTACTTTTAAGGCTCTTACTAAACTCTGAGCCTACATTTTGGGGAAAAAAAAAAAGAATCCAGTTCCAGCTATTTAATGCATCTTAGCCTATTTATGATGAATAAAAATTGTATTTTCAAAAAAGACCTGAGATCAATTCTCTGAAGGTGTAATTGTCATTGGTAACTATGACATTAGGTTTTTCATGGATTACAGAACATTTTAATCATCAGGAATAATAAATAACCCCAGACTCTCCACTTAGAATGGCCTTCACCATTTTACTCTGCAGGTCACTTGAATAACTGTCAGGAGAGCAAGCTATTAGAGGAGAATTTGTTTTGATTAAGCTTAATGTTTTCTCCTAACAATTTTTCTTAACTTCAGAGAAGATATTAATTTATATCAATTGACAAGGGTGTTCTGTAACAAGGTCATCCACTCAAAAATAGATTAATTTTTAATCTGTTTCAGGCATGAGACCTCGTAGAGATTTCAAGCCACTTTTTATATTAGCAGGATTTTTTTAAAATGAGTCAGAAGCAAAGCAGATCATGAGATATGGAGAATACATAAAATACCTATATCTTAATAATAGTAAAACATAATTAAAAAGTGCAAATAAGTAACAGAAAATTGTTTCAACCCAAAAAAGCTCCTTATTTCTTGAAAGACAAAAGACAAATGATAAAATATGCATCCTTGTATAGCTTATACCCACAAATATAATAACATCATAATATTTGTTTATATTATCATAAAATAAAAATATAAAAGAGAGCTAACAAACAAGTACAAGGTTGAATTAAGGTAAATATTGTTAACAGTGTTATTTTTAGCTTATTAAATTAAGAAGTAGTCATTTGAATAAACATCTGTAGACATTTTAGATATTAGAATGAACACACAAATCTCTCACTTCCCATACCCATGGAAATAAATAAGTGATAAAAGAAAGAAAAAACATGTATCCAAATGGAAAACAGAAAACAGGATAAATGCTCTTAGTGCGATGTTAAGAGCTTGATAGAAGCATTGAGAATTTGTCTCACCCCTCTCTCACTCCATTTGACCCCCTCTCCCTCTCCCATCCAAACCAAAAAAGAGAACACCTTTTCAGGAAATAAAGATTGGGTAAATCTTCAAAAGTCTGACCATCCCAACTAAAAGATAACAGACAGAGGTAAGGAGTCTGGGCCCTCATCTCTTGTGACTGGTTAAAAAAGGACATCAGAGGTCAAAGATAAAAAGTCTAGGTAGTTGAGTTTAGACATGGAAACTAAGTATTATGAAGAGCAAAGAAAAACCTCAACAAACAAAAGCCTCAGGATTTATGATAGAAGTATCACTTTCTATGAGTTTCATGAAGATGTTTTCAGTTTTTAAAAGCATTCTGGCTATTATAAATTTAGTTCTTTTTGTTCATTGCTCCCTTACTCTTTCTCTGAACTAGAAATTTACCAACAAGTTTTTACTTTTTTACCTCCATGCCTCGAGGTCCTGGAGGTAAAATGTGATCAGGAATGTCACCCAGTAATGAAAAACCCTTTCAACACATAGAAACATATGTAAATCAGTGCGGTGCAGGTATTACCTACATCTGTGTACAAACAAACAGATAACATCAAAGCTTAGATGTTTCCACTGATCAATCTTACAACCAAAAGGAAATGGAAGATGCCATGGTCTGGAATGGATTTACTACTGGAAAATATGAACACCTAAAACATAAACCCAACCTAACCGAATTCCAAAGAAAATTTTAACAATAAAAGTTATACAGTGAAAGGAAGATTTCTAAGGTTAGAAAACACCATATGGGTAAAAAACATAATTATTGAGTTAAAATTGTAATAGTGTCAGTGAAGAGGAGGCCAGATGCTGAAGGAGGATTTAAAAAAGAGAATATTAGTTAACTATAAAGGAAGTTGGAAACATTTCCCAGAACTAAGAAAAAAATAATAGAGAAGTCTTTTGATTTTTCAGGGAGAGAAAAAGAAACATGAACTTTTGAAACTAAATTTAAAATATAGTTATGCCATTTATATAATTGATTTTAATACTGCCAGTTAATAGCCAAAAAATTTATTAAAGAAAGTTAGGTAGTTGCTGTATCTTCTTAGATTACACAAATAATAAAATCTTAGAAGTTCCAGAGCAAAGAGAAAGAAAATGC
The DNA here is from genome assembly GCF_016906955.1 of Phacochoerus africanus. Taxonomy (NCBI): domain Eukaryota; kingdom Metazoa; phylum Chordata; class Mammalia; order Artiodactyla; family Suidae; genus Phacochoerus; species Phacochoerus africanus. Next base: position 27,335,043 of record NC_062553.1, read on the forward strand.
AGCTGGAGCAATATAAATATAGCTAAAGAAAGAAAGTAAAAAACTGTCCTAATATATTGTTCAAAACGTGACAGTAAGTTATTCATTCAAAATTAATTTTAAGAGAAGCATTCCTGAAAATGTTTATTCTTGTATATTTCTATATTGTCTTTGCCATGGGTGAGGAAATTTAATCACACACACACATATTTTAAAATGTGTCCTTTCATACATTACTTCTATTCCTATGAAATTAATATAACGGAGTCATAAGTATGGAAAAAGATTTAGGTTCATCTTTGTTTGTTAAAGCTTAGTGCAATTACCTTAGAGATTGAACAATACAATTATTAAACAACTAAGGGTATATCTGTACAGATAAGTATTAGGTATTTATTCAATAATTTTAAAAGAATGTCTCAAACTGTTATATTAGGAAAAGAAGATGAAATACAAGCTGAGTGATCGTATCAACCAGTATTTGTTATAGCCATATTATTGCAATATAAATAAATTACAAAATATACTATTGACCAAGTTTTCTCTTGGCCATGAAATTATGGAAGATTTTAATTTTATTTTTCAATATTTTCATATTTTCTGCAAAGTGTATAAGTAGTATTATGTAATCACCAAAAACTATATTATTTATATCAATCAATAGGATTCTAGATGTATCATTTTGAAGTTTTCAAGGATAATTTATCAAGCAAATGAAAGAGTCTATAAAAATTCAGGAAAAAAAATTGTTACCCATAAAGGACCAAAAATCTAAGCAACATTACTGATTTTTCTGCAGCACCCAACTGTAAGAGAAAACTTTAAAAATAACTACAAAACTCTGAAAATGTCTGTGTTTCCAAAGCGACAAGAACACAGCCTTAGACATTCCCAGATTTATGCGATCTTCAAAAATGCATCAAACTTGTAACCTTCTTTAATAAACCTGTTGGGTATTAACTGAGAGTACAAAACCAGTCATACATGTAGCATAATTATAGTTTTAGTTTGTTTACAAAACCAATTAGAATCTGCAATGTAAGAAAAAAAATTCAAGTAGCATAATTTATGACTCCATATAAAATTAACAAAGCAAGTAGATAAATGAAAACCTGGAAACATATCTCATGAAAAGAATTAAAGTTATCTTTTAAAGTATTTTCTTTGATAGGAAGTTAGTTTAATAAAGATAAAAGAATCTCTGAAAGGAACTCCAAAGTCAACAGAATTTTTTTAAAAAAATGTGTCATTTCAACAAGGTCCTTTCGGAGGACAGTGGTAAACTAAGGCCATAAAATGGAATTATAATATAAAAGGAAAAAATTAAAATCAACCTTATAAAATAAAATAATTTAAAATACATGAAATAGGTCAATAACAGAAAAATAAATATGAATGTTAATAATAAATCTAAAAACAATAAACTCATCTATTAAAAGACTCTCAGGTTAGACTGTAAAGATAATTCTATGGCATCTTTCTTAATAAGGGACACTCCTAAGTCACCTACTAAACATTCACACATAATGATAGATAGAACTATTGGAAAAATAAGAATTTTACCCCACAACCACTGGCTATTTTTTATACACTAGAAACATTCATAGAATATTATAGAGAAAAGGCCACTTCACAACAGTAACAACAACAAAAAGAAGTATCTAGATACACTTGACAAAGAATTCCAAAAGGCTATGTTAAAATTACTATGATGTCAGAAAAAAAGATTTGCAAAAAAAAACAACATAAATAGGAAAATATTCTATATAGTAAAAAGGTAAAATCCTCCAAATTCACTTATATACCCAAGGCAATTAATCAAACACTACCAGGAATTTATTTTAAAACTTGACTAAGACACTTGAGTGATGGTCAGCAAGGTAGGAATTGTACTCATTCTCCACCCTGAAACATCAACTTAAACAACCCTTTGTAAATGAAAAACCCATCACAATAGCCAGGGATTCCATGTGAGAGTTGACAGCATTGAATGAAGCACAGAAATAAGAAAAGGCACATGGAGGTGGGTAGAAGATAGATTCAAACTACCATATCACCTGTCCTCCAATCACCACAGCCTCAGGTGAAGACACCCTCCCAGTGGTGAGCACCTAAATTCACCTTGGACTCCAGAGCTGACCCATCCCAGAATCAGGCTGACTCCTGCAGTTTTAGGTAGCTTCCAGTAGGCTCCTGTGACTTCAGGCCCGTGGATCACCATGGATACCAGGTCCAGTGATCCCTGGGAACTCCCACAGCTCCATGTGGCTTCCTTAGTTCCAGGGCCCTAAAAGGCCAAGTGACCCAAGGCACTGGGACCCCTTCCAAGCAGGCCAGCTGCATTGCCCAAGGCAGCTCCCATGGTTCCACACTGCTTCGAGAAGAAGCCTTTGAAACCACTTCTGGCTCACCTGCACCTGCAGACTCCCATGGCCACTTGAGGCTCCTGTGGCACCAGGGTCCCACTGGGTTCTTTCTTCAACTCTCCCACCAAGTAGACACTTGATATTAAATGTCAAACAAACATATGAAGATTCTGAAATCTAGATACGTAGAAAGACCTCCTAGAGACCTCAAAATTAAGAGAGTAACAGTGGTGAGTTCCCTCTACTGGGAAGAGTTGTTTTTTTCTTTGCTTCATCTACCTTAGATTTAAAACTAAAGATGCTGGCAATCAGGAACTATCCAATGGACACAGACAAAAACAACCCCAAAGGAAAGCCTACCCTCTAACGCCAAAGGACCAGAAAAGGAACAGAAAATTTTTAGACAATAATCACTTTATTCCAGACAAATTTCACAGGAAAAAACATGGCTCCATCCTTGTGCATGCCAACAAAGGCCAAGTAAAGAACCTAGACTTCCACCTTTGTGTGGCTGAAAGGAGGTAGCCACCACCCTCTCCAATCCCTGCAGAAGGTGGCAGCAGAGAACACTGGGAGGAAAGGTAAGACTTCATACCCATTAGTCAGTAATGAGCTCTTTCTCTTGTGGAGTCAGTGGGGACCATGTGGCATAACCGGACTTCAGTCTTCACCCAGCAGTAATGATCTCCCTCTCCCTTTCCTCATTGGTATCAGAGGGGACCTAGTGAATTGTTAATCAGGCCTTTTACTTTTCTTGGCAATGAGGCCCCATCTCCCATGTGTCAGTGGCATCCCCATGAGAGGTAGTAAGTAGGCCCACATGCCCTTCCCAACCAGGAAGGAATAGCAGAGAACTGGTGGAAGCAAAATGATAAATGACCCAGCAATAATGAGACTCCCCCTGGGTATTAGCTGCAGCTAAGTGAGGAGCCTGGATTTCCATTTCTATCTGGCAGTAAAGAGGTGGTGATCCCCTTTTCCTGCCAAAGTGGTATCAGGAGAAGACAACTAAAACAGAAGATTTAAGTAAAAGCCAGACTCCTAGAATACTTAAAATGTCCAGGTTTCATTTGAAAGTCATTTATCCTACCAAGAACTAGGAAGACATCACAATGAATGAGAAAACGGCAATCAAGATACTAACATTAAGATGACACAAATGTTAGGAATAGCTGATGGAAATTTTAAAGCACCCATTTTAAAAACACTTCAACAAGCAACCAGTAGCATGCTTGAAACAAAGGGAAAACAGTCTTTGTAAAAAAATAGAAATTTTCAGTAAATAAACAGGTAATACAAAGCAAAACCAAATAGAAATTTTACAAGTAAAAAATACACAAATTCTAGTTATTAGAATCTACCACAACTATGTCCAGCAATCTGAAGATTCAACATATAAACATATAAAAGATGTCAACATATAAAAGATGTCAATCTTCCCAAAGTGATAGATTTAATACAGTTCTTTTGAAAATCCAAGCATGATATTTGCATAGATATAAAAGTGTGAAAACATATAGATGGAACTACAATAGCTAAAACAATATATAAAAAAAAAGAAGATTGAAGAGGGAGGAATCAAATCAATATGATTTCAAGGCTTTTACATAGTTCCAGTAATAATGATGATATGATGCTGACAGGGGAGGTAGACGGATAAATTAATGGAAAAGAATAGAGAACTCAGAAATAAACCAAATACGAGTTCCCATCGTGGTGCAGTGGTTAACGAATCCGACTAGGAACGATGAGGTTGCAGGTCGATCCCTGGCCATGCTCAGTGGGTTAAGGATCCGACGTTGCCATGAGCTGTGGGTCACAGATGCGGCTCGGATCCCGAATTGCTGTGGCTCTGGCGTAGGTAGGTGGCTACAGCTCCAATTAGACCCCTAGCCTGGGAACCTCCATATGCCATGGGAGCAGCCCTAGAAAAGGCAGAAAGACAAAAAAAAAAAAAGCCAAACAAATGTGCAAACAGGATATAAATTTGGAAAATAAGCACAATAAAATATCATCACCTTTAGCCATTAGGGAATTACAAAGTAAACCTACAATGAGGTATCACTGCATACCTAAGAGAGTAACTAAAATTTAAAAATAGTGACAACTATTTTAGTGTCCAAATACTATAAAGATCCAGAGAAACCAAATCACTAATACACAACTAGTAGGAATGTAAAATCATACTTTGAATAACAATTTAATGGTTTTTTTCAAAACCAAACATACTATTGTTTTACTACTTATCAATGTACTTCTTTTCTCAAAGAAATGAAAACTTACAAATTCATGTTTACTGTACATGAATGTTTAAAGAAGATTCATTTCTAATAGCCAAAATCTGGAAACAACCCTGACGCAGGTTAATGATTAAACAAACCATTTCAGCAGATTAATGGTTAAACAAATTTTGATATACCTATATCATGGAATCCTAGTTAGCAATAAAAAGGATCTAACTATTGATGCACCCAATAACCTGTATTAAATCTCCAGAGAATCATGCCAGAGTGAAAAAAAGTCAATTGCAAAATATTACATACTTTATTACTTATGTATATAATATTTCTGAAATGAAGAAATTATAGAAATGGAGAAAAGAACAGTGGTTTTCAGGGGTTATAGCAAGATAGAGTTAGGAGGGAAGTGGGCATGGCTATAAAAGGGTAACATGAAATTCTGGTGGTGATGGAAATAGGTATCTTTTCAATATCCTGGGTATGATGTTGTACTATAAGTTTATAAGATGTTACCATTAGGGGAAACTGGGTAATAGGTACATTGGATCTCTTTGTATTACTTCTTAAAATTGCAGGTAAATCTACAATTACTTCAAAATAAAAAGTTCAATTAAAAAATTAAAATTAGGGAGTTCCCATCATGGCTCAGTGATAACAAATCTGACTAGTATCCATGAGAATGTGGGTTTGATCCCTGGCCTTGCTCACTGGGTTAAGGATCCTGTGCTGCCATGAGATGAGGTGGAGGTCGAAGATATGGCTCAGATCCCACGTTGCTGTGGCTATGGTGTAGGCCAGCAGCTATAGCTCCAATTCCACCTGTAGCCTGGGAACTTCCATATGCCATGAGTGAGGCCTTAAAATGACAAAAAAAAATTAAAATTAAAACAATATTATGGTAGAAATGCCAAAATAAAACCCTGAAATAATAAATAGGAATATAAATCACATCACATAAAATTATAACATAAAGTTATAAGAATGACTGTAAAATGTGAAAAATTTTGCTGCCAATAGATAATAATAAACTTGATAATAGAAGGTGATTTTAAAATATTATTTTCCATATGGTTTATTATAGGTCATTGAGTATAGTTCTCTGTGCTCTACAGTAGGATCTTGTTGTTTATCCCCTCCAGGTATAATAGCTTACATCTGCTAAACCCAACCTCCTACTCCATCACTTCCCCAACCCCCTCTTCCTTGGTAACCACAAGTCTGTTTTCCTTGTCTCTGAGTCTGTTTCCATTTCATAGATAGGTCCATGTGTGTAATATTTTAGATTCCTCATATAAGTGATATCACATGGTATTTATCTTTTTCTTTCTGACTTACTTCACATAGTATCATAATCTCTAGTTGCATCCACGTTGCTGCAAATGGTATTATTTCATTGTTTTTTATGGCTGAGTAGTATTCCATTGTATATATGTAAAACATCTTCTTAATCATTCATCTGTCAATGAGCATTTAGGTTGTTTCCATGTCTTGTCTATTGTGAATAGTGGTGCTATCAACATAGGGGTACATGTATCTTTTTGAATTATAGATTTTTCTGGATATATGCCCAAGAGTTGGATTACTGGATCTTACAGCAGTTCTGTATTTAGTTTTCTGAGGTACTTCCATACTGTTTTCCATGATAGTTGTACCAACTTACATTCCCACCAACACTGTAGGAGGGTTCCCTTTTCCCCACATCCTCTCCAGCATTTGTTATCTGTAGACATTTTAATGATGGCTTTTCTGACTGGTGTGATGTGGTACCTCAGTGTAGTTTTGATTTGCATTTCTCTAATAATTAGTGATGTTGAGCATCTTATGTAGCTATTGGCCATTTGTATTTCTTCTTTGGAGAAATGTTTATTTCAATTGGGTTGTTTGTTTTTTGTTGTTGAGTTGTATGAGCTGTTTGTGTATTTTGGAAATTAAGCCCTTGTCAGTTTCATAGTTTACAAATATTAACTCCCATTTTGTAGGCTGTTGTTTCATTTTGTTTGTGGTTTCTTTTGCTGTACAAGAGCTTATAAGTTTGATTAGATCCATTTGTTTTGTTTTGTTTTATTTCTATTGCCTTAGGAGACTGACATAAGAAAACATTTATACAGTTTAGGTCAGATAATGTTTTTCCTATGTTCTCGTCTAAGAATTTTATGGTGTCAGATCTTATGTTTAAGTCTTTAAGCCATTTTGAATTTATTTGTGTACATGGTATGAGCATCTGTTCTAGTTTCATTGATTTAAATGCAGCTGTTCAATTTTCCCAGCACACTTGCTAAAGAGACTGTCTTTTCCCCATTTTATATTCTTGCCTCTTTTGTAGAAGATTAATTGACGGTAGTATCTGGGTTTATATTTGGACTCTATATTCTCTTCCATTGATCTGCATGTCTGTTTTTGTACAAATATCATGCTGTTTTTATTATTATAGCTTTGTGGTATTATCTGAAGTCTGGGAGGGTTATGCCTTGTGCTTTGATCTTTTCCCTCAGGCTTGCTTTGTCAATTCTGGGTCTTTTTAGATTTTATATAAATTTTGGGATTATTTCCTAGTTCTGTGAAAATAATGTCATAGATGATTTAGTAGAGATCATATTAAATCTGTATATTGCTTTGGATAGTATGGCCATTTTAAACATATTAATTCTTTCAATCTAAATATTTTCTGCATTCCCTTTCTTTCCTATGAAAATATGGCAAAGCAATATTACTAGGGAAAAATCAGAGCTGGGAAACTTGCCAATGGGATTAGAATGTCTGAAAAAGGCACACACAAAACTTTTACTAAGTATCTCCTCTTGGGTGCATGGAACTGAAATACAACAGCACAGGTAGTAAAAGTAAATTTGGGATACGAATGTTTGGTAAAAGTGCTTTTCTTTTCTTTTTTTTTTTTTTGCATTTTTTGCATTTTGATTCCTGGCCCGGGAACTCCGCAGTATATGGAGTTCTGGGGCCAGGAATCAGCTCCAAGCTGCAGTTGTGACCTAAGCCACAGCTGCAGCAACACTGGATCCTTGACACACTGTGTCAGGCATCAAACCTGTGACCCAGTGCTCCCAAGAAACTGCAGATCCCATTTCACTACAGCAGGAACTCCTAGTAAAAGTTCTTTTAAAAATTATTTTTACCTTCTATGATACACACACACTCACACATACACGCACACACGTACCTGGTGTCAATTTTGAGTCTTCTGAAAATCTTACATGCTTTACAACTTCAAAAAGGATGTACAAAGGCATAATGGAATGTATCCTGAGTTTTCCTTTTAATTCCTTATTTATGTGTTATATGATTTTAATTTAAAGTAGCAAAGATAATTTTTAAAAAAGAAATATATTGACATTCAGAGTTTCAGAGCTTCCTCTGATCTCTTCTGGCTGCCTCTTCACTTAGATGCAATGCTCTACAACCCTGAAGAAAAAAAAATTATAGAGCTGGTGACTGAAAGAATTAATATGACTTAGCTCTTGCAGCCAAGCAATGTGATTCAATTATATAAAGAAAACTTTTCTACATTCATTGCGCCTCCAACATGTCTCTCCCTGCCTTCCCCAGATTTCTCAGTTTGATATTTCATAAAAAAAATTGAGTAATTTTTCCAGATTTTCTACTTAGGAGCTCTGTACCTCTGAGTCTCAGTTCTTTACCCTACAAAATGGTGATAACATGACAATCAGAAATTGTGAAGAATAAAGTAACATGTAAAGTAATTTTAAAGTTTATATGAATGAATGTATGTATTGTGAAATGTTTACCACAATAAAGCAAGTTAATGCATCTATCACCTCACATAGTTGCCGTGTGTGTGCACCTGCATTTTAAAGGAAAAATTGTTCATTTTTGGAAATTTGACAAGACAGCTAAGCTGTTATTGGTTGTTAATTATTTGGACCCCGTTTTCCTTCTTATTCTAATAAGCTGATATCAAAATATTTAAAAACACATAGTCATTAATACTAATAATTTGTTCCTAGAAAGTTTCAAATTTGTGTTTAGGTACAATTTTAACAGAAAGCTGATTTTTTTGTAGAACCAACTTCAAAATAAAGACTGATATACTTATAATGATATAGATTCATCAGGAAAGATAATAGCCAACCTACTGCTAATCTCTTTATGTATAAATGCTAGTTATATTAGATGCTTACCATGATTCTAAGTACTTTTGAAAACTTTTAAGAAAAGCATACCATCTTCTGATTCAGATGGCAGATTCCTGAAATGTAGCATTTTCTCATTGTTTAGTAACTTTAGAGACATTTTAATTGTATTATAGTGACTACATTTTTAGACTTGAGAGAAGATAAAAATATGTATTGTTTTATTTCCTCCACATTTTCCTCCATAAAATGGTCTCCTTTATTTTAAAAAATTCTTAATCTCTGAAGTAACACAGAAATTGAACATTTTAGAAGAATAAATAAGAAAAAATGACAGATGGATTTGGTATGCACCTGTTTATGCATTTATTTCATGAAGTTACCCTATGTCTTCGGGCATTTCTTTTTTCCATGAAACCAGCATCTCCTGCTTAAGTAAAGATATTTATATGTTGCTGTTGCTTGTTTATTTAAAAGACAGTGAAATCTGTCCTGAGCTCCAAAATGAACTGAACTGGCTTGCAAATTATTTTAGCTGCAAAAGAACAAACCATCCTGTTACTATCACCTGGTTGAGTATAACCAATAGAACTAATAAAATAATTAATAGAACAGTAATTAATAGAACAATTCTGATGGTAAAAGAAAAAGCTCTGTAAACTCCTCACAATAGTAAGCATGTGCTTCTTCTTATTAGGGCAGAGGTACATTACTTTATCTAGTGCTCAGAGCCATCCCATGAGAAGTGGTTATATCCTCATTTTAAAAATAAAAATATGGAAGAGCATTCAGAGAAGTCAAGCACATTGTGCAAGTTACTCAGCAAGCAAAGGAGGAATGAGAATTCAAACCCAAAGCTGCTGATTCCTCAATGAATGTTAGTTTAATGTCTCTAATATGAATAAGATATGTGTGGTCAGTATAAATTGCTTTAAAGGATCAGGCATCTTGGGAAAGATTATTTATCATCTGAGGCAGGAGTTCCCATTGTGGCTCAGGTAGTTAAGAACCCAACTAGGATCCATGAAGATTTGGGATTGATTCCTGGCCTTGCTCATTTGGTTAAGGATCTGGTGTTGCCACAGCTTAGGCTACAGATGCAGCTCAGATCTGGTGTTGCTGTGGCTGTGGCCTAGTTTTCTCCAATTCAACCCCTAACTTGGAACTTCCATATGCCATGGGTGTGGCCCTGAAAAGAAAAAAAAAAAGAAAAAGAAAGAAAGAGAAGAAAGAAAAAGAAAAAAGAGAGAAAGAGAGAGAGAGAGAGAGAGAAAGAAAGAAAGAAAGAAAGAAAGAAAGAAAGAAAGAAAGAAAGAAAGAAAGAAAGAAAGAAAAGAAAAGAAAAGAAAAGAAAAGAAAAGAAAAGAAAAGAAAAGAAATCTGAGTCAGAGGAATGAGGGATTGAGAGAAGCTCAACTAATGGGTCTTTCAGGATTGAATCATTGCCAGTTGAGCCAATGGCGCTCCCAATGTACTCATTCCAGGATAGCCAGTGTCTGCCTCTCTCTGTCTCTCTCCCTTTCTCTCTCTTTCCCCCTTAACTATATATAAGCTTTGTCTTCTCCAATTGATTTTATTTAATGTTATTATGAAAGTTCACCATGCACATGTAGTCTTGTCCCTGAAATATACTCCATTTTTTAATGTATTCCCGCCTATGTCAGTATAGCCTCCACTAACATTACTTGAGCTCATAGTAACCCATATTCTTCTGGGAGAAAATATAGCAAGGCTACAATAATGTCATGACAGGATCATGGCTTGATCTCCCTTTTTCTAATTGACCCTGACTTCCCTTACATCTACTGAGCATCACTCTTACCAGCTTTATTTATTTATTTGTTTATTTTATTTTATTTTATTTTTATTTTTGTTTTTTTTTGCATTTTCTAGGGCCACACCCACAGCATATGGCAGTTCCCAGGCTAGGGGTTTAATTGGAGCTATAGCGGCCAGCCTACACCAGAGCCACAGCAATGCCTGATCTGAGCCGTGTCTGTGACCTGCACCACAGCTCACAGCAACGCCGGATCCTTAACCCACTGAGGAAGGCCAGGGACTGAACCCACAACCTCATGGTTCCTAGTCGGATTCGTTAACCACTTAAATACACTATAATACCACCTACTTCACAAGGGTTTTAATATAATTAAAAAAGATAATTTCATTAAATAGCTCATAATCTACATTTAATAAAATGTTCACGAAACTTTAACATTTAATCCAGCTTTTTTCCTATTAGTCTACAATTCTTTCCAAGGACTGGTATTCTTTGAGCCAAAATTTGGTACAATGTCAAAAACACTAGAATTTTTGCTGTGAGACCTAGTGCTAAGGACAATATGTCATCTTTTTATTATGTACAATATGCTAACTTTAATCATATCCTCTGTAGATGTACAGGCACAGTAAAATCAGTGACTCTTTTCCTTTTGAGTTAGCTGTAATGCTTTTCATTGCGTCCCTCAGTGTTATAATACACAAGTAACTTTATATGTGTACATCTCTCCAAAACCTTAAGTTCACCACATTCAGAAAATGAGCAGGGCTCAAAAATCACTTAACAATCATTTCGTAGAGCTCGTTTTCCAAAACCGTGACATTGTGTATTCATTGGTAAGTTAAATTACGTATTTCATTTCCTTTGAGATAATGACCTTTTGGTTCTTCTTTCTTCTATTAGGAGAAATCTTGTCTTGCCTGGTACTTTTACAGTTAAAGCTGATGGATTCAGTACAGATTGCCCAAGTCATTTTATCCTTACTTACAAAGGAAACCTACTGGGTGATGGAATGATGCTTTATAACACTAGCAGTACACTTCATTTGTAGTTATTAAACACTCAGCAGGCTCCCCACCACACTGACATTTGTTCCCCAGTCAAGACTCCTGTCTGACATGGTCCCACTGTGTAAGGTGCCATTTACTGAAAATGAGAATTCAGCTTGGATAATTAATAAATGTCAAGATGCTCTCAAACAAACGCATACCTTGATATATGAGAAACAAAATGCACAATCTAAGGACAAACAACATGAACTCTCTGGTTTAGCCTGTTAAAGTTTATAAAGGCTTAAGTGGACATCTGGGCTCTGTCTTTTTCTCAGGACAAAAGAAAAATCACTACTGGGTAGTGAACTGGTATGAATTGGGGCGGATATGCCAAGGAATAGGAACTGTCAGTTTACGGGACTGTGAATTTCACAGTAATGAAAATATCTACCTCTGACTTACTATGTGCCTTTGAACATGTTGCTTGACCTCTATTCTTATATCTGTAACATGGATATAGAACTGAATCTAGTCTTTCCCAAAGAATAGTTTGCAGACTGATGGTGGACCAATAGCTTATTTTAGGAGACATATTAATAAACTTTCTAAAATTTGAACAATTATTTTATTTGAATCAAGATTAGAAAACAGTATGACTAGTAATACACATTCTTTCAAGGATAATATTTCTCAAGAGGAGGCTAAAGTAAGTAGGACTATTAAGTCTGCATGAATTTTTTAAAATATACTAAGAAAATAACAGTAGAGGTAATCTATAGAAATAGAAACTACTGTTCTTGTATATAATACTTTATTATAAAGCATTTGGGAAACTTTCTAACATGACAAAAGTTGTTATTGTTGCTGTGTTTAATGGAGATAATGGTGGTGGAGGTAAGAGTAGTGAAAATACTGGTAATAGGCTGTTGAGAGAAAGCCTGTGTCCTGTTATTGATTTTGAATTTTTTGTTTTAAACTGTTTCTATCCACTTCTTCTTTGCAATAAATTCAAAATAATCCTATAATATCATAACAAAATAGAAAATGGCTATATTTTAAACATTAAATTCCTTCACATTTGGGTAACTGTCATAGCCTCCCATCTCTGTAACTTCAAGTCTCTGACCTCACACACAGCTGCCAAACTGTACCATCCAGGAGGGTCAAATGGACAGTTAACTCTGAGAGTTACTACAACTCAATAGAAAGGCTAAAATACTAGATAATATGACCCATGTCTAAAAACTTTTCAGTCCAAAAGTTGTTTTTGTCACCTAGCCTTTCATTTGATATTTGCAATAATAATCATGGAAGATAAGTACTAATATGCCATTTGGTAAATGAGACCCATGAGACCTGGTGAAATTAAATGCGTGACCAAAATTTTCACAAGTTTTACTGGAAAAAGAATTTTCTCATTTTAAGAGAAAAGCAATACTAGAGTTTTGTTTCGTATACAAGAGCCAGAAAGAAAATTGAAAACATAGAAAGAGTTTACATTTGAAGAGCTCTTTTTCCCTTAATTTTGATTTCCTTGCCAAAAAAAAGTTTACTTTGAAGATAAATGTATCTTTATAAATGTACAACAGTCTGTGATGCAAATACATTTAGAGTTTGTTTGAAAATAATTTTCCTTTTTCAGGAGAAATGAAATGAAGCAATTAGAACACTGAATCTTACACTTTACAGGATTACTGAAGAATACAAGACAAAAAAAAAATCCTTGCTGAAATTGATTTCAATAAGCATATCTATTAAATATAATTTATTCAAAATTATCATGGCAGGGTATCTATACCATTGATTTTATAAAGACATAAAATCTCAGATTTAAAAAATATGGAACAAGTACAATCAATATTATAATGGAGAAAAGAATGCTGTTTGCTTTTTCGATATTATGAAAACAATGAAACATCTTGCTGATAAATTTGATGAGATTATTACATTTTAAGTGTTAAAAAAGCAATGAAATTTTATCCTGAGACTGTTATCTTATGGGTTTTACTTTTAGACATTCTGCAGCCCTCATACCTCATAAGAATTTAATTTTAAGTACACATAAATTCCTATGGATTTATCATTTTTTCCATATAATGCCATGTATACTGCTGTGTGTTTGAAAAACTTACGGCATTCAATAATTGGAAATGTATTTTATGGAAGTAGAAACACTGATGGAAGATATATTCATGAAAGACGTGGGAATGGACAATACAAAAACAAGTATTTGAGGATTTTTGCTGAGCTCACACACATTTACAGTCATTTGAAAATAATCAATTCATTATGCTGAGTGTTTAGTACTCAAATGTTTTAGCTGAAATAGAAAAATGAAAATGGGAAAAAAAAAACTAGTATTCTTTGAATATTTTTCCCATAGAGTCAATTGTTTAAAACCGAGAAAAAATACATTTACACAATTTTAGTAACCAAAATTTAACAGATAACATGAAAAATATAGTTTGCAAATTACTAAATAGATATCTGACTCTAAATAAATGACTGATAAACTTGTATAGTGCTTTTCTTTTTAACTTCTAAGGGGTTTAATCTTTCTTTTTTTGGCACTATACAGTTGACCCCTGAACAACACAGGTTTGAACTGAGCAGTACACTTACGTGTGGATATTTTTCAACAGCAAATATTACAGTATTACATGGTCTGTGGTTGGTTGAATCCACAAATAACGCAGAAGAACAGTGGATATGACTGGAGAACTACAAGTTATATTGCAGTAAATTCCCTTATTGTTCTCGGACCAACTGCACACTTAATGAACAATTATTAGGTGTCAACCACTGTGAACAATGCTGGAAAGCAAGAGTGGGGCGGTCATTATGCTTTGAAAACTTCGTCCAGAGTGGTAGTTTTAAACAGTGTATGTGTGCTGGGTGGAGGAGAGATTTGGGATTTTACTCTGCCCTATAAGGGAAATTTAGCAATATCTGGAGATGTTTCTTCTTGTCACAACTTGGGAGAAGGGAAGGTGTTACAGTGAGTAGATAATAGGTATGCTGTTAAACATCCTTCAATTTATAGAAAACCTCCCACAGATATAATGATCCAATTCAAAATGTCAACTGGGCCAAGGTTGAGCAACCCTAAATGTAGAGCAACACCAGACTGAAAGTCAGAATTATCCATAAGAATAGAGAAATATCTTTGATACCCTCTTTCCAAGAATATCACTAAATAATTTTTTTTAACCTAAAATACACTTAGTTCTGACTAGGTATTGTGGATGTAAATTAAATAGAAAGAATTGGACCATTGAATTAAAGTACCTGGATTCAATATTTACTTCATATATCACTTATTCCCTCTTCTGTGAAATTGAGAAATGGAGCTAAAGTATGTAGTATGCCTGATATATGGAAGACATTCAATAAACTTCAATTAAATTACATTCTTCTTTGCATTCTGCCCAGAGAACAGCCTGAGGTAAGCACTTGGTTGTACAGTTGGAGGTGATATAGTGTTATATTGGGGAGGTGAGCCCTGGAGGCAGAAGGGAGAGAGCTTCAAGAAAGAGAACTGAAGAAGGAGGAAGTGGCTGCCGTATGAGAAGATATGGAGTCTGTTGAGATCACTGCCGTGAGAAAGAGAAGTTATACTGGTGGTACCATCTGAAAGCCCAAAGAGTTCTTCCCAGAGAAGAACTCTTTGGGAGAAAGAACTCGTTGGGAGAAAAGGCAAGGAACTATACTGCTTTTATTGTGCTCTTTAGGATTATGTCAAGTGAGGAGGGAGTTGTAGGTGCAGGATATAGGATTTTTTTTTTTTTTAACTATTTTAAAAGTCACATAGCCGGTAGCTGATTAAGCTTTTATTCTGACCTTTAGGCATTTAACAATAATTAGCATTGAGGAAGCTTGGCATCAGCTATCTATGCATAGCATCTAGAGAATCAGCATTGTGCTTCTGCAGAGCATGCCTATCTGTAGCAACCCAGCGTGCCTAGGTTTACACCTCGGTTCTCCTTGCTAATGCATATCCTGCTAAGGACCCCTCATAAACCCCTTGGGGCCATGAGGCTCATCTGCCTCTTATTCTTTAGAGGACATATCATGTGTTGGCATGCCTAGACCAACACATTATGTCCTCATTCAGCTGACCACATGAATAACTTACACCTTTACGTCTTTGTTCTTAAGTCACTTACCAGCACTGCGACTGTTTTTCAAGCAGGAATATGGGGTAAAGTAAGGCAGGACAAGATGAAGTTTTCAGCATAGAAAATAGAAGCGAAGAGGCTAAGGAAATACTGTAGAAACATGTCTCCCGACATATCCAGAATGTTGTTTGCCCTTTCTTGAGAAATTTCCCCAAGTATGCTATTTCCCTGGCAATTTAGCCTTGTTTGCATAGAAGCCGAGGGCTGGATGAGCTCTCTGCTTTGGAGACGGTCTTGGGTTAGTGATACTGCCTATGCTGGACCAGGGATGCTGGCCCAGAGGGGTGCCTGAGCTCCCAGTGAACTGGCGACCACAGAAATCAGATGTCAGTTAATAAAACATGGCAAGAATAACAGAGAACTCTTCTTTACCTCCTTATGTTTAATAAAATATGATCATTTAAAAATAGCCTTAATAATATATATAAGAGCACTTAAATACAATATGCAAATGGTCACATTAACCAAGATTTATGATTAATTTATATTAAATTGTGAACAATCCCATGTGAATATTAAGCTCAAAATGTTGAGTCCTATTTTGTCCAAATACGTCTCTAAATAAGCCAGTGCACCATGTTATTTAATTTGAGCTTCTTTCTTTACCATTAAAGTTGTGTGTTAATAAGCTAGACAAAATCATTATCAAGAATGACTATTCATTCTTAATGGGTTAAAAAATTGACAAGAAACATGTGTCAAGAAATATGAAGGGTTCCACATTTCAAACCACTTGTTAACTAACAAATCAGGCTGCCGCAGTTCCATGGATCATAGTAAAAATAGTGAGATTCCTGAATTAGAGATGAAAGACAGTTTATTATACACAGAAATAGCAGTATTCACAGTATCAGCATTTTATCACTGTTTTCCAGAGCCCCAGTTCCCACAGAGTGACACAAGGAAGTCTCGCTAACATTACACACCTCATGTATTAAAGGGAGAAGAACGCTGAACTTAGGAAACCCAAATCTTTGGCGGGGAGTGAGCATGCTTGGCCCTTGTTCCAGAAAGAAATGTCTATCTTGAAAGACTGCAAGAACCTGCCCTTTGCCAAATAAGTGAGCATTACCTCTACCTCCCATGGCTATTCACTATACAAGCATCTTAAAAATGTAATCAGGACAAAGTGCAGTCAGCGCTTTGCTCCCAAGATGTGTGGGAACAGGAGTCATCCATAGTGACTATATCTCACCACAGGTAATAAACTCAGTATCAATCCATTCTATTTTATTGTTTTTTTTTTCTTTTTGGCCATGCCCATGATGTGTGGAAGTTCCCAGGACAGGAATCAAACCTGCATCACGACAGAGACCCAAGCAGCTGCACTGACAATACTGGATCCTTAACCTACTGAGCCACATGGGAACTTCCATTCTATTTTAAAATACACAAATGCCTAGGGAGTAAGAATACAGTTGTATTCATATTACTATATATTCAGTTTTATAACAAATTATTTGGCAAATTAGGAAAAATGTTAGCCAATAAATTATGAAATTCCTACTATATATGACACCTGATGGAAGATGTTGTAAATTTTGTTATTGATACAATCATTGAATTTAGCAGTGTATTTGAAAATTTAAATTCTGCTAGAACTCTTTTAAGAT
The DNA here is from genome assembly GCF_016906955.1 of Phacochoerus africanus. NCBI lineage: Eukaryota > Metazoa > Chordata > Mammalia > Artiodactyla > Suidae > Phacochoerus > Phacochoerus africanus. The sequence goes on from NC_062553.1 coordinate 27,352,297, forward strand.
ATAACACCGATGAAACAGCTTAAATTCACGAATTAACACTGATTGGGAGTTCCCATCGTGGCTCAGCGGAAATGAACACGACTAGCATCCATGAGGCTTCAAGTTCCATCTCTGGCCTCTCTCAGTGAGTTAAGGATCCAGTGTTGCCCTGAGCTGTGGTGTAGGCTACAGGTGTGGTTTGGACCCGGAGTTGCTGTGGCTGTGGTGTAGGCCGGCAGCTGTATCTCTGATTGGATTCCTAGCCTGGGAGCTTCCATATGCCACAGGTGTGGCCTTAAAAAGCAAAAAAAAAAAAAAAAAAAAAAAAAAAAAAAAAAAAAAAAAATTAAAATTAAAATAAAAAAAAGAATTAACAGTGATTCATAATAAGGATAAATAGTTATCTCATGGAAACTCATTGGAATAAAACAAGGAAATAAAAAAGATTCCCCAGATTTTTTCTCTCTCAACTTGTTCCTCATAGAATCAATATTCTCTGATTGATGACGGAGACTCTGATTGAGGACAGGAATTCTCTGCTTTTCCACTGAACACAGAAAATGAAGGGTACCCAGTTTTACAAATGTCCAGTTACCACAACCTAAAGAGAGACCCGGACTTTCCCTCCATATCAAAAATCCAGATACATAGAGAAGGAAATGATTTGGCGCTTCCTGGGGCCAATTATATATTACATATATTCAATTATATTATCGTCAATTATGCAGAGCTGGCTGTAATGCATGTAGCACATGGCAGGATGCACTTTACATTGTTCAAAATGTATACCCAGTTTCCTTCTCTGTAATTTTGTGGGTAGGGAAGATAAAAACAGAAAGAAGCGGTTCTCTGAATGCAGGGTCAGTCAACTGTAATAACTGTCTCTTACATATTTCCGTTGTTCCTTTTTATATACAATGATGTCTTTATAACTTAGAATATAGGAGGTAAAACACACTCTATGTCTCGTTACCAATAAAGAGAGAGAGAAAAAAATTGACTGCTATCCTAAGTGGTTTTTTTCCTGAGCTAAAAGAGTTCAACTGTCACTCTAAGTAGCACCCAATTCCTTATGTCTTAGACAATCTGTCAGTCACAGTGTGAGTCATTAACAAGAACACCTAAAATGTAGAAAGCACTTTTCAGTTTACAACAATTGATTTTCATTGTAAAATCTTTGTTAGTTTTGGCCAGCCTGGGTGGTAAGTAGTCAACTTGAAAATCTAAGAGAAAAAAAAAAAATCACTGAAACATAAACAATACTATAAACGTGACAATAGTCTATCTAGTCAGTATTAGGGAAGAGCAACTATTTAGTGAGCAAATATTTATATATTTAACACAGTGGAAAATTATTGCAAGGCACAGTGCCTATGAAATCCAGTGTCTTCATCAACATTTACCTTCATATAAAATATTAACTACTGGTTTTCTACTTTTGCTATTAAGGAAATAGATGTGCATATATAAAATAGCATCACATAATTCTAAAACAATTTCAAATTACATAAAATGCAGCATACATGGTCCAGATATTTACCATTTTCAAAGTTTAAAAGTTGCGTAGTTTGCTTAATAAATGAGCCATATAATATAATTGAGGTTTATGAGGTAAGCTTTGAGTCATAGTATGATCTTTTGAATTTAAATATACATTTATCATATATTTGGGTACTTAATGATTCCTTGCATACATAACGCTCAGTATCTGACTCTTTGGTATGTATGTCCATCCTCTGATTCTTTGCCCCTCAAGCCTAAATGAGAAATATCTCTTTTAAATTGAGTGACAACTACTCTGAGAAAATCTAGCCCTCACTAAAACTGTCCAGCTAGACACATAAAAGATGGAAAGCATAGATAAGTGGAAGAGAAATGGCCTTACAGGATGCTTTTAATTTTATATCTCTGCTTCACTTTTTAATTTCCTCTCATGTGATCATTGGTCCATTCAAAATCCTGATGATATTTTGATTACATTCACTTAAGAATTAAGGACCTGTCTCACGGATTAGTGACTTGGAAAAGCCACTACTGGTTGGAAAAACACTCAAAGAAAGAAGCAGAGGTTTCCTGCTGCCTTCCTTGAACATTATGTAAAAAGTCTTCAGAGAGTAACAGTAGATCTGGTTCTTGAGATTGTGATAGAAAGTTTAAAAGAAAATAAACAAAATTATCTTCTGAATAAATTTTGAACCACAACTATTACTGCAAAATCTCATTACACGACATTCCTTTACATACATTACATAACATGATCAGTCAATGTAGAAGGAAGAATCTCTTCCACTGAGGTAAATACAGGAATGAGAAGAAACTAGTTATAGATGATGAGACCCAAGAATTTTATTAGCATTTTACAATGTAAAACTGCTTGGATTTTGTAACAAGAGTTTGGAGAATAGTACATGATAAAAAGTCTCTTAGGGCTTTTGGTAAAATAGATTTTTTTATGCTTAGGTACAAATGTGGAACTTCTACTGACAGGAAAGGGAAACAAAGCATCTGGGACTGAATTTCTCCCTGTGGAAACAAAAGAACATTTGACTCCACAATGGAATGGAGTGGAATTCAATAATAGATCCCTTTTAATCACTGTACTAGAAGCATAAATTTGTGAGTTTTCCATAACTAGAATACTGTTTTAATATGCTTGAGCTTTTCTATTATGCTAATTTTACTTCAATATTTTCCAGTTATCTTTGCACCGATACCTTACGTTAAACCACTTTTTTCATTATTCACAGACCTGGCATATGTTACCCAGTGTTTTAGAAGTCTCTCAGGCTCAGAAGAGACTGAAAAACTATCTGATTTCTGGAAATCCATGGAGATGCTTGATACCTTCCTGGCACATGACCAGAATAAACTCCTTACTTGGCCATGTCTTCCTAATAGTGCATCCCATGGCACTCACTAACATAATTACATCGTTGAAATGATAGATATTCCTCTGCTTGATTCAGAAACTCAAGTCAGATTCAAGATACCAGTGTGAATGTTTAAAAGCCTGTTCTGAAATATTATTCGCAAATAATATTATTCGTGAGATAAACCCAGATTTTTATATCTAAAGTATAAAATAAAGAAGTAGAATTATACTATTTTATTGACAGTATTTCGTTCCAGTTATTTGTTCCATCTATTTACGAAATTCTACAATCTGATAGTCTGTCCATTTTGGCAATTATGAGGCAAGAAAATACGAATCTAAATTTAATCTTGTGATCAAGATAGTCCCTCGGTCAATTTACTCAGTTAGTAACACAGGATAACGAAGTCTATCCCTTTACATCAAATATATACAGAAGTTCTACACCCCCTTTTACTCACAATTTCCAAAACAGTGGTAAACTAAGGATTCTCGAATGCATGTGTTTGTGTGTTGCAATTCAAGAAGTTTATGTGGAGCCTCACCCTTATCTCAGTTTTGGTGCCAGTGCTCATGGCAATGCCTTTAAGGAAATCACTCTGGGAGAGGACGCTCTTTTCACCACAAAAGAATCTTAAGAAATTATTTTCCCCAAAAGTGTTAAGGAATAGATATGTTTAAAAGGCCATACTTTAGGCCACGTCTCTTGAATTATTTTTAAAACTTCCTTAGTGTTGTATCCAGGTCTTCTACTGCATGCATAGCAGCCTCCACATCACAGCCAGAGGGGTCTAGCTAACTGGTCTGGGCATGCTATTCACCTACTCAAAATCCTTCAAAAGAATCTAAGCCGTCCAGGGGTGCCTATTCTGATTGTCACAATAGAAATCTCTGTCATGTGCTTTTAAGCCTTGCTACCCAGATCACTGAGATGCTCTTAGAGTCCTCTTACAGCCTACATTCTAATATGGATCGAACCATATCTTATTCTCCAAATCTAGTGAAAATATAACTAGATTCTCCAAATCTAGTGAAAATAATAATTATTTTAATATTAAAACAAAACTAGAGAAACTTGCTTTTATTTATATAGCATTTTTATTTCATATTTGTCCCCCAGGGGAATATAAGTTTCCAGGTAGAACAAAATGCATTTCATTAATATTTGGAGAAATCAGGTAGCTTAAGATGATGCCTGGATCAAAATAATTTTTAAAATAAACTTAAAACTAGAATACGTTTCTGTCTATAATTGATCTTGCAGGTATATGTATAAACATTTTCAAAATTTCAAAATTTAAAGGCTCCTTCCAAAAAAAAAATCATTTAAAATTGCTCCATGGGAATTAAGAATCTTTCAAAATCAATGGTATTAAATATTTTTCTTTGGTAAAGTTCTGAAACAAAATATCATCACTGAAACTCTAATCTAGTTCTCAAGGTAATGTTAAAACAACAGGCATTCCTGTGGTGGCTCAGTAGTAACGAGCCCAAATAATATCCATGGGGACGCGGGTTCGATCCCTGACCTCCTTCTGTGGGTTAAGGATCCAGCATTGCTGTGACCTGTGGCGTGGGTCACAGATATGGCTCAGATCCCTATGTTGTTGTGGCTGCAGCATAGGCTGGAAGCTGAAGCTCAGATTTGACCCCTAGCTTGGGAACTTCCATATACCATGGGTGTGGCCCTAAAAAGACACACAAACAAAAAACCAAACAAACAGGTTCATTTCACTGGCACATTTTTTGCTTAAGGGTATTGTCTAACATTTTATATGTCTAAAGATTAAACAAATCTCCCAATTATATAATGTTTGAAAAGCCTCCATACTGGTAACTCATCCTATAGTGTTAAATAACTGTAACATGATAACATAATGAGATCTTTATCACTGTAGTTTACTTTTTTTTAACTCTTGTTTGTATGTTGATTATTCTTGTATCATTATTTCCCACTGTAACTGCACACTGATCTCCCCAGGCAGCTTTAAAAATGCACTGATTTTTAGGCTACATGACAGAGCAATTAGATATGATTCATGGATTGGTGTCTGGATATTAATAATTTTAAATTCCAGTTGGTTCTAATGTCTAGGCAGGTTTGAGAATCACTATTTTAGTCAGTCAGAAGTATTCACATTTCTTTAGGGAAATTTAAGATTGTTAGAGAAGATCTGCAAGAGCACAACAAATAATAAAGCCAAACTTTTGATTTCCAAGAGCTGGTTGTGCTAAGAGAAGAAAGGTCTCGAAGTAATCAGAATGGAAGACTCTGAGGGAATCAAGACAACAGTTTTATTGAACAGTTTGGAAGATGTAAGGGCAAGATCAGATGGTCCAACTCCCCATGGATTTACTGGGTGAATAGCTGGAGAAGAAAAAGGACATGACTTTGGAGTAGACCTGAGAAGCCTAAGACAAGGAGATCACACCCACTGGTGGAAAGAGAGAATCAGCACCTGGAAACTGCCCAGAACCATGCCTTAGTGATGCCAGGGACACCTATGAAAGGTGAGTCAAAGCCTACAAAACACCCACGACTGTTTAAGAGTAATTTCTGTTGTCAGCACTGGAGAGCTCTCCTAGCTGAGCTCATCATCTGGGTGGCCTCTGCTGAGGGTCCTCAATCTACAGCCACCAACATCCTGTTTATGGATGAACAAGAAGCAGTGATGTCACTTCATGCAATAAGACTTGGCTGAGATCCATTTGTATCACTCAAGATGAAGTATCACTTTTCAAAGCAGGAAGGAATACATGATTACCCAAAATAGAAATGTCATCCTTGTTTAATTTTTTTAATATATATTTTTAGGTGTGGCATATGGAAGTTGCGCAGCCAGGAGTCAAACCAGAGCTGCAGGCTGAGGCCTACACCACAGCGCCAGCAACACCGAATCCAAGCTGCGCCTGTGAACTATTCCACAGCTTGTGTCAATGCTGGATCCTTAACCCACTGAGCCAGGCCAGTGATTGGACCTGAATCCCCATAGAGACAACTGTTGAGTCCTTACCCAGGTGAGACACAATGGGAACTCCGAAAATGGTATCCTTAATACTAGATAGTTATTGCTTCTTAGAAAGGGAACATGTAAAGCACTCATATCTGGGTGGAAAATCTTTCCCAGTTATGCAGCCATTCATGAGGTAGTAACATTTTACTAATCATGTGATTCCACCCTACATTATGCAACATAGTCCCTAACATGGAAAGATTTCATCTATTTTTGAAAGATTTACATAATTTTTTAAAATTAAGAAAGTGTGTTTGATATAATATTTACATCAACTGATTCTTTAGACTTAGGGGTTGGAGAAATTAAAATAGAAAGCTACCCTCCTTTCCTTCCTCTCTTACTCCTTCCTTTTCTTCTTCCCTTCCTTCTTTGTATCTTTCTTTTCCTTCTTTCCTTCCTTTCTATTATCTTTAATGATTTTATATTATGATTTAATAATGAGTAGATTCTACATAACAGCTTTCAAGATCCACATCTGTTACAGGGACACTATATGAGGCCCCTGGCACTCAGTATTTTAAAGTTTTGAAAAGTAATGCAAGTTGTAAATCCTTAGTTTATAGAATAAAACAATTATAGTTTCCATGTTTTTTCATTATCACAATTTATTTAACAGATCATATTACAAAGAAGATATTCAGAGTTCACAAATAGATGATTCTAACTATAGAACGTTAGGCAAAAAAATCAGAAATAAAATTATGTTAATCTATGCCCTGAGATTCATCATTTACTCAGGCATTTAATTCTCTAGAAAAAGCTTGTCAGTTTTATAGCCTAAAAGATCAATTTCACATCATTCCCTCCTAAAGACAAATTTCAATTATGCAATATCTTCTAAGTCTATAAAAAACTCTCTCTTGAAGCTTACTTCTCTTGGGCTCCCTTTCCATCCTTTTGTCCAAGCAGATGACAGGTAATTACTGAAATAGATAACTTCTATAAAGACCACAATATGCTCTTCAATTTAAAATGCAGTTACAGGAATTCCTATTGTAGCACAGTGGAAATGAATCCAACTAGGAACCGTGAGGTTGCGAGTTTGATTCCTGGCCTCGCTCAGTGGTTTAAGGACCTAGCATTGCTGTGAGTTGTGGTGTAGGTAACAGATACAGCCTGGATCTGGCATGGCTGTGGTGTAGGCCTGCAGCTGTAGCTCTGATTCAACCCCTAGCCTGGGAACCTCCATATGCCATAGGTGCAGCCCTAAAAAGCAAAAAACAATTTAAAAAATAAAATGCAATTACAAATTGTCCCTTCCATCTTGAGGTCCTAGTAGAGATTCAAACCATTTACTTAGGTATCTATTTACTAGCTACTGAGAATGAATAATCATATATTAATAAAATATATATATATTAAACTCAATGTACACCATACAAGGCACCCAAGTTCTTAATTCAATAGCTGTGATGTCACTCAATATGTGCTATATGAGTTAGGAATGTATTCTTCACCTGTAACTAATAAAAAGGGGCTATTATAAAACATTACTTTCAAAAGCTCCTGTTGAGGGAGTTCCATCTTGGCTCAGTAGTTAATGAACCTGATTAGTATCCATGGGGACATGGGTTTGATCCCTGGCCTTGCTCAGTGGGTTAAGGATCCAGCATTGCTGTGGGCTATGGTGTAGGTCTCAGATACAGTTCAGATCCCACGCTGCTGTGGCAGTAGTATAGGCCAGCAGCTACAGCTCCTATTAGACCTGTAGCCTGGGAAAATTCATATGCCATGGGTGTGGCCCTAAAAATATGAAAAAAGAAAAAAGAGCTCCTGTTATGGCTCAGCAGGTTAAGAACCTGACATAGTGTCCATGAGGATGCAGGTGGGCTCCCTAGCCTGGCTCAGTGGGTGAAATATCCAGTGTTGCCTCAGGCTGCCATGTAAGTTGCATATGCAGCTTGGATCCAGTGTTGATGTGGCTATAGCATAAGCCTGTAGCTGCAGCTCCAATTCACTAGCCTGAGAACTTCCATATTCCACAGGTGAGGCCCTAAAAAGAAAACTAAAAAAAAACCACTTTTATGTTTTAAGTTAATACACCAAATAGAATAGATCATTTTACTTAACTTGAAACTTGTCTTCATATGTAAAAGACAATTATCTTGACTCCACAACTCACACACTGGAGAAATAACTTTATTGCTAGGCCTTTAATTTATTTATTCACAGAGTGGGAAAACAAATTATATAAATATTATGCAGTTGATTGTACTATATACATTTTTTTCACATATTAAACTTCCTAAAAATTAGCATTTTCCCTATAATCAATGTAAGGAAATAATCTTTACAAGCCATCCAGATATTACAGAGCTCCATTCATTGCTAGTATTTAAACTTAACTCACCTTGGAAATACTAATCTAATAGTTCTACTCAAATAAGCTTTTCACCTTACTGTCCTTCTTTCTCAAAGGATAATTGGCCCTTCCTTTCCAAAGCAAAAGGTAGAACTCATGCCTTCAGCATCCTCTGCAGCTGGGGTGCAGGCATGTAACCTTGGCTCTCTCAATGAGAAACATCTATGCTTTATAATTTTGGAGTTTAGAGACATGAAGCATTCTTGATGAGGAAGCAAGTATGCACAATATTTGTTATTAATGTGAGGATGAACATATCTGTCTTTGCAGCAGCAGCGGTAATAGAGTTTGTGTCTAGTTGCCAGCATCAGGGCTACATGTATCATCTCCCTCAATTCAATGGTCCAAAGCTGGGGACAGAGGAGATTTCAGTAAATTCATTCAGTTTCTCAGGATCTCATGATTGATTTTAGGATCTCCTGGAAAGACTTAATATTTAATGTTGTTTGATCAATGTCCTTTCTACTCAAAATAGATAAGAACCAGGACCTTGAATAATCCGCTTCTCATTATATTATTATACCACTTATGATTACTGAACTATATATAACTGAATATGGATCCTTAATTGTCTCCAAAAAATTATTACATGATATAAAGCTATTGGATACTCAGAAGATTGCATGTCATGTGTCTTAAATGCAATAAATGACAATGGAATTGCAGAATAGTTTCAAACACTGAATTTCCTAAGGTAAAGAGATTTTTGTGTGTGTGTGTGTGTGTGTGTGTGAGCAACTTATGGGTTATGGAATATCATGCAAATGTTTAATATCTCTGGGTCATAAGCTTCTGACTTAATCTGCAAAAGAAAATCAAATAACTAAGAATATTTAATTCAACTAAGGAAAAAAATCTCTAATAAATTTAACCAATAAGAATTACAAATAATAATCTGGTATTCTTCAAAGTGCCTTGAATTTTCCCAGGTACAAACCATCAAATCCAGGTTATTCTTTAAAATGTGAAGATACAAGTAGGAAAGTTTTTTTTGCAATTTTATGGTTTATAAATGAAAGAGCTGCAAGATGCAGATTGTCACTGAAGAGAAATACACCTGGAAGACCAAAATCAAGAGACGAAACAAAAACAAGTCCACTAAAGTAACTGGAAGTCTCTGAATCCTACAACCAGAGCAAACACTAAACACAGTCCAGTTCTTAGCCGTGTCAACCTAGACTTCATACTAAGTTTCTTCCTATTACCCAGGACAATATTTTTGGTTTCAACAAAAAATTATGTCTTTTTCAAAAGACAAGCTAAAACACACTCTGAAGAGGACAAGCAAGATTCAGAACAAGACTTGGTCATGACATAGGAAGCTGTAAATTTTCGATAGAGAATTTGAAATATCTATAATTCATATGTTAAGGGTTATAATGAAAGAATTAGACAACATGAAAGAATAGATGGGTAATGTAAACAGATAGATGGAAACTCTAAGAATGAATCAAAAGAAAATGTGACAAATCAAACATTGTAATAGAAATAGTGTCTTTGATGGACATTCTTAGGAAGGTAAAAAAGACAAAAATTAAGATTAAAATGAAAAAGTTATTGCTACTGATCACTTGGCAATAAAGTATAACAAGGAATACTGTGAACAACTCTATGCCCACAAATTTGATAAATTACATGGAATGGGCCATTTCCCTGAAAGACACAAACTACCAAAACTCACACAAGGAGAAATAATCTTTCTGAATAGGCCAATATCTAATAAAGAAATTGAATCAATAATCAATAGAATTCCAATATCATTTCTTTTTCTAAATTGAAACCCAGATATCAAGAAGTCTGTCTATAAAAGACAGACCAATGGAACAGAATAGAGAACCCAGAAATAAACCCTGACACCTATGGTCAATTAATCTCTGACAAAGGAGGCAAGAACATCAAATGGGAAAAAGTCTATTCAGCAAGCATTGCTGGGAAACCTGGACAGCTGCATGCAAAGCAATGAAATTAGAACACACCCTCACACCATGCACAAAAATAAACTCAAAATGGCTGAAAGACTTAAATATAAGACAAGACACCATCAAACTCCTAGAACAGAACATAGGCAAAACACTCTCTGACATCAACCTCATGAATATTTTCTCAGGTCAGTCTCCCAAAGCAACAGAAATAAGAGCAAAAATAAACCAGTGGGACCTAATCAAACTGAAAAGATTTTGCACAACAAAGGAAACCAAAAAGAAAACAAAAAGGCAACTTACAGAATGGGAGAAAATAGTTTCAAACGATGCAATGGACAAGTGCTAAATCTCTAGAATATGTGAGTAACTTACACAACTCAACAGCAAAAAAAACAATCACCCAGTGGAAAAATGGGCAAAAGGCCTGAATAGACTGTTCTCCAAGGAAGATATACAGATGGCCAACAAGCACATAGAAAAAACGCTCAACATTGCTGATTATAAAGAAATGCAAATCAAAACTTCCATGAGATACCACCTCACACCAGTCAGAATGGCCATAATTAAGAAGTCCACAAATAACAAATGCTGGAGAGGGTGTGGAGAAAAGGGAACCCTCCTGCACTGCTGGTGGGAATGTAAACTGGTACAGCCACTATGGAAAACAGTTTGGAGATACCTTAGAAATCTATACATAGAACTTCCATATGACCCTGCAGTCCCACTCTTGGGCATATATCTGGACAAAACTCTACTTAAAAGAGACACATGCACCCACATGTTCATTGCAGCACTATTCACAATAGCCAAGACATGGAAACAACCCAAATGCCCATTGACAGATGATTGGATTCGGAAGAGGTGGTATATATACACAATGGAATACTACTCAGCCATAAAAAAGAATGGCGTAATGCCATTTGCAGCAACATGGATGGAACTAGAGACTCTCATACTGAGTGAAATGAGTCAGAAAGACAAAGACAAATACCATATGATATCACTTATAACTGAAATCTAATATATAGCACAAATGAACCTTTCCATAGAAAAGAAAATCATGGACTTGGAGAATAGACTTGTGGCTGCCCGGGGGGAGAGGGAAGAAGTGGGAGGGATTGAGAGCTTAGGGTTATTGGATACAACTTGGAATGGATTACAAGGAGATCCTGCTGAGTAGCATTGAGAACTATGTCTAGATACCTGTATTGCAACAGAACAAAGGGTGGGGGAAAAATGTATACATGTAAGAGTAACTTGGTCCCCATGCTGTACAGCAGAAAAAAATTAAAATAATAAAACAAGAAAAAAAAGAAGTCTGTCTGTAAAATATTAGACAACCTTAAGGCTTTGTGATGAAATAAAAGCTAATTAGTTATTTCTATGCATAGCTATAATACCACGCAAGTATACATTTTTAATTTTCTGGATGCATTGTTTTTCTGAGTTGACAATTTAAAAATAGAATATTGGCTGTTAACTTTTAAAGATCAATTTCTTGCAGTTTGACTGTTCTATTATATCAGAGCATTGGGTCACTATTTGCATGTTAAGATGTTCAAAATGAAAAGTAATGAGAGTTGACAGAACAGTATTTTGAGTGGAGAATTATAGGTTCTGAGTGCATGAGTTTCTTATTACTATAATAACAAAATAACAAATTATTAAAAACTCTATTAATGATTTTAAAATAATACAAATTTGTTATCTTATGGTTCTAGAAATCAGAAGTCCAACACTGTCTCCCTGGCTAAAACCAATAAATCAGCACACACTGCATTCCTTTCTGTGGGCTCTTGGAGAAAATCCATTTCCATGATCACTCAGGGGTAGGCAGATTTCAGTTAGTTCTAGGCAATTGTCCAGAGGTCTCCATTTCCTTGCTCCCTGTAATCTGGGGCTGCCCTTATCAACTAAGGGCATCTTTCTCATCCTTGGTCATGGCTCCCTACTTCTGCAAATTAGCAACAGAGTATAAAATCCTTCATAGGCTGCCATCTGTCTTGCCTTCTTTTTCCATTGTTGTATCTGTATCTCTCTGACCCATTTTTCTTGCTTTCTCTTCTATTTTTAAGAACTCATGTGACTGCTACAATGAACCTACCTGGATAATCTAGAATGCTCTCCATATGTTAAGGTCAACAAACTAACAACTTTAATTCCATGTGCAACTACAACTCTCTTTTGTCATGTAATGGTAACATATTCACAGCTTTAACACCAGTAATTATAACTTGAACATCTTTGGGGAGCTATTAGTCTGCCTACCAGAATAATGGTTAAAAAAAAAAAAAGCTTTCCAATAAGATGTCACAGTCTTGCTTCATCTTTCATAGAGATTGTTTTTGATTGGGAAAATTAAGCCAGTGAATACAAGGTAGGAAAAACTCTTGCTGGGAAATAGACTCAAACTTATTGGACATACCCTCAAAAAAATAAGACTTTTGCTGTCTTATTTAAACTAATTGCTTCCTTTATTTGTTTATTGAGGGAATTTGTTTGATGGTGTGTAAACAATTTAATTATTTTAATTCCTTCCCACTCCAGCTTTTAGATGCGTTATGTTGGAACTCTTCCTCCTGTGTCTGAGTAATACATCAAACAGAACCACAGCCTTTAAAATTATATTTAAATATTAACAATTTTATTTGTATGTAATGCCTATTATGAGCAAATTTCAAATTTGCAATATCATTCTTGTCAAGTTTTTTTAAAAACTTTAAGGTTTAATGTTCAATTATGAACATGTAAATAATATTTCATAATTAATGTTAAAACATAGAGCTTGTATAAGATAGATTGAATGTGTATAGTTATAAGTCTAGTTAGTGTAATAGGCACAGGAGTCTTGTACTCTGGGTCATTATCCTAGCACAGAACTTTCTAGTTCTGGGCCCTGGGTCAAATATCTGAATATTTCTATGCCTCAACTTCCTCAATTGTAAAATAAGTTAATGATAAAGACCAATGAAAAGTTATTGGGTATCATTGAAGTAATACATAAAAAGCCAGAGAAGAATATCCCAATAAAATACACCCTAATTGACTCTGATATTTTCGTTTGTATGTTTAATTTATTCGCTTACATTTTTTTGCAGCCATACCCATGGCATATGGAAGTTCCCAGACCAGGGAATGAATCTGAGCCATAGCTGCAACCTATGCCATAGCTGCAGTAAACACCAAATTCTTTAATGTACTGTGCAGGGAAGGGATGGAACCTGTACTCCACAGAAACCCAAGCTGGATTCTTTACCCACTGCAACACAGTGGGAACTCCTCAATTATATTTTTAATATGCTGGAGCAGATATTTGGCATTAAGTTGTATACTAAGGACTGCCAGTCTGATGTATAAAACATAGCAGACCTGCAATGTTTTATGTCAATATAATTTAAAAATTATCAAATAGGCATATACATGGGAAAATTTTTTGGACTACTGAATCTTTAAAATATTATCCTTGTAGTAAGCATTAACTTCTTTTTTATATAATATTCAAAACTGCATATAACATGGTTATACTAGTCATCCTACTTTTCATTCCAACCCTTAAAATAATTAAAACATATTAAGGCAGGTGATGAAATATTAATGGAACTTAATAGACAACTGTTTCCTAGTCTTTCCTTATAAAGTTACTTCAAAGAGAAATTGTCCCAAATAAAAGTATTATACTAAAATCAATGAACCCAAAGAAGAAAAAATAATGTAAAATAGTCAATGTTTACTTAATGGGTCATTTCCTTGCTTTTAGTATGAAACATTCCTGAAAACTTCTCTTTAACATTGAAACTGTGGGAAACATAAAATAGTAAAATATGCAGATTTTATAAACTCTTTACCTCATTAATTTAAACTTGAATTAAGTTTTTTTGCTTGTTTGTTTTTAGTGGGAAGCTCAAGTCTGACTAAGTAATAATATTACAAGCCTGCTAGGAAGGGAGCCTGGGACAGGACAGTAAGTGCAAACTAAGCACTTTAATTTAATTTTGCAAGTAGAGGGGGTGTAGAATCCTAGATTATGATAAATCAAAAAGAAATGAGGGAATTAGTATGAACTTAAAGAAGGAGACCTTGGCTAAATCTCCTTGGGACTTTCAGAGTTTCATTTATTACGTCAGGAAACCTAGGGAAATAAAACTTTACTTAGATATTATAGAAACTAATTCTTCCTTAAAAGCTTTTCAAAAATCATGTCTGACATTAAATTATACAAGTATCTATATAATCCCAGTCCTTCATATTTGTATTAAGACTACCCTTATAAGTAAACATAATAAAGAATAGTCAGGTGTTTCATGAATCTAGTAGTTTCAGGGGTGATAATGAAAGAAGAGGTAGAATTTATTGAGTGCTTTATTATATAGATGCAGATATTGTGAACATCACAGGCAGTTCTTCATTGTAGTTTTAATTTTTCACATAAAGTCTTAGAAATATAATGTAGCTAAGTTATAAGGACCAAGATCAGACTCAAACTCACTTGCTTCTGAAAGTATAGTCTGCACTCTTAACCAGTAGTTTAGAAAGGATCCTTATCTAATTTTATCTTCTTCTCTCTGTTGAGGTCACACACACACACACACACACACACACAAACTATGTTATCATTTAAGATCTTAGTGGATAAGAAAATATAGCAACACCTCTGTAAAATATATAAATAGATATATAGATAGATGCATGCATACATACATACACGTAGATAGGATGGCTCGTATTGGAATTGGGTGACATCTTAAGAGAAAAAAAGAGAGATCACTGAGATGCAAAAGACAAGAAAAATAACAAATATTTAATGAGCTCCTGATATGAGATAAGCACAGTCTAGTAGTTTAATGTAAGTCATTGATTAATTCATCAAATAACTTTAGGAATACCTCAGAATTTCCACTTTACCAATGAGGAAGCTTCTTAGGAAGCAAACATTAAATCCAAGACAGGAGAGTTCAATTTTACTAGTTATATGTCAAAAACTGAGTAATCTCTGTGCTTACGCATTGCTTCATTTTCTTTCTAAACCAAAACTGCTATTATCTCTCTCTGTTTTTTGTTTTGTTTTGTTTTGTTTTGTTTTTTTCAGGGCCTTACCCGAGGCATATAGAGTTTTGCAGGCTAGGGGTCAAATTGGAGCTGTAACTGCTGGCCTACCCCACACCTACAGCAACACAGGATCTAAGCCACATCTGCAGCTACCCCACAGCTCACTGCAATGCCTGAATCCTTAACCCACTGAGCAAGGTCAAAGATTGAGCCTGTGTCCTCATGGAGGCTAGTCAGATTCGTTTCTACTGAGCCAAAACCAGAACTCCAAAAACTGGTATTCTCTGATTAGTCTTCTGTTGCCTTGATTTTATTTATTTATTTATTTATTTATTTCATTTTTTTTATTACTCAAATGAATTTATCACATCTGTAGTTGTATAATGATCATAACAATCTGATTTCACAGGATTTCCATCCCACAGCCCAAGCACATCCCCCCACCCCTCAAACTGTCTTCTCCAGAGACCATAAGTTTTTCAATGTCTGTGAGACAGCATCTGTTATGCAAAGAAGTTCCGTCTGTCCTTTTTTTCAGATTCCACATGTCAGTGAAAGCATTTGATGTTGGTGTCTCATTGTATGGCTGACTTCACTTAGCATGATGGTTTCTAGGTCCATCCATGTTGCTAAAAATGCTGGTATTTCGTTCTTTTTGATGGCTAAGTAATATTCCATTGTGTATATGTACCACAGCTCCTTGAGCCACTCCTCTGTTGATAGACATTTAGGTTGTTTCCATGTCTTGGCTATTGTAAATAGTGCTGCAATGAACATTGGAGTACATGTGTCTTTGCAAATCGTGGTTTTCTCTGGATAGATGCCCAGGAGTGGGACTGCTGGGTCAAATGGTAGTCCTTGGTAATTTGATAGGGATTGCATTGAATCTGTAGATTGCCTTGGGTAGTATAGTCATTTTGATAATATTAACTCTTCCAATCCACGAGCATGGTATATCTTTCCATCTATTTGTGTCATCTTTGATTTCTTTCGTCAGTGGCTTGTAGTTTTCAGAGTACAGGTCTTTTGTTTCTTTAGGTAGGTTTACTCCTAGGTATTTTATTCTTTTGGATGCGATGGTAAATGGGATTGCTTCCCTAATTTCCTTTTCTGCTTTTTCATTGTTAGCACTGTCAATTTCTGTGTATTGATTTTGTATCCTGTGACTTTGCCAAATTCGTGGATGAGCTCTAACAGTTTTCTGGTAGAGTCTTTAGCTGTTGCCTTGATTTTAAGAAATGGTATTTTAAACTTCAACTTCTATGCTGGTAAAGTTGGAGCTGCAACTGAATTTGGAGTCTCACACTGGATTGAACCATAGAGGGACAGTATGCTTTCTGTATATGACCATTAAAAATCTCCTCAGAGTAGAGCATTTCAGCTGATAAACTGTTTAATTATACACATCCTATATTATGCTGGCTATTCATATATTTAGTGGAAAATAAGAATAAAATTTTCATATATTCTTTTGGGGATTTGTTTTTTAATTATTTATAGAGTTAGAAATTAAACTCTGTGTGATTTTAATTATCTTCCCCGAAAAAAAAAATAGTTGGCTGTATCCCAATAAATTGACCTCATTAGCTTTAATTAAAAAAAAAAGCATTTTAAAGTTCACAATAGTATAACTTGGAATGAGAACTCTATTTATTTGATTATTCACTTAATAAGTATTTCCTATCTGATAAAAAGTAATACAGTGATATTTGGATCACTTTTGTACAGCTGAAATTAAGTCATGAATATGTACAATATTGCCTAAGGAAAGTCTATGAAAGAAAAGGCTCTAGGATCAATCCTAGAGGGACTATAACATTGAGTGCAAAGGGGGATGAGCATGCGAAGGAATTATAAATAGTAACTATATAGATAAAAGGGTGAAAGAGGAAAGTGCTGTCTCCTGAGATTCAAGAGTCCCGAAAGCATTATTTTTCTAAAAAGAGTGAGATAAGTAATAAAGGACATTGACAAATGCCTTTTGGATATAGAAAAATAAAGGCCACAGTTGAATAAATGATGATCTTGGTGAAGTGATGAAAGCAAATCCATATTTGAGTGAATTAAGGGGACAGTTTTCTACAAAAAGGATTGAGAATATTGAAGGGTCAAAAATAATAAGAAAAGATGAGAACTAGTCATTCTACACAATAACTGGGATTAACATTTCTATTCTGAAATGAATGGAGTGAATATATTGTTTTTATTAAAAAATAAGATTATTCTATCCACAAATAACAAATGCTGGAGAGGGTATGGCGAAAGGGGAACCCTACTATATTGTTGGTGGGAATGTAAATTGGTATAACCACTATGGAAAACAGTATGGATTTACTTCAGAAAACTAAATATGGAACTTCCATATGACCCAGCAATCCTACTCTTGGATATATGCTTGGATAAGCAATATTACTCTTAGATATAACCAGCACATATCTGGACAAAACTTTCCTTGAGAAAGACATATGCACCCGTATGTTCACTGCAGCACTATTCACAGTAGCCAAGACATGGAAACAACCTAAATGTCCATCAGCAGTTGAAAGGATTAAGAGGATGTGGTATATATACACAATGGAATACTACTCAGCCATAAAACAAGAACAAAATAATGCCATTTGCAGCAACATGGATGGAACTAGAGACTCTCATACTAAGTAAAGTAAGTCAGAAAGAGAAAGTCAAATACCATAGGCTATCATTTATATCTTGATCTAATATACAGCACAAATGAACCTTTCCACAGATAAGAAATTCATGGACTTGGAGAAGAGACTTGTGGTTGACAAGGAGGAGGGGGAGGGACTGGTATGGACTGGGAATCTGGGGTTAATAGATGCAAACCATTGCATTTGGAATGGATAAGCAACGAGATCCTGCTGTATAGCACAGGGAACTTTATCTAGGCACTTGTGATGGAGCATGATGGAGGATGATATGAGAAAAAGAATGTATATATATATATATATATATATATATATATACATATATGTATGTTTGTGTGTGTGTGTGTGTCACTGGGTCACTCTGCTGTGCAGTAGAAAATTGACAGAACACTGTAAACCAACTATAATGGAAAAAATAAAAAATCATTTTAAAAATAAAATGTTAAACAAAAAAGATTTTTCTATAACAAAAAATATTCATTTATTTTTTTACTTTCTTGCAAAACATATCTATTCTAATAAAAGAATAATATACACAAATAAGGAAACATTACACATGGAATTTTCCAAAAGTTAGGTTCTGCTTAACAGAACCAAAAAATTCTGTCTGCTATTAGAGTTCACTGATTCAGGAGGCTCTTGAGTCAAATATCATGTCTGAATTTTAAGAAACACTCTATAACTTTATGACCAATTATGCTGCTTGTAGCTATCTAGATAAACTAAAGGTAATTAAGTCTTCATGCTTCAGGATATAAACTGAGAGCCAACATGCCTCTACTGCATTTGAATTCATTAGTTAAATGCTTTATTACTCAAACATCACATAAAATTATCAAAAAGATCAAATATAGGCAGTCCTATGAACAAAAATGTCCGTTAAGATATTTTTGATACATTTTCAGTATGTTATCTATAAAGACAAATCATTTGTATGCTAAATTTCTATTTGTGTTGATTTTTACTCTCCAAGGAAGAAAAATTAATATTCTATAAAATAGCTCTTAATAATATAGAAAACCAAATTATATATTTTGCCTAAAACTGTCTATTGAGGTTAACAGAAATGGCAGTATGGTTTCAGAAAACCAGTTCTTAAAGCCTGATAAAAGCAGTTAAGAGGTGTGAGTGGTGGCTAAATCTATTGTAGGATTTAATTTCTCAGTTCACACTTCTTCAGCAGCACATACTAAGTTATCAGAAGTTCATAACTGCTCTTTCTCAACGAAAGTTATCAGAGACAAAAATAATGCAGTGAAAAAAAATCTTATGTATGTAAACATATGTAAGCTCTCCAGCAAATATTGAAAATAGGAGGGATTTAGAAGTAAAGTTATATAATTTTCAACAGTAAATTACTTAATCTGTTAATTAATAGATTTCTTGCAATAGATTTTAAGTTGGTAGATTACCTATTAGGTCTAAGATTTTTAAAAAACACTAATATATTACAAAAATCTGCTATTAGATGTTTTATTAGTTGAGAAATTCTACCAATATTTCATCCTTATTTCATCATAGTCTAACCATCTGCAGATGAGACACAGTTAAAATATTGTTAATTTTTTCTCCTATTAGGTTTTTCCTAAAACAATTATTTAATCCAAAGAAATAATAAAATATACCATTCTGTACAGTGTAAACTTTAAAACTTTTCCATAGTAAAGATGATCTGCTGTTTATCATTAACTTATTTCTATACATATACTTATATATAATGTATACAATCATATATATGTAATCATATATATGTAATCTTTTCATGCATCATTTAATTTCCCAATCCTCTGAAACACAGGTAATAATTATCTCTATTTTGGATATCAGGATAAGATATATAGATAGATAGAGTTATCTTTTTCATCCTGAGATTTAAAACTAAATATCACTCTCTTTTACATTCATTCTTTGTGTATTTACTTCTTTGAAAAACAGAATAAGAATATATATTTTTGGGTTCTGTTCAACTAAATCTGTTGGGGTCAAGTGTACAAGTTGTGTGCTAAAGAAAGCACAGACTGATACTAAGTAAACAAGATAAAATCTCTCTTTAAAGAAGATGTATTATTTTGAACTTGACTTGGTATGTTTGCTTGTCTTTATACAACTATTTAAAATTGTCTCCATTTTCTACTCATTATACACATACTCCTTGTATGTATTCTTTTATGTATACTCATGAAACTAAGTTATCTTCATTGAGAGAAACAGAGATAGGCCCATGATGCTTCTTTTCCCTCTGTGGGGGAATAATGTGGTATATATGCCAAAAAAAATGATATTAGAGTCATTTAAGGATTTTAATTATAAGAGATATTTGTATAGTCCAGCAATTTTCCAGAAAGAAGAATGAATATGCTAGAAGGCGACTTCTCCAGTCCTGTGGTAGTTTTTGCATATGACATTTATTCATTGGACGTAGGGGAATGTGATGCCCTAAAATATAGAACTGAATTTCAAAATATCTGAAACCAAAAACCTAGAGGAATAGAAGAAATTTCACCTTAGTAGCATGTAGCTATATATAGTATCTGAATATTTATATGTAAATATATGCATATAAAACATATTTTCTTTTTGGTAGTTTAAAGACTGTGATGAACACAATATAAAAATTCTGCTACTGTATCCAAGTGGGAAAGTTCTCTAGTAAAGGGTGATTAACTTCCTCTGAAGCATGCTTCAGTAGAACAGTTTCCACAGAAACCTTCCTATACACACACACGCAAAATTTAAGACTCTGTTGTAATGGCCAAACACCACATTAAAAAATGAAAAAGCTGAGCATAAAAGTTTGGATACTTATCTATTTCCTGATTAATTTATCAGGCTTCATATCACTCTCTTCAATATATTTTAGGGCAAAAGTTTTACAATTGGGTTTCCTGAATGGCCTATTTTCCTTGCCAAAGGAAGTAAAAAGGGGATATATATTTGTCTCCTTGAAAATGTTATGAAACTATTTTGTAAAAACTTTCCCTTGGGGCTTTCCAAAAACAAGTGGGCCAATTCAATGTCAAAACACAATGAACAAATCATCTAAGAAGACCAGACTTTTTGAACCAGCTGCTGAACTATACCTGCGGCTCTCGTTAACAAGTGGACCAATTCCACCTGGAAACAGAATGAACACAAGATATAAAAAGATCAAAATTGTTTGAACCAGCAGCTGTTCTACCAGCAGCAGTTAATATTTCCTGGCAATCTGTTAGAGACACACATTCCTCAGGCTAACAGACTAAGAACGATTTTGCTGACTCTGTGCCTCTGGGACATGCTCAGTAACAGTTCTTCCCACAAGTGTTTGGCAAGTGTCAGCTGGTCACTTACACAGCATAGAAACATAGCACCTTTTATCTCAATTTAGATGTAAAGAAGTGACTATTAATGGTCAGTCTCATTCAAAGAATAAAGACTTATTACTCACATCTTAATTTTACCAACAAGATTTTTGAGATATTTTAAACTGTGCTAGCAGGAATACTAACTACAATAAACCTAAATTTAAAATAATATATGCCACAATATGGCCTATGATTTAATTCAAATCCAGTCTCTTGGGATAGAACATGATGGGAGATAGTATGAGGAAAAGAATGTGTATATCTATAGACATACATATACATACACATATACATATACATATACATATGTGTGTGTGTAGATTGGGTCACTATGCTGTACAGCAGGAATTGACACAACGCTGAAAATCAACTCTACTTATTAAAAATAAAATAAAAATAAAGTAAAAAATCAAAGACTATTATATAGAATGACACATGAATAGCTTGTGTCAGCCACAGTTCTACGTAATATACATATATAAACTCATCTAATCAAACACTTGAAGAGATAGAGGCCATAAAGACCAGGGAACTGAGGCACTGAGAAGTAATTTATCCATGACTACATAATTCACAGCCCAACAAACAGAGCTGGGATTCAGACACATGTCATCTGAATACAGGGGTCGTGTTCTTGATCACAATACAAGGCTGTAGGGAGATGAATGTCCACTGGAAACATTCCCTTCAAAGAAATGTAGACTGAAGTATGCTTGAACTTTTTGAATTTTATATTGCTTAAAATGCCTAATCCAGATCATTACATATTAACTATGATATTGAATTTATTTCTGCATTGTATCAAATATAAAAACCATTTATGGTATTTTTAAAATACGAATGGTATGGAACAATTCTCAAAACCATGTTAACTGCTCAAGAAATTTATGACAATTAAAGGTACAATACGAAACACAATTAGACTAATATTGCTCTCCAATTTTCAGATTCAAGCTATTGTGATGTATGCATCACATGAATAAGCAATATGGTGGCAGTCTAAATTGTTCAATTTGTGAAATATAATTTTTTAATCAAATCATTTTGCCACAGTTAGATTCTATACACTTTGAATAGAAATATATGAGTATAATCTATTTGGGTAGAAATATATAAGTATAATATATATATATATTTTTTACTATAAGAGACCAAGCAGCTGCTTAAGCAATGAAATCTAGATATGAAGTCCTGATTCAATTGTACATGCAATTATAACTTTTTCATAAAATATTAACCCTGGTGGGGTCATTAGTGGTTGTGTGTACGTGTGTGTGTGTGAGAAACTCCCCTCACCCTTTACCTGCCATTTCAACCATATAGAGCTATTTGGAAAAGATGGCCTTGGAAGAATATCAGAGAACAAAGAGGACTGGCTTTGCTCAGCACCAGGGGCATTGAGAAAGAGCCCTAAAAGCATTTTCTCTGGGATGGACTGGAAGAGCAGCAGCTTGCCCTGTGGCTAGAGAGGGCACATCAATTTGTCAAGTCAGAGGCAAGCACCCAGAAATCTTCCAGAAGTGATAAGAGGCCACAAAAGCAACAGAACATCAAAGAACAAAGAATTCAATTCATTCTTTTATGCTCTGGTGTTCAGCTGAGGCCATGTTTCCCGGAGACCCTCAGATGTCAAAATCGCATGTGAGGGAATGGTTAGAATTAAAGGAAAAAAGGGGGGGAAGAATTATTTGAATGAGTAATTACATTCATTTAAATCAAGAAAATCTCTTGCTGAAGAGAACAGTGGTGGAATAGTTTTTGAGTTTATATAAACCCCTGAATAAAAACAAGGAGAGGAAATAGCAGAATGAAAAAAAAAAAAAAACTAAAACAAAACAAAACAGAAAAACATAGGAACTACTCTTAAAACTAAAGCAGATGAAAAGTTATTTTTGTGAACTCAAAAATGCAAGTCACAGTAAAAAAAAAAAAACTCGCATGGTATCAGCATCTGTGCTGGAGAAAGCAAAGATAGTAACAGGGTATCCGATGGACCTGAGAAACAAGACCTCCAAAATAGTCAGTAGGTACTCACTAAAGACCACAGTGAGAAAATTTCATAACAGCAGCTGAAATTGGGGAGAGGTTCTGCCCAATCCAGAAGGGTGAGTAGTACAAGGGGTCTATGGTAATATCTGTAAGGGACTAGAGTAGCCATCCATAAACTCTTGAAACTGAAACCCAGAACTTCTTTCCAGGATGGGGTCCCACACTGAGGAAAATGTCCTAAGAGTTTAATCAAAATGCAATAGGAACATGATATCAGAAAGTTTTAAAAACCCACATATAAGTGAAGGAAATGATAGAGCCAGGAAATCTTAAAAATCAAGTCACCATGCATTTGCTCGCTATGCAAGCAGAAGAGGAAAGTCTGTGAAGGTAGAAAAAGTACCCTGAACCACACTTTCTTCTAAAAGTTTAGGAAAATCAATTCACATATAATTAAACAGTAGAAAATTATCAGCACAGGGAATTATAGCTATTATCCTATATTAAATTTCAATGGAGTATAAACTATAAAAAATACTGAACCACTATGCTGTACACCTGACACTAATATTATAAATCAATCATACTTCAATTAAAATGAAATATTGTTATGTATTAAATTATTTTTCCTCAGATTTTATATGTTGAAGTACTAACCCAATGCAGTACCTCAGAATGTGACCTTATTTGGTGACAGTATCTTTAGAGAAGTAATTAATTAAAATGAGGTCATTAGGATGGGCTCTAATCCAGTATGACTGGTATCCTAATAAAAAGAAGAAATTTGGAGACATACACATCCATAGTGGAAATGCTGTGTAAGATTTAGAGTTACAATGCCACAATTGGTAAGACTGTTGTGTGCATAATGTGGGATAAAGTTAATGAGAAATTATGGGCTTAATTTAATTCTCTCAGCCATTATATCCTGTGGGAGAAGAATTCTCAGAATGGGAAAAAACATGTAGATTTAATACAAAAGATTACATTTAAAAAGCTAGGCCTAAATTTAAATTGGAAGTATCAGTGCGAACGGGTCTGGAAACAATGGCAACCTTGGATGCTCACAGGACTCTTTACAGTGGACATTGTATTTTGAAATTCCATTACCCATGAAAAAAAAATCAACACCCCTTGAAGAGATGCTGATTCCAGGTCTGAGGCAGAAAATGTATATGATGACCCTGGACTATCTTAGTCATAACAAATACTGAGAAGGCTATCAGAGTGAAGTAGGGTCGTATCTGTCAATTAGGGTGATGTCAAAGGAATAAAACAGCAACAATAAAAAATTTAAAGTACTAACTCAAAAAATCCCCCATTTACTTAAAATTTGAGCTTCAGATAGAATAATAATTTCCATTGTTTGAAACATTATATTCATTTGAATTTATGAATTAAAATTAATAAAATAGGAAAAAGCCAATTGGTCAGTTTTGGAAGATGATAGGGAATCAATCCATTACTTTGAAAACTAGTAAACATGAGGAAATTGTAACTACTTAGCCCATTTTTCCTATGCTAACTGTGCCGCTGCATAACCAAATACTAGATGATGTGAAATGTTTCTTTATCTCTTTATAAAAATCATTTCAACTAATGAATAAGAATGAAGTGATTGACTTAGTGTCACTGTTTTTCAAACACCCAAAGAATTGTTGGGCACATGAGGCATTGAATATTGATAGCATCTCTAGGAGTTCCTGTCATGGCTCAGTGGTTAATGAACCTGATTCATATCCAGGAGGAGGTGGGTTCAATCCCCGACTTTGCTCAGTGGGTTAAGGATTTGGTGTTGCTGTGAGCTGTAGTGTATGTCACAGACATAGCTCGAATCCTGCGTGGCTGTGGCGTAGGCCAGCATCTGCAGCTCCAATTTGACCCCTAGCCTGGGAACCTCCATATGCCACAGGTGCAGCCCTCAAAAGACAAAAGACAAAAAGAAAAAAAAAAAGAATATCGATAGCATCTCTAACAATTAGATGCCATGTGCCTTCTTCTGCAAGAACACACCTCTGTCTATAGTCTTGACCAAAGGATCAGACAAGACTCTGATCAAGCCTCTGGATCCAGCTGTTCATATGCAGCCAGAAAAACCCAGACTGTTGAATCACCAAAGAAATAAACTATAAGAAAATAAATGTGGTGAAGAGGGTATTTATAGATATAAAAAGAATTTCAAAATATATCACAACTTAAAAAAACGGCAAACTATCACGTCTAGAGATGTTCATTTAGTGATAAAACTGTAAATAAATTTAAGAAAGT
Organism: Phacochoerus africanus; assembly: GCF_016906955.1. Classification (NCBI taxonomy): domain Eukaryota; kingdom Metazoa; phylum Chordata; class Mammalia; order Artiodactyla; family Suidae; genus Phacochoerus; species Phacochoerus africanus. The sequence continues at coordinate 27,377,762 of NC_062553.1, forward strand.
GTTACCATTAGTCAGGATTATGGCTGTTTGTAGGTAAAAAGAAATTTGAAGTTGGGATAGGACACAGGTGGGTGGAAAGTTGTATTTCTTGATCTGGGTGTAAAGAAATTATATGGAGGTTAGCCTTATGATACCTTTTTAAGCAATGCATTTGTTTATGGTGATTTATATATATATTATACATAAAATACATATTATACATATAATTATATATTATAATTTATACATTACATATATATTATATATATATGTTTACTTTACAATAAAAATGATAAAAACATGTTTTCAGGATACCCAAATTTTACACTGAAAGTTTGTACTGTATACCCAATTGTGGTGGACAGGTTATCTCCACCATTGCCATGACTCTATTATTTGAAATCAATAACTATGGGAATTGGAAAGAAAGTAAACGGTTAAGAAAAGAGCACAGCAGGTATAATACACCAAGCCTGAGTGCCAAGCTGACTCTTCAGTTCACATGAGGGAGTAGCAGAAACCCACTATCTCCCTGACCCATCAGGGAGGATGTCTCTGATAATTTATGAAGGATAGTAGAAATGGAGAAAGAGCCTATTTTTCCTAGGTATTTAAAGTTATTAAAAGTTACCAGAAGTTCCTAAATAAAGCTCCCAAGTTATTGCTCCTTATCTCTAGAGCCAAAACTAGTTTGGGAGGAGGGAGTAGATAAACAGAACTTCCAGAGAAGAATCTAATCAAATATGCACAGAGTCCTCTACCACCCAGCATCATCAATGACTAACACATCTGAATAAGCTTCCCAGGTTGGATGACATCTGCTCACCTTCCCTTCTACTCAGTAAGGCAACTAATGAGTCGAACTTGCTTATAGTTTGTTAGGATCTCAGAAAGTGTTCTCTCTGATCAAAATGAAGATTCCCTGATTCAAACAGCCCACCTATTCATTTACCAGTAGGGAGTATACGAGAAAAATTGCTCTAGCCTTCAGGTCTTCTTTGGGAGAAAAGGAAGAATAAATGAGGGAACTGCACATATTCACAGAAAAAAAGGAAAAAAAGGTGAAGAAAAAATTCTAAATAAATGAGCAGATGTATGAATGAATGAAAATCATACTTGGAGAAAGATGTTATTTTTTATAATTTAATGAAGCGCTGACTAAACTTGGATTCCTGTGGCTTGAACACATGCTCAAGAGGCACCTGGTAGCACGAGGACTAATTCTGGCTCTGGAGGGATTCATTGCAGATGAGCAAAGATCCTTTGGTAAGAGGCAGGTTTTGCAGACCTAAGCAATTCTGTTATGACAGTCAGTAGAAACACTACAGCACACAACCCAGGAATGCCTTCTCATAAAAGACATTGTTGTTTCTTTTACTATTTAGAGTTTACACACAATTCCTGATTGGTGGGAGAGTGAAGCATAATTGGATATAATGGATAGGAAAGTAACGCATAGGATATTAGTGCAATCACCATAAATTTCTGAAATTTGTGAGAAGTCAGCAACATCTCAAATATCTCAATTTTACTCTCAGAGAGTAGATGTATAGATTGTTACCCCCAAGAATGTAGAGTACCCAGATCAGTTTAGGCTCATGGGTCATGAATTTCTGACAACTGGCAAAGGCCAGCCAGCATTCTAGTGAGGTTAAAGAGTTTCTCCACCTTTCCACATTCACTCAAGTCCTAGTTGTTTTATACCACGAGTTTGTCTGTGTGTGTTTACAAAACTACAACCAGAGTTCCAGGAACTAATTGTAAATTAAATGTGAGATAATTAGCCTGAGGGCTCAGAATACGTATTTTCCTAATTTGGAAAGTATGAGCTCACTGCTGGAATATTCTTATACATCTATTGTCTTAACTCATTCAATTACTTCAAAATAAAGCTAAAAAAAAATGTCGTTAAATTAATACAACTTCTGAGGCAGTGAAATTACCACACCCATTCTAGTAAAAGACAGCTGGGCTTCTAAAAGATCCAAACCCCATCCTGACACTAAGTTTTCCCAAAATTAAGGGAAAAAAAAAAGTGGGAAGGATGAATTTGGGGAAAAAAAATAACAATGATTTTGGATTTTAGACTTTTAATTTTAAAAATAGTAAAATTTGACTTTAAAATTTCCTTCTCTGTTTCTGAATTTAATTTTTTTCAAGAAAATTTAAAACTTTAATGTTCTGTTTGTCTTTAGAGTTTAATAATAGAAAAAAAATTTCATTAAAATTGAGGGTGTCTCAATGTGGCTGACATTTCATTATTGCGGGGACCAGTATTTTAATAATAGAATTCTTTTATGACTGTATTTCATCTCATTACAGAATCTCTAATACATTACATTAGATAATGTGGCTGAACAAAATTTGTAATAGGAAACAGAATGATAAATGAATTTTCAGCCTTGCAAATAGAATGACCTGAAAGAAATTTACTAAAGACAAATCTGACCCATTTCAGAGACTTCTGAGAATATAAGCTTAATCTGCTGACAAATGGTCTAAGGAATGGAACCAAAGGAGCAGTCACTGGTACTTAGAGAATTGCTTTATGAGGTTAGAGACTTATCATCCTAAAAGGCGGTAACCACAGCTACCCTACTGTGAGGAGGTCAGTCATTGATTTGTGGTTAAATCCAGTAGGTTAAGAGGGGAAAAAAATTGGAAATGGCTCTTGCCTCTTTCTTTCCCCTTAATCTTCCAAAGAAGTGCCATAGCTCAGGAATTGGAGGATAAGGTAATTTGGTGCTTAATATTGACTATTCACTCCTCCTAATGTGCCTTCCTGTAATGAAGAGACTGGGGTTAAGTACTGCCTTCCCTAGATACCTTTATCTTCATCAATAATAAAGTTAAGATTGTACTCCTTCACTACTGATTCTTGGAATACCCAATTGGTTCATGCCTGAAAATGAGTACTATTTTCTGGACTTCCTTGCAACCCATTACATTAAAAAATGAAAAACAATGATTTTAGAAAATTGGGAAAGTGTAGGAAAGCGAACTCTTTTCTTTTTGAGTTACTTGTATTTCTCACTAATTAATAGAATACCTTAAAATTTTACAGACAGTAATCTTTCATCTGGCAAATATTAACTAACATTTCATCAAGTGAGTATCCCCACTACACCAATCCACCCTTCATATTGAAGCCGATCTTTCTAAAATTTAAATTTGATCATATTAATCCTCTGCTTGAATTCTTCATTGCAGGTAAGATAAATTCCTTATTCAAATAAGGTCCTCATTTGTCTGGCCAGTGCCAACTATTTCAAAACTACACCTTGCTTCAGTTCCCCCAGTTATTCTGCCATCACCCTTGCACTGCTTAAACCCTTTCTCTACACAGTGCTTCAGCCATGTGAATATTATCATTTCCAGGTCCTGCCCAGCTTCCTGCAAAATCCTCTCATCATCTAGCACATAAAATGCAAGCTCATTAAAATAGCTTTCAAGGTCATCTATGATCTGACTATAGCCTAATTTTGCAGCCCCATTTTCTGTCATGATTGATTTCACACTTCATGCTCAAACTATATGAAACTGTGTATACAGTCCCCAGAGACACTATAATTCCTAACCTCTGAGCCTTTGCTCATGCAGGGTTTTGTTTCTGAAATGTCATCCCTTTCTGGTTATGGCTCTCTCGCAATGTTTAAGTCCCTTCCTCCCAAATTCTAAGAGAATCAAGAAGGCATTTACTGTATGCTGCTGTCATATCCTGTGCAGACAACTACATAGCACTTTCTATATCATTTATAATTATCTGATTGTATATATTTCTCCCACTAGATTTAATCTCCTTGAGGGCAATGACTTCATTGTATGATTACTTCCCCAATGCCTGAAGAATAGAAGGAACTCGATAATTATAGATTGGATTGGACAGTGAATAAATTAAATCCTATATTTTATGGTTGGTAGTAATGGAGAATTACTGAAAAATCTTGAATATATCTTGCAATTTCACAGATGCAGAGTGTACATCGATGTAGCATTTGGAAGATAATATATTTCATATTTAACATGCAACATTACCTTTTCCCAGCAATTCCATTTTTAGAAAAAAAACTTTAAAAATCAATAATGACATAGTAAATTACTATTATAATAACATAAATAAATATTTATATCATGCTCTAAAAATAACCTATAGATATTTATTTCATAACTCCCAAAAGATAGTGCTTTGCAATGGCAAGTAAATTATAAACCACTATGATGGTTAGTTTTATGTGTCAACTTGGTTTGACTTTGGTACCCAATTTTTGGTAAAGCACCAATCTAGATATTGCTGTTGAAGGTATTTATTAGATATGATTAACATTTAAACCAGTAGACTTTGAGTAAGTATATTATCCCCCAAAATATGAGTGGATATTGCAATCAGTTGACAGCCTTAAGAGAAAGTACTGAGGGTCCCTGGAAAAAGAAGGAATTCTGTTATAAACTACCTTCACCCAAGGCTGCACTGAAACATTACCCTTTCCTTGGGTGACCAGCCGGCAAGACTGCCCTGCAGATTTCAGATGTATCAGCCTGACAATCACATGAGGCAATTTCTTGAAATAAAGTGGTTTCCTCTCCTCTGTCTCTCTGTCTCTCTCCTTCTCTCAATAGAGACAGAGGTAAAGAAATACAGGTAAATATAGATACATAGATATGTAAACAAACATACACCCCATTAGTTTTGTCTCTCTGGAGAAATCTGACTGATACACCCATCTAAAAGAAAAAGAATAAGGAAATATTTGAATAAATTATCATAGATTTCCCACCCAAACCCCTTACCACTACTATGCTGTTATCAAAAAATAATGAGGCAGATCTTTATATATTAAGAAAATAAGTCATGAAAAACTTTCTGAAACATACTACCACTTATATTTTTAAAATCTATTCATGCATATTACAGATACAGAACAACTAACAAATTGATAACAATGGCTATTTCTGAATAAGTAGATTGTAACTGTTATCGTCTTTTTCCTTGTCAGCACATTTTGAATTATTTTCAACCATTCTATTGTTACTGTAAAATAATAACAAAATTACTTTTTAGAAGTATAAATTATTTCATACCTGTTCTGACACACCGTTTCCTTGTCAGTTTTTTTTAACTGACATAACAGTTACCCATCCTTCTCTTTTCATTTGTCTTGACAACACATAACTATATTCCAGGAATTCAGATCATGAATCACCTTTTCTCTGAATCCTTTTCTGATTCATCCTTTCCAAGAAGAATTGCTTACGACTTTCTCTGAGTCACCATTGAAAACTGAACAAAATGTATCCAAAGTAATGTGTGTGTGTGTGTATTTGGTTTTTGAGCTATTTCTGTCTTCTAGATTTTTTTTCTGTAATGGTTTTTTTCACTCAACAAATGCATGGCTAGTGTATGTCAGACACCCTTCTAGGTACTGGAGTAGAGCAATTAATAAAAACCCCAAATCTGTATCCTCATGCAGCTTATCTTCTAGTAGAGGAAACAAATAAAAAATGTGCATTTAATTTTGAGTTTCCTGTTTTCAGACTCTTCAACCTACTTCTCCTTGTCATGTTCATCTACATCCCAAGGCTCTACTGCTCATTTGCAAAATTTTATTTCCTAGATCACTGGCAGCCTCTTCAGCATTACTGACATCATCACAATTCTTCCAGTGCTCTTAACATTTTAGCTTCTCAAACTCCCTCCCTGTATCTCTAATGTGTCCCAGGTCATATCCTTTTCCCATTCAGCTATTCTTATTAATAATAAGTGTAGCCCTTCATAACCTGTTTTTGTACCTTCATCTACTCAACCATCATTTCCCATTTTTTTCAGTTTAGTCATTGTAGTTCAATTTTTTTTTATTTTTTTATTTTTTTGTCTTTCTAGGGCCGCACCCATGGCATATGGAGGTTCCCAGGTTAGGGGTCTAATCGGAGCTGTAGTTGCTGGCCTATGCCACAGCCACACCAACGTGGGATCTGAGCCACATCTGCAACCTACACTACAACTCACAGCAACGCCGGATCCTTAACCCACTGAGTGAGGCCAGGGATCGAACCTGCAATCTCATGGCTCCTAGTCAGGTTCGTTAACCACTGAGCCACGATGAGAACTCCTGTAGTTCAATATTCTAACAAATCTTTGGCTCCAGTGGAATCTAGAGTTCAACGTTTATTGTTCTATCAAATTTGATTGTTCCTTAATTCCCTGTGACATCATTTTCTTTCTTAACAAGTTATAACCTTTTGCATATACCATCAGTATCTTTGTTCCTTTGTCTCTTATTGACATACTTGCTGTATTAAAACTATAACAGTTAAAGCCAAGAGTAAACCTACTGCAGGCCAGTATCTTCAGAACTGAGTGTTTCTGAGGAAAAAACCAAAACCAAAACAAAACAGTGCTGACTATTCTCACTTTAATGTCAGTATCAAAACCCTCAAGTGGTCCTTAACAGTACCTGGAAAAATCATATTTTCCTATCTCATTCTTCCACCTTTCTAAATGACTACTCCATATCTTTTTCTTTCTCTTTATTTCTCCAACAGTGCCATTCCCTTTTTAATATTAACTCTGACCTTACTTCAAATTTTACAAAGCTCAGTCTGAGTCAGAGGAGATTTTACAAAATCTCCCACCTACACATCTATACGCATCCTTGCATCTGTGACAGTATACTTCGGTTTCTCTTCTGCTTATATGGAGGACTCATTTATGATCCTAGCTAATGCAACCACCCCCACTTCTACATTAGGTTTCACTATGTTTTGCATAGTCAAGAGTATTGCACCAGAAATTCTCCCTTGTTCTGCATCTCCAGCTTTCTCCTTATTGCTTCTACTATTGTTCCATTGCTCTTTGTATTATAGCACACTTCTCAGAAAAGATACCTGTGCTGATTTTTTCTGATTTTCTTCTCCTATTGTTTCTTAAGCCCGTTCCACTGGGAGGTTTGCCTCATGACTCCAACAAAACTATCCCCTTCAATGAGATCAACGTTTCTCATTTTTCAAAATGTAAAGATCAATTCGCATTCCCACAGTTGACTGAGCAGCAATGTCTGAACCAGCTGATCATCCTCTCTTCCTTTTGTACACTTTCTTCACTGAGCTTCTAGGAATCCAACGTCACCTCATTTCTTCACACATGATGGATATACCTTCTCATTCTCTTCTATTACTTCTTCTCTTTATCTTCTCTCTAAATATTAAGGTCTAAAGGTACAGCCTTAGTTTCTCTAACATATTCTTCAGACAATTTCATGTCTTGAATACCATCTAAAGTTTTACCAAATGTAGGAGTTCCCATCATGGCCCAGTGGTTAATGAATCTGACTAGGAACCAGGAGATTGCGGGTTCAATCCCTGGCCTCGCTCAGTGGGTGAAGGATGCAGCGTTGCTGTGAGCTGTGATGTAAGTCAAAGACGTGGCTTGGATCTGGCATTGCTGTGGCTCTGGTATAGGCCAGCGGCTACAGCTCTGATTAGACCCCTAGCCTGGGAACCTCCATATGCTGTGAGTGTGGCCCTAGAAAAGATGAAAAGACAAAAAAAAATAAAATAAATAAATAAAAATTTACCAACTGTAGATATCTACTACATTACTCTCTACAACTTCATGACTAAATGATTAAATGTGTACTTGACTCCTCTACATGGATATCAAGGAGCTATCTCCATTTTCACATTGCTGATAAACCAAATTACTGATAACAGGTAATCTCAACAGATAGCAGAGATTGAGAATATGAATGGGCTGTATCTCTAGGTGAAAACTGAAGTTGTAGCCAAGGTATAATAGGTGCTGAGAAAAAAATAAATTGCAAAAAAAAAAAAAGAGAGAGAGATCTAATATACTCACATTACTAGATTGGCTGGAGACTGCTGTGATAATTCAAATATAACCATCGTGCAAACATACGCAACCCCCCCACTGGAGCAGCTCCTTATAATGTTGTCCAGTGTTTTCAGTAAGTTATGTCTTATGTTGTGTTAATGAAAACATAGCAGATGGCTTTGCAAATGAAGTGCATATACTAAATCTTAGTAGTAAATGTAATTAATTATGAACTTATGAGTTGGAATAATTTCAAGATGCTTTCCATTTAAAGACAGTTTGAAAGAAAAGTTCAAGCATTCCGGTAAAATCAAAGCGGTTGTGGGTTAATGGGCATTTTGAAGACTTAACAAAGTTTCTTAAGGTATTTTATTTATTATAGCTATAATTAAATTTGAAATGCTGACATATTTTCCTGAATCTAAACCATATTCCAATTCAAGGATGGACAAAAACATTAAATATTCCCATAGTGCAATGGGATAATTCTATATTTGTTTATTTCTAGAACTTATTTATGAAAACCATCAAAAACTGAAAAAGCCAAATTTAGTTCAAGTTCCCTATAGCCTTCAATTATTGGGAGATATAAGATGAGAACTACTGATTAGCACATTAATATGGATTTCCATAGTAACAGAATTTTAAAATCCTTGTCTTTATTTTATGCATTTGTTTGTTGTTTGAAGCAGAATGACATTTCAAAGACTACTAAACAAAGGATTCAGTACAGCTTTCTTGTCCTATCAATACCACTGTCAGGATGATTCATAGGTGTCCCTTAGCTTCCCTGGGTGTCAGTTTTTACATCTTTAAAATGAGGAAGATAGTTAGGTAACTCTTTAATAGAGAACCGTGCTTTAAGATGTATTATTTACATGGCTAATATCTTTTTAACTGTTATGTTGTATAAAAGAGTATATAAACTCTTTTTTTTTGTTATTTGCATGATATTTGATCTGGATTAACATCCAAGGAGATGATACATCTTCAATTTAGAGTTAGCCAAGCTATAATATTAGATTATTACCATGTTAAAAGAGACAAAAAACAATGACAGTTCAAATATGTTTAACTAGCAAGTATTATAAAGTAGAACAAATAGGATGATATGCCATTTTAGGCTTTTACCTACTGAGTATTCTACATTCATTTCATACTTAGTACACCTAAAGAATTCATGAATTTCTGGAGTTCCCCTCCTAGCTCAGTGGAAACGAATCTGACTAGCATCCATGAGGATACAGGTTCAATCCCTGGCCTCACTCAGTGGGTTAAGGATCTAGCATTGCCATGAGCTTTGGTACAGGCCACACACATGGCTCAGATCTGGCGTTGCTGTGGCTGTGGTGCAGGCTGGTGGCTTCAGTTCTGATTTTACCCCTAGCCTGGGAACCTCCACATATGCTGTGGGTATGGCCCTAAAAAGACCAAAAAAAAAAAAGAATTCATGAATTTCTCTTATACATCTAGTGTCTTTAATTTTGTTAAATGTATTATCTTCTTCTACTTCTGCAAATCAAAATCCCAAATTCATTGTACACTTCTTTCTCTCCTGTTTATATCTGTGCAGGCAATAAAATTTTATATCTTTACTTCGTATTGATTCATATTGTCTTTATACCTTCTCTATTCATTAGAACACGTCACTTGGGCTGTAACGACTCTACTTTTCTAATTTCTCCATAATGTACATTAATGCTGTATTATTCTTCCCAAAATATTCTGTCTTGCTCTTTGTTTAATAATTCAAAATGGATTAATGTAAACTAGGGAATGAATTCCAATCATTTCTTCCTGAGTTCATCAGTCCTCCATGATTAAACATAGTCATTTCTTTTTTTCTTTTTTTTTCTTTTTTTTTTTGTCTTGCCTTTTTAGGGCTGCACCCTGGCATGTGGATGTTCCCAGGCTAGAGGTCCCATTGGAGCTATAGCTGCCAGCCTATGCCACAGCACAGCAATGCCAGATCCAAGAAGCGTCTGCGACCTACACCACAGCTCATGTCAACGCCAGATCCTTAACCCACTGAGCAAGGCCAGGGATTGAATCCACATCCTCATGGACCTTAGTTGGGTTCATTAACCACTGAGCCACGACAGGAACTCCAATAGTTATTTCTTTATCTTCTCTCACTCCCCCATATTAATCATGGAGGTATTCTGAAAATTTTGACATACACTATTATTTGTAGAATGTCTTATTTTTTTCTATCTTGCTGTTACATAGATTTATGCTAGACAAAAATATATCATGTTCTAGATTTAAGTTACTCAAAGACTATATAATATTCTCATGGTTAAATATCTCCACATGCATGACATTATATTCTGCAAATGCTAATAAAAAATATCTTGTTTTTCTGAACCCTAGTTTAAGAATCTAATGTCTAAAAAAACTATGACGTATTCTTTTTAGATTTTAACAATCAAACATTAAGGTGGGGAGAGCCCTAAGGAAGGGTATGGAAAAATTCTTATTTTTTAGGAGAGCTAGGTGTGTGTTGTAAGAATAAGGAGAAAGATTAATGACAATATTTTAGAGTCTGTAAAAGAAATAGAAACATGACAATAATTTTTTTTTTGGTCTTTTTGCCTTTTCTAGGGCTGAGGGATGGAGATTCCCAGGCCAGGGGTCTAATCAGAGCTGTAGCCACTGGCCTATGCCAGAGCCACAGCAATGCGGGATCCAAGCTGCATCTGCGATGTAAACCACAGCTCACAGCAACGCCGGATCCTTAACCCACTGAGCAAGGCCAGGGACCGAACCCACAACCTCATGGTTCCTAGTCGGATTTGTTAACCACTGCACCATGAAGGGAACTCCGACAATAATTTTTAAATATAGTTAGTTAAATTGATATTGAAGTATGTCATTTTGTTTTTTCAGTAAAAAAAAATTATAGTCCTATCAAAATTTTTAAAAAATACAAAAAAAAAAAAAAAGAACCACAGCATTTTAGAGAGAGTTAGACAGGACCTGCCTATGACCCCAAGATGGAGCAACAATGAGACCCTAGCGAATATGATTCAGTACGGAGGACAGTAAGATGCAAATTCCTTGGTGTCCATGTGTAAGTCCCTCCTCCTTAAAGCCTACCTTAATATGACCTCTTCTAATTAATCAAATTAACAGATAATGTATTCTGTTTCTTTATTTTATTTCCCATGAAAAGATAAACCATTAGAATAACTCCCTGAATAATGTATACTTTACTTAAAAAAATTGTATTTTGTGGGTAAAATATTTTGGCTTTCATAGACATTTTTCATTTACATTCTGAAACATAGAAATTCTTGTGAGTTGCAATAATAAGAGACAGATGGTATAATTAGCTTGAAAATGCCTATGATATATATAATGAGTTTCTTGACCTCATTTACATTTAAAATGAATTTGTCAGTTATCAAGGAATATTGAAATGCTCCTAAATACTAATTTTACTAATAAAATTGTGTGTGGAGTCTATTACATGAAACATATGGGTATATTTGTTTTCTGTTAAAAAACGAATTATAAGGGTCCCCATTCTGGTGCAGGGAAAACGAATCCATAGTATCCAAGAAGATGCGGGTTTGATCCCTGGCCTCACTCAGTGGGTTGAGGATCTGGTGATGCCATGAGCTTTGGTATAAGCTGCAGACTTGATTTGGATCCCACATTGCTGTGGCTGTGGCATAGGTGGGCAGCGATAGTTCCTATTTGACTCGTGGCCTGGGAACTTCCATATGTTGTGGGTGTTGCCCTAAAACACACACACCAAAAAAAAATTAAAAAAAAACAAATCATAGACTTAAAAATTATCCTGGCTATAAAAGTATAGAAAATACCACACACACACACACACACACACACACACACACACACACACACAGTTTTATTTTTTTGGGGGGGGGGTTGTTTGTTTGTTTGTTTGCTTTTTAGGACCACACCTGTGGCATTTGGAAGTTTCCAGGCTAGAGGTCTAATCATAGCTACAGCTGCCAGCCTATACCACAGCCACAGCAATGCGAGATGCTTAACCCACTGAGTGAGGCCAGGGATTGAACCCACAACCTCATGGTTCCTAGTTGGATTCATTTCCGCTGTACCACGATGGGAACTCCACACACACTTCTTGAAGCAGAACCATTCATTTAGGATTTTTACAAGTTAGGGTGTGTGAAGCCAACTTTACAGAAATACAGTCCATAGAGTTTTACATACCCTCATTTCTGGCCACTAGTTATGTTTCCTGTTAGATTCCCTGGCTATATTTATATACATTACAGAAGAACTAAAGACTTTGATGTTAAGACATAATTGATACATTTCTTAAATTTAAGTTGATCTTCCCATTTTCTTGGATATCATTTTCTTCAGTTTAGAAATGTTTTATTTACAGTTTAAGACTGAGATGTTACTCTTACAGATTTTCCCACATCGTCCTCTTCTACATTTCCTCTCTTCATTTCTATCCCTGTGTTATTCAGCTCAGGCTGCCATAACACCATACCAAAGACTGGGTGCATGAAACAACAGAGATTTATTTTCTCACACTGATGGAGGCTAGAGATCCAAGATCAAGGTGTTTTCTGGTGATGCCTCTCTTCCTGACACACAGATGAGCACTTTCTCACTATGACCTCACATGATCTTTTCTCTGTGCCTGTGCAGAGATCTTTGCTGTCTCTTCCTCTCCTTTTAAGTGCACCAGTCCTATCTGACTAGAGCCCTCCAAATTATGGTTTAATTTATTCTTATTTATCTCGTGAACATCCCTATCTCAAAATGTAGTCACATTGGGGGTTAATGTGTCATTATTTGAATTCTGGGGGGAACATATTTCAGTCCGTAAAAATCTGCAATGCCAGTTTGTCTTCTGCATTTTCCTTACTCTTTGTCTTAAAGTTTCATAGAGCTTCAACCTAATGTTTTTAGATTTAAAAATCAAATAAAAATATGTAAAAGTAATAAATAGCCTTATCCTAAAAATCAGTAAGTATCTGGAGTGTATCTACTTCCAAGAGTAAAAGATAAACTTATGAAGTCACTTCATGCTTTACGACTTCAATGAATGTTATCAAATTGGTCATATCCAACTTTTCTTAAAGGTTTCATAAAATACCATAAAATGATGGTTCTTCTGCATCAAATTATATCCTGAAATTCTGAAAGAACTCTGACACTACATTTTCTGTTCCCTAAAGGTAAATATTCCAAACAAATATATAGCACACATAAAATATACTGACACAATGGAAAGAAAATATTTCATCACAGATTTGTGTTTGACAGTCCTCAAGGAACTGAGGAAATTAAATTTTGTGTTTTAACTTGTCATGTGAAGCCTTTCAAAACTTTTGGACAAAAAGTGATATAAATATACATATATATCTGTGAAATATATGTACCTATACATGCACATAAAAATAAATGTATTCTAAGTAATTATAGAACCTTGGAGAAAGTTTTAAATTTGCTAAAAATAAATTTTCTCATTTATGAAAAAGTAATTTCTATAACATTTGCATTTTTATAGTGATTTATTTGATTTTAGTTTGATCATCTTGCCTTTTTTAAAGGCTTACAAATTATTTCCATAGATTAAAACTTTTTGGCTTTTATCTCCAGTACTTTTGAAGGTCTAGAGAATATATTATCCAATCAATTATTAATTCACAGTATTATGAGGTAGTCTTTAAAATGTATGTATCTATTCTTCAGAGTTGGAAATAGAGTCTTTTGAATACACCTCATTTAATAAGAGGAATTTAACAATGGTTGCTTTCCTCAAACCAACTCACTTATCCTCCAACATATCTTGATCTATTTAAAAAATTTCATCCAAGAATTTTTGTCTGGTATTTTATTGTTAATCTAAAATCTGACTTATTTCACCACTTCATTATTTTATTACAGCAAATATTAAGAGCAAAATTCTTTCAGTGTTTACTATCTGCAGAAATATATGAATATGTATTATGCTTATACCTATATTACATATATAATAGATACATCTATATATGTATATATAGATATACACACACGTATGTATATATTTAGCCCTTGCAAGATTTCTACAAATTATATGTTATTATTATTCTCATCTTGTGTATGAGGAAACTTAAGTTCAGAAATTTAAAATAATATTCTCCAATGCTACTTAAGTAAAAAAGTAAAGCAGGCAATTGAATTATTTCAATCTGGTTCCAAAGCCATGGTTTACATTTCTTGAAACTGATCTCACATCCTTGCTGCCTACTTTCTTCCCTGAGTTGTTACAGCAACGAGCCATGTGCGGGAGTGACCTGATAGCACCCAGCCACAGCTGCACAGCGCACTTCTTCCTTCCCAATCCAAAGATTCTTTGCCACCAATATTAGGAAGCCTATCGAAATCCATTCAATTTAGTGAATATGCAAAGTAAGTGACATAAATGACAGCAGTATCATAAGGAATGGGAGGGAGAAATTGGGAATACTGTTTTAAGGTTACCATGCTACCCATGAGACAATATACTATTATTGACTCATGAGTGCAGATTACCTAAAAGTGTATTTTTAGGATCTAGGGCAAGAAGTGGATCTTTTAAAAATAAATATAATTGATAAAGTAGGAGATGAGATAAAATGAAATGAAATAAAATGGTCAATTAAAATCAGAGAAGACAGAAAGAGAAGGGTTAAAAACAAAGAATAAAGACAACAAATAAAAAACAGTTACAAAGAAGATTTTAGGTAATTAGGCAGTGGATTGTGGAGTCCATTGAGATGCAAACCCTCAGGTTTATCAAACTTGCTTATCATCAACACCACTGCAAAAAACAAACACACAAACAAACAAACAAAAAAAAAAACTGTGGAACACCTCACTGCTGCCTTCTAAATTAAACCTGAATAAAATCAGTTTCCTGACCATAATTTACATAGATAATATTAGTGATAAATGTTGGATAAAATCCATTTTAGCATTGTTGTACTTTGTTTTAAACAAGCTTTATTTTTTATAATAGTGTTATGTATATGGTAAAACTAAGTGGAAGTTACATAGAGTTCCAACATACTCCTTTCCCCCATACATGAAATAGCCTCTCCTCACTATAAACATCCCACACTGGAGTGGTAAAATCCATGAACTTATACAGATACATCATTTTATTATTACATTTGGTTTACCTCTTATACATTTTATGGGTTTTTCCAAATGTATAATGACATGTATCCATGATTACAGTATCATTAGACTAGTTTCACCACCCTAAAAGTCCTCGGTGCTGTCTCATCACCCCTCCCGTTTCCCAATTTGAGATTCTTTAATTATTTAAAGAAATGAGTTGACCTCAGGTCTTCTCAAATTCTTCCAAAAAAGTTAAAGAAGAAGGGAGACTTCCAAACTCATTTCACAAAGGCCATCACTACAGTTAGAATAAAAACAGACAAGGATGCTATAAGAAAATTATAAGCCAATATTGCTAAATATCAGAAATAAATATGCTTGTAAAGAAGGTGTTAATAAAAGTATCTCACCAAAATACTAGCAAGTTGAATTCAAGATTGCATTAAAAATATCATATACTCTGAACAAGTGGGATTTATCACCATAATGCAAGTATGATTCAACATATGCAAATCCATCAATGTAATATACCATATTTACAGAATAAAAGGTAAAAAATCATGTGATTATTTCAATAAACACAGAAAATTTTGACAAAATTCGACTCTTTCCTGATAAAACTCTAAAAAAACTAGCTATAGAAGGAGTGTACCTTAACATAATAAGGTCTATACATGATATGTCCACAACAAATATCACACTCAATGGTGAAAAGCTGAAAATCTTCCCTAGATCAGGTATAAGGCAAGGATGTCCACTCTTGCCATTTCTATTCATCATAATACTTAAGTCCTAGCCATAGCAATAGGCAAGAAAAAGAAATAAAAAGCATCCAGACTGGGGAGGAAGTAAAACTAATAATTTGTAGAAGACATGATTTTATATGTTGAAAACCCTAGGGATTCTACCAAAAAACTATTATACATAATAAAAGAATATCATAAAATTGCAGGGTACAAAATCAGTATATAAAAATGTTTTATTTCTATACCCTAACAATGATCTAGAAAACAGACACATGAAAAGATGCACAAGGTGGGAGAGAGATCAAGATGGCAGAGTAGGAGGACGTGTAACACACCTCTTCTCACAAATACATCAGGAATACATCTTCAAATGAAAGAGTCCTCATAGGAAATCTACTGATCACTTGCAAAAGAATTCAAACACTTGAAAGGATAAGAGAGATTGGCATATAACCATGTAGAGGACAGGAAAAAATAGGTGGAAGTGGGATGGGGCCTGCACCCCTGGGAGGGAGCTGAAGGATAGGAGAAGTTGCTGTATCTGGGGGAGTCCCCCCACCTGCAGGGGCATCAGCTGGGACAGGAGAGGATCATCAGAGCCCAAACCTGGTCTGTGACAGGCAAGCCAGAATGAAACATATGTATGACTGCATCACTTTGCTGTACAGCAGAAATCGGCACAACATTGTAAATCAAATATACTTTAATACAAAATTTTAAAAATTAAAAATAAATACATGCACCCCAATGTTTATTGCAGCACTGTTTATAATAGCCAAGACATGGAAGCAACCTAAATGTCCATTAACAGAGGAATGGATAAAGAAGTGCTACATATAGATATGGTGGAATATTAGTCATTAAAAAGAATGAAATAATGTCATTTCCACCAATATGGATGGACCTCAAGATTATCATACTAAGTGAAGAAAGTCAGACAAAGACATATATTATATGATATCACTTACATGTGTAATCTAATAAAATAATACAAAAACCTATATCTAAAAAAGAAACAGACTCAAAGATTTCAAAATCAAACTTCTGTTTACCAAAGGGGAAACATGGTGGGAAGGGGATAAATTAGGAGTTTGGAATTAACATATACCACCACTATATATATAACATAGATAAGTAACAAGTACCTACTGAATATCAGATAAATCTACTCAATACTCTGTAATAACCTATTTGGGAACAGAATCTGAAAAATAAATGATTATATGTAAATACATAAATTTTCACTTTGCTGTACTCCTGAAACTAGAATAAATCAATTATAGTCCAATAAATTAAAAAAAAACAAATATAAAAACAATGTATTTTATTATCAAAAAAGAGAAGATGTTCCATATTACTAATTATTTGGGAAATGCAAATTAAAACCACAATGGAATATCACCTCATGCCTGTTAGAATGGTTATTATAAAAAAGGCAAAAAGGACAAGTACTGGATAGTATACGTAGAAAAGGAAACTCTCTTACACTGTTGGTGGGAATGCAATTTGGTTAGCCACTATGAAATACAGTATGGAGAGATCTCAAAAATTAAGAATAGACTACCATGTGATCCAGCTATTCTACTTCTGAGTATTTATTCAAAGAACACAAAAACACTAATTAAAAAAGATATAATCACCTTTATGTCAATTACAACATTATTTATATTGGCCCAGATATTGAAACAAACTAAGTGCCCACTGATGGATAAATAGATAAAGAAAATGTGGTATTTATAGACATTGAAATACTACTCAGCCACAAATGGTGAAATTCTGCCACTTGCCGCAAGACGGATGGACCAGGAGGGTATTATGCTAAGTGAAATAAGACAAAAAAAGACAAATACAGTATGATTTCACTATATGTGAAATATATTTTTTAAAAATGAACAAAGAAAATAATTGAACAAATCAGACCAAACAAAAACAAGCATGTAGATATGGAGAACAGAGTAGAGATTACTAGGGAGGGAAGAGCAGAGTGTAGGGTGAAATGCATTAGAATTCTAGGGGTCAACTGTATTGTCATAGATGTGAGGTCATGGACATCTTGATTTAATTATTACACAATGTATATGCATATCAAACCATCACACTGTGCACTTAAATATATAATTATATATTTTGTATTATTATTCCTCAATAAATTTGAGGGTGGGCAGAGAAGCTTATAAATATTTGCCAATCCAAATAAAGAATTTCTTTTGAAGACATTTTCTTATAATTAATATAATTATGTTATAATCACTTCATAGTCACTTTTAATTGCTGCATAGCAAAGTACTATAAATTAATCAGGACAAAACAACACAAATGTATATCTCATAGTTTCTTTGGGTCAGGAATCTGAGCTTAGCTTAAGTTGGTCTTCTGCTCAGTGTCACAAGGGCGAAATCAAACTTTACAATTTTCATCTGGAGGCTTGACTGGGGAAGAACCAAATTCCTACCTCATTTTGCAGACTGTCAGCTGAAAGCTGCCTCAGGTCCTGGTTTCTAGAGGCTGCCCACAGTTCTTTACTAAGTGGGCTTTTCCTACCTCATTCATATTGTTGGTGGAATTCATTCCCTTTGAGTTGTGTGAGTAAAGATGCTACCATTTTGCAGACTGTCAGCTGAAAGCTGCCTCAAGTCCTGGTTTCTAGAGGCTGCCCACAGTTCTTTTGCTAAGTGGTGAAACAATGGCCAATTATTTCACCAAGCTTACACAGAAAATCTGACTTGGGGTTTTAATTATTTTTGCAAATGTTCTTTATATTCCTGCATTCTATTGTCTAGAAGCAAGTCAGAGGTCCTACCATACTTAGGGGGAAGGGATTCTACCCGGCAGGAACACCAAGGGGCAGGAGTCATGGGACCCACTCTAAGGTCTGCCTACTGCTCCAAGTAATAATAAGCATTGTGTTTTGGGTGATTAAGATCATGGACTTTGGGGTTGGACAGACTTGGGTGAGAGTCCTGGCTCTGTCAATTGTTAGATATGTGAAGTTGGTAAGTTACTTTACTTCTATAAATGTCAATTCCTTTCTACATGAAGTATGGAAAATAAGACCTACTTTATAAGGATGACTACATGAGAGGATATTCTATAGCACTTACTATATACCTACCACTTAGATATAATTTGAACTTTTTATTATGGTTATAATCATTAAATGTTCACTTTTATGAGTAAACATAATTTATTTGAGAATAAATAGAATAAACATATGTACCAGCTCTATCTTTTCTTGTTAAGATCCTAGTTCCAAGCCCAAATCTTCAAAAGGAATTTGATTATACTAAACCCATAAATAAATTATTTCAATGGAACCTGCAAAAGTTTTCTTGTACTCTTCCAGCCTTTGGGTACTTTAAAATTAGCTCCAAAGGAGATGATAATGTCATCACACTCGTTTTCCTACCAACTTCTCCAGGCACTGTTTGAGGTTTTTCTAATGTTTTGTCTTTTTTCCCCAATTATGTTTCTCCCTTTCCACCTGGCTTAAAATTTCAACTCTATAATGCAGCACTTTAAATATTTATAAAGCTTAAGATACTGACTTTCTTTCAAAACTACTATAAAATTGAAAAGTGATGTGAAAAATGTAGTGATAACATCAAAAACGTGTATGTTGACCGGGTGAATTCTGAAGAACACAATGACATTTTGGAAAGCTATGGTTTTACTGGCCCTGGTCCCAAACTATAGCAGTCCTATCAGTCCTATTTCTTCTCATAATGTTTCACAATTCCTTTTTCTTTCTTTTTTTTTTTGACTGTCCCATGGCATATGGAGTTCCCGGGCAGGGATCAGATCAGAGTTGCCATTGTGAACTACACTGCAGCTGTGGCAACGCCAGAACCTTTAACCCATTGTGATGGGCTGGGAATTGAATTTTCATCCTTGGAGCTGCAGACACACTGTCAATCCTGCCACACCACAGAGGGAACTCCACAATTCTTTTTTTTTTTTTTTTTGGCTTTTGTCTTTTTAGGGCTGCACCCTTGACATATGGAGGTTCCCGGGCTAGGGGTCTAATAGGAGCTGTAGCCGCTGGCCTATGCCACAGCCACAGCAGCGCGGGATCCGAGCCACCTCCGAAACCTACATCACAGCTCAAGGCAACGCTGGATCCTTAACCCACTGAACGAGGCCAGGGATCAACCCTAAAACCTCGTGGTTCCTAGTCGGATTCATTTCTGCTGAGCCATGATGGGAACTCCCACAATGCTATTTTTTAAATGATGTAAAAAAAAAATGGCAATAATTTCAGAAGCTACCAACTTACTTGTTTGTAACTGGAAATTCAGAATTCACATCCCTTTCCTCCAAGGATCAAGAGTAAGGAAGTAAAGAGAGAAGGGGAACTGCTGTGTACTAAGAGTCAGCCATAATTTGAGCCACTTGCTTTAATTTTTATAAATGCTTTCTTTTAATGCCTTCACTTCATAAAATACATTAGTTGTAGGGAAAGGGAGAAGTTCTAAAACACAGTTTCACAATTTCAGTTTATAACCTCATAATTTTTTAATCTTAGATTGGTTATTTATCAGAACACCTCACATATTCCACTGCCTATCAATGTTTAATAGTATTTTACTATTGATAGGATGGACTTTGACATACACACATTCACAAATATGCATACACAAGCATAAGCACACAGCATATTCACAAGGAAATTATGAAGTATGTTGTCAGAACAAGAAAAAAGAGAGAGAAGGACTGTAATTTAGAAAGTCTGAGGGGAAAAAAAAAACAAAAAAAATTACAATAGGTAGCTTGAAAAGCCTTTAGATAGGATAATGAAGTTTTTTTGATTATCCTGGAGGAAGACATGTGGCAGACAGAGCCTCTTCCAACTTCATGGATGGGCAGGTCTAGCAGTGACAAGCAGTGTGAAGACACTGTTGGGGTACACCTAATTTACATGCTTCAGTATCAGCTTTACTGGTAATAAAAATTCTACTTTGATTTTTATCTGCCATAACCTTTTTTTTTCTTAACAGATTTTGAACCTAAGTGAAGAAAACAGAAATACCATCCACTGAGTTTCCTCAAACCTTAACAGAATGAGTTTAGATTGATGACTTATTTATATTAATTAAAATGAATTCTGATCATTTACCTTTGCTATATTGCATTTTACCTTTTATGCTTATCTGTGTGCTTCTAATTGTCAAAAAAACTGCAATTCCCCTTCGGCAATGAATATTACTCTCTTATTATTGTGCCTTCTTCTTGGAAGGAAATAAATCAGACTACCAAGCTTGAATACTACTATGATTTTTAAGCCAACAATATGGATGTTGAGTATTTGTTATGGTCAGCAAGGCTATCATAGTTCACAACATAACTGACAATTAAACAGACTATTGACACACATTTTATAATATTTTCTTAGCCTCTTTGCTGAAAACTCCATCTTGTCCTTCCTTACTCTGTCCTGTCTTCCTGCTTGAGAAACAGTCACAGTGATGGTAAATGACTTAATCTTAAGAACAAAGACCTAAAGGTATGAGTTATTCACGGGGTCAGCTGAATCAGGACATAATACATTGGTCTAGGCACATGGGACCTGTGCAGATTGGCATGCCGTTTGCACAAGCATGGTATGTCCTCTAAAGTATAAGAGTAAGAGGAACCTCATGGCCAAGTGGTTTATGAGTGGTCGTTAACATAATATGCATTAGAAAAGAGAACCAAGGTGCAAACCTAGGCACACAGGGTTGTCACAAATAGGCATGCCATTTGCGGAAGCATAGTGAGGATTCTGTGAAATGCTATGCATAGATAGCTAACTCAAATGCTAATGATTCTTAAATGCCTAAAGTTTAGGGTAAAAGCTTAACCATCTACCAGATAAGTGACTTTTAAAATAATAGAAAACCTATATTCTGCACCTACAACCCCCTTTTCACATGAGCACAATAAAAGCAGTGTGGTTTCTTGAGGCAGGGCTCTTGGTCCCTGAGACCTTGAGTCCCCCAGTTCCCACCTTTACTTAAGGTAAATGTCTCTGTGTCTTGTTTTATGTTAACTTTTTTTCCTTAAGTTCCATAGCACCCATTCATCAGCCCCATCCTGCTGAGCTGGTCTCGGCAACAACAATTGGGCAAATAATTAAAGCCAACTTAAATACATATTTATAAATAATAATAATACATTATTAAAACTGAGGCAGAATATTAACTCAGATTGTCAGTGTAGAGCATAGGCTTTAATGCATTCTTCCATATGGCTATTGATTAACATTTGTGGCTTAAGGGCTACAAGGAGTAACATCCCCACAGTAACATCCCTTCCCTTGTTTACTATAGAGAGTGTACCTATGCCCAGATGGATATTAATCCCTAATGCCCTGTGACTCAGTTTTCGGGAAGAAAAGGGCAAAGAAACCATGAGACTTATAGGACATTTCCACCTAAAACCCCCATTGGATAAGGA
Organism: Phacochoerus africanus; assembly: GCF_016906955.1. Lineage (NCBI taxonomy): Eukaryota > Metazoa > Chordata > Mammalia > Artiodactyla > Suidae > Phacochoerus > Phacochoerus africanus. The sequence continues at coordinate 27,399,845 of NC_062553.1, forward strand.
CTGATATAGGTAATTGACCAGGGCCAATGGGAGAAAACTATGTCTTTCTGGACCCCACCTTGGCACCCCCCCATCTTTAAGGGATATAAACCCCTTAGGATAATAGAGAGTGGGGCCTCTTCTCTCCCCTCCCAGTAGCCCTGGGAGCTATTTGCTTTCCTGTAATAAATTCTTTGCTTGCTTGCTGCCTGTGTGTTCACAGAGTTCATTCTTTGCATGAACAAGAATCTGGATTCTGGTAACATCTTTCCAGCATCAGGACAATATATTTTCAGAAGTTTTCCAATACTTTTTCAAATTCTAGTTGAAGATATGTGAATATTTAATTAAAAACTTTGCCAATCTTCAGACTTTAATGCATTATAGCTTCAGTATTTGACCTAGATAGGTTGTGTTTATTTTATTATATTTTTTTTAACAGGGAAAAACTCATTAATAATAGCTTAGTGAAGTAAATATATTGCCAAAATTTGATTTTTGCTGTGCAGTAAACCAAGTTAATTACTCAAATGAATCCATTAAATGTATCGTGAAAATGAGAGGCACCTCTGAATGTAATGCAAATGTAGTAGCATCCCATTTCCAGCTCTTGTGAACTAATGAGGCATCTCAGGGAACTGTTCTAGTCACAAGAGGCCAGTGAAGAGGGTCAGCATCTTTGTGATCATTGTTTGACAAGGCAGAAAGCTTAAAGGGTTTGTTCTTTTTTATCAACTACACTTTAGGTCTGCTTAGTTTCTCTACTCTCAGCTCTGTCTTCTCTCTTTTCTAAAGCCTCTTATATATTTCCTTGGGAAATAAATGAGACCTAAGGGGTGAGTCTCAGCAATTATATCTACATGACCCTATTTTCCCAGACAGTGTTGATCTCACAGCAGTTCCATTTCTCTCATTTTTTCCCACGGATATATCTCACACCAACACCTTTCCTTATGAGACAAACTGCAAATTGCTGTCAGCCTAGATTTTAAGAAATCAAGGTCTGAAATTAGCTGTTATTTTCAAATGTAGTTATTTTATGTTAAAAGCTAAAGGATATCATTTATAAAATACTTGATGAAATAGGTGTAGAACCATTGAAATGAATGTTATCCTTTGGCTCATGTTCCAAAGATATACAACATTTGAGCAGCTTAGCAAAATACAACTTTCTAAAAGGGAAATCAGTGAACATATCCTCTCTCCTTAATCTCTTTCTTTCCTACCATAGGAAATCTAGGGAAATTATAGTGCCCAAAATCACTTCCTTTTCATTTGTTTTCTATTTGTTCTAAGGCGAAGGAGCAGAGGTGAACTAAGGCACAGAGTTTATGCTTTTTTCTTCCCAGTGTCTATATAGGACATCCTCTTGATCCCTCTTCAAGCTTCAAAGTTTCTTTCCCCTAAGAAGGCAGCATTTCTGGATACTATATGTAACAAAAATTTCTCACTTTGGGGGTTTGTTTCAGTTTGCATTATTCTCCATAATGTTTCCTTTACCACATCCCCCTTCTTCAGAACTATCCCAAAGTCTAGGATGTTTGTCATAGAAATTTGTTCCACTGTTGCTGTTTCTAATTCCTTGTATCACTTGCCCTATACACAAACTCTAGTTAGGTTCCAACTCCCTTTGTGCTACTGAAATTGTTCTGGTTAAGGACCACTAGGATATCCACAGTGCAACCCAGTATCACTTTTATGCACTGTGTCATCCTTGTTGCAACAGGAAAGAGGTAACATAATAAAATTAGCATAATTCAAGGAAGGTTGAATACAGGGTTTATTTACAAAACGTAGGAAAAGTCTAGAGCTATCCCAAGGATAAAACAGCATCTAAGGCTGACTAATGGTGGAGCTATTACTGACTTTAATCCTGGAATGATAATGGAAGAATTGATTTGCTAATCAGGCAGAAAAAAATCATGAAGAGGGGGCCACCTGGAGAGGAGCTATGTCTTCCAGTCAAAGCACACAGCCAGCCTCAGGCCAACCTCCGAGAAATGAGGTAGGGGATGGACCTCCTGACTTGACCCTCCTCTCTTCATCAGAGCTCATGCTGGAGAGCCCAGTTAACTGCATCAACAAAATTCAGAGATCCAGGAAATGATTATTCTGCGCATCTCAGCCTTTTGGGTATAGAATGCAGGCAAGTGAAGAAGAGGGGGATCTGGAAGGTTAAATAGAAAATATCCTCATATCCACCATGTCTCAGGAATGCTCTACACAGGTGACCACTTCCTACTTCCTAAAATGCTTTCTTCACTTGTCCTCCATGCCAACACATCCTTCTAGCTTTCCTCTTAGGTAATGAACCAGTCCTCTTCTCCATCTCCTCTTACACTTAAAGTGTTATAGTGCCCCAAGATAGACCTTAGGCCTTCTTTTTCCATATGACCTTATTTAATGGGAGCTTTAAATATTAAAATTAGTGGTAACTTGTGATTTACAACTCCAACATGAAACTTTTTGATAGGATTCAAACTAATATACTAAATCTGGTTTTTGACATCTGTACTGTATATATATGTCCACGAAGAAAGCTCAAATTTAACATTAGAAAAACAGAACAATTACCCTTCTCTCCTCCCTTCTCTGCCCCAAATTATTATTTTCTTAATCTTACTCATCTCTCTAAATAGAGCCACCAAAGGAGTTCCCTTGTGGCTCAGCAGATTAAGGTTCTGGCATTGTCATTATGTGGCTTGGATCACTGCTGTGGCTCAGATGTGATTCCTGGCCTGGGGACTTCCACATGTTGTGGGTGTGGCTGAAAAGGAAAAAATAATAAACAAAAGCAAGTAAATATTTAAAAATAAATACAAATAAAATTAATAGAGCTGCTATCTACCTAAACCAAAAATGTAAAATCATTCTTATTTCTTATTTTTCCATATGTATTGCAACCAATCCATTTATAAGTTCCATAGGCCCTCCCTCAAAAAGATATTTCTCATATATTTTTCTCTCCAGACATCACCATTTTTCATGTAGATTTCAGAAACAGCTTCATGATAGATTTCTCTGCTTGCTCTCTTTACCCTGCTACACTCTCTGTACAGAATCCCAAAGAAGCCCAGTGTAACCTTTGAAAAATATAAATCAGACAATCACATATCTGCCTAGAATCTTTCAAAACTTTCTCTTTGCAAATGGACTCATATCCAAATGTTTCATCTGGTAAAAATTTCTACATGACTTGCCACCTACTGAACTCTTTGACATAATCTACTCTTCTCTCAGTGGTTCTTTATTCTCCTGCTTCATGGGCCTTCTAACTATTTTTTAACAATAGCTTTTGCCTTCACTGTTTCCTCACTTGAATGATCTGTCCTATCATTCCTGCAGGTCTCACCCTATTACTCTTTCATCAGTATCTCTGCTCAAATGTACCTCCTCAGTAAGACCTGTTCCAACCACCTAAGTTATCACCCAAGTCATACTGTTCTACTGTCTAATATTTATCAATTTTCTTGTCTGTACACTCTGCTTTTTCTGTTTCTCTTCACTAAAATATAAGTTCCATGAGATCAGTGATCTTATCAAACTTGTTCACGAGTCTAACCTCAGTATCTAGAACAAAGGACAACTCACAGTAGATATTGATTTTGCTTGATGTAGAATGAATGAATTCTTTAGTTTCATTTCTTAATTATAGTTTAAAGTAAGGGAGGAAATGGATGAGACTTTGAAAAGGAAAACCATAGGACACAGGAGAATTTTCTTCCAATCAAGAAGTAGCAATGAAATGACCTGAAGGAGAATCAGAAGAAAGATGACAGGAGCTGAGAAATGTGTCTTAGATCCCCTGTCTGGGCAGAAACTTTGAAGTCAGCAGAAGTTATAAATAACCAGACACACTTGGGGGTTATTTATCACTTTCAAGGACACAAAACTGGAAAGTATCAGGCATTTTAGAGATAAGCAGAGTCCTCTGTTGCATCCCAGATGTCATGAGATGAGGGAGAAATTCCCAGTAGAGAACTGAGGACTTTTAAATGTGCCACATGATAGATCTTGCAGTACTGAAACCAGAAGTGTCAAAAGCCACACTCTGTGAGCTCACTAAAAACTGGAGCCAACAGAAAGCAAACCATGAATTCGATCAGGTACAGACTTCAGCAATGGATGTCAGCACCTTGCCCCAAAGAAGACGGGGATTAGTCATTATTAGATGCTCAGAGACAAGAGAAAACAAGTCACTCCTGGAGTAAGGCACTGAAACAATCAACCTTGAGACTCATTTTGCGATTCTTAAAAATACATGATTCTTAAAAACAAACATTCTACTTTCTCAGGTGTGGTAATCCTGGGTGCAAATTTTCAGCCAAATTTGTAAAATACAGTAGCTTCTTCCTGCAATAAATTCACCTAGCTTCCAGGAATTAAGCAAGTAACAACATAGATTGTAAGAAATAGCCTATAAAAAAATTCAGCATCTGAATAGCTTGAAATCATTCTCTCCTCGAGATGTGCATCATCACAGTGATGATGATTAGGTGTGTTCAACTGTAGCTTAGATAAAGTCATCAGATTTAGGCTTCTTTCAGCTTTTATTCCTAACTAGTAGCCTCAGGAATACATGGCTAATACCTATTCTCTGGTTTAGTTAAATCCCATAAATACCAATTAATCATTACTCATTAGTCAATACTGATATTGAAGTACAGATGTTTGCTCTAGTACTCAGTTGTTGGCCAGAGTCTCATTTACCTTGGATCTGGTATCCTCCTATAAATTTCTTAAGTCAATGTTACAAGGGGTATTTGACCAAAGGTCTTTTAGTATTTCAAAAGGTAGATGAGAGAAAAGAATCATCTATTTACCCTCCCTCAAGTTCACCTCCTGATCATTGTCAAAATCCTTTTGATAATATTTCTCAACATTCTCTTAAAAATTACAGCAAATTTTACAAGTTTTAATGCATAATTATAGATTTACAAAGATACAAAAGTACTATCAATTGTTACCATTTGTATCAATCAATGAATTAGAAAAGTAAAATGTTTATTGCAATCATACATGCTTAATTTTTTAAATTAATTAATTAATTCATTTTTGCCTTTTAGGTCCACAGGTGTGGTATGTGGACGTTCCCAGGCTAGGGGCCAAATCAGAGCTACAGCTGCCAGCCTATGCCACAGCCATGATCCATGCTGCATATGCAACCTACATCATAGCTCATGGCAACGCAGGATTCTTGACTCACTGGGCAAGGCCAAGGAGCAAATCCACATCCTCATGGATACTAATTGGGTTAGTTTATGCTGGAACTCCCATATATGCTTAATTTGTATTTTTATTTTTTATTTTTTTACATTACTCAACAAATTTTATTTCATTTATAGTTGTACAGCAATCGTCACAATCAAATTTTATAGCATTTCCATCCCAAACCATCAGTTAATTTTTAAAATATTTTCAGAGTCCCATCGTGGCACAGTGGAAATGAATCTGACTAGGAACCGTGAGGTTGCAGGTTCTATCCCTGCCCTTGCTCAGTGGGTTAAGGAACTGGCATTGCTGTGAGCTGTGGTGTAGGTCACAGACGTGGCTCAGACCCCGCATTGCTGTGGCTCTGGTGTAGGCCGGTGGCAACAGCTCCAATTCAACCCCTGGCCTGGGAACCTCCATATGCTACCGGAGCAGCCCAAGAAATGGCAAAAAAGGACCAAAAAAAATAAAATAAAATAAAAATAAAATATTTTGTAACTAGTTAGATATTCTCCCTCTCCCTTTTATCCCACTTATGCATTTTATAGATACTAGCCGAGGCATACAACACTCCAAAATTACATTTTTTTAAACTTACCACTTTTCATGGATATCAATCAGGGATTTTGGAGCAATTTAAAAAATGTTTTTCATCCTGGGTTTATTGTCTATGTAAGCTTTATTTTTCACTTCTCTCTCTAAGTAAAATTATAAATTCTTTACCAAATCTTATAGCCTTGGGAATCTTGAGTCATTATTTTGATTATTGATTGCTAAATAACAAGCCCCCTCAAAACTTATTGGCTTAAAGCAACAACATTTTATATTTTTATCTGTCTTAGTTTTATGAATTCACTAGGATGTGCTGGGAAGCTGTTCCACTGATTTCGCTTGGAGTGTCTCATAACATTGAAGTCAGAGGGCAGCTGGTGCTGGAGTCACAACAATGATGTTGGGACTACCGTTATCTTTACCCATCATTGTGTAATCTCAAGGTCTCTCCTGTCCAAGTGGCTATGCCATAGATCTCTTCATATCTTCAGCACTGTAGTTATACCTCTTTCATATTATCTCCGAGCTTACGATAGTGAGCATGCCAAGAGAGAAGAAGCAGAAGCTGCCTATCATCTTGAAGTCTAGACATATAGATGCTGCAGTGACCCCGCCATAGTCCATTGGTCAACATGAATTACAAGCCAGCCCACATTCCAGGTGTGAGAAGACTATACAAGGGCTAAATACTGGCAAGTATGATTTATCAGATGTCTTCTTTAAAAACTATCTACCATAATCATATTTGATGATTTCTTTTCTACTGGCACTCTGCATATCTTGAACCACATTCACAACATCAGTCATTGATAAAGGAACATGTCATCATTTTATTCAAAATTTCACAACTTGAACACATCTGTATTTACTGATTTCATATTCCCAAGTAGCCACCTCCAGAGGCCAAATCAGGTTATTTGTCTTGGTATTACAACTGCCTCTGAGCCAACAATTGGTGGACATCATAAGGGTCTATTTTAATTTATTCTCAGAATCCCCACAAAGATTTCCATAATTACATTCTACAAATAGAAGTGTCAATAATGTTCAGTTATCTAGGACCCAATTTTCAGTCTATACAACAATGTTGTTGGACAAATCCCAAACATTAACCTGGAAGTAAGAGTCTAATTCTTCCTTCAGATACACTTTCCTCATTTCTACTCATTGCACAGATTCATCTTTTTCTTCCTCAACCAAGGCAAATAGCAGCAGGCTTCCAAATGACATTGCAGTCTTTATTATGAGACCTCCATCAGTCAACCAGACAGCTTGCTTCATATGAAATACATGAAGAATGTTTAGAATTTATATTATTCATCAATAGTTATTGGCCATTTTTCTGGGAATTCTATTGCCTATATCAAAGCAGAGATGTGATATGACCTATAGGATACATAGGTGGCATAGTCCAGTAATCTGTTTCCATATTATCAGTGAGCTTTGCTGAACTGGCCCATCCTTATTGCAATGTCTCTAATATAATTATGACAGAAAAGATATTACAGTTCTCAGATTATTTGACGTTCTCTCAGTGGGGATGTTTCATCAAAGCTCATTAGCAGGTTGTCATATGTCCCACAAAGGAGTTATATCTATGCACTGTATCAGGTAACTTATGAGCCCAAAATTTCAATAATCACTACTGTGGGAAAATGTTATATTTCTACAGTAGACTCCATTATCTATTTGTCTACATAGCAGCCACTTTCAAGATCATTTGTGCAATAGTATCATATGGGCTTAATCATGTGGGTTGAGTTCAACCTGCTGCACGTCTATATGGGTTCCTGACCACATTTCAATGTGTGGTTTCATGTATCGGGGCTAACAAGAGGTTCAAGGAAACCATGTATCAGGATTTTTCTTGGGTCTAATGAAATCCAAATGTCTTGACTATAAATTATGCATTTTCCTTATGAGTAGCTCCTGGTACAGATTGTAGTGTATACTATCACTTCTGAGGAAAGTCATGGAATGTTCCATATGGCCACAGACCAAGTTATTTCAAATTGAGCTGCTTGGCCTAGGCCCCGTCATTTAGCCTCATCTAGACATATACATCATCACAATTCTTAAATAGTTTATGAATTTTTCCTCTAAGAGAGAAACTATCATGATAGCAAAAAATGAATCAGCTTACTTTTGTCATGAGCCAAATTTATAACTCATCTCACTGGGTTGGGACATATTCCTGAGGAACCTAGTTGGTGGATAATCAATACATGCTGGCTTCCTTCTAAGATTTGCATGGAAAGAAAGGCTTGACCAAGTCTCTCAAAACATACCAGCATAGTTGACTTTAAATTGTTAGACTTACTTAAGACCAGCATTATGTATAACATGTAGAGGACACTTTGTTCAAATCAAATAGCTTTGTTCCTTTAATTTGTTTATAAACGTGATAGTAAGAGTGGGATGTTTGCAAGAAATACTAGCACCATAACATAAAGCACAACAGACAAGTTATTGGATTATCTGTCTATTCCATTCAAAATTATGCCCTATGAAATTAAATATGATAATTCTAATTCTCAGACTCTCAATATCTATTACTTTTTTCAAATGCATTTGATTAATTTCATGTCTACTTCTAAGAACATAAATTATTACATATATATAATAAACTTTTTTCCAAATATATTTTTCTTTACTATCTATCACTAAAAAGTCACAGTCTTTAAAAAAAATAATTTTTATCATTTCCTGAATTATATGAAGGATTAGGAAGGATTACATAATTTATCTTAATATGTATATTATTATAAAGTAAAGAACTTATATAGGGGAGTTCCCATCATGGCACAGCAGAAATGAATCCGAGTAGGAACCATGAGGTTGTGGGCTGGATCCCTGGCCTTGCTCAGTGGGTTAAGGATCTGGTGTTGCCGTGAGCTGTGGTTCAGGTAGCAGACTTGGCTCGCATCTGGTGTTACCTGTGGCTGTGGTGTAGGCCAGAGGCTACAGCTCCGATTAGACCCCTAGCCTGGGGACCTCCACATGCCACAGGTGTGGCCGTAAAAAGACAAAAAAAAAAAAAAAAACCCTTATATACACATGTGTTAAAAAAAAAAAAAAGTGACCAGAAAATAAGTCTGAAGTCAGCACTATTTTTAAAAATTCTTACCCCAGAGGCTACAAACAGACTAATTCATTCTCAGATGAATTCTGAGAGATAGATAAGGAAATTTGAGCTATAGTTTTAATTTTCTTCATTATTATGAAAAAATATTATATGCTGTTAAAGTATACACTATGAAAATATGTGTAAATTCTTTGCATTATTTGAAAAAATATTGATGTAATTCTCAATCAAGTTGTCAATTAAATGAGGAATGGCCATATATTTCCTTAGGAAGAAACTGGTTAGGATCACATCATTTACTCACATTTACTCATAGTCATATATAAACCTCAAGAAGGAAGAAAGGAAGGAGAGAAAGTAGGAGGAAGAAAAAAAATAAAGAAAATAACCCACAGGATAACTTCTTTTATCATTCAATAAGGAATACCAATGGATCAACTGATGTAAAGAAGACCCTCTCTGTTATTGATTGAGTGTGTCTGCTCCTCCAAAATTCACTTGTTGAAGTTTTAACTCCTCATGTGATAATAGTCGCAGGTAGGGCCTTGAGGGGGTATGTAAGGTTAGGTGATGTCATGATGCTGAAGCCCCCATAAGATAAGTGATGCTATTTCTTCAAAAGAATAACAGAGACCAGAGCTTTTCTTCTCTGCTCCCACACAGAGATCATGTAAGCACAGAGTGAGATTGTGGTTACCTACAAGCCAAGACGCCTCAGAATGAAACCTGCTTTGCCGTCGCCTTGATCTTGGGCGTCCCAGCTTCCAGAACTGTGAGAAATAAATTTCTATCATTTAATCCACCAAGTCTATGTTATATTATTTTGACAGTCTAAGTAGACTTAGCTACTCCCAGAGGTAACTATGTTCTGAGTTGCAGCAATTGAAGGTTATGTGAACCTGAGAAAGGTTTTGTTTTATCTATTTTATTGTATTTTATTTTATCTTCTTTAGGGCTGCATGCACGGCATATGGAGTTTCCCAGGCTAGCGGTCAAACTGGAGCTGCAGCTGCCAGCCTATGCCACAGCCACAGCAATGCGGGATCCGAGACATGTCTGTGACCTACACCAAAGCTCATGGCAACACCAGATCCTTAACCCACTGAGTGAGGCCAGGGATTGAACCTGTGTCCTCATGGATGTTAGTTGGGTTCGTTAACTGCTGAGCCATGATGGGAACTCCTGTTTTATCTCTTTTAAATTTGAGACTGTTTCCCAGTGTGAAAGAAGATGGAATGGAAAATAACATAATAATGTTTTCTCTGTATAATTATATAATAAATAATGAAACACATTAAGTGTCTGGAACATAATGGATACTTTTTTTACCTCCCAGGAAACTTTTCCCTTGAAAATGCTAAACCAATCCTCCCATTACTTTCTATTTTTTAAATGTCTTTTTCTGAAACATACCACGTCTCTTTTCACTTCTTTGGCATATCCGTACTATTATCAAAATACCCAGATAATTATTACAATAATATTTTCATCTCAAGTCAGAAAAGATGTTTATAGAAATAACTCATTTTAAAAGTCTGATGTGCATTCTGAAGAAATTAAGCACAATATTTCCCTGGTATCCATAAACACATTGGCATTTATCAATCAAATTGGTAGAGGGGGGGCTTGCAAGTATGAGATCAACTAGGTGAGACATGAGAGAAATGGGGGATCTGAAAATCAGGACACTGGGTTTTGTTTCTTGGGTTTGCAACTTTCTTGAGTATAAATATCTCTGCCCCTAATTTGGGCAGGGTTGCTTGAAAAAAACCAAAAATTTCTCTGGTGATCACTTTAATGTACCATAAGACCCCACACCCCACCCCCTCAAATGACATCCAAAGCAGAAGTGCATTTTTAAGTTTCTGCTCTAGCATTTTCCCTGAGTTTTCTAATGTTCTTTGTTATATCTCTAATGTGTTGTATTTTTATTATTAAGAACTGTTTTATTTTTATTATTATTATATTGTTGTGTTACTTGCCTTAGCCAAATATTACAATATTTAGGCATATGTTCTTCCTTAGAAAGATTATTATTATCACACAAATAATAAAGTGCATTCTAGCCCTAACAGCAGCTTTCTTCCATGAAGGCATAGTTTCTTTATTCCTCTAAAGAGGACAATATGTCATGAATAATGAAGTGTAACTCCCATTTGGGTCATAGTTTCAGATGTAAAGAGATGTGAAGAGACAAAAAGTGAGACTAACAACAGGAAGTCCTTGTGTATCCTTTCATCTTCTAGCCTGTCAAAAACATGGAAGTTTGTACTGAACACAATGTCTATAATTACAGTGCTGGTTGCCAAGAAGAGTTACTGTGTCTGTTAAAAAGATAATTACAGCTACTTTACAATTCAAATCTGTGTTCAGTTACCTTGTGAAATCCAAATGAATGCTAATCTGACCTTATGTTTCCAAAAGGCACTATACTTTTTAACACTTTTTAAAAAATTGTATTACTGAGGATGACAAACACTCACATCTTCAAAATGATTACACATAAAACAAGCACTTCAACTACTACCCTGAACACACTGAAGAATTTCAACAACCATAAAATTCATCTCTCTGAAGCACTTAACATTTTCACATGCCTCAGATATGGCCACTTACTCTACAATTCAGAATTGGATATACGTGTTGGTGAGAATCTAGACAGAAAACAGATGGCACACTCAAACCGGGTAATTCAAGTGACTTTAATAAAGGTGGTCTTCCCCAGGGTAAATTGAGAAAAGGACCCAGGGTCAATGCAGGTTCCTGGGCCGCAAGAGCTGAAGCCTTCTGACCTCTAGGAGTAAGTGGGCAAGAACAGGAAGCAGCTATCAGAACCAAAACAGTGAGAACTATTTGGAGAGGGTGGCTACGCTGGATGTGGAAACAATAAAGAGATTCACTAACCTGGCGAAGAGAAAACCAAGATAATACATACTCTCACCTCCTTCATTGTTGACTTCTCTTCCACTGATGTGTTCCCTGAGACCAAATCCACTAGGAAGGCAGAGGGCAAAGTTTAGCTAGATATTCTTAGATGCCAGCCTTCGAGGGCACAGGGCAGAATTAGAAAGGATGTGGAAACTGGGAAGAGTAAAATACTCAGAGCAATTCAGAGTCAGTTTAGAAACAACGTTCAAGTAATGATTGCAAAACACAGTTTTCTATAGTACCATAATTCCAAATGTTACAAAGAATTTAACTCCCAAATTGCCCTGAATCAGTTATGATAGGGATATTTTTCTATAGTACCTAAAAATACAATTTGCGAATTTTGCCTTACCTAACACTCCCAACAACTGAAAGGTAGCAGTTGTTTTCAGCACGCAATGACTAAACGTTGCTATAAGACACAGAACCAAGAAAAGAATAAAAAATGAATGAAAGGGTAAATGCTATAAAATGAACGTTAGTCATATTTCTCTTGCTAAATGCCAGACAATGTTTTAAGCATCTTAAATGTATGACCTCATTCAATCCAGGAAATATGTGTGATTATATGAATTACACATCATTATCAGTATTTTTTTATCCCTATTTCCCAGATTAGTAAACTCCATCGGAGCAAGGATCCTGTCCAAGATTATACTACTGGGGTCAGGATTCATCCTTAAGCCATTTTGTGTCAAAATTATCCTTAAGCCATTCGCAGTAGATTCAAATTTTCATCAGGATTATATTTGCTGAGTGATTTAAGCAAGAAGTAACATCACAGAAATAAATACTGTGCTTGGATTGAAACGTAGGCTGTAAAATAAATAGAAAATAGATAGATGTCAGTTAATGTGAATGGAATCTTTCTAAATTGAATGTATATTAACTTTTATATACCCTATCAAGGGATCATTTAGAGATAATGTCAATAAAATAGAGTTTTGTCATAAGATAATGATCTCCTGCTGTTACATCACCGTAAATGTGAAGCCAAGGTGTTTACTTTCGAAGCAGGAAAAATCAATCTCAGAATTATGTTCTATAACAGTGATTTTGTTCTATTATACAAAATGATGCATGTTGATTTAATAATTTTGCCTGATAGATGTTTGAGGGGGAAAATGACAGATGTTCCCTGCACCATTGTGAGTCAGAATCTTCTGTCAGGCTTAGAAAATAGACCTGTTGTATGTTTTACCTAATCAGAAACAGTCATCCATAAAAGTGATGAGGTTGTACCCCTGTTGTAATCTGCACCTTTGTGAATGAGATGATTTATGACCTATTAAGTGTGCTGTGGTTTTTAACTTTAATCAGGGAAGAGTGGTCAAGCAGGCAGCCATAAGGTCTAAGAGAGGTGGGTATATACAGTACTTAAGAATTTGAACTGACAGCAAAATAACTAGAGAAAGGTCTATTGCACTTGGTAATGATCAGGACTCAACTTTCATTTTAACTCCAGGTGGAACTATAGTCGTCATTTACTTGGGTCCCAAGTAGAAAAACATTTCAAAGTTTCACTTAGCCTAGAGTGCATCTCAAAACACCTAATTCCCAGAATGACTTAAAATATATATATATATCTAAATATATATATATATCTAAATATATATATATACATATATATCTAAATATATATATCTAAATATATATATACATATATATGTATATATATATATATCTGTGAGACTATATTAAATGAAACCTTGTGGGTTAATATTTGTGATTGTTTTCTCTATATTTATTCATTATTCATTTCATGTTTACAACCACCTGGAGAGTTAGACAGCTCTAGAATGGTTGGCTGAGTAAACTGAGGAATGAAAAGAGAAAAATCAAGAAAAGAGTTGGGTCTTCTCATTCCTACTCCATGTACTTGCATTCAGTTGCACCACAATGCTCTACTTTCTTGAGGAACTATCTGCTTTTTAATAATATGTAGCCTGCCACAGTTTACTCTTCTCTAAAGCAGCAAATACCTACTACATGATTGGAAAGAAGTCAGAATTGTCATGCTATTGGGTTCCCTTACAAGGAAGAGAGCATGCTTTTTTCTCCCCATTATCTACTATTTCTCCAACCATCTACACTTTGGTTAATATTGTCTCTACCAGAAAGAAGTTACTTGTACTTTTTCAACCTAGCACAGGAAATGAGATTTACTGCATAAGCAATCATCCCAAACCATTGTGGCTTACAGCAATAATGATTTGATCATCCTTACCATTCTTTCTGTTGACTCTGGGAAGATATGCTTCCCATGGAAATCGGTGAGGTCACTCAAGCTGAGCAGACTTGGCTGGGAATTCTAAGGAAATCTTTCACATACCTGGAGCCTTAGTGCCAACGGCTGATGAGGGTGACTATTCTCCTCCACTGGCTCTCTATCAGCATGATTCCTTACCCTCCAGGGCTTTTCAACAAGGTCTCTCTTTGCAGAAGAAAGGCCTTAACTTCTTTACAACATGGGAAGTAGACTGAAAGAGAGCAAAAGTAGACTCTCACAGGTCATGTAAGGGCCAAACCCTGTCACATTCTATTGATAAAGGCAAGTAACAGATATCAAAGAAATAGAAATACTCTCCACTTCTTTATGGGTAGACATACAGGAAGAGCATAAATCATTGATAACCAATTTGCAGACACGTTATTGCAAACCTGAAAGGAATTTTCCAGTGATTCCATACCAATGCTCTTTCCATCCCATCTCTTTCCATATGCAACTTTCATATCCAGCCTTACAAGTATATACTGCCTCTGATTCTTCTGTATCCAGGCTTCCTCTGACTCCTTTACTTTATCCAGCATTCTAAATTAATTCAATTTGATCTCTGGAGCTGGAAGGAGAATGGGGCCAATCTTGGGGAAATTTTTTATTCCCTTCTCCTCATCCATTGAGATGGATGTGGCACCCCATCTTAAATTTTGACATGTTCATCTTCACTGAAACAAATTTACTATCCTCAATATATCATTTTAGGAAAAAAATAATATTTTATTTAAATCTATTATATAGTCTTTTAAGGCAGTGTTTACAAATGAACCAGTTTGTGTGTTTTAGGAATAAATTTATTGGGAGCTCGTTTGGAAGTCTGCAGTTGTAATATTTTCAGTCCTTAAGATAGTGCTGTGATCACTGTTACCTCCTTAGGATAGAGTTACTCTGAATTACTTCATTAATGATTTAAGTTGGCAGTCATTAAGTGAACATAACTCCAGTGCTAGAATTTAAGTCAAAACTAACTTGAAAGCAATGCCAGCATATGCTGCACAGAGAGACAAGCTTCAGGAAAAGGTTGACATCCATACTGTGTGTATTATTTTTCAGTCTGTCTTCATAACTTTGAGGTTCACATTTATCTTTTAAGAAAATTAAGAGAGACTAGGCACCGGATAAGTAGAGTCCCTGAAGAAAAAATAACAAAAACAGTGAAGAAAACAAAAAACAAATATTGAAGGTTCCTATGCTAGATTTTCTTTGAATATAGAATTTATAATAGGCTGTGTGGAGAATCTGATATGTAGCTTGACAGTAATGCTGCTTCTACTGCTTCTAGTAAAGTCAAGAGTCCAGCATATTCTAACGGGAAAAAAATGCTGAAGTGAACAATTTTGAGTTCTGCTGCTTGGTCCTCTGATACATGTCCCAGATTCTTGGTGTGAAGTCATTTCTTCTGTCTTAAAGGATTTCAAGTGGTTATCTCTGATCCCAAATTCGGAACTCAATATCACTGTTTTCTTTGTTAATATCCATGACCTATACAAAGCAAACATTCAAGGGAGAGCATCCTCTGTTTTATTATTCCTTGTATTAGTTTCTTGGGGCTGACCATAACAACGTACCGCAAATTGGGGGCTAAAATGATAGAAATTTATTGTTTCACAATTCTGAAGGATAGTAGGCTGAAATCAAGATGTCAGTAGGATTGTTTGCTTCTGAAATCTATAAGGAAAAATCTGGTCCAAGAGTTATCCCCTAACTTTTGGCAGTCTATGATGTTCCTTTGCCTATAGATGGTATTCTTTCTTCCTGTGTCTATACATTGTCTTTTTCCTATGCGTATCTATGTCCCTTTTTATAATATAATAATCATAGAATATATAACCATTTACGTTGGATAAGGGTCTACCCTAATGATGTCATCTGAACTTGATCATTTGTAAAAACCTCTAGGTCCACACAAGTTCATATTCATGTACTGGGGGTTGGATTTCAAGATCTTGGGTGGGAACGCAATTCAACCCAAAATCTATCATGGGTTTGGAAAAAGTCCAAACACCTAAGTACAACAGAAGGGAGCTTTTATAATCCACTTTCTGCTTTTTCTATAGGATTAGCTTTAGCATACTCTACATCTCAATTTATGCTCCAGATTATTGAATAGGTAGCACTATAATTTCCCTGATTATACATCACAGCCTGTGCTAATGTATTCTTTAGGTTTTTTGACTGTTTACAAACAAACAAAAAAAAGATTTCCATATGCCTTCCTAATTTTGATATTTCCAAGTCTCTGTATTCAAATAAACTATTTAATTTAGAATTGGACAAAATATTCACCTTGGCCAACTTTTCACTTGCCTGGAAACTCTCCTTATCTTTCCCACCAATACATACATAGTTGCATGCTATTCTGTATGTTCGTTATAGGAGATGTTATTTTGGACATGTTCCTGAACCTCTGTCCTATAAGAAGAGGAATTTTTAGTCAGGAATTTTAGAACATATTTTGATCTAAGCTGTAAGATAGAAAAGGCTCAGGAACTGGTAGCTGCCACAAAATTTTGCTCTACAGAGCAGTGGGGGCAGACTGGTCCATGGGCCTGTTTTCTGCTTGCCCCATGAACTAGCGTGGTTTGTACATGTTAAATTGTTGAAAATTTAAGATAATTGTTGAAAATAAGAACAAAACTATTTCATGTCAAGTAAAAATTATACACAATTAGAATTGCAGTGTCCATAGTAAAGTTTCATTAGAACAGAGCTAAGTTTATTTTTTTCATATATTTTCCATGGTTAGTCTCATGCTGCAGTAGACTTGAGTAGCTGCAACAGAGATTATAGGGTCCACAAAGCCTCAAATATTTACTGTTTATCCCTTTACAAAAATGTTTGGTGACCCCTTATATAAAGTAATAAGAAAAACTACAGAGAAAAGCAGGAGAGAAGGAAGAGCTGGTGAAAAGACCCAGTGAGAGAGAGGGAGGAAGGACACAAACAAAACATCTATGCAGCGAAGGATCTAGAGGCACTGAGTCTAACACTGTCTAATTGGTATTGTTCCTGAGGTTCAGCAATATTTGAATTCCATGTTGAATCTTGAATTCCATGAGAAACACCAAATGAACTATAAAAGCCAAATTTGTTGATTGTAATTAAAAATGTCCCTAAAATATGTTTGTCTTTTGCCTACAAATGTATTTGTAAGCTCCCTGCGATTGAGGCCTAACTCACTAAACATATTATCTCAGATATACATTCCAATAAATAAGCATTAATTGGAGTTCCCACTGTGGCAGAGTGGGTTAAGTATCTAGCATTGTGTCTGGGTGCACAGATTAAATTCCCCACCCAGTGTAGTGGGTTAAGGATCCGTCATTTCCACCATTGTGGCTCAGGTCACAGCTGTGGCTCAGATTCAACCTCTGGCCTGGAAAATTTCATATGCCATAGGTGCAGCCAAAAAAAGAAAACATTAAGCATTAATTGTATGAATAAATACAGAAGCCAATATTTGTTGATAATATTGAACAAAAAGTGGAGACTAGAGGTAGGGGAGCCAGAGAGAAATGAGACCCATGCCCTGTCCCTAAAGCACCACTCTCTCTAAAAGGTACTATGAAGTGTTGTAGAGGATCACTTAAATGGTTCTCTAATTAACTAGAGCTTCTCAACAACCAAACGAAAAACACAGGCAGTTGTTATTGTTGACGAAGGGCAAGATTCTTGGCAATCGCATTGGCACTGTAATGAGTCCTGGTGACGACCTTGTTCTTGCTGTGTCTTTAGATGAGGTCTAAGTCTGGCTTAGGCTGCATTTTCTATGACATCTAAGTCATTATTCATCCACCCACTTTCTATATTACACTCTCTGTGACCCTGAAGATTGTTATAAATATCCTGAATGAGAGAACATATAGTACTGCCATCATCATTACGAGTTTATGAATTTTGAACATAAGGTTGCTGGTACTGATACTTCCTCTTTGGGGGGAAGAACTACGAGTTGACCAAGAGTCAGATTATCTCTATTGGCAACAAGTGCTTTAGGGGCTTGAAGAGCTTCCCAAACTCACTTACCAAGCCATGGAATTCTGTGGGGCTCATAAACATACCTTCCACCCAGTTATAAAGTATGACATTATATCATAAAACTCTGCCTACTAATGCCAAGATATTTGAAGCTAGAATAAATAAATGAGGCAAAGCATACGGATAATTACTAGCCACAGCAAAACAAAAATCAAGACCCATTGAAAATGGTGGATGCACTTTGTACCATTATCTCATTCTCCTACAGCTTTGCATAAACATTTAGGCATGGGCTTTGCAACAGAGAAGATTAGCTTTTGAAACCCAGATTATGCTCTAGCAGTATAAATTTAGGAAATTTATACAGATCCACTCAGCCTTAAATAATAATACTAAAGTCTTAGAATTGATTGTAAATGTATGTAAAACAGCATAGTCCTTGGCACACAGTAATAACTATACGACAAATACACAAGAGTGAAGAGTAAAGAGAGTAAGAACCCTTAGAATTGTTCTTCACAATGTTTCTAAATAGGTCATCACTATATTGCATTATTTAATCAAAATATGATTATAAAAGCCATGATGAAATTAGCATGGCTTTATTTGTGCATGATTATTTGTGCTGGATCCAGCATTCCAAAAAAATCTCAATCGTCAGGTAAAAGTGTGATATTGTAAAATAAGAAATAGAGCAGCCTGTGCCTTAAGGAATAGTTTGAGAAATTCAAGATATATAACCCATTGAAGAGAAGTGGATTATATGATAGGTCATTTCAAATAATAGCAAAAAAGTCTCTGCAGGGCCCTTGGCGGTAGGACAAATGAAAGGGAGTCCAAGAAGATGGATTTGGGGTCAAAGTATAATCTTCAGTGTCATCAGTGGATTGAATATATTTCCCAGTAGTTAATGAGATCCCTGACAGTGTGAGTATAAATAACCACTTGACCAAGCCATGGGAGAAGGGATTCAATCAAACATCAGAGAGCTGATTGGACTATTGGTTTTAACAGTCATTTTGACCCTGTGATTTTATACCTTGATAAAAATCTGTATCATTATAAGTCAGTCCCAAATGGACCCATTTTTAGAGATGTAGAGATAGTGATAGAGGCAGAAACAGCCATATACACAGTCACAGACATAGGTCTCTCATTTATGCTATGTGTATGTGCATATGTGTATATGTATATAAGTATATATGTCACGTATGTGGTTCTCTTTGATAACCGAGACTATTTGGTAATAATAGTCAGAGGTTCCATCAAAGAACCCCACAAAATCAAATATTTAAATTGAAATCTATTCTCCAGCAAATTTTGGGGACCTCATGAGGAATTCTGACACATTCCATAATTCAGTCCCACTGATTTCTTAACTCAGTCATTTGTCCTACAGCACAGTGCTATCTCCCCAAAGGTCCGGAGATCATTTTGTCATCTCATACTAGGCTCTTGTCAGTGCTCTTCCTCTTTTGATACTATTTTATTAACATTTGCGCCAGACCTCTGCATCCTAAACAAGGTAAAGTTAATAATCAACAGTTCGTTTCCGAAATCTGGCTTATTCATATGCTGAGTTTCCTTCAAATGGACCTTGGCACGGCCAGCCCTATTCTTTTTAGATTTCGACATCAGTGTCAGGGAAAGATCTGCTCCCTGAGTTCTCTGGCCTGTTTCTACTTCCAATTCCCTATAAACAACCCTTGAAATATAAACACAAACACACACTGACACTCACACAAGCACAGAAAACACAATTGCACATGGGGGGGGGGAGTTATTTTCTAATTATTCAAGGACAAAGGTAGTTCTAGTAATGACATACCTGGTTTACACTGAAAATCATATTTTAGCAACTTAATCTAGAGTCTCTATATTTCTCTGAACAATGTGGAACTTTATCCCAGCCTACGGATTTCTCAAAATAAAGAAATTCTGCTGCAAACATGCTCACTTTTAGAGATAGAAAATTTGTAGCAACTTTTAAATGGCTTCTTTGTAACCACCAAAAAATACGAACACCCATCAGATTCAGATATAAATCTTTGTTATTACTGTTTTTATTTTCATTATAGCCAAAAATGTCATGGAAATTGTAATGAATAAATGAAAATGTAGTTATAACTGTATAAATAAAAATTCAGAACACATGCTGCCTACAAGCTCAATGTCAATGCAAAAAGGCCAATGACTTTTCCCATTAAGTTAAGGTAAAAGTGCATGTGGCACCACATAAATTTCTCAGCATTTTTTCCATAGCCTTTTCCTTTCTGCAGTAGCTCTGTGCCTTATGCTCTTTTCTCCTCATATACCACCTGTCTCCTCTGCTTCATCTCACCTTCTTTCTTTCAACATTTTAAGCTACTATGACAAGAGTTAAAGATCATGGAAGCCATAAAATCTGGCTTGAAACCTTCGCTGATGTTATGTTCTTTGCAGGTCCCTATAAGAAAAAAGTCTTCTAAGCCCTTGTTGAAGAAATCATTGAACGACAACCTTCTTGGATCTTTTACAACCCAGAAAAGCAAAGAATAAACTTTTTTTCCCCTATGAAGCAGCTGAAAAAGTTTAAGTCCAGAAAATGTTCCATCCATTAGACATCATTACATTAAACTGGTAATGTCTGAAAACAGCTTGTAGTAATAAGCAAAAACAATGTTTTAAGCAAGCAGGTTGTGTTTTTTTTCTTAATAGCTGGAAACTTTTTTCTTTTTTCTACAGCTGCCCCTACGGGATATGGAAGTTCCTGGGCTAGGGGTCAAATTGGAGCTGTAGCTAAAGCTTATGCCACAACCACAGCAACACCAGATCTGAGCCACATATGCAACCTGTGCTGCAACTTGCGGCAATGCCAGATCCTTAAATCACTGAGCAAGTCCAGGGATTGAACCTGCATCCTCACAAACACTATGTCAGGTTCTTAATCCACTGAGCCACTATGGGAACTCCTGGAGAGTTTTTTAAATTTGTTTTTTATTTTTTAAAAATTTTTATGAAAGTATAGTTGCTTGGCAATGTTGTGCCAAGCAGTTTTTATAAATGCTTTATTATTGTGCTTATGATACACTATTATATCCTTACATCTTGAAACAGCAGCAAGGAAACCTGGTTAAGCATAAGGAAAGCTAGCTAATCTGAAATGCTACCAATTTTCATATATTCACTAATATGTCACATTGTAGATTTTAATTTTATATAAAAAAGTGGCCTAATTTAAAAGTCAAGGAATTCATAGAAGATGTGCCATTGTTGGCACCATGTTTCTGTAACAAAAACTGAAAAGAAAATCATAAAATTCACTAAAATATTTAGCTGCATGAGAATAAACAAGAGGTTTAATCAATTATAAATATCTAAATTTGGCATGTTACATGTTTACAAATTTAAACATTATATACATGTAGAGTATTTTAAAATATTATTTGTTTTTACTTTACATGCTTAATTCATTAAAATGTATCTTTACCCAAATATTACTAGTTTACTAAAGGTGACACTTTCCACTGTGTAAATAAATAATATTTGCTTCTTTTCTTCCTTAATTCAGCTAATGGACTGAACCATTTTCAAATACGTAAGTTCAATATCTAAATTATCTTTTAATATTCCTGTTTCTAATTTTTATACATTAAACTAATGAGTAAATATTTATTGAGTGTCAAGCAACCATGTCGAAGTAATCAATTAGACAAATAAGGGCATTCTTGTCATGGATTTTTTTTTTTATATCTAGTATGGAAGATAATATTGTCTAAATAATACATGTGATACACACTTTAAAAAATACAGAATGTTATGTTGAAAACATATGTGCTATATGAAAAGTCAGAACTTTCCAAAGATATGTTCTCCAAACTGAGACCTAAAGCAGAGGAATAGGTGAGTTACATGGACACAAAGGATAAGATTCCAATTAGATGGCCAAACTAACATAAAGGCATTAAAACCAGAAGTGCATTGAGCTCAAAGATGAAAATATTCTTTTTGACTAGAGGGTGGAGAACAAGCCAAGAAGGGGAAATGTATGAATATAAAGAGAAAGTCAGGAACAAGATTACAAAAGGCCTTGAAGACAATGTGTGATGAAGACTAATTGTCATTACAAGGCTATTCACCTTTGTTCCATGCAAGCAGAACTCCAGTTTTGTTAAAACATGCATTTCCAGTGATAAATCTTATTTGGAGAAAACTAACCATGAAGTTCCCCTTCGTCTTGCCAGTGATTAGAATTAGGCATGATATTAAATCCTGGCCAGTTGGATACAAAAAGAAATCTATTGGGAAGTTGTTATGGACTAAATTCCCTGCCTCAAAATTCACATGTTGCAGTCCTAACTCCCAATATGACTGCATTTGGAGGTAGGACCATTAAGTAAGGGTAGGGCTGTAATCCAGTAGAAAACTGACATTCTTATAAGAAGAAGAGACACCAAGGATGCCTTGCAGGAAGGAAAGGTCAGGTGAGGGCATGGCAAGAAGATAACTTTTTGCAAGCCAAGGATGAAGGCTTCAGGAGAAAGTAAATGTGCTGACACCACGACTTCAGTCTTCCAGCCACCAAAACTGTGAAAAATACATTGCCTTTAAGCCACCAATCTGTAGTATTTGGTTATGGTAGTGCTAGTGGTATAACCCTAGAGTCCAGGAAAAGGATCGCCCTGTTCCTGTATGTCCCTGTTCACATGACATTCTCCTCTAGGTATGTGTTTGTGTCTCTTCTAATCTTCTTATAAGGATGCTAGTTATACTGGGTTAGGGTCCATCCTAATTCAGTGTGACTTCATCTCACCTTGATTACATCTACAAAGTTTCACTTCCAAATAAAGTCACATTTACAGGTACCAGGGGTTAAGACTTTAACATAGGTTTTTAGAGGACAGAATTCAACCCATAAGATCTACCTGCAGAGAATAGCAGAGCAGATGAATGGATCACAACCTGGAAGATATCATGGTGACTTTCTGAAATCAGATTTTTTTGTTGATTTCTTCTTTTTTACAGTAATAAACTCCTTATCACTTCAGTTGCATTTAGGTAGGTCAGATTTTATCTTAAGCTAAAAACAGTTGAATAATGTTAAGGCAGAGTTCCCATCATGGCTCAGTGGTTAACAAATTCGACTAGGAACCATGAGGTTGTGGGTTCAATCCCTGGCCTCGCTCAGTGGGTTAAGGATCTGGCGTTGCTGTGAGCTGTGGTGTAGGTCACAGACGCGGCATGGATCCCTTGGCAGTGGCTGTGGTATAGGCCGGCGGCTACAGCTCCCATTCGACCCCTAGCCTGGGAACCACCATAAGTCATGGCTGCGGCCCTAAAAAAGGCAAAAAGACTAATAATAATAATAATAATAATAATAATAATAATAATGTTAAGGCTATGGAGAATTATTTTAGAGCATTGTGAAATTATCAAAAGAGTTCAAGCAAAGGAGAGCATAATTAAATATTTATTTTGTAAGAACTGCAAAAATCCATTTGGCTCCTAAGTTCTCTAGAAGTTCTTTCTATAGATCTTCTAATTCATAGTCGCCTCTTATTGAATTCCTGATTACTTCGCTTATACATGAAATGCCAGTTTTAACAGGACTCCTAACCTTCCCACTTCAATCTATTCAGGACAACAAAATAAGTTTCCTAAATTAATACCTAATAATCCATCCTTCTAATCAAAAGTCTTTCATAGATCCACATTGCCTTAAACTTCTTAGAGCTCTCTTAAATCCTTACCTCAAACTACACTTCCAAAATTAAGCCCCAAAAGAAATGGGCTTTGTGTTAAACTAAAACTCATAGATCATCTGACTGAGCAGTGATTTAAACCTGTGCAATTTGAGAAAACTGTAAGGGGAGTTATTAATAATAATTTATTAAAATAAATTCATAGCAACCACCACTTAAAACTTAAGGATAAAATACATATCTTAACACTTTCTTTATTTTTGGGGTTTTTTTTTTTTGCTATTTCTTGGGCCGCTCCCACAGCATATGGAGGTTCCCAGGCTAGGGGTTGAATCGGAGCTGCAGCCGCCAGCCTACGCCAGAGCCACAGCAACACGGGATCCGAGCCGCGTCTGCAACCTACACCACAGCTCACGGCAACGCCAGATCGTTAACCTACTGAGCAAGGGCAGGGACTGAACCCTTAACCTCATGGTTCCCAGTCGGATTCGTTAACCACTGTGCCACGATGGGAACTCTGTTAACACTTTCTTAAACTGATAAAGAACAGTAAAAAGTAGAAAATGTTTTTTACAATCCATGAATTATTGTTTTTCATACAAAAGTTTTTGAATATCAACAATTTTCTAAGAACTCTGGAGTTCCCTGGTGGCTCATTGGGTTAAGGATTTGGTGTTGTCACCACTGTGGCTCTGGTTAGCACTGTGAGGTGGATTTGATCCCTGGTTCAGGAATCTCAGTGTGCTGTCAGCACAGCAAAAATAACAACAACAAACTAAGTTTAATTGCTACCTAACATCATTAACAAAGTTATTGTATTTGAAATTATCTTGTGCAGGCACTATGCTAAACATTTTACACACATTATCATTTTTTTTGTCTTTTTGCTATTTCTTTGGGCCGCTTCCGCGGCATATGGAGTTTCCCAGGCTAGGGGTCTAATCGGAGCTGTAGCCACCGGCCTATGCCAGAGCCACAGCAACGCGGGATCCGAGCTGCGTCTGCAACCTACACCACAGCTCATGGCAACGCCGGATCGTTAACCCACTGAGCAAGGGCAGGGATCGAACCCGCAACGTCATGGTTCCTAGTCGGATTCGTTAACCACGGCGCCACGACGGGAACTTCACACATTATCATTTTTAAGCCTAACAATAAGTATGTAAGATACGTTATTATCCCCACATTATGAATTAATAAGTTTAGGTTTAGGATGAATGATTAAGTAACTTGCCCATGACCATGCAACTTTAAAAGGCCAGAAATGGCATTCAACATTTTTAACCATTGAGTTGAAATCCTATAGTATTTTCTTCACCAAAATGACCTTCTTTTTCTTAACAAAACCATGTCACTCTTCATGCCTTCAGCTTCCTCAGAGAGTCGAGTGCTAGGATTCTGGATAGATTATAAAAATTGCAACTGTTACTGCAGGTATGATGCATATGTATGTATATACTGTGGCTTTGGATAAAGAATTTTGTTTTTAATACATTTTAATACTTGATATTCAAATAAATTCAGAAAACATATTTCATCCCAGGAAAGGACAGTAGAGGAAGAACAAGGTGAGATTAACAGAGCGACAATGAGAGAGTTGTTTCTAGTTAATATTTATGAGGTGTCAGTACTGATTACAAAGATATAAGGGATAATATGGTATAGATATGCATGTCCTACCCTAGTTCAGGATGGCATTTAAAGTGTGGTATTTTTCAGTAAGCATTCCAAAATACTGGCATTTCAAGATTTGAACTTGAAAATGAACATTGGAATAATTGAGAAGAGAGTTTGGTCCTTCCTTTTTCAAGTAATCCTCCTTTCATTAACTAACTAATTTATAAAAAAATTTTAAAAATTGTTCAAAAATAACAGAGGGATTTAATTTCTTTGGCTTAATATAATTTTAAGAAAGTATATTTTCAAAAGGAGAAACAAACAAACAGGCAAACAATCTAATCTATCTTGACTCAATGCTGTATTGACTTCTGGAGAGGAAATTAAAGTCCTGTTATTTATGCTGTATTGAAGCGACCTGGTCTTCACATAGTGGGTTACATAGGAAAGAAACCTGAAACAGCTGAAGAACTATATTTTCTTCCCAGCCATACACTTGATTATGAAGGGCAATTAACATTGCAGCTTTTTTTGTTTTGTTTTTCTAAGGCAGCAATGTATCAGTTAAAGGCTAGATTGCATCCCTAAATAGCAAACCATTGAAAACAACTGTCCACAAGGTAATGCAGCAAACAAAATATTGTAATAAATTCAGAAAAAAACTGAAAAAAAAAGGATTCTTCTATGTATACCAATGTGTCTAAAATATGAAGTCAGTATAGGTTTATGATGCCTGAAATGTTTTTTTTCCTCTTTCAAATTCTACATTTCCCACATAGATTATCATAGAATGTTGAGTAGAGTTCTCTGTGCTATATAGCAGGTCCTCATTGACCAGTCATTCTATATACCTCATTGTGCATATGCTATAAAGCCTAAAAAGTTTTTCATAGGTTTTACTGAAGTACTCTATAGTAGGAACTTTCTCAATGATCCAGTCATTCACATACCAAATGAGTCACTAATCTGGTACTGTGTAAGCCTGTCTCTCTATATGCATATGGGATAAACATATCAGGTATGAATAAACTAAAGCAATGACCTGGGTTGGCAAAGAGTGATAGGGAATTGGTACTGATGTTTTTATCATGTGGGCATTAACTCCTGGAGTTTCTGCATGCTCTCTCTCTTTGTATATTTTGAAAAACCACATTAATGCCATTAAACCTATAACAATGCAGTAACTATATATATTCAGTAAATATAACCTGTTTAAATGATAAGCATTATGTAAGCCATGTTTAGATATACATGTATATATTATTAGATGTCATTAAAATTGATTAATAGATTTATAACTCATATGTACAAACATCACTTCTTTTTAGGTTTTCAGAGGGTGAAAGTGCTGTTTTGAGCAAGGAAGCAAAGGGAAGTCAGAGGAAAGAAGAACATTCCCTTTGGCTTTCCCATGCCTAATTGGGCCTAAAAGTCAAGATCAAAGAAATATAGCAATTAATGTAGTGCAATGCTTATCAAAATAATCTTAGCTCTATCCATTTTACTTTGCAAGGACTGACTGTTCTATCTTCTTCTCCTGCTGATAAAATCCTAGTTCTTCTTTCAACAGAAGGAAAGTTGGATTCCCCATTTCCTATCAATCTGTCTCTGTTAACCAACATACATATATCTTTCCCTATGGAATACATTGAGTGTAATTTTTCAGAGTGAGTATGAATTGATGTGACTGATGACAGAAAAAACTAATGACCTACTTGGACAAGAACTGAGCTTTGCTAAGTCTCCTGTTTTCCTGCTTTTGTGTGTTGACTTTAATTTTTTCTTGTGAAAGAACTGTGGGCTCTTGAAAAAGTCACGAGGATCATGTAAACAATCTCCTCGATGACATCAGAGATGAAGAGCTTATTTTCAATGGCTATTTCCCCCTGTCTCAGTAAAAGGAGTGAGAACTTAAACCAGTTGAAATGCTCAGTTTTTCATATCAAGCTAAGTTTTAATATCAAAATATATTGTGATGGTAATGATAGCTGCAGAACAACACAAATTTTCTTAAGGACACTCAACTGTACACTTAAAATGGCTAAAATGGTAAATTTTACAATAAGTATATTTTACCACAATAAATGTATATATAATGGTGGACAAATTATGCTGACTATTTCCAACTGATCTTTGACCCATAGCACATCTTTGATCTAAGATATAATCACTTGATCATTTGATCAAGTAAATATGACTTTTTGATATTACTTCCTAAGAGGAGAAACACACAATAGGATTTGGAAAGAAAAATTCCAGAATTTAAGATTGATACCTGCTTGACAATTTTTATCTTTCTAAGGAATATCATCTCAAACAGACATTCAGTATAAATTCTACATATACGTGCTGTAAAAAAGAACCACTAACTAGGTGGCTTCAACAATAGAAATTTACTGGAGGCTATAAGTCTGAGATCAACCTGTTGGCAGTAGTTGGTTTTTTTCCTGAGGCTGTGAAGAAGCTTCTCCATGCTTTTCTCCTACATTTGGTGGTTTAATGTCCATTTGTGTCATTTCTTAGTTGCAGATATATCATCTCAATTTATGGTAGGTAGCCTTAGGCAAATACATAAAAATTATATTGTCTGAAATTGTATTATATGTATTAACAGTCCAATTATAAGACATAAATTTCTCATACTAGTGAATAAAAAAGTTACATACTGTTTAAAAAAGATGCCCTTTAAATACAGAGACAGTTAGTTCAAAAGGAAAGGTATAGAATGTTGTATCATGCATAGCCTAAGCATAAGTAAACTAGTTTAGCTATATTAATTGCAGACAAAGTGGAATCAAAGAGTTTTACTAAAAATAAGGAGGGACATTATATAATGAAAAAAGGATTAATTGATCAAGGAAACAAAAATCCTACATGTGCTTCTACATAGTAACAAACCTTTTAAATACTTAAACCAAAACTTACAAATAAGCAAGAAATCAAACCCACAGTCAGATCTAGAAATCTCTCAGTCATTGACCTAACAACTAAATGGATAAATTAATAGGGATATTGAGAAGACCTGAAATGATACAATGTATCCACTTGAACTAATTGATGTTTATAAAATACTCTATGAACAGTTGTAGAAAATACATTCTTTCCCAATACACTGGGAACATATGTCATAACAGACCATATCCTGGGCCATAACACATCTCAAAAATTTCAAAACATTGAAATTTTACAGAATATATACCCTCCACCCAAATGGAATTAAATTAAAAATCAATAATTTGATATCTCAAAAATCTCCAAATATTTCAAAATAAAACAACACACTGTTTAACCAAATTGTCAAGTAAGAAATCACAAGCCAAAAAAAGTATATTTTGAACTGAACTATAGTAAAATGTCTTTTCCAAATTTTTGAGAGGCTACTAAAACAGTACTTACAGGAAAATATATGACTTATATGCTGACATTCAAAAAGAAAGAAGGATTAAAATCAATAGTCCAAGTTTCTAATTTATGTGGCTAATAAAGAACAAGGTAAGCAAAAAACTAGCAAAAGAAAATAAAAAGATGAAAGCAAAAATCAATAAATACAAAAGAAACAGTCAAGAAAATTAACAAAGTCTGAATTTGGTTTTTTGAAATAATTAATAAAATTGATATATCTCTTACAAGTCTGAATATGAAACAAAATACAAATTTATCAGTAACAGAATAAAAGAGCTGAGATAACTTTATCAAGTAATCAAAATGGTAACATAATATTATGAACAATACTATGAAACTTCTTTAGCTAATGAATTGAAAAACTAAGATGAAATAGACAAATTCTGTAAAAAAAAAACTGAACTTAGTTATCAAAATAGCTCAATATCTGTTAAAAACCTGAAATTATAATTTAAAGAAAAACTTACCATAAAGAATAATTCAAGCTTAGATGACTTCACCAGTAAATTCTCATTTGTGAATTTTATCACAAATGAGGAAATACTCTCAACTTATTTTTCAGAGACCAGATTAACCATGATAATAAAATGAAACAAATACACCATGATAAAAGACAATTACAAGCCAATGACCACATGAACATAGATGAAAAATATTTTAGAAATATTAGCAAACAGTTTCTAGTAACAGGTAGAAAGTAAATAAATCATGGTCATATGGGGTTTTTTCCAGGATAGCAAGATTTATTACTTTAAAATTAAGTAATATAACTACCAACTTAACAGAATAAAGAAGAAAAGTAGTATATGATCATGTCAATGAGTACAGAAATTTTTTTTTGACAAATTCAACCTTTATTCATGATTAAATAACAAAATCTCATTAAACTAGAGCTGGAAAGGAACTTCTTCACTCTGCTAAAGGCATCTGAAAAACCTACAACTTACATCACACATGATGAAGTATTTAACACTTTCCTACAAAATTAGGTGAAAAGCAAAGATATGTGCATTTTCACATTTCTGCCCAATTCATTCTTTTTGTCACCCTTCCTATCCTCATCCACATTATTTCCATTTGATCCATGATAGCAAATAATGAGTCCTGACCCAGCTGTCATGTTCACATTTGCAAACAAGCTTCTAAATTTATTACCTTTGCTAAGAACTTGATATGTGGCAAGAGTACATTGTGATTAGAGTTGATCTATGTGGTTCTGAAAGTACCTGTGCTTCCCACTTTAATAAAATATTTACCAAATCAGGCATAAATTAGATGGCAATCAATAGTCTGTAAAAGTGACAAGTTTTCCTGCAACTATATTAATTAAGTATGAGGCTCCAAGATGAATGGAAAATGTACAGACTAAGAATCTTATGAGTCTCCTCTTAGTCTGAGAACTGATACTGAATTTTGTGAGTCTCTGTTTCTCCACTAATTAAGTGTCATGAATAAAACTGAACAAGAGACAAATTAAGCTTAAAGTACATGGAACTCTACCCAATACTGTGTCTAATCTAAATGGGAAAAGAATCTGAAAAAAAAGGGATATGTATATATGTATAACTGAATCACTCTGTTGTACAGCAGAAATTATCACATTGTAAATCAACTATACTTCACTAAAACTTAAAAAAAATGATGTGTAAGGAAGCAAATTTTAAACTGTATAGTGATTTTTCTCAAATAATTCCAGAAAGGAATCAAGCATCCATTATCTTTTGTCACTAAAGCAAGGGATAGAAACTAATATTTGTGAAAGATTAGAATGTGTCAGACATTGTTCTAGGTATTTTACATTTGTTGCTTTTTTAAATCTGAAAATCCACCGTAAGAGATTGTTTTCATATTTCAAACGAGGAGATGGAGGCTTAGGATAATTAATAATCTACATAATGTCATAATATCATTATGAATAGATTCAATGTAGGTATTACATGAGACAGTGCCACTAAAATGATTATAATGTCTACAACATAATAAGCACTCACAAGATATGAACTTTATCATTATTAACATAATAATAATAACAATAAAGAGTCCTTCAAACATAGAAATTAAAAATGCTTGAGAAAAAGAAGCAGCATTGAAAGTTCTATCTTATATTTTAAAAAGTGATTATGTGACTGTAGATCCCATGGATTCCATTTCTGTCCCACTGGAAGTGCTGTGCTCTGTCCACTACACCTTGCACATGACTCAAATACCTTTTAGAAACCATTAATATGTGTATGTAATAAGGGGCTCTTACATGCATTTGTCAACTGCATTGATGACTTTTTCATTTTCACAGAAAAGTAATTTGTCAGGGAACAAGGGCAAGTTGCAAACACAATCTTTGAAAAAGTGACACTGAAAGACTCTTAGGAGACATAGAAAAACTATTGAAATTTCATGAATATTAATAAATACAAAAACAATAAGCTACTCTTAAGAGACAAAGTCAAGACACTCAGCTGTACTGTTCTGCACTCAGCTCCAGAGGCCTTGCTTTCCCAGAAGTAGCTCTAGAATTCTCCAGGGACTGCCTTGTCCCCAAATCAAACATCACAATCAAGCATTGATTAAAGGAGATGCTTGTTTTGTACTCAGAATAAATAAAATGAAATGTAACCCTAGCAATATAAACTTGTCAAAGACAATGTTTTAACTCTTAATCATCAGCATTAATAACAAAAATATTTTTCCGATACACGACTTATGTTAGGCAAAACTGCATTCTTTGAATATGTGAAAAGGATAGAAACTGAAAGATGTTGAAAAGAGCTACTTTCACCCTAGAAATACGATATCCCAAGTGTCAAGAGAAATTGTATTTTTACAGCTAAGAATCCCTGGAAATCAAAATTTGGAAGAAATCTTGATAGATCTTTAAGACTTTAGGAAGGGTAGTTGGTACTGCCGCAGTAAAAGTTTAAATTAAGAACCCAATCCAGCTAACAATGCCCAGGCTCATTTCCAAAAGAATTCAACTAGGAGTTCTGGCAGGCCAATTGAATTTATAAGGTGGTAAATTAAAAAATAATAAAACATCGATCTGTCAGCATAAGCCTGATTGCAAAGTATATGCCCATTATTTTGCAATTAGTGTCTCTTACTGAAACAGTGCTTTCACAGTGATTCAGCCTTTCACTACATTTTCCCAGAGCATTTCTTTCTACCTGTTTTGAAAATTATTGCTGAAACAGTCACTCAATATTAAATCATTCTGTCAATTAGTGATGGTGGGCGCTGACTCTCTTCTGTTCTACACTTATAAGCATCCAGATGGTACAAAATGTAACATCTTTTGCAAAGTCATAATGTTTTACATCAACTCAAAGCTTACAGAAAGATAGAGCTTCCTCTCAAATGTGCCTTTCTGTCAGATTCCATCCTCTAGAAGCAAATCTCAGAGCCCTTTGTTCTGATATCTAAGCTGACTTTGACCATCCTCAGCATTAGTAATCAGCCTAGATTATTGCTGTACTTTCTATCTTAAAACTTGTCCTGTTTTTCCTTGCCAACTGCTTATGGTAGTGATAGTCTTATTATTAAAGAAAGGTAAATTTAAAAGTTAATTATTTTTATCTTTAGCCCTCCTAAATGGTATTTGCATTTCAAAAGATGATTCAAGCTACCAGGATTCCATGGCAAGGGAAGACAGGGAACTGATATCTAAAGATTTGCAGGATGTGCCCTGCCAAAGCCGGGAGGATAAAAATGGTCGGAAGTCCACCACAGCTTTCTATGCAAAGCTGAGTACCCTGGTTCAGAGCAGAGTCAGCCAAAAAGATGAGGACTCTTATTCTTATTCACACAGGCAGTTTGGGGAAAGGGAGCTTTTATTACCTTGTTTGATGGTGTGTACAGAAGTGAAGTGACATTGTGCAGGTAGCTTGTCATGTTTTGTGTTCCAATAAAAAGAGTTTAAAATCTCCTTCCCAGGAAAACAGTAAATGGCAGAACACCAGTCCTACAGAGAGGAAGCAAGCACAGAATGCTTAAAGATATAGACAGCCTGCATTATAACATAAGCACAGGCAAGAGCTGCAAAACATACTGGAGAGAATAAGAGTCTCTCAGTGAGATATCAGTCAATAAAGACTCATGTTAAAAACCATGCCAGGCTTTAGGGTTCCTGAGGAAGGGCAGCTCCCTAAATCTGAACCTCTTCACACATTCCCCCGAAATCATAGATGGAAGATCAGAGAGCCAGTAAGACCATTCTCAAAAATAACTTGGGGACAGAGACTACTACAAATATAACTGTATGTGTAAGTCAAGCTATCAATATCCAAATCTTGTGTTATTGCTGTTGTTGATATATTTTCAAAATGTTTGCTATATTAAATGTGACTGCAATGAATCTAGCTAAATAGATTTGTGAATTCTTTGCTGCATTAAACATTTTAAAGCTCAAGAATGCAAATTATAATTCCTTTCACATCAAAACCAGATGTTTGGGAGTTCGCACTGTGGTAAAGTGGAAACAAATCCAACTAGTATCCATGAGCATGTGGGTTTGATCCCTGGCCTCGCTCAGTGGGTCAAGGATCTGGTTGCCATGATCTGTGGTGCAGGTCACAGATGCAGCTCGGATCTGGCATTGCTGTGGCTATGGTACAGGCTGGCGGCTACAGCTTTGATTTGACCCTAGCCTGAAAACTTCTATATGCTGCACTTGCGGCTCTGAAAAAAGAAAAAAGTTTGAAGAGAATAGCCAACATATTTTTATAAGGAGCATGTTGGACCAAAGAAGTCAGATTAAAATCTAGACCAGTGGCAATTAATTGAAACTGACCATACACCAAACGAAAGAGAATATCATTTAATTGAGTAATACAACATGGAAACCCTTTCAGTTCTTTATAATTTACATCTGATTTCTCAGAAGCACTTTGGGATGAAGGTGCAGGTTTTATTCATTCTTCTGTCACTAGTTGCTTCCAGATCTTTGTCTAAAAAATAGCAAGTTGAGTCCCTGATGTGGCTCAGTGGTAAAAAACCTGACTAGTATTCATGAGGATGCTGGTTCCATCCCTGGCCTCATTCAGTGGGTTCAGAATCTGGCATTGCTGTGAGCTGTGGTATAGGTTGCAGAGGCAGCTTGGATCCCATGTTGCTATGGCTCTGGCATAGGCCAGTGACTACAGCTCCAATTTGATGAGAGTTCCCTAGCCCCGGAACTTCCATATGCCAAGATTACGGACCTAAAAAGACAAAAAAAAAAAATTAAATTAAATTAAAAAATAGCAAGTGGATGTTGAATAAAAAATAATTGAATGAGTGAATGGATAAGTCAATTAATGTTGAGACGGAGTGAAACCCTCTGGGGCCCTCTTAGTTACAAAAGCTTTTCTGTGTCTCTGGTTTCTTGCTTGTAAAAAAAAGGCTTTTGGCCTCCTAGATCTTCCTTGAGTTCCACAGTGCAGACTCAAATGAGCTACTAATTAGGTGAGGAGATACAGAAACAAAGGAAAGGCAGTCAAGAAACAACAGTGCAGGGAAGGGATAGGGCTCTGGTTCCTCCTCAGTGGATACATATTCCAATCTGATACATAAGCTCTGAGTTCTTCTACAGGAACCAAGGCCCTCACCCAGGCAGAGGATGCTGACTTCAGGCTGAACACAAGTATGTGGACATCATACTCGTTGGAACCACAAAGCTGTTGACTTAAGATTCCTGGAATACCACACTGTTACCTCACCACCAACCAGAGAAAAGTCACATACCCTGCAGACCTCCCCCCAGTTTTGCCTATAAAAGCTCTTTCCTGAAACCCACTGAAGACTTCAGGCTTTTTGAGTATGAGCGACCCATTCTCCTTGCTTGGCCCTGAAATAAACCTTCCTCTGCCCCAAATTGTGATGTTTTAGTTTGTTTGGTTTACTTGGCCTCACTGTGTAGCAGACACATGAAGTGGGTTTGACAACAATATATCTTTTTGAACAGAAAGGTAATTAGTTTTACAACACCATTTAGATCCTTGCTCATTAGTGGGTAACAAGTTTAAATTTAAGATTAAAATCTAAAATATTCATTTTTAAATTGATAATATTTTATTGCGAGACAGCTCTGTACAATTTACTTCATAATTGGCTGTAAAGAAAAATTTTTAATTCTTGGTTATATTTATTATTATTTTTTGTCTTTTTTTGCTATTTCTTGGGCTGCTCCCGCGGCATACGGAGATTCCCAGGCTAGGGGGTCTAATCAGAGCTGTAGCCGCCAGCCTACGCCAGAGCCACAGCAACACGGGATCCGAGCCGCGTCTGCAACCTACACCACAGCTCATGGCAAGGCCGGATTGTTAACCCACTGAGCAAGGGGAGGGATCGAACCCGCAACCTCATGGTTCCTAGTCGGATTCGTTAACCACTGCGCCACGACGGGAACTCCCAGGTTATAATTATTTTTATACACTTATTTATATACAGAAACACTCATTCCACTTTTCAGAAATCTAGAACAGATTCATAAATTCTAAATTTTTCTAGAAAATAATGACGCATAGTAATCTCAAACTGAAAGTTAGACTACTGTATTTTTTCAGGAACTTTTTTTCTTGCATGCAGAAATCACTTTATGTAACTCTTTGAAAAAGTTTATTTACCCTTGTAAAAATCTTATAATCTAAATAATCATCATTGTTTTCAAATTAAAAATGAATATTACAAACTAAGTTAGAAAAATGCATTTGTAAATTATCTAGCAGTTTCTATTTGTATGAAATTAAAAAGAATACATTGCAAAAGAAAATAAATTCAAAACAAGCAATGTTGTTCTTGACCTACAGTAAATATAACAGAATGATTAAAAATATGAAAAACAATTGACTAAAAAGTAAAATCAATCACAAAATGTCTGATATAAAAACTATCAAGATATGTACAGATTACATGGGGAAAAATATAAAAATTCAGTAGAATTAGGAAAAGCTATAATAATTTCCTATAATGAAATACATCTGTTAAATAGCAATTTGTTTTGATTTTAAGAATGATTGCCTTAAGTTTATCTTCAATGCCCCCAGTGTCACATCATTAAGCATATCTCATGCACAGATATAAAGCAGTAAAAATTCTATAATAATTTTGAATATTCAAAACAAACCTAAAAATATTTAGGCTATTAAATAATCTGCCTACCCTTTGATTTAAAAAAACCCCATCAAATTGATGATAATGATAGATTAATCTAAGGAAAAATGTTCTCAAGTAGATTGAGCAAATCCCACTTATACCAGTGGTAAAATTAATAGGATAAGTAGGATAAGTCACCCATAGCTAATTCCTCATTTTGCCATTTACTCCTTCCCACAGAAAATTTGATTTACTCTATCCATCTTCACCATTTGCTCCATGGTGCTCATTGTGGGTGGTGGGGATGAAAAAAGAATGGCACATTCTGAACCTGTTCAGAGAAGATCAACATTACCATGTTTGAAAGTTACTTTAAAATATCTTCTACATAGAAGGTGTGATACTAAGTAGGTGTTGGGTAAGCTGCACTCCAGAGTAGTCAGTTCCTAATCAGTGATCATCCTCTGAGGCTGCTCTGCTCTCATTGATCAGAAAGGCCACTCTAGAGTCAGCCTCTACACCTTCAGCTCTTCTTATCTTGGACAATGTCAGAAATGTTGTTAATTAGCAAAATAAGCATTAGAAATGGGTTTTAATGAGTGAAATTAGTAGCTTATTTATGAGCAGAATGGATGTTTTAAAAGACTCTCCTTGGAGTTCCTGTGGTGGCTCAGCAAAAACGAATCTGACTAGCATCCATAAGGACCCAGGTTTGATCCCTGGCCTCGCTCAGTGAGTTAAGGATCTGGTGTTGCCCTGAGCTGTGGTGTAGGTAGAGACAAGGCTTGGATCTGGCATTGCTGTGGCTGTGGTGTAGGCCAGTGGCTATAGCTCCAATTGGACCCTTAGCCTGGGAACCTCCATATGCCACAGGTACAGCCCTAAAAAGACAAAAAAAAATAATAATAATAAATAAAAGACACTCCTTGGTGAAATATATATATGAGTATACGTATATATACTCATATATATATTTCACCAAGGAGTGTCTTTCATTTTATTATTATTTTATACACACACACATTTTTTTTTTTTTTTTGGCCACCCTGAGGCATATAGAATTCCCAGGCCAGGGATCAGAACCAAGCAGCAGTTGAGATGGTCAAGGTATTAAACCTGCATCCCAGTGGTCCAGAGATATTGCCAATCCCATTTTGCCACTGTGGGAACTCCTAAACCTATATATATGCTCTGTTTCATTTAATGGTTATGAAGATTCTTGATTGATTTAGAATCAAATAGTTTTTTAGATGATTAGATAAATGCTTTAATAGGATACTATTACATTTGCTTAGGACAATCCTTTTGTGCAAGATGGATTTACAGTACCTAAAAAAATAAAAAGATAAATTTCTTTGATCTCATAGAACAATCTGCGTTACTGTTTAAAGCCTGCTTACTAAGAAGTGTATGTTTGTGTAGTAGAATTTGGTTTAAGACTTTCACCACAATCTATTATTGAACTTTCCAAAGAGTAGCTAACATTCACCTACCACTGATTATAGACGTCTATCATGACAAACTGTCAAATGACAAAACTAAAACAATTTAGCGGTAAGTTCTCTGTTCTTTATCCAAGGCAAAACAATTCTTGGATTAGGGAGTACAGTGCCTCCCAAGCAGTGGCACACTCTTTACAAGGAATTTTGGGCAAAATCGAGTTTTATGGAGTTTCAAAGGAGGCAACATGGAACCGGGGAACGATTGGCTAGGAGGTTGGGTATTTTCTTTCTTTCTTTTTTTTTTTAATGATTTTTATTTTTTCCATTATAGCTGGTTTACAATGTTCAGTCAATTTTCTGCTATATAGCAAGGCGACCCAGTCACACATACATATACACATTCTTTTTCTCACATTATCATGCTCCATCATAAGTGACTAGATATAGTTCCCAATGCTATATAGAAGGATCTCACTGCTTACCCATTCCAAAGGCAATAGTTTGCATCTATTAACCCCAAATTCCTAGTCCATCCCAGTCCCTCCCCTTCCCCCTTGGAAACAACAAGTCTGTTCTCCAAGGACAAGCAGTTCCTATTTCCAGGGTAATGTGAGTTTGCTAAAGCTAAGCTGGAGGATTGTGATTGGTGTACCTTAGATTTCATCGACAGGTACTTCCGGTAAGTTCAGGTTGACTTAAGTTTAAGGTTGATTTAGATTTGTGATGCGGACTAGACCTAAATGTCATCCTCCAGTTTGTGAATCCCAAAATACAAACTAACCCTGGTACTTCTTTATCACTACCAAAGAAACAAAACCCTTTACTAGCTGTCCTTTAACTAAAAACTTTCAGCTAGTTCCCTATAATAAGTAATGTACAAACACGCAGCTGTGTCAAGCCTGCTCTTAGTTTTTCCATATTAAAGACATATCCAGATAATACAAAAAAAAAAATCACCTTGAAACTGATGTCACAGAAGCAAATGGTCATTTATTCAATATGTAATATTTAGAGTCTGTTTAATGCCGTGATCCCACAAATTCCCTCAATTATTATTTAACCCTAAGATAAGAAGCAAATGGACACAATGATAGTGTTATTTGATGACATTTGATTCTTCATTTATTCCACTAGAAACTCTGAGCATTTTCCACCAGAGTGTCATTTACCAAGGAAATGAATTTATGTAAAGGATTTCTTTTTCCCTTAATCATTACATGCATGGCAAAAACAGAAAAGACTAACTATTATGGTATCAGAAGATTTTTCTAAGAACTTGTTGGTTTACTTTCATTTATGAGAGAAAAGTGTGGTTACTTTAATCCCCAGTATTCAGTCACATTTATAACCCTGTATTTCTTAGTTTATAAGGAACAACTTAATTTGGATACCAACTTAATTTATTCACCTGGAATGTGTAGGAAGTAAGGTCAAGAGGAAATTGCCAGGGTGAGAGGCAAGCATTACTTCTCTTGTGAAGTTGCTGGATTTTCTCTTCAAAAGGAACATATAATTATTGTAAAATGAAGAATAATTCAGGAAAGTTTTTTAAAAAATGAGTGATTAGGTAATGCACTTAGGATAACACAGTAAAAGAGGCAATTAAAATCCAGCATTGGGTAAGTAAATAAAGATCAGCTAAAGATGCCAAATATATACAAAATATAAGGTAGAAAAAATCAAGTGTATTTTATGTCTGCAAATGAATAAGAGAATGTTGATATATAGAAAACAAATGAGGAAAAACTTATTTAAAACAGTAATTTTACTCTTCATATAACTATAGTAATCACCAATTAAAAAATATCACGTAAAAGGCATTGCTTTACTCTAAATGAAATAATAATGGTTAAACACAGCTTTTACATTTTCAAGTTGAAATTTTTAAAGTTAATGCCACCACGTAGTGAAAGGCCTCTCAAAAGAGCTAAAGTTTTGCACAAAGATAAAAGAATACCCAGAAGAATTAAATGTATGCATATCAACTAAACTTCACAGCAGTTATCATATGGAATTAAGATAATTATCATGTAAACTCATTAAACATTTCTAATTATTTTGAAAAATTCTGGGATTGTTAGATTGATATTAAAAGACTAGGGGATGTAGAGAAATCTTCATAAATAGAAATGATTAATTAAAAGCAGTGAAACAAAAAATGGAAATGACGTGTAAAATGAGAAAATGAGGAAATGTCAGACCATTTAAAGGTAAAAATGGTTCTTAAAAACCACATTTCCACAGTATTATGTATGCATTTAGCATGAAGAAAATGTATGAGAAACAGTAGCACTGCCAAAATAATGCATACATTACCAATGTATGATTGAATATATCTCAATTATCTCATTTAATTTTCACATCAGCACTACAAAACTGTTCATTACAAAATGATTACCACAATGAGCCTAGTTACCATCTGTCTCCATACAAAATTACCATATTATTAATTACATGTCCTAAGCTATGTATTATATCCCAGTGACATTGATTTTGTAACTGGAAGTTTGTAATTCTTAATCTTCACCTATTTCACTCATCCCCACTCCCCCACCATCTTCCCCTCTGGCAACTACTAGTTTGTTCTTTGTATACATGGATTCTGTTTCTGTTTTGTTATTGTTATGTCTGGTTTTTTTTGTTTTTTGTTTTTTTTTGGGGGGGTGGGTAGGTGGGTGGGGAGGCTGCACCCACAGCATGCAGAAGTTCCCAGGCCAGGGACTAACCCATGACACCATAGCAATCTGAGCCATAGCAGTGACAATGCTGGATTCTTAACCTATGAAGCCACCAGGGAATTCCTGATTGGTTTTTTAAATTTCACATGTAAGTGAACTCATACAGCATTTGTCTTTTTCTGACTGAATTATTTCACTTCGCATAATACCCTATAGGTCCATCCATGTTGTTGCAAATGGAAAGATTTCATTCTTTTTTATGGCTGAGTGTTTCCCACTGTGTGTACCTGTGTGTATATTACATCTTCTTTAAGTATTCGGCTGTTGAATGGGCACTTACCAGCTTCCATATCTTAGCAACTGTAAATACTGCTGCAATGAACACGGGGGTGCTGTCTTACTGAATTCGTGTTTTTGATTTCCTCATAAAAATTCATGGAAGTGGAATAGCTGTCTGTTTTGGTGGTTAGACATAATTTTTTTTTTTTAACTTTTTGAGGAACTTCCACACTCTTTCCCATAGTGGCTCTACCAATTTACATTCCCACCAACACTGTTCTAAGTTTCTCTTTCTCCACATCATGGTGAACACTATGGTCAATTAATCTATGACATAGGAAGCAAGAATATACAGTGGAGAAAAGACAGTCTCTTCAATAAGTGGTGCTGGGAAAACTAGATAGCTACATGTTTAAAAAAATGAAATTATAACATTCTTTAATACCATATAAAAAATAAACTCAAAATAAATTAAAGATCTATATGTAGGACCAGATACCATAAAACTCCTAAAGGAAAACATAAGTAGAACACCCTTTGACACAAATTGCAACAATAATTTTTTTGGATCTGTTTCCTGGAGTAACGGAAATAAAACAATAATAAACAAATGGGACCTAATTAAACTTAAAATCCTTTGTATAGCAAAGGAAACCATAAACAAAATGAAAAGACAACTTATGGCCAGGAAAAATATTTGCAAACAATGCACCCAACAAGGGCTTAATTTCCACAATATACAAATAGCTTACACAGCTCAATATCACACCACGGTATACTAAGCACTATATGATCACAGCCACAGCCCAATATCATAAAAACAAACTGAATCAAAAAGTGGATCAAAGACCTAAATAGACATTTCTCCAAAGACATACAGATGACCAAGAGTCACATGAAAAGATGCTCAGCATTGCTAATTATTAGAGGAATGCAAATCAAAACTACAATGAAGTGTCACCTTACACTAGTCAGAATGGCATCATCAAAAACTATACACAGAAGTTCCCATTGTGGCACAGCTGAAGAATACAGTAACAGAAATTTTAAAATGTGAAGGTTTTTATTTGTATAGGAAGATTGCTTCTTTTCCACACCTTCTCCAACATTTTTTGTTTGTTTGTTTGTCTTTTTAGGGCCACCCCCATGGCATATAGAAGTTCCCAGGATAGGGGTTCTTCTTTCTAACTCTTTATTAAAATTTTCACTGTGTTCATTTACTTTTTTCCCCTAAGTTCTTGAGAACCTCTATGATTATTATCTTGAACTCTTTATTTGATAGATTGCTTATTTCACTTTGCTAAGTTCTTCTTTTGGGGTTTTGACCTGCTTCTTCATTTGGAGCATATTCCTCTGTCTCTTCATTTCACCTAATGCTCTGTTTATCTCTATGTATTATGTAGTTCAGTCACATTTTCCAATCTTGAAGTCACATTTTCCAGTCCTGTGGAGTTGATGTCCTGCAAGGCCCAACAGCCCACTCCTTTCAGATCACCAGAACTATGTGCTCTAGGGTACCCACTGTGTGGGCTGTATGGGCCCCTCTGCTGTGCCAGGGTTCACTGTTGCAGGCATGCTCATAAGCTAGAATGCGCCTTGGCCATGTTGGCTGCCAGGTCCTACCACATGCAGTGACTGCTAGCCCACTAGGGGTGGATGAGGACCTAACATGGCTGGATGCATGTCCCAGCGAGTCCTGAGGCTGGTGCCCACCTCCTGGTGGGCAGTCAGGTCCTAGAAAGCCTGGCTGAATGTTTTATATTACTTTGCTTTGAGAATCATGATTACAGCTTCCAGGGTTTCCACATCAATAATATACACATTTGGGTACCAGACAGGTTTGCTTAAAATTGGAAAAAATCTAAACAGACTCTCTTTAGAGATGAAAGAGTAGTGTGTAGTTCTCGGGAAAATTGAGATTGTGTGATAACCCCAAGTTTATACCTGATATTGTCATACCTGATATTCATTTTGCTTAAACAGAGGGTTATTCTTCCAACGTCTGTGGTTTAGACAGAAGTCATTGGGGAGATTTGCTTCAATGATGGATGCTGAGCTAGAAACCATTTCACTGGAGTTTATCCTATGATATAGCAAAAAAGGAACCATAGTAGTTTTTCATTACTACATCATTAATGTAGTTTCATTACTACATTATTACTTCTAGCCTAGCATCTCTGCTGCAGTTTTTTTAAGCCCCCATGGAAATGTCTGAGAGCTGAATTCTAAGGCAAGGGGCATGCAAATGTAGAACCTAAAACTGATGCAAACAAAAGTTCTATTCTATTTTCTCTTAAGATTTGGAGGCTGTAAATCCACTAACTTAAAGCAAAAAAAAAAAAGTTGTAAATAAGACTTCTCAAGGCTTCAGATTTGACCCATCAGTAG
Source organism: Phacochoerus africanus (assembly GCF_016906955.1). Taxonomy (NCBI): domain Eukaryota; kingdom Metazoa; phylum Chordata; class Mammalia; order Artiodactyla; family Suidae; genus Phacochoerus; species Phacochoerus africanus. The sequence continues at coordinate 27,442,408 of NC_062553.1, forward strand.
TCATATTTGGAAACTGGGGATAATTATGACTAGAAAGACTGAGGGTTAAAAAAAATGCTTTATCAGAAACCTTGGCCGAACCAATCATAGAAATAATTCATATGTATGTCTCTGTGTTTGTGATTTTGGGTGTGCAAATATAAATGTAAGTCTGTGTGTGTGTGTTTCTGTATACACTGGTTTAGGACCTGACATATTTAGAGAAATGAGTGTTCAAAACATATCATGCACTTTAGAAAAGGATGTAATGAACATATTTTCACTAGATATTAAAAAATAGTAGTTTGAAATTATTTTGTCGAGATTATATATTTTAAGTTTTCATAACATGTATTTTAGCATGACTTTTCCAAATAATTAAAGAAATTTGGAGACAATCCACAGCAGAAAAATTTAAATAATTAAAGAAGGCAACACAACGTCTTAAGTGAAAACATTAGAGGAGCTAAATTTGTATAACTTAACAAGAAAAAAAATTTATAAATATTTGAAAGGTGTGAAGAAGTAAAAGCAATTATTTAGCATGACTCACAGGAATATAATATAACAGAATAGAATAATATCAAAAAGGAAAAATTCCTTTGTGGTACCTTTAAAATGTCACAATTTCATTTAAAAAAGTAAATAAAACATAATTTCCACCTTAGTATCTTTGATTCTATTAATATGATTACTAAAATCCTATAATGACCTACAAGATAGTGTGCATTTGACAATGGCAATTATAGTAACAACAACGATAATAATAGTTAATATAATCTGCAAGCACTGTTCTAACATTTAATTTCTATAATAGTTCTACACTATTATTATTTTACATATGAGGAAATTGTGGTAAAGAGAAGTACAGGAAAATGATAATGCCTAATCATTGTATTTTAGTATTATTAAATATACCTACACTTAATAAAATAATCTATGTTTATAATTAATAATTCACATCAAGTATAAATTGTTGGTCATGAAATAAATGATAAAATAAATATTTTATTTAATGGATTTGTTTGTAATTAGATTATGTTTACATGTTAACGTATAACTGGTTTTATAGCTCACACCAGAGAATACATAATAATCTTAAGCACATTACTATTACATATTTTTTAAAGTATCTTCATAATTGGTATCTATGGAACAAGTCTTTAGTTATAACATTCAAAAATAACTTATTACTACATATATTCAGAGTAAAAACCATTCTAGGCTCTGGTGATACAGCCAAGAACAACAACAAAATGTCCATTGACAGATGATTGGATTAGTAAGATGTGGTATATATACACAATGGAATACTACTTGGCCATAAAAAAGAATGAAATAATGCCAATTATAGCAACATGGATGGAACTAGAGACTCTCATCCTGAGTGAAGTAAGTCAGAAAGAGAAAGGCAAATACCGTATGATATCACTTCTATCTGGAATCTAATATATGGCATATAATGAACCTTTCCACAGAAAAGAAAATCATGGACTTGGAGAATAGACTTGTGGTTGACAAGTGGGAGAGGGAGGCAGTGGGGTGGATTGGGAGCTTGGGGTTAACAGATGCAAACTATTGCCTTTGGAATGGATTATCAGTGAAATCCTGCTGTGTAGCACTGGAAACTATGTCTAGTCACTTATGATGGAGCATGATGATGTAAGAAAATAGAATGTGTACATGTATGTATAACTGGGTCACCATGCTGTACAGTAGAAAAAAAATGTATTGGGGAAAAAGAAATTAAAATATATATATCTTAAAGAAAAAAAAAGCAAATACAAAAAAAAAATTAAGGTCATTGTTCTCATAGAACATACCTGTAGTAGGGAATAAAAATATAATAAGGAAGCACACCACATTAACCAGTGTTCTTCACAGAAACCAGTAAGATGCATGATAAATTAGATGGGTAGATGATAGACCTTAGATAGATAAATACATAGATAGATAAAGAGATTTATTGTAAGGATCTGACTCATGCAATTTTGGATATTGGCAAGTCCAAATTATGCAGGGTGGCCTGGCAGCATGAAAACTCAGTAGGAGCCAGTGCCACATGATTCCAAATGATGCACAGACAATAAATCCATGAAATTAGCATTGGCCTCAACAGAATTCTCCCTCACAAGCTATTTGTATGGTTTGAAATGATGTTCTACATACAATCAGTAACTAGCAGCCCATGGACATGTATTGAATATCTAATATACTCCAATGACTATTTAATCAGTGGGGAATCAAGAATAATAAGACATCATCCCTACTCTCAGTACAGGCATGAAGAATAATGCAAAACATAATTCTACCTTATATTTATTCCCTATGCAGAAATTCTCTTGTGGTACAAAAGCTTCTGGATGATGCATGGATTACTAATTCTTGAGAAATGTTGGTGAATTTACATATGCAGGCAAAACCAAAGGTGAATTATGAACAGCTCAAACAATGTTTTTTGCATTTATTGATGAGAATTGGAGCACATTGTGTAAAGGCAATAATTTTACCTTCAGGGTATCTATAAATATTTGAATAGGACAATGGAACATTTTCTCTACCAGTATAATTCAAATTAAAACAACTAAGCTACAACACAACAACCTGAAACCTTAAGTAACAAATTACACCTTTAAATAAAACAGAAGCTCACTCTCAGTTTAAAAAAAGTGTTCAGTTTAATAAATGCTCTATTAATAGGGAAAGACTCAAGTGGTTGCAAACCCTATTTTAGAAACATGATCCACTATAAAAATAATCTAAATACATTGATAGAGTTATAGATATGAGCATTTTTACTGGCCTCAATAAAGTACTATAAATGTTCCTTTTTTGTTTGTGATTGCCAGATCAGCACTTTGCTATTTCTGTGTATTATAGATCTAAATTCCAAATCATCACAGGAGCAGGGCTTTAGCTTCACATTCATTATGTCTCCTGAATATTCATAGAAATTGCCTCTGAAAATACTCTTATTAAAAAAGACCTGAGTAATAACCCTTGTAAAGCACTTAAAAAATATGAACCTTTGTGTAAATGTTAAGCAGCATTTTTTATTAGTGTTAAACATTAAACAATAGCAGAGGGAGTAATAAATTTAGATTTATGGCATGGTTGAGGAAGAAAAATATTTTCATGAGGAGCATCAAAGGACAGTAAAAGGAGATTCAAGGAAGCAAAGCTACATGATGCCACAGCACAGAAAAAGAGTATCATAGAATACACCAGCCTGTGTTGCAAGAATCTAGTCTGGTATAAATTTTTAATGCCAATAGCAATGATTAGAGTAATGGGGATCAAGAGGAAAGGCATTCAAGCTATTTAAAAATGAAACCAATACAGAGTAACCCTTGACCTGATTGTTAATCACTCAGGTTTTACTTTTTGTTTTTTGGCCCCAACTACAACATGCAGAAGTTCCCTGGCCAGGCTTCAAACCATGCCACAGCAACGCTAGATTTTTAACCCACTGAGCCACCAGGGAACTTCAGTCACTCAGTTTGATAAGGCTAGGCTGGTATTTGAAATATCTTCTAGGAGACAAGGAAACATACAGCAATTTGAGTCACTTAACCATCTTGCAATATAAAATAACCTTGGAATTTTATAACCGAAATGGATTAAAATTCTCAATCTGCCATCCCTAACTCAACTAGAAAAAATATCTTTTTATGGATTGGTATTTACATTGAGAGTGATATCTGGAAACTCTTACTTTGGTGCTTGGGCAATGACACACTGGTGACGGCCAAATCTTGTACCAATTCTAATCTCAGGAAGAGATTTTTACGGTGCTAAAATACAAAACTAGAGTCAAGAGTTCTGGCTGCTGCTTCACCTCTGTAGGTGCAGGGATTGGACCTAATGCAATAGAACCTGCTCAGGTGATTCAAGGAGTGAAGAAGGATAGTTCCATCTTCACTGACATACATGACCTTGTATGTGCTCTCAAAATTATTGCCTTTTAAAAATCAAGGACATAGCCATATTATCAGAAGCCGAGATCACCAGAGGGAAACTTATTCAGGTCAAGTTAAGTTATCCTCCAGCTCATAAATTCAGAGCCACCATTGTCCTTTCACTATGAAGCCTCATGCAGGAGTAAGCACAGGGGTAAACATTATCTGTGTTTCTTTTTAAAACCATCTGGATATAAGTATTAGATAGGTTTAAATTTTGTTAGGTCAGTGTAAAGTTAAAAATTTAAAGCTAACCACACTTAGGCACAATAAGTGCACATAAAACTAGTGAAAGTTGGATGCATCACATTCAATCCAGAAGATTAAAAATAAATTTGAATTAAAAATATTTCCAAAAAGTCAATGAAATTAAGATAACAAACCAGAAAATAATAACAATAATAATAGTAATAAAAGGAATAAATGTAAAATGGTCAAATCAATCCATTTTTAAAAAGAAACATAAACAAATGTGTGGAAAAGAAATGCAAGACTATCAAATGGAAGAAAATCCAAAATTTAATTAAATAGTTTTATAGAACACATAGGAAAGCCATAAGGAAGCACAGTAATTAGAAGCAAAAGAAAGAGAAAATTTACTCCAAGAAAATACTAAATTAAAAAAATTATAAGCCTGTTGATAAAATGATCTAAAGATATACATATGTGCGTGTGCATGTATATATTTATGTGTGCATGTGTGTATTTACTTTATAAATGTGTATGTATATATATAAATATATATAAATGAAGAAAGGATTAAGAAGGTCAATAAAGTATTTACTAGCAATTCAAGTCACATGAACTAAGAACATAATACCACAATTTATGAAGCAAAACCTTAAGAGGTTACTATAACAGACAAAATCCCACCAAATTTAGTCAATGAAATCTGTATATACTCTAATTAGAATCAGCAAAATTGTTCAGCAAGTTAAATGAACAAGATGAACCTACAAAACTCAACTGCATTCTTAACATATTGGCAGGAAATAATTAGTCAGTAAAATGCTCTTAGATATATTAACAAAAAATATGAAGTACTAGGGAATAAAAGTAGTAAAACATGTGTAAAGACTGCCCAGGGAGAATAATAAAAACTCTAATTGAGAAGCAATTTTGAAAAAGAATAGGGAGTTCCTGTGGTAGAGCAGGAGAAACAAATCTGACTAGGAACCATGAGGTTGCAGGTTTGATCCCTGGCTTCGCTCAGTGGGTTAAGGATCCCATGTTGCCCTGAGCTGTGGTGTAGATTGCAGACACTGCTCGGATCTGATGTTGCTGTAGCTGTGGCATAGGCCAACAGCTGTAGCTCCAATTCGACCCCTAGCCTGGGAACCTCCATATGCTGCTGGTGTGGCCCTAAAAAGCAAAAAAAAAAAAAAGAGAGAGAGAGAGAGAGAAGATCTGTCAAAGAAAATCCCATAAATATCTGCAGAATAAACAATAAAAGAAATTAGTATCAGTGGAAAGGTGAGGAGTGGAGGAGTCTTCAGAAAACTTTTGCATCAAATTGGAATGTATGGTGGAACTTAGTAAATATACAGGAATTTGGGGGTGTGAAAAGTATGGACAGTGTTACCAAAATATCTGAAAATCTTAGAGCTTTTTCTACCAGTAACACTGGTTATAATTACTCTCTCTATTAATCATTATCACTGTTTTTAATTCACTCTGGGGCACAGCTATATTCCACTTATCTATGTGATCATTTCTTTATTCATTTACTTGAACCTGGCAGAAAAGGTCTCTTCTCTCGTGGGGATTTCATTCTTACTGTGGGGAATGAAGGCCAGAAAAATAAAAATTTAATTAGAAAATAATCAAATTTCAAGTGATGATTGAAAAGTGCTTGAATAATACAAATAAAACATAAGGTATTGTCCTTGAGTGAGACTGCATTGCATTGGATAGCCGCATATGGCTCCACCAAAAAGGGGTGATATTTAAGTTGATATTTAACATGTATCTCTAAGCTTCTAATGTATTGCAGTGGTGTATAATGTTAGTAGCTGCTAGATAATTATGTGTTGGGTTTAACTGAATATTTATAAATCACTTAAAATTCTGATAGCTCCTTGTAGATTTCTATACTAATCTAGGTCAGGAGATAGAGTTATATCTATAATAGTTAAATAACTTTTTACTATTCATTATAACTGTAATGAAAGGGAAGAGAATGCCAACAATGGCCTTTTAGTTGTCCATCTTATGAAATACAAGTAGTGGCCCTTATTTCTACTCCCAGACTCTTTGTTGAACTTTCTTTTACTAGTACTGTCTATATTGTACAAAGTACACCCTCAAAATTCTAATCAGTTTTTCCTATTTAACTCCCTAATCAAGAGCCTATACTCAGTTACTTTTGTTGATTTTGGGGGTCTATGTTCTAGCCAATATACACATATATCATTCCTCTAGTGTTAATATTCATGACTGACAGAGCTTAAAGCAAAATTAAAACAATTGTTAAGTGATGTTCTCTACTTCATTGCAGAGGAGTGCTGCCTATGTTAGTTTTCTATGCTGTGTAACAAATTCTCGCAAAATTAATGGCTTAAAATAGTACAGAATTATACTTTTAGTAGGAAGCATGGCTTAACTGAATTCCCCTGGAAGGCCACAAGCAAGGTGCCAATCAGGAATGGTACTTATCTGAAGATTCAGCTGGGGATGGGTCAGGTTGTTGTCAGAGTTCACTCTCTGGAGGCTGGAGAGTTTAGGACAATTTCCTTCTTTAAAGTCAGCAGTGGAGACTGAATTTCTATAGTGAGCCTGTTAGCATCTTCTTTGACATAATCACAGAAATGGCATCATAGCACTTTTGTCATATTCTATTAGTTAGAAGCAGGTCCCTCCCATATCTCAGGAAGGGAACGACAGAAACCTGTGGATACTAGCATGTGAGGATCGTCGGGGACAGCTTCAATCTGTCCACCACAGCATTTTTTAGGTTCTCTATTTTTCAAATAATCTTTCCTATTTTGTTAATTTTGTGCTTAAGGTCCTCATCACACATGTTATTTTCAATAAATATAGCAATTATAAGACACAACTATTCAAGTTGTCCTGTCCTCATACTTTATCTAACATATCTTTTGAACAACACAGTGAAGTAAGCAGGAGGAGCAGCAGCAGTTTAACTCTTGGATGCCTGAGGAAATAGCAGCTCAGAGCAATGATCTACACTCAAGATCACATAATCCGTACCAAGCTGGAATCTCAACATTGGCATTCTAATCATAATCCCAGTGTTCTGATTGACCAATTTCACTGGGAAATGCACTGGCAAATATTGGCTTCCTCAAACTCAGCTAAATAGAGTTAACTTTAGGAAGCAAAGAAAATCATTCACTGCCTCCAAAATTTAATGTTTCTTCTTACTACTTAATGATTGGAGAAAATTAATAACAATTTTTTCCCATACAGAGAAAAGAGAGTATAAGTATCTTAGATTCAGTGTACTAGATTTTTCTATTCCCACATGCCTCCCATGTCCCCACCCTTCCCATGCTTGTTAGCTGCTGTGTTACATCTCTCACAAGGAGTTGAATTAATTCTCTTCCCCTCAAAAATGCCACAAAAAGAATCTCTGTGTCCACAGGTAACTCTTAACTTAATGATCCAGTTCTTTTCTTTCCATTGCATAATCATGATGTTAAGGAAGTAGAAATCTTTACTTTTGAAGATTTAAATTTACAAAACAAAGTTTTAAGGCACTTCACATACACACACTCACACACACAGCGAATAATGATCTATGTGCAAATAATTCCACTTTACTCAACATGTAAAGCATATAATTTTTTTATTTGATATTTGGGGTCAGTCATTTGGCCTTTAATTTCCATAGGATATTTCCTTTATACTCATTTGAAATTGCTGGTATTTATCCTTATTTAATATGTTCTGGTTGTACTGTTTGTCAGATTATCTTGTGTTGCCTTCAAGAGCTTTACTGGAGCAATGCCTATGACAGAGATCTATTTTGGAAAGCATGGAGCATGGAAGAGTTGAGCTTATGGGAAAAGAAGCTGATTTTATGGAAACATTTTGGTAGCATTTGAGATATGAACAGAGCCGATAGAGACAGTATGAGTAGTAAAGGCGTCAACAGGAGAAAAGGGAAAGAAGGAATAAAATACAAAGATTTCAAAATTTTGCACAAGACAATTAAAAAGCAAAAGATTTAGGTAATATAGTTCTGAAAACTCTTGGTAATCTTCATAAAGTTTAAGAATTCTAAAAAAAGTCCATGGGGTTTAAAGTCAAGGGTTATTTTTGAGATTGTTAGCTTTGTTCAAAGTAATCATAATACACACACATCTAAAAAACACAAATTTATTTCTTACTGTACACAGAAGAATTGCCAGCAAATGTGGTTTTCTTGCCAAAGAAAGAAAGAAACAGGACTTTACAGATTTGGGGAGAAGTTTGGACTTTATGTTACATGTAAATGGAGCACCATTTTGATTAAATATTTGAAAGTGGGGTGAGAAGAATTCTGAGCACAAGGTTAGCATCAAGTTAACCTTCAGTACCCTGCTTCTTTGGAAGTTACAGCATGAAGATAAATGTGCAAAGTTGGGTCTGCTGGGTTTGCTGTGAAAGCCCTAAGCCCCAGAAGTAAATCTGGTCTGGAGATGGAGAGAGCTTCCTGGCAGCCTTGATCCATCTGACTGGAACAAAACTACAGGGGTAGGAAGACAATGTGATCTATAAGGCTCAGATTCTCTAGGTCAGTGTAGCATATTCCATTCTTGGATTTGAAATGATCAGTACTCTTAAGTTGAAATTTTAGGGAAAAAAAGCACCGTGCTACTGACTAATATTTTGTATATTACAAACTAAATGAAATCACAAAGAGTCAAGAGGTTAAATAAGGTTAAAAAGTCATAAAGGAAAAAATAACTAAAATCTAGCAGATAGAAAATGTGTGTGTGTTTATTTGTTTGATGAAGAACTGAGTCTCAAGTTGACATCACTTAGCAAAGAGCCACTTCTAGATAAGAAATCATCTGGGATTTTATGATATACCTGAGAAGTGATAATATTAATATTGTAAAAATAGTAAAAGTCCTGCTTGAAAAGTGGAAGAATAGTAAATTGCAATAAAAAAGATTTTAGTATTTCATCTGGCTTCCTAAATGGACCTCAATATTTCCAAACAGTCCATAACCAAATGATGTAAATGTTAAATTAATCAAAAAACCCCAAACTGAAGATCTTTGATATCAGATATTTTTTACTACTAAAACACATAACATAAAAATTGAAAATATAAATACCTATCATGTTAACTAGAAAGACATATGATAATCCTTTCAAAATTAATATAGAATTTTAATATGTTTATAATTTGAATCTCAATATGGAAAAATGGAAATGGGAAATTGGATGAAATCAACAGAAATTAAATGTGAATAAAATAAAAGTTTAAATATGTAAAAAAATATTATAAAAATAGAACAATCATCAAAAGTACTTTGCTTTATCAGTTGTTAAAAGTTACTATAAAATCACTGCAATCAAAACAGCGTGAGATTGTTACAGAAATAATCAAATAATCAACTAAATTAGTAGAATAGATAGGAAGACCCAGAAAGAGAAGCAAATATTTTTGAAAATTCATTTTGTGAAAAGTTTGAATCTCAATTCAATGAGATAAATAAATGTTAATTTAATAAACAGTATTAATAGAGCTAGCTATCTAGAATAAAATAATGTTGCGTATTACTACCAAGTTAATTATAAGCTCCAATATTAAATGAATAAAACAAATAAATAAATAAAACATTCAGACTAAAATAAGCCAAGGATAAGCATATCAGTTCTATGTAAGAAAACTAAGAAATCACAAAGAAACAAATTTGTCTATGAAATTAATTATGTGACATGCTATAACATAATCATATGTATCAGACAGAATTGGGGAAAATAAAAAGACAATTAAGGAAAATTATCTATAATAGAATAGAGTGGTTATAAACTGATAACTAGAGGTTAAAAAAAAAGACAAGGGAGACAAAGGATACAAAATTGAGTAAACATATTACTAAAGAGTCAAGTCGATGACCAATGAAAAGTTAAATCAAGTTCAAATTCATTAGTTAATAGGGAAAAGGACATTTAACAAAAATGATGTAGTAATCATCATAAAAATTTTAAAGTATAATAATAACTAGTGATGTTTGAGGTAAAATAGAATATAATATTTCATAGATGATTTTTGGAAATAAGTTTAGTCTTTTGGGAAAGTAAACTGGTGTTATGCATTTCAATTAAAAATGTCATATCTGGGAGTTCCCCTTGTGGCTCAGTGGTGAACGAATCCAACCAGGAACCATGAGGTTGAGGGTTTGATCCCTGGCCTCACTCAGTGGGTTAAGGATCTGGCGTTGCCATGAGCTGTGGTGTGGGTCGCAGATGCGGCTCAGATCGCACTTTGCTGTGGCTGTGGTGTAGGCCGGCAGCTATAGCTCCGATTAGACCCCTAGCCTGGGAACCTCCATATGCCATGGGTGCGGCCCTAGAAAAGACAAAAAAAAAAAAAAGTCATATCTGGAGTTCTCATTGTGGCTCAATGGTAAAGAACCTGAGTAGTATCCATGAGGACCCAGGTTCGATCCATGGCCCTGCCCAGTGGGTTAAAAGATTCAGTATTTTCCATGAGCTGCGGTATAATTCGCAGATGTAGTTCAGATCTGGAGTTGCTGTGGCTGTGGCATAGACCAGCCACTGCATCTCTGATTAGACCCCTAGCCTGGGAACTTCCATATGCTGAGAGTGCAGGCTTCAAAAAAAAAAAAAAAAAAAAAGGATAGCCTTGCTTTGGTTGATTTATTTATTTTGTCTTTTTAAGGCCGCACCCATGGCATACGTATGTTCCCAGGCTACAGGTTGAATCGGAGCTATAGTGGCCAGCCACAGCCATAGCCACAGCAACCCCAGATCCAAGCTGCATCTCGACCTACACCATAGCTCATAGGAACGCCTGCATGCTTAACCTACTGACCAAAGCCAGGGATAGAACCTGCGTCCTCATGGATACTAGTCAGATTCGTTTCCACTGAGCCACGAGGCGAACTCCCTGTTTCAATTGATTTAAAGATGTATGTACGGTGAAGGCAGAAAGCAAGGAAGTAGTATATATGTGTGTATAACCTCACATAGTAGAAAATGACCAAATTTTTTTATGATTTTTGTCTTATAGGAGGCTAGAGAAGGCTATGAAAAGATTTATGAGAGATTGTTAACTTAGGGAAGAGTTTGGGAGAAAGTTCAGAGAAAAGTAAATCTTTAACATCTACAAAATGAATTATATTCATAAAATAGTTATGATGCTATATATATATGCATCCTTAGAAAAGATGCAATGTGAATTTTTAAAATATTATTGGTGTTTATAACAGAGTGGTAGAATATGTTTTTGATTCTGTATTTTCTTATTATTTTATATTATTTAAATGTTTCACCTTGAGAATGACAAAGGGAAGAAAAAAATAATAATTGTACAAAAACAAATAGAATTTTTATAATTCACCGTTGTAGTTCAGAAACAAAATACATAGATTCTACACTTAAGAGAGAAAGTCTTAACCTTTAATGCAGTATTTCTTCCTACAAGTAGAAATACTTTCAAATGCCATGTCTTTATTTTCCATACAAACTTTGCTGTTTTCATCTCCTCTTACTGTAAAGGAGGAAGCCTGTCTTTTTCAGGGCTACAGGTTAGTTACCAGATCAGCAGTAAGGCTGCCTGCAGCTGTACACATTACCAAAGATTTTTTTGGTTTTACACCTCAGTCTACACCTCCGAGACCAAAGCCCATGGATAACAGAGTTTTCCATTTTTTCATGAATTATTATCTTTTTAGAAGAAAATCTGACAGCTCTCAAAATGAGACTCATATAGTCTTTTTTTTCCTTTCATTATATGTTCAGAATTAAAGTCCTTGAAGGCTACAGTTAAAGCCTTGTCCTAACCTAGCAATTACAAAGTAAAGGAGAAAACTTTCAAAATAATAATATATAACCCGAGTACAGACACGTTCATTTTATGTGTTACTTTCTGATGTCTCACAGGGATATTAATATTTCATGAGATATGAGCAGCTGACATACATAGCTAGTACAAAATAAATTATTTTGACTTGTAAAATTTAAGTTATTTCTGATCAAAGACCAAAAATAATGTTTTTGTGTTTTTGTCTTCCTTCAATATTAGATTATTCTCAGTTTAGATGCTTGTTTTCTTTAAGCACAGGAGAGCTTTTTTTTTTTTTCTCTTGTCAAGTCAGACTTTAGAAAACGCAGCAACTTTTAAGTTATCTTAAACTGAGTATGATTATCCTGATTTAGTAGCAAAGTAATTAACGGTAACAACTATGCATAATATCCAGCTAATAAATGTTATGGCTTATAAGCCACAGAGGACTAAAATCTAACATGTTCCAAGGTTAAAGGAGACAGAGAAATGAAGACCCATATGGAAAAATTTACTACTGCACTTGTATAAAGTGACATGGATACGACTCCTGTCTCCCTTCCCTTAACTCAAATACAAAGTAATTGCTGGTGCTTTGCATCTTTTATTTTGTAAGCCTCCCTTTTATAGAAAATATAAATACAATCAAGGAGGATAAGCACCTGTGTCACAAGTAGTTTGGGTTGTTTACTGAGGACCTTGTTTTTATAAAAGACATAAATTATAGAGACATTTCAACCAGGTTCATTATTTTAAAGCATAGGAGTACTATATGGAAACAACTTATATTCCTGGTGTATAAGCCTGAATTATAGTTGCCAAATGAACTCTGATTTGATTTAAACTTTAACCCATTTTAAGATATAACTGAGACGTCTTTTGCAGAAATGTCACTGGAGTGTTCTTTGTCTCTCCCTAACACATGCAAACATACACACATGCACAGTCACACAATTCTGTTCTGCAGCCCCTGCGGTTCCTAGCAAACTCAACCCTAAAATTTTCAAGGCTATTAAAACGCTATCGAAGTTGGAACACTCTGACCTGAATTAGTCCCTATGGTCTCCAGAAGCCCCAACAAGCATTCAGCATTAACTGTGGAATAATCTGTCCTTAAGAATAGACACACTGAATTTAGTACTAATTTAAGGGTAACACATTTATCCAATGAATATTTAATGAGAATCTGTTACATGCTAGGTGTCAAGCTGTATGGCAATGCAGATTTGAACAAGACTTTATCTGCACCCTCATGGAGCTTAGGCACAAGAGGAAGGGGACAGACTATAAACAACTGCATAGAGTTGTGTAATATAATCTGGAATAAAAATCAGTGCCTTGAAGCACTGACTGTAAGGGTTAGTGAGTGGCTTTGGAAACAAGTGCAAAAGCTGGCTAAAGAGATTTAAGATACTGAAACTTGTAACGTAGGAGGGAAATAAATCAAAAGTTACTTGGTGAAAATATATTGAGTTTGTTTTTTTTTAAGACTAAATTATCTCACTGTCATAATCTTAACTATTAACGAATAGCCAAGGAGTTCCCTTTGTGGCTCAGCAGTTACAAACCTGACTAGTATCCATGAGGATGCGGGTTTGATTCCCGGCCTTGCTCAGCTTTGCCATGAGCTGTCGTGTTAAGGATCCAGCTTTGTGATGAGCTGTGGTGTAGGTCACAGATGTGGCTCAGATCTGACATGGTTGTGACTGTGGTGTAGGCTGGCAGCTGCAGCTCTGATTTGATCCCTAGCCTGGGAACTTACATATGCCACAGGTGTGGCCCTAAAAAGAAAAAAAAATAGCCGAGAATCACCAGATATTTGATGAAAGTCTAAAATTAATAGGGAAATACTAAACTAGACAAGGGAAAGGGAGGGAATAGAGCACATCCAGACAATACCAGAAGTAGAAATCCTCAAAAAAAAAAAAAAAAATCAGCCAGGACTCTCGCAGAATTCAAAGAAGATATTGTAACCAAACAATATATACAAGGATTTTAGCACTATTTGGTTTTTAAACTATGGGTATTATTACATTAATAAAGATGATTAAATTAATTAAGAAAGTCCTGTGTATAATATACCAATAAGTGAATGATCTCTACTTGCTAATTTTTTAAAATAAATTTTATTGGAGTATAAGCAACTTACAATGCTGTTTTAGTTTTCATGTGTACAGCAAAGTGAATTAGCCATGCATATGCATTACATCAATTCTTTTTCAGATAATTTCCGTATAACAAGGACCTACTATATAGTTCAGGGAAATCTATTCAGTACTTTGTGAATGGCCTATATGGGGAAAGACTTGTTATTTTTTTTTTTTTTTTTTTTTTTGGCCATGGCTGTGGCATGTGGAAGTTCCTGGGCCAGGGCTTAAATCTGTCCTACAGCACCAAACCAAGCTACTGCAGTGAAAATACTGGATCCTTAACCCACTGTGCCATGGGAGAACTCTGATAGAATTTTCTTTTTCTTTTCCTTTTTCTATTTTTTTAGGGGAGGCATAACCATGTCATGTGGAAGTTCCTGGGCCAGGGATCAAATCTGTACCACAGCAGCGACAAGAGCCACAGCAGTGACAACTGCAGGCTCCTTAACCCACTGAGCCACAAGAGAACTCCTGTTAAAATTTTTGATGATAAATTATGACAAAGAGATGAGTTCACGGTAAGAAAGAAAATGGTTCTGAATAACTGGACATTTTTTGATAAAGGAATTTCTGATTTATAATCTAAAGAACTATGACTCCAAGTAATACAAAAAGCAATATACACTGACATTAAAATAGCAAAGTCAGAGGTAAAGTGGGTTTCAAGAGGGTCAGCTTAATTCCTTGTTTCTGGTTTCTTTGCACTGCTGTTGCCTTGAATGTGCCTTCTTCTCTGAGGCTTCCTCTTCTTTGGGCTGTTTCCTTCATGTGAGAAAGTGATTGAAACATTTTCTATGTTGAGGTTTATTATTTACAGGATCCAGAGGAAAAGGATTCTGGAAACTCTTTCATAAGAATTTCCAAGTAAGAAATAACTCTCTCCAAATCTCTAATTGCTGAATGGGTGAGGAGCTCACTACTAAACTAATCTCTTGAAAGGGAGATGGATCTACCCTTTAATCACTCACCATCTGGAGATGAGGGTAGACCCAGGTTTCCCTGAGTCACAGGGCTGTAAAGAGAGAGGAATAAGGGAAGTGGGGATGGATGCTGAAATGTCAACCTGGGCGCTCCATTAGAGCCTCTCCACTATACTGTCCACAACACTCAGGCCCTTCAGTGTACAAAGTGTTTCAAGTGTATGCTCTACAGTCCTAGCACAAAGCAGTTACTTAAAAAAATACTGGTTCATTGGATTTCCCGTCGTGGCACAGTGGTTAACGAATCTGACTAGGAACCATGAGGTTGCAGGTTCGGTCCCTGCCCTTGCTCAGTGGGTTAAGGATCTGGCGTTGCCGTCAGCTGTGGTGTAGGTTGCAGACGCGGCTCGGATCCCGTGTTGCTGTGGCTCTGGCGTAGGCCAGTGGCTACAGCTCCGATTAGACCCCTAGCCTGGGAACCTCCATATGCCACGGGAGTGGCCCAAAGAAGTAGCAAAAAGACAAAAAAAAAAATACTGGTTCATTAACCAAGTCATTGAATGGCAGGCATATTAGGAAAGCAATATATAAGAATTGGTAAGATGATATTAGAAGAAAACAACATTCTAGAAATTTATATACCTGAAGATAAGTTCAGTCCAAAATATAAAGTTAGATTTGTACTGGTAGAGACTTCATTGCCTTCTGTAGGATGGAATCCTTGGTTCTTGAACCCTATTGGTGGCCTATTCAGCATGGTGGGAGAGAGTACAGAATGGGAGAATTTCTGCTGGTGTCATTTAGTTTGACTTATTTAAGTAACGATTTAAGTATTTCAAGTTAATGTGAGGTTTCATAAAGCTAGTAAACAACCTCTTGAATGCCTCTCTAACTCTCAGAAATGTCCTTCTTTCTCTAAGTTCAGTTTTCTACATTACAAGACAGGATTAACAATGAGTCAACTTTCATTCAGATGGCTGATTGTGTGAAATCCCTCTGTGCTTTATTTTTATTTCTAGCGTTTATATGACATTTAAAGCACCTTTGCTTTGTTGATAGGTATTGAACACCAGTAATTGTACTACCTGAGCTAATTAGGCAAGTAGAGCATGTTTACCATGCCTATCAATTTTCTGTTCAGCAGAGTATCTCAAAACCAGTTAACGAGGAAGAGCAGTGTGAAATGCCTGCTTAATTGTGTATACAGTATTCTCAAAAGCTAACCAATGACCTCAATTAACAAATCGAGGTTAGCATTGTTCATTTCACTGTCTTTCACAGCCTTCTGCAAATGCTTTACCAAAAGCAAGCCTTTATCTTGGAGAGAAGCTTTATGGGGTTTGCACTATGCAGAGGGAGAATTGCCAAGCCACAGAGGAAATTATGCAGATTTGGGTTTAACCTAAACCTGAGTGGCGCGGCAAAGAACAAAACAATTTTAGCATATTATCTTTCTTTTCAGAGTGCTTTAAGAATACATGCATAGGGAAAACAGAACTTTGTGTCTTCATATCATGGAGAGGGAGGTACTAGAATGTTAATAAAAGCTAGATATTGTACTTATCCAGCATCCAGGGACAGGAATGCACTCCCTTCGCAAACACTAAATAAGGTATGTTGTTATCTTGCACATTAGCTCCATAACTTAAATATACTTTGAGCATAGCTTAGATATATTCAGTAGTTAAAACCTATCATTAAAAAGAGAAAGGATGGCATTAATACCCTTTAATCTGAATAGAATTTTTTTGGTGGAAAGTTAAAAGATATACTCAGATTTGCTTTTTTTAATTTTTTTTTCAATAAAACATAATTTTTAAGACTAATCATAGATAAGAGGGTATCATTAAAGGAGGAGAAAAAAAGTTAATTCTCCTGGTTCTGGGAAAATTGCTCCGCTACATGTAAAAGAATGAGATTAGAACACTTCCTCACACCATATATAGAAATAAACTCAAAATGTATTAAAAACTCAAAATCTTAAATATAAGGTTAGAAACCATAAAACTCCTAGAAGAAAACATAGGCAGAACACTCCTTGACATAAATTGTAGCAGTATTTGTTTGGCTCTGTCCCAAAGGCAAAAGAAATAAAGGCAAAAAATAAACAAATGGGGCCTAATTGAACTTAAAAATTTTGTCACAGCCGCGGCTCGGATCCCGCGTGCTGTGGCTCTGGTGTAGGCCGGTAGCTACAGCTCCGATTAGACCCCTAGCCTGGGAACCTCCATATGCCGCGGGAGCTGCCCAAGAAATAGCAAAAAAATACAAAAAAAAAAAAAGCCCACCAAAAAAAAAAAAATTGTCACAGCAAAGAAAACTACTGACACAATGAAAAACCTATTGAAAGGGATAAAATATTTACAAATGATCTACTGGTTAAGGGGTTAATATCCAAAATATATAAACAGCTCATACAACTCAACAGCAAACAAACAAACAATCTGATTAAAAAATTGACTGAAAACCTGAATAGATATTTTTCCAAAGACGACATACAGATAGCTAACAGGCACATGAAAAGCTCAATATCCATAATTATCAGAGAAATTTAGTAAATCAAACTGTAATGAGATATCGCTTCACATCCATTAGAAAGGCTAACATCGAAAAGTCTAAAAATAACAATTGTCAAGGATATGGAAAAAGCGGAACTTTAGTACACTGTTAGTGGGAATGTACATTGGTACAGACATTATGGAAAACAGTATGGAGATTTACCAAAAACTGAAAATAGAATTACCATATGACCCAGCAATTCCATTCCTTGGTATATATTTGGAAAACAAAATGAGACAGTACTTTTAAAAGATATATGCACCCTAATGTTCCTAGCAGCTTTATTTATAATAGCCAATATATGGAAGCAACCTATGTGCCATCAGATTATATACATATATATCTCTAATGCGCACACACACACACATATATATAATTCAGCTATAAGAAGAAAGAAATTCTACCACTCATAAAATGTGGATAGACCTAGAGATTATTATGATTGGTGAAATAAGTCAGTCAGAGAAAGGAAAATACTGTATATTATCACTTATATGTCAAATCTAAAAAATAAAACAAACAAATGCCTATAACAAAACAGAAATAAAGATATAAAAAACTAGTGGCTACCAGTGAGACGAAGGAAAGTGCGAAGAGCAAGACAGAGATATGAGATTAAGAGATACAAACTACCGTGTATGAAATAAGATACAAAGATGAAATGTACAGTAGAGGGAAAATAGCCCAATACTTTATAATAACTTTAAATGGAGTATAACCTATAAAAATCACTATGCTGTACAATTGAAACTCAGATAACATGGTAAATCAAGAATACTTTAATTAAAACAAAAAGATGAATAAAATCAGAAGATTTAATATAAAAAAGTTAAATTTTACCAAAATCAGACTACAATAAATATGCTATTTTTTAATTAAAAACAGTGTGCACAGAATTAGTCTTTCATATTCACAACTATGCATGTCCATATTCTCTTCACAATATATTTTATAAACCCACACAGGGTTATTCAACTTCCATTACAAGCTCCTTCCAACTCTGTTATAACGAGGAGAAATTGTGGTGCCTTGAATGCACTCTAAAGAAAGAGATTAAAATATTCTACTATCATCATTGTTCTATCTTAACATATCCAGTTTTATTTTTATTACTTCTTTCAATATGCCAGGGAGGCTTAACAAAACAGTATAATTAAATTATGGTGAAATTCTTTCATTTATTTACAGAGAAACAAAATATTCCTTAGAAACTTTAAAGCAGAAAAATGGATGAAATCCAACAGAAGGGAGATACTACATTCTTACCTGTATCCTATGAGAAAAGAGGGTGGGAGATTTTTTCTAAAAAATTATTTCCATTGTTTGAAATATTTTCTGGCATTTGAAACAGGAAGTTGAACAAGGCAATCTTTATGTTAAATCTGCAATGTCTATTTTCTTATGATCATGCAGTATTCATTAATATTCTATCTTACTTGTTTTTGTTCTCTGCCTCAAATAGCCCTTGTTTATTGCACCTAATAACTCTATAAACTAGTTGGCTGAAAAGTGAAAAGGTAGAGGAAAAATTTACTCACTACTTACAACAGCCCCTCCCCCTACGTGTTTCCCAATAAGGGTTAATACGATAGTGAAATATGTGTTCTCTAGTCAAACAGACACCGGCCTAAATTAATTTCTTATGAGCTCTATAATTTTATGTGAGTTACATTTCTGGGCTTGAATTTCTTCATATTCTAAATTTAGGATAATAGTAATAAAAAGTTTCACTTCAGGGTTTGTTTTTTTGAGATGGTACTTCTTGGAAATGTTTACTGTATACATAAACTAAATATTATCTATCATTTTGTTTTATTGCTGTTATCATCAATGATTCAAAAGGAATACTGAAGTCATCCACCAGCAGAATTCCAAACCACAAGAAATAAATGCAAAAATCAATGATGACTAAAATCCTAGATAGCTGTGTTTCATAATCCTATGGGCACTACATAAATAAATATCTGCAGGGCAGAATAAACTCATACTGTGGACTCTTGTAAAAATCATACCATGGGTTTGTTCTAGTTTTTTCCTCCATGATAAAATAAACTTCACTTCTCATTACTAGTCTTACTACTCTTTTTTAATTTTTTTTAAATTACTAGGTCTCCAGAAGAGTAGATCATTTTTTAATGGATTAGCTCCAAGAGGTCTATGAACTCACTGAAGCAAATGAAAATATTGGTACCTCTAGTTTCCTACATTGTCTCCTAGAGACACACTTGTCTTTAGGCCTGAGCAATTTTTTAAATTAAAAATCCATTGAAAATGAAATAATGCAATCTGCAGCAACATGGATGCAACTAGAAACTATCAAACTAAGTGAAATAAGTCAGAAAGAAAAAGGCAAATGCCATATCAATTTCTTATATGTAGAATTTAAAATATATGGATATCAATCCCTTATATATGGAATCCAAAATATGACACAAATGAACTTATCTACGAAACAGAAGAAGACTCATAGACATAAAGAACAGATCTATGGTTGCCAGGGGTGAGGGAGGTGGGGAAGGGATGGATTGAGAATTTGGGATTAACAGATGAAACCTATTATTATAGAATGGAAAAACAACAGAGTCCTACTATAGAGGACAGGGAAGTATATTTAATACCCTGTGATAAACCATAATAGAAAATATGAAAAAGAATGTATATATGTATCATTGAGTTGCTTTGCTGTGCAGCAGAAATTAACATAACATAGTAAATCAACTATAATTCAATAAACAAATCTAGTTGTTCAATAATACCACTAACATATATGATTAAGTAATAGTAATATGCTCTTAATTTTTAGGATAAATACAAAAACACTTGAACTTGAAGGCTCTAAATGGTTTAAATTTCATCTAAAAAAACAGTCACATTTGTCTCTTTTCACTTCCTAAAATATATCATCCCTCTCCTTTGTCACAGGACATTAACACATGCTGGTCTTTCTGCCAAGATGCTGGCTCTTCTGATCCTCAACACACTCTAGTTTATTCTTCAGATCTCAGAACATTTTTTTTCCTACCTCCCTGTGACACCCTTGTCATACCCTCTCATAGTACCATATAACCCCCCCAAAATAATTTTTAACAGGTCAGATTTAAATTCACTTATGTATTAATATCATTAATTTTGTCCTCCCACACAATATTATCTCATTTTTGGAAAGCATTTGTCTGCATCTGTTCACCTTCGTATTATCACGATTTAGCACACTGCCTGCCAAAATAGATAACTGTTAAATGCGTGCATGAATAAATAAATGAATGGAAAAGTAAAAAAAAAAAAAACCAAGCAAAAAAAACCACATTTCTATATCCAATGCTTATCACATTATATTGTCATCTTGAAGGCAGAAGATCTTCCTTATTAATCTTTTATGTCCTAGTTGTCTCACCTAATTTCTACTGCACAAAGATTAATCAAGAAATCTGTTGAATAAAGGCATTAACAAAGTCTAGCACAATGCTGACCACACAATAGTCTTTCAATAAATGGTAACTAATATTGATACTACTCTCAATATTGCTTTCATTATTACTTATGACTTGAGATAAACTATTACTGAAAAGTAAAAACATGCTATTCTATACACATAAGCAGACCTTAACATCTTGAACTGCCATTGTTTACTGTTTGCTTTAAATAAGAATTTTAAAATACTTTGTTGAGATTTTTTTAAATTGAGGTTATACCGAGGTTAGAGTCTGAGCATTTGATAGTTTTGCTCTCTGTTAAATGAAGCTTAGTATGTTTATTATTTTAACTAATTGAATAAAAATATAATTATGTTCATTTTTTGCCTAGTTTGATAAAGAAATAATTTTCAAAAGGACATGAAAAGGCATCTCGTCCTTCAAGTCTAAAGAGAGTCATGTCTTTATAAGTCTTTTATATAAAAATATATATTATAATTTATCTTAGGTATAAACTTCAAAAATGATGTTAATTTTCTCCAATGAATAATTACCAAAAAATAATCAGAAATATCACAGAATGATATAACACAATAATAACTTTAAGAAACCCACCGTGGTTAATAGAACTGCTGTACTGAAAAAAATCTAGTATATCATCTTGAGAGCCAGGTAAAATATATACACTTATTAACTTTTTCAAAAGGCTCATGATTGGAAGAATCTAAATGCTAATTGGTGCATAGCACCAATAAGCAACTTTGGTGCTATGCAATGATGCATATGAAAAGTTGACTTAGAATTCTTGAGGGAAAAATAACACTTTAGCAACTGATGCAATTAAAATCTACTTATTTTACACAATCTTATTATTTATAGTTTTGCTTGATTGACTTTCCACATACCTATTTCCCCTGCGGAAACAAAAAGCTCAGTTTTGACATGATGCTCAATTGAACAATTTAACACCAACATTAATAAAGTAAAATACATAATTTCCTCTAAATGTTATTTCATTGTTGAGTGAATTTCTGTGTTGAATGATTTCTATAGCTTTCATGGAAGTTCCAGTAGTTTAGCTTATGGCTATTCTAATCTTGAGCTTCCAGTAGTTTAGCTTATGGCTATTCTAATCTTGAGCTCTTTTTAGATTTTTACTGGAATAATCGGAAAACCAGATTCTTTCGCCTTTTCCCATTGCTAATTATTGATTAATATTTGAGAAAATGATAAAACAGTGAAATGCTAAAATGAGTATATTTTAGAATTAGAATAAAGATTCTTTTAGTAACATGAAAAAGAAACAAAATGCAAAAGTAGTTTGTTGCCTTGACATATATTTTGTATTTTACATTCCACTAACCCTAATTCAGGCCAAAGTTTTGCCCTGGATTCTAAGAAACAAAATTAAATACCAACATTTAATAAAAAAGCAAAGAATGCAATGACCTCAAGACAGAAGCAAACACTCATTGAATTTTCTGTGTTTGACGCATGTTGAGATTTATGACAGTATTCTATAGCTTTTGTCTAAGCTTTTTCAAAGTACAAATGCCAAGAGTTTTCATTGTGGCTTGGCGGGTTAAGAACCCAACTAGTATCCATGAGGATGCAGGTTCGATCCCTGGCCTTGCTCAGTGGGTTAAGGATCTGGCGTTGCTGTGGCTGTGTGTAGGCTGTTAGTTCCAGCTCCAATTTGACTCTAGCCATATGCCATGAGTATGGCCATAAAAAGGGGAAAAAAAAATAAAAGTATAAATGTATCGACTGAGTAAGCAACTTTTACGGCTAAGGGAGCAAAAGCAAATTCTTCTTAAAGTTCCACTTCCCTAGGGCTAGTGCAACTTAAATTCCACAGGGCTAATGCAAAATTATACTTGAGTATATTTATTGCTAGGGTATCAGAGTTATAAGTTCTGTTGTCTCAATTATTGTCATGGTTCTCAGCTTTAAACCCACCCTTCATACTTGGTTTGTGATGCTGAGACAAGCAAAGCTTTGTCCTCTGGCTTCTGTAAGTCTCTACCAGTCCAAGATACTAGAAAAGTACTGGAAGGACTAAGGAGAAAGAAGGGATGCACTCTTTCGTGTTTGTTTCCTGTTCCTATTTTTGCTTCTAGCTGCTCTCACCATCACCAGAGCAATATTTTCACCCTGACTTCAGCAATTCCATTTCAGTAATAACAGCTGATTTGGGGTTGCACTTATCCAAACACTTTCAGGACCAACCTTATTCACACCTACTTAGAGATGTCAGCTTCACAGAGTGAGCAGGAACTCCTCCTTGAAAATCTTAGTGTCAGCCACCTGAGTTTTGAGCTCTGCAGTTTCCTGACTTGATCTTAAAAGTGTTAATAACTTCGACCTTTAAACTGCCTAGCCTCTGGGCAGAAGCATCTCCAGTAGCTACTACCCCTGATGCATTAGTATATTCTTTCTGCCTTTCCAGTCCTCTGATAACTAGTATCAAAGCTTTATATTAAATACTCCTGATCAAAACCAAAACCAAAAAGAAACAACAAAAACTGCTGCAAACCACAAGGGAAGAACACACCCTCACACCATGCACAAAAATAAATTCAAAGTGGCTTAAAGACCTAAACCTAAGACAAGATACCATCAATTTCCTAGAAGACAGCATAGGTAAGACATTCTCTGACATCAGCATTACAAATGTTTTCTTAGGTCAGTCTCCCAAGGCAACAGAAATAAAAACAAAAATAAGCCAATGGGACCTAATCAAACTTAAAAGCTTTTGCACAGCAAAGGAAACCAACCAACCAAACAAAAAAACAACCTACAGAATGGGAGAATAGTTTCAAATGATGCAACTGACAAGGGCTTAATCTCTAACATATACAAACAACTTATACAACTCAACAGCAAAAAAACCAATGACCTAATGAAAAAATGGGCAAAAAAACTAAATAGATATTTTTCCAAAGACGGCGTACAGATGGCCAGCAGGCACATGAAAAAATGCTCAATATCACTAATTATTAGAGAAGTGCACATCAAAATTACTATGAGGTACCACCTCACACCAGTCAGAATGGCCATCATTAATAAGTCCACAAATAACAAATGCTGGAGGAGGTGTGGAGAAAAGGGAATCCTCCTGCACTGTTGGTGGGAATGTAAATTGGTACAACCACTATCGAAAATAGTACAGAGATACCTCAGAAAACTAAATATAGAACACCCATGTGACACAGCAATCCCACTCCTGAGCATATATCCAGACAAGACTTTCATTGAAAAAGATACATGCACATATATGTTCACTGAAGCACGATTCACAATAGCCAAGACATGAAAACAACCTAAATATCCAAGGGCAGATGAATGGATTAAGAAGATGTGATATATATACACAATGGAATACAACTTAGCTATAAAAAAGAACAAAATAATGCCATTTGAAGCAACATAGATGGAACTAGAGACTCTCATACTAAGTGAAGTAAGAAAGAAAAAGACAAATACCATATGATTTCAGTTATATCTGGAATACGGCACAAATGAAGCTTTCTATAGAAAAGAAATAATCTCATGGAATTGGAGAACAGACTTGTGGTTGCCGAGGGGGAGTAGGAGGGAATGGGATGGACTGGGAGTCTGAGGTTAATAGATGGAGATTATTGCCTTTGGAGTGGATAAGCAATGAGATCCTGCTGTATAGCACAGGGAACTATATCATGATGGAACATGATGAAGGATAATATGAGAAAAAAAACATATATATATGTATGACTGGGTCATTTTGCTCTACAGAAGAAATGGACAGAACAATGTAAATCAACTACAATAGAAAAAATAAAAATGTAAAATAAAAAACATTTTTTAAACTGCTGCAGTTTCTATTTCCAGACTGGATCCTGAATGATACATGTATCAAAATTACTGATTAATAAATGATTGTTTAGAACTTTTTGCCTACTTATATTAGTTTATGAAATCCATGTGTGAATTCTTATGAATTTTTCAACTGAACTTCCATCCCTAGAGGCCATTGATAAAGAAATCAGAGTTGCATTTAAACATTTGCTTTTGCTTTTTTAAGTAAAAAAAATGAGCCCCTCTTAGCCTAACTCAGTGAAAAGGGGTTTCCAATACTTTTCTAGTCATCATCACCAGGTTTGCAGAAAGGAACACCTTCTCTTATATATTCAAGCAGTGTGAACAAACAGCACCCAAGACTTTCACCTCTAATTCTTTACTCAACTACACAAACTTCACTTGCTTTCCACTAAATATGCTCCTATATGCATGATGGATATAGTGGCCACAAACCTCAGAATTTCAAGCATAGTGATGTCAATTTCCCTCCAAATTCTTCTCTTTTTGCCAAGCTAATGTCACAGGAAAGAGACCCACCCTGTACAGAGGCTAACCTACTTCCCCAACCAGCACCAAAATCTGTTGGTCTGTGCCCACAGCTATGTTTACTTAGCAGAAACTGAGGCAGACACCATGTAAGCAAAACCATAGAATCAGCCCAGAGCCAGAAAGAACCCAGGGGGTGACAGTTACCTGCCCTGAACCAGTTCCAGCCTGACCACGAGGGCAGTACCTGTGCAGATGAGATCTAAAGTTCTGAAAGTTACCTTTGCTTCATTACCATGCTGGGGTACAGTTCTGCCCAAAGGGAGGCCTTGAACTTGCTAGGCATAACTAGTGCTGCATGCAAAAGAGCCACAAGACTGTGCATATTGTGGCTGTTTCTGGAAATCACCTCCCCTTTTCTGAATTCCTAAGGTGCACTTACCTCTTACACTTTCAAGTTTCCCACTTTTCCTCACCACCTCCCAACCCATCCTTGGAAAAGGGGTCTTTAAATCAGGAGCGCTCCCTTTCCCATCCTAATCAAGGAAGAGTTTCTGCTCTGTTTTGTGGAACTTGGCCTCTCAATAAGCAATTAGCTTGAGCAGTGGGGGACAAGGAAAGGACCTAGTTGAGGTCCACCGGGTATACTGTTAACTTCCTGAAGATAGAAAGTTTTGTTAATACACTTCCTACTGATAACCATTCAGTTAATTCAATGCCAAGCTTTCTGCATGCTCTCAACAAATGTGGTACAAATACATGAATGAAGTCATGACTAATTCTCTTGTATTATATAACAAATACTTGCCATGTCTAGACATTTCTATGATCTGAACTTCAGTGTTATTAGAGACTCCAATATACAATCTAATCAGTAACCTGCTTTCTTACTGCGTAAGCTCATATTTGTGTCACACTTGACACCTGTGGAATCTCATTTACCTATGTAAAGTATTTCTAGCAAACTTTGGGGTCATTAAAATGATTAGAGAGTGTTTGATTTCATTTAGTATTAAGTATATTCTATTGTTTTATAATTCTTTGGAAAATTGGTAATCCCCCTGTATAATACATGTGATAATTCCTTATTAATTAAAAATCTGTTTAACAAGGACAGCTAATTCCCTCTCTACAACAGATAACACAGTATCTATTCTATAATTAACTCCCTGTCGAGGTTCTTAAACCGATTTTATCTCAGGTTCTTTTCTGAGATGTTTTGGCTCTTTCTATGGGTATAGAAACCATCTGGTAAAAATCTCCCTTGATGTCTATATTTGTGATGTCATTTTCCTACATAAAACCACAGTATATTTTACTATATTTTTTTCAACTTACCTCCTGCTGTTGGTTCAAAACCTCAGGGACTTCCCTGGTAAATCCTGCCCCTGTATGGGATGCTGAGAAAGGAGCTGGCCACTCCAGATGACTAGGCAGGGTTTGAGGAACTTACATAGGAGGCTTGTCTTGGGCAGCAGTGGCAACATAAGTAGATTTCCACAACCGCCCACCAGAATTTTAAAAGTTTAAACTGAGGTCTTAGCTGGGTTCAGTCTCATATACTTCCCAGCTGGTCTCAACAACACAGTCTTAGCTCAAGGCTCTGGCCTCCAGGCAGCTTCTATTGTAGACAAAGCAAGCAGAAAGTACATTCCAAGGACAGGGGAAGGGGGAAGAAGCCTTAGATTGCTCCAGTCCAGCTCACAGGTCAACCTGTGGTCACATCCTCTCAATGACCTCTGATATGTGCATGTTTTAAATGACTGGTTATCTTTTTTTATATCTTTCTAGAAGACTATGTATCTTCTCTTTAAAGCAAAAAGCTAAGGGCTCTGGTCTATGCTGCAACTTTAATATATCATGAGAGAGTAAAAATTGCTATTGAGGTTAAGTCAAGCCTCTTAACTTTGGAGACAGTGCATTCTTGCCTCAGTATAAGGGCATAATACTGTCTTCCACTTATTATCAGTGCTGTTGAGAATAAAAAACAAGATGATACATATCCATGTGCTTATATTTATCCATATAATTTTTAAGGCAGATGAAATCTTTGTAATATTCATATTCAAACTTTCCAAGAATAATAATATTCAGACTCCATTGCTTCTCAGCTCCAAATACTGAATCTCCTATGACTACAGTTTGTGTTCTCTAGCTGACTCTGATCATGATCGAATTTTGTTATCTGAGCAAGATTCTAAATGACTTTGAGATTTCTAAGGGACTCTCTTTTTACAGATATAAACAGAATTGAAAATTCCTCCCACGGCCATTCAATTGATCTGCTACCATTTCTCTATCTTTAATAAATTCTCTCTTGATCCCACATCTCTGGTTCCATTTATTAACAGTAATTTCCCCCAACACCTCAGGAGTTTTTGATACTTGCTGGGTCTCATGACTCTCTTCCTATTTTATTTTGAACCAATTCCATCCAGACTTTTACCCTGCCACTCCATTGTAAATGTTTCTATCAAAGTCACCAATGTTTGCTACATATCTAAATCCAATGGATAATTGAAGCAGGTTCACCCTCCTTCAGTCTACCCTCAACAATAGCAGTGAGGGGAATTTTTCCAAAATGTATGTCATATATGTATCACTGGTCTACCCAAAACCCTTAAATAGCTTTACATTCAGAGTGAAAGACCAGATCTTGGGATTTCCCTGGTGGTCCGGAGGTGTTGTCACTGCTGTGGCTTGAGTCTTAAGTCACTGTTGAGGAGCTGGTTTGATCCCTGGCCCCAGAACTTCCACATGCCATAGGCATGTTCCCACATATATCAATTATGGTATCCAGAGCCCTATGTGATCTGGCATCCCATTACCTCTCTAAGAGTTCATTTCGTGCCACTCTTCAGTGGTTCATTCTGTTCAAGTCACGCTGGCCTTTTGCTATTCCTCTAAGCCATGAAGTTCACTTCTGCCACAGGACACTGACACTTGCTATAAATTACACTTGGGAGTTCCCATCATGGCTCAGTGGTTAATGAACCCGACTAGTATCTATGAAGATATGGGTTCAATCTCTGGCCTTACTCAGTGGGTTAATGACCTGGCCTTGCTGTGAGCTCTGGTGTAGATTTCAGATGTGGCTCAGATCCTACATTGCTGTGGCACAGGTCAGCAGCTAAAGCTCTGATTAAACCCCTAGCCTGGGAACCTCCATACTTCATATGCCATAGGTGCAGCCCTAAATAGACAAAAGGCAGAAAAAAAAAAAGAAAAGAAATTACACTTGGAATGTCTTCTAGATTTTTTTTTTTTATAGATGGCAACTTCATTTCTCATGGTTCTTCTTTGAAATGTCAACCTAGGTATAAAACATTCCCTGTTCAGCTGTTACAAACATTAACCTAAGTCCCCCTATCCATCAATCCTCCTGCTTTCTTTTCATAACACTTATCTCTCATCATATGTTTTATTTATTTGACTATTTGTCTTCCCAGATTAAAATAAAAGCTCTGCATGACTGAGGCCATGCTCTCTTTCATTAACTAGTGTAGTTTCAGCTTCCAGGAGGCACGCATTATATATTATAGCCCATAATAGGATATTTATTTAATATTTAAATTGGGATTGAAAAAATAAAAACTTTAAAATATAGCTAAAACACTAGAAATCTGTCTATGCCATAACATTAGTAATTTCCCCCAATAAATAGAAATGTAGTCTGTATTATAAATTACCTTGATCCTATAGTCATAGGTTAAAATATTAAGGGGCTTGGATATCTAGAAGAGAGAAAGAAAAAAAAACTTGGGAAGACTTTCTTTGCAGGTACTGAACTAACAGCTTCTCAGCCTGCAAGAAACTCTTAGAAGTTTCACTCAATAGGTACTTCAGGGAATTAACAGATTGAATTAATAAAAATTAATTATAAGGAAATAAATGCTAGATGCACAAGTTAAGGACTTGGACTAAGGTCTAAAATTTCATTCAAGAGAGGAGGAAGCATTCACATATGGAAAGGGACTTTCATTTAAGATCTATGGTTAAGAGGTATATTTGTAAAATGAGGGAAAAAAAATCTTGTTTTCCATAGAACCTTTGGCTATATATGCACTTACTGAATATTTGCTACGCTCATTTTCATTTAATTATAGTGATAAAATTCCATAACAAGACCCTGGTAAGTAATAGTAGTAAAATGAAGAATATTGATCTTTGAAGGGGAAACTATAATGATATAAAACTGGTTCTACATATTTTGTCAGAAGAATATTTTCTGAAACTATCAGCCTATGCAAATGAGTTCACTGTTTCCATATTTTCAAATTACCTAAGATCATGTACATGCAAAGGTGGGAGTAAGGACATCATGAGGCAGCAATTGAATATAATAATATGAACTGAATTTGTAGCCCTTCAAAATAAAGAAATTAGTTCAATTCTAAAGCCCACAATGGTCTACCATCATACCACCCTGAATGCTCCTGATCTTGTCTAAAACTTATAGTGGATACATAAATTAATGTAATTCTTTTTATCCCATAATTTTTATCATAACAAATTTAAAATGTCCTTAGAATTCTAAACTGGCTTAAATATTTCTCAACTAAATCTTATGAAACTCTTATAAGAGATTGTGTAATAATAATAATGCCACTTGACTGCAGAGAATGGTTCAATTCTTGGCACAAAAGACACTGTCCAGCTCTCTGATGTTAAGAGAATTAATCAAACTCAAATATAGCTTCTATTGGCCCAAGACAACATTCTTTGGATGATCACAGTTCCCTATCGCCTTTAAAACATCTGCCTGAGAAAGCTGAACACTGCTCTAATGGTGAATTTGGGTTAATATTAAGTATTGACCTGACTGTGCCAGGGGGTGCCCAGCTATTTGGTGAAGCATTATTCTGGGTGTGTCTGTGGGATTGTTTTTAGATGACACTAACATTTGAGTCAACACACTGAATTAAAGAAGACTGCTCTTCTCAGTGTGGCTGCCCCTCATCTCATCAAATGAAGGCCTGAATAGAGCAAAAAGGCTCACCCTTCATGGAAAAGAGAGAACTCCTCCTGCCTGACTGCCTTGAGCTAGAACAACAGTTTTTTCCTGGCTTTGACTCAAACTGAAACGTTGGCTCTTCTTGGGTCTTGAGCATGTTGGCTTTTTGTCTAGAATATAACACCATCTATTCTCCAGGTTCTCTGGCCTTTGGATTCAGACTGGAACTATACCATTGATTCTCCTGGGCCTCCAGCTTGCAGACCAAAGACCTTGAGACCCTTCCGACTATAAAACTGTGGGAGTCAGTTCCTTAAAATAAATTGTGTGTGTGTGTGTGTGTGTGTGTGTGTGTGTGTGTGTGTGTTTATCCATTTTGGTCTTGTTTTGCTGGAGCGCACTAAGATAACTGACAAAAGAATTTACTCTATTTCAGGCAAAACTTGACTACAGGCCCCTGACCTTCCTGTTTTTTTGGAGTAGTTACTTTTGAAAACTTATAAATTCTTTCTCTGTTCCTTTAAGATGTAAATCTTAGAGAGAAATGTCCCCTTAAGAACCTAGAAACCAGCTCTTAGAAATGCGAACATCCAGGGAGACAGCTCACCTGTCTCCCAGTTTCTGTGGGAGGAAAGGAGCCTGACTTTGGTGGGTACCTTATCCAATTTGTAAAATGACCTCATGTTCTCAAGATATGAAAAGTTTGTTTCTCCTCCAGATAACAAGCCGTCTGGCCTAGTCACATTGACAGACTCCTTTCATGCCCTTCAGTACTTTTCTTTCTTTTTTTTTTAAATTGTTATTTCCCCTTAACAATTTTTTTTCTACTGTGCAGCCTTCAGTACTTTTCTTTGAGCATGCCTAGCATTTTAAAAAGCCTCTTACCCTTTGCTTTGATGGAGTTGAGCACATTACATACTGAAGTCTGTCTCCCCTACTGCCTTAGTCTGAATAAAATCTGTCTTGAAATTTGTAACCAGTGTCTGGTGAATAATTTTCCTTTGACACTACTTGGTCACTCTGTACAATGGAAACTGACCTTGGAAATGTGGCTAGGAACAGAAAAGGTAATACGAACTGAATTAAGCTTTTTTTTTTTCCTCCTGCTTGTTGAACCTGGGGCCCCACACTTCTTTTTAATGGGCTCCATAATTTATGTAGGTGGTTCTGGTGGTAGTACTAATTAACAGTAATAGTGGTAGTGGTGGCTGCAAAAGCTAACTTTCATTAAGTAATTGCTCTGGGCCAGGCTCTGGTTTAAGTATTGTGTGTGTATCAATTTATTTAATTTCATAAGAGTGATACAATGCCATGCTAATACAAATCCCTTTTTACAGCTGAAAGAGACAGGGTGGGAATAGAATCAAAATGAAGGCTTAGATTCAAGAAAGGATTCTACATCAAGTTTGTTTTCCTGTTTTTATTTTGTTTTTGTTTTGCTTTGGTTTTGATCAAAGGGATTAGATAATATGGTTAGCTTTAGGTAAATTAATTTTTTATGAAGATATCTAACAAGTAATTGGAAATACGGGTCAGTTGCTCAAGAGAGAAGTGGAAACAGAGGAAAGAAATTTAGAAGAACTCAGTAGGATGATATTTGATAGGAATGTATGAGATTGACATATAGGAAAAACATCCAAAAAAAAAAGAGAGAGAGATTTAGACAAGGCCTTTTAAAAACCTGGAAGAAGAGAAGGCAGAAGTGGGGTCTGAGAAATGTTCTTTCTTTCAGAAGCTTGACGTGTCATTTAATTCCAGAGGGGAGAGAATTTAAGTAAGCAAATTTTCAAGAGTTCTAAATGTTGCAGAGAGCCCAAGGAAGGATGAGGAATTACTGAGTGCAAAATATTGGCTTTAAGGATAAACATTGGTAACTATCAAGAGAACAATTTCAGTGTAGTGAGAGCTAGGAGCCAGATTGCAAATGTTTACAAAGGGAATTGTTGGTAAGAAAGTGATGGCTGATCATTCTTTTCAGATGTTGGAATTGAGAGGAGGAACAAATAGAATGGTGGGAAAAAAATCGAGTCAAGGAAATGTTTTAAGATTAGAAATGTTTGCCTTACTCACAGATTTCAAAACAAATCTTATTGTTATCATAAGTGAAACCGTTGCAGAAAGGGAAGAATTGGAAGGGTAGGAATAACATATACACCCTACTATATAAAATAGATGATTAACAAGAATGTATTACCTAATATAGGAAAATCTAATCAATAGTTTGTAATAACCTATATGGAAAAAGATTTACCTTACTGTATACTTGAAACTAATACAACATTGTAAATCAACTATACTCCAATAAAATTAAATTTAAAAAAAAGATAAAGGGATAGAAAGAGTTGAAGAGAGAATCAGAAAGAGTTTATTATAGGGAACTATTTCTTTCAACCTCCTTGTTGCATTCTTTGATCCCTTTTTTCATTGTGTTTATATATTAGATATGCTGTTTTTGCCACTTTCAAGCAGGTACTCTTTAGCAAAATACTTTGTCTTTCTGTATCTCATTTTCCACCTATAAAATTAGAATAAATCACAATAGTCTTTGTCTGAAAATTTGCAAAAATTCCAGTGAAAAGCTGTGGGTCAATTCCAATGAAAATAACTTACCGTTGTTCATTTATGTGTAAGGACTGACATATTTATATCTTCATTTCCATTACTTGTGAATCCATTCTGTTTCTTAAAGTTAGTGTACTCTGGTTATCATGCGATTATGTGTGGCATTAATTTTTCTTCCTGCTACATCCCCTTTTTACAAGCTGTAAGCATCATAAACTTGGAAGATTTTATTGGAAAGTCAAGGTGGCAGAGTTATGGAAATGACTCAGAAATGAGGCTTTCCTGCCGCAACAATGTTGATTTACTTGTAATGCTAAACACACTCCACTAAGTCATACACAGCTCTTGGAAGAGGGATGACTAATTAGCTCAGTGACTTATCCACCCACATGCTCTGCTGATTCTGATACATTAAAACATTTTATTAGTCTGCAAGGTCAGGAAATCTTACTGTGTAGGTAGTGTTTCTAAAAATTTAATAGCAATAGACTGGTGTTAGTTCCTTTGCATCTGTGGAATGGTGATAAATTCTCAAAGATGAATCAACTCATACACCTATCTTTCAGAACTCCTTTTCACACAAAGATATCAATAAGTATTGAAATCTTTAAAAGGGAATAATCATTGGCAAGGTCAAATAATTAATTATTCACACATTGACAAATACATTCAGTTGTCTAGAAACTGAGAATTCCTTACTGTATTATGCTCATTACATATTGCAACATGAGATAAAGACTTGAAGTTCACAGCCATGTGTGAAGTGCCTCTTTTGGTATTTCCTACCAGAAGGTCATTTTAAGCAAATATTTCCAAAGAATGACATGTCTCAGAATGTATAGTGTATAGCTGTCAGTGGTAGAACTGCAAGCAGAATCAAAGTAACTTTATAGGCAAATAGGGCTATAAAGTGACATTAGCCTATACGCAATATTTAGCAGATAGAACACACACAAATTGAAAATTTAACTTCCACTGTCACTACCAGTAATTGTTAGTTAAACAAAGAAATATTACATTAAATTGTACAACTATGGTTCATGTTGAGTTGGGAAAATTATGTTCATCTCTTATTTTCCTAGTATTGGGTAAGGCCTGCAGTCAATACACTGTCTCCGTTTCATACCAAGGATGGCACCATTTATTTCTAGGTAGACAAGTGCCTTTTCTACTGATCAATTTAAAAATGCATTTGACTAATATCTTTTATGGCAAAAAAGTACTGAAGCAAAAACATGGGAAAAAGGAAAAAAGAGTAAAAATCAAAACTATAGGGTAACGAATGAGTTGAGTAATTCTTTTTTTTTTTTTTTTTTTTGGTGGGAGCACACCAAAGGCACATGGAAGTTCCTGGGCCAGGGATCAAATCTGAGCTGCAACTGTGACTTACACCACAGTTATGGTTACACTGGATCCTTAATCTACTGTGACTAGACCTGTGCAGAGCCAATGACAGATCCTTAACCTGATATGTCACAGTGGGAACTCCCAAGTCATTCTTTTTCTGTATGGAGAAATAATAACTAGATTAACCAGAAGAGGAAATATTTAAGCTTCACGTTTTTCAACATTTAAATAAGCATATTATCACAAATAAATACATGTTATAATAACACGCAATGTGTGTTATTTCTTTCTTTTTGTTTTGGATTCAGTCATCATTTTCCACTCAATTTCTGTATTCTAAAGACTACCTATAAGGAAATATAAAAATATTTGAAGGTGAAAAAAATATAAATCACATTTAATGATTAATTGCTTTTAAATATTACATGTAAGATTATGATAATCCTGCAAATAAACTTGGTTCCCAAAATTTGAAGAGCAGTAAATATTTTTCTATGTTACAAATCACATGTTTCTTCCCCTTTCCTAACATGTCCTCATTCTGACACTGCCCATTCATACAAAATGATGCAGATTCTTTTATGTGCATACTTACTCTCTCAAATTCTGCAAATTCTAATAACAAATCATGGGGTTCAACTGTTTCCACATACTAAAACCATAAAGTAAAAGAGAAATAAAAATGCCCGTGAAGTAGATTTGCATCAGTTCTAATAAAAATAACTTTCCATTGTTCATTTAGCTATACAAACTGACATAATTTCACCATTATGGGTAGAAAAGAGCACAAGAAAGGATATGGGTGATTTGGATATCACAGATCTGAGTTCAAATTTAGGTCCTGCTACAAACTTCACTGTGTAACCTTGAGGATATATTATACTTTATCTCAGTATCAATTTTTGAGCTATAAAATGATAATATCAAGTCAAATGATCACACCTCAGCAGCTCAAAAACTCCATGCTCTGTGCCCAGTAACATGAACCTAGAATTTCAGCACATATGTAAACGAAATGAAGCTTTCTATATGTGTTGGGGAAAAGTACTTTTTTTTTTTGTCTTTTTGCTATTTCTTGGGCCGCTTCCGAGGCATATGGAGTTTCCCAGGCTAGGGGTCTAATCGGAGCTGTAGCCATTAGCCTACGCCAGAGCCACAGCAACGTGGGATCCGAGCCGCGTCTGCAACCTACACCACAGCTCACGGCAACGCCGGATCGTTAACCCACTGAGCAAGGGCAGGGACCGAACCCACAACGTCATGGTTCCTAGTCGGATTCGTTAACCACTGCGCCACGACGGGAACTCCGGGAAAAGTACTTTTAAACACAGTTGCCATCTGAGTTAAAATGAGAAAATCAGTAAACATATCATTTAAGATAAAAATA
This sequence comes from Phacochoerus africanus, assembly GCF_016906955.1. Taxonomy (NCBI): domain Eukaryota; kingdom Metazoa; phylum Chordata; class Mammalia; order Artiodactyla; family Suidae; genus Phacochoerus; species Phacochoerus africanus. The sequence goes on from NC_062553.1 coordinate 27,477,951, forward strand.
TATCCAAGTGTTCTTGCCATAGTTAAGACAAGGTATCTTATGACTTTGAACTTTATTTTCTAGTTAGAAGCAAGTCACCCTTCTTCTTTAGAGATGGCAGGTATATTTTACCTAAAATCATCTGGTCATGAAAACATCACTTTTTGCAATTTCATGTAAGAAGTTCACTTGGAAAGCAGGAGTTCTGTTCCATTTAGATAGTGTAATATCTATACTACATCTCTATTAAGCCCCAGGTCTTCTTAATCCTTTTCATGTGCATTTTACTTATTGAGTTAAAGTTGTGTAGCACATAGACTGTTAATATCTATTTTACCTTTTAAATCTTAGCTGAATTTCTTGAAGCCACAGAAAGGAGTTATTATTAAGCATGTATGAGAGGGAAAATATCTTCCATTAAGCTAGATTTATGAAGACTGAGGAAGTCATCTAACTACACAATCATCATGTGAGTAGAACAACATTAAGGCTGACCAAAATGCGAGTATTTATGTCAGTAAATTCTTTGGTTAGTTTTCCAGTGAATTAGAAAGAGATTGCAAACAATTATCTGGGCAAAAATGAGGTCAATTTTTACATGAGTAGTTTATATGATAAATGCATTTTCAGATGAAATGGAGGCATACAATCTTGGTATCAGCTGTATCCCCGCAAAAACACTCGTCTCCTGTTTAGATGCCCTTGAAGCTGGCTCCTCGGACATCTGTTTGCAGGAGGGACTATGATGTTTTCATAGTCAGAATCTGCATGCCTGTCCAAAGACAAATGATCAGGAGAGATATTGTGATAAAGATTAACCTCTGGCCTAAGGGCCTATCCATCCCCAGGAACTCAGCTCAAATTCTGGTAATACAGACTAGATGGAAAAACAAACTTGAGTCTTTGTTACTAAAATACGGTTTTTAAAATGTGTCATACAAGAAGAGAATAATAACTGAACTGCCCACTTCAGAGCAATTAGTTTTAGGTCATTTGGAATAGCACATACAAATGTATAATAGGCCAGAGTGTTGGAGAATAAATTTGACAATCTCTCTGAGATCTGAAATTGGTTAGGAGCAAATTAGAGTTTCTGGATTTCTACTGATTTGCAATTAAAAATGGAGACAGAGATCATCTCTTATTATGAATAACGTAAACTTGTTTTCTGTCCAGGCTGACTATATATATATATGACCTGTACATCAAAGTTTTCTTGTTTTTCTCTAGGAAATAAGCCCTCAAATGGGGTATGAAATGAATTTGTATTGTTTATTTCAATAGAAATCAGTAAGACCTGAGTTATTTTCTGCTTTGGAAAATGATGGGATTACTCATGTAAAACAGAATGCTTTAAGAGAAAGTATATATAAACACACACATATATATGTACATGCATATGTATTATGTGTGTATGTGTATGTATGTATATTCCTTTGAAGGAGACATGCCTTCTGGTTTCTATGCAGAATATGCTGCTTAAATTCTTTAGTTTCTTGAGCCACAAAACGAGACATACAGAGATCAAACACTTCATATTAATTCAGCTTTCATGCTATATATAACCTGTATGAGTTCCGATTTATAGGGCTGTGAGGGGGAAATATGTCATAAACTAGAAAGTAGTTATGAATCACATGTATATGTGACCCTCTGGCATATTTCAACCTCCAATTCTGAATTTAAATAACCTTTGAAAATAGGAAATATGGACATAAGTGAGTACAGATCACAAGAATAAGTATAGCATTAAATACTTAGTCAAAAGTAAATAAATTTCCAGGTAGGCAACAATGCACAAGTTCAGAACTAAAAATTAATTATGAATCTAAGGCCTTTATCCTTTTTCTAATAGTGACCTGCACTTTGCTACAACTCCTTAACAAGTTAACAGACATGAGCTGAAGAAAATTTCTACATTTCTTATTGCTCTTCAGTTTGGCTAACTAGTTTACACTATAATAATGTAATAATATACTGTAATATTTAAAAGTATTTTCCTATCTTTAGAGCATCTAGAGTCCTGTACTCATAGTTATATCGCCATGACAAAAAAAAATTAACATTTGTTCTTGAAGGCAGAATTGCAGGTGGTTTGAAGAATGGTATAATCTAAAACATTCTGGTATCTATTACGAATTTACTTTTTCACTCACTCGATAATTATTTGTGAGTTCTATGAAGTGCACAGCATCATGGACACAAATATGTAAAAAAATCTTAACCTATACCTTCAAGCACCATGGACACTAATATGTCAAAATCTTGCACCTATGCCTTCAGAGACTAGCCTGTTAGCCATCCACACGTACAAAGAAGAAACAACATATATGAGGAAAAGAGGTGGCGCGACGGAGGGAGATATTTCTCTAGGTACAAAGAGAGCAAGGTGTGCTGGATCCCTACGCCAAATCAAATATGATTTGCTCAGCCGCTTGGTGTAACTGCAGTGCGTTGTACTCCATACTTGAAGCAACATGTGTTCAGAGCAATGCCAGTTTACTACTAAGAAGATTTGCCCACCTCTCAAGCTCCCCTATGGTATCCCTGATTCTGGTGAACTTTTGAACTATGGGGAGCTGCAAAGATTCCTTCTGCCTACACTAGGCAGACCTATGAGAAGTAAACTATTCATTTACTACTCCATGATTAGGAGAACACAATTAAAAAAAAAAAAAAACCTGAAACTCGTTCAATAATGAACAAGTGGAATTTGAAGTTAAAAACCTGAATGAATGGGTACTGAAATGTGAGTTTGTATTATAATGAGGGAGTATGAATTTCTTTATATTCCTTTCAGTACTTGAATATATGTACCCTTGACTAGTTATTCTTCAGCTCCCAACACAGTGTCAGGCATATGATTAGTGCTTAATGAAAATAAGCTCAATAAAATAGTCTTTGTGAATGACCATTGACATCAAGAACCAGTTCTTCCTACTTGTGGGTGGAGCAGAAATGAGATATTGCCTTTGAGGTTTAAGAATGGAATTCCAAAGTCTTCTTGGAGTATTTTGACTAATTGTCTCTTTCAACATCTCCAACTATCTGCCACTGTGAAGTTAAGATGTGCAGAGATAATTCAGATAAGGTAACTATTGCTAAGAAACAAAAATAAAATAACAAAACAAACTGCTTGCTCAGATGTGAAAATGACTGAGAATTGGAAATAGGTGATATTTTAAACATGATATTCTTACTAATTATTTATAACAATCTATAAAATACAGGAAAAGAATTTAGCTAGCTTTAAGAAATTATATATCAATTTGTATCTCATAATCCATAGCAATGGAGGAGTGATAAAAATTTTGAAGTAAATCTACTGTTTCTCTTCTAGTGTCACCAGAATAAACTACACAAAAAGCAAATTTTCTGATTAAACACTGTTTTCTGGTGTTTTCAAACCCTACTACATACCACACAATACTGTATTTTTTAAAATATGAATTTCTGCTTAACATCATTAGATAGCAATGCTCAGTGATTAGATAGCAATCACTCACCCTTCTAGTGACTCAGACCTAGCCCAATAGTGGATGAATAAATTTTGTACAAAATAAGCCTTTTTTTCCAGAAGCTTAATGCTAGGAGCAAATTATTTAGCCCAGATGTACAAATAATGATGTACAAATAATACTGTAGCAGAGATGGGCAATCTGTCTACCAAAATTTGTTCTTCTCCTTTCATATTTTTAATTGTTTCTGAGAAACAACTTCCCACCTATAGACTACATTTGCCAGCTCCCTAGTTATATATATATGACTGGCTCTCAACAGTAAACTTTTCGCAGAGGTGATATATTGTTTTTAGGCCATGATTTTTAACAACTTGGTATATTCTGCTCTCACTTTTACCTTTCACTGGCTGAATTCCAAGGGTTCCCTGGAAAGAGATGCCAAAAGATATAAAATCTCTGAGTCTGCAAAGCACAACCTAGAGGCAAGCTACATTCTTGCTAAAAGGACCATCCTTGGGGGATGTGAATAAGTTTTTTATCATATTAAGACATATTTGCTTAAGGTGTTATAACTGCTAATTACCCCAACTTATAGAAGATAGTAAAGTATTTTGAAATTAATGTTTATAAAGTACCTACATATTAACATTTACATAAATGGGCAAGGCAGCCAAAGAAAAAAAAGCATTCCTCTCTTGCATTCCCTCAAATGTAGTTACAGTGTAATGATCATTGTATGTCACTTCTTTCAAATATAGAAGGAAAAAAATGTAAAATATTAATTGGGAACATATCACGAAATTTGCATCTTTATAAAATTTCATCTTAATAATTTTTTCACCTTGCACACAATTAAAAGTACTGTTTTGCTCAAGAAATAAAAAACAACAATACAAATAAATTAAAGAGAATCTAGAACATGTTGACAACTAATTAGGGCACTGAAAGCATTTGGATGAGGGCCCAGTTAAAACTACTCAAGTAAAATAGACTATTTTACTCAAATAGCTATTCGAGTAACCATATTATGCACATTGCTTCTTCATATAAATCTATGTAAGTATCTTGCGATCTTTTATTTTGCCCAATTTATATATGAATGCTTTCTCCCATTTTTGCATAGTCTATTTATTTCAGTAAAATTGAATTAAGCGGGAAAAGAAAATTTAATCAAGCAGTTTCCCCTTTAGCACTCTATCCTCCCCATAATGCATTAGAAATTTGTAAGATGAAAATTTTTAAATATATATTTGATGAATGTGAAATATAAAACTGTTTAGAATTGGATTCTACACAGAAATATTCATTGGATCTTTTTGAATATAATACAATACATGGACAGAGTCCAAAGATTATACGTTTTTGTTGATCTTGTCTGCAGAAGTCTGAAGTCGACTTGGTTCCTGCTACTCAAAGGGTGGCCCATGGACAAACTTCGTTAACATGACCTAGGAAGCACTGAATCTCAAGTCCCACTCAGCTAGTTTGTGTGCATATTAAAATATGAAAAGCACTGCTCTTTGTAACAAAGAGGAAATAATCTGTTGATAACAGTTCCAAAGGGATTAAGGAGTAATTTTCTTCCAGCTTAAATAAAATGTTTCCTTAAATTAGAATTGTTGTGAATAATATAATCTGGGCTAAATAATTTGCCTCTTTAGCCCCTGAAGTGCTAGCATTAAGCTTCTGGGGAAAAGGGGATAATTTTCTCATATAGACTTTATATCAGTTAAGATGTTTTCAGCTGAAAATAATGGGAAGATTCACCTCCACTATGCCTTTTTGCTTTTTTAAAATTTATTTTATTGAAGTATAGTCTGCTTTTCCTAGGTAGTAAGGAAACCCTGGGAGTGCGGTTTAGGGCAGACTTCAGAGTTGACTCAATCCAACTGCTCTGGCTTCATTTGCTGGCAGTTTAATAGGCATTATCCTCTTTTTTTTGTGTAGCTTGCTCTAGAAATTAAAGAAGGCAATAAAAGTGACAACTCTTGCACATTGTAAACTCATATCCAAAAGAAGAGAGACGGTCTTTTCTTATGGCTAACACTTAAGAAGGAGGAAATGTTTCCCAGAATTCTCTTAAATACTACCTCCTTGCATTTCATTGATTGGCATAGCACACACCTCTTCTGAAATCAATCCCTGCTGATAAAAGTACTCTTGTCTTGGATCAAACCCTCCAACTGTTCCTTGGGTCTCTTGGAGAAGTGGGTGAGTGTTGAGAAGCCAGTCACAGTGTTTACCAAATTCTACATTTATTTTATTAGATTTCCATTATTGTGCCTCTCTCTTCTCATTTCCTTTCCTCTAGTCATATTGTCACACGACCTTCCTACTTCTAATAAAATTAGTGGCTTAGTTCCATGACCCTTTTCCACATTCTACACACTGTCTCTATTATGTCCAAAAAACTCTACCCCTGGCTTTGTGGAGGGAGAAGTTTATTTTTGTTTCTATCGGACTGTTTTTTTGGGTTTTTTTTCCTCACCATAATTCACACTCAAGAGTCACCGAGGCCACCTTATCTATAACAACCTCCATGCACAGGAATTCTGTCATCTCTAGTTCAGACTGCAGGTGGATCCCCCAATAGAGTAGAGCCAGTTCTTCAATAGCTGAACTCCTTGTTCACCATATATCACTAGTGAGAGGGAAGTCTGTTGCATTTTAGATGACCAACTTGAATGAATTTCCTCTGGTTATTGAAAGATACTTCACATTGAATGATGCCAAAACTAACTAATAATCATACTTTCAGGGATAAATCTATGGCACCCAGAGTTTAAACTTACTATTCAAGAACAAGTACAGAGAGATACAGGGCAGTAGGCTCTGAAATCTCCAACACATTCCAGTGCCAAGAAAACTTCAAGTTATTACAACAGGGGTACTAAAGTGATGATTTTTACTCCTCCTCTCTGTTAGTAAACTAGGCTTTTCTTTGCTTAAGCAACTGCAATAGAATAAGCCTTAAAAACATTTGTTGAATAAAATAAATCTAATCTTGAGTAAACTGGTTGGAAGTTCCATATTAGAAAAAAAAAAAAAAGGTCTGAGGCATTTACCTTATAAATAAATAAATAAATATCAAAGCTGAATTCTCCAAACTATGGTCAGAAGCTACAAATAGCTCAATGAAAAATTTGTCTGGTATGTGGCTATCTTCTTGGCACTAGAATTCTTTTTTTCTCTTCTATTTTATGGCTTAGAATTAATCATAAGATTGATGAGCAAAGCCTAAACAATAAGTGAAGATATTAATTATAAAAGAGCTTAAGGAAGTAAAATTTTACTGAAATGTGTCTGATATGAGTCAACAGTAACAGCTTATAAGGGAAGAACATACATCATATATGCATCCTTCATAGTTAATTTACATAAATGAATGTCTAATGAGTTAATGATATCCACAGTGTTGAGAATATCTGAAAATTTTTTCTCCTATGCAATGTGATCATTTCCTCCATTTCTCCCCATGCTACTAATCTTTTATTTCTCAGTCCCTGCTGTCCTCCTAGGAAGACTTTCCAACTACACAATTCCATGAAATTTTTTTCATGTTTTGTATTTTCACAGCACTTAATTTTTTTTAACCAGGTTTTGAGTCCTGGTTCCCAGGAATTTCTTTTTTTTTTTTTTTTTTTTTTTGCTATTTCTTGGGCCGCTCCCGCGGCATGTGGAGGTTCCCAGGCTAGGGGTCTAATCTGAGCTATAGCAGCCAGCCCACGCCAGAGCCACAGCAACGCGGGATTTGAGCAGCGTCTGCAACCTACACTACAGCTCACGGCAACGCCGGATCGTCAACCCACTGAGCAAGGGCAGGGATCAAACCCGCAATCTCATCGTTCCTAGTTGGATTTGTTAACCACTGCGCCACGACGGGAACTCCCCCAGGAATTTCTTTATTTTATTTTTTAAAGTTTTATTGAAGTATAACTGACTTACAATGTTGTGATAATTTCTGCTGTACAACAAAGAGATTCCGTTGTACATATACACAATCCATTATTTTTCAGATTCTTTTCCCATATAGAGTATTACAGAATATTGGGTTGAGTTCTCTGTGCTATACAGCAGATCCCTGTTGGAATTACTGGTCACAGCCCTTATTGACTAGATTCTGGTCTCATAGTTTTGTGAATATTGATCTTTTTTTGTCAAAATAATTCAAATTTCTCAAGAGTATTGTAAAATAAGCATACTTCTTTATATCCCATGGAAGTTGCAGTATAGAATAATTAATGAAAACTGATTGAAAAAGAAAAAAATCACCAAAGCATCCATTTTCTTTGCAGCATTGCTAAATAAAATGACATGTACAAAGAATGTGGTAAAAGTTGCTATTGCTTAAAATTACCTGTTCTGTTGTAATATAAGCAGCTCTTTGCAGGAAACTGCCATTAGCAGGAAGCCCTTTTCTTGTCACTTTAGTGAAGCTATGTTGTACCTGACTTTTAAAACGGACAACCCCATGTTCTACTCATCTCTGGCCCACACACACCTTTCAAATCTTTTTAATCACACAATACCTTGTCTAGCTTGTCGGTTCTTTCTGTAGATCAAAGGGTTAGAAATGAATAATAAGTAATTAACAGGCAACTAGATCTCTTCCCTAGCCTCAGTCATGTCCTGAAGAAACTGTGACCAAACCATAAGAACAAGATAACCTCTAGAGGAAGATCACAAAGAGTCAGCAGACAACCCTGCACACAGTGGGGGGTGGTGACCACTCTGACCCTCCATGTCAATACTTAAATGAAATTACTTCCCTGTTTCCTTTTAAAAGCTTTCATGGAAGAGCAGAACCTTTGGAGGTGATTTTTGGGGGATACTGAGGCCACTATCTCCCCAGATTCCCGGCATTCTGACTAGAGGTATCTTTCCTTTTTACCAACATTTGTGCGTATGTAATTGATTTTGTAAGTGGCAAGCAGCAGGACCACCCCATTCCATAATAGTAAGAGCACCTTCAAATTTCTAGGCTCACCCTTCTCATTGTTTTTTTTTTGTCTTTTTGTCTTTTTGCTATTTCTTGGGCCGCTCCCGCGGCATATGGAGGTTCCCAGGCTAGGGGTCGAATCGGAGCTGTAGCCACCAGCCTATGCCAGAGTCTCAGCAACGCAGGATCCGAGCCGCATCTGCAACCTACACCACAGCCCACGGCAACGCCGGATCGTTAACCCACTGAGCAAGGGCAGGGATCGAACCCGCAACGTCATGGTTCCTAGTCGGATTCGTTAACCACTGCACCACGACGGGAACTCCTCACCCTTCTCAATGTAACTGGCTCAATACTTATCCTGAATTCTCTCTAGATCTCTTGTGAATATTTATGCTACTTCCTCTAGCTTCCAATTCACCAGCAGTGGCAGTAATAAAATTTAACACATCTATAAGGCTCCATTTTTTCAATGCTGTCTTTGCACAAAACACCTCTAAAATATTTGCGTATCAAAGAGTGAACATATTTAGGATAAGTAAATTAAATATATTGTATTTGAAAATATAAAAATATAAATAGAACTTCACTACAACACAGCTCATTATGACATGCAGATCATATCATGAAACAATGTCCCTTGAAACATCAAAATCACATAGAATAAAATTGCTGCAGACAAGGAATTTACATGGTAAATTGCCTATTCTTCAAAAAATAAAGTATTAAGACTACAATAGGACTGGGATTACCAAAATTCTGTCCTTGAAGCTCTAATCTAGAAGACATTAGTAAGAGTGCTTTGAAAATATGGCATTTACATAAGACTGGGAAATGTTGAATTTAAATCTCCCTCCTGTGGATTCACTTAGTATGTTAGTGTATTGAAGGAGAGGTGTGCAGAAAGGAAGCTCCTTTGACTATGTTTAAAGTACAAAATACAAGTCCCAAATTTATTCAAGGACAAAGGAATAGCTCCATGAAAAACCTATTAACTTGTGGAGGTGTTTTGAGGGACATTGGCTGGGGAAATGCCGAGGAAGGTAAAATGGATTTGTACTGGAAATAAAGAAAACTCCTTTCTAGTCTTAGCCACGTAGCTCTAGGGCTTAGGAATTCACATAGCTATGGAAGGATATACCACACGGTTCTAGTTTCAATTAAAACAGACTTTTAAATGTATTCATTCATGAATAAAAAATATACTACTGACATTTCTATTTGGATGCTTTTAATTTCAGTAACAGCAAAATCAGTTCAAACATGTGTCTTGAGGTTTGAACCAGAAGTACAAAGGCGTTATGTGGTGAGGCCATATTTTTTTTCCCTTACCTCTACCCTGCCTTTTACTGTGTCTTCTGCTGCACGGCAGAACTCTCATGGTCTCAAAATGCTCTAAGTACTTAGCTGCAGAAGTCCTCTTTCATATTCTATAAATGTGAGAGTGTCTTTTCACAAAAAAAATTCTGTAAATTATGAGATGTAATTCAATTCGATTAAGTTGTATGTGCTTCATTAACTAATCACATTGGCCAGACTTTGAAATGCACTGATAGGATTCATTCCAGGTCTTGTGCTCTCACCCTGAAAGCAGGAATGGAATTAGTTCCCCTCGAGCTACAAGGGTTCATTAGTGGCAAACTGAGATTTTTGAAGAATAAAAAACTATGACATGGATACACATGCAGCAACCGAACTTAATTTCTTCATACAAGGAGAATATAAAGGATTAAGAATTATAAATTTATAAAATGATAAAATGCTTAAAACGAGGAGGATAAAGTAGGTGAAAACAACCAAGGTAATTTCAGTGGAATCATTAAAATACATATGGTTTATGTAAAGAGTAGACATTACTACCTAAGGATGTCTTAAGATGGAATACTTCCTCTGTCAGCTAATCAAACAATTCCTTTATATGAAATTAAAATGTGTTCCCTGGAAAACATCAAAATTCCTATGAAAATTGGATAGTTACTGATTTTCATCAAAATTTAATTAGGGACACAATTTCAGAGAGTGAATCATACAAAGACCCAATGAGAGGCATATTATCTACTACTTTTTTCATGTTTTAAAAAAATACACTTTTGAGTTTGTCAACAAAATTTTAACGCATTGGACAGCCATTTACATGTCTCAATCAAAAAAATTCACACATAAAAGTGACTGATTAAATTTTAATAATTAGAGAATTTTTAGCTTACTTCAATTTAAATAGAACAACATAACATTTATATATTCATTGGTACTATATAGTAAATAACAAAGAATTTTGTAAGTTATATGTTTTGTTTAAAAAAATGAAAATAATGGAGTACCTACTTACATCATGTGTTAATTTTGCCTAAAGCAATCAATAGTATGAGGTTCTGGAAATTATGAACTGTTCTAGTAATGAATATCTTTAAAACCTGTACTCAAATAATGTTTGTGAATTACTCCACTAATCTTCCTCCAACCTTGAATGCAACTTCAATAATAAACTTCATAAACACCGGCAATTAATTAGGAAGCTGGAGAAAAATATTACATACCTAGAAAAATTCAGTTTAACTTCAGATAGAAATTCTATCTTAGTAATACTACCTTTCTTCAGGGAAATATATACTTAGATGATTCTGGTCCTAATTAAAATGCAGACCCAGTGTCACTTTGGTGGAATGAAAACAGGACAATGAGATATGTTTTTCAGAAAAAAAAAAAAATGATATGCATGCTTTCCTTGCTGCTACTGTGATGGAAATGTGTCTGGAATTCTTTGTGTACTCATTTTAACATATTTCAATGTTATCCAGAATCGCATGATCCATCAACCCGGTGATAAGCCCATCCTGTTTACACACATAAGCAATGTTTAAAAAAACAACTAATATAAATCAATGGAGAATGAATTAGACAATAACACAACAGATAAACTAGTCATTTAAATTCCTCAAAAATAGTTCTCAGTGAATTATTCATCATTCACTGTTCTTTGCAGTTTAAGTGAAATATTACAGTAAATATCTTCTTTCCAAAGAAAATCAATTTTCCTTTACTAACATGTTTTATTATAAAAAAAAGAGCAACAGTTCATGATGTGTGAATAATAATAATAATAATAATAAACTGCTATCATCTCCCCTCTGCCTTCTTTCTTCTACATGTGGATATGAAAATAGTTTGCATGAAAATAGGGGAGAATAAAATTATTATGCATCGTAATTTTTAAGAGTGCTACTTGGTTCTTAGATTTAGAGAAGCAGGGAGACATACGTAATTGTCTCTGCATTGTTTCCTGCAATCAGGATTTCAAAATGTTTAGTTGTTTAATTCATGCTTCAAAGTCTCCATTTACAAAAAAAAAAATTTATGGAAAGAATATGGCTTTTAATTCATTCTTCTGATCTCAGTTTTCAAAATAGCACATATGTCGAAATTATTCAGTTTGAAGAGATATCTCATCAGCAGCTCTACTTCCCTTTTGTTTTTACATCACCTTTTCTGATATATCTTAGAATTGGATTGCATTTCCTGCCAGTAATACTAAACAACACTGACTATAAAAATTGGAAACGAGAAGGTCACAGCTTGTACTGTACTCTTCCATACAATTAGACCTTGTTCCTTTTGTCATTTGTGAAGTTTTTCCTATATATAATCTTCAGAGCTCCAAACAGTTACCTTTTAACATTTGCTGATATTTTTGAAGTAGCTTTGTACAGAAATTTTTCCCTTATTCTAGGAGTCCAACGAATTTATTTTATTTACGGTATTTAAAAAAACTATTTGTTACAATTTCATCAAGTATGGACAAGGTATTCATGAATAATCAAGCTTGTTGTACTTTTCAATTCTATAATAAATAACTATCTTTTGCCAGAAAGTATTTTTATAAGTTTTCACCCCAGCTCTTAAAATAGAAATCTAGAAACTTCCTAGGACAAACAGCAATAGTCAGGAATACCATATAAATACTTGTGAAATTCACACATACTTTCATATTCCATATTTATATAGAAACACAGTTTAACCAATTTTTTTGGTGCTAAAGGTATTTTTACTATACCCATTTTACATGCAAGATTACTAAAACTCAGGAGAAAATCAGACCAAGTCCACAAAACCACTAAATTGGAAAACTGGGAAACATTCCAACATTTTTTGATTTCAAGTTTTCAGCTCTTTCCAATCTAGTAATAGGCCTTTCTAGAAGCTAATTTATCCATATAAAATGTCTTTTTTGCAATGTATTAAACCCCAATTGGTAGTTCATTATTTTATTTAACACTATGTTAATGTCTATGAATATGTACTAGAGCATATCCGTAATCTATAAAATGTACAGAGAATAACCAGTTGATGAAAACTTCTAAATGCAGTTATACCTACAACTATGAAAACACTTGTGTTAAGAGTGAAAGTCTTTTTTTTTTTTTCTGTCTTTTCTAGGGCCGCATCCACGGCATATGGAGGTTCCCAGGCTAGGGGTCGAATTGGAGCTATAGCTACCGGCCTACACCACAGCAATGCCGGATCTGAGCTGTGTCTGCAACCTACACCACAGCTCGCAGCAACTCGGAGTCAGTAACCCACTGAACAGGGCCAGGGATCAAACCCGCCCCCTCATGGTTCCTAGTCAGATTCGTTAACCACCATGCCATTACCATTACGGGAACTCCCTAAGAGTGAAAGTCTTGATTACAGACCATGAGGGTCCTAAATCATGAAGATATTGAATGTCATAACTATCCAATATTTTTATATAAAAATATCCTTGGAGATTATTACACTAAATGAAGTAAATCAGACAGTGAAAGACAAATGTCATATGTGGAATCGAAAACAACTGATACAAATGAACTTACTTACAAAACAGAAACAGACTCACAGATGTAGATAGCAAATTTATGGTTACCAAAGGAGAAATAACAAAGGGATAAACATGGAATTTGGGATTAACAGATATGCACTACTATATATAAAACAGATAAACAACAAGGTCCTGCTATAGAGCACAGGGAAATACATTCAATACCTATAATAACCTATAATGGAAAAGTATCTATAAAAGAATATATACACAACTGAATCCCATTGCTGTACTCCTAAAGTATTGTATGTTAACTATACTTCAATGGAAAAGTAAAATTAAAAAAAAAAAAATCCTAGGTCATAACCCAGTAAAAATCAGGCATGCTTTCACTGATGTCTTCACTCTTTAATGATATTTTTCTGCTCTGAATTAGAAGTTAAGGCCTAATTTAACAGCCAATTAAATGTGGTATGATTTCTCACTATACTTCATAAGCACCTCATCTCTCTGATAGATTTCAGGTATTTTAGGAGAAGACATCTCCACAAATGCTTCCTTTGAATCCTGGAGATTATTTAGCATAAGTCCTTGTATACATTAGAAGTAGAGTAAATATTTACACTTTCTCAGATTACAATAGAAAAGTTTTCTTTAATGATCTTTTGTAAATTATCTTAAACAGATGATAAAGTATGAGGTGTTAAAGTCACATTGCTTGATTTCTAATTTTCTGTCATTCAATCACAGTTAACTATATGCTGTAAACATACACGGTCCATCCTACAATAAAATATTTTCTTCACAAAGTCCTATTAATGAGGCATTATAACAATAAAAACTAATTTTCTCTACTTGTAGGAGAAATCGGTCTCATAATGAAAATGCATATCTGATACACTTGCAGAGGAAATTCTTTGATCTCTTGTGGAGCAAATAGGAAGATAATTTCATATGAAAGTTTGAAAGTGCCTATATTCAAAGAGAATGATGCTGGGGAAAATGAGTCTGCTTTTCCTTAGTTGCTGATTGCTAAACTAAATCAATTAGAATACCTGTTTTTGCACATTATACCACACACAACACAAACTGCTCTCAAAAAGTTATCAGTTTATCCACATTTCTAAAAAATCTAGACATGGAGTGAGCTCCAAGTACGGTTTGTCTAGGGTCTGTCTCCTTGCTCCTGTAATCCCCTTTGGTCTGCCCTATTCTAAATATAGGATACATTCTCAAGTGGACCTCTGTCAGTATCACCAAATTACTGTGCATTTTCAGTCACGACACATGCGCAACCGCACTGCTCTCCTCATCAACATAGTTCATGAAGTTAAGCTGATTACACTATTCTTCAACTTATACCTATGCATGAAGGAACACATGAGAGTGCTTCACAGGGGATGGAATTATCCACAATTAATCTGTACAAAATAAAAATCAACCTTAAACCTGGAATCAGTTCAGTTCCAACCACAATTCATAAGAACAAACATTGGAGAGAAAAATTACAAAGACCTCTACAAAAAACAAAACTTTGATCACTTACTTAAACAAATCATATATTCAGCTTCATAGAAGTTAATATTAACTCCAATCCATAAAGATATTTTGACTATTAAAAAATAACTCAGAGGAAGGATTAAACTAGAATTCAGGCTTCAGAATTCGAAAGTATAAGTTATTACTTTACAGTAATTATGACAATGAAAATGTGGGAGATAATCTCTCCAATAACTGTGACCTCATCAATAATAAGGACATTTTTAAAAATTGAACTTCATGTAATATACCTGGCAAAAATTAAGTGAATCTGGAGTTCTCATCGTGGCTCAGTGGTTAACAAATCCGACTAGGAACCATGAGGTTGAGGGTTCGATCCCTGGCCTTGCTCATTGGGTTAAGGATGTGGCATTGCCGTGAGCTGTGTTGTAGGTTGCAGACGCGGCTCAGATCCCACGTTGCTGTGGCCCTGGCATAGGCCAGTGGCAACCACTCCAATTAGACCTCTAGCCTGGGAACCTCCATATGCTGTGGGAGCGGCCCTAGAAATGGCCAAAAAAAAAAAAGTGAATCTGTATTTTTAATTAATTAATTTTTACATTAATGTAGTAAATCAAAAGGCAGTGTGCCCATCTACACTTGAAGTGTGTTTAGCATGACTAAGTGACTTGCCCAAGTTCACACATCTAAAATTCGAGCAGAAGAGCACAGACATTGTAAACCCAGGTCTCCTTCTAATCTATGATACTGGACATAAGACCATGAATGAAAAACAGGATCTAAAATATACACTGTAAAATATTCCAGATTAGGAAGACAGAACAAGAACATAAAAATAATAAATGAAGAATGAATTACTTTCATATCACTGTTCTTAGATTTCATGCTAAAATTCATTGTGTAGTTTTTCACTTAGGACCAAGGAAATGAAGACAGATAAATACCAGCCCTTCAATTTAACAAAAGACTGAGGAGTGAGGAAAGGAAAAAACCAGGAGAAGTGGGAGGAATACCTGTCTCCATTCTAATCAGGATTTTTTTTTATGATGGGAATCTGATCACTTGTGCGCTCTGGCTGCAGGTATGTGTATCAGAAAAAAAAAAAAAGTGTTTAAATCGAAGCAAGAAAGGTATTCTTTTCAGAAAATTCTTGCATGTTAGGAAACAGAAATAGCTCAGTTTCTAAGAGATGGTGCAGGTTCTCTAATCTTCCAACAGCACAGATTCCTGCTTCCACAGCCTTCAACTTACCTGACACCTGACTCTCTCTCTCACTGTTTCTTTCAATTTTTCCCTTTCCAATGACTCACTCCAAGAAGCAAAAATACTTTTCTTTTGAAAAAAAAGTCTTTATTTTTCCCATCATAAAATAAAAATACTCTCCAAACATTATCACCACCTCCAGCTATTGACTCCTACACTCCTTCAGATGCTTTTTAATTTTTCTATACCCATTTTGTCTTGAACCTTTGAATATAAAACTGTTGTCCCCAATAGTCCACTGAAACTACAACAACCAAGGTCAAAAATGAGTGTAAGTTGCTAATTCCAATGATCAATTTTCAGTTATTCTATGTGATCTTTCAGTAGCATTGGACAGTGAAAAGGAACGATGACCTTATTTAAAATGGAGTTGGAAAGCCCTCAATGGGAACTCTCACAAACTATCACTCATTTCCTTCTGAAGACCCCAAAGAGAAAGAGAGGTAACTTGCACTTCCAGCAGGAAGCAGGCTGCCACTTTTACTGCTCTAGCAGGAAGAAGGAAGATTTTCTTCTTGCCCAGCAACAACCTCAACCAATGAGAAACTACCACTACCTTGAGCTCTCACTTTACTCCAATGGACTTCCCTTCAAAGTAGCCCCTCCCAATGTCCTTCTTTTTTTCTATATAAAGTAATACTCCTCTCCATTATTTGCCAGATTTGCCTATGGTTGGCCATAGTTTGTGTGTCCTGAATTGCAATTTTTTGTTATTTCTAAATACATCCATTTTGCTGGGAAAATAACTGAGCTATTTTGTTTTAAAGGTTAACATGACAAAGCTCATAATTCATCCCTGAGATACATCTTTGGATTCTTGGACAACATTCTCTTTTGATTTTCCTTCTTTCTCATCTTCTTCCCTTCTCATCCTCCTCTTGTTTTTGCCTAATTTTCTCAACCACCATATGTTGATGGGACTTGGGGCTCACTCAACAAACACTTGTAATCCTTTTTCACACTTACACTCTAAGTGATCACGTCTAGACTTTGACTTTAAATATCTTCTATATGCTAATGAGCTCAACATTTATATCTCAAGCCAGAGACCTATCTCTGAACTCCAAGCACATTAATCTAACTGCCAATATCAATCCATAAGCATTCAAATCCCTGATCTATGCACCTACCCCCAAACTTGCTCATCCTGCAGTCTATCCCTAAGTCAGAAAATGGGAATTTCACTCTTTTTCAACCCCATTTTTCAGTTACCATGTTAGTTCTATATTCTAAATAGAGTTACCAACTCTGTTTTGAATGTTCATCCAGATATATACATGGCTTGGCCCTTTGTCTCCATAAGCCTGTGCTTAAATATCACATTTAAGTAAAACTTTCCTTGATATATACAATTATTATGGATGAAAAAAATCAAAGTTTTTCTTGCTTATTTATTTGTTATTGATATGTCTTAACTTAAATGTAAGCTCCATGAGGGAGGAAAAAAAAAATCCTGTTTTTCTCCTTCTCTACTCTAGTGCCAGAATAACATCTGGCATATGGTGGCTTGTCAATAAATATTTTCTGAATAAATATTTAATTATTTCCCTCTAATTCCATTCAGTACTAAGTCATAAACTTCCCTAGAAACTTTTTTATGATTTTATTTTTGGAGATTTGTTTTGTGAAGTTTCTTGTAGACTACTGATTATGTAGTTTTATAGCTCAGAGCACAGGCAATGAAGAAAATAGATGCTTGATGCATATTTGGGGAATGTAAGAGAAAAACAGAATTGAGGAAGAAAGGGAGGATATAAAGAAATTATTCTGGGAATTCCCATCATGGCGCAACAGAAATGAATCCGACTAGGAACCATCAGGTTGAAGGTTTGATCCCTGGCCTCACTAAGTAGGTTAAGGATCTGGCATTGCCGTGAGCTGTGGTATAGGTTGCAGATGGGGCTTGGATCCCGCATTGCTGTGGCTCTGGTGTAGGCCGGCAGCTGTACCTCTAATTGGATCCCTAGCTTGAGAACTTCCATGTGCTGCAAGTGTGGCCCTAAAAAACAAAAAAAGAAAAGAAATTATTCTGAATTAGAAGGCATACCATTGCTTCTCTCTACCAAATACTAGAGTTATTTTTTTGTCACAGAGTAACATAGTTTATCCTGACTGATACATTGCTTTAAAGTTTTTCCAGCCTTTTCACCATAAATGATCAATATAATCATGATTAGTACCCAATAGGTAGCATGACTATATTATTTAACCAGGACACTTTTGCATCCTAAAAGAGAGTGCTAAAATAATTAAAATTATATGCCTTTTGAAATATTTATTTTTGACTGAATACACATTGTATTACATTGGTAAACTTATGTATACTCTTGCTTAAAAGTTATTTTTAAAAATACAGCTATTTCCAAAAATTAAAATATGCTAGTGAATATAAAAACAAAAATATTGTCATTAATGTCTTATTATATATTAAAATAAAAACAGAACAGATATTTTTTCTTGGTAGATAATTATAGACTTTAATAAGATTCTTAGCTTTATTTGCTAACATTATGCTTTTCAGAATAATCTATTTTTAATATGGTCTTAATATTCTTTTTGTTTTCATAAAATTGCTTGGAATCTACTTCACAGTTGAAACTTATGTTTAACATTTTTGAAATTGCTATCACTTTAAGTTGAGTTTTGTGTCAGCTCAGGTCCTCCTGGAGTAAAATGCTAGGAGGAACTGACATGTGCAAGAGATTGATAGAGGACAGAGAAAAAGACCAGGAGTAGGCAGGGAGAGTCTTATGATCATAATACAGGTCTAGCACCTGTGAAAGGAGAGGTCAAAAGAAGGAAAATAGTGTAGAAAGAGCACAGCTCTGATTAAGTCTGGGCCAGTCTCTGAGTAGTCTCCAGCAAAAACTGCATTGAGTAGAAAGGACCTGTAATGGAGCCGGACTCTATAAGACCTTCCCAGAATAGACCCCCACCCAACTGCCTTTTGTCTGCAGAAAGAAACTTTAATCAAAAAAATAAATTTAATCAGAGAAGTGAGGAAAAATACAGAAAGGAAAACAGTCAAACAAGACAAAAATAATAATTTAGCCATTAAACAAAGTTAAGAACCTTTAGTTCTTCCTCAAGGACTATAGATAATATACTGAGCCATGATTTTTGAGATGTTTTGCAGATACTGTTGCTGAAACTCAGCCTTTGTCCACTGGTGCAAAAGAGAAACAGGGAGACAGAGTTTTGGGTGAAAGGGAAAAAAATAGTTTTATTGTTTTGCTAGGCAAAAGAGGCCACAGCTTGCTAATGCCCTAAAGATTGTGCCCCTCTTTTGGAGAGAATAGAAGATAGTTTTATAGTTTTGGAGTGGAAAATAGGGCCAGAGATAAGGATTAGGATAGATGCAAGCTTTCATTCTTCTTCAAAGTTGGTATTTATTGGCCTCAGGACTGGTTCTGGTGGACCTTCTCTTTGGTTTTCATTTGTTGGGGGTTTTATTTCTTCAGAAGTTCTCAAAGATAATTTTTATGTATATTCCTTGAGGAACCAGGAACCAGGACGCCGCCCCAAGGCTGCACTACTGTTTCTTGACTGTTCCTCCCTTGTCTCTGCATCTCCTTCATCCCCTGATTAGCAACTGTTTGAACCTGCCCTTCGGAACTCAGGGAAGGTCACAGAGGCTGAAGTTTATTCCCTCAAAGTAAGAAATGGGAGATACAGAAAGGTTTGTGTGCCCAGAAACCCCACAGGGCCCTTCTTAGTTTCAATACTGAAATCCCACCAGATAGAAGAAGATAACTGTATGCTGTTCGCAAGCAAGTAAACCCACATCAACTGGAACCAGGTTCATTTACAATTACCTCACTATCAACCAATCAAAAGATTGTCCATGAGTTCCTTAAGCACTCTAAGACTTCTCACTGCCCATTCCAGGGCAGGACACAGCTTGGGTGTGGCTCCTTTTGCCTAACAAAGCAGTAAAGCTATTCTTTTCTACTTCACCCAAAACTCTGCCTCCATGTTTCTCTTTGGCACCAGTGAACAGAGGCTGAATTTCAGCAACAGACCAGCTTTGGCGGCCCCACCAGTCTCAGTTATTGGCTGATGCTTTAGTCTGCTCTGGATGTTATACTACAAACTGGGTGGCTTAAACAATGAACATTTGTTTCTCACAATTCTGGAAACTGAAAAATCCAAGATCAATGTGCCAGCAAATTTGATTTCTAGTGACAGCTCTCTTCCTGGCTTGCAGGCATGGGCCATCTTGCTGTTACCCCACATGGCAGAGAAAGAGAAACACCAAGCTCTCTGATATCTCTGCTTTTAAGGACACGAATCCTATTGGACCAGCACCCCACCCTCATGACCTCATTCATCTTTATAGGCTCTATCTCAAAATGCAGTCACATTGAGGGGTGGTGGTTAGGATTCCAAAATAGAAATTTAGGGAGAATAATTCAATCCATCACAATTGGGTTGATCTCAGAGAAAAAATGCCTCAGCATTAATGCCACACCAGATTCTTAGGTGTGGCAGCTAGAGGCTGTGAGACAATGATACTTCCTGAAGCAATGTTTCTTAAAGGAATATATAAGCAGCCACAACTCTTTCTTCTGTAAGTTCTACAGCACCTGTCCACAGAGAGCCAAAATGCTCAATGGAGAATATTCTAAATGCAAATTTATATTAAAATGTATAAATATTTTACGCCCCAAATACTCACAGTTGATTTTGCCTCCATTAAGAGTAACTTTCTCTGAAAAATTTATTTTAGAAACTCACCAACTATATTATGTTTTACCGAAATCAGATCCACAAAATCATAGATTTTTTTTTCAGTTTTATTCCATAATAACACAAAGTATGATCTGAAAGGTAGGAATGGACTTTGGAGTTGCTGAATCCTGGACTGCTAAGGGCCACTTTAAGGAAATTAAATTTCACCTCACTTAATCTTTCAGTAAGGAAAGCAAAGCATCTTTTTGCAACAATTATTTTCCCCTGAAGAAGCAGCACACATGAGCCCTTTGTCATGAAACAGTCAGGATTTAGAAAAATATCGGGAAGATTAAAAACAAAAACAAACAAAGAAAAACTCTGAAAGAATGAATGTCCAAAGGAGCTTTTCATATTCTCTCCTCTGAGCAAGAGGGATTATCCACAACTGCATACATCTGTAGGAAACTCTGGGTAGTTGGGTCTTTCTGAGAGTGCTCTGTGTTACCACTTACATTACTAACCATATCCATACATTTCTGTAACCTTCTGTAAAAATCTTTTTCACTATGTCCACATGACTCCACAAGGCCATACCATCTCACTGGAACAATTGGAAATGAGAAAAAGAAACTAACATTTTTCCCCTCCATCTTCCAAAATGTATTGAATTTGCTTTTTAGAAAATGAAGACAGTAAAACATAACAAAATTAAAATTGAAATGTTTAAGTCAGGAAATTATAAAAAGATGTTCAAAACAATGTATTACAAATTTATAATTGAGAAATTGTACAAAAAAATGCAGTATTCCTCTTGGGAGCAGGTATCAGATTTGACACTGAGTTATCAAGCAGCAATTCCAAAAGGTATTAAGGCAAAAGTTAAACTGAATAAAGAGAAACAGACAAGGAAGACTATTCAAGTTACTGCAACTGGGGAGAGAGGCTGAATTCAACACTGAAGCAAAAGGTGGGAGTGTTTTTAAGAGCTGAAATGATCCAGTGGAAAGTACTGGAGAACTCTGGGGGACAAGTTAATCAATGGGATATGTGGAGCACATTGTATTATTCCTGAGTTTAAAAATGTTTTTCTCTGTGATTAAGCCATCTGTGTTTGCTAATTGGCATAGAAATTAGGCTCCTAATCTCCTACAGAGACTGAAGTTAGAGATGTTATCTTCTTATATGTTTACATTTTAAAGAGATGATTCCAAGTCCTTGAAGAAAGACATTTCCTATGTTATAAAAGTGTCAGGAAGCTGGGGAAAAGAGTTACATACCTTTCAAAGGAGCACAGAAAGAATTTATAATTGCCAGTTTTCAAGAGTAAATGCTCCAAGGAAAGAGAGGTCAGGGGCCCAGAGTCAGGAAGAAGTCTATTGGAAGTTTTGTCTGGATGAGGGGAACATTCAGCCCTCTTAGAGGGTCAGAGGATAAGATGTTTCATTATGGTGCTCAACAAAATCATACTGGGTTTTTTTTGTTTTTTTTTTTAAAGATGACCCCCACAAAATAACATGTATTTCTGAAAATGAAATAGAATTAGGGATAAATCCCTGCAGTGGTTCCTTATACTTGAAAAGATGGTAAGGAAATAAACAGTATTCTTCACAACATATTTACAGTAATGATCACCATTGTTGCATAGGGATTTTTCTTCAGTGTGGGTGGAAGAAGTAAGGCTACAATATAACTTTTTAATTAAATTGAGTAAGAAAAGACATGGATAAAAATACAGAGTTTATATTTTTAGATTATCTATTCTAATAAGAGGACAGATTTTAAAAATGGGCAGAGGCAACCTCCATGTATGCTAAGGAATTAGAAGCAGCAATGTCTGTAGTTGTGCTTTACAATTCCCTGTTAATGACTCCTAGATTCCTTGCTAAGGCCTGAGAAGGGAGAACCAGGGCAAACGCTTCTTTATGTTACTGAGAAGCATCAAAATACATTTGTCAACAAAGAAATCTATCTCACCCCTGCATAGAGGTGCATATACCTAGTACAGTATATGCGATGTCTTCTCTGCAGTGAGGATATTATACAAATATTGTCTCATTTATTTTTCACAAAAACAGATTTTTTAAATTTCTGCACATATTTTAAATACTTTTCAATTTCTTTAAAAGTACAAAAATACTTTTAGTGCTTTCTTTTACATACCCCAAAGGCCTGGCCAGGTTAGGCCATTTGACTTAATTCATACAGAGTGAACTCTTGAATAATATAGGGATTAGTAGTGCTAACTCTCTTACCCACCCAGTGGAAAACCCATACTTAACTATACAGTCCACGTGTACTTGATATCCATGATTCTGCAAGTAGATTCAACCAACTGTGGATCATAAACTACAGCAGTATGTACTTATTGAAAAAAATCCCTTTATAAGCAGAACTGCACAGTTCTAACTCCTGTTGTTCAAGGGCTGACTATGCCACTTATAGCACTGGTGAATGGCAAACTTGAATTTGAAGCCAGGTCTGTCAGACCCTAAATTTGCTTAATTCTTTTCACTATACTGAGTTAACTACCCAAAGATTGATAGAGGGGTCCTAAAGTAATATAATTTTAGAGAAAGGCAGATAATATAGTTGCCTTCTGTATCTGCAGATGCAGAACCTGTAGATTCAGAGGGCTGACTATACATGTTATACAAGGGACATGGACATTCATGAAAATTCATATCTATAGGTTGTCCTAGAAACAATCCTTCCTGGATATCAAGGGACAATTATATAATTATGCAATTCTGACCTTGTATAAGATAGAGCAGGACTATAAGAAATATTTAATCTTTCTTCTCACTTAACAGTAAGAAGAACAATACTAAAAGTGCTCTGCTAAATATCAAGTGACACTGGGCTCCCATGTTAGGAGGTGATAGGGAATGGTGAGGACTGTGGTGAAATACAGGGGAGGTGACCTCAACCTAGCCAACAATCACAGTGTTTGGAAAAAGATCCACTAGTATGAAATTTTCTGATTTTTTTTTAAAGGAAATCATTAATCCACATACAAAGTGAAATCCCCCAGTTCTAATTAAGAATAAAATATAAATACTGTGTAGGCCAACCCTGTATGAGTCAAACAAAATACATCTGTGAACCCATCTGGGGTCCTCCAGCTGCCAGTTTGCAACCTCGGATAGGAAAACACACTCAGTATTGCACTTTGAATTGTTAAGGGCAAACAGTACAGGAAGCCAAGTGAAGTAGGCAGGGGATAAACCAGTACATTATTTCAAAATGAATATATTCCTTTTCTATCTTCCTCTTCTAGTTATTCAACAGGCAGGATGCAAAATACTAAGGTTAGTATCTTTAAAAGGAGAAGATAAACCTTGTTCAATAGACTAACAAATCAAGACTAATTATATCCCACTTAGGAATAGTTTTAAAATGTCCACTCTTCTAGAAAGTAAAGCTAAATAAAGAAACTACGTTTTAGAAGTTCTTGTTGTTGCTCAGTGGTTAACGAATCCAACTAGGAACCATGGGGTTGCAGTTCGATCCCTGGCCTCCCTCAGTGGGTTAAGGATCCAGTGTTCCTGTGAACTGTGATGTAGGTCACAGACGCAGCTCGGATCTAGCATTGCTGTGGCTGTGGTGAAGACCAGTGGCTACAACTCTGATTTGTCCCCTAGCCCGGGAACTTCTATATGCCCTGGGGGCGGCCCTAAAAAGACAAAAAAAAAAAGAAAAAAAAGAAAGAAAAGAAAGAAACTATGTTTTAGAGTAGGATTTTACTGTTATTAGTTTAAAATATAATGTAATTGTAGAATGGTCTGTATAACTTGATAATTCCAAGTGGAGTTTAACAGACATGGGTGTCTTTCTCAGATTGATTGTACCAGATAGATTTATGTATATAGATGCAGAGTCACTAAATATGGACATCCACAAAAACTGTAGTCTTCTTCCAATGAATTCTAAGCACTTATTTGCTATTATATTCATATGGTACTAAAAATGTGCTACTTTTGACATTATTTGACATTTTTTGTGAACATGACTTATTGCCCCTACTGGTTTTTGAGTCCCCATGATAATAATGAGGGTCGAATCCAAATCTGCCTGATTCCAATACTCATTCAACTATATCATGTTGCCTCATTCTTTTGCATGACTTACAAATCCATGTCTGGCACATAGTAGATAATAAGCATCAAATGACTAAATAAGTGTGCATACATAATAATATAAAAGTTGGTCCCAGGATGGAATAAATAGGAGGTTTTATTTCAACAGAAGGGACATCACTGTAGACTGGAGTGCCTATAAACTTATAGCTAGATTTCTAAAATTTTAAGGTTATGAATACCAGTCTGGTAATCCATGAGCTAAATGAACACAAACAATTTATGTATCATGACTAGCCTCTTGAGATTATGAAGAACCAAGAAAAAATGGCACATTTTAGGATGGAATTTTTCTTTGCCCCTTCCTCTGTGTTGATTTTTTTCCCTGATAACATGTTATTTATTATTAAGCAATGCCTGTAGTATTATTTATAAGCTCACAGCATAAATTACTGCTGAGCTTGGTGGAGTGCGCATCTCTGTTGGATGTTAACCAGAAATATGCGTCATTAACAGGATTAAAAATGAAATGCGCAAAATTTAAGCACCAAAGCCCTCCAGGGCCATAATCCTGTCCCTTATAATGTTTTCCCTTGATCACATTTCTAATATAGGCATGAAGGTTTTAGATTCAGAATTCCATGTAGCATCCATTGAATTCAGGTCTGTATATTCAGCACCACATCCAGAGGATAGAATAGACATTTAGCTTTCTAGAAGGGAATAAATAGGTCATGGGAATGGATAGAGAATAAAAATGAGATTTCTAAACCTTTTAAAGTTTCTATAGTATCAGGTCTCTGATTTCTGAAGCCCTGGTGCATGGGTCAACAATCATCCTATAAGCATTACAAATCAATGGATCCATTTCCAACAGAAGTGGAACATGACCTGGTTCCCTTTGGGACACAATACACATGTTGGATAGAAAGAAAGGAGGAAGGGAGGAGAGAGCCAAGGAAGGAGAAAGGAGGTAATAGAAAGGGGAAGAAGAATGAAAAAGGGAGGAAAGAAGAAAGGAAAGAAATTTATGTATATGAATTGCTTGGATGAATCACTACAAAACATGTTTTTATAAATAAGAATTGGTAATTTGTAAATTTGTAAATAAACTTAATTTAATATATGATATATGCTTTCCTACAAAGAGTTTAAGAATAAGGAACTAGAAACTCTCATCCTGAGTGAAGTAAGTCAGAAAGAGAAAGACAGGTACTATATGATATCACTTATATCTGGAATCAAATATACAGCACACATGAAACTTTCCACAGAAAAGAAAATCATGGACTTGGAGAATAGACTTGTGGTTGCCAAGGGAGAGGGGGAGGGAGTGGGATGGATGGGAGCTTAGGGATAATAGATGCAGACTATTGCCTTTGGAATGGATTAGCAATGAGATCTTGCTGTGTAGCACTGGAAACCATGTCTGGTCACTTATGATGGAGCATGATAATGTGAGAAAAAAGAATGTATTTGTGTATATGTAACTGGCCACCAGGCTGTACAGTAGAAAATTGACAGAACACTGTAAACCGGCTATAATGGAAAAAAATAAAAATAATTTAAAAAAAGGATAAGATAAACATGCAGATAGAATCCTGACATAACAAAAAAGAAAATCATGAAAGAATAGTTTCTCCCCTATGGTCTATACTCTGCCTTTTAAACACAAACTCTAGTAGGCTCTGTGTTGTTACCAGTTTTTGACTTAATAGGTTAGCAATAATACTCACTGGAATTCTGAAGTAAAGAATAGGTAAATATGCATGTCCCAGAGTTTCAATTTTTTGAGAAAACATTTACTTTATGGTTGAAAAAGCTCTTAGGTTTAGGGATAAATGAAGCAAACCCATATTTTGGCTCTGAATTATTTGAAAAAAAATTGTACTTACAATCTCAAAATGGCAGAATTCTGCTACAGGGTGAAAATAAGGCAAGGAGTGCATTTCTTTTCCGGTGAAGACAGCAAATATGTAAGCTTCACTGGTTTCTAGTTTTCCTTTTATGAAAATAATAGCTCAATGCAGCTTCAAGTTTATATTATTTAAAAGATATACTATATGTGCAAAGAGAGAATCTGTGAGGCTTTTCAAAATGTGTATAAAACAGAGCTGTTTAGTTTGACAGAGATTCAGGTGCCAAGAGATTGTGCTGAATGCAAAATCAAGTTCTGAAAGTGAAAAGCTGAAAGGTAGCTGGATGGGGTTAAATCTTGACAAGATTCAGCACTGATTTGTCTCAAGATGGCAATCACCACATCTCCTCTCAAGGTTTTGTAAGTGATATCCTGGGACTATGATAGTATCACAAATACTATGTTATGTATTGTATTACACTGATGAAATATAATTCAATATTCAAATTCTGGGAGATAAGAAATATGTTAAAATGTTGACTTCATTTAATACACAGATACTTATACTCTGATAATACCCACCAGGATGCTTGTTGGTGAAAAGCGAATAGAGAATGTCAAAATACAGCAGACATACTCCAGCCACAAAATGCATGGAGTTCAGGGGAACAGAGATCTTTATTTTTCTTTCCTCTAACTGCAGAACCTACCACTGAATTAGGGGAAAAAAAATGTTAAACCTTAATTTATACTTGGTTTACAGAGAAAGAAATGAATGAACAAAAGTAAAGAATTATAATTAAAGTCCAGAGAAACTGATTTCTAATTAATATTAAAGACATGTAGGGAATATTCAAAAAATGTGTTAAATCTGATTCCAGAGATGGGGGCAAAGGACTGTCGAACAGCTACATCTCCAGATTCAATCCTTGTCATTCCTAGTTTGATTTCTAAGGACAAAACTACCTGACTATGAAGTGTAGATTAAATTGTTTATATTACTTTATATGTAGGTCTTAAGTTTGCTCTGTGAGCTAAAATTAGGGTAATAAAATTCCCATATCAAAAGGAGGACTGGTCGTGTTGTTCTGTTTAGAGGTAGCTACACTGTGTGTCATGTTCTGAACTATCCTTTTCTCTAACCAGAGCCACACAGTCTTGCCAGGGCCATGAGGATATGATGTCCTAGTTTACCCACAATATTGGCCCAGGTCTCTGATCTCCAAAGCCTGGGACTCCCCGAGTTAATTGTCATTCCCTGAGTATTGCAGAACAATAAGCCCATGTCTCCTTAAAATGAAACATGACCTAGTTTATCATGGCATCCAATAAAAATGTTAGAAAGAAAGAGAGAAGGAAAAGAAGGAAGGAGAGAGGGAGAGGAAAAAGTACAAAGTGGGAGAAGGAAGAGAGTATACTCACATGAATTGGTTGGATCAATTATTAACCAAATATAATTTTTGTAAATATCATGTTATAATGCACATGGCAAAGAATTTAATTTGCTATGTAAGGGAGTGTGCTATCTTATAAGTATTTAAGATTAAGATTATGATATCTATATTCCCATCACTTCTGTTCCTACTTAAGGAACTCTGGACAACTTAATGTCTCTGAACTCCAGTTATTCTCATGTATTTGATAAATGTAAGCTATTCCATTTCAAAACATTGTTGAGGGAATCAAAGGAACTCACCTATGTGAAATGGGCTGACCCATCACAGACACCCATCTCTCCATTTCTCCAATAATACTGAGCATTCAAAACATTTTATTTTACATCCATAAATATTCCATTTATGATTTTATATATAAGCCAGTTTGAATCTCAAGTCTCTGAAGCCCAGTTATAGAGGGATGAGAGAAGAGCACATTGGCTTAAAATGTAATCAAAGATTTTAAACTACATTATAAATGATAAAATAGCAGCAAAACACACTCCCTCTCTGACTACAGGCATCTAATCATCCTTAAAGATAATAAGATTTACCTGGGAAGTTTATCTGGTCCAATAAGGCAATTTTTCCCTGACTAAATGTAAGGAATTACATCCATTAGTAAGTAATCTGTGAAAAGAAAAACAATTTAGTTTGCAATGTCTGATTGCTAGAGCTATGCTGATCTTTCGGGCCTCCAACTCCATGCTCTTGGCTGCCTGTTTATTTCCCAGTGAATGAAGAGGAAAGACATTCTTTCCAACATATGTTTTCTCAGGCAGTGCCAAAGATCAAACATACTAATTCCTACTGCAGTCTCCCACAGCTTCTCTCCAGTTTCCCATGCCTATTTGGGACAGCTATCATTACTTACATAGTTGAGTGTAAGTAGTTTTGAGAAATATCATCTCTGTATTTATGACATACAAACGTCTTTTAAATAAAATCACAAAAAATTATATTTAGGGAGGATAAGAATTTTTTAGCTAAATATCATTCAGAAGAACTCTACTGTCTTTTAGCGCTTGTGAAAGTTTAAATAAGCAAAGATAGGGTCACAGCTGAACCTCAGACTTAAGAATTGGAAACCAGGGTTGATCAGTCCCAGGACAGCCTAACATTTCATACACTACTGATACTGACGTGCACATGAGATTTGCAGTTTCATAAATTAAACAAAGCAACAAAAAGAAATTAGAAGCCAAGATGACATGACACTTAGCTATGATCCTTAGCTATGACCCTATCTCACTGTCAAATCTTTAGATTGTCATCCTGGCTTTCCCATTATGGCTTGACCAATCTGGGAGACCTTAGTCAAGAGGCTTCAAACTTATCTGAAAAATAATTTTAATAGTATTGATGATGCTAATATTAACTTATAAGACAGCTCTAAAGATTAAATTAAACATTAAAGTATTTATATAAATGCTTAAGTCTTAAAATGGGTAGGTCAGAATGTTTCTTGGTAACTATGGTTAAAGTTATTTGAGATAGCCATTTCCAAGATGGTGCTATATTTACGCTTCAGACTAGAGAGTTTATGTAGAGAGTGATATTCCTGGTCCAGGGTGTCATCAACCATGTGTATGACATGCTACTCTAAATCCTTTTTCTGTTCCATGGCAAAGCAACTAACCATACCAGTTTCTTTAGACAAAGTACTAGATCAAACTGTATCTTCCTCACATGTATATGTTGAAGTCCTAACCCTCGGTACCTCAAAATGTGACCTTATTTAGAAGTAAGGTCATTGCAGATATAATTAGTAACGTTGAAGCAATATTGGGGTAGAGTGGGACCCAAATTCAATATATCTGACTTCTTATAAAAGGAGGCCATTTGGACATGGACAGGCATACAGACAGAACACCATATGAAGAAGAAGGCAGGATTGTGGTGGTGCAGCAGAAGCCAAGCAACACCAAAGACTGCCAGCAAATCACCAGAAACTAGGAGATAGGCATGAAAAGGTTCTCCTTCAGAAAAAATAAACCCTCAGAAAAAATAAACCTTTTCATGCTTGAACTCTAGCCTCCAGAAATGTGGGACAAAAATTTTATGTTGTATACACCACCCAGTTTGTGTTATTTTCTTGTGGCTGTCCTAGCAAACTAATACACAAGGTAAGACTTCCACATTAATTATAAACAACTTGTGTTAGCTTAGAATTATTCTATTCTTTGAAAGAAATGGCCTATCTCTGTTCTGATTCATTTGTACATACTGACAGTGTTTCAGTAGAAAACAGTCAACAGCCTCAGCTGAGGATTTTTAATGAAGGACCTATCTACACAAGTATGGATAACGCTAAAGGAACACACAAGATGTTGTGACATCTGAGAGGGAGCCATAGCAAGAAGCTAATATTGTTCCCTTTGACTTGAAGGAGAAAGGGGGAAAAAAATGCAAGTCATTAAGCCTAGCTGAGACCTGCAGCCATGAAATAAAATCTACTAGACCAAAGCCACCACCTTAGGGGGCATAGCATAGCCATAACCATAGTGAAACAGAGGCACAGTTGTAGGAAAACACGCTCTGATCCATAGTGAACTAGGTGATGCCAACCAGAAACTAGAAGGCAAATAGGTCTAGGTGGTACAGTTCATAGGTGCCAGCCTTCCAGGCACAAAGCAAAACAGACAAGGGCAGAGAATGGACCTGCGGGCAAAAGGAGGCAAATGGGAATCAGGGTCCATTAGGATGCTTTTGGCTGTGAGTAACAACTTGCCTGATTAAAAGTGGCTTAAGCAACTTAATTACGTGTTTCATTTTTTAAAAAAGTTGGTTCAGCAGTTCCATGTTGTTGGGGCACTAAACCTCTTCAAGGGTCTCCTAATTTTGTCTCATGATAATAAGCGGTTACTGCATTTCCAAACATCGCATCATTACACAGTAAATTCAAAGCCAAGAAGAGGTCAGGTAGCTTTTTATTTTTCTTCTCTCTTTTGATAATACAGTTATTTTCTTTCCCCTTATATCTTACTGGCTAGATGTGAGCCACATGGCCATCACTGATCCAATCACAGACAAAGGATAATGGAATTCCCAGGATTGTTTTAAATTAATTATTCATTTATTGGGCCACATGCCTCCTTCCCTTACAAAGAGGCTACCTATTTAACAGTAAAAGTGAGGTGGGGAAAACAGACGTTTCAGCAAGAAAAGGTGGCTATCGTATTCCCTTACTTCCAATTGGATTGAAATTTCACTTTCCCATCCCAGTACTGACAACATCTCCCAATTCTCCTTCTCACCCTACAGCGCTGATACTGTTTAGGCTCCAACTTATCCTTTCTCTTCCTATCTTTGTCACCAAGGACCTTAGGAATTACATAGCTTCTCCTTGCCTCTCTCTGCCTAGGTTTGCTCATTGCTGAATTGAGACATGGTTTGACTTCAAAACATCATTGGCATGTTTGTCATTAACATTAGGATGCGTGGGCAAGTTGGAGATTATCAAGTCGAGGTAGCTTTTCACAATAAGAACAGAGATTTGGTTCAGGGACTAATATTTTTAAAAAGCTAGTAATGCAAAAATAATGCTAATATGAGCATCAGAAAGCCTGACTCTAATCTCACTTCCTTCTAACTCACAGTGTGAACTTCATTCAGGAAAGCGCATAAACTTTCCGGGCATCGTTCCTCATCTACTAGATGAAGGTTTTAGGTTAGAACGCTAACCTTACAACCACCTCACAGAATATCTATCAGCAGTTTGTAATGTTGGTGACATGCCGGAATTTAAGATCCATACATAAGAGAGTAACTACATGTGTTTAAGATTTTCAGTTTACTAAATGCTTTTGCAAATGAACAGAGAGGCAGACTTGTTGACTGTGTTTGCCAATACCTTCAAAATTTGAACTTAACACATCTGCTCTGAGATCACCCCCTAGTCTACTTGTGAATACTGATACTGTAATATTGCGTGCCCCAGTTTCATTAAGCTCAAGCTGGCCTATATGGGTTAGGTTTATTTTCATATGATGAGAAAATCCCCTGATACTTGTTGGTTTCCAGCTTGCACAAGTGGAGATCATGGTGCGCCAAGAACAAAAGGGACTCCAGTCCTCAGAAAACCTTATATAGTTACTAGCATTCCCACACAGTTTCCCCCCAACCTGGCCAATTCACAGTGGTCAAATGTAAGTCTTTGATGTAACGATACTGTAACATTATTTTCATATTGGAGGAAAGCTAGCCTTAGAACAGTCTAAATAATTGACCTGTAGGTATATTTTGAATTCAAAAAAGCTTAAGCACTTTCAAAATGTTCTCAATTATATACTCCTAAGGTTTTCTGAATATACACACCTCCATTTCTGCAGAGCATATGATATTTTTCAGCTTTTAAATTATCGGACTCCCCACATAATGCAAGAAAGATATTTCCTCCTTAGAGTAGTCCTTAGGATGATCAAATAACATTTACTTTCCCTGGCAAAATGACAACTGATCCCTTATTTCCACATGAACCATACTAAGTTTAAAGAAGCAGGTGTGTCACCGCAGTATTTTCTCATCAGAAATCTACTTTAAAAATAAGGATAAAGACAGATTTAAACATCATTTGATATTTGTAGTAGACACCTGAGTCTCCATCATTTTGCACAATAAGGCCAGAAATATATGTGCCGCATTAGTGGAATGTGCAATAAACAGAGTTTTATGATTCCGGGGAATCTATTTATTACTTGTGTTTGTGAGATTTGGGAAATATGCATTAAACAGTACAAACACTATAGCCTATGTATCTTCAACTGATAAACAATTTAAAATACTAAAACATGTACATTATCACTAAATCCAAACACATTTTGAAGTCTTTGTGCTCTATGTACTTTGCCATAAAGAAATATACTTAATACATGAATCGGTAGAATTTGCACTTCAGAAATGTTTCTCAAAACTACTTTTCATAAAATCTCCTCCCATGATTAAGGTTATTGAGACCAGGGACTATATGTTCACCATTATTTGTATTCAATATTCTCACAGGAATCATTCTTTTCACACATTTTCCAGTGAACTAAGGGTGAGTCTATTTTGTGAGAATGCTCTGAATCCTTTGCCTGGGGGGTTTAAGGCAATGCCTGTGTCAAGCATCGTGGCCTGAGGCTGGAGGTCAGGCTGTAGCATTTTCCATAGTTGGATTATCTCACTAGTGCTTTTATCTCAGTAGTGATATTGTTGGAAGGTGTAAACAAATAATACTGGACTCAGTATTTTGAGTCTCATTTCAGAACCCTTTCCACATTGGTACTAATAAAGAGTTATTCTGTCCCCTTCCAGAATTGTGTATGTCTTAACACCTCTCCCCAATCCTTTCTCTGAAAAACGAGTGAGTATACCACCTCAGAAAAACAATAGCTTCTTTTCTGACTAGAGTCAGAATCCTCTCATTGTGTTTTATCATTAAAGAACTTGATAAGCTAAGAGGAAGTTGAAGTTGAACATGAAAAGTGCTTGTAATGAATGTGGTAGGCTCATTCTCTTCTTGATCCACAGAATATGTCACCACATACTCAGCCTTTTGGGGAGAGCGAGATTTAAGTAGTTTACCATAGCACTTCTCTAATTAGAACATTCCACAAAGGAAGATGTTCTTGACACACAATCCACAAAAATGATGCTACCACAGCCTACCTCAGTCCAAGGAAGAAGGGAGCACCACTTCTCCACTTATCCCTAATACTGCCAGAAATGCTCCGTGTACTTCAAGGAGGATTTAATTAGTCCTTCGCTCAGGAATGTGATGGTTAGTACACTGAGCAACTCAGAGGGTCTGAGGATTTTAATGAAGGACAGTTATGAATGAAAGCCAAAATCAGATTGTGTATGGTCCACCAACCACACTCCCCAAAAACTCCTAGACTTAGCAATAACAGAGAGAGGTCATAGATGGTCCCTATGCTCTCAGAGGATGTTTTACAAGTTTTTGTTTTATCTCAATCCTTTCTCCCATTACTCTCCACAGTCCTTTCTCTTGATACATCTCTGCTTTCGGTCTCCCGAGGAAAATGTAAATGTCAGTGTTTGTTCTTTCAAATGTCTCATACATTTTACAGACCCATTGCTTGTTCTTGGTGGTTTTCCTCTACCCAGCACCTTTTGGAACTGCCTAAACATGTAGAGTCTGTTGTTGTGATTGTTGACTAACCTGAATCTGCTGAAGTGAGCTGGTCCTCAAGCTCACAGGGGAGGATAGGAAGGAGAACACTTCCTTGGGGGTGGTGTGTGAGGGGAAGATGACAGGGGATTTAACATTGGCTTTAGTTTTCTCTGTCAAAATGTATTCTGAATTTGTCCTACCTATATGTTCGTCCTATCAGAGTCATCTCTCCATCAAAAGAACTGATTTCTTCCAAAGATCCCTGTGTGACCACCGTAAATAATTTTCACACTCCAGTTATCCAAATAGACTTTATTCCTTACATACTATTACATGCTCCTCATGATCCTATGAGAACATTTGTGTACTCCATGGTCAACATTGTACCCTCTCCTTTACCCCCCTCATTAATTCCTGTCGATTTTATTTAATGAGTTTATTTAAATGTCTCTCAACTCTATTTTTGTATTTTCCAAAATTACATCTTCTCCAGGATTATAGAAGCTTTCTCATAACTTGTCACCCAGAGTTAGCCAAGCCATGAGGCTAAGTGCTCCAGACTTCCAATACTTCTGACCCATCCTGCAAGAAGTTAGGGTTCAACTACAAAGTTAAGTGGAAGAGTCCATGCAAAACCACCCTAATTACCTTCTGACACTAAACGCAAGTTTGGAGAGTGTGTTAGGGTTTTCCGGAGAAACAAAACTAATGAAATGTACATGTACGGGGGCTGGGGAGGCAGCTCTTTTGGCAGTATCCCTTCTCGCTCAGAGGAGGTGATTCTTGTTCTTTTAAGATTTTCATCTGATTGGATGAATCGCCGCCGACCCCTACCATGGAGGATAACTTTCTTTACTCAAAATCCACTGATTTAAACATTAATCTCATCAAAAACATAAACCAAACACAAAAACACCTTCTCAGAAACATAGAGAATAATGTTTGACTAAATTTCTAGGTCCCCTGACCCACCCCCATGAAGACATAAAATAACCATCAAAAAGTATTTCCCAGAGGTCCTGTCATGACTCGGCAATAACAAACCCTTGTAGTAACTATGAGGATACAGGTTCGATCCCTGGCCTTGCTCAGCAGGTTAAGGATCCAGCATTGCCCTGAGCTGTGGTACAGATCACAGACATGGCTCAGATCCCATGTTGCTGTGGCTGTGGAGTAGGTCAGCAGCTGCAGCTCCAATTCGACACCTAGCCTGGGAACTTCTGTATGAAAAAAGTGATTCTATATCTATTCTTTGTTAACCAAACAACAGCCTAAAAAGACAGAAAAAAAAACAAAAAGAAAAAAAAAACGGATTTCCCCAAAATATCCTCAGGTTTAATATTTTGCTAGAAGAATTCACGGAACTAATGGAAATCTATTATACTCACAGTTATGTTTAATACAGGGAAAGGATGCAGAAAATCTTCCAAAGTAGAGACAGAGAGGGCAGAGTCTCCTCAAAATGTATTACCCCCTCAGTTTTCATGTGTGACAAGATGCGCAGAGCATTGACAACCCAGGAAGCTCATTCAAACTTCAGTGTCCAAAGTTTTTATTGGAGATTCATTATGTAGATATGATGGATTGATTAAATGCCCATGTTCTGAATTCAGTCTCACTCTTCTCTGGAAGTCAAGCCAATATGTGGCCCAAGGAGCCCATCACAGGTCATGCCACTATCAGGTATCATTCATAGGTCTGTTGTAAACAACACAGATGCTCCTATCATTCGTGAAATTCTAAGGGTCCAGAGGTTACCTGACATGAGCCATTGATGAAAGCCAGATCTTTCCTCGGGTGAGTTAAATTCCTCATGGCAAACTTGTTCGTTTTAATCCACACTTGACCATTTCTAATCAATTCTGTTCTTTATACTCCAAAGTCTTATTGATCGACCCTTTAAAATTTCTTATTGTTCTCACAACAAAAGAGTATACAGAGTTGTGTTGCTATTGCCCTACCCTCATTTTAAGTCATAATCTTGCTCCAGTTTCTCCACTGTACCATGCAATCATTCTTTAATCCCTTTACCACAGGACCTTTGCAAGGGTGATTCTTCAGCATAAACTGCCCCTCTTCCCTCTCCTCTTTGCTCGGGTAACCAGCATTAACACCTCTCCTCTTAGCCATTACGCCAAATTGCAGTTTTGATTATATAATTAAAATTTTCTTTCCATTAAAATTTCTAATTTTATCCAGCAGGAATCTTGTTATTTTTGCTCCACAGTATATACCAACATTTAGCACAGTTTATTATATAGGAAATGTGAACTGTTAAATATTTAACTAACCCAGGTCATTTTGCTCAAATTTATTCACCCCAGTCCCATGAGTGTAACTTGGTGAATGAATAAATTCTTCCCATCACACAATCAGCACATATTTGTGGAGCACTTAAGTGCAAAGTTTTGTGTAACAGGAATCTATGGTATATGAAACAGTCCAACAAGGAAAGATACTCTGAGTCATTTTGCTCTGTGGCTGGAAGTAATAAAAGAAATGAGCTTCATCACCAGTGTGATTGATATCAATCTGTTTTTTATTATACTAATATTTCTGCTGTTATTCATATATACTCATATTGGCAAACTTTGTTATTGTTTCTCTATCCTTATTGCTGCTTAGATTTTTCGTCATTTTTATTTTTTTAAATAAATATATGTTTCTGTTCTTTCTTTTAGCTTTTTTCCCACTATTGAGAAGCTGCTATTAGTCTAATTATCATTCTTTATTAAATGTTTTCTCTTTTTCTCTCTAGTTACTTATAAGGTTGTCAGTTTCTTTTTGCTATTCTTCTATTTATAACAATGTGTCCAAAGTTGGATTTCTTCCTTCCTCCTTTCCTTCATTCCCTTTCTTTTTGATTTACCATGTTGTTTAGTTTCAGAAGTACAACAAAGAGAATCAGTCATACATACACATATATCCACACACCCATTCCCCCATAGGCCATCACAAACTATTGAGTAGAATTTCCTATGCTAAACAGTAGGTTCCTGTTAATTATCGAGTCTATATATGACAGTTGTATATCTTCCTCCCATTTTCCCAATTCTTCCCTTCCTGCTATGATTTTCCTTACAGTAACCACAAGATTTGTCTTGAAATTTGTGTTTGCTTCTGTTTTATAAATAAGTTCTTTTGCATCATTTTATTAGATTCCATTTACAAGTGATATCATATGATTGTTATCACTCTCTATTTTTAGGAATCGTAACTATAAACAGCTAGAGATGTTCACTCAAATAACTAGAAATGAACTAATTATTATTATCTTTAACTCTGGTTTGAGTTTGTTTTCTGTTTAGGACCACAGAATTAGTGAGGCACAAACTGACGACAAAACTACCAACAGGAATTCGCATGAGATTTGGGTAATGAGTCGTGCTGATCACAACATTCTCTCATTATTTGTTCACATACACCCTGGTGTGTCATCTCAGAACACACGTGCAGAGATGGAGAAACTAGATCCTGCTTGTGCATTTGCTTCTTGCTTTCCAACACAGATGTTTGGCAGCACTCAGGAGACAGGGCATTGCGCTAATATTGTGCCACGTTTATGTTCATGTTTTTCTTCAAATATATCTAACTGGTTTGAAGCTATGAATTTTTTGAGCCATAATTACAATTGCAGCTCTGGGTGACATTATGGATGGTTTACTATGTTTCTAAAAAGGTAGGAAAGTTTGCTTCTGGGAATTAGTGAGTGAACATGATTCTAGAAGCAAAAATATGTATCATAAAGAACTCAAATCAATAGTTTTATGGTGGAAGTTGAAGTGTTTGTTGCTGCCAAGTTAAAAAAATGATCAGACTTGGAATAAACAGCCAACATTCCCACAAAAGATGGAAATTCTAAACATACAGGTTATTTCTAAAGATAATAGAAAATATAGAATTTGAGAAACAATACATTGAATTCATCATCTTGTAGAAAATAGGTTGAATTGTCCAGACATACAAACACCCTGAAACACAACTTCTACTTGAACAATCTGTTTATCTTTTTTTTAATTACATAAGCTTCAGGTGTACAGCATTATAATTTGGTATCAGTACACTAAAAACAAAAGATCACTGCTATAAGTCTAGTTACCATTCATCACCATGTAATTACTCCCTTCTTGCATTTCACCCACGCCCAACCACTTTCTGTGTGGTAACCACTACTGTTCTCTGTATCTATGAGTTTGCTTTGTTTTATTATATTCTACATATGAGTGAAGTAATGTTATTTGTCTTCCTTTCATATTTCACTTAAAAATAATACCTTCATGGTTCATCCAGGTTTTCACAAAAGGTAGGATTCTTTCTTTTTAATAGCTGAGTAGTATTCCATTATATATATGTGTATATATATAAATACATATATATACACACACCATATTTTCTTTACCCATTCATGCATCAATGGACCCTTACGTTGTGTCCATATCTTGGCTATTATAAATACTGCTACAATAAACATGAGGGTACAAATGGATTTTCATATAAATCTTTTCATGTTCTTCATGTAAGTACCAGGAGTGGAATAGCTGGGTTATATTTTAGTTCTATTCTTAATTTTTTGAGAAACTTACCTACTGTTTTCCACAGTGGCTGTGCCAGTTAACATTCCCACCAGTAGTGCATGAGGGTTCCCTTTACTCCAAATCCCCTCCAATATTTTATTTCTTATATTTTCTGTTTTAGCCATTCAAATATGTGTGAGATGATATTATATTCTGGCTTTGATTCACATTTTCCTAATAATTAATGATGTTGAACATATTTTCATGTGCCTGTTGGCCATCTGCTTGTCTTTTTTGGAAATACATCTATTCAAATCCTCTGCTCATTTTTAAATCAAACTCCCTACTTCGAATTTCTGAGTGCCTTATATTTGATACTTCTCTCAAAGAGGAAAGAAGAAAGAAAGAAACTAGAGATGGACAAAAATGTCAAATTTAGGTATCCAAGAATTTGGGGGTTAAACTGGGTTCAAGTAGGTACATTTTCAGAATGGCTGAAATTTTTGCATTTAATACCAAATCTGTGTCACATGCCTATTATGTGCCAGGCACTGACCAGGCGCTTGAGAATTTCCTCTTATTTCCTTATTTTGTGTAAGAAAGAACTAAGCATCAAAATTATTAAGTTGTTCAAATATCCAAAACTAAATGAAAATGCAAAATATTAAAAATATTCACTATAGCCTTTTAAGATAGAAATCTGCCTAAATTATAATCTAGGAAACTGCCCTGCCACTGTGTAATAGAAATGTGCAACCTCAGTGACCAGCACTGTGCCTAGTATATTACATGCATACACTATTTTTTTGCATAGTTGAAGAACTAAAGAGAAAAAAAGAAATAATATTGGAAAAAATATGGAGGAAAGATTGAAGTTTTGTTGATAACAGTCATTATTATTACCCTTAAGATCAAAAATCCCTATTATATTTTTCCCTCAAATTTTCTACATCTAATCAATACTCTCTTTGAAAAATTTAACCAAACTTCATACAATTACATTCATAGGAAAAACAAGAGTATTTGTAGATAAATGCATGACATTCAGCATGAAATTTTGTGACATTATTTAGATAACTCGCTGCTGCCCTTTTTCTTTTAACTTCCTGACTTTGAATTATATAAGAGGGATTGAATCCAGGACATAGGAGTTTTTTCTGTGGTTTTCCAGTTTTGTTTGTCTTACAATTCATATGTTAATGCTAAAGATAAATGACTATTTTACATTTCCCTTCTAAAAAGTGAAGTCATTCGAAGGAGGAAAAGCATATGTTTGTAGTTGAATGTGAACAACATTTCATTGTTTATTGTTTATTTTTTCTTATGGATAGAACTTGTTCAGTTGTAGAAACTGAATCTTCATATTTCTCTGTCTCTCTGTTTCTCTCGCTTCACTTTTTTCCCTCGTAAAATCAGGTTGTAATCTAAAGTTAGAGACAACAATTTCTGGAAAGAAATTTAAAAAGAAAAAGGCTTCTTCCAGACTTTTATGCCATGGTACACTTGCTTATTCCTTTTTACCTCTTTTCCAGTAAAATTTCCTTGCACTCACTCTGTTCAGAAGGGCTTTCTCAAAGAATCTGAAAAAGAGTGGCTATATGTGTATGTATAACTAAATCACTTTGCTGTAAACCTGAAACTAACGCAACATTGTAAATCAACTATACTTCAAAGAAAGTTTTAAAAAGTTAAGGGCTTTCCCAACTGATTCATGTGTCAATATGTACTAAGTTATAGATTAACGGTATCACTTATAATTTAAATTATTTCATTGATCCCTTAACCTTTGCCATTTAATTTAGTTCATGAATACCTTAACCCAAAGAAGTGGCTAATATGACATCTCCAAGAGGAAAAGTCAGAGAACAGAATGATGGATCAGAAAGTTAGATGACCCAATGCAGTAGGAAAAAAATACCTCCTCACCTAAGAAAACTGGTCTATCAAAATTTCTGAGGCTGGGCACTTGTGTTTTAAGACAACCCTAGTCTTTGTGCCTTTCCACTAAAGTTTTTAATTTTTTTTTTCATTTCTGTAGCCTATTATGAATCATTTTATAGATCAAAGAAGGGAAAACTATCAGCATTTTGTCAAATATATAAGAAAGTATATAGAAAGTATAGAAATTCTCAAGATATGCATCAGCCTAAATAGTCTAGGAAATTACTTCTCAAAAGTAATCACTTACAAGAGAACAGTTGCCTTCCTAAATCACCAAAAACCAACTTTATTGACTCAGTTGAAGCAGCTTTTCATTTTTTTTTCCTGTTGATCAGAATTTCATTAAGCTCTTCTTTAATGCTCCATGACTATGTTTGCTCCAGATTTGCATTACTCAACCATATCCCCTAAGCTTAACTAAGTTTGTTTGTTTATGCTTTGAGCACTTTGCTCTGCAGCAAAAGTAGGTAAAAATGGAGGGACACTTCTTCATCTGTGAAGCTGTCAGTCCACTATTACTTGAATATTGATTTTAGGGGAGGTTGTGACATTCCCTAGGTGAGGATGTCAAATGTGTTGACAGAGAGCTCTCTACCTAATTGAATATGATGCCTGTACGGGAAGTGATGAAGTATGTCAGTGATGTATAATTTTTCTCTCCCCCGGGTGTGCAGTAGAGGGTAATGATAGTCCATCATGTACTGACCAAACTCCATAAGCCTTGTCTTATTACTTCAGTATTTTTTCTCTTAAAGACCTCCGAGCAATACAATTATTCATCCAATAGATGATTAAGCATTAAAAAATCTTGAAGCTTGAAATATCCGATGGGGATAGTCATAAATGTTTTGCCACATGAGTAATAATTTTAATTTTGTTGCTAAACTTGCAGTGTAGTTTTACTCATCTGTAATATGGGAGTAATGACCATCCTTTCTGTCATTAACTACTTCTCAATGGTGTTGTAAAGATTAATTTATGTTCTGAAATGGCTTCTCACATAAAAAGTGCAGTGTAAATGTTAGTTTCTAAAGCATATCCCTTCCTGGACAGAGCTAGCTTTTTCTCTCATTAATGCCTAATAGGTTTCAAGAGAAGAAATAGAATTGTGTTTGGACAATAGCAAAGACATATCTTTTATTTAATTTTGCAAGAGAGATTGTACCCTAAACTTACATAATGTTACGTGCCAATTATTTCTCGATTTGAAAAAAAAAAGGAAAATACCGTTCTCAATGCTTTATCAAAAATAAATAAAAAGGTTAGCTACAGCAATTTCCCAAAGACATTATCTGGCAACTAGAGATTGTACAGTAGGTCAGAAAGAGAAAGACAAATACCATATAAAATCTCTTATACATGGAATCTAAAATATGGCAAAATGA
Source organism: Phacochoerus africanus (assembly GCF_016906955.1). NCBI lineage: Eukaryota > Metazoa > Chordata > Mammalia > Artiodactyla > Suidae > Phacochoerus > Phacochoerus africanus. The sequence continues at coordinate 27,519,887 of NC_062553.1, forward strand.
TCCCATCTACAAAACAGAGACAGATCATGGCCATGGAGAGCAGACTTGTGGTTGCCAGGGGAAGGGTGGAGGGTGTGGGATGAACAAGGAGTTTGGGGTTGGTGGATGTATACTGCTACATTTGGAATGGATGGGCAATGGGGTCCTACTGTACAGCACAGGGAATTGTGTATGACTGGGTCACTTTGCTGTACAACAGACACTGAAGAAATATTGTAAATCAACTATAATTAAAAAAAACAAATACATTATCTATATTGTAATTTGTCATTTATAGGTTTCTGATACAAAAAAATATATATCATTGGTTTTTAACCTAACAAATGGCATTGTATTGCACTAAGTGATATAAATTAGCCTAAAACCATTTCTTCTGATAATGGATGCAAAAATATTCTAAGGAAACATTTTGTAGAGTGTGGATTTCTCAAAGTTTCATTTGACTCAAATATACATTTAAATGATTGGTTACTAAGGCCTCTGGCTATTTCATATCTGGCAAAATTATAAGGTACAGATTCTCATAAATATGAATTAAAAACAGGAGAAGTAGTTTCTTCATGTATTGGAGCCTCTGATTAAGCATTAACATTGCTAGGCAGCTAAGCAACAGATAAATTGGGTGTTAAGAACCTACAGCATCTGACATCCTGGTCTCTAGCTCCTTCCATGAGTGAAGGAATGTCAGTTATAGTTTCTGCCACTTTGTCAGTTAGCTTCTGTGAAAATGTCCTCTTGGTCCACTCACTCATTTTTAGGTTTTTTGTTTTGTTTTGTTTTTTTCTTTTTTCATTTTTTTCATTTTACAGCCGCAGTCATGGCATATGGAAGTTCCCAGGCCAGGGGTCAAATCTGACCTATGCCACAGCCATAGATGTGGCATGGGCACACCAGATCTGAGCTACACCTGTGACATATGTCACTGCTTACAGCAATGCCAGACCCTTAACCCACTAAGCGAGGCCAGGGATTGAACCCACATCCTCATGAACACTATGTCAGGTTCTTAACCCACTGAGCCACAGTGGAAACTCCTAGTCTTCTTTCTAGATCCTACTCTAGCTGAATGAATTTTAAGTCCTTTATCTTGACATTTAATCCACAGTGCCCTAGAGGTGGCTCACCATCTCCACTTACTTGACACATAGGCACCTGAAACTCAACACCAAAAACAGTGAATTCAAATGCATTCCCCCACCTCTTATATCTGTTCCTGCCCTACCCTACTGAATGACAGCACTATCCAATTAGCCATCATAGTCCTATCTTACCAAGGACATACCAAGATGTCTTTGAGCCTTCCTAATCATTAATTTCTTAAAAGACTTTTATTGAGTGTGCTCTGTATATACTTAATTTCCAATAGTTCAGGGGAATGTTTTAGTATGTATAGTTAAAAAGAGAAAGTTAAAATTGAGGGAAAATAATTAGTTCTATATCACATATTATCAGTGGAAGAATTAGGACTACTGGTTCCTATTTTTCTTTTCTATATCCTCATCACTACTCTGACTTCTAAATATTAGATTCAAGATTAATCTTTAGACAACTTCTCTATCTAGATTCTTAGGTTATTTTATTTAGTCCCACGACTAAATCACCAAGTTGATACTTAGAAATACTCAAATATATGTCTTTTTTTAATTTTTAAAAGACTTATTGAGGTATAGTTGATTTACATGGTTTTGATAATTTCCACTGTACAACTAAGTGATTCAGTTATACATATACATACTTCCATTCTCTTTCAGATTATTTTCCCACATAGATTATCACAGAATATTGGGTAGAGTTCTCTGTGCTGCACAGCACGTCCCCATTGGCCAAGTTTTGTCTCCAGAAATTCTGCTTCCTGTTCAAGATTTTTTCTTAATATATAAGAGTCAAGATTATAAATCTCCAATTTAGGCACATGTGTAGTAGGATTCAATCTTTTCTACAATCTACCCCACCTTTAGTCTTCCCCACCCCACTATATGGCAATATTTTGTGTTGAGTAGTCTAGGCAAAATTCTTCTCTTTTTGTCACTTCCAAGCTCTATTATATCATAAAATTTTGTTAGCTTTACCTTAAAACAAATGCAGAACAGAATACCCCTCACCATCTCCACTGCTACCATCCCAGCCCAAGACAGGCTCTTCCTTCCCCTGGTTTGTTTCCTCCTTTAAAATAAATAATACTATCAAAACATAAATCTGATCATGTTCTTTCCTTGCTTAAAACTCTTTAGTGGTTTCCCATCTCATAATAAAAGCCCAATTACTTAAAATCTCTGAGTGATCTAGTCACCATCAGCCCTGTGACTTTGTTTTGACTTTGTTGCCTATTCTACTCTTCCTCCTCAATTTAACTCTACGCTGGTATTATTGCATTCCTCCAGGATACTTAGGTACCTTACCATGTCTGGGACTCTACACGTGCTATTTTTTTCCTCCTAGAATACCTTTCCCAGAATATTTATGTGGCTCACACCCCAATTTCCTTTAAATAACCATAAAGTGTCAGCTCTCATAGTTCCTATAAAGAGAACTCTCTTCCACTTGCTCTCACTTTGTCCTTCTTTGCCTTTTTAAATAAACTATTGCCACTCCAATTTATTTCTTTCGTTTTTATTCTCCCCACACTCTTTTATAAGCCTCAGCAAGGACTTTGAAAACTCTCTTCGTTCTTATAATTTTCAGCCCCTGGAACAATGTCTTGCCTAGAGGAGATTCAAAATAAATATCTATTGAATGAGTTAACAATCCTCCAGACACATGATAAACACATTAGAAACAGTATTAATAACCATGAGTGAGGAGTATTGATCAAGGGAGGCTTGTCAAAATTCATTCAGCCTGCTATCTTTCTTAATTTACACTTAAATGTTATATCAGATCCTTAGGGTGGAGGAAAATCCTGACAAAGTTCTCATGATGATTCTGATTTAAAAATCTTTCCCCCAGATTTTGCAAACTCTTGGGCTTCCACCAGCTCCAAATGGTATAATGGTCTTCATGGAGCTTCACAGCCATCTAAGAACTATTTTTGATGATTAGTAAGACAGGCTGAGTTATGAGATCATGGTTAGTGTGACAGTTCAGTGTAAATGCTTGATGCATTATAATTCATCTGGGAGCATGTCAGTAAATGATGGATAAACTCCAAATGCCTAAGAAATTAATTTGCAATGAACTATTGAAAACAGAAAGGTCAAAATCAAATCTCAGAATCCCTGAAGCTCCCATGTAAACTAGAAATAACATTTGTGACAGTGGATCTATGTAAGCATACTTACAACAGCAGTTATAATTCTATATAAGATACTCAGGTGAACAAAAAGTATAATTTCATTTTTATCTCTGAATTTAACTTCTAATTTGAAACCCCATTTTATCCCCTCACAGAAATTAATCTCTATTTTTTGATATTTAATTTTTATTTTTTTAAATTATAGTTGATTTACAGTGTTGTGTCAGTTTCCACTGTACAGTGAAGTGACCCAGTCATACATATACATATATATATACATTCTTTTTCTTATATTAGCTTACATGTGTTCTATCACAAGTGATTGGATATAGTTCCCTGTGCTATACAGAAGGACCTCATTGCTTATCCATTCTAAATGTAGTAATTTGCATCTACCAACCCCAAACTCCCTATCCATCCCACTCCCTCCCTCCTCCCCCTTGGCAATCACAATGTTCTCTGTGTCTATGAGTCTGTTTCTATTTTGTAGATAAATTCATTTATGCCCTATTTTAGATTCAACAAATAAATGATATCATGTGGTATTTGTCTTTCTCTTTTTGACTTACTTTGCTTAGTATGAGAATATCTAATTCCATCCATGTTGCTGCAAATAACATTATTTCTTTATTGCATTCTTTTTATGGCTGAGTGGTATTCCATTGTATCTATGCACCACATCTTCTTAATCCATGCATCTGCCAATGGACATTTCGGTTGTTACCATGTCTTGGCTATTGTGAATAGTGTTGCAGTGAACACAGATGTGCATGTATCTTTTTGAATTATATTTTTGTCCAGATAAATGCCCAGGAGTGGAATTGCTGGATCAGAAGGTAGTTTCTATATTTAATTTTCCATACTCTTTTCCATAGTAGTTGTAGCAAGTTATAGTCTTGCAAAGAGTGAAGGAGGACTCCCTTTTCTCCATACCCTATCTAGCATTTGTCATTTGTAGACTTGTTAATGATGGCAGTTTCTGAGGTGGTACCTCATTATAGTTTTGATTCACATTTCTCTAATAACCAGTGATGAGCATCTTTTCATGTGGCTATTGGCTATCTGTATATCTTCTTTGGAGAAATGTCTATTTAGGACTTCTGCCCATTTTTTGGTTGGGTTGTGTGTTTTTTTGTTGTTGTTGTTTAGTTACATGTGTTTTTTGAATATTTTGGAGAAAGTAGCCCCTGTCTGTTGCATCATTTGCAAAGATTTTCTCTCATTCTGTGTATTGTCTTTAAATTGTTTATGCTTTCCTTTGCTGTACAAAATCTTTCAAGTTTAATTAGGTCCTATTGGTTTATTTTTGTTTCTATTGTCATTATTCTAGGAGGTGGATCAAACATGATCTTGCTGCAATTTATGTTAAAGTGTCTTCTGCCTATGCTTTCCTCTAGATTTCCCAAATAGCCAATGCAATACTGAAAATGAAAAACAGAACTGGAGGAATCAGACTCTCTGACTTCAGACTATTCTATAAAGCTACAGTAATCTAAACAGCATGATACTGGCACAAAAACAGAAATATAGATCAGTGGAACAGGAAAGAAAGCCCAGAAATAAACTCAAGAACCTATGGTCATCTAATATATGACAAAGAAGGCAAGAACATACAGTGGAGGAAAGAGTCTCCTCAATAAGTGGTCTGGGAAAACTGGACAGCTACATGTAAAAGAATGAAATTATAAAATTCTCTAACATCATACATAAAAATAAACTCAAAATGAATTAAAGACCAAAAACTAAGGCCAGATACTATAAATTTCATTTTTTTGATGTTCTGCATCTTCTGCCTTGAAGCTGATCCTGAAATCTGGAGTCTTTATATAATGGCATAGAATGGGGTGGAGATGCAATTCAATTTATCAATTGAATTTATTACATTTATTAAATGCAATCTCTCAATGAAATCATCCACTAAGATTTAGATCTTCCCGAAAGGACACCTCTTGTTTTTCTGTCAACTGCAGCTTATTAGGTCTTGCAAATCTTTTTTTTTGTCTTTTTGCCTTTTCCAGGGCTGCTCCCACAGCATATGGAGGTTCCCAGGCTAGGGGCCTAATCAGAGTTGTAGCCACTGGGCTGCACCACAGCCACAGTAACATGGGATTCGGGCCACATCTGCAATCTATACCACAGCTCACGTCAACACCAGGATCAAACCCGCAACCTCATGGTTCCTAGTCGGATTCGTTAACCACTGAACCACAACAGGAACTCCTGGTCTTGCAAATCTTTAATCAATCTGGTAAACAGGTAAGATTTTTCTGCCTCAGTAAAAATTTTTGTATTGTATACTGTTCTTTCCCACTCCTACTCCCTTGCTATTTTTAAACAAATTAGTTTATTGCTAAGTAAGGAACATCTTACACTGCTGTCTACTCAGATGCTCTGTGATCCACAACATTCTTGCCATTCTTGTGTTCATGACACTTATTTTACTCTTCTGTATTTTTCTGGGAACTCATTGAAGCTGTCTAAAATCCTGTTTCCCGAAGTACATCACAAAATCATATATTCTTGAGACCTTAATCTCTGCTCTTATATCCAAAAGTCCTTTAGTATATACAAATTTCTCCTTGTTTCACCTCCAACTCATGCCCAAAAGTCATCATTTTTACAGTGTGTTCCCCAAGATATTTTGTATTTGCCTAGAATCATTTCTATTTTTCCCAACTCTTTCCATTTTCACCATTTCTTTAAAAGTTCTATGCTTTTCTTCTTTGAGATAGTAATTACTATCACAAAATGGTCAAAGAGAGTGTACTGGAGAATGTGGCAAATTGTAAAAGAAAATACAAGGAACAAAACATGGAATAGAAATAATGTTTCTAAAATTTAAGAGTAGTCAAAACAGGAAGTAGAATGGTGGTTTCCAGGAGCTGAAGGGAGAAGGAAATAGGGAGCTAGTGTTTTATGGGTACAGAATGTCAGTTTTATAAGATTAAAAAAATTATGGAGATAGATGATGGTAATGGTTACAAAATATTACGGATGTGTTTAATTCCACTGAACTGTGCATTTAAAATGGTTAAGGGATGTGTGTGTTTGGGTATTTAAGTTTGAATAGAAATGTTAGCAAAACATGGATCTAAAAAAGACAGGAATATCAAAAACACATTAGCAAGAACAAATGGAACTTAAAACTGTACAATACAAAATATTTGACTGTCATCTTTACATTAACACTTACTGCCCCTTTTAAGTAACTTTTGAGCTTCATCACTTTACCCCCACAGCCCCTCCCTTTCACAAAACCATGTCTCTGATTTTTAGTCACACTTAGGATGTCAGTGACATTGAAACCTAAGGAATTAACACTTCCTTAGAGATAGACACAAGTAGGGACAGTGTCCAAAAGTAAAGCTAGCGAGATGTAACCATGGACAAGCTAGTGGGCAAGGGAAACGTGAAGCTCTGAGGCTGCCTTCTATTCTCTGTCCCCTGGATTACATGACATTGTAGCTGTAAAATTAGGCATGGGGACACATTAAGACAGAAGTGCAAAAGAATGTTAAGATGGTAAGTTTTATATCTTTTACCACAATAAAAAATAGGAATGTGTCATTTTGTCACATAGAGTAGTATGGAAAATTTGCAAATAATACATGGTTACTCGATACCCCCAAATCTCCCTAAACATTACCTCCTCATATAATCAGTGCTTTCCTTGCCATCTTGCCCCATATACACACCTACTTAAAAAGAAATCATAGTAATGTGAAAATGAATAGCTTACTTTTCCCCAGGAAAGAAATACGCAATTTATATAAGAGGATCAAATTGGCAGAATTTAAGAATAAAAAGAGTGGTAAGAAGGCTTATTTAGATCCTTTGGCATACACAGCTGTTACACTGCTGCAGATTAAAGTATGCAGGCCTATTCAGCTATGTGAACACAAAGTGAACCAGCTTGTATCAGCCAGCATGAGTAACACTGGCTGCTGTGACAAAAAAGTTTTCCAAATCTTAATGACATAATAAAAGTTATTGCTTATATAATAAAAATAAAACACTGTTGTTTCTGATAGGACCACTTTCCTGGTGGCTTTCTTTCCTGTGATCACTCAACCTCAGGAATCCAAGCTGTCTGCACCTTTTGCGACACCCACCATTCTCAGCACATAGGCTATGACGTCACTGCATAACGCAAGGATACTTACTGTTTCCAATCTGCAAGTGGCAACCTCACTTCCATTCTAATGCCAGACCCAGTTACTTATGTGACTCACCTAGATTAAGAGGCTGAAAATTTAGTCTTCTTGTATTGAAATTATTTTGTGAATGCATAGCTTTATTGCTGATTCACAACTTTTATGATCAACTCTCCATAAGACAGAAAGAGAGGGTGGGATTTTAATAAAAATAAACTCTCATAATAGAAGCTGTGACATCAAACTAAAAGCTAGTTTCCCAATGGATGGAGCATTAACATCTGATGGTCAGACATTTGCTTTATCAGCCTTTCCCATTGTTTCTGATAATGACAATATCTTGGAATATGGGAGTATAATGAGAGCTGCATGTCAGTAATGATTAAGTGTCTAGGGAATAGAAATCAAATAAAAAGAAAAATTCTGAGAAGTAGCCTAGGTTTAAAATCTAAGTCGTCAACAAATTTGACATGAAGATCAGATCTTCAATTACTCATTAAACCTATTTTCATATGAGAGGTTTTCCCATCTTTTGTCAATTCTCCCACCATACCCTACTCATCACATCATAACACACACACACACACACACAGGAAAAAGACACTAGAAGAAAGAAGTTGAGTTTTGTGGAAAATAGAAAAGGCAGAAGAAATTTTGAAAAAGAAGCAGAGAAAAAAAATAGAAGGTCTGGTTGACTGCTAAAATTAGTGAATATCAGAAAAATGTTTAAACACAAAAGCAGAGGTGTGGGATTTTTCAAGTAACTCTTTAAATTAGAAAGAAAAAAATAGCTAGGGGGAGTTAAAAAAAAAGAAAAAACAGAAGTGATTGTTCTGATTTTCTCACTAAGATTTAAATTTAGCTTTGAAAATTTTCCTGCTGTGACAGTTTTGACATTTCAAAAAATAAAGAACTTTTACAAAGTTAGATTTTTCCTGTTGCATTTAAGGCACTCTGTGTGTTCAGTAAATGTCATAATGCCATTAAGTCGCCTTCACAGACATGCAATTTTATCCTCTTACTGTGGACTCTTAATGCTTTAAGTGCTTCAGGGAGTACAAGGTAAAGCCTGGAGGCTTGGCAAGGAGTTTTCAAATCCTTACATTTGGGCATGAATTTTAATATCGTATCATTAAGAAAATGACTCTCAATTAGTGTGGTATTTACTCTCTATTTTGTTTTACAAGATCCATCTTTTGAAACTTCTCATCTGTAAAATATATTCTTTTAGTTAGAAAAGTGCTTAAAAATTAATACCTGAAAAAATAACATTTTATCATATTGCTTTCATTACATGACATAACCAACTGTGTTGCTAGGCAACTAGCTATGGTTTTTGGAAAACTACATACTTTATAATAGATTACTTAGAGGCACTTTTTCAAAACAGATAGAATAAAGTTATCTAAAAGCATCTTCTGAAATTCTATATAGAAAGAAAATGGTTTTTTAAAAGTCAACATCTTCAAAAGTGAGGAGGAGGTGCTAAATTTTACAGGTACTAAAATTTTCATTTCGCAGAGAGAGAGAGCTTAAATCTGTATATAAGCATTCAAACTGCTAATGGAAATGTTAATTGTAAATTATTCATTACATTCAATTTTTATTCAAATATTTCTTTGGTGAAGAAAAATGTAAATATTTCGGAAAACTCCACAAAGAAAAGATTTTAAATAAATAAATTTCTAGAGCCCTGGTTCTGTCTACTGATTTCCCAAATGCTTTCTTATATGCAGAAATGATTACCAAACTTTAAAGAAACTATTTTTGATGACTAGCACCAGTCCATAAACATTTAATTTAGTATGGGAAGGATCATTACATGAGTAAAAGTTCAGAATGCTTAATATCTAAAGTCTGAACTTTTACTCATGTAAAAGTTCTGAACTTAAGTTTTTATAACTCTATTTAAAGTGTTATATTTTATTCTTTTAGAGAGTATTTTAAATGATAAAGTAATATATTAGCAGTAAAAATTCTGGAAATATGGGAATATATAGAAGAAAAAATACATCATTTCTAATATTAAAGCCTAAAAAATAAAAATTATTATTAATATTTTAGCATAAATATATTTTTTTCAGCTGCACTTACAGCATATGGAAGTTCCCAAGTCAGGGATCAAATGTGAGCCATAGCTGTGTCAACCCCAGATCATTACCCCACTGTGCCACAGCAGGAGCTTCAGCATAAATCTTGTTAGATTTTTTTCTCTATATGTATTGTTTTAATTTAGATTGTTCATTTTTGTTTTTACTTTCCTATTTATAAAATTGATATTCTATGTATTACATCATGTATATGAGATATAGTCTCCTATATATTTCTATATCTCATAGTATCACATATTTATGATTTACTTTTTCAAGTTAATGTTATATTGTGAGCATTTTTCATACATAATGTCTTTGAAATATGTTATTGCATAAGTAAATGATAGCCCACAATACGGCTGTAACAATTTATTGTTATTTTACTATAACTGGGATTTTTAACCAATTTTTTCATTATTATAAATAATGCTGCATTGAATACCCTTATTCATAAATCATGATTCACATCTCTGTCGATTTCCTTAGGGTAGGTGGTTGGAAGTAAATTTACTGAGTCAAGGGAACAAATTGTTTTAAGACTATAGGTATATATTTCTTGTTATTTTTCAATAAACAACAAAAAAAGAGAGTCTATCTTGCTTTAAAAAAACAGCAGTGGAGTTGGAATGGACATATATACACTACACTATATAATGTCAAAAATATATAAAATAGGTTAAAAGAACCTACTGTAGAGCACAGAGTAATCATATATATATATATAAATGGATTTACTTAGCTGTACACCTGAAACTGACACAACTCTGTAAGTTAACAATACTCCAATAAAATTTATTAAAGTGAAAAAAAACAGCAGTGGATAATAAAATGGAAAATGCAACCTCACTGACATTGGGTAGTACTAGTTTAACATGATGTCAGTTTGAGGAGGGGAAGTCATCGCATTTTGTGGGTTTGGTGAAACTGAATATAATTTTTCTTACGTTCCATTTTTATTTCTTTTTGGTAAATTTGTGTCCTTTGTCCATTTTTTGGTTAAAGCGTTCATGCTTTTCTTTCTCATTTTAAAAGTGTTCGGCCTACATTTATTGAGGTGACACCTTTCAGAGAGCTGGGATTAATTTGGACTCCTTTCAGTGTAATTCAGGATGCTGAAAAATACAGAATCCAGTCTAAGATTTTTATACCTTATAGCAGGCATAAATACTTATTGGAGGCTATCTAGCCAAAACTGATATTTCAATAATTGTGTTTTAAGGTATTATGCTTCTTTGGTTCTAGTGGTTGTCTTTAGTTCTTCTAGTGAAGACATTCATAATTATCCTCACATTCTGCCAGTTGGATGCTGACCATGAGGAAGCTCTAAGGAATGGCAGAGCCATACAATAGAAAGAGTTCCAGTGCTGGTATTGCCATGTGGAGGAATTGCTCCCTGGTTTGTTGCTTGAGTTTTGAAATGAGCAGTTAGAACTTTGTGTCTTTATAGACTTTTAGCTTGTTTTAGCAGCTCCACCTATTTTAATAATGCATTGAAACCCATTCCCTGAGCAACATCTATTTCCTCTCTTCAATTCTCTGCAAAGGTAAATCCTATGTTAACTGAAGCAAACCTAGAATTTTTAACCCATAACACCAACCTCATAGCCAACCTCTGAGGTTATAGCTGGTGACACCCTTAGAAGGAGAAGGTGTTCTGATCCCTTGTATCAGTTCCCTTGGGGCAGAAAAGATTGCCCATTGTGACTACAAATCAAAAATGCCAACCTCAATTCATTCACAATTGTGGGATCAATGGTGATGTCCATTCCGGGTGCCAACCTCATTTGAGACTTTAAAAGACAGACTCTTTTCTCTCAGTAAAATTTTAAGCAGGAAGCAGAAAATAATTAGAGAATTTTTATAGATTTTTTGAACATACTATATATCCTTGCCCTTAATTTAATTTATTATATTCTGGGAACTTTGGGATTAATAGATGCAAACTATTACATTTAGAATGGATAGACCTTAAGGTCCTATTGTATAGCACAAGGAACCATATCCAATCTCCTGGAATAGACCATGATGGAAAATAATATTAAAATAAAACAATATACATATATGTATGCCTGATTCACTTTGCTATACAGCAGAAATGGGTACATCATTGTAAATCAAATATACTTTAAATAAGAAAATAAATACTATAGACAAACTGTTGTAATTTTCTTTCCTTCTTGCCCCGATCAATTGCTGAATGGAAAGGTAAGGAAAAAAAAGCTTACATAGTAAGTTAAGGATCTTCAGTTCTCTCAAGGGAGATTTGATTGACTGCCTCCTAGAACCACTGTGAGTTGTGCTAAGCCATACACACACACACACACACACACATACATGAAAAAATATTGTGGAGATCTTTTATAATGGCTTTGATTCCTAGACTCCACATTTTCTTTCTGAAGATCTGAGATGAGTCTTGGTGATACATATACTTAATACTGAGATGATTCTGAATGAATTTAGTTTTGGAAACATGTGCTTCATGGTTTTAAGAAATCAGTATCAAGTAATTAATTATAAATTACTGGCTTCTACTATTAATTGAAAATTGCCCCCTTTTAATGCATCCTTTTATCAAGATTGTTTTTGTTATACTTTAATAATGTTTTTGTTTTAACATTCTCATTGCTTTATCATATTAATGATAACTGTTTCTATGTTACTTTTTCCTATTTTCATGACTCATCACAATTATTCCTACGCTATGCATTTCCCTTCCTGAAAAAATTTATTTTGATGTTTGTTTCCATTAGCTGGATGCATCTTTGGGTAATCTTTTCAGGGTGACTACTTAGGTGGTATAATTTTCATGTCCTTGCATGTCAGAGAATCTCTTTTTCCTGCCTTTGCAAATAAATTACGGCTTCTCAGAATATAGAATGCTTAGGCCTTAATCTTGTTTTCTCTCAAAACTGCTGATGCTGCTGTATTGATTTCTGACCCTCAGTGATCAGGAGAAAAAATATCTAACATTAACCTCATTATATCCTTTAAAAGCAACCTATCTTTTCTGCTGCACGTGCAGGGTGTCTATTTTCACTAAACTTGCCTGCTGCTCTCTGACCCTTTTTGATCTGATATTTCAAGTTTCTCCTCAGATCAGGAAAGTTTATGGTTATTTGATAATAATCTCTCTACCTTTTTCTTTTCTCTTTCACTCTAATTTCAAAGAGTGGTATAGTGATTCTTTTAATTCTTACCTTATATCTTTCAAATCTTAGTATCCAAATGGATAATTTTTCTTGCAAAATCCTATCAAATGATAATTGCCTCTTTTTAATTTTTACCATCATTCTTATTACATGAATATATTCATTTCTTATCTTAGAAATCCTCATTTTAAGTTCCAATATTCTATATTTTATTATAATTAAAAATTAGATATTTATTTGGTTTCCCCAATCTTTTTTGTGAATGCACTCCACAACGCCTGAGTTTCAATAGATCTGCATCCAGTTTTTGTGCTACTCAATCTTTCTAAAGTCACATTATGTAAATATATTGTACTCAAATTTAATTTCTACCCTCTATTTGTTTTGATTTGTTTTGTTTGTTTGTTCTCTTTTAGCGCTGCACCTGTTGCATATGGAAGTTTCCAAGCTAGGGGTTAAATTGATGTTGCAGCTGCTGGCCTATACTGCAGCCACAGCAACACTGGATCCAATCCACATCTGTGACCTACATGGCAGACTGCGGCAATGTGGGATCCTTAACCCACTGGGTGAGGCCAGGAATCAAACCTCAGAGATATTGTATCGGGTTCTTACCCACTGAGTCGCAACACGAACTCCCCCTGTTTGAATCATAGATTTAACGGATGTGCTGCCCCTTTTGTAATTTCAAATTTGTCCTCAATAAAAGTTAGATGTATAGATGCCCTGGCAGTTGTCATGCATGCCAAATCTATGATAAGAACTACTGGAAACTACTACTCCATTTTCATAAAGAAATGTGTAATGTGCTCCTTTATGTTTATATCGATCATTTGGATAAACTTTCTAATAAGTAACAACATTTAGTAATAATCCTCAAAAAACTTTGAATTTTTTATTGTAAAAGACCAACTCACCATGGGTAAAACTTGATAGACTGAGATAAACAACTAGCTATTACAGAAGTTTTTATGCTCAGTTACCTAGCACCTAATTCAAATCCTTTTAAAATATCAACATACTGTAATTCCCAGCTATCTTAAATAATGATTTTTAGACTTTTCATGAAGAATGGTACTTACATATAATTTGTTTACATTTATAATTGAGTAATGATTCCTCTTCAAGTAATATTTTTTTCTGAATATCATTATTAAATTCCTTTATTTTATTTTACGTGAGTATAATTGATTTACAGTGTTGGATCAATTTCTGCTGTACAGCATAATGACCCAGTAATGCCAAAAGTCGTATTTAGAAGAGCCAGGTAAACCCCTGAGTGGAAGTCCCCAAGTGGGGTCACCAGTGAGTATGACTTGCTGCTTATTATCCAGTTTTATTTATTTATTTATTTATTTTGTCTTTTTGCCTTTTTCTTGAGTCACTCCTGTGGCATATGGAGGTCTAATCGGAGCTGTAGCCACCAGCCTATGCCACAGCCACAGCAACGCAGGATCTGAGCTGCATCTGCAACCCACACCACAGCTCACGGCAACACCGGATCCTTAACCCACTGAGCAAGGCCAGGGATCGAACCCACAACATCATGGTTCCTAGTTGGATTTGTTAATCACTGAGCCACTACAGGAACTCCCTATCCAGTTTTCCAATAGAAATTAAGAAATCAAGGTTCCCAGAAAAACACAACCAATAGGATGTGTATTTATATTAAAAGGTTTACTATTAAAAATTTGGCTCATATTAATTTAGAGTCAAGCAGGTAGATCCCAAATTTATAATGTGGGCTGGCAACATGGACACCCAGGAGAACCACCAATGGTCCAGATAATGTCTGAAGGCTGATGATGGAGAACTGCCCTTTTTGGAACAGGGCAGTCTTTTTTCTATTTAGATTTTGCTTCATCTAATCAGAAGAAGTACACTCCCACCATGGAGGGCAATCTGCTATACTCAAAATTCACCCATTTAAATGTTAATTGCACCCCAAAACACACTCAGAATTAGCACAGAAAATAAACCATCAAACTGTCATAAAGGAAAAAAAATCATTAAATTCAGTCCAAAGATCTCAATTTATTTAACCAGTTTGAGTTGCCCTATACTTCTCTGTAAAATAAGAATAATAACAGATGCTAAGTGGTTATGAGAATGAAATAACATGACCCATGGTGGCACAGAAGGCAAGTCAGAACTGAGTAAATAACTAGACTCAGGAATTTTTCCTGTGAAACAAAAAAAGAAAAAAAGATACAAGTTGGTCTTTGGAAGATATGGGAGAAGAACCAGAAAAGGAAATATAATACTGGTTGATTCTCTATAGGTTTCCAATTTACCCTCTCACCTAATTATTTTTACATTACTGACCCTGGCAATTTCTAAATGAGCCTGTTAGTGTATCGACTGATTAAGAGCAGTGGTGTTTATGCAGACAGACCTGGGTTGATGTTCAGGCCCCAGCACTTACTGTGCACAGGCTTGTGCAGCCACCTAACCCTTCTGAGACTCAATGTCCTCATTTGTAAAAGTAGTAAGCACTCATCCTTCACAGAGTGTCATAAAGATTTATGAGAAATGCATGTAAGCCCTTGACAAGATGCCTTGTATAACAGGAAGAATTGAACAAGTGAGAGCTTTTTTCACTACTATAATAAATATTAGTAGTTAGGCCCTCCATGTTACACTAGCCTAAGAAATAATATAAAGAAAAGAACAAACAAAAAATATAAATAACAAACAATTGTTAATGAAAATATGTTGAAGATACACAGATACTAAAATACTAAACATGGAAAATTATGACAGTTACTCTATTCTTGCTAAGAAAAACTTACTTTCCAAAGGAATTATTTCACATCAATTCTAAAATGTGATAAGAAATGCATGTAAGATAACCACTGCTATGAAGTTTCAGTGTCACGTGGGACAGTTCACTTGAATCTGTATAACCTCTTCATGGTTAACCTCTATTGAATTTAAAGTAAGTTTTTCACCAACTTTATTTCTAAGGTTTACTAATAAATAGAGAAATAGAATCTAAATACCAAAATATGATATTCTCAAGGATAACATTCCCACAAGCCATAGCATCAAATTAACATTATGCTCTGTTTCATTTTCCATCAACAATGAAATTTTGCGTATAGCTTATTTTAAGTTGTCAATATGTTGTGTTAATATATATGTGTGTTTATAGGAAAGGAAGATTAATTCTATATAAGGTTAATAAGTTATTGGGAGTCAAATCTGATCACATTAAATTACCAAAGTAACAAAACAGGCAGAAACTCCAGCATGCAAAATTGAGTCTAAATCCACAATTAAAAGGGGGAAATGATTAATGAGTGTATCATAATTTATGTTCATAAACCTTTTCAAAGAGTTTGGCTATGCAGAGAACAAACATAGTGGAAATAGGCCTCTTATCTCTAGAAAACACATTTGTTAGGCTTAGAAACAAGATATAAATTATGTATACCATTGCTGCAATGAAAAAATACAATTATTGCTTGAAAAATTCATTAAATTGTAAATAAATTGTATTTAACCCATGAGTTGATTATCTCAGGTATGTGTATTGGGAGGATTTGAATGCTATGTAGTAAATAGCATTAAGATAGGCAGTGTTTTGACATTTTATCCAATGTGAAAGTGAAAATCAGAGAGAGAGAGTATACTTAGAACTACTTAAAAGTAGGCCCCAAAGCCAGAACTACACCAAAAGAATCAAGTAGAGATTGGAGTAATGATTTTTACGCATTTTAATTTAATAAATCCTGCCATGAAATGACAAATAATCTCATGTGTGGGCTTTAGAAAATAAGTTTTTTAAAACTGTCAATTTGAAAATTCATTTTAAAAGACTTGAAATTACATCAAAAATGAAAAAAAGAGGTGGCAGTTTTCTGAAATCTTGGGTATGATTCCAGTTCATGGCAGGCTCCTCGCTGTATGAAGTAATTGAAAGTTTCTGTGTGTTGTTTTCTTTCTTCTCTTTCTCTTCACCATATAACAACCTGGTTGCCTTTTTCCCCAATAGCTAAAATCAGTATACTACACTGATGATCTCCTCATGCTCTGAAAAAAATACCCTCATCTTGCGCCATAAATATACGTCCATCTCTAAAATGGAAGGAGATTCAATGGCTTTAACTTGCCAGATGCCTTTGTGATGCACACACTGCAGAGAAAGTAGATATCTGTATCAGAGAGTCTGGAGATGGTGAGGACAGAGACATATGTAAAATAAGAGGCTTAATTCCCCTGTTGAAAATAGAAAGAGATGCCTCTTCTTTCCTTTCTCTTTTTTTGTTTTTTCACTCACATATGGTATATTTTTTAAAAAATAAAATAAAATAGATGAACAAACCAAACCAAACAAAAACAAATTCATAGATACAAAGAATAGAGTAGTAGTTACTAGAGGGGAAGGGGAGGGGGGTTGGGAGAAGGGCAAAATAGGTAAAGGGGTCAACCATATGGAAATAGAAACTAAACTTTTAGTGGCAGGCATGCTATAGTGTACACAGGAATCAAAATATAACTTTGTACACATGAAACTTATATAATGTTATAAACCAATGTCATTTACCTTAGAAAACTTGTAGGTATTTTTTCCTCTTTTTGAAATATATGTAAATCCTTCGAAGACTAGATAGGCCCTTTGTCAGTTTTCCGTCGAGATCTTTCTCAAGGCCCTGGGCCCTAGCTCCTTGAAAGGTAACAATTAAGAGAGCACCTCTATATCCCAGCTTCCTAGCTTCTGTGTGAAAGTAGAAGCCTGACTTCTATGCGTCCCTTGCTCCAAGCTGAAAAACTACCTCCGCCATAGAATATGAGAGTTTGGTTTTGCTCCAGATAAATTAGCTGGTACAGATGATTATCCCACTTACCAGGCACATTTAAGATCAGAAATTCCCTAGTGGAACAGCAAGTTAAGGATCTGACACTGCCTCAGCTTTGGAGCAGGCCGAAACCGTGGCATGGGTTCAGTCCCTGGTCTGGGAGTGTCTACATGCCATAGGCATGGCCAAAAAAAAAAAAAAGATTAATTACGTGTAACAAATGGCATTATGGGAGTTCCCCTCATGGCTCAGTGGAAGCTAATTTGACTAGTATCCATGAGGACTCAGGTTCGATCCCTGGCCTCGCTCAGTGGGTTATGGATCCAACATTGCCATGAGCTGTGGTGTAGGTGGTGCACGTGGCTCGGATCCCGTGTTGCTATGGCTGTGGTATAGGCCGGCAGCTACAGCTCCAATTTGATCCCTAGCCTGGGAATTTCCACATGCCCTGAATGCAGCCCTAAAAAGACAGAAAAAAAAAAAATGGCATTCTGAGTCCTCTTATCTAAGGACCACTTATCGTTTATCTTGAAACATGTTTGTAATGACTTATATCTGCTTGACTCTGTAAAAGGGTGAGATCTCTTGCTGTCTTTGCAATCTTTTTTAAGTGGATTGCTTGTGATGTGTATCGTGTTCTGGATTCATATGTTTTCAATAAAAAATTTGTGTTCTTTCTCTTCTAGGTTTATGGAGAGGTTTTCTGGGTTGGGAGAAGATTTTGTTTCTAATTATATTAACCCAACAAGATCACCTTATGATTTTTGAGTCAGCTCTTTTGATATTTCATTGAAATATTTTCTTTTGGTCCCCTGCTTTAATGTGGAATAACCTTTCTAATTTATTCCTAAGAAAAATTGAATTCCTGCTATTTTCTATTCATTAAAAATTATTTTATTTCTATAAAATATAAGCACAAATTGTTGACCACTTCATACTAGAATCCATTATTGTAACAATAAATATGCCCATACGTATATAGTCAAAATCAACAATCTATTGTTAAGTTGGAATTGGGCTCTGATCCTTGGGAAGGAGCATGCCAAACCAAGGTAGGAAACCAAAAAACAAGACTCCCAGAAGGGGGCAGAAACAGGCAGAAAGAGATAAAGAGAAGCAATAGTTATCTTCCCTATGCTAATCAACTTTGAATCATAGAGGATAATTAATATTACTTCCTTACTAATTCCTCATCAGCTAAGTCTGGAATTGAGACCATTAATCAAAACTTGACTGTAGAGACTCACAAACTTAGAATAAAGAGACACCAGAAAAGAGTAAAAAAGAATTACAGTATATCAACATTCCATTAGGAAACAATGTCTTTGGGATGTTATTTCTGTTGGAAAATATCCACTCAATTTTATCTTTAAACTAATGTAATTTGGAATCTGACATTCAGATTTTCTTGATAAAGGTGAATTGTGTTTCATTTGACAGTCGTAACATTAATTTTTCAATGAATGTTTTTCAACTATTGATCAAGTTCCAGTGGAAGTGAAATCTGGTTCTAATATATATATATATGCCCATATTTTTATAGATATTATACTTTCTGTTTTGTATGTTCAGTTGTTTGTAGCAATTCATTTTGAAATCTTTGAAGACCTAACATATTTTATCCTTTTAAAGTTTTCCTCCTTCCTATCTTGTCACATCAAACAAGCTAGAAATTTTTAATAAACGATGAATATTTCACTTTAAGTCTTCTGCTTCACTGCAAAGGGATAATGCATCTTTAGAGCAAAGTATCAACTCCTGCAATATGTGGGGGTGTCCTGACAGAACATTAAGATCAAGGATTTCAGTATGGGGGGAAGAAAAAGGATGATAATTCAGCAATAAGAAATGGTGGTTCTTCTCCTGATGTATCAAATTGGGGCAACATTTTTAACTCTTTTATATTCATTCCCTTTTTGATGGAAAAAAATTATTAATCCTTGCCTGGTCTAATCACAGGATTATGTTGAAAATGCATATGAGATAGTATTAGTAAATTTATTTTTTAAAAAGCTAACACAAAGTTATTGCAATTTTTTTAAAAAAAAATCCACTCATTTTAATGCCACATAATCCAAGAGAAGTTGCAGAGAAAACTAGCCCTCAGCAAAATATGGAGTTAGAATTATACTCCTTGCCATCTCTAGGGCACCTATGGTCATAGCCCAGTGTACCACCAACGCCTCAGTCCTGGAGCTGTGGTAGTCTAAGCAGACCAAATTTGCTACTGCTCTTTGCCCTTTCACGGCCTGTTTTCACCTTGAAATCTCTCTTACCTATGGAAAAAGACTCAGTCAGCAACTGCAAATTCCCCCTTTGGCACTCAAGGAAGATATCAATAATTGACCCTAGAACTCTTTCCCTCTGAGCTCAGAGTCAAAGTTCTTCAAAGCAGAGCACAGCCTACAGCCTACAGAGATGATCAACCAACACACGAAAGACTATTTGCCACTTTTGAGCTAGAGCTTCAGTTAATTTATTTTCTCCCAAACACAGTGTATGCATTTTAAGAGCAGCCTTTGGAGAGCAGTGCCTTTGCTGCAGAGGTTACTTTCTTAATGAAAACCGGCACTTGAACTGGTTAAAATCAATTGTTTACAGATAGTATAAAGAATAGAGAGCAAAAGGAAGGCTAGGAACAAGAAGCATCTGCACATTACAATTGCCTCTTGTTCTGGTCTTCTGTAGAGGGACCTTGTAGGCATAAAGTTGTCAGTAAAATGGAGCCACAGAGATCAACAATAAAAATGGGATCTATAGGTTCTAATTATGTCTTTCACTTTGAGAGCATATGGGAGAGGGGTTGAGGAAAGATACCCAGGGTGCCTGAGCTAACAAACAGCAGAGGAACTTACTTTATGGAAGTGAGATTTAAATCTCTGAGTCAGTGACTGGAAAATAAGAAGAAGATTATACTGTGGACTGAGGACTACTTGGGAACATTATGGAAACATTTTCTCCCTTTTTAGATTTCATGAGCACTGTATATAGAAATATCTGAGAGCCAGGCAAAGAAAAGGGGTGTTCCATTTATCTACTGCTGCACAGCAACCCATTCCAAATGCAGTGTCTGAAACAAGACCATTTATTGTATCTCATTGTTTTGCAAGTCAGGAATTAGGTACAGCTTGGCAGGGTGATTCTACAGTTTCATTCGGCACCCGCTAGGTCACTCAGCTGGGGGAGTCTGGAAGGTCAATTTTGATGCAATGGTTGGAAATTTGGGCTCACCAGGCTTCTTTTTCTCCATGTTATCTCCTATTTTCTGGACATGGTCTTTCCATCAACGTAGCTGGACAACTTCCATGACAGCCTCCAATGTCTTAAAGCCTGGGCCCCCCAAATGGCCCAACATTATTGCCCCGTATCCTAAAGGTCAAGCACTCCAGAGCCAACTTCAGAAAGAAGAAAAATAGGTTCTATCCCTTGATAAGAGAAATCTCAAAGAATGTGTGGCTACCTCTAAGTATCTTTAACTGTAGGGATAATTTTTAATTATATCTTATCTCATCATTGGCAAATCACAGCATTCAGAAAAGTTACTATTTTTCTTATTGCTTTTGTTCTTTTTAAGGAGTTCCCTTGTGGCTCAGGAGGTTAAGAACACAACGTAGTGTCTGTGAGGATGCAGTGTTGATCCCAGGCCTGGCTTAGTGAGTTAAGGATCCAGTGTTGCCATGGCTATGGCACAGGCCTCAGCTGCAGCTCCAATTCGACCCCTAGCCTGTGAATTTCTGAATGCCACAGGTATAGCTGTAAAAATTTTTTAAAAAGGTCGGTAGGAGAAGAAGTCCTAGTTTAATAATCAGCATTATTTTGTTGTTTGATTTGGCTGCCCCTGCAGCATATCGAAATTCCCAGGCCAGAGACTGAACCCAAGCCACAGCAGCACCTGAAACTGCTGCAGTGAGAACCTCAGATCTTTAACCCTCTGCACTGAAAGAAAGCTCCCTGTGGACAACTTAAGTGATTTTTTCCCTTCTTTCAGTCAATCTCTCTCTCCCTCCACATTATTATCCCATAACGTCCCAAACCATAGCCATCTTTTTTAAAAGTACCAGTGACCAAGGCTGACTTTTTGTCAAAGATCCATTTTACATAAAAATGAGTTGCCCAAGAATTCTCTAGACAAAGAGCAGTAAGATACAGTTTCTACTTTTAGCTTTATTATAACTGAGAATCAGTCTTTTAACCTCTCTGTTTCTTGTTTGAATAATAAGCTCCCCTTTATCTAAAACTTGGAATTGTAGCTAATTAACAAGGTAATGTATATTAAGGTCTTTTGACTTTTATGTATGAAGAAGTATTATGATTAGACTCATTAAAATTCTAATTTCAAACATTGTAAATTAACATATGCAACTTCAAAAGACATGTTAAAATACCCAAGTGGAAAAATACATGAAAAAATGTTAACTATGATGTATTCTTGACCATTTTGTCTTATTTTTTCCAGTTCAAAAAAATTTTTTTTGATTCATGATGTTCCTTTATATTATGTCATCCTTCTGCTTTCCCAGGATCTCAGCTTTTCCAAGGTCTTGGTCTTATTTTATGTATCCCCTTTTACAATATATATATATCTGTGTGTGTGTGTGTGTGTGTGTGTGTGTATGTACATATATATATAGCAGTTGTATTTTTAGTTTAATAATTAATTCTTAATTATCATCTTGCACTAGAGATCATAATTAGTGATCTTTCATAGTTCTCTTTATGCACACGAGCGGATTTTGTTTAACAAGAACATTTTCTCTAATTAAATGAAACTGAGAGGAAAAGTCAGAAACCGATGGGCCAAGGCATGGTATCACTTTCAATTCATTGTAGACACAGCTCGTAAAAGCTATTATTTGGAAATGTTTTCTAAAATACTCTTTTAATGTTAAAAAGTATTTTTATATAACATAATTATTTTCCTTCTCAGATAGATTAGGGCTTCTTTCTGTTCTAAGCAGAAAATACCAAATTCTAAAGTCAAAATTTCTCAATTTCAAAGTACTCAGATCTCCAAAAGATCACAGGTATGATGCCTCACTATTGCTTCAATCCAAAGGTGGAGAAATATTATCATGGTTTAATAGGACATATAGTTATTGGTTGGATATGTGGCAGTAGAATATGTAAGAACACTCTTCGCCCCTTTAACCCAACAGTCACTCAGTAAGACCACCTTGATCATTCTTTTTAAAATTGTAATATACCATACATATGCTCATATTCTTGGTCCCTCTTATTCTGCTCTATTTTTTCATGGTACCTAGCCACATATAACACCCTATATATTTTTTTTAATATTTTTTTTAATTTTCCCACTGTACAGCAAGGGGGTCAGGTTATCCTTACATGTATACATTACAGTTACATTTTTTCCCCCACCCTTTCTTCTGTTGCAACATGAGTATCTAGACAAAGTTCTCAATGCTATTCAGCAGGATCTCCTTGTAAATCTATTCTAAGTTGTGTCTGATAAGCCCAAGCTCCCGATCCCTCCCACTCCCTCCCCCTCCCATCAGGCAAAAAAAAAAACAAAAAACAAAACACCCTATATATTTCACTTATTTGTTAGAGTTAACTGTGTTTTTCCTGTCCTTTCCATAATGAAGTGCAATGAATGCAAGTCTTGTTTTGTGTATTGATATACTTTCAGGCACCTAGGAAAGTGTCTCCTAGAACAGAATAGGTTCTCAATAAACATTATTGATTTATTGAAGAAATACTGTTCAATAATCATTAATAGATTATGCATTGCAAAAATATAAATATCAACTAGGTGAATTATCATAAAGATTGTTATGAATCTGTCAAATAAGCACTTATCAAATGGAGCACAGGTGCTGGGTGGCAAGCCCATGGTTCCAAAATAGACCATAAGAGAAATTAAGAGTTTATTACTCACCACTCCTGGAAAAAGTGCATGGCTTAACCTCAAGGGGCCACATAGGGAGGTCAAGGCTGAGTGCAGACGTATAGAAGCTGGGGCACAGGCACTTAAAAGGGCCCATGGATGCAATGTCTTAGTGTTCCTAAACTAGGGCCATATTGGTCAATTCAAACCAAAAGAATTGGACTCTTATCTAAAGGGCATGTAAGATATACAGGTGCAGGGCATGTAAGATATACAGGCAAAGGTTACTATTGATCACAAGGGCTGTTGGGGATGTTATATCAGGGATTTACATTTGCTTGTGTATCTGTGGGCTGCTAGCTAGGGTAAAAGTTAACTTGTATATGGGCCCAGTATAAGTTTAAGGTCACTGAAGGCCACAGCCAAAAAAAAAAAAAAAAAAAGAAAAGAAAATTACAAGGGAACAATTCCATGGAGCAGTTTAGCTAAACATCATCAAGGATATTTTTGTTTGTTTGTTTTTGCTCTTTAATAATCACATTCAAAGCTTCTTGGACTTCCCATCTTGACGCAGCAGAAATGAACCGTCTAGGAACCATGAGGTTGCAGGTTCAATCCCTGGCCTTGCTCAGTAGGTTAAGGATCTGGAATTGCCACGAGCTATGGCATAGGCCAGCAGCAACAGCTCCGATTAGACCCCTAGCCTGGGAACCTCCATATGCCGCAGGTATGGCCCTAAAAAGACAATAAGACAAACAGACAAAAAAAAAGCTACTTGAAGAAATAGCTTACTGCAGGTTTTGGCAAAGACAATGTACAAGATGAGTTTGGGATATCTAAAAGCAAAGAATTAATAAAATACAAATTGGGTCATATCTAAATGATATGTGATCCAATTTTCTGGGGCTTCCATGATTTTAGGATGGAATAATTTGAGGATTCCCTAAGAGTACTGCATTTGACTTCTCATCTTAGCTCTGACATGGAAATAACTTCGAAGTCATCACTTTTACTCTTACAACAAGAAAAAGTCACAAATTGAAAATCAATAACTTTTCCTAAACCTGGCAGAAAATTGAGGCTTCAGAACAAATTGCAGCCCTGAAATCTGTAGAGACAGGTGAATCAGTTATAACTGGGATCTTTTTACCTGTACAAAACTTCTGGAATGTGAATTGGTAGGAATACTTAAGTGATAATTTTGACAAATTGTTGGAAGCTGAGTATGGACTCAGTGAGAAGTAAATATTTTGGGGGGGCTACAGTCTTAGGAGGGACTCCACACTTTCATGGGCATTATTCTTTGAAAAACCTAATGGGTTTTGGGGGTAAAGACTTGAAAAAGGACCCCTCCTGGTTCTGGAAAGGGAAGCAAAGATTAATCATGGCAAAACATGCTCAGAGCCTTCTCCATAATAAGGACCTACTTTCCAGGGGAAACAACTTCACCAGAGCTTCATCCCAGCTGAGGAAAAGCACTTTTCACTTCAGTCTCTTCTAGCTTTCCTGTCTCATATAAGCAGGAAAAAAAAAAAAAACAAAAACATAACAAAGAGCAATTGCAGTTCCAAGGATACTGAGAATAAGAGTTGAGAAATGGAAAAGAGTAAAGAACAGGAGAGAAAATAAGCTACTGGAGAAACACTTAGCCCAGAGATACATGTCTACGAAAAGACATATTTCTATAAGCATAAGATTATAGAATTCTTCCCCTTCCTAACATCTCACCCTTCACACCAACAGAGCTCCAGCATAATGCTAGTGGATTACAGCTGAAAGAGTTGCAATACACAAACACCCTCTCTGGAGGAGTATGTAGGGAAACCCAACATCAAGAGGACCAGCATATACCACACTAGAGGACCGGAGACCTCTGACACCGATAGTGACAGGAAACATTAGACATGGCCTAGCTCTAACTAGGGTAACATAAATCTTTACACTAAAGTTCTATGTACCTCATTTACAATTATCTGATGTAACATGTGCAGCTTTCAACAAAAATTATAAGGCAGAGCAGAAGGCAAATAAAAATATAATATAAATAGACAAAGCAAGCATTAGAACTAGACTCAAATATGTTGGAACTATGAGATAAGGAATTTAATATAACTATGACTGATATAGCAAAATGGAGAAAAGACAACATCAAGAGCAGAGTTAAGCGAAGTATAGAGATATCAAAACTAAAAAAAGAATCATAAAGAGAGGCTAGAAATGTTTAAAATTGTGACAAAATTGCAGAACGTTTTGATAGACTTGTCAGTAGACTGAACATGGCCAAGAAGAGTTTAAAAATGTGTCAGTAGAAACTTCCCAACCAGAAATTTAAAAAAAAAAAAAATAGATGACAAAGAAAAAACCCTAGCACATCAAGAACTGTGGGCAATTTCATAAAATGTAACATACTTATAACTGGAATCTCAGAGGAGAATAAAAAAGAGATTATTGAAGAAATGTCTTAAGTGATAAATGGTTAAGAACTTTTCAAAACTAATGACAAACACCAAATCATGGATCCAAGAAGCTCAGAAAACACAAGCAGGGTAAATACCAACAAAACATATGTAAGTATATCATATTCAACCTGCCAACAAACACAGAGAAAATGCTGAAAAAAGCTAGGGAGGAGTTCCCATCCTGGCACAGTGGTTAACGAATCCGACTAGGAACCATGAGGTTGTGGGTTCGGTCCCTGGGCTTGCTCAGTGGGTTAACGATCCGGCGTTGCCATGAGCTGTGGTGTAGGTTGCAGACGCGGCTCGGATGCTGCGTTGCTGTGGCTCTGGCGTAGGCCGGTGGCTGCAGCTCCGATTCAACCCCTAGCCTGGGAACCTCCATATGCCGCGGGAGCAGCCCAAGAAATAGCAACAACAACAACAACAACAACAACAACAACAAAAAAAGACAAAAAAAAAGAAAAAGAAAAAAGCTAGGGAAAGGGAAACGTCTTATATATAGAGGAAATTATGCAAGAAAGAGGAAAGTAGAATGAAATACTTAAAATGTTGAAGGAAAACACACACACATGTGCATAACACATAGGTCTCAATTGAAAGTTACCAGGATATGAACTTTTTATTTTGAAAATTCAGTAATACAGTGGATGAATCAATCTTTCATACTGCCTTTACTGAACAAATTATATTTTGAGATTAAAGAAATAGTTGATGTGTGAAAATTCTTTAAAGACGTATTCCAATTAATGCATGCGAAGGGCTAATAGAATTGTAGAATTACCATCTCATACCAGCTAATGAAATAATGGAGCTTGCCCATGATGATCTATTAAAAACACGAAGTGACAATTGACAAAGAATTTTATGAAAGAGGGCTTGCATTGGCATTATATCAACCCACTAATGAACTGAAGCATCACTAAAAGTGAGACAATCACAAATCATGTGATTTCTGCTATGATGTTCTATGAAACATTCTTTCCTGTCCCCCATATTGAATCTAAATCTAGTTTGATTTCGAGATCTAACTATCATTATGCAGGATGTACCAGTTATAGTGCAGTGGGATAAGATAAATGTCATAACTGGAAGCCATAAGCCCAATTTAGGACATACTAAAAGGAAAAAAGACCTGATTTCTCTAACAAATCAGTAACATGAAAAAAACAGTAATTCAACAAAGCAATATGTGGACCTTATTTAGACCCAGATTTTAGCAAAACAACACTTGAGGACATTTTAAAGACAATTTGATCCATATAGGTGGTTATTAGTGAAATTTAAAAATTAGTTTTATTTTTGCATAATACTGCAATGTGGTCTTTTATTCTTTTTTTTTTTTTTTGTCTTTTGTCTTTTTAGGGCCGTACCTGTGGCATATGGAGGTTCCCAGGCTAGGGGTCTAAACAGAGCTATTGCTGCCAGCCTATGCCAGAGCCACAGCAACACCAGATCTGAGCTACGTCTGCAACCTACACCACAGCTCACGGCAATGCCGGATCCTTAACCCACTGAGCAAGGCCAGGAATTGAACCCTCAACCTAATGGTTCCCAGTCGGATTCTTCTCCGCTGCACCAAAATGGGAACTCCTCAAAGGTTCTTAACAGTTAGATGCATCTGCTATGAATTCACAGAAGAAAAGATACATGAAGTTTTCTTTATGCCTTTTTTTTTTTGGTCCATGCCTAAGGCATGCAAAAGTTCCTGGGTCAGGGATCAAATCTGAGCCACAGCATTGACAATATAGAATCCTTAGCCATTAGGCCACCAGGGGAGTCCCATGAGGTTTTCTATAAAATGCTTTATCTTAAAAAAAAGAAAATTCAGGGAGAGGTGGGGGTTGGTCAATGAAACACAAAGGTTACAATGCTGATAATTGTTGAAATATATATATATATATATATTTTTTTAAACTACTTCCTTCATAGGTATATTTTCTTACTGTGTATCTGGCCTGGCATGTGATGAAAATTTCCTGAAGAAGGCCTCCCTTTCCCCCAAATGTACAGGAACCTCATTGAGTGTTAAGTGATCTTCCACTGAAAGGATTCTGCAGATGTCAAGAACTGTTCTTGAGCAGGTTCTTTCAATACAGTCACCCATGTTCCCAAAGGGCTGATGAGGGACCTTTCCAGAATCAGTGATTTCCAAGCAGGACCACCATTTGTGGACCCAAGAGACAATGGGAAGGTAAGAGGGTCCCAGGAAAGTGGAAGGGCCCAGGGAGGGCCTTCTTATTGCTGAATGTTTTCCAGAGAATATATTATAGTCTTTCAAAGTCACACATTAGACTTAGGTGGTTTTTCCAGTGATAGTGTGGTAGGTTCTGGAAACAGCAGGAAAAGGCAGTCTAGTATGCCCCACTGCGGCCTGCAGCCCTCACAGAGGGCCCACACCCTCCTCCTCCAGGCCCTGCCCAGGGGGAGAGGCAGACCTGCAGCTGGACGTAATCACTCTGTAGTCCCTTTGCTTGAAGATTTTAGGTGGTGTCGACCTGCCTTCTTGGTTACCAGATCCTGTATATATACCTTAATATTTTCTTCATAGGTATATTGGAGAATGTCCAATATTTTTTTTTAATTTTTCTAAAGATTCTTTTCAGTAGAAGAGCTTATGGATTAATATACAACTCATATGCATACAACCATATACAACATATGTGGGAAAAGGGCTGCAGTATAGAACTGAAAAGTCTTAAAAGGAAATGAGCAGATTCCGCACTTACATAATATAATAAAAGTGAATCAAACTTAATTTCCATTGAGTAAAAAACATTAATGGAAATCGAGGGATCTGATGGTTAAACTTGGTTACCCATGACAACAGTTTAGTTAAAACTTACATGTGAAACCCAAAGAGAACGCTTCATGCTCCATGAGTGCCTCTCTTGAAGAAAAAGTCGCCCTTAATGACAGATCACGGATTGAAAGATGTGATACCTCCTTTGCCATTCAAAGTGCTAAGAACCACGTGAAGTGTAACTGAGGAACAATGTCTCGGGGGGTTCCAACACCCAGAGGACAGTAAAGGAAGGTATATAACAATTAATTCAGAGAGGTAACGGCAGTCATAAGTTGTAAAAGCATGTTCTTTTTAAAATTTCATTTAAAAAGTAACATCACTTTAACATTCACTAGGAGAGAGAGAGAAGAGAAGGAAGGGGAGGGAAGGGAAGAAAGGAGGAAGGGAGGGAAAGAAGGAAGGAAGGAAGGAAGCCCAGACACATTCAGTTCCTGGGATTCTGGATCATCCCAAAGTGTTCAGAGAATGAAGCTAGAAATTCCTGTGATGACTTCAAGCACAAAGTCTTAAAGATGTGTAAGGCAGAAAGAAGGCAAAGACAAATACCATATGGTATCACTTTTATTTGAAATCTAACATATGGCACAAATGAACCTATCTACAGAAAAGAAACAAACTCATGGACATGGACAACAGACTTGTGGTAGCCAAGGGAGACATGGTGGGGAGTGGGATGTACTGGGAGTTTGGAGTATTTTGGGTTAGTAGATGCAAACTATTGCATTTGGAGTGGATAAGCAGTGAGATCCTGCTGTATAGCACAGGGAACTATATCCAATCACTTGTAATGGAACATGATGAAAGATAATGTGAGAAAAGGAATGTATATATATGTATAACTGGGTCACTTGGCTGTACAGCAGAAATTGACAGAACATTGTAAATCAACTATAAAAAATATTTTTTAAAAAGATGTGACCCAGAGGAAAGATAAATGAGGAAAGTTTAAAAAACTATTCCTCTAATAAAAGTCCTAGAACTCATATTGTTCTAGGCCAGGTGAAAGTGAAAAAACCTGTCTTTTTATATGTTTTCTCATTTATAGTGAGGAAAACAGACACTCTGATACAACTAAGATCTGAGATTATAAAATAAAAACTAGACATAGATAGTATGCTGATGTAGATATAGACACAGATAAAGATACTGCTAATCCTTTACGTAAATATGGTTAAAACAAATGACATAAGTACTGGGTAATGTTTAATGTTTTTATGTTGCTTTCTCCTATGGCGTTAACTGCTAGATAAAACTGTGCCCAATATAGACATTCCTCCTAGACTTTTTTTCTTTTTAGGCCATAGCACATGGAAGTTATCAGGCCAGGGGTCGAATTGGAGATTCAGCTGCCGGCCTATACCACAGCCACAGCAACACCAGATCAAAGCCACATCTGCCACCTACACCACAGCTTAGGGCAACACCAGATCTGCAACATCACCCGCTGAGTGGTGCCAGGGATCGAACCCGCATCCTCATGGATAGCATCAGATTTGTTACCACTGAGCCACCACGGAAACACTCCTCCTAGATTATTTTTAATTGTGAAAAGTCTCAACATGTTTGTAGGTTTAAGAGTGGGTAGAATAATCAATTTTGCAGTGCCTAGTTGTGTAGCTTAAAATGCTCATCCAGCAAAAGTATAAACAATTGTTCCAATAAAATTTAAGTAGCATTTTAATTGGGCCTATAAAGGAAAGGCAAAAAAAAAAAAAAGAATTATTAGATGTTTTCCTATGGTGTTTCTCACATACTCACCTTGATTCTCCCTTATTAAGTGTAGATAACCAAAAAGTTTTATCCTGATGCAATCTCCTTGTAATTCTTAGAGTCAAGCAGAAGATGATAGAATCACAGAAGAGAAAATTTCAAGGATTAGAAACAGAACATAAAGACTTTTTTTTTTCTGACTTTCATATTTTTATTCCAGACTATAAACGTTAGATGTTATTTATTTAATAATTCATAGTCTGCTTCATTCCACAAACTGTTTGAGGCAGTATATTAGATATATCCTCTTTGAAAAAAATTCTGGGAAAAAAGCTCCATTTTTGAAGAGCAAAGAGCTAAAAGATAGAGGGAACTTCCACAAGGTCAAAAACAAAATCTGAGAAGAGCAGAGTAATATTCAGTGATTTTAGTCTTGTTTCTATTTCTGAATTGTTCATTGGGATGGCCAAAAGTGATTCATTGCTTCTTTCACCCTCTTTGAAAATATTTTGTGAGCTAGAATTAGGGCCCTAAGTGATTTCTTACAAAGGCTGAGTGTTTCATATTTTGAAGTGCCTGAGGTAATACATATTAATTGAATAAGCTATAAATCATATTCTTCAAATGTCATGTTTTAGATTAAAAAATTGAATGATAGTTTGAGGATCGTAAATGAAAACTAAGATTACATTCTCAGCTTTAAAAGAGAACATTTTACTTTATAAGTACTCGAAAAATACTTTAAATATTTTTTAAATATAAATAGATATGTACACAAATATACCTTCATTTATACCACCCTTTCATTATTTTTTTCCTTTCCTTCTATGGGACATTTACATTAGTCAGTGTATCTTAAAATGGGTTGAACAACATTGAACAGAAATGAACAATAATAAAAAAAAAAAGCAGTATAGGCAAGATCAGCATAGTCCACTCCAAATGACCTACTCACCGGAGCTCCATTTACTGTTCCACCCCAGCTGTTCAAACACAAGTCCCTGTTAGCAATTCAGTTCTCACAGGCAGCCCATGCCTTCTGTTCTGGTTTTCCAAATTTCCTCATCTTTGGCCTCATTGTATCCCGCTTATTTTTTTGTCACTGAGCTCTGCATTTTTAAATAGTTTTGTTGCATTTTAACCAGCACATCATAGTCCCTGTATCTTATACAGTATGTCAACAAACCATATTTTGAAGTGTTTCTGATTTCCCAGGTTAGCACTGTTTTCATAACTCCTTACTGACACCCTAAGAAGAACAGTTCAGATGTAATTCTTCCCACATGAATGTTATGACTATTCTATCAACCTATGCACTATAGAGCTATAGTCTGTATTATCATCTATATAGTTATGTGTCTATAAAAATAAAGATTGACCTGAAGAGTAGGTCCATTTCAAATAATCATCTCAAGATGGGACTGGCATTTATCCTAGAAAATTAAAGAGGGAGAACAAGCATTAGATAATAGGTTAAACTCTCATTTCTATACTCTTTAAGGGTAGCTAAGAAGGCGCTCCTACACCCTAGGAATTAAATATAGCAACTGCCGAGAGGAAGGAATTAAGAAACGCAGACATGACTCTTTCTTGTGGTTCTGTGTGGGGAAAGATGAAGCCAATAAGTTTGGGAGTACAAGTCTTTTGTTTGTAAATTTAATTGTTTGGGTTCCTAATTATCTCAGTATTTAATATCATCATATTATCATGTGCTATTTAGTTAAACTTATGTAGAACTCTCAGCCTCTTTTGGCTTTGCTGAAATACATGGGGATGGTGGGGGGAAATCCTGCTATTTAAGGTGAAGCAATGCTGGAAAATTCAGAAAAGGGGCTGATGTACCCTTGTCAGTTGTCCTTTCAAGTAGTT
The DNA here is from genome assembly GCF_016906955.1 of Phacochoerus africanus. NCBI lineage: Eukaryota > Metazoa > Chordata > Mammalia > Artiodactyla > Suidae > Phacochoerus > Phacochoerus africanus. The sequence goes on from NC_062553.1 coordinate 27,552,009, forward strand.
ACCTGTGAAACTCTGGATGTAATATCATTTAAAATGTCCCTTCCTTACACCCCTTTCCCATCACATTTCCCACAGCAATTTTCTCAAAGTTTTTCTTCTTTCCCTAAGGGTGCTTGTCGCCAATCTAATCATCAACACCTCTCTTAAATGACTTGGGGGATGTTATTTGAACACCCTTTTTTTTTTTTCCACCATGTAACTTTAAAATTTTTCTACATCTCTTTGTCCCAGATGCTGAGGAAGTTGCCACACCCAGTTCTCCTAGCTGTACTCTCGATCACAACTGTTTTATTAATTATGTCATGGAGTTCTCACTGTGGTGCAGTGGCTTAGGTTGCTGTGGAGGCATAGGTTAGATCCCTGGCCCAGCACAGTGGGTTAAAGATTGGCATTGCCTAAACTGGTACAGCCACTATGGAGAACAGTTTGGAGATACCTTAGAAATCTATACATAGAACTTCCATATGACCCCACAATCCCACTCTTGGGCATCTATCCGGACAAAACTCTACTTAAAAGAGACACGTGCACCCGCATGTTCATCGCAGCACTATTCACAATAGCCAGGACATGGAAACAACCCAAATGTCCATCGACAGATGATTGGATTCGGAGGATGTGGTATATATACACAATGGAATACTACTCAGCCATAAAAAAGAATGACATAATGCCATTTGCAGCAACATGGATGGAGCTAGAGAACCTCATACTGAGTGAAGTGAGCCAGAAAGACAAAGACAAATACCATATGATATCACTTATAACTGGAATCTAATATCCAGCACAAATGAACATCTCCTCAGAAAAGAAAATCATGGACTTGGAGAAGAGACTTGTGGCTGCCTGATGGGAGGGGGAGGGAGTGGGAGGGATCGGGAGCTTGGGCTTATCAGACACAATTTAGAATAGATGTACAAGGAGATCCTGCTGAATAGCATTGAGAACTTTGTCTAAATACTCATGTTGCAACAGAAGAAAGGCTGGGGGAAAAATGTAATTGTAATGTATACATGTAAGGATAACCTGACCCCCTTGATGTACAGTGGGAAAAAAATAATAATAAATAATTAAAAAAAAAAAAAAGATTGGCATTGCCACGGCTGCAGTATAAGTCACAGCTGCAGCTCAGATTCAGTCCCTGGCTTGGGAACCTCCATATGCCTTGGGTGTGGCCATTAAAATAAAATAAAATAACGTCATGCTGCTATCAAAGTTAAAATGCAGTTTTACCTCATTGTGATAGGCATTCTGTGGGCCTAAGTGTGGAGCCATGTAAGATATGAAGGGGCAACGCCTCATTTTCCTTAGCACACGGGTAACTATAACATTCCACTATTCATAGACCAGGTATAAAAAGCTGTATGTGGCAGTCACTTGAGGTTGAACAGACACAAAGAGGGCTACCATCAAATGTTACTAGAACTTGGAAATAAGCTAAACATGTTAAAGTGGCAACAGTTAGCAAGAGAACCGCTGTCAACAGATACCACCTTAAAAGGAATATGTCTGTAAGATCCAATACAGGAAGACAGGGTCTGAAAATCTAGTCAAAATCTCATAATACATAAAAGCCAAACTCTAATGTGTCCTGTGGTATCCAAGAAATAAATGACTAACATTAGAAGGATGGTCTGCCTGAAGCCCAAAGCAAAAACTAATTTCAAAATAGAACCCCCCCCCAAAAAAAAAACCCAATTGTCTACACATTTCCAGTTACGCCTATGTGAAAGTACTCCTGATCACACTAGTAGGGTCAGCAAGGACACCCCACATGCAGCCTGACATGTCATCTACCTATTAAATGCTCCTTTGCTCTAATTCAATCTTTAGAACATAACTTGATTTCTAGCATAGATTTTCTATTACGTGGATTTGGATTCTGCCTTAAAGAGCTAGGGCAAGTACTAGGACTTCTTGTCAACAATTTATCACAAGAAATGACTCCATCAATACGTGGCTGCTGCATCAATCTTTCATGGGTTGCTTTTAATGAGACCACTCTAGTTTCTGACTCACACTGAGTGTAAATGACTCTGGATCTCTGTGCCAAAAGTTGAGAGGTGGTAAGTGCCAGGATATGGGTATGTAAAAAGGGCCTGCTGGGAGCCTTACTCATCTCCATATCTGACATCTTATTTCTTTTCAACATCCCACGTCAATGTCAGAGTCACCCTTATATACATGAATATTCACATTCTAACATGATTCTTCTTTGTTAAGTATAGATAATATAATGACATAAATTAATACCTATTATGAAACAAGCCACAGTCATAACTTGGAGAGATGAATATGTAACAAAAATAGGAGCGAGGGAGCAGAGAAGGAAATTTTCAATGGAATGACATTTCTAAAGACATAAGTGGAGGCATAACCTGAACATATGTCAACAATTTCAAATATTAAAAAAAAAAATAGAGAGAGAGGAAGTCAAATGTATGAGTGCTACTTCACAATTCTATGCTGAAATGTGGTTTCCTGCTACATGGAAATATTATCACTTCTATTAGGCTCGCTCTTTCACAGAACTCAGATACGTGATTCTGGGGACAGGCAGTATTCATCAGCAGTGTTTTGACAGCAGGAGATAACAGGTATTAGGTGAATATTTCCCTGAAATGAAATAGAAGAATGTGTCTAGACATTATTTTTTTCAGAGTATCTCCTAATTTCATGTGCAATCAAGTTGCCCTTGGCAACTCAGGGAAAGTTAGCTTATCTCCCCGAGTTCAGCATAAAGAATCCAGTCAAGCCTTCATATGAAATATGTATTGTCTTGCTGAAAGAGCAGATATCCACATGCTGTTCTAATGCATCAGATCCAGATGCCAAAGCTCATCCACAAAGGTGACAGAAAAGGTAGCTGGATATTCTTTTTTAGGCTCTAACTATTTTAAAGATGTGAATTCTCTTACAAGACTAATTTCTTCTTTTCACGTAACCATTTCACATTTCTCTCAAAGTAAGTGTGATAACTGATGGTGACAAGAGGACAGGGTACCCCAGGAGTGGATGAGTGTTATAATCAGGAGAATAAATTTCATTCACACTAATTTCACTGTCACTATGATTTCCACTGGCTATAAAACTGAAGACTTCTGATGCCAGTCGTCCCACTATAGCTGTGAGGAAACCACTGTGCTCAGTGTTTTCAGTAAGAAGAAAATTTGTGTAAGACTCAGAAATCAAATAGAGAATTTCCAGAAGAAGATAAACTGTAAACTATTGAAACTTTAAAAAATATAGTCAACATTAATTTTTAAATGACTTCATTAGAAGTGGTGTGAAAAAAATGAATGAAAGGCTTCTTAAGCTCAGCTGAACTCTAGCCAGAACATGCAGAAGAAAATAATGGCTAGGAGAGTATGACTCAGACTATTTGGTCATTATTATAATTTTCCTCTAACAATATTTAATTCCATACAAGATTATAAGAGACAAAAAAAGTTTTCCTTGGGATTTGAAACTAAAATCAGAAAGGTATAATTTGGCTTCCAAATACCTTTACATTCCCTTTGAGATATTTTGTTTAATTTTAACATCATTTGTAAACAAATGTGTACTCTGAGAAGTAAATATTTTTACATTTTATGCAAACTTTGCATAAATGAAGTATTCTTGAGTTCCAGTTCCATAAATGAGGTAATAAGTTCTTAGTCAAAGGATGTTGTTCCAAAGCTTGAATGAATACCAGAATCACCTGGATAAACTTGGAAAAATATAGCTTCTTGGACTTCATCCCAGAATTACTGAATAACCATAATCTATAGAGAGTGGCCTAGAATTTGCATTTTTCAAATGTACCTATGGTGAATCTAAAATAGCTAGCCCCAGTCTTCAGACTTCAGTTTGAGACCCAGTGTTTAAGCCATACCTACGAATGAAGAAAAACTCTTGTTTACTGAGCAACTACTATAAAGTACTGACTGGATGCTTCTAAATGTTGTCACAATGCATCTTCTTAATATGAGGTCATCGTAGTGGATTGGACGGTGTCCCCTCAATAATCATGTCAGACCAGAACCTCTGAATGTCATTTCAGGAAATAGAGTCTTTGCAGTTGCAATTAAACTGACAGATCATACTGGCTTAAGGTAGGCATGAAATTAAATCACTGGGTCTGTATAAGAAGAGAAGAGAAAACACAGAGAAAGAGACAATAACATGTGAAGATGGAGTCAGAGATTGGAGAGATGCAGCTATAAAGCAAGGATCGTGCAGAGCCTCTAGGAGCTAGAAGAGGCAAGAAAGGGTTTTTACAAAGAGTCTTCAGGAGGAACATGGCCCTGCCAATACTTTGATTTCAGACTTCTAGCCTTGAGACCCATGAGTGAAGAAATTTCTGTTGCTTTTTACCAACTCTATTCATAGTAATTTGCTATGACAGCCCTAGGAAACTAAAACAGACACAGAGGCTCAAAGAGGTTCAGCAGTCTGCTTTGTCACTCAGGTAGAAAATGACCAAGCAGTGTTCCAATCCCTGGTTCATTGATTCCAAAGCTCATGGACATCTGGGGCAATACTGGCAGAAATTTCCATGACCAGACAATAGTAGCATTTGACCAAAGTGTAGAGCTCCTGAGTAGAATTACCTGGAGGTCTTGTTAAAAAAGCATTTCCCTTGACTCCATCTGAATTACTGAATTCAAAACCTTTGCAGGTTGGATTTAAGAACCTATTTTTAACAAAAAATTCAGAAAATTACCATTCATCATTTTTAAAAATAAATTTCGTGGAGTGTAGTTAACTTACAATGTTGTGTTCATGTCACATGTACAGCAAAGTAAATCAGTTATACATATAACCATTCCTTTTCAGATTATTTTCCCATACAGGTTATTACACAGTATTGAGTAGATTTCCCTGTGTTATATGGTAGGTCCTTGTTAACTATCTATCTTTTAAAAAAATTTTATTAGGGTATAGTTGATTTACAATGTTATGCCAATTTCTGCTGTATGGCAAAGTGACCCAGTCATACATACATATATATATATATATATATATATATATATATATATATATATATATTCCCTTTCTTATATTATCTTCCATCATGGTCTATACCAAGAGACTGGATATAGAAAATTGTCATTCATCTTAAAGTTTGATACCATTGACCTAGAGAGTTAGAGTTCTCTATCACAACATCTAGTTGCATTTTCTTTCAAGTGTATTCCGCATGCATGAAACAAATAAGTGAAGGACTGTGACAACATTGTAGAAATCAACTTGAAGTCAACAGGCAGTTTATTTCAATCTTCTTTTACATGAAGCTAGGTCACTGAAAATCATGCGCATAACTAACATTCATATTATTCTCCGTGGAGGAAGCACTTTCACACTCATGCTATCAATTGACTGTCACTTAAACCTTGAGGAAGAATGAATAGGAATTTCTATTCTTCCTATTTTATAGGAGAGGAGGCTGAGACTAGAGATTTAGAGAAATGCACAACCACTCTCCTGTGGTTCATTATTAGAACATGACTTTTTTTGTCCTGACATTGCCCAAAATATTAGTGGGAAATTATGAAACATGGGTGGGAAAAGTGTGATCTCACTTCTTTTGCAAGAGAGCAGAGAGAAACCTAACAATAAAAGGATAGATTATTTTTGAAATCATTGAAAATGTGGTAGAAAATAAGTGTGTGAGAAGCCAGGGAAAAGAATTCTGTGTTGAAGAGAACCTGAGAAGGCCCTGAACAGCATAGGCACTCAGGCTAGGATGAGAACATGTTTTCAGAGCATAAGCCAGGTAATTCATTAGTTTTTAACCCCTCGTTATTTTAGGACCTTGATTATTTTGGAGAATCCAAATCTCTATTAACATTAATTGGAATGAAAAGGATCATGGAATTAGAAAACACATATTCCCTATCTAGACAATTAAAAAAAAAAAATAGTGACTACTTCTCTCTGAAGTACTTTCCTATGCTCTAAACATTTCTCTTCTTTTACTAAAACACTGCTTCCATTTACTGCCTTTGTAGACACAGTTCAAAATATTTCCATTTTGATCAAGATGCTTCTTCAGTGGCATGTGTGTATGGGTGTATGTGTGTCTTGCCTTTTTTGTAAGTGCATCTTAGCTTACTAAATGTTATGTGTTAGTGTGTGGGTATTCAGTTTTCCCATTGCTTTCAAAAAGTGAAGACTAGAAGGAAGTATTCAGAGAAAAAAATATATTACCAGAAAATACCTTAACTAATAGGAGAAACAGAGAAAGTGTGAGAGAAAGAAAAAAAAAAGGGGGGTAGATGATGAAATATATGGAAAGAAAAAATAGCTTAGCAAGAATCTGATTTAATTTGAATTGAAAATATATTTGGGTTGTTTCTTCTTTATGATCTAATGACAGCATTTAAAAAAAAAAAAACCAAGACAATTTAGAGATGAGGAATGGTAAATATTACATCTTGTTCATCATAAAATGAACAACACCACATTTTATAGAAAAAGTTGGTGATTACGAATCACTTAGGAATCAATACTGAAGGTGAGTTAAGATCCAAAACAATTATGTATTATGGAACTCAATGTACTTGTTAGTGTATTTCATTCAACATTTAAACCCTCAGCCATGAAGAACTCTGGTCTTACCTATATCAGATTCTGTGGTTAATTCTTGCTCTCATTGCATACAAACTGAGCAGCGTTTCGCAAAGTTGAGCCATCAACTAGGCTTCTTGGACACTCAACCAAACTGGGCATATCCTCCCTTATGGGGTCTAGCTTCTTGTTCTCCTTTTCTGGTTCTTCCTCTTACACAATAGAATACCAAGCAGTCCAGCATTTGATCCCATGTTCATTGTTTCTTTTCAGTTTATTCTCTTTCCCTGGGGAAGCTCATGTTTCTACTATTTCCAACACCATCAATACCCTGTTAACCCTGAAATATCTTTAGTCCAGACCTTCTCTGAGCTCTGTGCTGGTATATCCAACTGCCAATATCACCCTGTATTTCCCCCTCTCAATTCACTTCTGAGAGATGTCTCTGAGAAATGATACCATATTCTCTCACACTCTATGTAATTATGCTGAACAAAGGCCTGGCAGCATTCGTTTTTTTGGGGGGGTATTTATTCTTCTTTTTTAAATTAAACTTTAGTTGATTTACAATGTTGTGCCAATTTCTGCTGTATAGCAAAGTGACCCAGTCATACACATATATACATTCTCTTTCTTATATTATCTTCCATCATGGTCTATCCCAAGAGTCTGGATATAGTTCCCTGTGCTATACAGTGGATCCTCACTGCTTATCCATTCTAAATGTGATAGTTTGCATCACTAACCTCAAAGTCCCAGTACATCCCACTCCCTCCTCTCTCTCCCTTGGCAACCGCAAGTCTGTTTTCTAGGTCTGTGATCTGTTTCTGTTTTATAGATAGGTTTATTTGTCTTGGCAGTATTCTTGATTCTTCCCATTTCATCACATGCCTAAACTTCCCACGTATATGGCATGACAGCTTTTCCTCCATTATATAATCCTAATCCCATTGCCATTCCCACTCCAAAATCCCTGCCATCTTCTTTCTCTGAAGAGACTACAGTCAAATTATAACTGTTCTAACAGCCTGCAACAGCCACTCACCACTTCCCAAATTCCATTCTTCATATGGAACCAGAGTAGCCAAATTATATTGTGCTCAAATTTTTTGAATTTTTTTTCATTGCTTTTTAGGATCACACATGTGGCATATGGAAGTTCACAGGCTTAGGCGTTAAATCAGAGCTGCAGCTGCCAGCCTACACCACAGCCACAGCAATGCAGGATCCGAGCTCCATCTGCGATTTACACCACAGCTCATGTGCTTAATCCAATGAGCAAAGGCAGGAATGGACCCTCCATCCTCATGGACACTATGTTGGGTTCTTAATCCACTGAGCCACAATGGGAACTCCTACTTACTCATTTTGTGTCTTCCCCTGCTAAATCTGAGTTCCTTGAAGACAAGGGCCCCTGCCTTCCTCATAGCTATTTCCCAATATCTAGTACAGTGCTTGGCACATCATGGGTTCTCAGTATCTGTTGATGGAGTGCTTCTAGGAAAAAAAAAATCACCCTATTTAGCAGCATGGAACCAACAGATATCCAAATACAAGTACTGTTCATCTTTTGATTGCCATTGGAGTAAATATATAAAGTTGTTAAGGGGAAAATTACCACTTCTACTATTTACTTCCATTCTTCCCATCTAGGAATTAGAATTGTTTCTATATTTATTCAAATGTTCTTATCTTTCTCCCTCAATCTTTGTTGGGCTTTTAAATGTAGAAGTCTGGTACATTTTCTATGCTATCTAGTGACTTTATTTTGTCAATGGAGGTTGGTTTTTACCGCACCATCTGTCTGGCTAATAGCAATGTTATTGTTTCCCTACCAATTGCATTGAATTCTATTACTTCTCATAAAGGAGAAAAATAATAGAGCTTACCTTAGATAGTATTGATTAGTTCTTTTGTTTTTGTTTTGAGAATCAAATGAGATGATATAAGAAAGCTGTTGTATAAGCTGAAGTGTTATAGAAATGACAGCTTTTCATCTGTGAGTGGTGATTATTTTTTTCTTAACATTATTTTGACAGTACACATTTCCTATGTAATGCTAATTAATAATAGCAGTAGAGAAGAAAAAAGTTTCCTGATTCCACTCAGGTCTCCTTTTCCCTTCTATCAAACCCTCTCAAACAGTGGCTCCTCTGTAAAGCCTTCCCCGGGTGGGTGTCCTTTTCTTTGGACATGTGCATAGTACCCTGCACATTGCTTCTACTACACTCAGATGTACATGAGGTAGTGTTTGCTTCCATGGCAACTTATAATTATATAACTTAACACCATACCTACTCTAGGTCATAAACTTGTCAGCACATTTTACATGCTTTATATTCACTCATTTCGTCTCCACAAAGACCCTATGAGGTCTATGCTCTCTATTTGCCATTTGACAAATGAGGAGATCAAAGGGGAGAACATGAGCTCTTGCTCAGTGTCACACATCTAGTAAGTAGAGGCAGAATATATCTGTATTCTTACTTTCCCATCTCCTTGATATAACTCAATAGAGTAATGAAACTTCACAAACATAAATGTCAGGCCATATTACCAGAAACCTAATACCCAAAGTGGAGGCAGTGAGGATAATCCAATCTACAAAGGTCATTCATTCATTTAAGTCTTTAAAGAAAAGTTTGTGAGAACACAGCAAGCGTTAGAGATTGCGCTTAGTACTCATGATTTAAACGTGAGTTAGAATGAGTCACTGGCTTCATTAATTTGATCAGGAGAGAAAGGATGGAGAGAGATACACGGGGTAAAGAAGTATCAGATCACATCTAAGACATATATTTTTGCCATATTTGAGGGCTATATTAAGGAAAAATCAACACATTAGAATAGGACAAATTGAAAACCACCAAAATAAGAAGAGAATTAAGAACCAACACATAAATGAAATGATCAAAACAACAGGAGCCAGCTAGCCTGGAGAAGAGAAGTCTGAAGTGTTCTTATGTGGAAAGTGACCACAAATATCTCAATAGCTATCAAAGATGGAACTAGTTCCACTGGAAGAAAAACATAGGGTGAAAGAATCAGGCTCAGCACAAAGAGAATTTTTAATAGAGCTACTCTAAAATGCAAAATGCTACTTCATACCTAGTAACCCCCTGTCACTGAAGGCTTAGAGGGGCCATTGACTACTCAGAGAAGCTGCAGAAAGTTTTCCTACATTAGATTGGAAAGCTGAACTCCACTCCGTGACCTCTTAGCCACCTGAATCAGACGTGATTCAGATCTGAATCAGATTTGATGCTGAATCAAAATCTTCTGTGCTGTAAAGAGGATGGAGAATTGGACATACTGTCAGAAACTGTGGCGGATCTAGGCTCTACTACTTCATAGGTGCTTGCAGAAAGAAAAAAGAGAGAGGGATAGAGATTCCTGGATCGGAGAAAATTGCTTATGGCAAAAGCAGTAGCCAGATTTGTTTGCATCAACTCCCCCATGGGCCCAAGTCCCATAGGGATAAAGCCAAGGAGCCATGATAGATGGATGCTTGCATTACAGAGAAGGAACACTGAGCTTGGAGGATCATCACTTTGATAGGAAATGAAACAAGCCCACTCTTCTAGAGGGAGACATCACTGCATCCCCCAAGTTTGCTCCCTGCAAACACAACCCTTAGAGATCGCCTAGGTAGCCAAAGTTTTGCATTTGGAATACCCAGAAAGAATGGGCAGGGACACTGAGGCCTGTGGTAAATTGCATCTTTCAACATGGGCTACAAAGCCATTGAAAATCTGGATTTCTTGGGCAAGCCAGGGTCTCTGATTACCAAAAAAAAAGCAAAAAAAAAAGAGGAAGATATTTCGGTGACAGAATTCCTATTTAAAATCATCCCCGAACAGTAAGATAGAGATAATATAAAAGCAGTTTGCTTCTAAACCTATTGAATCCAGCTGGAAGTTACACATGTCATCAACCTTCTTGTTTGTATGCCAAAAGAACTAACCTATTTGGTAGAGACTTATTTATAAGGTTTCTAATGGCAAGAAGCACCCATTTTTCAAGTTCAGAATTGCCCAAATCAGCTCTTTCCTATGCAGGAGTTTTCATTAGATTGGGAAGAGGGGGAAAAAAAGCAGACTCTTACTGCTTTCAGGAAGATAAAATTGTGAGGATAAACCACATGAGTAGCTAAGCCAACAGTGCCACCTAGTGGAATCATTTATTTATCTGACAAAAATTATATTTTCTACAACCCTATTCATTTTTTCCTTTTTGCCAGTAAAGTTGAGCCCTTAAAAAGCCTAGTTTGATCAATACACTTTAAAGAATTAAACTATCCTTTTTGTAACTTTTTGAAATTGACTTTTATGCATAAATTGTGTGCAGTATACAATAGAAACAATTTCTAAAATAGGTAAATTTTAAGTGCTGCTGGTTTTAAGACTTCTGGAAAATTTTGCGAGGGAAGCAAAAGTTAGTGAGAGCAGAATTTAGAGTCAAAATAATTTAAGTAACATTTTTAAAATCTAGATCACCCTAAAAGTGACAAATCATAGTGCCACTGTAAATTACTGTAATTATGAGCCACAAATTTTCAGGGTCTTTCTGACTTTTTAAAGGTATACAAATTGAAGTGCTTAAGAATAGAAGCTGCAAATAAGAAAACCATTGGAAAGATAACACTTCTGTAAAATGAAGGAATTGCACATAATTTCATCTTTTTTCCATAAAAATGGAGGGAAATATGTTACATTCCAGTCAACAGACATCTTGTATAAGACTGCTGCAGAGATCACATAACTAAAGACCACATTTAGAATCAGATTTTTCAATAATTTCCAAAATCTTATTGTCATTTAGATCAAATTTCTTAAGAGAAACGGGAAAAAAGAGAAACAAAAGAATTAGAAAAAACAAAACAAATGTGAGACGCTTTCCAGGGATTCCTAAATTCCTTTCTCTTTTCCTCCTATTGAAGTAGAACACGATGATTAAAATCATGAACTTTAAAGTCATATTTGTAAGGTGGAATTGTACGAAAGGTTTTTGTTTTTTTTTAATTCATAAATCAAAAGAGGTCAAATATCCAATTTCACACGCTCAACCCTATACATTATATCCTAAACCCCTGTGTACCCATACAACTTTCACTGATCAAGTTACTTCACCTATGTAAGCCTCAGTCTCATCTTTTCAATGGGGATAATAAAATATATCACAATGGATATTTGTAAGAAATCCATGGAGGAATTATCAGGTAGTTAGTGCTTAGTAATTATTCAACTGATAGGGAGCATGCAAAGAATGATTTCCAAAATTAGAAGCTATCTTATAAAATGTTGGGGTAATACGGAAGAACACATTATTTAACTGCCAGCAATTCAAGTATCTGAATGATAAAGCCACTCTCTGCTTGCCTCATTATTGAGGTTTCTTTGAGGTTTCTTTGAGGTTCTCTCTAGTACTTCTTCATAGACACATCTCCATCATTTAAATAATAGCCCTTTTAAAATTTAGTTTTCCTGCTCCTTGGCTGAGACACAATCACTTTATTTCACATGAGACCCTAAAGGATGAGGTACCAATTGGTAGCTGCTTCTGTGGATCAGTCTTTGACTCAGATCCAGACAGGAAGACAGATCCTGCCCCTTCTATGGTTCCATACCATGTTGTGCTTTTTTCCCTGGTTGTCATATCTCAGGATCTAGTCCATGTTTGTGAGCCCCAGATAAAGTAATGGGAATATAATTGCTGTTGAGTCCTAGTGGGCCCCCTCCACTATAATTCATCAATCTCTCAGGATCTCTCTAAATACAATAGTACAATTTAGTGATAAAAGGTGCCCTCTCTAAAGTTCTAAGTTTAGCCAGCCTGCTAAGGATAAAAACTAAGCTTGGACAAGGGTTAGCTTTGTGATCAAAGGCAGGTTGCTTACTACCACCTCTGCTTTCTTTACCTGTGATGTGGGAACAAGAGCGCTTGCCTCATAGGGCTGTGGTTGGGAATGAATGATGTACTCATTTGACTGGACCAGAGTGAAAATTCAAGAAATGTTAGCTATTAATAACGAAGGGGGACAGCTTTGAGTTTTACGCATTGAGAAGCCCAGTGAGAAAGGCATTCAAAGGATTATTTCATTCATTTAAAAAAAAAAATGATTGTGCTCCACTAACCACCAGGCTTTAGAATGTGAAAGTGTAAAAGCTGACATGATTTCTCTCCTCATGGAAATCATCATTAGGTGGCATCTTGTCAGCAGAACTGAAAATGAGAGTTATCTCTGACCTTCGTTTATGTGTCCCAGAAAGAAACAGATGCAGGCAAGGAGAGGCATCTGAGGAAGAATGTTGTTGAAACCCAGTCTCTGTCCACTGGTGCCAAAGAGAAACAGAGACAAGTCAAGACAGAGTTTTGGGTGAAGGAGAAAAAGATCTTTTCCTGCTTTTCCAGGCAAAGGAGGCCACAGCATGCTAATGCTTTAAAGACTTTGCCCCACTTTGGGGCAGAATTGCAGAGGGTTTTATAGTCTAAAAGGAGAAAAATGAGGTTTCAGATAAGAATCAGTATCGGGGTGGGGCGGGCATGTATTCTTCTTTCTTTGGGGGAATCTTAGCCGTCGAAGCTGGCTTCAGATCTGGGTGTGATCCTGGTGGTGGTCTTCTGAGTTATTGCTTAGGGCTGGGGGAAAAATGTAATTGTAATGTATACATGTAAGGATAACCTGACCCCCTTGATGTACAGTGGGAAAATAAAAAATTAAAAAAAAATAATAAAAAAAAGAATAAAAAAAAAAAGAATAACAGTACTAGCAAAAAGGGCATATTGATCAGCCATTAGAACAAAGTAGGAAAGTTCCTGAAAAACATCATGTGCTAATAATCTTTAACCCACAGGCAAGTGTGCCCAGGGTGCCTAATTAGCTTATAGGTGATTGCATTTAGGGTGCAAGCAAATAAGGGAGAAGCACAGGGAAGGGTTCCAACCTGTACTTTTAAAGTATTTGTTTCTAAAAGAAGCATAAGGAATATAACTTTCCTCTTAGGGGTATAAGATGCCTACATCATTAGGTGATCCTGCCCCAAGGCTGTGCTATTGCTGCTTGACCGTTCAGCCCTTGTCTTTGCACCCCCTCTTCCCCATCACAACTCTCTGAACCTGCCCATTGGAACTCAGGGAAGGCCATGGAGGCTGAATGAGACTCATTTCCTAAAAGCACAGAAAGGCTTTTGTGCCCAGGAGCCCCACAGGGCCATGTTCGGTTTCAGGAATACCCCCACAGGACTGGGATGTATGGAGGGGAGGTGAAGAAGTCGTAGGGAGGCTCTGAGGCCTTCCTGGAACATGGACAAGAGAACTCTGCTGCCAGCAGAGACCCAGGACAAGCTGCTACACTATTTCAAGTGTTCATTATACACCAGCCTGTTTCTAATTTCGGTTTTTGAGAATAATTCCAAGGTTGGTGCACTTTTCAGCCAGGAAATTAAAATTCAGAAAAGCCTGTACGATGTGACAAAGTTCACACAACCAACAAGTCTTAGGTTTCTGATTTGAACTCAGGTCAGCCTAGCTCCTGGGCCCATGGGCCCGAACTTTTTCTTGAGCAGGGTGGGGGGAGGGGTGCAAATGGCTTGAGGTGAAAGGCAAACAAATCTCATAGATGCTGGACCCTTTTAATCACGGGGTAGCAAGCAAAGTGCACCCATAGTCAACGTGAGAGGAACAAAGAATGTTAGAAAAAAAGTCTCTAGAATCTGTAAGTGTGAGGAAAGCTCCATGTGAAGCCCAAGGACCTGGTGGAAGGAATTCAAGTCAAGCCTGTTCCTCACTTCCTGTGTCCCACCTTCCCTTCACAAGTCTTCACAAGGCTTTCTTTTCTTTCATTTTTGTTCTTTTGGGGTTTTTTTTTTGTTTTGTTTGTTTTGTTTTGTTTTTCTTTTTAGGGCCGCACCCACAGCTCTTGGAGGTTTCCAGGCGAGGGGTCGAATCGGAGCCACAGCCACCCCGCCTCGCCACAGCCGTGCTGGTTCCGAGTAACATCCACGAACTATACGACAGCCTGCAGCAATGCCAGATCCTTAACCTACTGACGGAAGCCAGGGTTTTCACCCGCATCCTCCTGGATACTAGTCAGGTTCTTAAGCCACTGAGCCACAATGGGAACTCCCCTTCACAAGGCTTTCTTAAAGAGTCATGCCTTTTTTTTCCCTCCATTGCTCTCACTGGTCTCCCACATAAGGTGCAGGTAGATGAGGTACAAAGGCACTTTGCAAGAGGGCTTGACGTGTCAGCAGGAGGATCCACTTACTTAGACAAGACACTCTGCAGTCAGACATGCCAGAGAGCGGAACTCAGTCCTACCGCAGAATAATCCCAGGAGGTAACTCGCGGAACTCAGTCCTACCGCAGAATAATCCCAGGAGGTAACTCCGCCTACTCACTTCAAAAACAATGTGAAATTTGCCTTTCCCAGCCCTGGGAAAATTATGCTCAGGAGCAGGTATGGAATGCTCTGACAAAAGCTGATGAAGGACAGATGTTGGATACATGTGAGTTCAGATTATCTCAGACAATGAATCATTCACCATCAGGGTCACTGGAATGCAATGAAATAGATTCATAGGGACAAAGTTTTCCAATGAACCTTTTATTTTTACGATTTTTACTTTTCCATTATAGTTGGTTTACAGTGTTCTTTCAATTTCTAATGTACAGCAAAGTGACCCAGTCATTCATATATATATATATATATCTTTTTCTCACATTATCCTCCATCGTGTTCCATCACAAGTGACTAGAGATAGTTTCCTTTCTTTATTAATACGACCCATATTTAGAGATTGACTAAGCCCTGATTCATTCTATTTGAGAGCTTTACAGGATGGTTCTTACTGTTTTATATGTTACTTTCATTTTTCCCTAAATACTTTGCAATTGCCTTCATTACATAGCATTTATCTCCCATGATTGTTGTTATTTGTTTACATACGTATCATACTGCTAATTTTTAAAGGGCAAGGATGGCATCTTTTGATTTCTTTCCCTTTTTCCAAGGTTAACAAAGGAACTAATGAATTTCTTGTGTGTTAATAAGAAATATATAAACTGAAGGTCTATAATTTATCTAAAGTGATATGATATTGTTTAGATGATTTTAGTAGAGCTTTCAAACATTCCTTCGCATTTAAAAATTACAAAAACTAGGAAGAAAAAATTAAGCCCAGACTTAAGAAATATGGATTCCTGACATAACTTTGCCTTTCCTAAGAAGGTAACCTTGTGAAAGTCTTTTATCTCTTTTGGTCTAAGTTGCCCCCTCTTTAATGAGACAAACTGCATGATTGTGAAGTCATCTTCAGATTTAATATTTTTGATTTTGTTGATAATCATACATGGCAGAACATAAGACTAAATATGAGTGACAATAAGAAAGAGACAAATTTGCTATTGAGAACCCCTGATTATATAGTCAGTGTTTTAACTCCTGTAAGATATATTATGGTATAATATAGATTGTAAATTTGGGGGAAAGAACTAAAAACGTTTCAAACAGCTCTGCTTTGGTAAATCAAGGAGCAATTCCAAATGCCCATTTTAATAAGACAGAAAACCAGGGAGAAGAAATGACAACTGCATCTAGCTTGCTTTTAAGCTTTTGCCTGCATTAAATGGCTGAAGTGAATTATTTGTGTAATTATTAGTGGCTACAATTTGTATAGTAATGCACTGGAGTCGTTGTAATTTACTTGTTTGGACAGTTTTTTTTTTTTCCCCAAGTTGGTAGACTACACATAAAGAAATGGATTTTCAGAAAATAATTAATGTATTTTTACTTTCAGTGTGCCCAGAAAATGGTAGGTAATTAATATGTTTAGATGTTTAGTGAATGTAACTACTAGTTTATAGACATTGAGAATTTTTTTTTTTTTTTTTTTTTTTTGCTTTTTACAGCTGTGCCTGTGGCACATGGACGTTCCCAGGCTAGGGGTCAAATCAGAGCCGCAGCTGCCAGCCTAAGCCACAGCAATGCAAGCTACATGTATGACCTACACCACAGCTCACAACAATGCAGGATCCTTAACCCATTGAGAAAGACCAGGGATCAAACCTGCATCGTCATGGATACTAGCAAAGTTCATGACCCCCTGAGCCACAATGGGAACTCCATTTTTTTGTATATTTTTGTAAATTTTTTCTGTTTTGTCCTCAAACAACCCCGTATGGTATGAGGCACCATGATTCCCACTTGCAAAGATGAGGAATTGAGGTTCATACAAAAATAACTTGAAATTGTGTATCTTTTACAGAACTAGTATTATGAGCTCTATCTATAATCAATGAACACATACTGATGATGAATAAATGTCAAATTGATATGAGCTCCAAAATCAGAAATGAATTCAGGCTTAGGACAAATCCTAAGATTACAAACTTAAATAGCTCAGTTTAGTTTTTTTGTTTCTTGTTTGTTTGAGATTTGTTTGTTTGTTTATGTGGGTATAGGGTCTCTGTAATATCAATGAGGTAAGAATGGTACCATTTTTAAATACAGAGGAGCCTTCTTAAATGGTCAGCATATAAATGAAATATAAAATAATCAGGAATTAGGGAAATCTCCAAGTTTCATAATATCCTTTCTCTAAGAGTGTGGACAGCAGTACTCACTTTTTTTGTACATTCCTTGAAATCCTTATCCTTTCCAGGTTTCTCAAATAAAAGCTGCATCTGAAGTTAAAAATAGCACTAGTTTGTAAAGGTCTCCTGAGTGATGTGACAGATCAAGCAGGCTCCTGCCCTGTGTGTCCAAAGCCAAGGTATTCACGGGCTCATTGCTTTGCTGCCAAGAGAAGGTAACTCTAAATCACCAGGGACTGGCCACTGTTCTGGCTGTACAGTTATTTGGAAGACAAACAAAGCACCTTATTTCATTCAAAAGTGCTTCCAACACTGCCTTGACCATGTGAAAGTACATAATTGAAAAACATACTATTGACCACAATATCGAATTTTATTTTTAAAGAGTGAATTGTCTTTATATTGCTTTGACTACCTCAATAAATAGAGACTTCAGTTCATTGTCATCATCAATGGATTTTACATTTAACCTTCCAGTTTAGGATTTCTACAAACCATTATATTGCAGAGCATCAATAGTATATTGATTTCAAATTGAGGTGTCATATTAAAATACTGGTTCTCACAGCCGGATGAGGAATGCAATTATTTCTATGCTATTTCACACCAAATGAGTGATTGACAACAAGAATCCATGAAGAACTAATAGTCTGCAAAATTTATTCCTCTAAATCACGAGATTAAAAGAAATATCTATTTCAGACTTAAAATACTTTAATATAAAGTAAGTATATTTGCTATGATCAATGTGGTCCTGCAATTATTAATGTGAGAAGGAACATTTAGTCTTGACTTAACACACGTGTAGGGAAATGGGAATTAACATCGTGAATTGGGAATAATTTCATGTGCTATTAAAAAATTACTCAGACTTTTGAATGTTTAGATGCTTGTTGTTCTGGCAATAATACATAGGCTTTTCATTAACCAAAATGGAAATAAATCACCTGGAAGGGAGGTGAAGGATTTATAGACCAGGGACCAGGAAACATGGTCTGAAATGGAGGGGGGAAGTAGAGGAAATAGAAAGATATATTTCAATAGTTTGAACTAGTTCAGTTCAATTTCACAGGCATACTGTGTATCAGCAACTGTGCTAGAGACGGGAGATTAATAACAACAATAAAAAAGGCAAAACAGAAAAACTAGGACAGCAAAAGTGAAGAGCACAATCAGCAGAGTGAGGTGTCGCTTCATTTTGGAGACAAGATACAACCAAGGAGTTGGCCCATTTTGTGATTCTTTTCTAATATGTAATTGTTGGGACTTCATTGTGTCCCCTACAAAATTTCAAGTCCAGTACACCAGTGCCTCAGAATGAGACCTTATTTGAAAATAGGGTCCTTATGCATATATAATTAGTTGAATTAGGATGAGGTCATATTGGAGTTGGGTTGGCCACTAAGCTTATGTGACTGAAGCAGGGGAAATTTGGGAATTCCCATTGTGTCTCAGCAGATTAAGAACTCAACCAGTATCCATGAGGATGCAGGTTCAATCCCTGGTCCTTGCTCATTGTGTTAAGGATCCAGTATTGTCACGAGTTTCGGCATAGGTCACAGACATGGCTCAGACTGTGGTGTAGGCCAGCAGCTGAAGCTCTAATTCAACCCCTAGCCTGGGAACCTCTATATGCTGCATGTGCAGCTTAAAAAAAAAAAAAGGTGGGGGGGATGGATTTGGACAGGTACACAGGGAGAAGATGTGAAGATGAAGGCAGAAATCAGGGAGATGCAGCAGAAGCCAAGGAAAGCTAAACAACATCAGTAAACAACCAGGAGCTAAAGAGGCAACAAACAGATTCTCCTTCACAGCCCTTGGAAGAAACCAACCCTTCGCACATTTTGATCTTAAACTCCCAACTTGCAGAACTGTGAAAAAGCAAATTTCTGTTTTTGAAACCATGCCATTTCTGGTACTTTGTTACAGGCAACCTAGGGAAATTATACAATAATCAAAATATATACTTTTTAGGCATTAGGTATTTTTTCACTAATTTTTATGTCAGGTTGCCTTTGTTAATGTCAAAGAATCCAAGTAAGAGAAAGAAGGAGAAACTGGAAAGAATGGGCTACAAATAGCAAGAAATGGGAGCACGGATTGAAACTATAACATCAGTGATTCTAATTCGAAGTCACTCAGACTCATTTATTAATCATTCACACTATTTTCACTTTCTCGTTTTATGTGTCCTCCCGGCCTTTTCCAGCTGGGTCACATTTCTCACCTCAGTGGCACTTGAGGTTTCCATTACAGGGCCAATCTAAGAAGATAAAACAAGCCTACACTATGTACAATTTTCTGTTCCTGATTGAATAGTCCAACATGAAAAATATGGCTTCATAAGAAACCAAAATGAGCATTTGACGCAACATTTTGAAATGTGCCCAAGTTTTGCCACTACCATCACTAACTTGATGGGCATAACTGCCTCCCCCAAGTGGCAGGAAGGTGCTCAGGCTGATATAAATATCACTTCATATTCCCAGGCAGTGAACCTTTTTAAAGATATTAGCCTTGCAGAATATAATAGATCGAAAAAGAAGAAAATTGCCTTAGAATTGTAGGATTAAATAGAAAGTGTCTTTTAGGATCAATTGCTCTATTTTCAGCTTGTAGGTTGGTAGATTTGCATTTTTTGCAGTGCATGTGTATGGCAGAACTTCTGACAAATGACTGAATGCAAGAAATCGGGTGACCACATGATGACCCTTCAAATAGGAAAATCACTCCTCCACTTGCACTTCACTAGGATCAGTTTCAACAAGAGAATCTGAGGAACTGGACATAGGCAATTGCTTTTACAAAGGGTTTCCCTGAATCGTATTACAGCAAAGCCTGTGTTCTTGGCCCAACTTCCTCATGCTGCAGATGAGGAAATTAAAGGACAGATTTTTTGGTGTTTTTAAATGACTTCATAAAGGCCACCCAGGTTGTTGCAACAAAGTAAAAGCATCAATTTTTTTTTATTTCAAGTCCCATTTCTGATCATTAGAGCAACGTATGCTGCCACTAATAGGTAAACCACTCTCCTATCCTATTCCCTCTAAAGTTATTGACATAAGATGTTGAAGCCATTAAAAGCAAGAATGAAAGCAGACTTTTCTTCATTGCATATTAAGGGATGCACTTTGCTTCCCAATTTCGGGCGTTATACAGAAGATTGTCATGTGGGCTACAGATTCACCATCATCCAAGTCACCTGAACCTTCACCTACAGCCTGTGCCCTAAGATTTATATTCCAACACTCAGTATAAGAATAAATAACCCAACTGTCATAAATATTGCCAACTTTCTTTAGAGATAGATTTCAAGTTATCATAAACTTCCATTTCCTGTAAAATCTCCTAGCTTTTATTTTTGTCCACACTTCATGGTATGTGGAAGTTCACAGGCAAGGGGTCAAACTGGATGGAGCCACAGAGGTGACCAGAGCCACAGCAGTGACAATGCCAGATCCTCAACCTGAGTCATGAAGGAACTGCAGGCTCTTACCTTCTTAATTGCTTTGATAGTGTGAGATGGAGGAGGATAAACACTAATATTAATAGTAAATGGGATGTGTCAACCCCAATAAGGCTTAACAGCCTTATGGTATAGAAAAACACTGTGTCGTGTCACTGTTTTGCTCTCATATATATTTACTAATTGTTCTTTCTGTCCAGTTTATTGTAAGCACTTGAACCATAGAGGTGATTTATTGTTTTCAAGTCACCCATTCTTAAGTGTGATGTGTCACAACTCAATAGAAATTAGGATATTTTTGAAAGAGGTCTGTTTACCCTATTGTGCATATGGTCAGCCCTAGAGAAGCCATCTCATTTCTGATAACCTGTTTAAGTACCAGCATATTCTTTATCTAGAGACGTGACAAAGGTAACATAAATGATTGGCACACTGCAAAATTATTTACCACAAACTAGAGATGAGGAGCAGTATGTGTCCTGATAAGGTATTATCAGTTGTCATCTCATTAAGGAAATAATGAAGGCCATTTTCCACTCATGGCAGGAAAAAAAAGTAGGCTGTGGTGTGCTCAGTGGGAAGTAATGACAGTGGTGAAATCTAGCAAAGGAGGCAGGAGGCACAAAGGAGTTAAGCTGGAAAAATTTAGGAAAAAAAATTTGTAGGTCATTCAGAACTTGTAGAGAAAAGAGAGAGAGATCAAGAACTATAAACTGACTTGCCGTGTTTTAATCAGAAGAGTAAAAAGAGTCAAAAGTAAGAGGAAATTTGAGTTAAATCGAATTAGAGTTTGAAATGAAATAAGGCTAAAGCCGGAGGTATTGTTAGAGAGAGTTAGTATCAAGTTAATCAGAGTTCTAGTCAACTCTGCTCTCCTCTGCTGGAGACTGGTAGAAAACAACAAATCAGAAGGAACTAGTCTCTAGTTAAGACAGTGTAGATCAAATCATAAGCACACCCAGGAGTTCCTGTTGTGGCTCAGTGGGTTAAGAACCTGACGTAGTGTCCATGAGGATGCAGGTTTGATCCCTGGCCTGGCTTGGTGGGTTAAGATTCCAGTGAATTGCTACAAGCTGCGGCTCTGATCTGGCATTGCTGCAGCTGTGACATAGGCCTGCAGATACAGCTCTGGTTTCATCCCTAGCCTGGGAATTTCCATATGCTACAGGTGGGTCCCTAAAAAGAAAAAGGAAAAAGGAAAATAAAAAAAAAACCTACATCCACATCTCTCTTTTTAGGATACTACTCTTCACCATTCAGATTTTAAGTACCAGTATATTTATGTCTGATAACCATGCCTGCTGCTGAATTCTTGCCACTATAAGAAAGGTCCATCTCTGAGACCCAGCCTTAGACACTGCATGGACCTCCCCTCATGGTCTCTCTCTGCTTAAGCACACTAGTCAGTTGTCTCAGTGTTCAGTCTATGTGCATCATTTGACCCATGTTGTGTCATTCCTAGGAAAAAGTTTACAACTGGATGGAGAGGTGCTTTCAATATTCACTGCAGGAGAAGTGATCCACCAGTTAGGATCCAAGCTGAAATTACCCTTACCGTTGGGAATACTTCCAACAAGGCACCACCAACAATCCAGTTCCAGTTGCCTCAGCTCTTGTGTTTACTTTTGTAAATTCCACTAAGTTGGGGGGGATGTATATACCACCATAGGAAATAGTAAAAATATGTTCTATTCCAGGAGTTTGATGGTGTCTTGTCTTATATTTAAGTCTTTCAGCCATTTTGAGTTTATTTTTGTGCATGGTGTGAGGACGCGTTCTAGGCAAAACATTCTCTGACATCAGCCTTACAAATGTTTTCTCAGGTCAGTCTCCCAAAGCAACAGAAATAAAAGCAAAAATAAACCAATGGGACCTAATCAAACTAACAAGTTTTGCACAACAAAGGAAATCATAAAGAAAACAAAAAGACAATTTACAGAATGGGAGAAAATAGTTTCAAATGATGCAACTGACAAGGGCCTAATCTCTAAAATATACAAACAACTTATACAACTCAACAGCAAAAAAGCCAACAACCCAATGGAAAATGGGCAAAAGACCTGAATAGACATTTCTCCAAGGAAGATATACAGATGGCCAACAAGCACATGAAAAAATACTCAACATCCTTGATTATTAGAGAAATGAAAATCAAAACTACCATGAGATACCACCTCACACCAGTCAGAATGGCCATCATTAATAAGTCCACAAATAACAAATGCTGGAGGGGGTGTGGAGAAAGGGGAACCCTCCTGCACTGTGGGTGGGAATGAAAGCTGGTACAACCACTATGGAGATGAGTATGGAGATACCTTAGAAATCTATAGATAGAACCACCATATGACCCAGCAGTCCCACTCTTGGGCATATACCCAGACAAAACTTTCCTTAAAAAAGACACATGCAACCACGTGTTCACTGCAGCACTATTCACAATAGCCAAATCATGGAAACAACATAAATGTCCATCGACAGATGATTGGACTAAGAAGATGTGGTATATATTCACAATGAAATACTACTAAGCCATAAATAAAGAACAAAATAATGCCATTTGCAGCAACATGGACGGAACTAGGGACTCTCATACTGAGTGAAATCAGAAAGACAAAGACAAATACCATATGATATCACTTATATCTGGAATCTAATAGATGACACAAATGAACCTTTCCACAAAAAAGAAAATCATGGACTTGGAGAATAGACTTGTGGTTGCCAAGGGGGAGGGGAAAGGCGTGGGATAGATGGGGTTCTTGGGGATAATTGCCTTTGGAATGGATTATCAATGAGATCCTGCTGTGTAGCACTGGGAACTATGTCTATCACTTATGATGGAGCATGATAATGTGAGAGAAAAGAATGCGTACATGTTTGTGTGACTGGGTCTCCATGCTGTACAGTAGAAAATTGACAGAACACTGTAAACCAGCTACAATGGAAAAAAATTAAAATCATCATAAAGGGAATGAAAAAAAGAAAAGAAAATGAGTACAACGGTAAATAATCTTAAATATGTATCTTTAGGCTTAGAATTATAAAAAGAAATATTTCCATTTGCTGAGAAACCAGGCTACTTAGATAAGAATAAAATTCTCTTAAGGAAAAAAAAATAGTAGAAATAAAACCAAGTGTTAGATGGTGTTTCCAGCAGATCTGATAACCTGAGAAGGACTCATCACCTTTGTTATTTCCCAGTCAGGAAGGCATAACCTGTATCTAATCATATGGAAACATCAGACAAACCCAAATTGAGAGATATTCTATAAAATAACTGGCCTGGATTCCTCAAAAATGTCAATATCATGAAAGGCAATGAAAGACTGAGGGATTTTCCAGACAGAAGGAGACTTGACAGTAAATGCAACATGTGATCCTATACCTTACCCTCAATGGGGATAAAAAAGCAGTTCAGGGAGGTGCTTAGAGCTGACGTAAATATCACTTAATATTCTCAGGCAGTGAACCTTTTAAAACATAATGTTTAACTATTTACATCAGATACCTTTACAGTGATGACATAAAAGAATACCTCTGTTCCTAGGAAAGACACACTGAAATGTGAAGGAACACAAAGTCATCACATATGTAAACTATTCTCAGATATGCCTCCTTTTTGCCGCACATCTGAAATACATTGTTTTATTTTTAACCTTTTATTTCAAAGAATTTCAAACTTTCCAAAAAGTTACAAGAATAATACAGGATCTTCTGTACCTCCCTTGCACAGATATTAGCATGATTAACATTTTGCCTCATCCTTTTTCATCCTCTTTTATATATTGTAATATATATGTATATACATATTTGCATACCTGGGAGAATACTTTCTTTAAAGATAATGCTCAACTCCCTTCTTTTGAGCCTGTTGAAAACCTTTAACAAAAACAGAATAAACTGAGAAAATGGAAGGTCCAGTAAACACCAATCTGTTTGCTATGTAATCTGCATCAACATTAAAATTAGAAGAGAAAATTGAGTGTATTGATACCTGCATTCGCATGGTCAATTATACTTGCTTTACTAAAGTGAGTATCACTGAGCTTGCTAAGAGAAAAAACAAAACAAAATCAGATTTATAATGATAAATCTCTCATAACTCCTTCCAGATGGGTAAAATCAGGTGCCTCAGGAGCTCTTTCTTTCGGGAATAAAGAGCAAAACTGATAAAAGGATTGTCCATACTCAGCAGTGCCCAAATGTTGATGATCATGTCGTTTCTAACTAAATCTTTATTTTTTTTTCTGTTTTTTTTTTTATATCCTGCTTTGAATCATTTCATTGGAACCCAGCTGAGCTCAGTCAGGCTTGCAAGGCTGAATGTGCCTGCCAGGCAGGCTTAACTATTTCTTATATGCTTAGAGGATACTGAAAAGGTTACCATATTAAAATTGTTGCTGTACATGAATTAACACCATCTTTTCTCAGGTATTAGCCAGCATGTGGTATTTCTGAAGATGAGATGATCCGGCAATAATTATAAATACTGAAGCTGTCGTTCATCTAAGCTAGATGTCAAGCACATTGGCAGAAAGAAATACCTAATGAATACCTTAAATGGTGATGTGTTTTCTAGTTAAGGAAAACATACAAGACAAAAACAGGCCCATGTTTTTACTACTAAAATCTAAGATATTACTTTTTACTAACAAATCATGGAATTAAGAGACAAATCAAATCCACCATCTCTGACTACTTGTCCAAATCTAATTCCCTTACTTCTTACCAAAGAGGCCATGACTGTGTTTATGAAATGATATCTTTACTCCTCAAAGTAACAATACTGGGCCATGAGGGAGTCAAGCATTCAGAGGAATGTATCATTTTTCTCAATTTGCAATGTAACGAAATCCAAAACAATGCTTTTTAAAAGATAAAGTCAATAAAGAGTGAGATGTAAAATGCATATAAATGCTTACTTTTTTTTTTTTTTTTTTGCTTTTTAGAGTGCACTATTGGCATATGGAAGTTGCCAGGCTAGGGGCCAAATCAGAGCTGCAGCTGTCAGCCTATACCACAGCCACAGCAACATGGGATCCAAGACAGGTCTGCAACCTACATCACAGCTTCCGGCAACACTGGATCCCCAACCCACAGATGGAGGCCAGGGATCAACCCACATCCTCATGAATACTAGATGGATTCATTTCCACTGTGCCACAATGGGAACTCCTTTACTTTTTTTTAACAACAACTCTTCTGCTATAGAATTTGTTGGCCCCAAACAATGAAATCCTATTCAGGCTAATTTTAGCACAAAGAGGAACTTATAGAATAAGACATAGTAGTGACTCACAGAATTGAGGGAAGAAAGGAAATGAGGGAGAGAGAGAGGCATAAAGGAGACAAGTGAGGGAACCAGAACTCTGAATAGTAGAAACCAGTGGTCTCTCCAGTATCCTTCTATCTGAATGACAAAGCTGGGCTGCTTTAGTGTAGAAAATAAAAGGTAATGTAGACAGGTTGGCTATCCTCAATAAAAGACATTAGACAGTTAGAAATGAGACTTATTCTACTTAGTTCAAAAGGAAGAACAGAACTTAGGAGTGGAATTTTTATTGAGTGAAATTACCAAAAGGCAGGTTTCAACTCAGTAACAATTAGAACCACTCTAAAGAAAGGTCAAGACACCTTTCATAGATGTGTCCAGAAACCAACTGGTTAACCATGACATGGCCAGGCATTTGACAAGGGTAATGTCCAACTTGACTGGAAGTTTAGCGGGTGACTTCCAAGATCCTTCCTACTTAAGATTCTGTGATTTCTTCTTGATGGTAGTATATACTCTTCTGTCTTAAAAAAGTTCTGCCCAGGAAAGTATGTACAAAGCCCAATGTAGCCTCTTTGGTAACAGTTGTAGAGAGTATCTCATTTCTAAAGATATCGTGCTAGCATTAAAAAAATTGCTATATTAATCTAGAATTTATTCATTTAAAACAGAAGTAGGGTATATTTCATTAGCATGCATTTTTCATCTAACTTTTCTGCTTATTAACATCTTCTCCAACTTGCGGAAGAGCTTGGTACAGAAGCCTAAAACTGTGGACTTGGATTATGTTAAAAAAAACTATATATCAACCATATATCATTCCAATAAATCTCTGATAATAGATTTTTCCTAATCAAATGATTTTTGCATATAACCTGATACATTCTCAGAAAAGATTTAATGCAGGTCTACCCTGTGTATATCTGAAAAAAAGTGTTTGTAACCACCCTTTTGGAGGAATTTGATATTCACTTCCTGTTGAGAAGATATAGAATTATCAAAAAGCACCTGAACTTGTGCCTGGTAATATAAGTATTTATTTGTAGCTCAATGGCGTACATTACTTAGAAACAGAAAACGTCAACTGTTTGTGCCTTACACACACACACACACACACACACACACACGCTACACACCACAATGTAATATACTGAGTGATTAAACTTGAGTCTTTACTGAATATCAAATAGAAATCAAGAGTTCATTCATAGCATAAAGTTAATGCACACGGGCTCCAAGAACTCAAGTTTCTAGAGAATTGGTAGGAAGAAAAAAGTTAATTGAAAATAAAAATCAATGTTGACCTTAATGTTTTTATTTTAAAAATATAGCCAGGTTGGTAGGAATAATCAAAGGAGGAAAGGATATAAAATCCGTTAGAAATTTTCTCAAAGGAGATGACAAGATTTCTTTGAAAATTTAAACTTCTAGCGGGGTATGGGATATTTTCTTTATTTTTAGTTCAAAATCTGTTATGAAGAAAGAGTTCCAGGGAAGAGAAGTATAAATGGCAGCAGCAGACCTCCAAAACTCCACAGACTTCTAACACCTCCAGGAACTGCAGTTGTCTCCTCCGCCTACAGATTTCAATCATTCCTGCAGCCCCAGACTTCAGCCATCTGAGGACACCCCATCAATATAACTGATAACAAACCCAGTCTGTGTACTGGAGAGAAAGTTAATAGTGAATGCATTCAAAAATGCCATTTATCCCCAGAAGACACACTGACATCCTGGAATTAAGAAATATTGTTCCTTCTCACATAACCTCCATTGTGAATAATTGTTGACTCCCATGGAGTTTAGCTTTTTCACTGCAATTTGAATGATGAATTAACAGAAACTATGAGAAGGCATCTAGAGGTTGTGTAGGTGAATGAAGCACTTTAATGTATTACTCAGGTGAACCCAATGTGTTATTAAGTAAATCCTATTATCCTTGTAAGTTCTCTCTCAATAGATAATAGTATATAATATTCATTATATATTATAACATTACATAACATATTATATACTATTAATATAAGATACATTAATTAAACTGAATTTTAGTATTATATTGATGGCTTATTCTGATTCATAGCTTTAAGAAACTGAAGTAAAACAGGGTATAGAAAAGTATTTTGGAAATGAAGAAAAGCAACCTTGTATCTATCTTAAATCACCACCACATTATGAAAAATATAGATGAATTGGAACATAAAATTTTATATTCATTTTGTGCTATCACACATATAGACATTAATAAAATAATGTGAGGAGCACAGTGAGGAGGTTAAGAACCTGAACTCTGGAGCCAGATTAACTAGATATAACTCCTGGCTTCAACTAGAATTGAGTTGTTTATTTATAAGTAAGCTCTGGCAAGTTACTTCATGTCCAGTCTTTAAAAATCGAACAATATTGGAGTTCCCGTCATGGCTCAGTGGTTAACGAATCCTACTAGGAACCATGAGGTTGTGGGTTCAATCCCTGGCCTCGCTCAGTGGGTTAAGGATCTGGCGTTGCAGTGAGCTGTGGTGTAGGTCGCAGACACGGCTTGGATCCTGCATTGCTGTGGCTGTGGTGTAGGCCAGAGGCTACAGCTCTGATTAGACCCCTAGCCTGGGAACCTCCATGTGCCACTGGTGAGACCCTAGAAAAGACAAAAAAAAAAAGTAATGATAATAATAGCGATATTGCAAAGATTATTATAAAATTACAGTAAGTAAATATATGCAGTGCAGTGCATTTTAAAAATACCAAGTAAGTTATAATGGCTAAAAAAAAAAAAAAGTTTGCTTGTTTTAAATTGTATGTCTGCACACATATTCAGATACAGACGTGCTCTTTCCCAAACTTACATACACATTTTCAAATAAATGTGCCATGGAAACAAAGCATTGTTATGAAAAGAGCACTGCTTCTGAAAGCAGAGGCTTCTGGTTCATTTGCCAGCATCAGCAATAACCACTGGGCTCCAATTTGTGGGTTTTTTGATATTATCCTTTCCTAATATTTTTGCTGCTAATTTCTCTATATTCTAATATTTATAAACTTCACAGATTACAGGTAAATCTCTTCCATTTGCCTGGATTCTATATTGCACTTTTTTTTAGGGCCCCATCTGTGGCATATGGAAGTTCCCAGGCTAGGGGTTGAGTCAGAGCTGAAGCTGCTGGCCTATGCCACAGCCACAGCAACACCAGGGCCAAGCAGCAATTGTGACCCATGCTGCAGCTTACAGCAACACCAGATCATTAATCCACTGAGTGAGGCCGGAGATTAAACCTGCATCCTCATGGATATGTGTCAGGTTCTGACCCTCTGAGCCACAGTGGAAACTTCATATTATACTCTTAATCAGAGCAATTTTTAAAATATGTCTATGTCTATTTACAATACTCACAAAAGTGAGGTAATGCTTTAAGAATTTATCATTTAACACAACTGTAAAAGTTTCATTTTGAAAATCCATATAGAAAATAATGAGGGGAAAACATTCAAATTTAACATTTTAATCTGTAGACCTAACTGAATTAGAGCTAGAATTTCCAGAAATATATCAAGGCTGTAGTCATTAGAAGTCTCTGTGTGCTGAAATATAAAAAGAGAACATTTGGAGACTCTCCCCCTCCCACTTTTTAAATCTAGATTAAAGATGCTAATGTTAATGTGGGGAAGAAAAACCCACCAGGGACTGTTAAATGCCAATGTTTCCCGATATTCTTCCCATTTCCACTGCTTCTCCTACATATGTGTATTTTCAAGTGTGCCCTCACACACAAGCACACAAAGCTACTGGTGTTATGGCACATGTCATATTGAGAAAATATCAGATTTGTTGAATTTAAAGATACAGCCCAGGGGAAATTTAGACTTTTTCCAGGAAGACACTTGCCTTTCTGTCTTTCATTTTCTCAAAGATATTTAATATATTCAAGAGATATTTAAACATTTAATATATTGAAACCATAATGAAGAACACTTCCGAGGAGAAAAGGGAGAGGAAAGATGAAAGAAAAAAAAAAAAGATGATGGCCAGAAAAAGTGGCAGGACTGAGATTGACAGAGATGACGAAGAGATGGAGGTTTGGGTGACCAATGATGATCTGGGCTCTAAACCCTGTACCAGCTTCAGCAAGGCCTAGGAGGGACGGCAGTGCATCTGACAGAAATGTCTGGATCCTGGGCTAGGGGGACCACCAGTTTCCTGAGGGTGAACAGAAGCAGCAAAGTGGAAGTCCTGCCAAAGCCCTCTGGAGAACAGGAGGGCAGGCTCCTTAGAGGAAGCCCTGTAAGAACAAGAAGCCATCCATGAGGGATCTCAATTTTTTGGCACTGAATCATGGGATTCTTTTATCTCATTCTTAAGGGATAGAAGCCACAGAAAGATTTCCTTTTTGTGTCTCTGTAAGGACTCCAAAGTAAACATACCCCAGAAGCAGAGCACACCTGGTACCCAGATCTTGGTTTTAACAGCCTTCTCCAGTACAAGGAGTCAGGGCTGCTGGGGGAAATGGCTGATTCCAGGACAGGGGACAGAAAGTGTACAAAATGAACCTGGAGAATCTGTAGTGCTGGGAAGAAAGTGGTCAAAAATAAATAAATAAAATCCATAATGCTGGGGGTTTACAAAAAACACAGGAGACTATTGATGGAATACCTGAGAGCCAAAACTGGGATACTTCCAGCAATGAAATAAATACAGCAGAACTGGATTATGACCCAAAGGATAAAAAAAATTACAGATAGTCATAGTTATTAGGCTAAGTGCTTGTATAAATAGACACAGGTGAATGGACAAATATTCCATATAGAAAATTTCTAAATATCTTATATAGATGCTTTTTCTTTTTTTTTTTTCCTTTTTATGGCTGCATCTGTGGCCTATGCTACAGCCACAGCAACATCAGATCTGAACCGCATCTGTAGCTTACATTGTAGTTTGCAGCAACACTGGATCCTTAATCCACCAAGCAAGGCCAGGGATCAAACCCACATCTTCATGGATGTTGGGTTCTTAACCCACTGAGCCACTATGGGAACTCACTGTAGATGCTCTTTCAAGGAGGTGGAGCACAACTTCAGCTTCTTCCCTGCAAGCTGTGTATATTGACTTCTGAAGAGCACAGTCCGAAAAGTGACGCCAAGAAAGGGTAAATTTACAATGGAAAAAGCATACACTACACAAGTCAGGGGATCAAGACTGACATCAGGAGTAGTAAATTACACTCTGTGCTCTTCACACCAAGTGATCAGAAAGGCAATGTGCTTCTCGAAATGCATTGTCCCAGTCTAATCATGAGAAAATCCCAACTGAGGGACAGTCTATAAAATACCTCACCAGTTCTACTTTCAACTGTCAAAATCATTAAATACAAGGCAAGTCTGAGAAACTCTTATAGTCAACGGGAGCTTAAAGAGACATGAGGACCAAGTGTGATATATCCTAAATGGGATCCTGGAGCAGCAAAGAGTATTAGGTAGATACCAAAGAAACTGGAATAGAGTATGGGTGTTATTTCATAATGATGTATCAAATTGATTCATCAATTGTAACAAATGTACCATGCTTATATAGAAGATATAAATAATAGGGAAAATCAAATGTGGAACATGGGGTACTCTCTCTGTACTCGCTTCACAATAAATCTGTGAGTATACAACTGCGCTAAAATAAAAATTCAATTAAAAATTATATATAGCTATATAGGCACAATGTGTATATATGTAAGTATATATTATTTGCGTATATGAAAGTTCCGTGTATCTTTCCAGCCTCATGTCCTGCCAATTTCTCTCTGCACACCAGATAATTCAAAAACACCTAACAAACTTCTACCTGTTCCTCCAATACCAAATGTTTCCTTATTCTTCTGTGCTGACTCTGCTATACCTTTTCTCCCACATTCTTCACTTATGCTAGGTCATACTTATCCTTAGAAATATTAAACATTTCTAAGAAGGCTGCTATAATCTAAACTAAGAGCCCCACCTGAGTATTCTGATAGCATTCTATATTTCTGTCAAATAATTGATGACTTTAGTCTTTCTATCCCCAGTGGAGTAAAAGCTCTGTATTGGGGGGACTTGGTGGGACCCGCAGCCTTTTGCTAGAGACACATCACATCCAGCTTACCAACCACAGCTCCATGTGCCACTTTATCATTTACACTTTGTAATTAAGCTAAACGTTCTATGCACATACACACAACTTTCCATACCTTACTAACTTGTCTGTTGTTCAACTCTCAACCCAGGGGTCCATATACTCCAAAAATATTTCCTTGAATTTATGGGAATTTTAAGTGATTCCTTACTATCCTATGCCCTTAAACAAGAAATTTGGTTTTTGTTTCTCTCTCCCACTCCTCTAAAAGTGCCATTCACTTCGTACTCCTGAAATTAAAAATAAAGTCTGACCCATAATAGACTGTCAAGAGATACTTAATAAACTGACCTGAATAGAACTGGCCAGTTTTTTTTTTCCCCCTAGATTAGAGGTTCTATTTTTCCCAAAAGGGAATGAATCCATTTGGAGACTGAAAGAGTCAAATTAATTCAAAGGAGTAGCATCAAATGCCCCTGACAATCTGACTTTCTTATTAAAAGGACTTAACCATCTACAACTAAATGCTCTTACTATTACTTTTTAAAAGTCAAGTATTGCTGTTCTAAAACTAAAAATGAGAGAGAGTTTCAGTAGGGGAAAATTTCAAGGTAACACAGAAACTATTCTGATATTCTCCCACCTTTCAAAACCTTAGCATTTCTAAAGCATAAATTATAATTGTGTACAGAAATAATATCAATGACAATTTCTAAGGTATTTAGTCTATTTTTATTATAGAAATAAACAGATACTATACTTCTTTAAAGTATTATTTTACCTTTGCCTCCAAATATTATAACATGTTCTCGTCTGTTTGTCCATATTTGCTTCCAGAAGGGAGAAAAGAAGTGCCCTGTTCTGGCATTCTAAATAGAAGTTTAAGACCCTACTAACTTCAGGCTTATGTAATGTTAATGCATTTCTATTTTATTTTCCAATATACTTTGGATTAAATATTAATTTTGAGGAAAAGGTACCAATGTAACAT
Organism: Phacochoerus africanus; assembly: GCF_016906955.1. Classification (NCBI taxonomy): domain Eukaryota; kingdom Metazoa; phylum Chordata; class Mammalia; order Artiodactyla; family Suidae; genus Phacochoerus; species Phacochoerus africanus. Next base: position 27,584,977 of record NC_062553.1, read on the forward strand.
AAAATATAGCTTTTTAAAAATAAAAGCATCAACAATGACTAAGGAAAGCTGAATATTGTGCCAAAAAGAGATTTTAATAACAGTGTCATGGTCACAGAAGCCTACTGTTTAAAAATTAATTTTTAGTTTAAAAGCATTACTGGTAGAACCAAGAGTGCACAAAACTTATTCCCTCATTACCAGCACCACTCCTTGGAACATAAATGCCAAATGCTCCAAGGTAAGGACAAAGGATACTTTGAACCCCACAAGAAATGTGACAAAGAAAAAAGCATGCGCAATTGTCTCCACATAATATTTTCTAAAGCAAAAATGTTTAGGAAAATAAAAAATGAATTAAACTCTTACTTGTCCTATAAATACGCATGATGTCTTGAGATCCTTTTTTTAGTACTTGTATTTGAATAACTAAATTTCCAAGGAAGAGAGAAAGAAATGACCTTAGGATGATTGTCTCTCAAACCATTCATGCCTTCATTCTATATTAACTAAGCATGGGATGTGAACAGGAATCAGGCTAGGTGATGCATACAAAGCACAATCATTAACCTCTAAGAGCCCTTACTTTAAAGGGGGACCAGTCAAGAAGACAGAACTCAGCTGTACATAATTCCTACCCCCTTTCTGCTTTCTGGGGCTTTGATTATGAAGGTCAACTGTGGTCTAAAAATATTAAATGGAAAATTCCAGAAATAAACAATTGATAAGTTTTCAATTTTAGGCTGTTCTGAAAGCATGATGAAGTGTCACACCCTCCCAATCCTTCCCACCAAGGACAAGCATATTCCTTTTGTCCAGGATATTATACCCCTAGGCACTTAGTCATCATTTCATTATCAGATCAGCTGCTACCCTAAGGCAGTGCTTGTGTTCCATGATTTTTATTTAGTAATAGCACCGTAGCACAAGAGGAGCAATGCTAGCAATTCGAATATGCTGAAGACAACTTGTAAAGTGCTTCCTTTTAGGGAAAAAGTAAAAGTTCTCAACAAGGAAAGAAAAAAACAGTATACTGAGTTTGCTAAGATCTACAGTAAGAACAAATCTCTTTCCATGAAATTGTGAAGAAGGAAAAAGAAACGTGTGCTAGCTCTGCTGTCATACCTCCAACTGCAAAAATTACAGCCCAAGTGCATGATAATGTCTTCATAAATATGGAAACGGCATTAAATTTATACAATAAGATGTCTGAGGAGAGAGAGACCATGTTCACATAACTTTTGTCACAGTATAATGTTATAACTGTTCTATTGTATTGTTGATAATCTCTTACTGTGCTTAATTCATAAATGAAACTGTATCATAGGTGTGTGTGTGTGTGTGTGTGTGTGTGTGTGTGTGTGTGTGTATACATAAAACCCAAGGTTTCAGTCATCCACTGGGAGTCTTGCAAGATTCCCCTGCAGAGAAGGAGGAACTACTGTACAGGCAAATAGATGCAGAGACAGTTCAGGTGATCCTCTACAGAGGTGGTATATTTCCCACCAAATGTATGAACTCGTGCCTAAAATTCATCTGAGCTATACTTTCCTAAGAAAAAATTGTAAAAAGCTTTGAACTTCAGTGGTTGTTCTAGGTAGTTTATTTATCCAGGTTTTCATCATTTTTGTCTCTGACTGGGCTCTTTTTTCTATTATCCTGTATAGATAGAAGTTAACTTATCATAAGCTGATCCTGATGTAAATAATCCTTATCCATATAAATGCAAATTATGTCTGGTGAAATGCAATTGATTAAGGCCCTAGAGATATTCGAGAGTTCTGCCAGTTTGCATCCATTTGTAAATTTGTTTCAGTATGCCTTATCTGACTATAAACATGGAATTCTTTGAGTTAGCTTTTGAACCACTGGTTTCCTCGTTAATTAATGAGTCAAATAAATTCCGTGACGTGTTCATTTTATATCTGCAGGAGAGTCATGATTGCACCCTTTTTTAAAAAAATAGCCTTGTATAAAGGAACCTTAAATCAGGTAGAGTATTTCTGTCTACTCATGTTTTTTATCATTTAAGACTGTGACTCAGAACCTGCACAGGCTTCATATGTTGTTATCGATGATGCTTTTCAGCATCTGCTCCTTCAGAAACAGAGAATGATGAGCCAAAGCCATGGATTCCAGGAGAAGTATGCCCCAGCAAGAAGAAACATGAGAAAACTCATATGGTAAATATTTAGAAAGACAGTCCATGATCACTGGCAGCATGTATCCTGACCAAAGTGATCAAAAAGTATGTACCTGCTGAAGTATAATACATCCTGTTACAACCACTCCACGATACTGTGCAGGTGTTCATAATTCCTGGAGCCATTTAAGGTACCCCCATTTGTTTTCAGAGCACTAACACATTCTCAAACAAATTAAAAGTCCAGCTGACTAAACTAAATCATTTTGTATCTTAAAAATAAAAGCAATCCTCGAATGGAAAGAAATGAGGCTTTACATGTTCCTTGAGCTCTTTCTGAAATATACTAATTCGCCAGCTTGTTCTGCAATATGGTTCAAAATAGTTGTAGATACAAGCTGATCTAGAGAGACAGGCAACAGGCACTTACAAACAGGAAACTTCAGAATATACATTAATAAGCAATTTCCAAAAGGGTCTAGAAGCAACATGGACAAGAATGGATTAGATGACTTTCAAACCCTATGCCACATCAAGAATATAATAAATAGTTAGGACTTCAGAGAGCAAAAGAAGGCAGTGCTGGGGAATGGTCTTTGGCAAAGAAGCATGCTGGGAGATGTACACCCCCTAGGAGGCCACATGGGCTGTACAATCTCCTAACTCTAAGTAAGGAAAGAGAGACATTGGGGCTACCACTTAGAATGCATAATATGCAGCCCCACTGGAAAATATAATGGGCTTGTGTCTGCCACATACCCCTGGAGAGTATAGGCAAGAAATGGGATTACTGGTCACTTTGCTGGCAAAAAATACACACACACAAACACACACACACACACACACACACACATATTTATTTCTCAATGTGTGACTATTTAACTCCCCAAATTTCTCCCAAAGTTTTGTGGTAAAAAAAAAAAAAAAAGCCATCACTATTGTGTGTGAGAGGTAGGAGATCAGAGAATTAACATAAACTCATTTTGGGTCTTGTGTTACCTGCAAGGTACAACAAGTCTCATAAGAGAGAAGCTAGAATATGGGCATTTTCAAATGAGGATATTTGTAATCCCGGAAAAAGGTGTGATAATAACGTGGGCTTATGGGATAATAATGTTAGGGACAGACTGCTTGAAATGTAGGCAACTTTATAATTTTATTTTAAAAAATCCATCTACACACACATACACACAACACACATGATTCTAAGAGTTGGATAATTCCAACATACCAAAAGACTTATTAAATTCTGGACAAATAAATACTATAGTAAATGAAGAATTTCATCTTTAAATAAAGGTAACTCAATGGAGGGGCACAGAAGGAAGGGTTGAGTCTGCTAAGTTATGGAGAAAAGGGCAACATGAGTGCAGAACGGAGAGAATAATGCAATAAGCCCTTTGTAGGCAGATCATACAGCCAACATAGGCCAAGAGGGAAAATGTGAGGAAATTAGACATCACATCCAAAAATGCACATTTCTGTGGCTTATTGTAATTAACATTATTAGTATTCTTTTCTTTTAACTGCAGATACTGGTGGTCTAAAATATTAACGTACTAGAAAACAAAAAACACATAGGACCCCAGACACTTCTGTGTTACATTAATATCAGTCTACTGTTTACCAGCCTTAGAGGGGAACTAGTCCCAGACCTTTATTTTATAAATGAGGAAAAGTATAGCTCAGAGAAATACTCGGACTTGCCATCAGCCAACAGGAACTAAGTGGCATATTAAGGACTAGGACCCGTTTTACCCACTCTGAAACAGGCAACCCAGTCATCAGATCTTTTGTTTATTCATTATTTCAACACATATTGAGTGTTTGATGTTTATAAGAAATTTTGCTAATATATTGTGGAAGATATGAGGACAAATGATGTTTAGCAGAGCAAGTGGTACAAGTTTACAAATAAATCTAATACCAGGTAAAACATGCTTAGAGTCTTAAGAGGAGGTACCTATGAGAAGAGGAGAAATTAGAGAGAGAAAATGACACAGGAAGAAAGCTGTTGGAGGACTGAAGAACTATACAAACTGAAAGCATAGGAGACTTTGTAAAGCATACCTCTGATTAAAAAAGACTATTCCTCAGGCATGCAGTATTCACTATGCCCCTTTAAAGTGTATGTGTAATATATATTAAAAGCATATTTTATCCCTTTCCTAGCAAAATATCAACTACGGAACTAAGAGTCAATTGTCCAACCAGAGTTTCTAGGATACCAATCATGCTTGATTATGTGGTAGGAGGTTACTTCCCTCTCTTGTAATTCAAGGCTATCTTTTAAGCCACCCTACTCCATCTCTATAGAAATTAAATCAATTAGGCTGAAACACCACAGGGATGAATCTGGATTCCTTACAAACCACAAAATGTAACATATCAGTGTCTATGTTTTGAAACTTGAAAGTGAGATTTTGGTAACAAGAATTTATATTAGAACTACAAAAAGCAATACAGAAAGATAAACACCCTTCCAAAATAAATATGCAGCTGAAAATTAACCTTCAGTTGCCAAAAACATTTAACTACATAATTTTGCTTCCTCATGCTCAAGAATTCCATATAAAATGCTACTTCATAAAAAACATCTCACAGTTTCATTAATGTAAGAACAGGGAATTGAATGGAGAAGCACTGAAGAAATATGTTTAGTATCCTCATATACTTAGGAAAAGCTCAATAGTCCAGATGTCGACCAGGATTTTATGTTTCTCAAGTTCTGTGATGGTTTCCTGCAATTCTAGGATGCTTTCTCTTAAATACTTTGATTTCAAAGTAGGTTTATTATAAATCTAGTAATTTAAACCTATTTGTCTACAAATTATTTACGATATTTAGCTACTATTTATGAGTAATAATTTTTCATTCAATAGCATACTCAAATTTTAAAATATTTGTTTCTAGGAATAGATGTTCTCTGGGTTTTTTGTTTTGCTTTGTTTTGGTTTTTTTTGGTTTTTTTAAAAGTGAAATATAGTTGATGTATAATGTTGTGCCAATTTCTGCTGTATAGCAAAGTGACCCAGCCATACATATATATATATATACACATTTCTTTTCTCATATCATTCCTCATTGTGTTCTATCCCAAGATATTCATTGTTTTAAAAATGCTTCCACATCCCTCCCTCCTCCCCCCTCAATCTACCTTTTTTACACTTATTTAGTTTATACTCACATTTGACTCTCTGGCATTTATGAAAACATCTCTCCAACTGGCTCTGAAAATATAATTTTAAATGTGCCATGTTTGTCTGCAGTTGGCTAGTTTATCATTTTGCACTTATATGATTTTCTTTTAGCTAATGATGCATTTTCTTTTGACTGACTTTAGCAAAATGAAAGAACAACTAACCCAGCCGCATCATTCAGTGAAAGCTAATGTGTATAGCAGTCTTTTTTGCAATTTGAATCAGCGATGATTAATAGCTGTCTTTTATTGGTTTTCTTTCCTTGGTTTTATAATTAATTGTTGGATTCTAACCATGAAAATCTTAATGCTTCAAATTTAAAAAGGAAAGTAAAGTTTTGGGAGACCACTACAAAACCATAGCAAAAAAAAAAAAAAAAAGATGAGGGAAGAATGAGGAGCAGGAGAAAAAGAAGGGGAAGAGAAAGGAAAAAGAAAAAAATTAGTGATTACAGAACTGAAAAACTATAGAGAATTAGTTCTAATAATCCACATTCATTGTGCTTTGGGGGAAGCTAAAAAACTACAAAATCAGTTCTTCACAGTCCAGGTTTGCTAACTATTTGCCTGCACTCCTAGATACAAGTTGCTTTTATAATAAATGTTACAACCAAATATACTGAAAAACAAATACACCTATTTGCATCACTTAGGCAAAAGAGTATAATCAAGTCTCCCAAGAATCATCTTCAGGAAGAATTCTGATAGGAAATCAATCATACTTTGTCATGATCAAGCCAAGAGTTTTTCTAAAAATCAAAAGGCTGATTAGGTTATTGGGTTGCAATAACCCAATAAAATATAAAGAAGACTCAGTACTAGGAGCCAGGAGAATGGGGCTCTAAATTTTCTCACCTGCTTTTAATTTGTTTTTGTTTCTTTTAACCTGTTAAAGAGCAAACAAAACAAAACAAAACAAATAACCCTGCTTTGACCACCCTACCATGAAGTCAGCAGAACAACAACAACAAAAAAATCTCTTATGTTCCAAGGAGACTTTTTCTTTCTTCATTGTTTCTGTTAACTTAACATTTAGCTTGGTACAGAGTCAGCACTTCGTATTTGCATGCTGGCAACATTTTTAACACTGCACCACAATATACCAAAGATAAGATGTAAGTAAATCACTTTACGCCTAATCTTTCAATCACCGTTGCACCTTTCTCTTTCTTTACCTTTCTCTATTCTCAATTATCCTCTAAATTCATTTAAATTGCTTTTTCATAAAAAGATGTCAGATTGGCTGTTTAAAAATTACCTGGGAATTTTCAAACAACGTTAAGTTATAATAAAATAACCACCTGTAGGGGAATGAATAAGCAAATTATTATATCTCCATACACTGGACAATGGAGATGTGTGTGTGTGTGTATGTGTGTGTGTGTCTGTGTGTCTGTGTATTTTAGAGCCGCTTAGGATATATCTTAAACAATACAAACATGATAACTGTGTTTTCATACATGTATATGTGTGGCTCAGTGGTTAACAAATCCAACTAGGAACCATGAGGTTCCTATACCCACTGTCTTTTGGTAAATACATGGTGATTTTAACAATGTATTCTAAACTATCCAATTAGCTACTAACATTTTCTATACTATAATGTAATTTTTTTTTTTTTTTAGAAGAGTACCCACAGTATTTGGAAGTTCCCAGGCCAGGGGTCGAATAGGACAGACAGCTGCTGGCCTATGCCACAGTCACAGCAACAGAGGATCCAACTGGTATCTGTGATCTACACCAGCTCACAGCAACTCCACTGGCCAGGGATCAAACCTGCATCCTGATGGATGCTAGTCAGATTCATTTCCACTGCACCACAATAGGAATTCCCAAATATTTTATATTTAGGCAGAAATTAAACAATTCAGAAGAGACTGCTATTATAAATCAGAGTACAAACTTCAATCCTATTTCATTATTCAAAATACTTTTGCTTAACTGAAAACATTTTCTTGTATATAATCATATAAATTAAAATGCTATTTCTGGAGCTCCCATCATGGCTCAGTGGTTAACAAATCCGACTAGGAACCATGAGGTTGCCGGTTCGATCCCTGGCCTCAGTCAGTGGATTAAAGATCTAGCCGTGCTGTGAGCGGTGGTATAGGTCACAGATGCAGCTCAGATCCCGTGTTGCTGTGTGGCTCTGGCGTAGGCTGGCGGCTATAGCTCCAATTAGACCCCTAGCCTAGGAACCTCCATATGCCACGGGTGCAGCCCTAGAAAATACCAAAAAAAAAAAAAAAAAAGCTATTTCTTATCAAACATGAATAATTTCCTGAATGGAAATAAGTATATAATGTCAAGTATAAAATTGGTCAGCATACATTTACATAAAAATTCCTTATGGAAAAGTGAAATGATTAAAATAAAAATTTTATTAGAGAAATTCAGCAATAGATTTGAGGTGTGAAAAGAGCAACACTTTTAAAGATAGGAAGAATCAATAAATGAAGACATAAATATAGATAGATGATGCAATCTAAACAACAGTGACTGAAAATAATAATGAAAAATAAACAAAACCTCAAGGACATGTAGCACACCATTAAGGGCACCACCATAAATATAATGGGATTATAAATAGGGAAAGGAGAAGAAAAAATAGGCAAAGAAATACTGACCGAAAATTCCCCCAAACTGAATAGAAACTCTAACCTGCATATCCAAGAAGCCCAATGACGTATATGTAGGATAAATTTAAAGAGACCCACACCCAGACATATCATAGCCAAAGCACTGAAAGCCAAAGATAAAATCTTAGAATCAGTTAAAAAAAAATAATAAACTGTTCCATCAATTTAAGAGACCTCCCCTCAAAAAAATCAAACAGCTGATTTTTCTTTTGAAACATTGAAGGACAGAAGCCAGTGGGATGACATGTTCTAAGTGCTGAAAGCAAAAATCTCTTTAACCAAGAAATGTAGACACAACCAAACTCTCTTTTAAAAGTGAAAGTGAAATAAAATAATTCCCTGATAAACCAAAGCTGAAAGAATATGTTGATAGCAGACCTGCCTTCCGAGAAATATTAAAGGAAATTTTCCCAACTGAAAGCAAGTACTATCAGGCAGTAATTAAAATGCACATAAAAAAAGAATGTCAGTAATTTTATAGGTAATTACTAAAGAAAATATTATTACATTTTCTCTATTCCCTTAATTCCTTTTGAAAGTAATTTCATAAAACAATAGAAATATGATTGTATTGTTAGACTCACAAAATACAAAAATGAAATATATTTGACTAAATGCAAAAGGAGGTGGGTGGGAACAAATCTGTAAAGAGTAAGAAAATGAAACAAGACAGTAGCTATAATCCATAGGAAGAAATGACGAGAGCTATAAATGGTAAATAAAAATGTTAACATTATAAATTCTGTAAATACATACTTGTTCTCCTTTCTTCTGTCAGTTTCTATAAGACGCAGGATTATATAAAGCATTTATTGTCGGCTTTTAAGGTAACACACTATGTATAACAACAATACCACTAAAAAGTGGGTAAGGGAATGAAGGTATACAGGAGAAACTTTCTTTCCTTCAAATAAATTTATGTTAGCACTGAAGTAGATTGATAAGTTATGTAAAGTGTAAGCCCTAGAATAGCCACATGCAAAAACCAATTCAAAAAAAAAATAAAAATAATTAAATTAAAATATTATGCTAGAAAATATCCACTTGGTAACAAAGAAGACCATTACAGGAATACCGAAACAAAAAAAGATATGAGACATACAGAATACAAAAAATGGCAGATGTAAATACAACCTACCAATAATAACATTAAATATGAGTAAGTTAAACAATCCAATCAAAAGTTATAGGTTTGATAAATAAACAACATCCATCCATATGCTGTTTACAGGAGAGCCACTTTAGAGTCAAAGAATAAAAAGTTTGAATAAAAAAGGACAGGAGAGGTTATACCATGCAAGCAGTAACTATAACAGAAAAGGAATGGATATAAAGAAAAGTAGACTTTAAAAAATGCTGTGAAGAAATAAAGAGAGGTATTCCATAATGAATAGAGAGTCAATTAATCAGGAATCTATAATAAATATATATGCATTTTAAGAAGAGTCCTGAAATACATGAGAAAAAACTGACAGAATTGGAGGAATAATACAAAAATTATAAAGACTTTCACACCCACTTTCAATGATAAAGAAATTATGCAAAAAATTAATAAGGTAATAGAAGACCTATATGACACTGTAAACTTGCTATACTTAGGTGGTATCTATATGATACTTCACCACCAAACAGCAAAATAAAAATTCTTCTCAACTGCCCATGGAACAGTCTCAGGACTGACAATACATTAGGACATAAAAACAATACATTTAAGTGGATTGAAATCATGCAATATATGTTCTCCTACCACAACTGAATTAAAGTGTTAATCAACACCAAAAGGAAGTTTGGAAATTCACAAACATGTGGAAATTAAATAACATGCTATTCCTAAACAACCAATGGGTCAAAGAAGAAATCACAAGTGAAATTCAAAAATACTTTGAGATGAATGAAAATGAAACGCAAAAAACACATATAAAACTTTATGGGATACAGCTACACAGAGGGATATTTGTAGCTGTAAATGCATATATTAAAAAAGGAAGAAAGAATTCAATGACTCCACTTTCCACCTTAAGAAGCTAGGAAGAGAAATTTAAACCCCAAGCAAGTAGAAAAAAGGAAATAAAGTTTAGAGAGGAAATAAATAAAATAGAGAATTGAAATAAATAGAAAAAAATCAAAACAAAACTTGTTCTTTGAAAAGATCAACAGAAGGACAAACACTTAACTAGATTGATCATTAAAAAAAGAGAAAAGGAGTTTCCATGGTGGTGCAGTGGTTAACAAATCTGACTAGGGACCATGAGGTTGTGGGTTTGATCCCTGGCTTCACTCAGTGGGTTAAGGATCAGGCGTTGCTGTGGCTGTGGTATAGGCCGGCGGCTACAGCTCCGATTCAACCCCAGCCTGGGAACCTCCATATGCCACGGGCACAGACCTGAAAAGACAAGAAAAAAAAAAGAGGGAGAGAGAGAAAAGAGTCAAATTATTAAAATCAAAAATAGGATAGGAAATATCACTACCAAGTTTACAAAAATAAAAAGATAATACTCTAAAAAAATGTATGGCAATAAATTAGATAACCTAGATAAAATGAGAAAATGCTTGTAAATACTCAAACTACCAAAACTGAGCCAAGAAGAAATAGAAAAACTAAAATAGACTATAAGAAGAAAAGATTGAATTATTAATTAAAAACTTGCCACAAATTTTTAAGATGGCAACACTCTACAAATTACAGACTCAATACAATCAATCCCTATCAAATTACCAACTGCTTTTTTTCCCATAAATTGACAAGCTGATACTAAAGTTCATATGGGAGAAAATCTAGAGTATCAAAAAAATCGTGAAAAAGGAGACTGAATTTGAAGTATTCACACTTTTAAAATTTGCTACAGAACTACAACAGTTAAGTATGGTACCTATATAAGAATATAAGAATAAAAACATAGGTCAATAGAAAAGAGCTGAGAGTCTAGAAATAAACCCATACATTAATGGTGCCAAGACAATTCAAATGTTGCTGAGATAACTGCATATCCACATGCAATAAAGTTGAATTCCTATCTCACACCATAAATAATACTAAAACATTAACTCAAAATGAAATCATAAACCTAATTGCAAGAGCTAAAACAATACAACTCTTGGGTGAAAATGTGAGTGAATTTTCATGATGCTAGATTAGGCAATGGTGTCATATATGATATCAAAGCACAAGAAATAAAAAAATGTTTGATTATGTCAAACTAAAAAAATATTGTGCCGTAAATGATACTATCAATAAAGCAAAAAGACAACACACAGAAGGAAAGAAAACATTTACAAATCATGTATGTGAATGTATAAAAAAACTATGATGAAATAAAAATAAAAAGGCAAATAACCCAATTAGAAAATGGGCAAAGTGTCTGAATAGAAATTTCTCCAAATGACCAGTAAGCACACCAGAGAAACACAAATCAAAACCGCAATTAAAATACCACTTCTCATCAATTAGGGTACCGATAAACAAAAAGACACATAATAACAAGTGTGTCACTGCATATGGGAATGTAAATTGTGCAGATACTCTCAAACATAGTTTAGCAGTTCCTACAAAGCCTAAACATAGAGTTACTATATCGTCCGACCATTCTACTTTTAGGTAGATATGCAAGAGAAATAAAAATATTTTCATGGAAAAAAATTTTACTCAAATGTTCAAAGCAGCAATATTCATAATGCCAAACAGTGGAAGCATCTCAAATGTCCATCAACTAAGGAATGGGTAAACAAAATATTATCTGGAACAAGAGGAGTGATGTATTGATATAGACCACAACATTGATGAAAACTTGGAAATGCTATGCTAAATTAAAAAAGCCAGTCACATATGGTATGTTTGAAATTATGTTAAACGTCCATAATAGGCAAATCTCTAAGGACAGAATGATTGCTTATGGTTGGAGAGGAAGATAGAGAGGGAGGGTAACAACAGAGAGTAACAGCTAATGAGTGTGCGCTTTCCTTTTTCAGTGATGGAAATGTTTTAAACTTAGATCGTGTGAATGGTTGCACTACTCTGAATATACTAAAATCTATTAAACTATACACTTTGGTGAATTTCATGGCATGTAAATTGTATCTCAATAAAGATGTTTTAAAACTGGAATAAAATGTAATTTGAGGAGACATAAAGCCTTAGAGTAAACAAGTTTTTCTTTTCATAAGTGAAACTATCTTTTTACTGACAAAAAAAAAAAAAATCAGAAACAGAAATATATATATTTTTGGCAAAGGAAATAATTTATCAGTCTGACACCTTAAAAGAAGTGTTATTGTGCTAGCCAAAGTCCATTTTTATAAAAATCTCTATAGAGTCTTCCAGGCTAACAGCAACTTTGAGGGGTCAGTCTCATGAAAGGGGAAATATTCTGAAGAGATTGGATTTTAGAGCATAAAATTGAATCCAGAGAATCCTAAACCTGTTTGAAGCATTTGAATCTGTGGAGACTTACCCCAAAGCATAGCAGTCTTCTCATTACATTATGTGCAGGTATTAGAAACGGTCTATTTTTATAACCAAAATCATGCCTTGCAAAATTCAAGGTGATTTTTTTTTCCTTTCATCATGTGATGAACTACTTTAGCTAAAGGTTACAATTATTTCTATGATGTTCCTGTGCCTAATTATGTATATAGTGTATTATTAGTACACATAGTCAGAAAGGCTTATTAAGGGGCTTTTAAAGAGCTTTTTTTAAGGAGCCTTCAAACTTATGTCTATCTATGTATACGCATTTCTTTGAGGAGATACCGAAGTTCAGCAGAAGGGAACTGAGAACAACACTAAGAACTGCTGCTTTGTGATATCATTTTGATCTTATATTTTTCATGCAATTTTTAACTTTAATCCATCACAAGTCACTTAAAAATTCTGACTCTAGTTTCGTTAGCCAAAACAAAACCAAACAACAGCAAACCCCAGAGATGTGAATCAGATAAAATTAAGGACTAACCTCTGACAGCTAATGTTCTTAATTTTCCATTAATCTAGATAGCAAACCACAACTTTTTGCATTGGCCCTAGTTATATTTTGTTGTCGATTCCTACATGTCTTCACATATTTGTTGCAGTAAAATATATATTGGTGTCATGACAGATCTCTGATACTTGAGTACAATCTCCTTTTCAGTGTCGTAATTAACTTCTGTCAACTCAAAATATTTAGTATTAGTCTGTTATTCACAACACTCTTGGATGTGTGTTGCTTTTGGAAAGGAAGGTATAAAGATGTCTGAGTATTAAGCAATGCAGGACGAAAAGGACAGCGGTCAAAGAACTAGGAACTAAGAGTGAGAAAGAAGAATGGAATCTGTATCAGGAATTTGGAGAGTGAGGTACCAATAAAGCATTCTCTACATATTAGAGGATCCCAGAAAATATTTGGAAATATTTGCTCTATTGTATATGAATATTTAATGAGTCATTCAGAAGGCTGGATAACCTGGAGGTATTTTGGTAGCTTTCACATCAAATTATTAACATTGTTATGTCTATGAAGTGGGAATTAGGTGGGGTGGGGGTGGGGATGGAGGACAAGAGGTAATCTTTTTCTAAATGTATATATTTCTGTATGTTTTAACTTTTTACAACACACTTTATGGGTTTTGAATTCACCCTTCTATCAAGTGTTCCCAGATTCTTCTATCACAGGCAGAATCAGTCATTTTCTTCTCCATGATCTTCTCAAAGGCAGGGGCCATGACTAGCAATCACTTGACACATAAGTCATTTGAACATGTTTATTGAACAGCCATTTGTTTAACACCATTATTTCATAGATGAAATAGATGAGGAACAAGAAATGAAATGGTTGATGCATGGTGAATTTCTAACCTGTGACCTCTGGACCAGCAGCATCTGCATCTCCTGAGAACTAGTTATAAATGCAATTCTTTTTTATTTATTTATTTAATCATTTATATATATATTTTTTCTACTGTACAGCATGGTGACCCAGTAACATGTACATATATACATTCTTTTTTCTCACATTACATGTTCCATCATAAGTGACTAGACAAAGAGATCCCAGTGTTACATGGCAGGATCCGATTGCTAATCCATCCCAAAGGCAAAATTCTGCGTCTATTTACCCCAGGCTCCCAGTCCCTCCCACTCCCTCCCACTCCCTCCCCTTCCCCCTTGGCAACCATAAGTCTATTCTCTAAGTCCATGATTTTCTTTTCTGTGGAAAGTTTCCTTTTGTGTCATATATTAGATTCCAGATATGAGTGATATCATATGGTATTTGTATTTCTCTTTCTGACTTATTTCACTCAGGATGAAGAGTCTCTAGTTCCATACATGTTGCTGCAAATGGCATTATTTTGTTCTTTTTTATGGCCGAGTAGTATTCCACTGGTATATATACCACATCTTCTTGATCCAATCCCCTATCAGTGGACATCTGGGTTGTTTTCATGTCTTGGCTATTGTGAATAGTGCTGTAATGAACATGCCAGTGCATGTGTGTTTTTAAAGCAGAGTTTTGTCTGGATATACGTAATTCTTGAGCCCTATCCCAGACCTAGAGATTCAGAAACTCTGAAGGCAGGCCCCAGAGATCCATGTTTTAATAAGCCCTTCTGGCGATTCTGATACACAGTTAGTTGGAGAACAGCTGCTCAGAGGTACCATGACTCGTATGAAACAGGCGAAAACAGATCCTCAAGTGATCTAAAAAAGCTTATATTGAATTACGATATAAATAAAAAAAGACATCCAATGCTAGAATAAATCTAACTTACTTTTCACTGTGGAACAAAACAAACCTATTTTCATACTTGTCGTCCTTAATTTTACCTCTATGGATACATTAAACTCCCTCTTTGTCATAATGCTGAAGTATACAATAAAGTGACCAACTCAGAAATACTGAGTTTACTCATTGACAAATAAGGCGTCTCATTTCCATAAACAAATCACTTTAACTGTGTGTTTATAATATTACTGAATCCAGTTATATTTTACTTATTTTAGTATGAAGGTAAATGTAATATTTCCACAGAAAACAATATTTTATCTTCCATGCTTCAAGTATTTGGGGCTCAAAGTAGAAATTTGGAATATTGGGGAGAGAGACTTTCTATAATGATAATGCCTACTGTACAGAGAATATTAAGCCCTAGTTTTTGTGGAGCTCTGTCAAACATAGCTACTTTAGTATTTGCCAACTGAAATACTTGTTTGTATGGCTTCACAAGTTTTTCTTAGCTCAAGGGAGAAGTCACTCTATGAAGAAAAAAAAATCTAAAACCACATCAGTAGGAAAAAGTCATGGATGACAGTGCTATGTGGGGAAAGTATATGAGAAATCCTATCACAGTGGTTTCTATCGCTGTAAACAATTTTAAGAAAAACACTTGAATTCCCATCAGCTATTGCTATGAAACAAAGGAAAACTCATGCTCATAAATTCAGCTTGAGAACATAAATAGTATCTGATTAGGTCTCAGCCCATTACCTTACTCTTTACTCCTTGACTCACATTGTCTTAAGGACTTATTTACTTCTTGCATTATTTAATATAAAAGAATTGAACACAACATGAGGAAATATGAAACACGAGGAGAAAGAAAAAATTGATTGGCATTAAAACCTTCCTAACTCTAAGGCTTTCCATATCTCAAATAAAATTGAGATTTGATTAAAAATTCACCTGTAGTAGACACTCCAAAGTTCGTTCCCAAAAGAGCAAACCTCACAATTTCCAGGGTTTGAACTCTGACTTTCATTAAGGGGACCACAGGCTTCAAATGCCTTTGCTTCTCTGTATTGTCATTCTACTGTAATCATTCTTCCGCCTTATCAAAGCAGATTTCACTTTACTTCCAACTTTCCCTTGAGAAGTACTAAATGACTACTGAGAAATGGATGATTCTTATCTCACAAATGAAGAAAACAAGCAATGTAAATATAGTTATGCACTGAGCATCACAACATTGATTTTAGATCCAAAAATAAAAGCTAGGCTTTTTTCTTTGTCATTGGTTAGATTTTTTTGTGGTTGTTTTGTTTTCACTTTTCCCTTCATCTTAATTCTATTTCCAGTGACTAAGTTTGCTCATTGCCTCATGATTGAAAATGAAAATTTCATATTTGGCTGAACTTTAAGAATATTTTATTCAATATTGTTCCTTCACTTTGATTTTTAACTTTAGGAATTATGTGCATTAGTATACATTTTAATTTATACTGATGATTTAAACATTTTTCAAGGAGTTCCCATCGTGGCACAGTGGAAATGAATCTGAGTAGGAACCATGAGGTTGTGAGTTTGATCCCTGGCCTTGCTCAGTGGGTTAAGGATCCAGCGTTGCTGTGAGCTGTGGCGTAGGTGGCAGACACGGCTTGGATCTGTCATTGCTGTGGCTCTGGTGTAGGCCAGTGGCAGCAGCTCCGATTAGACTCCTAGCCTGGGAACCTCCATATGCCATGGGTGCGGCCCTAAAAAGACAAAAGCAAAAATAAAATAAACATTTTCAGAACATTACTCTCACATTCATCGTTACAAGGGTATACAGAAAAAAGTATAGGTATTCAATGTGCCCTAATTTTAAGAAATAATAGTGATCATATGTAAAGGGACTTGACATTGAAATCAGAAGATCTGCATTTGATTTTCTTGGTGTGAGATTTTATTTCTTCATTTGTAAAATAGAAATGAAGTTAACTACTGGACAGAACTGAAAGGTGTGAAGTCATCTCAGCCAACAGCTACCACATAGGAGAAACTTAAGAAAGAACAACAGAACCTGAAACACATAGAATGTACTAAAAGGACTCAAAGGTCAAATCAGAAGACAGGAAACTGTGACTATTCCTCCACCCCTTATAGTAGTCAGACAATGTTTATTTTGGCAATATACAAAGACTTGAATAACTTTTCATAGACATAACTGAGAAATGTCAATAACTTCATCCATAAATTAAGCTTGTTAAAAAGTAACACAGGTTCTAGCATGCAAACCATGTACTATCAGGAGAGCTATCTCTTTGATAATATAGGGATTATAGTTAATCATTAAACAGATAGTTCGGGAGAGCAAACAATATGCTGAGTAATGAAAGATATAGATAAAGGCTCTGCTATTAGAAGACCTGTGTTATAATAGTGGGAGATAAGCGATAAACAAGCATGAATATATCAAGTAGTTCACATGTGCTTTAAGGAAAACTCAGACTAGGGAAGGATTTACTGAAGATGTTTTAAATTGAGATGAGATAACAAAAAGAGAAAGCCCAGTAAAGGATCTCAAGGCAGACATTCCAAACAAGATCACGCTGCAAAGCCCAATGGCAGGAATTTAGCACACCAGAGAGACAAGGAGAGGCCTGGTGTGACTGGAACTGCATATAAGGGCTACGCCTTCACAATGAAGGCTGAATGGAAAGCTAATGGGAGGCATGCATTGGGTAAGAAGCTTTGTAAGGAACATGGATTCCCCTGGAAGTGCAGTAGGATGACATTCCAGGGTTTTAAGCAAAAAAAAAGTGATGACCGAATTGCAATCAATTTTATCTGTTGTGACAGGAAAAGATGCTTGAATTATGCATGTCCTCTTTTTCCCTCCAGAAGTACCACTATTGGATCAGCTATTACAAGTATCTAGAGGTCTTCCAAATTTTCTCAAAGAGTTTTATTTCAGAACACTGAAGTACTAAATTAAAAAGCTGTTGTAAGTTTTGAAAAATATCCTAGCCATTCAAAATGAGTGCTTGCTTTCTCATGTGTGCTCATTTGCTTGCTCATTCTAGAATACTTAAGTCTAGGCAACTTGAATATTTTTCTTGGAATGAGTTTTCACACTAAGTTGATTTTTTTTTCAACTATTGTGCTTGGTAAAATATTAGTGAAATCTCTATATAGCATTTGAATTATCCAGAATTATGTTTTTTTGTTTTGTGTTGTTATATATGCTGAATATAAAATCTAATAAAGAGAAAGAAATTAAAATTTTTGTTGACAGAAGAGCATGTACTTAAAAGGTTGTAAGCAGGCAAAATAACAAAATACATATTCCTGGAACTTAGTTATATTTTGCTCAGCAATATATATTTTAATTAGAAAAAAAAATAGAACCAAGCAAATAACATCAGTAAATTGAATTTTATCTTTGTTATAAAAGATTTAATGACGAATTTTAAGTAGTGAAAACATTCTAGAAGAAGCTTAGTGGGCAGGCAAGATCAGATAATATTTGTTTTAGAGTCATGGTTAAGCTAGTAAATAAATAAAATGAAAGTATAGAAACCTTGTTACATTGGTATAGTGAACAAGCACCTGGCTTCTGGGAGATGGAGAAAAGCAATATCATACATCTTGCATAATATTCCCTCTCGGGTAAGATTAGTTGATAACACAAGAGAATTTTCCCTGGCTTTACCTGACAGAAACTTGATTCATCTTCCAGCAACAGCAATTTTTCTGCCATATTCAGCAATAGTCGCTTCAGAAAGGGCTTTCTTATCTCACTTCTTATTCATCAATCTCCAAAAGACATGTTAGAAACAGCAAAATGTAAATCTCTTTATAACTAAATTAATCCAATTCTTTTCATTTGTCTTTTGCAAGAGACAGCCTCATTGTCAGCTGAACATATGTAACAAATGCTTGTCACTTCTGAGTGCTCAAAGAGTAAGATCTAAAAGAGATCACTTCTTTTGGCAAATATAGGTTAACATGAGAAACTACCTTTTTCTCTAATGATTTACTTATGTATTTTTTTAAAGTAATATCTATCCATAATATGTGGAGGAAGACTAGCATAGCCATTGTATATAATTTTGGTTCTGATAAAGCCAATCTTAAGATTTTAAATTAGCAGTTTTTCAAAAAGGATATGAAGAAAACATAACTTTATACTCACAGGTTTTCATAAAACATGCTTTGTAACATGCCAATGTTAATCTATTTCCAACATTAACCTAAATTTTACATCACAATTTAATTGAAGACATACATTTCATAAAAGAAAAGTAATTTCTCTCACAAATGTTTTGGTTTACCCTACATATTTTTACCATTTGGCATGTAGTATTCTTTTCCTTGGTAAACGTTTATAGAAGAATTTTCAGATGTATAGCAACAATTTACACACTCTGAAGAAATAAAGTTTTATGAAAGTAAAACCTAAATACCTCTAATATGAAGATTTTGTTTTTTCATTTTACTTCAAAGCAGTTTAAAATGTTCTGTATGAAAAATTTTCGACATCTAATGAATATTTAACATTTGATTGACAAAAAAGTCAGCATCTTTCACTACTTTTGAGTTACAAATTTAGAGTTGTATCTTTCCCCAACATATCTTAAACTTTCCAAGTGTGTAATTTAAATATTTCTGTTAATTATCAGTTTTTTTATGATTCACATACCATGATGTTTGAAGGATCTATAAGTATATAAAAAGGACTACAATTTCCCCTATAAATTACGTAGTTATTCATCACTAACCAACTTTGTTCCAAAAACAATTTCAGACGGCTTTAAGAGAGATACAAAATAATTTGAATAGAATAAATTTAATACAGTGAGAATAATTAGGCAAATATAAGACAAAGCAAAAAGATATAAATCAACCCACAGATGAGACTAATCAAAATTATATACCATGAAGTTCTATACATTTTCCTTGAGCTAACCACAGTTTTGCTTCTAAGTTGTTTAACAGTTGAATTTAAGGAGGAAAATCTAGTGAATTATATATTTTAATCTCTAAGATAAACACACCAAGCCAAATGCACAGGAAAAACAATGATTCCTGATATTAATCTCAGAAAAGAATGTCTCTTAAGGGTCTCAAAATGAAGAGCCTGTGTAATGGAGTGAACATCTTTGAAACATCAGGATCCCTTTCTTTCTCAGAGATTGGCTCAAAGTAGCCCTATGGTACTGAATGTAAGCATAACTCCTACAAAAATTCCTTATAAGGAATGATTTGATGCAGCAAGAGTCCAGGCGACACTTCCAATTGTTGTTTCTCTTTGATAATCCTTTGAGAAATAGGATATGGTAGGGCGTTTGAAACTGTATTCACTCATGAATTCTTACATTGTAGCTCTGCTGTGTCAGTGGTTAAGTGCAAAGACTTAACTGACAACAGAGACATCTGGTTGACAATGGAGAATGGTAGGGACCTGAGGAGCCCAAAGTGAGTAAATTCACATGTGCCTCCTCTGAAGGCAACAAATAAAGGAAATCCTTAGAGATGGAGAAGGTACTTCTGTACAGGAAATTTTCTCACCCTTACTGAAATAAAATAAAAACAGAAGTTCCTTTTTTAGATAATAGATAGTTTCCAAATAGAAAAGTAAATGAAAGAGGCTGCACTATCTTCCATCTGAGATGTTTTCCCCCTCTTTTATTAATTTTCCTGCCACCAACACGTTGATCCTCAAGTGTGTATTGTCTTGAAGATTTCTTTTCCCATCCTTTGGCCCAAAGGCAAATGGTAGATTTTTCCTTTGCTGAAGGACTATTTTTAGATTTAAATTATTTCTCTCTCTCTCTCTCCCTATATATGTAATATGCTAAAGACTATATATTATTAAATATAATATAGTATATAGTATATATTACATATAACAACTGAGATGGGTGAGCACTCAAAAATTTTACATAATATATAAAAACACACATATTACACATATATGAAATGATAAAAAGGAAACAAAGAAAAGGGTAGATACAGGAAAAACAGACTGCTCATTCTGCACAGTGGCCTAATCCTACCATTAATTAGCATACTCTTGGAAGTAACCCTGACCAATTCCACATGACAATTAAGAGACATCAATTGACCAGTTGTACAGCATTTTATGGCTTTGCTCAAGGGTTTTATTGCCTTGTCCAAATCTTACCTCCATATGTGAAATGACACTCTGCATCACATTCAGGCACCAATTTCTGAGGCACTGGAAACACGCATACATATCAAAGACAGTTCTCTGGCTTGGATGCCATCCAAATGCTTCCTTATCAGATTCATGTGAGGTCTAGGACTTTTTCCAAACTGAATGATGTAATGAATGCCCTTCCCTTTCAGACAAACTCAACCCTTTGCATAGACTGGCGGCCTTGCCCTTCTGCCTCTTAAAGTAATCTAACAGTCTCCAGATATTTCCCACATAGCATTTCCTGGCCCTCTTGTTTTTGGGTGGAGACATTTGACAAGCTCTGCCAGGTAAATTGTGAGTAGAAGTGTCTTAATCAGCACTGTCCAAGGGAGAGTGGCCCAAAGTGAAGACTGCTCAGAGCAGAGCCCCCAGCCAACCTATGGTGGATATGTATCGTGAATGAGAAATCTTTGCATTTTGTAACCAAGATTTTGTTTGGTGGGGGGGTGGGTCACACCCAAGGCATATGTAAGGTCCCAGGTCAGGGATTGAATCCGAACTGCAGCTATGTCCTATGCCACAGCTGCCACTGCACTGGGCCGAGGATCAAACCTACACCTCAGCAGTGACCCAAACTGCTGCAGACTCAACACTGGGCCCTTACATCACTGTGCCACAATAAGAACTCCTTCCCTGAGATACTGTGTTTAGTCTCTGCCTTGATGGATGCCTTGCTCATCCACCTCACAAACTCAACTTTTATTAAAGGCCCTTCAAGTCTTATAGAGAAATGTCTATACTTGTCTATTCGTTATGAAATACACAAAGGTTTGGTAAAATACCTATCAGTAATTTGTAAAATATGTACCATAGTAAGTTTGCAGAAAATCAAATGCATATAGATTCAAATGTTCATTAAAACATTAGGATTTGTGAATTCCCAAACTCTGCCATAAAATCTGGCTTACATATGGAGTATCCTAATGCTATTTTACCATGGAACCTTTTTTTTGCAGACACTTAGAAACACTACAGAGAACAATCTATCAGTCACCTCCGGCAGGGAGGAAATGAGATGGGGTTGGGGAGAACATATTCAGATTCTTCAGATGCACCAGCACTTTATTTCTTATGTGGGAATTGTGCATACAGGTGTTTCTACCATTATTCTTTAAACCATAAATGAAATTACACATTCTTTTAAATATGTGGTATATTTCACAATTTTATTAAAGTCTTAAGCACACTAGTGGAATTAGGGAAATCTCAAATACAAGAAAGAAATTTGAGAGCTATATTTCTCTCTTCCCAGGAAGAAAAACATCATGGCAGGTTTAGAGTATTTCCTAAGTAAACTAATAGGAGGGAAGATATTATTAAAATTATAAATGATAGTAATAGGTTGTTTACAATTTAAAGGAAAAAATGAGTTACATGTGTCAATCATTCCAAAATATCTAAAGTATGGTGGAATGGTAATAAAGCAGCCTCTGAGTACATTTTTCAAGTTATTTATTATTATTAATTTACAAAAGAAGCTAAATTTATAATTAGTGGAATGTATGAATGAAAATTTCTATGATTCTTCAGAAAATATCAATTGGGATATGCAGCCTTTTCTAAAAGGCAGTTTTCACTTGAAAGCTATTTCTGCAGATGAAAATTTTGCAGAGGCAAAAAGGGTTAGTCTCATGACCTCAAGACATTTCACTTTTTGTCAGGTACAACTTAGGCCTTAGGTCACTAAAGTACACTAAAGTATACTGATTTTAGTAGAAAACATGCCATTTCTTCATTGCTGAACAAGTTAACATTAAATATCCTATCCACCCAGTTCTTTTCACTGATATCATCATAATACTGATTTTTTTTCATCTTTATTTGGTGTTGTGTTCCCTTACTTTGCCAATATCCACATAAGTGTGCCTGATTTTTAATATAAACATTATAGACATAGTAACTGATTTGTCCTACCCATTTCATTCCAGCCTGTACAATTTAATAAAATCTACAGCAAAGACACAGTGAATTCACATGATTTCTCATCTACCCATATTTTCCAAAATGCACAGCTATTAAGAGAACAGAAGAACCATCTCAAAGGGTTTGTAGACCTTAACTGTATATATTGACATTTCCAAAGGGCATGCTTCTTCAACGGTACATCTGGTTACTCTCTAAGTAGAAAGGCAATTCCAGGGCTGCAGGACACAGTGCCTATCAGGCAACTTGTGTGCATGCAGGTAGTTGGAACTCCCTTGGAGGTATCTTTCTCATTCCAGCCTTAGCTCTTTCCTTGGGAGGACACAGAGAGTTTTCTCTAACACTCACGACTAGCTAGCAAAAATCATGAAGCTTTGGCATTGTCTTGCCTGCTTCACCAAACTTTATGCTAGTAATATGCATTAAAATGAATAAAAATAAAATTACAGTCCAAAGTTGCGAATGTAATGTCCTTTGAAGCAACAAAATTTAAATTTGCACTTGTGAAGACTTGGAAAAATGTAATACACACATGGTGTGTTACATATTGATGTATTTGTAGTTTAATGAAGCTTTATTCTCCACAAATACTTTTGTTCTACTATCAGCATTAGGTTTTAAAGGGTAGAAAAGCAGTTTTCAGTATAAGTTCTCTCTGTCAGTTTCTTTTATTAAAATTAAACTGTTCTGAGTATAGGACTTTTTATAATATAAAATCTGCACAAGCTATTATCACTATAGAAGAAAATGTGAAGTACTGGAGAATGTTATCATTTAAAGATATTGCTTCAGCAAGTGTGCTGAGAACTTTTATTTATTGCAATTTAAAGAGATAACAGAAACATGTATGGCTTGCAAACAAATCATATTTGGATAATTTATCTACTCAAAGCCAATACATGGACACCCTAATCAACTGTGTGCAAAGAATTTTGGTAAGGTAAAGTTTAAGATCTCACTATGATCAAAAGTAAGGCAAGGATGTCCACTTTCCACTGCCATAAAGTATTGTGTTGGAGTTATTACTCAAATGGAATTAGACAAGGAAATTAAGGTATAAGAAAAGTAAAATTTTTCTATTAGCTGATGGTTTGGCACTAATTCTTGCAAGAATCAATAATAACTCAAAAAACAAGTAGCAGAATATAAAATTAATATTCAAAAATCATTGACCTTTATTTTTTGAAGCAATAATTTGGAAGATACAAGAGAAAATTCTATATTCAATAGCATAATACAGATAAAATATCTACATATAAATTTTAACAAGTACTACTTAACACACACGTGAGGCAATTTTTTAAAACCCCTGAAAGACACTGAAGTGGACCTGAACAAATGAAACCATCTCCTTTTCTTGGTTTGAGTAACTCAGGCTTGTAAAGATGTTAAGTCTGCTCCAGATGATATTTAGACTGAATGTGAATCCCCAATAAATACCAAACACCAACAAGTATTTGTTGGTATTTTTTAGCTAAAATTTTTATTGTAAAGTTAATAAGGGAAAATAAATAGGCAAAGACATTCCAGAAAACACTAGGAAAAAAAGTCAATGGGAGAACTATCAGATATAAAACTTAATACTATAAAGACTCTTTATAAAATGTGATACTAGTCCATGACCAGTGAAACAGAATAGGAAAACCAAAAAAAAAAAAAAAATCCCCAAATTCCTGGGAACTTAAAATTTTATAAAGGTGTCTTCTAAATTATTTAAGAAATGATCACACTTAACTAAATGGTCTGAGATCATTTCTGGAGTGGCCCCAGGAAATGATAAGAAATCATTACAGCTAGTACAAAAATCTCTTCCCAGGAATTTATACTAAAATGGGCAGTAGAATGTGAGAAATTAGTTGAACATTGATGTGGTTTCAAGATTTTTTAGCATTCTTGAATATTGATTAGAATAACAGAAAGGAAAAAGCATATAAGAAAACAACGAGAATGGAGATTTATAGGAATGGGATGTTTGGGTAGGTGAGAAGCATACAAATATAGATTTTGAAGTTTATACTATAGGGGGGAAGGTAGCATATATGTATTTAAATGAAAGTAGGTTGGTGTATTTTGGTTCTGGAAGCAAGTAGAATTTTTTTTAATTATGCAGACCATATAAAGACATATTCCAATGTGAGGTGAGTTAACAAAAAAAAAAAAATGCAGAACTAGCCTACCTCAAGATTTTATATCATTTTCTTAGGATAGTAACAAAGAATTATATGAAAAAGTATACAGAAAGAAATCACACCTGTTGAAATGGTTAATATTCCACTCCTGAAGCCAGAAAAATAGAGAGAGAAATGAGATGGAGAGTAGTTATGTTAAACATTAAATAAGGTAGAACAGATTTCTCATCAGAAAATAATGGAAAATCAATCTGTTGAGGAAAAATAAGTATCAAGATCAACCACTGACACCACTATTTCAGTATTTTACTAGTGATCCAAAACAAACACAACAAAAAACAAGGAGAAGAAATCATAGATAATTAAAAAAAAAAAAAGAACCATAGTTGTCCTTTCTCTCAGTTTATATGATTGCCTACACGAAAAAGAAATACATGAAATTCCATAAACTATTAGAGCAAATAAACAAATTCAAATAAACTGTTACTACAATATCAAAATCACAAATTCAGTAATATTTCTATACCAGCAAGAACCAAGAAATGGTCTTTAAAATATCCATTCATGACCATGACAAAATTTGTTTTCCCTTATGTAGAAAGAAAAAAAGTCTAAATAAATATGTGTGAGAACATTATAAAGAAAATTATATAAGTATTTTACAAAGTGTGGCCAACATTCTTTTATTTTTATTTTTTTTATTTAGGGCTGCATCCTGCAGCATAAAGTTCCCAGTTTAGGGGTCAAATCAGAATTGCAGCTGCTGGTCTATGCCACAGCAACACAGGATCCTAACTATGTCTGCAACCTACACCACAGCTCACGAAAACACTGGATCCTTAAACCACTGAGCAGGACAAGGGATACTAGTGGGGTTCATTACTGATGAGCCACAATGGGAAGTCCACCAACATTATTTGTTTAACTAAATCTGATGTTAGGAGTTATGGTGTAGTGAGCTACAGTGTAGGTTGCAGACATGGCTTGAATCCCATGTTGCTCCGGCCATGGTGTAGGCTGGAAGTTGCAGCTCTGATTCAACCCCTAGCCTGGGAACTTCCATATGAAAAAAAGTGATTCTATACTTATTCCTTATTTACTAAACAACCATGGTTTTTTTCTTTGGTTGGTTGGTTTTTTCAGATTTTGCTGGTTCCAAAGGAAAGTGGACTATTCCCTGTTCTACAGTGATTATTTTGGTCAATATATACAAAGGGAAATCTCCTGGGGAGTTTCTTTGAAAGATTTGTCCTATTAAAATTAAGAAGGCCATCGTATAGAAGGAAAAGTGTAATATCTCATGCCACTCCTGGCATCTTGCCTTCAAACGCATGCTGATGTTCTATAAGAAACTGTTAGACTAAACTATTGACTGTGAGGAGAAAAGTTAAGAGAATCACAAAGATACTCAACTAGAGACATGACACTGAGTTACAAAACAAGTGTCAACAATGCCCTCCCTCCAGATTTCTTGTTCTATAAGAAAAATTGTTTCCTCTTGTGTAAGCCATGATTAGTAGTTGGATACTCTATTGATTGCATTCTATTGAGTAATATCTCAAATCATTCTTCATATTTGAAGAATATTAAAGGATGCTAAAATAAATGATGAATACCATGTTCATAGAATGATCCCTATCAGGTTAGCAAAATTAAATGTCTGATAACATCAAGGGTATTGAGTAATCTGTCGCTGTGTAACAAACCATCCCCAAACTCAGTGGCTTAAAACGACAATTAGCACCCATAATACTGGATGAGCAATGTGGGCTAGGCTCACTCAGGCAGTTCTTCTGTTGGCCTTCCTTGGGATCACTCAAGCCGTCATAGTCAACTGATGGCATCAAGGGGCTGGATGATCCAAGGTGGCCTCACTCAGATATCTGGCTGTTGACTATAGCATCTCTTTTCTTCCTCACATGTCCTTTTCCCAATAAGATAGAATAGCAATCTTCACATAATATTATGTATGCTCCAAAGAAGAGAAAGCAAAATCTGCAAGATCTCCTGATGTCTAGGCTTTGGAATTCACTTAATGTAATTTCTATTGCATTTTGTTGGTCAAATCCTATTACACGGCAACCCAAATTCAGTGAATGAGAAATAGACTCTACTTCTTGAGCAGAGTGGCTACAAATTTTTGTGATCATGTTTTTAATTTCTATCAAAATTATGGCAAAAAATATGTGTAAAATATGTAGAGAGTATTGGTGGTAGTGTAAAAAGTTTGTCAATATCAATCAGAATTAAATATGCACATATCTTCCAAATTAGTAATTTCACTTCTGTAGATATACTCTAGAGAAAATTTTGCGTAGGAGTTCCCTGGTGTCTCATGTGGGAAAGGATCAAGCATTATCACTGCTGTAGCTCCTCTTACTTCTGTGGCAGGGGTTCAATCCCTGGTCTGGAAATTTCTGCATGCCATGGATAGAGTCAAAACAAAAACAAACAAAAACAAAAGAGAGAAACTCTTACACATGTGTACAGGGAAGCAAGTATAAGGATGCATATGATGGAACTGTCTATAAATGGAAAAATTGGAAACCAATGTAATGCTCATTAACTGAATACATAAATTAGAGTACATTCATAAATAGGGAATTGTAGTTAGTTAAAATCAAGCAACTAGAGCTATATGTATGAGTATGTATTAATTTTGAAATTATGTCAAATGAAAAAGCAAGTTACAAAAGGATGGGTATAGTATGATAGGACTTATGAAAATTTAAGTAATATGATACTTTATATTATATGGGTGATTATGTTAATAAGAATATGGGAAAATTATTATCTTTTATAATTCTTGCCTGTTTGAAATTTTTCAGAGTTAAGAGAATTTTCAATAAAATATAATCCATATTGTGTTTGCATAGAATAGCTTTAGAAAATTGTATAGCTAATTACTACCAGTGGGTGTCTTTGAGAAAAGGAATCAGAGCACTAAGGGTGTCTAGGGTAAGAAGACTTGGAGCTTTACACCTTTGATACTCTGAATTTTTATAACATGATCCTGTGCTACTTTTAAAAATATAGTATTTCTCAATAATGATCATGATCATGTCATGCTTGAAAATGTGAGATAAATCACACAACCTCTTGGCCATTCTTCAGTTTGAATGGCTTGGATGAGCCTCATTACATATTCTTGAAGAGAACTCTGTCTGTCACCCTCATTCAATGAAAAACTTTCAATTGGTTCCCCATTCCACTTGCAGAACACTTTTTTTGACCTTCTCTGAGGCTGCTGGAAATTTTCTATTCTCATAAGAGTCTGACAAGGCCACATTCATTCTGCCCTTTTGCTCTCTTTGTCATTTAAAGGTCAGGTTGTGTCAAACTCATGCTCATTTGTTCTACCATATGTTATTTGAAACCACACAAGCCTGAAAGGCCTGAAGCCTGAGATGTACAGTGACAGTTCAAACCTTGAAGAAAAAAATTATAATTTTATGAAACTCATTTTGAATATATATTCAATTCAGCTTCAAATTAAAAATTAAAAATGGATATTCTTTTTATCAAATCATTAATTTTGGTGCTTTTCAAATGGGATAGATCCTTAACACTGCACTTAACAAATACTTAGAGAATCTATTGTATGCCAAGTATTGTGCTAGGTGCTGGTGATAGAGTAGTGAATGAAGTTAAGTCCTTTGCCTCAGACATCCTACACGACTGGGGAGAGACTGACAATAGCCAAACCATTACACATGTCTGATTGTGATATCAATGTGGAGTAAAACAAACTAGGATGAGGAAGATAACAAGAATGGGGAATGGAAGATGCTACTTCTTCATAGAAAGTGGTTGTCACAGAATGCCTACTTTATATACTGATATTTAATCAGAGACCTGAGAAAGCACTAAGAGCTCTCCCTTGGTATGTTCCAGGCAGAAGGAACAGGATGTGCCAAGACCTTGGGCAGATATATGCTGCCTGACTGCTATGTAGCAAGTGAAGGAAAAATGTAGTGGAAAGGTCAAAGAGTAGTAAGCACTCACACTAGGACATGCAAGACATTTTTAAAAGGTCATTGTAAGTACATTAGCTATTATGATGCCTGAGGACTTCTGCGCAGAGGAATAAAGTGTAGAGAAGGAAGGGTAGAAGCAGGAAGACCAGTGAGGAGGATGACTGATTGATGATGTGAAGGAAAGACAGAATTCAGATGTTTAAGAAACTAGATGAGTGTTAATGTCATCCAATTAGATAAGGAAAGCAAGGAATAATTTGGAAGGAAAGATGATGCATTCCCATGGACATGTTGAGATAGAGGTACCTATAAACTAAGCTGTGGTGCTATTCAGAAAAGAGCTCAATGTTCATGAATTTACAGTGGCACAGACTTTTTTTTTTAATCATTTTTTAAAGCAGCATTCAGCATCCAGGTGCACATGATGGGCAAGCAAACAGATAAACCAAACCACATATTACATTTTCTAGTCAAGAGAAACAGAAATTTAGTCGGTAAGAGTGTCGAGGGCACTGAAAAATAAAGGGTATTAATGAAATAACATAAAATATATGACATATTGGAAAGGAAACCAAAACTAGTGGTTGTAAATAGTTAGGGAGAAACAAAAGAAATATGTGTAAACATGTCAATAAGACTGATGCGGTGATCCTAGAAAGAGTTGAGAGGGAGAGTAGGAAGGAGACTAAACTATTGTCTGAAACTGGGCTTATATAATTCCAGCTAAATGCTTGTTTAAGAATTTAATCTTTCACATAGGTGCCTGTGGTAAAGTGGAAGATCGGATCATTTGACATAAGGGGATTAAAGGATAAGAGACTAGGATGTTGGAGAAATCTTATCCAGGATGCTGGAAGCATGTGGCAGTCAAAGGAAGTCTGCAAGCCACATGCATATATTTTCAATGGGTGGGGAGTAAACAGCTCAACAATGGATGACAGCCCAGAGAAGGGTTAAGGCTGAGGCCCAAAAAGCAAATAAATTTTACTTGAAAGCGAAGAAGCAATGATTTAGATCTACAGTGGAGAGTTAACAAGGACACTAACTACATCTCAAGACAGTTTCCAGAGGAATCATCTCTTCTCAAGAAAGTTTCAGGAAATATCTTCAGAGGAGAGTCAAGTTCCAGAGGGCACAACAGAAGTGTGATACTAGAGAGGAATGATGAAAGTTTAAAAAACAATGTAATTTTCAGATCAAAGGAGGCAGGGGAGAAAGAGTAGACAACTTAAGACAATCTATCTTGATGGTTGAACAAGGATAACCAAGATTTGCATGTTGTTATTAAATTCACTTCATGGTTGTAAGAGAAGGAAACTCAGAATGTGGGAACTTCCTATAGGATTGCTGTCTTTAGGCAAAAATCAGAGAATATATTTAGAAGAAAAACCAAGAAACTCTACAAAATACCCTGAAGCAAGCCTTCTTTCTCTATGGTTTTCTTAGGTTTGGGTTTATCTTAGAGCCCTGGGCAGACTGTCTTCTTCCCCCTCCAGTCCATCCTGGACACAGCAATATTCCATGATTATTTATATCTTATCCTTAACTAGCTCAAAAACAGTCACTGTCTCCCCACAGACCAGAGCAGTGAAACTTTAAATGTTCTAGTTAGGCTGTTCATGATTAGGCCAAAGAGTTTTCCAGCTGTCATGAAATGCGGAAAACCAAGGGCATGGAAAAGTAACATGTCACTGGGGTATCCTCTGAGAGTGATGGAATGGATAAGCTGAATCATTTAGTTGAATAGCAGCAGTAATTACAGACATTTGTAACAGTTCTAACGATGAGGTTTTTCATCATGTCATATCAACAGTTAGGTCTTGAAAAGGGAGCAAATTATTGCATGATCATCAGCATCTTGTTGATATGCAGCAGGAGGTTAATGCTCAGACTTCCCTTCGTATGTTGAGAACATCTGTAGAAAAGGCAGCTGGCAGTATGGCAGACCACAGAGGAGTACAATAAAGTTTTAGTTTCAACCCAGGCGGAATTAGAGATGTCAACCAAATGTTTGCTATTCATCTATATTGCCCAATTTGCATTGTACTAGACCACATGTCAGTGTTTCTCCCCCTTGGCATTGCCTGATCATGATAATTTGATATTTATAGTACATCAGCCCTGAACTCAGCGACAGAACATAAAGATGGAGACATTTCATTGGCAGAGACTTTAGAGAGTGCTGACAAGTAAGAAGAACATTGGGGACAAATGTTGACACACAGCATTTAATTAGAAAGGATTCATATTTTTATCCCTCAATGAATTTGAAGAACTAACATTAAAACACAGGAAAAAAAGTGGTTTAAAGAAGGATGTAAACACTAAAAAAGAAGACGAGGTTCTCATTCTGTTCAGAGAGAAGGCACAAAGGATCCCGTGGTGGGCATGGTTGTGATTCTGCTCCTTAAGCATATACTAATTAAAACACAGATACATTTAAAGAATGAACTTAGATACCTATGAGAGAACTCTTCCTCTTCATGCATGCTAGAAACTTCACAGGATGAGGAGTAATTCTCATATCAAAATTTCTATTTGAATCGTTCTCATTATCTCCAGTAACCATGGGGTAAAGAGGCATAAAAAATCACATGACTTTACTGTTCCAAAAAGTCCCCAAGTCTCAAAGATTGGTGAATAAATGATATATTTATTCAAAATGACACCAAATCCTATGCAAATCATTCCTCACTGATATTGTATCAGAAGGTTGTGAGATAAATACCAAAACTGATTTTTCCAGGTTATTGAAATGCATTACATGTGTTAGAGATAATATAAGAAGGAATTCCCATCATAGCTCAGTGGTTAACAAATCTGACTAGGAACCATGAGGTTGTGGGTTTGATCCCTGGTCCTGCTCAGTGGGTTAAGGATCCAGCTTTGCGGTGAGCTGTGGTGTAGGTCGCAGACCTGGCTCATATCTAGCATTGCTGTGGCTGTGATGTAGGCCAGCAGCAACAGCTCTGATTAGACCCCTAGCCTGGGAACCTCCATATGCTGCAGGTGTGGCCCTAGAAAAGACAAAAAAAAAAAAAAAGAATAAGAATAAATAAAAGTATTTATGGAGGGTTAATATATTTTAGAAACCGTACTATGTACTTTGTAGCATTCGCTACAGTCTAACAGGTTGGATTTTGATTCTTATGTCATAGAAGAAAAAAATAGAACCAAAAATGAGTTGTTACATTAAGTTAGTAAAAGGGAGAGAGAAAAAACTGAATACAGTTCTGCTAGCACCAAAATGCATATGCTTCCTACTATACCACCACTCTTGACTAGAAAAAAAATAAAAATAAAAAGCAAAATGTTTTTGGAACATTTGGTCTAAGCAGCACAGCTTTGTCAAGATAGGTTAGGCCAATGTCATATACATATAATTAACCATAAAGTTTCACGGCATGTACAAGGTGCATGTAATGGTTTATCACTAAATAACATTTTTTAAACTTCATCTCTGTGTAAGTAAAAATATAAATACAAAATCATGGCAAATTTGGGTTTCTTCTAATGCTAGGCAATATTAACTTCCTGCTAATCATTAAGTAGAATCTGTGTGCAAAGGCAATTTTTCTGTCATCTCTAAGGTACTGATATTTTCACTGCTGTCATTGCATTTAAAACAAATTGAGTCAGGGACTTTAGTAATCCCTTCAATAATGAATATAATATATTGGAATATAGTAATGTAATAAATAATGAATATTGTAAAATTCACTTATCTATTACATCCTCCATCCATGAGGTAGGGGATATTGGAGATAATTTCATGGTCAAAAATAATTATTAAATGGCCAGCAGCTATTTTTTGCTATTTCATTCTGTGAGTCTTTGAGAATTTTACCTTTATGTGAGGTACACTTTAGTAAGTAAGAGGCATAGGAATATTTTTCAACATATTAGTGATAAAGAAGGAAAACAGCTATTGACAAGTGAGGCTAAGCACCCACCATATGGATTCTAACATTTTAATTATTTTGTTTTTTTTCTTTTTAGAGCAACTCTTAGTGGTAATAATTTTTCAACTAATTAAAGACCAGATGCTACTTAACAAGCTAGACACCCAATTAGGAAGCTGAAACCTGCTAAACAACCTTTACTGCCAGCCAGCTAGCTGAATCACCTCCTGTCACTGGCATGGAATTGATTAGTTTTTGTTTTGTTAAATGCATGCTTGTTGCCACACAAACGAGATCTCCAGCAAGTTTTTCTTCCAGAAGAGTTGAACAATCTGATACCACATTCAACCTCATTTTTTGGACAAGGTTGAGACTTGTAGCAAGGTCCTTCATCTATCTTGTAAATATGATTATGGAATGGCTGTGAGGAATTATATTTTGCAGAAAAAAAAAAAACAAAACTTGAAATGCAGAACGTAACCACACACAACAGCTCAATATTACCTAGTGATTGACCATGCGATAACTACATTATAAAAAATGTTCTTTTATATTCAGGAAAAATATTATCCCCCCCCAAATAGTTATATTTCTACATACAGCAAGTAAGCTTAATTTTAACGTCAATGCCTGCCTAAGAATATCTTAAATAACGAAAGGGACAGTACCAAGATACATTATAGAGAAATAAACTTTCAAAATGCAGTTTTCTTGCATTCACGATGTTTTCCCTCTATGAGATTTCAAAATGGTTTATCTTACAAACAAAATCTCCCAAACTGCTGGAGTAAATAACATACTTAGTATTGATGCTATTGAAAGTTTTTAAATGAAAAATAATACTCAAATATATTTTTCACTATTTCAAACTGGTGTGTTCAAAACTGAGTAAATAAATCAAATTGAAGTAGAGAGAAGATTAATCATACATGACAAATTGATACATTTTTCTTTGATTCATAAAGAGAATTCAGAATATTCTCTCGGAAATGTCCAATGCCTTGCAAATCCCTGCCTGTCAGACACCTTAGAAACTGGCAGGCGGGGAGTCTACATATCACATTTTTAGTTGAAAATAATTCTTAATAGCCTGGAAGAGCTTATACTATCAACAGAGGTGTCAGACACTACTATGTAAGAGGTACAACCCTCTCCCACTGCTTTCTCTGCTATAGTGGTTTTGTGCAGCCATACTGTTGTGCTCTAAGCACAGCGGGTGCTCAATAACCATCATTTATTGGCTGCCATTACATCTGCTATGATGGCAGTGACTGCATCCAAAGATCCTCTGGCAGCTCTAGCAAATGTTGAGTATGTCTACTGGGTAACTAGGGACTGAAGCATTAAAGCCCTCAGCAGGGGACTAGCTCTGAGTCCACAAGCCTGGAGTTGGTCTGGAAAAGGTATCACGAGAGTTGGCCATCTAGAGCATATTCTGACTCTTTCTTGGGTGCAGGATATCAGCAGTGTTTAGAATGTGAATTATGGCTGAATCATCACCAGAGTGCCTCCCAGGACAGATGTTGTGGCCAGAAGGCACTTTCTTGAGCTGAAAATGTATGTGCTCAATGCTTACTATTGCTTACACCAGAAATTGAAATTGTTTTTGTCAGGTGTGCCAGTAGGGACAGCAACAGTAAGTCAACTTTTATTCCACAATTCTTCATGCCTCTATAATGTTGTCACAGCAATTTTCTAGGAGGCAGGTCAGATTCTGTCACAATTATGTTTAAACACTTTAATGACATTCTGCTGCCTCTGAGATCACATTCAGGGTCTTTATCACGGCAGACTAATCCTCTGTGAGCTGGCCCTAGTCTGTCTTCCTTTTCATTTCTTGTCTTACTCATATATCCTTGGATAATAATGTATAACCTATTTGGCATTTACAATTTTCTAAATGCTCTTTCATGAACTTTACATATATAAACTCTCAAAATAACCCTATATACTTTACATATATAAATTCTCAAAACAACCTATGAGACAGGTACTATTATCATTTCAACTTTTTAAAGATGAAGAAACTAGGGCACAGAGAGGGGAGGTTATTTGCCCAAAGTCATGCATCTAGTTGAAGTCATTCTAGCCCAAGTCCACCCAGCTCCATCCACATCCATGCTCCTGGCCACCTTGCTACTCTTATAGATGCCCAGCTGATGGCAACAGTCCTTTTGTGTTTGGCATCCCTTTCATTTTTGAATGCCTTTCTACATTATGGCTGACTGGGCTCAACCTTCAACACTCAATTTAGGAATTTCTTTCCTTATAAAGCTATCTCTAACATTTCAAATAGAATTGCCTAGTCACTCTCTCTTTTAATTTTTTTTTTTTTTTTTAAGGGTTGCACCTACAGCATATGGAGGTTGCCAGGCTAGGGGTTGAATCGGAGCTGTAGCTGCTGGCCTACACCACAGCCATAGCCCTGCCAGATCCGAGCCAGGTCTGCAACCTACACCACAGCTCATGGCAACACTGGATCCTTAACCCACTGAGCGAGGTCAGGGATTGAACCCACAACCTCATGGTTCCTAGTCAGATTCACTTCCAGATGGGAACTCCATCTCTCTCTCTTTTTAAAATTGATACAACCACTACCACCACACAATAGCATTAATAGTTACCACGTATCCACCACTTACTATAGGACTTATTATGTGACTGCATTGTCATATGCCAATTTCAATCTCCACCAGAGCACTGCACAATAGCCTGACACAGAGAAGTAAAGACACTTGCTCAAGGACATGCAGGTAACTAGTGATATAGCTAGGATACAAATCCAGATCTATCTATGCTGAATGGGGAATTCCTTGTAAAAAAGTAAAGAATTTCACGATGGCTACAGTAGTATATTAAACCACATGTAGGCTCTTTCAAGCTTGAGTACCTGAGCAACTGCACTGAATGCATAGCCATGAAGGCATTCCTGGTAGGAACCAGTGGAGATGCCATAAAAATATTTACTCATTAAATTACGGGGTACATTACTGACTTTAGGGCTAAGATACACAAATAGATATGCTAATATTGAACTATTCTTGCATTTATAGAATAAATCTCACTGGTCTGTGACATATTTATTTTTGAGGTGGTACTGCATTTTACTTACTAGTGTTTTATTTATGCATTTGTTTCTTTATGCTGTTATTACCAATGTAAATGTTAAACATGCTTCATTAAAAGCATTCAAAAATTATTTTTTCCTCTCTGGAAATATTTATGTAGCATTATGATTATGATTATCTAGTCTCTGCAATGCAATAATTTCTCTGTGAAAGCAGCTACATATGGTACTGTTTTGAGTAGTGTTTCTTTAAAAACATTATTTCCTTCATGAAAATAGTGTTGTTTAATCATTCTATCTCTACTCTAATAAAATTTGCTAAATTTTATTTTCACTGTGTATTTTCCCTTCATCTAGTTTTCAAATATAATTTGCATGGATTTATCTAGAGTAATTTCATGGTCTTATAATTCTTTCCTGTTTAACAGTTATTTCCCTTTATCATTCTCAGCTTACAAATACGCACTTTTTCCTTGTCTGTTTTTATTAGATTACTTGGCGATTTATCTATTTTTTTCAGAGAATCAGTCTTTTTGTGTGTGTGTGTCTTTTGTCCTTTTAGGGCCGCATCTGTGGCATATGGAGGTTCCCAGGCTAGGGTCTAATCCAAGTTGTTGCTGCCACCCTATGCAAGAGCCACAGCAATGCCAGATCCAAGCCACGTCTGGACCTACACCATAGCTCATGGCAATGCCAGATCCTTAACCCACTGAGCAAGGCCAGGGCTAGAACCCATAACCTCATGGTTCCTAGTTGGATTCATTTCCGCTACGCCACAACAGAAACTCTGAGCATCAGTCTTTTATTTACTAATTCTGAGTCCTGTTTTCTTTCACTAATCCTGTACCTACATTTTTTCTTAAAGCTTGCTTTTATTTTTTTTTTTATTTTTCACTTACTAGCTTTCAAGTATGGATTTATTTAATGCTTTATCTCATTATTATTCATCTTTATTTTTTAGATATTTAATATTTTTAATTTCCATTTTACCTTTTCTCCTAAAGTTGTATAGCAGATTTCCCACCAGATGGAAGTGAAATTTTTTTTATTAATACTACTTTTATTGTGTAGTGGTCAAAGAATATTGCTTATATTATTTCTACTTTAAGGATTTTAATGACACATTCATTGATACTTAATATATGATCAGTTTTTGTGAAAACTAAAGGAGTGCTTGAGCATAAGGTATATTCCATGTTATAATCCTATAGTTTTATGTGTAAATACATACATCAATAAAACTTACCCTATTAATTTAGATCTCCTATATTCTTATTTATTTGTTCATGTAGCCTTTATTGGACTAAGCATAGTGTGTTAAATATTAAGATATTAAAATAGTGTTAATAGTGTGTTAAAAGTTAGTCTTATTATTTACAGATTTCTGTTCATTTCTCCTTGTAGCACCTGCAGCTTCTGTTTTAAATAATCATTGTGTTATTTGCTGAATATTTATAGTTATTTATGTCAACTGTACGTTTTGATCAGTAATATTTGGAGCTGTTTATTATTGTCATGCTTACTGCTTTGGGGTCTGAATCCCATCTCATCTGCATTCAGATTAGAACTTCTGGTTTCTGGTTAGTTTCATTTTGCGATGTACATTTTCCCCATATATATTTGCCCACCCTTCTGTTTTCAGTCTTATTGAATAATTTTATTCTAGTGTGTCTCTTACCTAAAACAGAGTTGATTTTTTGGTCACTAAGGCAATTTGATATATTCTTTCTTCTAATAGATGAGTTAGGCATAATTGTATTTATTGAATTGATATATTTCTTCTTCACTGGGTCTAACATTTTATTTATACTTTGTTTGGGAGAATGTTAATTTGGGAGAATGCTCTAATTTGGGATAATGGTGCTCTACTTTGGGATAATGGAGAAACCTGTATTTGATTTACCAGTTAATTGATACCCATTTACTCCATCTATTTTTTAAGTGACCATTACTGAGATCATTCTAATTCCTTCTCTACCTTTTTTCCTTTTTATAGAATTATTACTTCTTAAGTCAGGACAGGTAACTATTATATTTTATTCTTCCACTCTTACGTGCCTTAGGTATACAATTAAATATATTCAATGGTCACTCTAAATTACTTTGCCAAAAATTTCATAGTCAATTATTGGTTGTATGATGCTCAATCTTTTTGTGTATTACTCAGAAAGGATGCAATATTCCCAGAATTTTTCCATGTTTAAATCTGTTTCTGTAACCATGATAATTGAAAGAATCCAATTGGTTGGAAATCAAATCCTTGGCTCATGTATTTCTTTCCTTGAGCACTTTAAACTGCTGTTATAAAGTTGTCTTTGTTATTGTCAAAAAAAATCTGAGGTCAAATGATTTTTCCATTTAAGTGTTTTTTTTGTTTCCTTTTGTATTTTATTGACATTCAAGGGGAATTTGTTATCTTTAAAATCAAATGCTTTTACTATGTCTTTTGAGAAGACAGATCTGAATCAATCTTTCCAGATACACCAAGTATCCTTTAATATATAATGGCAAGCATTCTTTCCATGGATTTTTCTTAGAAGATAGTTTTGAGTATTCATTCTCTTGCATTGTTTTTTATGCATTGAATTCAAGTATGCATGTGTGACATTTTTTCCTTCTTTAAAAATTACTACTCCCTATACTACTTTTTAGCTCTTTTTAAGATTTTGTCTTCTCTTTTTCCCATAAATATATTCATACTTTACCTAAAACCCACTTATTATGTTTTCATTTGATCAACTCCCAGTTTAGTCTTAACTGCTGATTATTTTGTCTTTTCCCTCAATACTTTATGTCCAGTATACTCTTGTTTAAGGTTAAAAATAAAAAAAAACAAAAAAAAACTTACTTTTTTCTCACTACCCCTCATAGGAACTCTGCTCCCTCACCCTCTGTGGGACCTCCATGCCTGATTCCTACCTTCATCCCAGCAAACCCCACCTACAGAAACAGTCACCAAATTCCTCTGTCTCTGATCCAAATCCTGAACCTAAAAATTTGAACCTGGACCCAAATTCCACTTGAGAAAAGGGAATTGATGAGCCCTTATTTCCCTCAGTCCCAATGGAATGAAAATTAAATGCAAGCCTCTAGTTCTGCTATGAGGTCAGAGCTTGGATGGTACCCAAAAATGTAGAGTAGCCCAAGGGCAGGGAGGGAGCTCAGCCTGATGATGACTTCGCATTTGTCATCCCTCTCACTCTCCTCTCTTCCAACTTTCTTGCAGCATGGAATGTCATTAACCAGCAACTGTAAGGGACAACTTGTAGATAAAGGAAGCAATGGGTTGAAATGCCATCGTCAGCATTCTCTGGCTCTGTGCTTAAGCAAAAGTCTGGCTCTGTGCTTAAGCAAAAGTCCTGGACCGCCATTCACTCTTTATGAGGTTGCATCTGAAGCTTATTTCAACACTCACTTTGAATAATGTAAATACATGGCATATAATATAAACTATTTTAAATAGATAATTTTATTTTGTCTCTTAATCTTGTTTCCACATAATTCCTGGAACAAATGTATACACATTATTGTACTTGTCTTTTGTGTAGATCACGATTTTACAAATCTTTTCCCTTGAACAATTTTATCATCATTTATACACACAGTCTTATTTTTTTCACTTTTTAAACAATGACTAAAATAAAGTAACTACTATTGCAGGCCCTTGCACAATAATGCTTACTTAGGGAGAACATGAGCTTCATGAGACCTCAGCTGGCTGATTAGTCACTGGAGAGCCCGCACTATCTCATCCATGAGATGGAAACAGTATTTGCAGCGGGGGCCAGGGTTGGTTTTAAACCACTGCTTGGGTTTTCATCTCAGGCAGAGGGTCACAGCTCAGACCCACAGGTATGGGAAATCCAACTTCACCAACAAGCACATCTAGACAAGACTGGAGCACTGGAGCATTATGACCCTAGGTTCAGAGGCCTTCTCCTACCCATCCTAGCCCCCAGGGCAAGGTCCTCTTCTAGTAAACCCCTTTTAGGAAACTTGGTCCAAACACCAAGGACAATGCAAGCAGGAATGTATTGACCTTGAGGATGCTATTGCTATTGTCCATGGAAAAAATCCTTAGTTTCAAAACTAATTTGATCCTAGAGTGAGGAAAACCCAGCTAATTCCACAGGGTTTTTTTTGGGGGGGGGTGCTTTTTTTTTAATTCCACTATTTTATAGAGGCTCAGGTTTCAGCACTTCCTGTTTGAGTAGAAGCTCTCACTGAAGTTGAAAAAATTCAAATATCAGGAGTGTGCATTTGTAGAGATGAGACAATCTCTTATTTTGTAGTTGTGGGCATGGGGCCCAGAATGCTTTAGAATCACTGCCCTGGTTGAAGTCAAGCACACCTTCTCCCAGTTATCCAATCAAATGCTGGTTTAGGTACAGCTGAAGGGATTTGGCAGATGTAATAAAGCCCCAGTCCTTAAATTAATCCAAAAAGATGAGGTCCTAGATTGGCCTCACTCAATCACATGTAAGATTTAAGTAGCCTCCCCACTTCTTCAGTGGAAGATACCAGAACTCAAAGAAAACAAAGGATGTGCCCACGATCACAGAGCAGGTGTGAGATTTGGTTCTTCCCTTGAAAACAAGGGCCTTGATGCTCAGTGTGGTTGGGGGCCAGTTCCTAGGTACTGGGGCCAGTTTCCCCCACTGGGGCTTCCTGGTCTACCCTCTGCACCAGGATATTCACTGCCAGGAAGTGTGTCAATGACTCCTCTGTTTTCTGTCTTATCCTCTCCAGCAGCTTCTCTTCTCAAGGTTTGGTTAACCTTTTCAGACTCTCTTCTAAATGCCATTCTCTCCCTGCTCCAAACTCATGTATCCTGACAACATGGTGAACATGTTAAAATACTACTTTCATTCTTAAGGAGCCTGCAATGACTCCCTGTTATCAGCAGATAACAAGTTCATGATGGGCTCAGCAGAAACTCCCCTTGGATCCCACTCACACCCATGATTTCTGACTTCTCAAACCTCTTTTCAAGTGACAACTATTATCATCCAGAAACACTGATATCACTACATACCCACTGAAACCTTGGTAACTTTTACCCGTGTACCTCTCTGTTCCTCCAAATTCACTTTAAATTCCACAGTTTTTCACTATGTGAGCTTTCCTAAGTTGTCATTCATGTTGGTATTGGAAATTTTTTAAGTTGGTGATTTTCTATCAGCTTATAAATGTCCTCTCATACACCCTTGAAAACACCAACAGCTCTAAATCAAGGTGAAATGCACTTCACAAAACTCATATTGACCTTTAAGGAGGAAAATCATGGGCCAGGGAGGGAAGCATGGTTCTTTGTTTATGGAGAGGCCTCTCTTGAAATCTGATCTGGCAGGCTCCCTTTCTCTCCCTCTCTCTCTCACTGATCCCCACCACTCTTCAGAGTGCCAATCACTGTATGTTTTTGTCTCTATGACCATGTCTTTTCTGGCCCCTTTCTCCCTACTTCAGCTTCTCACAACCCAAATTAAATAGAAATTGCTTTAGAGTCTAACACTTCTCATTTGCTCAGGCTCCCATATTTCAGATACTTGATCTTGTACCTAAGCAGGGCCTTGTGGGAGTCCTGAGCACAAAAGCCTTTCTGTGTTCCCCATTTCTGGTTCTTAGGAAATGGGCATCATTCAGCCTCCATAACCTTCCCTGAGTTCCTAGGGACAGGTTCAGACAGGTGCTGAGGAAGGAAGAGGATGTAAAGACAAGGGAGCAAGAGTCAAGAAGAAATAGTACTGCCTTGGGTCAGGATCCTGGTTCCCTCTTAAGGGATACAGGTAGTATTATAGGCATCTTATACACCTAAGAGAAAAATTATATTTCTTATGCCACTTTTAGAAATGAATATTTTAAAATTAAAATTGGGTGTTCCCGTCGTGGCTCAGGGGTTAGCAAACCTTACTAGCATCAGTGAGGATTCAGGTTCAATCCCTGCCCTCCGTCAGTGGGCTAAGGATCCGGCATTACTAAACATTACATGTTATACCCCAAACAAGCTGCGGTGTAGGCCACAGACACAGCTCAGATCCTGCGTTGCTGTGGCTATGCCATAGGCTGGCGGCTAAAGCTTCAATTTTTACCCCTAGCCTGGGTGCCACAGGTGCCGCCCTAAAAAGACCGAAAGACCAAAAATAATAAAAAATAAAATTAAAATTGAACATCTGAGAGTCCTTCCTTGTCCTTCTCCCAGGCTTAATTGCACCCTAAACACAATCACCTATAAACT
This sequence comes from Phacochoerus africanus, assembly GCF_016906955.1. Taxonomy (NCBI): domain Eukaryota; kingdom Metazoa; phylum Chordata; class Mammalia; order Artiodactyla; family Suidae; genus Phacochoerus; species Phacochoerus africanus. The sequence goes on from NC_062553.1 coordinate 27,627,064, forward strand.
AAAAAGTAGGCACCCTGATCACAACTGCCTATGGGTTAAAGATTATTAGCACATGATGTTTTTCAGGATCTTTCCTAGGTTGTTCTAATCGCTGATCTACATGCCTTTTCACAAGTACTGTTATTCTGGGCAATAACCCAGAAGACCACCATCATGATCACGCTGAGGTCCCCTGACTGCAGCTTTGATATCTAAGATCCCCCCAAAGAAAGGAGATTGCAGTTTTGCTCCAATCCTGATTCCTATCTGGAAAAATCTGTTTTTCTCCTTTTTAACCATAAAATTCCTCACAATTCTTTCCAATGAGGTGCACAGTCTTTAGGGCATTAGCCTGCTGTGACCCTCTGGTTGGCAAAGCAATCTGCCTAGAAAAAGAACATTCTAACTGTAGCTGGAGTTCCAGGGCACAAGAACTTGAATTTGTTTTATCACTAAACATCACATGTTATACCCCAAACAAGCCAAAAAAGCCAACACTTTTTTATAGCCCAAGGCAGGCAATCTGCAGCTCTAGACATGACCTGCCCTCTGTGCTTACTGAGCAGACACCCCGCCCCCACCCTGCAAGGCCTTGGTGGGTTAAGGAGCCCAGATGCCCCTGCAGGCCAGTTCCCAGGAGCAGGCCCAACTGGGTCCGACAGCAGCAAAGGGAGACCACCTGGTAAGCCAGACAGTGACAGAAACCCCTCAGCCCAGCAGGCTGGGTGGATGGAGCAATGGTGGTGGCAGAAAAAAAAATCTAAGCCCTTCCAGTAAAATTCATTGGAGGTCCCCAACTCTCCCCTTCATGTGCCCCATGCAAAGATGAAAATCAAGAGTCACAGAGGGAACGTGGTTGATCCTCCAGCTTTCTAGAATGCGAGGATCCCTACCTTAAGTGGGTCTTCGTGGGAGGGTGATGATGATCCCAGTCACAGTTCACCAAAAAGTTGGGTTCCTCTGCTCTGCGCTGTCTCTTCCTCGGTCCTTGCCTACACACAAGGATTTGGAGGTGCAGGCTGAGAAGCGTGGTATGGGCACTGGGATAGAGACAGCAGGCTCTGTTGCACAAGGATGGAAGCAGGCAATCTGGTAGGAGGTTGCTCTGGCTGGGAGGTACTGCAGGAGCATGGGGATAGATCCAGGGTCTTTCTGAGTTGGGATGTAGGCAGGCAGTCTCTCCAGGTGGGAGCAATCAGCTCTGACCTGGGCTTTTTCTTTTTCTTTTTTCTTTTTTCTTTCTTTTTTTTTTTTTTTTTTTGTCCTTTTTGTCTTTCTAGGGCCGCACCCACACACGGAAGTTCCCAGGCTAGAGGTACAATAGCAATTGTAGCTGCCAGCCTACACCAGAGCCACAGGATCTGAGCAACACAGGATCCAAGCCCCGTCTGCAACCTATAACACAGCTCACGGAAAGCCTGGATTCTTAACCCACTGAGCGAGGCCAGGGATCAAACCCACATCCTCATGGATGCTAGTCGGGTTCACTAATAGCTGAGCCAAGATGGAAACTCCTTCCCTGGGCTCTTTTAATGAGCCACTCTATTCCCTCACCTGGAGCCCATCGCCTGGAGCAAAAAATGCTCCAGCCATTTGCCTCAGAGGTTGCAATCAAGAGTCCAAGAGCAGTTTACTACAAGTTTTATTTAGCCCTCAGAAAAAGCGGGCCACTCAGAGGAGGGACTGGCCCTGGCTATAACTGGGTTTCTCCTTATATTCCTATATCACGGACCTGTTTGGGGACCCCTATTTTCTTGCCCCAGGCCCACTAACTTCCTATCCCAACACCCCTGGGCCATGTGTTGTTTTGATCTCTGTATGGGGAGGACATATTTTAATCCTGATTGGCTTTGGGTGAAGACACCTTATTTGCATGGAAACAAAGTTCTAGAAAAGTGCTCCAAAGAGCATTTTTATGATACCTGTATGTGTATTCATTGTTTGATCGCAGGCCTCCTGTTTTGATAATTGATAAATGGCCTGTTTAAAATCACCTGGGTCTGAGTCTGGGTCTCAGTTAGCTAGGTCCTATCCTACCTAATATAGGCAATAACCCAAGTCAGCCTCTGTCTGCCTGCCTGTGCCGAATTGAAACACAAAGCAATTAAACTACCTTTTTCTCCTTTATCCAAAACTCTGTGTTTCAATTCGGCACAGGCAGGCAGACAGAGGCTGAATTTCAGCGACAATATTTTAAATTTTCCTTTTGCCACTCAGAAACCTGAATAACCCCATTTTACCTTGAAAAATAAAATATTTCCTAGTCACTTCATTGGCGCATCAGAAACAGCCATTGCCTGGAGCAGTCAGCCATGAAGACCTTCTTTCCTACAGGAACATCCAGGATCATCTTAAACTCATCATTTTCAACTGCTTTCCTTTCCAATAATCTCTTTTACTGCCGTTCTTGTTTAAAAATTTTTTTTCCAAGAAATTGCATAAATTACTTTTACTGTAATGCATCAAGTTTCCCATAAACTAGGAAATTTCCCCTATGATTTAAAACTCAGTACCCATATTTCCTCACCCTGAGGAAGACCCTAAAACTGCATGAACTTATTCTCTTTAAATCCACGTGTTGACTTAAAAAAAAAAAAAAAGCACAACCTGAAAGTTGAGAGTTAAGGTTCTGGGGGGGCAAAATTAGGATTTAAACCCTGGAGACAGCTTCTCAGGTAGCCCTGAGAGGCTGCTCCCAGGAGGTGAGGGAGGAGCTACGATATATGGGAATTTTTGCAACAGTGGACCAGTAGCAGGACAAAAGAGGGGTGGGCTCACTGAAATCATTCCTTTGATGTGCACCTCTGCTATCAGGGCCAGTATCCTGAGTTTTCACAGCCTGCAGGATTCATGGTTCTCACCCTTGGAGGTAACCGCATTCACAGATATCTCAACATTCTTTGTTTTATCCTTACCTACAGCTACCTCTGAAATACCACCCAACTAGGAAAGGAGGCTATTAGGATATGATAAAGGGGGAGGTGCATGCCTTGTACACATTTTACAAGTTTGTTGCTGACCTCCTGAAGGTTACTGCTAGTCACAAGGAGCAGACATCACCATGAAAAATTTTAATGTTTTTCCAGATATGAAGAGATGCAAGAATTGGGCACATAAAATCTTTTCCTAAAAATATCTGACTACCTGAAGACCTGTTTTTTCAGTTTTCCCAGAGCACAGAGTGCTTCACTCAGAATTTTCACCCTGAGCTCTGCTGGTGGGCAGGGGATGGGTGCTGCAGATCTGCAGCTGCTGATGGCAAGGGCCTTCTTAAAGAAATCTGAGATTGCAGGAAATCTTTTCTAGATCTCTTCCTCATCGTATAGCTCAGCTCCCAGAAATCCTCCACATTGATCATGTTAGGACATCCTGAGACCTTCAGAACACCCATGCTAGGGCTCTAATTTTTTTTTTTGCCTTTTTTTTTTTTTTTTTTTTTTTTTTTAGGGCCATGTCCATGGCATATGGAAGTTCCCAGGCTAGGGGTCTAATTGGAGCTGTAGCTGCTGGCCTACGCCAGAGCCACAGCAATGCCAGATCTGAGCCACATCTGTGACCTACACCACAGCTCACAGCAACACCAGATCTTTAACCCACTGAGCAAGGCCAGGGATCGAACCCACAACCTCATGGGTCCTAGTCTGGTTCATTTCCGCTGCACCACAATAAAAATTCCCTCAGGCTCCAAATTTGATCATTCTATGAGAATCTCGGGAAAGGGGCCCACATTGGGGTAATTAAGCCCTCTCCAGGTAGTTCTAATCTGCAGCCACACTGGGATAATTAAGCCCTCTCCAGGTAGTTCTAATCGAATCTGTTCAATTTATTGTTAGAGTCCCTGACTCCCTGCATCACAATGAGGTAGGGATGGACCAAAGAGGTGCCCGCCCTCAGGTGAGGCTTGGGGTTTAAAACAGCCAATTTTACCCCAAGCTTCATGTGAGAGTCTCCAGTAGAGCTTTTCACAAAGACAAATGCCTGGGACCCAGCCCCAAATAATTAAGTCTGAATTACTTGGGTTGGCCTTCAAAATGCTTTCCAGCAATTTCCATCGTAGAATTGGGGCTGGGAAACTGTTTTACTGATAAACTCATTTGCAGACAGGCTCAAAAATTTCGCTGAGTTTCTAGACTAGTGGGAGAGCTATACTTGACCTGAAGCCATGTTTGAACTGTACAAAGTGTTAGTCAAGGTCGAGGGCAGAATAACAGGGAAATACCACTGGAAAGGCCTCTATGCACTGAGTGACTGACTACCTTAGAACTGTGTGAAGACTATGAGCCAACAGGTGTCATGAGCCAAATGATAATGTGAGCCAACTGTGCTATTGGGTGATTGGAGGACCAATCATATTCAAGACCTTTAATCGTGGCTGGTCCGCCCACAAGCTTCTGAGACTGCCAAGGCGGAGACGAACGAACATCTTTCTCTAGCCTAGGGCTCTCTGACTTTCTTGAACTCCAGCAGGGCAAAGGAAATGCCAGCTTTCTGCAGGCCCTGCATCAGGGCCTGTCTGTGGCTTCAAAAAATGCTCCAGTATGAAATTGAAGGTACGTGGAGAGGGAATTGCTTATTTTATGTTTGTGAGAAGACAGCTGGGTTGTCTTTTGTTTTGTGTTTCTAGAGCCTTGAAAACATGTGTCCTGCAAACTTCTCTGTTCTTTGCCAGTAGTAAACATTTGAATACTTAGAGCAAGTCTGTTGGAAGGTGTTATTACTACAATCATTTTATAGAGAAGGAAACTGAGGCACAGCATAGTAAGGACCTCAAACAGAGATGCACAGTTGAAAGTCCGGAGAACCTTGCACTATAGCTTCTGAGTCCATGAGTTTTGAGTTGTCTCTACTGCCTCTCAACAGCTTGATGGAATATCCCTTCACAGGTTACTGATTTTAATGGGATTACGTGTCTGCTTTGATGTTGTATGTTAATTAACTTCATTTTTAATCCCTAGACGTTCCATTTAGGTTATTTGTGTCTTCCTAGCACTCCTTTATGCTTCTGCTTCCCCTTCATGCTTCAGCATAAGGAGTCCACCTTTCATAGCTGTTTTAAAGTCTTTCTGTACCAATTCTACCATCCGTGTTACTTCTGGGTCTATTGGTTGATTTATCTGCTGGTGATGAATTGTATTTCTCTGTTTCATTGCACATCTGGTAACTCTCAGTAGGAGACCAGCATTTTGCATTTTATATTGCTGGGTGCTCTGAGTTGCTGTGAAGATATGTGAAATCCTATTTGATACTTTGAAGGATTGTTTTAAATGTTTGGTAGTTGGGACCAGAACAGGTTTCAACTGATGGATAATTTGGCTCAATTACTGAGGCAATGCTCTTCTGAGCACTGTATTTGAATCTCCTGGATAGAAGGTTTTTATACTCTGGCTTCTGTGGACACAGATTTCTTCCTGGCCTTGAGTGACCCTAGGGTACCATTTCTGCATGTTTGAATACCTGAATTCAGGGTGTTTTATCTGCATGACATTGATTTTGAAGATGAATTTTCACCTGAAATAATTTAATCTCAATTTATAAATTTGTCTTGTGTTTTATGTTTTTGTCTGCCCTTTTCTGCTCATTGTAATATGTTCTATTTTTCTTATGTACACCCCTTCCCCCAATAAACAAGATACCACAGATGAATAAAATTACACTTGATTTATACCAATAGAAGGCCTTCTTATACCAAACAGCTTCATAAACATCCCTCACTCCTCTTATAACTGGGCTGGGGAAATAGGATATTTTCTTGTTTTTCTCTCAAATGAAATAGTCTTAAAGGTTTGAAAACTTTGTCCAAGGTCACACAGATAACATAGCTAGTACCTTCATCACGTTTCTTAACTGATAGGCTAAATCAGCTCTTACTTTTGGTAAACAGGAATCCTGACATACATTAAGGATAATTGTTTTTCTAGACTGTCCTCATAATTAGAAATGTAAAATCAAACTTTATACTGCTAATTAGTTTTTTCTTTAAAAAATGGTTAAAAAGTTATTCTTGACATTAATAGAGAAGATTATTCAAGGCTAGTGCAAAAGGGTATAGAGATTTAGCTTTACCCCCAATACAAGGAAAAGCAAATGATGAGGACTTCAAGGGTAGGGATGAGAAAATTGATTAGTGAAAATCATCCACCTTAGTATCTAAACTGGACTGAAGGAAGATTTTTGCTAAAGACAGGCTAATGTCTAGGCTTAGTCAAGCAACCTCAGAGGAGCCTAACTAAAGTGTGGTTATGAGGACAAACAAATGGAAAGACATCCCATGATGATGAGTTGAAAGAATTAACATTCTTTTTTTTTTTTTTTGTCTTTTTTGTTGTTGTTGCTATTTCTTGGGCCGCTCCCGCGGCGTATGGAGGTTCCCAGGCTAGGGGTTGAATCGGAGCTGTAGCCACCGGCCTACGCCAGAGCCACAGCAACGCGGGATCCGAACCGCGTCTGCAACCTACACCACAGCTCACGGCAACGCTGGATCGTTAACCCACTGAGCAAGGGCAGGGACCGAACCCGCAACCTCATGGTTCCTAGTCGGGTTCGTTAACCACTGCGTCACGACGGGAACTCCAAGAATTAACATTCTTAAAATATCCATCATATGCAAAGCCATTTATAGACTCAGTGCAACCCCTATCAAAATTCCCATGGCATTTTTCACAGAATTAGTGAATTCTAACTTCTAAAGCTTGTATGGAATCACAGGATCCCAAATAGCCAAAGCAATCTTGAGAAAGAAGGGCAAAGCTGGAGGCATCATACTTCTGATAGGAAACTACACCACAAATCAGAACCCAGAAGCAAGCCATCACCTATATTTGGTCAACTAACATTTGACCAGGAAGCCAAGAATACTTGCTGAACAAAGAATAATCTCATACTGTTGGGAAAATTGGATAATCAGATGCAGAAAATTGAAATAAGACTCATGACTTACACTACTCATAAAGTTAACTTAATCAAATATATTTCAGTAAAAATTTTTAAAATTTAAACAAATTTTTAAAACAATTAACTAAATATGATAAAACTGTCAAATTCCTAGAAGAAGCTTCACATTAATCTTGGTAATGATTTCTTGGATATAATACGAAAAGCAAAAATAAGAGGAATTAATATCAAACCAAAAAGCTTCTGCACAGCAAAGGAAATCATCAAAATGAAAAGTCAACCTCTACAATGGGAGAAAATATTTACAACCTCTATATCTGATGATTTATTATCCAAAATACATGAAGAACTCAATGTAACTCAACTTCAAAACAGAAGAAAAAAAAAAAAAAAAAGAACAACCCCACACACCATCTAAAAATTGGATAGAGAAACTCCAGTGTTTTTCCCAATACATTTAAGTGGCCAATAGCAACATAAAAAGCTACAACACACACCAATCAGGGAAATGTTAATCAAACCCACAGTATTGACACACAGCTGTTAGAAGTGCATCCTCAGAAAGATAACAACTGCTGGCAAACGTAGAGAAAAAGGAAATTTTGTGCACTGTTGGTGGGAATGTAAATTGGTACAGCCACTATGTAAAGTAATATGACGCTTCCTTAAAAAGTCATAAATATAACTACCATATATTCTAGCAATCCTTATTCTGGATAAATAGCCAAAAGAAAGGAAAACAGGACCTCAAAGAGATATCTGTCCTCCCATATTCATTGAAGCATTATTGACAATAACCAATACATGAAAACAACCTCGAAGTCCATCAGGAAATAAATGGATAAAGGAGATGGTGTGTGTGTGTGTATACACATACAATGGAATTCAATCATGAGAAAAAAGGAAAATACCATTTGCACCAATATGAATGAAACTTGAGGGCATTATATTAAGTGAAGTTGGAAAAAGCCAAATATTGTATGTTCTCATATATCTGTGGAATACAGAAAAGCCAAACTCACAAAAATGGAATAGAGTGGTTAACAGAGATTGGGGATTCGGAGATATTGGGGGATGTTATTCAAATGTTACAAACTCTCAGCTATAAACAGACAAATTTATGGGGATCTAATGTATGACATAGCATTTATAGTTCATAATATTATATACTTGTAATTTTAGAGTGTAGATCTCAAATATTCTAACTATAAAAATAATTGTTTGACATAGAGGCATTAACTAATGTTATGATAATCATTTTGCAATATATGTATAAAATCAACATGTTGTGTACCTTAAATTTACACAATGTTACATGTCAGTTATATCTCAATGCTAAAAAAACAAAGTTTGGTCAAGGAGGGAGTCTGTCAAAACCATCGAAAACCTTAATTTCAGAGTTGCTGTTATGGCTCAGTAGGTTAAGAACCCAACTAGTATCCATGAGGATGTGGGTTTGATCTCTGACCTCTCACTCATTGGATTAAGGATCCAGCATTGCCACAAGTTGTAGCATAGGTCTTAGAGGCAGCTTCAATTCATCCCCCTAGCCTGAGAACTTACATATGCTGCAGGTATAGCCCTAAAGAGAGGGAGGAAAAAAAAAAAAAAAACCACTTAATTTCTACTCTTTAAGACAATGTCACTTTTTTCATTATTCCTAGAAGATGATCAAAGAAACTGCAGAAACAAGATGCTATAGTAAATGAGATCTTGATGAATACATATTACAAGCAAAAATAGAAGTTACCATCATTGAGATGAAAAATTGAACTTACCTAAAGGTTTTAAATAGAACAAGCATAAACTTATTTTTGAAAGTGGTTAATTTCCCTTAAAACTCATGAAATTATAACAGTATTATCAACATTTCCTATATCAGAATTTTCATTTTTATGAAGTAAAATTTTCATTTTACTTTGATCCACTCAAATCTAAATCTTTAAATAGGACTTTTTACTTATTTTTCTTTTTATGGCCACACCCGTGGCATATGGAAGTTCCTAGGCCAGTGGTCAAGTCAGAGCTTTAACTGCCAGCCTATGCCACGGCAACCCGGGATCCATGCTGCATCTGCAACCTATCCTGCAGCTTTTGCAACACTGCATCCTTAACCCACTGAGCAAGGTCAGGAATCGAACCCACATCCTCACAGACACTTTGTTGGGTTCTTAACCCACTAAACCACAATGGGAACTCCTAAATAGAATCTTTTAAAATGAAACTGTAGAAAAAACTGAGTTACCAAAAAAATACTGTCCATGCATTTGGTTAACTAAACTAAGGGTAGGAGATTATTTCAACTATTAAAAGATAGGGAAGGATAAGACAAGTTTAAAGTATGTTACATAACTTTTAAAAAGTCTTAATATGATATCTTTTTTCATGTTTGTACATTTCATTGAAATTCACAAAAATGTTGGCAAATAGTTGTTGGTAGCGTTCACTTATTTTTTAAATTCATTTTTATCTCATGTCCACTTTGAAAGTTATTATATATTTTCTAACTACATCACCAAAAGTGTGTCATTTTATGTATTTTTATTAAAGAATTTTAGACTTAATCTTACATATTTTCTGTCATTAGTTTACACTCCTATTTTTATTATATCTTTTAATCTCTTTGTGTTTATTGTCTAAGCTTCAGAGAGATGTAACACATTAGTTTTCATGCTTTTTTCTTCTAAACAGTTTTTTAAAAAATTTCTCTAAATATATTTTTCTAAATATCTAGGGATATAAATTTCCATTGAAGCACCCACTTTTGTTAAATTCAATATGTCCTGATATATAGTTTTTTCATTATCCATTAGTTCTAAATGTTTTAAAATTTTTATTATGACTTTTCTTTAATCTATGAACTATTTAACAATGTGTTTGAATTTCTAAACATTTATAGGGTTTTAAGCCATTTTTGAATCTTTTATATTTTTATTTTTTGTCTTTTCAGAGCCACACCCAGAGCATATGGAGAGTCCCAGGCTAGGGATCGAATTGGAGCTATAGCCACCACAGCAATAAGGGATCCAAGCCATATCTGTGAACCTACACCACAGCTCACAGCAACATTGGATCCTTAACCCACTGAGCGAGGTCAGAGATCAAACCAACATCTTCATGGATACCAGTCAGATTTGTTTCCACTGAGCCACAATGGGAACTCCTAAGATATTTTTTAAACGAACGTGTTTCTTTATTGTACTGTCAGAAACACATTTATATGATTATCTTCATTTCCTACTATGTTGAGGCTTTCAGATTAATATAATCCATTTTAACTGACCCATAGGTACATGAGAAAAATATGTATTTGCTGACCTAACATGAAGTGTTCAATATGTTTATACTAAGTAAAACTTGCTAATTGTTCCGTTTTTATATATTCTTTTTATTATACTTGGATTATCATTAATTTAAAATTGTTCATTCTCTCATTGTAATACAAGATGGATCAGTTTCTCCATTTAATTCTATTATTTAGGCTTCTTAAAGCTTGATGTTAGTTTACTGGAAGCATGCATATTTAGAATTATTAGAGCTTTTTATAAAGAGCATGTATTTTTTCTGTATACTTTTGCTCCTCCCAATAATGCCTCTTTTTAAAAAATCTATTTAGTTTGATGTCAATATAGATATGAAATCTTTATCTTGGTTGTTATTTGCTCAGTATATCATTTTACACTGTTAACTTTCAATCTCTGCATATATATTTGCTTTATCTACTTGTATTTATACATGACACATATCTGAATTTTAAATATTTTTACAATGTAATCACTTGTGTCCATATGACAATTTTAGACCACTTATGTTTTTTTAAATAAGAAAAAAGGTTTTTTAAAAAAATCTAAATATATCTTTAGCTACTAAAGAAAATTAATGGATGGTTTAAAGTCACCCACCCCTCCAGAACACAACTTAGCCAAATGATTGTACAAGTGAGTTTGTTGCCTAATTGAACTTGGGTCTGCTAGCCTGCAAGTGGTAAAACCAATTTACTGACATCAAGCTGTGGTGAAGGAAGTGCAATGTCTGTTGCAGGTGCCAAGCAAGGAGTGTGGGCAGCTAATGCTCAAAAAACTTGAACTAGATTTTCTATTTTATTCAATGCACCGAACTTAAGGGATAGTCAGAGAAGCTCTCAGGCAGGAAGGCAAGAAGGCAAGACCCTCTAAAATGGCACTCATTTTGCTGGTTTCACTTTTGTCATTCCTTAGCTCTGCCTGTCTGGTGACTTTGTCAGCACTAGGGACCTATACATCAGGGATATAATTGTACTACAAGAGAAGACTAAACGTATTTGTACTCTAGCTGGCCTCCTGTCCCTGAAAGAAAAATACCTCCTGCAAAATAAAATTATATTCCTGACTCTGATGAGTGAACACAAAATCAGGGCAAAGAGACCTGCTATTGAAGTAATGCATTAGTTCAGCATTTCAATATTTAACTGCATCAGGGTTCTAATCATCACATCCCTCATCAGAATAGAGAGGTATGGGCTACCAAAACCAAGCACAGTGAATCTTTTATCAATGTGCTCTCTCCCCAGGACAGAGCTTGGAGCTGCTGTCATTAATTGCCTAATGGACTTGTTTTTCTATATTTTATAATTAATCCCTGTTTTGAATAAATCTTTTTTAGATTCATTAATATCTTTTATCTTGTTCTACCCAGGAGGCCAACTTCTCTCTTCAAGATGACTTTGAATCTCTCATCATTTGGGATGGATTTGATAATTTTTTCAAAACAAACTTATTTCTCTGTTTTCCAAATTCTGAGAGAGAGCCTCACTATCAGGCACATGAATTTAGACCAAGTAGCTAGGGTTATAAAAATTGAGCCACATACACATGTAATATCTTTTTCTGCCCTCTCCTTCTCTGCCACTTGGTGGGAGCTCTAGGAAATTCTGGACAGTGACTCTGAGAGTTAAGTGATTAACATTAGCCCTTTGGATATCAATCTTCCTGGAATTTCTTAAAGGACTGCTAGTATCTCTGATGGAACCCTCTTTCCCTGCCTCCACAACGTTATAGTGAAGGTAAGAGGTCTCGTCTATCCAACTTTCTACTTGTTTCCCATCTTTTCTAAAGCAATGTCCAATTATAGTTTAAAGTATTTGGCCCTCTCAAAAGACGATGAAGGATCAGGAAATAATAGAGGTCAAAGTAGCAGTTTCAAAGCCTTTTGTTCTCCATAAATATCTGAAGTATTTTTTCCTCAGTGAAGTAACGTCTGTATTTCTGAAATTTCTTCTGAATCTCAAAAGACCCTAACAATATACCTTGACCTTACATACTGGCTAAAATGTAACTTCGGTGACTCAGGCAACAGTTATCTATATTTTAATGTCTCTACAGAGTTTCTCAACAGCTATATACATAGATGCAGAAGAGGTAATATTTTTTATACAGCCACTTTGAAGATATGAATACAAATTAGGGAGGAAGGCGAAGGTGAGAAGCAATATCATAAGGAAAATGTGCATCTTCGTAAAAGCTAATTGTGAAGATAATTACTTTCTGCTTTGGAAGCACATGGATGATGTCGGCTCTTGCAGAGGAATTTATTCAAAGAAATAAAATAGATTGGGCTATTCAACAGTAACTGAATTGTTCATTATGTTAAGAATGGAAAGCAACCTTGTAAAATGTCATTTTTTGCCTTTATTTTAATTTTCCAAGAACATTTATGCCAACTAAATGTAAAATTTCCCCAACATCACTCCTAACTCATTAAAGGGGGAAAATAATATGGCTAAATGCCTTTTGACAAATAGGCGTGTTATTTAAATAATTATCACTGTCTTTTTCGGCAGAGATACAAACAAGGAAAAATCAAATGAAGGAGTCAAGGGGTATTCAAGATATTTGTCAAAGATAGGAAGCTAAAGAGGAAAAAAAAGGTTTAGTGAGGAATTCAGCCCTTGCTGTGAATAGCTATACCTGCAGAGCTCTGCCTGTCTCTGGAAGCATCTTGCACCTTCTCTCTCTTAGTCACTCACCCAACCTCCCCAACACACACTGAGAAAAGTGACTAAAATAATGGTAAAGAATAACCAGCCCCACACTTGGTATAAATTTGCATATTTCTTCCAGATTTTGAACAGGTGTTTGTTTCATCTTGTTAAAAAAACTGTTTCTATAGTTTCCTCAGATCTAGCTTGAATACTGGGTTGGTTCCTATGTGACTGGGCTGTTTCTGCCTAAGTCTTTATTCTCAACTTGGACTTCTGGAGGTTAACCTCTATAGATCTGTACAACTTTCTATTTCTGTTTGCCCCTGGCTGACCTGGGCATTTGGAAGTAACCCCTGGCCTGAATGTTGAGCCTGAAAATCCTGCTCGTATTTCCAGGCTGTCTTCATACCCATAATTTTTTTTTTTTAATCGGAGGTATAATTGACATAACATTGTATTAGTTTTATGTGAACAGTGTAATGATTTGATGATTCTATGTATTTCAAAACCATAACCACTGTAAGTCCCGTTAACATCCTTCGTTTTACACAAAGTTCCAAAATTTTTTTGTGTGATGAGAACTTTCAAAATCCACTCTAATTACTCTCAAATATGTGATACAGTATTATTAAATATACTGACATACTGTACATTACATCGCTGTGACTTTTTTTTTTTTTGTCGTTTTTGGGCCACACGTGGAAGTTCCCTGGCTAGGGGTCAAATCAGAGATGTAGCTACCAGCCTGCCCCACAGCCACAGCAATGCAGGATCCTTAACCCACTGAGCAAGGCTGGGGGTCGAATCCATGTCATCATGGATGTTAGTTGGGTTTGTTACTGCTAAGCCATACCAGGAACTACTTAATTCCTGCAAATAAGTGAGATCATACAGTATTTATCATTCTTTGTTCAACTTTTCACTCAGCGTAATGTTCTCAGTGTCCATCCATATTGTTGCAAATGGAAAATATTCATAACTTTTTATGGGTCAATAGTATTCTATTAAACATTTTTACATGTATGTATATATATTGTGCATATGTGTGTCACATTTTCTTTTACCCGTTTATTCATCAGTGAACATTTAGGTTATTTTATGTCTTAGTATTGTAATAATGCTCTAATGAACAGGAGGGTGCCTCTGTTTGAATTTATGTCTTTGTCTTCTTCAGATAAATACTCAGACATATGGAATTGTTGAATCAGCTGTTTTACTTGTAAATTTTTTGAGGAAAATAATATTTTCCATAAGGGATGCACCAGTTTACATTCCCACCAAGAGAGTGCAACAGTTCTCTCTCCTCCACATCCTCAGCAATACTTATTTCATGACATTTTGACCAAAAAAAAAAAAAAAGTCATGTGAGGTGACATCTCATTGTAGTTTTAATTTACATTTCCATGATGATTAGTGTCGTTGAGCATTTTTCATATACCTGTAGCCCATCGATATGTCTTCTTTAGAAAAATGTGTATTCAGACCCTCTGCCCATCTCTCTCTTTTTTTTTTTTTTGGTCATCTTTTTTAGGGCCACATCCACAGCATATGAAAGTTCCCAGGCTAGGGGTCTAATCAGAGCTATAGCTGCCAGCCTATGCCACAGCCACAGCAACCCCAGATCCGAGCTGCATCTGTGACCTACACCACAACCCATGGCAACACTGGATCCTTAACCCACTGAGTGAGGCCAGGGATTGGCCCTCAACCTCATGGTTCCTAATTGGATTTTTTTTCCACTGTGCCACAACGGGAACTCCCCTCTGCCCGTCTTTAAAATCAGATTATTTTTTAGCTATTGTATGAGTTTTGATATTTACTCTATCAGATAAATAATTTGTAAATATTTCCCTCCATTCTGTAGATTGCTTTTTCATTTTGTTGATTACATTTTGATGTGCAGAATCTTTTAATTAGTTATCACATTTATTTTTGCTTTTAGGTGACAAATCCAAAAAATCATCAGTAAAACTGATGTCAAAAAGCATACCATGTAGGACTTTCATGATTTCATATCTTCAAGTGTTTAATCAAATTTAATTATTGTATGATTAAGACAGTGATCCAGTTTCATCCATTTCCATGCATATACAGTTTTCCTAACAGTGTGTTGAAGAGATTATCCTTTCCTCATTGTATATTCTTGGTTCTTTGTTGTAATTAACCAAGTATGTGTAAGTTTATTTCTAGATTCTCTATTTTATTCCATTGATGTATGTGTCTGTTTTTATGCCAAAAACCATGCTTTTTAAATTCATATTGTAATTGTTTTGTAATATAGTTTGAAATCAGGGAGTATCGTGCCTCCGGTTTGATTCTTCATTCTTAAAATTGCTTTGGCAAATTGGAGTATTTTGTAGTTCATACAAATTTCTAGGATTTTTCCATTTCTGTGAAAAATGCCATTGAAATTTTAATGGGGATTATATGAATTTGTACATTGTTTTGGGTAGTGTGAACATTTTAATAATGTTCTTCTAATTCATAAGAATGGAATATCTTTTCACTTATTTGTGACTTCCATTTCTTAATGTCTTACAGTGTTCACTTGACAAATCATTCACCTCCTTAGTTAAATTTATTTCAAGGTATTCTTTTTGATATAATTGTAAATGCAGTCATCAATATCTATTTCAACTAGTTCATTATAAGGATATAGAAATGCCTCAATTTTGTGTTTATTTTGTATTATGCAGCTTTATTGAATTTGTTGATTAGTTCTGACAATTTTTGTTGCCATCTTTAGTTTTCTATATATAATATCAGATGATCTGCAGATAGTAAACAATTTTACTTTCTTTCCAGTTTGGATGTGTTTTTTGCCTAAAATTTCTGGCTAGGACTTTTTGTTGTTGTTCTTTTTGCCTTTTCTAGGGCCGCTCCCAGGGCATATGGAGGTTCCCAGGCTAGGGGTCCAATCGGAGCTGTAGCCGCCGTCCTACACCACAGCAACACAGAATCTGAGCTGCATCTGCGACCTACATCACAGCTCACAGCAACACCGGATCCTTAACCCACCGAGCAAGGCCAGGGATCAAACCCACAACCTCATGATTCCTAGTCGGATTCGTTAACCACTGAGCCATGGCAGGAGCTCTGGGCTAGGACTTCTAATGGTATCTTTTTTAAAAGTAGCAAGAGTGGGTATTCTTGTCTTGTTCCTGATATTGGAGGAAAAGCTTTCAATGGAACATTTCACTGTTAAGTGTGATATTAGCCGTGGGCTTGTCATGTATGGCCTTTGTCACATTGAAGTATGTTCCCTCAATATCAAATTTGTTGAGTTTTTATCATAAATGGAGGTTGAGTTCTGTCAAATGCTTTTTCTGTATCTATTGAGATGATCATATGATTTTTAATCCTTCATTTTGTTAATGCTATATTAAATCATGTAATTTGTGGACACTGAACTGTTCTTACATCCCTGGTATAAATTCCACTTGATCATAATGTTCGATCCTTCTAATTTACTGTTGAATTTAGTTTACTAATAATTTGTTAAGGACTTTTGCATCTATATTCATCAGGGTTATTGGCCTGTAATTTTCTTCCTTTTTTTTTTTTTTTTTTTTTTAAGGCCAAACCAGAGCATGTTGAAGCTCTCAGGCTAGGGGTCAAATCAGAGATGTAGGTGCCAGTCTACACCACAGCCACAGAAATGCAGGATCCGAGCCACATTTGTGACCCACACCACAGCTCATGACAATGCTGGATCTTTAACTCACTGAGCGAGGCAGGGATTGAACCTGTGTTCTCATGGATAGAAGACGGGCTCACTACCACTGAGCCATAATGGAACTCCTTGGTCTGTAATTTTTTTTCCTTGTGATGCCTTTGTCTTGTTTTAAGACCAAGGTAATGCTGGCCTCATAAAATGAGTTCGTAAGTCTTTTCTCCTATTCTTATTGTTCTTTGAATGTTTGATAGAGTTCACCAGCAAAATCATTTCTTTATGGTTCAGTCTTGGAAGTTTTTATATTTCCAGGAATTTTTTCTTCTAGGTTGTCAAATTTATTGGCACACAAGTTTTCCTAGTAGTCTCTTATAATCCTTCGTGTTCCACGTTTTCAGTTATGTCTCTTCTCTCATTTCTAGTTTTATTTGTGTCCTCCATTTTTTTTTTCTTAATGAGTTGGGCTATAAGATTTGTCAACTTGTCTTTTCATAGGACAAGCTCTTAGTTTCATTGATCTTATCTATTGTCTTTTAAATTTCTATTTTATTTATTTTCACTCTAATTTTTTTGTTACTTCCTTTCTTCTACTAATGTTGGGAGTCATTAGGTATTCCTTACGTGGGTCGTTGAAGTATAAAATTAGGTGGTTTGAAATTTTTGTTTCATAAGACTGGCATTTATTGCGATGAACTAGCTTCTTACATCTTCTGCTGCATCCCGTAAGTGTTTTGGTGTGTTATATTCCATTTCCATTTGTTTCCAAGTATTTCTATTTCTATTTTGATTTCTTTGGCCCATTATTTGTTCAGTGGCATCTTATTTAATCTCCACATATTTGTAAATTTTGCAGTTTCTTCTTATAACTGATTTCTAATTTCATACCACTGTAATCAGAGAAGAGAAGACACTTGACATGTCTTTTTTTCTACAATTTACTAAGACTTGTTTTGTGGCCTAATATATGATCTATACGGAAAATACTCTGTGTGGACTTGAGAATATATGTATTTGGTTGCTTTAAGATGGAAATTCTGTATATGTCTGTTAATTACATCTGGAACAATGTATCAAGCCATAGCTTTTTGTTATTGATTTTCTGGATGATCTATTGATGTAAGTCAAGTGTTAAAGTTTCCTACTATTTTTATTATTTCTCCCTTAAGATCTATTAATATTTTTTTTCTATATTTAGGTGCTATTGTATTGACTGCATAAATGTGTATAAATCTTCTCTTTTTGGATTGACCCTTTTTTATGTAATTCCTTCAGTATCTATTATTACAGTCTTTTGTTTTTTTAAGTCTATTTTATCTAAGTTTAGCTCCCACTGCTTTCTTTTGATTTCTATTTGCATAAAACATCTCCTCATTTCAGCAAGTGTGTGTCCCTACATCTGAAGTGAGTCTCTTATAAGCGGCATATACATAAGACTCGTTTTCCTTTTGTTTTTTTAATCCATTCAGCCACTCAGTGTCTTTTTATTAAGCCATTAATACATTTACATTGAAAGTAATGATATATATATCCTTACTGCCATATTGTTGATTGTTTTCTGGATGTTTTGTAGTTCTTCTCTTGCTGTCTTTGTGGTTGGATGAGTTTCTTCAGGGCATGTATAGTTACATTCACTTCATGTTTTGTTTATTTATTACAGGTTTTTGCTTTGTGAACCACTTATTTATACCAGTCTAGGTTGATAACAACTTAAGTTTGAACACATTCTAAAGCTCTACATTTTTACTTTCCACTCCCTCAGTTTTATGTTTTGTTATTACATTTTATATCTTTTTATCCTATCTTTCCCTTAACTAATGATTGTAAGTGTAATAATGTTTACTTCTTTTGCCTTTTAACCTTCATACTAGCTTTGTAAGTGATTGATCTACCTGTAATATACATTTACCTTTACCAGGGAGATTTTTACTTTCATATGTTTCATTGTGTTACTATATTTAAAGCCCTATCTTTTGAGCTTAAAAACCCCTTAACATTTCTTGTAATGCAATTTTAATGGTGTTGAACTCCTTCACCTTTAACTTATCTTGAAAACCATTTTGTTTAATTCTAATTTATAAAATCTTAAAAGATAATTTTTCCAGATATATTATTCTTGGTTGGAAGTTTTTTTTTTCTTTCAGCACTTTGAATACACTGTGCTCCTACTTTATGGTTTGCAAAATTCCTGATGAAAAATTTAATAGTCTTATGGAGATTCCCCTGTATGTAACAAACTGTTTTTCTTACTGTGATTAAGATTTTATTTCTTACACTTGGAGATTTTGATTATACTATGTCTTGGTGTGGGTCTTCAGGTAAGAGTTTTAGCCATTATTTCTTCAAATAGGTTTTCTGTCCCTTTCTCTTATATCTTTCTGGAATCTCAGTAATGTGAATGTGAGTCCACTTGATGCTGGTCCCATAAGATCCTTAAGCTATCTTTACTTTTTAATTTTTTTTCTCCTTGCTGTTCTGATTGAGTTACATTTCCCTGTCCTTGAGTTCATTGATCATTTTCTCTTGGTTCACGCAGTCTGCTGTTGAAAGCCTGTATTGTGTATTTTTCATTTCATTTATTTTGTTGTTTGACACCATTACTCTTTTTTGTTGTTGTTGTTCACATCACTTTTACTGCAATTATTTGTTTTTGTGTTTGTTCCCCTACCAGACTATAAGATTATATATAAATTCTATATACTACTCCTATTTTATAAACAAATATGTGTGTATATTTACTGAAGTATAGTTGATTTACAATGCTTTAGTTTCTGGTGTACAGCACTGATCTGATTTTATATATATGTATATATATGTGTGTGTGAATATATATATATACTTTATAAGATTCTTTTCCCTTATAAGTTATTACAAAATATTGAGTATTACTTTCCTATGTCATACAATGGGCTTTTTGTTGATTATCTGTCTTAAATATAATTGCATGTATATGTTAATCCGAGCCTCCTAATTTATCACTCTGCAACCCTTTTCCCTTTTGGTAGCCATATTTTTGTTTTCTAGGTCTGTGTATCTACTTCTGTTTTATAAATAAGTTCATTTGCATCTTTATTCTTAGATTCCATATATGTGATACTATGACATCTATCCTTATCTGGCTTAACTTAAAATTATAATCTCTAGGTCCATCCATGTTGCTGCAAATGGCATAATTTTATTCTTTTTTTATAGCTGAGCAATATTCCGTTGTATATATACACCAGATCCTCTATCCATTCATCTTTTGGTGGACATTTAGTTTGCTTCCATGTCTTCACTATTGCAGATCATGCTGATATTAATATTGGGGTGCATTCATCTTGTAAATTATAATTTTCTCTAGATAATATGTCCAGGAGAGGATTGCAGGATCATATGGTAAGCTAGTTTTAGTTTTTTTGAGGAACTTCCGTATGTTCTCCATAGTGGTTGTTACAATTTATATTTTCACCAACAGTGTAGGAAATTTGCTTTTACTCCACCTCTTCTCCAGCTTTTATTATTTGTACACTTTTGGTGATGGCCATTCTGACTGGAGTAAGGTGATACTTTATTGTAGTTGAATTTGTATTTCTTTAATAGTTAAGAGTGTTGAGGGAGTTCCTATTGTGGCTCAGCAGATTATGATCCTGACTAGTATACATGAGGACACAGGTTTGATCCCTGGCCTTGCTCATTTGGGTTAAGGATCTGGCATTGCTGTGGGCTGTGGTGGAAGTCCAGACATGGCTCATATCCTGTTTTGCTGTGGAGTAGGCCACCAGCTGCAGCTCTGATTTGACCTCTAGCCTGGAAACTTCCATATGCCAGAGTCTCATCCCTAAAAAAAATAATAATAATTAGCAACATTGAACTACTTTTTTTTAAGGCCATACCCACAGTATGTGGAGGTTCCTAGGCTAGGGGTCTACAAATAAATTCTCCATTCTGTGGGTTAACTTGTTGTGTTTTTTTGGACATTTCCTTTGTTGTGAAAAAACCTTTAAGTGTTTATTTTTTTTATATTACTCTAGGAGTCAGATTCAAAAAGATATTGCTGCAGTTTATGTCTTAGTGTGTTCTGCTTATGTTTTCCCCTAGAAATTTTATAGTATCTGAACTTAAACTTAGATATTTAATGCATTTTGAGTTTATTTTTGTATATGGTTTTAGAGACCATTCTAATTTAATTCTTTTACATGTAGCTTTCCAGTTTCCCAGCACCAGTTGTTGAAGAGATGTCTTTTCTCCATTCTATATTCTTCCTGTGTTGTAGATTAATTGATCACAGGTGCATGGGCTTATTACTGAGCTTCCTATCCTGTTCTATTAATCTGTGTGTCTGTTTAGTGCCTTTGTAATAATGGTTTGAGTATTGAAGCTTTGTATAGTCTGTAGTCAGGGGTCCTGATTCCTCCAGCTCTTTTTGTTTGTTTTCCTCAAGATTGTTTTGGCTATTTAGGCGTCTTTTGTGTTTCCATACAAATTTAATTTTTTTATATTAGTTTTGTTAAAAATGTCTTTGGAAATTTAATAGGGATTTCATTGAACCTGTAGATTGCCTTGTGTTGTATATTTACTTTGACAGTATTGATTCTTTCAGTCTAAGAAAATGGTGTATCTTTCCATCTGTTTGTCTCAACTCTGATTTCTTTCATCAGCATCTTATAGTTTTTTGAATATAGGTCTTTTGCCTCATTGGGTAGGTTTATTCCTAGTTGGTTTTTTCTTTCTCCTCTTTTGGCTGGCCCATAGCATATGGTTTTCCCAGCCTGGAATCAGATCCAGGCCATAGTTGTGACCTAAGCTGCAGCTTCAGCAACACTGGATCCTTAACCCACTGCGCCGGGCTGGGAATTGAACATGTGTCCCAGTAGTTCCAAGACACCACCAATCCCATTGAACCACAACACGAACTCCTATTACTAGGTATTTTATTCTTTGTAATGGCAAATGGTATTTCTTCCTTAATTTCTATTTCTGATCTTTAGTCAATAGTACATAGAAATGCAAGAGATTTCTGTATATTAATTTTGTATCCTGCAACTTTACCAAATTCACTGAGCTCTAGTATTTTCTTAGTATAATCTTGAGGATTTTATGTGTATAGTATCATGTTGTCTGTAGTGACAGTTTGACTATCTCTTTTTCAAATTTGTTTTCCTTTTACTTCTTTTTCTTCTCAGAGCACTGTGACTAGAACTTCCAAAACTATGTTGAATGAAACTGGTGAGAGTGGGAATTCTTGTTCTTGATCTTAGAGGAAATGCTTTCAGCTTTTCACTGTTGAGTATAAAGTATGTTTTTTTTTCTGTGCATTTGTCATATATCACCTTTATCATGTTGAGGCAGGTTCCCTCTGTGCTCACCTTCTGGAGACTTTCTATCATAAATTGGCAGTGGATTTTGTCAAAAGCTTTTTCTGCATCTATTGAAATGATCACATTATCTTTATTCTTGAATTTGATAATACAGTGTATCACACATTGATTTGCAGATATTGAAAAATCCTTGCATCTGTGGGATAAATCTTGAAGGTGTATGATTATTTTAAGGTATTGTTGGATTCAGTTTGCTTCAGTGTTTTTGCATCTTTGTTCATAAGTGATATTGGCAGGTGATATACTTTTTTATGGTATCTTTATATGGTTTTGGTATCAGGTTGATGGTAGCCTCATAGAATGAGTTTGGAAGTGTTCCATTTGCAATTTTTTGGAGGAGTTTCAAAATGATGGTGTTAACTATTCTCTAAATGTTGATAGGTTTCACCTGTGAATCTCTCTGGTTCAGGAGTCTTGTGTGTCAGTAGTTTTTAAATCACAGATTGAATTTCAGTATTTTATATTCAGTATTCTACTCATATTTTATATTTATCTCTGTTTCAGTCTTGGGAGATTTTATCTTTCTGAGAATTGGTCCATTTATTCTAGATGGTCCATTTCATTGGCATATTGGCATAGTCTCTTATTTTCCTTTCTATTTCTCTGCTGTCAGAAACCTCCTTTTTCACTTCTAATTTTATTAATTTGAGCCCTCTCCCTTTATTCAGATTCATCAAAAAAAGGTTTATCAATTTTGCCTATCTTTAAAAAAACACCTTTTAGTTTTATTGATCTTTTCTATTATTAGTCTATTTCATTTATTTCTCCTCTGATCTTTATGAAATTTTTCCTTCTACAAAGTTTAGGTTTTGTCTGTTTTCCTTTCTCTACTTGCATTAGGTGTAAAGTTAGAGATTTTCCTTGTTTCCTGTGGGAAGCTATAAACTTCCTTCTTAAAACTGCTGTCACTATGAACTTCCTTCTTAGAAGTGCTTTTGCAGTGTCCCATAAGTTTGGATCATTCTTTTTCATTCTCATTTGTCTCTAGGTGTTTTTTTTTTTAATTTCCTCTTTGATTTCTTCAGTGATACAATTGTTATTTAGTAGAATATTGTTTAATCTTCACATGTTTGTGGGTTTTTTGTTATAGTTACTATCTAATCTCTTAGTATTGTGATCAGAAAAGATGGTTGTTATGACTTCTATTTTCCTATATTTACAGAGGCTTGCTTTGTGGCCCAGTATGTGATATATCCTAGAGAATGTTCCAGGTGCATTTGAAAAGATTATTCTGTTTCTTTCAGACAAAATGTTCTTTAAATATCAATTATTTCTATTTGATCTAATAAGTCATTTAAGGCCTTGGTTTCCTTATTGACTTTCTGTCTAGATGATCTGTCCATTGATGTAAGCGCGGTATTAAAGTCCCCTACTGTTAGTGTGTTAACTGTTGATTTATCCTTTTATAACTTTTAGCATTTGCTTAATATATTGTGGTGTTCTTATTTTGTGTGCAAATGTATTTTTAATTGTCATATCCTCTTCTTGGATTGATCCCTGGAGTGTTATGTAATGTCCTTTTTTGTCTCTTACAATAGTCTTTATTTTAAAGTCTATTTTGTGTGATATGAGTGTTGTTACTCCAGCTTTCTTTTTATTTCGATTTGCATGGAATACCTTTTCCCATCACCTCATTTTCAGTCTGCCTGTTTACCTAGAGTTGAAACAGTCTCTAGTAGATGGGTCTTTTTCTGTATCCATTCAGACAGTCTGTCTTTTAAATGTTGGAGCACTTAATTGACATTTAAGGTAATTATCAGTATATTCTTACTGCCATTTTGTTCATTGTTTTGCACTTGTTTTTGTAGGAATTTTTTCCTGTCCTTTTTTCTTTTCTCTTGTGATTTAATGACTACCTATAGCAATGTGCTTGGATTCCTTTTTCTTTTGTATCTATATCTATTACAGATTTTTGTTTTGCAGTTCTCATGAGATTTTGGTATAGTAGTCTATGTATACATGATTGCTTTAAGTTGCTAATCTCTTAAATTTCAAATGAATTTTAAATATCCTCCATTTGTGCTCTTCTCTTCTCACAAGTACTGGTTTTGATATCATGTTTATTTGTAGATAACTTCCATCACTCTCTGTCTTCCAGATCATTGACTTGTTCTCCTCTCTCATTTATTTTCCTATTGATTCCTTCTGGTTTATTTTTAATTTCAGTTTTTGTATTCTTCCTCTTTGATATTTATGTTTTCTAACTCTTTGTTAAAAACATTTTGTGAAATTCTCTGGGTTAAGAATCTGATATAAGTGTCAGTGAGGATGCAAGTTCAATTCCGGGCTTCACTCAGTGGATTAAGGATCTGGCATTGCCACAATATGCAGCATATGTTGAATATGTAGCTTGGATCCAGTGTTGCTATAGTTGTGGTGTAGGCCTGCAGCTGTGGCTATGAATCTACCCCTAGCCTGGGACCCTCTATATGCTGCATGTCCAGGCTTTAAAAAATTTTTTTAACTTTTCACTCCATACATTCATTCATTCCCTGAGTTCTTAGATCATCTTTACAATTATTACTCTGATCACTAGTCTTTTTCCGATAGGTTAGCTATATCCACTTCTCTTAGTTGTTCTAGAATTTTATCTTGTTTCTTCATCCGGAACATATTCCTTTGCAGTCCATTTTGCTTAATTTTCTGTTTGTGTTTATATGTATGTAGTACGTCTGTTATGTTTATCAACCTTGGAGAAGTAGCCCTGTGTAGGTGACAGTCTATCTGTTCCAGCAGTACGCTTCCATTTGTCACCCAATGGCCAAGGACCAGTTCTGACTAGTATTTGCAGACCTAATTCCACAGGGGGAAGAATTATAGTTTTCTTGCTTCTGGGTCCTGCCCCTTGGTTGGCAAAAATAGTCCAGAGTCTTGTGCAGACTTCGTGGCCTACCCACTCATAGGTGAAGCTGTGTCTTGGCCCTTTGGTGTGTAGTACCATTTCAGGGGGCATGACTAGTGGTGGCTGTGGGATCAGGAAGTCTTTAGGCAGCCTGTCTGCTGATGAGTAGGGTTGTGTTCTTTCCCTGTTGGTTTTTTAGCCTGGGGTGCTACAGCATGGAAGCCTCAGGCTGTTGGGCAGACCCAGGTCTTGGTGCTAATGACCTAAGAAAGGGTCTTTCTGTTTGCCTCCAGTAAAAGTTCACATAGATGAGCAGTCCTTGATATGGCTTCTACCAGTATTTACGACCCCAGAGAGAGGCACAGCTACTCCCCGTTTCTCCAGGAGACCATCTAAGACCAGCAGTAGGTCAGGCCCAGGTTCTTATGAAGTGAGTGCCTTTCCTCTGGCTTCCAATGTGCCAAAGACCTTGTGTGCTCCCTCCAAAAGTTGAGTCTCTATTTCCCCTGGTCCTGAGGAGATCCTGCAATCAAGCCCTGCTGGCAGGCAAAGCCAAATCATCTGGGGCCTCTTTCTCCCAATACCATACACCTAGGCTAGGGATCCTGACATGGAGCTCCAAACTCTTACTCCTCAGGGAGAACTTCTGAGATAGAATTATTCTCCAGTTTGTGGGTCACCCATCTGGGTGGTATGAGATTTGATTATATCATGTTGGATCTCTCCTACCATTTTGTTTCAGTTTTTTTCTTTATGTCCTGACATGTAGAATATCTTCCTTTAGTAGGTTTCAGTCTTTTTTATCCACGGTTTCTCAGCAGTTATTTATGATTTTGCTGTGTCTGGGAGAAGAGATGAGCTCAAGGTCATTCTACTCTCCAACTTTTCTCCAGTCCCCAGCTCCGTCACTTCTGTTTGGTAATTTATTATATTGTCTATTGCTTAGTTGAAATTCTTGGTGTGTTCATACTTCTCCTGAGTTCTGTAAGCATCTTTATGACCATTACTTGGAACGTTTTATCAGGTAAATTACCTATCTCCACTTCATTAAAGTTTTGTTCTGAGGTTTTATCTTGTTTCATTTTATATGATAGTTCCCTATTTGTTTTTCTTGACTCTTTGTGTTGGTTTTATGTGTAAGATAAACAGCCCCCTCTCCCAGTTTTGGAGTAGCCTTGTGAAGGAGATAAAATATATCTTTCAACCTTGCCCTAACTCTTGATTGATTCTCAACCCTTTTTGATTTTCCAAGCAGTCCATTTTATTTTTAATGGCTCTCAGTAGTTGAGACGGTTTCAAAACCTACCAGTGTCATAAAAGGAGGATCTTAGCACCTAGATTCAGACTGATTGGAAGCCAGAACCTCAGGCAGCAGCTTTTTAAGTATGCAAATATACAGCATCCTGTAGGACCACAGGCACAATCTCTGTGGTCCCCAGAGCCAGGTGATCTATGGGTGTCCCCTGGGTGGCAGGTGCAACAATGAGGGTTCCAAATAAGGGTATGAGGTACTGGTGAACTGTAGCAAAAAAAGAGGAGGAGCACAAAGATTGTGTCCCCAGACTATGTTCTCTGAAAAAATCTCCATGGATTGCTGCTTATGTACCAAATTAGAAGCCTTCCCCTCAGTCCAAAGATGTAGGACATGCAAATAGGCCTCTTTTACAGAAAGACTAGGGGTATACTTAAGCTTTGTTTCTATGGAGTGTGCATCCTGGAAGTTGTAGTAGGCCAAGAACCATCTCTCTTGTTATACTCTCATGGAATTCATGACCACAAACCCTCTTGCCCTCCAGAGCCAGGTGATTAAAAATCATCTAAGAGGTAGCCTCAAAAACTGGGGCACCAGACACATGTAAAAGCTCTCCTCTGGGAGATTCTGGCACTCTTGAGCATGGAAGAGGGAAAGTATGAAGCTGGTGCTCTTGACAGATAAAGACCGTATAGATGGTGCATACCCACAGGAAAGAAAAAATGGCACCTGCCATATACAGTGTGAAGGTGACATCTGCCAGCTTGAAAAACATAGAGGAAGGGTATATAGATGGCATTCGCAAGAAGAAAAAAATATGACACTTGCTGGCTAGTATGAGGCAGAGAGAGAGTGTGAAAATTGTGTCTGCCAGCCAGCAGGCTCCTAGATGTATTCTAAATTAGATACCTTTCCCTCAAATCACCATTACATTTTATGTATTTATTTTTTATTGCTTTTTTTTTTTTTTTTTTTTTTTAAGAGCTGCACTTGTGGCATATGGAAGTTCCCAAGCTAGGGGTCAAATTAGAGCTGCAGCTGCTGGCCTGTGTCACAGCCACAGCAACTTGGGATCTGAGCCTCCACAGCTCACAGCAATGCTGGATCCCTGGCCTTGCTCAGTGGGTCAGGTGGGATTGAACCTTCATCCTCATGGATACTAGTCGTATTCATTTCCACTATGCCACAATGGGAACTCCCTCAGGTCAGCACTTTAAATTTAACAGATGAGCCTTATTCACATAAAGTCCGGGTATCTTTTCATTGGCTACTTTTGCAGTGGGCCCTGGGGTAAGTGAATCCAAGCATATGAGACTTTTGAGAGCTATTTCTCGAATTTCTATAGCCTGAGGTTCTCATAAACTTAAGCATTGTTGGTTTTCAAAGCTAAATGTGTTGGTGGCTCATCTCCAAAGTACAGGTTTTGAAAGCCGGGTTTACTGATTCAAAATGTTCGAACCCTGTGCCCTTCAGGGAGAAGATTTGGATTTTGGATTCCCTCACAATTATAGGTTCCCCACTGGGGATGGGCTTATTGGTGAGATTGGGTCCCAGCATCTCCTGTTCATTTCCATGTGGGCCTTCTCTCATTACTGGATGTGGATGAATTGCTCAGATTTTAGAATTTTTTTCAGAGGAAGTTGTGCAACATGTAGCTGTAGATTCAGTGTATCCATGGGAGTAGTTGATCCCAGAATATTCACAATCTTGAGCCAGAACACTCTCCCTATACTCTTAACTTTGCTTCATTTCTATGTGTTGTGACAATCCTTTGTCCCCTTTACCTTAAAACAAATTCTTTTTATGACGGGTGTCCTATATCTTGAGCCTTTGGAATGAATTATTTTGAGTCTTTCCAAGTATTCTTGACTCAGCAAATTACTATGATAAAGGGTAATCAGCAGACCTTGGGAGGTGTCTTAAAGAAGGGCATATAGCAGATAAGGATGCCACAGCTCTGAGAACACACTTTATACTTTAAAGCGTACATATTAACACAGGAGAAATTTGTTAGGGGACAAACTAGGCTACAAAGAGATGAACAAGGAAAAGAAAACAGTGACTTGTGAAGGATGTAATAGAGTCTCAGAGAAAGTTGTTTATGAAGATGGCATTTTTATTCGGAGAAATTTCTATTTAGGTTTTCTGTACCTTTTTTGATTGGATTGTTTGTTTTTTTTGTTGAGTTGTAGGAATTGTTTGTATATTTTGGAGATGAGGCCCTTGTCAGTTGCATTGTTTGCAAATATTTTCTCCCATTTGGTCAGTTGTCTATTTTTTTTTTAATGGTTTCCTTTGCTGTGCACAAACTTTTGAGTTTTATTAGGTCCCATTGGTTGTTGGTTGGTTTTATTTTGTTTTATCATTATTCTAGGAAGTGGATCAAACAAGATGTTGCTGAAATTTTTTTTTTTTGTATTTTTGCCTTTTCTAGGGCTGCTCCTCTGGCATATGGAGGTTCCCAGGCTAGGGGTCAAATCAGAGCTGTAGCTGCCAGCCTATGCCAGAGCCACAACAACGCAGGATCCGAGCCAAGTTTGTGACCCACACCACAGCTCATGGTAATGCCAGATCCTCAACCCACTGAGCAAGGCCAGGGATCGAACCCACAACCCCATGGTTCCTAGTTGGATTCATTAACCACTGCACCATGGTGGGAACTCCTTTTGCTGAAATTTATGTCAAAGAGCATTATCCCTATTTTCCTCTAGGAGTTTTGTAGTATCTTCCTTACCTTTAGGTCTTCAATACATATCGAGTTTATTTTCATGTATGGTGTTTAAGAATGTTCTAATTTCATTCTTTTACATGTAGCTATCCAGTTTTCCCGACATTACTTATTGAAGAGACTATCTTTTCTCCACTGTAGGTTGTGCCTCCTTTGTCATAGATTAGTTGATCATAGGTTCTTTAGTTTATTTCTGGGCTTTCTATCTGGTTCCATTAATTTATATTTCTGTTTTGGTGCTGGTACCATATTGTTTTGATGAATGTAGCTTTGTAGTATAGTCAATGAGAGACAGAAAGCCTGATTCCTCTAGTTCCCTTTTTCTTCTTCAATACTGCTTTGCTCTGCGGGATCTTTTGTGTTTCCATACAAATTTTAAAATATTTTGTTCTAGTTCTGTGAAGAATATTGTTGGTAAGTGGATAGTGATTGCATTGAACCTATAGATTGCCTTGGGTGGTAGAGTCATCTTGATAATATTGACTCTTCCAATCCGAGAGCATGGTATATCTTTCCATTTGTTCTTGTCATATTTTATTTCTTTCATTAGCATCTTACAGTTTTCAGAGTACAGCCTTTGTCTCTCTCTCTTTTTTAACAGCTGCAGCTGTGGCATATGGAATTTCTCAGACAAGGGGTCAAATTGGAGCTGTAGCTGGAGCCCATGATACAGCCATAGTAACTCCAGGTCCAAGGCACATCTGTGAACTTCACTGCAGCTTGCAGCAATGTTATATCCTTAATCAACTGAGCAAGGCCAGAGGTTGAACCTGCATCCTCACAGACACCACATCAGGTTTTTAAGCCAACCCACTGAGCCACAACATAAACTCCCTTTTGTCTCTTTAGGTAGGTTTATTCCTAGGTATTTTATTCCTTTGAATATGATGGTATATGGGATGTTTTCCCTAATTTGTCTTTCTGATCTTTCATTGTTAGTATATAGAAATGCAATAGATTTCTCTGTATTAATTCTGTATCCTGGAAATTTTTTTTTCTTTTTGCTCCCACGGCATATGGAGGTTCCCAGGCTAGGGGTCGAATCGGAGATGTAGCCACCGGCCCATGCCAGAGCCACAGCAACACGGGATCCGAGCCGCGTCTGCAACCCACACCACAGCTCATGGAAATGCCAGATCCCTAGCTCACTGAGCAAGGCCAGGGATTGAACCTGCAACCTCATGGTTCCTAGTTGGATTTGCTAATCACTGAGCCACGATGGGAACTCCTGTATCCTGGAAATTTAACAAATTCATTGATGAGCTCTATTTTCTGGTAGTGTTTTTAGGATTTTCTAGGTATTTTATCATGTCATCTGCAAAGAGTGAAAGTTTTACCTCTTCTTTTCCAATTTGGATTCTTTAATTGCCATGGCTAGGACTTTCAAAATGTATGTTCGATAACAGTGGTGAAAGTGGACATGCTTGTCTTGTTTCTGATCTTACATGAAAAGATGCTCAATATCACTAATTGTTAGAGAACTACAAATCAAAACTACAGTGAGTCACCACCTCACGCTAGTCAGAATGGCTATCATTAACGAGTCTACAAATAAATGCTGGGGAGGGTATAGAGAAGAGAGAAAACTCCCACTCTGTTTTTTGGAATATAAATTGGTACAACCACTGCGGAAAACAGTATGGAGGGTCCTCAGAAAGCTAAATATAGAACTACCATATGATCCCCTGATCTGACTCCTGGGCATTTATTCAATCAAAGCTACAATTCAAAAAGATACATGCACCACTGTGTTCATTGCAATATTATTCACAATAGCCAAAATATGGAAACAAAAAAATGTCTATCAATAGATGAATGGATTAAGAAGATGTACATAAACACAATAGTCATAAAAAAAACCAAAATGATGCTATTAGCAACATGGATGCAACTTGTGATTATAATACTAAATGAAGTTAGAAAAAGACAAATACCATATGATATCACTTGTATGTGGAATCTAAAATATGGCACAAATGAACCTATCTACAGAACAGAAACAGGCTCACAGACATAGAGAAGAGATTTATGATTGCCAAGGTGGGGGAGGGAGTGGGATGGACAGGGAGCTAAGGGTTGGTAAATGCAAATTATTACATTTAGAATGGATAAGCAATGGGGGTCTTCACTGTAGCATAGGGAACTATATCCAATCTCTTGTGCAAGAACATGTTGGAAGATAGTATGATAAAAAGAATGTGTATATATATGTATGTGTGTGTGCGTATATATATATTTATGACTGGGTCACTATGCTGTATGGCAGAAATTTTCATAACATAGTAAATCAACCATACTTTCATAAAAAATAAAAATAAAAAGGTGGCTATTTTAGCAAAAGTTGTAGACTCATAGATAGAAGAATTTCTTAATGAGAAAGCACATGAGGCAAAATGTACAAATGTAGTTCTGTGAGTACCCTTGGACAAAAAGAGTTTAGTTAAAATTGGTGTTTTTAGCATTTGCAAGTTGATTCCTATTGTCCTTATAAAATAGATTTTCATTCTATTTGTTTACTTTGTTATTCTTGCCAGTGACACCCAAAGAGGTGGCCAGTAGGGTGGGTGTTGATTAGAGAGTGAGCAGAAGAAAACAGTTATGTTGTACAAATTTGTCCATGTAGACACAAAATACATGATCCTTGTATCTTTGCAAAAATACCAAGATATTCAGAGATTCCAAAGTAAAGAACTAGTAATACTTTTTTTGTATTTTACCAATAGGTAATATATGAAAATAAAACATTTACAAGGCTTTTTACATGCACATTAATTATCTAAAACGAGACTGAGAGTGGGCCATTAAGTGCTGATTAGACAATGCTTTTATGAGTTCTGACAGCATAGGTAATGGAGAACTAAGTTTACTTCCAAAGGGAGGAGAGATCATTAAATTTTTAATTTGTTTCTCAACATTTCAATTACAACATGCCTAATGTGCCAGACATAGTCCATAAGAGACTTAGCATAATTAAGGGACTTTTCCAATGTACCTTGCTCTCTTGCATTTATTTTCTCAAAAGATTAGGTATTTCTACCTTTTAGATCACTCTTGGCTAATACTTCATAATGTCTCTCTTCCACTTCCTGTACTCTTTCTATTCCTTAGATGTTTGGCAAGATTACTTGAAATAATGAAAACTATTTATTTTGCTGGGAAAAAAATCAGTCTTTCAAGTATGCCTTTTAAATATGGTTCAGTAGATATCTATTCAATGTCTCCTTTGAGGATATCATGCTAATGGCTCCCTCTGGTCAAGAGTTCATTGGCCACTTGATCAGTAAATGCATGGTCTTCAGTTCATCCTTCTCTCTTAAATGCTTTTACTTACTGCCATGCGCTGATACCTTCCCTTTTTTTTTCTTTTTGCCTTTTCTAAGGCTGCTCCCATGGCATATAGAGGTTCCCAGGCTAGGGATCCAATCAGAGCTGTAGCTGTCAGGCTATGCCAGAGCCACAGCAACAAGGAATCCGAGCCATGTCTGTAACCTACACCACAGCTCATGGCAATGCCAGATCCTTAACCCACTGAGCGAGGCCAGGCATTGAAGCTGCAGCCTCATGGTTCCTAGTTAGATTCATTAACCACTGAGCCAAGATGGGAACTCCAGCCTTCCCTTTTTGATTTTGCAGTCCAGTCACACCCATGATTAGGTAGCATCACCATGCTGACAAAGACCCGCTGACCTCCTTAAAATAATTAAAATTTGTATCAACCTGTCCTTGGTAGTATGAAAAAAAACAAAAGAAACCTTGGAGGATAGAATTTTTCTTTCCATATTTCACTTATATGCTTAATTAGAGTTTTCTGCTGATAATTGCCCTGTGTTTCAATATAGAGGAATTTTAGTCCAGATATCAGAAAAACATTCCCAGAAGGCTAACTAGGACAATTGTATTGGGACTTTGGGGTTGCAAGTAATAGAAACAATTTCAGAAGTATGTAGTAATGACTCATATATTTCCCAGAACCTAAAGGCATACAGTTCAAAGACGAAGAAAACTGACATACACATTTGTAATAATTAGTGATGTGTGGTGTTTAAGGCTATGACATTGAATGAAAGAACTCAAGAAGTGAGTACCAACATTGAAGAGAAGAGGTGAGGGCACTAAAAATGTAAACACTTTGAGGTTTCTGTGTATGTTTAGAATGTGGTGTATTTTTACTAAGTGAGAAAGGATTTGGGAAAAGAGTGGTCAGCTGTGTCAAGGACCACTGATTACATAAGTTATAGAAAGTTTGGGAATTAATTTATTTGGAAAAGTGAAGTTATTCATGACCTTGACTAGAAGTAGTTTGTGGGACTAGAAATAGTAGTGGGGTAGAAAAGCCTAATCAGAGTTCAAGAAAGAACAGAAGTAAACAGGACACAGTAAAGAGGATCTTTTCAGATGGTTTGCTATTGGGAGATAGCAGGAGGAGTATATGGTCTCAAGAGAGTGGTTTTTTTCTTTTTTATAGTTAAAGTGAAAGTTGTTCTAGGATGTTGGTATATTTGTTGGTTTACAACCTCAAGAGTTCAATCTGAAACTGGCCCTGCACAGAGGCGGCAAGGAGAGACAGAAGGAGGCAGACCACTCCAGATTGGCAAGTGGTAGGTTTAAGGAGCAAGGAAACTTATACACAAGGCTTGTCTTGGGCAGCCACAAGATGAGTCATCTCTGCACCTGCCCACCAAAGTCTTAAAAATTTATATAGAAGCCTTAACAGTTTTCAGTCGTATACACTGTCCAGACAGTCTCAGTGACACACTCCTCTTTCTGAAGGCGCATTGTTGAAAATGGCACCTAGCATGGGAATGGTGGGGAGAACATACATTCCAAGGATGGGGAAGAAAGCAAGGCACCTCTGATTGGCTGATCTCTGCTTGCTTTCAACCAACGGTCAGATTCTCTTGATGACCAGCTATATATCCCCCCTCTTGCACAATGTGCCTTGAGTGGTGTGTAAGGAAGGGCCTTTATTAACATGGAAGTGGCTCATTAGGTGGCCATCTAGTACATCAGAGACCTAGGTCACAGCAATAAGGAACATTAAAATAAAAAAGATTTAGCCAATAATTCCCCTAATTAGTAATTTTCTTTCCACCAAGAACCCCATGATCCAAACCATCCATTTATTGAGTCCCATAGGCTAGCAGTCAGATCACTTGGGGCATTTACTTGTATGCTTATGCAATTTAAAAAAACATGATACATCAGCAGACTCATCAGGTGTAAATATAAAGATTGTTTGGATAATAGCACAAGTACCTTCTTGTGACGCAGTAATAATGGTGGTGATCCCATTTTGGAGAACAGCTTTTCTGCTTAGACATTTCAGTGTTCAATAAAGAAAAGCTTTGCAGGCAATTATATATTATGTAATGCTTTTGGAAGGATTTATTGAGGGCTTCTCTGTGTGTTAAAATATCCTCCAAGCCAATGGAAGAAAAAAGATGACTACATCCAAATGGAAAATAGAATGTGTGCTCCTGGCCTTGAGGAGAGGGAGGTTAGCAGTTTAGGAACTTGCCCTGGTTGTGCAATACTACACTGGTCAGCTAGGGGAGGCAGCACTGTCTAGTGTGAGGAGGTGGATTGGGGGTGGGATAGACCAGAACAGGAGCCTTAACTTCTCCCCTATTTCAGTGATGTGTGTTCCATTCCAGGCATAGTGTGTTTTAACACGTCTGGTTTGCATCAAGATAATGGAATCCCAGTGGAGACTTAAGTCATTCCTCCTTATCCAGGGGTATGAAGTAGTTCACCCATCCTACTGGGATGTCCCTTGGCAAATTCCATTAGATAATACCTTTCCCAGGCATTATGAGGCTTGGTTTCTCAACAGCAGAGCAAATTGATCCATGGTGAGAGCCAGGGCAATGGCTGTCTCCTGAGACTTGCATAATTTTATGGTGTTAGGTATCTCAACTGGGGTCCGCAGTCTAGCATATAGGGCAACAGGGCCTATTGGTGAGAATTCAAATGTACTAAAGCCTGGGATAGTGCTTAAGTTCACCTGGCTAAGGTGGTTTGCCTGCTAGTTACTAAATCTGCTGCTTGAATATTCCGTTCATTTTCTACCAAAACTGCTAGTTGTAGATTGTAAGGGAAATGGAACCTCCATTCAATATAATGTTCTTTTGCTCAGACTTATATATCATAACCTTTGTTTTTATTACTCAATGAATTTATTACATTTTTAGTTGTACAATGATCATCACAATCCAGTTTTATAGGATTTCCATCCCACAACCCCAGCACATCCCCCCACCCCACAAACTGTCTCCTTTGGAGACCCTAAGTTTTTCAAAGTCTGTGAATCAGCATCAGTTCTGCAAAGAAGTTCATTGTGTCCTTTTTTCTAGGTTACACATGTCAGTGAAAGCATTTGATGTTGGTGTCTCATTATATGGCTGACTTCTCTTAGCATGATAGTTTCTATGTCCATCCATGTTGCTAAAAATGCCAGTATTTCATTCTTTTTAATGGCTGAGTAATATTCCATTGTGTATATGTAACGTATCTTTTTTTTTTTTTTTGGTCTTTTTGCCATTTCTTGGGCTGCTCCCAAGGCGTGTGGAGATTCCCAGGCTAGGGGTCAAATCGGAGCTGTAGCCACCAGCCTATGCCAGAGCCACAGCAATGCTGGATCCGAGCCGCATCTGCGACCTACACCACAGCTCACAGCAATGCCGGATCCTTAACCCACTGAGCAAGGGCAGGGATCGAACCCACAACCTCATGGTTCCTAGTCGGATTCGTTAACCACTGTGCCACGACGAGAACTCCAAACATATCTTTTTGATCCACTCCTCTGTCAATGGATATTTAGGTTTTTTCCATGTTTTGGCTATTGTAAATACTGCTGCAGTGAATATAGGAGTACATGTGTCTTTGTGAGTCATGGTTCTCTGGATAGATGCCCAGGAGTGGGATTGCTGTATCAAATGGTAGGAGTAAAACTATCACTATTTGCAGATGACATGATATATATCATAACCTTTGAAATGTAATCATTCATCATTGTATATTTGATGAGGGTACCTACCTGTACATGGCACTTAGCTTCTCTAATCCCCTAATGATGGCAGTCTGGTTTGCACAGTGATGGGGTAGCTTAGATTAGGCTAGGCAGTGTCAGTGTAAACCAAGACATATTTGGAGGGAAGAGGCTGATATAACCAGTTTGTCAATTCCACACAAGCTGGGAACTCCAGTGAATGGTTTCAGACTCCTTTGGCAGTTGCCCTGGCCATTGTTTGGAACACACATCATGTGTTGTTGCTGCATTAATCAAGTCACTGTATTTCAGAGCAATCTGGTATTCTTGGCAGTATTCTAGCTACTCTTCTATGCATCCAATCTGCTATAACTACTGAAGCGTGGTTCACTGGTTGCTAGGGCTCATACCCAGGCTAGGGCATTGTCCTCCTGAATGCCAATGGGCAACAGCTATAGGAGCCAGAAAGTGAAAAATAGTAGAGACTGCCTCAGGTTCTTGTGGGTGAACCCAAATATGTTGCCACATATCCTGAACCCGCAGGGCTTATTCATGATCATCCATCCCTCAGCTACTCATTGTTCAAACTGTAGCATTAACCCCTTTAGAACAGCCCAAACATCAGTGCAAAGAATAATGGCCAGAGCATATGAGTAATCATTTACCAGCCAAACCACACAGAGTTCAGCCCATTGGCTGCTGTAATTCTTTACTGCTCGAGAACAGATTTTTCTGAACGTAGGCAAATAATTATGCAGCCATGAAAATAAACAAAACTCACTAAAAATGTTTCTGAATTTTGGAGGGATCATGTAAGGATTAAAAGATAAATGTTTCGTCTTTGTTCACAAAGGTATACATTAGCAAATTGCTGGTAGTTTAAGAGAAAAGAATAAGATTATTTTAAGTCTGGAAAAACAAAATAACCAACAATGTTTCAAGTAAAAAGTCATAGAAATTATAGTCATCCTCATCATATTTTCCATTAAAGTTCTATAAATTCTTTGAATTTTTGTTAAAGTATAGTTGATTTAAATGTTATGCCAATTTGTGCACAGAAAGTTAGCTATATATATGGTGAGAGTGGGCATACACACATATATTCTTTTTTTCGTATTATCTTCATGTTCTATCACAAGAGATTGGATATAGTTCCTATGCTGTATAGTAGGACCTCATTGCTTATCCATTCTAAATGTAATGGGGGTTGGGGGGATGTGCCTGGGCTGTGGGATGGAAATCCTGTGAAGTCAGATTGTTACGATTATACAACTATAGACGTGATAAATTCATTTGAGTAATAAAAAAATGGAAAAAAAAAATAAATGTAATAGTTTGCACCTATTAACCCCAAATTCCCAGTCCATCCCACTCCCTCCACCTGCCTTTTGGCAACCACAAGTCTGTTCTCTACGTCTGTGAGTCTGTTTCTGTTCTGTAGATAGGTTCATTTATGCCATATTTTAGATTCCCCACATGAGTTAAATCATATGGTATTTGTCTTTATCTTTTTAACTTACTTCGCTTAGTATGAGAATCTTTAATTGCATCCATGTTGCTGTAAGTGGCATTAATTTGTTCTTTTTACGGCCGAGCAGTATTCCATTATGTATATATACCACATCTTAATTCATTCATCTGTAATGGACATTTAGATTATTTCCATATCTCAACTAATGTACAGAGTGGTGCAATAAACATAGGTGTGCTTGTATCTTTTTGAGTTATAGCATTGTCTGGATACATGCCCAAGAGTAGGATTGCTAGATCATATGGTAGTTCTATATTTATTTTTCTGAGGAACCTCCATATTGTTTTCCATAGTGGTTGTGCCAATTTACATGCCCAACCACAGTGTCCAAACCCTGTCCATCATTGGTATTTGTAGAATTGTTTATGATGGCCATTCTGACTAGTATGAGGTGGTGCCATATTGTAGTTTTGATTTTCATTTCTCTAATACTTAGCGGTGTTGTGTAGTTTTTCATGAGCCTGTTATCCATCTGTATTTCTTCTTGGAGAAATGTCTCTTTAAGTCTTCTGTCAATATTTCAATTGGGTTGTTTTTTTGTTGTCATTGAGTTTTATGAGTTGCTTGTATATTTTTGACTAAATATTTTCCAGTTTCATTGTTTGCAGTTATTTTTTTTCCTATTCTGTGGGTTGTCTTTTCATTTTATTTATGGTTTTCTTTGCTGAGACAGAGCTTTTGAGTTTGATGTCCCATTTGTTTGTTTTTATTTCTATTGCCTAGGGAGACTGACATAAAAACATTTCTGTGGTTCATATTAGAGAATGTTTTGCCTATGCTTTCATCTAGGAATTTTATGGTATAATGTCTTATTTTTAGGTCTTTAAGACATTTTGAAATTATTTTTGCGCATGGTGTGACGGTGTGTTCTAGTTTCATTGATTTTCATGCAGTTGTCCAATTTTCCCAGCACTACTTGCTGAAGAGACTCTTTTTGCAATTTTATTGGACAAAAATAAACCTCTGTGGTCAGGTTTATTCCTGGGCATTCTTTGAGGGTACAATTTTAAAAGGTAATATTTTTTTTATCTCTTTTCTAATATTTAAATGTTAGTAAACAGAAATGCAACCAATATCTGCATGTTAATCTTGTATCCTGCTATTTTGCTGAATTCATTGATCACAGCCCACCCTAGTCCTCTTCCCAGAACTTACCTCTGTAGCATGAGTCTCAGCACCCAGCCCCTGACCAAGTGTCTCAGGCTGTGGTGCCCTGAGTAGTGATACCAATGGTCTGTGCAGCTCTATGCTTTTCCCTCCTTTGATCAGCTGCTGCTCTTTTCTTAGAGGTTATGAAGCTACCCCTTCATCCCAGCTGATCTACCAGTTGGTTAGATGGCCTCCCAGGATGCACATTCCTTTCTTCCTTCTCAGTCCCCTCTCAGGTACGCTGGTTCTGCCCTTATGTTTTTTTCTCTTTTCTCTCTGTCTTTTTTCCTTTTGTTCTACCCAGTTATATGGAGGGTTTCGTGCCCTTTTTGGATGTCTGAGGTATTCTGCCCATGTTCAGTAAAAATGATCAGAGAAAAAACATTCTATATGTAGTTGGTGAGGTTTTTTTTAATGTGTTTGTGGGAGAAGTTGTGTACCACATTGTACTCTTCCAAAATCTTGGACCCACCTCACAATGTTCTTTTTCTCCTTAGTTCCTTCCCAGGGGCCTAAGTCCTGACCCAATGCTTTTCTTCTTGTCCTTCCTGATTATTTGGTTATCTCTTGCAGCCTTTGTTGTATAAGAGTTCTTTGGCCAGTTTCCACTGTTTTCTGTGAGAACTGTTCCACATTTAGATGTATTTTTTAATGTTTTTTTGGTGGGGGAGGTGAGCTCCATATCATTTTACTCTGCCATCTTTTCACCTTAGTATGAGTACACTATTGATATTAGGGTTAATTTTTCTTTAAGACAATTAAATACAGCACTTTTAAAAATTAATTTTGAAAATATCATCTGAATGTGTGTATATATATATATACATACACACACATTCATGTATTTCATTTATAGACACCACAAATATAAAGACACAGAGAACCTATAGCATTCATTCCAGTGTTTTAACCATGAATTGTGTACAACAATACAAAACTAACTAGTTTATAAATAATGGCTGAATCCAAATTGTTTACAAATTAAGGTGATATGCTTACATGGTTAAAGCTTTTCATTAGTATATGTAGAAAGTATTTTTATATTTGTATAAGCTTTTGATGAGTAATCTTATGGATGCTATGGACTAGATTTGGGTCAAGTAAGCTTCTATAGGAACCTGCACTTGAAAAAACCTCTCTCTCTTTCTCTCATTTTAAAAATAGTCTCAAGCAATCAGAGGCAGTGTTTTATATATCTCCTAGGGGGTATACATTTTGAAATCACACTAAGATTTATATTTTCAAGGAAAAGAGAAAGAATATAAGATTTTTCCTAGGAGTTTTTGGGTATGTTTGTTACCAGAAGTCTAGAGTGATTTCTGTTTAAAATTTTCTTTTGTATTAATGGTTGGATACCTTGGTGTGCTTCATCTGTTTCATTGTCAATCACTCCAGCATCCTCCCCTTACTCATCTCACTTTCCCAGGAGTCCACCTCTTAGTTTCTCAATCAGGTTTGGCTGAAAGAGCTCAGACTTTAATCTGTGGTGATTTGTGTCCTGCTAGCTTTGCAAAGTAGTACACCCAGGTCTCCAAATTATTATCCTACTCTCCTACCTTGTCTGCTAGCCCCTATGTTATCAAAGCCATGGATACCAGCACATCCTTCTCTAATTTCAACTCTTCTTTCAACTTTTTAACTCAAGCTTCAGCCTCTAGGTGGGCATAAGCCTCCAGCAGACCTGGAGGCCCATCCACTATACAGCCATTGGTCTCCTTTCTTTGCCATAGCACACTGTGCATATTTCCTCCTGAAAGTTCATCAGACTAG
Organism: Phacochoerus africanus; assembly: GCF_016906955.1. Classification (NCBI taxonomy): domain Eukaryota; kingdom Metazoa; phylum Chordata; class Mammalia; order Artiodactyla; family Suidae; genus Phacochoerus; species Phacochoerus africanus. Next base: position 27,667,183 of record NC_062553.1, read on the forward strand.
CCTGCATTTTGGTGGTATCCCCATAATCATTCAGTGGTCCACAAGTATCTAACATATGGCATACCTCTCTCCACATAGATGGTCAATCAGGGTTTCCCACACAAATGTCTCTTTGAGACTAATTTTTTTTTCCTTCTACATTATATCTTACTAGTTGTTGGTTCACAAACTGCAGAGTTCCCTTGGCAAAATCTGAAACTGGCTCCCCCACACACAAAGGGCAAGGAGAGAAAAGAGAGAGACCACTCCAGATTGGTATGCGTCAGTTTTAAAAAGCCAGGGAACTTCAATGCAATGCTTATTTTATATCACCAAAAGACAAACAGATCTCTATACCTACCCACCAGAATCTTTGAAGGTATCGGGACCTCAGCTGTGTTTAATCATGTATACTGTCCAGATGCTCTCAACAACACATGCTCTCTCAAGGCTACATCCTTAAAAATGAATTTCAGTGTGGGAATGGTGGGCAGAAGATACATTCCAATGACAGTGGGGGAGGGGGGATGAGGAGTTTCTAATTTCCAGGTCCAGCTTATGGGTCAACTGGCAACCATGTCCTTCCTCTTAATGTCCCCTTCCAACAATGTTGTTAATAATGATGCAGAGACAGAAAAATTATGAAGCTAGGAAGAGGGGCAATTGTCAGAATAATTTACAGATGAGGAAATTGAGTCATGAAATGGAGAGAAATTTGCCCCAGTTTTCACTGCTAATAAGGGGAGACCTGAAATAAAATCTCATGATGTCTCACTCCAGATATTCTCCTCTTCAGTTCCACTCTATGCTGCCTCTCCCTGAGGAAGAGAAAGCTGGGGGTGTGTCCCAAAACACATTCTAGCAGCCTAAAGGTAAGGGAGTTCCTAACAGGCATTCCCTACCATATGCTCTCTTACAAACCTCAGCAAGGAGAAAATTCCTATGTGGATTTTTTAAAAACATGCTCATGCAGATCACAGAAAAAAATTTTTGTTTTGTTTTGTGGGACGTTATAGGTATTTTCCACAAACATAGGGTGTAAAAGAAATAAGCAACAACAGCAGAAGAGCTAGCCACAGGCCTCACCAAGGGCATAAAGAAAAAACCCTCATCAATCACAATAATATAGAATGAGCAGACCAAAAAGTTTGTTTCTCTCTGTCTTCCTGTTCAGGCCAAAGCAGAAATAATTCATGAAGTTCAACAAAAATCCAAAAACAGACACAAAATTCAAAAACAGACGCAAAGTCCAAAAACAGTGAAGCAAAGAGCTAACAATCTCACTAGGTCACTTTAATCGAACAAATACATGAACAAACTATGTTCTGATCATATGTAAGTAAATCTATTGAATATAAACAATTTTTCACTTTCACCTGAGTGATCAAGAAGAAGCAGATATTTCAGGATCCCACCTCTGTGGAGATTCCATCCCAGCTGGCAGCACCTTGAGAGTCTTAACGTGATTCCACAGATGCATGCGTGGAACCTCAGGCCTTACTGGTGATGTGGATCTATAGGAGGAGACCTGTGTTGTGCTAGATTTCACGACCTGCAGGATTATGTTTCTTTGCACCAGGATGTTTGCCTACCTTATCAGCGTGCAGAAGTCAGGTCTTCAGCTTTTCCCTTGCAGACTATGTTCAAGCACTGTACAGCCAGAAACAGCTCCCCAAGTCCTGGACAACCAATGCAGCCTTGAACTAGGGAATACAGTGTCTCTCTTCCTAAAAAATCTAAGACTTCTGGAAGTTACAATCTATTCTGGACACAGCTTACACTTGATAAGCTTAAACGCATTCTAGTGATTATATTAAAACTAATGAAGGTTCCATCCTCATAGCTTTTGTCATAATCCCAATTATAACCCCTCTTGTCATCTAGTCTCTTCAATACAACCATCCTATTTTACACCAGTTTTAGTTTTCCTTTTTTCCCTGTACTCACTTCTTTAATAAAATTTCCACTATGCTATCAGATACCCCAACTGTATGATTAACCCCTTTACTCTTCAATCCCTATTAACTATTTCTCTCTGTTGGCATAACTGAAGTCCATCTCATTCTTGAGGATGCCACCTTCTCTCTATTCTCCTCAGGTGGACATGGTTAATTCTCTCATGAACACACACCTTAAGACCCAGATGATAATAACAGCTAATGTTTAATGGATATACAATGTGATGTGTTTATGTAAATTTTCTCTTGCCATGTAATACTGTAAGCATAATAATTGGCAATTTTGAGATGAGAAAATGGAAGCACAGACATCAACCAAATTTGCAAAAACCACACAATTGGTATGGAACCAAAAATCTCAGTGTCTGAGACCAATCCTGGTGTCCAGCCAGAATCTTACCAGTATGTTCTTACCTTTTTTACAGACTATGTTGGAGTATGCATTAGATTAAAGATGGCCCTGAAAACTCAGTGCAAAGTGAATCAGCCAGGGGATTCCTTAGAATGATGTCTCTCTCTGATGTACATAGCAAATATGAAAATAAATTTTAATCAGTTTATCAAATATATGAATATATTTATATAAGTATAAATTTTATATAAATTTAATATAAATATGTTTTATATATCTATATATAGGTATATATAGAGAGATAGCTACCTAAAACTTAAAAACATCACATTTGGAAAGCATCCCTTTCCAAAATAGGGATTAGGGTATTCCTAGGCCGGTTCTCACCTCTCCCTTTTCTCTACTTTCATGACAGGCCAAACCCTACTTTGACTCACACACACTTTTTGTTAGATATATAATACCCTTTTTCATATCATATTTAAGGCTTGACATGTCTACCTCTAGACTATATCTCTAATCACATTAAATTTTTTCACTGCCATGGTTATCAGTCTGGTCCAACTCTTCATCATTCCTTTTCTAGATTATCATAATTTCTTCTTTTATTTTACTCCTGTCTCTATCCAATCCATTCTCCTGGCTTCCGTACATACATTCTGAAATGTGGTGCTACAAATCCTTCTTTGGAGTTCAGTCAACCTAGAGAAAAAATTCAAAGCTTTAGATGTGTATGTCAGGGCCCTATGTGATCTAGCCACTGTCTACATTTGCCTCAGCTTTTACAACTCTCATCATGGCTTACTAGCCTTTAGACACATTGATCTTCCAAATTCTCTAATGCACTAATTTTGCTTTCAAAAGGCATAACTCTTTGGGGTGTGCCAGCAACAATACTGGTGTGTGTTACAGAAAATGGAATAACTTCCCGGTAAAATTTACTCCCTCTGTTATATGCTTTCTATAGCTTTTCCTCAAACATTTATCAGAGTGTAAATATACATATTTACTGAGTATTATTGTGACTCTTATTGAGCAGTAAGTTTCTTGAATGTTAAGACTGTATATTTTGCTTCCCATTGAATCACAGCTACCTAAATAGGACCTTGTTTGTTAGTTACTCAACCCAGCTTCTGTGAATGATGCATTGTCCCTGTAAGATTCCTTTCTTTATCTCTCCTCTGATCTGTTATGTTTTAAATTCGTAATTAACTCTTGGAGGTTAGTGCTATCTCTGTCTTATCTAAATTCTTATGAGCTACTTCACAGACTTTCCAAACACTGAAAAAATATACAAAATAAGCAATCTACCACTGGGACAGACTGTAAGCTTTGTACCAATTTCAGTTTTCTTTTTTTCCTATACTCACTTCCTTATTGAAATTTCCACTGTGCTCTCAGATACCCCATCTTGGGATCACCATCTTAACTTTATGATCTAAAACTAGAAGTTAACTCTGATGTTCATCTTGTATATTCAGTACCTGTGACCTGTATCCTGTTATCTCATTACCTCACCCTTTGCAAACATAATAAATTGTAGTTATTCAACATCTATTCTGCAAAAAATTGTCCCCTGGACACATGTGAGTGATGCTCAGAGGAAATTATGCCCAGAAAATTTTTGCAAGAGAGAGAGGTGTCAAATCCTGGGACTCATAGGAATCCTTAGGATGGATCACCAGGTGAGAGTTCTTGCCGTCATGCAGGAAAGAAGTCTAGAGTGAGCCAGAGTAAAAGAAGAGCAAGTTCTTGCTCTTCTTTTACTCTGGCTCACTGTAGACATTCCAGAGGTAGATGCGGACTGTCTCAGAAAGTAAGAGCAGCCCCAGGGCCTGGGGTAATAGGTTTTTATAAACTGAGTAATGTCAATAATTTTATAGGCTGAGTGGAAGGAATATTATTTCTATTTCAAGGAAGGGTAGGGATTTCCCAGGAATTAGGCCACTGCCCCCTTTTTGGCTTTTTACAGTCCTCCTGAGGATTGTTATGTAAGAAGGAGTGGTTTTTAGTATTACAATGAATGTATAATGAGCTAAAGGCCAATGGCTGGGTTATTCTCAAGGCCACCTTGGTTTTATCTCATTCCAGCCAATCCTTGTGGCATCCCAACTGCTCTGCTTCTTCATTTTCTAGCATTTGTGTCCTGCTCCTTTCCCACCTGCTGTAAAATCACAGTTACAAAATAGCATGGTTTTTTATTTGTTTGCATATTTTGTTTACAGTAGTGATAAATCTTAACTTTAGGACAAGTTGACAAACATTTTTCCTGACTTTTTCAATATACCTAGATTATTCAAAAATGTGCTTTATCATTCTTTCATAAAGTAAGTCCTTTGGAGAAAACCCCTTCTGGAGAACTCTGAAGCAGTTGGCAAAACTGCCTCCCTTATTCTAAAAAACAGCTTTCTGATCTGAGTTCCAAGCTTTTCTAAAAATGAACTGCCACAGGCATCTACCAAGAGGCTGCCTTTAGTTTTCGTGATTAGGTCACTTTCCTGGAGTAGCTGATTGCTACAGAATTCCTGCAGTTGTTTTAAGTAAGTCCTCATTTCAGAATTCATGCATTCAGCCATTTCAAGATACATTGCTTAAAGATTAAATCTTAAAATTTTCAAGATTTGACTTTGCCTTATAGATTGGTATTCAGCTCTAAATAAGATAGGCTGTGTGAAACTACATAATGCCTAACATAGTATACATTAAGAGCTAAAGAAATGTCCATTAAAGAGTTGAAAAGAAAAGGAAAACTCTTTTCTGTGTTTAAAAAAAAAAAGATTATGAGGAACCAGTGAACGTGAAATAGAATGCTTGATATTTCTTTGAGTGCAGATACGAATAAAATATCTTGCCTTATGTAGAGTTGATCTTCAAAACTTGTCACATTGCTCCTCTTAGAATTAATTATGCATAATTAAAATAAAGTAAATGAAGAGGAGATAATAGCTTTTTTGGATTATGTTTGAAACCACAAATTATTTATTTAATATGGATTTTTTTCATACTTCATGTACTTTACAAAAGCTTTGGTGGAGATGACCTGAGTCTTATTTTCCATGCCTGGAAAGGAATCTTTTAGCTTTGGTTCTGTAGGTTGACAGAATTGCTATATTTCATAAATTCCTTACTTATAACTTTTACCACAACAACGTAGGACTCTGTTCACATAGGTTCTGAGATAGAGGATCTGCAGCTAGACTGTCTGGTTGTGCTCCAGTCAGAAAGTCCGACCCACATCAGCTGAAACTACTGTCTGACAATGTTAGTCAGAATTTTTTACTTTTGTGTTTAGCCAATTAGTATAAAATTAATGTGAAGGAAATTTTGCAGTGGTTCTTTGGAATTTCCTCACCAAATGAGGGCATTTCCAGCTGAAGTACATAAATCTAAAGCATATTCCAGTATAAAATCTTGTCTCTGAATAAGGACAGAGTGAATTTGTGCATGATTTTTCTCTCAACGTGGAATTCTCTCTTCATTTTAATCAAAGATGCTGCTCCATGAGCTCTAGTAGATATTTCATGAAACATTATTTTCCTAGAGGCATTATTTAAAATCTGTTTCTCATCTATATTTTTCTTTGAAAAAAATGACAAAAAAAGTTCTTTAAGTATTTTATTACCAAAGTGAAATTTAGAAAATACCATGAATTGGGCATAATTAAAAATGGGTGTTTTCATCCAACTGAATACTATACCTCCCACTCTTACTCAAAACTTCAGGCAGTTTATTTCTGTCTCCAAATTAAATGCATTTATGTGTGTTTGTCATGTAAAACTCTAGGTCTCTACTCCAGGAAGAATAAATCTTTGTTAAATTCTTTGTGATTTTCATGTCTTTCACAAAAAAAACAAAACAAAACTTCTAAAAATTCACATTAGTAAAATTTTTTAAGGTATGAAATTAAGTATCAAATGACTTTTTAAATGCTGTTTAAAAATTGTGAGATTTGTCTTTATTTCCTCTCTGTTTAAAAAGTCTTGCTCCCATGAAAACTTCATACTATCATTAGTTAATATCTCAAGACACAAAAATTCCTGTAGGGCTAAGTTCATCATTAATGATAGTAGATATAATTTCTAATGGTCTTTTTTTTGATAACTAGTTTTAGGTGACTTTTGGTCAGATCACTTTAAGCATCACCTTTATTGCATAATGAGCCTCTGAAGTCCTCCAGTTGTGGTCAGGACCAGGTTAGTTTTGTCATTTTTCTCTTATGTTCCCATTATTAGTATTACTTTCATTTCACAAATCATTTTTCCACTCTTCCTTTGCTTGCTTCCTTTTTTAGACATCTTTTAAATCAAGTGTTATTTTCTAAGAGTTTAATTAAAATTAGTAAATATTTGTAAATATACTTACATAGTCAAGTATGAACTACAATATACAACAATAAACATAACTGCTAACTCTTCCACATTGCGCCTCATTCTTTATTAAGGAAATTCAAATACTGCATGTGATACATGATTAATGAAGACCAAGTGAGCATGTTCTGGTCAAGAGATAGATTAAGTATTAACAAAGTTTTTTTGTTTGTTTTGTCTTTTTGCCATTTCTTGGGCCACTCCTGAGGCATACTGGGGTTTCCAGGCTAGGGGTCGAATCAGAGTTGTAGCTGCTGGCCTACGCCAGAGCCATGGAAACATGGGATCCGAGCCACATCTGCAACCTACACCACAGCTCACGGCAACGCCAGATCCTTAACCCACTGAGCAAGGCCAGGGATCAAACCCACAACCTCATGGTTCCTAGTCAGATTCGTTAACCACTGAGCCATGATGGGAACTCCTTAACAAAGTTTTTTTAATAAAAATAAATTCATATAGTAGTTTTCATATGCTCTTTTCACACTTTCAATAAACCTAAACATTTTCTGGACCTAGTGCTTCCTATTAGCAAAATTCATATCTGAAAAATAGGGCATGTTAAATTTATGACTATGATTTTTTTTAAAAAGTTAAATGTTGAACATGAGTAGAGTCATTCACCTCTTAAATAGAAATAACAAACAGTAAAATCTGACATTTATTAGGAAATATACACTTCAGTGATGTAATTTGAATACAAATGTAAAAATAAAATTTCCAGGAAATAGAAACATTAATAGCTTTTAATTAGAACACAATGGAAGGGAAGTAGGAATGAAAAGAGCAGGTTATTAAACTTATTCATAAAGAACAAACACTAATTTGACATTGTTAGTGTTAATATAGTCTGTAGCAATGGACAATCAATGTTAATTGAGTTCTAAAAGGAGCACATGTAGGAAACAGCTTTCACTATTATGAACAGTGGTTACATATGAAAAAGGCAGAGTTGAAATTAAGTACAATTTAATTTGGTCCTGAATACTTTGATTAATATCAAAGTTGAAAAACATTATCAGTGAATGCCCCAAAATCCACTATCTAGATTTATACCCTTTACATTTTACTATACTCTGCTCAACCATACTATCTAACCCTCTCTATTCATCTTATTTTCTACTCATTTAAAGAATGTTGAAAATATCTCAACTTACTCAAATACTTTGCCATGCATTTTTATGTAAAATTTACATAAAATGGAATGCACGTATTTTAAGTGTACATTCCCTGAGTCTTGATAAATGGCATATTCCTGTGTAGGCCAAATCTATCAAGAATATAGCGTTTTCTGATCCATCCACTCCAGAAACTTACCTTGCCATCATCCCAGTCAGTCTCTGTCCCCACCCAACACAACTACTGTAATATTATGATGTAAGAAATATGTATTTGGTCTTTGTTTCCATTTCTGGCTCAGAGCTTCTAAAACCCTTGGAAATTTCTATGATGAGGAAAAGAAAAGGTTGTTGTTGTTGTTGTTAATGAGATGACTTTTGGAAAGCACCTAAGGATGGAGAGGACCATGTGATTAGAGTTGGAACTTTCAGTCCCATCCGCCTGACCTTTGGGGAGGGGAGAGGAGCTAGAGATGGAGTTCAGTCACCAATAGCCAATGAGTTAAACATTCCTATGTAATAAAACCTCCGTATAAACTAGAGGAGAGGTTCCAGTTTGGTGAACATGTGTAGATTTGGGGAAAGTAGGGCATCCAGAGAACATGGAAGACATGTGCCCTTTTCCCCATACCTTACCCTATGCATCTCTTCCATCTGGCTGTCTCTGCATTTTATAGCCTTTTATAATAAAACTAATCTAGCAAGCAATGTAGATTACAAGTGACTTAGTTCTGTAAGTCTAGAAAATCAATGGAACCCAGGGAAGGGGGCCATTCTAATGTCCAGTCTCTAGCCCATGGGTCAGAAGCATAGGTGATAACCGGGACCTGTGACTGGCACCTGAAATGGGATGTGGGGAGAAGACTTGTGGTATTGGGCCCTCAACCTATGGGGTCTGGTGCTATGGCCAAGCTAATGTCAAAATCTAGTTGAATTGCAGGACACCCAGCTAGTATTGGAAAATTGCCTGTTGTATGGGGGAAAGCCCTGCACATACACACACACACACACACACACATTGGAAAACGGTGCTCAGTACCTCTTTAACTTGTGATGTTTTTCTACTACAATGCCGTATGTTTCTAAAAGTGATCCACCAGTTAAAAAGGAATTACCATACATTCTACCACCTGGGCTTCCATTTTCCAAAGACATTAACAAAAATGTCTCATTAAAAGAAAAATATTTCAAACTGTACTTATAAAATACTTAAGCAACTTTCACATAGTTGAGTAAAATTTGAAGAATTTTTAGAGTAAAAATAATTTAAAAAGAGGCTGGGTTTTCTTGGATATTTAGTGGAGCTGAAGGCCTTTTCCGTCAAATCTCAACTGGCAAATTATCAGCACTGTGAATGAATCTTTCTCCCATTTCTTGTTTTTGCCTAGTTGATTATATTACATATTTAGACTCAGTTATGAAATCACTAACTAGCTCAATGACAACCATAAAGTAGGTATAAAATAAATCATGGTTAAGTGAAATAAATGAAAACAGCAGAATGAATAAAGCAGAAATTAATGTCAATATTTTGGGAATGTGACTAAGATGTTTTTAATATATTGTGTTTTCTTAAAACAATACTGCAAGTTAGACATACTTTTCTAAAACTCTGAGATGGTAAATGATCAATACGTTACAATAACAACTAATGTGCATCAATGTAACTTTTGAAATGCATAGGCTCTAATTCACTAAAGAGTTTTAATCCCCAGGAACATCAAAGCAACAATTGGATTACTTACCAGCAACAGGTTTAACACTAACCTTTTTATACTCCCAAATTTTCTTTGTCTGGCACACAAAGGAGTAGCTCAGGAAATTATTTATGAAACTACTGGCATTTGATAATTAGTTATTGCTCTATGCTAAAAACTGGAAAAATTAGCAACTTTATTTTGGGATCAATTTTTTTCTATTATAATTGGTAAGTAGAAAAACTACAGAATTTCTGATAAGTGGGACATTTATGTTTTAAGCCCTCCATACTAAGGGCAATTAAATTTTAATCTATTTCAGAGGTACAGTGGGAATGTAAAACAATATATATCTTCAAAAACTAAGATGGGAAATAACTTTTAATCAAAATTGAGGGAAACCAGATCTAGACTTCCAGTATAAAATGACATTTATATTGAACAAATGAAAGTTATCCCAGTTTTCCGTTTAAGTACCGTCAAAAATGGAGGAAAAAACAAATGAAAAAGACAAAATAACATTATCAAAAAAAACCTACATCATTAGCACAAACCATTAAACATTTATTAAAATCTAGAAATAATTTTCACTATCAGGCTGCTAATTTATCCATGCAGTCACCCAAGAAATATTTATTAAGCACTTGTCCTACAGCAGAATGTGAAATCCCCTAAGGGCCTGCAGGCTACTTATAGGAAATTTTATAATAATTATTGATTACAGATGAGGACAGGAGTTTGTTTTGCAGTAGTAATTTAAAATGTATATCGCCAGGAATTTAGTATTCAAGGACAGTCAACTGATATAAATGATTGTAATGTTTCTAGTATTTAAATTAATAATTTAAGAGCACATTCAAAATATTTGAAAAGTGATCGGCTCCCTCTGTAGTCATGAGTACAACATGTGCCATAGAATTAGTTTATTATTCCACTAAAAATCCTGTAAAGAAGCCTCAATTCTGATAATTTTGTAAGATGATTATAAAATTTTAAAGCTCTTATTTACTTTGAATGATTGTATAACATTCTTTGCCTATATGCACACACTGTTCTTCATGAGTTGTAGTAAACAGATTATTTTATAAAATCAGACATGTAATAACAATCACATCTTTAGAAATTTGATCTGTCAAATGTGTAATTTCTAATTCTAAAATATTAGATGTCTAATTTGCCTATTAAACTGGATAACTTTATACCATTGAAAGATGGCTCATTAAACCATTACTTGGATAATGTGATTTCATAATTCTATTTCATGAAGAGTAAGGACTGGTGTATTGTTGAAATGATGCTTAAGAAAATACAAGCAAGACAAATTCCTTGGAAGCAAAGACTAAATAAGTTCATCTGCCAAAGACGAGATATATCTCAGTAAAGGACTTCTAATCTTTTTTTAGGCAATTGAGCAGTTGGGCAGAAAATTACTAAGAAATATTGGGACTAATGCAAATTTACTAAGGCATACTTGTTACTTCCTAGGTTACAAACCATTTTCAATTCAAAAATATAAAAATCCTGTCATTCATGTAACCATATGTAGGAAGTGCGTAGAGGTACAAACGATTACATTGGAGCCAGGGTGCATTTGAAGACTTTGACTTCTGTTGAAATCATCATTTGCAGGTACAAGAGCCTAGATACACTGCCATCGGAACTATGAAGAACCTAAAAATGGATTCAACATTTAGAGTGATATCTAAGTGGCTGTTGAAGGAAGTGTGGCTCATATTGCTGGCATTTGGTAAATGAATTCCGAAATGAGCTGAAGTTCCATGGTTTTGGTGATCATTGATAGGTCTAAGTGTTGCAACCAGTCCTCTCCATTTTTTGGAATGGACATCTCCTCATTTCTGGAGTGGGAAATCACTTTTGAGCCTCTAAAGGCAAATGATAACATCATAGCATATATGTTTGGGAAGAAGAGAGTGTCAACTACCAAGGTGATTGTTTTTTGCAACACATGGATGATCTCAATAATTGTTAGGTGATAAATCTTTGCCTCAAAATAGGAGAGTTCACTTGCCTAATTTTTCTGTCTTTATTTGTGTAGGCCCCTAGTTAGATCATGTATAACTATTTGGAAAGCATGTCTAAGATTTTCTGTTAGTGGAGAAGTTTACAATAAACTACTTTCTTTATCATTGTAATCTTTTATTTATAAGTTGAACAAAATAAACCCTTTTGTGAGAGCAAGCACCAAGAGAAAAATTGTAATTGGTAGAAAACTTGTAGACTGACTGCAGTGTCTTCAATGATGTAACAGTTACGTGCAAAGGGTGTATGGAACTCTTATCTGTCCAGATAGCATCTTATAGGGGAAATGTGAAACTGGACTGTGACCTTTGAAGATTATGTGGTAGATATAAAGATTGTATTCATTTATATCCTCCTGCATAAGAAATATCTCCTTTATCTCAAGTCACACTTCTTGCCTTAAAGACAAATCTGCTTTGTGTTAGTGTTGAGACACCTGCTTTTACAGATTAGTGTCTACAGAGTATATTTTTTCTTCAGTATTTACTTTCAATATCTGTTTTTCCTTTTAAGGTTTGTCTGTTAAGGACAAATGTATAAGTTTTGTTGTTTGATTTTAACTGAAATTTAATTATTTTACATTCAGCATAGTTACTGATATATTTGGCCTTATAGCTACCACCTTACTGTTTGTTTTTGGATTCTCCTATTTTGTTCATTGCTTTCTCTCTTTATTAAATTATTTAAAGGTTTTTCTATTTTTATTCTCTATGAACATGAGCCATACATTCTTTTAGTATTCTTTTAGCAGGTACTCTAGAGATTACAATTTATACACTTATTAAAATGTATCACATTCATTTTTTCTCTGACAATGCTTGCTCCTTTAAGTCCATGTAGTCCTTAATGCCTTTTCTGTATGTTCTCAATATATCAACCAAGACAGTACATCGTTATTTTGCAGTCAATACTGATTTATGTTTATCTGCATTTTCCCCCTTCTTATGTTACTTTGTTTCCTGTGTTTTGGCACTTTATCTGGGACCAGTTTCTTTTTTCCTGAACTCTCTTTAGTATTTCTTTCAGTACAGATCTCTTAGGGAAAACTTCTCTATTTATCTGAAATAGGCTTTATTTTATCATCTTTTTTAAAAAGGAGGTATAGTTTTTATTAAGTTTTAGGTATACAACAGTGACATATTTTTAAAGATAATATTCCATTTATAGTTAACATAAACATTGGCTCTATTCCCCATGTTGTACATTGTATCCTTGTTGCTTATTTTATATATAGTAGTTTATATCACTTACTACCCCATCTCATTTCCCCACCCCCTCTTTGCTCTCCCCACTGGTAACCACTAGTTCTCTACATCTATGAATCTGTTTCTTTATTATATTCACTAATTTGTTTTAATTTTTTAGATTCCACATATGTGATATTATGCAGTATTTCTTTCTCTGCCTAACTGACTTCACTTAAGATAATACTCTCAAAGTTCATTCATGTTACTGAAATGCAAACATTTCATTCTTTTTTATGGCTTAGTAGTATTCCATTGTGTATGAGCATGTGTGGTATATGTATATACATATACATACACCTTTGTCCATTCATCTCTTGGACATTTAGGTTGCTTGCATTTCTTGGCTATTTTAAATAATGCTGCTGTGAACAATGGAGTAGATATATCTTTTCTAAATAGTGTTCTCTTTTTTCTTTTTTTTGCATGTATACTCAAGAGTGGAATGAATTGATGGATCATATGATGTTTCTATGTTTGCTTGGGTGGGGAAGCCTCCATAATGTTCTCCACACTGGCTGCACCAATTTACATTCCCACTAACCATGTACCAGTGTTCCTTTTTTTTTTTTTTTTTTTTTCCCCGTCTATTGAGGGCTACACCTGTGGGATATGGAAGTTCCAGGCTAGGTGTCAAATCAGAGCTGAAACTGCTGGGATACACCACAGCCAGAGCTGTCCAGTATTCCCAGCATGAGTTATTGAAGAGACTGGCTTTTCTCCAGCAACACAGAATCTGAGCTGCATCTGCAGCCTGCACCACAGCTCACAGCAATGCCAGATCCTTAACCCAGTGAGTGAGACCAGGGATCAAACCCACATCCTCATGGATCCTAGTCAGGTTGTCACCACTGAGCCACATCAGGAATGCCCTATTATTTGGATTCCTTTCAATGACAGCTATAATGATGGGTGTAAGATTACATCTCACTGTGGTTTTAATTTGAGTTTCTCTGATGATTAATGATGTTAAACATCTTTTCATGTGCCCGTTGTCCATCTGTATATCTGCTTTGGAAAAATATTTATTTAGATTTTCTGCCCATTTTCAATTTTTTATTTTTTTTCTTTTTTGGTTGTGCCCACAGCATATGGAAATTCCCAGGCCCATGTCAAATTCAAGCTGCAGCTTCAGCCTGCACCACAACTGCAGCAATGCCGGATTCTTAACCCAATGCACCAAGCCAAGGATTGAACCTATGCCACCTCAGAGACAATACTGGATTCTTAACCGCCTATGTCGCAATGGGAACTCTGTCTGCTCATTTTTTAATATAAATTTTTTGACGTTGTGCTGTATGATCTGTGTATATATTTGGGATATTAATTCCTTATTGGTAATATAATCTTCAAGTATTTTCTCCCATTCAGTAGGTTATCTTTTTGTTTTATCAGTGTTTTATTTTGATGTGCAAAAGCATTTACATTTCATTAGGTCATGTTTGTTTATTTTTTGCTTTTATTTCCTTTGATTTAGGAAACAGATCCAAAAAATTATGCTATGATTTCTGTAAAAGACTGTTCCACTTATGCTTTCCTCTAGGAGTTTTACAATTTAGGTCTTTAATCCAATTAGAGTTTATTTTTCTAGATGATGTTATGAAATATTCTAATTTCATACTTTTATATGTAGCTGCCCTGTATTCCCAGCATGACTTATTGAAGAGAATGTCTTTTTTCCATTTTATATTCTTGCCTCCTTTGTTGATTAATTGACTGTAAGTGTTTATTACTGGGCTCTCTATTCTGTTCTATCGACTTATGTATGATCTGCTTTTGTGTCTGTACCATACCATACTTTTTTGGATTGTTATTTTTGAGTCATTTTTTTTCTTCCCTTCCTCTTTTGTGGTATTCTCTTGCGATTTTTGGCTGTCTTTAGTGTTGTGTTTGAATTGATATTTCTTTTTTTATGTGTGTGTCCATTATAGTTTTTTGGTTTGTGTTTCTCATTAGGTTATTATATAACCATCTCTATGTGTACAGAATTGTCTTTGGTTACTGGTCTCTTACTTTCAAATACATTTTCAATGTTCTGCATTTGTCCTCTCCTCTCCTCATGCTTGCTAGTTTTGATATTTGTTAATGGGTTATTTCCTATTTTTATATTATCTTTATCTTTACAATGAGCTTTCTTACTTGCAATTTTTTTGTTTCTAATTACGGATTTTTCCTTTATGCCTAGAGAAATTCCTTCAATTGTTGTTGTAAAGCCGGGGGACTGTTTCCATTTTGACTGCTTCACACTGATTGCTGTGTTTTCCTATAATATTCTTAAGTTCTTCCTCTCTCCTGGCTGATCTCCTCATTGGTGGGGGCATTTCCCAGGATGCAGGAGCTTTTCTTCTGTCCAGCTCCATCCTAGGGGTACAGGTCATCCTCTGCTTCCTTTCCCATTTTGATTTCTTTTTCTTTCTTTATTTTTTCCTACCCAGTTTCTTGAGATTTTCTTGCTCTATCAGGATATGGTCTTTTGCCAGTGTTCAGCAAATTTTCTTTGCAAATCATTTCACATGTAGATGCATTCTTGATGTATTTGTAGGAGAATGTGAGCTGTATGTCCTACTACTCTGCCATCTTCTCTCTTATCTCCTATTCTCTTTAGATTTAATGACTGGGGAGTTAGTTTTGGATTCCTTTTTCCTTTTCTGTGTATATCTATTACAGATTTTTGGTTTGAACTTACTGTGAGTTTATATATAGCAATTTATATATACACATGATTGTTTTATGTTACTGATCTCTTAATTTTTTTTTAATTAAGTTCTCAGCCTCTTTCTCTCTTCTCTCCTTCTTTGGTATAATGTGGATATCAATGCACCTGATGTATTCTAAGAGGCTTTTTAAACTGTCCTCATTTCTTTTCATTCTTTTTCATTTTTCTGTCCAGCATCACTGATTTCCACTACTGTCTTCCAATTTGCCAATCCAGTCTCTGCATTATTTAGTCTAGTGTTTATTCCTTCTAGTGTGTTCTTCCTTTCAAGTATTCTTCAACATTGTATGTTAATTCTCTATATTTTCGAACACTTTGTTAAAACTTCTAATTTCTTGCTCTGTGCATCCATTCTTCTCCCTTGTTCTTTTGTCACATTATAGTACTACACTGAAATCTCGCTCAGGTAGATGGCCTAATTTCCACTTTGCTTAGTTCTTCTTTTGGAGTTTTATCTTCTCCATTTGAAAAGTTTCCTCTGTTGCCTCATTGTTCCTAACTTCATTTTATATATCTTGTGTGTTGGCTGTCTTTGTTTTTATATATCTCATAGGTTTGTTGCATTTTGCAACCTTGGAGAATGGCCTTTTATGTTAAGTCCTATGCATCCCAGCAGCATACTCCACTCTCATCACCAGAGGTATATGCTCTGTGGTTTCCCTCTATGAGTTTTGTGCGGATCTTTCTGTTGTGGCAGATTGACTATATGTGTAGCCTGGTAGAATTGGGTGGCCTTTGGGTCTCTTTGGTTTCCAGTTCCTTCCTTGTGTGGAGGCTGCTGACTACTGGTCTGTGTAACTGGGTCACAAGGCCACTGACTGTGGAACCCCATGGACCCTGGACCTAGTGCTGCCTTTATGGTGAGCAAAGTCAGGGTCTAGGAAACCCTGTGCTGTTGTTCATCCACTGGTGGGTGAAGGTCGATCCAGGGACTAATGCCAGCCTACTGGTGCAGAGCCTGGTCTCAGGTTCTGGTTGTAGGTCCAGGGATCCCAGAGCTGTGTTGTATCACTGGTGGATGGGACTGCTTCCTTACACAATTGGCTATGTTGCACAGGGCTTCTTGAAACTCTTGCTGAACTGATGGTGGGGCTAGGACTCAGCCAGTTCTAGGGTAATATCTGGGCCTATTTGGGAGTGGGTCAGATCTCCCAGCTGAGGGCTTTGGTTTGGTTGTGGCTGGTGTCTATCCACTGATGGGTGAGGTGGACCTAAGGTTAGAGAAGTCTTGTTGGTGGGTGGGCTGGGTCTGCAGAATGTGGAGCTGTGGTTACCATATTTTTGAAGGAGATTTTTTAAGGTATATGGAATTCCTAGGTGGCAGGTATCTTCTAGCACACTAATAATTGTGTTACATTTCCTATTAGGTTTTGCCTTCTATGGTGAGAGGCCACTTTCATCCTCTTGTTGTTAATTTAGATTTAGTATTATTTTAACACTCTGATAGAGTTCCTTATTGAATTTTCCATTGTTTTACTGTAATGTAATTATATGAACTTATCTTTGTAATTACCTTACTTAAATAGCTTATTGACTATGTCGATTGACATCTCATGTCAGTTTTGAAAAATTCTTGGTCATTATCACTTCTAACATTGCTTCTTCCTTGTTTTCTGTCTCCTCTGCTGGATATAAAGTTCCTTGTATGTTAGACCTTTACACAGTGTCCCACATTTCTGGTTTTTTTTTTTCTATGTCTTCGAGTTTTTCTCTGTGTTCAGTTTAGATATAGCTTCCTTTTTATTACTCTATCTTACAATTAATTTATCTTCTTTGATACACTTCTGTTATTCTGGTAAACTCATTTGTTTTTTTTTTGTTTTTTTTGTTTTGTTTTGTTTTTTTTGTTTTTTTGTCTTTTGCTATTTCTTGGGGTGCTCCTGCGGCATATGGAGGTTCCCAGGCTAGGGGTCTAATCGGAGCTGCAGCCACCGGCCTACGCCACAGCCACAGCAACTCGGGATCCGAGCCGCGTCTGCAACCTACACCACAGCTCACGGCAACACCGGATCCTTAACCCACTGAGCAAGGGCAGGGACCAAACCCGCAACCTCATGGTTCCTAGTCGGATTCGTTAACCACTGCGCCACGACGGGAACTCCTGTTTTTAAGTTCAGTTATTATACTTTTCACCTCCCAAAATTCCATTTGATTGTTATAGATTCCAAGGCTATGGCATAATTAGCATTTTCTTTATTTTTTATTTCCTATATGTTTTTAAAATTTTACTGTAGTTGCTTTAGAATATTTTGATAATTTCTGCTCTACAACAAAATGATTCAGTTATACATATACACACATCCATTCTTTTTCAGATTCTTTTTCCATATGGATTACCACAGAATATTAGGTATAGTCCCTGTGCTATACATCAGGTCCCCATTGACTAGTCATTCCATATACCATAGTGGGCACATGACAATCCCAATTCCTGAGTCCATCCCTCGCCACCACACCTGCCCTCTTTGGTAACAAAAAGTTGTTTTCAAAGTCTGTGATTCTGTTTCTGTCTGCAAATAAGTTATTTTCTATCCTTTTTAAGATTCCACGTATGTGTTTTCATATCATATTTGTCTTTTACTAACTATCTTCACTTAGGATGATAGTCTTTAGTTCCATCCATGTTGCTGCAAATGGCATTATTTCACTCTTTTTTATGGCTGAGTAATATTCCCTTGTATATATGTACCACATCTTCTTTGTCCATTCCTCTTTGTCCATTCCTCAATTGATATTTACTTTGCTTCCATATTTTGGCTATTGTAAATATTGTTGCAATGAACATTGGGGTGCATATATCTTTTTTTTTCTTTTAAAGCTCAAAATTTATTAAACATTTTCTATCAGATTCCAAAGCAAGTCGGCTTAGTCATTTGTTAAAGATTAATTTACAAATGGTACATCAAAACAGTTTTATTTTTGAAAATTTTATTGGAATATTGTTGACTCACAAAGTTCTGTTAGGAGTTCCCACTGGGACTCAGTAGGTTAAGAACCAGACATAATGTCCATGAGGATGCAAGTTTGATCACTGGCATCTCTCAGTGAGTTAAGGATGAGGCATTGCCACATGCTTCAGTGTAGGTCACAGATGTGGTTCTGATCTTATGTTGTTGTGGCTATGGCGTGGGTCTGCAGCAGCAGCTCTGAATAGACCCCTAACCCTAGAACTTGTATATGCCACAGGTGCAGCCTTAAAAAGAAAAAAAAAAGTTGTTATAATCTTAGGTAAACAGCAAAGTAAATCAGTTATATGTATAAATCTATCCCATTCTTTTTGAATAATGGTTTTCTCTTGATACATGCCCAGGAGTGAATGGGATTAATGGATCATATGGTAGTATTATTTTTCATTTTTTGAGGAACCTCCATGATGTTTTCCATAGTGGTTGCATCAATTTACATTCCCACCAAGAGTAAAGAGAGTTCTCTTTTTTTCCATATCCTCCCCAACACTTCCTATTTGTAGACTTTTTATGGAAAGCCATTCTGGTAGTGTAAGGTGGTTCCTCATGGTAGTTTTGACTTGTATTTTTCTAATAGTTAGCTATGTGGGGGGGGGGTGGCCATCTTTAGGTCTTCTTTTGAAAAATGTCTATTTAGATTTGCCTATTTTAAAATCTTTTCTTATATTGAGCCAATGATTTTTTGTATATTTTGGAAAGTATTTCCCTGTCAGCTACTTCATTTGCAAAGATTTTCTCCCATTCTGTGGATTGTCTTTTTGTTTTTTTTTATGGTTTCCTTTAATATGCAAAAATTTTAATTATGTCCCATTTAATTAGGTCCCATTTGTTTATTTTTGTTTTCATTTTCATTATTCTAGGAGGTGGATGGATGAGAAGACACTGTTGCATTTTATGTCAGAGAGTGTTTGGCCTTTGTTTTACTCTTAAGAGTTTTCTAGTATCTGGTCTTATATTTAAGTCTTTGATTAATTTTGAGTTTATTTTTTGTGTGAGGTGTTACAGAGTGTTCTGTCTTCATTAGAGTAGCTTTGTTATAGTGTCTGAAGTCTGGGAAATGTATGCTTCCTGCTCCCCGCCCGCCCCCCACCCCCAGCCTGCTGCAGGATTGCTTTGACCAGTCTATGTATTAGTATTTCCCTATAAATTTTGGATTATTTGTTTTAATTCTGTGAAAAATGTCACGGGTAATTTGATAGGGATCACATTAAATCTATAGATTGCTTTGAGTAGTATGGCCATTTTAACAATATTAATTTTTCCAATCTAGAAGCATGGGATATCTTCCCATTTCTTTGAATCCTCTTTAATTTCCTTGATTAATGTTTCAAAGTTCTCAGTGTATGTCTTTCACCTCCTTGGTCAGTTTTATTTATTCCTAGGTATTTAATTTTGGGGGGGTGCAGTTTTAAAGGATATTGTGGGGTTTTTTTTTATTCCTTTTCTAATATCCCACTGTTTTTATACAGAAATGCAATGGATTTCCTAATGTTAACCTTGTATCCTGTTCCTTTGCTGAATTCATTAATCAGTTGAAGTAGTTTTCCTGTGGAGTCCTAAGGGTTTTCTCTACATAGTATCATGTCATCTGCATAGAATGATGATTTTACCTCTTCTCTTCCAATTTGGATACTTTTTATTCCTTTTGTGTGTCTGATTGCTGTGTCTAGGGCTTCCAATACTATGTTGAATAAAAGTGGTGAGAGTGGGCATCCTTGTCTTGTTCCAGAATTTAGCAGGAAGACTTTCAGCTTTTCTCCATTGAGTATTATATTGACTGTGTTTATCAGAAACAGTTTTTATTTTGTTGAGCTATATTACCACTATATCCACTTTGGTAAGAGTTTTTATCATGAGTGGATGTTGGATTTTGTCATGTGCTTTTTCAGCATCTATTGAGATGATCATGTGATTTTTTTTTTTTTTGCTTTTCTTTCATTAATGTGGTATATGACATTTACTGATGTGCATATGTTGAACCATATTTGTGAACTTGGTGTGAATCTGCCTTGGTCATGGCATATGATCTTTTTTATGTATTGCTGGATTCAGTTGGCTAAAAATTTGTTGATAATTTTTACATCTATATTCATCAAAGATACTGGCCTATAATTTTCTTTTTTTGGTAGCATCTTTGTCTGGTTCTGGTATTAGAGTGATGGTGGTTTCATAGAATGACTTTGGGAGTGTTCTTCTCTAGTCCTTTGGAAAAGTTTAAGAAGGACAGGTATAATTTCTCATTGGTTGTTTGGTAGAATTCACCTGTGAAGCCTTCTGGTCCTGGACTTGTTTGTAGGGAGTTCTTTTAATTATTATTTCGTGTTCAGTTTCATTTCTAGTGATCAGTCTTTTCAAATTGTCTACTTCTTCTTGATTCAGTTTTGTTGTACTATATATTTCTAGAAAGTTATCCATTTCTTGTATATTGTCAAATTTGTTGCTATATAACTATTCATAATATTCTCTTATGGTTTTTTTTTTGTATTTCTGCAGTATTGGTGGAGATATTTTTTTTCTTCATTTCTTACTTTGTTTATTTGGATTCTCTCTCTCTTCTTGGTGAGTATGGCCAGAAATCTGTCAATTTTGTTTACCCTTGAAAGATCCAGCTTTTGGTTTGATTGATTTTTTTCTGTTGTATTTTGAATCACTATTTTATTGATTTCCTCTCTGATCTTTATGATTTCCTTGCTTCTTCTGACTTTAGGTTTTGTTTGTTCTTTTTTTTTTTCTAATTATTTTAGGTGGTAGATTAGGTTGTTGATTTTTCTCTTCTTTTTTTTTTTTTTTTTTTTTTTTTGAGGAAGGCCTGTATCACTATGAACTTCCCTCTAAAAACTTCTTTTCCAGCATCCCATAGATTTTGTGGTTGTGTTTTCATTGTCATTTATCTCAAGGTATTTTTTCAGTTTCCTTTTTGATTTCCTCATTGACCCATTGGTTTTTCAGTAGCGTGTTTTTTAGTCTTCATGTAGTCAGTTTTTTCTCACTTTTTTACTTTGTGGTTGATTCTAGTTTCATGCCATTTTGGTCAGAGAAGATGATTGAAATTATTTCTATAATCTTAAATTTGTTGCAGTTAGTTTTCTGCTGTTATGTGGTCAATCCTAGAGAATGTTCCTTGTGCACTTGAAAAGAATATATTCTGTTTTTTGTTTGTTTTTTGTTTGTTTTTTGGATGTTACATCCTGAATATATCAATTAAGTCTAACTGTTCAATTGTCATTTAGGATCTCTGTTGTGCCTTATTGATTTTCTGTTAAGAGGATCTATCCATTGATGTGAGTAAGGTGTTACAGTCTCCTACTATTATTGTATTCCCATCAACATCTACTTTTATGTCTGTTAGTTTTCGTTGAATGTCTTTGGATACTCCTATATTAGGGGCAGATGTATTTACATGTTCAATATCCTCTTCTTGAATTGATTCTTTTATCATTAAAGAGCATCCTTCTTTACCTTTTTTATGTCCTTTGTTTTATTTTATTTTATTTTATTTTATTTTTGTCTTTTTGTCTTTTGTTGTTGTAGTTGTTGTTGCTATTTCTTGGGCCGCTCCCGTGGCATATGGAGGTTCCCAGGCTAGGGGTCGAATCGGAGCTGCAGCCACCGGCCTACGCCACAGCCACAGCAACTCGGGATCCGAGCCGCGTCTGCAACCTACACCACAGCTCACGGCAACGCCGGATCCTTAACCCACTGAGCAAGGGCAGGGACCGAACCCGCAACCTCATGGTTCCTAGTCGGATTCGTAAACCACTGTGCCACGACGGGAACTCCGTCCTTTGTTTTAAAGTCTGTTTTGTCTAAGTATTGCAGCTCCTGCTTTCCTGTCATTTCCATTCACATGAAATGTCTTTTTCCATCCATCGTTTCCAATTTATATGTATACTTTGCCCTAAGGTCATCTCTTGTAGGCAGCATATTGTAGGCTCTTGTTTTCTTAGGCAATCTGCCTCTCTATGTCTTTTGATTGGAGTGTTCAGTCCGTTGAAATTTAAGGTAATTATTGATAAATATGTATTTATTGTCATTTTCAACCTTGTTTTCTGATTGAGTCTGTTTCTCTTTTGTTCCTTTCTTTTTTGTGTGTGTGTCTTTTTGCCATTTCTTGGGCCACTCCTGTGGCATATGGAGGTTCCCAGGCTAGGGGTCTAATTGGAGCTGTAGCCTCCGGCCTACGCCAGAGCCACAGCAACACGAGATCCGAGCCGCGTCTGCAACCTACACCACAGCTCATAGCAACGCCGGATGGTTAACCCACTGAGCAAGGGCAGGGACCAAACCCACAACCTCATGGTTCCTAGTCGGATTCGTTAACCACTGCGCCACGATGGGAACTCCTCTTTTGTTCCTTTCTTTTTCTTTCTTTCTTTTTTTTTCTTTTTGTGATTGGATGATTTCCTTTTATACTTGTGTATCTTTTTGGTTTTTGTGAATGTATTGTTTGGATTTAATTTGTGGTTTCCCTGTTTTTCAAGTATGTTAACCCCTTCTTATATCCTGTAGGCATTTGCCAGTGGTGAGAACATACAGGAAAGTGGGGTAGGCAGGCTGCTCCTGATTGCAGGGCTCTGGGCAGTGGCAGTGACCCTCAGGGAGGTGGGGATTCTCCCCAGAGCCCTTGGCAGAAGCAATGGCAGGGTGTGTGCTTTCCCAGGGAAGAGAAGGCAATGAGTGGTGTTCAGTTGCAGTTGATGACTCCAGACAGGACTGGGGCCACAGGCAGTACCTGTTTACAGGACCTTTAGTGGTGGCAAGAGTGCCCACCTCAGGAGTCTGAGATGGCTGTGATTTGCCCCCCACCTCCCATTTCCCATAGCCTACACAAAAGGTGCCCTGCCACCAGAGAGCCCACTTGTGTGCAGGAAAATATGTTCTTATAGTGATCCCAACATCATCATCTCTCCCTCCCCAACAATGTCACTCTGCTTCTCTGTAGGCCCACACCTCTTCCTATGCTCCCTCAGCTTTGGCTCATCACTCTCCAGTCCTTGGGCTCCCTAGCCCTCTCATGCTGTCTCTTACAGCCTATCCTAGTCCGTTCCCCAGAACTGACTTCAGCAGGCAGTCCAAGTCTTAGGGCCCAACCCCAACCTGATTGTCTCAGGCTTTGGTGTCCTGGGCAGTGTTACTGATGATCTGTACAGCTCTCTTTTTCCCTCCTCTGAAAGGCTGCTACGCTTTTCTCCAAGGTTCTGCCCCTCTCCCCACCATCCTGGCTGATCTCCCTGTCACTTAGGTAGCCTGACAGGGTACAAATTCCTTTCTTCTTTTAAAGCTGCCTCTCAGGACTGCTAATGCGTTCCTGATTCTTCTTCTTTTTTTTTTTTCCCTTCTCTCTCTTATCTTTCTCTTTTTTTTTCCCCCTTCTGTTCAACCCAGTGATGTGGAGGGTTTCTTGCCCTTTTGGGAGGTCTTAGGTCTTCTGCCAGCATTCAGTATATATTCTTTGTGACTCATTCTACATATATATATATTTTTTAATGTGTTGGTGGGAGAAGATGAGCAACAGGTCTTATTCCCCTGCCATCTTGATCCCACCTGTTGATGACTGTCTTTAATTTTGTGTTTTGATTTCCTTTTCATATTTGTATATCTATTTTTTGTTTGTGGTTACCATTAGGGTTTTGATATAGGAGTCTCTCTCTCTCTCTCTCTCTCTCTCTCTCTATATATATATATATATATATATATATATATATATATATACACATATATATATATATATATACACACAAACTTGTTTAGAGTTTTTGGTCTCTTAATTGCAAATCCATTTGCAGTATCCTGCACTTGCACCCTCCTCTTCTCATGACAACTGTCTTTGATATCATGTTTGTGTGTGGATTATTTCCTATACTTACTATATGTTTGCTTTTAGTGGTAAGCTTTTCATTTGTAATTTTCTTGTTTCTCACTGTACCCTTTTCTTTTCCTCATAGAGAAGTCCCTTTAGTATTTGTTGTAAAGCTGCTTTGGAGGTGCTGAATTCTCTTATCTTTTTCTTATCTATAAAGCTTTTGCTTTCTTCTTCAAATCTGAATGAGAGCCTTGCTTGGTAGAGTATTCTCTTTTTTAATCTTTTTTTTTTTCTTTCGTGGCTGTGCCCAAGACATTGAGAAGTTTTTGGAGTTCCAGTTGTGGCACAGTGGTTAACGAATCTGACTAGGAACCATGAGGTTGCAGGTTCGATCCCTGGACTTGCTCAGTGGGTTAAGGACCTGGAGTTGCCATGAGCAGTGGTGTAGGTTGCAGACACGGCTCGGATCCTGCGTTGTTGTGGCTCTGGCATAGACCGGTGGCTATGGCTTCAATTAGACCCCTAGCCTGGAACCTTCATATGCCGTGGGAGTGGCCCTAGAAAAGGCAAAAATACAAAAAAAATTAAAAAAAAAAAGTTGTTAGGCCAGGGATCAAACCCCAGCCACAGCAGTGACACCAGATCCTTAAACTCTAGGCCACCAGGGAACTCCCATTTAAGAGTGTTCTTGATTATAGATTTTTTTTTCTTTCATCACTTTAAGTTTAGGGTGCCCCTCCCTCTTGGCCTGCAGTGTTTCTGCTGAAAAACCATCTAATAACCTTTTCAGGGTTCCTCGTATGTTATTTGTTGCTTTTCTCTAGTCACTTTCAATATTTTCTCTTTGTCTTAATTTTGGTAAGTTTGATTAATATGTATCTTGGTATATTCCTCATGTTTTTTTTCTATATGGTATTTTTTGGGCTTCTTGCATTTGATTGATTCCTTTTCCAAGGTAGGGAAATTTTCAGTTACCATATCTTCAGATATTTTCTCAAGCCCTTTCCCTCTCTTCTCCTTCTAGCAACCCTACAATGTAAATGTTGGTGAGTTTAAAGTTGTCCAGAGTTCTCTTAGACTCCCCTCCCCTCTTTTTTTCTTGATTCTCTTCCACAGCAGTGATTTTCACCAGTCTTCCATCTCACTTATTTGTTCTTTGGCCTAATGTATTCTGCTATTGGTTCCTTCTAGTGTATTTTTTATTTAGGTTATTGTGTTTTTCCTCTCTGCCTGTTTAATCTTTAAATCTTCTATTCTTTGTTCAATGTTTCTTATAATTTACTGATTTTTGCCTCCAGTTTTCCAGTTTTTTTTTTTTTTCCTTCAAGATTGTGGATCATCTTTACTATCATTACTGTAAAGTCTTTTTCATGGCAGTTGCTTATTTCAAATTCACTTAGCTGTTCTTCTGGGGTTTTTTCTTTTCTTTCATATGGCTCATATTTCTCTTCATTTTGTATGCTTTTTGTGTGGTCTCCTTTTTGAAGGATACAGGATTATAGCCTCTCTTCAGGTGTCTGCCCCCTTGTGGGTGAAGTTTATACAGGAGCTTGCAGTAGGCTTCCTGATGGGATGGGCTTGTGCCTGTCCACTGGTAGGTGGAGCTGAGTCTTGTCCCTCTGATGGAAGGGGCTTTGTCTCTGGGTGTGATTAGAGGTAGCTGTGTACCTGGGAGGACTTCAGGCAGTCTATCTGCTTATGAGTGGGGCTGTGTTCCAACCCTGTATTGCTTGACCTGGGGCTTCTCAGCCCTGTGTGGTGCCAGATTTTTCCAAAATATCAGCCTCCAGGGGAGCTCAAACTTATGATTATTCACTGGTACCTCTTCCTCCAATGTCCTGCCTCCATGGCAAGCCGCAACTACCCCCTGCTTTCCTAGGATACCTGCCATGATCTGCAGGTAGGCCTGACTAAAAGAGTCCCCACTTTCCTCTGGGACCCAGGGCATGTGATACCCTGTGTGAATCCTCTAAAAGTGGAGTCTCTGTTTCCCCTAGTTCTGTAATGCTCCTGCACTCAAGTCCCACTGGCCTTCAGCACAAATTCTCTGGGGGAACCTCCTTCCTATGCCAGACCTCCAGGCTGCAGAACCAGATGTGGGGTTCAAAATTCCACTTCTGTGGAACATCCTCTGCAATATGGTTATCTCTACTCTATAGGTTGCCCACCCTAGGTATAGGATTGCTTATAACACAAAACTGCCCTTCTGACCATCTTAATGTGGCTTTGTCTTTGGGTGTAGGATAACTTTTTTGATAGCTTCCAGTCTATTTTGCTGATTGTTCAGCAGTTAGTTGTAATTTTGGTGGTTTCATGAGAGGAGGTGAGGTGGAGTCCTCCTCTGCCGTCTTGTCCCTGTCCCACATTTTTCCTGTATTTTGTGGTAACATTAGTCATATATGTTATTGAATCCCTGTTTATTAATTCCAACATCTTGATCATTCGTGGACCTCTCTATGTTTTCTAGTATTTTTTCTTTTTTTTTTTTTTGTCATAGGTTCTATCTCTTGAATTTTTTTTCCAATGCCAGACAGTGGGGAAAAATTTTTGAGTCTCTAGACAATATTTTCTTAAGAGAGGGTTCATCTTTTCGTGTTTTAGTAGAGAGGAGGCCAATCAACTTGACCCAGTCATGGACTGAGCTGAATTGAGGCTGTGAAGCAATTTTGATGATAATCTGTCAAGACTCCAGTGCACACCACATGGGTCTTCAAGGCTTCCAACTGAGAACCTGTGTGTTCACAAGGCACCATTTCTATGGCAATAAACTAATTTGAATCCTTATCTTCTTAGTACCATGAGCCTATTAAAAAAAACCTCTGCTCTTAAAGACTTTCTGCTGAGCTTATTAGCCTACTGCCCTATGTGGAATCAAAATTCAGGAAATGTCTTAAAAGGAAAACTAGCTATAGTCAGTTTTTCATTCTTCCCTTCTCTGAGTTACCATCGTCCCTTGAGGCTTTAATTTAGCCCCTTTTTCCAACATAGGGGTACACAACTCTGCAGATTTATCTGTCTGCAAAAACATCTCTCAATTTGATCAAAGACCAAGATTATATTTTTAACTTTTCCTGTGTTCAGATTCTCTGAACACCCCCAGAAAAAAACAGCTGTACAGTATTAGCTCACATCTCTAATGTTCCTACTTTCTCAAAATCTTGCCACTTTTATTCCTATTCATTTCAGCAATAGCCTTTGCACAGATTTTTTTTTTTAAATCCATGGTCCCTAGCTCTTCATGGGATCATTGCTTTTCAAGATACTTTATTACCATGACTTCTTTTATTTGACATATTTTTCAGCAGTGACTATAGTCTACAGTAGAGGTACCATTGTAGATACGGAGAATATAGTGGTGAACCTAAGAGTCTGCACTGGCTGAATTATATTCTAATGCAAGTAATTAGACCATTAAAACATATATTAATAAATATGTAAACTATCAAATGTGAGTCCTATTATGTTAAAAAAAAACATAAAGGGGAGAGAAGGTGATGCAACTGTTTTATATGGGCTGTTCAGAGGAGGTACATCTGGTAAAAAGATATTTGATGATGCTTTAGATATGGTATATTTGAGATGACAGTTGGACACACAAATGGACTTGTAAATTACACAGTCTGGAACTCAATGAGTAAGTCCAGACTGATTTTAAACAGATGGGATAGCCAGAAGATGTTCTATATTTAAAGCTATGAGATTAGATGAATTCTTCTAGGACTTAGACAATATAGATATCTGTATCCAGTAGATGGTCTGAGAAGATGAATGAAGGAGGAAAGATAACAGTGTCCTGTAAACCAATCTTAGAATGTATCCCAGAAAGAAGGGGTGATCAACTGTATAAGATGCTACAAATGGTGATAGATCAAGTATGATGACTGAAAATTAACCATTTAAATGGTCAGTGAGGTTGTTCTGACCTTGCAAGGAGCAATTATGATAGAGAAGTGAGAAAGTTTGAATGAAGTGTCTTCAAAGAGAGAATTAGAGGGAATAAAAGAAGTCAGGAAGACAAATTTTACCAAGAGTTTTGCTACCAATAGAAGTTATGTGGAGGAAAAGATGAGAATTTCTCCAATGCAATATAATTGTCGCTTTTATCTGAGGATTGTTAGTGTTGATCTGATCTGCAGCTCATGGTTTGGTTTATCCAGGTCAATTAAAATGATTTTTGTCTCTCCAAGTTTAGTGAATGTTTAGTTATTTAAATTAAGACCTCCCTGTATTCTTTGAAAGGATTAGCAATATTCTCTATCAACTGGGTGTTGTGAAACATCAGCATCTTCCCTCTGCTGGAAGAGTGGTTCTTCATGTCATAGAACTTAAATCTCTGCAAGCAGCCTTAAAGTTTGCTGCACCACAGTTTGGATTTGTTAGTGCTACATTATTTTAATGTTCAAGTTATTTATCGAGCTGACTTCTAAGTAGTTATATTTCAAAACACACTCTTATCTTCCATTAATCATTATGATAGGTACATAACATTTAAATAGCTGGATACTACAATCTGTCCAAAAAATTTGATGCATTTTCAAAAAGATTTCCTTTTATAATATACTTTATACATTTTAGGATTAAATTTTGTCAAATGGGAAGTTCTCATCATGGCTCAGTGGTTAACGAATCCAACTAGGAACCATGAGGTTGTGGGTTCAATCCCTGGCCTCGTTCAGTGGGTTAAGGATCTGGCATTGCCATGAGCTGTGGTGTAGGTTGCAGACGTGGCTTGGATCCTGTGTTGCTGTGGCTCTGGCATAGGCTGGTGGCCACAGCTCCAATTAGACCTCTAGCCTGGGAACCTCCATATGCCACAGGTGTGGCCCTAGAAAAGACCAAAAAAAAAATACTTGTCAAATGAACAATGAAAATTGAAAACTAATGTAGTTATATGCACACCATATTTTTGCTTCCATTAATTTTGTTTTGTATTTTTTTAAGATTTTTATTATTTTTATTATAGTTGATTTACAATATTCTGTTAATTTCTGCTGTAAAGCAAAGTAACCCAAACACACACACTTTTCCTCACATTGTCCTCCATTATGTTCCATCAAGGTGACTAGATATTTTTCCCTGTGCTATACAGCAGGATCTCATCCCTTATCCAATTCAAGTGCAATAGTTTGCATGTACTAACCCCAAACTCCCAGTCCATCTCACTCCCTCCCCCTCCCCCTAGGCAACCACAAGTCTGTTCTCCATGTCCATGATTTTCTTTATTTTCTGTAGATAGGTTCATTTGCACCATATATTAGGTTCTAGATATAAGTAGTATCATATGGTATTTGTCTTTTTCTTTCTGACTTCCTTCACTTGGTATGAGAGTCTCTAGTTCCATCCATGTTGCCACAAATGGCATTATTTTGGTTTTTTTTTATGGCTCAGTATTACGCCATTGTGTATATATACCACATTTTAATCCACTCATCTGTCAATGGACATTTAAGTGTTTTCCATGTCTTGGCTATGGTGAATAGTACTGCGATGAACATAGGGGTGCATATACCTTTTTCAATGAAAGTTTTGTCCGGATATATGCCCAGGAGTGGGATTACTGGGTCATATGTTAGCTCTACATTTAGCTTTCTGAGGTACTTCCATACTGTTTTCCATAACAGTTGTACCAATTTACATTCCCACCAACAGTGAAAGAGGGTACCATTTTCTCCACACCCTCTCCAGCATTTGTTACTTGTTGACTTATTAATGATGGCCATCCTGACCAGTGTGAGGTGGTACCTCATTGTAGTTTTTTATTTGCTTTTCTCAAATGATTAGTGATGCTGAGCATTTTTTTCTTGTGCCTGTTGGTCATCTACATATCTTCTTTGGAGAAATGTCCATTCAGTTCTTCTGCCCATTTTTCAATTGAGTTGTTGGTTTGCTGGTATTTAGTTGTATACGTTGTTTGTATATTTTAGAGATTAAACCCTTATCAGTGGCATCATTTAAAACTATTTTCTCCTATTCCTTAGGTTGTCATTTTGTTTTGTCTTTAAGGTTTCCTTTGTAAAAGCTTGTAAGTTTGATGAGGTATCACTGGTTTATTTTTGTTTTTATTTCTGTTGCCTTGGAATACTGACCTAAGAAAATATTTGTATGGTTGATGTCAGAATGTTTTGCCTATGTTCTCTACTAGGAGTTTTGTGGTGTCTTTTATGTTCATCTGTAAGGCATTTTGAGTTTATTTTTATGCATGGTGTGAGGGTGTGTTCTAGTTTCATTGGTTTATATGCAGCTGTCCAGTTTTGCCAGCACCACTTGCTGAAAAGACTGTCATTTTCCCATTTTATATTCTTGCCCCTTTGTCAAAGATTAATTAACAGTAAGTGTATGGGTTTATTTCTGTGTTCTCTTCTGTTCCATTGATTTCTATGTCTGTATTTGTACCAGTACCACACTGTCCTGATTACTGTAGCATTGTAATATTGCCTGAAGTTTGAGAGAATTATGCCTCCTGCTTGTTTTTTTTCCCCCCTCAGGTTGCTTTGGCAATTCTGGGTCTTTTATGGCTCCATATAAATTTTTGAAATATTTTTTTAGCTCTATGGAAAATATCATGGGTAATTTGATAAGGATTGCATTAAATCTGTAGATTTCTTTGGGTAGTATACCCATTTTAACAATATTAATTCTTCCAATCCAGGATCATGAAATATCTTTCCATTTATTTGCATCCTTTTAATTTCCTTGACTGATGTTTGATAGTTCTCAGCATATAAGTTTTTCACCTTTTTAATCAGGTTTATTACTAGGTATTTGGGGGGTGCAATTTTAAAAGGTATTTTTATCTTCCTTTTCTAATATTTCATTGTTAGTATACAGAAATGTAACCAATTTCTGATTGTTAATCTTGTATCCTGCTACTTTGTTGAGTTTTTAGATCACTTGGAGTTTTTGTGTGTTGTCATTAGGGTTTTCTATATATAGTATCATGTCATCTTCACAAAGTGACAATTTATAGAGTGACTTGCTTGGAGTATTTTCACAATTCTTCTCTTCCAATATGGGTACCTTTTATTTCTTTTGTTTGTTTTATTGCTCTGGCTAGGACTGCCATTACTATGCTGAATAAAATGGTGAGCATGAGCATGCATGCTTGTCTTGTTCCAGATTTTAGTGGGAAGACTTTCAGCATTTCTCCATTGAGTATTATATTGTCTGTGGGTTTGTCATAAATGGCTTTGATTATTTTATGTCCCCTCTATAACCAATTTGGTAAGTTTTATCATGAATGGACATTAGAATTTACCAAATGCTTTTTCTGCATCTATTGAGCTGATCATGTGGTTTTTGACTTTTCTTTGTTAATGTGGTATACGATGTTGATTGATTTGTGGCTTCAACCATCCTTGTGAACCTGGGATGAATCCCACTTAGTTGTGGTGTATATTCTTTTTTATGTGTTGTCAGATACAGCTGGCCAAAATTTTGTTGAGAATTTTTGCATATATATTTATCAAAGACATTGGCCTATAATTTTCTTTTTCAATTCATTTCAATTTCATTTCTAAGGATAAGTTTGTTCAGTCTATCTATTTATTCTTGATTCAGTTTTGGCAGGGTGTATTTCTTTAGAAATTTGTCCATTTGTTCTAGGTTGTCAAATGTGTTGGCATATAATTGTTCATAGTATTCTCTTATTTATTGTTTTGTATTTCTCCAGTATCTGTTGAGATTTCTCCTTTTTCATGTCTTGTTTGAGTTCGTTCCTCTTCTTTGTGAGTCTGGCCAGAAGTTTGTCAATTTTGTTAACCCTTTCAAAGGACAAGCTATTGGTTTTATTGATATTTTTCTATTTCTTTTTGAATCTATTTTATTGATTCTTCTCTGATCTTTATGATTTCCTTCATTTTCCTGAAAGGGTGTTTTTTTAACTTCTTTTTCTAATTCTTTTAGGTGTTAGATTAGGTTGTTGATTTGAGATTTTTCTTCTTTTTTCTGTATTGCTATGAACTTCTCTCTAAGTACTGCTTTTGTTGCATCCCATAGATTTCAAATGGTTTGTTTTCATTATCATTTTTCTTGAAGTATTTTTTTACTTTCCCTTTTGATTTCCTCATTGACCTATTGGTTTTTTAGTAGCATGTTGTTTAGTCTCCATGTAGTCAGTTTTTTCTTTTTCTTTTTTTTTTTTTGTCTTTTTGCCATTTCTTGGGCTGCTCCCATGGCACATGGAGGTTCCCAGGCTAGGGGTCAAAACTGGAGCCATAGCTGCCAGCCTATGCCAGAGCCACAGCAACATGGGATCTGAGCCATGTCTGCTACCTACACCAAAGCTCACGGCAATGCTGGATCCTTAACCCACTGAGCAAGGCCAGGGATCAAACCCACAACCTCATGGTTCCTAGTCGGATTCGTTAACCACTGAGCCATGAAGGGAACTCCAGTTTTTCCTCATTTCTTTTCCTGTGGTTGATTTATTTTCATGCCATTGTGGTGAGAGAAGATACTTGAAATAATTTCTATACTCTTAAATTTGCTGAGGTTAGTGCCCCAGTATGTGGTCAATCCTTGAGAATGTTCCATGTGCACTTGAAAAGAATGTATTTTCTGATTATTGGGGTTTTTTTTTGGTTGTAATGTCCTGAAAATGTCAATTAAGTCCAACATTTCTATTGTGTCATTTAGGATCTCTGTTGCCATATTGAATTTCTCTCTAGAGAACCTCTCCATTGATGTGAGTGGGGTGTTAAAGTCTCTCACTATTATTGTATTCCCATCACTTTGTCCTTTTTTTTTTTTGTCTTTTGGCCATTTCTTGGGCTGCTCCCATGGCATATGGAGGTTCCCAGGCTAGGGGTCGAATCGGAGCCATAGCTGCCGGCCTACACCAGAGCCACAGCAACGTGGGATCCAAGCTGCATCTGCAACCTACCCCACATGGCAACGCTGGATCCTTAACCCACTGAGCAAGGCCAGGGATCAAACCCGCAACCTCATGGTCCCTAGTCGGATTCAGTAACCACTGAGCCATGACAGCAACTCCACCATCACTTTCTCCTTTTATGTCAGTTACTATGTATATGATAACAGATATTTGTATAATATCTGGGTGCTTCTATATTAGGGATGTATATATTGACGACTTTAATATCCTCTTCTTGAATGGATCCTTTTATCATTAAATAGTGTCCTTCTTTGTCTTTCTTTATGGCCTTCATTTTAAAGTCTATTTTCTCTGATATGAGTAATGCAACTCCTGCTTTCCTGTCTTTTCCATTTGCATGAGTTAGCTTTTTCGATACTTTTATTTTCAATTTATATGTGTCCTTTGTTCTAATATGAGTCTCCTGTAGATAGATAGCATCTTGTAGGTTCTTCTTTGTCCAATCTGCCACTTGGCCTTTTGATTGGAGCATTCAGTCCATTGACATTTAAAGTAATTATTGATAAATATGTATTTATTTGCCATTTTAAACCTTGTTTTCTAGTTTATTCTATGTTTCTCCTTTGTTCCTTTCTCTTTTTTTTTTTTTTTTGGTTGGATGATTTCCTTTTATTTTATGCTTGTGTTCTCTTCGTTTTAGTTTTTTTTTTTTGTCTTTGTCTTTTTGCTATTTCTTTGGGCCACTCCCACGGCATATGGAGGTTCCCAGGCTAGGGGTCAAATCGGAGCTGTAGCCACTGGCCTACACCACAGCCACAGCAAAGCAGGATCCGAGCTGCATCTGCAACCTACACCACAGCTCATGGCAACGCCGGATTGTTAACCCACTGAGCAAGGGCAGGGAATGAACCCGCAACCTCATGGTTCCTAGTCAGATTTGTTAACCACTGTGCCATGACAGGAACTCCCTGTTTTAGTTTTTTTTGAATGTAATGATTGATTTTGACTTGTGATTGCCTTGTTTTAAAGTATGTTAACTCTTTCTTGTATCCACTTGCTTTAGCCTGATAGTCATATATGCTCAAACACATTAAAAAAAAAAAGTCTAGGTTTTCTTTCCTTCCCCACATTTTATGATTTTTGAAGTCCTTTATTAACATACTCCTGTTTGTCCTTTTGCTGTTCCTTGTGTTTATCATGGCTTTTACAATAGGTTTTTTTTTTTCTTTAAATCTGTATACTGGCTTATTTAAGCAATTGCTTCTAATTATTATTTCCTCCATCCTATTTCCTTTTCTTTTTTATTTAGAGGAGCCCTTTCAGTATTTATTTTAGAATGGGTTTAGTATTGCTGTACTATTTTTGTTTGTTGAAGAATCTTTTTATTTCTCCTAATTTAAATTATATTCTTGCTAGGTAGAATATCCTAGGCTGCAAGTTTTTCCCTTTTAGAACTTTGAATATATCTTGCCACTCTGCTGGCTTGCAGTATTTCTGTGGCGAAATCAGCTGATGGCCTTATGGGGGTTCACTTATAGTTAAGTCTTTGTTTTTCTCTTGCTGCCTTTAGAATCTTCTCTTAATCTTTAACCTTTGCCACTTTTGTTATAAAATATCTTGGTGTGAGCCTGTTTGTGTTCAACTTGTTTGGGGCCCTCTGTGCATCCTGTATCTTGATATCTGTTTCCTTTAGATTTGGAAAGTTTTCAGCCATAATTTCTTCAAATATATTTTCAATCCCCTTTTCCTTTTCTTCTCTTTCTGGAATTCCTATTATGCATAGATTGGCCTACTTTATATTATTCCATAGATCTCTTATATTGCTTTCATTTATATTTTTTCATTTGGTTTTCTGTCTTCTGTCCCTAATGGGTGACTTCCATTATTGTATCTTCCACGTCACTAATTCGTTCCTCTGTATTATTCCTTCTGCTCTTCAGTGCCCTTAACACAGCTTGTGTCTCTGCAAGTGAATTTTCTAATTTTTCTTGACTCCTCCTTATATTTTCTAGTTCCGTTCTAATGTAATCTGCATTACTGCTCATATTCACTCTTAATTCCTTCATACTCGCTCTTAAATCCTTCAGTATTTTCACTATTTCCTTTTTGAACTTGGTGTCTATTAGACTGCAGAGGTCTGTTTCATTGTTTGCTCCTTCAGGTGGAGAATTCTCCTGTTCTTTTAACTGAGAATGGTTTCTGAGCTTCTTCATTTTGCTTATATTTTTCTTATTCTATGAGTTTAGGGAAAACAACTACTGTAGTCTTAGAGGGCTAATTATATACATGAGTTCCCCTGAGTATTTTGTGAGGGCTATTTTTAGGGTGCCATGAATGCTTCCAAGGGAGATGGAAGCAATGGGAAGGGCTAGTATTCAGTGCCTGGTTGCTGGGCCCTTGTCAGTGGCAAGGACCTGTGGGAACATGGCATGGGCTGCTTCTAATTACAGGGCCCTGGGAAGTGACAGTGATCAGGCAGATGTGGGTGGTGCCTGGAGCTTTTGGCAGTGGCAGCAGCAGGGTGGGTGCATTCCCAGGGGAGTGAGAGCAACAATGGGTGGTGCTCAGTTGTAATGTCCTCCTCTTTGTTGACCTCTGAGGTGACTGGGGCCACAGGTAGTGCCTGTTCATGGATCCCTAGTGGTGTTGGGCCATGCCCACCACTGGTATCTGAGATGACTGCTGTAGCTTGCCTCTGCCACCTGTAAACCGCACAAGAGATGCTGTGTCATGTTTAGCCCCCTGCTGCCCTTAGCCCACACAAGAGGCACTGTCATCCATAGCCCACACAAATGGCACCTTCCTTCCTGTATCCTGAGCCAGAGGTGCCCCACCTTCTGAGAGTCCATGCATGCACAGGGAAATGTATTTCTATGGCAGTCCAACCCACTCCTCTCAGTCTCCTCGACAATGGTGCCTTGCTTCTCCTGTGGGCTCAGAACTCCTTCCAGGTTCCACTGGCTGTGATGCTTTGCTTCCTGACCTGTGGAACACCCCTCCCTAGCCCCTCAGGCTGTCTCCACACAGCCAATGTTAGAACTCTCCCTCTAACTGACCTCTGGAGCCTGAGTCTCAGTGCCCAGCCCCCACCTGAGTGCCTCATGCTGTGGTGTCTGGGGGCAGTGGTATGGATGGTCTGTGAGGTTCTCACTGCACTTGGCCCTCCTCAGTCCAGCTGCTGTGCTCTTCTCCACGACTTTGAGGTCCCTCCATCTTGGCTGATCTCCCTGGTAGTTAGGGGACTTCCCAGAGTGTGGTTTCCTTTCCTTTTTAACAGCTCCTTCTGAGGAGTTCTAGTCCTGTCCCTTTTCCTTTTCTCTTTTTTTCCTTTTGTTCTACCTAGTTACATGGAGGGTTTCTTGCCCTTTTTGGAGGGTTAAGCTCTCTGCCAGCATTCAGTAGATATTGTGTGAATTTTTGTACATGTTGATGGTTTTTTTTGATGTGTTTGCGGGAGAAGGTGAGTACCACATCTTATAATCCTCAGCCATCTTGATCCTTCCTTCTTGATCCTAGTTTTGAATTTTCAGTTCCACTTTGATAAATTACCAGATAGTGATTTGTTAAAAATTCATATATTTAAAAGCCATATCTAATATTTAACTTCAGGCCTATAGAAATGGAATAGTACCATCAAATTGTATCCTGTATGCATATAGTAATCATTTAAAATAGAGCATTCTTATTGATGTGTTTGAAAAAATGATAGCTAGTTTGAAGTATGTATTAAATTCACATTTTTTAAAAAAGGGAAAAAGCAATTTTTTATTTCTGTATTTTCAAAAGTTGAAGGTGGTTATTTTGAAAAGCAGTCAAACATTCAGGTGGACTTGTAAAACAATTTTAATTTTTCTTCAAAATATATGAGATGTCATCATTAGCCTTTACACTTGAAAAATGGAGACAATTGTACAGGAAAGGAAGGGGAAACAAGTTTTCAGATTTTAATCTCAAGTTTTAAAAGTATTCAGATAAGGCATATTAAAAATTTCTATTTACTTTCCCATTGTCCAACACTGTCAAACATAATTTTCATGTCTCCTGATTTCATAAAACATATTGTCATTTATTAGAAATAAGTTTATTTTAGATCTTTTCCTAAATACCATGATTTCTTGCTTTAAATGATGTCTCCTCAGTAGTGCCATCTATCTCATAAACTGACCAGCAGTTTCATTCTTTAAAAAAATTCCAATCTATATGGATTTAAAGAATAAATATCACATACCTGTGGTAAACTATTTTATCACCACCAGATACAAGTGATCAGTATTTTACAATGAAGAAATTCATAGTTTTTAACCGCATATTACTGCACTATGATTGGACCGACTGAAGTAAGGGACTTTTTATACAGACCAGTTTTGATAAGCAACCTGAAAAATGGAGGAAAAAAGGAAATGGTTGGAATACAGTTTGGCTACTAACTTTAATCAAAACTCACCAGACCTAATTGGAGTTTCCTGGTGGCCGAGCAGTTAAGGATCTGGCATTGTCATTGCTATGGCTCAACTTCTGTCCGTGGCTCAAGAACTTCTGCATGTTATGAGTGTGGAGGAAAAAAAAAGACCTTACCAGACCTAACAAAATTTTAAAGAATCTGATGAAAAGTGCTGCCCTTAATATGAATTATAATTAGATAGTATCATCTGTCTGAAGAAAATAGCCAAGTCAGTTGCTGCTCTTCATGTAGAAACAAAAATAGAGGGCTCAGGCATTAGGCATATGGAGAAGAAAGAAAAGAAAGAAAGAAAAAGAAACAAAAGACTAAAAGGGAACTGGAAACCCCCCAAAGTAGAGTTACTCTAACCGCTACTCCCAAATGGCCAAATGTTGTATGCTTCCAATAATTCTGACTTTGCAGAGAAGACATTACAATCTTACTAAAAATAAATGAACATACAAAGTGAAACAATACCAAGAAAAAAAAATCAAATAAAAAATAACAAAACCCTGCGATGATGAATGCTGCTTGTACCATACCGGCAGTAAGGAACTCTAAATAAAAAACTTGCAGGTATACAGCAACAGTGCAAGTGGCATATATGCTGGGTCCTGTGCACATAGTCTCTTCAATGCAGTGTTAAGTTTCCTCTCAGCAGCCACCTGCAAAGAACTGAAGTGTAGTGAATGGAGATTTACTGTGGCTGGTTCACTGACGCCATAAGTAAGAGTGGTCAGTGCCATAATTCATGTTTGTTGGCTGAATACTACTCTTGGGAAATTCTTAGTCTCTAGACTTTTTTCCTAACATGCAGTTTCTCATGAACAAGTGTTGATTAAGAGTGAACTAGAAATGAATCTCAGCTGAGCTCCTTGGTTTTTAAGACATTTGTTAACACTTTTCTTCTTTTTAAAAGCCCAGTGTTGTTTGATAAGCAGCCACTAAATAAATCCTCCCCTTTTTCAAGGTTCTTCCCTTTCATTTCCCTCAGGTGGACCCTATGTAAACCTAAAAACATATGGTAACTTTATATACAAGGTATCTCAAAGTGCAAAATGTGTTACATATAGTTTCATAGGCTTCATTTAAACACACCATTTTATACAATACATTACAGTTTGCAATTTCTGCTCATAAATTTACACCACTGAACAGACAACTACAGTTGACCCTTGAACAATGCAGGTTTGAACTTTTATGTGAATATTTTTCAATAGTAAATACTATACTACATTATCTGAAATTGTTTGAATCCCCAAATACAGAGGAATTTTGGATACAAAGTGTCAATTATAAATTATACAAGGATTAACATACCAACCCCCACCCCATGTTCAGGGTCAACTATTACTTCAAAAGGTTGGCCACTCAAGTGACCCAAGGCCTTCCTACACAAGGTTAATATAGCTGAACTATACAAGCTTTATTCAGGCCAAAACAGTTAATCTTACACTTATCACATATATACATACATATTTTTAAATGCTCTTTAAATGGTTAAGGATAGCCAGCCATGAATTATCTTATAGTTTGGTTTCTGGTTTGCAAACACTGTACACATTAAAAAAAAATGTGCAAGACAAGTCACTTTATTTCCTTCTGCACAATCTGCTCACCCTGTAACTCTTTTGCAAGGATTCTTGACCGCTGTAGAACCACACTAAGCTCTTCAATGACCTTTGGTGGTAACTTATTATTAGAGTCCAAAGTAGCTTTGTCATTCCTGTCTTCAGTTTTCCTCAATGTCTTTACACCTTTATGACTTTTCTCTTGCCCTTGAAAGACCTCAGTCTCTGTGTCCTCTAGACAGTTGAAACTCCGATGTTTTCTGGTTCGATTTCGAAGTTTCTCATCCTTGTGCTCCAGGCACTGGGCCACGAGAGAGGCTCTCTGCTTTAAGGTCCCATCCCCAAGCTCTAGTTCATGCTTTGCGCCGAGCCTCAGTCTTTCCAATTCTGCTCTTGCACTCTAAAATTAAAACAAGACATCTCACTGGGAAGCAACACTTTGTTGAAAGAGTACCTTCCCCCTAAAAGTTGATGCTTCTTATATTAGAATTTATTTCTATGATTTAGGTTCTAACTTGACTTTGGCACAAGTGGTATGTCTGAATTTATAGACTGATCTCAGAGCTACAAAATCAACTGAAATGTAGACCATGGAAATTCATTTTAGCAAGCATTTAACATACCACTTCAAAGATGTCTTTCAAGTTATTCAGAATTGACTCTCATTTCAAATATGCCTCTTCCAATTCACTCCTGCTTGGATGTGTCACTTGTTCATGCATCTGTAATTCTTACAGTGTTGTACCCGAAGTATAAAGGAAAAAGGTGGTCTCCATGGTCATGAGAGTCCAGGAAATGCTCTATACTATAGATCCCTCTTTGAGATTCACAGTGTATGTTAGAGCATATGAAACAAGCTGAGGAATATTACAGCAGAAAAACCTGGTTGACTTCTTTTTCTGTTTATTTTCTCCTCCCTAAGTATTTGACCAGTGAAATCTTTTCCCCCACATAATGCCCATTAGAATCCCACAGATATATTTCTGAAAACACTGAAAGGTACAAAGTGTTACGTATTAAAAGCCACTTGTGTATCAGTGAGTTAGAGTACACATTCATTCAGTGAACTTTAAGTGCCTACAGGTAGCAGAAATCCATTGAGACACAACCTGCGTTGGTACACAGAGGTGCACTTTCTTAACAAACATGGCATCTTGTGACTGGGCAAGTTCTGGCATGCAGAACTCTCATCAGGTTCTCAGAGGGGACTAGAGCCTAATCAAATGTAAGATAAAAGAGTGAACAATGGAGCATCGAGGATACAGTGCATATGGAGCTATAGCTAAAGGCTACCCAACAAAAACTGGGTCAGTATAAGAGTGTAAAGGGATAAGTCATTTTTTTCCTGACACAAGAAAAAAAAATTGCAAAGCACAGAAAGAAATACAAGGAGAATTTATGACATTACAAATGTTTCAGAGAGAGGAGGAAATGAAAATGAAAATATGAAATTGAAATTGAGTGGCAATTAACAGTATTAACTGAGTAGCATTAACAGTATAGTAACTAAGGATGTACAAGGAAATGTTTAAAGAGCAATGCCTCACTTCTTTATTTTTCTCTATAGTGCTCATTACTTTCCAATATACTAGATAAGCTATTCATATCCCCTTGTGATTGTCTGAATGCCCTGCTAGAAAGTCAGCCCAGTGCAAGAAAGGTTCTTGTTTTTTGCTTTTGTTTCATTTGGTCACTGACATGTGAACGTATCACACCGCCTGCACACAGGACATGATCAATAAATATTTTCTGAATAGTGAATGAAGATTGTAAAAAATTCAGATGTATAATATTCTGTTCTATTTTCTTAAATTCCAGCAGATTGAGACATGAAACTATAAGTTCAAACTAAATAAAAATATTTTCATCAACATAATTCATAAATAATTTTGCAACTTGGAATTTTCTGATAAGAGTATTTTTTATACATCTCAGATAAATGTTTCTCCTACTCAAAAACTGATAGGAAAAAATAGTTATTTAGGATCTAGCTTGACTTCAAAGTCTCATTAGACTATGTTAGAGATAGTGATGACAATTGCACAACAGTGTGAAGGGAATCAATGCCATAAAATGGTTAAAATGGAAAATTTTTGTTATGT
Source organism: Phacochoerus africanus (assembly GCF_016906955.1). Lineage (NCBI taxonomy): Eukaryota > Metazoa > Chordata > Mammalia > Artiodactyla > Suidae > Phacochoerus > Phacochoerus africanus. The sequence goes on from NC_062553.1 coordinate 27,708,370, forward strand.
TTATTTTATCACAATGGAAAAAATAAAAATGGCTATTTAGCATAGGAATGTGACTGGGAGTTTATAAACAAATATTAATCTTCGTTTCACGTGACATCTAAAATCAAGGATCAACAGAGTAGTTTTATATATCATAGCAACAGTTCTCATTATAGTTCAACTATCAGCAGAAAGACTTTGAAGCTCCCTTAGATAAAGAATTTAGAGGCCACATCTTTAATATATGTGATGGTGAAATTTCAAATAAAACTACACTGTTAGCCTAAATAACATAACCTTATATGAAGGTGAGGAGATGAAGCGAACTGGTATGAATCAAGATGTGACAGTGAGTACTTAGCATGAACAGCCTGGTATATGGAGTGCCTCTGCTTGCTGTGGGCAAAAAAGAAAAGGAATCGATACCATAGGAAGAAGGACATCATATATGTGCTGCACTGTCCATAAAAGATAAAGTATTAATAACTTCTAAGACTGGCTTATAAAATATGAAATTAGCAAGAGGTAGCCTGGTCCAGATGATGCCAGTTTGTGTCAGAGGGCATTTAGAGATAATTTTTTTTTTTTTAAATGGAATGAGGATCTGAAATGGAATCCGCCTCCAGGTAGAGAGAACTGTTCTGTCACAGAGCAAGGTGCAGGAATGGATTCTCAGAGCAAATCTCTCACATGGCTCTGGTCTGTGCTGCCTATATTTTCCATTATATCCAGATGGGGGCCAATTGTGATGGAGGTCTTGTAATATCAAAAAGTAGTATGACCAATATACAGATTACAGCAGGAATTCTTAAATGTCGTTCACTACTGCAGTCATTGGTATTAGTCGATATAATCTCTTTGCTATAAAATATATACTCATATCACTAATCCTCAACATAATGCTTTAAACTTTATATGACAATACTTATGGTAAAAACTGTATTGTGCAGAAAGAGAAACCAAGGAAATAACAATTTGCTCAAAGTCACATAGGTAGAAGTTTCAAATGGACCCCAGGTTGGCCTGTTTGAAACCAATGTGCTTCTTTTCACCACACCAATCTGTGGTCCAAGATGGTGAGAGGGGAGAGGGGTGTTTATTGGGTAGGAGTCTAGGTCACCATTTTCTGCTTCAACTGCATCATTTTCTTTGCTTATAATTTTTGTTTCACAGATTTTTTTCAAGGCATGCTTGAAAGGAATGACAATTTTGAGAACCAGTGGATTATTTCATACTGTCTTCCAAGCTCTATTTTGTCTCAGTAAGTATTAACTATGCCAAGCATTATTCCAATAAATTGTTTTGTATGATATCATTTAATCCTCATAATCACCCTATGAAGTAAGGGCTTTTTATTATCCCTATGAGCTTACAGAGAAAAGCTGAGCACAGTGAAGTTAAGGGGGTGCCCAAGAGGAAGTAGAAGGGCCTTCCATAGCCGCTAGCTTGTGCATTCTTAAGCACTGTTTGCCTCATCAGGTATGATTTCTTTTGCCAACACCTTATTTCCCTGGCTGATTCACTAGCTCACTACTAATTTACTCAATTTTACAAGTCACTTCTTCCAGGAAGCATTTGCTGCTTGGATTAGGGATCCTTATACAATTGTCAATTAAACCTCATGAATGTAAAGAAATCTGATATGACTACATTTTTTTCATAAAATTATAATCTACTTAGCAATATTTTGTATTTTATTAATATATTTTCTTACAGTTACATAAATTTAATTCTGTAACAATATTTTGTCATTTTATTAATATATTTTCTTACATAGTTACATAAATTTAATTCTGTAACAAGTATTTTAATGGTTCATATGAAAATTGCAATTTACATTTTGTTTTCTTTTTAAACCTTCAGTGTTTTTCACTGAAAAACATCAAACATTCAAAAGTTTTCTTCACAAAATTTGTTGAATTACCACATCTACTAAATTTACAAAAAAAAAGCTTGGTTTAGTTTAACTACTCATAAGTTTTCTAGAAATGAATATCCTATTCCATAAAATTGTTCCTAAGGTCTTTAACAGTTTTATAATAGTTATGTAGTAGTTGATGAATAGTTTTAATTCATTGGTTTTCTGATCTTATTCTAAAAACAAAACAAAACAAAACTGTATCTGAAATTCTGGATTTAGGGTTAACTACAAAACTATTGTATGTTCAGTATCACCTCAATTTTATACTGGATGCTGTTTAAAATATTTTGATCCTGTTAATTTATCTTTTGCTTTGCTTCATAATTGATCCGGAGGCAATGTCAGAAGTGTGGTCACAGTAGGGCATATCTACTCCCTATGTTGCTTTATTTGTTTTAACCTGTATCCCCTAACCTGAGTTTCTGGGACTTGTAACTCCTAAAATTTTTGAGATTCTAGATTAGCAGAAGAATCCATGGTCTGGCAGAATGATTTTACTACCACGAAAAACCTGTAAGCACAGAATGGCAGGAGGAACAAGCTCCTGTCTTGAGGTTTTAGTCTTCCCTTTAATTATATCACTGTAGGACTGTGCAGGCAGCAAAGGAAATAAACCATTATTTTCAAAGCTTTTGTCTTTTACAGAAGAGGAATGTTACAATGGAATAAATGTTCAAGGGAGATATCCATGAAAAAAACCATTTAAAAGAAATCTGATCACTAAATTAAAATGGCTTTCATCTTTCAAAAGTTATTCCTGTTTGGAAAGCAAGACACTCAAACAGCTTAATCCCAAACCTAGGCTCTAGGAAGAACGAACAATATCTTTTACATGCTTCTCTTTTGGCTTCACGGGACTCTGAAGATGCTGAAACATGCATTTGTCCCAAAATGTCTAATGAATTTGAATCAAGACTGATGCTTCGTACATGTACCTCCCCCTTCAAAGTGAGAAGGAAAACAAATAGCAGTTTCATGAAATATGCCAAATCATCTTTTATTTAATGCTCAGGCATTCATCCCACCGGTCCTTAAATTAACTGACACCCCACAGCTTCCAAACCATTGGAATTTGATTATGTTACTGGAAAGGATAGTTACCATAGCTCCAGACATATTCTGCCGTGGGCTTATTCTGAGGAAATTAAGCATGAACTTGTAACATTTTAATTTGGACTCTGATTTTTACCACCAGAACCTCTGTATACATACTTAACATTCTTGGCTATTTTTATAAAAAAATAAGTGGTGATATTATACATACTTGAATGGTCAATGATATTTTTAAAAGTAATCATTTAAGAGAAGTTAATAAAACATAAAGCTCAAAGAATGGCATAGGGTTATTTGTAAATTTGTCCTGATAGATGTGATTTTTACTATGCTTTACCAAGTGATTACTCCTGGGCTTTTGAAAGCGATGAAGTAATTCATGGCATTCAATCACATTAGGACAGGAGAAAACAAATGCTATAATTACAATAGAAACAAAAATCCTAACGTACCTCGATCTCTCTCCGGGCTTGGGTTGCATTTCTCTCATGCTGGATGGGAATTAGAGGCAAGCCTCCGATTTTGGGGTTTTTGGTTATAGAACGTTTTCGTTCCTTTCCAGCTGGTGGCCATAAATCATTTTCATGCTGTGGAAACACAATTGCTTGCTGTGGGTTGTGATTTCATTATGTGGTACACCAAGTTATATAGTCACTTGGCTTCTTTCCCATCCCATACATCCACGTCAGATGGTCTGCTTTCCTTGAGAAGGCTGTTTGTAATTATGATGTTGACTCTGGGGGTGGCACCGCTGGAGGATGTAAAACTCTTAAGTGAACTGAGCTTTGAGGTCTCAGTTCAATTTCTAAACTTCAAATGCATGCCTTCTATGCTACTTATCAAACCAAAAGGGAGAAAATATTGGAGGAAAGCTGCAAATCTCTCTGTGGAAGTAAAACAATACACCTGTCTACAGTCCTAGGCGCTGTAATCAAAGTAACTATACATTGATTTTCTTTTCCCACCAAAGACCACTTTAGTGTACAGATAATTTGACTATATATATATATACACACCCCCAAGACAACCTAAGGCATGGCTATTAGAAAAGTTAATTTTATTTTATGACCTTTTGAAAAATGTTAGTCATTAATTCCAAAGAAATATTACCTTATACACACACATATATATATGCATATATATATACACACATATATACTGAATATCATTGTAAAATAGAGAGTGTTGCACCTTTGTTCTCAAATTATTGACTCTACATTTCGGCCACCGAACAATTAGAAGTACACCTGGAGAAAAGTTAACTGTAAAGGGGAGAAATATCCACAGGTAAGAATATAAGCTTTTGAATGATAAATCCTTAAGATATGCATATAAAAGAAAAATTTTAAAGAATTTTCTCCTTCTCAGGATAGATTAACTTTTCAGAAGTTGTGAAAACCAAATAAAGAAATACGAAATACTCTGCATTGAACAGCTTACAAATGTTTTGATGAAATGAAAAGCACTTGGTAAACTATATAGCTAAATGCTTACTCAGCATTTTCTCAAGATAGAACATAGTCTTATGTTGCAATTAGTATTTTAATGTCATATTTTATAGCAAAGAACTAATTTCAACAAATGTTGACTAAGTACTCATTATATTGAAGGGCATACTTCTGACTTTGTGCCTACTGATACACAGATATTATCTAACCCCCAACGATCCTACAACAGTGTAGGTCCTGTTATTACTAGACTTTGTGAATAGACATTGGATCTACCGTGAATTTCAGTGAAGGGCTCACTTTGGTTCAGCAAATCTGCAATGGTAGATGGTGCAATATTTTTCAATCAGAAAGTTACAAGCGGAGTTCCCGTCGTGGCGCAGTGGTTAACGAATCTGACTAGGAACCATGAGGTTGCAGGTTCGGTCCCTGCCCTTGCTCAGTGGGTTAACGATCCGGCGTTGCTGTGAGCTGTGGTGTAGGTTGCAGACGTGGCTCAGATCCTGCGTTGCTGTGGCTCTGGCATAGGCTGGTGGCTACGGCTCCGATTAGACCCCTAGCCTGGGAACCTCCATATGCTGCGGGAGCGGCCCAAGAAATAGCAAAAAAAAAAAAAAAAAAAAAGTTACAAGCTTCATATTATTTTTATATCATGGATTTAAACTTGGTAAAATTAACTTTGATGTTACATAACTGGGATATTCCCAACACATAAGGCTGGGAGAAAACAGTCTGAGAAGGAATTAGGTAATGCTGTGGATCATGCTTCCACTTTTACTCACTGATGTATAGCATGTATTTTAAATGGTACTTCAAGGAATCTAAGGGAAAATGGAGTTTATTTCTTTTTCTGACATGATATGCAATGCTGTGAATACCAGCTAATTAGTTCTCACTGGATTGATCCAAGAGGTGTTTGTCCCAACAACAGAAATGAAATCTAAGAGATAAGTTCTGATAACATTTATAATTATGTATAAGTGACCTCAAAAGTCATACTGCATACATAGATCATATAGCTTAGGATCATATTTTCTTTATTCCACCACAGCTTTAGTGTGTATAACTGACAAAATACTTAAAAGTGTATTATGTGATGATTTACTTACCGTATGCATACATGATGAAAGGGATTCCCCCCCATAATTAATCAACATATCCACCACCTCACATATTTCTTTTGTGGGAAAGAACATTTAAGTTCTACTCTCCTAGCAAATTTAGATTATATAATGTAGTATTATCAATTATAGTCACCCATTGGCTCCTTCGTCCTTATTCATCTTATAATGAAAATGTGTGCCCTTTCACCAACCTCTCCCTATTTTCTCCACAGCCTCTAGCAACCATAGTTTCATGCTCTGTTTCTAGGAGTTTGACTTTGTAAGTGATACCATCCAGTAATTTGTCTTTGTCTGGCTTAAGTCACTTAGCATCATGCCCTCTAATTTCATCTATGTTGTCCCAAATAGGAGATTTCCTTCTTATTCTAAGGTGGGATAAAATACAACCTTGTACACATACACTACATTTTCTTTCTCCATTTATTCATCAATAGACACTTAAGGTTGTTTCCTATGTGTGGATAGTGCTATAATGAATATGGGTCAGCAGGTCACTCTCTGACCTAGACCTTTTACTTTTCTAGCTAACTTACGGTGAATGGAACGAAGTATACTTAGTCTCCACCTCCATGCTAGCTGTCATATGTTTTCCCACTTCTACTTACTCTATGGGTTCCTCCAAACTGATGGAAGAAAAAAAAAACAACAACAACCTAGATCAATCTGGAGATTCACCTTGCTTTAAATCTACCCTTAAATTTCAGTTGAGTACTCAGCATTCCCCTGACACTACTATGGTGCAGCTGGCTTCCTCACTCTCTGAAGATTATTCCTCATCTTTTATTATGCCCCTATACTTCCAATATCCCTCATTGGCTCAAGGATTCAATTCAAAAAGAACACAAATTACAAGTGTTGGCAAGGATGTGGAGAAAAGGGAACCCTAGTTCACTGTTAGACTATAAAGTGGTACAGCTACTGTGGGAAACCATGGAAATTTCTCAAAACACTAAAAACAGAGCTACCATATGACCCAACAGTTCCACTCCTGGGTGCATATCAAAAAAAAACAAACACTAATTTGGAAAGATACAACATGCACTCCAATGTTCACTGCAGCATTATTTACAATAGCCAAGATATGGAAATATGAAAGCAACCTAAATGCCCATCAACAGATGAATGGATAAAGAAAATGTGGTGTATATATATATGTGCATACATACATATATATATATATATATAAAACACATGTACAATGGAGCACTACTCAGCCATAAGAATGAAGTTTTACCATTTGTAACAACATTGATGGGTGTTGGAGGGCATTATTTAAGTGAAATAAGTCAGAGAAAGACAAATACTGTATGATAACACATATGTGGAATCTAAAAAAATGCAACAATGCAACAAACTAGTTAATAGAAGAAACAGACTCACAGATATAGAAAACAAACTAGTGGTTACCAGTGGTGGGGGGGCAGGGGAAGATAGGGGTAGCAGAATAAGAAGTACAAACTATTATGTGTAAAATAAGCTGCAAGGGTATATTATATAAAACAGTATAGGAGTTACCACTGTGGCACAGCGGAAACGAATCCGACTAGGAATCATGCGGTTGTGGGTTCGATCCCTAGCCTTGTTCAGTGGGTTAAGGATCTGGGGTTGCCATGAGCTGTGGTGTAGGTCGCAGACACAGCTCAGATCTGGTGTTGCTGTGGTGTAAGCCGGCAGCTACAGCTCCGATTAGACCTCTAGCCTGGGGTGTGCTGTGGGTGTGGCTCGAAAAAGACAAAAGATAAAAAAAAAAAAAAACAGCATAGACAATATTTTTGTTAACTACAGAGCATAACCTTTTTGTAACTATAGAGTATAACCTTTAAAAACTGTGAATCAACAAAATGTATACCTAATTTATATGCTATTGCACATCAACTATAATAAACTGTTAAAAAATAAAAACAAGAAAACCCAACCTTCCAAATTATTAGTGATCACTCAAGATTTTCATTTCCCCACCATGAATGTACCAATATCCCTGCATCCATGGACATATAAACAAAGCTCCCTTATTTTCCAATCAGTATTTGCTTTGATTACAAATAACTCTTCTCCAGTCTTATCTATAATAGTTCAGAGGCCCAGAATATACAGTCAATAAATAATCTGAGAACAAATGTGCTACACTCTTGTATAGTGATTTTTTTCAGCAATGATGAACATGCTTGCTCACACTGCTTCATGTCTGCTTAGGGCCTCTGCTGGTTTAATATTCTCTCCTCTAATACCTTGACAGAATTCTCTGCATCTACCATCTGGTTTTCCTCCTTCGTTGGTGCTTATTGCTTTTTTCCATTATCTCATTTTTTCTCTTCTGTTTCAACTGTGAAGTTTGGAATGTCCTAGGGCTTGTTTGTCCTCTTTCTCTCTCTGCCTATAGCCTCCCCTCTCCAGTTTTGTACTTGAATTCTCTCTCATTCTTATATTCTCTCTCTCATCCTCTGAGTACAGTCCAAATACTGACTTTTGCCAAATTCACATTGCAGCCCCAAACTTTTGCCCAAGTTTTTGATCCACACATCTCACCTGCTATTCAGCATATGCATTTATATGCATTTCATTTCCTGTGGCCAGACCAGAACTCTCAATTTGCTTCTGCATCTCTGATAATGTCACCTATATTCACCAGCTGCCCAAGGGCTAACAACTAGGTCTCCTCCTTGATTGCTGTTCCTCTCAAACTGCTATAGCTAACCAATCTGTAAGCCTTACTGGTTCTACCTTTAAATATTCTTGAATCTGAATAGGTCTTACTAGATCCACTGTTACCACCCTCGTCTGAGCTGCCATCTTCTTCTACACAACTATTCTTGCTTCCATCTTTGACCCCCTACAATGCAACCTCAACAAAGGAACCCAAATTATTACTTCCCCCAAGAAATATAAACTAGTTATATCTTTTCCTTGTTTCCCAAACGCCTGGGACTGTATCACCTGTCCCCTGCCTTCCTCACCTCTTACATCCTCTCTCATATAGGCTTTCATGACATTCATAGAATAAGTTAAGATTATGACAGTAGAGGACCTTGCACTTGCTGGTCCCCACCCCGGAAGGCTCTGTTCTGTCTTGCAAACCTGACTCCCTCATTTCAGACAAGTCCCAGCATACCAGTCAGCTATTTCAGAAAGGTACTTCCTGAGAATCTTTCTCAATTAGTGCCTTCCTATCATCAGTCATGCTGGCTTTCCATTCCCTAGCTTATGTATTATTTTACCACACTAATATCTATCTGAAATTTCATCAGATTTTCTTAACTTATTTCAGAAATTCTAACTGAGCATGTACTTTGTAAAGGGCATTGGGTTCTGTGATGCAGATATACATGTAGTCCTTCCTTTTATGGAATGCAACTAGAGTTAAATTTTAGTTGGAAAGACAGATATGAAAAACCTAAATACATAAATGTGATTTTTCTTTTTGGCCACAGCATGTACAAGTTGTGGGGCCAAGGATGGAACCTGCACCACAGCAGTGACCCAAGCTGCAGCAGTGACAACTCTGGATCCTCATCCTGCTGAACTACAAGGGAACTCCTCACAAATTCTTTTTAATTAGAGCTACAATGTTGAAGAATAGGATGCTGACTTCCTACAGCCAGAAGGGTCAGGTCAGGGAAGGTTTCTCTGAGAATGTGACGTGTAAGGTGAGGACTTCTGAGGCAGAGGTTAGGATGGGGATGGATATTCCAAAAGGATTCCGGGCACCAGAAAGAACTCATGGTAAGGAGCACTCACTGTGGATATGTGTGCGTGTATTAACATATAACCATTTGCTACTTTCCTGTCTGTTTTCCTACAGAGACGAACCATTAAATCCTCAAGGCCAAAAGGACCTTTGTGTTTACCTTAATCCTAAGAAATGGAATAAACAGATGAAATGTAATTGGGCTGAGTCTCTGGGGCTAACACAAGGAAGGCCAGGTGAGGCAGAGAGGTGGTGATGAGGGCAACATTTGCTTCCTCGCTGTTTCTGCCTTAATTTTCAACAATAGTGTCTACTGACTTCAATTATAAAAACAAAAACATCAATTCAGTTGTGCCATAACCAGACAGTGGAACAGTTTTGGAGTCTATGGTTCCCATTTTACTAGTACTTCAAATCTACTTTTTTTTTTTTTTAAGTAGGACTTGACTATCTGAGTTTTTAAAAAAATCATAAAAAAGAAGAAAAGTCTTTAAAAAGTTACCCAGTCTTTTTCTGGAAATGTATTCCCAGATAGGAGAGTAGAGTCAGACTGAGAGAAGCAGAGTCTATTAACCACGGGGAGGGTTAATAAATTAAATGAACAGAGAAAATAGTTTTCAAAACAAATAAGGGAAAGATTTAGGGGTGAATTAACTTCTCACTTGTAAGAGAAACAGGGAAGTGCATCCTCTGTAATAAAGAATGGCAAGTTAATCGTTACCAGTGAATTTCATTGCTCTTGTGGGGAAGCATTGCTGGGAACTCAGCCAGACAAGTTTTGGGGAAGAAACCACTCCTATTAATGGGACTATTTAATCATTCACTGAGAGAGTGCATCTCCCTCTAGGGAGGGGACTAAATGAGGAACTGAGTATAGGTGTTGGACTCTGGGGCCACTGGGTTTAAACCACTAACTAAATGCATGGGCCTAAGCAAATCATGGAGCCTTTGTTACCTCTGTTCCCTCGACTATAAGCAGCACCGTGCAAAATTTGTTGCAAGGAACACATGAGTTAACCCCTTTGAAGTATCTAGTACACAATATGGACTGAAGAAATGTGGGTTCCTGTTCTCATTTTTGGAAAAGCAGGAGGCCATGGGGAGAACAAGAAGGAAAAGAACACATTTTCTAAATGAAGATCCATGTAGGACTCTGAGAGGACAACGGCTTAGACACGACTTCTTTCTTACATGGCCATCTTGAAGCAAGACAGCTCTGCCACACTAAGGAGCTCTGCTGGACTGGCCAAAAAATGCCTCAACAAAGAGCAACCTCTCTTTCAAAGAGTAACCGATAAATCTGGATTCTCACTTTTTTTTAAAAAAAGCATAAATGAGAAAATTAAAGAATATGCATAACATTCATTAAAAAAAATTTAAAAGTCAGCACCACACTAACATATCACCACCATACTGACATTTCCTATAAGCAACGGCTAATATTTTATGAGATAGTTGAAACAGATATCATACCTGGGCAATAAAGACATAGGCCATCCACTCCATCTGAGTTTGTGAACTGTCACAACACAGGTGCCTGCAAAACATGATTTATAAAATATAATTCAAGAAGACAACAGAGTTCTCCAATACATTTGGTGAGTAAGTGATCAGAAACCTCTTGGGGTTCCCCTGAGTAATGATGTAATGCAATCAAAATGAGAGTATTCCGATAAAGTTGCTTCGGGCTTCTGTTCAGTGTATGTGTGAAAATAATAGTATAAATATGCTAGTTTAAGTAAAATACAGCTAAAGGCATTGGTAACTGCTGAAAAATGATCAGTGATGTTTTTGGAAAGGCAGAAAGGTCCATATTTGCTTTTTTCAGGTACATTTTCATAAGACATCATTTTCCCCAGAAACTGAGCCTAAAAAGACAAATATTTGTACATTTTTGCATGAGCAGATTTTTAAAAAAGGTTTAGACAGCCTCCATCATTCTGATTATAAACATTAATACAAGACTCATGAAAAATGAACTAAATGAAAAAACACTGCATGCGCAATAACACTGATTCAGTAACTTTTTCTTGAAAACCTCCATAAAACAGATCTTGCCCTCAAGGTTCACACAGTCTATCAAAGGAGCCAGGAATGTAAACAAATTATAGCACCATGAGAAGAAGAGAAAGTTATGCTGAACATAAACCTAGAGCACATTTGGGGATGAGGTGGAGGTGGTTTCCTATAAAAGGAGCACTTTTTAACTGATGTTAAAATGATATAATGGACATTTTTTTCATGTAATTACATTTTTATTCCTGTTATAAAAATTTAGTTGAAAAGATGTTAAAAATGAAACTTCTCAAAATAATAATTCTTTCATTAGCTTTTCATGGTAATCCCTTCCCAATTACCATGTCCAAGAAAAATATTCTCTCCATAAATTATTTTAACCACGCACCCATGTACACAAATTACTGTGGGTGCAAAAAAGAAATAAACTATGATTAGAGATGAGTGTTATAAGACTTTTGGAGCATTTTAGCTATGGTTTGAATTAAAAATGGCAGGTGTGTCTGCCAGGTCAGCAGGAGGAGGCTGAATGAGGAGGGAAGGGAGTAGCCTATACTAGGGAAGAAGGTTCAGTAAAGGGACCACATATATTGCACATGTAGATATGAAACAGCAAGGCATATACAGTGAATTAAAGACAGACGCTTGTTTTAGTATTAAGTAAAAAAGGGGAAGTCATGGGAGATAAAGCTGATGGAGCCCCGTATTAAAGAGCCTCGTGTGGTGCTGACAACCCTGTACTTTATCAAAGAGCTTTGAAGCAGCAAATAAACATGATACATTTTGAAAATCTCTTTGGTGCAGGGTGGATAATGTACCAGAAACTAAAAGCAAGGGCAGAGGCATGATGGTGACACTTATGCACTTAGGATGCCTGGAATAGTCCAGGCAGGAGAATGAAGGCATGGCCCCAGGAGAGAGGGTGTGGGTGGGTCAGGGAAATAGTGAGGTAGATTCAGTATGGCTTAGGGATTGAGTAGACACAGGAAGGTGAGGGACAAGGAGACATCTAGTATCTCTGGGGAGAATGGCTAGATACCAGTGACATTAGCGGGAAAAAAAATACCTCCATGGAAACTGTTTGAAACCAAGATTTTATATATATATACATATATATATATGTATATATATATAAGTTCTTTATTTAAAACTGAATTTTGGCTGCTTATCCCATAAAACCAGGGATTCCACATTTATAGAAAAATGAGGAAGAGACATGTAGTTTCTCTTGTGAGGCATTGACAAATAGGATAGATGGGACTGTCATATATATTTTGTCATATATATTTTGTAATTACATGACATCACTGGTGTTGTCTGCAGCAGCACCCTATATTCAAATATATTCATATTTCTCTACAGCAATGCAGAAATCCTGAAGCAAATCTATTTTCTTATTCTTAGGCTCAACATATTTAGGAAAAAGTTTAACTTCACTCAGATGAAACAATTTCCTATCTCTAGATCTAACTGCCAAGTAATAACATTTGTTTACTGAAGTTATCAAATCTAAAACCTGCCAGCTGTTAACTTACCAGTGATGTTTTTCAGAATATGCTGTCAATCCCCAACTGTATTGAATGGGAGGAAAAAAAACACAAAAACATAGATATTAAAATTGGTACATTTCATAAGAGAAAAAACAGGATTAGATGTTAAGGAGGTGATATTTAAAGGGGGCAAGACATCAGAATTGATACCCATAAGTGATGATTCAGTGGGTGTGATTTATCTAAAGGTATATGATGTTGATAGATTTGGCTGCAGATTTAAATATGCTGAAGGGCCGGCAGGGACTGGGGGTGGGAGGACAAGTCTCGTGATGTCATGGGGCAGTGAGGGAAATCTCTCGGAGGATATTCTGGGTTAAGGAAAGATGTCTAGAAAAATGACCGAAATAAGGTACCATACATATTGACTTACTGCTACTGTGAGAAATTAAAGAACATGCCAATGGCAACACAGATGTGCTGGGCTTAGAAATTAAGCATGGAGGCAAAAGTAGGACATTGTTAGTGATAGAATCTGAAATCCTATACAGTTCATTAAAGTGATGTTTCATAATAAAAGTATTAGGGCAAACATGAATTAGCTCATACAAGTAATCTGTGAAGAAAAAGTGTGATATAACCCGAATGCTGGGTTGATTCAAGTGTTGATGAGAAAGGTAATGTTTTGAAGAGGGGTACACTTCCTCTCTACTGTGGGTTTATTGCTGTGAGTTTATTACCAAATTTAGCAAAGCCAAAAGGGCAAATTATAGAGCCAAGACCAAGACATTCTAAAAGCCAAAGAGGCTGGAGGGCAGTATCTGTCATCCTTTGGGTAGATTTGTTTGCAACATGCCTTCTATTACTAGTCTATGACTAAGGAATGGGATGTAGAGGAATCATACATTTCCCAATAAACAGGGCCTTCTGGGGAGTTCTTGTTCTGCACAGAGGAGATGCTATCACCCAGGAGCTTGGCCTGAGTAGGAACATCATCCTTCTTTCACCCACACGGGTTCCCTTGATCTGCCACACGTCCCCTGACACACATCTCTGGCAACTTCACGAATCTGTCGAAAGCTTAATGTATAAAAAGTGAGGCAAATGCCACTGACCCCTAAATCCTTGAACATATTTCCCCTGGAACTTTTTCAACAACCTTTCCCTTCCAAGCTTTACCTTGTTGGAGGCTTCATCTTCTTTTTCACTCCAAGATAAAACTTCATTGAGCTGACAGAAAGCATTTTATCAGGTTTACTGCTCTGTAAAGGAAAGTAAAAGAAGTTTTAATTAAACAGATTTTATAAATATCCTTTTTTTTCTTGAGTATCAAGGATTGCATTTAGAATTATTAAGTTTCTTCAATCTTTTATGAATGTTTTTCCAAGTTTTTAGTAAATGATTGTTTTGACTATGATAAATTTAATTTTGGATATATGAGTATGCTTATGTGTATATATAATACACAATAATTCCTTATTCAAAATACCCATGACCAGATTTACATAATTTATTTTTCATTTTTAAAAAATACAATATATATGCAATGTATTTTGTAATTACATGACATCACTGGTGTTGTCTGCAGCAGCACCCTATATTCAAATTTATTCATATTTCTCTACAGAAATGCATAAGATGTCATACAGTGTGATAAAGGTTATAAATATTGTTATGGGAGTTACGGTCGTGGCTCAGTGGTTAATGAACGGACTAGATCCCTGGCCTCGTTCCGTGGGTTAAGGATCCGGCGTTGCCTTGAGCTGTGGTGTGGGTCACAGACGCAGCTCGGACCCCAAGTGCTAGCAGCTATAGCTCCGATTCGACCCCTAGCCTGGGAACCTCCATATGCCATGTGTGAGGCCCTAAAGAAGACAAAAGACAAAAAATACATACATGTGTATATATATAAATGTTGTTATGGACCGAAGGTATCCCCCACATTGAAATATGATCCCCAGTGTGATGCTGTCAGGAGGTGGGGGGGCTTTGGGCAGTAATAAAGTCATGAGATTGGAGGCCTTATGAAGAGGACTAGTGCCCTTTTAAAAGAAGCCAGAGAGCACACTTGCCCTCTTCCACTGTGGGAAGACAGGAGAAGTGGGCAGTCTGTTATCCAGAAGAGGCTCCCTGACCACATGGCCTCCCGATCTCAGACTCCCAGCCTCCAGAATGGAGAGAAAATAAATTTGTTCTTTATAAGCTGTGGTGTAGGTTGGCAGCTGCAGCTCCGATTCACCCCAGCCTGGGAATTTCCATATGCCGCAGGTGCAGTCCTAAAAGAAAGCGGAAAAAAAAAAAAATCAATGAACCATCAGGAAAGTTATCTGACAGAGGTAAAATTTAAATCATGATACTGTACGTTAAAAGCTTAATATCAAACTATATTTTATTATTTATTCTTAGATACCATGTAATAAATTTAAGAATGATAATAGCCATGGGAATAGTGATTAAAACAAGCTTTCCCCAAACCCTAAACAATTTCAAGGAAATCTTTTTTCACTCTGGTAGGCATGTACCCTAAGTAAGAGCAAGGGGTCTGGGAACAGAGGCGTGGGTGCAAAGCTGACTTGCTTACTAGCTTGTGACTACACATTACTGCTCTCTGCTCTTATTTCTTCTTGTAAACAGGGATATAAACATGTTGACTACCTCTTGGAGTTATTATGAAGATAAAATGAGAAAGTAAAGGGTTACTGTACAGATTAAATGAGAAACATGCCTTTAAAGGGTCTAGCCCAGTAACTGGCCATATATGAAATACACGGCAACTTACAGCAATTATTATAAATTTAGAACAGAGTGCTGCTTAGAAATAGAAATAGAAAGATAGATAAGGTGTTAGACCTCTAAGACAATGCTCAAAAGCCCATTTAGCAAATATTTAGCTCAATCAGCCATTAAGTTCCAGAAAAATTAAACTGCTACTATAAAGCTGTTTCTTCATGAAGGCAGTCAAATTTGAAAACAGTGGAAAACATATAAAATTAAAAATTGGTTTCCATGGAGAAAATAGATTAGGGGGATGGAGAGAAAAATCAGGTCAGAAAAAGATCAGAACTACTGCTTTGGTGACCAGTGTTCTCTGTGGCAGCGATGATAAGGCCTGGAATTTACATGGTGAATTTACTCCTAGTCACCCTTATCAATAAGTTTGCTACTATTATCATGGTACATAATGTTTTTAAAAATTTAGGTTTTTTTTCCTGTATGGCTATATTTCCAGGTCAAAGGCTAGGAACACAATTAAGATTTTGGCAAAATTGATAGAGTATATTTATTTAAACACATATTCCTATATTCGCTAGCAATTTTCAGTTTTGATGTGGTCAGCAACTTATCTATGTTATTACTAGTTCTCTATACAGCAAATAGGAAACTGCGTTATTTTAAATGAAATAGTCTACCCAAATTCTTGTTTTATTATTTTTATGAAATCAAATCTATTGATCTTTTATTTGGATTCTCTTAACTATTGCTTCAAGTTTAAAGGGTTCCTACATGGCTGACACTCAATCACATGGCCATGCAGCTTGAAGGGTTGCTATATTTAAAGTTTTCATTCTTTTATCAACCTGGAATATATATAGTACAGATTAGAATTTAAGTTGAAAATTTTTCATTAATAATTATCCCAGCCCTTGTAAACAAATCTTTCTTTAGACAAGCATTTATAGTGTCATATTTATCAAAAATAAAAAATTACATCTCTTGGAGTTCCCGTTGTGTCTCAGCAGAAATAAACCTGACTAGTATCCATGAGGATGCAGGTTCGAACCCTGGCCTTGCTCAGTGGGTTAAGGATCTAGCATTGCCATGAGCTGTGGTGTAGGTCACAGAGGCGACTTGGATCCCTCATTGCTGTGGCATAGGCTGGCAGCTACAGCTCCAATTTAACCCCTAGCCTGGGAACTTCCATATGCCGCAGGTGCAGCTCTAAAAAGACAGAAAAAAAAAAAAAACTACATCTCTTACCTCACTCTCTGTTATCATTAACATCTCTTTATTTTTATGCTAGGATATGATTTAAGCTATTTCAATTTTATTATATGAATTAAGTAATTGGATGGGAAATACCTGACAATTATTTTACTTGTTAGATCCCCCAAATGTCTGCAAGTATTCTTACCTGTTTACCCTTTGAGGTGAATTATCAAATCATTTTTTTCCAAGTTCTAAATATAATTCTCTTTGGGATTTTGAAAAGAATTACATTAAATCTATAAATCAATATAAGCAGACTTAAATTTTCTTTCATTTCTAACAGTGAAATCCTGTAGTTTTCTTCATATAAGCTTTTTCTTGTTTGTAAGGTCATTTTTTAGTAGTTTATGTGTTTGGTTTGGGGGTATTGATTTTTTAGCTTGTTGTTTTACTGACTGTTAAGGATTAACACTTAAAGTCTAATATGAAGCTCTGAGGTAACTTTGTACATCAGTAAATGTTCCATACAGAAAAGAGTCCAGGAGAGGAGAACTTGGGAGTGTATATGGTAGCAGAGACTCCTGGCCACCTTGGTCAGAAATTAAATCGGATTATAACCGAGGTTACTATCTCCCCTCTGAGTTTAGGCTACTGGTCCCTTGGACTCAGTCCCTGTGAAGGCAGAATCTGGTGAGAAGCAGCAATTTGGGCAGTATGGGTAAGAAAGGATGTGCGCACTTGAGAGTGAGAAGCGCTGTGCCGGAACGAGGCAGTCTCCACTTGCACAGCATGTTGATAAATCCAGGACTGCCTCATTTTCGAGGTACTGAGTCTCAAGTAAATAAAAGTGATTCCCAAGCCACTCTGGACAGTGCCAGCTCATGACTGTACCCTCTGCTGTCCAAAGAGAACACAGATGATGTAATTGGAGAGGAGATCAGTCACTGTGAAAAGAAACCTTTTTTCAGTTTCAGTCTTTAAGCTGAATATGCATGAACAGGATCCTAATGGAAAGCTCTATAAAAAGAAATCTCATTTGGCAAGATAACTTCACTAGAGGTTTATTACGACCCTTGGTGTGTATACTTTCTGGAGAATTTCTCTAAGAAGTTCAAGTGTTATGAAGTATGTAATGTGTTGCTTCAGGCATTATATTTCAAAACAAATTTTTTCACTAAGCCAATTAAATGAGTGTGCTTAAAAAATTATTCTTGTTACTAAGAGGAGTTTGCTTATTAGCGCGTGCAACTTTTAACGAGCCCCCTTCTACATTTGCTTTTTTCACACCATTAACAGTGTAATGATAATACTCTTTGAAACTTCTCACCTTTTATGTAAATCAAGTCTGAAAACATTTTAATTAACATTTTCTGTTCAAGGAAAACTCTCAGAACAAAATATATCTTCCCCTGTGTATTAGTCTAATTTGTTGTTAATGAGCATTCATAAATTATCTCTAATTAACACATAGTCTCTTTAAATACACTTTCCAATTTGTAATTTCTACTCTCAGTAAATCATTTTCTAAATTTATACAAGCACACATATACTAACGGCATCTGTCAAAACCAGAGCCAAATCTTTATTCAAATAGGTTGGGGATTTTTTTTTTTTGCTATTATTTACTGTAAAATCATTTGAAAAGCAAACATTGCCAATGACTTGACCATCGATATTAAAGGGCAAAGAACAGCAACATGAAAAAATAAGCAGCAAAATAACATGATGTGTTGAAAATAATAGTAGAGTTTAATGAAAAACCCTAAGACTCTTATCGCTTGTTTAATGTACAAATTAAAGTATCAGTTGCATTAATTGATTCTGACAGGTGCATAAATACAACTTTCAAACACTTAATTAGACTATAATTCTATAACCTGAGGTCACTGTGACAAAAACAAAATGTGTTTGGTACTATCAAAATGTGCTGTCTTTTAAATACAGTATGATCTCATATTTAGAATCTAAAAAAGTCAAACTCACATAGAAGCAGAAAGTAGATAGTGGTTTTCAGGGGCTGGGAATAGGGGAAGTGGGGGGATGTTAAGCAAAGGGTAGACAGTTTCAATTTTGCAGAAAGATTCTGGAGCTCTAAAGTACAGCATGGTGACTATAGTTAATAGTACTGTGTTGTATAACTGAAAGTTACTGAGAGTAGATCTTAAAATGTTCTCACCACACACACACACACACAAGCTATGTGAGATAATGAATATGTTCAATAGCTTAGATTGTGGTAATCATTTCACAATGTATACATACATGTATAAAAAGTATCACGCTGTGTAACAAATAAAATTTTTGCCAATTATGCTTCTATAATGGTGGGGGAAAGTATTTCAAATGTCAAAAAAGGAACACCATCGGACAAGCTCTCAATACTATTTCTACCAGTTTATATGAATTATTTTAGATTAAGCATGATGATCTTTTCAAAAAGATACAGATTCTTAAAACATTCTCTTAAGGGGTGAGAGTCTTTAGCTCAATTACAAAATCATTGTATTGAAAAAAAAAAATTTTCCATGAAGCCTTCCCTATGGCAGATTTTAAAATTTATATTAGCTTGGGGAAAAACATAACAAACTAAATTGTATGAAGTGTCATATTTGAAAATATTTGGTGCTATTAAAATGAAAAACACTTATCCTCTTTAAATAAAATTCTGTCAGCAAAAACACCAAGCTAAAATTATTGTTTCTTTATTAACTCCCTTCATAAAGCCTTTGGAATCAGACACCTGGGAATGAATTCTATCATTTACTGGCTATGTGATCTCGGGCAAGTTATATAACACTGCTTTAAAAATTTATTTCATTGACATATAGTTGTTTTACAATGTTGTGTTCATAATATCTTGGTAGACGCCATTTCTTCATCTATCGGGGGGAATAACTATAGTACCCGTTTCATAGGACTATTGTGAGAAGTGAAATGTATAGAATTCTTTTTATGGACTAACCACTTGAATGTTAGTCGGGGGCCATATGACTGCACTGCTATTATTACTGTTTGTTCCTAGCAACCTTCTGCTGCCACACAGTGGAAGTGTCGGCTCCTTAATGGAACTAAAAATTTCCAGATGATTTTTAAATACGCTACGCAGACATCCAACTACAAAGGTGACCCTTAACCGACATGTACATGGAAGGACAAGGATGAAGGAAGTCAGTCTAGGTGGGTGACTTGAAGAAAACCAAACAAAATGCAATCACATTCCCTTCTAGATGGCTAGAAAAATCAGCTGTGAAGTTTACCATTTCCTTTCATGAACACAAACCTAAAGTTCATGAACCTTAAAGTCTGATGATTTGGTTCATATAAACCTAAATTCTTAGGTGCCTTATTTCTGTAAACTCTACTCTTACTGCACTGAGAAAAGTGAAAAAATGGTATTAAATGATAAATGACAACAATCACTTGATACCCATGCAGACTCCCTGCTAGGTCTATCAGATGGAATAACAAAGTGGGAGTTCCAGTCTATAATATAGTTCTGAAGAGAGGGATAAGGGCTACCGAATTCAGTGCTGCTTTATTAGCTCCCTGCCTGGACTTCCACTGTCCTTGAAGAACATGAACATGAGATATATACACAAAGTAGGGATACGACTCAGATTTATTTATGCCCACATGGAGGCTTCCCTGCTAGAGGAACATATGGGGAGAGTGGTCAATGTGTGGAGAGCTCAGGAGAAGCCACAACAAATGGGGACTGTAGAACTTGGGAAAGCTCCTTAATAATTCTTTCCTCATAGCATATCTAACAGATGTGACTAGTCTGGTCCCTCTTTATAGATTTGCACAACAGAACATAGTGATAGGCCACTTACTGGAAGCAGGCAAGGAATGTTTGTTTCCTCAATTGAGTCTTGCAATTCAATAGAAATAAGTATCTTTTGGTCCCGCTGTTAATTCCGGATTTAAAATAATTGCTTGGGTGTGGCTTGAATCTCAAGGAAGTAGAGATGTTACTGTACACACCTATGTAACCACCACCCGAAAGTGGATAATGAACATGTGCTCTACTGACTCTAACTCTTTGCTTCTGTAGCAACCCTTCTACACACCCCAGGCAAACACTTTCTGACTTGTATCATTGCAAATGGTTTTGCCTGTTCTTAGAGGTCTGATGGACGGACTCATATGGCTCTATTTTGTGTCAAGCTTCTTTTGCTCAACAAGGGTTTGAAGATTCACCCATATTGTTGCATTCATTCATTTTTATTAGTGAGTAGTATTCCACTGTCTGAATATGTCTTTCTCCTATTGGTGGACATTTGGAATGTTTCCAGGTTTTAGCTTTTATGAATAAAACTGCTTATGAATATTCATGAACAAGTGATTTATTGGACATAATACCCAGGAATAAAGCTGCTGGATCATGGGGTAGATGTACGAATAACTTTACTTTTAAAACTGCCAATAAGCTCGACTAGTGATGATGTGATTTTACCTTTTCACCACCAGTTCATGAGGTATTTTAGTTCATCAATATCCTTGTGAACATGAGGTGCTGTATGAAAGGGGTATCCTGTGGTTTTAGTTTGCATTTCCCTGATGACTAATAATGCTGGGCACTTTTGGTTTAATCACTCATTGGCCATTCCTATGTCTTCCTTCCTGTGTGTCTGTCCAATACTTTGCCCAAATTTTTATTAGATTGTCTTTTTATTTTTGTTTTGGAGGAGTCCTTTTTCAGATATATGGAGCATGACTATATTTTTCTCAGTCTGGAACTTGCCTCCATATTTTAGTGGAGTCTTTTGATACACGTCCTTATATCCACATACATAAATGTTTCACAGTTGAAAAAGAACTTTTACATATATTCTTATTTAAGCATTACAACAATCTGGCATTCAGGACTCATACTGGCATTATCACATTACAGATACAGAAACTGAGGATGAGAGTTTTAATTTTCTTATTCACACAACCCACTTGGTGGGCTTATTTTCTGATGCTAAGTTCAACATCCTCCTATCTATTCCCTCCTTTTCATCTCTACATCCTCTCTCCATTCCTCAGGTTTGTTTTTTTGTTTGTTTGTTTTGTTTGTTTGTTTTTGTTTTTTTTTTTTTGTCTTTTGAGGGCCACAACCACAGCATATGGAGGTTCCCAGGTTAGGAATCTAATCGGAGCTGTAGCTGCTGGCCTACACCACAGCCACAGCAATGCCAGATCCAAGCCGCATCTGCAACCTACACCACAACTCATGGCAACTCCAGATCCTTAATTCACTGAAGGAGGCCAGGGATCAAACCCGCAACCTCATGGTTTCTAGTGGTATTCGTTTCTGCTAATCCACGACGGGGATGGGAACTCCTCCATTCCTCAATTCTTTAACAAAAGCTTTTATGGAATTCAAACTTAAGGGATACAAGAGTAGGATCCAATTAAGAAATGTGATATTATGAGTCATTTCACTCAAAAGTATAGGAAATATAGTAATCAGATTTAAAGTTTAATCAGTTTTAACATTTGGGATTGCCTTTTTCTCTACATTTTATTAATTTCCATTAGCTAAACTAAAGCTGCTCTGCCTAACAGCATGACACATTCTGTTAATTTTATTGGCTGACATACTGATTTATATGTTAGTTTACATAACACACCGTAGGCTTTTCTTTAGGACTGAAGTCATTCTCTTCCTTAAAAAATGCGAGGGGCTCATAAAGGTCATATATGGGGATCTTTACTGTGTTCCTGGAAACAATAATGTTATTATCTCAGAGGCTGAAAGAAATCAACTTACTGTGCATTGTATTTACTTGACTTCCAAGAGAGAGGGCTGAGACGTATGAAATAAGAATGTTAACACCCACCCACACACAAACACATATTCAAATACTACAGATATAAATACCTTCAGATCCTTGTAAAGAAAGAGATACCCATCTCGTAAAATAAAATACCGGTCTTGAAACTTATTTCCAGACAGTATTTTAGACGGTTCTTCTTTGATTTTCAAGACTCCTTCTTTGATATTTTCCAGGGTCTTCCTCTCTGTAAAGTACATTTATTTTTGTCAGGTACATTTTCATTTATTGTGAATAGAGTATAAAACATTTCTGAATTTTCAGTTTTTATAATATAAAGTAATAACTTGTTTCCCACCATCAAGAAGCCCCTAGTTAATTTCTGGGAACACTTTTATTTTTTTGTCAGGGGAATGTGGGGAAAATCATAGATCCGGTAACCAGATCTATTTATTCATATCTATTTATAGGGAGGCCTGCCTATGCTGCCCAATTAATTACTGGCCAATGACTATTCAAAACATGGCTTGGCTCTCCAGCGATCCCACTCCTGCGCATTTATCCATCCAGAGAAATCCATGATTCAAAAAGATACATGTACTCCAGTGTTCACTGCAGCACTACATATAAATTAACCAAGACATGGAAACAACCAAAATGTCCATCAACAGAGGAGTGGATCAAGATGTGGTACATATACACAGTGGAATATTACTCAGCCATTAAAAGGAAAGAAATAACGGCATTTACAGCAACACAGATGGACCTAGAAATTATCATGCTAAGTGAAGCTAGTCAGACCAACATCATATGCTATCACTTACATGTGGAATCTAAAAAAAGGACACAATGAACTTCTTTGCAGAACAGATACTGACACATAAACTTTGAAAAACTTATGTTTTCCAAATAAGACAGGCTTGGGGGGTGGGGGATGTGCTGGGGGTTCGGGATGGAAATGCCATAAAATTGAGTTGTGATGATCACTGTTCAACTATAAATGTAATAAAATTTATTAAAAAAAAAGCACAGCTTGGCTCAATTAAGATGTGCTATGAGTATAAAATATATACCATATTTTGAAGATTTAGCACCAAAAAAGAATAAAAATATCACAATTTTGTAATGCTGTTTACATATTGAAATGATAATATTTTGGATATATAAGTTTAAAAAGAAATACATAAAGTTAATTTTAATTTTATATATATATATATATTATTTTTTAATGTGGCACCTAGGTAATTTCCTTCCCCTCCCCCCCCCCTTTTTTTTTTTGAGGCTGCACCTGCAGCATGTGGAGGTTCCCAGGCTAGGGGTCAAATCAGAGCTTCAGCTGCCATCTACGCCACCGCCACAGCAACACAGGATCCCAGCGGTGTCTGCGACCTACACCACAGCTCACAGCAACACCAGATCCTTAACCCACTGAGCAAGGCCAGGGATTGAACTGACAACCTCATGGTTCCTAGTCAGATTCATTTCTGCTGTGCCACGATGGCAATTCTGGCTCCTAGGTAATTTAAAATTACATAATCAACCTGCATTTTATTTTTTTTTTGAGCAGAACTCATATAAACAATGCAAACACACAAGTAGAAGGGAAACCTTTGCTGGAACTCTGACTCAGGAATCCAGGAATTCTTACGATATTAGAGAAACTCCTGTACCAACGAAATAGGTAATGGTAAAAAGGCAAAACTGCTAACATTTGTGCTATACCACCAGTGTCCCACACTTAGAAATTATTTCAACAGTTCTACTAAAAATCGCTTCTAGGGGGAAGAAAACCATGTTGTATTTGTACACACTTATCATGAATAAATTTATCACTATATCTTCAGTCTACAACTCTCTTCTCAAAATACTTAAACAATATTCAGCGGCCTACCTGAGAACTGAGGAACAGAAAGAAAAGGAACCTTAAGCTAAATAGCCACAACAAGGTCATTTTGGAGTCAGCTCCTGCTTTTCCCCTAACACAGGAGTAACGACACTTATCCTGCGGATGGCTTTGGCGCTCACATTAGATGATGTCCACAAAAGACGTAAGGCGGACACTGTCAGGATGAGGACTTTTAGCAATTTCCTAAACAATTCCTGATACATTTTTTAAAATATTCATGCATAGTTTCTAAAATTTACAAATACATTGAATGATTTGAGAAAGAACCCAGCAAATCCCTTGGTCCGGGGAAAGCCCTTACTTATACAGCAAATAATACACAGATGTTCACAATTATAACTAGCCTGAGAAAACAAAAGTTTAAAAAAATGGAAATAACTCCTTATAATGCAAATATGAACATGGGGTGACAAGCTGGAAGCAAAATCCCCACGATTAATCACATCACTGATCCTAACCAAAAACAAATGACAGTAATCGACAAGCCCCAATAGTTTTCAAGATCAAGGCCACAGAGAACATTCTTTTAATCATGCTGTCATGCTAAAATAGGTTCTTCTTAGGAGTTTATGACTTTAAAACTCTTTCTGAACAACATACTGCCAAAATTTATTTTCTGGTACAATCTCTTAATATTCAATTCCCTAGAAAACTATTTGAAATAATATTTTATCATTAAATAATATATTTGAATTACAAATAACACTTTTCCAATTAAAAGACTTGAAAGAAAACATATTTTACTACAATGAGTATATCAAGAAAAAATAAACATTATAGATGATTAGTATTCAGCAAAACTCAGATAACAGCAATTCATTAATTTCTTTTTTCTTTTTTTTTTTTTTGCTATTTCTTGGGCTGCTCCCACGGCATATGGAGGTTCCCAGGCTAGGGGTCAAATCGGAGCTGTAGCCACCGGCCTACGCCAGAGCCACAGCAACGCTGGATCTGAGCCGCGTCTGTAACCTACACCACAGCTCATGGCAACGCCGGATCGTTAACCCAATGAGCAAGGGCAAGGACCGAACCCGCAACCTCATGGTTCCTAGTTGGATTCCTTAACCACTGCGCCATGACGGGAACTCCCATTAATTTCTTTATAAAGTATTAAGAGTCTTGCATGTACTTGATTCTATAACAAACAGTAACAGAGATAGAAATGGTTTCTTGATTGGCAGTGTAGTGCCAGAGACAGAGTTAAACTTGTGCTAACAAATGATGCTTGTACAGAAAACTATGGTAAGCAATTTAGAAAACATTGGGTGGGCTTAGTGATTCAGCTGATTTAGAACAGCAAAGTGGAGAAAGACATTTATAATATCATTGATTTAGAAATAGGTAAAGCCTTTTAAAAGCATTTAATTACAATCAAGTTGAGAGATAATAGATACATATTGCTTAAGCCAAACCAATTCCATTCACCCCTTCTGACTGTACCTTTTTCAGTTAGATTTTTGTTCAATTTAGTAAAGCTTTCTAATTTTACCAGTAAGAAATAATCATATGTCCAGTTGTTTAAGTAAACCAGTCATAGGTCAAAGAGAAAACAGGCTCAGGAAAAAAATATCGTTGCTGTCTTCAGGTGCATATCTATTAAATTTTAAGAAATGAGATGCAATTGAGAATCTTAGCTAAATCTTGTTGCATACATTATGAAGGGACTCAGGAGGAGGAAGGCTCTGAGAAGAATACATATTAAGGAGGAGGAAAGAATGAAAGGGACCTTGAATATAAAGTTCTACAATAAATACTAAGGACTTGAAAGAATTTCTCAAAGCTCTTATAACAAAATTTCTGTCTTCTTTCAAAACGTTAAGGAGTTGCCAGTGGTTAACAAACCCGACTAGGAACCATGAGGTTGCGGGTTTGATCCCTGACCTTGCTCAGTGGGTTAAAGATCTGGCATTGCCCTGAGCTGAGGTGTAGACATGGCTCTGATCCCGCGTTGCTGTGGCTCTGGTGTAGGCCGGTGGCTGCAGATCCAATTAGGCCCCTAGCGTGGGAATCTCCATGTGCCATAGGTGTGGCCTTAGCAAAAAGACAAAAAAAAAAAAAAAAAAAGTTAAGATAAGTAGAAAAAAATACTTACCACTTAAGAGCCAAAATGGGGCAACATGCTTTGGCCACACTGTACATGATTTGGTGTGCGTAAAATGAAAGTTATGAGTTAAATGGTTTCTAATAATTCGCTTTCCAAACTTTACCAGTACTGCATGTTCCCTCAACTTTGGGGTACTTTGCTATTATATTTTCACTCCCTCTACTTCATCCTGGGCAGAAAGCTTATTAAGATCCAGAGACACTGTGATCTCCAGAGATTCATAAGCCCCTCTCCCCTTCTTAGTGGCTGCAAGGACAAGGAAGGCTTGGTTAGGGTTCAGTTGGGATCTTTAGTATTAATACCAGGTAAGAGAATAGATTGGTATGCTTAGTTATATTGGGCTATAAATTTGTTATTAATTAGAAAAGCCCTTAAAATGACATGTATGAAACTACACAGAATGGTAAAATTTATTTATTTAAGTCGAAGAGACACCATATTACCAGGAATATGAAACTGATAACTGCCTCCCCCCCAAAAATGTTTTTCTAAACCTTTTGAAAACCTCAGGTTCTTGGACAAAAACAGTAATCCCTAAGTAGTGGCCCCTAATCCCAATAAAATAACTGATCTGTGGATGAGGTGGGAGGATCCTGGGAAGGAGAGATGAGACAGACAGAGTGAGGGAGAGACAGAGAGAGAAGAAGAAGAAGGGAGGAGAGAGAGCAGGAGAAACATAAATCCAGGGACAATGTTTCTAGAAGACATAGTCCCCCTTTATGCTTCATGTCCAGTCAGCTAGCAACTCAGCCATTGCCCCCCCAGAGCATTTCTCCCTGGGGTTAAATTCTACTCCTTTTCCAGTATCATCCCCTGAACCCCTTGCCTTTTCTACCTAATACCCAGATTGCAGGATTCTATAATTGCACGTCCCAATCTTCTAATGGCTCCATATAATTCCAGATCCGTGCTACGCAAATACTGTTTCATCATGTTAATCTTGTTCTTCCCTTGCTCTACTTTTCTATTTAAAGTTTTATTTACCTAACATTAAAAGCCTAAATTTCTTTCCCTGACTTTTCAAGGGCTGAAGAAACTAGACTCCTCCTACTCACGTCCATAAACTATTAAGTTAAAATGTGATATTTATTTATAATTCAGTTGATCCTCATACACTGTTTGGAAAACCAATCCTTGTCTCTATGGGGTGACTCAAGTTGACCACCTCAATGAACTGGAGGGAAATTCCATTCTCGTTGATTCTATACAAACACTACCCCACCTTGTTATCACTGTCTCTAAAACTCTAAGATAAAATGCAGTCATTGAATACATAAAAAGTCATGTTTACCTCATAATTTAGCTCTTAGAAATAATAATTTTAGCTTATGGACATGAATGTGCCTGATCTCATCAGATCTTGGAAAAGCAATAATTTCATGTTTGCTTTTCAACACAATGTGGGCTTTGGATTTTCCTCCCCCACCTGTGTGAGAATTAACCTAGCCCAGTGACTAAGAGCTTGCCCTAGAGCTAGACTGCCTGGGCTTGATGAAAACCCCATCTTCCACTGGATCTCAGGCAGTAATCTCTAAATCTGTTTCCTCACCTGCAAAATGGGGAATCATACAGTGATAATCCAATGCATCTGGTCTGTAGAGTGTCTAGAAGACTGCCTGACACATAGTGAGCAGCATGTAACTGCTTATTTATCTAATGGAGGGCAGACATCATTTTTTTTTCTATACTGCGGAGTCTGTAATAAACAATATAGAAAGAATTGCCCTTCCAAAGACCTGACAGTTTATAGAATTTATAAGAGTTTTTTAAAAAAACTAAGATCTGATTTATCCTTGCTTTCCATATAACAAGTGGTTTAGGACAGAATATACGACCTGGATGTGCAGAGACCTTGAGTCAAATACCTGCTCCTCAGCAGGTCACCTTGAGGGAGTGATGTAACATCTCCATGTCCCAGTTTTTCCATTTATAAAAGGCTTAGCAAGTTCTAGGGAAGAAAAATCTCTGAGGAATACTGGGAAACTGAAATGAGATGATGAAGACAAAGTAATCAGCCCAGCACCTGGCACACAGTAAATGCATAGTAACTACGGACTCTCATCTCTTACATAAGATCCGAGCAATGACAAGGGAAGATACAACAAATGAGTCTATTTTCGAGGGTCTTTACGTGTCTCCCTTCTTTTGTCGGTGAAGGCTATTTCCTCAGGCCTGTACATGATCCGAAAAAATAAGTTCCACTCCTTCCCGTGCACTCTAAATGCTGAAGGAGACAAATATGCAGTTTTCATGAGACGTCCTCTTGCAAATACACCACAACCAAGTGGTATTTGGCAAGACGTGCAGTTTAACACCTAAAAATTTTGTTTAAATTAGAAATTATGAATATTCCCCTTTTTTGATGTTGATTGTACAGAACACATATATTAATTATAAAGCAGAATTTGATACATTTCACTCATTGTATGACATTCACTCAAAAGGCATTTAATACAATTTAGTTCTGGAACTGAGTAGAAACCAAACTTACCATAACAGTTGCTTGAAAGTCATCTAGGAAAAGTCAAATATTTTCCCCCCATTCCCAGTCTATTTTCCTTGATACTTGTACTGAAGAAGCAATGCGTAGTAGAACTAGCAGCCTGATGACATCCTTCTATAATTAGATTATCCATCAGCAGTCAAATTGTAAACATAGTTACCAGTGGAGCCTTGACTAGAAAAGTGCCAGAGATTTCATGCCCTCTTACTGACAATGCAGTAAATTGTAGAAGGTAAAACACTACTTTTCCATTCTACCATAAATTTCCAACAAAATACTTCCTTCCACATGAAGTGGACTAGGTCTTACCTTTGACTTTTATACATCTTTGGATTTTAAAGACTTGATGGGGAGTAGGATATAAATTATTTCAGCTAGACTATGATTTACAAACTTAGACTATTTTTTTTTCTGGCACTTTCTTTTATTTTCGTAAGCCAATAGATAGTGGATAGATAGCTCAGCTTTTCCAGGTCTGAAGTTGCTGGAAGCAGTTGCATTTTGAACTATTTTATTCTAATGCAAATTTAATTCCAAAGCATGTGTCATATGTGGCAATCTAAATTTAAAAACCCACAGGCATCTGCATTTGAGTTACATCTTATATCTTAAAAAGTAGTTCTTCCCCATTGAGATCATTAAAACTTGATTCTGTTGTATTGCATTCTATTGGGGGATATTAAGGAAACTTAGTGCTTAAACTAAGACTTCTGCAACATAAAATTATTTATTCTGGAACCTTATAGAAGTTATAAATTTATGGCTTACTTGTGATAGAGATGTTGAAATTTAATATGAGATAATAGTAATAAAAGATGGTCTAATATGATTAGGTATGACAAAGTCTAAATGGTAATTTAAATGAAGTTTGGTTTTTTTTTCTTCTTTTTTATGGCCACAATGGAGGCATATGGAAGTTCCCAGGCCAGGGATCTATCAGAGCTGCAGCTGCTGGCCTACACCACAGCCAAAGCAACACTGGACCTTCAGCTTGTGGCAATGCTGGATCCTTAACCCACCGATCGAGGCCAGGGATCAAATCTACATTATCACAGAGATTATGCAGGGTTCTTAAACCACCAAGTCACAGTGGAAACTCCCTTAAATGAAGTTTTATTCTTCCTCTCTCAACTTCTCAGTCATAATCCATGAGATAGAAAAGAAATTCAGACGATTATTTTTCTTTTCAACTTAGTTAAAATCCTCATTACAATAAAGACAATAGCCCAAAAGGTTTGTAAGAAATAAAATGTTGCTGTTGAAAAACACAGCACTGCTTTTTTAAGCAGAGGCAACAGGAAATTCACTTACTCGCATATACTTCTATAAAAGTAGAGAATGCTACCTCATTACCTTAGGTGACTGAGCAGAAATTGAGTGCCGGATGATTCTAAAATCTATTCCTTCTTGTGAAACACCATCATACAATTGAAGCAAGTCAGGTTTGCATGTGTATAAAGTAAAAGAGAGTTAGGAAGAGCTAGGGATGTGGCAAGTGGGGATTAGGTGTGACGAGAAGGGTGCCAAGGATACGGTAGTGCTCCTTTGTGTTTTAACAAAATATAAACACGTTAGCCATCTGTTCCGGAGAGAAAAATGTGGTTGTAAGCAACCACTCTTGCTTCAAACTCTGCTAATTTCCAGTTGGCCCCAGGTTAGAATAAGAGAATCTCAAGGAAGAAAAAGAAATCCTTAACAGTGTCCTCTTTCTGCTGTGAAAAGCAACACGTGCCTGCGATGATTCCAGTTTTTCTGTTAACAAATTGACAAAGAAATCACATTTGATTGACTTTAATTATTTTCCTTTTAGAAGCCCATTTTCAAGGGTAGTGCAGGTAATGAATGGAACACGAATTCTGGAGCAGGTGACTGTGATTGATTTAGAAGACAATTGCCAGGACAGAGAACAAGTAGACTGAATACCTAACCAATCTAAAATCTATCACAAAGTGTACCCCCTCAGAAGTACTGAATAAGTTCCCAGTTGCTGTAAGACACAACTATAAGGAAAAAAAAAAAAACCGTGACTTAAGAAATAGATTTAAACAACAAACAGGCCAAACCTTCTTTAAACTGACAACCCTAAATTCACACAGAAGCCGAACCAACCATAATGAAAACAATTATTTTACTTAGACAATCTGGATATAAATCAAGCTCTAATTAAAAACATTCATAAACACTGCATTAGCCAGAAATCTAAAAAAGAAAGTTAAATCTTTACTTCGTAAGTATGCCTATTTTTGATTCCAAATACATAACCACTATTATGAAATGATCCAATTAATGTATTTGCTGATGGTGTTACTCTAAAACCTGATTTTTTTGTTCATGCAGAGGGATGCAATTTCCTGGTAGAAAGAGCGACGCGTTATCATAATAAGAAGCTGCATATTAGTTTGGCCAACTGAGGTGAGAGAGTGCAGGGCAGGAATATGTTTCATGGTCCCACCCTGTCGGAGAAATGAAGGAGATGTGAGAACAACCCAAAAGTTGACCGATATTTCGCTCTAGTGAATGTTTCACCCCAAACCCTGAAACTATCACTTAAGCCTGCTTTCCACTGCTTGGGTTCCCCAGTTTTTACGGAAGATGCTTTGTCTAGACCTTACAGAAGCTTGATGCCTTTACAACAGGACACACTCATAACCCCCCAAAAAACACATATAATAGGGGAGGCATCATTTTCAGCCCCAATCTCCCCACCCAGTTTGTGGATGAAACCCACGGACAGTTTGTCACTTGACCACATCTTCTTGCCCCTAAACAACATAAGGATTGTATTCAGATGTGATTGTCCTAAATCCTCTCAATCTAAAATTGCTGATTTTTTTAATAACGATTTTTATTTTTTCCAGTATAGTTGGTTTACAGTGTTCTGTCAATTTCTACCATAGAGCAAAATGACCCAGTCTCTCTCTCTCACACACACACAAGCATTCTTTTTCTCACATTATCCCCCATCATGTTCCATCTTAAGTGACTAGATAAAGTTTCCTGTGCTATACAGCAGGATCTTATTGTGTATCTACTCCAAATGCAATAGTTTGCATCTATTAACCCCAGACTCCCAGTCTATCCCACTCCCTCCCCCACCTCCTTGCTAACCACAGGTCTGTTCTCCAACTCCATGAGTTTTTTTTTCCTCTGGAAAGGTTCATTTGTGTTTTTTTCAAAGATCAACAGCACTTAGTGGTATCCTTACTTTGGGTTATTCCTTAGGCCCAGCTGCACAAAACCTTTCTTTATATTACAGCCTTTTAAGATCTTATTCTTCTCTGTTTTTATTTACATTGTCAGTCTACTAGTGTTCAAACAAGAGATAAGTTATTACATCAGGTGTGGGTTTTAGGTATATCGTGACAGGGAGAATTAAGAGACATTTTAGAGGAAGATTTAAAAAACGAAAATTCCAAAATGATAAAAACTTAACCTAAAAAGATGACTATTTTCTAAAAGAAAAGAAGCCACGACAACCTATATTTTATAATACTAACAGGACATTGTTCATAAGCTCAATCGTTTTATCTTAGTGTTAAAATAAAAGAATAACAGAATTTAAGAGCTAGACCAGATTTCATTATCTAAATTAGAGATTTTCAACGTGACACCACTGACATGTGGCGCCAGCTTATTCTTTGTTGTAAAGAGCCTTCTTATGTATTGTAGGATGTTTAGCAGCATCTCTGGACTCTAACCACTAAATACCAGAAGTACTGTCTCACCCAGGGTGACAGTCTGCAGTATCCCTAGACATTGCCAAATGTCCCCTGCAGATAAATTTCCCTCACCTCAGATCTACTGTTCTATGACAGAGATGCATGTAGTAGTCATGACTAGAGAGGATTTCTATTGCAATTCTCAAATGGAATACAGAGGATGTAGTCAAAATCATAGGCAGGAGGAATAAATTTAAAATACGATAAAGATCTCAAAAAAGTCTAAATTTCTATAGCAAAGAATACCTTTTCTGTTTCTTTAGATGCTAATATGACCAGAATGACACAGAAGTTACTATACTGCTTGCATTTTTAAAAAATGCTTTCCTGTAAATATAACATAGGAAGGCAGAGTTATGGACTGAATGTTCCTGTTTCCCAAAATTCATATGTTGAAATCTATGAAGTATCAGTAGGTGGGGCCTTTCGGTGATAATTAGGAATAGATGAGATCACAAGGGTGGAATCTTCATGAGTGGGATTACTGCCCTGGAAGAGTCACAAGAGAGCTGCTTCCTTTCTCTGTGCTCTGCCGTGCCCTGGAGGATACAAGGAAAGAGTCCCAGTCTGCATTCTGGAAGAAGGCTTTCCCCAGGACTTGGCCATGCTGGCACCCTGATGTTGGATATCTAGTCTCCAAACTCTGAGAAATAAATTTCTATTGTTTATGAGCCACCCAGTCTATTGTAGTTTGTTAAAGCAGCCAGACCACACTAAAACATTATCATAAAATAGGAAACATCAGATATAGCCTTGGTGCAATCAAGAATTTGCTGACTTATGGCTGCTTGCCAGAGTCTGCAATCATACTGAGTAGCTTTACAATATTTAGGAGCTGTACCAACCTCTCCATTTTTTTTTTTTTAATAATTAGAAGTAAAACCAATCTACTCAAACCCAAAACTTAGTAAATGTGTGATCTGGAGGAAGTTACTTAATTTCTCTAAGTTTATGAAATTCAAATGATAATATAACTCATGAATAAGTTAAAAAAAAGTTTGAGTTTTGGTGTATAGAAAGCTCAGTTAATGATACATGATTAATAAATAGTAATAGTTATTATCAATATGGATTATAAAAGTTGTACTAAATTTTATCTTCTAAAACTTGTATCTTCTGCTTTTGGCATTGGTTTATAGACAGTATGGTAGGAAATCTTTTTCTAATCTGTCAGTCAATGTCAACATAACAGAAGAATCACAGTTTCAAAATGAAAAGTTTTCTGATGCCTCCGACAGGTTCAGAGCCTGTCTTAATACGATTGCCCTGTGCTAGCTAACTTCTTATTTAACCTTACATATGTATATATCTTCTTCCAGTTGGATAGCAAATATCCTTATTGGAAGTATTTTATTTTGTATTTGTTTTCCAATATTACTGCAAGATAGGTGAGAGTTATAATAAGCATGCAATTTGAGCTTGTACTTCTTGACTGCCAAGAGAATTTTCAAATGTAAACATAATTCAAGATGATTTACCAACTATCTAACAATTAGCAAAACACCAAATTAGGAAGACACCTAAACATGGCAAAAAAATAAAATAAAAAACCCCAGGTGAACCACTCCTTCTAAATCTTTAACTTGGTACCATCAAATTAATCAACAATTAGCACAGTGCTACCTGACAGGGAAATCTGACCCTGACACTTGGTCTATATGCTCTTCTTTCTATTCTACAATACCATGTCAGTACATTCTGTATTTAGGTACTCATTTTCAAATTACACTTGTGCCATAATAATTATCCTTTAACCACTTGAATTTTCCATCATAGCTGCAACGTGAAATAACAGCACCTACCATTATAGTGTTTAATTGTGTCAATGGTTAAGAATCTCTTCACCACAAGATAAGCAGCTCCAGGTTCAGCTAAGGAACTCCACCGAAGCACCTGTTCCAACACATTTTCTGTGTAGTGAAGAGGGCGTTCTGCAAAAAATAAAACCAAATCAAATTATAAAAAGTCTTAATTTTTAAAAAGTTATAAATTAAGGAAAAAAGCTCTATATACAACAATAAGCATAACTGGATCTTATGGTACACAAGAATAAGGCTAGAAGTACACACAAGAGACCCTAAGACCTGGAACATAATAAATTTTATAATAAAGTATAAGCACATAATAAAACTAACTGTATAAATGAATCTGTGCAGGGACATTTGTTTGTTACTCAACTATTTTTTAAAAATTCAAAAGTTCTATCCTTTAGACAAAATCTCAGAAATAAAGTCGCCTTTTTGGATAACAAATTAGTGAATTACTCTACCTTTTAATTTAAAAAACATTCTGGTTTCTTTATGGAAAGCTTCCTGTCTGCATATGCAATTGAATAATTAGAAGAGGACTAGCAAAATTAATTTTGTCCAGTACTAAAATAAATAAATCCTTTGTTTATCCCAACAAGACTAGAATAATTTCTGAACAATACTAGTGAACAACTTACAGCTGATACAGTCAACTTATATGACATTATAAAATATAATTTCAACAGAGAACATATGATAATCATCAAACTACTGAGCAATCGTGTTTAACTATTAGTGGAAATATCAATCAGAAACATTATGTAGCAATGTTATACATTAAAATAGCAATGTTATACATTAAATAGCAATATTATAATTAACATTGCTATTATTATGTAGCAATGTTATACATTAAAATAGCAATGTTATACATTAAATAGCAATGTTATACATTAAAATAGCAATGTTATACATTAAATAGCAATGTTATACATTAAATAGCAATGTTATACATTAACATTGCTATTATTATGTAGCAATGTTATACATTAACATTGCTATTATTACGTAGCAATGTTATACATTAAAATAGCAATGTTATACATTAAATAGCAATGTTATGTTGCTACATAATGTTTCTGATTGATATTTCCACTAATAGTTAAACACGATTGCTCAGTAGTTTGATGATTATCATATGTTCTCTGTTGAAATTATATTTTATAATGTCATATAAGTTGACTGTATCAGCTGTAAGTTGTTCACTAGTATTGTTCAGAAATTATTCTAGTCTTGTTGGGATAAACAAAGGATTTATTTATTTTAGTACTGGACAAAATTAATTTTGCTAGTCCTCTTCTAATTTTAACGACATCTTAAAGATTTCTCTCTGATTAATGCTCATCCATATACATTCTGTTTTATGCAACTATATTTTTAAAAACATCACAAGCCCTTGGCATAGAGTTAACAACCTCCCCTCACACAGGTTTTTTTAAATTATAATCCAAGTTTCATAGGAAAGTTTTTTGCTGATCAAAATATGTCAATCAGAAAATGTTACAACAGAAGCATATGCTAGGAAAAAAGAAATTCAAATCTTTTCACAGCACACTGAAAATAGCATAATTGAAATAGCAAGAACATAAGCTCTAACATGAAGACACTGATGTAATGTTCCCAGTACCATAGCCATATATAAGTCAATTCAACTCTTTCATACTCTCCTACATGTGAAACACATGGCACTTGGGCTTTTTGTTTTTTGGTTAAAGTAATGCTACTGACAAACAACAAAGCATTTGACAACAGCATCATACTTGTATATGACCCATGCTATTTTAGTTGGTAATAAAAATCACAAGTAAAAAAGACCAAGTATATCACATCTTCTTAAGATTGGTCTCCCCTATTATGAGCACAGCATTCCAGAATGTATCAAAAATCCTAGGTCCACAGAAGACGAAAATAAGTTGTCTGGTTCCAGGGTGAATAACTGGGATTTCTGCATCCTGTTCAGTACAATGGAATGTTCCTGCATTCTCTACATATTGTTGCAATCCTACTCACTGGAAATTACAAATGACAACAAAATAAAGTGACTAGATCATACATTTTGTAGATAAACCTACTTCTTGTTTACAAATATATCCCCTGCACAAAGAAGAGCACTGAATAACAAATACTTGGGGAAGTATTTGTATCTTAACCAAGTTCTATGGTGACCTATGAATTAACAGGAAATAGCTATAAATGGACCAGCACACAAAATTTTTTGTAAAATCAGACAAAATCTTTTGTGCTACATCAATCTTATTTTTCTTCAAATACTTTTCTAAAAGGTTTGGCAAAAATTCTAATTGCCCATAATTTGCCAAAGTCATAGTTCAATTTTTTTTTCCTACTGTACAGCAAGGGGGTCAGGTTATCCTTACATGTATACATTAAAATTACATTTTTTCCCCCACCCTTTCTTCTGTTGCAACATGAGTATCTAGACAAAGTTCTCAATGCTATTCAGCAGGATCTCCTTGTAAATCTATTCTAAGTTGTGTCTGATAAGCCCAAGCTCCCAATCCCTCCCACTCCCTCCCCCTCCCATCAGGCAGCCACAAGTCTCTTCTCCAAGTCCATGATTTTCTTTTCTGAGGAGATGTTCATTTGTGCTGGATATTAGATTCCAGTTATAAGTGATATCATATGGTATTTGTCTTTGTCTTTCTGGCTCATTTCACTCAGTATGAGGTTCTCTAGTTCCATCCATGTTGCTGCAAATGGCATTATGTCATTGTTTTTTATGGCTGAGTAGTATTCCATTGTGTATATATACCACCTCTTCCGAATCCAATCATCTGTCGATGGACATTTGGGTTGTTTCCATGTCCTGGCTATTGTGAATAGGGCTGCAATGAACATGCAGTTGCACGTGTCTCTCTTAAGTAGAGTTTTGTCTGGATAGATGCCCAAGAGTGGGATTGCGGGGTCATATGGAAGTTCTATGGATAGATTTCTAAGGTATCTCCAAACTGTTCTCCATAGTGGCTGTACCAGTTTACATTCCCACCAACAGTGCAGGAGGGTTCCCTTTTCTCCACAGCCCCTCCAGCACTTGTTATTTGTCGATTTATTAATGATGGCCATTCTGATGGGTGTGAGGTGATATCTCATGGTAGTTTTGATTTGCATTTCTCTTATAATCAGAGATGTTGAGCATTTTTTCATGTGTTTGTTGGCCATCTGATAGTTCAATTGTTGATTAGCCTATAAATTGGGTATTTTTTTTGTTTTGCCTTTTGTTTTTTTGAGGGCCGCACTGCGGCATATGGAGATTCCAAGGCTAGGGGTCCAGTCAGAGCTGTAGCGGCCGACCTACACAACAGTCACAGCAACACCAGATCTGAGCCTTGTCTGCAACCTACACCTCAGCTCACAGCCGCGCCAGATCCTTAACCCACTGAGTGAGGCCAGGGATCAAACCTACAACCTCTTGGTTCCTAGTAGGATTCGTTTCTGCTGTGCCACAACAGGAACTCCTAAATTGGGTATCTTCTATTAATAGAGGTTATAATTAAAATTAACTCTTTAGAAATAAAACAATAGAATAAGCATTCTCTTCACTTTTGGTATTATACAATTCTTGGACCTACTACT
This sequence comes from Phacochoerus africanus, assembly GCF_016906955.1. NCBI lineage: Eukaryota > Metazoa > Chordata > Mammalia > Artiodactyla > Suidae > Phacochoerus > Phacochoerus africanus. The sequence goes on from NC_062553.1 coordinate 27,746,406, forward strand.
TGCAAACCCTAGAACACTACTAACCCCATTAACAGTTGTCATTTCTAGAAGAACAACTATGTTTCAGACATTATATATACCAGACACTTTCATCAGTTATCTACCTTACATCAGTTATCTACCTTACCTCAGTTATCACTTTTAATTCTTACAACACTCTTCATTACATACTATCATTCTTTACATTTTACATGTAAAAGAACCCAAGGATCAGAGAGGCTTCAGCCACATGTCTAAAATCAAACAGCTGGTTTAAGAGAGGAACAGAGATTTAAATCCTAAATCTAACTGACTTGATAGCCCCAAATCATAACTATTATACTTGGTTTTATTTAGGACAAATTTGTAAACCTCCCATGATGATTTTCACACATGTAATTTTGGGGAAAAAGTACCAACGCACCACACTATTTCTGAGAACTAAACAAGGTATAGAAGCAAAGTGAAAAACATCAATTTCATAATTTCCCTTTCACTTTCCTAACCTCAGTGAGAAGATGATAAGGAAACAGGATAGTTTCAATATCCTTTATGTAAATAAACTGATGATACTGCAGCTGATTTGAAGGTGGGAATGATATTCTTCACCGGAAAGCTATCTGGATTGAAATAAAAATCTTATTCTCTTTATTACAAGATTAAATTGGTAATGAGACTTCCAACTATTAGAATATAAAGATCACTATTAAAAGTAAATACAGTAGTTTTAGTTATACTGAAATATATACTAATAGATCCAGAGGCAAATACATATTTTCAAAAAAAAATTAACCAAATATATTTTTCACATCAGTCTCATAGTATGAAACACTTTAGGAGACTGAAAATCCTGAAGATCCAATTCCTGCATAAAAATAGAGCCGAAAGATGGGCTGAAAAAAAATAAAGATGTATTAGATTGTTAAATCATACAATTACAAAAGAAAGAGGTAAGAGGCAAGAAAAATCGAATCATCACACATGTTGGAATATAAATTCCTACAAATAAATGTGTTTATTAATAGTTACATTTACAACTATTTGTCATGATAGATTTTATGGTACATATGTCAGCTGGCATTAGGGCATTGCTAGAAAAACATAACAGATTTCCATACAATCTCTAGCATTAAAATTGTTGAAAATTCAGTGTAGTTATTTAAGAATAGTAGCATATGGAGGTAGTTCTTTAGCTAGGTAAATCATGTTATCAACAGTCTAAAATCTTATTTACAGAATTAAACCTAGTCTCCCTTGTTAAATTGAGAGCTATTCATTTCCATCTGAAATAAAGGTGTTGTCCTGAAACTTGTGACAGTAATGACACAAGATTTCCAGGGACAATTATAACTTTCTTAATAATTAAATTTTTAGTCTCAAGCCTAGAGCTATGCAAGTCCTTCTCTGTCCTATCCACTCAAAGTGTGACAGCACTTGTGTAGATCAAGACAAGGGCTAGAAAGACGCTGGTTAAAAAATAAACTGCTCTTCCATACTGCAGTAGCTACCAGGAGAAAGAAGAAAAGTTTTGTTATTATGTTGCCAAGTGGAAACTGCTTCACAAACTCCAACCTCTCAGTGAGGAAGCCCATTTAAATAAGGCGGCTAGGAAGATGATTTTTTTTTCAGCATATGAAGGACTTAAAGGTTATGGGTCTACATGGGCAGATGATGAGTTCATTTTTAAGGTGAAGCATTAAAATAACATTGTACTTTAGAAGTTGGGTGAAGGTGATACCCTCTCCTGAGGGGGGTTTCTACTTGTCCCAATGATTGGCGACAGGGGGTCAAGGGTGCCTGGCATCTTTCAAAAAATGGAACAAATGAAGACTTGTTCTCTATCTAGTACAAATTTCACATGTCCTACAGACATTCACATAGAGGGAAAAACCTACTTATAAACTAACTGAGCTTAGACTCTAGCTAAGCTTTAAATATATTTTCCAAAATATTTTATATGATTTATTTTAATATTTTATTTTATTTTATTTTATTTTTATTTGCTTTGCTTTGCTTTGTTTTGCTTTTTAGGGCTGTACTCACAGCATATGGAAGTTCCCAAGCTAGGGGTCAAATCGGAGCTGTAACTGCCAGCCTACATCACAGCCACAGCAACACGGGATCTCAGCCACATCTGCAAATTACACCACAGCTCATGGCAAGGTGAGATCCTTAACCTACTGAGTGCAGCCAGGGCCCAAACCCACATCATCATGGATACTAGTCAAATTTGTTTTCACTGTGCCACAATGGGAACTCCCAATATCATTTTAATGTGATGTATTTTTTCCATGAATTTGACTATCAAATAAGCAAAAAATAAAAATAAGATTGTGCTTTGTTTGTTTTAACTTCTCCAAGAGTTCTTTACCATTTCCTATGGTCTGAATGTTTGCATGTTTGCCACCCCGCCCGCCCCCCCATTCATATGTTGAAACTAACCCTCAATGTGATGGCACCAGGAGGCAAGGCCTTTGGGAGGTGATTAAATCATGAGGATAAAACTCATGGGTTTAGTGCTTTTACAAAAGAGATTCCACAGAGCACCCTTCCATCCTGTGAGGACTCAGTGAGAAGATAGCCATTTATGATCTAGAAAGAGGGCCTACACAAACACAAAGTCTGATGGCACTCTGACCTTGGACTTCCCAGCCTTCAGAACTGTGAGGAATAAATTTCTGCTGTGGAATGCTGTTACAGAAGGCTGAACAAACTAAGACACCATTTCACAATGATGGTACTTCTTTTAATGATTTATGAGACACAGATAACATGCTTACATCAATCTGTCACATCCATAATGATTCCATTTATAGACTTAAGAATCTATTTTCATTATCTTCAACCATATAGGAATGTCTGAGCATTTATATAGTATAATACATATTTTCCTTTTATTTATTTTTATAATTAGGTTATAATATTTTTTCCCCAAAGGGTATAACAGGAGAGTAAAGAGAATAAATAAAATATCTACTATACAAGGAGGGCATTGGAAATGACAGAGTAGAAAAGTATGCTTTAAAATTTACAGGCACCTGGGAGTTCCTGTAGTGGCTCAGTGGTTAATGAACCCAACTAGGAACCATGAGGTTGCAGGTTTGATCCCTGGCCTCGCTCAGTGGGTTAAGGATCCCGAGTTGCTGTGAGCTGTAGTGTAGGTCACAGATGTAGCTTGGATCCCATGTTGCTGTGCCTGAGGTGTAGGCTGGCAGCTGTATCTCCGATTGAACCCCTAGCCTGGGAACCTCCATATGCCATAGGTGCAGCCCTAAAAAGACAAAAGACAAAATAAAATAAAATAAAATAAAATAAAATAAAATAAAATAAAATAAAATAAAATAAAATAAAATAAAATAAAATAAAATTTACAGGCACCTAAAATAAAATTCAGCACTTCTGGTTCACTTATTTATCCATTTGTTTACTTCTTTATTTTTGGTTGCTTTGTTACTTGGAGGATTTATATTTACTTTAGAAAAAGTACCAATTCCCTGCTGACATTCTTCCTATCAACTACAGTCTTGTGACTACCAATGCCTTCACTTTTATCTTTTTACATTTCACTTTATCATCTCTGCATGGTACTAGAAATAAAGCTTTTAACATTTCAGAAGGTCAGGTGGGACACACAGGTTCCATCTGCTTCAGTAAGGCAACATAATCACAGGCCCCTTTGCTGCTTTCTTAGCTTTGTTCCTCTAAAAGCAGTAAAAAATACTCTTACTTTTTTCTTCTGGTGATTTCAACTTGAATGGTTCACCAAACATTAAAACCATGCCAAATTTGAATTCCTAACTCCATTTAAATGTATTCTTTCTTGATGTACATGCAGTGGGGCTTTGATTAAATATTTGGACATTTACAAGTCAAAACAACTTGAGGTCTCCTAGTCTTTTTATATCTTCATCACGATAACTTTTTTTTAATTAGCAGGAATGAACAACAACAACATCATCAACAACAAAAAAATCCACCTGACTCCAATGGTACCATTCGTGATGTATTAATTGGCACATGCAAGTTAACAATTAGTCATTTTCAGGGTAAACATCCCTTTGTTTTCCCAGATGAAATTTAAAAAAAGTTTTTCCAGATATATTGCAATCTCTCTTCTAGCTATACAGAATTCCTTCCTAGCCTCATCCATTTTGCTTGCTCCTCTTACTCCAGAAGACCAGTGCCCAAAGGCACAGACCTCCAAAGCTGTGACACAGGGATATGCTTTGAGAGAACAAGGGTAGGAAGAAAAGGATGCCTACCTCCAACGATTCATTATTCTGCTGTGGACCTCCTAAAAAAGCAACAGAAGCATGCAGGAGACCATCAGCTATCTAAAAGCTAACTGGGGCCTTGAGATCTCTTAATGGTTCCTAATCTATAAGTGGGAATCACTTTTTATGTGTTTTCAACCTTTCCCCAGGGCAACATTCCCAGTCACTCAGGTTCAGAATGCACACCCCTATCTTGTTCTACCTAAGTTAACAAGACATTTAAGGATATGTTCCACATTATCCACCATGCTAGAGGTAGTGAGAGGTAGAAAGGTCCTAGAAGACATGGTAAATCCTAAAAAACAGAACGGAACCAGGTTACTATTTCACAAGTCAGATTAGTATGCAGTATTGCAGATCCTTAAGCAAATAATCATGAAAAGATCAGTGAGAACCACATTCATCTCATTATCATCATGGGGAAGAGGCATTTGTGTTGGTCTTGAAGGATGGATAATATGGATAAGAAGAAATAATAAAAAGGTATGCATTTATGTATTAATATATTGAAGTACAGTTGATTTACAATATTAGTTTCAGGCATACAACAAAGTGATCCAATGTTTTTATAGCTTATACTCCATTTAAAGTTATCACAAAACAATGCTGCATTGCCCTGTACTGTACAGTGTATCCTTATTGCTTATTTTATATACAATAGTTTGTATCTCTTAATCCCTTAACCCTCTCTCACCTCTACTTCCTTCCCGCTCCTTTAGTTTGTTCTCTATATTGTGAGTCTGTTTCTGTTTCATTTTATACACACACACACACACACACACACACACACACACACACCCATTTGCTTTATTTCTCAGATTCTATGTATAAGGGATTATATGTGGACTTAACAGAATATTTGTATTTTTATGACTCATTTTACATAATACTCTCTAGGTCCATCCACATCATTGCAAATGGCAGAATTTCATTCTTTACGAAGAACAAGTAATTCACTGTGTGTGTGTGTGTGTCTATATTCATCTGTCAATGGACACTTAGGCTGCTTCCATGTCTTGGCTATTGTAAATAATGCTGCCATGAACACTGAAGGGCATATATCTTTTTGAATCACAGTTTTTGTTTTTTCCAGGTATAAACTCAGGAAAGGGTCTAAAAGACATGGAACTGCTAGATAATTTTGTAATTCTATTTTTAGTTTGTAGAGGAACTTCTATACTGTTTTCCATAGTGGTTGCACTAATTTACATTCCTACCAAGTGTCTCCACATTCTCACCAACATTTATTATCTATAGACTTTTTGATGATAGCCATTTTGACAGCTGTGAGGTGATCTCTCATTGTGGTTTTGATCGGCATTTTCCTGATGATTAGTGATGTTGAGCATCTTCTCATGTGCTCGTTGGCCATTTGCATGTCTTCTTTAGAAAAATGTCTGTTTGGATCCTCTGTCCTTTTTTTAACTAGGTTGTTTGGGATTTTTTTGCTATTGACTTATGTGAGTTCATTACATATGTTGGATATTAATCTCTTAACAGATATATAATTTGCAAATATTTTCTCCCATTCAGTAGGTTGTCTTTTCATTTTGTCAATTGTTTCCTTTGCTATACACAAGCTTTTAATTAGATCCCATTTATTTATTCTTCCCATTTGTTTCTTTCGCTTTGGGAGACAGGTCCAAAAAACATTGCAACAATTTATGTCAAAGAATGATCTGCATATGTTCTTTTCTAGGAATTTTATAGTTACAGGTTTTACATTTAAGTACTTAATCCATTTTGAGCCTATTTTTGTATACAGTGTGAGAAAATATTCGAATTTCATCCTTTTACATGTAGCTCTCCAGTTTTCCTAGTACGCCTTATTGATGAGACTGTCTTGTCTTCAATAATGAAAAGATTTTAAGACAATATGATCCTATTTGTGATTCAGAAAGGTAATTCTGGCAGAAATGCTGATAGTTATCTTTCACTCACAAATATGATAAAGCTGGTAACCTAGCCCCTCTCCTTAAAATTAAACAACAAAAATCAGGACTCTACCACCACTGAACCATATAGTAATACAAAATTGTGCTTCAATTACGCAAAAGATGTTAATTGTATGGCAATTATGACCTAGGCACTGTGCCAGACACTAGAGATAGAAAAAAAGTGAGTTTCTCCTTCCTTCTAAAAAGCTCTCATCAAGGAAGATGAAAATAAATTAATGTGATAGGCATGCAAAAAAAAAAAAAAAGCAAAGTGCAATAGAACCCTTAGTAGGGGTTTCAAAGGTGGCAAAGAGGTGAGCTAGATATGGGAACAAAAAAAGGTGCACCTGGGGAGCACATGCTCACACTTAGTCAAGCACAAAGAGTAGAAGTGACTGTTTATAAAGAACATGTAAAATAAGAAAAGATGGTGAAAGAGATCGGAGCAGCAGAAACCCACTGCTTAGGGGACAGACAGGTGAAGAACTGACAAATGAGATAAAATGATGGGAGCACCTGGAGGATCCAGGTAGCAATGAAGACAGAGTGAACTTTTCTGAGAAAATAAATGCCACAGTAAGGACAAGAAAAGTCAAGCCAGAAGCAAATCCACTGGATGTGGCAGTAAGTGGTCACATGAGCCATTTACCAGAGCCCCTTTTCAGCATGGGGCAGACTGAGCTCAGCTATGAGGGAGATGGTGTGAATTGACACCAAAGGACCAGTGTCACTGAATGCTGAAAAGGAGTTTTAATAGAAATTCGACTTTTAAAGAACTGTGCACAATAAAAAAAGGAATAAAAACATCAAAATGGACTAATGCAACACAAAGTATGGATAATCCCATTTCATCCTAACACTGATTACAACACTCCTAATAATACATGACTTCAAGGTTCAATTTTAATTTATCTTGAGCTTGTGGGTGGCAAGATTTTACTTTTGGCAATTTGATAGCTATACTTGAAAGGGTCCCAAGACCTTAGCAGGTATAAGCTATACAGGTGGCCAAGGTACAAAGACGTTATGCATCTTTTTTTTTTTTTTTTTTGCTAGAGGTCTTTAAAACCAAATGGTGTCATTAGAATGTTAGCCTTATTACCACTGGGTAGTCAAGGTGTTTTAAAAGCTCTTTATCCTTCTGCATCTGAGATAAAAGATGACAAAATATCTGATCCCTTCCACTAAAGATAGATAAAAAGGAAAAAAGAAAACCCAAAAACCAAAAAGTTTCTGCTAGGCTTAAAACAATTATTTTAAAAAGTAATAATCTTTTAAATCAGCCTTCTTGATCTTATTAAATAACTAGGATACAGGAATAAGGTGGAAGAGTGAATGGTGGTGGTACATTGAGAATGCTGTTACAGAGTTGCTTGTTCTTTTATAAATAAGGCCTTATTTCCGAGGCAGCAACATCCATGCCTAATGCTTTACAGTCTATGTTTATAAGCAATAAAATAATCTAATTATTTCAATGAGGAAGGTCCTAGGAGGGCAGTGGCACTCACATATATCAACACACGCACTGGTAGAGACAGGAACTCGTAATGAGGTATTAAGCTTTAGAAAAACAGAAAATGTTAGGAATGACTTGCAAAATAAAAAATATATATACGAAATACAAAAAAAATTTCTTCCAACTCTAAGGACTTTTAAGACTCCCTAGCATGAAACCTACTTACCAAGCTCTTCATTTTCTATGACTTCAAATGTGGCCCAGATATCATCTTTCATAGGAATTATATTTTTTATCGCTAATATATCAGTAGTTAATTCTTCTGCTTCCATCACAGGAGATATCTGCAAGAGAAGCAAAATTTCTTCAAAATATACGTCAGACACAGATGTAGCCTTTGCTAGGGTGGGAATAGCCCCTCATGCCTGTACCCACCACCTAATGATACTCCAAGTTTCCTCTTAGTATCTTTAACTAGCTTCTTAAAGCTCATGGAGAAAACAGCTTATTCAGATCTTCTCCACATAATGTAACAAAAATTACAAAGTGGACATAATCAGGAAGATAATTTTCTTCTCATTTAGTAAACAATTAGATTAATTCAAAAGGGAAGGATATACCTATTCATACTCAGAAAGACCTTTAACAGAGAGCAGATCCAATGATCTTGCTGGGATAAAACTTTTTACTCTATAGTTCTACAATCAGAAGTTCAAAGTGGCTTGTTTCGTTCAGCTTCAACCCTAAATTATACACAGTCACCTGCTGTCTCCCATGCCAAAAAGTCCCCGGGGTTTAGTGGTCTGTGGGTTATCTTGCCAGGCAAAGTGACAGATGGTGAGATCCTGAAGAGTGCTGGAGCCAGGCTTTCAGGGCACAGGCTACTGTCTGCAGTATCAGCTGGGAAGGCAAGGGGGCAGCTCTGCAAGAGCCTCAAAGCCTCAGGCTACTGCACAAGCACACCACCTTCTTCAGTGACTTGGGGGATTTTTGATTTGTTTCTTTCTGTTTTTCTTTTTGCCAGTCTTAAAGGCACACTGGCCAAAAGAAGTTGGCTTTCTTCAATTAGAATTCAGTAATAACATTAAACAAAGAAAAGATGATAGAGCATTAGAATACAGCAGCTGCAACTTAGTACACATTTTCAGTAAAAGTAGGCACCTGTTAAAAAATTCCTTAGAAAATGTGCTCACTTCCATGTCTTCTGTCCATTATTGATCATAAGCATATTGTATACATATAAGTAACACAAAATGTTTTTCATTACAGGTAACTCATATAGTTCATCTTATGGAGTTCATGAAATTGAGTGCTTTCTTTGGATTATATTAATGATACCACGAAGTCCATTATTTTCTAGTTAGGAAAGCCCAATGTAATACAACCGTAAAAGCAAAAATAAATTTAAAAAATTAAAATTATAAAAAAGTTAGCATCTGGGAAAAGTAGAGAACTTTAAGCAGCAGAAACATTAGTAGATGAGTCACTTCAGTGATGCTATTCATCTGAAATGGCGTTACAATTTTTTAAGTGTGGTCCTTTCTTAAAATAATAAATTACTGAGAAATCCAACTAGAGAAAGAGTTGGCAGGAAGCCAACTCCTCAGGTTGACTTAGGAATAGAAGACCAGAACACACCCTCTTATCCCACATGACCCCCAAGGCCCCTCTTTACCACACCTAGGACTCCACCAAGCACACTTTGGAAATCATTACTCTAAGGAATATGTGCATCGGTACAGTGAACATCAGGTTTGGAATATGATGATCAAGTTTGCATCTAGGCTTTAATGATACCAATTCCCAGTTTCTATTCATACAAACTTGAAACATCCCCTGCTTCACCTATCTCCTTGGGTTGAGATGATGATTATCTGAGATAAAAATAAGAGTTTTGCAAGGTCATAAATATTAAACAAATGTTAATCATTATTTCTGCATTTTTTTGTCATGTTTTCAAGAGAATTTAGAGTTGTCATAGGTGAAACTGGAAAGTCCTTTATGTGAAAATATTTAAAATATGAATGTTGCTCAATTGTAATAACTTTTGCATGGCTTTATTAGTAAGATCAAGTTAAAATGAGCCACAAAAGGGTTTATGTGTAAGGGGAGTTTAGTCGTGTGCCTTGGATACCTCTTCCCACATTAGTGGTGGACTTGTTACTGATTAATCTCTACTGGTTTCTCATATTCCCTACAATCAACATCACATGGTCAGTGTAACAAAGCGATGTGGCCAAGGAGAGGCAAGACAGCTCTAGTAGTTCAATTCCATGACTAAGCCAAAGTGTCATAACACATTATCATTAAAAACATACAGAATAATCATTATAATACATTTGACATAATGAAAGTCCAGGATGACCTAATATTAAGACTCTGTTTAATCTTGAGCTTTAAAAAAGATAAGAAGCTAAAGCTGTTAGATGGCAGCATGCGTCTTTTGCATACAGAGAAAGTAATCTTCTTAAGTAGGAATCTGAACCATCAGTGTTATTCTCCCTAAGGCAGACTAAGTACAGAATATGGTAGCATGAGAAGGATCTTTTCAATTCAGAACAAATGTCTAACTAATGTTCTCAAGAAAGGGAAGAATTATCTAATATTCAAGTACATTGAAAGACTGGAAACTAAATACAAGTATACAAGGATGGGGATTAATCAACATCATTATCATCATCATCAACATCAACATCATCATCATCATCAACAACACACCATCACCATCATCACCATCATCAACAACACACCATCACCATCATCACCATCATCATCATCATCAACAATACACCATCACCATCATCAACACACCATCACCATCATCACCATCATCACCATCATCATCATCACACCATCACCATCATCATTAACACACCATCACCATCATCATCATCATCAACAATACACCATCACCATCATCAACACACCATCACCATCATCACCATCATCACCATCATCATCATCACACCATCACCATCATCATTAACACACCATCACCATCATCATCATCATCATCAACACACCATCACCATCATCATCAACACACCATCACTATCATCACCATCATCATCATCATCAACAACACACCATCACCATCATCATTAACACACCATCACCATCATCACCATCATCATCATCATCAACAATACACCATCACCATCACCATCATCAACACACCATCACCATCATCACCATCATCATCATCATCAACAACACACCATCACCATCATCATTAACACACCATCACCATCATCATCATCATCATCAACACACCATCACCATCATCATCAACACACCATCACTATCATCATTAACACACCATCACCATCATCACCATCATCATCAACACACCATCACCATCATCATCATCACAGTATTACTAGCAGTAGCTTATTAAGCTACTACTTATATACTGAGCAATTTGCTAAGTGTTTTATAGGCAAGATCTTATTGAGTCCTCACATCAATGCTATGATACAAATTCTATAATTTTCCCTCATTTTATAGGTAAGAAGATTGAGGCTAAGTTGCTTAATATTAAGAAGGTAAGAAGGGGAGGAGCAAGGGTTAGGGCTAAGGTTGTTTTGCAGATTCTATGGAACATTTTAATTACAACCCAAAGAATATAGGATGGTCCCTTTCCAAATGACTAAACACAGAATTTCCAGAGGATATAAGTATGAAGAGTCAAACCTGTCATGATTTGAATTAGACATGTAAAGTAAAATAGAAGAAATAACGGAAAATTCAAGATATGCAAACTAATGCTAACACTTATGATTTCCAATATCACTCTTTATATTCATCTTTAGGACTCACCCGGATTATAATACTGCAGTCAGGTTCCTTCCTTTCTACATATACTTCAATTAACAAATCTCCAGCCTGGGAAACCTAGAAAAGGGCAGATGTGAAAACAGCAAATGTAAGTATGTTGCAAGAATACACAGTCCTAAACATATTTCTAAAGACTGTATAATAATGAAATGAGATCAACCCCCCTGCTAACAGCATAATGATACCCATTTTCCAGATGTGATTATGTAAGGACTAGGAATGATAGTCCTTACATAATATATGTAAATTATGCAAATGATATAATCAGCAACCACAATCACAATGCAATTTTTTATTTCTTACTCAAGAGTTTAGTGACCTCACATACCCTTAAAATTCTTATTAGGGAGTTATCGTCATGGCTCAGTGGTAAAGAACCCCACTAGTATCCATAAGGATGTGGGTTTGATTCCTGGACTCGCTCAGGGGGTTAAGGATCCAGCATTGCCGTGAGCTGTGGTATAGGTCACAGATGTGGCTCAGATCCCGCATTGCTGTGGCTGTGGGATCTAATTCAGCCTCTAGCCTGGGAACTTCCACATGCTACAAGTGTGGCCATAACAAAAGCAAAAAACAAACAAACAAACGAAAACTTACTGAAATAATGAATTTGGCTAGAGTGAAACAGAGATGAAAAGTCCAAATTGAAATATGAAGATAAATTAGGTCAGGGCTATATTAAAATTACAAATAGAAAAAGTATAGTTAGCAAAGAAAATTAAAAGTGAAGTGATGATAGATTAAGGAGCTAATAAAGATAAATTTTTATTTTAATTATCTTTAGCTAAGCATCAAGTGCTAGGTTATCTGGGTTACTGCTATACCCAAGAAGACATATTAAGTGAAGAATAAAATATACAAGCCAGAAAATAAAAAGCATAATTGCTATGTAGCTTGACAGCATAATGTGGAGAAGATTAACAAAAGAACCAAAGGAATCTATGAAAAATATTTTGAATTGCTTTTTTCAGAAATTCCCTTGTTCTATAACCACTTAGAAATAATATCCATCACTCATTTTTTAAAAAAAATCATATGGAGGAACAATCATCCTGAAGTTAAATTTGCCTCAGAATAAAACCTGATGAGTAAACTTCTGGGGAAAACATTAAAGGCATTAAAAATGTACTTTGAAGAAGTGTTCTTAGTTATTCTCAAGGCTTAGGAAAGCTTATTTCCAATTTTTCTTTCTCACTTTCAGCACCTTACAAAAATTCTAGGGAAGAAAAGATACAGTTGACATTTTTATTTTTCCCTGTGTTTGCATAAATAACTCTCCAGGAAGGACACATTTTAAAAATTAAAAAACCAAATACAAAGAACACAGCCCAAAACAAGAAAAGCTAAGAAATTCAAACAGAAATAAGACACAGAGACTGTCAGAAAACTACTTCAGAGGAGAGTTTTCAATGAATTAGAGATAAACTCCAGCAAAAGAACAGATTTTTTTTCCCCAACCTCTTCTGCTTTCCTTTCCAAATCAGTCTCTTTTATAGACAATTATTTTCTTATTTTCACTTACTTCTACTTAATTAAAAAACATTCAAGACTCATTTCTTTATTGTAGTATGAATATAAATGATAAAACTGCAGAACGGTATTCATACTTTATCCAATATCAATATAGAGCGTGTTGCCAAAGATTATCCCTTGGGCTCAAATAATCCTTTATTTCATAACTGAAACTCTCCCCCAAAAGCGAGAACCCAAGCAAATTAACTGATAATAAGCCACATTTTTTAGTGTTACACCTAGCTCTCTGGAGGGTGCATTAATTACCTTCGGTCAAAATGGAGGGAGTACTTTCTTAGGGATTTAAAAACAAAGTATTAGTACTTGGGGGTCTAGGCACGAGAGAAAGTCTTTTCTCAACTTCCTCACATGGAATGATAACTCCGAGGGCTTTTCTAATTTGTTCTGTGTGTTGTAGGAATGAGGTGAACTTAGGATTTGATTAATAAGGAAGCATTCACCTCATGCTCTGAGTGTGTCTCTGAGGAGAAATATTTGATCCAGTTCTATTATTTACATTGGTACCCTGAATCCACTACAATCCCTAGTCAGAAGAAGATGATTAGAGATCAACTCTAAGAAAGTCTACTGAATACTCATCAAATGAGGAAAGGTACCCTGGAAAAGCTAAGTGCAACCTGAACAGAGAAATCCAATATAAGGAGACTGAGGAAAGCAAGAGAAGACATAGAAAAGTCAACCTAAGACATAAATTAACGTAGGTTACAAAGAGCATGTGAGAAACATTCCCACCATTGCAATCATCCAAAAGCATGCAAAGCAAAAGCATATAAGAAGTAACTTATGATTTCACAAGCATAATGGAAAGATGCCGGGAGTCTGAATTTTCAATATACTCTAGCATTTTTTTTTTTTTTACTTTAAATGCTTCCTTTGAAATCCACTAGTATTTTCAACAGTGGTTTTAAAAATGAACACTGATTTTTATAAAGGACATGTTGATAAGACTAAAACTGATTTTTGCATCGATGTTTTGAAAAACTCCTATTAGCATACTTGGCTATTTCGTATTTATACATTTTGCTGCAGAACTTCACAACTACTTTATCTAGGTTCTTTTTCCCCATTACTTTCATTTTGCTTCCAATAGGAATTTGAAAATAAATACAATAAATGTTTACTTACAATGAACTGTTTTGTTTTTTATTGTTTTTAAAAAACTTTAAAAATGTATTGGAGGTCTAACTATTACTACTCACTTGAGTGTCTTTCCACTTGGTAATAAAGCTATTTTCTATGTCCATTTGTTTGACTTGGTCTTCTTTAACCTGTTTAAAATATAATTTTGGACATTCTAATAAAATAAAAGGAGTGACGGTACTCATCCTCACATAAACTTTTTTCAGGAATTTAAAGATCAACATGTTAAAAACAAATGAGAATGGCCATTTTAATCAGCGTGGGCTCACACAGCTAGGGCAGAAATAAAGCCAACAGGATAGAGCCTCATAAAGTTTAGAACATCTTATGATGACACCACTTCAGGCTGAAGATTCCATCAATGGAATCTCCTTTGCTGAGTTGACTTAATAAGCAAAGGAGTGATGACTGGTTTGATAGAGTTTATGTTGGTTGAGAGTCAAGACTCATTTCTCAAACAGAAATATTCCTTAAGTGCCTACGAAATTTCCACCATTTGGTTAAAGGTGGACCTAACAAAACTATGTACATAAACATTATTATTAATGTAACAGTACAAAAATAGAAAATAGAGCATGCAAAGCCATACTTCTTTAAGTCTTTCATTTCTCAGCATCAGAACTATTGCAAAGAAGTTGCTATTGATCAAAAACAGTGGACACATATAGAAAAGAAATAAAAAGGCAATCAAAGAACAAAGAGAATCCAATAATTCTAGTGCCCATTCCTTATACATTAAGATACAAACTATGTTATTTTATTAAAATATAGTTTATTTTCCCTTGCTAAGGAATGTTCTGATCAGTTATTATAAGAAGGTAAGAACTCTATAAAAGGTAACCTATTACATTAACCTATTTGATTTCATCTGGTACATACACAGCCCTGGAAAATAAGAGGTCTTATACAAGACTATTTAATAAAATGCCCTGAAAGGTTAAATGACAAAACTGAGACAGCAGAAATAGTTAAGCAATGGAGCTGGACCTTTGACCTAAATCCACTATAATCCCCCCATACCCCCATATTCAAATCCTAGGCTTATTTCCTCCATTTTTATTTCTTTAACTAAGATATAATCTCTACTCTAACAGTTTTCTGAGGAAATGTGAAAATAAAAATCTCATAAAATAGCAAATTGAAAAGTGAAATAATAAGAACAGAAATGACTTAGTAAAAAACACAGAATAGTATTTCACAATTTTCTTTTTTTTTTCCAATTCATGCACAATTAAAAGAAACTAAAATGCTTTCAATTTTAAAATCAATCGGCCTGGTGTTTATTACTGAATTTGTGAAATTCATAATTTCACACCTCTAAGTAGATATACTTAATGCATACAGATACTGAGGAAAAAAAACATTAAAAACACTATAAATAGAAATATTCTGCCCAACAGACACCAGATGGTAAAAAAGCTTTAAAAGCTGCCAAATTTAAATGAATAGTTGCAGTTTAAAAGCTAGTTATGTCTAAATAATGATCATATGGATAGCCTTTATTTTTTAAAATATTCATAAAGACCTGAATAAAAAATCCTAAAATACATATTTTTCTTTGCAAACAGTGACATCAAAACTATTTTAACAAGGGAAGGATATAAAATATTTACCTCAAATATTTCAACATAATTATTAATTAGATCCTCGATGACATTCACTTCTTCACTAGTTTGTCCCTTAGTTTGAAACAAATAGGAGGAAAAGACCAAGGCCAAATTATGGGCGTTCATGTGATTGATTTCTGAACATTTCTGAACCCTGTGAGAGAAAAAGCGGAGCTTGTTACAACACACTTCTATTTGAAAATGTAAGCCTTCATATTCATTCATCCTCTTTTTTTACATATAATGATTTTTATTTTTTTCCATTATAGCTGGTTTACAGTGTTCTGTCAATTTTCTACTGTACAGCATGGTGACCTAGTTACACATACATGTTTCCATCCTTTTTTCTCACATTATCATGTTCCATCATAAGTGACTAGACATAGTTCTCAGTGCTACACAGCAGGATCTCATCTCATTGCTAATCTAGTCCCAGGGCAATAGTCTGCATCTATTAACCCCAAGCACCCCATTCCCTCCCCCTCCCCCTTGGCAACCACAACTCTATTCTCCAAGTCCATGATTTTCTTTTCTGTGGAAAGGTTCATTTGTGTCATATATTAGATTCCAGATATAAGTGATATCATGTGGTATTTGTCTTTCTCTTTCTGACTTGCTTCCCCCAGTATGAGAGTCTCTAGTTTTTTGTTTTTGTTTTTTTTTAACACACACATATGTAAGGTCTCTGATATAAGAGGTGCAGTGGTGATTGAAAGAAAAATACACAGTTCTTTCTTTCAGGTAACTTACAGTTTAGTTAAGAATATAAAAAAAAGAGTATGGCTAAAGAAGATTTTAGTATAAGTTACAAAGCTGTACTGGATCCTCCCTTCTTCAAAGGAAGAAATCCGCCCCCTCCCCCCACCACTCCCCAAATCCAGACAATCCACTAATGGGCAACCTGCAACTAAGGCATAAAAGTGTGCTTGCAGAATGCTGTCAAATGACTTGTGAGGCTGATGCATAAATAAAAGAGGGGGAGAGGGCAGTAGCTAAGCAGGAAACATGGTAAGAATGGTGAAGTTGGAGGCATATAGAAGAAAATTCAGTGTTCAGGGACTAGGCTACATTTCCCATAAAATACGTATCAAGTGAGAAAGTGCCTGGAAGCAGGTGTTAGGATGGTTATTCAAAATAGGCTATTACCTCTCAAAAAGTAACCACTTAAAAATACAATTACGCTTTTCTTGGATTTCACTAATGGCTTTTTACAATGAACAGACATGAGCAAAAGTCAATTCTCACGGTCAGTAGGCTACAACACTTGAGTCTTATAAAGAGCATTTAAAGTACTCACAAACAGTTCAAAGTGATTAAAAAGAAAAAAAGCCATTGCCCCAATGAAAGGAAATTTACACCAATAAAAATGTAGAACTCTAAGTGATGCCCATGGAATTTTCTGTTAATGCTCTCTGTTACCAGCTATAGATAGAACGGCTGCTTGACTGCCTGTCTAATTACATTTGCAAATTTCTAAAGTACATGCTCAAAAAGGGACACCAACCCTGTCAAAGGTATAAAACAAGACTAAGGTAACTACACCTGGCTATAAAGAGCAAAGACTCGAGTAGGTACAAGAAAAACAAGCAAATGTGACAGCCATATATGTGTGTGTGTGTGTGTGTGTGTAATGATAATGTAAGAAACTCACAATGAAATGCCAAGTTGCACAGCAGAGACAGAGCAAGTGCGATTAGCATACATGATTTCTGGATGCAAAAGGCACTGCAAGTTAATAGAGGAGGATGCCATAATTGTGGCCATCCCTCTCAAAACAATCTCTGTACTTTTTATCACACTAGACTGTAAACATCTGGAAAATTTGATGTCTACTTCTGTTATTAGAATCTAAGTATCTTAAAGTCAGAAACTTTGAGCTAATCACACGGTAGTGTGTTATAAATACTGGTGAATGGAATTAAGTCAATGTTAGTCATGGAGGAAGTGATCTGTTATTTAGGGAAGGGATGGAGGTAAATGCTAAATCAATCTGACTTTATCCCAGTTGACCTCTCAGACTTTTGACAACACTATCAAACACTTCCACCTCTCTTGAGACTTCCTTCTGCAATAGCATTCTCCTCTAGTACCCTTCACCTCTCTTCAGATTCTATAGCTGCTTTAATTTTTGCCATAAACAGGTACCCTATGTATTTTCTTTTTCTTCCTTTATTTCCCTGCTCCATCACTAGCATCCCCAAGTGTCCCATAGTCAGCCAGATCACTCTCTTCCCATACAGCCCTTCTCATCAGAAGCCCACGGAAATTGTTTCTGAAATAGTTTCTCTGCCTCTATTCTTACCTCTTCCCAATTAATCCTAAGATGTGGGTTATTATCCTAAAACAGACTGGATCAGTCATTTCTTATCACTTAAAGGAATGAAATCCAAATATTTTTACATGACCAACAGAGCCTTTCACAACCTCCTGCCAGCCAGCTCTGAGCCATCTCATTTCTGAGCACATCTACTTCCTAGAAAACATCTTCGCTCACAGCTCATACTTATTTTTCTTCTGTGCCCAGTTCATGCATCCCTTTAAATCTGAATCATCACCTGGACCTCAACACACAATGAATCACTCAATCCTTTCCCTATAATTCCACATCTTATGCTAAAATTTTCCATTTTAAAATCCGTCTTGAAGGTTTTGTGTTTTCCTAAAAAAAAAATAAATAAAAAACGCTCTACGGCATCCCTGTGAGTTTCTACTGTGATGTCCCAGGGCTCCTTGGTGCTATTTGGAAACTGTCAACTTAAGACTATTTTGTCATTCACATATTATTATAAAGTATATCGGTTTGACCTTTTAGAGCCACACCTGCGGCATATGGAGGTTCTCAGGCTAGGGGTCTAATTGGAGCTGTTGCTGCTGCCCTGTGCCAGAGCCACAGCAATGCCAGATCCAAGCCGCATCTGTAACGTACACCACAGTTCATGGTAATGCCAGTTCCTTTAACCCACTGAGCAAGGCCAGGGATTGAACCCGCAATCTCGTGGTTCCTTGTCGGATTCGTTTCCACTGCACCACGACAGGAACTCCTCACATGGAATCTTAATGGGCATTATGCTGTACATAGTACTGGCTAAAATGTACATTAGTTGAAGAAAAGGATGAGAAAGGACTCATTATTTGAAATTCAAATGTGAAGTTTAAGAATTATGTATAACTCAATATTTAAAATATTATCATGATAACTGCAGCAGCCTGGTGACATACACAAACTTTTGAAGAAAAAAAAAATACGTCCCAATGTCTCATAAGCATAGAGATAGGACTAAACAGTACGTAGATTTTTATTCATATGATGGCAGTAAGAAAATCAGATTTATACGAATGGAGTTTACATGTATGAGAAGTGATTGGAAATGAAGATAAAGAGAAAAGACAGATTGTGGAGGATTTATAAATTTGAACTCCAAATAAAGTACTTTTAGTAGAATTCATAGAAATGTATTCAAGGGAAGACTGCATCCACACGGGAAGCTGCAAACAATATATTCCTTAAGCAATATTTATACTGATTTAAGTTTTTGTAATAATTCTTGCTCATAGAAAAATAAGCAAATCTTCAGTTTGTTGACTTAAAACGTTATTCCCAAACATCTTCACCCTTCAGATGTCATTTCTCAAGCCACCTCTTATCCTCTCAAATGCAGGGGTTTACATGTCTTGACATAGAAAATGTTTTTGACTTTTCAGACTTCCTCATCTAAGCAATTGCCTGACTTCAAAATATTGGAGTCAGGTTAGATACAAACTCATAATAAACAAATAAGGGATTAAGAGTCCACCAAGAAAAATATGGTGTTCATAGATTCTTGCTATTGAATTCTGGTCCTTATACTTCCTTATCTTCTCCAACTTCCCTCTTTATATATTTTAAAAGTCTTGCTTATGCACCAGATGTATTTGAGGATGCAGTACAAGATTATTCCTAACTCATTTAAGAATTCTCTGGGACTATTTATCTGAAATGTGTCTTAATTACAGAGATGCTGAAGTTGGAATTCCATTTTGAAACTATTCTTAAGATATGGTGAAAGGTTCACACGCATGTGTAAAAGGTTGACCACAACAGTTTAAATTTAAGAAATAATGGCATGTTGAGTGCCATGTTTGAAATGTCTAGAAAAGCTCATGAATCCACCTACCTGTAAAGGTGTTCAACTATAGCTGCCAATGTTGCTCGGTTGACCCCAGGAAGAGTACGTATAAAGGCTCCATACTTTTTTATTCTTTCCTTGTCATCTTGGGTATCTAGAATTTAAATACACACGCATATAAAACTTTAGGCCTAAACTAGTAATACATATTACAAAATGCCTTAGGTAAGTATTTTAAACCAATATTCACAGTTGTATTTCACTGATTCGATTAAGTTTCAAAAGAAAAACATTCGAACTTCTCTAAATCTAGAAAAGTATTTACATAAATATTCTATGGTTATATGTTATAGTTCTTATACTTTGTAATTCAAAAAAAAAGCTCTTTAAAAACCCATTTTATCTTTGACTTTTCCGATTACTGAACTTCAACTGAAAGGAATATATACAATTAGTAACAAATGAGAGTAAAAATTGAAGAGATAAACCAAAAGGATTTTAACTGTAGTTTTGGAAGGTTTTCACCACTTATTTGAAAATGACATTTCTGACCTTTTTTCCTTGTGGAATCATAAAATTCTTCCCTAAACTCTGAACCATCTCAGAGCTATGAACGGTGCCTTACCCCATAGATTGAGATAAAAGGCTTTTCCCCAGCGCCAGAGACTTCAACTCTTTGGAGAAGGTTAGGGGACAGTGGAAGAAGTCATATGCAGGCCCCAGTAACCGGTGCACACTGAGAGGAAGAAGGACCCTCTGCCCTTCTCACAGACATAACATACTTAGTCATAGGGAGGATCAGATGGAATTAATCGCCTTCACTGTTCTACCCTCAAGAAGGTAAATCCTTAGAGAAACTATTTAGGAACCTACAAAGTTCTAGACTCTAGAAGCTGTGCAGTGGTAGTCTGGTCTAACTTACTCACTCACAAGGGAAATAAAAGACCTCTCTTCAAATGAATAACTTGTGCTGACTTTGTAACTCAAGGGGAATGCATTTATATATTCCCTCTCAATTCCCAGCTACCTTTGGAAAAAGCCTTTTTCATTTTCTGTTTAGCCCTCTGCATTCTATTCACAGAAAGCCAGCAGCACATTAATGATTCTTTGAAAGCACACAGTCACTTGTAAAGGGCATTCTAATCCCTGGGGAGGTAAGAAACTCTGTGACACATTTTTGAAGTACACTCCTATTCAAAACTTCAACTGATAGCTCTTTTGTACTGATTTTGCCTGCACGTGAGATCTATAAAAATAAACATGGTCATGATGACTTAACTGTGCTGGTAGATGACTCTAAAAGTGAGAGAGGGAGAAAATCCAGATGACATTCAAAGACTATACTACAAGTGAATTAAGCATTATCTATCATCCCTGGTATAATCTAAACATTTTCCCTCGTGTCATCCAGTTTTTAACTGTAGAGGTCATTGTATTTATTCAATAAAATGTAATTAACACTACTACCTGTATAACAACATGATGTTAGTATAGCATGTTTTCACAAATCTTCTAAGAATAAAATGGATGATATCTTCAAAATAGAGCTTAAGTAACTGGAAAGTAAAACTGAAGATAGATTTCATGTCATACAGAAAATACAATAAGCTATTCAATGAGGTGCAGATTTCAGACACTTTAATAGTGTTCTTAGAAGAAGAAGTCATATATCATATAATCAGGTGTTATGCCACTGTCGGGCATTCTTTGCCTTGGGTGCACAGGACCCAAGAGAGCTCTCTATGTGGTAACCTAGAGAGTTCTGGTTTATTCTTGTCAGATCCAACAAAGGGCACTTTCCTGACAGGCCAGCTTGAGCTACTTGGGATCTGAAAGCAAAGAATTTTTAATCCTATTTTACCCAATACTTAAAGCCTTCTCTTAGTAAATTCTCAAGGGTTCCCATCCAAAGGAAAGGTGAACACACTTCTCTCTGACACATGCTAATATTTCCCAACTGCCTTGCCTGGTAGATTGACAAGAGTAATGACATCTTTGTCATGAAATTTGACAACTTCAGTAAAAGCATATTTGTCACAGATTTTTGATAATTCATTTTTATAATAAAGACACACTGTAAGTCTTTATAAAATAGAGATACTATAAATAACATCATGGTTATAAATTACAATAAAATCTTCTGAAAAAAACAAAAATGAGAGTGGCAAGGTAATTGGGCTTTAAAATATGCATGATCTAATTCCATATTTTATAATCCAGAAAATTACACAATCAACTTTTTTTGTGATTAGAGTTAAACCTATTGATTTGTGAAATAGCAGGAAGCAAATCAAAGACTTCTGGATTAGGTAGTTAAATTGTGAAAAGCTTTATTTTTTAACAGTAATACTACTCTCTTCTTGCTGACATAGATAAGGGTCAGTCTTGGCATAATTTTTCAAACTGTGTATGTTTTGTGACATTTAAAAATTAATTCCTTCAAATATCACATTTGTGTTTGATATTAAACAAATACTTTCAATGAAAAAAATTATTTCTCAAGAGAAGAGCATTATATAGTCAAATTCAAAGGTCATTTCCAAAAAAAAAAAATCTCAAAACAGATTTAATACTTGAAAGAAATATAGTAGTAATTTATATTATAATTCAATGTTACATTTTAAAACTAAAAAAAAAAAATGAAGATTAAAAGTCACCATTTTTTTTCCCATGACATGTGGAAGTCCCCAGGCTAGGGATCAAACCTGTGCCATAGGAGCAACCCAACCACTGCAGTGGCAATGTTGGATCTTTAACCTACTATACCACAAGAGAACTCTTCAAAATCATCATTTTGAAAGCACTGTAGATATGGGAAATATTTTTGGTTTACTAATAAAATAAAGATTATATGTAAATAAAAGATGTGGGGACAAAGACTATAAAATAATATGAAAAATGAAAAAAGCTCTATTAGAAAGCTGGGATTAAAGATAATATTTATATTTAAAAGTCTTTATTGTATTATTTCTATAAAAGGAGTTATTTTGAAATAATCAATATAAATATAGGTTTTACTGAAATCAATTTGACTCATTAACTGATTTAACAAAACTGCTTTTCTAGGGTCATTTCTTAAATAAATTTTCTTATAGTATAGCAAAGGCAGAATATAGGAAAAAGTGAATAAATAAATATATATATATATATATATGTATCTCTAAAGAGGCAGAATAAATGAAAAAGGTAAAGTCAAACAGCTACATGGGAAAATCATGTAAAACCAATCTTTTATTAAATCTTTCATTTTAATCTTAGTAAGAAATTAATAGCCTACATGGATTTGACTATAATACTTCAAAAGTTAAGACAAAGTAAGCATCTAGAAATTTACCAAAAACTAAGTATTACCATAAAACACAAATTAGCTATTACCATTATAAATTTCTCTTGAAGCAGATATAAACAACAATTGATATTTGCCCAGTTGCTGTTCTGAGCCATTACATCCAGAATTCCTTTCAATTAAATGTTCAGATTATCAAGGTTTTTAAAATCTATTATCAAATGAGAAGACAAGCCTTTATTCTGTTCTATATTACATGTATTACCTAAGGCAGAGATCCAATATGGATAGAGCTCCTTGGTAAGAAGTGCATCATCAATGTCAGAGAGAAAACACTTCAACACGCCCGTCACATCTTCAAGCTGATGTTTTCCAGCCCTCAATTTAAAGCTTCTTGCATCCTTTTTGAAACTCTCCAGGAGTTCACTTATGTGCAGAGGATCACCATTCTTTTGATAGATATATTTGCACCCCAAACCTTGTTAAAAAAGAAAAATTCATATGAAAAAAGTCTCAGAATCCACTTTGAACCATTTTTTTTTTTTGTGGGGATGATACATGAGGCAAAATCTAAAAACTGATATAAATATGCATGAGAGAAAAAAGTCCCCACCCCCCCATAAATTTTAAGTATTTAAAATGTAAACCTGATGAACAAACTATTCCATCCTCAGCTTTTAGTAAGCCCCCCACCAGCCCTTCCTTGAGCTCTTCATAGCATCTTTTCCAAATGTTCTTTTACTGCAAGTGTCCTACCTTCACTTATTCTCCCAGAATACAAACTTGCCTCTAGTTTCACTGACCAGGTGAGGTTCTCTGGTATAAATTTCCTCAATTCCTTGCACTCATATTCATATATTTATTCTGTCTCTTCCCACATGCACCTTCTTCTAGATGAAGAGTTGGTTCATATCTTTCTCAAAGATAGGAATTCATCAAGTTCCCCATATATAACCGCAGGAGTAGCAGTGGTTAGTTGAAGAAAGAAGATTGGTAATGATAATAATACCAAAAAAAAATTAAATCCTCTCTTGTCCCCTCTCAGGTCTCTTATCTCTCTCCTTCCAAAAATAATCTCAGTTTCCTATACTTATTCCTTCTAACATCTCACATCCCTGTTAATCCTTGAACCAGACAATCTTACATCTGTGCCCCGTTACTACTCCATTGTGGCTATCTTCATCATGAATATCAATGACACCCTATTTTCTAGAAGATTTTCAGTTTTTATGTAATAAGAATCCCTTGCCATGTCTGGCACTCAAAACGTATCCCTGCTAAAACGGAATCAAAATAGCAGAAGAGTAAGAGTAAGACATGGCTCTAACCTTCTCCCACAAACACCCAAAAAAAAAAATTCTACATGTAAACAATTCACACAGAACAGCTGCTGAATACTGGCAAAAGACCTAAAACCTCCAAAAAGGGCAAGACACCCTCCACGTAACTGGGTAGAACAAAAGGAAAAACAAAGAGAGAGAGAGAGAGATGAGGCAGGAAAAAAAGAATCAGGAAAGAACCAGCACTCCTGAGAGGTAACTGTGAAAGTGGAAAGGAATCTGAACATGGGGAGGCCACCTAACTGATGGGTAGAAGAGCTGAGACAAAGCCTCTGTCCAGACTCACGAAGACGAGAAGAGAAAAAAACTCAGGAAAAAAAAAAAAAAACGAAGAAAGAAAGAAATGAAAAAGGAGAAATCTCAATGGATAAAGCAGAAATACAAAAAAACCGTAAGAGAATACTATAACAATGCTATGCCAACAAATTGACAACCTAGAAGAAATGGACAACTTTCTAGAGACAAACAGCCCACCAAAACTGAATCAAGAAGAAATAAATCATTTAAACCAACTGATCACTAGAAATGAAATTGAGTATGTAATAAAAACACTCCCTACAAACAAAAGTCTAGGACCAGATGGCTTCACAGGCAAATTCTACCAAACATACAAAGAGGCACTTATACCTATCCTTCTTGAACTTTTCTAAAAGTTTGAAGAAGGAACACTCCCAAAGATATTCTATGATGCCACCATCACCCCAAAACCAAAACCAAAGACACTACCAAAAAAGAAAATTATATGCCAATATCTTTGATGAATATAGAAGCAAAAATTTTCAACAAAATTTTAGCCAACCAAATCCAACAGCACATAAAAAAGATCCTATGTCATGCCATGATCAAGCAGGACTTATCCCAAGTTCACAAGGATGGTTTGATGTATGCAAATCAATCAACATCCTATAGGACATTAACAAAAGAAAAGTCAAAAACCACATGATCGTCTCAACAGATGCAGAAAAAGCATTTGACAAAAATACAAAATCTATTCCTGATGAAAAAATCTTACCAAAGTAGGTATCGAGGGAACATATCTTAACATAATAAGAGCCCTTTATGACAAACTCACAGCCAGTATAATACTCAATGGAGAAAAGCTGAAAGCCTTCCCACTAAAAATCTGGAACAAGACAAGGATGCCCACTCTCACCACTTTTATTCAACATAGAATTGGAAGTCCTAGCCACAGCAATCAGACAAACAAAAGAAATAAAAGGTATCCAAACTGGAAGAGAAGAGGTACAACTGTCACTCTATCCCTAAGACATGATATTATATAAAGAAAACCCTAAGGACTCCAACTGATCAACCAACTCAGCGAAGTAGCAGGATACAAGGTTAACATTCAGAAATTGGTTGCATTTCTGAATAGTAACAATGAAATATTAGAAAAGGAATATAAAAATACTTTTTAAAATTGCACCCCCCAAAATTAAATACCTAGGTATAAACCTGACCAAGAGGGTGAAAGACTTACATGCTGAGAACTATAAAACAATAATCAAGAAAATTAAAGAGGATTCAAAAAAATGAATCCTGGATTGGAAGAATTGATATCATTAAATGGCCACACTACCCAAAGCAATATACAGTTTCAATGCAATCCCTATCAAAGTGCACATGACATTTTTCACAGAGCTAGAAGAAAAATTCAAAAACTTACATGGAACAATAGAAGACCCAGAATTATCAAGGAAATCATGAGGAAAAACAAAACAAAAACAAGCAGGAGGCCTAACTCTCCCAGACTTCAGAATATTACAAAGCTACATTAATCAAGACAGTGTGGTACTGGTACCAAAAGACACATACACACCGATGGAACAGAATAGAGAACCCAGAAATGAACCAGACACCTATAATCAATTAATCTTTGACAAAGGAGGCAAGAATATAAAATGGGACAAAGACAGTCTCTTCAGCAAGCGGTGCTGGCAAAACTGGACAGCTGCATGTAAATCAATGAAACTGGAACACACTCTCATACCATGCACAAAATAAACTCAAAATGGCTTAAAGACTTAAACCTAAGACAAGATACCATAAAACTCCTAGTAGATAACATAGGCAAAACATTCTCTGACATCAACCATACAAATATTTTCTTAGGTCAGGCTCCCAGGGCAATAGAAATAAAAACAAAAATAAACCAATGGGACTAATCAAAACTTTCAAGCTTTTGCATAGCAAGGGAAACCATTTAAAAAAAAGACAATCTAAGGAATGGGAGAAAATAGTTGCAAGCCATGCAATCAACAAGTGCTTAATTTCTAAAATATACAAACAACTCATAACAATTCAACAGTGAAAAAACAAAACAAAACTACAACCCAATTGAAAAATGGTCAGAAGCCCTAAACAGATATCTCTGAAGAAGACATGTGGGGATTAGCAACAGGCACACGAAAAATGCTCAACATCACCAATTATTACAGTAATGCAAAACAAAACTATAATGAGGTACCACCTCACATGGGTCAGAATGACTGGCTCTAATTAATAAGTCAACAAATAAATGCTAGAAAAAGTGTGGAGGAAAGAGAACCCCTTTCCACTGTTAGTGGGAATGTAAATTGGTACAACCACTACAGAAAACAGAATGGAGTTACTTCAGAAAACTAAACACAGAACTTCCATATTCTCCAGCAATCACATTCCTGGGTATATTTATCTGGACAAAAATTTCATTGAAAAAGATACATGCACCCCATGTTCACTGCAGCACTATTTACAATAGCCAAGACATGGAAACAACCTAAATGTCCATTGACAGATGAATGGATTAAGAAAATATGGTATATATACACATCAGAACACTACTAAGCCATAAGAAAGAACATGATAACTGCATTTGCACCAACATGGATGGAACTAGAGATTCTCACACTAAGTGAAGTAATTCAAAAAGAGAAAGACAAATACCATATGATATCACTTATATATGGAATCTAAAACATGACAGAAATGGACTCATGGACATAGAGAACAGACTTGCGGTTGCCAAGGGAGACAGGGAGGGAGAGGGATGGATTGGGAGTTTGGGATTAGTAGATTGAACTATTACACTTAGAACAGTTAAGCAATGAGGTCCTGCTGTATATAGCACAGGGATCTAGATTCAATCACTGTGGTAGAACATGACAGAAGATAATATGAGAAAAAGAATGTATATATATGTATAACTTTGTCACTTGGCTGTATAGCAGAAATTCACAGACCACTGTATATCAACTATAATAAAAAATAAAAAAAATAAAAGCATGAACCTTATAGGATTATGATAAAAAATAAAATGAGAGAAAGCATAACAATGAAAACAGGCTTCAAGCTCATGCCTGTTTACATCAAGACCTGGAGCTCTTGTATATAAACCATCTCCCTTTTGATTATGTGTTATGAAGTGTGCTAAACACTACAAATATTATCTCATTTCATCCTCATAATATGAAATAATAGTTAATGAGGAGGTACTATTTTTCCACTTTTTGTTTCCTGTACTACCCATAGAAAAAAATGTATCTCTGTTAAAATTCTGTTATTCTCAAGACTTTCATGATCTTATGACCTCATCTAGTGTTTACTGATGATACTAGGAATCCATTCTCAATTCTCTTCTCTTCCCCAGCCCTCTATACAACTCTCTGGATGACCCCACCTATTCTCACCACTTCAACTATCACATGTAAATTTCAGATATTAATTTCTAAAATTTGAAATGCACACAGGCACTTTAATATACATATACAATATAAATAATCATGTAATACACAATACACTATACTTAAACACAGGAAAAAAATTACTATCCTGCCCCACTCACTATTTCACCTCCCAATCCCAACATGTTCTTTATCTTGTTCCTGTACCTCAACATATGGCATTGACTTCCCACAAGTCCTTTACAAGTGAGAACCTTTCTTTCTCATTTGCCACATAAAAAAAACTGTCAAATTTTTCATCGTGATTTCTCTCTCATAACTCCCCCTTTTCCATCCCATGTGCTATGATTTATTTTGTGCACCCCATTTCTCGCTATGCTATCCTAACTTGCTGTCCCTATTCTTGTGCAGCCCACCAGTCCGTCTCAAAAATACTAACAGTGTGATCTGAGATACACGTCTGCTGGTGTTACCGACAAGCTTTAAAAATAGGAACACCACCCTCCCACTGCCTGAAAGGCAAGTTTGAGGATTTTATTATGTATAAGACCCTACACGAATTACTCTAATTAACCCTCCTGCCTCTTTTATCTTTCGCACTAAGTTCTTTTTTTTTCATTTTTTTTATTACTCAAATGAATTTATCACATCTGTAGTTGTATAATGATCATAACAATCTGATTTCACAGGATTTCCATCCCACAGCCCAAGCACATCCCCCCACCCCACAAACTGTCTCCTTTGGAGCCCATAAGTTTTTCAATGTCTGTGAGTCAGCATCTGTTCTGCAAAGAAGTTCCGTCTGTCCTTTTTTCAGATTCCACATGTCAGTGAAAGCAGTTGATGTTGGTGCCTCATTGTATGGCTGACTTCATTTAGCATGATAGTTTCTAGGTCCATCCATGTTGCTAAAAATGCTGGTATTTCGTTCTTTTTGGTGGCTGAGTAATAGTCCATTGTGTATATGTACAACATCTTCTGGATCCACTCTTCTGTTGATGGACATTAAGGTTGTTTCCATGTCTTGGCTATTGTAAATAGTGCTGCAATGAACATTGGAGTACATGTGTCTTTGTGAGTCATGGTTTTCTCTGGATAGATGCCCAGGAGTGGGATTGCTGGATCAAATGGTAGTTCTATGTTTAGTTTTCTGAGAATCTCCATACTGCTTTCCACAGTGGTTGCACCAATTTACAATCCCACCAACAGTGTACTAGGGTTCCTTTTTCTCCACACCCTCTCCAGCACTTATTGTTTGTAGACTTTTGGATGATGGCCATTCTGGCTGGTGTAAGGTGGTACCTCATCGTGGTTTTGATTTGCATTTCTCTAATAATGAGTGACGCTGAACATCTTTTCATGTGTTTCTTGGCCATCTGTATGTCTTCTTTGGAGAATTGTCTGTTTAGATCTTCTGCCCATTTTTGGATGGAGTTGTTTATTTTTTTGGTATTGAGCTGCAGAAGGTAGTTATAAATTTTGGAGATTAATCCCTTGTCAGTTGATTCACTTGCAAAGATTTCCTCCCATTCTGTGGGTTGTCTTTTTGTGTTGTTTAGGGTTTCCTTTGCTGTGCAGAAACTTTGAAGTTTGAGTAGGTCCCATTTGTTTATTTTTCTTTTTATTGTCAATACTCTGATAGGTGGATCTGAGAAGATGTTGCTGTCGTTTATGTCAGAGAGTGTTTGGCCTATGTTTTCCTCTAGGAGTTTGATAGTGTCTGGTCTTATATCTAGGTCTTTAATCCATTTGGAGTTTATTTTTGTGTATGGTGTTAGGGAGTGTTCTAATTTCATTCTTTTCCATGTGGCTGTCCAGTTTTCCCAGCACCACTTATTGAACAAGCTGTCCTTTCTCCATTGTATAGTCTTGCTTCCTTTGTCATAGATTAGTTGGCTGTAAGTGCATGGGTTTAATTCTGGGCTTTCTATCCTGTTCCACTGATCTATATGTCTGTCTTTGTGCCAGTACCATGTGGTTTTGACAACTGTTGCTTTGTAGTATAGTCTGAAGTCCAGGAGCCTGATTCCTCCAGCTCCGTTTTTCTTTTTCAGGATGTCTTACTCTGAAAACTACAAGCCACTGATGAAAGAAATCAAAGATGACACAAATAGATGGAAAGATATACCATGCTCGTGGATTGGAAGAGATAATATTATCAAAATGACTATACTACCCAAGGCGATCTACAAATTCAATGCAATCCCTATCAAATTACCAAGGACATTTTTCACAGAACTTGAACAAAATATTTTAAAGTTTGTTTCGCACTAAGATCTGACCACATTTAACTACGCAAAATTCCCTGAACAGAAGACTACCTTCAGGACTCCACACGTGGGCACACACTGTTTCTTCTCATGGAATCTGTATTCCCTCCTTCTAACCGAATCCCATTTCCTCTTAAGACTTACTGTAGGTTCCATGCCTCGGCCATCAAGTCCTCCATGACCACCTCTACACTGGGTAAAATTGACCGCTAAACCCTGGACACCTGTACCAACCCCTGAATCTCTCTGCTGTAGAATTGTGTACACTTGAGATGCAACTGTCTGCCTCCTTATTTGTCTTTGATCCACAATCTATAAGCTCCTCGAAGGCAAAGATCATACCTTAATTTCTGTATACAGCAGTTACACAGTGCAAAGAAATACTCAATAGACATTCAACACATGATAACAATACAAGAATAAGCAAAGTCTACAAAAAAAAAAATCCTAAGTCTCTGAGATCTTATGTTCCAAGCTGAGTGAAATTCTAATTGTTGGTATACAGGTTAACTGAATGTGAAATTGAATGTAATTTTGTTTACATAAATTAAGTTCCCCCAAGAACTAACTACTGTAACTCAAAAAATTAAGACTCTAAGAATTATACTGTGAACTTGGTCAAGTTCAGATCTTGACACCATGAGCACAAAAAAATCAGCCTTTAGATTTTAACCCAAGGATTGAGAGGTTCAAAAAAATTGTGACCATAAAGGCTCTGTGCCAGCCACTTGCATCCTATAATCACTGGGAAATTTCTAAGTTCATAACATATCTTCCATTCTATACATGCTGGTAATATTGGGGTTTCCCCCATGTTCTGCTCAAGAAAAAAAATAGTAGAGCCTTTTATTGGCTTTATTAATTTAATATGTGAGTTAATGTACCTTGTGCTAGAGCTCCAAAGTAGTTATAATGTATAAAATTTAGTTGAAAACAATCTAATGCTTAATGTTTTAAATTCAAACAAACACTGCAAAGAAACTTCTGATTTCCCTAGAGAAACATTAAATTGGATACACTGGAGCTAGTCAAGTTATTTTAATCATCTGTCAGTTTAAGAAAGACCTTATGCCATTATGAAACTAACGTGATGTGGAAAATTCCCAATGAGGTTATGCTCTTGCTAAAACATAATACATGTGCAATTCACTTATATCTGCACAATGCAAGTACACTAATACTGAATTACTAATAAATGAAGATAACTTCTTCCTCTCCCATTTTCAAATAAATAGATGATGACAGTTGACAATAATATAAACATACAATTAAAGGAAGTATCATTGATAATAATATAAACATACAATTAAAGGAAGTTTCTTCATAGAGTAATCCCACAGCGTGATTATATGCATATTTACAATAGATATTATATATTTATTTACAAATAGATATATAATTCAAACACAATAAATCTATATATTAATGTTAATTGTACTTGGATTACATAAAAAATAAGTAAAATACTTAAATTGCCAGTCTCCCTAGAAGAAAATAGATTATATATATATATATATATATAAATTCTAAACTTAATTTCCCCAAATTATTTTATTTGTAGCCTTTGTTATTTCTGACATTGTGTTTCCCATCAGTACACTGTTAGTTCTCATACTAAAAGGTACGATTTATGGCTTTGTCTTTCACTTTATACTCCCACTGCTCAATTTCTTTACCAAGCTCAGTAGCTTTCACACAACAGACACTCAATAAATAAGTAAAAACCTCATAACAATGTTTTCCTACAGATCTCACTGATTACACCTTCTTTTCAAATTAAAAACACTTAAAGATATTTTGAATATTAGGAGATCAATGAATGTTAATAGATCTTCCAAAAAAACAGATAAATCATTTTATTCCTCTGTATATATAGCCTAAAACAATGGCATTTATCTACAGATTAAAAGAGAACATATTTTAAAAATACTGTTAAAAATTTCTACCTTTTAGAGTATTAAGAAAATATGTGACAGAATGAATTTTAAGAATGAAGAGTAATTTGAAAGTAAATATGAACAATAAGGAGATACTTCATTTACTTTTCAGCCATATCTAAAATACTACCATACCATATTAAATTAAAATGAAGCTGCACCATGTAGGTATAAATTAAGATGGTTTTAACCTACAAGTTATTCATAAAAATATCTGTTACAAGTCATGCAATTAAGAGTCATGGTTCTTAACATAGATATGTGACCAACAGCATGTTGAATGGAACAAATACATGCACACTTTGTACACATGCCAAAAAAAGTAAGTTCTTTTATACATTGTCCCATAGTTTGCCACTTCTAAAAATACACTCAGGCACCAATGCATTCCCCTAGACTTCAAAGTTGTAACTTCTGAAATGTACAATCTTTAATTTTTAAAACGCATTTTAAAATGTGATTTCTAACATGTCATTTAAAAATTTTATGCACGTCAAGGAAGAAAACAGTAAAGGCACATGATATAATTTAAATGAGTTTTACTGTGAGAAGACATGGCACTTACGCTGAACAATGCCTATGCTTTTATTTTTACGCCTTTATTTTTCAATGATGTCCTTACAAAAACAAAGGGCTCTCATTGAGTTCAACGGAGGTACCACTTCAAAACTGTCAGAATGATACTATGGGTTCTGGGGGTTGAATAAAAACTCTGTGATACTTACCATACTGTGTAACAAATGCTATACAGCTGTTCACGATAATGGGAACGTCATTTTTGCTGAGCTGCTGATCTTGTAATGCATTACCATCTGTACCTGCTGCTTTTTCAATTGCAGTATGCCAGACTGTGAAATCCAAC
Source organism: Phacochoerus africanus (assembly GCF_016906955.1). Lineage (NCBI taxonomy): Eukaryota > Metazoa > Chordata > Mammalia > Artiodactyla > Suidae > Phacochoerus > Phacochoerus africanus. The sequence goes on from NC_062553.1 coordinate 27,779,632, forward strand.
TTGGTATGCCCATGGATGTATAATGTTCTGCAAGGTTTCAAAAGTACTTTAAGTTATAATTTTGCTTTAAAAAAAAATCTTACTTCTACTCAGACTATCCTTAAATCCATATAAATGTGATCTTGTCTCAAACATGAGAACAAAAGCGCCCTGTCTACCACCAGCTTCCACTCACTCAATCCCTCTTTTGCTCATACCCTGTCGCATCTATCTCACTAGAGTTCAGGAAGTTCCCTGAACATGTGGTCTCACTTCCCTTCATTCTGTTTCAGAATAACTGAATGGAATCTAAACTGGCAAGTATCATCAGTGACTTCTAATGGAAGTTTGGGGCTATGCTGTTCAAGATTTTAGAACTGCTGATGAGTTCATTCCTTTAAAAAAAAAAAAAAGGAAAGGGAAAAAAATACTACCCAATTCAACTTTTGTAGCACAATTCTTTCTAGCTTTTCCTATCTTTCTAGTCCCTCAATTTCTTCCCCAAGCTCACTTATTTCTGAAAACAAAGTTGTAACTTCGGTGCACTCACAAGAACTCCAAAGGATGCTTCAGAGACAGGTCACTTGGGCCACTGTATATAAGCTGCTAATTCCCAAATACCTATCTCCAGGCAATGACCATCTCACAAATCAGTTCTCCATGTGACTGAAAAGCTACAGCATAAAGCAGCTAAGAGAGTGGGAAATCTAGTAAGTTCCCAAGCTCAAGTTTTAGCTCTGTGCTCATTTCCTTTATGACCTTGGACAAATTATCCACCTTCTTGGTTGTTAGTTTCATCATTGACAAAATGAGGAAAACAACAGTACTCACCTCAGTACTCAATAATAAATGTAACTGGTAACTAGTAAACCATAATACTAATTAATGCTAATTTTTGGACATCTTCATCTTGATGTGCCACAAGTATCTCAAATCTTTTTGCCTCCTCATACCAAACCGGTACTACTTTCTCCACTTATCTCACCAGAAATTTTGGATTAATTAACTGTAGCTTGGTCCCTCCAGCCCTCAGCCCTCACCTCATCAATGTCATCTAAATTCAGTTACAAAATTCTGTTGAGTCCATTTCCCTGTCATATTTGCTCTGCCTCCTCTTCATTCAAACACCATTTTATTTCAGATTTTTCTATTGCTCCAAGAGGTCATTAAAATCCCTCCAAACAAAATTCCTTTCCCAATTCTCCACTTCTCTGATCCTTACTCAAGACTGCCAGCATTATCTTTCTAAAATGCAAAGCTAATGACCTCACTTTCTGATCACTGTGCCTTCATGATCTGACTCATTTTCCCCTCTAACTTTGCCATTCCCAGATGGATCAACAGAAGGAAGGAAGGAAGGAAGGAAGGAATTAACACGCCCTTGTCTTTTTTTCTTTTTTTTTTTTTTTCTTTTGGGGCTGCATCCTCAGCATATAGAGGTTCCGAGGCTGGGGGTCAAACTGGAGCTGCAGATGCTGGCCTGTGTCACAGCCACAGTCACAGCAACGCCAGATCCAAGCCGCATCTGCCACCTACCCCACAGCTCATGGCAATGCCAGATCCTTAACCCACTGAGTGTGGCCAGGGATCAAATCTGCATCCTCATGGATGCTAGTCAGCTCTGTTTCGGCTGAGCCATGAGGTGAACCCCCACATGTCCTTGTCTTTGTAATAAATATTTCCTGTGCTTTGGCTGGTTACTCCAACTCCTCCCCCACTGGTGTATTGTGTTTCCCAGGTAACCCTCCATCCCCATCTCCCTCCCATGTTCATTGTGTAATAGGAGTCCTTTCTTAAAACTGAATATCCACTCTGCCCTCGTCATATCATCTCTTATATCTGCATGAATGTTTTAGCTCCTAGACCCCAAACTTTGTACAAACAAAGAAAGCATTTCAGTACCAATAGCCTTTAGTATAATGCCAAGCATTTAGTGGGTACATAATCATTTTAAAGTTCTATTACTAGATATAAAATTGATTCGAAACAAAATTAATCATTGATGTATTTAAGTATATTTACACCAAGTAAAACTATTTAATTTTTCTTCCTTTCTTTTGTTTTTAATGGCTGCACCAGTGGTATATGGAAGTTCCCTGGTCAGGGGTCATATTGGAGCTGCAGCTGAGACCTATGGCACAGGCACAGCAACACCAGATTTAAGCAGCATCTGTGACCAGTGCTGCAGCTTCCAGCAATGCCGGATCCTTAACCCACTGAGTGAAGCCAGAGATCAAACCTGCACCCTCACAGAGACAATGTTGGGTCCTTAACCCACTGAGCCACAATGGGAACTCCAAAACTACTTAATTTGGTTTTCAGACTAGGAGACAGCTGCTTTGGATTCAAGACAAAGAGAAAGGAATGAGCTCCTCGAACTCTGGATTGTTTTGTTTGTTCTGGGGCAGAGGGGAGGGGGACTAATCTTTCACATTCCTGACAATTCACAGGCTCTACTTGAAAAAGAAAACAAAAGTTCTCCTTTCTTTACTTTGGTTTCTTTTCTTGAAATGCTCCTCTAAGAAGATAAAGCTACTGGTATCCAACTCCACTCACTTCTAACATCTGCTGAACTTGCTGTAACGCCTACTTCTTCACCGATGGTGCTGCCCATAATCTTCACCTCCTGCTTCCTGACATCTGTATCTATTGTTTTATTTTCTACACCGTCACAGCAGCCCTGACCTCCAGATTTTGTAATTTCCTTTTTGAAGAATTCTGACGCTTGCTCTAATACTCCTGATATGCTTTAGCCTTTTCACTTATCTTACCTCATCTTTAGCTCAAAAGCATTCCACTGCTGGGTATATTTGTCTAGACAAAACTATTATAACAGGAGTAATTTTCCTGAGAAGCATCAAGCCCCTGCCATTATGTCAGCTTAATCAAATAACATCGTGCTCAATTCAGGAGTTTAGGTAAAGAGAAGATTTTTGACTTTTTTTGAGTTTAGTTTTGTTTTGTTTTTTTAATTCGGATAATTAAGCTCCAAATATGAGATAAGATCTTTGAAATGGTTTGCTTATAAACAAACTACAGTGAGTCAGTGTTTAAGCAAGCAGTGAAATAACCCCAAAAGGCAATGGCCCTCCTACACTGCAAGTAGGATTCTGCCATTAATTGTAAATGTTTCAAACTTCTAATTTCCTTTCTAGTCAGAAGGAATTCTGTGACAAGTTTCGCTGTCTCCTAGTGAACTACTGAAGGGTAGAATGAGTAATGACAGGTTAACTCCTGAGTCGACTTATCAAAGGCTGAATCCTAAAAATACATCATCTTATGCAGTAGATGTTTGACATTTAGCAGCATCAGTTCAACAACTCTTCTCTCTGATGCTATCTAAACTCTGTGCACATTGAATAAAGCATCAAAAGGTATTTTCAACACAAATGCTGGCCAACTCTGTGATTTCAAGTGTTATCAAACAACAATTTTACGTTTCTAGATAAGAATTCCAAAGAAATATGAATTTACATCTTGAAAATCTGGAAAGTTATTTTGAAGAACTGTAATTATAGAGAGATACATTTTCTTAATTGTCTATTCCCCAAGCCTAAATTTTAAACGGTGCTTCAAAGCCACAGAAAGAAACATCTCTGGGAGTTCCTGTTGTGGCTCAGTGGGTTAATGATCTGGCTTGTCTCTGGAGGCTCCAGTCCGATCCCTCGCTGGGCACAGTGGGTTAAGGATCCAGCAGCTGTTGTAGAGGTTACAGCTTGGGCTCGGGTTGGTCCCTGCTATGGAAACTTCCAAATGCCCTGGGTACAGGCAAGAAAGAAAAAGAAAATCTCTATCCCTACAATGAATCAACACAGTTCACTAAGACCTAGAAACCAGTCCCAAGACTAATAAAAACAATTTTCTCAAAACTGCAATATAATAACCCCAAAGTATGAACTATCATATTTGAGCCTCATGTGTGGACAAGAACCACAACAAGTGATAGGATCTATAAATGTGGCTGTATATAAAATAAATACACGTATATAAAGAACATTTGAACACAACTAAAAAGTAAAAAAAAAACACACTTTCAAAAATATGACTAAAAAAGGTACTATCATAGACATTTATACAAAAATAAAAATACTAAGGCCTATAGTATAAGCCAGCATTTGCTTGGCCAAAAAAAAAATATGTTGCTTTCATTTCTGGATAATACTTTTGCTGGTTATAGTATTTTAGGCTAATACCTGCTGGTTTCGTGTTTTGGGGTTCCTCCCCACTATGACTCCCCTAGTACATTAAAAGACTTCATTATACTATTTCCTGGCTTATACCATTTCTGACAAGGCATTCTCATCTTTGTCCACTATTTATGTCTTTTTTCCTCTGGTACTTTTTTTTTCCCTTACACTGGTTTTCAGGAATTGGATTAGTATGCATCTTGATGTGGTTTGTCTTTATCAGGCCTGAGGTATGTTGATCTTAGTATACAGGCGGATTTATAACTTTCACTGAATTCAGAAAGTGGCCACACTTCTTTGAATTTTTTTTTACTCTATCTTTATCGTCTCTCATTTGGGGATTCCAATTATACTTATATAAGAATATCTGATGTTGCCTGACAGGTCACTGAGGTTATGTTAATTTTATTCTGTCTTTTCTCAGGGCTTAAGTTTTGATAATTTCTACTGTCATGCCTTCAAGCCCATTGAGTTTTTTTAACATAAAGTCTACTCTTATATTTAGCTGAACCCGTGAGGTTGTCTTTTCAGCTAATATATTCTTTAGCTTTAGAAGTTACATGTGGGGAGTTCCTGTCGTGGCTCAGTGGTTAATGAATCCGACTAGGAACCATGGGGTTGAGGGTTCGATCCCTGGCCTCGCTCAGTGGGTTAAGGATCCGGCATTGCCCAGAGCTGTGGTATGGGTCGCAGACGCAGCTCGGATCTGGCATTGCTGTGTCTCTGGCGTAGGCCGGAGGCTACAGCTCCGATTAGACCCCTAGCCTGGAAACCTCCATATGCTGCAGGTGCGGCCCTAAAAAGACAAAAAAAAGAAGTTACATTTGGTTCTTCAGATTGATTTTTCTCACCATGTTTATATTTTCTTTTACATCTATCTACATATCTCTATATATAATATTTTAAAATTACTATTTTAAATATACTATTTTAAATAGACTGGTCTATATTCCTTACTAATTCCATTATCCTTCTCATTTCTGGGCCTGTTCTTATCAACTTATTTGCAGCATTTTCACATCAGTAGTAATTTTATCTGTATGCTAGACATCATGAGTGTTAAGCTCAGTATCAGGATTGTGCTGTCTTCCTTAAAAGCATGTTGATGTTTGTATTGGGATCTTTTGCCTATTTGAGCAGGTAACTAAAGTGCTGTGGAGAGGTCTGTTTTAAAGCTTTGGAAGGTAAAAATTGAACGGCCTTTACCTGAGGGCTGGGTTAGCCTTAATATTCTGGAATGACCTTTCTTGGGTCTTTACAAGTGCTCTGTGTGTTTAATGAGGTCAGTCTAACCTGGCTAGATAAATCTGAGCCTATTCCAACACTGTGTAAGCTCTGGGAACTGTCTGACTCACAGCACGCCCTGCGAGTATTTCTGCTTAGAGTTTCAGCCTGTAAATATACAGGTTAGAATTGAGCTGAAGATGGAAGGGGACTCCTATGAAGATCTTTGAAACTCTTGCGTTATACATCTCCCTCTCTGTTCTACGTTGCACTCTATCCTGCAAAGTGTAGCTACCACAGATTCCCCAAACTCTCTCTCTACCTCTTCAACACAGCAAAACCACCACGTTCTGCTCAGGTCTCCCCATTCCCTGTGCTCAGGGCTGGTAGGAAGCCCAGTAATCTTAAGCCTTATGTCACGTCACTTGTTTCCCTTCGCTCATGATCACAGTCTTGGAATGTCTATTGTCCCAAAGTCTTAAAATAGCTGGCTTTCTATGGTTTGTTCAGGTTTCTAGTTGTTTAAAGCAGGTGGAGCATGTTCCATGCCAGTTACCTCTTCATGGACAGAAATGGGAGTTTAGCACATTTTATTTCTCATGATATCTTTAAATCACCCTCAATTCAGTTTACAGAGAAATTTTTTTTCCCCCACACCTTTAGATAAGAAACTGCTACACAGAGATGGAGGCAAACTATTATTAAGGAATTCTGTACATGCAGACACTGTGTCACAAGAATAATGCAGAAAGAAATATTAGCTTATGGAGTTCCCGTCGTGGCTCAGTGATTAACGAATCCGACTAGGAACCATGAGGTTTCGGGTTCGATCCCTGGCCTTGCTCAGTGGGTTGGGGATCTGTCGTTGCCGTGAGCTGTGGTGTAGGCTGCAGACACGGCTCAGATCCCATGTTGCTGTGGCTCTGATGTAGGCCAACAGCTACAGCTCCAATTAGACCCCTAGCCTGGGAACCTCCATATGCCGTGGGAGCGGCCCTAGAAATGGAAAAAAAAAAGACAAAAAATAAATAAATAAAGAACTTCTTAAAAAAAAAAAAGAAATATTAGCTTAAATAGCTTGTTTCCTTTGAAGCCAACACTCAGTAACAAGTGTTAAGGCACACTAATTTTCTGAGGGAGGCAAAGCCTCCAGTTTTTCATTTTCATCTCTGCATACTATTAGCCAATCACCTACAGGAATGTGAGAAAGAGCCCTGGTTAAAGTCTGCTTAAAAAGAAGGAAAAAAAAAAAGCTTCTCTACCCTACCCTTGTGAAGACTTTATGGTTCTTTTCTTTACCCTTGTAAAGAGCCTATAGTCCTTTCCAGAACAAGGCAAGTTATTAATTACATTTAATCGATAATACTAATATGGTTTCAAATTTACTTTTCCAGGCCCATGGTCTCATGTTTCCTCCTTAAGAACTGAAGGTTAAGGCCAACCTGAACTGAAGCTGTTACCGAGCTCAATCCATTCTCTGAAACTATTGTTTCCATCTCTTGGAATACCTTAGTCTCTCAACCCCTCAGTTTTTCCTACTCTAATTTTATCTAGGATTCTAGAGCCACTTAAATATACTTTTTCTTATACATAAAAATGATTATCTTGATCTCATTTATCTAGAAGCGACCTTCTCATTCTTCAGTATTTTTTCACACCATATTGCAATTATTTGTTCATAAACTTACATTCTAGTATACAGGAGATGCTTCGGACTAAATGAAATAAATTCTTGAAGCAAATAATATAAACTTTAAAATCCACCTTTTGTTAAAGAGTCACACGTTCCCTTTGTCGTAGTTCTCTTTAGTTAAAAAAAAAAAAAAAATCACCTTACCAAGTAAATGTGAATATTCCCTTTCTTTTTTGCAAAACCTGTGGGGGTGGTGAGAGAAGAACATTTGCCTTGGCAACATTCAGATTAAACCATCTCTACAAATTAAATCATCAGAAAGTTACAAAAGCAGCCAAGCTGATATTGTGGGCAATCGGCTACTGTTTAATTTGCAATTACATGCACAATTTAGAAACCACTTTAAGATAATTCACCCTGGAGAGTACTGTTAACACATAAGCTGCTATAAAATACAATTCAAGGAGAAAAAAAACATCACATGTAATAAATTGATATGAAGTAAGAATCTTAACTTAGGGTGTTAATCTCCCAAATTGAGAAAAGTAGTCTGTTCCATAATTGTGAAACATAATGATAAAATGTTTATTCCCCAGTGTTGGCTTCTTTATGTCTAGAATTTGCAGTTAAAACTGAATGTAGTCTGGCTTGGGAGCCATCAAGTGCATTATGCTTTACTATAGGTCAACTAAGCAATCTTAGAAAAAATTAAAACAAACAAAATTAAAAAAAAAAACATGCTAGTCTGTTCTGTTTCTGATAACACAGCTGAGTTACTCATACTGTGTTTATTACAACCAACAACCTTTCAGTAAAAGCTTAATAATAGGTGTCTTTGACAGATGTGCACAAAGCTATAGAATGTGAGATAGTGAACACAGTAACTTATTTATCAGAAGGAGATACGCAGAGAATGTGGGCTAAGTGCAGAAACAGTTTTCAAATGTTATGAAAAGGATGTTGTAATCTACTGAACATTTCAGTCACAGTGGATATATAACCTACTGTCCCGGAAAGTGCCTTCTGACCTCATCATGGCCCAGGACATTCACTGACTAACGATAGATACTCAAAAACATTATTATTTTTTTTTTTTCACAGACAGAAATCCTAAGGCTTAGAAGAGAAGCACAGAATCTAAGTCCCAATAACAGCATCAAATATCATACCAGAAAGCCTTAAGTGTAATCAAGAAAGCTTTATTTCCCAAAATAATCATTTTTAAAGTATACAAAGAATACACATTAAAGCCACACCATCTGGAGCACCTTCTGCTTGGAGCTTTTCAGGGCAAAAATGCTCTGTGTGTGGAAAATATTATTGTAATATTTTTAAGTGTAAAGATACTCATGTTATCGATACAGAGAAAATTACCATCAAGATTAAAATATATATCTAAAGAGTGACTATGTTCAATGGATGGTTATCAGTTTATGAATGTTTCTTGTTCATGGGGTTCATTCTCTTGCCTTTAAGAAACATTAATACAGTTTAACACTTTAATCAGAGCTAACAAGGAAGAAATTTTGTGAAATTAATTCATTAAGTTTATTTATGATTTATGGTTCTGATTCAAGATGATATTAACAAAAAAAATTGAAAGTTAAATCTTATAGCTGGTTGGTTCTCTTTCAATTATCCTTCTGTTAGAATTGAGGGATCTCTCCTCTTCTATCGTCACTCTTTTTCGTTTTTATGTTCTTTGGTTTGCTTTTGTTTTTGTCTCTGTCCATCAAAATGTTTTAGATGACACAAGTTCAAGCTATCTAAAACAAACTGCAACATATATCCCTTCCACTAATCCTATTAACCTCCAGATATCCTTGACCAACTGTCCTGACAAGCTGTATCTAATCTTATTCTGTTCCCAGCCTTACCCTAATCCAGTCTCTGCTTTCTCACTTCTGTTTTTCTCTACATCCGCAGATGGGCTACCCATCACTTATCCAATGGTGTATCTGTCCTCATCAGACAGCACCAGACACTTTTGATTATTCCTTCCTTCTTCAAACACTCTCTTGGTTTCCTGCCTCACTCTCTGGATAAAGCAGCTTTACACCCCTGGATGGCTAGTCTTCCCTGACAACTGCCCCTCATCTCCACATAGATGTTTTATAGATCAAGACTCCAACCTCTTACTTCTTCCCTTCTTGTTCTATAGACTCTCCCTAAGGGATTTCACCTTCCTCCTCTATATACAGATACCTCCAAAATCTACATCTCCACTCCACTCACCAATCGTGACCATTAGATCCATAAATATAACTCCCTCCTAGCAATTTCTCCTTAGAAGTGTATAAGCATCGCATGTCCAATGTGTCAAAAATCAAACATTATCTCCCAAGCTCTCTTCCAAACCTGCTCTTTTTCCCATTATCCTCTATCCCTGGTCCATTTATTTATATAGCATATATGTATATACATACCCACATATTTGTACATGAAGTGTGTATGTTGGTGTATAAATACATAGATATATGAACATAAGCCCCTATTCCACACCAGACAAGGTGCTATGTATACCTGCATGTTCTTTGTTCCATTAAGAATTATAACTTAGTGCACTCATCATCCCCCAAGCTAACTCTTTATTCACATTTCTGACCTCTCTTCTTTCTGCTTCATCTTTAGTCAGGTTAAGCATTGTATGGATATATTGCTTTCTAACACAATAGCTTTTTAGTTTTCTCATAAAAATTATTTTCTAATAAAATGCTGAAATTTTAAATTCTAGTGACTTATATTATTTGTCCAGGCTCCTAGCACATTTGTTCACTTACTTGAAAGTGATCTACACAAAAGTATTGATAAATTAATACATAACACTTGCCTTGAAAAGAACTATTTAGGTTGTTAAGTTAAAAAATGACCTTACCTTGATTTCAAAGTGGATTATTCTCCTTAGTATCATATAGGTACTGCAAGGTTGTTTAAGAGCTTAAAATAGGACGTGGCACATGGTAAATTCCATATATTGTCATCATGGTATTATTGTTACTACCAGAATATTATTGACTTGGAGAAAACAGGGAAAGTATGTAAAACCAAGATATAAGCATGTGAGAATTCCCACTCTGACACAGTGGGTTAAGACTCCAACTACAGTGGCTTGGGCGGCTGTGAATCCAACATCCAGGGTTTGATTCCTGGCCTGGGAACTTCTATATGCCACAGGTGCGGCCATTAAAAAAAAAAAAGAAAAGAAATAAGCATGTGATAAACACAGCTGTTTTCAAATGGTGCCTTTCGTATGGTACCTATTCAAAGAGATTCAAGGAAAATAACCTGATTTTATATTTGACCCTGTATTTCTCCTACTCTCATTCTGTTACAGTCCCTTTTCTTCCCTTTCATAAAAATGCTTTCTACATAACTAGTTGATAACACATATAGATAAAAGGTTAAAGTTATCATCAAAACAAAATTAAATAGGTTGGACCATCATTTTGCTATTCTGTTAGTTTTTAATGATTCCCTGAACTCAGAATGTACCTGAATTCACCTTCTGATTCCTGTTGCCCAAAGGAAAGGTCAAGATATTGCAAAGTAACAAAACATTTAGTCTTCTGGCTTTGTTTATCTTACATTCATGAGGGAGTACACTGCATGCAATAAGAACTAAGTAAAAATTCAAGACAGAAAGAAAAAAAAAAAAAAAAAGGAGTTCCCGTCATGGCGCGCAGTGGTTAACGAATCCGACTAGGAACCATGAGGTTGCGGATTCAATCCCTGTCCTTGCTCAGAGGGTTAACGATCCGGCATTGCCATGAGCTGTGGTGTAGGTAGCAGACTCGGCTCGGATCCCGTGTTGCTGTGGCTCTGGCGTAGGCTGGCGGTTATAGCTCTGATTCAACCCCTAGCCTGGGAACCTCCATATGCCACGGGAAGTACCCAAGAAGTGGCAAAAAGACAAAAAAAACTAAGTAAAAATTCAAACTGAATAATACTAATCCATATTTGGTACGTTTTAATTAAATATGTGTGTATATAGACACACCAACACACAATACTAATCCATATTTGGTACATTTTAATTAAATATGTGTGTATATAGACATACCAACACATAATAAATTCCACTACAGAGATGCCGCTTGCTTATTTGTTTGAGAATACAAGCTCTCTGAGCTCAGACACCAAATCTGTATTGTTGACTGATTTTTTTTCTGCCATGTAGAAAAGAGGCAGCAGGCATTCCATAAATATTAATGGATGACTGTAAAAAGTACAGTTGTCCTAGTAATTTAATGTCATAACACTATTAATACATAATATTACCTCATTATTTCTGAACATGCACTTAACACTATTCTAAGAGAAGAGTGAAATAATCACCTGCTACCAAAAATCAGCATCTAAAGCATGGTTAACCATTTTAAGTTCAGAAATAAAAACATATAAACACAAAATCCTAATTATGTCTGTAAGTTACAAAGCACATTCTGATGTTTGTATCTAGTCAGCAATATGCCTCCTGCCTAAAGCTGTTGATGCCCTCCCATGTAGTTCAAGGAAAGACAAGTTCAGATAACTGCTGAGTCATCCTTCTTATCACCAGCATGGAAATTCACCAGAGGGAAGGCTGATTCAGCTATAGTTTATAGTTTTTACAAATGATCTTGTACTCTTGTAGAGCTAAACATGCTGAATTAGTATAATAAAGGGATTTGAAGGCAAACGATGAGAAATAAAGAAAAAAGAAGTCATTCAGGAAACTATACTTTCATAAATATTGTGAAACAACTCTAGCTCCTCCTTCCCAGACTCTTGTTAGATCATTCCTCCTCTAAAAAGTGGAGACCCTGGGATTACCTCTTTAAGCCTCTTTTCTGTCTACAGTCTTTCTCTAGGTGAATGTGTCCAGTTCCTTGGCTAAATAAATAAATCCAAATCTGATGACTCTCAAATCTTTATCTTCAGCTGAAACCTCACCACTTTATTCCAGGCTTGTAAACAGACATACCCACTCACCCGAGAGTTCCCATCATGGCTCACTGGAAACAAATCTGACTAGTATCCATGAGGATGCAGGTTCAATGCCTGGCCTTGCTCAGTGGGTTAAGGATCCCGCATTGCCATGAGCTGTGGTGTAGGTTGCAGACATGGCTCAGATCCCATGTTGCTGTGGCTGTGGTGTAAGCCAGCAGCTACAGCTCTGATGAGACCCCTAGCCTGGGAATTTCCATATGCCACAGGTGCGGCCCTTTAGCTTGAAAGAAAGAACGAAGGAAGAAAGAAAGGAAGAAAAAAGAAAGAACGACCGACCCACTCACCAGCTTCACTTTGCTATCAAGTAGGCATCTCAAAATGATCGCTGCCAAAATTCTTTATCCACTCCTCTAAACTCACTAATACCCTACCTCTACCTTCAACCCCCACCCCCAACAGGTATTTTTTTTATCTCAAAAACTGGCACCATCATTGCCATAAGTGCTCAAGCCAAAAACTTTGGGGTCATCCTTGACTCTTCGAGTCACTGAATCCAACAACGAACCCTCTCACCTACCACTCAATACTATGTTATTGGGAAGTCATCTTTTGCCTGGCCTCTGTAGCACCACCTTACCTGGACACTTCCTCTCTTGTCCTCCAAAAGCTACTCATCTGGAGTCAGAGCGGTCATTTAAAAACCTAAGTCAGATAATTCTACTTTCTGGCTCTCAAATCAAGTTGCTTCCCATCATGCTTAGAATAAAGTTCAAGTCTTGACATATCCTGGCACGTCAGGCCCTATATGATCTGTTCCAGGGATATCTCTGCCATCATTTCTGCCCACTCTCGCTCATTCAAACTTCCCAGCCACAGTAGCTTCCTTGAAGACCCTCAAACATGTCCAGCTCAGCACTGTCTTCTGGTCTTCAAAATATCCTTGACCTTGTGCCTGGTACCTTCTATTCAGACTGCTGCATGGTTTGTTTCTTCACTTTATACACATCTCTGATCAAAGATACCTTTTCCTATCACCCTATCTAAAACAGAAAATTGCTCCATCAGGCACACTCTCTTTACCCTAGTTTTCTTAAAGCATTTAAAAATGAGGGACATAATAGTATGAAATTTTTTTGGTCTTCTATTCTGCTTCCCCCATTAGTATAAATGCTTTATGAAGGCAGAGACCATATCTGTTCTATTTATCACTGTATCCCCAATGCCTGTAACAGTCCCTGATGTATAGTAGATGCTACTATTTATTGAAAACTGAATAAATTCAAGAATCAGGTTTTAGCTATACATGATTCACATGCACAGATGTCAGGATATTATTTATAGCCATCATATACCTGCACTGAAAATATATTTACAACCACCAAAGTGGTTTCAAATACTGACATGTGAATGTCACAAAGGGATCTAGGTCTGTAGAAAACTACAATTGCTCACACTAAGTTCCTCATACAAATATAAAAATAGGCAAGCTTCATTGGAGTACTCTTTCTACTACAGACAACACACACACACACACACACACACACACACACACACACACACACACACACACACACACACCCTGATTCAGAAAATCTCCAACAGGTTCTATAATAGTTCTCCTCCAAGAGAATAACCAGAGTTTCCAGGTCCTTAAGAGTTTTTGAGATAAAGAATATGAAACAAAAATGCGCTTACCTCCCTTTTTCTACCAAGAGCAAGACATCCAGTTTTTCTCCATTTTGAACCATTGTGCTAATTGCTAGAGGGAAATAAGAAAAGTGTGAACATTTTTTTTTTTAATATTGCACTCAATATCTTTAAAGACTACTGAGTTATACGTTTGGAAGTGAGCCATCATGATTTTATGCAAAATCTACTATTTCCATATGCAATAAAGAATTGTGTCCAGAATATAAGATGGGGGGGGGGAAACTTACTTAGTTCTTGCAGTCTTCTTAAGTTCATTCTATCCTCCTGACCTTCTTGCATTTGAAGGCAAAAACGCAAACTAGATTTGTCCATAGCAAACCAGCCTTTTCTCCACTGATCCAGGGCATGGCAGTCTTTGTAGTAGAGTTGACCAATCAAATCATAGTCAGCTTCTGTTAAGTTTTCAGCAACAAAGGGAACAAAATGCTGTTAAAACAAATACAAAAAAAAGTAATAAAGACAGTGAAAATAGGAAATCCCTTACATAGTTACCGATTTGAGGGAAGGTGGAAAAATTAATCTTTCTATTTTGAAGATGAAGAAATAACCCAGATTTTAAAACAATTATTTAAACTTGTTATCAGTCTTAAAAACTGAAGCGCTATAATGCAATTTCAAATAGCAGTATATTAAATACTTTTTGATACATATGGAATTAAAACAGGAAGACATTCTCTTTGCTGATTTGTGGCATTTTTCACAATGTCGCCCTTCAATGTTTGTCTTCATTTGCATCTTTCACGGAACCTGTTCTTTCCCCCTGTGTGTATACAATGAATAAGATCTCTACCTACAAAAGGGCACACTCGAAAATGACTTTATAGTATTGAAAAGATCTCAATCATCAAATCATGGCCTTGATTCGAAGAATAACTTCTCCAAGGTCCTACATTAATTTCTTCTCTACCTAAGGCACTAGGAAGGTACCTCTTAGCCTCCTCTGACTACAACCTACGAAAACCTAATGACATATAAACAGTCTTCCAAGAATCTAACATAAAATTTTCATGGTGAAGAATCCTCTCTGGATTTAGGTAATAAAACAATATTTAAATACCTTGGCTATTGCTTCTGTCCATTTTCTCTGAGCTTGGGATGTTTCAGCTCCAAATAAAAATGCACGTTCTGAAGGTAAATAGATCTCAAAGGTAAAGATGGGCCTATGGCACACAAGAATAAATAGATACCAGTGGTTATGTTTGGATTTTATGAAAAACAATAACCAGAAGATCAAGCTTTTAATTAAATTCCTTTTGAAAACTCAGTAATGCTGTGAAGTCTATCTACCACCTACTTACCATATTTCTCTGTTGATAGTTCATATTTTATTCAAACAAGTTAAATGGCATAGAGTGTATCAGACAAAAGGAACACTCGTCTGACTAATGACTCTACAGCATAACCTTGCTGATGCCCTGATGTGGCCAAGGGTCGCTTTTGTCTCCTCTTCCCTCCCAGGCCACTCCTTCTTGGTTATTCTGACCCACTGTTCAAACAAAAGATTGTCTAGATGATTCTCTACTTAGCCCTCTTCTTGTCTTACTTCACACATTTTCCTTTGGTCATCTCATCTCACCCCCAAATTTCAACTCCTTAATACAGATAAAATTAGGGTGACATCTATCCATGTCTTGAATTTTCCCCTCAGTTCTTCACCCACAGCTCCAACTATTTTTTGGATCATGCTAAATATGTTCGCTGCCATTACCTAAATAACTCAAAATACCATATATCAAAGTCATCTTCCTTCCTCTCCCCTCCTCACCCCAAATCTAATATATCTCCTTCATGTTCTAATTTGGCAGCATCACCATCTACCTCATCAACGAGATCAAAATCTTGGAGTCTAATTTATTCTTCCCCTTGACATCAGCACTGTACCCATTCAGTTAGATATTTAACGTTATCAGTTCAGTCTTAAGAGACTCTCCACCCACAGTTTTTCTTTTAAATTATCTCCTTCTCAAGCTAAACTCCCAGTAATTATAGTCTCTCTTCCTCAGTTCCTTCTGTATCATTTCAGTTAGCTCTCTTCCTAAAATATAAATCTGTAGGATGCCTCAGTGGCAACATTACTTGACGGAAAATTCTATAATATGCTATTGAAGGCGATTAAGAATCTTGCTGTAGCACTTTTTTTTTTAAACCACATCTCATTGTAGATGCTTTCCCTTGCACAATTACTTATATAAGTGACATTCCATCAAGAATGTCTGATTTTTTTAATATGATTATATGCTGACATATACCAATATATAAATCATTTAAGCAAATTAATACATATAGAATGTACTCATGTTAACATTCCACAGTGAACATTAATCTGATTATTCATATAGAATAAAAGCTCTATTAAGATTAAAATAAGACGGAACACTGTAAACCATCTATAACAGAAAAAATAAAAATCATTATTAAAAAAGATTAAAACAAAAACAAGCCAAGTAATAACAAGTTTTGTTCATACAAAAAATCAAATTAGACTTACCAGAAAACAGTAGTCATGTCAATTGGTATATATTGGTCATTATGTAATAAAGTGATATTTCATTAATTTTATGTAAATAACATAGCTTTGTAAATCTCTCACATAAAAGTTTTATTAAAATACCTTGCTTCTATAAAATTGATTTTTGTAGGTTTTAGTATTTATACTTTTTCATTAATTACAGTACAAAATGTAATAAGAAACTGACATCAAAGATCTTAGATGGTTGATTTCCAAAAGTCTTCACAGAAATCCCATTAAACCATTTTGTTAGTCAAATATATTATATAAATAATGCTTATCATTTTAGTTAATACTTTTTTTGAGTTTTTTAACTCTAAAAATGCCAAAATAGATCTTTAAGGATTTTAACATTTCAACATGCTATTAAATAAATTTAACAGTTTATCTTATTATGAAGAAACCACTGAATATTTTTCTTTGTAATCTATTTTAACCATGATACATTTAATGAAAGCACAAATTTTGTCATTAGCCACTATTTTAAACAATGAGTAAATCATAAAAATTAAGAGATTACATGTTCAAGAATGGAATGATATAAATTTAATTAAAATTAGATATAAACATGTCAGCCTTTCATATTATTTAGTATAATATTTTAATTTTCCTACTTCTTAGTGGATTCCCTAAGGAATTTTCACAAGTTGCAAAATAAGTAGACTTCAAGAAATCATTAAACTCTTCTACAAGAAGCAACTGAGGAAATGAAATGATAATACCTCACTCTTTCCCTGCTATGATAAAAATCAGAAAATACTTTCAACTCCTACCTTTTACTGAGAGACCTACCCAGTATTTATGCAGAAGTCTTCTTTGTTTACAGCCAGGCAGATAACATCATTGATATTAATGGTGCCATTAGGGGTGGTAGACTTATCACTTTCATAGTAACTCAAGAAGCCTCCTTCTAAAACACACCACTTTTTATTTGTCTCTAGGAATTTAAAATAAAACAAATAATAAATTGAGCTATACTGTAAACCTAATTTTAAAAATACGTGGTTTTAGGAGTTCCCGTTGTGGCTCAGCAGTTAATGAACCCGAATAGTATCCATGAGAAGGCAGGTTCGATCCTTGGCGTCACGCAGTGGGTTAAGGATCCGGGGTTGCCGTGAGCTGTGGTGTAGGTCACAGACGCGGTTGGGATGGCATGTTGCTGTAGCTGTGGTGTAGGCCAACAGCAGTAGCTCCAATTCAACCCTTAGCCTGGGAATCTCCATATGCTGCGGGTTCGGCCCTAAAAAGACAAGTCAAAAAAAAAAAGTGGTTTTAACTAATGACTGTATTCAAGTAAATAAATGTATCAATTTCCTATTGTATGTAAAAAGCATGCTATTACTGCATGGGATAAAAAGTCACACTTTCTGCTCTCAAAAAATTTACAGACTTGTAGCCAGGGATGTCCAAGACAAAAATAACTATGACATTGATGACCAGAGAAACTGGCAGATCCATAAAGAGACTGCTGTAAAAACAACTGTAAAAGGGCAAAGACTGATGTTTGTACAGAGTCTAAGGAGGGAAAAAGGTAGGGGTAAAAAATAAGAGCATGGGAGTTCCCGCTGTGGCACAGCTGTTAAGGATCTGACGTTGTCACTGCTGAGATGTAGGTTCAATCTCCAGTCCATCACAGTGGGTTAAGGATTTGGAGTTTCCGTAGCTGTGGCATAGGTCACAGCTGAAGCTTGGATTCGGTCTCTGGCCCAGGAACTTCCATATGCCATGAGTGCAGCCAAAAAAGAAAAATAATATAATAATAATAGTGTGGGTGATGTTAGGTAGGTGTGGTAGATTCCACAGTGCCCTTAATGCCCTGTTGAGTGGACTTAAAATCCATCTTGTAAAAGTTCAAAACAGTATGGGCGGCAGGCTAAATCCCGATCAACACTTGTTTTTGTCAATAAAGTTTTACTGAAACAGGGCCACACGTTTCATTTATACTTAGTCAGGGTCTGCTTTCCTGCTACAAGGGCAGAGACGACTTGCAAGAGATCATCTGGTCCACAAAGCCCAAAATATTTCTGCCCCTTTTTGAAAAAGTTGGCTGAGCTTTGATTTTATGGTTCATGGTGAGCCACTGAGATGGTTTTGGTAGAAGAAGAATATGATCAGATTTAAAGCTCACATCCTCTGTTTCTTGTGAGAAATTGGATTTGAGAAGGTGAAGCCAGAGGCAGAAAACCAGTCAGGACACTGTCAAAAGAAGTCTAAGTGAAAGATGGAGACCACAAAGGGCAGTGGAAGTAAGAATAACGTGGGAGGATTGGGGGACAATAGGGAGACAGACAGGAGATGATGGGGGTGGTGGATAACATTAATGGTTACATCATTTTCAGCTTTGATTCCAAGGTGGGCAGTAATGACTACTTTTATTTCAAAAAAATAAATAAAGTAGAGGAGTTGCTTTTGTGGCCCAGTGGTTAATGAACCGGACTAGCATCCATGAGGATGTGGGCTTGATCCCTGGGCTTGCTCAGGGGGTTAAGGATCCGGCGTTGCCGTGAGCTGTGGTGTAAGTCACAGACGTGGCCTGGATCCCGCATTGATGTGGCTGTGGTATAACCCAGCCGCTGTAGCTCCAATTTGACCCCTAGCCTGGGAACCTCCATATGCCACAGGTGTGGGCCCACAAAAGACAAAAAAAGACCAAAAAAAAAAAGTGCATGTAATAGTGCTAGTGCATATAATCTGAGTTTCCTGTGAGACACAATGAATGAGAGACATCTCCTGGAAATCCAAGTAGGAATAGCTATAAGGCAGATCAACTTATGGATTTGCATCCTGAGGGCAAGAAAGAGTCTCAATAACCAGAAGGTCTTTTGAATACAGGTAGTAGTTGAAAATAAGCAGTAACCAAGCATGAAATCACAAGGAATTTAAAATTGTAAGGAACAATGGAGATAGAAGCATCCGGAAAAGCAATGAAACGAGTGAGAAAAGACAGTGCATAAAACAGAAAAGGGGTAGCACATTTTAGAAAGGGATGATTACCAACATTAAATACAGAAAGCGGTCTAATAAAATTAGAGCTGAAAATATCAGTTGGTCATCAGAATAAGGAGGTCACTGCCCGCTCTCCTGAGAGTTCTGTCGCCCTGAACACCATCATCAGGTGGACACTTTAGAGGTTCGACCTGTTGTTGGAGGGAATCTAGCCTCCAACTGGAGTGGTGAGAAAAACCTTCACACAAAAACACAGCTTTTGAAATAATCATTTAGGACTGAAAAGGCATGTTTCTAAAGTAGCAAAAACATGCATTCTGTGCTCTGAGCATTCCATAACTCTGAGAAAGAACTTTCTGAGGAAAGTCACAGAAAGGGGAATCTGCCAAAAAATTTATGTGGCCAAAGAAAGAGACCGCAGGCTCACATCAGATGCCAGGCCCCAGGAGTCTTCATGACAGGTGTTCAGGAGTTTGTACCTTTCTCAGTAGACAAGTGGGAGCTGTTGGAAGGTCTCAAACAAAAAATGCCAAGTGCATGATGCATAAAATAAATGTAAATGCAGAATCAAATTATGCTCATTCTAATGAGAAACAAATGACAGATCTCTTTTAAAAGGTGAGGACAAACTCATTGTCAGTGAGAAAGATGGGTTTCAGGGGATTTAATCCTGTAGCATCATCACCATAACCATTGATTAGCTTCATATGTATACGTGAAAACAGGCCAGAGGTAAGGCAAGGCATGCACAAATATTACCTTGGAGGACTTATGATAACAAAGCCGTGATAGGCAATCTTGACACTTCTAGTTACTTGGAAAACAAAGAAAAGCTTTAAAAGAATTCTATTGGATGGTATTATTCAGCTTAGGCTAATTCAGACAGGGCATCCTCTCTGCCACAGAAGAAATCTTACTGTTGAATCAGTTGCCAGAAGATGTCCACCAGAAATGAAACTGGGGCCACAGAATTGGGCAACTCCCAGGACACAAGCTGCTCAACAGATGTGAGGTTGTGTGTATGGTGGCTGGAATGACTAGAGGGATTGTTCATTCTTTCCACCATCTTGACATTTAGATTCGGGGAGAAAAACAGTACTGGGACTACTCAAGCACAAGGATCGAACTCCAGACGTGACCTTCTGAAACAGTCCTAGGAAGCGAGATGGATACTCTCATGTAGTTGGGCACCTTGGTTGTCAGCTATAGGTTACACCTAAACTTAAAGGCTAACTGGAAACCAGAAGCAGTTTGAATCAGGACAGCCCCTCTGCTATTCTTCCTCCTCCTCATCCCTTTACCACCACAAGCATGTGTCATGCAGTCTTCTACATGTGTCTTACATAAACTCACTGAATCCTCAGAACAACTCCAGTAGGTCAGTTATTATTACATGGCCTGATCCTTATATCCTGCCCTTAGGCACAAAATGGCTTATTGACTTTCCCAACATCACCCAAGTATTAGCACCAGAGCTGGGGGTAAGACCCAGGCAGCCAACGAGTCCTCCTGTTTCCTTCACAAATTTCTACCCTGTGCCTGGTAGGTGCTTGGGGCATGTACGTCCATTTTTAAAATGTATCAGGGTATAGCACAGGTCATACCTTCATATACATATGTGTACAATGAATGTGAGATAGTTAAAGTGAAAC
The DNA here is from genome assembly GCF_016906955.1 of Phacochoerus africanus. Taxonomy (NCBI): domain Eukaryota; kingdom Metazoa; phylum Chordata; class Mammalia; order Artiodactyla; family Suidae; genus Phacochoerus; species Phacochoerus africanus. The sequence goes on from NC_062553.1 coordinate 27,800,401, forward strand.
TACTATTTTTTGAAACCATGAAGTGGTTTCTTGATGAAGAATTTCCTAGACGGAGGGTATTCGGCATCACAGGAGAGAGGAATACACAATAGGAATGCTTTTCATTTAAAATAAATGTGTTTCAGCCTTAGAGAAACATTTTTAAACTATAGAAGCAAGGCATTTATAGAACAAAAGCTCTTCAAAATTCCACAGTGCTAATCTATAAAATTAAATATAAACAGAAAATATAGTTTCTAGTAAACCGTATCAACCACTTTCTTTTTAAACATCAAACACTGTGTCAACAAATCAAGGTAAGACACCAAGGGGGAAAAATATAGTTGAGGGGCGAAAACAGAAAACAAAATCAGGATGCTATTATTCAGCTCTACACTTAGGTTTAACAAGAGCTATCAATCTTTCCTTTCATGAACACTAAATTGGGAAGAAAAAGAAAAATACAGATCAGTCTTCATAACCAGAGGCTAGAAGATCTTCAAATCCTGAAAACCTGAACTGACAGTTTGAAGCCTCTGTAACTCTCTGAAGGACCTGCATGCATTTTATTCCCGACTTTTTTCTTTGTTTTTAATCATTCTGCTCTATGGCCATCCTGACAAGCGTGGATGGAGTGATGTAGTCCAGATGCTTGCTGTTCAGAGGCAAAGGTGACAGCCACACTTTAATCTCTAAATCCTTCGAAATAATTCAATTTTTCCATAAAGCTGGCGCTCAATAGGAGTACCAACCACGGCAGAATCCTGACAGAAAAGAAGAAGAAAAAAAAAAAAAAAAGAACCACCAACACTTTACATTTCTTGGTAGCTCAACTTTTTCTTCTTCATTTTTAAGGAGGCTCTTTCTGAACAAAATGTGTTTTTTGTCCACAATTACATATTTTATTTATTTACTTTTGTCTTTTGTCTCTTTAGGACCACACCCATGGAATATGGAGGTTCCCAGGCTAGGGTCAAATCCGAGCTGCATCTGCCAGTCACAGCCACAGCCATGTGGGATCCAAGCTGCATCTGTGACCTACACAATAGCTCACCACCACGCTGGATCCTGAACCCACTGAGCGAGGCCAGAGACTGAACCCACAACCTCATGGATCCTAGTTGGATTCGTTTCTGCTTCACCATGATGGGAACTCCCAATGACATATTTTATTACCCAGTTCAAAACTAAAATATTAACAAATAACTATAAATGGAGTATAACCTTTCAAATTGTGAATTAATGTACTGTACATCTGTAATATTGCATAGAAACTATACTTGAATAAAAAATGTTAAAAATGTATTAATGAGCCAGCTGTCACCTAACACTGGTAGTAATGTGATTAGAGAAATGCCCATTTATTCAATAAATATTTATCAAGTGACTACTACCTGTGGACCCTGGTTTAGGCACCAGAGATTTGATAATCCTGAATAAACTAAAAATGCTAATGCCTCAAGGAACTTAGACTCCAGAGGGAGGAGAAATCAAAGAAGGAGGGATCATCTCCCTGCAATGTATGCTACGGTGGAAATAAATGGCATACGATGGAGAAGCGCCGGCAGTAGGTGCTGCTTTAGCAGGCAGCCCAATAGGTCTCTCCAACCAGATAGCACAGAAGTGATCCCCAAGAGATGAGAAGCAGTCAGGCTAGGGGAAGTGCCCTCCTTGCAGAGTGAACAGCCACTGCAGAGGTCCAGAGGAGGCAGAAAAGAACGTGGCACGCTGCAGAAACAGACAGGAAACCAGTGTGACCAGGCACGTTGCATAAGAAGGAAGGATGTGAGATGAAAGGAGGAAAGGGATGAGAAGCTCTTTTAAGTCCATATAAGGAAGATGGTTATAGTCTGCAATGGGAAGCTATTCAACATATTTGAACGATGGAAATACAAGACCTGAGTTACGTTTTTAACAATCCTTAATTAACGCTGCTTTTGGGAGAATGATTTGAGGGAAGCTAGGGAAGATACTGGCAAATAAGTAGGGTGGGGGGAGGTATTACAGCCCAAGCAGGATGTGATGATGGCTGGGGCTAGGATGGTATTAGTGAAGATGGAGAGTAGCTGACTGATTCATGGGCTATTTTGAGTTTTAAATGATAGCCCTTCTGATAAGTTGGATGGAAAAAACGAAGATCATAAAAGAATACCTTGCCAGGAGATTATTTTCCAATGAAGTCATTTCTATGTGCTATATAGTCAAAGTGCAAAAGTTCAATTTCATATTACTTAAAAGAGAATGCTCCAAAATGAGAGAATAATCCCTAATTAACTTGTACATATGGTGAAGGTACCAGTTTCTGGTTTTTGAAACAGATTTTAACAAAAACACCCATAGTTAATGCAGAAAAGTTAAAAAGAAAAGAATGATTTAGTTACAATTTAAAACATTCAATTCAGTCCTCATAAGACTAAGAAAAATAATCTATTTCAAGCACATATTACAAAAAACTGCTAAATCTATAAATATTATAACCAGAACTGCCAAAAAATAAAGGCTTACTTTTCACCTTCAGAGTACTTATGACATACTGAGTGAGAAGCTTTAGGAAGAAAATCTTGTATTTCAAATTCCTTGTCTCATATTTGTATGAATAGTTTGAAGGGTGGGTTTAAGATATCCTGCAATTTAGAAGAAACATTCTAGGAAACTTGTGACTTAATAACAAGAATATTAATTGCCCTATTATTCAATTCTTTTAGTAATCGCCATCATCAATTCACAGATTATTCTGGCACTTTTTCCCTTCTGATCACTCAACTTTCAAATACTTAACAGTTAAATACTGATAAGGAGCAATCGAAGATGAGAAAAACATAGTAAAACCCATCTTTTATTATTGGTTAGATTAAGTAAAGGAAGATATTAAAAACCATTTGCTGAAGGAACCAAACCCATCTAAACTTAAAGAGTAAAAACAGTCTGCCATCTTAGTGTCACCAGGCCATCACACTTTGACCAAGGCCAAAGTTTTACAATTAACAATTATGGCACAAATCAGATGTAAAACTATGCTTCATGCTGATTTCCTCCATTGTTCATGTGAAATCAGCATAATATCAACTCTCTTGCAGAGCTTTTATTTATTTATTTATTTTGTCTTTTGTCTTTTCAGGGCCACACCCATGGCATATGGAGCTTCCCAGGCTAGGGGTCTAATCAGAGCTACAGCTGCCGGCCTATGCCAGAGCTACAGCCAGCTGCATCTGCAACTTACACCACAGCTCACGGCAATGCCGGGCCTTAACCCACTGAGCGAGGCCAGGGGTGGAACCCGCAACCTCATGGTTCCTGGTCGGATTCGTTTCCACTGCGCCACGTCGGGAACTCCTCTTGCAGAGCTTTTATGAGGATTACAATTAACATAGATCAAATATGCAAAGCAATGCCCACATATAGTATATGCTCACTAAAGGACAGCTACTGTTTATAGGAAAATCTAATAAAGTATAATTAATCCCAGTATAATTCTGCTCAGGGTAATAGTTTGTTTTTTTTTTTTTTTTTTAAATAAAGCCTTTAACTGAAATAATCACTTCAAATACACAAGGATCAGGATTAACACTCCAAAGTGAATTTTTCATCCTATTGTTCCTCTGATTGAATAACATAGCTAGATTTTACCACCTAAGGAATTAATACCAGGCTCCTGAGCCTCTCTAAACACCCACCATCAATTGGCCTTGCAGCTTAATCTCTCTTAAATTCTCTTTGGTCCAGTAAGACAGATCTCATTATATTTTCCTGCTTATATTTCTAACATTGGTTCAAACGTATGTAACATGAGCATGAGGCCTGTATCGTACTCACTTTTGTATTCCTAATGCCCAGCACAGGCCTGACACAAAAGACTGAATGGAGAGCTGGAAAACGCCTACTATGACTCTCCACAAACCTCGGACAGGTCGTTAAATCAAGTTAATTCCCATCATGTTTTTGAAAACATGCTTAAGCTTTAATTTACTCACACACAACACACACACACAAATAGAACAAACTGAACCACATGATACCACTTAGTAGGCTGATAGAATGTCCGTTCTTCCTACATGTTGACATTTATCTGCATTATCTCCCCAGTTAGGATGTCCATCCCAAAGGGAAGGGGCTGAGTTTCACATTTCTTTGGAACAACCCTTACATCCTGAAACAAAACGGGTTGGCCCTAAGGTAGATGTCAGTGCATTCAGCTGAGGATTCACTCAGCATTCCAAACCAGTGGTAAATTGTTGCTGCAGTGAATGAAATAATATCTGTGCCTGCAAGCAGTTATAAATCCTCAAAAAAATACCTCTCTACTGCAAGATCAAACCTAACATCTGAAGAGGGGAAAAAAAATAAAAATTTAAACCTAATTGTTTTGATAATGAAAGAAAATTTTATCAGATAGCAAAACTGAAAAGGAACAGAAAAGATACCTTCAAGCAGTTTTTTTTCTGAAGAGAGTTTAGAAGCAGCAGCTGGAGCCTGATACAAAAAGTCACAGAGGAACATGGATGGGGAGGACTCTTGACTTAATCCACCTTCAGAATGTATGTCGTGTTGAGGGAAATCTAGAAAAATTACAGAAACAACACATCTGAAATCCAAAATGGAAACCATTTCCCCCTTTGCTTATGAATATCTAGGTGAGTTTTGAAGAAGAAAAACTACTTCAAATATAGAACACATATCTAGAGGTCTTTATTTTACTTTGCACAAAATTTGTAAATAAGCACTTCAATTGTGTTTATTATTCATATATGAAAATCAGATTTCACTTTGGTGAAAATGATTAGGTGGGATGAATTATCTTAATCGTCCATTTATAAGAGTAAAGACACATAAAAGATTTAGTTCCTAAACTTTTCATTGAAATGAAGTAAAACATGGATCTGAATCAACTTCCATCTTTTTGGTAATTATATATATTTTTTCCTTCTGATGGTTTTCTGATTTGAGAAACAGACAGATTTGTGTTTCAGTCCTTTTAGGATAAATCAGGAGAGACCAGGCTAATGAAGGGAATAGTGACTAACCTGAGAATTTGTTATGGTAGAGAAATTCCATCTGCAGACTCTGCCCTGCCTTCTTAGCCAGAAGATAGGGGGTGCTATGCTCAGGATCACCTGTTGCACACATAACGTCTGCTCCACTGAACAGCAAAGCCATTGTTTCCAGAACATCCGGTTTCACCACGGCAGCACACAGAGCCTGCTCACAAAAAGATAATACAACTTAAGAGAAGAAAATATAATTCCAGCTATTAAAAGGAGTGAAAGTGTGCCAACTCATTTATGAGATGAAGCATGTATTCCTTTTTAACAAAGAAATCTAATAATAATTATGCCCTGAATTAAATCACAGATACAAAAGGGTTCCTTTGCATGAATTCAAATGACAATCCATGGTTTCTAAGTCTCAGTGCATTGTTTTTGTTGCCATGATGCTCCAAATCTTCAAATTTATCATATTTACCATGGAAGATCTTTTTATGCTTACATACTAAGATAATGGCTGATGCTTAGAAAATTCAAAGTATTTCAAAGGTAATAACCAAGAAGCCACTAAATGTTTTGTTTTGTCATATGAATGTAGTATGCATGTATGTCTGTTTTTTTTCCAGCCCAGTCAGAGTTTGCAGAATCTTTAAATTACTGATATGCTTTGGGAATTTGAAAAATGAGCATAAATTAAGGATCTTCTCTTTTGGGAGAGGGGATGGGTAGGGAGGAAGAATAATAAGCAAGACACAATAAGAAATGATTGACATGTTACACATCACCATTGTACAAACAGTGAAACTCCTGGAATCCAATTTTTTTTGCCTTGAAATAATTAGTTGCCCTCACATCTCTTTCCATTCCCTCTTCCATCTTTCTACTTTACTGGCTTCCCATTTGCTTTTATTTTATTTCTTTCATTTGCTTTTAAACTCTCTTATTTGCACCCTGATTTCACCTGACTTCTTAGCCTTAGGTTCACCATTCACCTTCTTCCCGACATGGTGCCCCTGGACAAATCACTGGTTAATTTGCTGTCTGGAATGCAACTTTAGGACAATCCCTGAATTGATTATCCCATGGGGTATCTCAGGGCAGAATATACAACCAAGAAGTCCCAGGACACATTCACAGTTCCAGCCTAGAGGGTCTACTACTGAAAAAGTACTTATCTTTTCTACCATGGTCTGGCTGATGTCTAGAATCTCCTTCACATCGGAATAAAGGCACCTGAATTCTTGTACCTGACTGTACTAATTTGCTAGGTGATCTTGGGCAATCCCTTCTCTCTGGGTATGTTTTTCTGCACCTGCAAAATGAGGATGTTGGAAAGTAAAACATCTAACCTCTCTCCACTGTAAGAGCTTTGACTGCCCTCACTAATCATATGTATTTCCTCTTATTCTCCCTCTCATTACCCTATTCCTCCTTCACAGTATGTTGCACTTGCTATGGTACATGCATTGGCATTCAGCGGCTTGGTCAGTCTCCCCTATTTGAAGATCACACCTACTTTCTACTACAATTGTATTGTCAGCACCTAAAAAATGAATTCTGTGATTAGTAAGTGTGCAGTAAACATCTACTCAACAAGAACACTCTGTGTAGAAACAGAGAAGAGAATGATGGTTACCAGGGGCTGGGAGGTGGGAGAATTGGGCAGATATTGTTTAAGGGTACAAACTTGCAACTAGCAGTTAAATTAAGTTCTGCAGACCTAATGCACACTATAGTGATTATTGGTTTTGTTTGTCTGTTTGTTTTGTTTTGTCTTTTTTGCCTTTTCTAGGGCCTCTCCCACGGCATATGGAGGTTCCCAGGCTAGGGGTCCAATCGGGGCTGTAGCCACCAGCCTATGCCAGAGCCATAGCAACCCAGGATCCAAGCCGCATCTGCAACCTACACCACAGCTCACGGCCAACGCCATATCCTCAACCCGCTGAGCAAGGCCAGGGATCGAACCTGCAACCTCGTGGTTCCTAGTCAGAATTGTTACCCACTGAGCCATGACGGGAACTCCGATATAGTGATTATTGTTAACAATACTCTATTATATACTTTAAAATTGCTGAGAGGCCAGATCTGAAATGCTGTCACCACAAAAAAGAAATAATAATTATGTGAAGTGATAGAAGTGTTATCCAAAGCTACAGTGGTAATCCCTATTGCAATACCTAAATGTGTCAAATCAACAAGATGAACACCTTAAACTTCCACAATGTTACATGTAAATTATATCTCAATTTTTAAAAATATCTATTTAATAACATTATATTTTTTGTGAAAATTGTTCACGCGTGTTGAGTATCATCTCTAAGAAGCCCGATGTGGTGGTAAATCCTAATGAACAGACTTCTCTAAGGAAGAGTGAAACAGTGAGTAACTAATGTAAAACTTGACTAGTGTCTTAGCTCTTGGGAGTGGTGTATGGCAGACAAAACCTCATTGGGGGACATTAGTCTTTACCCACCGACAAGATTCCAATCACTATCAAAAAGAGAAAAACTACTGAGGAAGGATATGCTCTGGTTCTCCAACTTCACCAATTACTTCTCCAAATCCACAACTTATTATTTATATACTTTTTTATGATCTTCTGGTTCACAGAATGAGATTAATCATAACCCTTGGATTATGATCTCCTATTATCATTATTCCATGCATGTCTGGTATGATTGGTCAGTTATTTTTATAATGTAATTAGCATCCATGGAAACACCACCCCAAACAAAATTAAATGGCTTTTTTTTTTTTTTTTTACAGCCACGCTTGTGCCATATGGGAGTTTCTAGGCTAAAGGGTCAAGTCATAACTACAGCTACCGGCCTACACCACAGACATGGCAACACTGGATTCAAGCCTCATCTGTGACACATGCCACAGCTTGTGGCAATGCCGGATCCTTAACCTATTGAGCGAGGCCAGGGATGGAACCCATATCCTCATGGACACTAGTTGGGTTCTTAACCTGGTGAACCACAACAGGAACTCCAAAATTAAATGACTTATTAATAACCCATATAAACAGATGGTTGTCTACCTCCACCCCATCTCCCTGACTCTTCCCTATTTTAAGTACCCATTCTGAATTTTGCATCATTGTTTTACAATTCATTGGTAGTCTCACTTTATGAATACCAAAGATGTACAAAGAAGGTGAAGTTCCCATTGTGGCACAGAAAAAACAAATCTGACTGGTAACCATGAGGTTTGCAGATTTGATCCCTGGCCTCATTCAGTGGGTTAAGGATCCGATATTGTTGTGAGCTGTGGTGTAGGCCAGTGGCTACAGTTCCAATCTGACCCCTAGCCTGGGAACCTCCATATACCACAGATGTGGCACTAAAATAAAAAATAAAAAAGGCAAGAAACAAACAAACAAAAAAACGCAACGATGTACAAAAAGGAAAAAATGTTTAGTTATGGGAACTAAACCAAAAGAAGAGAAACATAAAACAATTGTACAAATCCTATCGGGTCTAGAAAAGTATGGAAAATGTCTTTATTTTCCAAAATGTTCAGCATAATATTACTTATCCAGGGATCCTTATCCAGCAAGGATTGATATTAAGAGCAAACTAAAGAACTGAGAACCCTTAAAGAATATATACCCTAAGCATAAAAATAATGGTATAAAATAATAAACAGTACATGTTTTAAATATCTGTACATAGAAGAGCCCCCTGACACATAAGAAATTGAAGCAGTGATTTTAAAAGTAAAGGGTAGGTGAGAAGGATGCTTCACAAATTCTTTGACAAAAGGGCAGAGACTGAATGGGTCACATAAAATGGTCACAAAAAGATCTGGGATCACTCAGCCAAAGGCAAACGACACTTCAAATCAATGGCACTAAGCAAACTACTGCTTCTAATAATAAATTAATTGAGGAAGTGAAATTCATTTCAGTGACACCAAGTCAGCAATGTACTACCTGAAGTTATGTTCAGTCCCTTTCCCCTGTCCCTAAGAGGGGGAAAGTTGTGGAAGTTTTAAATGGGGTGGGCAGAGCTAAGTTAGACGGAAACTGCAGTTAGGGATTAAATGTTTATTCCCTATTGATAATGAATCTTTAAGTGAAGTAAAGGAACAACCAATAGCACGATCTCACAAAGGGAAATAAGATTAAACAATCATTCTATGACACAGTCAAAGTTTTTTTAAAAAGCTTTTTTTCAAAATCCTTGGCACACATTTAAAAAGACCTTAACATCCATGTCTCTTGCTACATTTCATTGGTTACCTTATTTAACTCTTCCTTGGTGAGAGATGCCAAGAGGGTTTTCCTGAATCTTCCCTCTTTGTACTTCTGAGTGATAAAGTTTTTTCTCTTTTCTACTGGAGAGTCCACGTGTAATTCTTCCTCTTTTTGAAGATTACCAGCCCAAAAGTCATTTGCTCTTTTGTTTCCAATGACAATAAAAAGCTGAATTACCAAAAAAATTTAAACATATCAGTTTATGAATACATTTGAATCTGCAGAAAACTGCCTCCCATGATAAATTCATGCAAAAACACAAGACCAACTCGACTTTTTCAGAAAGATGGCATGTGAAAGCAGATACTATTTTTATTTTAAATACAGTCAAGCTGCTTTTAATGACAGTAAAAGATTAGCTGGAAAAGAAATTGCTAGCAACACAAATTGCAGCAAAGGCATTATTACTTTTTGAAGCTAGCGCACATGGAGACACATTCATTTAAAATGGCTGAGTAGGTGGGCTAATGTGGTGGATTGTGGTACCGAGCAGAGAATGGATTTGGAGACAGCAAGTTAGACATGATGGCAGTTAATGACAGCATGGCCGAGATAAAGAATTGTCAATTTTGCCCAATGTTTTCATACACTTCTCTGATATTTTATCCATGCTGGGTTCAAAAGAAAGAAAATCCTGGCTTTAAAAAGAGCTGCCAAGCCTTTAAAAGTAGTTATTATTAAAGCTCCTTGTATTTTTTAAATTTTTATTTCTAAAATAACTCTCTGATTTAGGAAGGCATCCTGAAAAGTAAAGTGGAAAGTGACTGCTATCAAACAGGCTCTAAGCCATTTCTGCAATGTGATGAGAACCTGGTCAGAGAGCTCCTAAAGGAACCCCCCCCCACCCCCACAACTGCACACCTCCTCCCAGACCTCTGCTGACCACCACGATCCAGTCAGACTCACCTCAATGAGCTCATTGCTCCAAATGCTGGCATCCATTTTTAGACTTCTAACCTTGGAATCTTTTGGTCCTAAAGATCTATGTTGCCCTAAAGTCAAAAAACAATTGCATTTCTCTTTCAATTTGTATATAAATGCATTTTACCTTTAAAAAGTGTGTGTATATGTATGTGCACATGTGCGTGCAGATTAATACATCTCTTCAACTGGAAACAAACCAAGACCTACTTTCCACCCTAGAGTAGTGGTGGTTAATTACACAGAAATCATAACCAACCCCAAGGAAGATAACAGATATCACCATCACCACGCTATACCAGTATAAAACTACACTTTTAATAGTGTGTATGTGCATGTATGTTTGTGTATATACACACATATACAATTTTTTCATTGTCTGGTAGTTAACTGGAAATTGTAGGTCATCAAAAACTTTTAATAATGGATTTGTACAAATTACATATATGCAAATACATATTCTCCTCTTAAAAAAAAAACTGACTACAACTCTAATAAATGCATACTTAAAAATCTAAAGTGGATTTTTTATTCTAGTATTACGCCTGGAAGAGAATAACAGCCCAGCATTCTATTACCATGAATTTAATTCTGCTGTATAAATCATAATTCAGCCACTGCTGGGCACCCAGGCATGTGACAGACCCTTTCTCTCAAAGCTGAGAAGGAACAAAGTTATATAAGACACCATCCTTGATCTCAAGGACCTTTTGTCTGATGAGCAGGAGAGAGCTCATTCCTCTGTCTACATTAGGTAGGTTCCTTTCCTCCTTTCTTTGAGATGGAAATTACTCAGAGCACAGAGCCCCAGAATTCCCATGGCAAGAATCTGCCTAGGTTTGCACTTACAGAAATGACAGAAAGGCAATACTAAAAGAAGTCAAGCTCAAGGGCATGTAGGGAGAAAGGATGCTAGAGTAGCCTAGGCAAAAAAATCTGAATTGAGGCAGCAGGAAAAGAAATAAAAGTGGAGAACAGATTTAGAGATACTTAGGAGAAAAACTGATGGGACTTGGGGGATAGGTTTTAGGCTTGAGTACAGGGTGATGGTATTGCTTTTGACCAAGACTTGGAATACAGGAGAATATGCAGTTTTTTGTCATGAGCAAGCATCCATGAGAAATCCATTTTACCATGTTATTTTTGAGGTATCTTGGGCAAATCCAATCAGAGATTCCAGCAGGAGATATAAGAGTATGGTTTCCAACAGAGTGGGAATCACCTGCTTAAAAATGAGTGTTGAAGCCAAGTGTTAAATAACATCACTCAGGAACATCAGAATGAAAGACAGCTCAGGATGTAACACACATATTTTAGAAGAAGGCAAAGGAAGAGTAACCTGAGAAAGGATGATCAGAGTAGTAAGAGCACACTGAGAGAAAAGGGTCTCCCAAAAGTCAAGGAGGATGGGGAGTCACTGAGAGAGAGATTGGTCCATAGTGTCAAATGCTGCAGAGAAAGCAGTAAAGATAAGGACTGACCACACAGAGACTGGGAGGTAAAATACCCTGGTAAATGGAGTGCAAATATTTTCACTGGAGTAGAGAGAAATGAAGGCTGATTACAAGATGCTGAAGAAACACTAGGAAGTTAAAGAAATGAAGAAAACCAAAGTAGTGCAGACTACTATTTTGAAAGGATCTTGTCCTATGAAATGAAAAAGGAACGAGAATGATGCATAGAAGGTAATGGTAAGATTTCAGAAAACTGGTGTTAACTGGACAGAACTGTGCAAACTTATATGCTGAACCAAATAAACCACAGCCAAATACAACTGTCCCTCCATATCACAGAGGGCAGGTACTGGGACCCCCACAAATACCAAAATCCAAGGATGCTTGGATCTGTTGTACAAAATGGCTAAAGTATCTGCATATAGCCTAGGCATATACTCTGTATACTTTAAATCATCTCCAAATTACTCAGAATACCTAGTACAATGTAAATGCTATGTCATAGTTTTTGGTAAATGCAAATTCAAATTTTGCTCTTTGGAATTTCCTGAAATTTTTTCTCCAATCTATATATTCTTTTTTTAATCTTAATTATTATTATTTTTATAGTTATTTCCCCAATACAATTTTTTTCTACTGTACAGCATGGTGACCCAGTTACACCTACATGTACACATTCTATTTCCTTACATTATCATGCTCCATCATAAGTGACTAGACATAGTTCCCAGCACTACACAGCAGGATCTCATTGCTAATCCACTCCAAAGGCAATAGTTTGAATCTATTAACCCCAAGCCCCCAACCACCTCACTCCCTTCCCCTCCCCCTTGACAACCACAAGTCTATTCTCCAAGTCCATGATTTTCTTTTCTGTGGAAAGGTTCATTTGTGCTGTAAATTGATTCCAGATATAAGCGACATCATATGGTATTTGTCTTTCTCTTTCTGACTTATTTCACCCAGTATGAGACTCTCTAGTCCCATCCATGTTGCTGCAAATGGCATTATTTTGTTCTTTTTAATGGCTGAGTAGTATTCCACTATATATATATATTCTTTTTTAGGGCCACACCTGCAGCATATGGAAGTTCCCAGGCTAAAGGTCAAATCAGAGGGGAATTTGTTCAGAGAGGAACAGTCAAGAAATAATATTCTGCTGTATAGGACAGGGAACTATATCTAGTAATTTATGACGGAACGTGATGGAGGATAATGTGAGAAAAAGAATATTTGTGTGGGGGGGGAACTGGGTCACTGCTGTACAATAGAAATTGACAGAACACAGTAAACCAACTATAAAATCATTAAAGAAACAATAGTGCAATCTGGGGCAGGGTCCTGGTTCCTCCTCAAGGCATACACATTACAATATCTTTGAGTTCTTCTGCAGAACTCAAACCCACAACAAATGGCAGATGCTAACTACCTGATGAGGCAGTCTTCATTCTAGAAAGAAGGTAGCAGTATGATAATCTCAAAGACCATGAGAAACTATCCTGGGACTGCCTGACACCAGCTTTGAAGAATGCAAAGAATCATTATCTACCCTGATCCTTATCTGTGGTCCAATTTTCCACCTCAAAAACTATAAGAATGCCTCCTATTCTCCCCCAAAAGGGCACATTCTTTAAGCCATTAGCCTGCTGTGGCCTCTTCTGCCTGGCTAAGCAATAGAAGCTGTTTAATTCTCCTTTGCCTAAAACTCTGTTTCTGGATTTCTTTTCTTTTTTTTTTCTTTTCTTTTCTTTTTTTCCTTTTTCTTTTTTCTTTTGCTTTTTAGGACCACACCCATGACATATAGAAGTTCCCAGCCTACATGTCCAACTGGAGCTACAGCTGCTGGCCTACACCACAGCCATAGCAACGTGGGATGCTTAACCCACTGAGCAAGGCCAGGGATCAAACCTGCATCCTCATGGATTCTAGTTGGGTTCATTACCACTGAGCCACGATGGGAACCCCTGTTTCCACATTTCTATTTGACACCAGTGAACAGAGACCAAGTTTCCGCAACAGTCTTACCCCCTAAATACAATGAACTGTGCAATAGTACATAATAAGAAAACTAGTCATAGTACTGGTTACTTTCACAACTACACCTGGAAAATGTTTCTATATAAAAATTCTCCTTACAAGTGATACTAGATCCGGTGTACCAAGACTAGAGCGCAGAGAAGCCTTGATGTGAGAAGAAGGTCTTACTAAATATGATGGGGAAAGAGGGACAAATCATATAAACAGCTAGCATGTTCAGGGTGCATTCTGAAATGCACTCCCCTAAAATCTAAAAATTTCAACCTTGCCTTTTTAAAATCTATACACGGACTGGTAAGCCCCCCAAAATGATTACATGCTTAAAAATCAATTTTTTCTATCTAAGTCATGCATAAGAGAAGTTTAAAATGATATTTCTAAATGTGATTTAAAAGTAATAAGCTTTCTCTTTTTTATTTTTCACAGCCATTAGCTGGGACACATTATATGTGACAATAAAGAGCATTCAGTGCCAATATGCCACCAAACAGTGATGAGCATAACTTATCCTTAATTACCTGCGCACTTCTTACAGATGACTACGCAGAGATTGATGGATGCCCAGTCAGGATCCGGGGCTTTACAATCTGCACAGCTCCTGTTGGACTCATTGAACCAAATCTTCTCAGCGACTTCATAATCAGAGAGAGTCTCTGCTATTGATTGCTGCACAGCTTCAATCCACTCTTGTTTCTCTTTTTCAGACTCGGCTGTAAAGCTGAAACAATTAGCGTTTCTGCATTATCGATCTCCCTTGTAAAGGCCAATTAAGCAGTATGTTCAGTTTGCATATTCATTTCACTCACAAATTAAACAGCAGCTGAAAAATATGCCTTCCAGGCTATTGGAGAATCTTTTCTGTGAAAAATCATCTCATTGAGAAATCTTTTTTTTTTTTTAACCGTTAACTTTCCACATTGCTTATGACTTTGCTTACATATCTGGAACCAAAATTATTAACATATACATCGCTCTGACCAGAATATAAAAATTGCCTTGTTAGGTTAAACATGTTTAAAAGAGACGCCATGTTTCCTAAGCAGTGGTTATATAATCATCAATAAGAGACTGGCAGAGTTTCAGGATTATTGGATTATTTTGCCAAAAAAAAAATATATATATGCCACAGTCTGCAACTAAGTTATCAAAAACACCCACCAGAAATTTTGATTTTTTTGTCTTAAAAATAGATTCTTTTTTTTTTAAATTAGAAGAATGTCCAGATGGCTTTAAGAAACTGAAAAATCAAAAAAAGTTTAAGTGATTAGTATTCTAACAGAATTCAAACTCATTTTTAGCCATGTTCTTATTTATTCTCATTCTTCATGTTTACTGGTTGCCTGTGAAGGGATAAAACATTAAAACGTTAGTTCACTCCTTCAAGAAATATTAACTGAGTACCTACAATGTGACAGAGAATGTTCTATGTACAGTGCTCCAAACTCAGCCAATGACCCACAAAAAAGATCCTTCACATTGAAAAGCTTCTGTCCTGAAGACGAAAATGCTTTGAAATACAATGAGAATAACAGAGGACTAACATATTCTATATATTCCTTAAAGAAATGGAGTGGCCTTCATGGATTATATTTTTGGAAGCACTTTATGGTTCTATCATCACTTACAATACTTATAAATTCCTTAGTGGTTTCTGCTTCTCCATAGAGATTAGTCAGAGCCAATTCAGTACAATGGGAAATAGATATTTGGTCTTTGTCTCTAGTTCCTGGAAATATGGCTCCTAAAACCCTAGCATCCTTTGGATGCTAATGAGACAGCTTGTGGCTGAAGGCTGGTCAGCTTCAGGATGGGAGCAGTCTTTAAAAGACCAAGATGTGATTAGAGAGTTAGAACTTCCAGCCCTACCCTTTGACCTCTGGGAAGGGAAGAAAGGCTTGTAACTGAGTTAATCAGCAAAGATCAAGAATTTCCTCAGTCTTGCCTATGAAATGAAACCTCCATAGAATCCCCTAAAGAACAGGGTTTCAAGAGCTTTCAGGATGATGAATACACTGCGGTGCTGGGAGGTGTGCACCCAGAGACAGCTTGGAAGCTCTACCACTTACCTTCTAGTACCCTGCCCTACACAGCTCTCCCATCTGGCCATTCCTGAGTTGCATTTTTTTTTTTTAAATAATAAGCTGGTAATAAAAATTAAAACTTTTTTCCTAAGTTCTATGAGTCGTTCTAGCAAATTACCAAACCCAGGGGGAGAAGAGGCAATGAAACCCCAACTTGCAGCTCAACTGGGTGGAAATGCAGCTAACCTGGAGACTCAATACTTGTGACCTGCATCTGAGGTGAGGACAATCTTGTGGGATTGAACCCTTAAACCTGTGGGGTCTGATGCTCTCTCTGCATAGGCAGCAGCAGGTGTCTGGAAAGTTGGTGTCCGGGAAGTTAGAGATCTGGCTGGTGTGAGGAAAAACCACACATATTTGTCATAATATAAAGCATTTTATCTTAAAAGACATGAAACAATGTCTTTTTTTTTTTTTTTTGGTCTTTTTAGAGCTGTACCTGCGGCATATGGAAGTTCCCAGGCTAGGGGTTGAAGCTGGAGTTGTAGCTGCTGGCCTACACCACAGCTACAGCAATGCCAGATCCAAGTCTTGTCTGTGACCTACACCACAGCTCATGGCAACACCAAATCCTTAACCCAGTGAGCAAGGCCAGGGAGCGAACCTGCATCTTCATGGATCCTAGTCGGGTTTGCTACTGCTGAGCCAAACGGCAAGTCTGTGTGTGTGTGTGTGTGTGTGTGTGTGTGTGAGTGTAATGTCTCCACTTTCAGTTGAGGCTTGAAACACCTTTTGTCAAAATAAAGCTTGTTATTCTTTTTTAAAATTCAAGCCAGTAGACATATTCTAACAGATACAATGAGTACTAGATTTGTTAGTATTTTTGAAATTGCTAAGTAATTTTAGTCCTTCAAAGCCCTCTGACAATCACCTCTGACCTGAATACAACCCACTGGTACGTTGATTATCTGTGACAAATTAATGCAATGCAACTCAATAGATAATGACTTATGCCTCTCCTGTTGTACTAAAGCAATGGAGTCCTTACAGATTATTAACACATATTAGGAACATACATTAAGTTTTCTGTTTCATTGTAATAATAAAGCAATTACCAGAATACCATAACACAAGATATATATCAAAATACTAAGATATTTGTTCAATAAGTGCTATGAGATCCATTAAATTCAGCAACATTTTAAGTTGGAGTTCTTTTTAGGAAACCATGGAACAATTGTAATTAGGAACTGATCTTAAAGGAGAGATTGTATTTGACTAGGCTACAAGAGTATAAAATAACAATACAGCCTAAAGACAATGTGATATCTCATTTTATTCCTTCAAACTGAAGTAATTTTTCATATATTTGTGGATCATAAAATCAACATACTCATCAAGCCTACTAAGAAAAAGAGGTATTACAGAAAGAAACTATTCAAATTGGCATGATTATCTGAATCACTTTTAGAAGGTGTTTTAACATATTGGTTAATAAACTACATGATATGAAAAAGAATGTCACTTCTGTTTCTTTTAGGTGTACAGCAAAGTGATTCAGATATACCTTTTTTTTTCCCAAATTCTTCTCCATTATAGTTCATTACAGGACACTGAATATGGTACCCTGTGCTATTCAGTAAGTCTTTGTTGTTTATCCATTTTATACATTGTAGTGTGTGTATGTTAATCCCAAACCCCTAACTTATCTCCTCTCATCCCCCTTTGCACCATAAGTCTGTTTTCTCTGTCTATCATAAGTTTATTTCTGTTTTGTATATAAGCTCACTCATACAGTTTTTTAAGATTACACATATAAGTGATATAATATGGTATTTGTCCTTCTCTGTCTGACTGACTTCACTTAGTATGATAATCTCTAGATCTATCCATGTTGCTGCAAATGGCATTAATCCATGCTTTTTTATAGCTGAGTAATATTCCATTTTCTATATGTACCATATCTTCTTTACCCATCCCCATAATTTGATGGGCCCTTAGATTGCTTCCATGTCTTGGCCTTTGTAAACAGTTCTGCTATGAACATTGAGGTGCATGTTTCTTTTCAAATTAGAGATATCTCTCTGGATATATGCCCAGGAGTAGGACTGAAGGATCATATGGTAACACTATTTTAGTTTTTTAAGAAACTTCCATAGTGGCTGCACCCTCCAACAGTGTAGGAGAGTTCCCTTTTCTCCATAACCTCTCCAAGATTTACTATTTTAGACTTTTAATGATGGCCATTCTGGCTGGTTTGAGGTACTACTTCATTATAGTTTTGATTTGGATTTGACTAATAATCAGTGTTATGGAGAATCTTTTCATATTCACATTTTCATATACTAGTTAATAAACTACACAATATGGAAAAGAAAGAACATAATTAATTGCCCTCTAAGAAATAAAATCACCGGCAATGTAAAAATGACTCGAGCTTTCCTGTGGTGGTGCAAACACAAAATGTTTAAAAAATCACTTACCTAAAACTCCTATAAGGAGTGATTATTTCAAAAGACTGTTTCGCAGTTCGATCTACTTGCTTTACATTTGCTACATTCATAGGAATTATGGTAATACCAAGTCCGCTCTTAAAATCCTAGTTGGAAGAATAACAAAAAGTTATAAAGAAACAAAAATATAGATTTTGAAAGTATAATTATATTCTATAAAATCTAATAAATCCTCAATTTTACTATAACACACAAATCTGGAATTAACAACTCACTAAAAAGCAGACTGAGAATAGTTTTATTTTAGGTAGTCACTTTCAATATATGATAACAGTAGCATTTGAACCTCGATAGTGAGGTTATTAATAAAGCATGGGGTTTTTTTTTCACATGAAACATTACGTTGACTAGACTTAGACCTTGAACTATGCATGCCTTGCTTACAAGTTAGGCATATTTTTCCACCATTCAGTAAAGGTAATTAACAGTGAACTAACCCATCCCATGTGCCCAGTTCTTTAGGTGCCGGAGCTCAATCCAGGGTGAAGTTGGCATAACTGCTATGTAGAGATTTAAAAGAAGGGAAAACTGAGACTCAAAGAGGTAAAGTGATGTGGAAAGTGCAGCTGCCCATGGTGGAAAGGGACTGAAACCCAAGCCTTCTGACTGCCAGCTCTTGGTTTTACTACATGGTGTTACCTCTGCTCTGTCTTATTTTTCTCATTTTACCTCAAACAAAAGCATTCCTTGTTTTACAATTTTATCTCATGTCCAATATTTTATTACTTTCTTCTTCCTTCAATCAGATTCTTAAACTGCTCCTCTAATGCTATTTTCATATGTAAACTGCCATTTGTTCAACACCTACAGCCATTGTGTTCAGCTTGTCTCACCAAAATTAGAAACTGTGCAAAAGGCTACAAAGTCTGCCTCCTCAACAGATTAAAGTTTGCAATATATTATCTATTCCGCAGGGTTTTAGAATTTGATTTATCAAACAATTTCACACCTTAAAATATAATTAATCTGTACCTTAAAAAATGAATTACCAATGTGAACAGGTTCAGATTAAATGTGCTCTAAATTCCTAAATGAAATAATGACTAGGGAAAAACAGCTATACTAAAGAGAACTGCAAAAAATACCGGTCCACTTTGAAGAAGGCTACTTCAAGGCAGAGGTCATGGAAGAAACAATCCCCAGGCCTTCTCTTTGTCTCTTCTGCTGTACGAGATCTAAGTAAAAGTACTATTTTCTCACCTCCTTTGCAGCTAGAAGGGGCCATATGTCATAGATTAGGTCAATAAAATATATGTAATTCCTGGCCTGAGATGCAGGGGGTGAGGGGGCAAGGTTGTGGGGGAAACAAATCTTCGAAGAAAAGACTTTTGCCCCTTGCCTTTCCATCTTCTTGGAAAATAACACCCAGAAGCACAAGGCCCTTTTAGAATGTAAGAATCCTTGAGATGAAAAGCCTGAGGACAAATTCTTATACTCTAAGGATGCTGGAATGAGGAAAAAAAATAGGGAGAATCTTGTTTCCCAGTGGCATCACTCTCCATGACCAACACCAAGAGATTTGTTAAAGCAAATAAAGCCCTATTTCTTTAAGCTATCTTCAGGTTTTTGTCCTTTGATAATAATGCATTCCTGACTGAGAAAATAAGTGGAATAAGACAACGATAAAATGAATTTCCCCTATTCATTGAAGGTTTCCATTCATACACTGTAGAAAAGTTTCGCTTCATTTTTTTAAAAAAATGTACAAGTTTTTAGTTAGGATGAGGAAAAAAGCCATTTATAAAACAAATTATCAATTGAATGTGATTTTTTTCTGATGAAAGGGAAAAAAATGGCTTACTTTGTTAAGAAAAATAAACTAGAAATTGAGTCAGTAATATAAAAGAATCAGAGGCATGCTAAGTGTTGTGAAATACTTAGAAGAATGTGATATACTTCCACTTTGTTATTAACAGTCCACTTAACAAAAAAAAAAAAAAGTACTTAATATGACCTACATGGAGGAGGGGAATCCAATGTTCCCAATATGCCCCATGTTTAATAAGTTTAAGCATTATTGGTATACTAGTAAACTTAAAACTGTTCAATTAAAACACATTCTCAGTTATTCCTACAAGTGCTCCTGCTGGATAATGTAACTGTTGGAGAAACTACCAATGCACGTGAATGGAAACCAATTCTCTTTTATAAATGAGGAATTAAAGAAGTGGTATCAAGATAAGGTATTTTAAAAATGGCTTTCTGGGAGTTCCAATTGTGGCTCAGTGGATAACGAACCCAACTAGTATCCATGAGGACACAGGTTCGATCCTTGGCCTTGCTCAGTGGGTTAAGGATCTGGCATTGCCATGAGCTGTGATGTGGATCACAGATGTGGCTCAGACCCCACATTGCTGTGGCTGTGGTGTAGGCCGGCAGCTCCAGCTCCGACTCAACCTCTGGCCTGGGAACGAGTGCGGCCCTAAATAGACAAAAGACAAAAAAAAAAAATTCTGATAGCTCAGCTTGATATGGGGAGGACTTCTAGAATAAAATAGCATGGCTGCATCTTCTTCAAACAACTGTCCGTGGTGAATCATTTGACAAGAGCTGTGTATTAGACCACTCCCGGTTATTACTCTCTGATGGGGCCTGGCCTGCAGGTACTGTGTGATACTAAAGATGGAGAGACGCCCTCAGACCATGACACTAGCAGATGGTAAGACTGACAACCTTTGATGGGAACTGTTGAGCCTCATCAAGGCTCCAGCCTGAGTAGATGTGCCTCATTCCTACAAGCAAGTCATGAAACATCTGCATATAAAGCTGTAATTTCTGTTAAAAATAAAATAAGTGATGGTTGGCTCAAGGCTCCCAATTTATTCCAAGCAAGGCAAAGATGATTTTTTTCAGGCTGGAAAAAAAAAACAAAACTGTAGCCTATATATCACCTTCTTGCCGTGGCCATATGGTTTTGAGTAATTAGAGTATCCCCTGAACTCGCCGGCACAAACGGACTATAAAATGTATCGCACAGAAACAAAATAAATGTCAGTGCTCTCGAGAGCTATTAAAAATGAAACAGCGGCATTTCTTATTAAAAATATTTGTGGTGACATTAAGCCATCTTTTCATACAGTCATTAGAACATATTTAGAATATAACTCATTCCTAGTTGCTCATCAACATTACCTGTATTGCTCTCTCCCTCATTCTGTGCTTCTGATTCCATGAATCAGAGGGCAGAGCCTAAGGATCTTCAGTTAACCCTAAAGCTACAACCCTATGATTCTAATATGCAGCAAATACTAAGAAACACTGAATTAAACAGCAGAACCAGTTGTAGAATCTAGACAGTATAAGTCTATAGCATTTAAATATCAGGATATAAACATTGCTATCTGTCTTCTGCAGAGCAAGAAAATCAGGGACTCAGATCATACAAAAACTACTTCAGATAATTAAATTTGAATGGTTAACACACAGTGACACACTGGATTGTCAAGATCCTATCTGTCCTGGATGCCACGACCTGTTTTGCTGGTGTCCAAAGGCTTTAAAAACATTGGTCATAATTAAGCATAGATGCTCCATAATTGATTAAATATCTGTGTGTGTAGTGCTCTGAAGTTTACAAACAGTTATGACCTCTCATCTGATCTAAGAACAATTCTTGGAAGAAAGCAGAGCAGATACAGCCATTTTTAAAATGAGAAAATTTGTTCTGGCAAAAAAACTGTGTTTAGTTAAGGTACCTGGCAAGTGCCAGAAATTATGCTAAGTCCTGGATCTGTGCAAAAGCATAAGGCAGGTGGGGTACTCATTTTGGGGAAGCTTACAGTCTAGGATGGAATGAGATAACTATAATAAGTGCAATAAAAGAAAAATGTGTGACTATAGCATAAGCACTAAATCCAAACCAGAAAAGGGACAGTTGTATTCATACACCTTCCAAAGGAGGTGACACTTGACTGGACAAACAAAACCCAGATCTACTTGATCAGATGTACCTGTCCTGCTTCAGCTTACTTATTTGCAAAATAGGGCTAACAGCAGTACCTATCACTTCAGTGTGTGAGAGTTAAGTCTATACATAAAAAATGCTTAGAAGAATATCTGGTACAGTAAGTGCTACATAATCCCAGTTAGCTATTATTTTTATTATTATTATTATTTTATACCTCCTGAATTTGAAGCCAATTGAATATACTACCTATTAAAAAGTTAATTACATGCATGCTTAAAAATAACTAGAAGGCATAGAAAAAAAATTTTTTAAATGGGATGGAATATGAGACTTTCAAGAAAATTAAAAATAAGTTACCCATTAACTATAATCTGATTGTGAGCACTATTCTCTTTTTGAAAAATAGGCACAAGTCAGGAACACATCAACACTGAAAATGCTGCCAACTGGATTGAAAAAAATAATAGCATAAAATTTCAATGGGTAGAAATGTATCATCATAGAAAGCATGAAGCTACAAACAGATTCTGGAGTAAACTATATTTCACAATTCATTTCCTGTCATAACAATGGAGAATCTCAAAGAGCATGAATGGCCATGCCTGGCAGAGCAGATCTGATCCTGCAAAGGTGATACTGATGGTGTGGGCATTGGGAGGCAGAAGTGGAGAAGTTTGGCAAAGTCCTTGATTCATCTAGACCTCCAGTTCCTCCTGCATGAAAAGACAGTAATATCTACCTTACACAGCAATGCTATAAAAACTAAACGAAGACCTAGAAGTTGAGGGTTTAACACATCCAGACAATCTTCTCATTTCAGGGTTCTAAATGCAGAATCTGTCTTCAATGAGAATATTTCCAGTTTATTTACAGTGACTGCAAGTATTTACACCAATGATTCCATATTCAACATTCAGATTAGAATTAATGGCAAATATTTACCAAGACACTGAGATGGATTATTCATATGAATTTGTAGCAACACAGCCTGGCTAAAACTACATTTTAAAACTACACATTGAGAGACCAAAATAACAGTTTGGTTCCTAAACAGAAAAATTAAAGAAGGGTTTCTTAACCCCAAATTTGCTGAACTCTCAAACCTATTTTTGGAAATACCGGATGCCAGGTTTCCATGCCAGGAATTTAAGAACTCAGTGCTTAGATATTTGTGGAAAACAGATGTGGCATTGTATGACATTGGCACCAGATTTCCGGGGAAACACCAGATGCAGAGTTTGGCCAGATATAGAACCCAGAGAATTTGAGGCCACCACCTCCATCCTGCTGCTTCTTTCTGTATCCTACAACGCAGAGCCCTATGAGGTCTATTTAAATTCTATTAGTGTTTCACTCCCATGCCAGACACCAGGGAACATTATGTTGGGGGAATGAGTCTCTTGTTACACCCTGATTTGAGAATGTTTAATCAAGTGAATGCAGTTAAAACCTCAATGCCACAATTATCATTAAATGGATACACAAATCCACCAAGCAAGACATCTGGTTGTAATGAATTTCCTAATATTAACATGATATTCAAAAACTCATCAGGAAAAGATGGGAGACTGGCTGTCAGGACCACATAACAAATAGAAACCAAAGTCAATTATCTTAAATTTCCCTCATATCTATTTGCAGAAATGCCATTCAAGTAGCAATAATGTGTATGTAACACTACATATACTTGTGTTTATTCGTATTTTCTTACCTTAAAATACTGATTTATATACTATAGCCACATCATTTCGAGATAAATGAATGTATAAAATAATTGTTTTTTCCAATATACAGAAAGTCTATAAGCTTTGAACCAAAAAAAAAAAAAAAGTTCTCCATACATAAAATTTCTAAGCAACAAAAATTAACCTAAAAACAAAAAATTAGCAAAAGCTTGGGAAAAAAGTTACAGAAAATATGACATGAAGATTAATATCTATATTACATGAAGAACGTAAAGAAATTGTCAGAAGTGACAATATAATTCCAGTAAGTAAATAGGAAAAAAATAGAACTCACAAAAAAAAAAGAATTTTTTTTTCAAATATAAACTCATGAAAAACAGTCTGAAAACTCATGAAAACTCATGAAAAAATAGTCATGAAAACAGCTATAAATGACCATTAATTTGACAACTGCATTCTACAAAAGTTTACTGAGTGTCAGCTACTTGCCTGGAACTCCTAAGGGCACAACAGTGAAAAAATCGTTACAGCCTTAACTTGGGAATATAAAAAATTTAACACTTTTAAGGTTAAAATGAAACTGGTACCTATTCATGTACCTAACAACATTTTCAATGTAAACAATTCTTTAAAAAAGGGTCATAGGAATTCTTGACCCTCCCCTCAAAAAATATCACAAAGAAAGAAAAGGCTACAAACAGAAGGCTATCAGAAATCGCACTTATTTATCATAATGTGTAACCCTTGTCAGAAGGTGAGAGCCTAAATAAAGAGCAGGGATCTGGGGGTTCCTGCTATGCCCCCAGTGCCTGGAGCAGCACTCAGAAATGAAGAGGTGCCCAGCAAACATTTGTGAAATGAATGAATAAACACAGAAACACAGTCAACTTAATATAACCTATATAAACTCTACTACACAACTCATTTTATACAAAGTTGCAGTAACAGTTTAAAAAACTATCATAGGTAACACACTGCAGGCATACAAACATAAGCAGAAAGAAGAAAATGTGCACAATTTCAGCATATGGGGGAGGGGTTGTGAGATGGTGTACGTGTTTAAAGGGATAACATTTAACAGCATCCCAATGTTTTGCAACTGAGTACTTAGGTCAAGAATTTTAGTATCTGTTTCTCCTTCGCCACCTTCCTCTTTAACAAATGTTTTTACATATCTCTTTATAGTTCTTTTCCACCTCTTAGAGTCTCTCTGGATTAAAAAATAAATTAAAAAAATAAAAAAAAATCTAACATTCCCTGAGGCATTTCTCCTACTCAGGAACTACTTCAAGTTAGTTCTTACACTCTGCTAATAAATGAAAGGGAAAGAAAGATATTTTTAAAAAGTGAGTCTGTGAACTGAGCAATTGGGACAATGCAAAGTCCATGTTAATTGAATGGGATTTAGACCTGACAGTGAACTGCCGATGGGAATGAGCAGAGTGGGCATCTTCCTTGCTATTATCATGCCACTTTTCTTAAAAAATAAAGAATTTCAAGTGATATCAATAGAAAAAAAAATGTATTGGAGAAATAACAATTTAAAAATTAATTAAAACTAAATAAAGAATTTAAAAATTAAGTAAAAACAATAATTATGATGACCTAATTAACTAATCAGTATTTTAGCTTAGAAAATATAAGTGATTGATTCAGTAAAAGAGACAGGTCCAGGGGAAAAAAAAATGAAAAAATTACTGAAAATATATCTGTAAAGTTAACATGGAATCTTAAGGAAAGTGTGGGAAGATAGGTAATGAAAGTAGAGAAAAAACTCTAGAAAGATTAACAACAATCCACCAAATTAGACATTTTTTCCAGACATACACACAGAGTTAAAGGAACATATGGGAAACAACAGTTTCAAATTATCTTTCAAAAACATTTTCCTTAATGCTGACTTTGCAAGTGGAGTTTTAATTCCTCCAGCAGATCACACTCTGTTAATAAAAGTATGTATTAAGAAAAAGTTATTGAATAGTTATCATATAATTTATAAGGTGAAAAATTAAAAATTTATGTAAAATTAATGAGATTGTAGCAAAAAAAAAACAGTAGCTGTAATTTAGAATCACATACAATGTATTAGTAACAGTTCTTCAAAATTTAAAAACTTATTACCACTAATAATGAATTTCTTAACTTTCCACTTAAACGTTTGCACATTTCAAAATGTTCAGTCAGGAAAATGATACACTTCCAAATGAAAGTTAACTGCAAAAAGAGGTCTAGCAGCCCTAACATGAGGGCTGAGGATCAAAAGCAGCACTCAGTGTTGTTGAAGGGGATCTTTACACATTTTTCTACCTCCAGAAATATCTTGTGTCTTGGGCAGGGTGCTTATCATTTTTAAAGAAGAAAAATCCTGTGGTGCAGTGATTTATTGTGTGTGGGTTTTGCATCGGCAGTCACTGAATCAACGGGGATGCTTTATAGAAATGCAGATTCCAATATCCAATATCCCAGTGCCCAGAACTTCTAGTCAGTGTGTCTGGAATGAGCCCAGATATCTGGAATTTTCACATGCAACTTAAACAACGGCCTTAGAGATAGTAACCCATCTGTCTTCTTTGCATGATGCCATTTAGACCAGAAGAGATTAACTTAATTACCTGAGCTGATCAGTAGCAGAACAAGAATGAAAACCCAGAACTGCTACTGCCCAGTCCAATCTTCTTTGCTCTAGGAGTTCCCTCGTGGCTCAGCAGGTTAAGGATGTGTCACTGTCACTGCAGTGGCTCTGGTTACAGTGGTGATGTGGGTTTGATCTCTGGCCTGGGAACTTCTGCATGCCAGGGGTGTGGACAAAAAATAAAATAAAATAAAAACCAAAACCAAAAAAAAAAAAATCTTATTGCTCTAAGCTTCCAGTCTTCCATTTTAATAACTCTACAACATATGCTGTAACAGCCACGCTTCCACTTCCATCCACTGTTTGTTTACTCTCTCTTGAGTGACTTCCAAAGTAAATTAGTAAAACTATGTACAAATAGACTAGGCAAGAAAAATGCAAATAGTTCATATGCGGGGGGTGGGGTGGGACATAGGTCAATTTTATCTTTTATTCTATTTATACTGTAAGTTATGTGGGCCAAAAAAAAAACCCCATTTTAATTTTTTTAAATTAAGTTTTGATGCATGAACTTGAATTGGATCCACTATGAACTAAGGCACAGAGATTCAAATCTAATACCACCTAAATTTTTATGATTAGTTTTTTTATTATTTAAAAATATGTAAGATTACATCATGTATTGTGTATACAAAACTTTTGAAGTTACATCTAACTATTTACTATCTTTTAGAGTTTTTCCTAAAACAGTAGCTTAAAACCCTCTACCTTCAGGAGAATGACTCCTAATTTATAACCATCACCCAACCTCTTCACACAATCTTCTCAACCACATGAGAAAGCCAATGTGCAACTTTCCAGGAGAGAGAGAGACATACTCCAGGATGTACAAATAGATGAAACTGGAATGGTATGTCAGGGCCTAAACATGAAGGGCCTTCCTTAGTTTATCCATTCAGTCTTGAGCCAACTAGTTCCTCAAGACTTGATTCAAGACTAAGTCTCTTAAGACCTGGCTCTTTATAATATGATGCAATTTTTTTAAGACCACATATACAAAAAACATTATGCACTTTTTAATGGTGCATACATAGGCATTTAATGCATTGAAATAGACTTGAAATATACATTTATCAAAAATAAGTTGAGAAAGGGTCCAGCATGAAGGCTTTAGTTTTTAAGGAGATTATATTTATCACTTGTATATGGAAGTGTTTCTAATTCCAAGACTTCATGAGATGCCCTATTTGCCCTTCTCTGTAACTTCTGCATAAGTCTAATCAAGCACTGAGCTCACCATTCACCATAAATGCTGGTCTTGTCTGACTTTTCCTCTTGGAAGATAAGATTGTGTCCTCCACAGTACATTTATCATTTTTAGACTGTCTGACATGGTATACAATGCTTATTGCATGCACACTCTGAACCTCCTAGGTTCAAAGAAAGAATTCTTAGGTTATCTCTAAGAGGTAACAAGCCAGAAATTTTCTTTTCAACATACACCTAAAAAAGACTTTGGTATAGTGGCTAAGAAGCCAGGCTTAGAGTTATAAAGTTCTTATTTTAAATTAAGCTCTGCATGATGGACTCTAAACCTTAACCAAGTTACTTAATCTTCACTCTCTTCATCTATAAAATATAGATAAGAATATCTTCCTCCTACATTATGGGGAAGATTAAAAGGGAGTGTTTATAAATTAATTAGCACAATACCTGGTACCCAACAAATGATAGTCAGTATCATGCTTTCTGTGCTCAATTAATAACTTTAAAGCAAGAATTTCATATAACTTTTTGCTAACAAGAAAGTATTAATAAATAAAAACATCTACTTTTAGAGGATAGCAAATTCTAACAATCTAGCTGAGGAAGCAATAAAACTGTAATTTGAAGTAATTTGGGTCTGTGCAAGCAAAAAAGAGATACCTCAATTAATCTGGCAGAGTAACTTCCATTTTGATACATGCAAATTATGCATTTTTATCCTTTATTCTGATTTTTTTTAAAAGTTTTAATCATCTTCAGACTGAAAGTGTTCATATGCAATTCATACACATTATTAAGCTGTACATCACTACTCTTCTTGAGGGATATGCTAACTATCCAAGTTATTAATATGCCAGCAGCATCCAATGATTCCTTCCACAGTTAATTGGCTGAGAAATCTTATCATCCAAAATGTAATGAGTGAGTTCACACTGAAGTTCAGAGGATGCCTTGGAAAGATCTACAGCTATGTTTTTTGAAACTACTGTTTGTTTTGAGTTACTATCTCCATTTTTTTGGTTCTGAAAATAGTCGGCATTTGTATTTCACCTTATAGTAACCCATTGTAATTTGTCACAAAATGAGTTCATCTGAGATCATTTATCCAAAAATAAATAATGTTATTAATTCCACAAATAATGACTCAGCAGCTAATATATTCTAGGCTGTAAGATTAAAAATCCATTACTAAAAATAAGTAAGAAAATAATTGTCTTCTACATATTAAAAACCAGATAGATTAGAGAGAAAAAGTCTCCAGAATCAAATGGAGTCTATAGAATTTGTTAAAACTTGAGCAACAGCCTCCTCTAAACATTTAAATTCTCTAGTGAGTCCTTTGATGTTAACCAAATATCCCAAGTTTACCTTATTTATATATATGTGTATGTGTACATGTCAATCACTTCCCTCTAGTAAATTATCTCCTCTGCAAGCAATGTATCTGCTCCAAAAAACCCCTGTAGACTCAAGAAAATATGTTACTTGTGCCTACTCTATCATTTCAATCACAAAACAAAAGAAATACAGCAGGTGCAGAAAGAGCCCTATTTCATCAACAGCTGTACTAGTTAATTGGTTCTTAATTATTCTCTCATGTAGTTTTGTAATGTTACTCTAGCTAAAGAATACTTTTCAAAAATTATTTTGCATTGATTCTACTTTTTCAGTTCCTTCAAAAGGCTATATCCAGTTTCAAATTTGATGTAGATTACCTTCCTGCTGTTGGTGGAGTGGAGAAAATTCAACAAAGCAACTCTTTGTCATCTTTAGTGGAGTGTACAAGACAAAAGCAAAATTCCATCAGTAAAAACATTTATAAGTTGCACAAACAAAGCACAGTTGTTCATGTAGTTTGTGACGTTAGGAACCACAATTTGCAATTACTGTTACATAGCTCACCTGTTCATTTTTGCAGAGCCACACACTGTTTCCACTTAACACAGTAAAAATTTTGGCTTTATAACCTCTCAGTTCAAGATATCCACATTTCTCAGGTGCAACAGCTGCTTGAGACTGTGAGGAAAGGGCCTGTAATTTCAGTGCATTTAACAGTATGCTGATCCAGTCATTTCTCTCCTCTGAAAATAAAGACAGGAGAAAATACATGTATCTGTGCTTAGTAAGTTAGAAAGATATAGACATGTGGAAAGAAATTTATTTTATCTGGAACAGATAGTTTACAGATTCTTTCCTAGAACCACAATCTTAATGGTATTGTCGGCAGGGCCAATAGCCTGATTCTGTTAGGGGAAAGAAGTAACACACTTATGAGTCATCCTTGGGATGCACAGGTGATTGGTTCCATGACCCCCTGCAAATATGAAATTCTGCAGATGCTCAAGCTCCTTACAGTCCACCCTCTGCATCCCCAGGTTCACCAGTCATGAGTTCCACCAAATTCTGGGGGTCAAAAATAACCATGTAGGTAAAATCCACAGATACAGAGGGCCAACTGGTACTCAACTGTCCTAGAACTAATACTACTGGCCTCACCTGGGAGCTGAACAGTAATGCAAAATCCAAGACCCCCCCTCTCCAGACTTGATGAATCAGAACCTATATTTTAAGATCATCTCCGGGTGATGTGTATCCATATTAACATCTAAGGAGCATTTTAAAAAATTTTATTCATGAAATTTAATTGTCTCTTTTAATGTAAAAAAATATATAGCTACTGAACAGGTAACAGATTGTACCTAGCAATGCAGTTACTAAAATATCCAGAAAAGCTTACTTTCTAACAGACACTTGGAATCTACTCAAGAGCATGTTTGCCTCGATATTCACTCACCCATTCCATTCCCATCCGTCGCTAACAATAGCATCTCATTTGTTAAATTAACACTTGGTTCTCTCACTCCTTCCACAAAAGCCAAGTGACCTTCAATTATGTACAACACACTGTGTTACAGAATTAAGGATTCGAATCTAGTCCCCAAAGAGCAACTTATAGCTGATTAAGTCAAGTTAGATATGAACACGTAATGTAACACAGAATACTATAAATGTCATACAAATGGGATCAAATAATATATGAGTCAGTTCAATGGAGGTAAGTTATTTTCTGAAGGTTATATAGCAAGGTAGTGTTAAAATTAGAATCAAATGTTTTAGCTCTCAGAACAACTGTTCTTGGCACTATGAGGAAAAGAAAGGATATCTGTGCTAGGTCTTGAGGATGAGGAACAATTTAAAAGATAAAATTGGAGTTTGGGAGAAAGAAAAGCAAAACAGTATTCTAGGTGGAGGGAACACAAGAACAAAACCAGAAACAGGAGTTCCCGTTGTGGTGCAGTGGTTAACGAATCCGACTAGGAACCATGAGGTTGCGGGTTCGGTCCCTGCCCTTGCTCAGTGGGTTAAGGATCCAGTGTTGCCGTGAGCTGTGGTGTAGGTTGAAGACGCAGCTCGGATCCCACGTTGCTGTGGCTCTGGCGTAGGCCGGTGGCTACAGCTCCGATTGGACCCCTAGCCTGGGAACCTCCATATGCCGCGGGTGCGGACCAAGAAATAGCAACAACAACAACAACGACGACAAAAAAAAAAAAAAACCAGAAACAACCAACATCTGTTCAGAGACTAACTTATAAATGGGTACATTTATGATTTTGAACTCACAAAGAAATAATGGGAAAATATGGCTATAAACCCTGAATTGCCAATATAAGAAATTTGGTCATTTTTATTATGGAGGCAAAAGAAAATCATTTCAGAATTCTTAGGAAGAAAGTGACATGATCAGGATGATGACAAACCAAGAGCTTGAAGGTCAGGGATAAGGCAAAAGAGACTTAAAGTTACAAAGAAAATGGGGGAAAAAAATGAACATATAAAGAGTCAAGACATGAAAGGGAATAAAAAAAGAAATAGCTGTGGTTTTGAATGTTTGAAGGGTGTTCACCAAAAAAAAAAAAAAAAATTTACTCAAACAAAAGGTAGCTTGGTATCATAGATTGACCAAAGAAGGTAGAAGGGTCTATTAACAGAACCACCTGAGGTTTTCAATGCCCTGACATGAGCATCTAGGCAGACTGATAGTAATATGTGAATGAAGGTAACTGATACCAGAGGAGATTCATGGCAGTGGATAAATGTTTAATGTCAAAGGAGGAGAAATGGTACACACTTGAGGTATAACTGATTCTAGGAGGCTAGAAAGCAGGCCAGCAAAAATCAACTGGCGATGTGGTTGAGAAGGTACAAAGGAAAAAAGCAAACAAAACAGACTGAATTCCAGGCAAGAAATTTTTTTTCAAGAAGGAAAGAGTAAGCAGGACCCAGCTTGAGAAACCGACTGGAATCTCAGGTCCTCCCCTAAGTCAGGTCTGGTCAGAGGTAATGTCATTGCGGATTGAAACAAGTCTAGGAGACTTGCCTACATTCAAACATGGATCAGAGTTATTTTGTAATATGAGTTAATTTATAAATTGTCCTCATTCTCGCTCACCTTCAAAGCTATTAAATCCAATTAACTGGGTCCTTAATGACCGAGGCCAAAGTATTTATTAAAAACTCACCCAACAATATTTTATTGTGGGTATTCCATAATCCCCAAGTAACAGTGTTTGTCCATACACATCAGGATGAAATATTCTCAAATGTTCCCAGCATCATTATAAAGAAAAAGACATGGAAATATTCAGGTAATGAAGCCTATGTCAATACACAGCAGCTACTGTACAGTTTACATCTATATAAACAGATCCAGACTGGACTGTGGTAATGTACTACATTTTTGGGAATAGAACAGACCTTCCACTTTACATGGTGATTATTTGTGATCATTAAGTACACACAAGATATTCCTGCCAAGTAAATGGTATATAATATTTTTGTTTATGTTAATCCACATACATCACTGCATTTGAAATGTGGGTCATGATTTAATGAACTGGGCCAAAGTGACTGTGGTTTCCAGACTGTTATTAGCATATATCTCCGTTTGTCAGGAAATAATTTGAAACTGGCAATCAGATTAACTGTTGCACTTAAGTATATTATGGCTGCATCTCAACAAACGGTTCCCATATAGCCCAGAAGAATTATCTAGCTCCTGAGGGCCTCATTTACTAATAGGAAGTAAACAGTCATGAAGAAAAACAGGACTGAATAGTAACATGCAGTTTATATTTAATTACCCATGCCAATGAAGATAAACAGTGATACAGACAAGCCAAACACAATAAAAGAGATTACAAGTGTCACTGGTATTTGGCTGTGCAAAGTGTGCACACTTGGACATGAAGAATATGCTTTGATAAGTCACAATATTCCAAAACAAATAATAATTTCCCCTTGAGTACAGGCAAACCTATATGTGCTATGCTGGCTTTTGTCTGTTCTTCATACCAAAGTACTTTTATCCTTTCCAATAGCAAATGTTTAGTGAGCATCTATCTTGATCTCAGCACTGGCTCAGCACTATTCCCTCTGAGAATATGCTCCAACCTATATATGTTCTTGCTCAGAGTAGAGCATTCGAGGTTGGAAAAATGGAAGAAAAAAAAAAAAGGAGTAGGGGGAAAAATCGTTACTTTCCTGTAGTTATGCTAGAGTGTAAATAAAAAGAAAAAAAAAGCAATCCCCTCAAACCTCAAATTAGTTCTTAATGTTTTCAGGAAGGTCAACTCAGAGTGTATAGAACAGAAAAGAGGTTAAAATAAACAGGAGAGACTTAACATCCCCTGGCCTACTGGATGTAGCAGTAGGAATATTCATTAGCAACAAAGGACTGTTACATGAGGACTTACTACACAACAGCCATGTAAAACATCAACAAAAGAATCTAACAAAGTTTGGATGTACTCTTACCTTTTGATATAATATGATCTAACTAAAGATCCCAAGGCCTTAGTGTAACCCATGATCGATACTAGAGAAGGAATTATTACACACCAGGGTTGTTCTTGAGATTGATAATGATTCATTCATGCAAAAGTCTATGGAGTGTCTACCATGTTCTAAGCCCGATTCTGAATACTAGGAATGAAGAAGTGAACAAGGCAGATCATGGCCTGATTCTCCAGAAGTTTACACTCTTGTGAAAGGTGGAAGGCAATAAAACGTAGATATATGTAACACGGTGACAAAGGGAAAAAGGATAAAGTAAAGCACAGCTTCAAGGTGCAGAAAGTGCTCTTTTACACAGGGTAATAGAAAAAGTCTTCAAAGTAGGTGATAGCTGAGCAAAAGCCTAAAGGAAGTGGAAGTGATGAAGCAAGGCAGGAAGATGGCTGGAGGAAGAGTGTTCTAGAATATAGAAAGCAGCAAATGTCAAGGCCAAGGCAACCATGGGTTTGGCAATGTTCATGGAACAAGAGGCCCCCATACTGCAATGCAGTGAATGAGGAAGACCAGAAGGAAACAAGGACAGAGAGACCAGGGCCAGACCATACAGGACCCTCTAGACATCACAAGTACTTCATTCTCCGTGAGCTGGAAAAACTACAGAGCATTTGAAATGGGCTGACAGGTCCTGACTGTCTTGTTGAATGATCGCTCTGACAACTGTACTCATAATATGCCTGCAGCTGGTCAAAGGAGGTTATGACAATCATCCATATAGAAGTGGCGGCTTGTAGGACAGTGAGAGCAATGGGGATGCTGAGAATTCGTCAACATCCAGACTTATTTCCAAAGTCAAGTCGAACAGCTAAGATGTGCGGATGGCTTGGATGTGAGTGAGCCAGGAAATGATTCCACAATGACTCCACAGTTTGGGACCTTTTACATTATGAAAGCAATCAAAGCACACAACAGAGAACTTTCAACTCCCCTGGCTCTCCGCCCACATAGCAAATGTTCCATGCCTTACTTCTGAAAACAGGGAAGATTTCAAAAACAGCTAAGTCTGATTGCCCGAACCAACTAAGGGAATTTATATTTTTTTATCCCAAATTCCCAAGTGTTCTTTAAAAAAAAAAAAAAAAAAAAGGCTTTGCAGTTTCAGGTCTGCCACGAGGGGGCGGTATGAGGTTGTGAGAAACAGAATCAAGGGCATAACTCAGTTTTTTGCTTGCCTGCCTCCCCACCAACCCCTGGGCTAGACGGTCTAGAATCAGGAGAAGTGAACACAAAACATGGGATCTGCAGCCAAGAGCCAGTACTGAAAATGGACCTGAAAAGGGAATGACCACTCAGGATTCTTAAGACTTCTTCTAACTGTGAGAGTTGCCCACTCAAAACATTACCTGTTTTTTTTTTGTTTTTTTTTTTTTTTTCGTTTGTTTCGCTTTTTAGGGCTGGACCCGCAGCATAGGTAAATTCCCAGGCTAGGGTCCAAATTAGAACTGCAGCTGCTGGCTTACACCACAGCCAGAGAAACGCCGGATCCAAGCCTCAAATGCGACCTACACCACAACTCATGGTAACGCCGGATCCCCGACCCACTGAATGGGGCCAGAGATGGAACCCACATCCTCATGGGTCCTTTTTTGTTACCCTGTATAAACGTATCATAGTCATATCGTTTCTGCTGTGCCACGACGCGAACTCTCATCACCTGTTCTTTGAAGTAACAAAACACCTGTAGGACCACAGGTGCCAAGGGAAGTGAGGCTGACTAGAGAGATCATTAACTATTATGACCCTCTGAGCAATTCAAGCAGTTCTACTTGCAGAAAAAAGGAATCAGGCTAAATTTTCGAGTTGCAGAAGAGAATTTTAAAGATGTCACTATTTTAATATAATTAACTTTCAACTAAGAAAGAAATAATATTTCACTAGGAAACCCAGGGGGAACTGAAGACTTAGAAAATGTGTGGGGGAAAGATGCTAAATTGTAATCTCTTAGCAATGCCAGTGTCAATGCAGCAGTTTACAAACAGTGACACTGGTTTCAGGGGAGACAGAGGGCAGTTGTGTATATAGGTCACTCAGAATCTTGTCACCAAAAATGAAGAATCCACCTCTGTTAAGATCTCAAACTATTGCCCCTTTCTGCTCTAAACTTTGATTTTGCCTTTTCATTAGATTGAGGCATAATTCAATTTGGCTTAAATTTCATCAAGTTTTTTACAAGCTACTCTGGTTGATTTCTCAGATTCCACCAAATTAAAAGGAATCATTTTTATACATGAAAGGAGGAAAAAACACTTAATAAAACATATTTAGTATCTTTTTGAAGGTTCCATACTAAATACATAGACATATGTCTTTTATATATATATATATATACACACACATATATACAGAGACATACAGACATACATCTCAACGCATCTTTTAAAAATGTGAGTTGGAGTTCCCGTTGTGGTACAGTGGTTAACGAATTCGACTAGGAACCATGAGGTTGCAGGTTCGATCCCTGGCCTTGCTCAGTGGGTTAAGGATCCGGCGTTGCCGTTAGCTGTGGTGTAGGTCACAGATGAGGCTCGGATCTGGCGTTGCTGTGGCTCTGGCGTAGGCCAGCGGCTACAGCTCCGATTAGACCCCTAGCCTGGAACCTCCATATGCCGCGGGAGTGGCCCTAGAAAAGGCCAAAAAAAAAAGACAAAAAAAAGTGAGTTGTTTCTATATACAGATGACTTTCACTGAAAAGAACATATTCAGCAATTCCATGTGGATCATTATCAGTTTTCACTGAAGCAGTATTTTCACAGTTTCAAAAACTAAAGACCTAAGACTTATTTAACAATAATTCATACTAAGGTACAGGAAATTCATATACCACGTTTACATCATAAAGATGAACTAGAGCCACAGAAGAACTTATTGGTCAATGGCAAACACATAACTTTTAAACATATGTGGGTTGATACATTTAAATAAAATGTATCTGTTTAATTTTTAACTACAGGAAGTAAACATGGCTAAGCAGATTTTCACACAAGTTGGAAGCTTTATTTAGTATATCTATCTTAAAATGCAGACTTTGGGGCATATGTGAATTTCACTATGAGAAGCCAAGGGTAAGAGGATAAGCACCTCAAAGAACAGGCAATCACCTCCGGGCAGTAGAAGCCAGAGCAACAGGAAAGAGCATCCTGATAGCCAGTCGAGAGGAGCAATGCCATGTGTTTTAACAAATGTAGAATCTGTGATTTCAAGTACAAGCGTGGATAACTTTCTGAATTTCAGGCAGTGATTCACAATACATATGTCCTTATAAACTACTCTAGGATAAGGGTTGGCACACTTTTTCTGTCAAGGGCCAGACAGTAAATATCCTAGACTTTCTTGGCCACACAGCTTGCCACAACTACTCAACACTTCCACTGAGGCACAATAGCAGCCATAAGGCAACATACACATGAATCAGTGTGGCTGGTCTAACCAAATTGTACTTACAAAAAACAAGCAATGGGCCAGATTTAGGCTACAGGCCAGTTTGCCAACCTCGGCTCTAGTCTACGTTTCTGGACTTTTTTTTTTTTTTTTTTTTTTCAATAGCAAGTCAAGTGAGAAACACTTTCTATATTACACCTGGGCAATACACATAAAAGTCTGTTTCACATTATACTTATGCTTACTGTAACCAAAGCACTTTGATATTCCTTATTCTATTTGCTTGCTTTTTCTCTTTTTATGGATTTTTGGTGTTGGGGGGAAAACCATCAAAAACCATACACTGATTTCACAAATAGACAGTGAATGACTCAGTTTGGAAAAAAAAATTTTCCCCAGTGTGAACAACAGTAGGGCTTATCTATTGACTGATCATCCCAAGCAATAACAGAAGCTTTTCAGTGATATATACTATGTATTGACTGCTTTCCACATGCCATGCATTAGCACATGGAAAACATTCAATAAATATTATATACTTATTGAATATATAGGAATCCAGCAGTTTAAAAAAGATAAATATTGCCCCCTAAGAGCTCATACTGTTATAGTTCATAAAAGGTAAATATTTATACGTCTAAAACAGGATAATAACTATGAACCTTATAAGACTATCATAAAAATGAAGCATTCAGCAAATATCAAGTATTCAGTAATATTTCCAAATCACTATTATTCAAATAATGAAGTACCAAGAAGTAGTTTTAAAAATCAAATTATCATCTACTAAAATAGGAGGTTTTAAAATCAGTTTAAAATTCTAATTCTTCAGTTAATGAAGATGGCCTCATCAACATGATTTAAAAGTGGTGAGGTTTATAGTACTGATATATTGACAGTCAACCAAATTTACAACAGAGAACTTTTAAGTCCCTTGTCTCTCCTCCCCCTCCTCCTAAAAAAAAAGTTAGGGAAAATTTGAAGGTTTAGACTCCATCCGCGAACTACATGCCATTTTTAGATCGATTTTCACCAGATGATACAGGTGAGAAAAACTCAAGAAATATAAAAGATACTCCAAAATTGATATCAGAATGATTACTATGCCTACATGTTCACTGGCCATCCATACACAGACTTCATAAAACCAATCTTTTGTTAGAAAGTTATTCTTCCATATTAAATAACTATTTTGCTAAAGGTGAGCTCCATAGGAGCAGCATTTTTGTCTACTTTTTTTCACTGTTATATACCCCAAATTTAGATGAGTCCTTGGCACTTTATAGATTTGCATAAATATTTGTTGCATGAAAGAAGAGTGAACCCTAAATTTAGAAGAGTCCTTGTCACGTCATAGATTTGCATAAATATTTGTTGAATGAAAGAAGACTTGTCAATTTGGTTATGGTTTAATATTATAGCATTCAAAAAATTAATATAAAATGGAAATTATTCAAAAGTAACATATTTAAAGATCTCCTGACACTGCTAGCTTAACTGGTTTATTAAATCTAATTGGTCAGAAATTAATGTCTATACTTTTATAGGGATAAAGAAAGAATCTTACCTTCTTTTTCTACTCTAAAAACAAAAGTTCTCTGTGTTGTAACAACTTCAAATTTGTTGTCTCCTTGAACTCGTACTGTAGATATAGCAGAAAGGGGAATTATTCCTTTTGAATACTTCTCCTGTAATGGTTAGAGAAAAAGATACATAAAGAAAACATTAAAGTAAGATTCCCTGATCAAAAACATAATGGTACAATACTTACAAGAGTTTCTCTTTCATAGTTTCAGTATAAATGTTTTAAATCACATACAATAGCATATATCCTCTCATATATATAATTCCCCTGAAAGGAAAATGATAAGTGCCCCTTCCAAGTGAGATGTCTTTTCTAATTTTCTCTTCATCTGGAATTAAAAGGCAATGAATCATACACAAATAATCTTACTAGGCCTGCAATACGTAGTTCTGAAAAACAGCAGTATGTTCCTTGAAACAATCTGGTCTAAATGATTTTATGGTGTTTGCAGGCATCTGCTGGCCATCACAGGTACTGTAACTAAACCGTTGCAAAACTACTGCTACATATTGTGAACAAGAATATTATCTAAGAAACCAGACTGTTGGGTTATGTCAATTAACAATATTAACTCAATGCCCTGATGATGAAGACCTTAATCTTACCCTGCATCCCTTTACTTTTTATTCTCCCAGGACTAAAGAGTGAAAAAACAAGGACTTGGCTATGTGCAATTGACACAGGCATGCAATTTACAATTTTGTTCAAGAAAGTAATTCTTAGGACTCGTGATAACTTTCTCAGTCTTATTTTCCTAGATCCTCCTAAACCATTTGGCATGATAACCGCTCCACAATTTCAACTATTTACTAAGCGTGTAGTATTTTCTGGGCCCTGTGTTGGGAAGAACATTCAGAATATTTATACATTTCAGTAGCCTCTAAAGGAAAAATTGAGAGAACAGTTTAAAACTGAGTACAAACTAAGGGAAATAAGTACCAAGATGAGAATCCTCAGTTCAGCTTCCAAGAGGTCAGAAGTATTGTCACAGAATCGATGACATCTGAACCTGACTATAAGAAAACTTAAGTTAACCAAATAGATAAGTGAGGAGGTGGGAGGCAGGGGCATCCTGGCTGCAAAGATTGAATGATAGAGGCAGGTGTAAAGCAGAGAAGTAAGAGGAGCTGCAGTGTGGAGTCAAAAGAGATGGAGCTAAAAACATAAATCAAGGTCATATTATGAGAGATCTTGAGTGTCAAAAAGAATTTGGACACAACTTTATGGGGTTTCTTCTACAGTTCCCTTCCACAACATCATCCCATGGAACCATCACTACTTTTGAGCAGGTCCCAAGTATTTGAAACAACTGCTTAGGAGAAGAATGTCCTAAAACGATCCCATGATACAGGAGAGCACAAGTATCATGTTCATATTCCTCCCAGCAGCAAACTTCAGCCACAGAGAGAAGATAGGTAAAAGACAGCCACTGTGAGCAACTGAGAGATTTACCCTCTTCAGTTGAGGAGATATATCGTACTGTCATGGTACTGCCTCTTCGTTAGAGTGTCCTCTCCTCCACTGCCTCTGCCGCAATCCCCAAACCCGGACTTACTGTACCCATCAAAATCCTATCTACTCTTTAATGCCGTCTTCAATAACAATGCCATGAAGGATTTCCTTTGTCCTCTCAAGCAGCAAAAATCAAGTAAGATCCTCAAACTGTGATCCGGGAAGGTAAAGGGGCAATTTCGCAGAAAAAGGAGATGGTGTCAAGGAATAAGTACTTACAGAATAACTCTTTCTTCTCCTTATTTTCCATTTTTTTGGTTTTATCTTCTCTCCCTAAGAAAGAAAATCCCTTCTTACTATTTCAACTACCAACTTTATGCGGAAATTTCTACAATGCGCCTCTTCCCTCCTTCTTGTCCATGTCTGTCAATTCCACGCTCATATTTTGGATCCTCAGTGTTACATACACTGTCCTGCAAGTACCTCAAACTTTAAAACTGAATTATCTCCTGAAAACATACTCTTCCTCTATGTCTATTCATTAAATTATCACTCTTCTAGGCAACCAGTCTTAAACTGGACTTTGACTTTGGGTTAATCTTTTGCACCCAGGTAATGTGAGATTCTCCCTATAGCCACAGTGCCAGCTTGTTCCCCACTACTTTCTGATTCTTTCTAGTCACCTGCTCCTTCCTGAGGTTCCGGAACACACTGTGGCTCTGCTCCATCCGGTGGCTCTGCACACTCTGTCCTGTAAGGCACAGGTTTTCCTACCCATCTTCACATACTGCCTCAACATCTTTCCTATTTCAACACCTTTCCTATTTCAAATATGTGCCCCTGGGAAAAGCCCTCTGATGGGTCCCTTCTCTCAGGCCCCTTATCCTCACCTAAACAGACAACCCTAATTTAAGCTAATAGCAACTCTACTCTTCTTTTATAGCATTTAATAACTCTAGCTGAAATGGTGATTTTTATATTTACTATGTGATCACTTTATTAATACAGTCTTTCCAAGAGTTCTCTTGTGGCTCAGTGGTAACAAACCTGACTAGTACCCAGAAAGACGCAGGTTCGATCCCTGGTCCCGCTCAGTAACTTAAGGATCCAGCATTGCTGTGAACTATGGTGTAGGTAATAGATGTGGCTCAGGTCCTGCCTTGCAGCAGCTGTGGTGTAGGCCAACAACTACAGCTCTGATTCGACTCCTAGTTGGGAACTTCCATATGCTGCCAGTGTGGCCCTAAAAAGACAAAAAAAACAAACAAACAAAAAACCAGTCTTTCCAAACTGACTACGGGTCATATGTCTATTGTCTTCATCACCTTTCACATAATCCAAATTGCATAAACATTTTCTGAATGATTAAATCCTACATCCAATCAATATAACTTGTACAAACTGACTTCATTTTTAGTATTTTTCTAAGTTCATTTTTTAACACTTCCACTGTAAACCATAATAAATTAATGCCTAATCTATTGCACACTCTCCTGATCTACCTCTCTACTTTCAGCTTGTTTTCCCTCTGCCCTTTCCTGCGCATCATTGTCCAAATGTCACAGTTGGAGAAAATAAGGCAAAGATTCATAGAGAAGGAGAGCAAGATGGGTTTTGACATGTGCACAGGATTCTCATGGATGGCAATGGCTAACAAGATACAGATGGAAGTGCAAAACCAAGGGGGTGAAAATATAGGAAAAGATAGACTCAGGTTTCCTACAGGATATCCACACTGTTGAAAAACGTCACTGCAAAGAAATCGATGACATGATTGGCTTAATAAAGAAAACTCAATAAATGCAGGTGGCCAATACCAATCAATACTACACCACTAAGGACTCTAGGAATTACCAAGAGGGAGGGAATGTCTCCCATATTGTCAGGTAACCTCAGACATGGGAAGGGGCATAGCATCCTTGGAGAAAATGAAAGGGCCTCTCTGACTCTAGGTTTGAAGTGGATGAAACCAGACAGTGAAAAATCCAGAATATCCAAAAACATTTATTTACTCTTTATCCTCCTGGTGATCCATTCTCAAATTGTGTTTTGCCTAAGAATTAGAGGAGCTTATAAAAACACATCTCTAGAGAGATAATAAACTATTTTTTGAATAAAATGTTAACATTAACCCATTTTTTCAGTAGAGAAGAAACAAGCAGCCTTGTAGGGAAAGACATAGGAATTTTAAAAAGGAGATCTTTCTTCCTTCTAAACCTCTTCAGAGAGATTTTTTTTAAAAATCCCTTAAAAATATAACAACTCGCCTACATGCCCATAATAATGTTGTTCAACAGGTGAGTACTTACAGAAGACTAACAGAAAA
This sequence comes from Phacochoerus africanus, assembly GCF_016906955.1. Taxonomy (NCBI): domain Eukaryota; kingdom Metazoa; phylum Chordata; class Mammalia; order Artiodactyla; family Suidae; genus Phacochoerus; species Phacochoerus africanus. Next base: position 27,842,590 of record NC_062553.1, read on the forward strand.
ATAAATTCACCAGAAGTGATCAAAATGTACTTAAGAAGCAAAATACTATGCCACTTTAACCTCAGGAAACTGTAATTTATCAAAGGGCTCATTTATAATCTATTATGAGATTCTAAAATAATTTTTTACACTGTAGAGTTGATTTTGTAAGTCTCTTCTAACACACAGTAAAAACAATACAGGGAAAGAAAAGAAAAAAAGAAAAAACTAGACTAAATGACACCAGGCGCAAAATGACTGCATTTTTCAGATAAAAAATTTTCCTTAAGGAAAGAAATTCTAAAGCATCCCTTGAGCTTATAACACACAGATATCTAGGTCAAGTTTGTCATTTATCTACCACTTGCAGACAATGAAACGACCACAGGGCAATTCTGCCCACAGCAGAGGAGAATGGGGGTGCATTAGATTTCTTGGCAGGTGATAAGATATCCAGGCTGTTGGGATGATGCCATTTTCGGTAATACAATGAAAAGGCCTTGCTGAGACATGATTGAGCAGCATTGGAGAAAGCAGAAGAAAACTACGGGAACAGGCATCTCTGCAAACTACCTCCTGAAAGCTCAACTATATGCTCCTCAAGCGCACATTTAAACACTGAAAGACCCAACCTCTCCATGCACAGGCCCATGAAAACTGCACATCTGGCTGAAATAGAAGATGTGGTCACATCAAAACCCTCTGTTAACTGACCTTGAAATCCCCTCTTCCCAGTCCATCAATCCATCCCTTTTTGCCATAAGATTCACACCAGAAACCATGTCTCTCTTTAGGAAACACTCATCCTAGTATTTGGGGGGTTTTGCCAACATGAAACCAATCATCTGAATAATAAAGGAATGAAATTCCATGGGAATTTTTTTTAAATTTTCATGTCAAGCTAAAGAATTCGTAACAATTCATTTTAACATAAACTTTTAATCTCAATTTCAAACCAAGGCTGCATCACTTTTACTGCATCAATGTGGATAAGCACTCATCTCCCCAATACAGTTGAGATGACCTTTTCAAGGACAGACTGGGTCCCCTTGGTCAGAGATACTAGAAATTCTCTCTCCCGAATGAGGATAATGATACCAACACCAACAGAGCCTGACAGCACGGAAGCCTGTCTCACTCCTGAATAGTTTTCTTCTTCATTTCAGTGAAACCAGAAAAGGGCAAAGGTGCTAAAGAAAACCAGGGGTCAGACTGCATCAGACAGAGACTACTTTGCACCCATCATAGGCACATACACTGTCTCAACATTCAAATAAACAAGCAAACCAAAAACAACACCAAAAGTAGAAAACAAGCTTTTAAAAGTGTTCATCTCATCTTGCAAACATCAAAGGGGTGTGTTTAAACCTACTTGACACTTTACCAGGATCATTGTAAAGTGAATCCAATGAACACTTCTCTAAACTTTCTAGTATTCTCGGGATTGTAGCACACAGTGTGTATGACTTTCTGTCTAAAAGCATATGCTCTTCTTCCTTGTGGTACCTAAGAATCAACACATGAAAAGGAGTCTATATCTCTATTCAAGTCACAAATAACACCAATATTAGGCAGCGAAAATCTCTAAATAATGAGAAGATAAGGTTAGACTATACACTAGACATAAGAGAATGTGGTTAAGTGTTAAATCAATATATTAAAAGAACATATATAGTTAAGATTGTAAAATTATATGATTTTAACAAAAAATGGAGTATATACATTAGTTCCAATTTTTTACGTAAGGAAATTTTCAAACACATAGAAGTCGAAAGATCAGTACAACAAAACACTCATATCCTCTATCTCAATTTGACAATTGTTAACACTGTCATTTTTTGTTTTATCTAACTACGCATGTGTGCAAAGATACATATATGTGTATATGTAAATATAAAAATATATAGGTAGGAAACATTTGAAAGACATTTGTGGATATAATGACACTTCATTCCTAAGTATTTCAGCCTACATCTCTTAAGTATAAAGGCATTCACACACCTAATGAGAAGAACATGAGCAAAAGAGTATCATGTTATTAAGACCCCACTAATAACCTAAAGAGGAATTTTAACCATCTGCACATCAAGATGTTCAGTGAGCTCTAACACCAAACACATTCTTCTCAACGTCATCTCCCACTAATGCCCTTCACCCACACCATTTTGCAATGAGAGAATCTGGGCATCTCATTCTCTCTGCTGTCAAATCCTGTTCTTTCTAGTTTCTCTATGTACAAACATTCTTCTTTCTTCAAAATCCATGGCCATTAGAAATCTCATGCAAGATGCATTCCTTGGTTCTTCCGCACCTCTTCTGGAGGACAAAATAACCTCTCCTTGTTTTAACATTTCCTGCTTAACAGTTTCAGTGCTGTCTAGGATAAAGACAATTCCTTATGCATCTATCACTTACAGAAATTCCTATACTTTGTAGGATATATTCCAAAAATTATTGTCAGGAACATAAGCTTTTAAAATTCCCAATTTTATGTGGCAAGGAAAAGGTAGACTATGAAAAGAGTTAAATGTCTTATCTTACGCAAATTCTTTTCATATTGATACTTCAACTCCTAGTCTTAAAGACCAAATCACATACTTAGTATATGGAAGTACACTGAGCATGCATAGGGCAATTTTGGAAAACTGTAAAACATCCTTACCTTATCATTATTGTAGTAAGAAATGCTAACGCCATCAAATTTCACCCATCTCTTCTGAAACATGCGTTTTCTGCAAAATATATGAAATTGTCATTTTACATTTAAGAACCATGACCTTAGGTTTTAAATACATTTGTGATATAACCATATTGAGTACATTACCATTTGCTGTTAAACAGCAAAGAAAACAATAGGCCATGATAATGTCCAATTTTGGCAATGGTATGAAGGGAAGAAAATAAGCACAATGACTCTTTCTAATCAGTTTACCCAGGTATGTTAAAAAAAAAAAAAAAAAAAAGAGTTCCTGTCATGGATCAGTGGTTAATGAATCCAACTAGGAAACAAGAGGTTGTGGGTTCGATCCCTGGCCTCACTCAGTGGGTTAAGGATCTGGCGTTGCCGTCAGCTGTGGTGTAGGTCGCAGACATGGCTCGGATCCCTTGATGCTGGGGCTCTGGTGTTGCTGTGGCTCTGGCGTAGGCTGGCAGCTACAGTTCCAATTAGACCCCTAGTCTGGGAACCTTCATATGCCATGGGTGTGGCCCTAAAAAAGACAAAAAAAAAATGATACTGCTAACAGTATCATCATCCACATGTGTAAGATTGAGTGGAATACAAATTGCACCCACAGCCCTCAATGGAGATAATTCCTTAATGAAGATAATATAAACTCATACCCTTCATTAATCTTATAACATTTTATCTTATTATTTAAATTTTTGCTTTGGAGTATAAATAATATTTTGCTGAAATAATAAAGATTTGTCAACTGGATTTACATAGATATATTATTTAATTCTGATCAAAAAAGCTGAAAAAGCCCTGTCTAAAAATAGAGAATCATTTGCAATCATCCAAAATTCACTGAAACATTAACATTTTGCAAAAAATGATTATATGCAAGGCAAATGAAGTTTAAAATGGTTACTGACATGAGAAAAAAAAACAAAATAATGTCATCATATGTGCCCTATGTAGGCATAAAGGAGAAAAACCACCTTTCTGACTATACAAAGGGAAAGTGAAGACCCATTTCTATTAGGCTTGTTTTGTGTTGCTTTGTTTAGGTCCCCTTCCCTGAAGTCAGGCAATCCTGAAGGTCTTGAATATCTTATTCTCTACATGACTCTCAGTGTGAACTGATACAATCTAGATACTTTTAGCCTTTAACACAGATAATATATGAAAACTAACTTTCTGTTTCAAAAAACAGTCATTTCCAAACAAACGGGTAAGTAATCATGTCTACCTTTTCCTTCTGCAGTTTTCTAACATGTTTAAGATAAGGAAATGGTTTAACTTTTTGAGGTTTGCAAAAGCTTTAAAGATAGAAAAAGCACTTCAGGAAGTGTGGAGAACTTGTCTTACGGGCCGTTTCCTGAGCCTCACGCCCCTATTACTCTAGTGAAATACAGCAAGCCGCCCACACTGATCATTAGCCAGTTTATTCTACTTAAAATGAAATTAGAGCAAAGCTGATCAAAGTTTCAAAATTCATTAGTGTGGACACCATTTTCACATATAAGCACTGAATTTTTTTTGTGAAGTAATAAGAACATGTCCACAGGGAGTCTGGGTTTAAAAGATGCAAACTATTGCATTTAGCGTGGATAAGCAATGAGATCCTGCTGTATGGCACAGGGAACTTTAGTCACTTGTGATGGAACATGATGGAGGATAATGTGAGAAAAAGAACGTGTATATATATATATATATATGTGTGTGTGACTGGGTCACTTTGCTGCACTGTAGAAACTGACAGAACACTGTAAACCAACTATAATGTATAAAATAAAAATCATTAATTAAAAAAAAAAAAAGAACATGTGAAGACATTGAAACTATGTAACCACAATTAACTCCCCAGCCCTTCTTCCATCTTATCCCCGCAGCCTTCTGCTTCTTTTATTACCTTCTTCTGGTCTGTAATGTGTTTTCTTAACCTTGTTGGTTTTTACTTTCTTCACCAACCCAAACTGAAGGGCTCTTCAAGTTGCCAGCATTAAAAGTTACAAGGTAAAGAAATACTAAGCACATGCACAATAATTCTACATTCAACAAAATCACGTAGAGCTCATTTCATGTAGATCTCTGTCGCACTTAAAAGCAGGCAAATAGCCTTCTTCCCACACAATCTCAACAGTAATTCTAGGAATTGAGATTGTGTTTAGGGCCCCCACCGACCTTGCATGGTGAACAGTGGTAAGCTAGAGCCCAGAAATACATATAATCTTCCATGTTAGAATAAAAATACTCAACATCTATAAGACATAAAGGCCTTAGGACTGCCTATTACTCATCTGTTTCCTTTGCTAACTATACCTTATCTTAGAGGTCTACCTAAACCCATACTGACATTTCTTCCTGGATGAGCCAATCCAAAGCAAATCACAAAGTTATTCTCTCTCAAAGCACCCTCTTCTTTTCCTCATAGCACTTAACACAATCCCTAATTACACATATCTGTTTAGTTGCTTAGTGTCTGTCTCCCACATCAGCCCTCATGCTTTACAAGGACAAAGTTCAAGGATGTTTTATCCTCTATTATATGATCAGCAACAACTAACACAGATCAAATATGGCACTTTCTAGAAAAGAATCTGTTCAATGACAGAGGGGATTAAGCACATGTCCCCTTAGCATTAAGAGCAAGATGACAGACAAATAAAACCTCAAATAACCAGCACTCAAATAATGAGCATCTTGTAAAAGAAAAGATGGGCAGAAGACAGGAAAACTTCTAAAAACTCAAGAGTTAAATTCAAAGTTTCAGGAGTTCCCATTGTGATTTAGTGGGTTAAGAACCGGACATGGTCTCTATGAGGATGCAGGTTCGATTCTTGGCCTTGCTCAGCAGGTTAAGGATCTGGCATTGCTGCAAGCTGTGGCACAGGTAGCATTTGCAGCTTGGATCCTGTGTTATGGGCAGGCTGTGGGTACGCTGGTAGCTGTAGCTCCAACTTGACCCGCAGCCTGGGAACTTCCATATGCCACAGGTGTGACCATGAAAAAAAAAATCTAAAGTTTAAAATCCCAAATGATGGAGTGAAAAAAAGTTTAGAATATACTGCAACATGTCTTTAGTTGAGGCCACTTGGATTCAAAAAGCTTTCTTAGAATTCCATCACCATCTGGATAGACAGCTTGAGATCTGAGGCATCATCCAGGAATTTAACATTCGAGTCACAGAAAAATGCCATCTTCTCCACTTGGAATGCGCCCTGCCTGCTCTTGATGTGGCTGGCTCCCACATCAAGGTTTTGAGGTTTTAATCAAAACCTCAACTACATTAATAAAATTAGAGGAAACAAACACCAATTTAACCACTTCACCCTTAAGTTCATTTTTTGCTTTTTTTCAAACATTCAGGATCAGATCTTCTTATGACAATAAAAACTTTGTAAAATACCTTGTTATTAGGGGAAAAGTAGACACTACAGAAAACTTGAAACATTCGCCACATAATTTTAAAATACATTTCAGAGTTAAACATTTTTAAATATATTAAGATGCATGCATTTGATACTTTCCTACTTAAAATGCAAATTAATAAATCAAATGCTTCTAATACTAAATTTATATAAAATTGTTTAATCTTTTACTTATTAAGTGTTTCAACATTCAAATAGCTATTTTCTATATGTGAACTTTTTAATACTGAACTCTAGTAATTAGTTAAAGATAAGAACTTACAGTTAGAGCCTTTCTCACAATATAATCCACCTTTCTAGCAAATGGAAACTTGGATTTAACATGGGTAAGCCCTATAAATTAATCAAAACCTCAACTATGTAAAAGGGAGATTTTGAGAAGTACTGTGCTTCTAAATGTCAATGTACAGTTTTAAGTTAATAAATGTGAATTCAAAAACTCTAAGAATTATCTTTTCTATGCAAGAGTTAAATATTTTCTCATGTATTTATAAAGGCTAATATCAGACAACAAAGTTTAGTATATTTTCATAAAATTAATCTATTAGACACAACCAGGGATTGCTAAAATACTTTAAAAGTTTTTGCTGACATAAATTATGCCTTTCCCTCAAATTTTATTTGAGCTTATTTAGTAAGTGTTAAAAAAGAGAGAGAGAGAGAGACAAAGTATAAAATACAACACCACTCTAGCCTGTGTTCTTACTATTACGACACAAATTAGATCTGAAATAATGATGAATTATTACACAGACAAGAGATTTTCAAGCCTCAGTCAATAAACGATATATTTGGCACAATAATCTTGATAATAAAAATAGCAAACCTTTACATAGTGCTTTGTTCTAGGCACTGTTGCAGGCCATATACAAATATCAACTAATTTAATCCTCCAAATAATCATATGAGGCAAGTAGCATTATTATCCCCATTTTACAGATGAAGGCACGGAAGCACTGGCAGGTTAAATAATTTTGCTGAAGTCACACAACTAATAAAGAGCATGTCTGTGAGTCAAATCCAGGTTATTCTGGTCCCAAAGTCTGTGCCTTTAACCACTACACAAAACAGACTCCTGTACATTTCATAGCAAAGCATCCTGGATATCCCTTTAGGTAGTGATAACATGAGCTCTACCCATTTAATACGTGAGTTCAATTTTGCAAAGTGCTACAGAATTCCTTTGGGGAAAAAAGGTAAAGTAGACATGAAAAGTATTAGCCTAGGTTTTATCCTATTTTGTTTTTTAGGGTTCTAAAGGGAAACATTTCTTTAAGAAGCTTTTTCAGAAGAATTTATAAGTTGTGTGCAATGGTATTGGATGGGTTTCTATAAGCTCTTCCCTTGAGCTCTGGTAGGACAGGTGGTGTAAAGTTTCAGCTGCTATCATAAATACAGCCTCACCACCTGGTGCCAGTTTTTGTTGTTTCTAAATTGTCTTAAAAATTCTTTTTAAATAATAGTGTATATACAAACAATTAAATCTCTATTTATGAAGTATATGCATGAAGTCACTCCTGCTTAATTGCATTCCTAAGAGCTAACGGGTTCTTTTTTTTTTTAAGATTACATCTTTTAGCTTTAAAAATATTCAAAGTTAGACAAGCATGTTAACCAATGATACTAATTTCAAGTGGCAGAGGTTACCAAATTGTCATCTCTAAATATCACACAACTGAAATGAACCTCAAAGTAACTAAGCCAAATTTATGGCTTTTATTAATCATGGTATTTTAATCATCACAAATATATTTCTCATCATTCTAAACAATATTTAAGAAAAAAAGTACCATAAATATGCAGTTCCAGATTCATCTGCCTTGTTCGCATAATCCTAAAGAATTAAATGCATATTTTATCTTGTTTTCTGCTCTAATCCTAACTAGACTCAGTATTTTTTAGAATTACAGTCTCCAAAAGTATAGATTTTGGCTTTATCAATTTTTTATTTAGCTAATCATTTATCTAATTACTCTTAAGTATGAGGCTTTTTTTTTTTTTTTTTGTCTGTCTTGTGTTTTTAGGGCCTCACCCGAGGCATACAGAGGTTCCCAGGTTAGGGGTCGAATCAGAACTACAGCTACCGACCTACGCCAGAGCCACAGCAACGCCAGATCCGAGCCATGTCTGCCACCTACACCACAGCTCACGGCGACACTGGATCCTTAACCCACTGAGCGATCAAGCCCTCAACCTCATGGTTCCTAGTCAGATTCATTTCCACTGCACCACCATGGGAACTCCAAGTATGACGCTTTTAAATGCTGCAGAATTAGTTATCAAGTATTTTATAGATACACATACATGGAATTATTATAATGTTTCTATAAAATATCACACTTTTCTATTCTAGAGTGCATTTCCTTATTTTAAAGCAAACCAAAATGACAATTTCCAAGATTATATGAACCAATATGAATTGGGGCTGAAAAAGTCAAACCAAAACAAAAATTCTCCAAAATCCCAGCTTCTATCTCTGCTTTAAAAGAGAAAAAAAACAAAATTTAATAAAAAAAAACTTCAAGTGCTAAAAGGAGTTTTAAAAGTTGATGACAATGCATGAATTTTAATGTGTAACTTCCAATTACTACAATATTTACAAAGAGCTTAACACATACATGACATGATATATGAGAAGCAATGTTAAAAAAACTCAGACCTCTGACTGACTAGAGTTATACTCTGTAATAAACAAAACAAAGCAAAATACAACATAAAACTAGCTTCTAGTTAAGATGATCAATTGAAAGTTTGCATTTATCTCTACTCCTCCCCAAACATCAAAGGATTAAAAAAAAAAAAAAAAAAAGCGTTCCTCTTGTGGTTCAGCAGGTTAAGAACCTGACTAGTATGCATGAGGATTCGGGTTTGATTCCTGACCTCACTCAGTGGGTTAAGGATCCAGCTGCTGAAAGTGGCAGTGTAGGCTACAGACATGGGTTGGATCTGGTGTTGCTGTGGCTGTGGTGTAGGCCAGCAGCTGCAGCTTTGATTCAGCCCCTACTCTGAGAACTTCTATATGCCACAGGTGCAGCCATAAAAAGAATGAATAAATAAATAAATAAATAAATAACTACAAACTAACACTGATTACAGAAGTAAATGATAGCAACAGTATTAGGAAGCTGGGAAAGCCCAAGGAGAGACTGCAACAAACCTAGGAGGCTCCAGAGAACTGAGTGCTAAGCCTGCAACAGATCGAATTGAGAGGAAAACCCATCTACTCACAAAATCTCAGAACCTCCTCAGGAGATACAGGCACCAAGTAACTAAAGTGACTATGATAGAGAGGGGAAGATTTGTTGCAAGGCAATTAAACAGGAAAGATTTGTTGCAAGGCAATTAAAGAGATCCACCTGCACCCCTCATCACCCCATCCCAGAATGTATCCCTTACTTGAGTGTACCTCCTCTTCCTCAACAGCACAGCAGAGTTTTATTCACTGGAGAAGATCAAACAGGGGTCTTTGGACCGGCAGATTTAGACAGAGCTGAAGGTAGGGGACAGCATTACAAACAGGAGAATCAAGTAAAAGTCTACACCATACATATTTATACTCAAAGTCCACATTCCCTGCTAAGCTCCCTGAAAGCCGTTCACCAGTCTTATCACCCTCAATAGGGAGACACATTTAAAAGATACTGGCATAGGAGACTCCAAGCAAACATATAAGGAAAGACCTAGAAGAAACAGCAAGACCCACCAGAACCTGCTCTAATCAGCTTTGTAGGATATCACTTAAAAACTAACAGCCCAGGGAGTTCCCTCCTGGCTCAAAGGGTTAAGGAGCTAGCATTGTCATTGCTGTGGCTCTTGTTATAGCTGTAGTAAGGGATAGATTCCACATGCCACAGGGTTAGTCCTCCACCCACACACCCCCAAAATGAACAGCTCAAACAGAGAACAGTTCATGAAAGGAAGAGGCAATCGATGTGGCAAACTTCATTGTTGCCTTATTTTAAGAAATTGCCACAACAACCCAAACCATCAGTGTCTACCAAGCCACTCAGTTAGAATCCATCACCATCAAGGCAAGACCCTCCACCAGCAAAAAGCCAAAGGCTCAGATAGTGGTTAGCATTTTTTAGCAATGAAGTATTTTTAATTAAAAAAAAAAGTTAAAAGCCCAAGATTAACACATTTGAGGAAAATATCTCCAATGTAAAAGATGGGAAAGAAACCTCTTCCAAAAAATTCAAAGAAACACACTATGTAAGAAAAGAAATCTTCAGAACTCTTACTAATATACACAGAGAGATAAGAGAATATCTTGTGTCTATGGAACAATAATAGTATAAGAGGAGCAGTCAAAACAAAGAAAGTGCTTTCTATATTAAAGACAACAACAAACAAAAGTGGGTTAGAAAATACAAGCTAAATAGGCTTTCTTAGGGCGCTATAGGATGGAATTGATATGTGTATATATTTGGTTGCTTCACAGATTTATAGTTCTGAGGAAGAATATGTAGATAAATGAATTGATAATGACATAAAGAACTAGGCAAACAAAGAAAAAAATCAATAATTATTAGTTTCAGGGAAAACTAAATGTTACACATGAAAGAAAAATTAATCACAATATGTCGCAAAGCTCAAATATGAGTAGCATTTACATAGACATTAAAAGTATAAAACTAAATACAGATATAACCTAAATATTTTACACAACCACTTCAAAAGAATGATTAGATGGGAACTGTGTCTAAGTGGGGGTAAGGGGGACAATGGGGAAAATGAATAAACATTATCATATTCCACAGTAGTGCCTCAACAGTTAACAGTTTTCTAACACCGAAAAGTCAGAATGAAACAGCATGAAAATATTAAGATAAATAAATTCCAAAAGAAACTACTAAGAAAGTAGAAAGTGGCTACCTCTTACAGAAGGAGAGGAACCTTACTTTTTTTTCCCCTCCAGTTCTTGAGATATAATTGACACACAATGCCATGTAAGTGTAAGGTGTACATCATAATGATTGGATTTACATACATCATGAAATGATTATCGTTTAGTAAATATCCATCAACTCGTATAGATACAAAATTAAATAGAAAAATCTTTTCCTTGAGATAAAAACTCTTAGGATGTACCATCTTAACAACTTTCATATATAACATATAGCTGTGTTAGTTATATATATATATATCATGTTGTATATTATAATATTTATCCTATAAACTGGAAGTCTGTACCTTTTAATTGTCTTTATCCAATTTTCCTTCCCCTCAGGTATCTTTTTCTTAATAATCCATGCAGAACTTTAAGATACTTTAAACAAGATGCTTTCATAACCAACAAAAACCTTAATTTTAAAATGTGAAATGATATGATTTTTAATGTGAATATATGATTACTTTACCTTACAGGTAAAGGTAAGAATTGACTAGAACTTACTTTTGGTAATACTGTCAAAGATCACCTGAAATAAAATGATGCTCTTCTGAAAAGAAAACCTGAGGTTTATTGAGCCCCAATTAAGGGATGTTGTTGTCAGGCCCAATGTTATCATCTTTTCCAACTGATCTCTTAGAATAAGTCTTGACCTTGTACTTTTATGTGTGGGAAACAGAGGTTGTGAGACATTGAGTCACACAGCAAATGAGTGATAGCTTAACAATTCTAATTTCTGATTCCAACACCCTCATTTACTTCTCTGCAGCTAGACTGACTGAAAGAAATTAGCCATGTTATTTTTAATAAACATTAACACTCAGAATGTTTCCTCACATTGCAAATAAAATATGGGGAAGCATTTTATTTGCTTGGCACAGTCTTCGCAAGTGATGGATGATTTGAGAAATGGCCAACTAGTTCGCCAGTATAAAAAGATACTTTTCACCAGAGATTTAAGATTCAACTTTAAGTTCAATAAGGTGACTGATACATAACACCCTGGTCACATAGAGACTTGTCAACTTTCACCACGTCTGCTCTTCACTGAAAGGCTGGGCACAGGACAGCATTCCCAGGAGGCTTGACACACTCACACATTTATGTTGTAGGTGGGCAAGTGCTCCACTAAAGCAGCCTTGGAGACTCTGAGCACAGGCTGGAAAGTCAGCCACTGACAAAAGAACTAACGTCCCTCCAAATCATGAGTTACTGTCTTGTAAGTGGTCTCTCAACTACTGTCTGGGATTTGACCTCTTTTTTGATATTTAACCACTGGCCTTTTCATTTTCCCGAGTCCTGTGTTCAGTCTGGACAGCAATCCACTGGCAGCTTCTCCCTCCTGGTCCTAGAGTCCAGCTTGCATCTTCCATCAAATAACCTCAACTAACCCTTCTCTCTATTTACTAGATTTCAGGACATCCAGCTATCACCTATGTCAGTACCTTTTCACTCCCTCTAGCTTGAAAAGTATTTCATCTAAAAATGCCAGTTAAAGGGGTATCCATTTTCCAAAGGTCAACCAAGCTGCTATTTCTCTTGCCTAGAGGATCTCTGAAGAAACATTTTTGCAACCCCTCTGTAACCTTATGATTCTGTACTCTGTGAACCTTTCTGTACCAATTATTATACTTTGTCCTTTGAGTTTATTTTTATTTGTATATTTTCTGCCCTAAAAAAAGATACAAAAAAAAAGAGAGACAAGGAATACATCCTGCTCAGTCTTATAGTTTTCCACACATTCTTAGAGTATTATATATACACTAATTTCTGAGTTTAGCTTCTGCTGTCCCAGGCTCCCATTACCCGTAATGCTTCTCCATGTTTAAAAATTAATAATAATAATTTCTTTTTAAAAAAGAGGAATTTAGCTGAGAAAGAAAAAAGTTCTAAAATATCCTGTCAAGTAACATATAAATTCCTCAAGATACATTGCAATTTTTATAACTATGCTTGATGCTTAAACTGAATACACAAACATCTTTAGAAACCAACAGATTAAAAAGTCAAAAGGGTTTCCTAGTTACAGATACTCTTGGATGTTTCAATATGTGCTTCTCCTAGAAGGGGTGCGGCACATTCAACCATATTCTCTCTTTAAGGCAACTCACAGCATTCTTCCTCTGAGCTACATAGTCAGGAAATGCCAGAATACATTCTATCCAGTTTTTCATATTTGCACCTACTTACACTTGCTAAAAAGCTTGAGCTTATTAATTATAGGTAGGAAAGGAGGAAGAAAAGTGATTTGAATTTTTATCCTCAAAACCCAGTGAGTTTTCAAAAACAAGTACCATTTATTTGTTTTTCATCTGCTTGATCAGTTTGAAACACTATAAACAGACCCAGGTTCAATATTTTATCAAGTTTTATCCACATGATTTTTTAAAGCCAATAATATCAGGCTATATTATAATTAGATCATTCGAATGGTTAAATAAATTTTAATATTTTAGTCTCAACTGGAAATTTTCTATATTTCTCCAGTTGTATGTATATACAATTATTTTCTTACTAAATATTGGGCAGTTTTCACATACTGTGCATTGATTCAGAACTGGAATTTCCATTTCGAAAGCAAACACTCACTCAACCATGTGAAATAAACCCAGATTATGAATTCGATTATTTTGGTTAATGTCATTCATGACTGAGAACAGTTTCAAACACTATTTGGGGAAGGATAACCGAGTATGGCTATTATTGATTTTGACAGTATTTGTATGTGCCTTTAGGGAAAAAACAGAATTTCAGTAAGAACCTGGGGAGTCCACTGCTCTGTTAAGTTTACCAGCACTATCAGTGGAATCTGCAGATTTCCAACCAGTACAGTTTTCAGAGTTTAGTTTTTATTACAAAATCCCTATAACTTTTTAAAAATGCAGTTTTAGAAACATTTAAAGAAAACAAATGATATCTAATGCTAGGTTTTTCACTAATTCATCCAATAACAAGCACTAAGAGCATCTATCACATGTCAGGCAACGTTCTAGCTGCTGTGGATACTGCAGTAAACAAAAGACAACATAGATGATTGTCCTCACAAAGCTTACAGGAAATAAACCAATCATCTAGCATATGAGCTATGGGAAAAATAAATTAAGGGAGTGATGAGGCAGCAACAGAAAGGGGAAGTGATAATACTAACATTGGTGCTCAGGACCTCAATGCTAAGTTCTTTGAAGCAAGAACTAGAGGGAAGTAAGGCAGAAGCCATGATGCTCTCTGGGGTAAGAATATTCAAGGCAGAAAGAAGAATAAGGGCAAAGGTCCCTGTTAGGACCTCTAGATCAGATCATCTAGATCTAATAGAATAATAAAGCAGTTTTCCTGTTTTGTCAACTATTAGGTTATAATTTTTGATGTGGGGCCCAAGGGAGATGGAAGAAGCTGGAATAAGATTTTAGCCAACCCTTGAATCTGTTTTAAACTACTACAGCCCACAAGCAAAACTTAGACCATTAAGTGTGTTTAAAAATAAAGTTTTATTGAAACACAGCCTCATTCATCAGTTTACATATTCTCTGTGGCTGATTTCATGCTACAAATTCTGAGTTGCTGAGCTCCCACAGACACCATATGGCTATAAAAGATTAAAGTATTTATTATCCGACCTTTTTACAGAAAAAGTTGGCTAATACCTTAATCGAATTCAGAATGCCTTCAAAATCAATGCTACCTCTACCAAAGAGTCATGTGACCATGAATAAAACAAAGCTCAGTAAACTTTTACATAAGGAATGGGTAAGCATGACTTTGTCTAGTTAATGAGCATCTTAAAATCCTCACTATAGCCGACAGAGTCTAATTAGGAAAAAGAAGAATGTAGATTCTACTTGTGGTCTGATAAATACATGCTTGTTGACTAGTTACACATATTTCTTTCAAGCAATTACAGCAATATAATCATGGAGTAATTTCTTGGTGACATAACAAGCTCCTTTGTTTACTATCTGCATCCTGGTTATCTTGGAAAATGACTCCAAAGTCAGAAAACTCAATTATTTTCCTTAAAATGGAAAACTATAAATCCTAAAAGCTCACAGCTTCTAACCTCAGGCAGGTTTGGAATAGAAAGGATGGAAAGTCAGAGTTCTGATAGACAGGAAAAATGTTCTGTCCCAGAGGTGACCCATAACAGTGAAGCTTTCTCAGGGTGCCTGGAGCATAAACACGCTGACCCTGTCCAGAGTGAGGTACCCCCCAGAGATCATGTAGGAAACCACAGCCGCGGGGGCTCTGTGTCTGCTAAATCATCTGGTGATGCTTTGACAGAGCACTGGGACCTCCCTAAACATTTAAATTCAACGGAAATGAAAGATTAGAGACTATTCCAGCTCATGGTTCAATTCCACCAGGGTGTACATTTGAGTGATGACTCATACCTTTGCAATTTGACGAGGCATTTACCAATAATACTGATGACTGATGAAAAGTAGACAGAGCTGACTACTTTGTCATCCTAATGGAACCAGAAAATGGTGAGATAAAATATGTGATACCAGGAAGTACTCTGCTTCAGCTTAGTCAACATTTAATTTGCTCAAAGGATGCAATCCTATAAAGTATTAACCATATAGTTACTAACCATGAAAGTGTTGGCTTTTTGTTTGTTTGTTTGTTTTTGCTTTCTTAAGAAATATAATCCCTGCTCCCTCTAGTCAACCGATGCTTCTTCTGATAATTTTTGGCAAATAATATTTATTTTAGGTGAAAATAAGGCTTTCTAGAAATGATGCACCTTTTGGGGGGAAGAGGAGAGAAAACCAGTACATTATAGGGACTCACCACATCAACTATTTGAATATGAGAGATTAAATCCCAAAATAATAATTCACGAGACACATTTCCTGTAAATACTTCAAAAGGACATTCAAAATTTAGGATGCCAGAAAACAATTCAAATTAAACATAATCCCTCCCCAAAGATTTCTCAGTACTGTAAAATGCTTAAAGGACAGAAGTTTCTTTGTAAACATCTGAAATGATAAATCTCTTTTAAAAGTATAATATTCAAGGGACTCCGACCTTTTGTGCGACATTCAAAAATCAAAACAATATATCAATAACAGTGAAGCCTAAAATCTAACAATGATGTACTTTCCCCCAACTACAATAAGCCTTGTATTCCTAAACAGAACACTGTTATAATATGAGCAAAAGCCAAACAGTGTGGGCCAAGTAATACTAACTCAGCCTGTGTTGTTTTTCCTTTGCTACAAATTGAGAAGCAGGAGAGCACATTTTGGTGCAAAATTTAAAACTAACATTAGGGATCTGATGCGAAATCATAACTTTCAGTTTTAATTTGCTTTTTAGAACCTTAACCCAGCATTCTACAGAACACATGGCACAAGATCCCTCTTGTATTTAAAGAATAGGATTTGCAAAAGTGTATCAAAAGTCCCTGAAAAACTGTATCTGTATGTGTGGTGGGTGCGAAGAAGCAACAGCAACCTAGCAGAATTGGATAAACTTGAATTTTAAAAACATGCCACTTAAGAAAAAATAAAATAAATCCATACATACCCTTGGGGACAGAGTTTGTCTAGCCATCCAGATTTAACCTTCTTTACAGAAGATCCATAAAAACAGGCATAAGGAGATATTACATTTGAAGAAATGATGGATGAATCAGCATTTCCACTTGTTGAACTTAGTGGATAACTGTGCCTATTAACAGGGTCCAAATTCAATGCTTTTTGGGTCCGAGATTTAGATGGCTTTGAATTTTTTCTTCTTAAACTCTGAAAACATTCTTCTACTGTTGAATATTCTGATTCTGAAGCAGAGTCTATAGGAAGATTGTTTTTGTCCTGTCGAGGTATCCAAATATCTTCCACCTTGTCTTCAGTTATATTCTCTGTCCTGTTATCATATATGCTAAACAGAAAAAAAAAGAAGTGTTATTATTTCCCAGCACTATGTAAACCATAGGTTACTTTTTCTATTTATAAATAACCAATCACAGAAATTTAAGGCCAGGAAAATATTAAAATTCTTCGACAAAAACAGAAATCTCTCATTATCCTAACACATATTTGAATACTACTAGAGGTATACTTTTTCTTGTGTATAATTTAATTTGATCTGTTTATTTTGGGAGGTAGGTGAAAGTGGTAAGGATGGAGATTGCCATATTCTTCCTCTCACAATTTAAACATCTTCACCAGCACCACTGAGTGGACAGCCACTTAAGGTCCAACATCATGGACCACTACATCCTGAATTTGGAGGTCTTATGTCCACATGTTGCCCCTTTTCTGGCTCTGCACGAATTGATTCCCAGAAGACTATGTTCTATCATAATGTCATAAAAGAGAGTACATCTGACTGGTGAGGGCTTTAGTATCATTTTGCAACACTAATGAGTAAAAACTGCACCACGTTACTAACTAGAAAACAAGAAAGGTCCAGGTACATTCAGAAGGTAAAGGTTGTGTAAGATGTAATATTTACCGGAATACACAGTCCCTAAATACAGTCCTATAGATTTAAGGAATGACAAAACAGATCCGCTCATCCATTTACATATAATAGAACTCATTACAAAGAAGTTTTCGCTACTCCGTGAAACAGATATGCCTGGGGGTCAAATGACATCCTCTTGAACACAGTGTTCTAAAAACCACTGGTTCTGGAGTTCCCATCGTGGCGCACTGGTTAACGAATCCGACCAGGAACCATGAGCTTGCGGGTTCGGTCCCTGCCCTTGCCCAGTGGGTTACCAATTCTGCGTTGCCGTGAGCTGTGGTGTAGGTTGCAGACGCGGCTCAGACCCCCCGTTGCTGTGGCCCTGACATAGGCCAATAGCTACAGCTCCTATGCGACCCCTATCCTGGGAACCTCCATATGCCGCGGGAGTGGCCCAAAGAAATAGCAAAAAGACAAAATAAATAAATAAATAAACTTTTCAAAAAAATAAAAATAAAAACCACTGGTTCTTTAAAGAAGTTTTTAACTTGGCCCCTTCTACATGTTGCATTATAATAGATTCATATCAAATGCTTACTGAAGATACTCAATTATTCAGTTTCAACCTAAGGAAACCCTCAACAGCATTAGCCTTGGAAAATGAAGGATGAAATAGAAGACAAAGATTAGGTAACCTTGCAGTACACCAAGTGCTAACAAACCTGAGAGAAAAATAAAATTTAACTTGGTGCCCTACGAATGGTTTAATTTCATGCATGATCCAAATAACTGGATAATTTTCAAGTGGCTTGTCAATGCTGAACTTCTAATAAAAAGGATACATTACATTTGTAAAAACTCTGCACCTCACATAGTGACATTTTTTGCACAGTCTCTTTTTTCTTCATATTAATGTAACTTCCCATCTTTAAAGTGCAGTCATGGTCACCACATATTTGCCACTTTGGGGAGGTAAGAGTGGCCTCAATTAGGAAAAGACAAAAATAATCTGCAACAGAATATATAATTGATTTACAGACTCTAAATTCAATTATTAAAATAAGTGCTGTTATTGAAAGAAAGGATTTGAATTTACCAATAAGTTTGTTACGTGGTAAGTAAACTACTTTGTTAGAAATAAAATATAAGCAAGAATGCAACATTGCATATTGTGTAACATTTTAGCCAAAAGAATTAATCATCATCAATCATGTACTCATACCTTGATTTGACAAAAAATGAACTTCTTTCAGTAGTTGTCTCCCCTTTTGGTGTTTCTTCATGCATCCAAAATTCATTCTTTATAGATTTCTTCTATAAAAAATACACATACTCTTTTTTTAGCAATATTCTATAAATCCACAATATCTAGGTTTAGTTTTATTAAACAAATACCTAATTGTTTAGATCAATTTTCAATAAAAATGTACTTAATTAGGAAGACTATCAAACAGTAGACTTTTGATGCCTTTTTCAATATTTTATTTAAATCATTAATAACTCATTTCAATTAAGAACAGAAGACAGTAAGACTAAAATTTATTTACTTTTACTTTCCCAATTATTTTTTGTCTTCCAACCTCTCTTTCATCACGACTAAGAAATTAAATATCCAAAAAGCACAGTACTGAAGGGGAAAGACTAAGTGATAAAGTGAATAATTATGATACTGTAAAGAATTAGAAATCCATCTATATTTAGGTTTAAGGCAAAATAAAATCTAGGGGGTTTTTCAGTTTGGTTTTGTGTTTTACAGGAGCTTGCCTTTTTTTTTTTTTTTAAGCAATTTATCTAGTGGTAAATTTTGAAAACCCACTGATCTGTATTCCTGAGACCAAACTGAAATGCGTTTTTGTGATATGTTTTTAAAGATAAAAATCTACACGATTTTAGTGAACAGAATTTTACTGACTAGAAATTTCTTTATTATAGCACATTCTTCAAACAACTTAAAGGAAAATTAAGAGGCATATTTAGGCAGAAAAGCAAAGAATTGAATATGGATAAAAATTAAAAATGTATGGGACTAACCTTAGAATTTTCTAGTTTCTGGAAGAGAAAGGTCTCTCCATAGGGTAAAATGGAAGATGAATTCTCCTCATTTGAATCTTTTGGGGGAATTATAGGATGAGAATGGAAAGTTGTGAATAATGTAAAATATAATTTGAAAAATAAAAGCATGTGTTTAATTATTTTAGCAATATCACAACTTAAGCTTTATTCTCTTAGAGTTCAAAATTAAGCTCTTAATTCTTACCCCCAACTCAACCCTAACTGTGGTTTTCTCACCAGTCTACACCCCTCACTTCACGACCAAGACATACTACTGTTTCTCAAAGTGTGATGTGTCATACATATCCTTGCTAACTTCTCAGATCCACATTAATGAAACAAAACACATTTTCCACATACAATGGAAATTGTCATGGTGTGTTTATAATGTTAGTTCCCGAATTAGAGAATAGTGTTAATGGCAGAAAATTAATCTTTATTATAATTTTCAACAAGTGATCATTGAAAGTTCACTAACATAACAGCTAGATGTTACAGCACTCAAAATGACAGAATCCACTTGATATAATCCCTCTAATACCATAACTACTAACACGTTGTAAACAAGCTATTTCAAGAGAATTTCCAGTATTCCTGATTATACCGATCTCCAAGAAAAAATTCTCAACACCTGTGTTTTCTGCTGTGGCAATTTTTTTCAAAGGTTTGGTGGCCAGGTGTTTGCCATCTTATCATTGAGAAGAATGTAGAAGAATGTTCCTTAACTTGTATAAGCAGGATTTTCAAAAAGAAAGAAAAGCATTTGTCAACGATCAATTGACCACAGCTATGTCAGCCCTTTCCTGTTACCCTGGCAAAATTACTCTCCATCAATCTACGCCCTGCAGCTCAGACTGTCAAAAACCACAGAACTTAGTTAAATGCCTTTGACTGTGGCTAAAGATAAATGAAGCCTGCAGAAAAAAAAAAAAAAATTATATCAGCAAATTTCTATGCATCTGCATCGGTAGTACTGTCTTTCGTTCATTCACATTTAAAAGTGTCTGAAGAACCATGAAGTACTCAGGCATGCTCACAGGTGGGCTGCCTTCTTGATCATGATTTTAACACACATAAAACTCTAAAATGACTACTAACTAGTTTAGAGACTTTAAATGCTGAGACTCACTTTGCTGTGTCACAGATCTGCCAGTTGAGGTAGGAACATTTCTTCTCTCATGGAAATAGCTTAAAGCAAAGGCAAAAAATAGATAAGGTAAAATACATATGTAAGAAGAGATGTCACCCTCTTGAGTAAAGGATTCATCACAGACACATACATTCTTTTGTGGAGAAAAAGCAATATTCAAGAATAAGTTTGATTTTAATTAAAAAATGGCCAAATTCCATACATGTGTTTGTCTAAACAGCCTTAAAGGATGAGATTTTACTGGATTTTACAAATGTTTGTTTCTCACATTTATAATTCACAAAAGTAAATGAGTATATTTGCCCAAGTATTTATGGAAGAATTTTTTTGTCATTAGCTTTATAATACTGAGTCAAAAATTTGTCTGGCTCTATGAGCATAATTCGAAAATACGTATGGCCTTTTCTCAAAGATATTACAGCCCTGGGAGAGAGATACAAGTAATTAATTGAGAATACAACGTAACAGCAATGACAGAGGACAACACTGTGGAAACAGAGGATAGTGAATGCCTACCACTATATGAAAGAGTTCTATTTATTTTTGCATCAAAATATAAGAATCGAGACAGCATTCTTAACTTCTCTTAAATATACATATATAGAGACATGTGTGTGTGTGTGTGTGTGTGTGCAAGTAACTGTAAGAAAGGATATTTTAAAAAAAAGAACAGAAACCAATGAAATGGAATATGGAAAAAAATCTAAAATCATTGTAACCAAAAGATGGTTCTTTGTAAAGATCAATGAAATTAAAAATCTCAGGGAAGGAAAATAAGAGCAAGAAACAGAAGAGAAAAATTACCAGTATCAAGAATGAAAGAGAGGACATCACTACAAATTCTATAAACATTAAAGGGATAATTACAGGTGATTGACAGCAACTTTATGCCAATAAATTCAGTAACTTAGATGAGGTGGAAAATTCCTGGAGATACAAATTAGCAAATATGACACAATAATATCCTTCTATGTATAAGAAAAATTAAATTTGGTAATTGATCACCTACCCTCAAAGAGCTCCAAATATTAAACTGGTGAATTCCACCAAACATTTAAGAAAGAAATAATATCAATACACAAACTTTTTCAGACTAGGGAAGGAGAGGCTACTTCCTATTTCGTTCTGTAAGGCCAGTATTATTGATACACAACCAATCAAAAACAAAACCATAGAGGATGTTAGACAAATATTCCTCATTAGTTTAAGATGCAAAAATTGTTAACCAAATATTAGCAAATTAAATCTAACAATATATAAAAAGGATAATACATTATGACTAGGTGAGATTTACCCCCAGGAAAGCAAAGCTGGCTTAACATGGAAAAATTAATGTAATTCACCAAATTAAGAAAATAAAGGGGAAAAAATCACATTCTCATGGAAATAGACTCAGAAAAAAACAAACTGACAAAATTCAACATCCATTCATGACAAAAACTCTCAGCAAATTAGGAATAGAAAAAAAACTTCCTCAACGTAAAAAAGGTCATTTATGAAAAACCAACATTATAGTTAATGGTTAAAGACTGAATCACTTCCCCTAAGACTGGGAGTAAGACAAGGAAGTGGGTTCTCACTAGTTATATTCACATTATTTCAGAGGTTGCAGTCAGTGCAATAAGACAAGTAAAAGAAATAAAAAGAAAATAGATTGGAAAGGAAGGTCTCTTATTAGCATAAGTCTGTATCTATGTCAATAGGAAATCCTAAAAAACCTATCAAAAAGCTTCTGAAACTACTAAGTCAATATAGCAAGGTCCTAGCTTAGCAGAAATATTTTAAAAAATCAACAGTATTTCTAAATACTAGCAATGAACAACTGGAAAAATAGTTTGAAAATACAACTTTTACAATAGCATATAGAAATATGAAATGCTAAGAGATAAATGTATCAAAATATGGGCAAGATCTACACACTGAAATTCTAAAACACTGCTGAGAAAAATTAAAGAAGGCCTAAATAAACAGATATATTCATGGATTAGAAGACTCACTATTGTTAAGATATCAATTCTGGGAGTTCCCGCCGTGGCGCAGTGGTTAACGAATCCGACTAGGAACCATGAGGTTGCGGGTTCGGTCCCTGCCCTTGCTCAGTGGGTTAACGATCCGGCATTGCCATGAGCTGTGGTGTAGGTTGCAGACGCGGCTCGGATCCCGCGTTGCTGTGGCTCTGGTGTAGGCCAGGGGCTACAGCTCCGATTCAACCCCTAGCCTGGGAACCTCCATATGCCGAGGGAGCGGCCCAAGAAATAGCAAAAAAAAAAAAAAAAGATATCAATTCTCCACATATTAATATATAGAATCCCAAATAAAATTCCAGTGGGTTTTAACAAGGTGACTCTAAAATTTACGTGCAAATACAAACAACCTAGAATGATCAGAATATTTAAAAGAAGGACAAAACTGGATTATATTTACTATTTGATTTCAATACTTAGTCTAAAGCTGTAATAATCAAATTCATATGATATTGATGAAAGGATAGATATATATTTATCATATATAGTAAGAGTATCCAAAAAAATCAAAACCCAGAATTAAATCTAACAAAAGATTTGCAAGAACTCAATTAGAAAACTAGAAATTGGAGTTTCCATCGTGGCGCACTGGTTAAGGAATCCGAATAGGAACCATGAGGTTGCGGTTCAATCCCTGGCCTTGCTCAGTGGGTTAAGGATCCGGCGTTGCCATGAGCTGTGGTGTAGTTCACAGATGCGGCTCGGATCCCGTGTTGCTGTGGCTCTGGCGTAGGCTGGCAGCTCTGACTCTGATTAGACCCCTAGCCTGGGAACCTCCATATACCACAGGAGCAGCCCAAGAAATGGCAAAAAGACAGAAAAAAAAAGAAAAAGAAAACTAGAAATTATTACTGAAAAAAATTAAAGAAAATCTAATTAAATGGAGAAACGTATGGAAGACTGAATACTGCAAAGATGTCAATACTCTACATTAATCTGTAGAATCAGTGTAATCCTAAGGAAAAGACTGATGGGGTGGGTGGGTATATAGAATATAACAAGTTTATTTTAAAATTCATATGAAAAAGCAAAAAACCAAGAATAACAAAGACACTTTTGAAGAACAAAGTGAGATGACCTGCTCTATCAGGAATCAGGATTTATTTTTAAATCTATAATAATGGAGACACTGCATTAGTGATAACACAATAAACACATTAGCGAAGTAGAATGAAGAGGGCATAAAGGAGCCCAATTTTCATTTCACTTAAGACAAAGATGTCAATCTTGAGCAATGAGCAGAGCATGTTATTAATAACATCACTTGGATATCTATTTAGTATTTAAAAAAAAACTTTACTCCACCTCAAACTATACATCACTCAGGATGGATTGTACATCCCAGCATGTCAGGCCAAAAAATAAAGCTCAAAGATGATAAAATAGAACATCTTTAGACACAAAAAGTTCTAGTTGTAAAGGAAAGAATAGTAAATTTGACTAAATTAAAGAACTTTTACTCATTAATAGTCATTAATAGTTACTATCAAGGAATGAAAAAAGAAGTAATGTAGAAAGGGAGAAATAGATTCAACAAGGGCTAATACCAATCTTGCATCAGTAGTTCTTAACGATCATTATAAAACACAGAAAATACAACTCAAAAAACAAATCTCCACCCTCCCCTCAAATGGGTAAATTAATTGAAAAGGTACCACATTTAAAAAAGGGAGGTAGAAACATGGTCCAAACCAATAAATGCATTAAATGGTGCTGAATTTTGTTAGCTGTCAGGAAATACAAATTAAAATCGCCATTAAATATCACTAACCATCCACCTAGATGGCTAAAAATTTTTAAATATTCAAATGCTGCTGAGGGTCTGGAACAAAGGGAATGCGCGTACATGGCTGGTGTTAACATAAGTGAGCATAACCACTCGATGACAAGAACCATTCTGCATTACCTGCCAAAGCAGAAGATATGCATTTCCTATGACAGCAACTGTACTCCTAGGTACATATTCAACAAAGACACATTTAGATGAGAGGCCAAAAAAATAAAGCTCAAAGATGAGAAAATTGAGCTCCAAGAAAAACCATCCAAAAGGATGGCAACATGAAAAAGAAGTTAAAGACACTGTAGGAGAATCACACAGAGAACACTATTCAACAACCCAAACAACAAACGGACATGCAAGCCACATGGATGCATCTCAAAATCATCATTTTGAATAAAAGATGTCAGACATGAAACATTACTTGCTATATGATTCCATTTATATGAAATTCTAGAATCAGCAAAACAAATTTACATCAAGATCAGTGGTTGCCCAATGCAAGTGAGAAGATAAATCACAGCAAATGCGTGACTTTTTGGGGGGTGATAGAGAAGTTCTCTGTCTTGATTGTGGAGTATACTTAACATCAGTCTGATTAATGTAAATTAGATATAAAGCTGATTTACATATATGTATACACATATATCATTTACATGTAAAATATAAGAAGATATTGAAAATACGAGAAATGGCAATAGCAGAATGGACATCATAGTATAGCCATACAGTGAAATATGCAGCAGTGAAAATGAACAGTCTACAGCCAGAGATACCAACAGAGATGAGTCTCAATATTAAGCAAAATGAGCATAACTAAAATAGTACGTGCTATATGATTGCATTTTTAAGTTCACAAGACAGTCAAAACTATAGTACATTGTTTGGGACATACTTAAAAGGTAAAACTTTTTAAAAGCAAAAGTGTAATCATTATTTAAAGTCAGGATAGGAGTTCCCATTGTAGCGCAGCAGAAACAAATCCAACTAGTAACCATGAGGTTGCAGGTTCAAGCTCTGGCCTCGCTCATTGGTTTAAAGATCTGGCATGCTGTGAGCTGTGGTGTAGGTTGCAGACACAGCTCGGATCCCAGTGTTGTGGCTGTGGCTGTAGCTGTGGCTGTGGTGTAGCCTCGCAGCTACAGCTCTGATTCAACCCCTAGCCTGGGACTCTCCATATGCTGCAGGTGTGACCCTAAAAAGCAATAAATAAATAAATAAATAAATAAATAAATGTCAGGATAGAAGCTGTCTTTAGCAGGGGAGGGCATAGAAATTTACCAAGAGTTGCAAAATAATTCACCCTTTATTTGTTCATTATCCCCAAATTCATAACACTGTTATAATTGTTTCCTTGAATTTCTATGTCACTGACACAAGTACAAGTTAATAATTTAACCCCTGAGTAGAGCAACACTCAAATTTTATACCTCTTTGGTAAATTTTACTAACAATAAATACTGCTAATTATTATTGAGCATTTATGTTAAACACAGTTCTCAAAATTTTATAAATACACACACACTTATAACGTGTGTGTGCATGTACATGTGTGTAGTTACAAACACACTAAGAAGAACTATTATTATCTGCATTTTTAAGAAGAAAGTTGGCACACAAAAGAGTTAATTTCCCACGTCACACACCCATAAGTAACTAACCTGGGACTCAAATTCAGGCAGTCTACCTCTATAACTCCTATTCTAAACCACAATGCTTAACAGAAAACTCAACCTTAACTTGCAAAAATAAAAAGAAAATTAAAAAAAAATTTTTTTGAACTCTTAAGTACATCCATTAGTGGTATTTTAAAGCATATTTTGTTGCTTTTACTTTTAGTCTTACAAATGTAAAGAAAAGAGTTTGCAATGATTTTTATTGATTTCACTATTCAATAACCACCGGCAAATAATTACCAAATCTAACAATCAACTTTATTTGATCTATTGTGGATGAAAAATTAGCTCAAGGAGTTTCTTCTGTGGAATAGTAGGCTAAGAACCCAACTGCAGTAGCTCAGGTCGCTAAGGAGGCGTGGGTTCAATCCCCAGCCCAGCCCAGTGGGTTAAAGGACCCAGTGTTGCTGCAGCTGTGGCATAGGTCAGAGCTGCAGCTTGGATTCAATTCCTGGCCCAGGAACTTTCATATACCATGGGTGTGGCCATTAAAAAAAATAAAAAAGAAAGAAAAAAAGAATGAAAGAAAAAAGATTAGTTCAATATGAGAAACAAGTTGTTTTAAAAGCTGATGATTAATAATTTACATTCTCATTTATCTACAAATAAATCATCACAAGCTATTCTCTGTTTTAATATATATTATATCCAAAGCATTTTATTAGGTTTATATGTCTACATCTTATATTTTATCCTTATAATAGTCTCTGAGGTGGGAGCTTGTGGCCTCACCCAGCCAATAAGGAAAGGAGGCTCTTGCTGCCCAAATCACACAGCTGATAGGAGGCAAAGCCAGTATTCAAGGTTAATTCTGTCTTGAGTGCAAAGCCCATGTTGTTTCCTTTCTGCCTCTTCTGCCCTGTAATTTTCCATCAATTGTCCTAAAAACTGTGGATTGCAAAAACTTGACATATAAAACATGGTTGATTTGCAAAGATTAAAATCCATAAAGAAAAGCAGGAGTCATCATCTTCTATTATTATGCTTTGGTGATCTTGGTCAAGTTATCTAACAGCCCTGAGCCTAGTTTCCTCAGTGCCTGCTGCTTAGGAATATTATGAGGATTAACGAGATAATGCTTTTAAAGAGCATAAGGTGTGCCCTACACAATGTAAACACAGGTAGAAATGAGTCAATTGTTGTTGTTGTTTTTTAATTAAAGAATAGTTGGTAACTCCTGATAAACTTAATATGCACAATTATTTCTTAAAACTTTCAAAAGTATGAATGTTCCTCATTTGTAACAGTGAAAAACTGTCAGTGACAGAGAAAAACAAATTGTGGTTTTTTTCTTTTAATTAAATGCTATACAGTGGTTTTTGCATAAAATAAGTGCAAGGACGTGAACAAATCTCAAAAATAGTATTAAATGAAACATTAAGTTGTGAAAAACTAATTCTGATTATCAAAGTTAATCTTAAACATACCTATAGATGTTATTTTTTTCACATACTTTTTAACCACTGAAATTGCCAAGAAAAGCAGTGGCATAAAGGTTAATTAAAGATCTCTCTTTCTGATCTACGTTTACCTATTTTGGCAAGGCACCCTGCCAAAAGAAAGCCCCAAAACACAACGACGTACCACAAATGGACCATATCATTACACAGAACATTTGTTTAAAAGAAAAAAAAAATACAATTCTTACAATTCATAACAGGCTAACTACAGCAAACTACAGATCATTACAGAACTGAGTTCAAAAGAGAAACACCACAATCATTAGGCAGCAGTGAAAACTGCCTTGAGGTTCCATAACATCTAACTAAAATACACAAATCTGAATTCAGAAAACAAGACAGACATTAACTACAGCACAGACCAAGAATGTGAAGTATATAATGCACAGATAATTACGTCTCAATCTACAAAGTTTCAAAAAATGTCCTTAGGATAAGAAAGAATAATTACAGAAGGATTACAACACAAAAGTCTACAGTCATTAGCATGAAACATTTTTCAGCAACTAGCAGAAGCTGCACTTCAAAAAATATCTTTGTAAACAAATCAGAATTTTTATTTAACATGAAAAACAAGTACAAACGTTACGTCTTTCTACTTGTGAAAAGTATAGAGCATATAGCCCCCTTTATCCTCAACACTAAATCAAACGGTTAACTATTAAACTTGATTCATTATTTGGATGTTCAAATCAAAATGTTGCAAATATTGAAATAATCATCTCATTTTTTGTTGATCTTATAAAAAGCCATTTTAAAGGAAAAAAAAATCTTATTTTCAGAATGCTAAGCGTTTTTCTGCCATAATATGAAAGGCAAAGTTTTTCTTGAACATGAAAATGATGGAATGAGTTTCTGTATTTTTCTTAATGTTCCTCTTTGCTCATATATACACATAATATATATAGTTATATATATAGTTCAATATTAAAGTCTAAAAGAGTGGTATCCATTTTAATGTCTATACATGTCTATCTACATCTACGAGAAAAAAAATCTAAGATTTTTATTTTTAATAAAAGGTTTACAAAAAGCCAGAGACCTCAGGGTTAGAATTCAAATTTTTAAAAAATCCTCAAAAAGTCAATAGACTACCTCAGTCTTATAACAAGTTATAACAGTTGTACTCCAAGTGCAGTTCAGTCTTGCACATAGGAATGAAAAACCCTGCTTGCCTCACCAGTAAACAACACATGTTGCAGCCATCAACCCACTACAGCCAACCTGAGAGTGAGCCTGAGGGGACTTAGGATGGGAAACAACAGGATACTGACCTTAGACAGCTCAGGTGGATACCAACAGAAGGCTTTCAATGAGTCCAGACTCTTACATCTTCCCATACATAGAAAAGGACTAAATTCATGAACTTGAGATGTCTGATTTTCTTTGATCAACAGCAATCTTTTGAAGCTTCCACTATCTGGTTTTTGTTGTAAAAACTCCTATATGTTCTGGCCCCTGCCTTACCTCTTCGGAGCAGTCTCTCAGAGCCGAGAGCTGCATCCCAGGCTTAAGTCCTTAGTTTTGTCCACCAAAGAGAACACAATTCTCAACTTTTAGGTTGGGCATTTTTTTTCAGTTAACATATACCGCTTTTCTCCCATTTACCTCTGATTCCCTGTTTCCTTCCCCAAACATTCAAAGGCATAACACCTAAAAGACATGGCCTTGATACTTGTGCCAAAGATAAACTAGTTGCATGAAAGACGAAAATCATTAAACTGAGGAGGAGGAAAAGAAAGGTACCTCTTTAGTAGCTGAAAGATACCTGTTGCTTCCAGCTTTGAACACTAAGGAGGTTCTTCCTGGAAGGATCACAAGGCACACCTATGATCCTCCCAGGGAAATTGCAGTGGTGGGACTCATTTTCTGCTGGGAGACCTCTATAGGAGACCTCCAGGTGAGGTGATGAAAAAAGAGCTGGCCCTCAAGAGATAGGACTTAAAAAGAGATCCTAAGGTCTACCGCCCAAGAAAAGGAACAGGCAGGAGTTCAGGCAAGAAGCCCAAGGCATGGACAAAGATAACCCATTTAACTGGCAAGTCAGTTGCGTCAGATAATTTGGCAAGGGTTGGAGGGTGGAGGCACATGTCCAGGAGTGTAGAAATAAATCATTTCACACCAGGAGTACACATCCAATATCATGTTTCTTTCACCAGTTATACAAAATGGCTAACAAATAAAGAAATTATGTTTAAAAACACTGGCCACAAAGAAATATTTTTATATGGTACATCAAGGAATGTACTAAATACCATTTATGTTATGTATCAAATAATATAGAGATTACATAACCTACAGTTTTATTTGTGAAGTCATATTGTAATACTATAAAATCTTGCAATTATTATTTGCAATTCAGGCAAGGGCCACAAAGAAAAATAGAGGTTTGCAAATAATTTACTTTTTCACTTTATAATTTGAGCAGCACAAATGCATAGTTACCCTTTACTGTCATAATTAATGAAGAGAGGAGTTCCCGTCGTGGCGCAGTGGTTAACGAATCCGACTAGGAACCATGAGCTTGCGGGTTCGGTCCCTGCCCTTGCTCAGTGGGTTAACGATCCGGCGTTGCAGTGAGCTGTGGTGTAGGTTGCAGCCGCGGCTCGGATTTTGCGTTGCTGTGGCTCTGGCGTAGGCCGGAGACTACAGCTCCGATTCGACCCCTAGCCTGGGAACCTCCATATGCCATGGAAGCGGCCCAAAGAAATAGCAAAAAGACAAAAAATAATAATAATAATAATAATAATTAATGAAGAGAGGAGACAATGGGTTCCCTGGCAGTGCTATGATGCAGCTTACACTAAGTTATTTACTGCTAATTTTTACATTATTCCAATTCTCATTTCCAAAGACTCAGAGTCACAATGCGAATAACAAGCCTTTCTTGTGATACAAAGCTTATACATAGAAGTAAATGAACATCAAAAGAGTTACAAAATTTTATGAAAGAAAAGACATCTTGTTTAAAACTTGAGCCAAATGTATCTTATCTGAAGTTACCCTTAGGGCTCTCAAAAGAATTCTGTTCTCCCAATTACACAGTTTTAATCTGTGTACTCCAAGCGGACCCTTCTCATTTACTTTCTTTTGTTTAAAATTAGCAAAATATGCTAAAGCTATGGTGTCGTGCAAAAACTGGTGATCCTTTATATTCCTAAGAAACACTCCATTTCTCATATATGCAATTAATATTTTGTAAGAATATTTGCTAAATGAGTAGTTAAGAAAATGGTTTCTAGAGTCAGATGTACTGGAATGAAATCCCAGTTCATGACTCATGTGATCCTAGAAATATTTCTCAATTATTGCATAAGAAAATGAGTGAATAATAACACCTATTTCAGAGGGCTAGTGATAATTAGATAACTTATGAAAATTATAAACCAAACCCAGCTCTAGGTGTTTAATAAACAACGTGTTGACTGATATCCTATTAAATACTCAGTATTGCCATTGGCACCAAAGGATGCTAAGATAAAGGCAAATTAACTAGGGCCTCTGCCCTCAAAGAGTTATGCTCTAATGGAGATACTTAACATGGCTCTGTAAATTGCCATGTATTTCTCTGGTAAATACTAAATTTCCACATTTTCTCTTGTAAATACACCAAGATCTCATACTGTAATTACTAACAGTGCTTAAGGGCAGGAGAACCAGCATCAGGGACAGAGTAGAAAGGGGCAGGGGGAGAATATTGCAAAAATGCCAGCCTAGAGCCTTTGCAGGAGTCTGTAATTGTATTTAGTGCCACCATAGTAACGGCCAAACTTAAACCACCTCATGACTCCCAGCAGAGACACAAGTGTTAGCTTTTGGTGAAGGAAAAAACAAAACAAAACCCCACCACAACCCTGGAGAAAACCACATCTTAGATGTAACTTGGAGAAATGGCTGAAAGCCCTCTCTGCTGTAAATCAGCTCCTCTCAGACTCCACAGTTACTTCAGGGTCCCAGTGACCTACAGACGAGTAGGACCCCTCTTTAGAGTTCCGGTCTCTAAGGGATCTGGTTTCATATTGTACTGCTACTACTTTTTACATGTCTTCAAGCCCCTTTATTCCTCTCTACCTCCTTTGTGCCTAGTAAAGTGACCAGCACCAAGCAGGTGCCCCTGAGATACCTGCTGAATGATTAATTAATGCCAAGGATCATGTCAGGCAGTAGAGATATAATTATTAGGATTAGAGCCCCTGCCAAAAAATATATGAAATAAAAAACCTAGTAGGGAGATAAAGTCAATAATTCAAATATAAGAAATGTACTCATGTTTTTTAAGCCCTGTTTTTGTGAATGTAATGTTAGGTTTTGATTGTGGTTGTATATATACACAATGGAATACTACTCAGCCATAAAAAGAACAAAATAATGCTATTTGCAGCAACATGGATGGAACTAGAGACTCTCATACTGAGTGAAGTAAGTCAGAAAGAGAAAGACAAATACCACATGATATCACTTATATCTGGAATCAATACACAGCACAAATGAACCTTTCCACAGAAAAGAAAATCATGGACTTGGAGAACAGACTTGTGATTGCCAACAGGGAGGGAGTGGGGTGGATTGGGAGCTTGGGGTTAATGGATGCAATCTATTGTCTTTGGAATGGATTAGCAATGAGATCCTGCTGTGTAGCACTGGGAACTATGTCTAGTCACTTATGATGAAGCATGAGAATGGGAGAAAATAGAATGTGTACATGTAGGTGTAACTGGGTCACCATGCTGTACAGTAGAATAAAATTGTATTGGGGAAATAACAATTGAAAGAGAGAAAGAAGGAAGGAAGGAAGGAAGGAAGGAAGGAAGGAAAGAAGGAAAGAATACTCATGGCAGAATACTAGGTCTGGAGGAAGGTAAAGGAAGGAATATCCAGGTAGAATTCGGTGAAGGGAATCCCCCCCAATTAAATAAGAAAAAGCCAAAGAGCCCCAGGCAGTTATAAATTGGAAACAGACTCTGGGAAATGGTGTACAAGATAGATGGCATGATGAAAAAGTTTTAGAAGAAAGAAAAGGTTGCTTGAATAGATAAATTAATATAACAAATTTAGAAAGGAACACTGAAAATAAAATCCTTAAAAAATAACTAACCCCCCCCACCCAATTGAATGCATATAGCCTACCATAAAAAGTCTCACCTCCCTGAAATTCCTGTTTTTGACCCTGGAATCTCTGGTACAGGCCGATGTCTTAGCAGAAAAGATCGAGATGGTCCTGAAACCAACTTGCTATGGCTTCTTACAGGTGTTACAACTGGTGATGATGGAACATACAAATCATTTACAACCATTTCTCCTTGAAACTGAAAGAATGAAGGTGGTGATCTTTCTAATAAACCATTAGTTTCATTTCCAGAATGTGCCTCTGATAGTGAACAGCCAGGGGTAGAAAGGAATTCAGAGTCTGCATGAGGAAGCTTGCTCATATTTTCTGACATTAAATCAACCTCTGTTTGTTCTTCTTCGGTGGTACAGTCCATAGGCTTTTCGTCCATCAAAGATTCTACCTCAGTAATTTCACTACCAAACAAAGAATCTTGAAAAGAACCTGAATTCAAGTGTGGTTCCTCTTCTGGAAGAGGCAAGTTATGTGTAGTAAGAGTCAGCTTATCATCTGATTTAAGAGACTGGCTATTTTCCACGCTAACCTCATTCTGGTCCAGATTTTTTGTAACAGGCTCCGATGGCACTGGGCTAGGCGTGGGAACACCATGTGAATCTGAAAGTTCTACGCAGCGGTTCTGATCAGAAGGCGGAGCATGGTGATTGTCTGAGGTCTCATCACTCTTCTTTGTTTTATGAACATTTGCATAGACTGGGATATCTTGCATTTTTGACAAGATTATCTGTAACTGTTTAAGTATCCTCCTCCTGTGTCCTGTAGGTGATATTCCAACTTTGAGCAGCACGCTGTCATTTATCCCTGTGCAGTCCATCACATTATTAAAACCAAACTCGCGGAAGCGTAGGAGGTACTGCTCCAAATTAATGCTCATTAGGAAATCTTTGATATCCACATTTACTTCACTGACTGAGGACATAATGGTGGCTTCATTACGGGCAGAGTTACAAGAAGCAGTACAGTGAAATAAACACACAGAAGGGGGGCACTTCTGTAGAGGTTTTGCTCCTGTTACTTATCTCAAAATGTATTTTCTCCACAGTGACTGTTTTATGTCCTTAAGCCTGGAAAAAAAAAAAAAAGGAAATCAATTTATTAGGATAATTTTGGTATTAAAACTCATTTCACATTATAAATATTCTCTGAAGAAACACAATAGAAATGAGGATTATTCATTGCACTAAGAGTTTGGAATCTTTGTGTATTATTTTGCGTGCCCTATAAAGTCTACTCCTAGGTACAGTGTGACGGTACAGGACAGACATGCCACGGTAGTATCAAGTGATAATTTTTAAAAAGGTAAAAAATGATTTTCAAATAGAAAATGAGCATGTGTCAAAAACAACTTATTTGTTAATTACTGAGGAAACCAGTAAGGTGGCAAGGCTAGTTCCAAGAGCATTTTATGGCACAGGTTTATACAGTCATTAAAGCCTTTTTTTTTTTTTTTTTTTTAGTGTTAGAATAAGATGGGTAGATTAGATTTAAAAACTGGTTAATGTCCTTCAGGTAATAAAACCATACCCTTTGAGAATTTTTTTTTTTCTACTGGACAAAAATCTATAAGCCCAATTCTGGGCTCTAACCAAATAGTAATAGAATGTGGAGCACTACAATTAGAATTAAATATCCCTGGGGTGAGCTTGTCAAACAACACGCCCAACAAGGCACTGAAGGAACACATTGGACATTCTTTTGATTTCCAAATTTTAGATATTTTTTCTTAACAGGGACTAACTAGATACAAACAACTTTCCCCTTTAAAACACCTTCTTCAAAGACTCTCAAAAAGCACAGTAAGAACATATTTCTCAGGTCAGTAATTTTCATTTCAAAAATGTGGCAGCATTGTATGTACAATATTGTTATAAAAGCTAAGACTAATCGAATAACTATACATTAGATAACCGGAAGTTAATATGAAAGTAAAAGGAAAAAGTTTCAAGGTCACATTTCCCTTTATACATAGCAGATTCACATAGGTTCATTTTTCTCACAAGCAACACCCTTCAATCTTTTAAAAAGTTGATTTATCCAGGTGCTGTTTATACAGCTGGGTTCAGTTTGTGGAAATAGATATGTGCAACTTTCTGTAAATTATGTGTCAAGAAAAAGAAAAAAAAAGTACAAAATATGCATAACAACCATACTGAAGTACTAAAATGAGACACAGCCAAATAAGGTACATTTATCTGCACCCTCATGATGCAATGTTTCTGAAAATCATATCTCAAAGTAGCTCTTTGAAAGACACAGCTCAGAGTCTGCATGTGTTACCTGCCAACTGCCCATAAGCTATTGCCTCAACTCTTCAAAAACATCAGCCAACACTGACAAGCAAGTATATGAAAAAGGGAAAATACATATTGTATTCAGGCAGCACTGCAGAAGCTGCCTGAATAAAATAAAGAAATACAGGTACAAACGAAATACAAATACAGAGGCTGCCTGAATACAAAAGAAATAAAGGTACAAACGAAAGATGAAAGGCACGAAATGTCTTTATCAAAAGGTATCGCTCTGTCACACTCAAAGTGACACAATGTCAGGGAAAAAAAAAAGTAGAAAGTTAAACCTCAATACCATATAAAAACCTAATTCTCAATATACTATTCTTGCTCTACGCAATTATTTTGTAAAAAAAAAAAAAATACAAAAAAAGCATTATCCAATTTTTTTGCCCACCACAATATAAAAATAACTATTGCCAAATCTGCCGGAAATTTGATCTTAGACTTCTTAGCCTCCAGACTGAAATACTTTCTCCATCCTCCTTGCTACAGTTCAGTCTCTAACTACATCTCCTACCTGAATTACTGCAACCATCTCAACAAATCCCTTAGCCCAGTCTCCATGTACCACTGAACTACTGAAAATCCAAATTTGGCCTGTCACTCTACATCCTGAACAAGCACGCTCTCAGCTCCTTAGGGTGCCATATCACACTCTGGTCTCCTTCTAACAAGAAAAACAATAGCAGCTACTACTCATATAAATGGTAACAATGCACCAGATATAGTACCTCATACGTATTTTCTGCAAGGCAGGTGTTCCTGTGTACTAACTTCAGGCTCAAGTTTAACTGGAGCCACATCGCTGACTACCTCATTATTGTTAATTATCATTTCCTCCAGGCAACCAACTGTTAAATAGCCCCCATACCTTTTGGATACACTGCGTCTGCCTGCAAATCTGCACATTGTGTAAAATCCTATCACTATGCTAAATTCTGAATAGGCAGGTATTACTGCCTCTCTGAAGGCTTTTTATTAACCCCTTAAAATAGGATGAATCACTTTCTCCATATACATCTATAATCAAGGTTCTAGACATGGGCAAAGTGCTCGGACCATGTTCAAGAGACGGGATACAAGCTGGTAGGGATGGTAGAAGTGGTTGGGAGGCCCATTTGCTCACACTCTTGGTGTGTGTGTGTGTGTGGGCCTTTGTGTCCTAATGCACAAGCCCTTTCTTTCTCTTACACATAAACTTCCTGAGTGGCTGGCTCAAGAATGGATACACCAAATGTTCTAGCCAAAACCACCTCGCTCTGCTGTCAGGGGATGTGCCTATGAACCAGATTCTTTTTTGTGACCCGGAAGAGGCTTCCTCGCACAGGCCCTACAATCCTCTCTGCATTTCTGTGTCAGCTCCATCCTCTAATCATCTGATTTTTCAACTGTCTGACAACCCGAGGACATTCTCAGATCCACTCCCTAGAGACTTCGAGCCCCCAAGCACATCATCAGATGCAAAGAGATGGGCACATTTAACTCCATAGAAGTCTCCCAGGTTCAAACTCCTTAATGTGATATCAAACCCCTCCTTGGGCACCAGGCACATCACCACACTCA
The DNA here is from genome assembly GCF_016906955.1 of Phacochoerus africanus. Classification (NCBI taxonomy): domain Eukaryota; kingdom Metazoa; phylum Chordata; class Mammalia; order Artiodactyla; family Suidae; genus Phacochoerus; species Phacochoerus africanus. Next base: position 27,879,088 of record NC_062553.1, read on the forward strand.
AGGTTCGTGGCCTTCCACATACTGGTCAGTGGATCAGCTATCCAGCAACAACTGATAACAGGCTCAAGAATCAGTATTTGTAACACATTCCAAAGATGACTACTATGTGCAACAAAATTTGGTACAGTTTTAAATTCTTTACACTCTGCAAGTACACTTTCTGCCAACCCACCCGAGCCTAAACACATCACACACACCCCCCGCCCCCGCTTAGGATAGATGCCCTTCCTAACACAGTGCCCAGCAGTTTGGAGCTTTACTCACTTCCTACTTTCCTTCACTTTCATTGGCATATGTCATTTGTCCTTACCCATAAAATGGAAACCCTCAGGAGTTCCCGTCGTGGCTCAGTGGTTAACGAATCCGACTAGGAACCAAGAGGTTGAGGGTTCGATCCCTGCCTCGCTCAGTGGGTTAAGGATCCAGCATTGCCGTGAGCTGTGGTGTAGGTCGCAGACTCGGTTTGAATCCCACGTTGCTGTGGCTCTGGTGTAGGCCTGCGGCTACAGCTCAGATTTGACCCCTAGTCTGGGAACCTCCATATGCCACGGGAACGGCCCAAGAAATGGCAAAAAAAAAAAAAAAAAAAAAAAGGAAACCCTCAAAGGTACCTCAGTGCTGGGGAAGATGAAATGAGATAGTCCATCCTAAATGTTAAAATGTGCCAACTGCTTAGTGCATACTTACTCCCACCATTATAATTATTTATTTGTATCACTAGGTCACTAACTTCCCACAGCTGAAACCCTTCCCATTCTTTGATGTATAATCCTCTTCCTTCATAAGGTCTCGACTGAACAAGGAATAAACTCTCTTCTCTATATTCCTATGGCCTTTACTTCTTAGCACTTAATCACATTCTATTCATCCCATAGTGACCTACAGAAGTGGGATATTGCAGTATAAGAGTTAAGATTCTGGAGCTGGACAATCTTGGTCAAATCCCAGTATTTAACCTCTCTGTGCCTCAGTTTCCTCATCAGGAAAGTAGGAGTGATAATAGCACCTATTTCATAAGACTTTTGTAAAGCATCTAGAGCACCAATGGCACATAACAAATGCTAAATAAGTATTTGCCATTATAATTATTTTTACTATCCTGCAATAAACTAATGAATCTGCCAGGAGGATGACCAGCCCATATAAGCTTCCCAATAAATGCCAAATTATTTGTTTATAAACATAGTACATGAGGTATATGCAGTACACGTTTAGAAAATGTACAAAGAGTTGGCCTTAGAGTTATGAATGTACATTTGCCCATGCTATCCTGACCCATTTCCAAGAGAAAGTAAAAGGGAAGTAAATTTTAGGAGTACCTGATCTAGGTCTAGCTTTCAGTATTACTTAATAACCATAATATCATTAGCTTCTTGAGCTCTACTTTTGAAGGTACTACCACTTGCTTCTCACCACCTCTTCCACTCACATCCTAGTCCCAGCCACTGTCTTGTCTATCTCAGACCACTGAGCAGCCCCATGACTGACATCCCAGATTCTGTCCTGGCCCTCTGCCCCAACTAGAAGTGTGTTCTCAATACAGCAGCCAAAAAGATTCCTTTTACAACAAAATTCACACCACATAACTCCCTGCAACTTTCCAACTTCATCTTCCTTGGCTTCTCCCCACTCACCCAGCCCCACCCTCCCTATCACTCAATCACCACCAAGCTGGCCTCAGTCCTATTCCCACCTTATGACCTTACCTCTTACCCTTCCATCTCTTTCAAAGCTACTTCCTCAACATATACCCATGGCTCATGGCTCATTCCATCACTTGAGTAGGTCTCTACTCAAATGCATCCTCTTCAGAGAGGCCTTCCCTTGCCCCCATGCATACAAGCATACTTGTGCCTCATTACACCTTACCCTTGTGCTTACTTTCTTCATGGCATTTGTTACTACCTGATACCTATGGAGTTTTGCAACAGGGTAGGGATCTTCCCTATGGTTCACTGCTCTAGGTCTTAAGTTTAAACACTGTCAGGCATATAGAAGGTGCTCAATAAATGTTTGTTGAATAACTTCTCCCCAGCTTTGAAATGATTTAAGGTAACAAGTGGAAAGTACACATAGTTTTAAAGTTTTGTCTATTTAGGTCTCCAAGCTTATCAGGATCCAACAGGATACAGAGTTCTCCAATCCATCTAACCATCACAAGAGGTCTTCAAATCAAAAATCAGGGGAGGGGGAAAAAGAAGAGCAGCTGGAAGCATTCCAAACCACCTATGGGGCTTTTAAAAATTCATGGGTTGGCAATTAAAAATCACATCAAAAAGCATAAATACCTAAGGAGAAACTTCATCAAGAAGGTGAAAGACCTATACTCTGAGAACCATACAACACTGATGAAGGAAAAGGAAGATGATGCAAAAAAATGGAAAGATATCCCATGCTCACGGATTGGAATATTATTAAAATTGCCATACCACCCAAAGCAATATACAGATTTAATGCAATCCCTATTAAAATACCATAATATCTTTCACAGAACTAGAACAAATAATCCATAAGTTTATATGGAACCACAAAAGACTCCAAATTCCCAAAGCAATTTTCAGAAAAAACAAAAACACAAAGCTGGAGGTGTCACATTCCTTGACTTCAGACTATACTTACACAGTTACAGTTATCAAAACAGCATGATACTGACACAAAAACAAACACATAGGTCCATGGAACAGACCAGAGAGCCCAGAAATGAACCTATACACTTACGGCCAATTAATCTGTGACAAAAGAGGCAGAATATACAAGGGAAGAAAGATAGTTTCTTCTTCAGTAAGTGGATAAGTGGTGCTGGGAAAACTGCACAGCCTCATATAAATCAAAGAAATTAGAACATTTTCTTACATCATATACAAAAATAAACTCAAGACCTAAATGTAAAACTGGAAGCCATAAAACTCCTGAAAAGAACGCAGGCAGAAAACTGACATAAATAGAAACAATACATATATATTTTTTTGGATCTGTCTCCTAAAGCAAAGGAAACACAAGCAAAAATAAACAAACAAGACTATAACAAACTTAAGCATTTGCACAACAAAGGAAACTATTCACAAAACAAAAACACAAACTACTGAATGGGAGAAAATATTTGCAAATGATAGGACCGATAAAGCGTTAACATTCAATATATTTATACAACTTTAACATTCAAAATAACTCATACAACTTTTTTTTTTTTTTGCTATTTCTTGGGTCACTTCCGTGGCATATGGAGGTTCCCAGGCTAGGGGTCTAATCAGAGCTGTAGCCACCAGCCTATGCCAGAGCCACAGCAACGCGGGATCCGAGCCGCGTCTGCGACCTACACCACAGCTCACGGCAATGCCGGATCCTTAACCCACTGAGCAAGGGCAGGGATCGAACCGGCAACCTCATGGTTCCTAGTCGGATTCGTTAACCACTGCACCACAACAGGAACTCCAACAACTTAATATAAAAGAAAAAAATCCAGGAGTTCCCATCCTGGCACAGTGGTTAATGAATCCGACTAGGAACCATGAGGTTTCAGGTTCGATCCCTGGCCTTGATCAGTGGGTTAAGGATCCAGCGTTGCTGTGGCTGTGGTGTAGGCCCAGCAGCTATAGCTCCTATTAGACCCCTAGCCTGGGAATCTCCATATACCGCGGGAGCAGCCCTAGAAATTGCAAAAAAAAAAAAAAAATCCAAATAAACACTTCAATTATAAATGGGCAGAAGACCTGAACAGACATTTTACCAAAGAGGACACAGATGGCCAATAGGCACATGAAAAGATGCTCAGCATCAAAATCGCCAGAGAAATGCAAATCAAAACCATAATGAGCCATCACTTCACACCTGTGAGAATGACTACCATCAAAAAGAACCCAAATTAACAAATGTTATTTGGAGGATGTGGAGAAAAGGGAACACCCATACACTCTTGATAGTGGCTAAACTGGTATAGCCATTGTAGAAAACATAATGGATGTTTCTCAAAAAACTAAAAGCAGAATGACCATATGATACAGCAATTCCACTCCTGGGTCTATAACCAGAAACAAACAAACAAAAACAACAAAAAACAACAACAACAAAATAAACACTGATTTGAAAAGATACGAGCATCCTAATGTTCATCGCAGCATTATTTACAATAACCAAGACATGCAAGCACACTAAATATCCATCAACAGATAGAAAAAGGAGATATGATATAAATACATATGGAATACAATGGAATATTGCTAGGTCTAAAAAACAATGAGGGGGTTTTTGTTGTGGCTCAGCGGAACAAACCCGACTAGGATCCATGACGATGCGGGTTTAATCCCTGGCCTCACTCAGTGGGTTAAGGATCCTGCATTGCTATGGCTGTGGTGTTGGCTGGCAGCTGCAGTTCAGATTTGACCCCTAGCCTGGGAACTTCCATGTGCCATGGGTGTAACCTTAAAAAGGAAAGAGAGAGAGAGAGAAAGAAAGAGAGAGAGAGAGAGAAAGAAAGAAAGAAAGAAAGAAAGAAAGACACACAGACAGACACACAGACAGACTGAATGAAATTCTGCCATTTGCAACAACACAAATGGACCTTGAGGATATCACACTTAGTAAAATCAGTCAGAGAAATATTGTGTTATTATATATTTGGAATATAAAAAAAATAAGTATATCAGGGAGTTCCCCTCGTGACTCGGTGGAAATGAATCTGACTAGTATCCATGAGGACACAGTTTCAATCCCTGGCCTCGCTCTGTGGGTTAAGGATCCGGCATTGCTGTGAGCTGTGGTGAAGTCTGCAGGCGCGGCTCAGATCTGGCATTGCTGTGGTTGTGGTGCAGGCCAGTGGCTACAGCTCTCATTTGACCCCTAGCCTGGGAACCTCCATATGCTGCAAGCGCAGCCCTAAATAAATAAATAAATAAAAACGGAAACAGACTCACAGGTATAGAGAACAAACTATGGGTTACCAGTGGGGAGAGTGAGGTAAGGAGGGGCAAGATAGGGGTAGGATATTAAGGAATACAAACTATCATATATGTATAAAATAAATAAGCAACAAAGATATATTGTACAGCACAGAGAAGTGCAGCCATTAGTTTATAATAACTTTAAGTGGAGTATAATCTATAAAATATTGAACCAGGAGTTCCCGTCGTGGCGCAGTGGTTAACGAATCCGACTAGGAACCATGAGGTTGCGGGTTCGGTCCCTGCCCTTGCTCAGTGGGTTAACGATCCGGCGTTGCCGTGAGCTGTGGTGTAGGTTGCAGACGCGGCTCGGATCCCGCGTTGCTGTGGCTCTGGCGTAGGCCGGTGGCTACAGCTCTGATTAGACCCCTAGCCTGGGAACCTCCATATGCCGTGGGAGCGGCCCAAAGAAATAGCAAAAAGACCAAAAAAAAAAAAAAAATTGAACCACTGTGTCGTACAAAAGAAACTAATATAACATTATAAATGAACAATACTTCAACTAAAAAAAATTCATGGATTGGGACAACCTACCCCCTCCAAATGCCTCAAGTAAAAAAAACCACCAGAGAGAATGTGATAGATAGATAGATTGATTACTGGGTCATTTTGCTAAACAGGAGAAATTGAAAGAACGTTGTAAGTCAACCATAATAGAAAAAAATTAAAATCTTAAAAAAAAAAAGAAAAGAAAAGAAACACCAGGATAAACCACTCCTCACCCCCTATGCCCCCACCCATTACCAGCGTAACTTTATCATATTCCCTAGTTGAACTAGGAAAGAAGACAACTGAAAACCCTGGGTCACTTCATTAAACCATAAAGTCATTAAGTATTCAGTGCTCATAACTTCTGGAATCAGCTTTGCCTGATTTTAATATCTTAGGTGAAGGAGAAAAGTAGCATAGTGGAATTAATTCACTCATAAGTTTAATCCATTTTTTTAAAAAAGCACACCATTTTAAAATCAAACCTACAGATGTGTGAAAATAACAGGTTGACCAATCATAAGATCACAGGACTGAAAGGAACCTTAGAAAATGTATACCAAATAAAAAGAAACTAAGCTGCCACATGAATCGTGAAAATTTTTCAATGTCATCAATACAAGTCTTACAGATTCTAAGAACAATGAGAGTTTACCACATTCCGGAACAGTGGTCCCCAATTGAGTGGAACTACATATCCTTGGAGGAAATCCAGAAATGTAGGAGAAATTGCTTTTGCCTGTCATAATGATTGAGTGGCATCAGCAGATTAGAAAGGTGACCTATGATATCCCACAATGATACCCAAGATAGAAACCTCAGGTACACTTTCTCTTTTTTGTGGCCACACTTCCAGCATATGGAAGTTCCTGGGCCAGGGATCAAATTGGAGCTGCAGCTGCCAGCCTACACCACAGCCACAGCAATTCCAGATCCGAGCCACATCTGAGACCTACGCCACAGCTTGAGGCAGTACTGGACACTTAAACCATTGAGCGAGGCCAGAGATGTAATCCACATCCTCACAGACCCTACGCCAGGTCCTTAACCTGCTAAGCCACAATAGGATCTCCTTAGGTACACTTTTTACTCCTCCAAGTCTCTACCACTAATCAGCTATCCCCTATAGATGATTAAAAGATGTATCCCTGACTTCAAGTTACTTATGTGGAGAAACAGCTAATCTCTTAATAACTTAGAAGGTTCCATAACATGCTGAACTAGTTAGTTCAGGCTACAGGTCTTAAGAGAATTCCATCTTTCCTCCGGTATAGAATATGGCCATGAGAAATAGGTATCACTGTACTTGCACATCAAACAAACTCACTGTTTAATACCAAGATACAAACTCCATGTAAGCATAAAGATAAATCGTTCCACTTTGTTCCCCACAACCATGCAAAAGAGGATGTGGTTTTGTGAAAACATGCTTGTTGTCGCTGTCGTATTACTCTAACTCATCGCACAGAGCAGATTACAAGAGGTCAGAGGTCAAGAATCCTCTTGTTCTAGTCTGAGTGCTTATGTCCCAGAACACTGCAAAACTGGGCATTTAGTATGCCTCTCCCCTACCAGCGACCATCTACCTTAGCTTATGGCAATGCTACCCTCCCACCCCTACTAAACCCCTTACAGGAACCCCAGTTCCCTCAACATGGTCCTCTCTCTGATCTGTGGTCACCCACAGGCTCTGACCTCCACTGCCCCACATTCTCTACCTTGACCGCTCTCTTTCCCATCCATCGAACACATTCTCTCCTCTTTCATTCTCCCTCAGACTTATACCACTAATAGCGCTAGCCAAAATTTGCAGAGCGTTTATAAACCATCTGTGTAGGATCTCATCTATTCCTCACAGCTACGTTGGGAGGAAAACCCCATGCCCAAAGCCACATAGCAGATAAACAGTGCATCAATTCCTGAATTCACAGACTCCACAACTGTGCTGTTAACTGTGATGCCTCCTAATACTTATCAAGGGTTTTAACAGTAGAAGGGTCTCAAGACTTCATGTTTTGCCTCTCATTTGACTGCCTAGCTATGCATAAGCACTTAGAGTCACTAGGGAGCTGCTGCTCAAAGATACTATGCCCTAAAAACTCAAGTTGTATATACCTTTGCAGTTTGTGAGTATATGTGTCTGTGGAAGTGGGTAAATATGGAAGTCTACAGTCATTTGCATTTCATTGTTTGAGATACTCAGGGCAGTAGTATACTAAGCACAGTGCTCTGGAGTCAGGCTGCTTTTAATTCCAACCCAAACTCCCCCCCCTTGTTTACTGTGTACCTGAAGTTAACTTCCCTAAAGCTGTTTCCTTGTTTGTAAAATGAGGATAACATATCTAATAGGATTTCTGTTAATGTTAAACAATTAAAATTTAAAGGTATATAGAACAATACCTGATATGAGTTCTAAGTGTACAAAAAAATGTTGGCTGATTATTAATTCATCCCCTGCATACCATATTGCTTTTGGTCATATGCATACCATATTATTGTATTTGGTGTGCCTGGCATTCTTCTGCCTACCCAATAAAATTACATCCCTTTAAAGGGATTAAATTATTCTTCTAATAAACCTGTAAACCACCTCACACAGCAGTAAACATAGTTTTATTAATTTAGTAGAATAGAGATATGGTTAGAATAGAGAGAATGATGAATTTACCTGAAGACTTTAGACTGGGGACACAGCACATGATTGCCAGTGATTCCAGCTCAGCTGTGGGATACCTGTATAAACTTGGCAAGTTTTTGTTTTGTTTTGTTTTGTTTTTTTTTGAGCCGCATATTGTCATCTGCAAGCAGTGATGACAAGAATGCCTACCTCACAGGACTGCTGTGAGGATGAAATGAGTAAATATGCATAAAGATCTTAGTTCCTGGCAAGCCATAAGCATTTAATTAGTGTCTGCTAGATGAAGAATAACTGAGGTTTGAGCTCAAAATAGCCAGGTTCTAGGCAAAAGCATCCTGCAGTTTGGATCAAAGAGAAAAGGTTGTTCTTAGATGTGTTTTGATCATTTTGTTTTCTGTGAAAACTGAAAAACACAACCCTTTCAAAATCTAGAACTTAATAGCCATTTTCACATCCAGTGAAGACCAGTAGTGGTCATTCCTTTACTTATTATGAGAAGTTATACTAGCATAAGTAGGCCCTGGGTTTAGGTGCTCTAGATAACATCCCAATAGTTGTGTGGCTTGAAAATCTCCTTGGCTTAAGTAACTCTTTTCTCTTTCAAACTGTCTATTCAGGTTTTAAGGTAATTGGGTAATGTTTGAGATTTGTTTTCAATTCTCATTCAGAGACCTTTAAAGTACAGCCGTAACTCTTAGGCAAGCAGATAAAGATTTCATCTTCCCAAGTTCCTACAAGAGCAGGAGTGGGGATAATGAAAAGTCCTAATAAGCCAAAGCTGGCATCACTATGCAGAACTCCTACCTGAAGGCCCCTTAAAAACTGGGCAGCTGCTTCTGCCCAGTGCCAGCCCCTCCTACCCGTCTCCACAGGTTAGCCATCTATATTCTGACAACTGAAAAAAAAAAAAAAAAAAGGACCCTGCAGAAATCTTGATATGAGCACAGGTACATATATATTCTTCAATATCCTCTTCGATGTCATGCTACAGTGAACATAGCTTTAATGTTTAATTGATGCCAGACAAAACTAGCATGGTATTATACATCAAGAAAAATATTTTAAATGCATACTTATACATGTACTGTATATATAAAGTATTGATTCTCAGAGTTTAGCAAAAATGTATATTCCACCATTTCTCTGAATATGAGTCACATTTTTAGACTAACAACCAGATGTTTCAAAATAGCCCACTGTGAATGGTTTCCTCTCTTTGCATTTATAAATAGCACCCTGACCTCTTTTCCAACTGAATTGAGGGCTTATTCCTATTGGTTCTGTAATAATCAAAGTATCTTTTTCTTAGGTAGAGGGTATCTTAGCAAATCTCTCCCAACTTATTGACTCATTTATTTACATTTATTCATTTAATAAATATTTAAGGAACACTAACTACTCTCTCCAAGATAATAGCAGGAAATATTTGCAGTTCAAGATCACACTTATCTCATTTGAGAACAGTGCCAAGTGCTATAAAGAAAGTGAAGATTCAACATTTTCTCTCCAAAAGTTTAAAAATCTAACGGAGTAGATTAGACATGACTGTATGCAAGGGAAAATGACACACATGTGGTTGGTTCTTTACTGGTCAGTAAGTGCTAGTAAAGGAGGAATATCAAAATTTGAAGACTCATATGCACCCAATAAAAGTACTTGAGTAATGATGAGAAAAATTAGGTTTAGTTAACCTTGACTTTCGCATGGTTTAAAGTATTGTTTTGTATTTAATTACATAGAGATATAATACCATCATCTTTCATAAGTGCCAAGGAACTCTAAAAATCACATTCATGAAGTTGAGTTGAAAGTGAAATACACAGCAATTCCTAAGGATGGAGTGATCAATGAAGGAGCCATGGAGGGGAGTTTCAAGATGTGTAGGAGAAACGTAGCAGGTGGAGACAGCAGCATCTAAGGTAAAAGGAATGCCACAAAGCAGACAATGCAGGAGGAGATCATCAGGCAATCAAGGAGATGAGAATATCGGGGATGGACCTAAGGGCTGGACAGGTAATGAAATGTGAAGACAGAAAAGGAAGCTGCACTTGGCTATTAATGGGCTTGACTCGTGGGCTAAGGATTGTGAACTTCATCAAGATACTGTGCAAATGTCTTGGCAACTACTTTCACCACAACCATGGCTGAGGCCCATTGTCTAATATCAGCATAGAGACCACATTTCTACTTTTCCCTGATCATCTCTCCAACTCTCAATTGATTAAACCATTCTCTCCTTCCTCTTCCTAAAGCTATGTAATGTAACCAAAAAAAAAAAAAAAATTTTTTTTTTTTTGCATCCTACCTTTGTGAGAACTTGTGGGAAGATACACTCTCTTTTAGCCCCTCTCTGAGTACTCCCTCACCTGCCCACTCACCTTATGCACAAATGGTATAAGACAGAAAAATACGAGTTCCCATCCTGGCTCAGGGGAAATGAATGGACTAGTATCCGTAAACTTGTGCTGAATCAAAACTGTAACAAAATTTACAGGTGAAATTTCTAACTAGAAAAGATAGTGTAACCACTGACTTACTATTTTGGCTAAGGAAATAAGAGAGCAACATGGTTTAACTATAACATATATTTAATCTAGCCAATACTTTAAAAAAACCTACAATGATAACTACAGTGGTCCAGACCTCACAAAAAGGATTAAGAAGACATCTCGTACCCTCTAGTCTCTTATGAATCACATTTGGTCAAAGCTAAGAAAGATCTACAACATTAATAAGTAGTTCTTCACCTAATACACCAAAAATTCCAAAACTCCTTCAGTTTAGAAAGTGGCAAGATTGGATTCAATAAATAAGTAAAAAATAAATGACTAAAAAAAATTGTTAAAATAAAACTTGTTAAAAGAACCACTTGTTAAAAGCAATGGTTGTCATTTACAAGTAACATTTTTTAAAAAAATTTTTATTGTTATTTCCCCAATACAACTTTTTTTCCTACTGTACAGCATGGTGACCCAGTTACACATACATGTATACATTCTTTTTTCTTCCATTATCATGCTCCATCGCAAGTGACTAGACATAGCTCTCATATTGAGTGAAGTCAGAAAGAGAAAGATAAATACCATATAATATCACTTACATCTGAAATCTAATATACAGCACAAATGAACCTTTCCACAGAAAAGAAAACTATGGACTTGGAGAATAGACTTGTGGTTGCCAAGGGGGAGGGAGTGGGATGGACAGGGAGCTTGGAGTTCATAGATGCAAACTATTGCTTTTGGAATGGATTAGCAATGAGATCCTGCTGTGTAGTACAAGTAACATTTTTATAGCATCCTTCACCAAACTTTCCCAAAGTTGCAAGGAGGTGGAATAGAAAGTAACAGAACAAAAAGAAAGAAGTTCTTAAATATCATGAAGAGTCTTAAGCAAGTTTTTAAAACTTCATAATCTAATGGTGCTAACGTAAGAGATTACAGGAAAATTGCAATTCATTATAATGTTAGTTCTATATTTAACCATAGTATCTACGGTAGTTAAATTGGAAATACTCATTGAATATCTATGAGCCTCACACTGCTGAAATCTGAAGTGATATAATATGATTAAGAATTTGTTTTTAGAAGCAGGCTTACAGATAACGAGAACAAACTAGTGGATACCAGTGGGGAAAGGGAAGAGGGAGGGCAATATAAAGTTGGGGGGAAAGGACTAATAGAGGATCACATAAAATCATGTGTGCAAAACTTTTTAAAATTGTAAAGCACCACAGAATTCAAAGAAGCTTTCATTCAATTTTTTTTAAATATTCAAGAAACATATGAAAAATGGAAAAAATACGTATTTGTCCTTGAAAGCATCATCAGCTTCTCCTTTCCTAGACAATCCATACACAATCTGACAGGCTTACAGAGGAAGGAAAAAATACAAACACACCTGCCCACATAAACAAGTTTTAACAAGTTATTTGGGTTCCTCTCTAGGTACCTTTTAATTTAAATAAATCTTTGAGTACTGACAAATTAAGTCTACACAAAACATTCTTGGTGTTAAGACCCACCTTAAGTGTGTATTTGTTAAATACATGTTTGAAAAGAAGCCAGGGAGATATTTCCACTTTAAGCTCTAGCCTAGTTCCATGACCCATTTTACTTTTTTTTTCTTTCTTTTTTAAACAATGTTAAAGAGTGGAATGTCATGAAAATCTTCGCCTCAATATTTCTCTTGTAAATTCATGAAAGTCACACATCAGAGTTTAAAAGTATTTCTCCCTTTTTCCCCCTTAAAAAAGTTACCTTCCTTTTAAAAACAGCCCTAACTTCATTTTCCAATTACTTATGGGCAGTGTTCCATAAACTGCGGGTGTAGAGTGCTTAAGTGCGGGAAAAATCAATACTGAGCTTGTAAGTACAACACTATTATTGGTAATCACAATGACATTCGATTAAATGTGCTTTTAAAAATAGCTTTTTTTTTCAATACTTTTTTTTAACCGACTGGATATATTCTACTGAGAAGCCTACTTCAAGGACAATAAATAAATAAATAAATAAATAATGTTGCAAAAAATAAATAATAATGTTGTATCTCCACACAAACGTAAAAGCCCAAAATGTCATTACTCCACTCAAATTAGCTTCTAATTTCCACCTAATTATCAAAGGTTATAGCTCACAACATAATTTCACGCAGCCGTCGCTCAAATCAAAACGACTCCAGATCGCCGCAAGGAGGTGACGGAAACACTTAAGAAAACAAGCCAGGATGAACTTACTTTACTTAATGAGATAGGCACCCATTCTCCCAGGAGACCGATCTCCAAAAGTAAAAGAGACGATCAACCTGGTAAACTCACTGTCGACAGGTTCCCGTGTACCGGGAGTTGGGTCCAGGCAGGTGGAGGCCAAATGATTGTAATTAAAGTTAATTAACAGGCCTGCCGTCTCAAAGTGTCTAACAAGCAGAGTGCGGGGGAGTACTGAGAGCTTAGCAAACTCATTATCCCTACGGAGTAAATAACTCGGTGCCTGAAACTCGCTAAAGGGAAGCTCCATTTCGGGGGTGGGGTGGGGGTGGTCCTAGCTGTCTATCCGGATTGTCACCCTCCAAAGCCAGATCCCATTAGTAAGTGGAGTTTTTGAATCACTTACCCGCTTCTGGTTTCCTTTTAGACGCCCACATGCGGGAGAGAAATCCAAGGGGCAGAAATCGGAGCCTAACACTTTGCGCTCTGGAAATTTACCCAGAAAGATGCCGGAAAACCCCGGCCCAGCCTGAGAAGTACCCCCGCCCTGGCCCCGGCCCCACCACCCGGCCCACCGCGGCCCCCGGGACTCGCCCTGAGCGCGGGCAGCAGAGCTGGGGAGGCGCGGAGAGGCAGACGGGGAGCCTGGGCGCTGGGTTCCCTCCTGGCCCAGCTCGATCGTTCCTCACCCGTCTGTTCCAGGAGCGGGGCCTCCTCCTTCCCAGTCCCCGCCGCTTGCCCGCACCGCGTCTGATGCCGGGAGGCGGCCGCGCGGGCGGCGCTGTCAGTGGGGCCGGCGCGCCGCGGCCGCCGCACCTGGAGGCGGGGAGCGCGAGCCGGCGCGCAGCTCCGGAAGCGCCGCGCCCGCCGCCCGCGCTCTGCCCAGGTGCTCCCGCGCCGCGCCTCGGCGCTTCCTCCCGGCCGGCGGGGGCGGGGAGAGGCGCCCGGCGCGGGGGCAGCGGGACTCAGCGGCGGGGGCAGCCAAGCCGGCCGCCCTGGTTCCGCAGCATAGTTGGGCGGCTGACTCAGTCGGTCGCGATTTGGCCGCGCCTGGCACCCTCGCCACCTGGCGCACCTCGGCCCCGACGCTTCGGGGCCGGCGGGGTTGGAGAAGCTGCGAGAGCGCGACCGGGGGCCCAGAGCGGCCAGGGCATGGCCCTCCAGAGACGGAGATGCCCGTGACCCTTCCCTGGCTCCTGCCGGCCAGTTGGTTGGTCCGGGCGCCCTGATGGGTGGGTCGTCAAATGGGCGGAACCACACCACCACTGATTATTAGTGTAACTCAACTAAGTACTTTCCAGGTTTCCTCAGAGTTTCCCAAACTTAAGACTCATCTAGGACGCTGATTTTCCCAGGCTGCTTCTGCGAAAAGTTGCATTCAATGGGCCCCGGAATCGATTTCCCAAGCCCCGTGCTGGTAGGGTGAACTCATTATATCGGATCCTCCGTCAAGTTGTCTTTGTGAGGAAGGGATTAATATTCCCATTTTCTAGTTGAGGAGTGTGAGGCGCCGAGCAATTCGCTCAATCAGACACAGCTTTAAGGAATAGGGGTGATTATCAATGCGAAACTCTCTCCCCAGAGAAACCTCCTTGCTGTGGCTTTTTAAATTCCCTTTTCTTGTCTCCACCCGCCCCCGCCCCCACCCCTCTGAGGGAGGGGTAACCCTGCCCTAGTCTTTCTGGCACCTGGGATTGCTAGATCCGGGAAGACGTTTCTCCTTCGGCTTGGACTTTGATACTCTGCTCTTGGAAGTAATAATAAGGCGCAGGAAAAATACGGGAATCCAAAAAGAAAAACCCTTGTGCGCCCCCCAATATCTAAATAGTCATAAAAATCCACTCATTTGCCAGTGAATTCAAAAGCCAGTTTCTTATTTTTATTTTTCAGTTAACATTTTTTTACAGACCGTACCTGAAATTCTTTTCTTTAAAAGATGAAATGTCTTTATCTGCTGTTGCAAGTAAAGCAATTAGGGAAAGTGCTGAGTTTATTACGAAAATGAAATAATTGAGGTTCGGAGTGTGGGAGTCTTTCAGGAGGCCCAACCATTGGGAAGCATCATCATCACCAAAACACCTGCCCATCAAAAAACACCCTCCTGCCTCGCAAAATGCCAAATCGCCAGTTTCTTTTGAACTACACACTTTACACCAAGAACCATTTCCACCAGGAAAGTTTCTTGACATTTTACAAACCTCAAGAATTGTCTTTAGATTTCTGTAGAATTTTATTTTTGTGGTTCTTTCTTCATGTTAAGTTCATACTCGGTGGTTTTTTTTTTTTTTTTTTCCTTTCCCTCAGAGTTCTCACATACTTTTTCATTTATTTTTATCTTTGTAAGCCATCTTAAATCCTTTTCTGAACAAGGTGGGTTATAAATAAACAAAAATTCTTACATCAGTTATGGTATGTCTCAGAACGCCAAGCATTTTTACTCGAATGACAAGTCCTCAAGTTACTTCTCCTGGTAGATTTTATAAAATAATTGGGACTTTGTGCATTTTTGCAACAATATCTTAGTTCCTTGAATTATTATTCAGTCACTTTTTGCTTAAAAAATTTGTTGAACATTTACTCTTTGAGAGTTTGACAACACAATGGTTGGCAAATACAAAAGGGTCCCTGAATTTACAGGCTTCTTTGAGGAGAAAGAAAGTTAAGAGATGTAAGGCACATCAATGACTTAATAATAGCTCTGGGAAGTGAAAGAAAAAGTGATCCCTCATTGAAAATATACACTGGTTATGAGATGCATGCTGATTAAGGAAAATAAAAAATATCTGAAGCAATATGGCAAAAAGTACCTTTTATTAGCTGCTCATTAATAACACCAGGTTCCAGGCAAACACATAACATATATGTTATATATGTACA
Organism: Phacochoerus africanus; assembly: GCF_016906955.1. Taxonomy (NCBI): domain Eukaryota; kingdom Metazoa; phylum Chordata; class Mammalia; order Artiodactyla; family Suidae; genus Phacochoerus; species Phacochoerus africanus. Next base: position 27,894,737 of record NC_062553.1, read on the forward strand.
ACTCTATGACTTGGAATTATTTTTCCAATTTTATAAACATAGGCTTAATTGAGACTTACAGAGGTTAGGCCATAAGTAGTGGAGAAATCGAACACATCTAGGCTGTATTTGTAGGCTATACACTACATATTTAGCAGCCCTCAGAGTGAGGCATTCAGGGAAAAAAGTAGGCAGGAAAAATAACTATAAGAATTGAGGTATGAAAATCTGTTTACTGCCAAGGCCATTCAAGTGTACAGTCCCAGTTAATTTCCATATTTATCTATTCCAAATATGTATTTGGAATATATATTTTTATTTCTGGATTTATTCCAAAATCACCCCCTCCAACTCTTATTTGCTTGATTTTTAGTAGAAAGCAAGGATTGCTCCGTCCTTGACAGACTTTGTTTCATTGCTCCACCCATCCCTTCTACCCAGAATGCACTGTGCTTACAAAAAGAGACAGTCTAAGAGAGTAGACACCTTCCTGCCCTTCTCCTCCTCTTCCTCCTTTTCCTCATCCCCTTCCCCTTACATCATCAAGGAGAACACCAACGGAGCATTTATGTGCCAGTTGTTATTCCCAGCATTCTACTTGTAAAAGCTCATTTAACTATCTCAGCTGCTACTTGAAGAGAGTGTTTTTATCCCCACTCTAAGAAACTGAGAAAAAGGCCTTGAGTGATTTACACCAAAGAATCCATCCATAAGGCAGAGAGAATTCCAGCTCAGTCTTCTCTAGGAAACATCCTCTGCCCTGGAATGCCTATTAGGGAAAGTACACGGTGCTGGAATTGCAAAGGTTTGTGCTCAGGGTGAAGCCTCATCAGTGTAGGTTGTGGCTTTTTTGAGAAAACTCAGCCTATCTGAGCCTCAATTTCCCCATCTGTAAACTGAGAATAATACCTATCAGAATTTAATGTGGGTACATATTTAAGGCACCTAGAAAATAGGAGCCTCTCAATAAATTTAATTCTATTTTTTCTCCAATAATTCTTTAAGACTAGGTTGAAATCTCACTTCCTGTGAAAGCCTTTCCAAATCTCTGATACCCAGAATTATCTACACAACAGCATTTAAAGTAATCATTCCATTTTTCTATAAAGGAAAAATCCAACATTACTTTTGCCAAACATAAAATTTTAGGGATGTACATAAAATAGGCATATGTCTACTTAAAATATTTAATTTTCCATTTTAGATAAATATTCATAAAAGTAAAATTATACATTAATGTATATATCCTGCCTCTTCCACTCATGTTTTATAACATAATTTTATGCAAATCTTAATATGCAACTTTGACATCAATGATTTCATCACTAGAGCCTCATTTTGAATTATCAGTGTTTTGTTTTTAAAGTATATTATTCACACTTGTGTCTAAATTTTTGAAGGTACTTAATTTTATGAAAACTCTTATGATTCTGCCACTGGGAATTTTATTACAAATTACAAGTTCCCAATTGCTTTGCATTAAGAAGTTGTTTTGGCTCCTTCATCCCAAATATGCACATTAATGATCTACACCGTTTTTTTGTTAAATGGTTTTTAACATGGGACACTTAAAATTGTGAGGTCATACCCCCATAAATAGTTTGCTTAATCTGTTTAAAATATCTTTACCTCCATTTAAACCGATTTCATCAGATGACTCTGTATGGATCCCAAACTAGAATTGATTGAGGATGTTTTAGATTACACTGCCCACCCTCTACTCAAATAGTTCAGTAGTTTGCCGTTCATTTTTATGTACTATAATTGAAGAGAAATAGAGATCCTGTGATATACAGGTTCTAAGTAACAGGCATTGCTACACATTATGAAATCTTACTTCTCTCAACAAAGCTGGTGCAAAGATACCATTTGGCTCTTTTGAGCCAGAGGAGAAAACCAAGACACAGAAATTACAAGCAGTAAATAAGAAAAAGCATTTGAACTCAACTAATGTAAATTCAAAGCCTATACCTTAAGCATTCTGCTGTGATGCCTCAGAGAAGACTTTTTAAAGTGTTGACCAAAATCTTTTTCTGATGCCTAATTTTGGGAGGGAAATGATGTGCCTTATGTCCACACATATACCACACTCTCCCTTGGATTTTTCCATTTCCCCCCCCCCCTTTTTTTTTTACCACTATTGGAGTACTCTTGTCAGTGGACTTTGCATTCTGACTGTGGAGAAGTTTTTCTTGCTACTCTGTATTCCTGAAGTACCATTAGTTCTATTGGAGTGCTCTTGTCAGACTGCCTTGCATTATGGGTACTTGGAAGCTTAATATTTGAATTTTCTGAAGAGCTTATCATAAGGCCTTATAGATAAATAAGCATTTCAGATTGTCTCCTCAAACATTTATGAATATAAATGTTTATATTCATTAGGCTGACTCTTTTTGGTACTTTGTTACAAGGTTCAGGAGTTGCTTTGAAAGTTGTTTTTTAACTCCTTCTCACCACAAGGGAAGAGCTCAGTGGATATTTACCTACCATAGGTAGGCAAAGGAAGAGTTTAAAATATTTGGTCAATTAATTTACTGGCCAAAAGTTGACAGTAAAATGGAAATCATTTATTTTAACCCTTCGTGGCTCAGCAGTTAACAAACCTGACTAGAATCCATGAGGATGCAGGTTCAATCCGTGGCCTCAGTGGATTAAGGATTCAGCATTGCCACGAGCTGTGGTGTAGGCCGCAGAGGTGGCAGAGGTGGCTCGGATCCCGCGTTGCTGTGGCTGTGGCACAGGCCAGCAGCTATAGCTCCAATTCAATCCCTAGTCCGGGAACTTCCAAATGCCACAGGTGTGGCCCCAAAAAGCAAATAAACAAATAAATAAACAAATAATAAGTTTTCCAGAAACCACTAAATATCAAGAAAAAATGAACATACTTTTTGTAAAACTGATATTTCAGAAAACTCACTTAGGCATTAGAGATTAGAGTATTTCATTGATAATAACACACAATATTTTAACACTTTACAACTTCTGAAATGGGGATGCATCTTAAAGTGAATTGCTATTGGCCAGGCAGGAGTCAGAGCATACTTGTCATTGCTAACATGGTCATGGACTTGATGGTAGATGTTTATGTTGTCATCATTTTAAGATACTTGCATCGATAGCACTACACATGGTGAATTTAATTGTCACTTGAGATGTCTTCAAAAAGAATATACTAAAGTTCTTTGTGAAAAGGCAAAGAAATAGATCTATGTGATATTGATAAAAATCTATGATTAAATAATTTTCAAAACTCTCTCTGTCTGTTTCTATCTCTCTCAATATATATATATATATGTGTATATATATATATATATATATATATACACACACACACACATACACACATAATAATAGTTCTAAATTAATTGTGTGTGTCATAGTTTTTCTCATGGTATAGAAAATATTAAAGTATCCAAAAATAGATTGTGTTTTAGAATTGTAGACATCTAGTAGTTTTTACCATTGCTAACATAAAAGTCTCATTTTATTTTTATATAAAAGAATCAGTGTTAAGAGAAATCCAGGAAACCTATCACCCACTAGATTTGCAGATGAAATATTCAATTGTGTATAAAATTATTGCTTTTACTTTGTTGTGTCAATTTTTCTCATAGATTTCTGAAATTGAGTTTACTAAACACATCACAAAATTCCATTTCTTTGTGTGTAGCTTGGTTTATTCCCCTTTTTGCTAAAACTGTTGCCCTTATAACAGGTAATTCACCTGATAATTCACCTTGAAAGTTCTGCTGACACCATGGGGGGGAAAAAAAAAAAGAATGGGGAGGGATTCAGAGAAGCAAAGCAGAGAATAGAAATAAATAAGCAACAACTAGAAATTGATCCCTGTATAACAATAAAATTAAACTGTTACAAATCTAGCTTGAAAAACACAGACTAGTATTTGTATAAAGGTAAATGAAAAACAAGAAAAGGATAGATAAACTCTCATACCACAAGGCAACTGCCATAAAACACAGGTCACAAACTAGCTGTTCATAAGCGGCATGAAGTTCAAGTATCTTTCAGACCACACGGAGTTTGGCAATTTTTAATTACTTTCTCAAATTTAGAAGATTTTATAATATAATACATATTTCATCTTGTCTTGAAAAATCAGAATGTCTGATAATGCTGAATTCACATTCCCACGAAGCAAGTCTGAACAGATTGGAAAACTGTCTGCTGGTTTTGGGCAGGACATAGACTCTCTAATTTGCTATAGTCTCTCCTCACCCTAGTTCTCCTTGGCTATACCTTTGGAGCTGTGGAACTTGCAACTGGGAGACGTTGCCTGAAATTATGACTGATGAAAGGCAAGCAATATGAATGACCCTTGAGGCAAAGTTTATGGATTTCTAAAGTGGAAGTCTTAAAAATATAGCACCCAGATCCAAAGTTAATAACCAACAAATTAAGAATGTTTTATCAGCAGAAGCAGCGGCCAGTGTGGTCATCATAATTTCTAGCATTTATTTGAGTTCTTAAAATAAGTCAGATAATGGAGTTCCCCTTGTGGCTCAGCGGGTTAAGAATCTGATGTTGGGAGTTCCCATTGTGGCTCAGCGGTAAGGAACCCAGCTAGTATCCATGAAGACAAAGGTTTGATCACTGGCCTCACTCAGGGTGGTAAAAGATCCAGCATTGCCCTGAGCTGTGGTGTAGGTCTCAGACATGGCTCAGACCTGGTGTTTCTGTGGCTGGGCTCTGGCCAGAGACTACAGCTCTGATTCAACCCCTCGCTTGGGAACTTCCATATGCTGCAGATACAGCCCTAAAAATATATATATATATATAAAAAAAAATCCAACATGGTCTCTGTGAGGATGCAGATTCTATCCCTGGCCTCACCCAGTGGGTTAAGGATCTGGTGTTGCCATGGTGTAGGTCTCAGAAATTATTCAGATCTGATATGGCTGTGGCATAGGCCTCAGCTACAGCTCTAATTCAACCCCTAGCCTGGGAACTTCCATATCCTGCAAGTGCAGCCCTAAAAAGAAAAAAAAAAAAAAGTCAGATAACATGTTAAACATAGTGCAGCTGTTTTCCTTCAACTAATTTTTGTGTATATTTAAGATGTGATGTATCACAGAGATGCAGAGATAACGTAGACCTACTTTACTGTCTTTTTGGAGATTACAATATGGTAACAGAAAGAATTACCCAAAGAATTACACAAATATATATATGTATATGTATATATAATGTCTATAATGTATACATGCATATTATACTATATATAGTATAAGGTATACATATATAAAACAACAGTAAAATATATGCATAGCATACATATATAGGTATATATGTTACATATATCACTAGTATATCTATACATGTATACAATATATGTGTATGATTTTTTTTAAACAATATGAATTTGCTCATATTTGTCTACATTTAACCTCAAAAATGGTCATTGCATATGATTCAAATTAATACATTTTAATTGAGAATGGACAAAATGCTTTTCTCCTGCTCCCAATATTTCCTAATAGCAACTTTCTAACCCTCCTGGCCTCTCCTTGCCCCCACCTCTTCCCTGTGATAGTGTAGTAGCTTATTTATGCAGTATTTTTGGAAAGGGTTAATGGCCACATAAATCCTGCTCTTTTATTCCCTCTTTATTTCAGGGAGCCAGAATTCTGTTTTGCTCTTCCAAGCTGCAAAACCTGTAGGAAGTCTGAATGCATCCATAGCTTCCAGAGCCTCACATATTGTCAAAAGGTTATAAAGGTAATATTCGATTCTTACTCTTTGCATTCATTTCAAACAAGTTATCCCAACATTTGTGGTTTTAGGAATGAACAAAATTCTATGCAGTAGAATAATAAGGGGAAGGAATGGTTTGGGTAGGTAAATTGGAAGAGTCCCCTTTACAAGTGAAATTTAAACTGAGAAGTACAGGCTGTGGGGGAGTGAGCTTGTGTGCTCTGGGTATTGGGGAGGAGGACAGAGGCATGTGGTAGGCAAAGAAGAGCATTTGTAAAACCTCAAGACAGCAAAAATCAGGAACTTTGGAGGAACTGAAAGAAGGTCTTTCAGCTAGACAGTGAAGAAAGTAGGACAAGATGAAGTGGGAGGGTCAGGCATGTACCTTATGTACAACCTTATAAGCCATGTCTAGGTCTGGGGGTTTTAGCAGAAGGGTGATCAGAAGTTGTCAAAGGGATTGAAGCAGGGGAGAACATAATCATTTCCTAATAATAAATACTAATTTACCATTTAAAAGGGAAATTTTAATTTTTTTTAACTCTGAAGTGCTTCTTTTTTCTTATACAAATAAATTTAATAATTTTCCCCAAACCAAGTAATTTAAAATAGATCAGTGGAAGGCAAACAGAGATTAAAAATGTCCCAGCACTTTATGAAAACCTGTTGATAGATTTGAGAATGAAGATGCAAACCAAGTTACTCTCTGTGTCTCTAACAGAGCTAGACATGGAGACATGATTTAAAAGTTCATTCACCATTAACCACACATATAGTTTTTACATGGTTATTAGTCATTTCTATGCCATTGGTGTCTGCTGTTCTTACTTTAGAAAACAAAGATCCATATGTCCTCTTTCTGGGTCTGAAAAGGTAATATTCTCAGTTTCTTTAAAACACATTTTTAGAAAGGATATCTACCTGCCATTTGATCATTTTCTATATGTGAAATATGACATAGCATCTCACTTATGCGGAACAGCAGGTGCACAGACCTTCAAAGACCTAACACTCCAGTTTGAATTTCCTTTTCTCTGCATGGCTTCTGTAACATCCTGTGTAATGGTTTTATATTTTTTCCTGTGGAAACATTCATAACCACACCACTGCAACTTCAGTCTGGTTTAGCAATTGGAATACACAGTGTCTGCCCAATATATTTTGCAAGCATATTAAGGAGACCATGGCAGTCATGCTTGACTGAACTGTGCTTTCTTTCGCTTATAAAGGAACTACTGCTCATGCCTTCATTCAGCCATGAATGCTTGGCTTTTTCATTACAGTTACTAGGACACTAAAAGAGAAAGGTTTTCTTTTTCTTTTTCTTTTTTTTTTTCATTCCTCTTCAGAAAAACAAGAAAATAGAACAGCACTGGAAGCAATCACTTGCCTTTTTGCCCTGAGTAGGGACAATTTTTACTAAAGTAATATAAAAAAAAGAAAGACACCAAGTTAACTCATTAGATTATCTTCACAAGGGCAGAGTTCACCTTTAAATAAAAAGCAAAATGCTTGTACAATCAACAGATAGGTAAATGTCTTATCAAACCAGCTCAACTCAATAGGAACAATTAAATACAAAGAACCCTAGTCTTTCTTCCATTGTCCTTTTCAAGGTGTGTTTTGGACTTAATCTACTTCTGTCCCTGAATGAAATATAGGGCTGGTTCTCAGATTTTTATGAACTATGTCAATGAAAAGAACAGTCTAGTGTATGTATTAAAGATGTCCAGTCTGATTAGCCTAACAGACTAATTCCAGTATTGTTCATTCAGTATAAAACAAACTGTCCTCCATAACTACTCCCTTCCCACAAGTCTGCTCCTGGTCAGGTAGGTCTCAGTAGACTTTATTCCCTCACTTCATTAGCTGCTGCATCAGACCCCTCAAAGTTCTCATCAATGGGAACAGGAGATTGAGAGGAAGGGTAGTCTCTTGAAGGGTTGGTACAGCTTCTGTCTCTTTACCCCCTCTTAGTTCTCCCAGACTCTATCCCCACTCCATCTCCTCACCCCTCAACTGCTGCTGAAGTCTGGACTCTACTTGCTGCTCTCGAAATGTTGGAAACATTTCCTATAAGCCAGCAGCTTTTTTTTTTTTTTTTTTCTTTTTAGGGCGGCACCGGCGGCACATGGAGGTTCCCGGGCTAGGAGTCGAATTGGAGCTACAGCTGCTGGCCTACACTACAGCTACAGCAATGCCAGATCCGAGCTGTGTCTGTGACCTACACCGCAGCTCACATCAACACTGGATCCTTAACCCACTGAGCGAACCCAAAACTTCATGGTTCCTAGTCGGATTTGTTTCCGCTGAGCCACAATGGGAACTCCAGCCAGCAGCTTTTGACACTTCCTCCACAGCCCCTTTTGGTAATTAAGTTTCTTTTTTTCAACAGATTGAGTATCTCCCTCAAACTTCTCTCAGACACTCCATCACCTTCAGCAAGGTTCATATGCAGCTTGGCATTTACTGCAGAGGTGTGAACCACTGCTCTACTTTCTTCAAAATGGAAGCTCAAACGACACCAGGAACTACATCTACCATGACAAAATGGTAGAGAAGAGACTTTGGCCAAGTGTATGGGTTGGTAGACACAAATGACAAAAAGAACACTACTCCATCAACAAGGCTGGGTCTTGCCCTTTTGCAGAAGTGCACACATGTGAATGTATGTGGGTGGTCATATTTATTAAGAACCACCTGTATCTATTATTATTGGGGTCTTATTTATTAACCCACATGCAAGCTCAGTCTAAAAATTCTCTCTCAATATGCACACTAACTCTGTGCATTAGAGTCCATTATTAGCCTCATTTGATACATGAAGGTACTCAGAAGTTTAAAAAGTTTAAGTAACTTCAAGTCACACACGTTGTACAAGGTAGAGCTGGAACTCAAGTTTAGTACCGCCGTCAGGTGCATGGGTTTGGCTCACTGTAATTAATACATCTGGCCACCTTGCCTTGGATCTGGAGTATTATTAGCTTACATAGTGTGACAGGAGCTAGGCTATTAAAATGGATTCTTGCATCCTTAGCCAAAGGTTTGCCCAGATAACAGATTTACCAGCAGCTTTAATCTCTGTGTTGCTGATGGAAATCTTTCACTGAGCGAGGTGTGTCTTGGGTACAAGCTTATACATGACTGTAATCATCCCATTAAACAATACAAAACAATAATAACCCAAGTCTTCAAAGTGGTCCACCCACTCCCTCACACAACCTTCTTGCATATCGTATCAATAATACAGTCAACAATGTCCTCATTCAAATTTCTTCTGACAGATAATGAAATTTGAAGTCAGTTATGATTTCTAGGCTGCACACATTTTGAATTCCAGTTTCTAGGTTCCTTGTAACATCTTTGAATATTGAAAAAATATTTTATTACTCATATTAGCTTGTGAGGGAAAAATGGGTTCAGTCAATAAAATTACCAGGCAGGTCATCTACAAGTCATATTCGTTTCATGATGAATTCAGAGCAAGTGGATTTGCTTTGTAGGCAAGACGGCATATAGAAGCCCTAAAAAATCTTAAGGTTCTTGGCCATTAGGCTTATAGGGACCTCAGTGGTATGATTCAGTGAAGAAAAAGAAAGCTGAAATCAGGCCTGAGGACAGGCCCTGGAAATGGTCATTATTTTAATGCACAGTGTCTAAAGGGCTTAAAGGAGTGAAGCATAGAATCAGAAAAGCATCCGACTAACCACTGAATCTGATGGGATGGTTAAGGTAACAGAGAACCCATTTGGCTCTCCAAGGCCCTGGTCAAGCTAGGCAAAAAAAATTAGCATTTCCAAACTAGGGTTTCATATAAGGCCTATATAATGCTTTATGAAAACAAAAGGTACTTGACCAAGTAAGTTTGAAAAATACTTCAACCAAAACTCCCTCCTGGAGTTCCTGCTGTGGTGCAGTGGTTAAGAATCCAACTGAAGCAGCTTGGGTCACTGCAGAGATGTAGGTTCAGTCCCTGGCCTGGCACAGTGGGTTGAATTATCCAGCGTTGCTGCAACTGTGGTGTAGTTAATAGCTGCAGCGTGGATTCAATCCCTGGCCCAGGAACTTCCCTGTGCCATGGGTGTGGGCCTGCTAGAGATTTAGAATGTATGTTATCATATTAAAGTCTTCACAGGCGTCATGAGGAAAAGAAACCTGTTATACACACTAATATATATATATATAATAGATAACCAACAGGGAGCTGCTGCATAGCACAGGGAATTCAATATCCTGTAATAACTCCTATGTGGGAAAAGAATCTGAAAAAGAATGCATAAATGTATATGTATAACGCCTATACACCTTTGCTATACAGCTGAAACTAACACAACATTATAAATCAACTATACTCTAATAAAATTTTAAAAAAGAAAAAGAAAGAGAAGCTGGAGAAAGGAAAAAATCTATATGGAAGAAGAATATGAAAAAATATTGGGTATATGAAAATGTATAACTGAATCACTTGGCGCTACACCTAAAAAAATAATAACTTTTGAAAACTTCAGTGTAAATACTATCCAAATAAATATATTTAAATTCTAAAAAAAAAGAGAGAAAAAGGAAGAAAGAAAGAAGAAAAGAAAAAGAACCTTGTTTAACTTTGTTTCATTTGCATTTCTAAATGTATTTGATCAGGAAAGCATCATTTAGTGTAATAAAACACCTTTAGTTTATGGATCCACTTTTGAACTTTTAGAAAAGCTGATCCAGTGTAATTAGGGAACCATGTACCTGATAGGTAATGTTCAAAGAAGATTACTGACTATTACTTCTTTCAGGAAAACTATTAAGAATTTTTTGCTTTAAGGAAATGATCTTTAAAATATTACCAGCATGCGTATATTCTAGACATTTTTTTCTGGTCCAGAGACTTCAAGCTATAAAGAAGACTGGCAAACTTGAATGAAAATTATAAAGCCTCCAGAATACGGGTCTCAATATAAGGTCTGCCTCCCTTTGCATGGAAATGAAACAAGATGTCCCTATGGATAAGGTTAAGGTTTTTACTTAAAAATCAATTCTTGAATCCAATCTAACTCACAACTGAAAATTAAATTGGTAAAGATCACTAAGTTCTAGACCATAGAAAAATTTAACCTAGGAAATTTGTAGATGGTGGCAAATGCCCATAGAAGTTCTGAAAGATCTCACTGAAGTGCCCTTATGACATACAACTAATTTAACTAGTTTAACTAATGACATAACTGCCAAAGAAACTCTTGAAATAGTTATTTGCTATATATAAGTATATAACTGAATGAGTTAACATACTGCTCTAATAATAATAATAGCTAATATTTTTGAAGGCTTACATTTTGTAAAGTACAGAGGTGAGCACTTACATGGATTAACTATGTCAATCCTTATAGCAAACTACATTTTATAGATGGGAAGAGAATCTGAGGATAAGAGACTTTAAGTAATTATCTCAAATTCATATTGGTAATAGGTAGCTGAGCCAGAATTACACGCTCCATTTAATAGCCCAGTATAGGATTTTTATGTATGGGGGGTTTTATGAGTTACGATACTTGTTTGAATGTGTTCACAAACAAAGGCCAAAATACCAGTCATCTAACTAAGACAGAAGCTTATTCTTCTCTTTGTTCACATAAAAGTAGATCAGGACTTAAAGAACTGTCTTTATGAACAGGCTGCATATATCTCATGGCTGAATATGGCTGCTCTAGCACTCACCATCACATCTACATCCCAGCTAGTGAGAAGAGAAGAAAGTGTGCAATATACTCTCTTATAGGCCAGATCTAGAAGTTATTCATTATTTTACCTGCATGCTATGGACTAGAATTTTTTTTTTTTTTTTTTAGGGCCACACTCAGGGCACATGGAGGTTCCCAGGCTAGGGGTCTAATTGGAGCTGTAGCCGCTGGCTACGCCATGGCCATAGCAATGCCAGATCTGAGCCACGTCTGTGACCTACATCACAGCTCATGGCAATGCCAGATCCTTAACCCACTGAGCAAGGCCAGGGATTGAACCCGCAACCTCATGGTTCCTAGTCAGATTCGTTTCCACTGCGCCATGATGGGAACTCCCTAGAATTTTATTAAATGGCTACACTGAGCTTCAAGGGAGGCTCAAAAATGAAATCTTTATTCCAGGCATCCATGTGATCTTTTAAAATTCCAGTTATTATTCTTAAAAGAATAAGAGGAGAATGCCTATATGGGAAAAACTGGCAGTTTTTGCCACAAAGTCATTAGCTACAAGCTAGAAAATTATAGATCCTTCAAAAATTGTATGTTAGCTTTTGAATAGTTATTACTAGGCACTCTTATCTGCTAGAAATTAAATATCAGGATCATCTGACTGGAATGGCGTGAAGTCTGAGTCAAAAAAAAAAAAAAAATTTCCTCTTTCCAAGAATGGGAGAGTGTCGATCCTTCTGTTATCATGATGGAAGATATGTCCAACTTCTTCAAAAGTAATATAAAGTCATGGGAAATTACTATCCTATCACTCTAGAGATCAAAAATACTCTCCAGGCGTTCCCATCGTGGCTCAGTGGAAGCAAATCTGACTAGTATTCATGAGGATGCAGGTTCAATTCCTGTCCTTGCTCAGTGGCTAAAGGATCCAGTGTTACAGTGAGCTGTGGTACAGGTCACAGACATGGCTTGGGTCTGGGGTTGCTGTGGCTGTTGTATAGGCCAGAGGCTACAGCTCTGATTTGACTCCTAGCTGGGAACCTCCATCATATGCCATGGGTGTGGCCCTAAAAATCTCCCCCCCCAAAAAAAATTCCCTCTATGGTGGTATTAAGATGTAGATTATGTTAAAGCATAAAGGATCAACATTAAACTCCTGCTAGAAAAGTCCATGAATAAATACATGTTAATACAGCTGCCAGGGTCAAGGAATAGTTGCTAAAGTTATTAACGGTCTCATTTATTCCTACTGGATTAAATGGGTCAAAAATAACTAAATATGAATAAACTAAAAATAAATAAATATAAATAAAGTGTTATTCATCAATTAAAAGTCACATTCTAGAAGTTCCTGTTGTGGCTCAGTGGTAACAAACCCTACTAGTAACACTGAGGATGTGGGTTCAATCCCGGGCCCCACTCAGTGGATTGCCACGAGCTGTGGTGTAGGTGGCAGATGCAGCTCTGATTCGACCCCTAGCCTGCAAACTTCCATATGCTACAGGTATGGCCCTAACAAGCCAAAAAAAACTAATAATAATTAAAAAAAAATCACATCCTAAGCAATAAAGAGTATCTATTCTAACTGAATGCATATGTGAAAACCGTCAACCTACCTCTGAGATTAACTCGGACACCATGTGAGAGAACATGTACATTAGAGGATGTGTGAGGATAGAACACATGCAAAAATTCTACAGAAATATGTAATGAGAAGCATTTTCCTTTGGAAAAAATATGAAAAACCTGTGGAACCACATGGAAATTATTGCAAATATCACAAGTAAATGGCCCAGTGTTTGAAGATTAATATTATCCCATATTTTCCTTGTTTTAACTAATAAACACTAACATATAGTGAATTTATCATTTTGACAGAAATAAGCTAATTTTTAAAAATGCTGTTTTCATATGGCTTCTACCTATATAGAGTTCTGATTTCTTTCAAATATTTGTATTTTAACTTCCCTTTCTTTTCTTTTTTACCTTTTCAAATATTTCCCCCGGTATTCATTTTTATTGAGAAGAGCATCACAAATACCTACACTTTACTTTCACTAGTACTTTATAGCTTTCAAATCCCTTTCATATGCAGTTTTTATCTACTTCTTGGAACTAATGTATATTCATGCAAAGTACAATGTTTTCTTAGAGATCTCTGAAACTCAACATACTTCTTAATTTTCTCTTGTTGAACTAATGAAATCCAGGGGTTCTGACTTATGATCTTTTTAACTGATGCAAGTTCTTATGCTCTGGAGCCTCCAAAGCACTAAGTGTAACTATTATGCTTTTTCAAGTTAGTTCTTTGGACTCAGAAATACAATTTCAAGGAATGTAGGCCTTAAGTTTCCTTGGAGATCATGTACATGCAGCAACATTTTTCAACAATAAGGGAGAAATTTATTTTTTTTAAATGTTCTAAAATTTGGGAGACATTTTTATATTGAATCCTAAGACTCACAGGCCCTGCAGATATTTTTTACATTTGTTAGCAGTGGTCTTCGATTAAAACTGAGGTATTTTCATCATTGGATTTAGACATGTCTGGGCACATCCGGAGGTTCTATGCTAGCAGTTTTGAAAATCTTTTTGTAGCAGAAGACGGCTTTGTTCCATTGAAATCTTCAGAGGAAATGAAAATAAAACAGATAAAACGAATGACACTCTGGTTAAAGTAGGGCAGGCATGGGGGTGGGGCCTCTTTCTCTCTATAGAAACGTGGGTAATTCTAAGCAATTCCCTCTATCAGTGACACAGATTGCCCTGCAGCTCAACCCCATGACTCAGACCTTTGCCATAGGGAAAGACTTGCAATAAAACGGATTGTAAAAGTAAAAGCTGTTCCCTACAAGTCTAAAAGATACTGAGAGCCCAACACAAAAGTAGCTTGTAATGTACGTCAAAGGAGGCAGTCTTGGAGAATGGAGATTATATGACGATGGGTATTTTTGGAGTAAGGAGGGGGTACAGTAGACGGAGCGGCCGAAGAATGACTTGCCAAATTTGGACCTTCAGGGAGCACCCCACCTTTGATGTCTATCAGCAGGACCTAAGTCTCACAGCTTTCATGGCCTTAGCAGCAGATATCATAGGGAACTGGGAAGAAGAGAAAAACTGCAGATGCCTCCTAGTAGCTGATAGGACGTTTCTCGAGGACATTTACAACATACCTTAGAAACACTCATAAATATTTGAGGGCAAGAAAAAGGCAAGGAAGAAAATCTAAGCCCCCCTTCACTTGCTAGAAGCCCTACGCCATATCATAATGACTGTAACATACAGAATCCAATGTGTAAAACAGAATTCACATCAAGAGTTTGAACCAAGAGGATTTATCAGAAAGAATGGTGACCTAGGCTTTGGAGGCCTTCAGAGGAAAAAGAGAGCAGGGGGTAAACCCAATACTAGTAAGGACAAGCAACTACTGCCCCCAGGACTCTGGGAACAAAAGGGAAAAGTGAAGTTGCAAGAGTAGCAGCTTAGAGGTGGGGCCTCAGAATCAAGGCTCAGACCTCTGTTAGGGAATCTCCTTTGGCTGGTGCTGGTTTCTTGAAGGCCTGTAATAAGACTTATTTCACAAGTACCAAAAGGAAGGGGAGTAAACAGCCACAGCAATGCTGGATCCAAGCCCCATCTGCAACCTACACCACAGCTCATGGCAACACTGGATCCCTAATCCACTGAATGGGACCAAGGATTGAACCCAAGTCCTCATGGATACCAGTAGGGTTCATTATCACTGAGTCTCAAGGGGACCTCCATCCTTTGCTTTTTAAGGTACATTGGTAGGTGTTCATGCTTATTTAATTTTTTGGATAAAATTTTGGGTAACAGTTCAATGATTACCTATTTTATATATAATACAGAGAATAATAATAATCACTTTTTGAATATTCACCATGTGGCAGATACTGTTAAAACACTTGGAAAACTACAAATGAGGAATTTTAAACTACAAGTGAGTTACTTTATTCTCAGTAACTTCTGGCCATATTTTCTTCTTGCATATTTGACACTTGAAACAAATAGATCATGCTTGCTTTCAATTAAAACACAGGATATTGGACTCTGAAGCCTGCCTGTGTAGATCTCAATCCCTAGGCTATGCCTAACTTGCCCATTTGTTCACTAGATATTTATTGCACTGTTGCTCTACCAGTCAGGATTCAGGCAGGGGAGGAGAGTCATTGCATTCTGAGAAAAGGAATTTATTCTAAGAAATACACTCTACTATAGTAGGAGGAACTGGGGAAGTGAAAGTCTAGAACAGAGTTTAGAAGAGCAGAGAAGTTAGCAAATGGTTAATCTGCAAAGCCAAGGACATCAAGTGCTAAATTAGAACCATAAAAGCAGATCCTACAGGAAGCATTAGGGAGAGGTGTTCTTTCTGTGGAGACCAACTAACTCTGTGGGTCCACAGCCAAGTGCTTCAGGATATATATGAGGCCACCATTGATCTTCAGGGCCAGTAAGTGGCAAGGAGACTGACTGGCAAAGCAGAGGAGAACTAAGTCACACTGGAACCCACTGATCACAGCCTCATCCACTCATTTGGTTGCAAAACAACTTTCAGAGTAAGGTCTGATGCATCACTTCCAATTTTCGAACCTCTTGCAAGTCCTTTTGACTGACTCTATAGGTAGGGAAACAAGATAGGCGAGGGGATTCCGGGAAACATAGTTCTCAATTTAATGAAGATGATGTAATAGTCCATCATAGCCTGTTTATGCAACTCATGCAAACTCATTAAGTGATCTTCTGTAAAATGGGAATAATAGCAGAGTGTTTGTGACAATGATATGACATAATGCATGTCAAGATTTTAATAGTGTCTACCACAGTGAATATTCAAAAAGTGATTATTCTTATATATTAAATAGATAAAAATAGAAATTAGTATGATTAACTTGTCTCAAGTTAAATAAGGTGATTATATGTACATTGTTTTGGTGGCCATCAGCAGGGGTCCCTTGGATCTCTCTTTCACTTTTTTTTTTTTTTTGGCTGCTCCTGGGCCAGAGATCAGATCCTCAAATCCAAGCCACAGTCCCAACCTATGATGAAACTGTGGCAATACTTGATCCTGCCAGGCCAAGGATCCAACCTAAGTCCCAGCATTCCAGAGATAACACCCACACTATTGTACCCTGGAAGGAACTCCAGATCCAGATCTCTGACTTCTGAGAGTATAACTGATGGAACCAGGTGCTAAGCTTTGAAACCCATCACCTCAGTTCTGTTGGGGCCATACCTTCCCACTGGTCTCCAGGCAATGACTGGGTGTGGCAGCAATGCTAAGGCATGTCTGTGCCTGAATTACTCTTGCAGTAGAGACTTTGGCTCAAGACATACCAGATGACCATGATGAACCTTCTTTAGAACTACAGGACCCAGGAGTTCATGTCATGGCTCAGTGGAAATGAATCTGACTAGCATCCATGAGGACGCAGGTTTGATCCCTGGCCTCGCTTAGTGGGTTAAGGATCTGGCATTGCTGTGAGCTGTGGTGTAGGTTGCAGACACTGCTGGGATCTCACAGTGTTGCTGTGGCTGTGATGTAGGCTGGAAGCTGTAGCTCAGATTCAACCCCTAGCCTGGGAACCTCTATATGCTCCCTCCCTCCTTCCCTGTCTGTCCTGTCTGTCTCTCTCCCAAGGTCAGATGAAACCTCTCCCAGCTCCCTTCCCTCTTCTCTCACTGGAAATTGCCTTGAATACATTTCTAGCATGTTTAACCTAGTAGTGGTGTTTGCTTCATGGAGGACATGAATGCAAAAGAAAAATGTCAGTACCCTAAGAAAATAAGGTCTAGCACCAAAAAGTGAGAAAAGGAAAAATTAATAAATAATGATTTAGAAGAACTGACCTTCATAATTGTATTATACCACACACACACACACACACACACACACACACACACACACAACAAACCATTTCATATCTCCCTACCTTCTTGCCCATATCCACTGTGCTTTTAGTTGGAATGAAGCTTTCACTGGGCAGAGTATCAACCCCAGGAGTCCAACTAAGTAAACAAAAATCCTGCTGTGAACAATGCAGTATTGAATGGATAGACATCTATTCTAGCTCAAAGCATAGTTGATATACTATTTGAATATAACTGCAAGGGATGTTAAATGATAAACTGAGGCATATTAAAAACAATTTTTTTGGAGTTCCTGTCATGGCTCAGCAGTAATGAACCCAACTAGTATCCATGAGGACTCAGGTTCAATTCCTGACCTCCCTCAGTGGGTTAAGGATCTGGTGTTGCCATGAGCTGTAGTTTAGGTCGAAGATGTGGCTCGGATCTGGCGTTGCTGTGGCTGTGGTGTAGGGCGGCAGCTGCAGCTCCAATTCGACCCCTAGCCTGGGAACTTCCATATGCCACAGGTGCAGTCCTTAAAGGACAAAAAAATAAAAATAAAAATTAAGAGTTTGTGTGGCCATCCTGCTGTATAGCACAAGGAACTATATACAATCGCTTGCGATGGAACATGAGGGAAGATCATATGAGAAAAAGATTATATATGTACATAATGGGGTCACTTTGCTGTACAGCAGAAATTGACAGAACATTGTAAATCAACAGTAATGTATTTTTTAAAAGTCTAAAAAAAAAAAGAATTTATGCGACCAAAAATTTACTTGAGTTAGGCAGTGTCAGATTGGAAGTGGTTAGGAGCACTCTACCAACAAGAGCCAGAGGAGAGGCATATAAAGAAAGTGGAGAAACAAAGAAAGGAAATTGTTTGATTGGCTGTAAAGTATAGTTGGAAATTTGTGATTGGTTGATCTAAGTGTTTTAATTTTGTAAACTTGTGGCATTTATAGGCTTAGATTTGGGTTTGCCTATGCAGTCATCATGGCATAGAAGCCCCTCAATCCAATGGCCTCCTTGTTTCATCTGATGGAGATATGCTAACCCTCGCTTCTTCAAATGTTTTAACCTCTGTTCCTGCTTCACTCGAGGTTATCGGTAATACACAAATCTAAGTAAATACTCTATTGTCCTGAAAAGAATTATTTTCCCACAATACAATTTAATGTTTAAATATTCTCACTGAATTGCTATAAGAACCGTGAATCAATTTTGATACATTTTCAAAGCCTCTTTTGGAGAATTTGTTCATTTTAGTGATCCTTTCCTAAAGATCCACATGCCAAAATTATCTAGGATTCAGTATTAGAAATACTTTATACCTTCTTTCATCTAAAATGAGACCAGTAGACTCCATCCTGCCATTGTCTTGATGGCCAGGAAGCTCAATGTTAAGTTCAGTGTGTAAGAACGATCTTATGTCCTTTCTAGTAATTTTTTTTTTCTTTTGTGTTTTTCCCTGAATGATTTCTGATTTTTCCTTTTTTTTTTTTTTGTCTTTTGTCTTTTGAGGGCTGCACCTGAGGCATATGGAAGTTCCCAGGCTAGGGGTCTAATCAGAACGGTTGCCGCCGGCCTATGCCAGAGCCACGGCAACGCTGGATCCAAGCCACGTCTGCGACCCACACCACAGCTCATGGCAATGCCGGATCCTTAACCCACTGAGCGAGACCAGGGATCCAACTCACAACCTCTTGGTTCCTAGTCGGATTCGTTTCCGCTGCACCACAACAGGAACTCCTTTCTGGTTTCATTTGTTCTGATTATATATTTATGAGTTTAAGTACCATAAAATATTCAGATTGGGGGGAATACATAGGCTATACAATTTTAAATATTATATTAATATGCACATTTATATGTGTGTGTGTATAAATATTTACTCCACTAAAACCATGATTACAAATTACTGACCACATTTTACAAAGAAATAATACTTAAGGGAGTAGTAAACACTTTAACAGTTCCAATTCAATAAGTGTGTGAGGTTTACATTATTTTACTTAAAGGACTGCATCTTTCTCTTTTGCCTGAGTCTCTTACTGTAACTGGAATATGGAACTAATTGGCTGTAGAGGCAGCTCCGTAATTATACTTCATGCTCTTCAGCTAGCTCTTCCCTCAGGGTCCTCATTCATAAAATTAGGATTAGGAGGAAACTATGGAATCATTTCCAGCTCTGGAATTGTATGATTTTGTATGAGTTTAAGCTTATTCAATTTTGACCTTCCAATATCTACTTATAAGGGAACACGTTCAGGAATGGCAGAAGAGGTGACACTGGCAAGAGCAAGGTTCCAAAGTACCATCTACTTATAAAGACACACTCAGGAAATGGACCCTAGTGAAGCATTTCCTCTCAAATTCAATTTGAATGTTACATCACATAATGAGCCTTTTGAAATTCCAAGAAGTTAGAATTTCACTCAGTGATCTCACATCATGAAACTTGATCCTTCACCAGTCAAAAGGGCTAATTCATTATGGGGAAAAAATAATACTAAAAATATCTCCAATGTCTTAGTCATTAGAGTGGTTTTGTGAAACTATAATCAATTTAAAGAACTTTTTTTGTTATACATTGTGTAAAACAGATACTATCAACAATGGAGAATACTCTTAGTTACTATTTAGAAGGAGAGCTATTTGTTTTGTTTCAAGCATAACTTAACAATTACTTTATTCTAGCAGTCAAGGTAAACAAAGCAATCTGATCTGAAAGAATTTGGTGTTAACTTTCCGATAGTCTTTACATGCTGCAACAGGTTGGGAGCTGGTCTTTTACCTGTGGCATTAGGATAAACTCCAAACAAAAACATAATAAAGGCAGACTATAAAGCATTAGAAATAATTTATTTAAGTCTCTTTATTTATTTATTTTTATTTTTTATTTTTTTGCCTTTCCTAGGGCTGCTCCCGAGGCATAAGGAGGTCCCCAGGCTAGGGGTCTAATCGGAGCTGTAGCCGCCGGTCTACGGCACAGCCACAGCCACAGCAACATGGGATCCAAGCCATGTCTGTGACCTACACCACAGCTCATGGCAATGCCAGATCCTTAACCCAATGAGCAAGGCCAGGGATTGAACCCGCAAACTCATGGTTCCTGGTGGGATTTGTTAACCACTGAGCCATGACGGGAACTCCTTATTTAAGTCTATCTTTAAAAGTTGGGTAGCTAGCTTCTCCTGGTAGTTTAAACTACACGAACAGGAAGTAAGTTACCCATTGTAATATCAGCTCCAAAAGGAGGGGGACTTGTGTCTTCCAGTGCCTAAAAGAAGACCTAACATACAATAGATGCTTAGGAAACATTTGTTAAGTGAATGAATATATTTGTAAGTTTTTGGGATTTAGAATTGAAGTAATTAGTAAAATTGATGGATTTTATTTCTCCACCACACATGGGACACATTTTAGAATGTGTGTGTAATTGCATATGTATATTTAGATGCCAATGATGTTATATTTCCAGTCCAGTGTACTGTTGAGGTGGTGGCTGTTGTTTTCTTCTAAAATACAAAAATGAACCCTCAACTTGTGGGAAATCCCTTGGGTGTGAGCTTACAAAGTGCTATAAGCTCTGTTTTATCTTGCTATTAAGGTTTTCCAAAGAACATATCACTCAAAACCTCAAAAGGAAACAATATTTTATGTAGTAGATGCAATCAGTCATAGGACAAAAGCAGTGTTTTTCTGAAGGTTTATGAGCGATTCAAAGGCTTTGAATCTGAACATTTGGCTGAAAGGGGCTAGAAGCAATTATGATTATTGTTTGCTTCTCCTGGTTTACCATTATTGTGGCCAAGAAAATCTTTTGAGAGTAAACATAGGGGAAAAAAAATCATGTTGGCAATGAACCTAGAGTAGTAATAGAAACCCTAGGATCCCCAAGAGAAGAGCAGGTGAGAGAAAAAATACTTCTTTCATAGTTTTGCATGTTGTAGGCCAGAATGCTTACATTTTATTTAAACTTGCATCCACAAAGTTTTCTCTGAGCCAACCAAATTCAATTATGCATCAGCCTTAGAGGTTCAAAGGTTGAGGAGAAAAATGTCATTGTTAAAAATAAGTTGGTATTTAACTTGGAGGACTGTTTTATTTTAAGCTCAAGATATTGGCAGTTCTTGTCCCCATGGAAACAGGATGTGCTTGGTCCCATTAGACGATGAGTGAAATAACCACCTTCCTCGTTGGCTGCACCTGCATGCCTGGGGATGGTTTCACCAGGAAGTTCTCCTGACTGCTGAATTCTTGGTTCATCTTTGGTTCCGCTCTTCTTTCTACAAGTCGGGGACTTTGCAACAGATTCGAAGATGCATCTGAGGATGTTTCAAGTTATTTATATGTAACACCCACCATTCCATTTGCCTGCCTGTACTATATGCTCTTTCTTCCCTTTGCTTTCCTTGTCTAATCCATAGCTCTTGCTATTTTAAAACTCTGTTTAGTACTTTGGCTAATCTGCTCTTTACATTTTTGGTTTCCTTTGATTCTTGAAAATGCAGTGTTTAGTCACTCCTACTAGATATTTAAGATCCACAGGAATAAGAACTATGTCTTTTAAGCCACACAGAGGATCCGGATGATGCTTAGCACACAATAAACCCATAATACTAACTGATAGGTGGATGAATATCTCACATCAGGGCTCCTTTCTCGGTAACATGTAGATGTACAAGTTAATTTGCCTTACATTTATTCAGCAGAGATTTGGTGATAAATACCTGATTTCTCTCCAGTATATTATCATAGATCTTGTCTTGCTGTTTGGGCTAGTCAAGGCTCACAGGTGATATTAACTAAATTTGTCCCCAAATAGGTCATAGTATCTATTATTGGTCCAAATTTCATAGCTAAATTGTAGGGAGGATATCACCACTACCACATCGAAATAGTTACCATTTATGGAAACTGAAGCTGTATTCACACAGCAAACTTTCTCTAGAATTCACTCCCTGTATTCTATTCTGCTTCTTTGTTTATTTTGTATCATACAAAAGGGCATTTCCACAGCTGCTGGATTAAGTAATGGCTCAAAACATCAGTCTTCAAGGTCATGCAAACACACTACTGTTTCTTCCTTTGGACAGGGATGAGTATTTCAACTTCTGTAAAAATCCCCTGTATACTCATAACAGCCCTCCCCTGGATCACCTCTTCCTCTCAAAAATCATGTTAAAAACAGTTTCTTGTTTTTTAATTCCTAGCATATCCTCTGCTATCTCTCCTTGAAGCGCTCCACTTTCTGGCTTCTTAAGAATGTTGAGATTGTTTTCCAGGTATTAAGTTCATAGCTTGTTGTTGAAATGAGAGCAAGTAAAGTACAATAAAATATTTGGGACTCTAATGCTTTAAAAAAAAACCCTAGAATTTCCTAATAAGAACATTTTTAATATATGAAAAGTGCATATTTAAAATATTTCAGCTTATTCCACAAGCTAAACTCTGAAGGCTCCTGAACTTCCAGCTATTGTACTAGTAATTACCCATTCTTTAGAAATTGTTCCTTTTTACTAGCCTAAGCTATCATTAACATTTTGAAGGTTTAATAGGTGAAATGGTGTTTTTGAGACGTATCCAAACAGAGGACTCAGTTTTCCATAGATGAATACATTACTTCTCTTGTACATTGAAATAAAAGAAGTCTTCTGGTCTTGAACACGCTGGCATATTTCTCCTAGTACCACCAGCCCCTCTTAGGACATGAATTAGGCCCTGAGGTAGTAACTCCTTCAGAACCCAAGGAAGCCACTTGCCATACAGAGGCTCTGACTTAATGGTACCATCCTGTATAATCAAGTGAATTCATATAGCATCTTTACTGAAATGCAATTAAATCATCAGTACCCAAGCACTTGGTTTATTTTCCAGGAACAAATTCAGACTTTAGGAGAATACAAACAAATTTAAAACTAAGGAGAGATTTCACCCATGTACTTGCAGCAAAGGGGAGTATGAGAGCGGTGGTAGGGAAGACGAATTGGACTATACTCTCTAAACTACAGTTTTCTTACCCTCTACCTCTACCTGGACAAAATGGCATGTAACATTCACTACCTATTTGGAGCTTTGCTTTTAAAACAAAACTAATATTCTTCAACAATAGCTATAACTCTACATCTGAGTGTAGACTTGATTTTCAAATAGCATTCAGTGTCTTTTTAGGTAGCAGCCAAGAGTTAAAAAACCACCCTCATCTTGTGTTAGATAATACCACAGAGAGTATGTCTAACTTCAGTTTTAGTTTCTGTCTACTGACTAGACCTATTTAAATTTCCTAACCTGTTTAATGAGCTCCAAAAATAAATGTACATTATAGAGAAAACTGAAGCACACTCACTTTTTACAGAGAAATGACACAGAGAGGGCATTTATGCAGTATGTGACCTAAATAACCCAAAGCAGATTTAATTCAATATGGGAGTCTGGGATTACATTGGGGGTCTTATCTGGGCCTACCAGTAACTGCAATGGCATCTTTAAAAGGTGGCACAATCCTGGATCATCTGTGTCCTAACAAAAACCAAGCCTTTCATGAGAATAGTAATGAATTCATTCCTGCTCTCAAATGTTTTTAATTAAATGAATGTCCTTAAAATGCTATATTTAGCTCTGAATTAAGAAATGAACCATAAAAAAAAAGAGGAGTTCTCATTGTGACTTAGGGGGTTAGGAACCCAACTAGTATCCATGAGGATGTGGGTTCAGTCCCTGGCCTCACTCAGTGGGTTAAGGATCTAGCGTTGCCATGAGCTGTGGTGTAGGTCACAGACATGGCTTGGATCCTACTTTGTTGTGGCTGTGGTGTAGGCCAGAAGCTGCAGCTCCCACCCCCAGCCTGGGAACTTCCATATGCCACAGGTGAGGCCCTAAAAAGCAAAAGCAAAAGCAAAAACAAAAGCAAAACAAACAAAATAGATGCATTTCCAACAGGGCTTACAAAAAGAGACACAACTGTTCACAATGATGGCACTTCACTGTGCAGACCTAATGTGCAGGCTGAGAGGTACCTGGAAAGGCATTCTATAGAAGCTTCAATGTTACCATCATAGATTCGTTCTTAAAAAATTCAAGTAATGCTGGTGAGGAGACCTACAGACCTGTCAAGATTCTAGTGCAAACAGGTTTATCCAAGTGATTTTTGGCAGACAGTTCAAGGCAGCAAAAGAAAGAGAACGACATGGAAGATGTGCTGAAAGGGAGAGGTAGGTGGGAAACAGGGCCAAAAAGGGGATGCCAGTGATTATTTCATAATCAAAATGCCTGCCTAGGGCCAGCTCTGGGTATTCCTCCCACCCACTGCCACTCACTGAGATCCTAGGGTGCCCTGAACCTGGTGATGAGAGCAGCAAGGAGGGAAAGTGAAGCAAAAAGGAAAGGTTGGCAATGATTTTCTGATATCAGACCTGGATGGTATCTGAGGAGGACATAAATAACACAGCAGTTGACAGCATAAAATCAAATATTTCAAGATAACCATGGTCTAAGAGGAGAGAAGTTTGTAGTTTTAAGGAACTCAATACTTTCCCTTCATAATGGATTTTATTTCTGAGCAACAAAGACACTTGAGGATTCAATGTGTGCAGTATCTTTTTCCAAGTAATGATGGACACTGGTGGGTGGAGGTCCTGGGGCAGTCTCAGCTCACCCAACTTTAGTTGGAAGAATTCAATTACTTCTGAAAAGCAGCAAATTGAACACCTCTCTGCATCCTTTCCCCAATGTATAAAAGAGTGACCATCATGCTGAGGGGGCAGTTCATGCTGAAGCATTTGTTTCTTGCAAATTTATTTTTGCAGTGGGAAGGATAAGACTTCGGAGGACAATTCGAATTTATTTTTTTTTCTTTTTTCTTTTTAAGGCCACACTTGTGGCATATGGAAGTGGCCAGGCTAGGGGTTGAATCAGAGGCTATAGCTGCCGGCCTATAACACAGCCACAGCCACAGCCACGCGGAATCAGAGCTGCATCTATGACCTACACCAGAGCTTGTGGCAAGGCTGGATCCTTAACCCACTGAGCAAGGCCAGAGATGGAACCTGCATCCTCACAGATACTATGTCAGGTCATTAACCCCCTAAGCCACAATGGGAACTCCTCAACTTTAAAGATCTGAGTTCTTGCATGATGTGTCTAGGAATAAGGTCTCTAAGAGATGTCAAAGTATGGATAGAAGGGCCTTCTGTGGAGATGAGATCAAGAATATTACAGTCCATTTCCCTTGGTGGGTTTCCCTATGACTGTCCAGAGGAGAGGAGGGAAACTGGAGGTGAGCTTAAAGGTATATGTAGTGTCCAAATATATCAAACCCTCTGTTTCTCCTTTTTTAAAAAAAAAAAAAATATTTTCCTTCTTTTAGTTTTTTTTTCTTTCTGCTTGCCAGAAATACATGTCGTATTTCTAATCACACCCTCATAGAAGTCAAACCATGAGGAAGTTATAGAAACACATCCTGATTGCTGGGACTCCATTCTGTACACAGTAGCAATGCATCTGGTGCATCCTCATTTGAAAAACTGTCTCTGAAAATTTTGGCAGAGAAGACTACCTAGTTTTCATTTCACATGAAAATTACTTCATTGGTTTCATGTCTTAGGCCCATGACTGCATAAAGAGTCATAGTTTTCATAAACATAACAATTACTCAATAGGGAAGGGATGAAAACTGTAATCCAAATACTGATAGTAATTTCAGAGGCTGTTAATGTTGTTAAAAAAAGGGCTTTTGTCAACCAAAATAACTGAATAACACAATTCCAGACACCCTGAGCAAATCGTTTTTGTTATATAGTGACTGTAAAACCTTGCCAATAGAAATTTCAATACTAATCTTCCAGGTATGACAAAACATATCAAAAACTATAATTACTTGATAAAGATTTAGGAATCTACTTTTAAAAAAGGAATGAAACCATCTCTGCAAATATGTATGCTATAGTTTTCAAGTCTGGTGACTTAGTTTGCATCAACTCCTTTATCCCTGCTCTCATTAACACATAAAAATGACACAAAGGAAAAATGTCTCAAATCTACAATTAATCCTTCACCATTTTTTTCCATCACCATTTTCATTGACATATTATTCAAATGAGTTTTTCAGGTGTTTTGATTTGTATAAAAGTCATTAACAAGAAATTTGTTGCCTAAGTGGAACTTATTTGTAGCATTTTTTTTTTTTTTTGGTCTTCTTTTGGAGCTGCACCTATGTCATGTCGAGATTCCCAGGCCAAGGGTTGAATTGGAGCTGTAGCCACTGACCTACACCACAGCCACAGCAACGCCTGATCCAAACTGCATCTGTGACCTACACCACGGTTCACACCCATGCCGGATCCTTAACTCTCTGACAAGGGAGGGATCGAACCCGCATCTTCATGGATACTAGTCAGATTTGTTTCCACTGAGCCACGACGGGAACTCCTGAAGCCCAATTTTTAAAACGTATAAAAAATAAGAATGTATTTATAACTTTTATTAGACAACTAGAAATTTGAATCCTGAGTTCCTGTCATGGCTCAGTGGTTAACGAATCTGACTAGGAACCATGAGGTTGCAGGTTCGACCCCTGGCCTCACTCAGTGGATTAAGGATCTTGCGTTTCTGTGGGCTGTGGTGTGGGTCACAGACGTGGCTTGTATCCCGGGCTGCTGTGGCTGTGGCGTAGGCCGGCGGCTACAGATCCAATTAGACCCCTAGCCTGGGAACCTCCATATGCCGAGGGTGCAGCCCTAGAAAAAGACCAAAAAAAAAAAAAAAAGACATTTGAATCCTAATCAAGCATTTGATGACAGTAAGAAGGGTTTAACTTATTTTTTAAGGTGAATATTATGATGATGATTTAAGATGAATATTATGATTATTTTAAAAGAAGAACATGTGGATTGTTTATTGCATTTCATCATCTTAGTTGTCAAATATTTGCTGACCTTCTGCTGTATCTGGAATACTGTGCTCTAGATGAAGTATTTGTTATTAGACCACTACCGGGTGGTAATTATTCTATCTCTATTTGAAAATCATGCCCAACTCATTTGACTGCTTCTAACTTAAGTTCCTCTTTGAACACTTGCCACTGAATTCCTGGCACTTCCAGCGATAAATTACTCATTATAAAGTCAATAGAATATGTGTTAGCAGTTCTGAATTAACTCATTTGATACAAATATGTTATGTCAACTTTAATATTATTGCCAAAAGATATGCAGTGAGTTTAACACTGGGCTTTAGGTCTTTTTTAACATGTGAATTTAGTTTATCTCAATGTAACAAATATGCATGTTTTAAACAGTATGAAAACACTTTGAGGTGATACAACAGATGCCTTGCTCTCCTAACTGAAGTGCCCAAGGGTCTGTCAAGGCCCTCCAGCCAAAGACCACTAGGAACGCACCTATAATGGAACAGGTAGGGATTATTACTCATTTCAGTGAGGGAGAACTCACACCGTGGGGAGCCATGGAGTGTCTCAGTTAAGGGCTGTTAAAGGGACTTATAGGATTCAGTTATGGGATTTGGGGAATTTGGTTTTGGGATTTGGGGGTGATGCTATGATTGGGTATCTCAATAAATCTTATCTAGAAGACTAGAAAGATGCTCAAGTTTCAGTTGGGAAGAAGCTGATCTCCCTCATATTAGCCTGACGTGGGGGATGTTAAGTATTTTGTGGCTTGCATAATGGCTCATGTCTTATCTGGGTTTAACCTGTAAACAGAATGATCTTTGCTTTTAAGGGTCATGCCACAGCATATGGAAGTTCCCAGGCTAGGGGTCGAAATGGAGCTGCAGCTGCAGGCTACACCACAGCCGTAGCAGCACTGGATCCCTAACCCAGTGAGTGAGGGCAGGGATCGAATCTGAGTCCTCATGGACACCAGTAGGTTTTATTACCACTGAGCCACAATGGGAACTCCAGAATGGTCTTTATTTTGCTTTGACCCATCATAGTCACAGAGGCCCTTGTCTGGTACTGAGGTTCTATGAAATTCTTTCTGTTCAGCAGGAGATCGCCAAGGCCTAGCTGTGAGTGTCAAGCCAGCCCAGAGCAACATCAAGGCCAAGTTGGTGGTACTGACCTAGCTGGTCAGGAGCTGCTTTCCTTTTTTCCACAGCTTTCCCTAGACACAATCACATTCAATTATTTTAGCAGTTTCCTCTAGAACTTACCTCCAGATTCCTAAATATTAATATCCTTTTATTTTGAAATATTTATTTTTAAATACTGACTTCCTCCTGAAGAAATAAGCCTTGTGCTCTCACATCCACCCCAGTATATTCACTCTCCTCATATATGCTGTCTGTGCCTGTCCTAATAATGTATTTACATCACCAGTTTTAAATTATAGATATTTTCTTTATTATGGCTAAGTAAATATTATTCATAGTAGAGATAAACAGTTCACTCTGGCTATAAAATATTTCTTTTAGAATTTAGTTTTATCAATTGTCTCATTTTTGTTATTTGGTCATGTATCAATAACTCCTTTTCCAAATTCACTAAGAATTGCAAAGCTTCTCTTAAATGGTTAAAACATCAGATAGTTCTTCAGTTCCACTCTCCCCCTTGCAGGTGGCTTCCTGGACTGCTCAGATGATGGGTATCATCTGATGTGGGAGCACTTGAGGCCCACAGCCCTGCTGTCACCCTGGGACTTCATTTTAGGCATCGATTTACTTCTCTCCTTGGCTGGGTTTTCTATTTTCTGAACTTTTTCTTGTGTGACTCCATTATTTTTGGCAAAGCTACACCCCTTAGTAGCTTCCCAAGAAAAGGTACACAGGAGGCAGAGTTTTTATCTGTACACCTGAAAGTGCCCTTTCTCACCTGCACAGTTTAAAAAATAAAGTCTTACTTTTGAAATATAGTTGACTTATAACATTGTGTAAATCTAAGGTGTATGATGTGTTGATTTGATGTACTTCAATATTGTGATATGATTACCATTATTGTCTTAAATAACACCTCTATCTCATCACATACACATCATTTCTTTCTGTTCATATGCACGTCAATGAGGCTTTGGGGAAAACAGAATTCTGAATTATAAAGAGGGGGAACCAGAATGTTGAAGTCACAACTTTGATATTTTCTAGGCCTTAGTGTTGTTGTTGAGAAGTCCAGTACCTTCTGATTTACATGTGACCCTTCTTCCCTCTTTGGAGGCTATTAGGATTTTTGTCCTTGATGTTTTTAATATTCATGCTAACATGACCAGTTATGATTTCTTCTTTCTTTTTAATCTATAGTTCTGATCCCCATCTGGAATATCAAGCCTTTCATTTGGGAAATGTTCTTTTAGCATTTCTTTGATAATTTCCTTCTCTTTTCTATCTCTAGCATTTGTATCAAGTGAACCATCTAGACTGAAACATTAATTTTCTTAACCTCCTTTTTTCTTCCTTATTATGTTTTGTTTTGTTTTTTGTTTGACCTTCCAGAATATTTCTTCAACTGCTTCTTTCTACCCATATACAAATTTTAAAAACTTTCTGTTGTGTTTTAATTTCTATGAGGTCTTTTTTTTCATTGTCTGAATGCTTCACCCCATCCCACCCCCGCCCCTTAAAAGAAAATATTTTCTTGTTGGAGTTCCCGTTGTGGCGCAGCGGAAACGAATCCAACTAGGAACCATGAGGTTGCAGGTTCGATCCCTGGCCTCGCTCAGTGGGCTGAGATCCTGCATTTCCATGAGCTGTGGTGTAGGTTGCAGATGTGGCTTGGATCCGGCGTTGCTGTGGCTCTGGCGTAGGCCAGCAGCAACAGCTCGGATTAGACCCCTGGCCTGGGAACCTCCATATGCTGCAGGTGCACCCTAAAGAGGCAAAAAGCCAAAAAATAAAATGACAATATTTTCTTGTTTTATGGGTGCATTATCTTCTCTTATTCCGGATTTTGAAAGTGTTAATTACAGACCTTTTTGATATTTTTTCCTTTCCTTCATTGGATCTCTCTCTCTCTCTCTCTCTTTTTTTTTTTTCAATTCCTTATTTGCGTTTGCTTTAGTCTTCAGTGTTACTTAAAGGCATATTTCAAATGCTGGAACCCCTTGACTGTTATTCCATACTCAAGTGTGAAGCATTAGGGGCGTTGTTTGGAAACTTTACATATTGTCCTTCACTGTTGATGATCTGACAGGGCAGGGCCATCTACTGAGGGTGGGGATTAAGGGGACAGATGATGAAAAGAAAGGTTCACTATGAATTAAGTTTTTTTTTTCCTTGGGGTATTAGTTTTTTTTCTTGTACTCTAGAGAACAAACTTTGAATGTACCTGAGATGTTATACTTGCTGGCCACTGTTCTGAGAGCTACGCTGAAAAATAGAGGGGTACCGCCTTTTTTAAAATTTAGAATTTCACTTAACCCTCACTGTCAGAATGGCACTTCCTTCTGGTTTTCTGCTCAGTTCAGGCTTCCTGCCTTTCTGCTGCACTTTTTTTTTTTTTTCTTCTTCAGAGAGAAGTCTAGTTTTTGATGGGCGGAAGAGAGACTTTTGCCTGGCTATTTGGGGCAGAGGAGAGGGATCTAGGAATCTCTCTGCTCTCCAAATCGAATTTGCACGAAACTTATTTACAGCCTCAACTTCACCCTTTGAGTTACTAGTTGTTTCTAATTCGTCAGTCCTCCTGAGCATCTATGTTAAGAACCAGCCTATTTTCTACCATGTAGGTACTCTCATTGCTTGATTAGGCCATTTACAACTTGTCCATCTGCTTTTGATCTTCTAAAAATTTGTTGATATCTTTTCTCTGTCATATTATCACCTATTTTCTTTGTCCTTTGCTTTATCTTCCTCAGTGATGTTTAAGAGGGAAGCACAGCTAGAATATGCATTTAATCTACATTGTTTAACCAGAAATCTTAGCTTTGATTTTTACCACCTGCTTTTTCAAAACAATTTTAAATTGATATGCACATTGAGAATTCTGATATTTAATTTGTATTTTCCCAGTGCAATAAGTTATTGGGGAAAACAAAAATGCCACAACCATTTCTGCTTCTCTTCCCACTTGTCCAGATGTGTGAGCTTGCTCTAAGCAGATAAAAGATGAACAGACCTTCAAAAAGCATTTTTGGATGTGGCAAAATTAATCTGGGTGGACTGCACCAAAACCTGATGTCAGCAAATGCACAGAACTCAAAGAAAACAACAAAATCAGATAACAGAACTAATAATATTGCCTCATCATATCTCAAGCTTACGTAACTATTTTGCTAACATTTGACCTACCCATTAGTACCCACCACAAACTCCAAGGAAAGTAGCCCAGTTCCTTACACTCCAAAAAATGTACTGTTCTGGAGTTCCCACTGTGGCTCAGTGGAAGGGAACCCATCTAGTATCAATGAAGATGAGGGTTCGATCCCTGGCCTCAGTGGGTTAATGATCTGGCATTGCCATGCGCTGCGGTGTAGTCACAGACATGGCTTAGATCTGGCGTTGCTGTGGCTATGGTGTAGGCTAGCAGCCGTAGCTGTGATTTGAACCCTAGCCTGGGAACTTCCATATGCTGCATCTGTGGCCCTAAAAAGAGGAAAAAAAAAAAAAGAAAAAGAAAAAAGGTATTGCTCTCCCCTTCTGTTGAGCATTAATAAGTAAGCTGTCCAATCTGTCGCAAATTTTGCTTCTTCAGATAACAAATGAGTGACTATCCTACTTCCTGGAATTTTCTCCCTATTTACTTTGATACATTTAACATGGAGAATGTTGCCTTTTCAACCATGCAGTGTTTTATATGAATCAAGACTGCATATTAATTCCTTTAACGTTCTCCGTAAAGAGGTACTAGTAGTCGAAATAATGAGTAGCCACAACGAAGATGCTAATCCAAAGTTAAACCCACCAAGACGAATTTTTGCTGTTAACTGCTGTGGGTGTCACAAACCTTGATTGCAAATGTCAGTTCCTTCCATGGTTAGTGGCATCGATTAACTGAAAACAAGGTGCAGGAACGTGCAGATACTTGTTTTAATGAGTAAATGTGGCGTGGCCTGTGGTAGGTCTCACTTTACAAATATTACATGTTCTTAGGAAGCCAGACAGAGAACAAGTTTAGACGTGAGGGTAGCAAATGTCAAAGAGGCTGAGGAGGAATGTTTGGGTTTTTTTTTTCCCCCTGATCTGAGAAAGAATTTTCCCACATCTCTAGAAGGGAATAAATGTACATTGGTCCAGTGATTCAGTATGTTGTTATCAGGTTTATTTAGTACTTAAAATGTACATGGTGAAAATTCCCCATTGATCTCTTTTCCTTCCAGGGATTCATTCACTACCTATTGACTGATGACATTCTCTATGCCAATATTTTCTGACTCCTTTCCTAAATTTCTGACACATTCCAAAGAATTGTCTCAACCGCAGCAAGTCCAAATTAATCAAATAATCTACCTATCAAGACTAATGTTTTCTCTAAATTCCTTAACTCAACTGTTTTACTATCTATTCAGTCACCTAAACCAAAATTTTTAGTCATATTCCATTACCAAGCACAGTAAATAAATATTTACCAGCAGTCAGTAAATATTCTCAAATAAATAGTGGATTTTTTTTTTTTTTTTTAAGGGCTGTACCTAGAGCATATGGAAGTTCCCAGGCTAGGGGCTGAATCAGAACCACAGCTGCTGGCCTATGCCACAGCCACAGCAATACCAGATCTGAGCCTCAGCCACAGAAACACCAGATCTAAGCCACATCTGCGACCTATGCCTCAACTTGCAGAAACACCAGTTACTGCTAGGGATCAAACTGGCATCCTCATGGATACTAGTTGGGTTCTTAACCCACTGAACCACAACAGGAACTCAGATGGATTTTCATTGTTTTCCATTCCAATTTGACTAACTGAAGATTTAGCAATTTCCAGTTATACTACTTCAAACCCCCTCTCAAAGCATCCCCTTCTCTTGCCTGCACTGTTGTTGCTCTAATTTAAGCCTTCAAGCCTCTTAATTCTTGTATCTCAGCCCTCTAAACCATCTGCATCCCTACAGCACAGCGTTGGTTATTTTTTCATTTGGTTGAAAAAAATACCTAATTTCTCTCTTTCGTTTACAAAACAAAATTCTAACTTCTCCTCTTGACTATCCATAATTATTAGATTCTTCTCTTTCCACTTCCCTTGACTCATACACCCTCCACTAAAGCCATACTTTCCCATTTTGAACACAGTGTCATTTCATGCCTCCCTGCCTGTGACCATATCATTTCCTATGTTGGAATGTGCCTTCTTTCTGTGGTCAAGACTGCTCAAATCCTGCTCAGCTTTTAGCTCCTAATTTAAACATCTTTCAAGCCTCTAATCAGAATGAAATTTTTACTCCTCAAAGCTTTGGTGATAATTTTAATTCATACTTCTGCTCTAGCTCTCAACACACCCTAAGCTGTTTTATAAATAATCTGTTCATGGGTCTGCCTCGCTCTGAGGTCCTAAAATGCCCCATTCCTAACACAGGATAGTACCCGGCCCACAGAAAATGCTATAGAAAGCTTTCAGAACTGGTATCAAATTAAAGCCATATATACATTATTATGAAATCACACCTATATTTCAGGAGTTAATGGAAAAGAGGTCCCTGAAAAACAAGATTTCTGGTAGATAATGAGCCTGCCCCCGCCCCCACCCTCACCACCACTCCCTCCTCATGCTGCTCCTTTCCTTTTCCTTCAGCCTCTTCAGACCACAAGCAGGTTCAGCAGTGTTTAGGCCTGTGATGCATTTGTTCTCTAGTCCCTATTCACTGGGCTTATGTTTCCCCATCCTGTCTTCCAGCTGTCCTGAGTGTGGCTCTAAGAACCCTGGTGCTTAAGATAAGATAACGAGATGCCTGTGGGAGAGAAGCATTCAGGCTTTCCTTTGGAAAGCTTCCATTTCATTCCAGTACTTCTGAGAGAACAGGAGCCCGTCTGAATGCACTGCCCCCTCCCTCTGGCGCCACGTTTCCCCATGTGAGAGGAGGGAGCAGGCTGTTCTGGGTTTCTCCGCATAGCCCCAGGCTCTCCCCCCTCCGCCCCCAGTACCAAGTCCAGTGTTGCCATGGCCTCATATACAATGTACCCACGGAGGGGCCAGCAGCACTAAGAACTTGCTGTCACTGAAGTTTACTTATGCATGGTGAAGATTCCCTGTTAGTTCATAGCCACTCTCCAGGTTTGCTTTCTTTTAGTGAAGAAGCAGTTTATTCAATTAGAGAAAAATGGTCAGAGAATAAAGAGGCCAAGGTCCTATCTCAGTCTGCAGATTTGACATAAAAGAATGTGCTAATTAAAATTTACCTAACCAGTGGCAATAAACTCTATTCCAGCAGAGGAATTTTTTAAACTCTTTATTATAGAAAAATAATAAATATATGCTGATTGGAGAGAATGGTGGAGACTCCACGTGAAACCATACCCAGCTTTAAGAGTAATTAACAGCCAATCACTTCATCTCTACACCATTCTCACACTCTCAAGTTATTTAGAAACAATTCAAACACCAGATTAGTTCCTTCATAAGTATCTTTTATCATTCACATAGAAATCTTATTAGCAATAATATTGAAAGTATTTACCTTTGTTTAATATACTTCTCATCCTATTACAGAATTCATATTTTGTTGCCATAAATCTTGAAAAGTATACTTTAGAGATTAAGCCCTTGTCAGTTACATCATTTGAAACTATTTTCTCCCATTCTGTAAGTT
This sequence comes from Phacochoerus africanus, assembly GCF_016906955.1. Classification (NCBI taxonomy): domain Eukaryota; kingdom Metazoa; phylum Chordata; class Mammalia; order Artiodactyla; family Suidae; genus Phacochoerus; species Phacochoerus africanus. The sequence goes on from NC_062553.1 coordinate 27,929,661, forward strand.
GACCATGATGTACAGTAGAAAAAAAATTGTATTGGGGAAATAATAATAATAAAGGTTAAAAAAAATGGAAAGTATATGAGACTTCCATAGTATATTGAAAATGTGAAACTTCCACGGGAAAAGGAATTGTGTGAGCTAACTCCGTCCCTGTGGTTAATCTGTTCTGTACACAGTGGCACCCATTGTGCAGGAATGCCCCTCCTTTGGTCACCTAGTAACTTTTCACTAGTCAACAAGAAGCTGAATAAACTATTATGTTGCATGAAAGTGCTGGCTAGCTGACTTGGATCATCTCCTGGACTTTTAGAAGCAAAAAACCATACCAAGTTTGAATTTGCTAAACCTTTAGGCTTTGCTGTCAGAAACATTCCACTCTTGGAGCATAAGATGGATACAGAAGACATAGGCTCAGGGAAACTAGGCCAAATATTGAAGCAGATTTGGAGACAAAACGTGATGCTAAAGCAGGCGCTCCTGGGAGAAGACCATTGTGAAGGGGCTGGTGGGGCCACTTGGATAGCCACAGTGGTCTTTCTGGGTCAAGGGCTCAGTAGGGCCCTTCACCAACTCTTGGAGCACACTGCAGGGACTCTGCGCTCCACCTGCCAGCAGCTGTGTGTTCTGCTTGACAAAGAGAATCACTGTACCTGGACACAAGGCAAGTGTTTCCTTTACTTGTATTTTTTCTAAGAAATATTGATTGGGTAGCCACTCTGAGAGGGCTGAGGAGCATGCAAACCCTCTATCCATAAGGGACTAACAATTTAACATGAGAAACAAGTTAAGACAAATGCACTGAGGCCAATTCCACTGGAGACATACAAATGAAGTGTGCTAAGTCTTCCGCAACAGGCAGGATTCCATTTTTAGGGTGGGGAATTGGGAATTTCACTAGCACAAATGCAATATCTAACCTGGAGCTTAAGGAGTAGATTGGATTTATGCAGCCGGAAATTGGGCACCTTGAGAGAGCATTCCAGGCAGAGGTCTTGTTAGCAGGATCCAAGACTTAGAGATAGGAAAACATAGGCTAAGTTTGAGGCAGAACAAGAAGTTTCCCTATATTGGAATATGATTTTCTATTTTTAGACTTGTTTGAACTTGAACCTATTCATTTCAAAAATCACTGGGAAGACGGGGGTGGGATGGATATGGAATTCGAGCCCCCCACCACCACCACATACACACATACTAAGGGGGTGAAGTTTCTTGGGAAGAGGCCCGGTTCTGGATGCTAAGTATGGTGTGGCAGGACAAACATGGTATGCAATGTCTAGGATCTCAGACGATCTACGGTTATTCTAGTTAAGAAGATGGTGGCATCTTGATATCCAATTCTAAATAATACAGAGTCAAGGCAGGTGGTCAGTTTTCATCAATCAAGAATCCAGGGCACATCATGTTAAGAAATTCAGTCTAGAGGGCAGATCGTGAACACCAGGGAAATGTCTGAAGGCAGCATGACCCAGAGACCATCAGCTGGAGCTGATACCAGGAATCAAATCTCTGGATAGAATTGCACGTGGTCCTAGGAAACATATGAAGACAAAGGATTATTCATGGAAAATAATAAAGACTCAGTTACTAGAACAGGAATTTAAAATAAAGACAGGGTCTCAGATACAAGACAAAAAACAACAAAAACAAAAAAAAAACAAGTCATAACTGTAGCCTGAAGAAAAGGGCTAGACTAGTAAAAAAAGACGATTTACTGATGATTCTGAAAAGACTGAGCTCTGGGGCCTTAAATGATATATTCCTGAGTTCAGAATTAAATTCTAAAAATTGGAGATCTGCTAATCCTGCAAAAAGCCATTAGTTGATCCCAGCTGTAAGGAGAGGAGGGATGAAGAAACAGGAAAATAATAAGTAGCAACGGGGATGGAGTGAGAGATTTTATCAGATCAGATCATGGTGAAAGTTCCTATCCGAGTGAGGAGGCTCCACTTGGCTTATTAGTCCTTGAGTGTTCAAGGACTAACTCAAGGAGAGGGAGAGGGAGAGGGAGAGGGAGAGGGAGAAGGAGAGGGAGAGGGAGAGGGAGAGGGAGTGGGAGAGGGAGAGGGAGAGGGAGAGGGAGAGGGAGAGGGAGAGGGAGAAAGATTCTTTGAAAGATTCATTTGAAAATTGCCAATGATCACAACCCCAGCAGGAGGAATAGTGTCAACACAATAGCCATCATAACAAACACAGTAGCCAATAAAAAAACCTGCTACCCAAGTCTCATCTGGGGAAATTTGCTACAATTTAGGCAAATAATTATAGGTGGATTACTATTAAACTATATAGTACATTCAAAGAGGAAAAACAATTCTCAAAATCACACCAAATGAGGAACCATTGAGGGAGATGTTGACATCAGCTGAACAGCATTTTATGGAAGGGGTCACAATATCTGCCTTCAGGTAGCATTTTCACCCCCAAGAGGAATTAGATTTACTCTTTGCTATTATGTTGAAAAAACAAGTTGTCCCCAATTCTTAGATGTGATAAAGAGTTACAGTTGTAGAGTTGTACAAATGACTTCTTCAGGATGGAGACAGGCTTACATGCCTAGTAAAGGGGTTTGTAGATTTCTAGGGTGATCTCTCTATACTTCATTACATGTCAGTGGAAAGACATAATTTGGTTCAATTTGTATTTATTCTTTTTATGTGTCTGTCTCTGTGTGTGTAGAAATCATGACTTTCAGAGAGTGCCTCATGAAAATAAATGAATATTTGGGGGGCACGGCTGCATTTCTAAAGAAAGAAGAAAAGGAGATGTGTAATTTATGCGGCATGCATGATAAATGTGCTCCACAGCAGACAATGTCCGCCATTCAAGATATCAAAGCCACAGACATTGCTGCAAGAGAGGAACAAAATGTCATAGAAACAGCTACTGTGTCTCCCACAAGTAGAGAGGAAAGTCATTACCCAAACCAGGTCCAGTTAAAAAAAAATAAAACATATAGGAGCTCAGAATTAGTGGAAAAAGAAAACAATACATCATTGAATGGAGATGTAACAGGGCAAGAAGAGTCACAGAACAAAATGTTCCCAGATAATACAGAAAATGAAAACGATAAACAAACAGAACACATGACTGTTGAGAACATAAATGGCAACAGGCGAGAGACACATGACATAATCCAGACAACAGAAAGAGAAATTCAAGAGACCTCAGAAAGCCAAAGAGAAGAGATGATCATATCCTCAATAACATGTGATATCACCAATAAATATGTGACTAGTCTTCTTCCCAGTGATCCAGAGAGTTTAAAGCAAAAGGAAAACATAATGGAAAAGGAGTAAGTAAATACAATGTGAGAGGTGCTTTCACATGTGTGTTTCTACTTATATATAAAATAGTATTTATCATGAATAAAATGTTATATTTACATTTCAGATCTCCAAAAGATATTATAAATCAATAATTCAGTTCAAATTATTCCCATAAAATGTATATGGCTGCTATTTCCAATATTATTTGTTTCTTATAGATTCAGAAAAAAAATTACATGTTGCTTTAAAGGAAGAAGGAATTGACTATATAAGAAAGTAGTTAAAAATGAGCTTTGTCCAGAACATGAACACTTTCCTAAAGCACCACTCTTTAAATTATCATAAAAAAAAAAACTAGGGGGGTGCAAATTTCGAATACTAGAAGAGAATTTCCCAGCCTCAGATTTATTTTATTTATATTCTCAAGTAAATTCTCAGATTTATTTTATTTATAAATCATCATGAATTCTTAATCTGTGTCTATAGAACTCTGGGAGGGCTTTTGGATAAGTTTTGGGAGGTTCTTAAAATCAAATGTATATTTTCACACCTATTTTATGTCTTTGGAGATGGTCCAGAGCTTTCACCGATTCCCAAAGAGCCCCTGAGTTTAAAAAAAAATGTTGAAATTGACTGATCTATTTTATGAATTATATCCCCTATATATAGGGCATAATAATCCATATTTGCCCACATAAAATAAAATATTCATGTCATATTTTCCTAGTAAAAAATAAGACCCTTAGAAGGCAATAAATCATTGGTTGGAGAGTCAGACTTAAATTTATCTCCTGTTTTATTGCATACTAGTTCTGTGACCCTGGGAAACTTGTTTCACTTCTTAGCCCCATTTTCTTATTTGTAGAAATTATATATACTTTCTGGGATTATTTAATAAGGTCAAATGAAAATATCATGTAAATAGCCTAGGACCTTATTGCTTGGCAGATGTTTACTCTTAAATAAATATTCACAGGTTGATTTATTTCACCCTCAAGAAGGTTCACTTTCTCCACCTCCCACACACCACCGAACTTCACTTATTCTCTCTCTGGTCTTTCAGATGTACAATACCATTTCTAAGACAACACCACAAATGAGTCTATGATCGCAGGCAAGTTATTTTGTTCACTTTGACCTTAGGTATCTCATCTGTAAAATGAAGAGGTTGGTCTAAGTTTCTTTCCATGTCTGGAAACTGATGAATCCCACAGATGTCACAGGAGTACACTCAATGTATGAAAGACCCCTCCGCACGCCGCCCCTGCCAGGTTTGAAAGACTCAGTGCTCCTGCAAAACAACTATTAAAGTAGACAATATATAGTTGCCCATTTCACTTGAGCAAAACATTAACACTTCATATCCTCACATTCAGAAATGACTCAAAGCATCAACTAATGAGTCATTGCTGAACCACTCCCTCTAGCATCTCCTTTAGGTAGGTGTTCCCTAGTTAGTGATTTCCTCTTTGTGGCATGCAAACCAATTTTGCTTGGCTTGCATGTTTCAGAGAATGACTACTCATGGCAATTCCCCAGGCTAGGAAGCCATCATGCCACAAGAAAGATGAGTATCATAAACAAAACCTAGCTCAGAATCTGTTGTGATTCCTTCCTGGAGAGCTTTTTTGGGGAGAAAAAAAAAAAAGCCCTATGTGTTTCAGGGTAGTTGTCCTAGTGTGTACAAACTCAAAGGGAAACAACACTAGACTAAACCAATGTGATTATTTTAGTGGATGGAACAGATCGATTTGATTAGGTCTAGGGGAAATGGCAGGATTTATAGGTCTCCTCGCCCTATTTCACCTGTCAGTCTTGTAGAAGAAGAGTGTATTGAGTTGATTTTCCATGGCATAAAAGAGACTCACTTTTGAAATTATAGAAGCCTGGATTATTGTATCCTCTAGTAAACAATGTATCTCATTTTCTGGAGTACCATTATCACCAGATCAGAGAATACTCAAATAGATCCATGTACTGTGTAATTTTGCATTCCTTTTAACTTTATGAGTTCAAAGTTGCAAATATAAATAAATAGTCCTCTCTGTAATTTCAACATGTTTTTCATATTTCTAAGTTAAAGGGCACTGTCATATTCAATTTATTAATTGAAAAATCGTTAAAAACCTGATTATTCTAGAACTGAGTATTAATGCCACATTTTACAAAGATCCTCTTTTTTCTCTTTGAGATTGCTTATATTTCAATCATTTCACTCATATGAAATGAGAAATAGCAAGAAGAGGAGAAACCTAAGTTGATAATTTTAAGGCAGAGATATAATATTTATTTAGCACTCCCTTTATGTTAATCCATTATTTAAAAAGTTGAAATATTTTATATCATTCAGTTTTCACACTGTTGTGGATTTGGTATTCATTTCAATTTGTCTGGATAAAGAAACCAGTCTTTTGGAATGATTTGAGGAAAAATGATATTAGAAAGTTAGGGCTTTTGTGTTAATGATAGATGGATTCAGTTATTGACTATATAGCTTACCATCTGCATGATCTTTAGCAAGTTAAATTTTCTAAACTTCAGTTTCTTTATCTCTAAAATGGTAGTGACAGGAGTACCTGCCTGACCATAGTGTGAGGAGAAAATGAAGTAATCTTTAACCTTAAACCTCATTCAGAGAAAGAGCTAAAATATTAGATATTTTGATAATAATTATCGATGTTAAAGGTCAAACAAGTAGTAAGTGACTGATCTCAAAGTTGAATTCCAATCTATAAGACTCTAAAACCAGAGTTCCTGTCATGGCTCAGTGGTTAACGAATCTGACTAGGAACCATGAGGTTGCGTTTTCGATCCCTGGCCTCGCTCAGTGGGTTAAGGATCCGGCGTTGCCATGAGCTGTGGTGTAGGCTGCAGACGCGGCTCGGATCCCGTGTTGCTGTGGCTCTGGTGTAGGCCTGTGGCTACAGCTCCAATTAGACCCTTAGCCTGGGAACCTCCATATGCCACAGAAGCGACCTTAGAAATGGCAAGAAGACAAAAAAAAAAAAAAGACTCTAAAACCTTTGGCAAAGGTGATGGTACAAAAAACAAGAGTAAATCCAATTGTCAAAGTAAACATTTGGATTGATACTCTGAAGATTGTAGATATTATAAGTATGTTGATCAATCATATATTCACAGTATTTTTGCACCTTTCTCAATTTTTCTTAAATAATATAATAAATATCATCATTTAATTTAAGGTGTTTAGACATTTCCAATATATATACATACATATATTCCCTTTCCTCAAAATATAGAAAACTATTAAGGTATTAGTACCTGGTTTATCAAGAAGATTTAGCAATCTTCAGATTCATACTGAAGTGAAGAAAAGTGAGGAATGAATTGACTGCTTAAGTAATAATAGTAATAACAATAGTAACAGTAGCTAACATAGATAGTACTTACTATGTGCCAGGCACAGCTTTTTAATTACCATACAGTAGTTCCTTTAATTCTCACAGCCTTCTTGTGAAATAGGTATTATTTTATCTCTATTTTACAGTTGAGGAAACTGAGGCACAGAGAGGTCAAGTATCTTGCCCAAGGTCACAGAGTAAATGAGAGAGCTGGAATTCACACTGCAACAATGTTGCTCTAGAGCTTTTACTCTTAGGCAGTTCTCTATGTGGTCCATATATCATAATTGAAAAAATGATGTACTTTTTGTCTCTGCAGGTATCTTGATGTGCTGAATGATAATACTCTCCCCCAAGTGTCTTGTTACATTACAGCACCATCCTCTGTTCTACAGCATCTAGAATGCCGGATAATTAATAGCATGAGTTCTTTAGTAGTGAGTGACAATGAGGAGTTGGTCAGCAATGTCATCACTGTTGAGTGCTCAGAAATGGAAAAGAGAATTCCATTTCCAATATGCATTGCAATTCCATTTACTGCACGTTACAGAGGAAATTACAGAGACATCATGGTGAAAGTGTCTGATGTAAACTTTCAGTCAAGTTACTTGACTCCAAATTCACTGGAAGGAATGAGAGGAAGTTACAAGGTTGGTAAATTTTTGGCTACATCTACATTTGCTATTTGACTTCTGTTACTGAGACTACCAGATTGCAGCATAGATTCAGTTGTTCCATTGGTAACAAATGGAAGGGTTGATAAGATTTATGCTAGTCAATTTATGTTTTGTTTTGTTTTGTTTTGCCATCCATAAAAGATCAAAAAGCAGAGCTTAGTGGTTAAATTTAGGATTGAAGAACTTGAGTCTAGGATCCAGCAAGTGTTATATTTTTGCCTGAGAAGCAAAACCAACATCACAGTTTAATTAGGTTCATGCCTTAGACTGGCTTTAGACTAACATTTCTAATGTGAAAGACCTCTTTCCAAATTTAAGAAGTTTAGAATCTCCAGATGATAGTAGCTTTATTTTTATTATTCATGGGTTGGGAAAATATGTAAAAACTAAACACTGTGCATGTATGTGCACGTGTGTGTACACCTTGAGATAGTTATTAAGTTTATAAATTATGTTTAGTCTGTACATGGAAAAGAGCATATATAGTACTTAGTACTTAGTTGTGGAGGAAGACTGGCTAAGTCTGAAGTTTGACTCCTATACTTCCTTGCTATGTGAACTTGAGAAAATTATGTAACCTTGCTATGGCTCAATTTCTTCATCTAAAAAATGAACAGAGTATTAGTGTCTAACCGATGAGGTCATAAGGATTAAATGAGAAAATACAATCAAGAAGATAAAAAAGCTCTAAAATACATGTTAGTGGTTACTGAATTATCATTTTTCATAGTAAACTTTTTTATAACTCTGAATCCCCTTATAGTGACAGATTCCTATGTTATGATGAAAGAATATATACGCAATTATTTTAAATATAACGTAAAGTTGAAGGGAACTCAAGTTTAAAGTTCTTTTGTGGACCACTGAACTTATTTTTTAAAATTATGGTTGATTTACAATGTTGTGCCAATTTCTGCTGTACAACAAAGTGACAGTTTTATGTACATATCATTCATACACACACATTCTTTTTTATATCCTTTTCCATTATGATTTATACCAAGAGATTGGATATAGTTCCCTGTACTGTATAGTAGGACCTTGTTGTTTATCCATTCTAAATGTAATAGCTTACACCTACGAACCCCAAACTCCCAGTCAATCCCACTTCCTCCCCGCTCCATCTTGGCAACCACAAGAATGTTCTCTACATCTGTGAGTATGTATCTGTTTTGTAGATAAGTTCATTTGTGCCATATTTTAGATTACACATTTAAGTAATATTATGTGGTATTTGTCTTTCTCTTTCTGACTTATTTCACTTAGTATGATAATCTCTAATGGTATCCATGTTACTGTGTGAACTTATCATTAAATAATTAAAATATTTCTATTTTTTATCTTTATATAAGTGATCATTATTTGAAGAGAAGGGCAGGGAATAAATGTAAAAAAAAAAAAAAAGCCATGCATACAAAGTTATTTTTAGTTCATCTCTTCCTTTTCTGATTTGGGTCATTTCTGAGTTAAAAAGTTATACCCTTGAATATTAAGGCTAAGCCTGTTCTAATTATTTACTCCAGTCTATATGACTAAGACATTTTGTATTTAGTCTAGGAAGCCTGTAAGTATAATAATCTAGTAAGTATTGCCCTTGTGTGTGGCTTTTTAATCTTGACCAGTCTGTGTGACTGCCACAATAAAAACAAAAACCGACACAGCCATGTGCTTTTCAACAAATGGTGGCAAGAGGTTTAGTAAATAGATACTGCAAAAGAACAAAAAATGAGAGAACCATTGTCTACTGAAAAAAATAAAAGCATTTTTTTTATAGTTTTCTAACAGTAGTTATTCCTATTTTTAGCTCAAGACAATTTAAACTCTGGATTCCTTCCAATTTTTTATGTGGTTCACATAAGACATTTAAGAATTCTAATTCTGGAGTCAGATAAACCATCATCAGAGTTCTGTTCATGACATTCCCCAGCTTAAAACCCTTCCGTTTCCCTAGACTCTGCCAAAAGTACTCTAACTGCATGGCAACCCCCACGAGGTTCCCAAAAAACCTTTCTTTCTTACTTCTCACCATTTTCCCTCCAGCCAATTAAACAACATTCATCATGCCCTGAATTTTCCCAGCGATGGATTGAGGCAGTGATATTGTGAAATCTCTTTCTTAGTCAGTTTTCAAATGATAGATTATTTTCCACTGTGACTGTCCCTGAGATGTTTGTGTGTGTGTCTGCCTGATTATCCACTCATGCCTGGGTGGAGTCCTGCTGGTGTTTGGGGAAGCCTGAATAGACCAGATTACTTCTAAACCTTCCTCTTCATTTTAAGCTTTGGTGATTATGTAAGTAGATAATTTTGTTTGCATTTATGTACTCAGTTCCTTTTTGTGTGATAAAAAGCTTGAATATGTCCCTGCGTATATGCCTCCCAAATGTAAACGGCACTATATAAAGGAGAAACACAAATGGGTCTCTTAGTGATCATCTGCTCCCACTGCATGGAAGAGAGAAACAGAGAGAACGACTTTATCAAGAGATTGTGAATTGCCAGAAGGAAGATTCTGCTGATGGTACAGGTGCTATGGTACTTGTGTAAACTACCCAAACGGTGAAATTTCAGGCCTCAGAATTCCTAAAACTGTGTTAAATCGTCTGGATAAAGGTCCATATTTAAAGTCCATTCTGGTAAAGGAAGATAGGATTCTAAATATAATCAATACTTGTGAAAACACATGTGATTGCCCGTCATCCATTTACCTTTTGGAGGGAATACAAATACATTTATTTCTCTCTTTTTTTAAAATGAAAAGAAACTCCTAATATCTACTTTTATATAGTTCAAATTTGAGACACTTCTAATACATACTTTTACTTCATCTCATAAAAGGACCATCTATTTGGGACGAAGTGATTCTCCATAGTGGGGGATTACAGGGGCAGCAGAGAATTTTGTTTTGTGTTTTCCCACAGCTATAGCCTGTGTACAGCATGTGGTCCCCAATGATGTGGTATTAATGTCCTTTAATGTCATTGTCTCGATGTCCTTCAATCCATACAGGGAACCTATGCTGAAGTGAAAGTTTATAAGCTGGGTATCTTTTCTGTTGTGTCCTGTTTAAAGAAAGAGTCCTTTACAGTAACAAAGAAAGGCCTTACTCTTAAACCAAGCATGGATTCCCGGATATCCTTAAATTACCCTCCAGGAGTTTTCAGCTCACCAGTGCTTATACAATTAAAGGTAAATATAAAAAACCGGTGAGTTTCTTCTCCTAGATTTTGTGGGTAATCAAACATGGTCTTGAGAGAATGACGAAGATACAAATATGTAATGTAACAATAAACAAATTTCTTTCTCATGCTTCTAATGACCTAACTTAGAGTCTCATCAGTGATGTAGTGATTTGAAGCATATTGAAAATCATTTCAAAGTGAATCCCTGCCTTATCTGAAAGGCTTTCTAGCTATTTTTTGTTTCTTTGTTTGGCTTGGTTTATGTTATTTGTTGACAAGGATAAATGTTGAATATCTATGATAGAATTAATACCAGACATTGGGACGTCTGTATGATTCAAGATTTCTACCTAAGAGGATGGCTAAAAAGAGGCTACTCAATTAAAATACATATGGTTATATTTAATTGTAAAATATTTCTGGGAAGAGGATTTAATACATACAAACATTATTTACAAGTTGTAAGTGATGAACCAATGTACATATTAGAAGTCATACTTCCTCAATATTTCCTGTTCTTCTGGCCTCGTCTCCCTCGTGCTTTTCTAATTTCTCCCAATTTTTTTGGTAAGCAAAAAAGAAAAGTTAGGAAGAAAACATATTATAAATAATTTATTCATAAATATTTCCATAAACTTTGACATTTTTGAATTATACTAGCTATTTTTATTAGCCATTCTTATGTGAGAGGAAACAAATATATATAGTCTTGTTTTTCTAGTTTCTGAAGAGCCCTTGTTCTAACAATAGTTCTAATTAGAAATTATATAAAATGTCTATTTTGTTTTCTAGGTCATGTTGTTGCCTACCATTAAGAATGTTTCTCAGTTATTTATAACATAGGACAGGGAACTTAGATTTCAGAAAGGCTTTGTGAAAAGAGGACCAAATGCTGTAATCTTTTATAAATTCTGTCCTGTTGATTCCAACCAACAATATATAGAAATATGTATAAAACTATGTTCTATTAAGTTTTCAGAAAATTAACTTAGAAATGTGCTGATAACTTTGCATCTTTTTGTGTATATATGTATGTGTGTGTTTTCTTTGTTTAGGTCCAGCCAATTGACCCATCTTTGGTGGCATATTTAAAAACTCAGCAAGATATTTCCTATTCAGTACTATCCACAAGTCCTGTGATTCATATTCAACACCCATCAACGCATCCTTTCCAGAAACCAGTCACTGTATTCCTACCTTGTTCGCCACACCCTGATAAAAAAAATCTTGGGTCTGAGGTAGATCATAAAGGAAGAGCTAGTACCACAGCAAACAGAGTCATACCTTTATACCTCAACTGGTGAGTTAAGACCCTATTGTCTCTAACTGATCCTAATGGTAAACAAGGAGATTTAAATGATTAAAAATGTAATCAGAGGTATGTAAATATAAGTATTGAAATACTATGAAATATTTTAACATAGAAATAAAATATTGAGGGTTGAGAAGGGTAATGATTTTAGCTGTTAAGGGGTACAAAAGTATGCTGTGTTAAAATCTGACACAAAAGAGGTAAAATTAGGAGTTCCCATTGTGGTGCAGCGGCAACAAATCCGACTAGGAACCATGAGGTTGTGGGTTCGATCCCTGGCCTCGCCCAGTGGGTTAAGGATCAAGCATTGCCGTGGAGCTGTGGTGTAGGTCCCAGATACAGCTCGGATCCTGCGTTGCTGTGGCTGTGGTGTAGGTCAACAACTGTAGCTCTGATTCAACCCCTAGCCTGGGAATCTCCATATGACATGGGTGTGGCCCTTAAAAAAAAAAAAGGTAAAATTAATACCTGCTTTCAAAAAACTTACGATATGTTTAATTACAAAGACATGATATAATGATTTTATTTTCCATATTTGAGTGTTCTGTTAATGTGGGAAAAAGATTAACCTGTTCTTTTCATAAACAAATTAACACTGAGTCTATATTTGTCATATAGGCAGTTTTCTTTACCTCCTCATTTTTATAATTAAAGAAAATCCTCACCAGTAAGACTAAAATACATATTGAGCTGCCAGCCAAAAATGAAATTGAAAATGAAATGCTAACCACAAATAGCTTACACTGCACAATAATAATCCTGACTTTAATTCCTACCCTTTCATTTAATTTTTCCTCTTTTTTTTTTTCTAATAAGAGATGTAGAAGAGAATCTATTCTTTTATTTTGAAGGGAATTTTTTTTTCTTTGAAAAACCATTGGAGGGAAAAACAATTTCAGACAGAAATAATAAGTACTATTCATTGAGAAACTACTATTTGCCAAGTTTCTTGTGTACATGACCTTATCCAGTCTCCTTCCCACCTTAGCATCATTTGATCAGTAAGAAGACTGAACCTCAAGGAGATGAAGAACTTGCACAACTGGCCGCAGGTTCCACATCTGAATCTTCAGATGTGGATTGAAAGATTATTGTGGGTTGAAAATATTTTTTAAAAAAATTCCAAAAAGTTCCCCAAAGCAGAACTTGAATTTGCCGAGCCCTGCAACTATTTACATAGCATTTACATTGTATTAAGTATTATAAATAATCTTGAGATTGATTAGAAGTATACGGGAAGATATGCATGGGTTATATGCAAAAACCACTCCATTCAACATGAGGGACTTGAGCATCCACAGATTTTGGTATCTTCAGGGGTCCTGGAATCAATCTCTCACATCCAGATACTTAGGGAGCACTTTAAATAAGAAGTGCACGAGCGTGGTCTGGACTCACATATCTCTATTTCTAATCATGACTCTTAAGTAGCCAGTATCTATTTAGTTTGAAATTGCAAGACTAAAAAATTGAGAAGTGGATTATTTGGTCTTTCCCACTGTGTTTCTAATTTAGGAAGTTGGCAACAGTAGAACATTAGGTTGTGGCTAAGTATTAGGTAAGTGAGAGAGAACATAGACATAGACGCAATCCATTTGTATGTGCTTTTGCTACTTGGAATATATATATATGTGTATATATATATATAGTGTGTATATATATATGTGTGTGTGTATATATATATACACACATATATATATCAATTGGCATTGCATTAGGCCATGTTCCTGTATGTCACGGTAAAATAAAATTTAAATAAGAAATGTTCTGGAGCTTCTTATTTATTTATTTATTTTTTTGTCTTTTTGTCTTTTTTAGGGCCACATCTGCGGCATATGGAGGTTCCCAGACCAGGCGTCTAATCGGAGCTGTAGCCACCAGCCTACGCCAGAGCCACAGCAACATGGGATCCAAACCGCGTCTGCGACCTACACCACAGCTCACAGCAATGCCAGATCCTTAACCCACTGAGCGAGTCCAGGGATCGAAAACGCAACCTCATGGTTCCTAGTCAGATTTGTTAACACTGAGCCAAGACGGAAACTCCCTGGAGCTTCTTATTTAAATGTATTAGTCTAACAGATTAGGACATTCTCTTTCAAATATTCCCTAAAATACATGAACATATGTATTTTATACACACATATATTTGTATATATAAAGATGAGAGCTTAACTAAAAAGTGATTCTGACTTTTAGATCATCACTAGAATCTAGTAAGTATTTCTACTGTCTATAGGATTGCAAAGGATTAATAAAAATCATTTGTGCCTGACCTATACTTTATATTATGAAACAAAGCAGCTCCACTTGACAGGAAGATGATAGAAAAACAATTTGCTTGTCCCTGATTATTGATCCCATAGTCTACATATACCAATGAGAATAAAAATGCATCCTTGCAATACACAAATATCATTTGTGGAAGTGACTCCATCAATGTTGCCCCTCCTTTACTATATTTCCACATCCCTCAGAAACAACAAGGCAGAATGTGGACATAAGTTGGAGGGAGCATATTGTACCATCAAAAATGAAAGTGCTAAAAGCGTAGGGATAAAGGTAGAGGTAATAACAGCTCTAATAGACATGCACGCTGACAGTGGTACCTTTTCATACACTTGGTCAAGGCAAAGCATTGGAAGTCCAGTCAGCACAGACAGAAGTTTACGCCTTTGTTGAGAGAAATTACACTGAGTGAAAAATGACAATCAGTTTAGAAATTATGCACATGGATCTGTCCTCTGGATCTGAGAAAGAGATTCAAATGGCCACCGAATTGAAAATGGGTGGACAAATATTCATTCAAGGATAAGAAAAAACCCATGACGTCTTATTGAAAAAAAAATCAATACCAATCACTACTAATACTTCAAAAGAAGAACAAAACTAACCAAAAAAAAAAAAAACCCAAAATATAGAAATAAAGAGAACATCATCCTGACATTTCACAGTAATTGAATAATGAGAACTCTAGTTATTGGCGAATATTAGAGAAATCTGTTTTGCAAGTTTAGTAGTATCCAGTAAGGAAAATTTCTAAGAAACAGAGAGCCATCATGGTAGAATAGGAAAAGAAAAAAGGACAGAAGTGAGATACAAAGATAACAAGCTGAGGTGAAATGTCACCCAGGTGTGATAAGGACTCATCTGAAGTGATGTAACCTAATAATTATAACCCGTTGAAAAGAGACCTAAACTACCACGAATGAAGCAATAATCAAAGGCATAGTCAGACATAATTTTCTGATGCTGATTAAAACCTCGAGTTAGAAAGTATGGATTTCAAAATTTATGAAAAAAACCCCGCATACTCAGACATAACATGGCAAATTGAAATGTACATTTAAATAAAACTCTGTTAGCATCCATTCGGCAGAAACAGATTAAGTAAAAAGGAATAAAATCGGTTTAGCCCCAGGCTCATTCTTTTTTTGTTGTTGTTAAATTATGGTTGATTTACAATTATTTACAAGAAATTATGGTTTCTTCAATTTCTTTTGTATAGCAGAGTGAGTGAACCAATCACACACAATTTCCTGTGCTGTAAAGTACGAGTCCATTGCCCATCTATTCCAAATGTTACAGTTTGTACCAGGCTCATTCTTTGTGGCACTAAATATCAAGGAAAAAGGGACTGAAACCTTCAAATATTTGACTAGGAGATGTAGAATTAGGGTCTTCACCTAACAAAAGAATTTTTCTTTTAATACAAGGGCTTATAGAATGTACTACTCACTCATTCTTAACAAAATAAATAAATAGATAAAATTAATGAGATCAATAATAGGAGAGCCATTCTTATTTTCAAAATCTGGAATTGAACATAAATAATATAATAGCAAAAGGAGAGTTCCCTGATGGCCTAGCGGTTAGAATTTGGTGTTTTCACTGCTGTGGCTTGGGGTGATACCTGGCACAAGAACTTCCACATGCCATGAGTGTGGCAAAAAATAAATAAATAAGCAAAAGGAAAAAAAACAGTGAAAGTTCATATGGCAAAGTGATAACAGAAAGAAAACAGATAAATAGCATGGTGATTTTAAAGAGAAAAATATATATAAGTAAAATCGAGTTAAATAAATATAAATGGATTAAACATAATTTGCCCCGTTGCCCCTCTTAATCTTAAATATTCTAAAATACTTTAAATGCTTTCCTTGTGAAAATTTCCTTAAATTTATTATTAATTAATTAATTAGCTATGTATTTGGCTGTGCCTGGGAAATGTGGAAATTCCCTTGCCAGGAATCAAACCAGAGCCACAACAGGGACTTGAGCTGTAAAAAGTGACAATGCCAGGTCCTTAACTGCTAGCCCACCAGGGAACTCCTTCCTTAGATTTATTATGTATTTTACCAATTTTATTGTCAGTTTTTCAAATTTTTCTTTTTAATAATTCTAATTCTCCTTTCTAAAAAGATATTGCTATATTTTAAAAAATCTTTTCCAAGGTACTCTAGTTTTTCAGTATGCTCCCTATTTCTTCTTTTATGCCTTTAATCATTGTAAACACTTTTATTTCCAGTCTCACTAAGATTATTCTATCACCTATTAGCATGCTATTAATAATAATGTCTATTAGCATGGTATAATCTAGTAAATTGTCTATCATACTAATTCATTCTATGAGTCTCAGACTTAGAAATTCATTTCCAAGTATGTATTATAATTTCTGATCAGATCAACTTTTTAGCCCATTCCCTTCCACCCAGAGCAGCTTTTGTGTGTTTCTTATTTGCTTGAGCCAATGTTCAAAGGGATTTTGATTGTTTCTGTTGTTTCTCATTTCACGGCCAGTGCTTCCCTTTTGGGATTCCAGTTTTATGACTAAGTCAGTTCCAGTTAACAGCTGGAGGCTGTATTTAATGAGCTGAGTACATGTGAAACTCCAGCCCCCCACACATCTGGTGTGTGTGTATGGCTGCTGGGGTAGGAACAGGCTGATGAGGATGGGGGTACGCAAGGCTGAGGCCCTCATATTCCCTAGGGAGGAAAGAGGATTCTAGCTTTTGGAGATGATTTTTCCCAAATCTAGGGGATTTCCTTTCCAGCTTTTGAGTTTCCCTAAGTGTGTGTAAATGTGTGTGACATTTCATACAGCATTCTAAGATTGTCATTCATCATCAGTTCAATTGGCCAGTTTCATTTTTCTTTTCCATTTCTTTGCCTTAGTACGTGATGTCTCTGCTTTTTATACCACGTTTAGCTGAAGAACTTTTGTTTATTCTATCAATTGAAGCTCAGGTTTTCCTTCTCAGTCTATGATCTCCAGGAGGGACGGACCATTCCTCTCTATACCAGCCCTTTCCTTTGTGTACCTCTTATATCACACCATAGGGCTATTAAATCCCCTTGTCCATTTATCATCACTCAGCATCCTTACCACACAGTAGGTGCTATGTTGAATTAGATGAAATAAATAAATTGAGTGTGTAGAAATGTAAATTGTTATTAATTTTCTATATTTTCTGACGATACTAAATTGACGTGTTAATAGCATACTCTGCTGCGATTAGTGCTAGACATAGGAGGTGCATTTTTCCCATCCAATGGAGCATAAAATAATGAAATGAGAACTTATATGAACTATTGACTTAACATTCTTTCATCAAAGGGTGAAGGCCAGTTGAACATTTTCTGTGGAAATAGAAACAGAATGAAGCAATCCATGCCTCATAAAATAAAAAAAGATAAAAAAAAAGATGGGAAGCCAAAACATAATCTGAGTATAAAGAATAAAAGGTCTTTATTGCAGTACATTCCTTCATGTGTGAATGATTTTGTGGAAAAAAGATGAGAGCCATTTAGTTATGAGCCAGGAAATATTTCTTGATAGTAATGAAAAGAGAAATTAGTTTATTAACTAGAAACTTACCCCATATTCTTCAAGACATATTTTGGAGAGTTAAATGGGAAATTGGTTTATTTTGCATAAAATATGCCATTTCTATGTAATGCTATTGGTTTTAAAATCATCTTATTCAAATGTAACATGTGAGTCATACACAAAAACACTTATATATGTGTCATATCACAAAAAAATAATAAAATGAACAAGCCAGTAAAGCTACCACATAACTTAAGAAATCAGATATTATTAAAAGGATTACATCTCCTTATTAATCTCTCCCTATCCCATCCCCTATCTTCCTATCATAACTGAGCTTTACCTTCACCAAAGTTCACCACTATGTGGAAATTTTGAATCAGTCCTTTGCTTTTATTTATTTTTTAGTTTTATCACATGAATTTTTATTCATCCTTATACAATGTCTCGTTTGGTTTTGTCTGTGCTGGCTATTTGTAAAAACAGTACCCTACTGTGTATAGTCTTAAGGTCTCGCTTTTCCATTTATATTTGTGTTAAGTTCATTTTCACTTCTATGTAATATTCTATTGAATAGCTTCATATTTTATTTATCAATGATTTTATTCTTATTCAGGATAATTTTTTTTTTTCTTGAAACTTTCCCATTCATGTAAAATAGGATAAGTTTGTTAAGGTCCACAAGAACATAATGTATTGGGATTTTTCCAGTAATTTCCTTTGACACATGGGTTGATTCAGAGAAAAATGACATCTTTAGCATATTCGGTCTTCAAATCTACTCTCTATAATATAGGCTTCAATTTGTGTAGTTTTCTAATGTCTTTCAATGAAGTATTGTAAAAGTCTCCACACATGTACTGCACATGCTTTGCTAGGCTTATTCCTATATACTTTATAGAATTAGCTGCTATCATAAAAGTATATAAATGTTTTGTTCTCTCTTTATTGGGGAAATATATATATATATATAATGTATTTTTCTACAATGGTATTGAAGCCAACCTTTCTAAACCTTCTCATTATTTCTAATATTTTTTGAGAGCTCCTTCAAGTTTTCCATATAAACTCTTGCATCATCTCTAAGCAATGAAAGTTTTTCCTTCTGGTCATCATGCTTATGTATTTAATCCATTTTGAGTTAATTTTTGTATATCGTGTGAGATGAGTTCAGTTTCATTCTTTGGCATTTAGATATCCAGTTTTCCCAAAACCATTTATTGAATAGGACAGCCCTTCCCCATTGTGTGCTCTTGGCATCCTTGTCAAAGATTAGTTGACTTATTTCTAGGCTCTCTATTCTATTCCATTGGTCTATATGTCAGTTTTTATGCTAGTACCATACTGTCTTAGTTACTGTAGCTTGTGATATATTTTGAAATTGGGACATATGATACTTCCAGCTCTGTTCTTTCTCAAGATTGCTTGCTCAAGGCCTTTTTTGGTTCAATATGAATTTTTAAAATGTATTTTTAAATAAAGATTGACATTGGGATTTTGATAGAGTTGTATTGAATTGGTATATTACCTTGGGTAGTATGGAATATTAATTCTTCTAATACATGAGCACTTTTGTCTGTGTATCATTTTTCTTGAAATAGAATTTTGCTGGATCTTTCAGTTACCCATTTCTTCATGTCAAACTACTCCAAATAACAATCATTTTACTAGTTATTATGATTCTGTGGGTTGTTTGGGGTCTCAGATGGATGGTACTTTCATTCATCTTATTTAGAGTCTGTTATGCATTGCAGTAAGGCGGTATATGAGGCTAAGAAGTACAAGATGGCTTTATTCACATGTCTGGAGTCTTGGGAGTGGTAGTTGGAAGGCTGGGCTCTGCTGGTATGCAGAAATGGTTGGGCCTCATTTGCACTCCAGGTAACCCCAAGGCCTCTTTCTTTCCATCTGACTTCTCCATATGGCCTCTTCCTGTCATTTGCTTTTTCTAGAAGAGTAGCTGGATTACTGACATGAAGGATCAGTGCTCTCAAAAGTCCAAAGGCAGATGCTGCCAGGCTTTCTTAAATCTTGAGCCTGGAATGATCAGATCATCACTTCCATAATATCCTACTGACTGAAGTGACTCTAGTTCATTGTGGGAGAGTGCAGCACAAGGATGGGAACACTGAGAGGCATGGGTAACGTCTCTGGAGACCAGCCACCAATCTGGCATATGAGTCTAGTTTTATGTTGATTTTTTTCTCATTTCTTTGGGGATATTACGCCACTGTTTATGGATTTTGCTACTAATGCTGTAAAGACCTCAGTGAATTTGATTCTCATAACTTTGTGGGTGTCTTATCTTGCTGGATGATTTTCTTTGTACTTGGTGTTCTGCATTTTTCTATGATATATCTAGGTGCAAATTTAAAAAAACTTTTTTCTGAATTCAACACATCGTGCCTTCTAAATAAGTGGATTCTGTCCTTTTTTAGTTGTAAAAATTTTTTTTTATTACTTTTAGGCTTCTTGCAAATACTTAACATTTGCATTTTTAGGATTTTATTTAAGTAAATAAAATATTTTAAAATTTCTGTAGTGCTTTACAATTTCCAAAAGTTTCACACACATGAATTCATATAATCCCATATTAACCAAATTTTTAATCCCCTCCCTCTGCATTGTACCTCCCCTCTTCCGTCTCCCCACTAGTAACCACTAGTTTATTCTCAGTGTCTGTTAGTCTACTTCCTTTTTGTTTTATTCACCAGTTTGTTATATTCTTTAGTTCCTACGTATGTGACATAGTATTTTCACATTTCTGAAAAATTCTTATGTTTTCTAATCAAATATTGCCTCACATCCATTTTATGTGCTCTATTCTTCGGATTTCCAGTGAGATGTATGTTAGACCACGTTCTTTCTTTCATCTTTCTTTTCTTCTCTTTTACTTTGTCCGTCTTCCTGTCTCTCTGTGCTATATTCTGTTGTTTTTTTTTTTCACATTTCAGTTCAAATGACACAAATATTGTATACTTTAAAATATACTTTTAATCTATCACTGAGTTTTTGCTTTCGGTAATTATTTTTTTATATCTTAAGATTCTATTTAGCTCATGTTTAGCTTTCCCTCATCATCCTTCATAGTCTCTTGATGACTGTTTATATTTTATGCTTATTAAACTTTTACCCTTTATCTTTTTAATCTTTTCATATATAGTTGTAGCATTCTGCAACAACTAATTCTGATACCTGCAGGGTTTTTTTTTTTTTTTCCTTTTGTCTTTTTAGGGCCACACCCACGGCATATGGAGGTTCCCAGGCTAGGGGTCTAATCGGAGCTGTTGCTGCCGGCCTATGCCAGAGCCACAGTAAAGCCAGAGCCACAGCAATGCAGGATCCGAGCCGCGTCTGCGGCCTACATCACAGCTCATGGCAACGCCAAGATTCTTAACTCACTGATCGAGGCCAGGGATCGAACCCGCAACCTCATGGTTCCTACTCGGATTCATTCCCACTGTGCCACAATGGGATCTCCTCATACCTGCAGTTTTTGATGGTGTTGCCTGTGCCTTCTGCTGACTGTCATTCATGGTAGTTACCTCTTTATTTGGGGTGAACTTCTGTTTGTAATCATGTATACATGAGATATCTAAAGGGTAATTGAGTTGCTTTCCTTCAGATGGCATTTATTTCTGACTCTGCTGAGAACTGGGGGCTATTTACCCAGGACTACTTCAGCCTCTTTGAGAATCTTGGTCAAGGTCTCAAGCTCACATTTTATGGTGAGGATCTCAAGAGTCACAGTTCCTTATTCTGCTCACTTGATTATCACTTACAGGTTTATTCTTCTGTGTTTAAGTTATTGGAAAGTAATTTGTCCTTAGAGTAATCCCATAATTCCCAGCTGTTTGCCCCCTGATGTTCAATCCTGGTCTCACAGATGTTTTGGTGGAGAGCTTGAGACATTCTCTTAAGATTCCTCCTGCTTATTGTAAACCAAAAAAAAAAAAAAAAAACCCAACATGAAAAAGTATATTTATCAAGATTTAGTTGTTCAGCCTTAGAAAGGGAGGGGACTTAGATGACTTATTCTTGCTTTGCTATTATAATTTTATGTTTTGTATATTCAATTTATAATATTTAAAGGATTTCACCTAAAATGTCATTTTATTTATTTACTTTTTAGTTTTACAGAGCTAGAATTAACAAATAAATTTGTAAAACAAAGCATACATCATTGTGATTTTGTAGACAGATACACTGTGAAAAGATTCCTCCCATCTAGCTAATTGACACATCCATCACCTCGCACACTAATCTTTTCTTTTACATTTTTGGCGAGAACACTTAAATTCTGCTCTCTTAGCAAATTTCAACTATATAACAGTGTTATCAACTATATTCACCATGTTTTGGATTAAGAAGTGGTAATTTTATAAAAAGTAAAACTACCCATGTCATATTTTTCTTTGTACTGAAGGGAATCGTTTCAACAAATTTTTGAAGCAAATGCTTACTGGGAAAATACAACTTTTTAGACTTTTAAACATTCTGGAAACACCAAAATTATGAAAACAGTAAAAAGATCAGTGGTTATTAGAGTTTGGTGTTGAGGAGGGATGAGCAGGCAGAGTACAGAGAACTTTTAGGGTGGTGAAAATACTCTGTAAGATACTATGGTGATAATATATGTTATTGAGTATTTTCCATACCCATAGAATGTACAACAAAAAAAGTAGACTCTAATGAAACTATGGACTTTGGGGGATTATGATGTGCCAATGTCAGTTCGTCAGTTGTAGCACATGCATCACTCTGGTGGGGAGAGTTAATAATGGAGGAGGCTATTCATGTCTGGGGCAGGAGATATATGGGAAATTTCTGTACCTTCATCAGATTTGCTGTGAACCTAAAACCTCACTAAAAATATGGTCTAAAATAATAAAAAGAAACTATCCTTGAAAAGTTCCCCGTAATGTCTATTTCTGCATAGAGACAAAATACTGAGGTACCCAGGAACAGATCATTTTTATCTTGGGAAAAATCTTAATTGCGTGGTATTAAGGCATGTATCTAGGAAAGATGCGTCAGCATGCTCTTAGATTTGAAAAAGGCAGCCTGGGGTAGACACCTGCTGCCACTATATTTTGGGGTAATTGTACCAGAAATTCTGGATATTGCCTTTTCTATCTATGTGGATCTAATGGGAGCTTCTGTATTCTTCAGTGTCTCTGTTCATTATAATTTAATATTTGACCCCCAATGGGCCAATCATAATTTCCTTAACACCTGGAATTTTGGACATGGAAAGAGTCTTGAACTCAAGAAATAGCATGGTCAGTTATTCCTAAATAAACAAATAAATTTAATAAAGTTTATGTTTCATGGAACTATTAGTAAATCAAAATGCCTGCTATCTTTTGTGGTGTGCTATTCACTGCTAGGCAATACTTAGCGGTTCAAGTTTGGTGATACCGTATATATAAAAAAAGAGGTTAGTTGCAGAGCTGCAAAGAATAGCTGGAATAAATAAAGATGCCATCAAGTTATTTAATTTCAATATGATTTGTATCTATTACATTAAAACCTGAACTTTAGGTGACAGATGTTAACAAACCTTATTGTGTTAATATTTTATTATATATATATATATATGTATCAAATCATCAAACTGTATGTACTAAACTTGCACAAAGTTACATGTCAATTATAACTCAACTGGAAAAAAATGAAGCCTAAATTTGACCTTACTATCATTAAAGACTGTTTTGATTTTAAGTGACAGAAAAGCAAACCCAAAGTGTTAAGAAAAAAAGAATTCTTTGGTCCATTACAAATCCGGGGATATATGTATCTTAATATTTATCTTGAGCCAACAAAAAACCCAGTCTCTTTTCTTTTCTTTCTGCCTTTTTCTGTGCAGTTCCCATTCTCTGACACACTTATTCCTCATACTGGAAATATTGCTACATCTTCAAAACTCCCAGTTCAGTAGAAAAGAGGAAGCTTCTTTTAGCCAAGAGTATACATAATAGCCCTAAGTCTTATTCCTACTCAAAATCAGATCACTGAGACCAATCGGAAGATGTACTACACAGGGTAGGCTAGTCTAGTTTATGGCATGATAACAAAAACCTGCCTCATTCATCAAAGACAGGCAGCCTCTTTGTCATCCTTACTCCTAGAATTAAGCTGAAGGGCAACCAGTTTGGTTGCAGTCATTGTGGCAGAAGAAAGAATTTTGGACAGACCTGCACTAGGAATTCAATACTTAGCCTGAAAAATGACAAAATGACATTGTTCACTATTAACCATAACTAGTCCCACGGCCCCAGTCAACCACAGGGGCCAAGGAAGTATAATCCTATCTCAGAAACGGGGTACCTTGGATATTTTGGCAAGCAGCACTAATGAGTGCCGAATGCACTATTTGGCTCAGGTCATACATCCACCTAGATCCAGAAGTAGGTCAGCCCCACCAGAGTTGAGAACATTTAGGTCTTCACAGAAAACTTAGGCTATTAGCAGGAAAAAATTGAGAGTTGTCATCAGAAAAAAAATTAATATTACATATAATTAAGTCAATTTCTAGTAAATGACAAAGTTCTGGATTCAGTATGAGTATATCTTCCTGGGTTAATAGATAATTAACTTTCAAGTGTTAAAATTTTTAACATGCCTGTGGTTATAAACCAAAAGCCAAAAACTGTTATGTTTTCCCCTGTACTCTTGATTTTAGTCTGGTGATCAATGCAGTCTAAAATTTTGAGAATAGGCATTTCAAATTTAGTTCAGTTCCTAATTTACGGTTCACAGGACAGCTCAACCTGTGAAACAAAAGTGGTTTTAAACCTATAACTAATTCAATTCACAAATAAAGATGTGGGACTCACACTGACACCTTTATTCTTAGTACCTAGCTAGAATGGGTCTGTCCCCTTGTGGGTTGTAGCATCATTAGAACAGGATTTTTCTTTTTCCAGCAAGATGCTCAGTATCAAGGATTTTTCTTATTGTCGTTGAGACAGATAGAAATCTAAGCGAATTTAAGGCAAGAGTTTATTATAAAGTTGCAATAGGTAATCTCTATTTTCTCTATCTCTAAGACTACACTGATTCTTTCACATTTTTTTTTCCTTTTCTCTCTTAGTATCTGATCTAGTTCTCCCTTCTTAATAATCTCTCTGACAATTCATTTTCATAGCCCAGGGCACTATAGCCAAAGGACAAGTTATAATCTCTGGGCCTCTTTCTTGGTCAAATTCCAAAGAAAGGAATCAAATTGGCTAGGTGTTGGAAACTGGTCTCCTGTTAGTGAAATCAGCTCTAGTTCCTGGAAAGTATCACAGGGTATGTACAACTGCCTCTTTCAAGGCTTTGGAATAGGGTGCATTAAGCAAGAAGGATAATAGTTTGTGAAAGCTCAATTAGCTAATTCCTCCAGCCATCTCTGCTGGAGGAATTAGGGTGAGAATATCAATACCATTTATGCTTAGTACAATTTTAAGTGCTTTACAAATATTAACTCATTCCATCCTATAAAGTAGATAGTATTATTACCCTCATAATACAGATAAGAAGATTGAGATACAGGGAGGTCCCATAACTTGCTCATGGTCATACTCTTCATAAGAACCAGGGCTGCCCAGAATTTGAAAGTAGGCAATGTTGCTCCAGAGTCTATGGTTGCCATACCACAAGTCATGGCTATGCTAAAGCATCTGGGTTCATATCAGTGAGTTTATTGTTTTGGGATAGTCCCTTAATTTTTTTTTTAACCAGTAAAATGCTTCTCATTCTCTAAACTTCATCTCAAATATTAGCATTTTCCCTTTGCAAGCTTTCCTGAGCACCTTCCTTTTGCTGTTGAACTATCCTGTACATCCCTTCACTACTCCACAGACCACCTTGTCCTGTGACTGTTTAACACTGTAATATTATGAACTTCTGTAGAACAAGGGCAATATATTTCTTATCTTGGTATTACTGGGTACATAGCATAATTACTGGCACATAGTATATATTTAATGAATTATTACTGGATTATTCACTTAATGAAAGAATGAATGCATTAAATATGATGTATGCTATACAAATTTTGTCAATTTTTTTTCTATTATCATAATATAGGACAAAAAGAACTTCCATAAGAAAGCCTGGAAACACCTGTGAATCTTTGAAACTATTGGGATTCAGAAGCCGAGACAGTGGTTGGTTTGTGCTTGATGGTGTTGTGGTGAGAACCACACAGAGTGGCTTGATATCGTTTGAATTGTGTGAACATTTAGAGAGGTAATGCAACAGTAAACAATAAAAGTTGATGATATTATATCCTGATGGTTGGTAATTGATGTTTACAGAGGTAGAATCATAGGATTAGGTTTTTTTATTCCTCAAATTGAAATATGAATAGTCCTTTAGGGTGTGTTTAAAATGCAAACTATATCCAACATGAATACACTATCTGTAATTTCATTCATGATAGTTTAATAGGTGTTGTTGGAAACCACTCTTAACTTAGATTTATTTTTACAGTTTTCTTCTAACTCTAAAATAGCTTTAAAATAGCACTTTCATTTCTGAAATTCCATGAAGATAGTAATTAACTCTTCATATCATGTTCATCTCCTAAGTATGTATATATAAACTGAATTTACTTCTGTATCCTCATTTTGCTTTCTCATTTCCATGTGTTCTAGACGGCTCGTTATGAGAAGAGGCTTAGACATTTTAAGCTTCATGAGAAGTAGACATTCATAAAGAGAGGGCAATTGCATGTCCAAAGATAGCCTTTATCTCATTAAGAAGAGCTTACATCTATAATTGTCTTGGGTCAGTTTCCCTAGAAAAAGCATCTAAGATGAGAAGGCAAGTGACACATAGAGAAAGCTCTCAGGTGACTCCTGTAGGGGAATAAAAGAAGGGAAGAAATGGGAAAGATTATAGCTTGAGCTGAAGTTTTACCTCAGCCTGATACGTCAAGGGAGCTTCTAAGTGTGAGTACCAAGGAGGCTGTGTCAGTTAGTCTTTGTCTGAGGATGTGGAGCTATTGTGAGGGAGGTGGCTCTTGTGGAGCAATTTTCTGGAGGACAACTGGGTGATGGCTGGTCCAGCCCAGGGAGAAGGATTTGCATTCATTTGCTAGGCTGCCATAATAAAGTATCCCATACTGGGTGGCTTAAACAACAGAAATGTATTGTCTTACATTCTGGATGCTTGAAGTCCAAAATGAATGTGCTAGCAAGGTTTATTCCTGCTGAGGACTCTAAGGAAGTGTCCTAGGCCTCTCTCCTGGGCTTGTAGATGCCCCTTATCATGTTCACACGGCATTCTCTCCTTTTTATTGCACCAGACATACTAGATGAGGGTGTTCTCTAATGATTTCACATTAATGTTATCAATTCTATAAAGACCGTAACTCCAAGTGAGGTCCCATTCTGAGGTATTGGGGATTAGACCTCCAACATACGAATATGGGTGCAGGGCACACAATTCAACCTGTAACAGGATCTGCCATAACAACCCTTTTCACATAGTGACAGAGACGAATATTTCAATCCCCACTTCATTACGACATCTCTCCCATGTCCTATTGATGGTAAATGGATGATCTTGATCATCTTTCTCCTTTTGAAGTAATACCTTTTGGTAACGTGAGTTAAAATGGAACCTAAAATATACTGCCATATTTAGAGCTAAGCCAAGACTGAATTATTTCTTTGTTTATGAGTATCTATTTGAGAACTTGGTTTGATTTAAGCTGGTTTCCTGACTGCTGAGAGTTTCATTAAAGGTGTTCATGATTTTAATAAACTGGCCATTAGATGCTTGGTTTTAAAGGAGGTTTGGATAATAATGTCTTTGGGGGGGGTGTTTTTAGTTATCTGTGATGTTTTAGAGACTGGCTGTTTCCCTCAGGTCACCCCTTTTCTCTTCTGTGCAGGTTTATTGTGCTTCGTCTGTCTTCCATTATGGAAAATAGCCATTTGCTTTCTTTTGTGAAGTCTTTGGAGGAAGCCATGTTCAGCACCACTGCCTGCATTGTACTTTATCACCAGAAAGACAACCCACATAGAGTTGTTATTTTGGTGGTGCCTTCTAAAGATTTAAACCAGGAGCTCAGGCACTTGCGCTTGGGAGGACTCAGTGGTCCTCCAGAGCCATCTCGCCATTTCCAGGTGAAAGAAGGAGAACAACTTCTTTTAAGGTTTACTGGAAACATATTTGCTTCAAGTAAGTATAAAGAAATCTTTTAGCATAGTCTATGAGCTATCAGCCACAAACTTTGGGAGGAGATCATGAAACACCAAGGAAATCTTCGAAGGACTGAGAGGAGCTTTGGAAAATTAGAAAGAGAAAAAAAGAATTTTTTTCTCCCTTTCTTTTCAGTCTCTTTCTTCTCTTTTTAGGGCATGTGTGCTCCTTTATGAGCAGACCCTAAGCTGTACTCTTTTAGAAATAGTCATCTCCATAATTATGATAGCTGACTCCATGCTAGGATCATCTCTTCCCTACACCAGTGTCTCTTAAGCATTCCTCTGCTTTCACTATGAGCCACATGAGATGTATTTCCACACAGTAACAACAGTAATAATTTAAGAATATAAATCAGGAGTTCCTGTTGTGGCTCAGCAGGTTAAGAACCTAACTAGTATCCATGACAATGCAGGTTTGATCCCTGGCCTCACTCAGTGAGTTAAGGACATGGCATTGTTGCAAGCTGCAGCACAGGTTGCAGATATGGCTCGGATCCAGTGCTGCTGTGCCTTTGGCATAGGCCTGAAGCTGCAGCTCTGATTTGAGCCCAGGAACATTCGTATGCCACAGGTGCAGCCATAGAAAGAAAAATAAAAATTCTATAAATCATACTTTATTACTCCTCTGATTAAGACTTTATAATCATCTCCTATTATACTGAAAGTAACATCTGAACTCTTTATGTTGTCCTACAAAGACTCTAACCTGGGGCCCATAGAGTCCCAAGAAATATGTAGATAGAACTGTATTCCAGTATAATCATCTTATTTATAATTCCACTTATTGTATTTTATATGTAGTAAGAGACTATGGTGAGAAGGAATCAGTAAGTTTCACCAAACTCCGAAAGGGTCTGTGGCACAAAAGAGGTTGAGAACCTTGGATCCAGATGAGACAGTCCTGTTTACCTCTTATCTTTATACTTATCTAGTGATTTTTAATTTCCACTATAAATCTTACAACTCAAAATTATTTTATTTATTTGTTTACTTACTTTTCATTCCCATACTCATGTTCTTCATTGGAATATAGATTCCATGAGGGCAATGACTTTGTCTTTCTTTCTGTGTATCCCTGAGCCTAGGATCATGCCTGACATTGAAGGCCTTTAATAAATATGTAGTGCATGCATGAATTTATGACCATGCTGAGAAAAACGAACAGTGTGAATGAAGATGAGAGATGGCAGGAGACATGGGAGAAGTGGGGGAATGGATGAGATATAAGAGATAAAAGGAGAGAGAAAGAAAAGGAAGCAAAAGGAGAACACAGAGAGGAAACAGCTGTGTGAGAAAAGGGAGAGAAAGAATTTTGGGGGAACATCACAGAAATTTCTTTTTTATTAATTGAACCCCTTCCCCTTTATAACTTCTTTCCTTGAGGTGGAATAAGATCTAACGGGTGTTCATGTAAAGGTGAGATGTGAGGGGAATTCAGAAATAGGTTTTGTGGGGATTTCTGGCCCAAGAGTCTTGTGATAGACTTGACTTGAAATAATACTCTCTTACACTTATAAATTAATATAGATCCCCTTGATTTTTAAATGGTACCTATTTTCTCTTAATTCTGAAAATTACTCCAAGGTCCACTGGCTCTTTGGTTTTTATTTCTTGAAAAATGATGTGGCTTAAAGCTGAGGCTCCCCTCCCCCCCCTTTTTTTGATTTCTTAGGAATAAATAAGATTCCAAGTGTCTCAATTTGAAGAATCTCTTCCACTTTCACATGTAGAGTTTCAGCCATCTGCTCCAGCTAAGTGGACCTAGTGAGTGAGTGACTGAAAGTCAGAAAAAGGGGGAATAGACAGCAGAGGAGAGGAGGAAGGAAGGGTGGGAGGTACCCCTTCCTTCTTGGCTTCCAGAGCAGAAACCACCCTAGGAGAATCCCTCTAAGAAGAGATAGGCAAAACCTGGAAGGGTCCCACCCAAACTAATGATGCAAATGATTTCCTGTAATCCTTGGGATAGCAGCTGTGTTTACCTCCTGCCCTAAACAGGAAAGAGTCATGCTGCTTCTCATAGGCAACAGTTGAGTGTACTATTGCCTGTAATGCAGAGTGGGGAATGTGTACAAAAGAAGAGTGCCTGGGGATAGCCAAGTGTGTGCAGTTCTTCCATAGAAGAAAGGAGAACTCCTCATTGCTCAGGAAAATGAGTCAGGTGGGATGCCAGGATCCTTTCTGCCTTGCCTTTTCTAGAGATCTATGCTTGGATCCAGGGTCTCACTGCATTTTCTCCATCTAAGAGGAGCAAGACCCTTACTAGAGAATTGATGCCTCATCTTTCCATCAGGGCCTGCGGTAGCCTCTGGGAATCTCAAAGGCAAATAGCCAGAGGTTGTCTGTCTGAAGAGTCCTCTCCACCCATCCTCATCCCCTCCTCCAGTTATGTCCAAATGCATTTTTATATCTCACTTTTCATGATCATAACTGGAGAAACCTTTCCTATCTTTCCTGATGATGTCAATTCTTATTTTACTTTTTCAGATCTTTATGTAATTCTCTTAGTGGACATGGCCATAGAGGTAATCTTCTATTTATTTAATTGTTTAATCAATGTCAGTTTCTCTGACTATAGTTCCATGAACGGAGGGCTGGTCCTGTTGGTAGGAAAAATCCCCAGCACCTAGGACAGTGCCCAAAAAGCTAGAAGAATTTGTTTGAAGAATAAAGACAAAAGCTTGGGAACAAACGTGACATTATAGTATTATTTGATTAAAAGTATATAAAACTCAGATGACTGGCCCTCTGAGAAATATCAAAATCTCTATATGCATTATATAGAATACAGATGATTCTTTTGATTGAGGATCTTGAGACACGGACATTATTTCTACTTCTAAGAAAAAATAAGATAGGCGCTCCTCTTGTTTTTATATTGGGCTTTGGCATTCTTCTGCACATAGCTAGAACCTTATTTCTTTCTCTACGTTAGAGCTGTTGACTCAGCCCTTAAGCTTTCCACTGGAAAAGCTTAAGCCACCCCCACCCCCCGTGCTTATAAAATTCTTTTTTTTTTTTTAATTTTCCCACTGTACAGCAAGGGGATCAAGTTATCCTTACATGTACACATTACAATTACATTTTTTCCCCCACCCTTTCTTCTGTTGCAACATGAGTATCTAGACAAAGTTCTCAATGCTATGCAGCAGGATCTCCTTGTAAATCTATTCGAAGTTGTGTCTGATAAGCCCAAGCTCCCGATCTCTCCCACTCCCTCCCCCTCCCATCAGGCAGCCACAAGTCTCTTTTCCAAGTCCATGATTTTCTTTGCTGAGGAGATGTTCATTTGTGCTGGATATTAGATTCCAGTTATAAGTGATATCAGATGGTATTTGTCTTTGTCTTTCTGGCTCATTTCACTCCGTATGAGATTCTCTAGCTCCATCCATGTTGCTGCAAATGGCATTATGTCATTCTCTTTTATGGCTGAGTAGTATTCCATTGTGTATATATACCACCTCTTCCGAATCCAATCATCTGTCGATGGACATTTGGGTTGTTTCCATGTCCTGGCTATTGTGAATAGTGCTGCAGTGAACATGCAGGTGCACGTGTCTCTTTTAAGTAGAGTTTTGTCCGGATAGATGCCCAAGAGTGGGATTGCGGGGTCATATGGAAGTTCTATGTATAGATTTCTAAGGTATCTCCAAACTGTTCTCCATAGTGGCTGTACCAGTTTACATTCCCACCAACAGTGCAGGAGGGTTCCCTTTTCTCCACAGCCCCTCCAGCACTTGTTATTTGTGGATTTATTAATGATGGCCATTCTGACTGGTGTGAGGTGGTATCTCATGGTAGTTTGGATTTGCATTTCTCTTATAATCAGCGATGTTGAGCATTTTTTCATGTGTTTATTGGCCATCTGTATATCTTCTTTGGAGAAATGTCTATTCAGGTCTTTTGCCCATTTTTCCGTTGATTGGTTGGTTTTTTTATTGTTGGGTTGTATAAGTTGTTTATATATTCTAGAGATTAAGCCCTTGTCAGTTGCATCATTTGAAACTGTTTTCTCCCATTCTGTAAGTTGTCTTTTTGTTTTCTTTTGGGTTTCCTTTGCTGTGCAAAAGTTTTTCAGTTTGATGAGGTCCCATGGGTTTATATTTGCTCTGATTTCTATTGCTTTGGGAGACTGACCTGAGAAAATATTCATGATGTTGATGTCAGAGTGTGTTTTGCCTATGTTTTCTTCTAGGAGTTTGATGGTGTCCTGTCGTATATTGAAGTCTTTCAGCCATTTTGAGTTTATTTTTGTGCATGGTGTGAGGGTGTGTTCTAGTTTCATTGCTTTGCATGCGGCTGTCCAGGTTTCCCAGCAATGCTTGCTGAATAGATTTTCTTTTTCCCATTTTATATTCTTGCCTCCCTTGTCAAAGATTAATTGACCATAGGTGTCAGGGTTTATTTCCGGATTCTCTATTCTGTTCCATTGGTCTCTCTGTCTGTTTTGATACCAGTACCACACTGTTTTGATGACTGTGGCTTTGTAGTATTTCTTGAAGTCTGGGAGAGTTCTGCCTCCTGCTTGGTTTTTGTTTCTCAGGATTGCTTTGGTGATTCTGGGTCTTTTGTGGTTCCATATAAATGTTTGGATTGTTTGTTCTAGTTGTGTGAAAAATGTCATGGGTAATTTGATAGGGATTGCATTGAATCTGTAGATTGCTTTGGGTAGTATGGCCATTTTTACAATATTGATTTTCCCAATCCAGGGACGTGGAATATCTTTCCATTTCTTTACATCTTCTTTGATTTCTTTGATTAAAGTTTTATAGTTCTCGGCATATAGGTCCTTTACCTCCTTGGTCAGGTGTATTCCGAGGTATTTGATTTTGTGAGGTGCAATTTTAAAAGGTATCGTGTTTTTGTATTCCTTTTCTAATATTTCATTGCTGGTATAGAGAAATGCAACTGACTTCTGAATGTTAATCTTATATCCTGCTACTTTGCTGAATTTATGAATCAGTTCAAGGAGTTTTGGGGTTGAGTCCTTAGGGTTTTCTATGTATAGTATCATGTCATCTGCATACAGTGACAGTTTTATCTCTTCTTTTCCTATATGGATGCCTTTTATTTTTTTTGTTTGTCTAATTGCTGTGGCTAGGACTTCCAAAACTATGTTGAAGAGCAGTGGTGAGAGCGGGCATCCCTGTCTTGTTCCAGATTTGAGTGAGAAGGCTATCAGTTTTTCCCCCCGTGGTTATAAAATTCTTAAAGTGCTGGGAAACAGGCAGACAAAATTTTACATAATGATACCTTAGCACCACTCATAACATCATGTAATGCCCTAAAGAGACCTATAGGTATCAAATTTGCCCTAAATGCCCTTCGGCCCAGAGAAATGGTTTTCCCAGACACATATGTAGAATGCCAGAATAACCATCTTTTTATTCATTTAAAGATTAAAGATTCTGTTATTTCACTGGAGAGAGAGAAGTAACTAAGTAAATAAAATGTATGGGTTAATGAGGTTGAAAGTTCCTTACAGTAGAATAAGCAGGGAAAGGAAACAATCTCAGAGAGAGTGGCAGATCTACAACTTTAAATAGACTCATCAGGGAAGGTTTTTTCAAAAGATGCCCTTTCAGCAGAGATGTGAAGATGAGAGAGCAAGCTGTATTCCAGGAGCGTCTATCCCAGGCAGAGGGACTACAAATGAAAATGAATTGAGGCAGAAATGTGCCTGATGTGTTTGAAGAAGCGTTAACAGCAAGGAGGCTGGGGTGTCTGGATGAGAGGGAGTGCAAGGCGAGTTGAAGGAGATGAGAGGAGTACTAGCCATACCTTAAAGACTATTTTGAGAACTCTGTCTTTTATTGTAAGTGAAATGAAGAGCTATGAAGGGTTTTTTAACAGAGGTGTCACATGATCTGGGTCAGATTATATCTATGTTGAGATGAGATGGTGTAAGGCCAGAGAAGAAACAAGGAGATCAATGAGCCACTGCAATGGATCAAGCAAGGGATGATGGAGGCTTAGATGCAAAGGTGCCTTAAGTATCTTTGTCATAGACATCTTTGCTGCAAACATTCTCACTGCATAACTAACTGGCCATGAGGCAATTTTGCCGCAAAAGATATAACAACCTAAAATAAAAGAGGGACATTTAAAGCACATAATGAAACCTGAGAAATGAATAACAAAATTGTAAACACTTCATTGCAAGATATAAAGTATTTAAATACAATTAAAATATGTGGAGATTCATGGCAATCCTGCACAGATATCAATTTTATTTGGTGGTTTGTACCTATGCACGTGTCTTCCGAGTTTTTTGCTCATAGTATTTTATACATTCTTAAAAAACTTGTTCATTCATCTTATTGTTCAGCATGACACTGTTTCTTATTCATAAAACTTCATTCTTCATAAGAGAGGTACCGGTTTTCAAGTACTGGGATGCATGTTTGTAATTGAGCTTTGTGTGGCATTACAAAAACCTCCTACACTGTTTGTTCTTGGCCTATTGTCACATGTCTTTTGATAGATGTTCCAAAGTTCTGTGGGAAAATTGGGCTCAACTTCTGGCCTCTATGGTCCTGAGTCTCTGCCTCTTTCTCCTCCAGTGTGGTGTGTTTCAAAATAAGAAACCACCTTGAGGCCAATCATTGTCATTTGTCATGATTTTTTGAATAATCTATGTTAAACTGTTGACCAGTTAGTTTATTTGCTCACAGCAAAATTGCCTTTTATGGAAAACATGTTTGTGGCAAAGATGTCTATAGCAAAGATGCATATGGTGAAAGTACCTCGAACTGGCGGAGATGAGTTAGACCACAGATATATCCCACACCAGTGGTTCTCATCTCATGCGAGTCTTCTGGGTCTCTGTTTTGCTAACCTGTTACTTCCTCATCTGACTTTTCTATGCAAAAACCCATGTATTTCTACATTTGCACTTCCTATGTCTTCAACGAAAGTTATTCCAATACTCATTACTGAGAAGAAAATGTATTGCTATAAGAAATATCTAGTAACTACCAAAATAGAAATAAATTTTGTAGTTCTTTATATGACAAATATTTATTACAGAGCTACTACCCTACCTTCTCTACTAGTAACTATATCCATAATATGTTGAGGAGAAAGAGGTTCTCAAAAGGTCAACAAAGGTTGCTTCCATAATTTTGGTATGTAATGAATGGCTTTAATTTTAAATATGCTGAAGTGGGAGAAAAAATAAAATAGTGTAATTTCTTTGTGCTGCTTGTACTTTCTTGGGTTCTAATTGTTTGTTTGTTTTCCCTAACAAGAGGTCTTCAAAATATAGTGTTATGTCTTCCAACAATGAAATTCCAACTTTAAAATAATCTACATAATGCTTCCTATTTATAACACTAAGATCATGTAATTTATTACTGGTAAATCATCAATAAATTCATCCTTATTTCATATAAAAATGAGATTCTCAGAGATTTTCATTGGAGAGCTTTATTTTTTTAAATTAACTGCTAATAAGAGGTAGATAAGTTTTAGATCTAATTTGAATGAATTTGGCTATGCCCATCCTCAATCTTGACATACTGTATATAAATTATTCCTTGTAATTGCGTACCTGGCAGGGAATATCTTTCAAGAGATGGAAGGAGAAATTTACTAAATTATATTCTATTGGGACCAAAGTAGCAACATTTTTCTAGATAGTACTCTAGTGGTTTGGAAGTAGAAGTATGCCAAATATTAGCCCAGTGATCTAAAAATTCTAATTTACTATTTACTAGATGACATTTCAATGACTCCAAATTATTTATCTTTTCTTTTCTTTTTACCA
The DNA here is from genome assembly GCF_016906955.1 of Phacochoerus africanus. Lineage (NCBI taxonomy): Eukaryota > Metazoa > Chordata > Mammalia > Artiodactyla > Suidae > Phacochoerus > Phacochoerus africanus. The sequence goes on from NC_062553.1 coordinate 27,965,257, forward strand.
GAGTGAAACTTTGAAGAAGGCAGACCCCAGCTAGTCATGTAATCACTTCTGTGTCCTAGGAATCTGTTTTGTTCAAGGTGCCAGGTTGCCTCTAAAATATAGACTTGTGCAAAAGGACATACTCCTATACCTTCTGTAACCTGGAGTTATTCGAATTGTAGATAACAGTTCTTTAGACATTTACCAACATGACTTCTAGCAGTTGCAACAGAATACTTCTTTCACTGGGTGGGATGGGATGACTAGAGAGAGAGAGAGGTCTGGGCAGTAAACTCTCAGTCCTCGCAGAACAGCAGGAAGTTGCACTTTAGACATAAAAGCTTCATATAGACATTTAAAAAAAATTAAGTGGGTTGGTTTTTGTCATACAAATTCAGAATGATGTAAGAATCCTGCTTCTTTCTTCTTATTTGTGCTTATTGCTATTATTTAATGAGTTTTTATTATAAGGCAGGCCTTGTGCCAACCTTTCATATTATCTAATTTATTCCCAGAACAGTGCTAAGAGGTAAGTTTTATTTCTCTTGTTTTAAAGGTAAGGAAGTTAAGGCTCCAAGCAATTCAGAGATGTGAAAGAACTGGATAAATATCATGGTGTTGATAAATACTAATGGCTGAACTTGGGTTTAGATCTGTATATCAAAAACATATAACCATTACACTGTAGCTTACTTTTAACATACACCTGCCTTAGGCAATATGGCAGTGTCTTTTTTTACCATTGCAATGAGAAGGTGAAATATCCTGATTGTCATGGTAAAACCCCCATGAGTGAAATGTTACATTTATTAAAGCTCCATTATTTTCAGCGGACAGTTGAGAAGATGTTTCCATATCTTTGTTTTGGGAGAATTCACCAGGTTTTAGTAGAAATTTCAGTAAGTATCATTAAATCTAGTACTTATTCCATTTGAAAGTTCTAGGAGTTTCCATCATGGCTCAGTGGTAATGAACCCAACTACTATCCTTGAGGATGTGGGTTTGATCCCTGGCCTCACTCAGTGGGTTAAGGATCTGGCATTGCTGTAAGCTGTGGTGTAGGCCACAGCTGCAGCCTTGATTCAACCCCTAGCCTGGGAATTTCCATATGCTGCAGGTACAGCCCTAAAAGACAAAAATAAATTAAAAAAAAATAAATAATAAAAGAAAGTTTTAGAACTGCAGTGTATTTCTGCAATTGTGAAAATGTTTGATATCTGTACTGTCCAATAAGGTAGCTAGTAAACAAATGTTGAACATTTGAAATGTGGCTAGACTGCCTAAGAAATTTTATTTTCAAGCTTTATTAATTCTGACTTTAATTTAAAAAGCCTCAGGTTGCTGGTGGCTACCATATAGGAGAGTGCAGATCTAGAATGTCTATTGTGAGGTCTTGATAGTGTGCAACATGAGAGGAAGAGTTAAGGGAAAGGAAAAATATTCTTAAAAAGTAAACATTTTCTGTGTAAAGAAAGAACTGAATATTTCCAATAGTTTCTTGTTGTAGTAAAATGGAATAGAAAAAGAAAATCAAAGATTATTATATCTAGAAACAACCAGAGAGTACCTGGTCCAACTGTAGATGAGAATCATTTTAGTAATTTATACAGTTTCAGCCTGTGATTTACACAGTACTGCTTTGTCAGGTTGTTGTGACTAGACATAATGACACCAAAAAAGACACATTTTTAAAAAATGAGTTAATTTGAATTTTTAAGAATTAAGTCTCTTAATAGTAACACATGCATTTTACTTCTATTTAGGCAATGGGAAGGATTATGGAAAAGACTACAAGCTTATTTTTCATTTACAAAGGAAACCTAGATTGGAACTCCAAATCAAAGAGGTGGATGAATTTGGAAATTACAGCTGCCCTCATTACAAGGGTACCATTATAGTTTATAAAGCACCTAAAGAAAAGATAGTTCACAACTCGGATCAATCTCTTATACTTAATGAAAACAATTATCAGTTGCCAATTTGCAAATTACCACTGAGATTGCCAAAGGTAAGTAATTTTACTTCCCCAATTACTATATTTTATTCTTTTTAATTCTCTACCAAAATCAATATTGGCAGACATATGGATACTTATAGTTAAAAGGAAAGATAGGAATAATGTTGATAAAGAAAGAGTAGCTACAATTTTAAAGTTAGAGAATGTTTTCTACTTTTTTCCATATCAACTTTCTAATAGAAGCAATTCAAGTTGGTCTTGTCCTAACAGTATATTGTTAATGACTATTGAAAAAATATCATTCATTTTTTTTGTAATTGCATTTGAGTAACTAGAAAAATCATGTATAAGAGTACTGAATAGGAAGTTTCTTTGTGATAGTGGGTTAAGGATCTAGCATTGTTGCAACTATAGCACAGGCTGCTGCTGTGGTGTAGGTTTGATTCTTGGCCTGAGAACTTTCACATACCACAGGTATAGCCCAAAACAAAACAAAACAAACCCTGAATTATATTTCAGAATACACTTTAAGAAAAATCATGTGGTAACAAAGACAGTGACATCAAAATATTTTCAGTGAGACTTACCAAATCCTGAACATTTGTTTTAAGAGTTAATTACTCTTTTAGTTTTGATTTTGTTTGAGTTCTTTTTTCTTGGTTAGTCTAGTTAAATTTTTGTCAATCGTGTTTATCTTTCCAAAGAATGAGCTCTTAGTTTCATTGATCTTTTCTACTGTCTATTCAGACTCTATTTCTTTTATTTTCTCTATCTAACATTTATTATTTCCTTCCATTTTTAACTTTGGACTTTTTTGTTCTTTATTTCTAGTTTCTTTATGTGTAGAGTTATATTGTTTATTTACTATTTTTCTTTTTTCTTGAGGTAAGTCTGTATCATCATAAACTTTCCTCTTAGGACTGCTTTAGCTTTATCCCACAGATTTTGGTATGTCATGCTTCTGTTTTCATTTGTCTATGTATTTTTTATTTTGTCTCTGGATTCCTAATAACACATTGGTTGTTCAGTAGCATGTTTTTTAATCTGCACATTTTTGAAATTTCCTCAGCTTCTTCTTGTCGTTGATTACTAGTTTCATGCCATTGTTGTTGTTGAAGATGCCTGATAGTATATAAGTCTCCTTGAATTTCCTGAGACTTGTTTTGTGACCTAACATGTGATCTTAGAATGGTCCATATGCACTTGAGAAAAGTATATATTTCAGGTGGAATGTTTTAAATGTTTTAGATGGAACATTTTATATATACATGTTATATATATAAGTGGTTCATTTGGTTTAATGTGTTGTTTAAAGTTGATGTCTGCTTATTTTCTGTATGGACAATATATCCATTGATGTAAGTGGAATATTAAAGTCCTTTATTCATTTTTTATTGCTATAAATTTCTCCCTTTAGGCCAGTTATATTTGCTTTATTTATTTTGGTGCTCCTATAGTGGGTGCATATATATTTAAAAGTATTACATCTAGAGAAGTTACAACTGATACCACAAAAATAAAAAAGATCACAAGAAATTACTACAAACAATTATACACCAAAAAAGCAGGCAACCTAGAAAAAATGGATAAATTCCTAAAAACAATCTTCTAAGACCTAATAATAAAGAAATAGAAAATATGAATAGACCGCTTTCTAGCAAAAGGATTGAAATAGTAATCAAAAACTTCCCAACAAAGAAAATTCCAGGACAACATGATTTCATGGGTGAATTTTACAAAACATTCAAATAATATTTGATGTATATCTTTCTCTAAACCTTCCAAAATACTATAAAGGAGGGAATGCTCCCAAACTCATTTTATGAAGTCAGCATTACTCTGGTACCAAAACGAGACAAGGATACCACAAAAAGAAAAAATATATATAGTTAATATCCTTGATGAACATAGGTGAAAAAATACTCAACAAAATATTAGTAAATTGAATCCAATAATACATTAAAATAATCATGCACCATGATCAAGTGGGATTTATTCCAGGGACACAGGACAGTTTTGCACCTGCAAATGAATCAATGTGATACACAACATGATACATTGACAAAATGAAGGATTAGAATCATGTGATCATCTCAATAGAATCAGAAAGAATTTGACAAAATTCAACATCCATTTATGATAAAACTGTCAACAAAATGGGTAGAGAGAAAAGGTACCTCAACGTATTAAAGACCATACTTGACAAACCCACAGCAAACATTTTGTTCAATGGGGAAAAGCTGAAAGTATTTACCCTAAGATCAGGAACAAGACAAGGATGCTCACTCTTGCCACTTTTCTTCAGCTTAGTACTGGAAGTCCTAACCACAGCAGCTTGACAAGGAAAAGAAATAAAAAGGCATCCAAATCAAAAAAGAAAAAGTAAAGCTGTCACTCTTTGGAGATGGTATAATCCTACTGATAGAAAATCCTAAAGACTCTACCAAAAAATTGTGAGAATATATCAATTCAGTAAGGCTGTAAGACACAAAATCAGTATACAGAAATCTAAGACATTTCCATACACTAATAATGAACTATTGGAAAGAGAAGTTTTTTTTAAAAAATCCCATTTATAATTGTATAAAGCCCCTGTAGTAATAAATTTAAATAAGAACATGAAAGGCATATACACTAAAAATTGAAAGAAGAAATTGGAGAGGACACAAATAAATGGAAAGACATCCTATGCTCATGAATTAGAAGAATATTGTCAAAATGACCATAATAACTAAAGTAATCTATAGGTTCAGTATTAAAATCCCATTTAAAAATAATTTTAAAATTTGTGTGGAAACACAAAATACTCTGAATATCCAAAGCAATCTTGAGAATGAGAAACAAAACTAGAGGGCTCACGCTCCCCGATTTCAAACCATACTATAAGGCTTACTGTTCACAACAATATGGTATTGGAATAAAAACAGACACACAGATCAATAGAACAGAACAGAGAACCCAGAAATAAATCCACATATATGTGGACAATTAATTTATGACATTGAAGCCAAGAACATACCACAGAGAAAGGATAGTCTCTTCCACAAATGGTGTGTGTGTGTCTGTGGGGGGAACAGGACAGCCACATGCAAAAGAATAAAATTGGCCAGTATCTTATGCTATACATAAAAATTAACACAAATGGATTATAGGCTTGAATGTAAGACCATGAAAACCCAAGAGGAAAACATAGGCATAACTTCCTTGATATCAGTTTTTTTTTTGTCTTTTTTTTTTGTTACTGTTGTTGTTGTTGCTATTTCTTGGGCCGCTCCCGCGGCATATGGAGGTTCCCAGGCCAGGGGTCGAATCGGAGCTGTAGCCACCAGCCTACGCCAGAGCCACAGCAACGCGGGATCCGAGCCGCGGCTGCAACCTACAACACAGCTCACGGCAACGCCGGATCCTTAACCCACTGAGCAAGGGCAGGGATCGAACCGGCAACCTCATGGTTCCTAGTCGGATTCGTTAACCACTGCGCCACAACGGGAACTCCCTGATATCAGTTTTAACAATGTTTTTGTGGATCTGACTTCAAAGACAAAGGAAACAAAAAATAAAATAAATACAAAACTACATCAAACTAAAAATCTTCTGCATAGTGAAGGAAATCATCATAAAAATAAAAGCGGAACCTAATGAAAGAGAAAAGATATTTACAGATCATATATCTGACAAGAGATTAATAGCCAAAATATATAATGAATGCATACAACACAACAACAACAACAACTCAATTATAAAATGGGCAGAGGACCTGCATAGACACTTTTCCAAAGAAGATACACAAATGGCCAACAGGCAAAAGAAGATGTTCAACATTACTAGTTATTAGGGAAATGAGAATCAACAGTGCAATGAGATACCATCTCAAACCCCTCAAATAGAGAGGCTTTTATCAAAAAGACAAGAAAAAACAAGTACTGGAGAGGTTATGGAGAAAAGGGAACCTTTGTATACTTTGGTGTTTGTGGAAATTGTTTTTCTGGAATCTAACTAAAATCAATAGAAGTTTCATAGTAGTTATGGTATTTTATCTGAGCTTCATAAGTTGGTAGAAAATCATGTTAGGCTGAAGAAATGGAATGAATTTGACTGGGAATGGTAGGCATAGCTTAGCAGGAAGTCGTAATTCATATAATGCTATTACAATAATTTCTAATGTGCCAAAAGTCTTCCAATTCTTCCCATGCATTGTACCATTAAATCCTCACAAAAATCCTATGAGGCTTTATCACTGCCCTCATTTTATAGGAAACTGAGGCATAGAAATTTTAGGTAACTTGCCCATGGACCCATAACTTAGTGTCAGAAGTGGGATTCAGACCCAGAAAATCTGCTTCACACATGAGCAACATTATGCACTATTGCCTCTTTAGCACTTAACACTATGATTCTTAGTCATGGGTACAGGATGGATTTCAGGACATTCAGGTTCTCTCTGGAAATTGTTTGAAAATTTCATGTATACTATGTTTTAGTGTAGAGATGATATTAAAATTATTTAACAAATGATAGGACATGGGTTCTAGTCATTTGCACTGAAAGCAGCCATTTAAGCAGAATTACAGTTTCCCGGAGACATTAATTATTTACTTGCTGGTTTGGGGGAGATTTGGGGGTTCATGGGAGACATGGGTAGGGTAGTAGAGTCTAGCAAACCACTGATACGGAAAATTATAGTTTAAGAATGATATAACTAGATAGGTGTATACCCACTATAATTTTCCTTCTGGGCATTTTTGTTTCCATTCTAGGGCCTTTGCTGCTCCCTGTGTCTGGGGGGCGGTCCTCTTCCCTCAGATGATCACATAACTGGTTCTTCATCACGCAGGTCTCAGCTCAAATATCACCTCCTTATTCGTATTCCTCCATCTCTTTATCTAAAGTTGCTCTTTAATCTCTGATCCTTTTATATTTATATTTTATTTATTTATTTATTGGATTTTTAGGGCCACACCTGCGGCATATAGAAGTTCCCAGCCTAGGTAGGGGTCAAATTAAAGTTGTAGCTGCTGGCCTACACCACAGGCATAGCAACTCGGGATCCAAGCCGCATCTGCAACCTACACCACAGCTCACGGCAATGCCAGATCCTTAACCCACTGATTGAGGCAAGAGATCAAACCCTTATCCACATGGATATTATGTTCATTACCACTGAGCCACGACAGGAACTCCAACCCCTGATCTTTTTAAAACTTACTTCATAACACCATTAATTGAAATTTTTAGATTTACTTATTTGTTTGTTTAACTTCTACTTGCTTTTTCTCCTTGAGGAAAAGCAAGTTCCATGAGTAAAGGGCCTTGTCTACCCTGTGCTCGCTCTGTTGTCAGTGATTAGAACAGTGCCTGACACATTATAAGCACTCTAAATATTTGTGACTGGATGAATGCAGAGAGGTCTATAGAGTTCATTAGATGCTAAAAGTTTAGGAACTGTTGACTTAAAGGAATACTTGAGTTCTCTCAGATCAGTGGTTTAGAGCCTGGCTGCACAAACACTTAGCTGGCAGACCAAGGAGTTGATTTGGATCAACATGAAGATTTGAAAACAGAGAAAGGATACATCAGAGGCTCTTTAGGTAGCTTGACTTAGCACTTTACTTCTTAAGATTGCAATATTGTTCCAATGCTATGGGAAAATCATGGACTTGAAGAATAGACTTGTGGTTGCCAAGGGGGAATGGGAGGGAACAGGATGGATTGGGAGCTTGGGGTTAACAGATGCAAACTATTGCATTTGTAATGTATTAGCAATGAGATCCTGCTGTGTAGCACTGGAAACTATGCCTAGTCACTTATGATGGAGCGTGATAATGTGAGAAAATAGAATGTGTACATGTAGGTGTAACTGGGTCACCATGCTATACAGTAAAATAAAAAATTTTTATTGGGGAATTAATGATAAAAAAATACCTATGCTATACCAATGCAGAGGAAGACAAGTAAGGGGGTGGTGGGAACTGTTGGAATTTTCTGGCAGGAGGCGTTGAGAGCCTCACTCACTGTGATGAGGCTGATGGAGGACAATGAAAAGAAAGGCCCTGGGAGTTCCCATCATGGTTCAGTGAAAGGGAATCCAACTAGGAACCATGAGGTTGCGAGTTTGATCCCTGGCCTCGCTCAGTGGGTTAAGGATCTGGCGTTGCTGTGAGCTGTGTTATAGATCACAGACATGGCTCACATCCTGTGTTGCTGTGGCTATGGTGTAGGCTGGCAGCTACAGCTCCGATTAGACCCTCAGCCTAGGAACCTCTATATGCTGGGAGTGCAGCCCTAAAAAGATTAAAGACAAAAAATGTAAAAAAAGAAAGAAAGAAAGGCATTTATGGGAGAAAGAGCAGACCTGAGGTACAAAATGTGACAAAAAATTCAGCTTCTAATTGCAGTGTCTTCTCTGTGGCTTGATTTGATGAATTAAATAGCCAAATTAGCCAAACTAGATAATTAAGGGGTTTAGATATATTTTCCACAATGAAAGTCTGTTCGATAATTGTCTAGATATTTTCATGAACTCTTCCTCTGCTTTGATTCTAAAACAGTGCTCTCCACCTGCTTGCCTGAACAATTCCTACTGGTCATCCATTATAGCTCTGCTGAAGGGTGACTTCTCCCAGAAAGCCTTCCTTTATCTCCCTTTCAAAACAAGTTAGGTCTTTCTAGGGTGTATTTTACAACATCCTACACTTTCTCTTTCACTGGAGTCATCAAATTTTATAATAATCCCCTGTTCTCCAACAGACAAGTATTTCTCAATCTCGTTGTCTGTTTTTGCCTTCCTAAGGGGTCCTTAGAATGTATGTCTATTTATGTATTGTATGTATATTTTATACATTAAAAGTTCAAGCCCTTTATCTTGCCCAAGAGAAAATTTTCTCTCATTGAGAGTAATGTTACTTTGGTTGAGGATAAGTGCAATGAACTGTGCAGACACATCCACTGTCCTGCTCAAGTTGTACTGTCAGTATCAGGCACTTAGTACATGTTTGATAATTATTTGTGAATGATTAGATAAATGAGACAATTTTTCAAAGCTTAAAATTGTCAAACCTTGAAATTGATCCTCTTGAAACTATATCGGCATTTTAAAAAAATTACATTTTAAACGTCTGCTGCATTTTACATATGAATCTACTGCCAGTATGCCATCTGTTTTTTTTTTTTTTTCTCCTAGATAGCTTTGTATAAGGCTTTCCAGACATACTCTTTTGGCCCTTTCTCATGATTAAACTAAATCTTTACAAGTAAGTTTGCTGGCATTGAGAAGGAATCTATAGCTGGAGAAAATTTTAAACTAACATACCTAAATGGAAATTGAAATCATGACCTCTATTTTTATGAGAACAGACTTCTTCCATAAAATTCAGAATTTTAAAAAAATTCATCTCAGCTAGGCAATATGAGAATGTGCTATTTTTCAGGAAATGGAAGTAGCCATATTATATGGAGCTTGGCATTAATAAACACTACATTATGCATACATTTATAGATGTAGCATAAATTAGGTGAAGGCATCTGTCAAAATTAAAAGTGTTTTCCACAGAGAAGACAAGCAGTAAATATTCATACTTGGTATGTGTATAGATATAGACACACACATTCACACACAAATAAGATGTGACCTTAATATATTATGTCTGTTTCCCAAAGATATGAACATATCACCTATTACTTCATGCTTGGGAGGATCCCTGTTTATCTTATTCTTCAACTTCCATATTCCATTTACTCATATGTTAATTCATTCAACAGACACTTCTTGTCTCCATGGGTATTCCCATGTATACTGTCTCATTTTCCCCTTGCCTCTTTATAGACTATTCTCAAGTCAGAGGGCAGAGTGAGCCTTTAAACCATCTGTCAGATCACCTTCTGCCTCTGCTCCAAACCGTGCAACAACGTTCAGTGTCACTCAGAGTAAAAGATTCTATGTGAACTTGCCCCCTAGAATCTAAGTCCTTCTTTCCTATAGTCTCTTCATTTATTCAACTACAGTTGCAATGCCCCCTGGCTGTTCTTGGAGCTTGTCACCCACAGGTCTGATTTAGGTCTTTGTGTTAGTGGTTCCTCCTTCCTGGAATGCTCTTCCAACCATCAGACACCTGCAAGGCTAACGGCTTCACCTCCTTCACTTTGCTCAGATTTCACCTTCTCTCTGAGGCCTACCTTGATTCCATTTCTTATTGCAGTCTTCTCCTACCCATGCAACCTGACACTTCTGATTGCTCTTTTTTTTTTCTTTCTTTTCTTTAAAGCACTGTTACCTTCAACCAACCTTTTTTTTTTTTTTTTCCTTCTAAGGCTGTGACTGTGGTATACAGAGGTTTCCAGGCTAGGGTTTGAATTGGAGAAGCAGCTGAGGCCACAGCAATAGCAGGATCTGAACTGTATCTGCAACCTACACCACAGCTCACAGCAATGCCAGGTCCTTATCCAGCTGAGGGAGGGTAGGGATTAAACCCTCATCCTCACGTGTATTAGTTGAGTTCTTAATCTGTTAACCCACAACAGGAACTCTACTGAATGTCTATTTCCTCATTTATTGTTTTTATCGCAGGAGTGCCTCCACCCCACAGCGAGGACCTAGGCTCCTTGAGGGCAAGGATTTTTATTTATTTTGTTCACTGATGAATCGTAGGGACTTAGAACAGTGTCTGGTGTTTGTTAGGTGGTCAGTGAATGTTTGTTGAATGGGTGAATTCATAAACAGAGCTTGCATTTCAAATACCAAGTGTAAAGAGGAAAATAAGAAGCATCAAGAAGCAAAGCAAATCAGCATCAGAAGGTTGACAGAATTTCCAGTGTACACTTATAGAGGGGATGGCTGGAAAGGGCCGCTCTGCTGCAGAGGTGCCTTCTGGGCTGAGGAGTCACAGTGACAGGAAGCCTGTGTGCCTGTGTGGCCAGGGGAGCATCCAGGGAGGCAAACGGCAAGTACCAAGACTATGATGGGCACGAGCTTCTCTTCAAGGACTCCAAGGAAGGCCATCATGAGGGACAGAGAAACGGCATGAAGCTGGAAAGATAAAGAGGGTCCTGGTGATACTTCACATTTCAATACAATTTTCTGAAAATGGTCACATAATTAGTATATGTGAAAATATATGGCTGAAAAGAAGGGTGATTTATCTCTAAATTTTTCTTAAGTTGTGTTTCAAACTTCCTCCTTTTACAAAATATTCAAGTCAGTTCAGTTCACATTTTGCCTCTTTGTGCTTTGGTAGATACGAGGCAAGTTTCAAAGAACCATCAAAGATTTTTGTAGGTGGCAGGAAGTGGTGTGCTTGTGTTTCTGAAATCACGTCACATAGGTGACTGCCTGTGCTCTTCCGTTATTTGTGCCAGCTTGAGTTGTGGCTGCCTTTGAGCGAGGACTCTTCCTGTCTGCTTGCAGGCTTTGCTTTGAAGGGGAGAAGGGCTCCAGGTGGCTGTTTCTGTGGGACTCTGTTCCAGGCTGCAGCACCCCAGTCGCACCTAACCTACACATTTACGTAAGCCGTCCGTTGACCCACGTTTTGCTCAGCCTGAACTTCCTCTTTTCTTTTCTTTTTTTTAAACTGAACTCCTGACATGTGATTTCTAGTAAATAATGATACTGGTTCAACACTTACTTTCTCACCACATTAACTAACTTGCTGTGTCAAACAGGGGAAGCCTGCAGAAGTGCAACAGTCAGTTTTTCAGAATCACCATTTTCTTACCACTTTTCATTGCCATCTTCCTGCCTTATCAGGGTTGACTTTCTTTTCTCTATGATTTTATCCGCTAAACATATGAACTACTAAAGAAGAATCTTGATGAAATAAATGAGAAGATTCCAAGCTATTGAAAAATTTTACATTCACAGGCACTTCAATGCTACCTTGGCTTTTGTAGATGTAAGTTAACAAAGTTATAACAAGGTTGAAGAATGAAATGGAACTTTTATAACCCTATAGGTAACTATTAAGAAAGCATAGTAGAAAAAGTATAGACCTTAAAAAACAAAATACTCTTTAAGAGAACTCTCATCTGTTTGTGATATGTGTGTGAATAGTGAATTTAAAATAGTAAGAGCGAATTTAATTTTTTAATGATTTTTATTTTTTCCATTATAGTTGGTTTACAGTGTTAGCAAGAGTGAATTTAAACTAGCAATTTAGACATTTTCTGTAACTTAGTTTCATGCTTTCTGCACTAAAGTCCAATACTGTGTATGTTGCTTCATACTCCACCCTCGACTAATTATAGAAGAAAATAGCTAGAATCTTGGTAAGTAGAGATATCATGTCAATTTCTTTAACCTGTGAAAATTTTAAAAGTCTCCTCATTCTTCCCAGTGTTTCAATTCTGGTGCACTTTGGCTTTACCTAGACATGCCTTCCCTGCCTCTGGTGTAATCTTCCTCAAAGCCACATCAGAACGATCCTCAAAGGGCAGTCTGAGTCTGAAAAATTGACTTTGTAGTGTACATGAGACCCAAAAGGGAGAAAATGAGCAGAACTGGTTTAGTCAGCAATAGGGTCCTGTACTCTTTTTTGGAAAGTGTTTTGCCACCAATTTAATCAGAGGAGAATCTTCTCTTTTCCGCCTTCTTCCTCATCTGCTTCCCACTCCCTATCCTTGTCACTCTCCTCTCTTCTCCCCTCATCTATTGCCCTCTTGATTCTTTTTCTTCCTTCTCTGTCCCTTCTCCTCCTCCTTCCTCCTTCCCCATCCATCTGTCCATAAAAGGTAAGGTTTTATGTGCTCAGTGGGCAGTATAGCTAAACCAGGAATTGTGCATTATATTGATGTGTTTATTATGTTAAAATTAGAACATTTAATAAGTGAAAATGGTGTTCATTAATTCTAATAACTTTTTAGTTCATGAAGTCCCACTTTTTCCCTGTATATATATATCAGTCAACATGTCAATTAGTAAATACTAATTAAGCGCCTACAATATATAAGACATTACATAGGGCCTAAAAAGGAAGTAATGTAGGTCAAAGCCCTAGCTTCCAAGGAAATTACAGTTCAGTTCAGGAAATAAAGGATAAACACTTTAAAAGTTATAAAACAATGCAAGAGATAAATATAATTGAATATAGCAATAAAGTAATATCACAAGACAGGAACTGATGATAAAATGCAAATAAATGACCGAGATGTTAAGTGCTATGAAATTTCAGAGGAGGAAGTGATTTTGGTGGCTGGGGTGACTTGGGGACACTTTAGAGAGTAAGATAGTTGTAGAGAATGATTAGCTCTGGATAGGAAGAGAGAAAGAGGCAGTGGGTCCCACTTAAGAGGGATGCCATGAGCTGAAACTTAGAAGTAGCAAAGCTGAAGGTGTGTTTCAAGACAGGACAGTGAATAGATCTGACTGAAAGATTTGGTAAAATTATATTGCAAATAAGTTGGGGAAAGATTATGGAGGGCTTTGGATGTCTCATTTAGATTATCCGGATGTCTCTGTGAAATTGTTATGAGGGATCATTTTGTTAAAATTTGTCAAAAGAACATGATTGATTTCATGACATAGAGAGTGTGTGCAAAGTAGAGGTTCAAACCAGAGATCCTCAGCATGAGTAAAAAACAAAGTCTCAGCCGTTGGTATTCTTGGAGTGAGTCTGGCCATAACTGAGGATGGAGAAGCAGGTATGTAGTTGATTCTCACTGAGTTCATCTTCTGTCCTATTAGTAGTGACAAGCCATTGTAAAAGGTTAACGAGGACAGTGACATGATCAAATCTTGTTAGCATATCATTATGACAGCCTACAAAGATAAATTAGAAATAGATGAGTTTAGCAACAGTATAATAAAGGGCTAGTGAGGTAGTCCATGGAAGAGATAGTGATGGTCTGATGTTAAGACCCGACAGTAAGGGTGGCAAGTAGAGATTAGAGCTGGAGTGGGATTTAGGTTGGATTTGGGATCAACTGGATATATTAGGGCTGGGAGATAGAGGATATTGGGAGATGGAGGAAGTCATGGAGTGGGCAATTCCTAGGGTGACTCTCAGGACATTGCTTTGAGCTACTATTACACAAATAAGTGTTTCACTGACTTTAGTTTGGGTGTGTGTTCAAACTTGCATTTCATCTCTATTCCCCCTAACTGTCCTATACACTAGATGATTGCAACTTTCTCCTTGAAGGCCTATCACCAGTCCCCTTTTCTACTCTAGGCTATATGGTAGTTTTTCTCAAAAACAAATATGATTTTCACTCTTCTCCTAAAGGTTCTCAATTGGCACTTTATATCTATTGATTAAAGTCCAAGCCATTTACCCTAGCAGATGAGACCCTTTACAAACCTCCACAACTTAACCATCACAAACCCTTCATATTACATTCGCCCTACTAACAGCTTTTGCTCCTATTCCACTTAAGGTCTCATTTCCGTTATACATTATGGTCTTAACTGTCTTAGAGGCTCTTTGCACAGCTGGCCTTATGTTAGCACTGACTCCATCCACACTTAGCTCTATTATCATTTCTTTGTTTTTGGCTTTTTAGGGCCATAACCATGGCATGTGGAAAGTCCCAGGCTAGGGGTCGAATCAGAGCTACAGCTGCCAACCTATGCCACAGACACAGCAATGTAGGATCCAAGCTGCATCTGTGACCTACATCACAGCTCACAGCAATGCTGGATCCTTGACCCACTGAATAAGGCCAGGGATCGAACCCTCATCCTCATGGATACTAGTCAGGTTCATTTCTGCTGAGCACAAAACAAACTCCTATTATCTTCTCCTTAGAAGAAACTTTTAAATTTCCTAGACAGAAGTAGACACTACACTTTATCCATTACCAGAGCACTTTGAATACATATTAACTTATGGTTTGTTAAAATTTTAATTTATATAATAAAGATAATTCATAATGACAACTAATTTTTTTATTATTCCTTGCTAGTAATTTGATAAAGCATTTATACATATTAAGTCATTTATTGGAAAAGGTCAGTGCTTGAAGAAACTAAGGTAAAGAGAAGTTTGCTCAAGGGAGAATAGCTAGAGAATGGCACAACTAAGTTCAACTTGGTTTGAACCCAAGCTTGTGTGATTCCAGTGGTGGCACTCCCAACCACTCTACCCAGTATCTCTTTTTGTGATAGAGTTCCTCAAGGCTGGGAGCATAGCTCATTCAATTTTGTAATCTCATCTGTAGTACACATTAAATAATGCTTTGTAGAACTATTAAAGAATACATGAAGGTATGCTAGGGAAACTGATTAAACAATTAAAGGTGGAGTCTTAATAGCTGACAAAAGCTTTACCTGTTTCCTCTCCCAGCTAAGAGTAATATTTAGCAGAAGCCTTTCGTGCGGACAAAGGAATGACTAATGGGGGATTTTACACACTGTAGCAAGATATGGGAAGAAGATGTTTGTAGCTATCGAGGCCTTTCCCAGCACATTCTCATCATCCCTTCTGTCAAAAAGGCTATTCCTATCTATAAGCCAAAAATAAAAAAGACCAAAAAAAATCTGTTAGATATTCTAGAACGAATTTTGGTCAGAGTTGAATAGGAGACTTGACAGGTCTTTATGACTGCCAAAAACTTGTTGGATCCATAATTTAAAAGTTGAACAATAAAGAGAGAAAGTGGAAGCTTATGCAAGTGCTAATAGTGTTGTGCTTTTAAAATCAATGTGGTCTCCCATATAGCTACATTTATGGACCAAAAACATATGCTTTTGCCAGGATTCCTTGGAATAGTGAGCAAAGTTAACACTGACAGAGTGCTTGATAAGTGCTAGGAGTATTCTATATTTAATATGCTATTTAATCTTTACTGCAACCTCATGTGGTATGTCTATGGCTTTACTCTTTGGTAGATAAAAAATGAAACTAGAGACATTAATTTAGAAATAAGGTAAATCTATTCCAGACTGCTCTTAACATCTTTAATAATTCCATGTGTATTCCATTTTCTGAATTACCTACCACCCTGATCACATTATACATACAGCCATCCCTGATGTTACCTTCCTTCTCTCTCTCCAGCTCCTTAAATTAGTTGGGATTTCTTAAATTGGTTTACCTAGCTTCCAGGATCCTAAAGCTTTCTTCTTTTGTGACTGACTCCTTCAAAGGCTGAGAGGTATTTAATCCTTTCCTCTTGACAAAGTCATGATCAAATTTAAGCCTTAAAAAAGAGTTCTTTTCTAAGAAGCAGTTGAAAAAATAATGCACGATACAAAATGTAAGTTTGGTTAAAATCCAAGGTGCATAGATTTAAAACTAAGGAAGGTCTAAGGTAAGCCAAGATATGGATGCATATTTCCTCTGGGATTGGTAACAGCCTGATTTCATTTCTGAAAATCTTAATTCCTAGATTTATCTCCAAGTGAGACCACTCTGAGTCAGTTATTCTTGCTCTAAACTCAGTTTTTACTTTTTTTTCACAGTAATCATACTTCTCTGTTTGTGGGTCTTCAGACCTTTCTATGTAGAAGCCCTTCCTTTTATTGTGTGGACCAAGACTTCAGGAAGTTCTGCACTGAGTGTGCAGTTAAAATAATATCTGTGATGAAAACAACAACAGGATATGGATTGACTGGTGCTGGTGTCTTTAATCTGTATATATTTATTTCAAAAAGTGTATGTGGAAGTTTTCAAAGGCACATGAAAACAGAAACTATACAGTGCAACTATGTGGATCCATCACTCATCATTTTTCTGCCATTCTTATTTCATTTAATAGGGTTTATTTGGGTATTTTAAAACAAATCATAGCTGTTCTATCACTTTACTTCTAAATAATTCTGTGTCTCTCTAAGAGGTGAGAAGGACTTCTAAAACAACCACAAAGCCATTCCAAACCCCAATACAATTAGTAGTTCTTAGTAATAGCATCTGTCACCCCGCTTGTGTTCTGTATTCACCTACTGACTCCCTTTCTTCTTTTTATAGTTAATTTGTTCAAAAACAAGATATTTAAAAGTGTTCACACAGTGCATTTGGTTTGTGGGTCTTCTCCAACATTTGTTGAATTTTCAGTGTAGATGACATGCTTTTCAGACATCATGTTATTCTAACCTCGTAGTACACTTCAGAGGTAAGAAGCATCATCTCCATTTTAACCAGTCTGAGATGTTGTCAGGAGTATTTAGATGGCTTCTCTCAACTTGCATGACTTCACAGGGGCAGAGGCCATGTGAAGACCCAGAATTCAAAGTCATTTCTCTTTCATTCCCTTCCACTTCCTCCATTCCTTACACAAGCCAAGTCTTTTGTCTCCTCATGTCTGTCATGTCTATCCTAATGTCATATTGCCTCTCATATCTTTTGTCCCCTTCAGGGTGTTTGACAAATCTAGATCTTCCAGACAGTCAGAGTGGTTGTACCTTTTGTTGAAACTAATAAGCAACCATAGCCTCAGATGGTGGTTTCCTTTGTTGCCCGGAATTTTTTAGCTCTTGAGGCCGAAGAAGACTTTCTCTGTCATCTTGTTTTTTAAATGCATAGTCCCTTCTGAACAGCCCAATAAGTTCCTCTATTTTAATCCACATGGTAACATCAGAACATAAACCCATGATTACAGAGCAGAGAAAGATACCATCCCTTTAACATGATGAAGGCCCCAGCTTTCTCTGGGTTAGGTTATGAGTTCAAGTTCTTTGCTTTTTGCTGATGATTTATTACTCAAATGCCCTCAAAATGTTCTTTGTGGCTTCAAAGGAACAAATATACTTTCCTTGCATGTTTACAGTAAAAGATATGATTCCTGGCAAATAAAAGGTGATGTTTAGTTATATTTTTCCCAAATTTTGAATTTCCAGTGCTTTTTTTTTTAAGAACAATGATATATCAGCTTTGAATAAAATGGATTCACATAATGAAGCAGTTATTATTTTTTAAATCTTTTTAAATCCCTGATCCTCTAAGTAGATCTTAGATTGGTGTTTGCATGGGTTTACACCTATCTAACATTTGCTAAACATCCCTGTTACAACAAGCAGAGAGCAACTCTCAGACTCAGAGATCTTGGTGGGCAACAGGATTGAATAATATTGTTTTGTTTTAATTGTATTTATTGTTAAGATTTCCAAGTGTTTATACAACTTAAATGGTATTTTCCTTTATGATTAAAATACGAGTTTCTTTTAAAATGTATTTTTGTAGGTAAAAAATGATTTTAAAGAAAAATTTTAGGTAATAACAGCTCTTGTTTTGAACACTTATTACATATAATGCCCTCCTCTCAGCTCATGATTGACTGAATGTTTTCTTTAATAGCACTATGAAGCAGATGTTATTATCATGCCCATTTTATAAATGAGGCAAGTGAGGCACAAGCCTGTAAGATCACAAGGTTAGTAGGTAGTATGATAAGGAGTTTAACTCTTTCCCTCCATCTACTATGGCTTCCAAGTACAGAAGAGTGATGTGAATATATTTGAATGGTGAGCATAATGCAAGAGGTTAGAGAACAGCAAAGTGAAAGCCTTTTCTCCAGCCTTCACTTTATAGCTAAGTTTTAACTTACAGGTCATAAATAAAGGCTCTGTAGGCTTACAAATGCTAGTTTAAATGTTATATCTGTCACTTAGTGTGTATGTTTTGGTCAAATTATTTTACTTCTCTAAACTTCACTGTTCTCATTTGTAAAGCAAGTATAACAACCACCTTGCAAGTTCACAGATGTACTAGACTCTGCCAAGGTTATATAATACGTTTTCAGTTGGTAGTTACTGGTACATGGTAAATAACCAAAATAGTAGCTGATACTGTTATCTGGAGGCAATATTACTTATTGCTTAGTTAAGGCTTTAGATAGACCTGGATTTCAAGATTAGTTCCGTGCTACCTTGCAGAAGTTATATCTGTATAATGGGAATGATAATTCTTCAAACTGCTGTTAAGAGTTTGAAATGAAATAGTATAGGTTACACATTTAGCCCAAATGTTGGCATCTATTCTGCCTGGTATCCTCTGAACTTCCTGGATCTGTGATTTGGTGTGTCTGACATTAATTTGTGGAATCTCATCATTTCAAATATTTCTGTTTCTTTCATTTTTCTTCTTCTTCTTCTGGATTCCAACTACACATATATTTTTATTGTTGTTTCATAGTTTTTAGATATTGCTTTTCTGTTTTTTCCTTTGATTTTCAGGGTTTTTTTTTGTCTTTTGTCTTTTTTTTTTTTTTTGTTGTTGTTGTTGTTGTTGTTTGATTTTCAGTTTTGAGACTTCTATTGAGTTTCCTTTTGGGGGGACTCACCTGTGGTATGTGGAAGTTCCCAGGCTAGAGGTTGAATCAGAGCTGCAACTGTCACCCTACACCCCATCCACAACAATGCCAGATCCTAGCTGTGTCTGTGACCTACACTATAGCTCATGGTAATGCAGATCCTTAACCCACTGTGTGTGTGGCCAGGGATCGAACCCGCATCCTTACGGATACTAGTCTGGCTTGTTAATTGCTAAGCCATAAAGGCAACTCCTTCTATGGAGATATTCTTAAGTTCAAAGTCTTTCCTCAGCCATGTCTACTTACTAATAATCCTTTTAAAGATAGTCTTCATTTCTGTTTACAATGTTTATGGCCACTAGGATTTCTTTTTTGTTCTTTTTAGGAATTTCCATCTCTCTGCTTACATTGTACCTCTGTTCTTATATTCTGTCTACTTTTCCATTAGAGTCCCTAGCATATCACTCATAGTTAAAAAAATTTTCTGGTTTGATGATTCTAACATCCTTGCCACATCTGAGTCCAGTTCTGCAGCTTGCTCGGTCTCTTCAAACTGTGTTTTTGGCCATTTGGTATGTCTTGTAATTGTTTTTATTGTTAGCCAGAAATGATGTACCTGGTAAAAGGAACTGCTGTAAACAGACCTTCAGACATGTGGTGGTAAGTGCTGGGGAGGGAAGTGTTCTATGGGTTAATGCCTAGGTCTCCGTTTTCCGTGAGCCTGTACTTCTGACTATGCACTCCTCCCCACCCCCACATTTGGTGGGACAGGATGGCTAGAGGGGACAGTTGGGTATTTCCCTCCCCCCATGTCAGTTAGGCTCTGATAAAGCCCCAGCCTATTAGCTTTGGGTTAAATAGTTTCTTTTGAGGGCAGGCCTTGGTCAGAAAACAGAGGGCTCTGATGTAATTCGCAATGCTTGCTTTCCTTTCTCCCTGCAAAAAGCAGAAGGGGATTTTTCTCAGATATTCACTATGAGAACCGGGTTGAGCTCCTGGAGGTCAAATTCACAGAAACGTGGAAACTCCCCCCATGCCTGGGTGCCCTGGAGTTTATAACTCTTGGACCTGTCCACACAGAGCTTCCAGCAATTTGTTGATTACAGTTCAGGTTTTCTTACTTCGGCCCTAGTCCCCCTGGTGGTTTGTGTTTGTGGGTTTCTGGTCTGGTAATTTGTGATTCTCTGTATGTGCCTGTCAGTCTCATCAAATTTGGCACAGTTTTTCCCTGTGACCTTATTTCTCTGACGGCTTTAGAAGAGTTGATGATTTTTCAGTTTGCTCGGCTGTTGACTTAGGACAGAGTGGCAACTTCTAGCCTCTCACATGACTGACTAGAAACTGAAACTCTAGCCCGGTTATTCCTGTCAGTGGGTCCTCATTCAACACTGATGTAAACTCTTATTTGATTCGTATTATTTGGGGCCCATAACTGAAGCACAAAGCTTTTCTGCTAACATCAATCTTTTGTATCAGATTATTTCTTTGATCAATATTCTAACGAATTTACAATGTAAGACAACTAAGAATTTGATAGGAGTTGTACATTATAAAGATGGGGACTGTATACTTTATTATGATGTGATAAATGAACTCTGATAAACTAAATGGCAACTATTACTTAGTTGAAGAGGCCTCTATATGAAATAAATGCAGAGCAGAATAAGCAGTGAAAACTAGTACTTGGATATGGTATCTTAAATTCTTCTGGTAAAATCTGTTAAAGATACATAGAAATATACTAACCATATATACTTCCTTGATGTATTATTCATACTACTTTCAGTTCTATATCTTTTAACTACAAAATAAATTAACCTATTTATCAGAAAAAGCTACAATAAGTGTGTGGGGGATGGGAGGATTATGGAGGTTAAGGCTGGATGGAGGTGTTGTTGCCATAAAATATCATAATAATTACATGGGAAAATCTCTCCATCCATGAGTACCTTAGTGTAAGTGATGAAAATGATAATTCCAGCATCACCTTTCTTGTTGTGGGATGCATTACACTTACATTTAGACACAATGCTCTGTGGCACCCATGTTAGATGATGCTTCAAGTATCAGAAAATTCTTAGCATGTTACTTTACACAAAACTGGTTCTTCAGTGGAGACCCCCAAAACTAATAGGCAGGTAGAAATTAAAGAAGAAAACTATCCCTTATTACTTGTATATCTTCCAAATAGCAATAGTATTAGCGTAGGTGCCCTGGAAATGACTGACCACCTGACTTACCATTTCAAATAGGATATTGGTCTGGGAGTCAAGGATACCGTTTTAGGTTATTGTTTCCATTGAGCTTTTCAAAATATGTGTGAAATCGTAGGAAGGATTTATGATTTTTCCAACTTCTTTTTTTTACTTTCGTATTAGGTTTTATGGGTTATTGTGGTGAGCCTGCAGGAATCCCAGCCCCTAATCTTTGCTGAACTCCCTAATTCCATCCATTTTTGTGCTTTTAAGCTGGGGTGGGGGTGTGTGCAATGATAACAGGATGCCACCAACAAATCTTCCCTAAAGCCAGCTCATAGTGGCAGTGTTTTCACAGCATTGTTCTTCATTCTATTTTCATGTACATGTTCCTAGAGGAAGGTTAACATCCTTAAGTACAGCACCATCCTAAGCTTCTCAAAAGCACCATATAATGAGGGTGAGTCCTGGCCAAGACTGAAACTCTGAGCTTGTCTCTGTCAGAGCCTCACTGGTCAGCAGCTGCTAAGCCCAGGTGGGCTATGAGACCACAGGGAAAGGGACAGTCTCCAGTGCCATTATGTCACGGTAAGACTTGGATCATGTCATGCGGTGCAGAAGGCTACACTTATGGGATTAGCCTTAGCTACAGATGGATCTTTGGATAGTCATCTATATACTGGAATTTGATTGGTGTCAAAAGCCTCTCTGCACCCAAAATAGACTTTCATTCTACCTAGACTTACTTGTGTGACAAAAACAACTAAGTGACTTATTGAGAACCCACTCTGTGCAAGGAACTGAACTAAGCTATCCCATTTTATTTCATCCAAAGTGCGTTACCCATTTTATTTCATGTAAAGCTCGCTATACACCTAGGAAGGAGATAGATAACGATAATGATTTTAAAGTTTAGGATACCAAGGTATGGATTGACTCAGGAGTCAACAATTGACAGAATGGTTTTAAGCTAAGTCTTACCGGAGAGCCTAGGTGCTCAAGCAGCCTTTATTAAGGAAAGATCTCTTTTGGACTTAATCAGGTTAAGGTTGAGCCCTCTGCTCCCTCCTTTGCTCTGAGGTCTAAACACTCTTAAGTCTTGATATTCTCACTCATCTGAGAGGAAAAGAGTAAGAACTCCCTCATCTTCCTCACAGTATTTTGGAGAAAGACAGATGAGATAATCAAGAAGAAAACATTTTGTAAATAACTGAAGAAGGCTCAATTCTGAGACTTTCAGACAAGCCTCAGAAATGAGTGCTGAGGGTTTGCCAGCCCAGAAGATTATTTGCATAGAAGCTGAGGTGCTTCCTGGGGCAAAAAATTAATCTGTATTCGCTGCTAAGTTTAAAATAACAGTATGAGATATGACTTGACGAAGTTCTATTTGCAGGGGCTTCAGGGTGTGTTTGCCTAAACATACACATATTTAATATGTTAAAACTGAGTAATTTTGTATTAAATACCTATAAATAGGCATCAAACATTCTATATTAAATATATTACATATTTATATATTTAAATCATAGAGGCCATCAGATGTCTAGAACAGAGCACTAGAGTTATTAGTGAAATCTGTTTCTCAGTTCAGCCCCTTGTTCTAGGGAGAAAGATTTTAATAAAAAAAAGACAAGACATTTCACTGAGCTCTGTGACACATCAAGGTAAAGTTCCTATTACTCTAATATTGTATAACCCAAGAGGTAGGAAGCCACTTATTCCTTGTATCACATGTTACTACAATTGCTTTGCTTGGGAGACAAGTAAGAGAGACCATGAGCTCCATATAGAGCAGGTCAGAATGGTAACACTGTTGGGAGGGCAGCTGATTGGTGGCAGGGCAGCAGCAGAACAAATTCGTGGTAAGCCCTGATGTGGAATGACTGTGCTTCTGTGGTACCTTGGGAGCAAAAGTGCAGTGTGGGTAGAAACATCATGGCACATGTGTGGTGGTGCACAGGATAGACTCCATGACAGACGCAGGAAGGGAAACTGTCATGCCCACAAGAAGAGTGGGCTGGCTGTGGTGCCTGGCTGAGAGCTGTGGTGTTCCTGGTAGAACATGAGGATGCTGAGAGATGCCTACGGGGCTGCAGGGGATACCTGGAGAGGACTTTGTCAGAGCTGGAGTTTCTGCATGAGGAGGAATGGATCAGACCTGGGTCATCTGGGTGACACCTATAAGGCAATTTGTGAATCAGAAATTACTATCACTGTATCTCTATAGCACTAGGTATATAAGAAGGAATCAGAATTTCACTTTGGTCCTGACATAATATTGGAAATATACATCATTTCTTGCATAAAGATATTTCTTTCATTCTTCTATGCATTTGCTGGGCTACATTTGGAACGCAAATTGATAATTGGTGTAAATCCTACTTGACAGTGCTTTTCTGTGTAGCCACCATATTTCAGGATCAGAATCACCCTGGTTATAAATGTGGCCTTATCTGAGATGAGTTGAATCAAAGTGTTAGCTTAACTTTTTTTGCCATTTTCTCAAAATTTGTTTTCATGACCAGTAAGGTTTGAAAATACTGCCTTATTTTCTCAGTGAGTTGAAGATAATCCCTCCTGCTGGGAGTGGTGGGCAGGGGTGAGGTAGAGGTCTTGCAAAAGGGGTAAATATCTGCTATATCTTTGGTGGGGAATGGTGGGAGAAATCTCCAGGGCTACATAAAAATATTGCTGAGCAGCCCTGGAACCCAGCTTAAGCTATAGGCTTTAAATCTGTGGTGGTAACAGTCTTCATAAGTGTCCACAGAGAGTCCCTGAAACTATCAAGAGTTGATTGAGGGTACAGTGTGGTAACTGCGTGGTAAATATAAGTACTAATATAAAAGAAAATACAGAAAATGATACAGTAGGTTCTACCAATGGTGTGGCTGTAAAGAGGTGTTAAAATGATTAAAGAAGATAACTTAGGTGAGACAAGTAAACTTTACTTAAGACTTCATGAAGTGGACAGTTTTCTTTTGGAGAGCTACAAAATGGGACAGAAGGCAAGAAGCTTTTATAAGAGAAAGAAAAAAAGAATAAGGATGAGACAAATAGAAAATATCTGATTAGCTGGGGCCATGTAGTCAACCCTGTTTGGGGTGAGAAGGTGCAGAATTGGCTTTGCTGTTGGGGACTGGCCAACTGGACACAATGAGCTTCTAGTCAAGCAGAGCATTTACAGGGACAAGAAGCTATCTAAGTTTCAACATTGCTGACCTGGCAGTTGGAAAGGAGCAAATCCATTTGGAGCCTGGAGATTTATTTCAACACATGCACTGTCTTGTAGTGAAAGGGGGCACAGCACTCACAACACTTGACCTTTGGGTCTTCATTGTGTTCACTGCTTCTGTGCTCATGTCCATACTGTAGTTCTGAAGTGGCAGGAAAAATGCACCTTCCAGACATCATGGAGCAGGTGGAACCAGAGAAAGTGGAAGTTCTGGAGCCTGAATAATATTTTGAGCAGTTCCTGTTTCCAGTCATCAGCAAGGTGCAGCAGGATATTGAGTCTTGCACAGGAGTGAGTCCACAGGAGAGCTTATGAATGGAAGAGGAGCAAGTTGCAGGAAATGGACTATGTCCTCCTCCAAATAAAAACCCAGGTGTAGGTCTCGGAGGAAGGCACTCTGAATCATCTTTAGAAACCGACTGATAGAGTCGATGGCAGAGTGACCAAAGGTGTAAGAAGGCAGAGGAGAAGGCCAAAGAGGACAGAGATATATGTTGGCTAACCTAGTCCAGCAGATAAAGAAAAACAATTGTCTTGAAAGAGGTCTGGCTGTTTATAGCTAATGGATACTGGTCAAGCCATGGAGACTGGCTGACATCCTAATAGAAACTGAAACCAGCAAGTGCTTTTTTTTTTTTTTCTTTTTTTTTATTACTCTTTTTCTGTCTACACATTGTCCTCACTTACACTAGGCTTCTGCTATGGTCTGTGGTTAATGACCTCAATATTGGTTGTAACTGTTAAATATCTTAGTTTGGGGAAGTAACTTATTTGGAAAATGCCTTCACATATGAGCATTATTGCTGAATGCTTCTATAGCAGTAAGAGACGCTGCAAGCTTCTTGTAAGTGACCTTGCAGTAGTCACATTTGTTCTGGAGCTTTTGAATTATTTCTAAATGTTGCGGTGCTTTGCTCTTTCTCGTGTGACTAGATAGCTCCCCGGGAAGCTGGCTCTGTGAGTGTGACACTTGACACTCAGAGCTGGAGTCCTCTAGCTCTGGAGGTGCCAAAGGAGCTGCATTGCTTTTGGAAGACGATTCCATGCAGCAATGGCTGAAGATACTGAATAGACTTCCATTGGGGGTGTGAATGGAACAGACTTGGCTAATGCTGATAAATAAGAAGATGGGGGTGGAGGATGGGATAGTCCATAGTTGGGGATTTTAATTTCTGTGTGAGGCCAAAGGAGGAGAGATGTGTTGTTGTTGAAGATTTAAATTTTGTGTGGCACACTATCCGATGTAATCTGTCTGGGCAGTTTGTTTGGATAGCCTAACTCAGCTTTTTGACATGGAAACTAGTACGAGAGACATGATCTTGATATTCTGAACAAGTTGATGTTATACCCTGATGCATTTCAGGGGATTTTGGCCATAAAATGAAAGAAATATTTGCAGTGGCAATAGACAGACTGGGAAAGGAAAGTGAGGACTAACTGTAATGGATCTAACCTGGATGAGGAATGGGTATTTTCAAGTTTCCATAAATTGTCCAGATATGAGTCCATTTGCATAGGAGACGTGATAAGTATTTGAGATTGAAATTTTACTATGAGGAAAAAAATAATTTAATAAAAGTATCTATTGGCTAGAAAAATAAGGATACAAAAATTACTGCAAGTCTAATTGGAGAGGGAAAACAAATATATATGAATAAGCATGTGTGAAGGGCATTGGCAATACAAGACAACATTAAGCTAGATAAACGTAGTGCATAAATTCTCAAATAATAAACCAGGGACTAGAGTAGTTGATAAACGTGTTAGAATTTGACCAGTGGCCTTGAAAATATGCTAAGCTTTGAAGAAGATCATTCAGGTCAAGAGAAGGTATCACATAAATTAAACAGTTTTTACTACCCTGTATGTACATGTCAATACCATGTCAAGCATGGTGAGGAACTGATATAGGAATAAGATACCTCACTGGTCCTCAAAGAGATGACAGTCAAACAAGTAGAGTCAAGACAGGCCATGGCTAGTTCTTCAAGAGAGGAAAAATCACAATGAAACTTTTGGAAGTGCCATGGAAAATAATGTTGGATAAAATAAAGGATTTGCCCAAGTCCAATTTGGGGATTGTACACAAAAGACCCAAGCTGGTATATATATGAACTCAATGAAAAATGTTTTGCCTAGTATTAAGAATTCAATAACAGAGTTGTATTAAGGCAGCATGGAAATAATGGTCAGTAATTAAAGGAGTCTTAAAATCTATGACCTGTAAATCTCAAGCCCCACTACACCCTTTTACAAGGCAGATATGTATGACAGAGAGCTTGAGAGCCAGGTTTAGATTTGTCTGACAAACTTCCTGAGCCATGACATGTTGAAAGTGACATTTTGGAAATTGTGTTCAGCAAAAATAAAAGACAGAATATTAACATAAAAGCAGGTTATCTGAAGGAATAACAAAACTTCTTCCAGCAAATAGTAGAACCTGAGAAGATGCAATAGAATAGGGCTTTTTGATTGGAGAAGGGAAGAGAGGAAAGTAGAGAAACATTAGAGCCAGTCCTGCCAATAAAAGCTTCTCTGCTTGGCTTGGAGATGACCTTGAGCACCAGTGAGGTCTAGAAGATGGTATGGAAGGCAAAAATAGTGCACAGAATTTTTTTTTTTCTTTTTAGGGCCACACTTGCAGTATATGGACATTTCCAAGTTAGGGGTTGAATTAGAGGTGCAGCTGCTGACCTACACCACAGGCACAGCAATGAAGAATCTGAGCTAAGTGTGCAGCCTACACCACAGCTCACGGCAATGCCTGATCCCTGACTCAACTGAACGAGTTCAGGGATGGATTGAACCAGCATCCTAATGCATACTAGTCAGATTCGTTTCTGCTGCACCACAATGGGAACACCAGTGCACAGAATATTTAAATACTAGAATCACACTCAGTCCATCAGGGTGCTATGAGACATCTGTGATGAAAGGATGACTGAGGGAAGGGTAAATTATTTATTTATACAAAGAAAAAATTCAATGTGTACCTCTTGTCCCAGGTTCAGTCTAGGTCATAGGCCCATGGATGGGAATGACAGAATCTGCTGCGCTGTTTAAATCAGTATTTCTTAATTTCTTGAGAGGTTTAACTGCACAGTTAAAGTCTCAAAAATTCCATGCACATATTTTGCAGTGTTATAGTATCAATATACTTGAGTTTAATTGTTCTTATTTTGATTCTCTTTTTTTTGGGGGGGGCCGCACCCATGGCATATGGAAGTTCCTGGGTCAGGGACTGATCTGAGTCACAGATAAGGAAACACCAGACCCTTTAACCCACTGAGGAGGGCTGGCAATTGAATCCACACCACAATGATCTGAGATGCTGCAGTCAGATTCTTAACCCACAGTGCCATGACGGGAACTCCTTTATGCTTATTCTTAATCTCCTCTCATTAATTTTTTTTAATGGAAGGGATTTTTATTATATAAATTTCAGGAGTTCAGCATTAGAATTCAACATATTTATACACTGCACAGTTGATCACCACTACAAATCTAGTTACCATTTATCACCATACACTTCACCCCCTTTACCCCTTTCACTAACTTCCACAACCTCCTTCTCTGGTAACCACAATTCTGATATCTGTATGAGTTAATTTTTTGTTTCATTTTTTCCTTTTTTATATTAGACATAAGTTAAATCATATGGTATTTGTCTTTCTCCATCTGACTTATTTCACTTAGCATAATACCTTAAAAGTCCATCCATATTGTCCCAAATGGCAGGATTTTGTTCCTTTTTATGGCTGAATAGTATTTCATTGTGTGTATATACACATACATACACACACATAACATCTTCTTCATCTATTAGACATGTAGGCTGTTTCCATGTTTTGCTATGTAATATGCTACAAAAAACTAGGGGTACGTCTATCTTTTCAATTTATTGTTCTTGTGTTCTTTGCATAAACACCAAAAAGTGGAAATACGGTAGAAAATTCTTACTTTTCTGAGGAACCACCATACTGTTTTCCATATGGCTGCACCAATTTACAGTGACAGTTTTCTTTTCTCCATATCCTCTCCAATATTTGCTATTTCTTTTCAAGAATAGCCATCCAATGTGAAATGATATCTCTTTGTCGTCTTGATTTGCACTCCTCTAATAATGGGTGATGTTGAATATTTTTTCACGGGCCTGTTGGCCATCTCTTCTTTGTTAAAAGTATCTCTTCAGATTCTCTGTCCATTTTTTAATTGTTTTGGGTTTTTTGTTACCGAGTTGTGTGAGTGTTTTAAAATGTATTTTAGATGTTAAACCCTTATCAGATGTATGATTTGCAAATATCTTCCCCCATTCGGCACGTGGCCTTTGCATTTTAATGATGATTTCCTTCACCATGCAGACAATTTTTAGTTTGGCATTGTTCCAGTTTTTTATTTTTGCATTTGTTTCCTTTGTTTTCAGAGTTAGATAATAGCTAATAACAAATAGCTAATAACAATGTCAGTGAGGTTACTGCCTATGTCTTTCTCTAGGATTTTTATGGTTTCAGGTCTTACTTCAAGTCTTTATTTTTAGTTCAGTTTTGTGTAAGGTGTAAGATAGTGGTCTAGTTTCATTTTTTTCCAGGTTTTTCAACATCACTTATTGAAGAAACTATCCATTCCTGTTGTATGCTCTTTGCTCCTTTGTCAGTTTTTAGTATCGTTTATTCTAGTTCTGCTAAATATGACATGGGAATTTTGATGATATTGCACTGAATCTGTATAATGCTTTTAATAGTATGGACATTTAAACAATATTCATTGTTTCAATTCATGAACATGGAATGTATTTACATTTATTTGTGTCTTTAATTTCATTCATCAGTGTCTAATCATTTTCAATGTGCAGGTCTTTCACCTCCTTGGTCAAATTTATCCCTAGATATTTTTATTCTTTTTGATGTAACTGAAAATAGGATTGTTTTTTTAAATTCTCTTTCTGATAGTTTGTTATCAGTGTATAGAAAACCCGCATTTTTTTTTTGTCTTTTGTCTTTTTAGGGCCACACCCATGGCATATGGAGATTCCCAGGCTGGGGTCTCATCAGATTTACAGCTGCTAGCCTATGCCACAGCCACAGCAATGGCAGATCTGAGATGCGTCTGTGACCTATACCACAGCTCACAGCAATGCTGGATCCTTAACCCACTGAGTAAGGCCAGGGATTGAACCCGCAACCTCATGGTTCCTAGTTGGATTCGTTTCCACTGGGCCACGGCAGGAACTCCAAAACCTGCAAATTTCTGTACATTGATTTTGTATCTTGCAACTTCCATGAATTTTATTTATTACTTCTCATTGTTTTTTGGTGCAATCGTTAGGGTTTTCTATATATAGCATCATATCATTTGCAAATATGATTTGGATGTTTTTTATTTCTTTTTCTTGCCTAATGCTGTGGCTAGAAATACAGCACTCTGTTGAATAAAAGTGGTAATAGTGAGCATACTTGTTGCATTCCTGTTCTTAGAGGAAAAGCTTTCAGCTTTTTACCATTGAGTATGATGTTAACTGTTAAGTTTGTCATACATGGCTCTTATTATGTTGTGATCCCTGTCTACTCATTTTATTGAGAGTGTTTTCTTATTATAAATGGATGTTGAATTTAATCAAACACTTTTTCTGAATCTATTGAGATGATCATATAATTTCTATCCTTCATTTTGTTAATGTGGTGCTTCACATTAATTTGTGGATATTGAATCATCCCTGTGTTCCTGGAATAAATCCACTTGATCATGGTGTATGATACTTTTAATGCATTTTTTTATTCAGTTTGCTTACATTTTGTTTAGGATTTTTGCATCTATGTTCATCAAGAAAATTGGCTTGGAATATGTGTGTGTGTGTGTGTGTGTGTGTGTGTGTGTGTGTGTGTGTGTGTGTGTGTGGTGTCCTTGTCTGGTTTTGGCATCAGGGTAGTACTAGCTTTGGTAGACATTAATCTTTACATTTTTGTGGGTTTTCCAGTTTCTTCCTTGTGGTCAATTTCTAGTTTCATGCCACTGTGGTCAGAGAAGATGCTTGATAGTATTTCAGTATTCTTGAATTTCTCATGACTTGTTTTGTGCCCTAGCATAAGATCTATCATGGAGCCTGTTCCAAGTGCACTTGAAAAAGATGTGTATTCTGCTGATTTTGGATAAAATGTTCTGTGTATATCTATTAAGTTCATCTGGCCTAAGGAGTCATTTAAGTACAACACTTCCTTATTGAATTTATGACTGGATGATATATCCATTGCTATAAGTAGGGTATTAAGTTACCCTACTATTATTATATTGCTTCAGTTTCTCAATTTTAAGTCCATTAATTTTTGCTTTATATACTTTGGTGCTTCTCTGTAGGGTGTATAACATTTATAAATGTTATATCTTCTTACTGGATTGATCCTGTTATCATTATGTAATGCCTTTCTTTATCTTTTATTACTGTGTTTGTTTTAAAGTCTATTTTGTCTGATATGGCTATAGCTACTCCACTTGCTTTTCATTTCCATTTGCATGGAAATATCTTTCTCCACTCCTTAACTTTCAGTCTGTATTTTATCGTCTGAAATGAGTCTTTTGTAGGCAGCATATCAGTGAGTTTTTTTAAAAAAATTATCCATTCAGCCACTCTATATCTTTTGATTTAGTCTATTTACATTTAAAGTAAATATTTATACATATGTACTTATTGTCATTTTGTTCATTGTTTTCTGGCTATTTTTGTAGTTCTTTTTTGTTCTTTTCTTTTTCTCTTTCTTTCTTTCCTTGTGTTTTAATGTTTTTTAAAGTGTTATGTTTAAATGTCTTTCTCATTTTCTTCTGTGTATTCATTTTTTCCCCTGCGGTTATTGTGAGGCTCATATATAACATACAAAATAAGTAGAACCTGTTTTAAGTTGGTTGCAACTTAAATTTGAATACATTCCAAAGATTTACATTTTTACTTCTCCACCATTTTATATTTATTACATTTTTTTATTATATGAACTCCTTAATTCTTGTAATTTTAGTTAATTTTCTACTTTTGTTTTTACTCTTCATACTTGCTTTATAAGTAATTGATCACTATCTTTATTATATATTTAACTTTTTCACAGAGATTTTCTATGTAACAAGTTGTTTTTCTCTTGCTGTTTTAGGATTCTCTCTTTATCCTTAACTTTTATGATTCTTTTTTTATGCTTAACTTAAACTTATCATTTTAGTTATAATGTGTCTTGGTGTGTGTCTCTTTGGGTTCATCTTTTTTAAAATTCTCTGGGCTTCCTGAACCTGGATATCTCTTTTCTTCCTCAGACCCAGCCATTGTCTCTTAAATAATTTTTCTGGCTCTTTCTCCCTTTTCTCTTTCTGGGACTCTCTATAATGTGAAAGTTACTCCATTTGATGTTTTCCCAAAGGTGTATTCACCTTTAAAATTCTTTTTTTTTTTCATTTTGCTGCTCTCTCTGTGTATTTTCAATTATTTTGTGTTCCAGATCACTGATTTGTTCTGCCTTATCCAGTCTGCTATCGAATACTTCTAGTATATTTTTTAATTCACTTATAACTTATGTTTGGGAGATATATATATATATATATATATATATATATATATATAGTCTCTATCGAAGTCCTTACTGTGTTCATCCATTTGTTTCCCAAGTTTGGGGAGCATTTTTATGGCCATTATGCTGAAGTTTTTATCATATAGTTTATTTCCATTTCATTCAATAATTTTTTTGATATTTTTTCTTGTGTTTTTCATTGGAACATATTCCTCTCTCTCCTCATTCTTCCTAATTCTATGGGTTTATTTCTATGTACAACTAGTTAAATTAGTTATTCCTCCCAGTCTTGAAGATGTGGCCATTTTTAGGAGATGTCCTGTGGGACTCAGAAGCATGATCCCACCTGGCCACCAGATACAGCTGTCAAGGGATGTTCCTTCCTGTTGTGGCAGAGCCAAGCTGCTGCTACTGCTGCAGGACCCTGGTTGGTATAACTGGCCTCCCACAAGCTTCAAGGCCCACCTGCTATTGCTGTGCATGCTGGTGGTAAGAGCTATCTGTCAGCTTGCTGTGAGGGCCAAAGAGCAAGCATGGATGGGGTTCTTAATGGGATGCACCCACTGGCAGTAACATTTAGAGGGAAAATGACATCTGCCAGTGTCAGCATTAGCCAGGTAGCCTGAGCTCACAAAAATGGCTCCTACCAGTGTCTCAGTCCCCCAGGAACATCACAACTGGTTGCTACCTCTCTGGAAGGTCCTTTAAGATTAGTAAGTCAGCCCTCTGTACCTATGGTCCATGTGCTTTTTAATCTGGTATTTTTGCACTGATTTTGCATTGAGCAAGTCTTTGTGCAAACCCTTTAAGAGCTTTGCTGTTGTTGTTGTTCCTTGTGGTTCTAGTGTTTTCCTGGATGTATTCCCTGATGGTCTTATTTTGGGGGCTCATCTCTCCTGTGCAGAATCTAGAGTTTGAGGTGCTGGATGTGGAGCTCAATTCCTTTACTCCTCAGGGAAAAGATCCATACTTTGTGATCCCTCCTGATTGTGGGTTGCTGTGGCTGGGTTTTGGTGAGGCCTTTACCAACCACTGTCTCTTCTACATGTCTCAATGCTATCCCTTTAGCCTTTGTAGGGAGGCATTGCTCATTCAGTTTTAGGTGTCTTCCTGAGGAAATTATTCCATATGAGGCTGTAGATTTGTTGGGTCCATGGGAGGAGATGAGTTTAGGATCTTTCTTGCTCCTATGCCTTAATGAAGATTTTATATACTTTTTATATAATGTCTATGTCTACAAAATATTATATTCAGATTTAATAAACCTGTATCGAATGCCTTTTATGAACCACTGTTCTGTGCATTAACAGAGCATTTAAGTAATACTTGTATCATTGCTATGAATGGCTTTGAAAAAGTTTGTTTTCTTTTGAAATGATTATAGGTTTACAGGAAGTTGCTAAATATAGTACAGAGAGGTGCTATATTCTCACCCAGTTTTCCTCAGTGGTTACATCTTACATAATTATAGCAAAATATCAAAGCCAGGAAGTTGACATTGATACAGTAACGGTATAGTATTATACCATTTTATCAGATGTGTAGATTTGTGTAACCGCTACGTTCAAGATACACAACTATTCTAGCATCACAAAGACCTCCTTTGTGCTACCTTTTTATGTCTTCCACCACCATCTTAACCCTTAGAAATCTCTTATCTGTTCTACTATATCTTCATATTTCTATAATTTCAACAATGTTATATAAATGGAATCATGGAATACATGACCTTTTGAGACTGGACTTTTTCACTCAGGACAATACTCTTAGTCCATGCAAGTTGTTACATGTATCAATGATTTATCCTCTTTATTACTGTACAGAAATACAGGGATGTATTACTGTATACACCCCATCTTGTGGTTGTACCAGAGTTTGTTTAGCCATTTACATATTGCAGAAAGTTTCAGTTATTTCCTGTTTGGGGCTATCACAAATAAAATTGCCACGAACATTTGTGTACAGGTTTTTGTGATGTGTAATAAATCACATTTCAGGGATGAGACTGAGGGGGTAAATAAGCTGTCCAGAGCACTCAGCAGGTTTATAAACCTAGATATTTTTACTTTTACCTCCTGTGCTGTTTTCATGTTCCCATATTAACTAAGAACAAACTGTTCTGCAGACAGTGTAGAAAAGTAATGATTTTATATTTGATTTCTTCTTGACAAAATTTTGGTTTCAGAATAATATCTGCTTAAAGGCCTGATTGTTTTTAGCATCATGTCTGCATATTGATTCACTCATTTACTCATAAAAACACATGTTGGAATACCCATTAGGTACTGGCCTGGTGCTGAAGCAAAATGCCTAGCTCAAGAAGGCTTTTACTAAATACTATTTTTGTAGCATAGAGGTAGCTTGCTTTATGTTAGCTAGTATTAAATTTTTGAATTTTAGTTTTGAAAATATTTGTTCAGTGTTAATGTGACTACTATAATAACAAATGTGTATTCCTAAATTTAAATTTTCTGAAAGATTTGCGTTAATATACATTGCCTTATCTTAGAAAAGCAATGCTGAACATGTATGTATAAATACACAATCTAATTTTGTAAGGCAGGAGGAGATTCAGGACTTTTTTCATATAGAGGTGAGGTTCGGATGAATTTTTATGTGTAGTTTGTTCACAGATTAATGATTTCTTCTGCTTATTCTGTGTCCCTTTCTCCCAAAAGCATGAAAAATTAATCAACCGTCCACAGAGTACCAAAAGAATTTCTACAGATCCTCTAGGTAAGGAATAATTTGTGTCCTTATTATGGTGGTGCTCTTTTCCTCTTATATTTTATATTTTATGTGACTCTTTTGATTGAAAAGAATAGAGAAATTTGCAAGTAAATAATTATTTTTTTAATTATCTATTATCATAAGCCTAATAAATGAGTTTTCCTTCAGAAGTCATGGAGATATAAACAAAAAACTTGTTGAATGTAGATGCAATTAAAATTTTGTTAAAATTCTATGAGAAGTATGAACTCTACTAAGTATTATTTAACTAAGATAACTAATAATTCATTTGTTTTCTAAATAGACTACTGTGGTTTGTTCTGAAATGTTGACAATTAGGTTTTAAATCTTAAAATAAATTTAAAATAGAGGTATATATTAGAGGTACGAAACCACAAAGGAAACATATATTTGATTGTGGTTATGGGTAACCTAATTGCATAACAATGATACATATTTCAGGGTAAAATTTGACACTTTTATTCTATTTTAGCCTTTGAAACAATTCATTTTTGTGCTACTGATAGGTACTACTATAATAATTTTTTGGTTTTCAAAATACGTCAGTGAATGCGTTTTAACTACTGTGTCAGTCTCACCCCTGATGCCCTAATGGTATAATATTCCATTCAGGGGTTATCTTTATGGACTTGTACAGAGAATGTACAAACTTTACTGAATTAAGTTAGAAGTGAGTAGGATGGGAATAAACCTTTGCATTATATACTCTCTCAGAGGCGATAAAGTTATTTTTCAAAGAGAGAGCAGGTGATAGAGAAAAAACAAAAGAAAAAATACCAAAGCCCCCCCCCAAAAAAAAGAAAAAGAATCCACTAAAACAACAGGAGCAGTAGATAAAAGCCCAGCAAGTTTAATAATGTTAACTTTTGAAGAACTTGATGGTCAAATAAAAGCCATCCTGTTACCACTGTCAACAACCACCAGAGAGGACAAGGTGATGGTAGCCGACATGAGAGCAGCATAAAACTGTGACCAGTTTTAAACGACAAGATAAGAAGTCAAGACAATGAAGGAGCCTAAAAGAGATTTATTAATAAGGAATGAATAAGATCAGGTTAGACCCTGACAACTTCTGTTAGTTGTGCATGAGATCAAAGTCCATCTACACTGATAGCAGGGATGTGAGTTAGAACTCTGGTTCTTGTAGTGCTCCAGAAAATAAAAAGGTAGGACATGATTAAAACAGAGTCAGGCTGGAAAGTGGGGGAGATATCTGAGATATTTTTAGAGTTAGGACAAATAAAACTTGGTGGAGGTGATAAGAGATAAGAAATAGACTGAGGAGTTCCCACTGTGGCACAACAGGATTGGTGGCATCTCTGCAGTGCCAGGAAGCAAGTCAATCCCCCGCCTGACACAGTGGGTTAAAGGATCCTGCGTTGCCGTAGTGTAGGTCACAAACACTGTGGGACAGCCAAAATGAAAAAATACATATGCTCTGAGAAATTGAAATAATATTACCTGTGTTGGCATTCTCAGCTGAGGGGTCACATTCACTAAGAAAGTGGAGGAGAAAGGAAAAGACCAAAGTTGATTTTGATTTTAGAAGTATGGGATTTGAACTGGTTGTGGTATAAACTGGTAAATATAATTAGGAGATAAATATTGCAAATGTTACATAGGCATAACTCGAAGATATTGAAAATCTGGTTCCAAACCACCACAATAAAGTGAGTATCATTCAAAGTAAATCATATGAATTTTTGGGTTTTCAAGCTCACATAAAAGTTAGGTTTACACTATACTGTAGTCTGTTAAGTGCACAACAGTCTTAAATCTAAAATAACAATGTTCATGCCTTAATTAAAAAATCCTTTGTTGCTAAAAAATGCTAATCATCATCTGAACCTTCAGCAAGTCCTAATATTTTTACAATAGTAACATCAACAATCACTGATCACCAATTACTCTAACAGAAATTAACGGAAGAGTTTGAATGCCAGGAGAGTTACCCAAATGTGACATAGAAACACAAAGTAAGCAAATGCTGTTGGAAAAATGGCGCCTGTAGACTTGCTATACACAGGGTTGCCAAAAGTTTGAATTCAATTTGTAAAAAATGCAGTATCTGTGAAAGACAGTAAAGCAAAGCACGAGAAAATTGGTTATACCTGTACTAGGATGCAGGGAAACAGAACCAAAGATGAAGATATGGTAGATCTGGGATATTTCACATACAGGCGATGGCTAAGGCAATTGCTAAGGGGAAGGGACAGAAGTAGAAGGGGCCTGAGAGGAGAAGCAGTCACTCAGCACTATCAGGAGGAAGAGAGTCAGCAAAGGGTAAAGATAGGGAGATGGAACACCACGGCAGGCCGTGGAACCCCAGGGAAGGATTAAATGCTCCGTGGAAGTCAGAGAAGATGCAGAATGAGAATGAGTTGTTGAAAGCAGCATTTAGGAGGACTCTAGAAAGATCAGAAAGTAAGGCTTTAATAGAGTTTTAAAAGAGGATATATAACTCATAAGGTAAGGGCTTAAGGAGTGAGGTGATACTGATGGACTTAAGGCAACAAGTTTACATTAGGCGTGAAAAGACTTTTTGGTAGAAAGAAGGGGAGAGAGAGCCTGAGAGCTTGAAACAGCATCAGAAATGGGAGGCCTACGAGGGCTTGTGGGAACCATGGAAAGAACCTGACGGAGGAGGTGGTTAAGGAACAGGTGTGAAGGGAAATTTTTTGATGAAAAAAAACATGTGGGAGATGGCACCTGGCAAACGTGGAGGAGTGTGATTTTGTAAAGACAGTGATTTTGAAGTGAAAACAAGGTTAGAAGAATTCAGGTCAAGTGGCTTTAGGTAATGTTAGGAGAAACAGGCATTGGTTGGGTGAGAATAAGAGTGAGACTGGGGTTTAAGGATGGCAGAAAAGTTTTGTGTCATTGCTGTGGAAAATTTGAAATCAAATTCAGGAATCGGATGCTTTAATGGATGTGTAAGCTACTAAAGGCTTAAATTGTGTACAAAGCATAGAGTTTGTTGACCACACTCAGTATAGTTTCATAACCCTGGGCATCCCAGTGGTTGACTGCAGTGTGAGTAAGGCAGGATTGGTGACTGACGAATGGAGAACACTGAAAGCTAAAGAGGACAGCAGGTTTTAAGGTGGATGCAAGACCATTATTGAATCACAAAGCTGATCTTCAGGGGAAGTATGGGTACAGAGACAGATGATGGAATGACTGGGAGCCTTAAAGAAGGACTTGCAGTACTGGTGATGGGGCAAGAAGCATAAGAAGCAGGAGCAAAGGAATAGAAGCTGTGGACTTTTAGGAGGTACTGGTCAGCAGTAATATTGAGAAGTTGAAGCCATGGAGATAGAATAGCGGTAGCTGATCATGAAACATAAGGATTGGTCATGAGAGTTGGCTTCTCATATGGGGTTACCACACAGGTCATTGATGTGGACAGGATTAGGAAAGCATGTGGTCAGCGGTGTGACTGATTATCAGCAGGGTTGCTGATGCTTCTGCCTGGCAATGGCAAGAGATAAATGATGTGGAAGGGGAGAGGAAGGCTTATGCGAGCAGCAGGGACATTAAAATGAATATATGGCAAGATGGAAGCAGAATGTTGGTTTGAAAGTGAAAATGGGAAAGATGACTCCATTTCCTGAGTAGCTTTCATAGAAAAGTGGCATGATGTAAATGCAGGTGCAGTTCATGTGAGGAGATAGTTGGAAAGAATGGGTAAAAGAAGGCGGACACAGAATTCTTTCCTCATACCAAACCAGGGAAACTGCTGCAGGGGTTTGCATGACAGAGGGAGAAAGTGACTCTGAAGCAGCTTAGTCTTGACATATGGAAGGAGGGAGATAGTAGGACTTGGGGGATTTCTTGAGAGTGATGGATCTGAGCTAGAGAATGAAATAAAATGACAAACAAACAGCAGAAGATTGGAATCATGAATTTGGTGGTAGATAGAAGTCATGGAGTAAGGGAAGGGGTATGCTGAACATACAGGGTATATTCAGAGATGGTAGAGTTTCTCAATAGTCCAGAACCAGGAAATATAGGTTCTCTGTAAAGGACCTTCCAGAGAACTGCTCTTTGGGAAGTGGATCTTGGTGCGTTTGTGTGCATATGTAGTTGGGGAGGTTGGGGTGTGAAGACGGAGCAGCTGCTAGTATAATTTATACATTATGTTAGTACTAATTAAGAGAAGTATTTTTTGAGCCTAAAAAAAAAAAAAAAAAAAAAACCTCTTTTAACGTAGTGCTACTCAAAGTCAGGCCTCAGTATCAGCATCATCTGGGAGCTTGTTAAAAATGTCAATTTTTGGTCCCCAGCCTAGTCTTACTTAAGTAGACTCTCTGGGGCAGAGGTCTAAAGCCCATTTTTAACAAGCCTGCCTGGATCTCAGGAAAGTTAAAATTTGAGGAGCACTTCTAACCTTCTGCAATGGGTGGGTCCCTCAGAAGACCCGGGAAAGCCCAGGGACTCAGAGTCTCTCAACTGTCCACCTGGGTGGTCCCCAATTATTCTGCTGCTCAGAGGACATACCAGAGATTGAGTAGATTTCCCATGACCAGGTGGAGGGCTAGATGAGCACACACCCCTTTCCCCCCAACCCCTGCCCCGACTCCCGCCCCCGCGAAAGGGTCCTGACACTGAGTGTTCCCCGTGTGCCGGCAGAAGCCCTGTGGAACAGCTTGCTCTACTGGCTGTCAGAGGAGCTCTCAGAAGAAAACGCGCTGTGTCTCTCTGCATCCCTCCCGTTGCGCCGCAGCACCGTTCAGCTCATCAAACTGAAGGCCCCCAATGACCTTGCAGAACAGACCTACGAACTTCTCTGCTTCTGGAAAAGATCACTCCCAAATTCCACCGACAAACTTCGCCTTCTAGCTCGCCATCTCCGCAAGATAGGCAGGAGTGACCTTTCAGGAGAGCTCAAATTCAAGTGGGAAAATAAAGTGTTCACTGAACCACCACGGTGGTCTGATGGGGCAGAGGAAAGCCCTGTGGCTCCTTCTGCCCTAGAAGAAGGGCTGTAGCTGGCTTGAGGATGGCTTCTGTCAACGTGTCACTAGCAGTGTCCAAGTAATGTCTGAAGTGAATCTATGTGATAGATGTGTTATTGAGACAAGTGAAGAGGCGGTAATCAGACAAAAGCATTTGTGGGTTGGCTTCCTCCTTCATGGTTCAGTGATATACGTTCTGCAGGTGTGACCGTCCAGAGTTCAGCCAAACTTATTATCAGTTGTAACAGAGCTTGCCCTGTTTATATTTTAATAGATAGGTTGCTTTTTATTTTTTTTAATTAAAAAAAATTTTTTTAGGGTCGTAGATGCAACATTTGGAAGTTCCCAGGCTAAGGGTCAAATCTGACCTACAGCTGTCAGCCTATGCCAGGTCCTAGTGGTGTCTGCCACCTACACCACAGCTCATGGCAATGCCATATCCTTAACCCACTGAGGGAGGCCAGGGATTGAACCCACATCCTTATGGATACTAGTCTGGTTTGTTTCTGCTGAGACACAACAGGAAGGCCTAGGTTGCTTTTTAAATATAAAGGAAAGGTATAATCTACAGAATTCCTTTTTTTTTATTCTTATCTAAATAAAAATGAACATGTCATCCAGTACTCCAAGAAACTAATTCATGTAATGTGCAAACCATGGAACCCACAGGTAACAATACAAATAAAGTGAGCTGCAGAGACCTGATGTGAATGAGAGCAAATCAGTTTAACAGCCAAGGTTGAAATCAATTAAAACTAGAATGACCCTTCATCCATGTATTGTCACAAACTTTTTTCATAAAATATAGCCTAAAATAGGGCAAACCTCATTTTTTTTTTTATTATTGGTCAGATGAGACAGCAGAGAGACAAGGATGCATCAGTGAAAGAACTCAGGGCCTTTTGTACTGAGGAAAACAACCTGCTACCAAATCAGTTTGACAGAAACCTTATTACATAAGCCCTTATGGGTCATTATTTTTTTTTAAAACCTGCCTGTAAAAAACACAAAACTACAAGGAAAAAAATACTAATTACATAAGACTCTCTATCACTGATAATCCTTGTTAATGTTAAGTGTTTATGTATTGAGACTTGGGAAAACCTAGAGCACTTTAGTTCCCCAACACAGCATGACACGAATGGGCCATTGCATTAGCACCACCAGTTCACTCGTGGGGGACCGACAGGCCTTGGCTTGCAAATATTAGCAATGATGAGTCTCGGTTATTGAAATACCTGAAGGGTAATGAAATTACATGAAACATTAAACACTTTATATGGTTTTCAAATTTAAAGAAAGGATTTCCTCCTATAAATTAACCAGAGACTTAGATATCTATGGTTATGTTAACAAAGAGAATTCCAATTTTCAAACACATCCCTATGAAAAAGACTCTTAGGAGCCTTTCTGTGTTTCCAGAAAGGTATCATATTTTTAACGTGTTTTGGGAATGAAAAAAATAGACTGAAATGCTCATTGTTTTTCTGATTGCAAAATAACAAAAAAAAAAGTCAAGAAAATAAATTTGCCTCTTATTCCATGACTAGAGATTACTATTATGAAAATATTTTCTTCCAGTTTTTTTTTTTTCTGCAAGGAACTGTTTCTATTTCTGGGTATTTAGATGTATGTAAGCACACTCACCTATGTGTGCACACATGCACACACACACACGCACACTAACACACATTATCTCTTCAC
The DNA here is from genome assembly GCF_016906955.1 of Phacochoerus africanus. Lineage (NCBI taxonomy): Eukaryota > Metazoa > Chordata > Mammalia > Artiodactyla > Suidae > Phacochoerus > Phacochoerus africanus. The sequence continues at coordinate 28,006,749 of NC_062553.1, forward strand.
ATATATTGCCTAACTTACCTCCCCTCTTCTTGCTCATTCACACACAACTCCTCACACCTCTTCTCCCTGTCCTCATACCTCCACACTCAAACTCACTCGTACCAACACATACTTCCCCTCCCACACACCTCTCACAAACACAACTGCACCTTACCTGAGCAAACACAGACTCTTATCCACCTGTACATCCTCATATGTGTTCATACACTGTCATACACATATCCCCATGGCATCCCCGCATCCAAACACACTGCTTCACATACAACTCCCTCCACCTGGAGCCCCCCCAACATACAGTCTCAGAAATACTTGTACATTCTCACACATGCTTTCACAAACACATACACACCTTCCTCCCGCAGCTCAGGCATACACTCTCATTAACATGCATACCCCAAAGACACACACACACACACACACACCATCTCACATTACCTGTATACCTTCACATATACATATGCAGTCACACACCTGTGCTTGCTTTCTCTTTTACACACACACACATACACAACTCATTCACATTCAGAATGTTTTCTGGTGGTATGGCCATAGACCTCATTCACATTCATACTTTCATGGGCACACACTCCTTGGCACACACTCCGACATAAGTTTTATTCCCCAGAATTAAAAAATGCATATATTATTGCAACAGTAAAACATAAAGCAAAAAAGGGGGTCATCTCTGCAGCACCTCATCTCCTTAGGCAATCAAAGGAATCCTGGGTCTCATATGTGGTGCACCTGCCACATCTGCGTCCCACCCTTGTACATCCTGCTCTTTGACTGGTGGGCTGGCCTGTCGGGGTCACGTCAGTGATGCTCTGGCTTCTTTGTGGGCTTGTGTGATGGGGAGCCCCAGCAGGCACTGAGAGGAGGGAGGAGAGTGAGTTAGATGTTCCCCTTTCATCCTCCCTTGAATTCTCAGTGACTCAACCCTGTGCCTCCCCCAGGGGCCACCTCCCCTCTCCTCTCTGAGCAGTTCTCTCCTGGGTGTGGAAACCACTCCTGCCTGTGTCATGTCCGTTCTGGGGTAGTGACAGCTCTATTGCTGCACTGTCCCTTGTGGTCCCCCACACCTGCCCACTCTTTTAAGGCAAAGCCTCCTCTAACTATCCTAATTTAACTACATCATGTGCTTCCCACTGAGACCCTGAAAGATACTTCTCATAGCAACTTAAATATTTTTTTCGAGAATGGAGGTCCTATATACACAGTTTTTAATATCATTGGCTATTATTAAATTATAAGCATTTTCCAACGCTCAATTTTTTTAATAGTTGTATAATATTCCATTTCATAGATGTAGCATAATTAATTTTAGTATTACCTGCCTTTTACCTAAAGAGAGGTCATCTTTAGTATTACCTATCTTTAGTATTACCAGGCTCTTATGCTTAGCCCTTTACATGTATGCACTTTAATTTTTCTGATGTCCTATGAGGTAAATACACTGCCCTGTTTTACAGGAGAGGAAACGGGAGATTAGAAAGATTGTTTAAGGGCTTGTTTAAGGTCACAATGAGTGATCCAAAATTCAAAGGTAGGTTGATGGCTTAGGTTCCACCGTATCATGTTGCCACCGAGCAAAGGAGAAGAAGGTGGGGGGTGGATTGACACATTTATTTTCTCCTAAACTTTCTCTATTCCTATTTCTCATTTTGCAAAACAATATTTGTAATTCATATCAGTGGCACAAATAGATGTCAGTTTTGACGATTAGGGGTAGGGCTGGGGAAGGGGTTGGGAGGGGACTGTGGTCACTGATAATTTTCCCAACTCAATCCGTTACATGCCTTCCTAGACTTGTTTAAGAGGCGGACAGATTAGGATAACATTGCAAATTGACTGAACACAAACTGGTGATGCATAAATATTGGGTTATTTGCAGTATATGTCCGTAATTACCAATAATTAGAGCTACATTACCATAACTCGGCTACTCAGGCACATCAGATCCCTTCAAAATAGTGGCTGCAAAACAGGACCATTTATCATGTAAGCCATGGACATCATTGCTGAGGTGCCTGTTTTATACCACAGAGGGGTAAGAACGCTTCTACCATTTAGAGATGATTTACCTATTTCAATTAACATAAATTTCACCAATGACAACCCATTACAACCGTCATTTTGCTAATGGTTAAGTACCAAATTCTACAAATTAAAATTTTTTAATATTTATTATTGTAATTAACAAAACCTACGATGTTATAGCACAGTTATCTTGATCAAATGCTTACCATATCTGGGGTATCAATTCATGACTAGAGAAATTGATTAGTCCTTAAAAATGTAGCTTAAATGAATGCATACACAATATTACATTGTGTATTCTGATATATTTTAAAGTGAAATAGAAACATCTTGATAAATAAGTTAGGTAGGCTTTGAGGACATCATAATACATTTTTTCAAAATAACTAAATTTTCTGAGCAAAGTTCTATTTTCCTAACCCAGTGTTTCTCAATAGGGATGTTACTGGCATTCTGAATGGAATATTTTTTTTAAGTGACCTGAACTTGCTCATGCATAATAAGCCATTCAGCATCCCTGAGCTCTGGCCACCAAATACACAGATCTCCCCCTCCCCCTGGAAAGTGTGAGCAACAAACTTCATTCCACGCAATTCCAGGCCTGGGCGAGGGGGGTTGGGTGAGTAGAAGTACTCAGGGTGAGTAGAAGTAAGAACAGGGTGCCATAGACCCTGAGGGAGGGTGTTGAGAACCACTGTCTTATTTAACATTAATCTTGAAGCAGGTCATAAAAACAAAGGGGCAGAATAAGTTAAGAGAACTTAAGAAATGTATAAGCAAAAGTGGGCCCACCTTAACCTCTCCAACTGATATCAGTGTTTGCAAGCCATGTCAATGGCTCTCTGATGACGTGCCCAGAAATAACCCCAATGAGTGTTCCCTCTGAGTTATAATCCAGAGCTGTGCTACAGAATGAGAAGTCTGCCTAAGGCACATGGTCAGGCTGCCTGAATTTAGAAGAGCAGTAGTTCAGAAGAAGGGAAATGTGGAGTGAGGTCAAAGTGCCGGCTGACGCAGGTCTCGGGTTTCCCCTGTAACTTAGCCAAGCATGGCTTCTGGGACCTAACCTCATCAGAATGCCCCCATGCTACGTCAAAGCATTTTGACAGATGTCGCATCCTTTATCTTCAGCTCACCCTGTCTCTCTAATGTCCTGCACTGGTGCCTTCAATTTTCTCCACTATGCATTTATTACTTAACATACTAACTTATATTTCAATTAACTATTATTTACTTTTGTGAACTCCCCCATACTGCATGTTATGCAAGGGTCAGGGAGCTTGTCTCTTTTGTTCCTTGATGTCATCCTATTATTTAGAACTCTGTCTGGCACTCATTGAATGCTTCTCTGCATTGTTATCCTTACTTGACAATGAGAAAACTGCAGCTCAGTGTCTCAGAGCCCAGCCAGTGGCAGAGGCTGGATCAGAGCCCAGATGATTCTGTCTTCAAAGTCCTTTTTCTTCTGCTTTCAACATTCTGCCCCTGGCTCCCCTGCCCCTCTCCCCTCCATCATCCTCTCTCTCCTATAAATTCAGGTAATGTTTTTCCAGTTCCCTGAATAACCAAGACTGGGTTAATTGTTCTTGTAGTCCTTTTCCTAAGTCTAGTGATAACATTTCTGTACCTTGTTGCAATTGCCTATTTATCCATGTTTTTCTCCAATCAGTCTAAGTTTCTTGAGGGTAGAGACTGAGTTTTGTTCATCACTGAATTTTAAGTACTCTGTACTGGTCCCAGCACATAATAGATGTTCAATAAGTCTTTGTTGATTAATGCATGAGTAACATCTACCCACTGATATGCTAGGACTCTCTTTTCTTGGTCCCTCTTCTTTCTGGAAGCAACACTGTGGGGGCCGATATTGTATATGGAAAGGTAAATAGTTTTGACTATAAACATCTGCTCTGTCATTCATCAGGCTGGAATAACAGACATATATGAAATGGCTGAAAAGTTAATAGGATTTGATATTCCCCCCCCCAAACTCACTACAACTGTAAAGTGTACCCTTCTTTGAGTGACTAATGCTTTCTTACACACTAAGAAATTTTGTTCCCCCAAATCACAGACTATCAGATACTTTGCTGTTTGAATTTGCAGCAGTACGAATGAAATGACCTTCTCTTGACTGGAGTATATAAGTCACTTTGACACAGAAAAACATTCTCAATTGATAACCTGGGTATAGAGTGAAAGACAAAGGGTTTCTGGATACAACACTGCACATATGTCTGAACATTAGTGTTTCCAAGGAAACAGGCCTCTTGGTTGTTTTCAGTGCAGATGTGACGTTAATCCCTTCACACAGCTCTGCTTTGCCTTGAGCCCATCAAAACATACAGTTCCAGCCTACACTTAGGACCTAAAATAACTGCCTTTGCCTTTATGTAGGGAGACTCCACTGTTTCTTTGGCATGCAATCTCCCTCATTGCAATGAATCAACCAACCCAATTTTGTTGAACTTTAAGTGTGTGCCTGGTGATCCTAGGCTGTTTGGGCCCTGACAGCCATACTTCTGTGTTCTAACCCAATAGTTCTCAAATTGGCTGTATGTTAGAATCAGCAGTGCTGCCTAGACTCATCCTGAGAAATTATGATTGAGTAATCTTGGCTCAGTCCTGGGAATCAGAAATTTAAAGCCCTCCAGGTGATTTTGCAGCCAAGGCTAAGAATCATCCTTTTGGCTAAATGGACCTAGAAAATTCTGGAAGGGTGTTAAAATTCAGTTTCACAGGAGCATAGCTCAGCCCTCTAAGTAGAAATCTTGGCTACAGACCTGAGGACTCTGTATTCTTAGAGAAGATATCAAGTGATGCTTATATACATGGAAGTTGAAGCACATTGCTTTTTCTATTTACTTCCTTCCTAAAGCACTCTCTTAATTATGATTTTTATTTTTCACAGTTAGCACGGACCCAAGAGTAACACAGGAGGGAAAGCGAAGGAAATAGAACAGGCTCTGTGCTGTGCTAAATATTAAAGTTTTTTGTTTTTCTTTTAAATATTAGTTTACAGCCTTCTTTCGAGGCAATTTATTTGCGCACAAGACCAGGCAGGGTGGGATCAAGAACCGAGGCGGGTAGCTAACTAGGATAGCTGTGAAGGAGGAACATGGCCCAGAGGAACCCAAATACAGAGTTTTCATAATGTACCTTGGTGAGAATAGTCATGCCCAAATCACAGAGACAAACTGACTTCCCTGGAAGCTGGTTACTATACACCTTTAAATTTGGTCCCATTAATGACTACACACCTGATCATAGATTGTGAATTCATATTTTTTATTTTCTCTCTAATTTTAAAGAGAAAAATTATATTTCATTGTATTGTGTGCTAAAAATTTTAAAACATACTTATTTTATTATTTTTAGACTTCATTTTTGTCATTTTTATATATTCTGGGGGCTTCAAAAATTCAAAATGTTTCAGGCCTTGCTTCGCCTAAAAGATCATGTCTTCCCAGACATGTTGAAACTTAAAAAACAGTCACTGCAAATGCCTAGATACCACCACAAGAGGGCCTCTGTGCCTTAGATAAAATTAAGGAAACCTTCAAGACTTTAGAGAGAAATCCCTGTATGTTGTCGAAGAATTATTTTGCTTGATACTTAAAAAAAAAAAAAAGTTTTATGTTATTTTAGGGAAGAGGGCATAACCTCACTTGTGTTCAATATATTTTTAATGTAATAATACATCATTTTGTGGCTTAATTCTGCTCAAATATTCTGATATGTCCAATTTTCATTTGTTATAAAGAAACAAAGTGTACGGAAACTCCTGCATTTATAAAGGCCTTTATGTTACATTGTCTCTTTTGTTTCCTCAGTCAAAGCAATATAAATAACAGTGTAGTCTATTACTTATTACAGGAAATGATGTAACTTCTTTGAAATTATCTGGAAATACAGATTAAAAATATAAACTATTGAAGGTACTATGGAATAAATGTAGTTTTGACTCCTTTACTTTCCAAGAAATGCTACTAACTTATTTGATTTCTAAATACCTTCCAGCTTTTGAAACTTTCTGGAGTGCTGCTATGCCTTATCAGTTAAAAAAATATAATTTATCTATATTCAAAATGGATTTCTGAATTAAGATTATTATTTAAATAATAAAGTGATGTTTTTCAGAACATTTTTAGTTGTGATTTTAAAATAATGTATTTATGAGATTAAATTCTAAGAAAAAATGAATATTACCCTTTCCATGAAGCATCATAAAACACACAAGCCAACGAAAGTATGGTGGCAATAGAACAGCTCTTGAACACAAAGCAGAAATAAGCAAAACTGAAAATAGCCACTATAAATATGACAAGTAAAATGTGATTGATTATATTAAAATATTTGCCACTTCTCTTTGTGGGAATACAATACATTCCTGCCCTGTTGATTTAGAGTGCCCAATGAAATATGAGTATCACATTTGAGCAGAAGCTACATGAGGGACCATGGAAGAGATTCACAACTTACTTGTGATACACAGCATAAAAAGTACATGTGAAAAATGGATTTCATGGCAACTCCCTATTATCCTGATTGATGTAATTAATTTACAAGCATAAGGAAGATGACACAATGATTGGTTATCAGTGCTATCAGACTTCACTAAATGGACTTTATAAACAAGGCAAAGAGAAGAAAATGATGAGAAGAGCAGCAAAATGCAAAGATTGGAATCACTGGTGTTAGCAGCAGACTGCTACAGGAAATGGGGGAAAGTCAAAGTCAGATGTTTTAGGAATGATAAGCCCAAATGCTATGCCACTGAATAAAGATTAGTAATAGATACCGATTTACTGAATGCTGACTATGTGCCAAGAATTTTTATGTATAATTTTACTTTATTCTCATAAGTATTCTTCAGTTAGATGTTTTATTTTTCCTTCCTAGATGATGAAACAGGTTTTGAAATATTAATTCATTTACACAGGCCATTCTGCATTTGTTCACTTTTTCACGCATTCACCATTCAATCAATAAGTATTTGTTAAGAACCAGGTGGTGACGTTATTAGGTTTTTAAATCCCTCCCTATCTAATTTCTAAGTCTATGCTCTCTCATTCCATAAAACTCTGTGGTCAGCAGAATTCTAAGATCACCCTCAAGATTTCCCACTCTGTTGGCATACACACTCTGAATAATTCCCTGGATTACGTCTATTATGGATTTAACACCAGGATTAGGTTATGCTACCTGGCACAGTGGACTTTAAAATAAGCCAGTCATTTGATTGGCCCTGACCTAATCACATGAGCTGGTCTCAGGAGTCAGAGAAAATTGAAGCTTGAAATTGAAGTTAAAGAAGCTTCCCAATTCTTGACATAAAGGGACCCACATGGCAAAGATCAAAGTATAGCTTCTAGGAGAAAGAAGCAGTGCCTAAGGATAGCTAGCAAGACAATGGCGGTATCAGTCCTACAACCCAAACAGGTTCTATCAACAACCTGCTGGAGTATATCGTTTCTTAGTCAGACTTCCAGCTGGCCAACATCTTGAATTCAACCGTCTGAGACTGAGCTTGAGTGAAGGACAAGCTAGACTCCTAACCCGTGGAAATCATAAGCATGTAAATATGTATTTTTCAAGTCATTAAGTATCTGATAATTCGCTACACAGCAAGAGAAAACTATTGCACTCTCCATTAGGCTGGTACCTTTGAATCATTAATAAAAGCAGAATTATTTGCTTGAGAAAATAGCAAAGTATGATGGTAGAGTTTAGGAATATGGGCAATAAAAACCAAAGGGCCCCCCCCCCAAATAAAAGACAAGAAAAGAAAAAGCAGCAAAAATGATTACAATAGACAATTTCTAACCTTCCTCCTCAGTCCAGAGTGTATGATTTAATTTTATGTGATTTCATGACCTCTCAAGTCTCTTCTTTTCAAATTCTATGAATTTCATTAATTTTGCTAGGTACACTGAGTTATTTTTTGATTCTAGGTGAAGTTTTATAACAGTAGAGGTCCACTTGTAATATATAGCTTTGAACATGAGATATTTTTCAGGGCTGTGAGTCATTTAATTTAGACATTTCTATCTTTAAAACTTTGTTAGTACTACACAAGTCTCTGCAGCAATTGGACTAGAATTCTTCATTATTTCCTTTATGTGATACTTAGGAGTCTATGCAAAAGCTATTGTCTGAGCATAGTATGAACAAATATAACAGCACTTTCATTACCATAGGCTTTCACTTCAATGTATATATTTTCTATGATAACCTTGACCTCTCCTCACTTACGTTTTTCATATCTTCTTATTTATGCAGCATAGGTTAATAGTCTTTAACTATTTGAGATATTTTTGTACAAATCCCTGGAATTTTTACGTGAGATCCTATTTATTTATTTATTTATTTATTTATTTATTTATTTATTTATTTATTTATTACTTTTTAGGGCTGCACTTGTGGCATATGGAGGTTCCCAGGCTAGGGATCTAATCAGAGCTACAGCTGCCAGCCTACCTCACAGCTATAGCAGTGCAGGATCTGAGCCGCTTCTGCAACCCATACCACAGCTCATAGCAACATGGGATCCTTAACCCACTTAGTGAGGCCAGGGATCGAACCCTCATCCTCATGGTTCCTAGTCAGGTTGATTAACCACTGAGCCACAAAGGGAACTCCAAGATCCTTTTCTATTTAACCTTACCATTCTTCTGTAGCTAAAGCTTTATGAATAATTTTAATTTTCCCTTTTCATAATATGGAATACATGGAAAATAAATTATCTTTATTTTAAGAGAATTCCTTCCCTATTTCAAGATATTTGTGAAATATTACTCAAAATACAAAAACAAGGCACAAAAGCAGCAAACTGGTCCTCCAGTCTACAGCTTTATAAAAGGAAGTCCTCCATGAGTAAGTATTCTACGATTCCTGAGTAATGCATCTTCTTTGTATATTCCTTGAAATGTACCTCCTTATTCATTAGTATTTACTAATAGGTTGCCTTTCATTCAGGTTCAATTTCCTTTTCTTTCATTTTTAACTCATTACATTGAATTATATGTTGTCGTTCAGGAAAACAACTCCCCTCTTCTTTGTTATTCTTCTGTATTTGGAAATGTAATTACCATTGGATTCAGTAACGTTGTTTCAATTAATGTCTCAAATTGTCTTCCTAGAAGAGAATTGTTCATGTCTGTTTGGGGCCAGAAGTTTTGAATAACATGAAAAGAAACTTAACTGCCACTTCTACTCATTGAATAGAATACTGCAGTCAGCTCTCAAGGAGCTTTTTACCCCATTTATAAAATCTTGAAGAGGAACAACTCTGCCTTTTGGAGAAGAGTCTGGGTTAGAGTTTATGAAAATTGTATACTGTGGGCTGTGAAGCTATTGCCTTATGACATATGTGAAAGCATCCATATTAGATTATAGGTCAGATGTCCTGAATCTCTAGGTCAGGTTCTGAAACTAACTCACTATTGACTTTTGGCAAGTCCTTTAATATCTCTGTCTCAATTTTTTTTCAGCTGAAGTTGAAAAGGATTGGATGTATTTGAGACAGCACATATACTGCTTGAGGATTGTTATTTTCCCATCCCTACGTGTATCCATAACACAGAGTTGATCATGACACCATTCATTCATTCACGCAAATTCAACCAAAATCCTCATTTTTTTTCTTTTTCTTTTTTTTTCTTTTTAGGGCCACACCTGCAGCATATGGAAATTCCCAGGCGAGGGGTTGAACTGCAGCTACAGCTGCTGGCCTATACCACAACCATAGCAAGGCCAGATCCAAGCCGCATCTGTGACCTATACCACAGCTCATGGCAATGGCAGATCCTTAACCCACTGAGAGAGGCTAGGGATTGAACCTGCATTCTCATGGATACTAGTTGGGTACATTACCACTGAGCCACAATGGGAATGCCTCCAAATCCTCAAGTTTTCAACAGACTTACTAACATTGAGTTATCATTGAATGTGAAACAATACACCACTCCTGGAATAGATGGTCCCCAAATTCTCTTCTATTTTTCCAGTGTGCTGTTTCTTGTTACACCTTCTAGTACAAAGAATTTTACATGACCTCAAAGAGGGCTCCATTTTGCTTCAGTTCTTGACTCCAGGCCTTGTTTGCTCACTCTTTCCTTAAAGCAGGGGCACACGTTGTTCCCGAGTAGAATGGACTGCTAGGACAGTGGTCCTCAAGCATTAGTGTGTCAGCATCATTTCAAACTCAGATTGCTGGGCCCCACTGCCAGTTAATAATCCAGTACCTCTGGCGTAGACCTATGAATCTGCATTGCTAGCAAGTGTCCAGGTAATTGTGATGCTGTGGGTCTGAGGATCACATTTTGAGAAACACTGCTCTCTAGAATTACATTTCTTAACCTAGAGTTCATAGATCTTAAAGGCATCTATGGTTAGGATTCAAAGAGTTAATGAAAAAAAAAAGATGGGTTAAAATTTCATTTGGGGGAGTTCCCGTTGTGGCTCAGTGGAAACAAATCTGGCTAGGTTTGATCCCTGGCCTCAGTCAGTGGGCTAAGTATCTGGTGTAGGTTGCAGACACGGCTTGGATCTGGCATTACTGTGGCTGTGACATAGGCTGGCAGCTACAGCTCCAATTCAACCCCTAGCCTGGGAACCTCCATATGCCACGGGGGCAGCCCTAAAAAGACAAAAAAAAAATTTATTTGTATTTTTGCTAACCAACACTGAACACAGGAAATAAACCACAGAAATAGTAGTACTAACTGACTTTGTCACAATAACAATCAGAGATGTTTTCAATTCACCTTACAATTATTTCAGATTGTTTCAGATTTTGGCTTCTTTAAATATGGTTTATATACATCACTACTTTGAAAAACATTTTGATGCTTGTATTTCAATATAATTTCTCCTTTTTTTTTTTTGTCTTTTTGCCTTTTCTAGGGCCACTCGCATGGCATATGGAGGTTCCCAGGCTAGGGATTTAATTGGAGTTGTAGCCACCGGCCTACGCCAGAGCCACAGCAATGTGGGATCCAAGCCGCATCTATGACCTACACCACAGCTCATAGCAACGCTGGATCCTTAACCCACTGAGCGAGGCCAGTGATCAAACCCACAACCTCGTGGTTCCTAGATGGATTCCTTAACCACTGAGCCACGACGAGAACTCCTAATTTCTCCTTTTTAATTTTACATAGTTTATTTTAAATTTAGAAAACATCAGTTTGAATGTGTGACTAGAAGACATAGCCTTCCTCTCTCTGCCTGAGGGTTCATGGCAAGACACATGAACTCTCTACCTAAAGGGTGTAAATAAAGACTTTAAATCAAGTCATATTTCACCTACAGGATCATTCTGTTGGTACCAACACTGTTCAAGGATCTGGTCAGAACAGAAGATACTGGGCGACATCCGTCTCTCATCATCTTGGCCGCTGAGGAGGTCAACGTCAGGCTATGTGGCTGGATAAATGAAACTATACACTACATTTTACCTTTCCCACACTATTTTTACTATTGTAGATGCACTATAGTAGTGAGAGGGCACTGTTTCTCTCAGCTTAACTATCACTTAAGGCAACAGTACTCAAAATGTAGTGGTAGTGGTGGGGTCTCTGAAACTCTTCGAGGAGCTCTGAGAAGAGGAGGTAAACATTTTTAGCCATATTTATTTTCCCTTTTAATTCTTATTGTTTTATCAATATGCAGTGGACTTTTCCAGAGGCTACATAATTTCAAAAATTTAAAAACTGCCACTCCTCTCCATTGTTTGTTTTGGAAAATACAGTTATTTTTAGTGAAAATATGTAACTTGTGTTAATGTACAGTAGGTTTATAATTGTTACTTTAAAATGAATTCATCAGTAAACATTTCAGAAATCTCATCTTAATTTATAATATGGTAAATATAGCAAGATAATCAACACTTTAAAAAAACCATTTTGAGTTCTTCCATTTTTAAAAGTGGAAAGGGGTCTTGAATCAAAAGTCTTTTCTTAAAGAATTTATATCCCAAAGAATATGATTATTAAAATAGCAAAATGTTTGTCAGTAGCTATGTAGTTTTACCAGGTCTTAAACCAAGCACATAAGGCTTTTCCTTAGGAATATAAGGAAAGGCTATCAAAGGATATCTACTTTGATAGGATCTGTGAAAGAGAGCATAGATCACATAAGGAACATGAGTCATTTAAAGACATTTTAAAAAAAGGTTAAATAGCTTTAGGGAATGACAAGGTTAAATAGAAGCAGGGTTGGAACAAAGAGAATGAGTTTGTGGCCACACCTGTGGCATGTAATAGCATGCCAGCATGCTTTCTTTCCCTTCACGTCTCCTTTACCTGCTTGCCATTTTTCTTACCAGGAGAAATAGACAAAGTATAAATATTCCAGATAGAAAATACATTGAGTTACGATTCTCACTAAAATATGAACAACTGGTGTTAGATCTTTGAGGTTGTGGAAATCCACATCTGAGTCGGGGAATGTAGATGTGCGAAACCCCCCTGGTGGCAATAAATACAGAATTGTGAGCTAGACTGGACTTTGTTCAGATGCTAACCAGGCAAAAGAGGCCCTGGCTACGCTCTTCACACATTTATATTGCATTAAGTATTATAAGTAATCTAGAGATGATTTGAGGTCTATGGGAGGATGTGTGTAAGTTATATGCAAATACTACACTACTTCATATAAAGGCATTAGTGAACTTTGGTATCCATGGGGTCCTGGAAGCAATCATCCCTCAGGAATATTGAGATGACTATATGCTACAACATGTGTGAAGCCAGCCTGTGTACAAGGACAACTCACTGACAACAGTGAGTTTGAGAGAATTATTGAAAATTAGTATAAGAGCTCTAAAGCCCTCCCTTTATAGGAGAGGATGCTCTAAATATCACCCTCCCTGTAACTTATGTGAGCTCACAATTCACTCTATTACCTAAACTGCTTTGAATTAAATTTGTGTTTCTTCACTCAAAGACTCATCCAATCAGCTTTTTATTAAACGCTCACAGAAAGGTTGGGAAGAGGTGAGAACAGAGAGAAAGTTTCATGGTCCAGGTCTGGAGAAGGGGCAGGGCCACCGCTAGGGGAAAGGCAAAAAGTCCACCTGGATGCTTCTTCACCTGGGGGTGGGGAGAGGGGGAGCCTTGAGCTACTGCGGGATGGGCAGCAAATCCTGCCACAGCCAGGCCACAGGCCAAGAATCCCTGTGGCTTGGAAAAAGGAAACGGAAAAGACTCTACATCTTAGTAGGGGCAGAAATCTCTTGGGCCCAGTCCATAAGAAATCTCTTGCCACAGAGGGAGGGGAAGGATCACTGAGAGACCTAAGATGAAATGCTATAGACCCTATCTAAGACTGAGCCTGGATCAAGGCGACAGTGGGCCCTCCTTCCCTCTAGTGGGCTAGCCACCACTTTGAAACAAGCAGCCATCTTCTGCTGGGAGATGGACAAGTCTTAGAGAGGAAGCCTTTCTCAGGCACAGGTGCACAGGGAAGACCTAAAGCTGAGAGTAGAACAGTAAAACTGGAATCCAGCCCTTACCACAGGCACAATGTAATTCTGCAAGAAACTGAAACTAGCAATGTGCTGAAAGTGCATCACTGTGATAAGCAAATCTCCCCTTCCCCATGCACTAAGAAGAGGAATGCCTACTTCCAGATATAACTACTACTAACTTCAGTCTCTTCTGTCTTTACACAGTTAAACTTTTAATAAAAACTACAAACACACTATGAAATAAGCAAAAAAAGCCACATACCATCAATGGACAAAGTAATAAATAGAATCATAGTTACATATAACCCAGATGTTAGAACTGTCAGACAATAATTTTAAATAACCATGGTTAATATGTTAAAGGCTCTTGTGGAAAAGTAGAACAGTATAGATAAATGGATGCAGAATTTTAACAGAGATGTGAAAATATAGGAAAAAATCAAATGTAAATGCTAGCAATAAAATTAGAATAATAAATGTAAAAATGCTTTCAGTGGGTTCATCAGTGGACCCGACACAGCTGAGGAAAGAATCAGTGAACTTGAATGTAGATAAATAGAAATTGCCTGGATGAAAAGAGTAAAAAATGAATTCAAAAAATACAAACAGCCCACCAAAAATATGAACTGAATCCTACTAAGTCAGATGAGATTGAAGTAAAAAACAAAATAGTTGATATTAATAGAGATAAGCCATATTGAGAGTATGTAACCTTGATGTGTTGTGATGAGAATGGTCCCTTTACCTCTGTGGCCTTCCTCACTTCTATAACCCCAGTCTTATAAGAGAAACATCAAACAAATCCAAGTTACCCAAGTTGAGTGACACGCTATAAAATATCTGACCCCTATCCCCATTAAACATCAATGTTATCAAAACAATGGACATCTAAGAAACTGTCAAAGCTGAAAGGAACCTAGGGCGACTATGATGACTAAATGTCATGTGGTAACCTGCATGTATCTTGAAGCATAAAACAGAAATTAAGTTAAAACTAAGGAATTCCAAATATACTCTGGCCTTTAGTTAATATTGATATATCAGTATTAGCTCATTAACTGTAACAAATACATCTTACTAATGTTAAGATGTCAAAAATAGACGAAACTGGGTGTGGGGTATATGGGAACTCTTTTTATTATATTCATAATTTTCTTATAAATCTAAAGCTACCCCAAAATAAAATGTTTAAAAACAAACCATTTTTTTTAAAAAAATACTTATTTTTATTATTATTACAGTATAGTTGATTTATAATGTTTCGTCAAGTTCTGCTGTACAACAAAGTGACCCAGTCATACATATTTCCCTGTGCTGTTTTTGAATGTCATTTAAGTAATTATACAAGCAATATTCATAAATAATAAAACAATTGTGAAGGTAGTATGGGAACAGGTTTGGCAAACACTGTATTAAAACAGTTGATTGATTACACTATGCCATGCTATTTGCCAATTTACTTTAAAAATATGAATTTCTAAGTCCTGAGTCTATATTTTTACTCAGTTCCTTAATGGTGTTTTGTGGTTTCATAGCTGAACAGTGTAACTTCCTTTCTCATTGGAAGCTTCATTAGGGCTGAACGTATGTCTTTATTCAATTTCCTCGAGGTCCTATATGACAATGTTCTAAATGGAAATGAAACATTTATTCATAATATCAATTTGTATGAAAATGAATGCTTCTTCATGCTTTTCTTTAACTTCACATCATTAATTTTCCCCAAGTGTGGAGAAACCCAGATTAGTCCTATATTTTCCTTTGGAGTGACTCTCAACATTTTAATCATTAATAATCACAAAATGGTCACAGGGTTTTTTTCTTTGATCATTTGCATTTCCTTATATTAAGATAAAGATAAGCTAATCTCTTGATCTCTGCCAGTTCTCAGTAGATCTGCTTAGAGTGAGGAGAGCAAATAGGTATCATTTTTTTTTTTTTGTAGCTCAATTCCAATCCCTTGGTGATGGCTGTCAAGAAATCTGTCTTGAGGATTCTAACACCCTGAGTACAGTAACCAATTTAAGGGTGAAGGAGAGAGAATGATTTTGCCATGATGGTCATACATCACAACTCTGGCAAGTTCAATTTAACTATTTAACACATAACTATTATCAGTCTCATAAAGGATCTCTGAAAGCCTTAAAAAAACTTAAATATTAATATACACAGATTTAAATGGGCAAATTAAGACATATTGGCAGAAGGCAGGTCATAGAATGTGCTAAAGCCTTCCTAGATGCCAATTCTTGCCACAAAGGAAGTTACTAACTTTTACTAATTGTGAGGCTGCTCTTTTGGGGCAGTTTTTTCATATATTTCCACCAAAATCTTCTAAGAACCATTTAAGAAACTCAAATTTTAGACAAAAATTTTAAGTAAAAAAAATTATCATTGCTGATGAAAAAAGAAAATAAATTCACATGAACATAGGTAAAAAAGTTCATTAAATAGCATAGTTTTTTCTTTTTTTTTAATTGGAAGAAGAGAGGCAAATGGAAAGCTCTTAAATTAAAAAACTGTTTCCCTTTTTTACGGCTGAGAAGTATTCCACTGTGTATATATACCACATCTTCCTAATCCAGTCATCTGTTGATGGACATTTGGGTTGTTTCCATGCCTTGGCTATTGGAATAGTGCTTCAGTGAACATGCGGGTGCATGTGTCTTTTTCAAGGAAAGTTTTATCTGGATATATGCCCAAGAGTGGGATTGAGTGAAGTCAGAAAAAGAAAGACAAATACATATGATATCACTTATATCTGGAATCTGATATATGGCATAAATGAATCTTCTCACAGAAAAGAAAATCATGGACTTGGAGAATAAACTTGTGATTGCCAGGGTGAAGGAGTAGGATGGATTGGGAACTTGGAGTTAATAGAAGCAGACTATTGCCTTTGGAATGGATAAGCAATGAGATCCTGCTGTGTAGCACTGGGAACTATGTCTAGTCATTTATGATGGAGAATGATAATGTGAGCCTTGTATGTGTAACTGGGTCACCGTGCTGTAAAGTAGAAAACTGACAGAACACTGTAAACTAGCTATAATGAAAAAAATAGGAATCTATATAAAAAATAAAAACTGTTTCCCAATTAGTCTGGCAGTGATCCCAGCCCTGGTTTTTGGGAACGAGCTGAATCACCTCTGACTTAACATACATGCCAATTTAAGTATCGTTCATCCCAACTGAGGCCAAAGGCAGTCAGTTACCTCCCTATAGCACCTCACCTGCCACCCTGCTTATTCTTGACTAAGAAAGATGCTGTTGTGATCATGTATGAGTTACAACCTCTCCAAAAGTGCTTTAGTATTTCCATTATAGGAAGTGTCGTCAAAAGGCTAATTAGTGGCAAACTCTCCACTGAATCACTTAGCAGCTACATTGCTAAACTCTTTGAGCAATGGAGAGATCTTTTATTTAGCATTACATCTGTGGCAAACATCTATTGGGCATGTATATTATCACACATAAAGAGATGAATACATCAATTTTGGTCCTCAAGAAGATCACACGCTAGTGTGGAAGAATTATAATATTAATACCCCTACTTCAGTTTTCTATAGGTAGATCAGAAGGGCAAAGAGTGTCTGCCCATCATTCAGAGAAATTTTTTTTTTGAATAGTAAAAAATGTAAATGTCAATGCTTTTATAAGAAACATCACTTTTGGGCTGGCTTTTCCCATAAACTGGGAGCCAAATTAGAGGGAACTTATGGCTGTCTATAAAGGGCACTACCAACTGAAGAATGATTTCTATTCAATAGGAAGCAGCTGGATCAACACAGAGGCCAAGTAGGTAAGAATAGGAATGCATCTTACCCAGAGTTCTGGCAGAAGTGTGAGACTGATGGATGTGGTCCTTGCTTTGGAGAAAGACACCCACTCTATTACTTTTTTTTCTTATTAGAAATATCTGTTCCATTCATTAATCTTGACAATCTAACACTAGAGACATGCCTGAAAACACATCCATCTTTCCTTGGACTTGGTAAAGATACTTTTCTTGGCAGCTGAAAAGTCAGGGAGTGTACCTATGGTACTGCTGCACCAAGAGCAACAGTAACAGATGCAGAGCCAAACCTGCCAACATTTTACATGGATCAATGAGAAAGAGCTTCTCATTCATCAGTTTGCAGCCTAGGACTTCCATCGTCCTCTGTTTACTAGGCAAACTGGGAATGTACTCATTTGACTATATTAGGACAACAGAGGCAGTGGATAGTTGACAATTTTTGAATATCTTTCCTATTAAAGAAAAAATGTGAGGCTGTATCCATGCCTTTTGAATACGCATGCATTTTTCAATGGAGATCATTTCTTGCATTCATTCATTCATTCATTCAAGATTAGTTTTTCATCAAATTAATTACTGAATATCAGTCAGATCAGAGTAGCAGAGTGTTAGATACTGTGACTTTAACAATTTGAAAAAATTATTTTTTCTCAAGAAGGTTTCATTCACAATATATTATGCGAATATGTGCCATATTCTGTGGATATAATAGCAAACAAAACCAGACATGGCCCGGTATCTGCCCTCATTATTTTGGAGTTTTCCTTTTAATACCTATTGGATTCTCCGTGGCTTGTGGGTGGGGCTGCAGGCCAAATGATCCCAGCAGGGCAACCTAGTCTTTCAGAACTAAAGAATCAGGGAGAGAAAGACAGAAGAAGCCTGTTTCCTACGTGGAGGAGGAGTCACAGTTAATCCTTGCCTTGGAAATGACAGCTGCTAAATAAACGGATTAGTTTGATACTTATGCATCATATGAGTATATTATGCTTAAACCAATATTAGGTTCAATGTGAAATAAATTTTGGAAAGTACAATGAAACTGATAAAAATGTGGAAAAACAATAAATATGTCCTTTTTATTAGTATATTGTTTTCAGGACACTTTTTCACATTGAAATGACATGAAACAGTACAAAAATAGCCTAAAGGAAACAGAATTGTTGGATTTCTTGTCATGGAAATCTCCCTCCAGCAGATCTTCTTCTTTTTTTTAGGCGGGGGGGGGGGGGTCTTTTTAGGGCTGCATCAACGGCATATGGAGGTTCTCAGGCTAGGGGTCAAATCAGAGCCGTAGTTGTTGGCCTACACCACAGCCACAGCAGTGCTGGATTGGAGCTGCGTCTGCAACAACTACCACAGCTCAGGGAAATGCACTGAGAGAGGTCAGGGATCAAACCCACATCCTCATGGATACCAGTCGGTTCATTAACCGCTGAGCCACAACGGGAACTCCGACCAACTTATTTATTCTTTGACATTTGGCATCCCTATATATCTGGGCAGAAAGTTAGAATTTAGGTTTCCTTTATCTTACACTGCTAGTAGAGGATAGACATTTAAAAATAAATAGATAGGTTTTAAGGAGAGGCCGCACCAGAAAAGTGACATGAAGAAGACAAAAGCTATGGCTGGTTTTTATGACTATTTCTGATTTTTTTCAGAAGAAAAGATGGAAGATGTGGTGTGAGACGACCAAAATAAAAGTCTACTATGTGGGGCTGAGAGGGGAAAATTCTCAGTAAGACTAGAGGTTACTCCAAATTTTCTCCTCACTAACACACAAACTCATCACACAGCACCAGCCTGTTACACATGCAAATTTTCTCCACCTGAAATAAACTCTTTCCTTCGGACCTGTAGCCAAATGAAGTATTTCTCAAATCTTTTCTCCTTCATAGTTTTTCCAACTACAGTGATCTCCTTTGAACTCATTATTCTTGTCTTTTATCACCTCTTTCTCTATTTGACCATTTTCTGCTTTACGATTCTTTTTTTAGACCACTCGTTTGTTATGACTGTTGAAGGATCCAGACTGAGCCCAAGATAGAGTTATTTATGCGAAGCTCAACAACAGCAAACCACAACTTAACTAAGTTTCTTATGCTCAGCTCTTCCAGAAAAGGAAGGCCTAAGCCAACAAATCAGTGTTTGCTGCTCAGCACAGCTTTTCTGACCCAGCCACAGGACGACTGCTTTAACTAGTCAGCACATGCCCAGGATAACTTCCTTGTTATGGAAATCTCCCTTCAGCGGACCTTCTTCTTCTTATTATTTTTGGTCTTCTTAGGGCTGTACCCTATAAACTTCTATAAAGTTCTCTGTACAATGCTTTGTAGCTCCTTTCTATCTTGCACAATTTATGGATGATTGCTTCCCAATTTATGGATGATTGAATAAAGCCCACTGGATCTTTTCAAATTTTATGATTGTTGGACTTCTCCTTTAATATTATTTAGCCCTTCTGGGTGTACATATTTCATGATTTTTCCCTTCTCCATCATAAACTTTTAGGGATCAGGGATGCCTCTTTATATGTATTTATTGATTCTACGCACTATATTTGGATCAAGCGGATTTAGGAGCCAGCTAGAGCAGCAACCAAATGTCTTTTGTCTTATTTTGGCTTCTTTTATGAATAATTTCTGGATGATCACAATAAATATTTCTTTACAATTAAATAAATGAATAAGTTGTGTCCCATCTGGCAGTCTTGTTATGGTTCCAAAGATGTGGAATATTTTGGATACCTGAGATGAGAAAAATCTTTGAGGAACATCTACTTGGAAGACTGGAGAGAGAGGGCAATTTCTCCAACCTCTCGACAAACATGAGAAATGTTGTAACCTAGCTTTTGCTCAAGATAATGCCTTGTCAGACTTCTGGAGAACCTAGAAGAGTATTCTTTCCTGTTTGCTTTAGACTCTCCCTCATGTTTTACCCATTCAAGCTACTCTAAATGAATTCCTTTTTTTTCTCTTGTAGAGACAGAGAACAGATTGGTGATTGCCAGAGGCAGGGGCTCGGGGGTAAGTGAAATGGGTGAAGGAGAAAAAAAGTACCAAACTTCCACTTATAAAATTAAAAACTAATGGAGATGTAATATACAGCATGGTAACTGTAGTTAATAATATTTTCTTAACCGTATTATATATTTGAAAGTTGCTAAAAGAGTAGATCTTAAAAATATTCATCACAAAAAATTTTGTAACTGTTTATGGGGACAGATGTAAACCTCACTTATTGTGGTGATTATTTTGCAGTATATACAAATATAGAATCCTTATACTGTACACATGAAGCTAATAATGATATGTCAATTATACCTCAATAAAAAGGTAAAAAGGTAAAATATAAAAACAATAGCTAACGGGATTCCCATTGTGGAGCAGTGGAAAAGAATCTGACTAGGAACCACGAGGTTGCATGTTAGATCCCTGGCCTCATTCAATGAGCTGTGGTGTAGGTCGCAGATGCGCTCGGATCTGGCATTGCTGTGGCCGTGGTGTAGGCTGGCAGCTGTAGCTCTGATTTGACGCCTAGCCTGAGAACCTCCATATGCCATGGGTGTGGCCCTAAAAAGCAAAATAATAATAATAATAATAACAATAATAATAATAATAGCTAACATAATCAAGTACATTAATTCTCTAATTCTTTTATATGTATTATCTCTGTTTTTCTTTCAAACACCCAATGAATTCCTACTTTTTACTGCCATTATATAGATAAGGATTGAGATATATAGAGGTAACTTGCTCAAAGCACATAGATGTACAATGCAGAGTCAAAATTCAAATCCGGGCATCTGACTCTGCAATTCATGCACTGAATTCTGACAGCAGGAACTGGTTGGTCCTTCTGGCTCACTCACAAGTGCTGACTGCTAAGTTTTCAGGAATTTTCTTGAGCCAGATGATATCACATTGGTAGAGTGAAACTGGCCATGGTGCACACTGAAGGCAGAATAAGGACCTCCCAATGTTGTCCATACTCTTCTAATCCCTGGAAAAGGTGAACAAAATTACATTTTATGACAAAGGGACTCTTAGATGCTATTAAGGATATTGACCCTGGGGAGATTATTTTGGATTATTCAGGTGGGTCAATTTAGATCACATATATCCTTAAAAGTAAAAAAAAAAACTTTCCCATATGTAGTCAGAAAAAGAGATGTAGAAACAGAAGCAGGATCAGAGAGAGGAGTGTGAGTAGGGAACTGGTATGGCAGCAATAGAAAACCAAGGAGCTGAGTGGGAGTATTTATGCCACAGAAATCAGCAAATAGTATAAATTTACTTTTATGTTTTTCTTTTCCCCATGGAGAGACAAGCACTTACCAGCACATCACTGCTTTTAAACTTTAGATTATATTGCATCCTATTATATAGGTGAAGAAATAGAAATATCAAGAGATCAAGTAATTTATCCAACAAATGGAATGGAAATTTGATTGATTGTCTCTATGCAACCATTTGCTATAATAAATACAAAAGCATGTTATGAATCTTTGCAATAACTGGGGAGTTTATTTCTTTACTGCTGTTCAGTGTGTTTATGTTAAATGTACTTAAGTAGAATCCTTCTGCATCACATTACATCATTTCAGGGTACCCCGATTTTCCCGAGTACACATTAGTTGGTACATATCACCGTGTCTCCAAGAAGTAGCCAACGTATCTCCAAGAAAGAGCCAAGGATATGTTGGCTATTTAAAGAAAATTTAACAGATACTTATTGATGAACTACATCACACTCAGTTTTAAATATTGTTATTAGTAGGCAAAACAGTCAAAAACAAAAATTACCCTAATCTCATAGAGCTTAAGTTCTAATGGAATAATACACAAACATTACCCCCAGACACAGAACATTATATTCATCTGGATCAGGGGCTTTCACATCCTTAGATGTAATCATTTTGGGAACATCTGTGGTGAAATAAGAAACCATATGATATCACTTATAACTGGAATCTAATATCCAGCACAAATGAACATCTCCTCAGCAAAGAAAATCATGGACTTGGACAAGAGACTTGTGGCTGCCTGATGGGAGGGGGAGGGAGTGGGAGGGAGTGGGAGGGATCGGGAGTTTGGGTTTATCAGACACAACTTAGAATAGATGTACAAGGAGATCCTGCTGAGTAGCATTGAGAACTTTGTCTAGATACTCATGTTGCAACAGAACAAAGGGTGGGGGAAAAAATGTAATTGTAATGTATACATGTAAGGATAACTTGATCCCCTTGCTGTACAGTGGAAAAATTAAAAAAAAGAAAAAAGAAAAAAGAAAGCGTGGGGTCCACTGTTGTAGCTTTCTGACCTTTCATTGCCCTTTCTCTCCTTCTATTTCTTCTCCTTTACATAAAGTGGTCTCCCTTAGAAAGGTATCATAAAAGGTCCTAGTAAATAAGCCTAGTGTTCAAAGAGCCATGATTGAAGCCACTACTTAAAGAGGCATGATCAAAGCATTAGAAATGATAAAGGATGGGGGCACACTAAGAAACTAACAATGGCAAGTTTGGAATCTAGGAGGAAGAGTTCTTAAGAGGAGTTATGCTCATGGAGAGATAGCTCCTGCCCAAAGCACAGCACCCAAGCAGTAAAAGAAGAAGGAAAAACACCATGGTATCTCACTTCTTCTTCCACCTGTTGGTGCCTCCCACTGGCTGGCCTAGCAGAGGCCAGCAGCAAGAGAGCCTGGGTGATGCAGCCTTCTGTGGTCCATGACGGGGCTTGCAGAGGTCAGAGATTGGACCCAGAGGAGAGGCACAGGGAGAGTTAGAAATACAAGTATTCAAATTATGTTACAAATGGATAAAATATCTTACTGCATATTAAAAAGGGATATACTTTACACTAAAGAAATGATCTTCTAATAGTATAATTTAAGGTAATGTTAAGAAACATTTTGGGCAGATGAAGGGTTACATTGGCTCCCAGATAACTAGTGATCTCGCATTAAGTGCTATTCCTTCCACACACCTTCTGTGTTACAAGAATTCACTGTTGCTTTCAATCATTCACTAAATTTTTTTTTAATGTCTTTTTGCCTTTTCTAGGGCCACCCCCTCAGCATATGGAGGTTCCCAGGCTAGGGGTCTAATCAGAGCTGTAGCCGCCAGCCTATGCCAGAGCCACAGCAATGGGGGATCCAAGCCACATCTGCGACTGCGACCCACACCACAGCTCACAGCAATGCTGGATCCTGTAACCCACTGAGCAAGGCCAGGGACCAAACCCGCAATCTCATGGTTCCTAGTCAGATTCATTAACCACTGCGCCACAATGGGAACTCCAGTCATTCACTAACTTTTAAGTTAGTTGCAGTTGTTGGTTTGCTAAATTAATGTGTTTCCAGAGGAAATGCCTATAACACTCAAGAAAATAATCAGATACAGGAGATGAGGAGATAAGTATGTCCCCAATTCTTTTATCCTCTAATTCATTAGGGTTTGCTTATGTGAAATGAAATCTTGCTGTTTAAGGAATGGATCTATGGAACACTTTTGGTAAAAGGAAGCCTTCTGGTCCCATGAGCATTGTCCTTGCATGGGGAGCCTTGAGAAGTTAATTCACTGATATTATTTGGAGAAACATGTGCTTTTGCATCATGTGCGCTCTTGACCAGCAGATGTCATGCATTTTCTGCTTATTGTTGTCAGCAGAACAACAGTGTATGACATCAAATAAAAATTCTCATATGCTTGAACACCAATAATTATCTATACTTTCTTTGAGAATAAATAGCAAGTTTAATGAAAAGAGTTTATAATTTAATATATTTGAAGGGAAGAGAAGCAATCAGACATTTAACATATTTCATGAGAAGATAATAAGGAAAAAAGTAATCAGATAGTTCTAGATTTGTATCAAAAAGAAAAATTATTCTAATTATTCTCCAGTGTTATTCTAGCCCTCATAATCTAGTAATTGTGCTGATTTAAAATGTATAGAGAACATCGTAAATTTAGAGTTCCTTTTTACTGGCATTGATTTTGTTCCTTTGATCGATGATCTGGGGTATTTTTAAAACTGTATAGATTTATAACACTGTGCTCTAGACTGAAAACATGCTATTCTTCCCCACCAAATCTGCTTGTTAAATACACATAGAGTAGCTTCTTCAAGTCACACAGTAAAGGACAATCACACCCTATTCTCAGGCTGCTCATATCTTACTGGAATATTTTTTTCCTTTCATACTACAATGATTGGGAATTTTTCCCTACTGAACCCCTCTTTGTTCATTCTGTATGAATAAAATCCCCTCAAAAGTATTTTACTTCATTTTCACCCTTTATAGATAGCTACATCTTTTATAATGTTTGCATCACTCACATATTTTATAGGTTTGCTATTATCTTTCTCTCTTCCAGGTCTAACGATGTCTAATGTCTAAAGTCATCATTGGGCTAAATGCTGGGTTTGGTGGTACCCTATTAGCCATATTTTACGTATTTGGAAAACAATACAATTTATCATTATACTCTAATACACGCAATTTTGTTTTCATTCAGGCTAATGTGAAACATAATTTATACCCAGTGGATCAATAAACTAATTACAGAAGAACCAATGATCCATGCTAAGCAGGCGGTGAATATTGATGACAAATGCTGAGGATGATAAGTTTTCATGCATTTCTTACATTTAGCCAGAACTTCAGAGTTATAGACCTTATATTAGTCAAATTTCTCCAGAGAATGGGTCAGGCAAATACAGAGGGTGACAAATTCTAGGATCTACTATACACTACTATATATAAAATAGAGAAGCAGCTAGGACCTACTGTATAGTACAGGGAACTATATTCAATATCTTGTAATAACCTATAATGTGCAGTTCTGATATCTATCTGAATCACTTTGCTGTACATCTGAAACACTGTAAATCAATTATACTTCAATTAAAAAAAAAGACAAAAACAAAAAACCAATGACACAAACAAAGTAAACCCTTAAACAAGAAAAAAAAAAAAAAAATCCAAGATCTTCAAGGTGGGAACCCAGGAGAGCCAATGATCTAGATTTTGCTCAAAGACTTTCAGGCTTGAAATGTGGGAAGTGCCCATGTTTCAGTTTCAGTTTGAAGGCAGGAAAAAGCCAAAGGCAGTCAGGGAAGAGGAATGCTCTCCTATGGGAAGGGTCAGCCCTTTTATTCTATGCAGGCCTGAAGAGAACAACTGATTTGATGAGGCGCATCCACTTTTTTTTTTTTTTTTTTTGTCTCTCTTCCTTTTCTAGGGCCGCACCCGCGGCATACGGAGGTTCCCAGGGGTTGAATCGGCGCTGTAGCTGCTGGCCTAAGCCAGAGCCACAGCAATGCGGGATCTGAGCCGAGCAGTGTCTGCCACCTATACCACAGCTCACTGCAACGCCAGATTTTTAATCCACTGAGCAAGGCCAGGGATCGAACCCGCAACCTCATGGTTCCTAGTCGGATTTGTTAACCACTGCGCCACGACGGGAACTCCCCATCCACATTTTTGAGGGAAAACTGCTTTACACAGATCACCAATGTCAATATTAAATTCATCCCAAAACAGAAACACCCAGAATAATATCTGACTCAAATAGTGGGGCATCCCATGGCCCAGGCAATCTGACACAAAAAAAATGAGCCCTCATAGGGCATAAGACACTGACTTCTCTGTTGTTTGTTCAGTTTCCTAAGGAATGAAGGGTGTGTTCTGGATCAGCGGTTTCCAAATTGAGCTGAACTTCAGAAATGTATCTTTGAAAACACAGATTGTTGGTGCTCCCTTGAGATCTACTGAATCAGACTTTCTCTCTATGAATAGAGCTCAGGAATCCAGTCATTCTGATTCTATATTTTGCATGTTGATGGTTGGAACTCTGTAAGTTACCTTTCTCTACTGCCATCTGGTTTCTTACCATTTCTTCCAACAGAGTTCACTAGGAGGAGACCGGAAGGCAGGAAAAGGAAGGAAGGGATTTCTTCATTCCTATTTGCTTTCTGTATCTGTCAGCATCGCTCCGAAAGTGGCATTTTCACCCTGGAAGAAAGTTGATTCTGGTTTTCAATTTTTGTTGGCACTTTCAGGACCAGTCTCATTCTGACCCCAGGGAGCCCCCCATCTCATAGCTCTAGGTCTCAGTTCTCCAGTCCCCTCATTTGATCCTCAGGCATCAGCGCAGATGAGCAATGGTCCTTCCTCTGAGATATGAGACCAAACTTATAGGCTCCCCTCTGAGCTCCTGAGGTCCTAGCACCAATGATCAGGGTGCCATCCTCAGATACCTGAGCCACAACTCCACAGCCACTGCTCTGAGCTGCTGGCTTCTGAGAGCCCCACACCCTTCCATTTGGTTCTCCAACTTGTAGAGGTGGTAGCTGCTTCCTGCCTTTACTATCGAGTGTCAAGCTTACTATTGCTTTTGGGGGTTCCTGTCCTTCAACACCTGCTTCACCAATTCCATATCAAATCTTCAGGTGAAAGATTTAACGCAGCTTGTGTTTCCTCACTGACCACTGTTGGTTGCAAGATAGGGAACTACCCACATGAATATCTAGGTGAAAAATTGCCCAGAGAGCAGAAGGAGCAAGTTCAAATCATGTGAAGCAGAAACATGCCTGGAATTCCTGAGAAACAGTAAGGAGTCACTGTCGTTAGAGAAAAGTAAATGAGAAGGAAGTATTAGAGGGGTCAAAAATGGCCAGATCATGCATGGACTTGTAACAATAGAAAACAACTCTGGTTTTTATTTTGAGTGGGAAGGGATACCTATGACTCTACTGAATCCACTCCTCTTTAAGGAGAGAAATGATATGATGAGAAGTTTGTATAGCACTGTGGCTGCTATATTAAGAACATATTTAGGGGAACAAAAATAAAAACATAGATACTGGTTAAGAGAGAAGTGCAAGCATCTACACAAGAGATAATGATTTTTTCCCCAGGGTAGTAGCGGTGGAGGTAAAAATAATAAATATAAGTTGATAGTGGATCCAACCAGATTTGACAATTGGATTAAAAAAAGAGAAAAAAAACATAGAAAAGCTTCAAGCTTTTGGCCTGTGCAATTGGAATAGTGAAACCATCATTAATAGAAATGGAGGGGGAAAAAAAACAGAGATAATTTTTCTTTTTGTTAGGGTGGGGAATAGACAGCAGGAGCTATGTTTTAACACGTTAAGTTTCAGATGTATAGTAGACATCCAAGTTGTAAAGTAGACAGTTGTATATATGGGTTTAATGTTCAGAGCAGAGGTTCAAGAAGGAGTTGTAAGTATGCGAGACTTCAGAATAGAGATGATATTGAAAAAGTATAGGAATGGATAAGATAACCTGGGGAATATAGACAGAATAGAGGTGCAGGAGATGACAACATTTAGAAACTAAGGAGATAAGAAGAAACCATCAAAAGTGACTAAGGATCCAAAAAAGTCAGAGGATATGTTAGAAGAATGTAGTGTCCTAAAAGCCAATGA
The DNA here is from genome assembly GCF_016906955.1 of Phacochoerus africanus. Lineage (NCBI taxonomy): Eukaryota > Metazoa > Chordata > Mammalia > Artiodactyla > Suidae > Phacochoerus > Phacochoerus africanus. Next base: position 28,034,512 of record NC_062553.1, read on the forward strand.
TGAAAGGAGGGTGTAGCTTGAACAGTGGCCAAAGTTGCTGATAGGTCACCTGAGAACAAAGTGGCTTTAGCAACAGGAAGGTCATTTGATATCCATGATACAGAGCAGTTTCGGTGGACTGGTAGGGTTTCAGGTCTATTCAGGATGGGATAAGAGAGAATGGAAGTCAAAGCATTGCAGTCAGAGAGCAGAGACAATTTTTCAAGTCATTTCTTCCTTCCTTCCTTCTTTCCTCCCTCTCTCTTTCCTTTCTTTCTTTCTCTTTCTTCCTTCCTTCCTTTCCTTCCTTCCTTCCTTCCTTCCTTCCTTCCTTCCTTCCTTCCTTCCTTCCTTCCTTCCTCTCTCTCTCTCTTTCTTTCTTTCTTTTCCTCCACCCTTCTTGTCTTCCTTCCTATCTTTCTTTTCTTTTTGTCTTTTGTCTTTTTAGGGCCACACCTATGGCATATGGAAGTTCCCAGGCTAGGGGTCAAATCAGAGCTGCAGCTCCTGGCCTACACCACAGCCACAGCAACACAAGATCCTAACCGTGTCTATAACCTACACCGCAGCTCATGGCAATGCCAGATCCTTAACCCACTGGGTGAGGCCAGGGATGGAACCCGCGTAACCATGGATACTAGTCAGGTTCATTAACCAGTGAGCCATGATGGGAACTCCTTTTCTTTTCTCTCTCTCTCTCTCTCTCTCTCTCTCTCTCTCTCTCTCTCTCTCTCTCTCTCTCTCTCTCTCTCTCGCAGGTTCCTCCCTTCCTCCCCTCTCTCCTCCCTCCCTTCCTTTTAATGTAAGAGAAAGATAGAGATGAAGATGGTAACTAAAGTGGGAATGGGGATTGATAAAGTTTTTTACAGATGGTAGAAAAAAAAACAGTGTATTTGTGTTACTGGGAAAAATCCACTAGAAAGGCAAATCTGATGTCCCTGATCTTGGGCAGCAGTGGTGAGATTTGCTTTAGAAACATGGAAATTCATCTACAGTATTTTTGAGTCATAAAATATATTGTCTTATCCCCTCACTTAAGATCTATGAATGATTTTTTTTCTTGTTGTAGAAGAAAATCCATAATCCTTACCCTTTAAGCATGACTTGGGTTCTGCCTCTCGTGTGTGCCATCTCTCACCGCTCTCCTGCTGCACTAAACTCCAGCTACACTAGCCTCCTTTTTGTGTCTCAAACACATAGAGTTCTTTCTGGCTTCAGGACACTTGCATTTTCTTTCCCCTTCCCCAGTAAACTATTCTCCTAACATTTTAGGCTTTCTCTTTTACATATCTTAAGGTTTAGGCTAATGCTGCTTTTTCAGAGAATGCTTTCCTAATAACCTGATAGAAAGTATGTGCTCAGAAATTACTCTTTCACTATGCCCTGTTTAATAGCATTTATCACTGCTTGTAATCATCTTGTATGTATTTGTATACTTGCTTGTTATCTTTCTCCACAACCAAAATACAAGTTCCAGCTTTATCTCTAACACCTAATAAAGTGTCAGGCTCACACAGGTGATCAATAAATTATGTCCATGACATAGATAAATCATTACTAAAATAATAATGAAATCTTCAATGGCTCAAAGTTCTTCAGAGATCTAGGATGTTTATTATGTTTTATATACATGTAACAATACTGAGCTCCCACACTGCATAATTGCAGGAAGTCTAATTCTCTTTCAAGTATTTCTCAGATCACTCTTTATGTGTCCTGGAAATGCAGGTTGTCTTGCTTATCACTTCTTTTTCTCCCTTACAGATTGCCTCCAGCTGTCTCATCAGCACTTCCTCATTCCTGAGAGTACATCATCTCCAAACATTAACACAGGCCCCTAACACAGCTAGAAAAAATACTCCCTTTACTATTTTATTATTGGGGATAATCATTAGTGTTGGTAATAATAAAAATAATAGATGCTAGGGCTAGACGCTGTATATATATTCACTTAATTACCCCACAAATTCTATGATAGATGTATTATTATTATCCTCATCGACTAGATAAGGTACCAAAGCATTGGGAAGATATATAAATTTCCCCAAAACATTGAATAAGTGATTAACTCAAGATTCAATTCCAGGCAGTATGGCTGTAGAATCCACTCTGTCTTTTTTTTTTTTTTTTTTTTTAGGGCCACACCCAAGGCACATGGAGGTTCCCAGGCTAGGGGTCGAATTGGAGCTCTAGCTGCTGGCCTACACCATAGCCATAGCCACAGCACTGCCAGAGCCAAGCCATGCCTGCAACCTATACCACAGGTTACAGCAAAGCCAGATCCTTAACCCACTGAGCAAGGCCAGGGATCAAACCTATGTCCTCATGGATGATAGTCAGATTAGTTTCCACTGAGCCATGACGGGAACTCCAGAATCCACTCTCTTAATTGGAAGGAATTATAATCTAGAGATGGAAAGGTTAAAACTGGCTTTCTGATCACTTTCTTCCTCTGATGTGTTGGCTCATTCTCTTTGATGTAAGTTCTCCCACTAGATATATCTTTCTCAGAGCTACTGGTTTATTTCCATATTACTGGGGCTTGATTCTCAATCTTGGGGATAAATTAACTTTTCTTAACTCTTAATTCATACTCCACACTTACTTGTTCTTAGCCAGAGAAGATTAATATATCTTAACAACATTATAATCTTTGCTAAGACTAACTCAAAATAAAGAGTGTTTTACATAATTAAATATGTAACAACAGCTTGGTTTGAAGCATAAGTGTTTTTATTTCCTCATGGCCTTATATATGTGAGGCTAAAAGGGTCACCAAAGAGGCCCTTATAATAGCAAAGAGGGAATGATGGCATTTACTCTAGAATTTAGACATGGCTGTTGCCTTTAAAATGGTACATTTTGGTCCCCACTTTATATGCCAGACACTACAAGGGTTACATGAAACAACAGTGGCATTTGTTACGCCCAGGAACTAAGAGGAAGAGAGGAGACAGCATGACACACAACTTTAAGTGTTATAAAATAGCCTTTGCGAGCTGGGAAATAATAGCATTCTGTTCCGCAAAGATATGCCTCAATGCCTAAGGGGAGAAGTGAAAATCTAAAGTGACTAACACGAGCCTTTAAGAGGGCATGCATGTGAAGAGTTTGGAGGGTGAGTGCTGTTGAATAGTAAGGATGTTAGAAAAGGCTGATTCTCATGGTCTGAGAATGTAGAGAACCCTGATATACTGGAAACCCAATAATATGCTTGTCTTTCCTAACTATTTTAAGGCCTGTGTATGCCTTGGTGGGTTGGAGGTTTTGTCATGGTATCTGTGGGAGTTCCTGTTGTGACTCGGCCGGTTAAGAATCCAACTACTAGCCATGAGTATCCAGGTTCGATCGCTGGCCTCACTCAGTGGGTTAAAGGATCTGGCGTTGCTGTCAGCCAGTCTGGGAACTTCCATATGCAGCAGGTGCAGCCCTAAAAAGACAAAAAAAAAAATTCATGATACCTGTTTTTATGAATATCATAATTCACATGACCTGACATTAACAACAAATACAAAACAGCAATATATATAAATGTGTGTGTGTGTGTGTAGTAACTAAGCAGTGCCAGGATCTGAGGCTTTAGCAATGAACAAAGCAGATAAAAATCCCTGCTTTCATGGAGGTTATGCTTACTGTGTGCCAGCTAATGTGTGGTAAGTTTTTACAGACATTTATTATTAGTCCTTGCAATAACTTTTGAGGTAGTTTCTCTTTTGACAAGTATTATATAATTATAGAATGAAAAGAGTGAGGCTTAGGACTGATAAGGGTGTGATAACCAGCCAGCAAAGGAGTCAAGTTGTGACACAGAACTGCCTGGCTCTGAGATCCAGGAGCCTGAAGCTTTTAAGCATTGTGTGTTTTCTCCTACATACTCATTTGTGTTTCATGAATTCCTTGACCATCTATCACTAATCTCTGGCTACCAATTTGTCTCTGTTTCTCATCTGCTCTATCTGTAGATATTGCCAATCCTTAACAGATTTTTTTTCCTACAGGTATAACGGTATATCATGCCAATTTCACTCAAACATAAACATAATCATAGCGAATACCACTAGTGCTTCTTATTTTCTTTATTATATTTCTCAGGAGAGCATTTATGAAGCAGCGTCACTGAGGAATATCAATTTGTAGGATCGTCACTAAAGTAACATTATCTAGGTCCACTCAGTTGTCTTAAAAAGATTATATTCTGGTAATCAAATGGCTGAAGAAAATGTGTTCTAATAAAGTCCTGCATGTAGGTAGATGAAAGTTTCAAGCACAGACAGATTTCATATTTGACTTTTACAAGGACATTGACTGTCATATATGGTCAACATTCAATGTGGTCAACTTGACTAGTCTTGGAGCTGCATTTCCCTGTATGCTTCCAAATTAGTGTTGGTCAAAAAGACTTGTGTGGGGAGTTCCTATCACGGCTCAGCAGCAACAAACCCAATTAGTATCCATGAGGATGCTGGTTCAATCCCTGGCCTTGCTCAGTGGGTTAAGGATCCTGCATTGCCCATGAGCTGTGGTGTAGGTCACAGGTGTGGCTCAGATCCCACGTTGCTGTGGCTGTAGTGTAGGCTGGCTGCAGCTCTCACCCCTCGCCTGGGAAATTTCATATGCCATAAGCGTGGCCCTAAAAAGACCAAAAAAAAAAAAAAAAGAAAAAAAAAAGGACTTGTGGACTTGTATGTACATGGATTGGAGAAATAAGCAAGCTTCCACTATTCTCTGAAGGCCTTTTCCAAACCATATATGGTGACAGACATTCAAAGAAGTGCTTGCTCTGTGTCCAGTTATTCCTCCAGACTTCTGGCTGTTCTGACCAGCAGTGACCTCAGTCTCTTCCCAGACACTTGGCTGTGTACTCATTGATTCAGTAGCTACTCAGAAGCAATGGTTTTTCATAGGCTTCTTCACAACCTCACCTTTCATGGTTATACATCTATGGTTGTTAGGACATGGCTTCTCTAATTGACTGGTGACTCATTCTCTGATCCAACAGCCCCTCTGTACCTGTACTTTTCAACAACTCTGTAAGGTCTATTTCCTATAAAAACTCAAAACACTCAGACTCACCCTTCTCCACTGATTGAACCTGGGTTGATTCATCAACAAAAGATGAATGCTAACAATTAGTGGAATGGGAAGCAAGATGGCAATTATTTATTTGTAAATATAGAATTCTCAGAAATATATTTTTAAAAATTTTTTGTTATAGTTGATTTACGATGTTCTGTCAATTTTTGCTGTACAAAAATTGTGATCCAGTTATACATATACATTCTTTTTCTCACAGTATCCTCCATCATGTTCCATTGCAAGTGATTAGATAGTTTCCTGTGCTATACGGCAGAACCTCATTGCTTATCCACTCCAAATGTAATAGTTTACATCAACTAATTCCAGACTTCCAGTTCATCTCGCTCCCTCCCCTCCCCCTTGGCAACCACAAGTCTGTTCTCCATGTCCATGAGTTTTTTCCTTTTCTATAAATAGGTTCATTTGTGCCATATATTATATTCCATATGTAAATGATAACATATGGTATTTGTCTTTCTCTTTCTAGCTTACTTCATTTAGTATGAGAATCTCTAATTCCATCCATGTTGCTGCAAAAGGCATTATTTTGTTCTTTTTTATGGCTGAATAGTATTTGACTGTGCATATATATACCACATCTTAATCTATTCACCTGTTGATGGACATCTAGGTTGTTCTAATATCTTGGCTATTGTGAATAGTGCTGCAATGAACACAGGAGTGCAAGTATCTTTTTGAATGAAAGTTTTGTCCACATATATGTCAAGGAGTGGGACTGTTGGATCATATGGTAGTTCTACATTTAGTTTTCTGGGGTACATCCATGCAGTTTTCCATAGTGGTTGTACCAATTAACATTTCTACAAATAGTGTAGGAGCGTTCCCTTTTCTCCATACCCCCTCCAGCATTTGTTATTTGTGGACTTATTCATGATAGCCATTCTGACCTTTATGAGGTGGTATCTCATCATAGTTTTGATTTGCCTTTCTCTAATAATTAATGATGTTGAGCATTTTTTCCATGTACCTGTTGGCCATCCATATATCTTCTTTGGAGAAATGTCTATTTAGGTCTTCTCCCCAATTTTCAACTGGTTTTTTTTGCTGTTGAGTTGTATGAGTTGTTTGTACATTTTGGAGATCAAGCCATTGTCAGTTGCATCATTTACAACTATTTTCTCCCATTCTGTAGGTTGTCTTTGTTTGTTTGATTGTTTTTTAATGGTTTCATTAACTCTAAAAGTCTGTAAGTTTGATTGGGTCCCATTGGTTTATTTTTGTTTTTATTTCTATTGCCTTGGGAGACTGACCTAAGGAAACAATTATACAGTTGATGTCAGAGAATGTTTTGTCTATGTTCTTTTCTAGGAGATTTATGGTGTCTTGTCTTATGTTTAAGTCTTTAAGCCATTTTTAGTTTATTTATTTATTTTTTTTGCATGATATAGGTTGTGCTCTAGTTTCATTTGATTCACATGTGGCTGTCCAGTTGTCCCAGCACCACTTTCTGAGGAGTCTGTCTTTTTCCCATTTTATACTTTGCTTCCTTTGTCGAAGATTAATTGTTCACAGGTGTCTGGGTTTATTTCTGGGTTCTCTATTCTGTTCCATTGGTCTGTATGTCTGTTTTGGTACCAGTACCACACTGTCCTGATTACTGTAGCTTTGTAACATTGTCTGAATGGTTTTATGCATCCTGCTTTTTTTCCCCCTCAGTTTGCTTTGGCAATTCTAGGTCTTTAATGCTTCCATATAAATTTTTGGATTGTTTGCTCTAGTTCAGTGAAAAATGCCATGGGTAATTTGATAGGGATTGCATTAAATCTGTAGACTGCTTGGGTAGCATGGGCATTTTAATACTATTAATTCTTCTAACCCATGAGCATGAAATATCTAAATATCTTTCAATTTCTTTGAATCCTTGATAAATGTTTCCTAGTTCTCAGCATATAAGTCTTTCACCTCCTTGGTCAGGTTATTCCTAGGTATTTAATTTTTGTGGGTTTGGTTTTAAAAAGTATTGCATTTTATACCTTTTATTTCCTTTCTTTGATTGCTGTGGCTAAGACTTTCAGTACTATATTGGATAAAAGTGGTGAAAGTGGGCATCCTTGTCTGGCTCCAGATTTTAGTGGGAAGGTTTTCAATTTTTCTCTTTTCAGTATTATATTGGCTGTGGTTTTGTCATAAGTGGTTTTTATTATGTTAAGGTATGTTCCCTCTATACCCACTTTGGTAAGAGTTTTTATCATTACTGTTCATATTCACTCTTAATGCCTATATATTTGCTTGCTTTTAATTCCTTGAGTATTTCACTACCTCCTTTTTGAACTGTTAGACTGCAGAGGTCTGTTTCATTGTTTGTTCCTTCAAGGGAATTCTCCTGTTCTTTTAACTGGGAATGGTTCCTGAGCTTCTTCGTTTTGCTTATATTTTTCTTATTTTGTGAGTTTATGGGAAATAACTATTGTAGTCTTGGAGGGGTCTTTATATGTGAGAGCATCCCTGGGTGTTTTGTGAGGGCTACTATTTTTTTCTTTTTCTTTTTGGCATGAGTGCTGCTTTTGGTCTGGGTGCTTGCTGTCTCTTTCCTCAGTGTGTTGCAGGCTTGATAGGGGGTGCTGGTTTATGGCCTATGCATTCTTCCAGGGAGATGGAGGCAATGGGCAGGACTGGCTGCTGGACACTTGATAGTGGCAAGGACCCATGGGGAGGTAGTGCAGGTTGCTCATGGTTTTAGGGCCCTGGAAAGTAGCAGTGACCCTCATATAGATGTAGGCAGCACCCAGAGTGTTTGGCAGCGGCAGCAGCAGGGCATGTGCTTTCCCACAGGAGTGAGAGCAACAGTATAATGGGTGGTTCTTGGTTGCAGTGCCCTCCTCTGCAGCTTCTCTTGAGGTGACTGGGGCCCAGAGGTGGTACTTATTCATGGACCCCTAGTGGTGGCAGGTCACACCAACCCATGGAGTCTCAGATGGCAACAGTGGTTTGCCCCCGCTGCCTGTGGCCTCTGCAAGAGGTGCCCCACCACCTGCAGCCCATGAAACAAGTTCTCTGCCACCCACAGGCTGTGCAAGTGGTGCCCCACTGCCCAAGAGCCTGCACTGGTGCAAAGATATTCCTACAATGGTCCTGGCCCTCCTCCTCTCATCTTCCCCAACAATGATGCTTTGCTTCTGCCACAGGCCCAGAACTCCTGGGTTCCTCAGCTGTGATGCTCTGCTCCCCAGTCATGGCGCATTGCTCCCCAGTCCCTCAGGCTGTCTCCAACACCCAACCCTAGTCCTTTCCTGGGAACTGACCTCCAGAGCCTGAGTCTGAGAGCCCCTGCCCGAGCATCTCAGGCTGTGGTGTCTAGGGATGGTGGTACTGATGGTTTGTGTGACTCTCTGTGCTTTGCCCTCCTCAGTCCATCTGCTGTGCTTTTCTCCAAGGCTTTGTGGTCCCTCTGTCTCAGCTGATCTCCCCCTGAGCCGGGTGACTTCCCAGGGTATAGGTTCCTTTCCTGTTTCACAGCTCCCTCTTAGGAGTGCTGGTGCAGTCTAATTCCTTTTTTTCCTCTTCTCTCTCTTTTTTTCCCTGTTGTTATGCACAGTTATTTGGAGGTTTTCTTGACCTTTTGGGAGGTTTAAGGTCTTCTGCCAGTGTTCAGTAGGAGTTCTGTGCAAATCATTCTACATGCAGATAGCTTTTTTTGATGTGTTTGTGGAAGAAGGTGAGTGCCACATATTACTTCTCTGCCATCTTGATCCCACCTCCCAAAAATATTTCTAATCTATTCTTAAGAAGAGTTCTCTCTAAAGAATGCCACAAGAAAACTACTAGAGCTCATTAACAAATTCAGTAAGTTTGCAGAATACAAAATTAATATACCAAAATCTGTTGTATTTCTATACACTGATTACAAAATATCAGAAAGAAAAATTAAGGAAACAATCCCATATATCACTGCATCGAAAAGAATACAATACCTAGGAATAAACCTACCTAAGGAGGTCAAAGACCTGTATTTGGAAAACTATAAGCTACTGATGAAGGAAATTAAAGATGACACTGTGTTTATAGATTAGAGGAGTAAATATTATTAAAATGACTATACTACAGAAAGCAATCTATAGATTTATGCAATTGTTATTTAAATACCAAGGGCAGAGTTCCCATTTTGGCACCTTGGAAACAAATCTGACGAGTATGCAGGAGGATGCAGGTTCAAGCCCTGGCCTTGCTCAGTGGGTTAAGGATCTGGTGTTGCCAGGAGCTCTGGTGAAGGTTGCAGACATGGCTCAGATCCCACATTGCTGTGGGTGTGGTGAAGGCTGGTAGCTGCAGCTCCAATTCAACACCTAGGTCCGGGAACCTCCACATACCGCAGGTACAGCCCTAAAAAGCAAAAATAAAAAAATAAATAAATTAATTAAATACCAAGGATCTTTTCACAGAACAGGAATAAATACTTTAAAATTTTGTATGGAAACCCAAAAGACTCTAAGTATCCAAAACAATCTTCATGAGAAAGAATGGAGCTGGAGGAATCGGGCTGCCTTCAGACTATACTACAAAGCTATAGTAATCAAAACAGTATAGTATTAGCACAAAACCAGACACACAGACCAATGGAATAGTATAGAAAGCCTAGAAATAAACCCACACATTTAAGGCCAATTAATCTATGACAAAGGAGGTAAGAATATACAATGGAGAAAATACAGTCTTTTCAATAAGTGATACTGGGAAAACTGGACAGCAACATGTAAAAGAATAAAATGAGAACATTCTCTAACATCATATACAAAAATAAACTCAAATTGGATTAAAGACCTAAATATAATACCATAAATCATAAACCTCCTAGAAGGATACATGGGCACAAAACTCTGACATAAATTGTAGCATTTTTTTTTTGATCTGTTCCTAAGGCAAAGAAAATAAAGGCAAAAAAAAAGGGGACCCAACTAGACTTAAAATCTTTTGCCTATCAAAGAAAACAACTGACAAAGCAAAAAGACAACCTACTGCATGGGGGAAAAATATTTTTAAATGATATGACCAATAAGAAGTTAATATCCAAAATATATAAATAGCTTGCACAACTCAACATCAAAAATCAAACAACCCAATTGAAAAATGGGCAGAAGACCAGAATAGATATTCTTCCAAAGAAGACATATGGATGGCCAATAAGCATATACACAGATGCTCAACATCATTAATCATCAGAGAAATGCAAATTAAAATCACATTGAGATATTACCTCACACCTATCAGTAGAGCAATCATAAAAAAGACCACAGATAACTAATGTTGGCAAGGATGGGGGCAAAAGGGGATCCTTGTGTACTGTTGGTGTCTATGTAAATTGGTGCAGCCACTATGGAAAACAATATAGTGGTTTCTTTAAAAAACTAAAAGTAGAACTACCATATGACCAGCAATTCCACTCTTGGGTGTATATTCAAAAAGAAAACAACAACAAAAAAAAGAAAACACTAATTCAGAAAGATGCATGTACCCCAATGTTCACAGCAGCATTTTATTTACAATATCTAAGATATGGAAGCAACCTAAGTGTCCATCAACAGATGAATGGATAAAGAAGATGTGGTGTGTGTGTATGTGTGGAATAGAATATACACAATGTACTATACACAATGGAATAGTACTCAGCTATAAAAAATAATGAAATTTCTCCATTTGCAAAAACATGAATGGACTTGGAGGGTATTATGCTAAGTGAAATAAGGCAGACAGAGAAAAACAAATACTGTGTGATATCACTTATATGCAGAATCTAAAAAGGTACAACAAACTAGTGAATGTAACAAAATGGAGGCAGACTTAATATACTATTCATGACTCAGTAGTTTAGTGGTTACCAATGGGAAGAGGGAAGGGTGGAGAGGGAACATAAGGATAGAAGATTAAGAAGTATGAACTCAGGAGTTCCCATTGAGGTGCAGTAAAAGGGAATCCAATTAGAATCCATGAGGATGTGGATTTGATCCCTGGCCTTGCTCAGTGGGCCAGGGATCTGGCATTGCCATGAACTGTGGTATAGGTCACAGATACAGCTTGGATCCCATGTTGCTATGGCTGGCTATGGTAGAGGCCGGCAGCTATAACTATGATACAACACCTAGCCTGGGAACTTAGATACACCAGGGGTGCAGCCCTCAAAAAAAAAAAAAAAAAAAGGAAGTAGAACCTACTATGTATAAAATAAATAAATAAATGAGCAACACAGATATATTGTATAACACAGGGATATAGTTAATATTTTATAAAAACTGGAGTATAACCTTTAAATTTGTGCATCACCGTTTTATACCTATAACTTATGTAGTATTGTACCTCACTGTATCTCAATTTTTAAAAAGTAAAAAAATATTGTCTTTTTCTTGTAATGATATCTGCATCCCCATGTTTATCACAGCATCATTCACAATAGACATGGAAAAAAAACCTGTGCCCATCAATAGATGAATGAATAAAGATGATGTGAGATATATATATATTACATATAATATATGTTACATTATATATATTATATGAATATATAATATGATATATAATATTATAATAATATTATTAGATATTATTCAGCAGTAAAAAGAAGGAAGTCACGCCATTTGTGACAACATGGATGGACCTTGAGGGCATTATGTCAAGTGAAATGAGTCAAAGGAAAATTCTATATGATTTCACTTTTATTTGAAATCTAAAAAAGCCAAACTTATAGAAACAGAGAGTGTAAAACTCATAAAAACAGTGTTGAATGGTGGTTGCCAGAAATTGGGGGCTGGGGATGAGGGGATGTTGGTGAAAGTGTATGAACCTCCACTTATTAGACAAATTCTGGGGATCTAATATATGGCATAGTTAGTATAATTAACGACACTGTATTATACACTTGAAAGCTATGCCAAGAGAGTAGTTTTTAAATGATGTCACCACACACACACACACACACACACACACACACACACACACAAAGATAATTATGAAATATGTTTGTCCTATGGCCAATGTTAATATACTATTCAGGACTCAGTAGTTTAGTGGTTCAGATGTTTTAAATGGTTTACCTTGTCTGCCTTCTATTTTAAAAAGCAATAGCCTAAAATTGACAAAGCAAGGAATCACGAAACAAGTCTGCCTTAAATCCCCAAACAATTTAAATTTTCTTTTAAGTCATTATGGTAGCACATTAAAAATTGTTCGAATGAAATTAAATGAACCACAAGTTGTTTATGTAATTGTCTGAGGATAATATGTCAAAAAATATTATGACTCCTGGTAAACAAACAGGGAAAAATGATTAGTCTCAATTTTAAAAGGAATAAAAAGGTGTTGTAGATCATGTTTGAAATGTACATTCTGCCTCACTGAACTGCATAATTTATATTAATAATTTATGATGATACTTATTCTTTTTAATGTGCACATTCAATTTTATAAACATGTTGGGAATTATGGCAAACTGAATTTCACATAAAACATACCTGCATTTCACAGTACTTTGCTTTATGCATTTTAAGTACATTACCAGATGTATAGCTGGTCCATTTTTTCATTTTTTTTTAAATAAACTTAATTTTTGCAGAGTTCCCGTCGTGGCATAGTGATTAACGACTCCGACTAGGAACCATGAGGTTGCAGGTTCGATCCCTGGCCTTGCTCAGTGGGTTAAGGATCCGGTGTTGCCGTGAGCTGTGGTGTAGGTTGCAGATGCGGCTCGGATCCCACCTTGCTGTGGCTCTGGCGTGGGCCAGTGGCTATGGCTCCGATTGGAACCCTAGCCTGGGAATCTCCATATGCTGCGGAAGCAGCCCTAGAAGAGGCAAAAAGGCAAAATTAATTAATTAATTAATTAATTAAACTTAATTTTTGAACAGTTTTGGATTAACATAAAAGTTGGGAATACAGCGAATTCCTATATAACCCAGGTCCAGTTTCCTATTAGTAAGCCTTATATGACACATTTATGATAATTAACCAATATTGACATATTATTAACTAAAGTCCATAATTTATTCACATGGAATTTTACTCCAATGTCCTTTTTCTGTTTTTGGATTTCATCCATATAGCGCATTGCCTTCTGTCACCAGGTCTGCTTAGGTATCTTTAGGCTATGATAGTGCTGTTGCTTTGATTCTGATGACCTTGAGAGTTCTGGGGAGTACTGGCCATGTGTTTTGTAGACTGTCCCTCAGTTGGGATTTGTCTGACATTGTTCTTATGACTACACTGGGGTTATGGGTTTTTGTGAAGAAGAGCACACAGGTAAAGTGCCCTTTTCACTCTATCCCATTAAGGATAAATACTCTGAGTGTGACTCATCACTGGGCATCACCTCCATCACCTGGCTGAGGTAGTGTTTGTCAGGTTTCTCCACTGTAAGGGTATTCTTTTTTCTCTTTCCATATTCTTTCTGCTCTTTGAAAGGAAGTCACTTTAGTTTAGTTGGCTGGGGCTGCCTGACAAATATCACTAGCTGGCTGGCTTCAGTACCAGGCATCTTCAGAGTTCTCTGAATGGTACACACACCACCTGGATCTCTACTTACATGTTCACCCGGCATTCTCCCTGTGCTTATGACTGTGTCCAGATTTCCCCATTTTAAAAGGACTCTGGTCTATCAGATTAGGTGTCAACCCTACCCCAGTCACTTTGATTAATTGCATCCACAGTGGCTCTATTGCCGAATAAGTCAAATTCTAAGGCATTAGGATCTTGGACTTCAAAACATGAACTTTGGGAGGATATAATTCAACCCGTATCAGTTGCTATATGCAATGTACATTCAAAGAGTGGGGAGTTATAGTCCACTTCATTTATTTATATTAGGATGGGCTCTTTGGTATTTGCTTAATACTTTAGGTTATAATCCAATAATACTCTATTTTATTGCTCAACTTCAGCATTTGGAGCTCTTTCATTTGGCTCCTATGTCCATTTAACATACTCACATCAACACAGCTTTTATATTTATTTTAAAAACATTTAGCACTTACTTATTTTCTGATACCAAAATGCTCCAGCTTCATCTTATATATTTCCTATCTGTACTAGAGTCAACCTTTTCTGATGTCTTTTATTAAAGAACAGTTACAGCAACCAAGATCAGGGCACTAGGTGTGCTCATTGCTACTAAGTTGTTTCTAGTCCTTCTCACCAACAATGCAAGAAGACGTATGTGTATATACTAGTCTATGTATATACACTTATCTATATATATTTCCATATGTAACCATTTGAGTCTATATTAAGCTAAATGAGTTTATGCTAATGTTTCCAACTCTAATCCACTACGATGTGGATCATTCTAGCCTCTTCCCCTTGTGCATCTGTAACCTCCCACTGTAATAGTGAGAAACTTGGCACCACCTACCCACCAGCCCTTCACTTAATTGCTCAGTTCTAGTATATATTTATAGCAGATTTTCATTTACTTTTAATCTACAGAATTATTAAAGTATAAATATTTATAAGCCGATCATAAATATTTAAATATGCAAAATGCCACACAGTAATAGCTTACATTTCCTAGGAATAGCTACAGACTAAATTGAAATGTAATTTCTCCTTTGGAACATTGTTAATGAGGATAGCGCCATTACTGAAGTACAACTGACTTTGCATTTAATATAATGTGTTAAAATGTGCATTAGACCAATTAGAATGATGCAAACATCAACTTCATGTTTTCATCAGAGTAATAAAGTGTATCTAATCTCCCAAAGCCTCCTCTCTCTCTCTCTCCCCATATATACGTATATATATGTTACTCGTATTAAGTTATATATATGGACACAAAACACACTCTCCATATCCTTACCCACCTGTAATAAAAACTTCATTATAAACATTTCAGAAATGATGAAATAATTACTGAATTTCAAAGGTAGTAATAAGGTATAAAAGTAAAAGCTGAAAGGCATTTTTAATACATTAAACACCTTTGGGAAAGGAAGTTTCTGATACCAGAGGTTTATATTGGTGGGATCCAAACTATCTCAAATGTAAAAAAAATTTGAATTTTCTCATTGCTCATCATATGCAGCATTATAGTTTGCCTGCCCTTTAGGTGCTGTTCATAGGATAGTATTTATCAATCATATTTTTCTTTGTTTTCTCCTTTTTCTTTTCTATGTTACAAATTTGGTTATATTGCAAAGTCCTGCTAATACTTCAAGGCAAAGAAAAAAATTGAGTAAGTTTAGGGAAAGGCCCAAAAATTAAAAATTAAATTAAAAATAACCGGAGTTAATGTACAAAATGTGTGGCATAAATTCTCTGCACTCATTGACTGCAAACTTGGCTCTGGGCTTTCCATCCTACCCCATGTAGCAGACACCTCTTCTGCATGGCTTCGGTGTCTCGCTACATCTCACTTGTATCCCAGCTGTCTCTGTGGTGACCAGCTCAGCCTGGAACTCGACTGACTACACACAGCTGCAATATGACATGCCAGGGCCCTAGACCCAAGCCACACACTCACTTTCTACCCTATAGTTTCTCTGTTGATAATGTTTTGGGACCTTCACTCTGAAATCTCATCACTATCATCTATAAAGGAACATGATCATCTTTTCCCTTTCAAAACTTAATTCCTGAGGCCATTTTTCCTTCTACTGATATTTTAGCAAACTCTCATACGACTGTACGTTTATTATGTTATGGAGAAAACATTAGACTCAAAATGGGAGCCTATCACGTGTGAGCCTCTGGATGTCTCAGGGGAGAATATGATAATTCATTGCAACATTAGCAGAGCTGATGGTAGTATTTTTAAACCTTCTTTATTTGTCTTTGCAGGTTGAATATGAGGCTATGAAGAGGGACCCCCGCACATGAGGAAAAAAGCTATTATCCTTATTTGGTCAAACAACAAGGGATTTAAATTCTAGTTTAGGTTCACTGAGATCTCTCAGAGGGAAAAATGGTCAGATGGCATTTAAATGCAAATGTAAACCCAGTGTTACCTGCGAAGAAGGTGGCCTTGAGGGAAGGAACTGCCTTTATCAAGGCATTCTCTTTGGATCCCAAGTCACTTGGAACTGATTCACATGGTGAAGTTTGTAACTAACTGATTACTTTTAAAATAAAGCTTATGTTCTACTAGTCCTTCCCCATAATACTCTGAGATTCTTAATGCAAGCTGGAGAACAAAATAAGAAAAAAAACAAACAAACATTAAGACTTCCTCCCAAACCACCCAAAGTGAAATTCAGGCTGTGAAACAATGATGCTTCCCCTACAGTGGGGACTTTATAACCTTTTATTCATAGGAAATTCAATTAAAATGAACATCTCTGCTGTTTCCTGAAAAATTTAATTTGTATCTGAAGTTGCTACTGCTGTGCCCAAGATTTTCAAATCAAATATTAAAAATGAACTTGTCAATTCCAGTGGCTTTATGCTGGGAGCTAAACACTTCAAAATTCTCTTTAATTTTGTAGTCTATGAGATACACTTATAAGTGAATATGTAGTGTCCTAAATTGCTAATTGGTAAATTTTACAATGAGTTTTAAATTAGGTTCTCTCCACCTCATTTCCTGTGTATATTTTTATCTTCATGCCCGATTCACAGTCTCAGAATCAAACACAAGCCATTGTGTTGTTGGCAAAATCTCAGAGGTCCTATAGTCCAGTAATCCATGAACTTCCTTTTTCTCTTTAATGTTTCTGAATATTTTAGATCTACCTAAGCAATAATGCAAAAAAAAAAATTGAATTTATTAGACATGTCTGCCTTCGAATGGAAAATTATGACCTTATAATTTGTTAATGTTTGAATATTTCTTTTTTAAAAAAATGCATATACTAGTTGACTATAGTAGAGTGATATCCTCTGTATAAGTCAGTGGGAGGGAAAAAAAAAAAATCTCACTTTCCTAAATTTCCTGGGTGCAGTGGGACAGAGGTGATTTTAGCCATGGCCAGATATTGGGACTCTTTAGATTCTGTATCTCTTGTCATTTCTGCTGTTCCAGTGGTTCACAAAATGGCTACCAAAAGCCATACACTTACATTTTGTCAGGTTACTAACCTCATTGGACTTTCAGTAGTCCTTAAAGAAAAGTCTGCAAAGGAGTTCGCATTGTGGCTCAACAGGTTAAGGACCCATCGTTGTCTCTGTGAGGATGTGGGTTCAAACCCCATCCTTGTTTAGTGGGTTAGGGATCCAGCACCACCACAAGCTGCAGTTTAGGTGGCAGAGGCAGCTCAGATCCTGCATTGAAAGGAAAATTTTTTCCAATAGTCCTTAAAGAATAGTCTGCAAAGGAGTGGCATGGAGTATGCCAGCAGCTGCAGCTCTGATTCAACTCCTAGCCTGGGAACCTCCATATGCTGCAGGTGTGACTGTAAAAACTTAAAAAAAAAGAAAAAGAAAAATTAACAATAAAAAATTACAAAAGAAAAAGAAAAGTCCACAAAAAGGCATATTTGTCAGGGATGTAGCACAAGATCATGAACTAATCATCCTGACCAGGGCTTTACAGAGCCCTGTTTGGCTAGACTAGATCATAAGAAATACCCCTCTGGCCTCACAGAACCACATGAAATGGTCTTTTGTAGTAAAGAAGAATTTTACCACCTGAGAAAAGAGGGGAAAGAAATATTGAAAAGGCAAAAAGAATGGCAGTTACTACATGCTATTTATTCTGTTTTAGTGTCTCTTCACACCTCAGTTTAGATTGTCTTCTCCTAGATTATAAAATTTATCAAGTTGCATTGTGATTATTTTTAGATTTCTTGCCCTGATCAAACCCAGAAAATCCTAAACATAAGATACAATTTTTATCAATTTTAAGAAATATTCCAGGAGTTCCTGTCATGTCTAAGAATCTGATTAGCATCCATGAAGATACAGGTTTGATCCCTGGCTTTGCTCAGTGGGTTAAGGATCCAGCATTGCCGTGAGCTGTGGTGTAGATCGCAGACACGGCTCGGATCCCTTGTTGCTGTGGTTCTGGTGTAGGATGGCAGCTGTAGCTCTGATTTGACCCCTAGCCTGGGACCCTCCATATGCCACAGGTATGGCCCTAAAAAGACAAAAAAAAAAAAAAGAAATATTGCAATCATTTCACTTTTGGAGTCTAACCTGGTATTTGGCACTTAGTAGCTCTTCAACAGATGATTACTAATTATACTAAATAAGTACACATACTAGTATTCTTTTCTCCCTATCTCTGGTTTGACATTCTTTTATCTTATTTAGACCTTGTAAATCCTTTAATTTTTTTTTTAATTTTTCATTGCAGCCAATTGTAAAATCACTTTTCTAGGAAGATAAATTTTAAAAAAATGTAAGCTTAATCGTACATTTAATTTACAAAAGACACTTTAACTTTTCAAAAAAAGGGTGATCTATTGGGTCTATAGAAAAAAACAAATTTAGCTATTTGATACCTGAAACCTCTGATCCCTCAATCCTGCAGAATCATGAGAGTATCTTGATTTCTCATTGACCCTCACCCTGATCCCCAATACCTTTGAGACAGCAATTGCCATTCTTACTTAAAATGAAACTAATTTTGATTGCGTAGTGTTACAAGCATTTTTGTCCCAGACTTTTGAAATGTTTTCTCTTATTGGCTGGTTATGAGTCACATGCATTGTTATTTAATTTATTATAGGTCCAAAGCTAGTCTCTTTCTAATTAAACTCAGTGAGATTTACTTTGTTTTGACGAGTAACATCCAGGTCTTGTCCTAAAGTCTTATGGCTCTAGATTGGTCCCAGGACTCTTGTAAGGCTCGGGTTACTGTGGATTAGGTGCTGATTAACAGACATGTCCCAGAACACCACTAAGAAAAGGACATTAGAAGAGTTTTCTATGCAGCCACTTTTTCATACCAAAACCTCTTCGAATTTAGATGGTTCTTCCTTCATTCCTATATCATGCCAGGTTTAATGGGGTTCTTTTCCATTACTTCTCTCTAGAATGTCTTCCTGGAAAATTTCCCCCATGTTATTTCTACTCAACCTTATGTCTGCCTTCTTCATAAAAACCTTCCATACACATTAAATAGATAATTGGCTTACGCTACTGTGCATATGGCATCACCTTGCAATTTATTTACCATCTTATTACTGGTGATAATTGGACATTTAAAAATTGTTTGACCCATATACACACGTTCTGCTTCTCACATTATCCTCTATTATTATTTTGCATTTTAGGGTCACAAATGTGGCATATGGAAGTTCCCAGGCTAGGGGTCAAATTGGAGCTGCAGCTGCTGGCCTATAGCACAGCCGAAGCAATGCAGGATCTGAGCCATGTCTGCAACCTATACCAAGCTCATGGCAACGCCCAATCCTTAACCCACTGAGTGAGCCTAGGGATAGAACTGGCATCCTTATGGATGCTAGTTGGGTTCATTATTGCTGAGCCACAATGGGAACTCTCTTAAGTATTATTTTTAAATTTTATTTTATTTTATTTATTTTTTTAAATTATAGTTGATTTATAGTGTTGTACCAATTTCTGCTGTACAGCATAGTGACCCAGTCTCATACATATATATTCTTTTTCTCATACTATTTTCCATCATATTCAATCCCAAGAGACTGGATATAGTTCCCTGTGCTGTACAGTAGGATCTCATTAATTATTCATTCTAAATGTAATAGTTTGATTTGGCTATCCCTGGTCCTTTGTGGTTCCATATGAACTTAAAATTTTTTGTTGTTGTTGTTTCTCTAAAAAATGCCATTAGGATTTTGATTGGTTGCATTAAATCCATACATTGCTTTGGGTAGTATAGACATTTTAACAATATAAAGGCTTCCAATTCATGAGCATGGTATTTCTTTTCATTTGTGTCTTAATTCTAACAAATTTAGGCTGTTCAAACCATCATTTTTGAGTGAAATCTAAATAAGTGATAAAGACCTTATTTCTCTTTTTTGTTGCTGTATCCCCCACAACCTAGAACACTGGCCCATATTTTGTGCTCAGTAACTGATTTTTTGAAGAGTAAAGGAACTTTAAATATGCATCAGGTAATAAAAATATCTCACATTAAAGAACAAGTTGCTGAGCCAGTGGTGCCCTCTGGTGATTAAAAGTCATCACTGCATCACTGTAGCCTTTTCTTTGTTTCTTTTTTTTTTTTTTTTGCTTTTTTTGGGCTGCACCTGAGGCATATGGAGGTTCCCAGGCTAGGGGTCAAATCAGAGCAACAGTTACTGGCCTTCACCACAGCCACAGGAACGCAGGACCTGAGCCATATCTGTGACCTACTCCACAGTTTGCAGCAACGCTGGATCCCTGACCCACTGAGGGAGGCCAGGGATCAAACTCGTGTCCTCATGGATACTAGTCAGATTTGTTTCTACTGTACCACAATGGGAACTCCCTGTAGCCTTTTCCTTGAATCAAGTGACTGGCCCTTGGGCTTCTGTTTTTATGTCTAACACTTCACGATATAATGTAACAAGGGGTTGTCTCAATGAGATACCAGTAAGAAATCCTACTACAATCTTAGCAGTTTAAGAGAAGTATCATATATATGTGTGTATCACTAAAGTTTTAGGGTATACTTAGGTGTATTAGTCAGGGTTCTCCAGAGAAACAGAACCAACTATAAATATAAATATATATTAGAATGCCATGGGAATAGTCAAAGTAGAAATTTAGTGAAATTTAGTGAGAGTGGGTGATGAAGAAAGAGGTTGCGGAGGTTAGAGATACCGTCAGGACACTTGAGCTTTATTTTTCTGTACATCACCAGGCGATATTTACCTAGCATAACAGATGTTACAAAAGTGACTTCATTAATGAAGTGAGTAATGGTCAAGATTTATGAATTGGTTAGAAACACCATAGAGACACTGGCCCTCACATAAACAGTGAGTCTAGCAATCTGTATGGTTTTGATTGCTCTTGACTTTTATTTTTTCATAAATTTTAATTTTGATATCATTAAAAACTTGGAAAAAGCAAGAATAATACAATGCTCGAATATTTATTCCCAAGGTGGCTAATATTCAGTCACTGCTTTGAAAAAAATCTGATTATCTGTTGCTTACAAGGAAATAAGCAGACTCCTATTTCTAGTATATTCTTATATTTTCTTCCAGAGAAGCTTTCATGATAAACATAGTCAAAATATTTAACCATGGACAGAAAGCTGGAATTTCACTGAGCTGAAGGGGACAGGTTGCATAATGGCCTTAGTTCCTGTTTGCTAATAAACATTTGTATGTGTATAACATTTATTCTAATGATTGCTTTTATTCCTGGAAGTAAGTATCTGGGGGAGAGCTCTTAGCACTCACCTACCTACAAAAGCTTGATGCTATTATATCAAAATAAAGCCCACATCTGTGAGGGCTCATGTTGGTTTAGACCAATTTACAACTTAGGTCTTTTTCACTGGTTTCCTTGGAAGTCCCTTCCAATTTGATGAGTTTGGATCTAAGTTCTGCCTTGTGTGTACCACAGTGGAGCTATATACTAATAATAGCATCATAAGACATGGATTGTTTAATGGAGAGGACATTGCAATGAAAATCAAAAGACAGGTTCTAGTTCCAATTCTACTCTTACTTATCGTTTATATTAAGAAATGAATTTATCTTTCTTGGCCCCTCTCTACTTTTTTTTGCTTTTTAAATTATTATTATTATTATTATTATTATTATTATTATTATTTTGCTTTCTAGGGCTGCACCTGTGGCATATGGCAGTTCCCAGGCTAGGTGTTGAATTGGAGCTGTGGCCACTGGCCTACACCACAGCCACAGCAACATCAGTTCTGAGCAGCATCTGTGACCTACACCACAGCTCATGGCAATGCCAGATCCTTAATCCACTGAGCGAGGCCAGGGATAGAACCCGCAACCTCATGGTTCCTAGTCAGATTAGTTTCCGCTATGCCATGATGGGAACTTCACCCCTCCGTACTTTAAAATGAATTTCCTTCAGATTGTGAAAATCTTCGAGTCTACATGAAGCACATCAACTCTTCTCTCTCTGGAAGAAAGCTGATACGGACTAAATCATGTCCTCCCAAATTCCCATGTTAAAATCCTAACCCCCAATGTGACCATATTTGAAAACAGGACTTATAAAGGTAATAAAGGAGGAGGTCATAGGAGTTCCATGAGATAATATGCATAGAACCTTTATCCTGTAGGACTGGTGTCCTTCAAAGAAGAGGAGAGAGAGTTCTCTTTCTCTCCACGAGTGCACAGAGAAGAAAGGCCATGTGAGGACAATGAGAAGTCAGTGGTCTAAAAACCAGGCAGAGGCTACATCAGAAACTAACCGTGCTAGCACCTTGATCTTGGACTTTAAGCCTCCAGAACTGTATAAAAGTAGATTTCTGTTGTTTAAGCCACCCAGTCTCTGCTATTTTTGTTATGACAGCCCCAGAAGACTAAAAAAGAAGCACTGCATAGGCTGTCTTCTCTGAGAGGTAGTCATTCTAATAGAAAACTCTACATGAAATTCATAGTCAGAAATGGAGCTAAATGCTATGTGAAGCTGGACAAGGGACTCAATTTTTCAAAGTTTCAAATTATTCTTTTTAAAAACAAAAACAAGGGAGTTCCCATCATGGCGCAGCGGAAATGAATCTGACTAGGAACCATGAGGTTGAGGTTTGGATCCCTGGCCTCGCTCAGTGGGTTAAGGATCCAGCATTGCCGTGAGCTGTGGTGTAGGTCACAGACATGGCTCAGAGCTGGCGTTGCTGTGGCTGTGGCATATAGGGCAGTAGCTGTAGTTCCGATTAGACCCCTAGCCTGGGAACCTCCACATGCCGTGAGTGTGGCCCTAAAAAGGCAAAAGACAAACAAACAAACAAAAAACCTCCACAAACAATAGCATCTAATTTGTTGGATCACCATGAGGATTAAATGATTAAATAAGATAATTTAAGGAACAGTTTTATAAAGTACAAAAATTATATAAATTTCCTGGTTCACCCTGCCCAGCCTGGGAACCTTCTGTTTCAGAGGGACAAAAATAACATCTCCTTACAAATACTAGCTCAGCTCTCTTCAGACCATTCATGGGCAGGAAGCTCCACCCAAGTCTTTCAAACTGAGAAGACAAATACTCCAACTGAATATAAACAATTTCCTTCCATCACTGCTTTGAGATCAAGTTGAATCAAAGACTTTCCTTTTAAAACAATAATTATTAGGAAGCAATTCTATGAAGAAAAACTTTCCCATTCAACTTTTTCCTGACTTCACTGATGAATATTTGATAAAGATAGCTGTATATATTTAAAGAATACAATGAGATGATTTTATATATATGCATGTACACATGTATGTCCGTGTGTATACACATACGTAGATGGAATAAAATGGAACAGTTACCAAGATCAAGATAATTAACATATCTATTATCTCACATAGCTAACTCCTTGTTTTCTTCTTTTTGTGGTGAGAATTTTTAAGATCCCCTTTCAGCAACTTCTAAGTATACATCACTATACTATTAACTACAGTCACCAGGCTGTACAATCAATCCTCAGAACTTAGTCTCAGTTTTAAATGAAGATGATAAAGGAAAGGGGGCAGGAATAGACTGAAAAGTTAGTTTAAGGATAAAAATCTGTTATTTATTTAATAATTCACAAATAACAAATAAGTGAGTTCTCTGTATTAATTCAAATGCAACATCTTCCTCTTATTTTTAAATTATGCATTCTTTTAAATGTGATTTGTATACTTTTAACAGGTTTCTGTCCATTGTGATTCAATTAGTAGACAGGCATTTTTTTTTCTTTAAAAATATTAATTGAGAAACATATGTTTTCAGAACACAGATACTTTCTCTAGGGTCTTTATTGAAAAGAAGTCACTGAGTTTTGTTGCCAAGGACACCAAATGTTGCCAGTTGACTGGTTAGTCATTTCTTTCCTAATGAAAAGAGACAGCGTGGAGATTTCCTGGAAGATGAATCAATGTGAATGCAGATAGTGGTTTGAAGTCTTACTGCTGAGCTATTTAGAACATGACAGAAACCAAACAAGATTACAGAGCAAAATGAAATTATATAAAATGTGTTAAAAAAAAAAAGACTGCATTATGCCTTTAACATAATTGAATTTACCATGGAAATAAACCCACACCAATGAAGAGCCTGAATACCAAACAGTGTAGAATTGGGTTATCCTTGTGTTGGTACAGAAACTAGGGCAACATGTCTTCTCCTTTCTTTTTTTAAATTAATGTGTCTTTTGTTTCATTAATCAATAGTCACTGTGCACTTTTTCTTCATCTAAAGTTCAAAATATTATAAAGAATGACTTGTGGCTTTAATGTAATAAAAAATGATGGTGCTTCTGGAACTTAAAAGTAAAATTCTCTCAGGGTATAACCTATTATTTTAGGAAAAGAAAATGATCTTTGAAAGCTGTATTAATTTTGAACCTCCATCCAAGAGCTGTAATATGTGCTAACATCACCAGTCTTTGATAGTTGAAACACAAGGAAAATGGGCCAAATATGAAAGAAGGTCAATAAGGGAAGAAAAAGAGATCCAATTATGTTATCTAAGTAAAGTACTTAGTCTGTTATGCTAAGTAAAGTACAAGGAAGAGAACAAACTTCAGTCTAAACCCATATATGCTGTCATTTAAATAGAAAAACTTTCAGTTATATAGTTATTATTTTTAATTACAAAAGTAATACAAGCTCCATACTGAAAAACAAAACAAAACAAAACAAAACAAACAAACAAACAAGCACTCAATGGTCTTTTTGATGTGTCCACTTGGCTAGGCTACAGTCCCAATTGTCTCTCAAGCACTAATCGAGGTGTTGCTCTGAAGGTATTTGTGGATGTGATTAAAGTCCATAATCAGTTGACTTTAAGTAAAGGAAATTATTCCAGATAATATGAATTGGTTTGATTCAATCTCCAGAAAGGTCTTAAAAGCAAAGCTGAGGATTCCCTGAAAATGACTGCAACTTCAGCATGTGCCTTAGAGTTCCAGGTTGCCCTTCCTGACATCCTGTCCAATAGATTTTGGACCTGCCCTGTCAATCCTGACAATCACATAAATAATTCCTCATAATAAATCTATTGTCATATACATTCTACTGGTTCTACTTCTTTTTTTGAGCACTGACTAATACAAATTTTGCTGAGGCTAGAGGAACAGAATCTGAAGGGTGAGTTTTCTGAATTGATTCTGGGTTTTCTGGAATTGATTATCTAGTTGACAGATTGAAGGCACTAGTTGCTCTATCTCCAACAGTAAAAAGAGCACCTAGAGTCCATGTGGCAATAGAGCTTAGGGTTGTATTGCACTGGATACTCCTAATAAAATATCTATAGAAGCCAAGATTCTAGATGAGCACACATCTGCTATTTTAGGGCACTTTAGTCAAACTAGATAGTATAATGAGATTGATTGGCTGCCCTGAACTGAGCTGTAAAAAGTGAAGAATGAAAAGGATGAGCTCAGAGCTTCAAATTCCAAGCACAATCTTCACATAAATCATTTTAAAGTTTCTATGTCTTCCCTAAAGGAAACTTGTCTACTGTAGTCCCAGGGCTAAGTTTTCTGAAAACCAAACCCAGAGTCTTATCTTCTGACTGACTAAATTACAATACTAAATGAATCCTTAATCTCCTAGGGTGTCTTCTGTTAAAGTGAGGGCATTAGGAAGGAATGCAATCCTAAACATTAGAATAGGGTCATTTAGGTAGCTCCCAATAAAGTTTGGAATATTGAACTCTTAAATTCTGCCAAGTCTTCTTTGCCAGGAAAAATAGCTTTTTCATCTTTACCTAAAGGAAATATAAGAGCCTCCCAGAAGCAGCTGCCTGTGGAGGCACTACTGACTTTCCTCATGAAAAACCCCCTACCATCCCTTTTTGATGCTAAACCTACCATTAGACTCAATTCACAGTTGGCTCCAAAGACTGAAGTAGAGATTGTAGCCCAAGAAGACGTTCACTATACATTAAAAGAATTGTGTGTTTGTTTTTCAGTCCATATAGACAAAAACCTTGGAAATGTGTATGAGAATGGATCTTAAAGGTTTGAGATCATATTGAAAGAATATACAACTGGATCAGGCTAAATTTATTGATATGAGTCCAATTATGAGAGATTCTGGATTTAAAGTTTTAGCTTGAAGGGTTGGAAAATGCTCTAGCTGTTTGGTTGGTTAACAGAAACATAGACTTAAACATGGCCTACACTAAAGGAAATTGAAATGCCACAGGTGTCTTGGTATACTTGGAGTGTCCAAAAGCTAGTAGATTGGAAAGTTAAAATGCTTTTGTCTTTTAAGGGATTGCTTTCCAAACTATATAAATAGCTCATACAGCTGAATATATTTAAAAACCCCAAAAAATCAATAAAAATGGGCAGAAGATCTAAATAGACATATCTCCAAATAGGACATAAAATAATAAGACATAAGACATGATAATACAATAAAACATAAGATGGCCAATAGGCACATGAAAAAATCCTCAATGTTGTTAAATATTACAGAAATGTAAATCAAAACTATCAAGTATCACCTCCCTCCATTCCAAATGGCCATCATCAAAAGGTCTGCAAATAGGGAGTTCCCATTGTGACAGAGCAGAAATGAATCCAACTAGTATCCATGAGGATGCAGGTTTGATTCCTGGCCTCGCTCAGTGGGTCAGGGATCCAGCATTGCTGTGAGCTGCGGTGTAGTTTGCAGACATAGCTCAGATCCTGCATTGCTGTGGCTGTGATATAGGTCAGCAGCTGCAGCTTTGATTTGACCCCTAGCCTGGGAACGTCTATATGCCTCAGGTGCAGCCATAAAAAGAAAAAAAAAAATCTACGAATAGTAAATGCTAGAGAGAATGTGGAGAAAAAGGAACCCTCCTACACTGTTGGTGGGAATGTAAATTGGTATAGTCATTATGGAGAACAGTATGGAGTTTCCTTAAACAACTAAAAATAGAGCTACCATATGATTCTCCAATCCAACTCTAGGGCATATACCCTGAGAAAACTATAATTTGAAAACATATATGCACCCTAATGTTCACTGCAACATTATTTACAATAGCCAAGACATGTAAGCAACTTAAATGTCCATCTACAGAGGAATGTATAGGGATGATGTGGTATATACATACAACGGACTATTACTCTGCCATTAAGAAGAATGAAATAATGCCATTTGCAGGACCATGGATGGACCTAGAGATTATTATACTAATCTTTGGTATGCCAAAGACAAATATCATATGATATCACTTATATGTGGAATCCTAAAAGTAAAGATACAAATGAACTTGTTTATAAGACAGAAATACTTACAGACATAGAAAACAAACATATGATTACCAAAGGGGAAAGGGGGGAGGTATAAATTAGGAGGTTGGAATTAACATATACACACGACTACATATAAAGTAGATAACCAATAAGGATCTACTGTATAGCACAGGGAACTATACTCAGTATTTTGTAATAACCTATAAGGTAAAAGAATCTGAAAAAGCACACACACACACACACACACACACACACACACACGCATGAATCACTTTGCCATACATCTGATGCTAACATGACATAGTAAATCAACTAAACTTCAATTTTATTTTTTTGGTTTTTTAGGGCCGCATGGGTGGCATGTGGAGGTTCCCAGGCTAGGAGTCAAATCAGAGCTGTAGCTGCTGGCCTATGCCATAGCCATAGCAATGCCAGATCCGAGCCATGTCTGTGACCTGCACCACAGCTCATGGTAATGCCAGATCCTTAACCCACTGAGCAAGGTCAGGGATTGAACCTGCATCCTCATGGATGCTAGTAAGATTCGTCTCCTCTGAGCCACAATGGGAACTCCTAAACTTCAATTGAAAAAGAAAAAAAGGTTTGCGTACCCAACTTCCTCCTTACCTGAGTGAAACAAATTTTTGAGGGAGCCTCAGCATCCTTGCAGAACCCTGTGGTAGCTTTTCTCTTTAGGTAAGAAATGACAATGGGAACTTCTGCCATCAAACTGGGATGTCTAAGCGTAATGGGGATAATGGCATCCTGTGGTGGCCGGAGCCAAGTGGTAGCACTTAATCACCAAATGCAGTGAGTGGGGTTATCATGATGGGCTACAGACCCAGAGCAGTAATCAGAATAGTCTGACTTATAGAAATCAAGACTGAGTCCCTGATTTGGCGCTGTTCCCCAGTGGGCTTTTGTTGTTGTCATTGTTTGCTTTTTCTTTTTTGGCTGCCCCACATATAGCAATAAAGAATTATTCACTAATGACTGTCAAGTAGTGTTCAAATCAGTTACAGGCCTTAGGGAGTAAATTAGAGTCATTCTTTTAAAAGATATGATCTGTTGATATTGATAAGGTTTATAAAAATAAAGCATATTTTAGAATTTATATGAGTAGGGTATCTCTCTATATTCACATAATTTATAGCACTATCTGAAGTTTAATAATCAGTTTTATTAAAACTTTGGTTATTGTAAATCAGTTTGGTTCAAAACATATTTTCATTTTCCTAGTTAGAAACACATATATGACACCGGTGTTAGTACACCTGACCAGTAAAGCCAGAATAGGAAGTTTAGAAAGTCCCAATTATTTAGGATTTCTATAAAAAAGTAAGCAACGTCTTGTATAAATTGGAATATTTTCTAGTATTGTTTTACATTTTATTATTTTTATATTCTGATAAAATCAGAAGGAAAGCATATCGATCCAGTGTAATTTTGAATAATTCATCTTGATTAAATATATTGAATGCCCCCTTTTTAGAGATATATAACAATTATTCAAAATGGCTAATCGACTTAAAAGCAATGAATCCCCCCAAAGCACAAATTTTGAAACCTCATAAAGCCTTTAAACTTACTCAAAAGGCCATTATTATTATAGCATAACTTTCCCCCTTTAAATAATCAGCATATTTAAAGCATTAAAGTTATTTTTCCTTTGGAAATTTTTCAGTTCTCATATCTTAAATTTATATAAGCCCTTTTAAATCTCTACAAACCAATTAGCGCAGTGCACCTATAAATTTTAAAATAGCTGCAAAGCAGATTTTTAAGTTTTCCTCTCTTTTATGTTAGATTTAATTGGGCAAGATAGTTCCGAGTACACACATGACAGATTTTATAACCAAATGAAAAGACTGACTTTTGTAAAATACAACGGTGTATCCCATTTTGTTCTAGAACTCCACACAACTGTAAAACTTGGTTAGAATCAAAACTTTTTCAACATGACCACTGTGACTTTAACTTTAGAGAAACACTACCACTTAAACAGTTAAATACAGGAATTGGGGTTATGATGTAAGCGCAATAAAAAACAGTCTTCTGGGGTGGCTGAGATTTAGATGAGGAGAGACACATAGTGATCGATGAGGGGAACAAAGTACCATGACCAAGGCCCCTACTTCAAACAAGCGGAGCTGGTTCACACATGCATAGTCTTCCCATTTTCAACCTCTCCCACCAGAGTAGTATATTTATTACAACTGATGAACCTATACTGACACATCATCATCACTCAAAGTTCAGCATTTATATCAGAGTTCACTCTTGGTGTTGTACATTTTATGACTTTGGACAAATGTATAATGACATGCATCTACCCTTTTGGTATAATACGGAGTATTTTCATGGCTCTAAAATCCTCTCTGTTCCCCTTATTCACCCCTCCCTAGAGGAGTCTTTTTAACCCTGGAATGATTGGATGAATTTTAAAAGTACAAAAAATAGAAATTATACTTAGCCTTTTTTTCTAGTATAAACTTGGCAAATTGCGAGTGTTTCCAGCTTCAATCCTTTGGTAGTTGGGTGAACCGAATGACACCTTAGTACCTGTTAAGTCTGAAAGCAGGGTTTTGTTCCATCTTCACTACAGCCAAAATTAACTTCTGATTTTTCCTTCTAATACTTGTTCCTTACCATCCAAGTATTAAAGGAAAAAATCTCCCTCTTATATTGCTTATGTCAAAAACTTAGAACTATTTTTGACTTTTTCGTTTTTCCTCACACCAAACATTTCAATCCATCAGTGAAACCTCTTATATTTACCTTGAAAACCTATTCATATAAGCATTTTTTTCCACTTCTATTGTTAGTCCAAGTCTTCATGGTATTATATGTAGATTATTGCAATGGATTCTTAAATGGGGTCTCAGTTTTCAAACCACTTCCCAATCTATTTTAAATACAGAAGATAGCATCGAGATAATTTGGCTTAAAATGTATAAGTAAATTCATACAAACCTTTTCCTCAAAACGATCTAGTGATTTTCTACTTCATTTAGAGTAATAACGTTAAAGTCAGAAATCCTTAAACTCTCACATGAATTGGCCCTAAATCTTTTTCTGGTCTCATCTCTGCTGCTCTTGGCTGTGCTCACCTCCTCTGGTTATACAAGCCTCCTTGCTGTTCTGGGGTCCTCAAGTTTACTCCTGTCCCAGGTCATGGCGCATGACCTTTCTTTTTTTCTTTCTCTTTTTTCCCTTCATTCTCAAAGGGCTCAAGACAGACATGTATACTCAGCACAAATGATTTCTTCCAAAAAAGAAGTGACATAATGATATTTGCAGAAAGCAGAAACTGAGTATTCACCACCAGGAGAACCGGAGTATCGGAGAACCTCAGAATGAAAATGATGCTGGACTGAAGGGCAGAGATGCAGGAAGGAAGGAGGAGCAGAGGAAAGCGCAAACACGCAGGGAAATCTAAGTAAATAACAAATTTCTACTGTAGAAAACAATAGTAAAAATGTCTTTTGATGTTTAAATTACAGAAAATTAAAATACCCAACACCTGTATAATATTAGTTGGAAGAGGCTTAAAAGTGGTTGAAATAGTCAAAGTTTCTTGCATTATCCAGAAAGTGATGAGAAAAAAATTACATAAGAAATTAGAAAAAAGAATAGCAGATTAACCCAAGGAAACTGCAAAGAAAAAAAAATAGAGATAAGAAAAAATGAAGGAAAGTACAAATAACACAAGTCAGGGTTTACAAACAGGATAGCCCATAGACATTAAAAATACCAATAAATTTGAAATTTTTGATAGAGATGGACAAAATCCTAGAAAAATAAACTCATCGAAACTGAAAGGACAGAAAATATGAAAATTCTAATAATATAAAGGGGAAAATTATAGAATAACCTTAATAGATAAATAGGCATCTGATTAAAGGCAACATCTATTCATAAAGAAAAAAGTTGGAAAATTATTAACAAAAGGGAATTTCATGAATCTGAT
The DNA here is from genome assembly GCF_016906955.1 of Phacochoerus africanus. Taxonomy (NCBI): domain Eukaryota; kingdom Metazoa; phylum Chordata; class Mammalia; order Artiodactyla; family Suidae; genus Phacochoerus; species Phacochoerus africanus. The sequence goes on from NC_062553.1 coordinate 28,065,756, forward strand.
AAGGTTTATATTTAAAATGTCTATTTTCTATCTTTTTTGTCACCTTCCCTCAATACAGTTTTTTTTTATACCTATTTTCCAGTTCTTGGTGAAAATCTTGACTGTGTTTCACACTTGATTAAACATAATTTTAAATATTAAAAATAAGTATAATAATTTTAAAGTTTATGTTTGGTAACTATGGATCTTTTGCTATTGTTTTTTTTTTATTTTTCTTTTTAAATCAATCCATGACCTGTTTCTTATAATATAAAACAAATAATAATTGTTAGGATCTATATGACATTATCTTGTTCCAGAAAGGAATCATCTGTTTCTGCCAGGTGGCCAGGTTAGAGACACCAGCCTAAACGACCAGAGTTTGAAACTCAGAACTATACTCTTATCCTTATGAGGACTAGCATATTTCTAGTTCACTTCAGGCGCCCAAACCAAAAACCTACTATTTTACTAATTCCCTCTTTGTAAAGTTCTGAAACTCCTTTCTCCCCTTTTAGAAGTGCAAGCTCTGCTTGGCTGTGAAGCATCTTGGAACAAGTACTTGTAGGAAAGTTGTGGCTCTAAGTGTGAGAATCAGTGTTTGGTTCTCCTAGAACTTGCCTTTAGATTTCATCTGAGTCTTAGTAGGTCTTTGGCTCATTGGAACAAACTTTACAAAATATCTTGTTTAGCTTTCTTTTCCTGTTTTTCCCAGTAGGAGGATTTGTCCTAATTGCCTACTATGCCACTAGCTAAACTCGACTCCTATTAAACTTTGCAATTGAATACATATTGCTAAATTTTCTATTTATAGTAATAATAAAAAGTTTCCATTAAAATAAACTTAGTGAATGCAAAGTGAGCCCATCTAAATAAAAATATCAAGTAAATAATATGTATAAAAAGTTAGGCAAATATGGCAAAGGCATTAAAGAATATGCCAATGATTGAAGCACAGGAAAGACAAAATGAGGTAATCTGTATCAAATAAAATAAACAATATCCTCCAATTTTTAGTACTCAGAGATGTCTGCCTCCCTTAAGATGAAGTCATCCTTATTGGTAGGCTCTCTGTTTAAAGACTCAATTTCCACAAGTCTGAGTTTCTGCTTAGTTCCCATTCCCAAGCTACTGCACGGTTATTACTTTTTTTCCCCCTCTCTTTTCCTCTTTCAGAAAACATTTATTTAGAATATACCATGTGCCAGAATGTTGATAAAATGTTGGTGATTCAGTATCTGATCTCAAAGAGTTCAAAGCCTGCCTGATGAGATAGAAAAAAATAGGCAAATAGCATTCCTGGTTTAAGTACCATGACAGAATCACAGACAAGAAACAGAAGTGCTGATGTGATTAACTTTCCCTCTGGATAAAAAGTTAGGAAAAGGTCCTTAGAGAATTTGGAAATTAATACACTAATAGCAATCTGCTAGGTGGGGCAGAAGCAAGGTGAAGAGGGTCCACTGTAAGTCAGGGAGGTAATTCTTGGGAGAGAAAGGTACTTCAGTAAATGCAAAGAGGCATGAAGCATCGTGACTTGGTTGGGTAACTGGAGTCAATTGTCACTGATGTAATAATTGCGAAGGAGTAGCAAGATAATCTGATTAGAGAGAAAAGCAGGAGGGAGATCATGAAGAAATACAAAGAGCTCTGGGGATTCTCTATAGTCAACAGAGAACCCTGCTGTCATTTCAGCAGAGCAGTGACATCATCATATTTGTGCTTATCCAAGGTGATGTTAATGAAACAAGAAAAGATGACCTGGGCATTAGAGTGAGGGTGTGGCCTACACAAGGGGAATCACTGCACTGCCAAGTGTGTTCTGCAACTCTAAGACTCATTTTTTCAACAAAGTTGTATCTTTGCTCAAAGTTGCAACAATCAACAATTCTTCAAGACTTCAATACATACAGTTCTTGTTTGTGTCAATATTTGGGGGGATACACTCATAGGACAAGATTTCTGTATTGATGGCTACAAGTAGTATTTTATGAAATATACATTTAAAACATATAAACTTTTGTTTACAGAAAAAAGTTCTTCATTTTTTTTTTCATATAAGAACACAAAACAACTCAATTGACTGGATGATAATTATTCCTATATTCAACAAGTAGAAAACACATTCAAACTGAAGCTAGTTTCTGAAAAATCTGCTGAAACTGGTGGGGGAAGGAAGGGGAAGCTATCTGCAGCTGTCTGTCTGTCTGTAATGCAGTGTTGGCAAATTAAAATAACTCTTAAAACTCATTTTGCTAAGCATCATCTATAACAGCACAGACCTTGGCCCCCATTTGCTGAATATCATTTTGTTTCAAACTTTGTATAATAATTATAAACTAACTGGGAACAGGGAGCAGAAAGCAGACAAGTAAAAGTTAAGAAATTTGTTTTTTCACATTATTGTAACAGAAAAAATCTTACTTGATTCTAACCATATATATTTACTATGCATAGTTTTGATAAAATGAGAAGTTTTAAAACAGAATCTCTCAGAGGATATGTAGTCTAAATTTCCATCATTAAATAACTAGGCCTCCTTTTCTTCATGAATAAAATCTGAATAAATTTCATTCAGATTTCTGAGAATAAATTCTAGCTGAAAACTGTTGTTACTTCTATTTATTTCAATAACAATGAACCATGAAAAGGGACATGAAAGTACTAATTTACTATAAAATATACTCATAATTTCTATTATGAGAAATAATATTATCCTAACTACAAAGAATTTAAGTTTTAATGCATTCATACAAACCTGGGGTTTGAATTTATTTAAAGCATTTTTTTAGAAAAAACGAAATGATTTATTTCTTTTTTTTTTCATTTTTTTTTGTCTTTTTGTCTTTTTCAGCTATTTCTTGGGCCGCTCCCATGGCATATCGAGGTTCCCAGGCTAGGGGTCAAATCGGAGCTGTAGCCACTGGCCTACGCCACAGCCACAGCAACGTGGGATCCAAGCCACATCTGCAACCTACACCACAGCTCACGGCAACGCTGGATCGTCAACCCACTAAGCAAGGGCAGGGACCGAACCCGCAACCTCATGGTTCCTAGTCAGATTAGTTAACCACTGCGCCATGATGGGAACTCCCTTTTTGTCTTTTTTAGGGCCACACCTGCAGCATATGGACGTTCCTAGGCTAGGGGTCTATTCGGAGCTCTGGCCTACGCCGCAGCCACAGCCATGCCAGGTTTGAGTCTCATCTGCAACCTATACCACAGCTCATGACAACGCCTGATCCTTAACCCTCTGAGCGAGGCCAGGGATTGAACCCACAACCTTAAGGTTCCTAGTCGGATTCGTTTCTGCTGTGCCATGATGGGAACTCCAAACGAAATGATTTCTAATGAAGACATGAGCGAATACATTAAGACTGGGTAAGCTTTTAAAAAATGGACTAGGAATCTACAGTTTTAATTTAATCATATATTGTTCTTTAAATTGCTTAAAATAATGCTTACCAAAATAAATACCTAGAACATTAAATACTGACAGCTACTGAAAATATATTATTTAGGCTCATTACCATTCATTGATTTCTAGAGCTCTGGAATGTTTATTTTTAAATATTCTATCTAGTTTTATGGTTCTTTTCTAGGGAAAGGATGTGCCAGCCTCCTTACTCTGCCATATTGGAAGTTCAGTTTCTCTACACTTTTTTGTAAAGGCCATGAGGACATTTCTTTCTTATGACACCTCTCATAATAGTGATTGTTAGCTCAGACTGGACCAGTTAGGAGTCACTACCAATGACCACAGAAGAGATTATGTGCACCTAAACCTGGGCAGCAAAATGGAATAGGTCTGTATTCAAGTGACGATTCAGAAGCACAACGAATGGAACTAGTTTAGTGGATGTTGGCTGGGAAGAAGAGAACCATGAATGTCATTTTTAGATTTTTAGCTTATGTGATATGCATAATCATAATTTTGTTATTTTAAAAAAATATTTACCTCCTGTCTTGTGCCAAGCACTTAGCTAAGCATTAAGGATACAGAAATAGACAAAATGATGCTGATGATGTATTTTCAGATGGCATCCATCAATGGTGTCATCAAATAAATTGAGAGGCTGATAAATCATCATTATTTTGTTGACATGATTAATTGGGCAGCTTTCATCAGAAATCTTCATAAATCTCAAGATACCAAGTTTGAAGTAAACATGATTGTAAGTGGTAGTAATGACAGCTTATTTCCACATGGGGGCACTTTTATACTCAGAAACTTAGTTTCCACACTTGCCCAAACCTCAATGCTATTATTTGGGTAAAGAATGATTGTGGATGTTTGCATTAGTTCTCAGTATTTTTTTAAAAAATGTCTTCTTTTTGAGAAAGACAAACAATAAGCATATTTTCTTCAAATAATTAGCAGAAAAATTCTTTTGAAAATATAGTATCTTTCTCTATTTTCTTCCTATGTTTGTAGAAGTATTGCACAAAGAAGAAACTTGGCATGTGTTGTTTTTCCCTTTTCCATTTGCTCTTCAATTATTTAGAAAATCTAGAAGGGTAACTGAGATCTGGCATTCACATAAGACCTTGAATTCCCTCCATGGCCTAAAAATGTTTGTAGTTAGTAGACATCTTTTGAGAAAAATGTGTAAAATTTGAGGGTTTTTGACATATGCAAGGAATTCTCTAACCTTGAATTCTAACTTTGATAAAAAAAACACTATCCTTAGACTCTGGAAAAACTGTGCACTATTTCTCTAAAAAGAAATGTGTCACTACACAGTAGCTTTGCATTAAATATGTTTATGTACTCATTTCTAGCCATACGTTGAGAAAAAAAAGTTATCTATCTTAGAGGTAAAAAAATCATCATAATCATCATCTTATCTAGAAAGGCTGTCCATTATTATTTTCCAGTCTTTCTTATTTGGTAAATGTGATGTGAAATTCTTTTTCACTGGAAATTGATATATAGTTACCTGCAGAAATCCCTACTGTGGCTTCCATAATTTAGTAATCTGTTCAGCCCTGTAGTTAATTTTAAAATATAAAGTATATGCTATTAAATTTTTCTGAGATTTAGTTAAACTCCCACCGACCTCTTCTGAATGGAGGCAGAAGACAGAAAAAAAAAATAGGTGAGTTTTTGTTTCAGCTGAAGGCGGTACATTGCCTTCTTCAGGGTTTTTGTACATGTTAAGAAAAGGGATTGTATCAAATTTATAAAATGAGGAAATTCATCTACTAAAACTTGGCTTTGAAATTCTACTACATTATTTTTATTTGATTATAAATTATCAAGAAAATTTCTTAAACATATTGTCCTAGTCTAACCAGACGCTTTTTTTCTACATTTTGAATAGTCTTCTGTACCTTTGTTCTAATGATGCCAATACTGCCCAAAGCAGGCTTGGCACTCTTTTGGAATATCTTTTAAGACCAAAGAAATTATTTGGAAAGTCATCAGTGACAGAAAATCTCATGAGCTGAACTTTTGGGAGCCATCATATTCTTCCAAAGTCAAATATAACAAATGGGGTATATGAGTTCTTCCATATTTAATTTATTGTCCCATTTCTTTATCCCCATGCTATTTTTATTTTATTATTTGTTTTTATTAAATTTATCATGTCTTATCATGATGCTATGTATTACTTGTTTTTAATCTTTTTGAAAAAATTACTTGTAATCTTTGATCTGGCTTTTCTACTTCCTTGGTAGACAGTAAACACACTGGAGTCAAGGGCCATCATCATGATTTATTAGAAATTCCCTGGAGATTGCCAAAGCTTTTTTGACATTTAGATGCATCAGATACTTTTTGTATTCTATGTAATTTAGAAAATACAACTGGAGACTGTTCTATTTATTGCATTCATCTGGACTGATAGCTCTCCATATATGAAGTACGGGTGTTAACATGGGATTTCCCATCCATCACTATCATCCTGAAAATTCCCTTTGCTTCTCTGATGTGTCCCCTCATTTCCACCTCTCCCGTCTTCCCCTTACTCAAGTCCCTCCTTCATTTTGGCAGGGATTTCTCAGGGAGCATCCGCAAAAAAAAATGTACATGGGAGGTAGACTTTTCTAGAACTTGTATATCTTAATTATGCCTGTACTTTGTCTTCAGGATGCTTAAGGTTTCTTTCTAATTTATGTTTGTCTTTCTTCGTATCCAACTTTTAAAAATTAATTTGTTTAAACCAATTAGTTTATAATGTACCTTTCATGTGTACAACATTTTATTTCCACTTTCGTTTACCCTACAGTGTGCTTACAACCAAAAGTTTAGTTTCCATTTGTCACCAAACAGCCGACCCTTCTACTCATTTCACTCTCCCTTAACCCCATTTTTCTCTGGTAACCACCAATCTGTTCTCTGTATATATGTGTTTGTTGGGTTTGGTTTGTTTGTTTTGTTTTCTGTTTGTTTTTGATATTCCGCATATGAATGAAATCATTTGATATTTGTCTTTCTCAATCTGACTTACTTCACTTAGCACAATACCCTTGAGGTCCATCCATGTTGTCACAAATAGCAAGATTTCATCTTTTTATGGCTGAATAGTATTCCATTATCTGTACATATATATATACATACATACATAAAGAAGATGTGGTATGTGTGGTATATATACCATCAATGGGCACTTCGTAAATTCTTTCTGGAATATAATTTGAAGCTTATTAGGGTAAGTAAGATATGAGAATAAAGAAGATGAACACTTTAGGGATTTAGAAACGCTTTGTCCTAAAAATAAATTTTAAAATGATCTGAGACATTTTAGGATATGATTAGGAACACAGGCTTGGAGCCAGATAGGTTGGGTTTGAATCTATCTCTGCCACTTATTAGTTACCGGATGTTGAACAATTTACTTAACCTTTAAGAGACTCTTCTATTAATCATTAAATGAAAAGTAAATGATACCCAATTTATAAAATTGCTGTGAAAATTATGAGATAATGTATTTAAGTTGTTTAGCATAGTGCCCTGCATGAGTAATTACTCACTAGATGTTAATTTTTATGATTACAGAAGAATAAATAATGTGATTATATAAAATGGGAAGAACATAAGAAAGTGTAAAGGAGAGAAGTACTATATGATCCAAAGATAGCCAAGCATCTACACACAGGAATAGCTCTTCCCCTTCAGTTGGTCAGAGTCTTCAGAGGACTTTCCTGGTCTTGGGAGAGACAGGCCAGCAGAATTTTGGGAATCTAGTTGAGCAAGAAATCTGAGTGTATCAGGATTCAACATACAATTGTTTTTCCATCTATTTTCTTTCAGTACAGGAGTCTTGCTTGCATCAATGGTTCAGTTCTGAGTAACTTTGTTTTACCTTCTCTATGGAATAAAATTCCAGTCTTCTGAAAATGGTTCAATAGTCATTCCATTACAGAAAGAGAAATATTTCTTACTGGGATTTTTAGGCAGATTTATTCAGAATTTGACCAGAGTTCCAGGAAGCACTGGGAAAGAATTCAAGGATAGAAACCCAGTATTGTCTATTGTATCCACTTTTTTTACTCATCAGCACACACTTGCATCTGTTCTTTTCCAAACCCCTGACTTCATGCCACCAACAGATTGCCCAGGCACCCAATTTTGCTAAGTCACCATAATACTCATTCGGGACAGATTCTCCTGTAACTGTTCCTCCTCCTAAAAAGCAGCAGATGAATACATGATTTCTTTTATTATACAGTCCTATTCTTGGCTAAGTAATTAATGAATTTAATAAGCTACTATATCTTATCCACTATGCTTATCATTGCTTAGATATTGTTCATAGTATGAGGGGATTCATGTATAAGGATTCTGAACTTTAGTAACATTTGCCAATAGAAATTCAGCAGAAGCAAAACTGTAGAAAGGACAGTTGCCACTCATGCTTCACTTGAATGAACAGTCCAAGACTGGGCAGAGGGTGAAGCAAACTCAAGCAGAGTTCAGGTTTGCATTTGAAATGATGAGATTGGAGAGTGACAGTGTACAGCAGAGTTGGGCATTCAGCCCATCCAAAAGGCATGGCCAGAGGATAGTCACAGATGGCAGGTGGTGATATATCAGGTCAGACAGATGTCATTGCTGTGGATCCAGGTGCTTTGTCCACTTTCCAGCCAGGGAATTAAGTGCAGCAGTAGTGAGATTCAAAGAAGTCATTATCTATTAGGCTATGTGTCAGAGTTTTATCCACACCAATACAGAGCTGGACAAAGCTGCAATTCTATCAGGCATGGGTTGGAAAGGGGACAGTACATGAAATGTGGTAACTTAGAGACTCTGTGTTATCCAGAGAGAATCCTAGCAAGACAGGGAATTACACTATTTATAAACACTGCAGAGAATTTTTCAAAGTGTAATCCATGGACACTCTGGACTAGAATCAAATGGTGAATGTACCATGAAGACAGATTCTTTGTCCTTTCTGTCTGGCTATAGAGCTTGTGAGTTGAGGTATCATTCATAACTGTCCTCCACTTGAAATAAATGAATTGCCTAAAATAACTTATGAGTGGTATTCAAAGCTGTATAACTATGCAGTTATATCTTAAGAAATTTTTGTAAGCAAAGTATAGTTGATTTGCAATATTATGTTCATTGTAGGTATAAAACATAGTGATTTAATATTTTTAGAGATTATACTCTATTTAAAGTTGTTATAAAATATTGGCTATTTTCCTATATGCACATCATTGCATCCTTATATCTTATTTTTTATACATAGTAGTTTGTATCTTATTTATGTCTCTTTTGCCTTAGGAGACAGATCCAAAAAATATATTCCTACAAGTTATGTCAAAGAGTGTTCTGCATATGTTCTCTTCCAGGAGGTTTATGGTTTTAGGCATTATATTTACGTCTTTAATCCATTTTGAGTTTATCTTGTAACTCATGTAAGAAAATGTTCTAATTTTATTCTTTTACATGTAACTTTCCAGTTTTCCAACATCACTTATTGAAGAGACTATCCTTTCCCCATTATATATTTTTTGTCTCCTTTGTTAGCGATCAATTGAACAAAGTATATGGATTTCTTTCTAGGGTCTGTATTCTGTTCCATTGACCTATGTGTCTGTTTTTGTGCCAGTGCCATACTGTTTTTATTACTGCAGCTTTGTTTTATAGTCTGAAGTTAGAGAGTGTATTATCTCCAGCTTCATTCTTTTTTCTCAAGATTACTTTGGCTATTTGGAGTCTTTTGTGGTTCCATACAAATTTTAGGATTATTTGTTCTAGTTTACCTTAGGAACTTTTGACAAATTTAAGATCATGCCAAAGATCAAACTTTTTTTTTCAGTTGAATTTTTATAATGGGTGGCAAAAATAAAATGAGTCACAAGTAATTTAAAATTCAATAAAGTTGCTATAATTTGCTGATTTCTTCTGTATATAAGCATATTCTAGTTTGTTTTTTTCCAAAAATAAATTCAAGTAATGAGCTACTTTCTTGACTCTAAGCTAATGACAGGGAAATAGCTTGCAAAAGCTTTGATTATGAGAACTTATTTTCTTTTTCATTTTAAACATAAAGCACCAATGTAAGTGCACTAGAAAATAACTCACTTGTTTCCGTCTATGTGGTTTCTTCATTTTAGATTCACTGTGATGAGTTAGTAAGAATTCCTTTCAACCAAAAATTTATGCTCAGAAGTAAGTTTAGCACTGCAAATACATTTTATATTAATATGTTAAGTCAGTAAAATGGCCATAAAAATAAAGATAAAAATTACCAGTCAGTAAATAAAATTGAGTTCTCACATGAACATATATAAAAGTAATAAAATTAAAGAATAATAATATTCAGCATCTTACCATTTGTAATGTTTTCAAAACCAAATTTTCAGTTTTTTTATTTACGTCTATTGTAGTTAACTATGTAGTAAATTCTAACTAACAAGAATAAATGAAAATGGTACTCAAGACCAGAAGATTATTTTCTAGAGTATTTGGAAAACAACCAATAAAAGCTACATATATATAATGAATTCTATATGACAATTAAAAAGAGTATCTGTTTATATGTGTTTATATGAAGAGATATCCATAACATATTTTCGAGCATGAAAAAAAGTAAAAACATATATAATTTGGTAAAATAATGCATATATTTTTATATTTCTACATATATAGGTCTGTCTGCAATGACAGTCACTCAGATGTTAACTGTAGATAGGTTTAGTAATGGGATCTTTGGAATTTAAATTTTCTTTTTGTTATTTTTCATATTTGGTTGATGTTCTGCTTTTAAGTCTCCTAAAATGAGCACCTTTATTCTAAAAACCCAGGTTTAAATAAATAAATAAAAGAATTAATCAAGCAAACCTCAAGTCACTTATCATTAAAAGAGATACTAAGAAGTCACCACACTTAAGGAAAGCCTCCTCTCCGAGGCTGCAGCATTTATTCAACTCAAAATTTTGGGCTCTGATAGGGAAATACACTCCCGCTGCTTCTACTCTTGTTGCCTCATCATAAAAGTGACCCCAGAGCATTAAACTAGGCCCTAATATTAAAGGCGCTTCCACAGACCATTCCTTAGGAAATGTATACTAATAGGATTTTCCCAGTCCTCCAACTGCCAGGCAACATGGCCCATAATGTAAATGAAACCAACATAATTAATACCTAGAGAAATGCAATAGATTTCTGTGTATTAATTTTGTATCCTGCAACTTTACCAAATTCATTGATGGACTCTAGTAGTTTTCTGGTAGTGACTGGGTCACTGTGCTGTACAATAGAAATTGGCAGAACATGGTAAATCAATTACGCTTTAATTAAAAAAATAGAATACTTAGTAGACAAACATTTCTTTGGTTTAAGGTGGTAAGAGAGTAAGAGGACTACATCACCTCCACTTAACTGATCACTCCTCTAGAGTGATCCATTACTACAGTGTCTTACCTTATTCATCAGTAATCAATCATTTAGAGAGTGCAGATAAAAGAATATTCTACTTTCCTCTCATCTGAGAAAACCACTTCTTTCAGGCCTGCAAATTATATTTGCAGAGCCTGGGACAAAAGTACAAATACAGAGTCATGCATCAATATGTCTAAATAATTAAAAGTTATCAAAGTAATAAACTATTAAATAAAATATGTGCTAATATCTTTCTTTGACATCTATTCCTCCATGATAACATGAATTTTCCTACGTGAAAGTGCACTTTTGAATTGGTCCTGGGTATCCATAGTGTGGTCTAAAGAAAAAGGTAGTGAAGGATTTATATGACTCCTTCACTACACAGGACAGGGCAGAGACAGAGGGTACCAAATGTGGTGGACTTGAGGATACATCAACCAGACCTCCCATCAAGGAAAGAGTCCCCACCCCTGGCATGCTATCAGTCTTTCCAGAGATGGTCTCACCTGCAGACAGCCAGCTAGTCCAAAGCTCCATCCTTACCTGGGGCAGTCCACATCCAATGACTCATTAAGGTGGGAATATAAAGTCCTGAACAGTTTTGTCCCATGTGGGACAACATCAATTTAATTCCAGAGCTGCCTTTGTGATCAGCCAAGGCTATCAAGGAACCTGAATTATAACCTGGAAAATTGGCATCCCCTCTGTCCAGTCTTGCTTTCATTCCCTCCCTTCCACAAGTGCTGAGCATAAGGACTCTCCCTAATAAATGCCCTGCACTAAGCTCCATCTCTCACACATTGCTTCCCAGAGAGTCCAGCCTGACTTGTCCAGCAGGGCAAAGCAGGGCCCTGATTGCCTGAGTCTAAGGTTCTTACTAGGTCATTTAACTAATCCTAAGTAGCATACATAAGAAATACTGAGTCCCGTATTAAGTACATGAGCATGATGATATCACTCTCAGAGGACCTGGTTTGTAGATTTGGAAGCATGTGGTATATCTACATTTTCAACAAATACGGAGATGAATCTGATACAGGTGATTATCAGATTCAACTTGAGTGATTTTTCACTGCGGTGAACATACTCTTTCTCAAGTCCATTTGCTACTAGGATAGAAAAGGTTTCCAAAGCCTTTTTTTTTTCCATGTTTTTCCATGTATGTTCCTGAAGTCAGGGAAGAACATATTGTTTATTGCTTACTACAAAACAGCAGGTAATGTAACATAAGGTATAAGGAGAAAAAATTCACTGCAGTAATTAGCAACATAAAACGTTGCCTTGTCTGCTTCAGCAAGGTTGGACATTTCCCTCACCTTCTGTTAACATTTACACTTTCCAACATGGCCTGACCTAGCAACTTTCTCTGCTTTCCCCCCTGCGGTATCCAGCATTCTCTACTATACTGTATATTTTATTTACTTAATTTTTATTGTCTACCTTCACCACTAGAAGTTAAGCTTCATGAAGACATGAAGGACAGTCAGTTATTTGTGTCTGGAGTTAGCAGAGAGACATGGATTTCTCTCTGCCTGATTTAATGCTGTATTTTCAGTATCTCATGTAGTGTCTGGCATCCAGTAAGTGTTCAATCAATATTTACTGAATGAGGGACTGAGTTAAATTCATACAGGATCATAGAAAAGAAGCAGTAAGGATGCAGTCAATGACAATGTTCTCACTCTTCCAAGCTACAAGGTCTTCAAACATCCAACACCATAGTGAAGAAGATATCTCACAGCCAAACTTCCCAAAGAGCAACCCAAGACTTGGAAGAAGTTGTAGGAGATCTGCACTTGCAGCACGTGCACAGGCTGTACAAGCAGCAGGTAGGAGAAGAGATAGCCAGACGTGGGTTATGAAAATCTGCTCTTTAATGACTGAGCCTCTCAAACAGAAGAATTTCCAAGAGACGGAGCTGTACAAGCCAGATGCAGGGACTATCACCAGACCCAAGGAAGAGCTGAGAACAACACAGACATATAGGACAGCTGATAAAGACAAAGTGACTAGACCTAGAACAGAAACAACTGCTTAACCACTTGTGGCTATAATTAAGCAATATTGTTCTCCTTAGTGAAAAAAGTTTGCTAATGTTATCTAATTAAGTTTTTATATTCTGTTCTAGTCTAAAATAGATTCATACTAAAGTTAATGATTCCCTAAATTGACTGTGGTTTATTTAATAATGTGATTTCAGTGATCTTCAACTCATCATCTTACTTTTAAGGATAACTTCTGGATGGGACAGTCAGTTTATTTGTGTCTGGAGTGGGCAGAATGACAAATGGAACCAGATCCAGCATAATGTCCTCTACCATTTGGGATGAAGCATTCATAAGAGAAAAAAGTAAAACAGAAAAAGGATAATGTTGGCACTGTTAACTGCTGCCAAGCTTAAGATGGTTTGTATTTAATGCTTTAAAAAATGCTAAGTAATGAATGGTTTAAGCTAGGGAAGGAAAATACTGGTTGTCAAAATTATTGGGAAAATGCTTTCACCCTGCATAAACTAACAATAATAAGACCTAATCGATTCTATGTAAATTGGATAATTCTATATAATTAGAATTATATATGGTATATGTATGCATTAATATATATTAATTTATAATATATATTGGCTAGGTGGCATGAAATCTAGATGCTTTTTAAAAATGATTTCCCCCCCCTTATTTCCACTTAGGATTACACTGCTTGATTTTGGTGAGAATTATAGTCTTATACCTTGTTTGACTTTTACTAATTTCTTTTCATTTATTTATCTTTTTAATGATTTTCATTTTTTTCTATCATAGCTGGTTTATAGTGTTCTGTCAATTTTCTACTGTACAGCAAGGTGACCCAGTCACACATCCATATATAGATTCTTTTTCTCACATTCTCATGCTCCATCATAAGTGACTAGTAATTTCTTTTCTAAATAAACAATAGTCATTGAACGTCAAGGATAACAACAGTATAGTTGTATTCCTAAAATGTTGCTATTTTTTACATTGGGGTGAAAAAAATTCCACCTTAATATAACACTGGAAGTAACATAGGTAAAGGGAAAAATCTTATAGAAAATAAGAGACAGATCATGGCTAAGAAGAGCAGACTTGAGGTTCCAGGAAGTGAGAGGAGGAGTGGAATGGACAGGCAGTTTGGGGTTTTTGGATGCAAACTGTTGCATCTGGAATGGATGGACAATGGGGCCCTACTGAACAGTAAAGGAAACTGTGTAGTTAGGTCACTTTGCTGTACAACAGAAATTGAAAAAACTCTGTAAATCAACTACGCTTTAATAAAAAAATGAGTTAATAAAAATAAGACTTTGATTTGTGCTTTCTGTAAGCATTTTTCAGGAAAAAAAAGAAAAACTTAAGCATCTCTTCATCTGATTAATTTTATTCAGGTCAGTGAAAGAATAATCTTTTAAAATTATTTATTTGAAGATGCTTGAAACTGAAAACTGTAGGTCCTTTCAGGGAGATTTTCCATTTGCAAATAATTTAAAATTTGTTTCCTAGGTGACAATTCTTCAAAAAGGAGTTCAGGTTGAAACCTTATTATAGAAACTATGAAGATAACATTTGGTAGAGACACAGATTTATTGTTTCAGGAGAAAAACAGGTTACCTAACTTTCAAACAGGCTGCAGATTTCTTCTGAGACTGCAGATGCACTTGACCTTTACTATGTTGTTTCAATTGGAAAATACTCTGTATTTGAAACATAAAGGTAGGAGACTGGCATATTTAAAATCATGATGTTTGTCCCTGCAACCAAACGACTTTTATCAAAAATATTTAACCTCATTGGAGTTCCTGTGGTGGCGCAGCAGAATCAAATCTGACTAGTATCCATGACAACACAGGTTCGATCCCTGGCCTCACTCAGTGGGCTAAAGATCCAGTGTGGAGGTGAGCTGTGGTGTAGGTCCCAGACACGGTTAGGATCTGGCATTGCTATGGCCACTACAGCTCCAATTTGACCCCTGGCCTGGGAACCTCCATATGCCCTGAGTATGGCCCTAAAAAGATTTAAAAAAAATTTTAAGCTCGCTGTGAGAAGTTCAATGTAAAATAACAGGGACACCAGGAGGATGAATGATAATCACTGGCAGTAATAACCACTTGTTATAGTTGATATTCTAACAGAGGATGCTACCTAAAATACAGTACACTATACAATGGGGGCTACATGCCTATCATGCTGTATAAAGCAGATGCTTATTAAATGCTTTAAGGATAAGATGACTGTGGGATTGTTAGATCAAAAAGGCTTTTGGAAAGTTTCTCTTCACCTGGGCTTCAAAGTACTTGCAATTCAATTCATCAGACATTCATGAATAGTCATTGGCAATTCAAATTAAAAGAAATAACTATATACCACATCTTTATCCATTCATCTATTGATGAACACTTAGGTTGCTGCCATTCGTAGATGACTGTAAACAATGTTGCTATGAACATCGAGGTGCATGTGTCCTTTCAAGTCAGCGTTTTTGGGTTTTTTTTAGATATACGTCCAGGAATGGAATTTCTGGGTCATGCAGTCATTCTAATTTTAGTTTTTTGAGAAACCTCCCTACCGTTTTCCACAGTGGCTGCACTAATTTACATTCCCACCAACAATGTAGGAGGGTTCCCTCTTTGCTCTACATCCTCACCAACATTTGTTCTTTCCGATGACAGCTGTTCTGACAGGTATGAGGTGATATTTCATTGTGGTTTGGATATGTATTTACTCGATGATTAGTGATGTTGAGCATCTTTTCACATGCCTCATGGCCATCTGAATTTCCTCTTTGGAGAATGTCTACTCAGAAGATATGATATATACAAAGGAATACTACTCTGCCATAAGAATGAAGCTACTCTTTGAAGCAACATGGATGGACTTGGAGGGCATTATGCTAAGTGAAATAAGTAAGAAAGAAGAGACACATAATGTATGATATCACCTATATGTGGAATCTAAAAAATACAGCAAAAGAGTGAATACAACAAAAAAGAAGCAGACTCATAGATACAGAGAACAAACCAATGGTAAGCAGTGGGGGGAGGGAAGGATGGCAGGTGAATAGAGGGGCAGGGAGGGAAAAGGGATACTATGGGATTATATGAAATCAAATGTATAAGACTTTTGAAAATTATAAAGAAATATAGAATATAAAGAATCATTCAATAACATATTAAAATAAAATTTTAAAGTGAAATGAAACTAAGACTCATGGAGTTCTTCCTATGTGTTAGGCACTGTTCTTCATTCTTTAAATAAACAGATTTACTTATAACAAATATGGGGCCATTATCATCTCCAGATTGCAAGTGAAGAAATCTGAGGATGAGGAGAGTTGAAGAAACATGCCCGAGCATAAACAGCAAAAGCATTGGAGATGAGAATCAGACCCAAGTCTGTCATTTTCTAGTCTTGCTCTTCACACAACAATATCATCTCTGCTCTGAAGATGCAGGCAGAGTGGTCCTGGAAATTAAAAAAGAACTTGATCTAGTATGGAGGTTCCTCAAACAACTGTAATAGAGTTGCCATTTGATCCAGCAATCCCACTCCTGGGCATAGACTTAGACGAAAATTTTATCCAAAAATATACATGCACCCTTGTGTTCACAGCAGCACTAATTACAATAGCTGAGACATGGAAACAACCTAAATGTCCATCAACAGAGGAATGGATACAAAAGATGTGGTACATATATAAAATGGAATGCTTCTCAGCCGAAACCAAGAATTAAATAATGCCATTTGCAGCAACAGGGATGGACCTAGAGATTATTCTACTAAGTGAAGTAAGTCACAAAGAGAAAGACAAATACCATATGATATCACTTATATGTGGAACCTAAAAGATAACACAAATGAACATATCTATAAAGGAGAAACAGATTCACAGACATGGAGAACAGTCTTGTAGCTGCCAAGGGGGAGAGAAACGCAGGAAGGAAGAATTGGGAGAATCAAATTAGTATATGGAGAATGGGTAAACAATAACATCCTACTGCATAGTAAAGGGAACTATATTCAGTGTCCTGTAATAAATCATAATGGGGAAGAATATCAAAAAATATATATGTGTAATCGAGTCACTTTGCTGGACAGCAGAAATTAGCATAACATTGTAAATCAACTATATAATTTTTATAATGATTTTTATTTTTTCCATTACAGCTGGTTTACAGTGTTCTGTTAATTTTATACTGTACAGTAGGTAGCCCAGTTACACATACATGTATACATTCTTTTTTCTCATATTATCATGTTCCATCATATTTGACTAGATATTTAGAGAAATGCAAATCAAAACTACTATGAGGTACCACCTCACACCAGTCACAATGGCCATCACTAATAAGTCCACAAATAACAAATGCTGGAGAGGGTGTGGAGAAAAGGGAACCCTCCTAGGCTGTTGGTGGGAATGTAAACTGGTACAGCCACTCTGAAAACAGTATGGAGGTATCTTAGAAAACTATACATAGAACTACCATATGACCCAGCAATCCCACTCTTGGACATATATCCAGATAAAACTTTCCTTGAAAAAGACACATGCACCCCTATGTTCACTGAAGCACTATTCACAATAGCCAAGACATGGAAACAACCTAAATGTCCATCCACAGGTGAACGGATTAGGAAGATGTGGTATATATACACAATGGAATACTACTCAGCCATAAAAAGAACAACATAGTTCTATTTGCAGCAACATGGATGGAACTAGAAACTCTAATACAATTTTTAAAAAGGGTTTGATTGGTCATTATGATATGCTCCTTAAAAGTGTGCAGTGTTGCATGTCAATTATATCTCAGTAAAACTGGAATAAAAAAAGGAAAAAAAATATTTGATCTATGCTATGCAGCTAATCTAAATGTTGGCTGAAATAGCATATTCATGACGCAGAGGACTGAGGTACAGAGAAAGAAATTATAGGCAGACATTGTGACATTAGGATTTATTATTATTATTTTTTGGCCTTTAGTAATCATTGACTATCACCTAGATGTTTGACTGAATTTAACTATTCTTCAAATATGTACTTCTTTGAATTAAACTCTTTTTTTACTGTGATAAAAAAACTTCTAAGATCCACCCTCTTAATATATTTTGAAGTGCATAGTATAGCATTGTTAACTTTAAGCTCAGCTGAAAAGCACATCTCCTCTCATTTTTATTTGTGATGTCTGAAAATCTCTAAAAGTTCATAAATTCTACAAACCATTGGTGTTTAAAATATTAATGTAATTTGCCTTTCTCAGAGGATGTGTTCATATGAAGCTTTTCGTTTTATTAAGCGCTGCTAGTCTAAATAGACGCTACTGATATTTTTTTAAAGTATATTTTCTGCTAAAAATTTGATATCACTTATGTGTGGAATTTAAAATATGGCACAAATGATCCTGTCTACAAAACAGAAACAGATCATGGACAGGAAGAGCAGACTTACGGTTGCTAGAGGGAGGGGGAGAGAGGAGATGGACTGGGAGTTTGGGGTTAATAGATGCAAACTATCATATTTAGAATGCATAAACAATGAGGTTCTCCTGTATAGCACAGGGAACTATGTCATCCAGTCTCTTGGGGTAGAACATGATGGAAGAGAATATGAAGAAGGAATGGGTGGGTATGGGTGTGTGTGTGGGGGGGGTGTGTGTGCATATATATATATATATATACACACATTATATATAGCTGGGTCACTTTGTTGTACAGCAGAAGTTGACACAACAATATAAATCAACTATACTCTAATTAAAAAGGTGAAAAAAATAAAGTGTTTTATAATTTTAAAAAAAGAATGCTTTGGGATGCAAGCAAAAATACACCTAAAAGCAGCTTGAGAAGTTGGGCAGTCCAGTTCAGTTCAGATTTGTTATATCCATTGTTTCAGGGATGATGCTCTGTGGTTTGTAAGGCCTAGGGAACTGCCCATATGCCATTCAATCAGTCAGATCTCTTTTCTAGATGATTGTTGCCCATGTGGGTATTATTTCTAAATATTTAAAATGCCTTCCTTCAGTGTCATCAAGGAGCTGAGTTCTTTCTCTCTCCTTTACTATCCATTTCTTTTTGGCTTAAGATCATTCTGGAAACCCCCGACATCAGAGTTATGTTGAAGGAAGGAAATGGACAAAGAATGGCCCATTCTACAGAACAACACAATTGTTCTCCGAAGCCCCTCAGCACACTTCCCCTAATATCTCACTGGACAGCATTGTGTCCCATGGTCTCTCTTACCTGCAAGAAGTCTAGGAAGTACTTATGTAACACTTTTACTCCTCTAGAGTAGAGGAGGAAGGGAAAAGGTTGGATCATGAGTGAGCTAACCAATATCATCTGTCATAGAAGTAGAGAAAAGCGCAACATTTTCAAATGAGTTTTTGAAATGATAAACTTCTGTTCATTTTCAAGTCTTCAAGGTAGGAGGAGAGGATGAGGCTGGAACAGGTACATCCAATAAGCAATACCATGAGGTCTAAATGCAAACAACTGTCCTTACAGCTTGATGGAGCCATTTCTGATCCCAACACACAACTTATTTTTGATTAAATTGTTTTTATTTACTTGGGATTTGACTTCCATAATTACAATTGAGTGTACTTAAGTAATTCTCCCAAAGCATCTTGCTTAATTAATTCTCTTCTCTTGCGAGGTGTTGTGAGGAAATTTAATTTTACTTAGTCTTCATGAGATACATAAAGAGCTGTATGAGTACTCTCGTGAGAAAGGAAAAAAAAAAAAGAGAAAAGAAAAACTATTTTCTCATTTCCTAGAATGCAACAGTCCCTTCCTGTACATATGGCATTTCATTCCATACTCTCAAAACCCTATCAGGGACAGATAATATTATCCTAATTTTATAGGTGAGCAAACTGAGGCTTAGGAAATCAATTATCCAAGATCACCCTGATAGTAAGTTGTAGAGGATGGGCTTGGTCTTTTCTTTGTTGTTGCAGGAGACAGAATATCAGAGGTTATCACATGCTACTTAGCAATATAAAAACCCATGGAAGAAACTTGATTATGCCTGGTAACCTTCTTGGATCTGCTGTTTAAATGATACATATTTTTAAATATAGGAAAGCACACTTCATAAGGACCAATTTTTCTCATTCTCTATGGAACCTTATTAAATCCCATAAAAGGAAGTGGGGGGGGGATCTCACATTGGAATGTTCCATATTGAATGTTTGCTAAAAAAGCAAATATACATTTGCTCTCCAGTATAGATCCTGATTTGAGTATTTTCTGTTTAGAAAAACTTTCAGTTGCTCAAGAACAAAAAGTGACTTTGAAACTATCGACAAAGAGGAGTTTCTCAGTATGCACTGAATTGTCTTTTGCACACAGGATATTTTTCTGTTGTCCTTTCCTCATCAGGTTGCTCCATAGGCCCTGTTGGTCTGTAGAGATGATGGAAGTTGAGAGCAGGGCAGGATTCAGGTATCTGGAGGCAAAATTCATGCTCTGACTTGGTTGCCTTAAAAGTCTCACTAGGAGTTCCCGTCGTGGCGCAGTGGTTAACGAATCCGACTAGGAACCATGAGGTTGCGGGTTCGGTCCCTGCTCTTGCTCAGTGGGTTAACGTTCTGGCATTGCCGTGAGCTGTGGTGTAGGTTGCAGACGCGGCTCGGATCCTGCGTTGCTGTGGCTCTGGCTTAGGCTGGCGGCCACAGCTCCGATTCGACCCCTAGCCTGGGAACCTCCATATGCCGCAGGAGCGGCCCAAGAAAAGTCTCACTAGCAATGTTGGTGTTAGCTTGCCAGAGAGGTTTAAATAATACCGAATTCATTGGCTACCTTATGAACATTCTGTGGACCTTCTTAAACTAGCACTACCTCCACCTCTCTGCCCCACTGCCTCCCAGATACACTATGGCACTGACTAGTGTTGTTCCCATATTATAACAGGAATATTTACACAGTAGCCTCTTCAGACTTAGGATCATAGTAACTTTCATTCCAAAAATGCCTGGTGTGATGCTTTATACTCCAAGATGCTTTATAATTTATACTCCCTGTGGCTTAAAGGTGTACAGCTATGGCCCCTGTTATAACAGTTGACTGTGCATCAATATATTTTTCTATATATTTCTATATATTTAATAATTGCAATAGAATTGTTGTAAGTGAAAATTTATGTATTTAAATTTGGTGTCATATGTCTATAAACTTGTATTTGTGTACCGAATTCACAGTGGGTTTATACAGTATGACATTTTTATTCAAGATTGAGATGTAGGTTATGCTTAACTATAAAAGCTGAAATGTGACCATTTACTTTGTTTAAAATGCTGCACTGAGCACATTTGGAAATGTACATTAATTTGTTGTATGTAATATCTTGCTTGTTTATATCTCCAGGTTTCACACTGAAGATAAATTAGCTTTAATTACATTCAAAATTTTATTTTTAAAGGAATAAGCTTTTGGGCTAAATCTGTATAAATGTGTTTTTTATTTTCTGGATGTGCAATGAAAGTTTATACTCATATCTCGCTGCATTATAATCGATTGCAGAAAACAAGGCACAATTTAAAAGTAAAAAAATAAAGGAAACTGTCTTAAATTTATCTTCACATTCTTTGTGCTCAGCAAAGTGTACAGAGAACAACACTTAAATGTTTATTTAATGGGTTTAAATTCCGTCTGACTCAAAAGCCCAGGCTGTTCATATTGTGACCTGTTCCATTTCCCAAGAATAACTTCCATCACTGATGTTTTCCAATTTCCTAAGACATTCTGAAAGGTCAAATTTTTAGACATTTGAGATAGTCTTATAAAATCAGAACCAGATTTCAATCATTTACCATCATTTACTATCAGCTGGTCTTGGGTAAATTACTGAAAAATCTCCAGCTACATACCATTTTTCACTCAAAAAATAATAAAACACTTAGTGCTCTCTAGAAGCCAGGAATTCTGCTAAGCCTTTGCATAAATCAACCAATCTAGTCTTCACAATACTTCTGAGGTGTGTGTGACTTTGCCTCTGTTTCACAAAAGTGGAAACAGATATTGCCAAAGAAAAAGTTTCATAAAATTCGCCCCCAAAATGCAATGGCTTAAATTAATAATTATATTTCCTTGACTATGTAAGTTAGCTCAGAGAAAGCTGGTCTTGGCTAGGTTGGGCTGGGAGGCTCCACTGTTAGTTGGCGGAGAACTCTACAAGTTTCTCTTTCTTTTCCAGGCTCTAGTCAGATAGCTTGGGGGTATTTTGTTTTGGACATGACATAGTTAAGGAGTTCTTTTTCAGCTTCTGCTTGAGCCACATCTGTCGATATCTCACTGGCCAAAGTAAGATAGGACAGAGTCAAGTCCATAGTCAAATGGTGGTTAAACAAACTTTATTTTTTTCACGGGAGGTAGAGAGCAGTTAATATTTCTGAACAATAAACTGTGACATTAAGAAGGTTGCCCATACTTAAGTCACTAGTAAGACTGAAGCTGGGATATAAATCCATGTTGTTTGCGATCTTAACACTGCTGTATTTTACTATAACTGGATTTTTAAAAACATCTTAGTGATTTAATACTTTAACATATTTAATACTTTATTTGGGATGTTTTGACATCGAGTCATAATGTAAGAGCACCGAGCACAGTGCCTGGCATATGATAAATCCATTTGAAAAAAAAAAAACTTTTAGATTTAGTTATTCATCATATTCCTAGATATAAGTATTTTAAAATGGTCCTATAAATGAAATCAACAAAGATTATCTGAAGTGTGTTTACATTCATGTGAAATCACCCATGAATGGGGAAGAAGAGATACTGGCAGACTTCAGTCTGTTCACCACTGAGGAAGGAATACAATATCCCAGTAGAAATGTTTGTTGCTATTGAAGTCTTAAACTTTGGGTGAGAGTTCAAGTTATTTTAAACTTGTGATGCTTCCCTCTTTTCTTCATTCCACTAATATTTTTGGGGTCTTTACTCCATTCTAGGCACTGGACTGACTTCAGTGCATACAATAATGAATAAGACAAAATCTTTGGCCTCAAGAGGATTATGGTCTATTTTAAATCTTTCTTGGTAGATCTGTGGTTTGTTGAGTCCAAAACTCTTGATATTCGTGTGAATGACTGGGATGAGCAAAGGGCCCTAGGAGAGCCTTATAATCTATACAGGGCTGGGGGAAGGCTTTCTGGATGCACTGATAACCAACAACAGTCCTAAAAGATAAAAATACATTTACTAAGATCAATGAAGCTAAGTTTGGAAACAGAGAGAAAGAGAAAAGTGTGTTCCAAGCCAGAAAATTGCATATGAGAGGTAAAGAAGTTAGATAAAAATGAATACATCAGGAAAGAAGTAGTTAATATGACTAGAGTATGGAATTACTCAGTCCTGTATAGTAACTAGGATTCAACCTTTGTAATGTGGCTAAACACTGGATTTCAAAGACTTAGTATAAAATTTTTTTCAAAAGGAAAGTGAAAAATATCAATAATATTTTAAACTGATTGTATATTCAAGATATAATATTTAGAATATTTTAAGTTAAATCAATTTTTAAATTAATGATGTCTTCTTTTTACCTTTCTATATGTGACTTCTAGAAAATTTAAATTATGTGACTGCATTTGCGTTTGTGTTGTACTCGTAATGAATAGGACTAGTGGAACCATAAACTAGGAAGTGACAAGAAATGTTAGAATTATAATGAAGGAGAGAGGGAAAAAGTTATTAGGTATTTATTTTGCGTATATAATGCAGGGTGTCAAGATAGCACCTCTTGTTTGGAGGATTTAAGATTCTCACCAGTTTCCACCACTTCAGACTTCAAAACCATTCCTTCCTTAATTCTGGGAATTGACAAAGGCTGAATCTAATCTGCTCACAAACAAGTTTGTCAGTTAGAATCACCTTGAAAGGGATTTAGAGTTTTTTCTCTCCTTCTCCCACTTCTATTTACACGTGTCTTGGGAAAATCTCCCAGTAGTTCTCGTTTATCAGAAGGACACCAAAACCTACATGAAGGAAGCTAAAGTGGAAACCTTTGGTGCTGTCAGTAGCACCTGCTCTTCCTTCCTTCATACATCCTACCCTAACTGCACTTCAGGAATCTACCTGCTCCCCAATCTTCATCAGGAGGCTTCAGGAAGGATTTTCCCCTTGCCCTGAAGCCTTAGGTATGGAATCCAATTAACCCTTGGCTTAGAGGTGTCTGTGTGTCCCAAATCTTTGCTCATAGGGATTAATTCAGAGGAGGGCATGTAACACAGTGTCAGAGCCAGCGAGACACTGGAGATGTTTGCTATGGCTTCTAGGAAAGAAAAGCTTCTTTTTCTTCTCAGAGAAGCATGGGAAGGGATTCCCTAAGCAGCTGGTTTGTGCAGTAAGAACCTGTACTCAGTTTCCAGCCATCTCACGGTGACAAGGGAAGATCCTGCCCAAGTGTGGCCAGGAGGGGAGGAACAGGACTGAGAAACACAGGCTCTAGAGATGACTCTACCTACCTTGGCTTGGGTAGATTAAATGTCTGTGTACGTATTTGTACATCTTCCAGTTTGTTGAAGAATGGACCAGACTTTTAAGCTGTTATTTTGATTTCATGATTTTACTGATGGAAAACCAATCAAAGAGGTTAAGTTTGACTTATCCATGGAAACCACTGTCTAAGTAACTGTTCCCATGCTCTAACCAAGCCTTCCAACCAAAGAATATGTAAAATGTCTAATATTAGGTATCCAAGGAACTAGAAAATTTGTCAGAACAGCATGCAACTTTGAAAGGAACTTTTCATTACAATTATGACTTGCATGTTCTGTGGTCCTGTACTGTCTCCAATGTTAGGAAGTTAGCATAACCAGGATATGGTTGTCATATCTCTCATTACCTGCTTTTGGTCTTGAAACTGAAATTATCCTTTGCATGCTGAGACTTTTCAGAAAAATGACCCTACATGATAATTCCATATTGTTTGGTTTTTAGAGGAACTTATACAAAATAATTTAAAAACATTGTGTATTGATTTTATGCTTGGTAATCCTAGGAGAAGAATACAAATGACCATAATGCTTATTATTAACAGATTATTCCTCAAAAATAATAAAATATACTATAACACTTCTCAAACTGTATATCCATTGTTCTTAGTGCCCTGACTGGGGAGAAAATCTTTGAAAACTCTGTAGGGAGCTGTGTGCTGAGTTTTAGTTGAGTCACATATACTACTGCTTACGTGAAACTGCCCATGTCTATTTTTTCTACCTCTGTGATTCATGTGCACTTACCAAGTATCTTAACTAGATTAGATACTCAATAAATACCCTACATATTATCTGAGAATGATTTAATATGCTTATGTGTTCAGAACATTCTTTTCCCCCAACATTTTTTTAATACTAGGATAAATATGATTGATTTATGACTGAGAAGACAGGAAAATTATATTTTTATTTAAACTTAATGTTTTGTTATAGTTTCTTTTAGAATACATTAAGATCCTGCCTTAGATATTTTCTTAGGTCAAAATATAGAAAAAGTATCATTAATGACACCAGGAGTTCACTCTAGCACACTAGCAATTTTGAGTAGGAGGATTATGACAAATTCTTTCTCATATCCCCATTTAGCAACCACACTCTGCCAACACTAAGCATTAAGAGGTTGTTTTTTTTTTTTTTAAAGCCCAATTTTATTGTCAGAAATGTTTGGAAATTGGCTTGGATTGGCAAAAATATTGCTGGGTGGCCTACTTTAAATTCTTTAACCCAGTCACACTTATCACTTAGAAATGGCAAGATAGATTTCATAGATGAGCTTTTAAAAGCGTTTCCTCCTGATATAGATAGCTCAGTGGTTCTGAAGTAGTGGGGAAAAGAGCTATTCAAGGAGAGAACGGGGTCTTTGAGCACAAGACGACAGAAGAAAAAGTAGCAAGCCAATGGAAGTAATGGGTCAAAGCACTAAACCAAAGGTAGAAAGAGAATTCCTCCTGGAGCAAACATGTGAAAATAGAACAATTGTATTCTGACATTTGCAGGATGAGAGAAATAATGAGGACATGTTTGAAAAAATGTAAATGATATATTTAGATCTTGCTTATTTCAAAGTTTTTCCTTTTGCTAACTCTAAAGGCAAGATCATTAGCAATAAATAGATTAAGGCTACATGTAAGAAATATACTACAAGCAATTATTGGTAAATGTCTCAAAAGCCACATATGCATCTTTCAATTTGCTTTACCTGTTATGCTCAACTGAGGATGTGTTGTAGAGCCTTCAACACAAATAGTTCAATGAATGGGTAAAAGGATAAAGCCACTGCGTCTTTTTTTTTTTTGGCCACTGTGTCTTGGTGCAGAGAAAGGTGATAGTTTAGTCCTATTCAAGGAATCCCTGTGCTTGAACCCCAGTTGGAATTTTTCCTTTTTTCTTTTTTATTATGGCTACATCACAGCATATGTAAGTTCCTGGGCCAGGGATTTAATCCAAGGTGCAGCTGCAGTCTACACTGCGACTGTGGCAACACCAGATTCTTTAACCCACTGCATCAGGCCAGGTATCAAACCCACACCTCCTTTGCAGCAACCCGAGCCAGCAGCAGTCAGGTTCTTAACCTACTGCGCAACAGCAGGAACTCCCCAGTTTGAATTTTTCTATTCAAAGTAGAAGTATATTGATTGGGTGGGGCAATACCCAGCAGCCAACTCCCTTCCTGGTGAGGAGAATGTGACACAAGTGGGGAGTAACATTTTCTTTTCATTGTACTAATGCAAGCATAACACTGGCAGTGCGAATTATTGCCACACTCTCTAGGAAGGCTAGTTCCTGGCATACTTCTACCTTTAGCTTGTCTACTGACTTTAGGGGAGCAAAACGGAGCTGGCCTAAGTGTTAATGTCAGGTGATAACATTTGTCAGGCTAGAGCCTGCTCAGGAGTCATCTGGTTGATGAGCTGACAAAAAAAAAAAAAAAAAAAAAAAATCCCGAGTTCCCGTCATGGCGCAGAGGAAACGAATCCTACTAGGAACCATGAGGTTGCAGGTTCGATCCCTGGCCTTGCTCAGTGGGTTAAGGATCAGGCATTGCCGTGAGCTGTGGTGTAGGTCATAGATACGGCTCGGATCTGGCGTTGCTGTGGCTGTAGTGTAGGCAGGCAGCTATAGCTCCGATTAGACCCTTAGCCTGGGATCCTCCCTATGCTGCGGGTGCGGCTCTAAAAAGACAAAAGACCCCCCCCCCCAAAAAAAAAAATCCCAGTTAACAAGGATTTATTGAACACCCATTTTGCACAGTGAAAAATCCAAAACCAACCTGAAAACTGACTTAAGGGGTTTATATTATCCAGAGACAAACATACATCTCAAAAGAAAATTATATTTCTTTGTGATAAGGTTCATATGAAAATATGAAGAGTCTTCTGTAAAAGCACAAAAGGGCAGAAATGTCTTTAATACAAAATTCAAAATAAAGTTAAATCGTTAACAATTAGTGTGTCACAAGACATCTCCCTCTGCTCCCCAAAACTCTTTAGGGTATTCTTTTTAAAATTTTTGTTTAAACTACATTACTTAAACTATTCATTGAATTGGTGAAAGTCGAAATTACAGAAGTCATCACTGCTAGCAATGTGGTTTTTTTAGTTAAATGTTTTATTTTTCATTTATTCTGTCACGTGACTGTGACAGAATCAAGATGTTAAAATGTAGAGATTCACATAAGCATGCAATTATAAAGTTTAGTAAATTTGGTAACAACAATGAAAAAAGGATAGGGCACTAGGAGACAGCTGAAAAACAAGAGACCGGAGGATGAAGGGAAACTTCCTAAGGGGGGAAATTAGGGAGCTAGGTGTAAACAAAGAGTAGGGCTTTGGAAACTGGGGTCTGAAGGAGGGTTCAAAGAAATGGAGATAAGACAGAACCAGCTCTGGAAAGACATTTCAAGCTCTTCAAGACTGCTGGAACACAAGATATGAGGCAGAATGTGAGGAGAGGTGAAGCAGAAGAGAACAGCATCAGCTAAAGTCAAGTCTTGGCCAAGAGTCCCAAGAAGGAAGGGCATCAGTGTTCTGGGATTCCCTGAAACCATGCAGAGGATGATTTCTACTTCTGTGTGTACTTTTTTCCCCCAGGCAGCCTGTAGTTTTCATCAAAATTTCAACATGATAGCCAAATGGACAATAATACCTATGAAAATGTGTTCAAAAAGCAGCTCTCAGAGAAATGCAAGTTAAAATTACAAAGAGACACCGTTACATACCTATTAAAATACATATGTATTTAAAAAAAAAAAAACCCTAAAACTACCAAATATTATGGAGATGTGGCACAACTGGTGAGAGTATAAAGTAGTAAAAATCACTTTGGAAAATTACCAGTTTCTAATAACAGAATCATACAATTACTCTGTGACCCAGAAACTTCATTCCTATACTTCAGTCTCAAAATAAGTACATTTTTTTCCACAAAAAGCATTGTGTAAAAATGTTCATAGCAATGTTATTCATTATCTCCCAAAGTTGAAATAGTCTCAATATTCTTTTACAGAAGAATGGATAAAATTATTGTGTTAGTATCATGACAAATTACCAACAAATAACCAAAACAAATTACCAAAACTTAGCGACTTAAAATACTAGTTTATTGTCCTATAATTCTAGAAGTCAGGAGTTATAAGTGACTCATTTAGGGCCACAATAAAGCTGTCAGTAGGCTACTTCCATCTGGAATTTCCAGAGAAAAATCAACTTCTAGGGAGTGGGGTAGATTGGGGAGCTTGGGATTAATAGATGCAAACTATTGCCTTTGGAATGGATTAGCAATGAGATCCTGCTGTGTAGCACTGGGAACTATACCTAGTCACTTATGACGGAGCATGATAATGTGAGAAAATAGAATGTGTACATGTATGTGTAACTGGGTCTCACCATGCTGTACAGTAGGAAAAAAATTGTATTGGGGAAATAACAATTAAAAAAAATAAAAAAATTTAAACTTGAAAAAAAAATCAACTCCTAGAGATGATGACATTCTTTCACTTCTGAGTGTGTCATTTCAATCTTTGCTTTCATCATCATATCAACTTGTCCTTATTTTCACCTTCCATTTCCCTCTTATAAGTGATCACAACGGACCCCCAGAATAATTCAGAATAATCTCTCAGCTCAAGATCCTTAACTTAATCACATCAGCAGAGCCTCTTGAATGTAAGGTAAGAGATCACAGGTTCTAAGTATTAGTAAACAGCCATTATTGAGAGGCCAGTATTTAGCCTAACACCAGACTGTTAATCATGTATTCCTATAATGAAATGGTGCTTGGCAGCAATAAACAGGAACGTATTCCTCCACATATAAATATACAAATGAATCTCTTGAACCTGACGTTGAGCAAGAGAAGGTGCTCATAATGAGTATACAATGCACGACTCTAAACTAACCTGCAGTTACAGAAGTAAAAAAAATAGAAGTAACCTCCAGTGATGATGGTAACTAGAGAAGGGCCTTGAGAAATCTTACGGAGTGATGGAAATATTCTATATCTTGATATGATATGCAATTACATGTTGTATTTCACTGTATGTAATCAAACATTTTAAATTTGGTCATTTTCTTTTCTATACTACAGTTCTTCATCTTCTTCTACTCTTAACAATTTAATCTTACCATGGTTAATATTGAACTCTTTATCCTGGTTTTCACAAATTCCCATTTGCCATTTCTCCTGTGATTCCCATTTTAGTCAATGGCACCTATTTCCCATAGTTTCCCAGGGAAATGACCTTGAATTCTCTACTACTCTGTGTCAGGGTCTCCCAGATCACTCACAGACTCTATGATTTGCTAAAAGGACACATAGGACTCAGAAAAGTGATTGTATTCTTGTTTACAGTTTATTACACTAAAATGCTATAGATTAAACTCACCAAAGGAAACATGCACTTTGTTGAAGTCCAGGAGAAACAAGGAGCCTATTTCCAAGTCTCTGCTTCCAGTGAAGTGGCATAGAATGTATTTAATTCTTATAACCATATGTGACGACACCGTGGGAAGTGTTGCTGACCGTGAAAACTCACACAAGCCATCGTGTCCAGCGTTTTTACTGGAGGTCAGTCATGTAATTATGCAGCTACTTTGACTCCAGCACCCCACCCTCCTCCCCAAGCCCATTTAACCTCAGCAAAAACATAGGGCTCCAGGCAAAAAAAATTATTCTTCTCAGGAAGAATATTCCAAAGGCTCAGAGGTTATCCCCTAGGAGCTGAACAAAGATCAGTCCTGAAGATAGATGTGCTTTTCTCTTGAATGTGCAGGGTTTGAGCCACCTGGGCCTGCTATGTAACCGTTTGCAGCCCACCCTCATTTGAACCAGTTAGGTTCAAGTAGAGTGCATTCTGCTTCAGGCGCATCTTTTAGATTTAGCTTCCCTTCCCTAATTTCCTGGTCTCTACATTACTCCCAGCCCTCATCTTCAATCATCTAGTACATTCTCATAGCAGCAAAATGGGTGGTTCTACCACTGATTTCTCACTCATGCAAATAGACCTCCCACATTCCTGCCAGGGTCATCTCTCTAGAAATAAAATTTGATAATGTCACTGCTCTTCTTGAAAGTTTACACAGCTAACAATAATCTTAATGTTCATCATCTATAGAGTATTTTGTATCCTTTAAGAAACAATAATGTACAGCTCTACTCCTTAAATTGGAGATATATTCAATAAGTTTGTGAGTAGAAAAAGCTGGTGACAAAACACTATGTGTATTACATCCTTGTGTGTGTGTGTGTATAAGAGAGAGAGAGTGTGTGTGTCAATGTGTGTGTTTATATGAAAAGCTTGGAAAAACTTCCCACAAATATTACTAGTAGTTATCCCTAGGTGGTTTGTAAAACTGGTGATTTTATTTTCTTAGGTATATCTTATGAATATTCTAATTTTTAATGAACATGTGCTAATTTAAAATACAATAAAGTTATTAAACATATCTGTGGCTTACCAGTGGCTCAAATATTAAATTTGAACTGATATTTTCTTTTCCTGAAAGTTCAAACCATGAACTCTGCTCTGTAGTTACACTGAACTTGCTGCAACTCCATGAACACCTCTGCTTGTGGTCTGCCCTTGATGCCTTTACAGTTTTGCTTTTATGCCAAGAATGTCTGTCTCTTCTTTCTCTAGAGACCACTTCTCTTTCAAGAAACAAATAATATGTTACCTCTTCTGAGAATACTTTCCCAAAGTCCCAGGCAGAATCAAGACTCCTTCCTCTAGTTAGCTCATGGCATTTTATCAATATATGTTTTATAAAATTAAGTACTTAGAATTTAACAGTTTGTTATCTATTTTTCTCTACTAGATCTTGAGCAATTAAATTCAAAACCACTCTTGTATCCATGTGTTTATTTTACAGACTTTTCACAATGCCTAGCAATTTTTTTTTTTGTCTTTTTAGGGGCCGCGCTCATGGATGTGGAGGTTCCCAGGCTAGGGGTCTAATTGGAGCTACAGCTGCCGGCCTACACCACGGCCAGATCTGAGCCGCATCTGTGACCTACACCACAGCTTACGGCAATGCCGGATCCTTAGCCCTCTTAGCGAGGCCAGGGATCAAACCCGCAACCTCATGGTTCCTAGTATCCACTGCTCCACGATGGGCACTCCTATCTTTTAATTACTAATAACTCCTTTTCATAGAGATGAAGAAAAGAATAGTAATGTATAGACATATAAACATCAATTTTCATATTTTTCCACCAACTATTATAGTTTGTAAAGTTTCACTTTTTCTTATGCCAAAAAAATGTTCTTTCTTCTATTTAGCAAACAAGAATCAATAGGTAATATAGATTTGATTTATGCCTTTAGATAGTGCCATTACTTGGAATATCTGATCCCCTGTCCTATTTCTGTGTCATTTATGTCTACTTCTCCCACATTCAAATTCTCTTAAAATCAAATATTTCTAATTTTGCCATCCAATTTCTGGCTGTAATTCTGGACAAGGATAAATAAAACACCAATGAGAAAGAATATATCATTGCACATTATATTTTTCCTTGGATTATGCCGCTGGATAAAAATATCTGGAGTTGCCCATCTCCCATTTTTTCACCATTCAAGGAAAGCCAATTGGTTAGAATTTCTAGGAAATGACACACATATATTCTACTGATAATCTCAGATCTAAAACCAAGGTTTGTTTATGTCAAAGAGGTCCGATGGATAGCATTCATCTCCATGATGAAGAGTCATAGCTAGGAATAACATCAATTAGAATAGAAAAGGATGAACTAAGAAATTTAGAGAAGCATGTTCTGGATTCCAAAGACTCAGCATAAGATGGGAGAAACGGATTAGTATCAAAGATTTAAGTTTTCTTATGAGGTTTTCTTTTTTGTCATTTGTTGTTGTTTTTAAAAAATCTATATATCTACATGTATGATGATTTATGCGTAATTTTCACTGGGCCAGGGTGTACCTGAATATTTTGTCAAACATTATTCTGGGTATTCCTGTGAGGGTTTTTGGGGTGAGATTAACATTGACTCAATAGACCAAGTAAAGTAGATTTCTTTTCCTAAGCTGAGTGAGCCTCATGCAATCATCGGAATGCCTGAATAGAACAAAAAGCTGATCCTAACCTCGAGTAAGACATAATTCCTCATGTTTAACTGCCCTTGAACGGGACATTGGCTTTTTTCCACCTTTTCACTCAAATAGAAACATTGGCTTTTCTTTGGGTCTCAAGACTACTGGTCTTCCCTCAGACTGGAACCACATCAGTTCTCCCCATTCTTGGGCCTTTGGACTTGAACTAGAACTATACTACCTACGTTCTCCAGGGTCACCAGCTTGCCCACTCACCCTGAAGATCTTGGGACTTTTAAGCCTCCATAATCACATGAGCCAACTCCTTATAATTAATTAATTTTGTATATATATATATTTTATAACATATATCTCCTATTGGTTCTCTTTCTGTAGAGAACCCTGCTAATACCATATAGATGAGTAAGTTTTAGTCTATGAATTAGTATTGACAGATGACTCAGAGCCATGGGTAGAACACTGAACAGAAGCAGCTCATATTTCTTATTAAATTTTGTTGCCTCAATCAATACATAATAAATGAAAAACATGTTTATTTGTGAAATTTAAAAAAAACTTACTATTTTGTTTAGCATAAAACTTTTATAAAAACGGTGGTTTTAAATATTATTCTTGTGGATTTGTTTTATTCTTTTAAATGAGTAGAGAAAAAAGGTATAATTTTGCAAAAAGAAAAAAGGAAAAAATATTTTTTGTCAAGTGCTTAAAATATTCTGCAATATTTCTTCATTAGGCTCAGGTAAATGGATATGGTTTAAAAAAGAATAAAAGAGAGAAAGACAAAATAAAGAAGATGAAAATAGAGCAAAAGTTAACAGAACTTCAAAATTATCATCTGTCAGTGGTAATTTTGAATTTCTGATTTCCCCTGGTTAGAATAAACACTGAGGCTAAGACTCTGCCATGTGCCTTCCCACTCTGTCTTGCAGCATTCACACCACAAGGAAGGAATGAAAAACAACTTGGCCTTTAATTGGCACTGAATTTTGTACCATTTATCTACAAGACAATCCACACCAAAATTAGTACTTACAACCATGAACGTTTTTCTTATCTCAGGATGTTCTGGATCAGCTGAGTGTTTTGTTTGTTTCTTTGTTTGTTTAATATCCAGATTGATTTTTGCTGGGCTTTCTCATGTGTCAGGGGGCAACTAATACATTTGCGATCATGGAATTTTTTTGAATGACCTCACTCACATATATGGTGATTAGTGCGTAATTAACTAGGGTACTTTAATTCTTCTCTACACGGTTTCCCATTCTTTAGCAAGCTAGCTTATGCTCTGTTACATTAGTTTCAAGGTTCCGAAGTGAACATTTTTCAAACCTCTGTTTTGTTGCTTTTTCTATTATTCAATTTTCCAAAGCAAGTCATATAGCCAAGATTTGTATTAATAAGGGAGTGTTATACCCAAAATACAGCAGTTCAACCTTATCTGTGGGGGATATAGTCTAAGACCTCCTGTGGATGCCTGAAACCATAGATGGTACCAAACCATATATATATATGTATATATGTTTTTGTTGTTGTTGTTGTTTTGTCCTTTTAGGGCTACACCTGAGGCATATCAAAGCTCCCCGGCTTGGAGTATAATCAGAGCTATACTGCCGGCCACAGCCACACAATGCCAGATCTGAGCCGCATCTGACACCTACACCACAGCTCATGGCAACACCAGATCCTTAAACTACTGAGGAAGGCCAGGGATCCAACCCGCATCCTCATGGATACTAGTTGGCTTTGTTACCACTGAGCCACAATGGGAACTCCATGTTGTTGTTTTAACTAATGGTAAAATAGTGTATACAGTATTGAAGAAGGAAGGAAGGAAGGGAGGGAGGGAGGAGGGAAAGAAAGAAAGAAAGAAAGAAAGAAAGAAAGAAAGAAAGAAAGAAAGAAAGAAAGAAAGAAAGAAAGAAAGAAAGAAAGAAAGAAAGAAAGAAAGAAAGAAAGAAAGAAAGAAAGAAAGAAAGAAAAGAAAGAAAAGTTATATAATTTGTATGTTGAAAGTGGAACAGGGTAAGATGACAGAGAGTGAAATGCAGAGCCTTTCACATGGAGTGACCAAGAAAAGCTTTTTTCAGGCCTAAATTCACCTGTTCCATTTTTAGTTTTTCCTCAACTTTTCTATAGCTTCTTTGAGCTACCAGATATCATTCCAGCAAGACTTTTCTGCAAATGTTAGCCAGCCTCAATTTTTTGGTTTCCATCAAGAGTCCTGACTGGTCCTATCTGGAGTTAGCCAAACTGCAAGGCCTAAGGGCACAGTCTTCTTCAAATCTGTCCTCACTTTTAGCATGAACTGCAAATTCAAGTTTCCAAAACTGCCTTCAGGTTTGATAATTTATAAGACTCACAGAATGCATCAAAAGCTATTATACTCATGGTTATAGTTTGTTATAGAGAAGATATATTCAGATCGGCCGAAGGAAAAGATAAATAGATCAGAGCCTAGGAGAGTTACAGATATAAAGTTTCTGTTCTCCTCAGGACACATTACCCTACTGGTACTGATGTGGGGACAATATTTATGCAACACTGCCAACACAAGAAATGCACTAGAGCTTTAGAGACCGTAGTTTTTATTGGGGTTTCTTTACATAGTTATGATTCATTGGATGATTTCTCATGTAGCTGAATTTCATCCAGTCTCCCCTTTCCTGCTGATCAGTATAATATCATGTGGCCTGAGAGGCTCACCATGTATTACCTTGTCCGCAAAAAGTATCAGCTTATCAGATGCTGTTCCAGGGCCTTACTGTGAAAAATAAAGATAATACTATCACTCTAGAAATTCCAAGGGCAAAGAGGTTAACTCCAGAAACCAGGGACATGAAGCAGTCCTCTCTATAGATGAAACCAAATTTTTTACTACATAGATACAAATGTATGAATATTTAAAAAATAGAAACAAATGTCATATTCTTATTGTAATAAATTTAATAATGTATAAAAATTCAAAGAAAGAAATTAAAATCATCCATTTTTTCAATATTCAGATTTAACCACTAGTTAAATTTTGATATAGTTTCTTTCTCTATTTTCCCTAGGACTTTAAAATCAGATTGTGTATGCAGTTTTGAATTCTGCTTGTGGCAGATACTTGAATAGACTTGCTTAGACACCATTTCAACCCGTTTTCATTAGCAGTGGTTGGAAAGCCAAAAACCACATTTATTATATTCCTTTGCAGTAAAGGGATTAGAGGCAAGATATAGTCATGTGAAACTTGGGATTCAGAAATGAGGTGGAGATCATTTTTAGCAGCTTTGTTAGCTGAGGAGCAATTCTGGAAATCATGACTATTTGGAGCAATAGACTCCATGCTCCAATGCCTGGTCATCAGCTTCACAGATGGGAAGAAGTTGATATGGTGCCAGTCACAGCTATAGTGAGGAGCAGTGACTTGCTGGAGTCTGCAGCAGGTATTGTGCTGTGACCTTAGAACCAAAAGAATGCAGGGGAGTTCAGGAATATTGAACCCATTATGTATAAAAATAATTTTTAAAATGCTGGAGAGGGTTTGGAGAAAAGGGAACCCTCCTATCCTGTTGGTGGGAATATAAATTGGTGCAACTGCTAAGATGAACAGTATGGAGGTTCATTAGAAGACCAAAAATAGAGTTTTCACATGATCCAGAAACCACTCCTGGGCATATATTTGGAGAAAACTCTAATTCAAGAAGATACATGCACCTCAGTGTTCAGAGCAGCATTGTTTACAATATCCAAGACATGGAAGTAACCCAAGCGTCCATCAAAAGATGAATGGATAAAGAGGACATTTTATATACATATATATATATATATAATATATATATATTATTAGCCATAAAAAATAAAATGAAGCCATTTGCAGGAACATGGATGGACCTAGAGATTATCATACTAAGTGAAGTCAGAAAAGAGAAAGACAAATATCATATAATATCACATATATGTGGGCCTAAAATATGACACACATAAACTTATTTACAAATCAGAAACAGACTCACAGACATAGAAAACAAATTTACAGTTACCAAGGGGGAAAGGGGAGGAGTGGAGGGATAAATTAACAGTTTGGGATTATAGTAGATACAAACTACTATATATAAAATAGCTAAAAAGCAAGCTATTATATAGAACAAGGATCCATAAGGATCCCTGTTCAGTATCCTGTAATAAACTGTACTGGGAAAGGATATGAAAAAATAATGTAAGCATCTAATTCCTGGTACTGAATCCTTTCCAAAAAATGTACCTGGAATGACTTATTTTTCTGAGACCTGAGTGAAAGCATTTTTCAAAAAAATATTTATAAATGTTTTTCCAATCATTAAAATATTCTTAATAAAAATTATTTTAAATTTCAGTTTAAAAATTCTTCTACATCATTCAGTTCTTCAGGAACTAAATTTTAGAATATTAAATTTTTTATTAAATCATTTTCTCTGGTATCTGGGTTAACAAGTTTTTTAGAGTTCTGCATATTCAAACTTTGTACATAATACATGAGTACTTAGAAAATATTTGAATTATCCTGTTTTTTTCCTACAAAAAATCTGGAATATATCAAATAATAGAAATATGATTATAATCTTTCAATCTTCTATGATATAATTTATCTTTGAACAAGAAAAACCTCAGAAAGATGTGATGGATATTGCCAAAGCAATTGTGCTTTCATAAATGACTCAAATTTCTTTAAGTTTTACTTTAGATATTTTCATGAGCAAATAAACATATGAGACACAGTTATTAACAAAGTTCATAAGAATAATACTTTCTTGGATTTTACTTGTAATACTATTTGTTGTCCTACATGCCATTTTTTTTCTTTTTTTTTTTTCTTTTTAGGGCCGCACCCATGGCATATGGAAGTTCCCAGGCTAGGGGTTGAATCAGAGCTTCAGCTGCAGGCCTATGCCACAGCCACACAGGATACAAGCCGAGTCTGTGACCTATATGGCAACACCAGATCTTTACCCACTGAGTGAGGCCGGGGATCAAACCCACATCCTCACGGATCCTAGTTGGTTTTGTTAACTGCTGAGCCACAATGGGAATTCCCTACATGCCATTTTTGTTTCCTAAATACAGTATTCTTTATCTCACCAAAGAAAGTAAATATATATGCTTTAAAAACCTGTTCTGATTACTCCTTTAGTTCTCTTTACTTAAAAATTACTTCTCTGTTTGTTAAATCTATTTGTCTCTCTTTTGAGGTGTTGGCTTTCCTTAATTTCTGGTGATCATGATTTATGTAGTAATCATAGTTTTCTTTTGGGTTCCTTCCTTCATTTGTGCTTTATTTGATGAACAGGCATTTTAGAGAAGGTTTCCATCCTTAAAGTGAGCATGGGAGATGACTGGAATGTGCTCTACTTGGGATATTCAAATTTTTGTGTTTCATATTGATCCAGAATGTCTTTGTCTAGCAGTCTAAGTTCTTATACTAACTGTACTGCCTGGAGGCAGTGACGACCGATTCTGCTGCTTGTCCAATATGTAGAAGGGAATGCACAGGACTGAATTGCCTGTATTTTCCCACCTTAGCAGTGTGACTGATAGCCCTATTGGTGACTTCTGGTGCACAATGGCTTTCAAGTTCCACAACAAGTAAGCCACTACTAATGCTCAGTGACATTGCTGTACATTTGCAGACTTGTAATCATGAGGTTGTTCAGCCTTGTAGCTTCAGAGCGATGATTTCTTTTCAATTTATCAATGCACTTTTTTTTTTTGTATTTGTAATCTCTTGTACATTCTAGTTTGTTTGTCTTGTACATTCTAGTACAATTTATTTTGTTGCTATTTCTTCAATGCTACAAGATAAGATCAGCAATGTTTATTATTTGGTGATAAAAATGTTTACAGTTACACTTTATTTTACTACTCTAATTTTAGTTTACTTCTATGGGATTCTGATATTTGCTGTTTTAATTATCATAACTGACATTTTATTGTAATTCCTGTTTGACAAAGAATTATTTAGGAAAGTGTTTAAATTCTTAGTGGTTGGGGTTATTGTTTCGCATTATTGTCACTACTCTGAGGTTTAATTGTGGTAGAATCTGAGAATGTCATCAATGCTTTTCTAATTGAGGGATTTTAATATATTTTTTATATCTTATGGGCAGGTAAAAATGTACATTTTATATATTACATATGATACTAAAATTTTATTAATAAGTTATTATTATTACCCAGTACTTTATATCTTACATATTTAGGCCTGCAATTGGGAGCTATTCCAGATGTATAAGGATCAAGAAGATAAGTTTCCAGATCTTGGGCTATCTGTATGTATCTGTCACTTTCACCTCATATTTCTAGACTATATTTAATTTCTGTATGAATGAGAGTTGAATATAAGAATGGACAATCTCACTTTCATGAACTATGCATTTTTACAGAAAATAGAACATGCCCGGTCATACTTATGCTAGTATTTCAACTTTTCAATATTTCAGGTTTAGTATGCCCCTTTTAAAATTTGACTGGAATCCACCAATATAAGCTTTCTGCTATTTTCAGCTTATTAAAAAAAAGCATGGAAAAGCCAGTTGGGACATGTTAAGGAAAAATGTGTTGTCAATTCCTCAAATTTCAAATTAACAGCACATATTTTAGTCACAGGTGCCAATAAAAATATAAAACCATTCTTCCCCAAACCTCAAATCTGTTAATGAAAGTGAATTACAACAAGAGATAGGGAAGAACAATTAAGAGAAAAGCAAAGATGTTTTGTTTACTTTTGAATACAATTTTCAGGACAATGGAATTGTATTTTATTACTGGGTTCCCATGACATGTGCCCAGCCTGGCCTCAGATTATATAATGAAAATATTTGTTCGAACCAGTCTCAAGGTGCACTTTCATATTTCTCTTCATTTTAATGTTCATTTGCCACCCTTCCTTTTGCCCTTCCTTGTCTTGTACTTCTGCCCCACCCAATCCTTTCTCTTTCCCATTCTACATGCATTATCTCCTACACATCCCATCTCTATTTCCCTGAGTATCCTTTCCTTCTCCTAACTTTAAATTTATTCACACATTTTCTGCATGCCAGATACAGATCTAAGCACTTCACATACAGTAACTCATTTAGTATTTAGAGCAACTCTTTAAGTTAAATATTCTTGTTATATCTATCTTAAAGATGACTAAACTGAGACACAAGTAAATGCATTCCCAAGGCTACAGAGCTGATTAAGGGCAGTGGCAGGTTTGGAAGTCAGGCTGACAGGTTCAGACTGACTTGGTTCCTGATGACAAGACATCCTTCAAAGTCCTGCCTAGGAATCAGGCACCAGAGTGTGTCGGCTTCTTCTTGGCTCCCCATTCATTAAAGGTCATTATCCTGCATAATCCCTCAATGAAACCTATAGCTTACAATGGGTATGGTGCTTGCTAAGTGACAGGCTTGTGCTAGTGATTTATGGCTAATGTAACATATAGTCCTTCAAACTACTCTGTGAATTAGGTATTATTTTCTCATCAACAAATGAGGAAATGGAAGTATATATATAAATTACTTATTTGCTTAACATCATATAATTTATAATTGTCAGATATGTGTCAAATATTGGACTCACATGTACCCATGACTGACTCCAAAATTTTTGCTTTAAACTTCTACATCTTTTTCTTTTGAAGCCCAAACCATTCACATACACCAGTTTCTTCTCCCATCTCATTAACACGAAAGACAATCCCCTGTCTTTCCACTTGAAAGAGTTCCTTCTTGACTGATTTATTGCAAAGTCTTCAGTCATTTATGCTTAGTATATTTTTCCTTCCCTATAGGGCTAACACTTGTATGTTTTCTATGTTGCACATGCATTTATTAAGTCATTAGCATTTGTTT
This sequence comes from Phacochoerus africanus, assembly GCF_016906955.1. Lineage (NCBI taxonomy): Eukaryota > Metazoa > Chordata > Mammalia > Artiodactyla > Suidae > Phacochoerus > Phacochoerus africanus. The sequence goes on from NC_062553.1 coordinate 28,106,009, forward strand.
GAGAATATTATGATCTGTACTGAGCATGAATATGGGCATGGCCAGGAGAAATATGACTCCTGCCCTCATAGGGCTCACAGTGAGAATATAAACCAAGGCATAGATTTTTATCATGCAAAATGATAGGCCCAAGTTCCAAGAAATTTCTATAATAGTTTCATCAACTCTCCCTTCCTTTATTTCTTGCATCTTCAATGTATATTTTTATTGCCTCTATTTTCTGTCAACTATTTGCTGTAGCTTACCAATATGTCCAAGTCTCCCTGTACTATAAAGACAAACACTCACAAAATTTCTCAACTGCTACAGTGCTATTTTCTTCTCTTTTTTCACCACCAAATATTCTCACAAATAGACAAATGATCTTAAATTAACTTCATCTGTCATCCATTCACTCTTGAATGCTCTGAAGATTTTGCTTCTATTACAACTAATTTATTGATGTTTCAGAATGATTCTGCATTTCTGCAAGGCTCTTAATAAGTCTTCTTTTTATGAGTACATATGCAATATGTGTTTTCCATAGTATACAGCCTGCAGAAAAAAACTTACTATCTTCCAAGGATCAACTATCAGGTCATGAGAAATTCATCATTGTTTGCTCATTTTTTGCATCTTCTTTTAGATTTATTTTTTTCATTTTTAAAAGTTTTATTGAAGTATAGTTGATTTAATGTTGTGATAATTTCTGTTTTACAACAAAGTGATTCAGTTATACATGTCCGTACACCCATTCTTTTTCATATTCTTTTCCCACATAGACCACCACAGAATATTGGGTAGAGTTCCCTTTGCTATACAGTAGGTCCCTGTTGGCCAAACATTCCCTATACTACAGTGTGCATGTGTCAATCCGAAACCCCCAGTCCATCCCACCCTCCACCTATCCCCTTTGGTAAACATAAGTTTATTTTCCAAAATCTGTGGAGTCTATTTCTGTTCTGCAAATAAGTTCATTTGTATCCTTTTTTCGATTCCACATATAAGTAATATCATATGATGTTTTTCTTTCACTGTCTGAGTAACTTCACTTAGTATGATCATCTCTAGACCCATCCATGTTGCTGCAAATGGCATTATTTCATTCTTTTTATGGCTAAGTAATGTTCCATTGCATATAGGTACCATTACCTTCTTTATCCATTCCTTTTGCTATTAAAACTCTAGTGTTCATTCAAATAATTAGCACATCTTCTGTCTCAGGCACAGTTTTCAACTCTCTTTTATCTCACTATCCATCGTTACTTTTTCAGCTTTTCAGTTTTTTTAGATCTTCAATTCTCATCCTCTGTATGTTTTCATATGTATTGTGTACATGTCAGCCATGTAGTCCACCCCGCAAAGGGAAGCAGTCCTAGAAATTCTCCCTGCCTGACCTTCTCTCACTCTCCAATTTAATCCAATGTCTTAGTACTATCCTGATTCCATTCCAGCAGCTGCTTGATCCAGGCAGGACTAGAAGCTTGGTGTTGGGAGTAGAGGAAAGGGGAAGCAAGAAACAGTCAGTTTACCATGTTTCTAGAATCTCCTGCTTCAAGAAAATTACAATTTTTATTATTATCACCACATAGATTTAAACTAGTATTTATTGGATGCTAACTGTATTTCCTAGTAGCTACAGCCATTAATATTATTTACCACCTTTAGTTGTCTTTGGACTCTGCTTAACTTCCCCCAAATAGGCATCAATCCCTTTAGATTTAGTGACCTTATCCCCTGTATTCATCTGCCGAATATCATCCTAAGGATTATGTCTGAAGTTGTATCCACCTGTATGACTGCAATATTTTCTCATCTATACTTTGGCCAAATTCTTATACTAAGTTGACAATTTAGTTTTCCTGACTCCTGAATAGCTTTACTTATCCCATTTCTATTATCAGCTCTCCATTATTTGTGAGATAAATTCCAAATTCTTTCTCTGGTATATAAATTTCTTCAACATCTGACCTCACTCCACAATCCAGCTTCCTTGCACCTGTCCTGTTTTACACCTGTAGAATGGAAAAATTATTCTCCCTCCACCCTTTTGAGTTACTGGTAGAGATCCTCACAATAAAAGGCAAATTAACATGATCTAAACAGAAGTCATTAACATGTATACATCATGTACATGAGATATCTAGGGGAAAATGAGCAACTCAAAGAGCAGGCTTAGAATTTAGGTTTAAATGTCATCTTCATAAAGAAGGAGGAGGACGTAAGCCTTTTAAGGGAGAGTAAATGGCTTTTAGGAAAAACAATTGGGCCCTTAGAAGAACAGATAGGAAATATGATAGTTTGTGTCAAAGTTCATCTGGGTGTGGTGTCAAATTCTAGTGTCGTCATCCGGGATAAGAGTTCATCTTTCCTGTTGATGAAACTCCCATGGAAGGAATCTCTGACAATTGAGTTCCTTTTGGAGGATCTGTCTTTAGGCAGGAAAAGGGAGTTAAGAGAAAGGTTTTTGCATTTGATGTTTTCCAAGTGCCTATAGTTGAAAATAATCAATACACCAAAGTCACATAATTGGAGGAGGGAGGCGGTGTATTTTGCCATACTTCCCACAAAACACAGGTACTCATTATGCAACAAATAGATAATAGAGTGTCCTCTCCCTCTGCCTTTTCTTGTTCTTCTTCTTCTTTTTTTTTTGCTTTCACCCACCTACATGTTTCCTATAAGGCCCCGTTCTCGAATATCACATTATTCAGGAAGGAATCTCTGTCTTTCTATCCCTCACTTTTAGCTAGATGTCTCCAAGCCTGTCAATTTGTGCTTATCTAGTTACTGCTCACTACCATTAACATATCATGAGCCCATTTGTCCTGGTGTTGGTGGAACAGTGATTCATTACTTTCCTTCACAAAAAATATTGTATATGCATGAAAATCACATACATCATACAAAAATCAAAATTACATTTTAAGATACAGCTATAAGTCTCTACCCTTTGCATATTCAGTTGTGCTCAAAAAAAATTGGAGTCTCTAGATAACAAAAATTATATAGATTAAAAATAGTTTAGGCAAATAAACAAAACCTTGTAAAATGGGATTTAGTTTCTTCTCTTTGTGCATTTGCTACATTAGATGGTCTTTATATATTTTTCATTGAGCAAATTAGCATAAATAGATATCTTTACCCAAAACTATTTGATGCACCTGTGATCAAACATTCAACAGGATTCATCTCAGAAAAATGCAGATAATTTGAGTATACTCTATTATACTCATATTTTATGAGCACTTATAAATAAATACAAAGCAGTTACGTAGAATACAAATCACACTTCAACATTTAGCAACACAAAGGATAGTCACTATTATAGTTATGCTGAAAATGTCTTGAGGCAGTTTAGAAACAAGGGGCAGTAGGGGGAGTTATTCACATAAGGGGTTTTCCTCATTTTGTATTAATGGGATTCCTTAGTTTTTGAATGCCTCTGCTTTTATCCATTTATACAAATGTCTGGTGAGGTGGGTCAAGTATTATTAAATAGATAATAAAATGAGAAAATGCAAATCCAAACTTATTAAAATTCTCTTAAGTCAGCTTAAAGATAAACATAATATCTCTAATGTTAAGTGTCTCATTCAAACCACTTGACTATACTGTTAACTAGTATATATTCCCATTAACGGCAATCATAATGTCATTTTTTATGTCACTGTGTTTCTAGTAAGTGACAGCATCAGTTCAAAGAACAAAAAAACATCGATTTCAAATTTTCAGAGGTTTTAAGACTGAGAAGTTCTTTGAGTTGAAAAGTGATCTAACAAACAGTAAAAATCTCAATTCTTCCAATTTTTAAATCAAACTTTACATTAACAAAAATCTTCTGTGTTAATTTAACAGATTTTAACAGCTTTTTTAAACCTTTTGGAGAGATAAAGTTTGCTTACTTTAATGACTTTTGTCTGCATGGTTCAAAACAGTAGAGAAGTGAAGACAAAGGTAAAAAAAGAGATTCTCTTTGTTTTAGAAGAAAGAGGACTCTATTATGAAATGTCAGATTAATCTGTCTTAACAGTGACCATTTAAGTCTATCCTCAAAACATTTCTAGTATCATTGATATAAGGATTAGAAATCTAGCCTTATTTCCAGTGTAAATGTCGACAATTTTTTTTTTTTTAGGAAATGTGTTGCATTTCATTTTTAAAGGTTATAGGAGAGCTTATGTTAGGTATAGTAAGACATAAAATTATATTTGTCATAGTCTACACTCAATCTTCCCAAAGGAAATTTTCTCTGGTTTTCTAGAATCTCTTAAACCTAACATTCAAGTGAAAATTGGCAAGATGGCACTAAGACCAAACAAAACCATTGAGCAGACAAATGTGTGGGATTTTGTTTACAGATTCTTAAAAATAAATACTAGTTAATTGCAAATAATATTTCTGGAAATTGAGGATGGTTTATATGCTTGAATGGAATGAACTTGGAAAACCAAATATCATTCCTGTATCATCCATGCATTTGCATCTGAGACGTTATGTTGTAGGAAAAAAAAAAAAAAACCTTTGTGTATCTGAATTGTTATAGAATTCATTTACACTATTTTTTTTTTTTCTGAGAATTTGGGTTCTGGACTAAATGCAAGCTCTGGAAAGTAATTTGCAACAATATAGACAGTGAGAACTTGAAAGAGTCAAGGAGGATGAATTAACAATCTGCCTCTACCAACCACCAAGACCAGGTGGAACAGAGTCCTCTGGGGGTGACAATGTGGAGAGATGACAACCAAGAGGCCATTACATGATACCATGGCACTAAGTACATCTCTCATCCTCTTATCACTGACTTAAACACAATCCCAGGGAAAGACAAGAAAAATTGTAAAGGAGAATACTCAACCAAAATTAACACAATTGACTGAGATTTAATTTCTTCCCCCAGTAGAACAAGGGCTCAAGGCAGAAAATAAACTGAATTACAGAAAAATTAATAAAATATATTACTACTATTATTATTACACCCTGATTTTACAGCCTGAATATAAGACCATAAGACCACAAGTTTTACACAGTGATATGCTTTCCCCATTAGATTACAATCTCCTCTCTTGCCTTTCCCTCCCTGGAATCTACTTTTTAGGTGAATAAATAAGATAGTAGTGAAGGGAGACTGAGAATTGAGAAACTAGCTCTTATGGTAGTTAATACATGTTTATGAACAACATTTCTTTTCTGTCATAATATTCTATAAAACTTCAGCTTTGTTTTGTCTTCACATTTCTCAAAATATGCAGTGTTAACTTGACCCTCTGTCATGCAATCTTTGCTTAAAATTTTTAATGGCAGTAATATCACAAGCTGCTCTCCAATTATAACAATTTTTTTTCTCTTCAGGATATATTTCTACAGTTGATATTATTCAGTTCCCTATTCACTGTGGTCAAAAGTAACTCAGAAAATTGTATTTTCTATATTTCCTTACTGTTTCAATTTAAGTTGGAATCCTGGTACTTTTAAAAAATTCAACTAGAAGATGTCAATTCCTTGGCCTTTTGGAGAAGAGATTGCTTCTGCGCCTCTGTAGGAAGTAACAATGATTCTCTAAAGAAGGCCAACTCAGATGCTGATTAAATATGGGGTCTATTGTACGGGCATATGGAGAGAGGGGAGATGCCTGCACACACAGCAAACAAGATACGGCATACATGGCAACAGAATCCTTTGAAAAATGGGGGGAAATGAATGATTTTAGAATATGAGGTTATTTCATACATGGAATATATATTTCCATATGTAGAACAGTAGTACTTATTACAATTTTGTTTAATCCATTACTTCCCTCACCATATTTCTCAATTGCCAGAGATTTACATTACAACTGGGAGCCAAAACAGAGGAAAATAATCACCTCTCCCATGAAGTCAAATGTAGGAAAAATTCTTTTGCTTTTTGGAAGGAAAATTAACCATTTCTGTCTCATTAAAGCTAATAAGAAGGAGTGTGAAAATCAACTGATTGAAAATCAGTGAAGCAAAAATGGCTCATTTAAATCAATGCTATTAAATTGGCTGAAGTTAAACACATCTCAACCAACACCAAAGAACAGTGTCAGAAGTAGCCTGGTGTGAAGAAGGCCAAATTCAGAATCCTCCTAACTTTCTCAGGAGCAATTCAGGATGAATAATTTTTATCCCTCACAATGGAATTTTAGTATCTGATTAGGGGCCAAGTCACAAATTGGTCAGTGCAGTAGGTATCTGACGCTCAGTGTACTTACTGTTGTTTGTTTGTTTGTCTTTTTTGCCTTATTAGGGCCACACCCACAGCATATGGAGGTTCCCAGGCTAGGGGTCCAATCGGAGCTGTAGCTGCCAGCCTTTGCCACACCACAGCAATGCCCGATCCAAGCAGTGTCTGTGACCTACGCCACAGGTCACAGTAATGCCGGATCCTTAACCCACCGAGCGAGGCCAGGGATTGAACCTGCAACCTCATGGTTCCTAGTTGGATTGTGTCTGCTGAACCATGATGGGAACTTCTTAGTGTACTTGTACAATAAAGCATGGAATCCAGATCATCCATGCTCTAAAACCTTACTCTTGGAATAACACAAAGGATGACAAATGTCCTTAAAAGTGGGTATAGCAAAGGATTCCTTAATGGGCAATATTCTTCTGTACTTAAAGAATGGAGAAAAAAATCAGGCAAATTACTGGAACTAGTTTTTTTTTTATGGGCATTTAGATTATTTTTCAAAAATCTAGTTATACTATTAGCCAATATAGTGCAATCTAGTTTCCAGATTGTAATATTTAAACAGTCTGATCATAATTCTTTCCAAACACACTTTTCATGATGGATTCATTTGGTCCTCTAAACATAACAAGCCTTTCCTTGTACCAGCTCAAGATCAATTTTAATACCTACCTGTTCTAGGTGTTTGCTGAGGGTCCGCTATTAGCTCTTTCCACAATCTGCTTCTATTGTTGGCCCCCTGAATACCTGCTCCATGTCCCATGTGGATATAATTTTCTGTTTACTGATCTGTTTACATTCTTTTGGCTTTCTATACCGCTCTGCATGCTTTATAGATGCCTTAGATTTGCCATTCAATAAATTATTGATAGTCAACTGTGATCTGGGCACCAAATCAGTACTGGGTCTCAGATGTCTGTGCATATGGTTCTATTCTCAGCGAGAACTTTCTAACCAAGTCAGCATTCAAGACGCGGAATTTAGACATTTGACTCTTACACTTCCAGGCCTTCTACATATTCTGTCATCTTTCTGTGTTCTTTTCACTTGTTGAGGTACTTCCTGCCATCTGGTCAAACTTCAAATGCCAATTATGCCAGGAAGTCTCCTTAGAAAAAGGGACTGCTCTTGGAAGAGCCCTCTTATCTGTGACTACCAGTTGGTATTAGTCTAACATTACTAGTCACAATACAGTATATAGCAATTTGGGGTATAGCTTATCCCCCCAGTAGAGACTGACCTATTTGAAAATAAGGATGAACTCTCTATTTCCTTTGTCTCACACATAATGCTTAGCAGAGTACATATGTACTTGAATAGTAAAAGTCTGTTGATGTGACATCATTCAAACTAAGTTACTTTCAACTCCCTCAGTATTAAATTGTTCATTCTAATTGTAGCTCTAGGAGAAATGCTACTGAGAAAGGAATTCAGCTGGGGAAATGAATAATGGGACATGAACTAGGAGCAGTAGGATATTCCTAAATTCACTTGGAAGGTTTGAAATCTATGTGGTATTGTGTCAAGGTCATTGAAATGGCTGTCAGGGGATTCAGATGGCAATACTGTCACTGCTGAAAATTGGCTGCATTATTATTGATAAGCTCCACATCTCAGAGAAGGCCTCAAGTTTTTAATTCACATAGCACTCATTTTTAAATCATTTTTTTGTCTACTAGACTATATTAGGTACTTTAGTCAAAAGAAGAATAAGATATTATCTTTGAATCAAAGGATCTTGAAGTATAAAAAAATTTATAACTGTATATACCAATAATTATGACAAAGTAAGTGGAGAACATTACACAAAGAACAGTGAGAAAGGCAAGAAGCAAGTGATGGGTTTGCCTAAGGTGGGGGTGAAGGCTTTATAGAGAAGATATGTATTAGTTCGGGTTGTTTCCTTGACAGATCAAAAGGAGTTGTGGTAATACCTTCTATGTAGTAGGAATAGCATGGCTGAAACTGAATGAGATGGTCAGTGGCTCCATGTTCTTCAGAATTAATTGAATCACAGACATGAAAGGAGAAGATCAGAAATGGGCTACAGGAGTCCAACAAAGGAAACTCTGCATTTATTAAGAAGTATGGATATTTTCTTGCAGATCATTAGATTTCAAACTGGAGTTCTAACATTCTTCAGATGACCTCCAGGGCCACTTACATCCAGGGATATGAGACAGAAGAAGAGGAGGGCTAGAAGTTAAACTGGTCTTTTACTTCAACCATTTTAGCTCTTCATTTATAGTTTTATTTTTAGGTTCTGCAGAAGATTAAGCTTGACAATCAATCTTATTTCTAAAAATAAAAAGGAATATTAAGCTCTGCAATAAAATATGGAAAGCATTGAATGGAGCCTAAGAATGGTTGAGTTTGGGTATGTCCTATAGAAAGAGCCTTATGGTTGAGCTGTACAGCATGAAACCTGAGCCTGCAGAGAATTGGGCCAGGGAGACTACTCAAAAGTTGTTACAGGTACCTGTGGAAGAGATAATGAAGGCCCGAGATAGAAAAAAAAATGGCAGTGACAGTAGTTGGAAAGAGAGCAATGAATTCTATAGAAACTGCAGTGGTAGTAAAAGGGAGCTGAACTAGATAATCACTACTCTCTAACATGGTGGAGGGCTGTGTGCAGAGAGGCAGAGTTGCTTTCAGCACTTGTTCTTCCTCTTTTCAGCCATATTCACATTCCATTAATTTCTCTCTACTGCTGACAATACCCTTTTCTCAGCAGTGTGGCAATCTAATCACTGCTGCATGCTGCTGGAATGTGGTTCATAAAGAGGTGAGTAGTCTGACTGACTAACCTATCAGCCTTCACTGTCTTGTTCAAGTCTCACAACAATGATATCAAAGTTGCTGGCTATCTTCCTTGCAGAACCCTAATAGTGTGAATTTAACTGAATCTCTAGCCTGCAGATGTAAAGCAATCATTTCACTGATCCTAGAGAGCTCCCTTTGGACTCTCAAAGTCTCTACTTGATATTTTTCTAGTTCTCAATCTATGTGAATGGTTTATAATTTTTTTGCTATTTGATGGATAGAAATTTTGGCAGCACATTTGAAAGAATAAAACTTCACTAAGTGAATCATCAATCATTACTACATGAGCTCTACTTAATTATAAAAATATCTTGCTAGAACTATAAAATGATCCACAGATTGTCTGTATCTAAACTTAGTCTCCACTATTTAGTAAGGGCAAATAGATGATTTTGACCAAGGTTTATGACCTTCTAAACTTTCTAAATCTTGATTTTTTTCATACTAAAATGAAGAAAATTTCTCTGAAGGTTAAATGAGATAATCTACATAAAGTATTTTGTACAGTGCCCAGCACATATTAGATGTTCAAAAAAGTTAGCTACATTATTATTATTTCAAAGTGATCATATCATTATTTTCAAATACGCAACAATTTGCATGGTATTCCCTTTCAAATGCAATTGTTTCCTGTCCAGATTTTCTCTCTTGAATATTCATGAGGAAATTTTTTAATGTGTTTTTATAACCCACAGTCTTCATTCTTTCTCATTTCTAGATACCTTGCCTTGCATGATGCTGTATGACCTACACAGCTACTGTTCTGTCTGATGACACTCCATATGTATATATGCTTAGTGTGATAAGACCATCTCTTGCACTTTGGTTAAAATTAGGAGGCAAACTGTCATAAAGTTTCACATAATACCACATGGTAGGACAGTGGGAGAAGTAACACTGGGCTATGCTATAAAATCTTTTCATAAAAGTAGCTACAAGAGTTGTTGATAAATTATTGGACTGAAATTTAAGAAAACCGAACTCTAACTTAACCTATAGTTTTCTGATTTGCATAAAGAGTGGGCCTATGTTCTAACAACTCTAAATGCTTTCTAAAGGCCAATGAGAACAAGAAAACAGTACATTTGTTATAATGGATGGATCCATATTGCAACATTATTATCACCCAAAGCCCATAGTTAAGATCACAGTTCACTATTAATGCACATTTTATATGTTTTGAAAAATGTACGACAGATATCCACTATTATATTATCATATATAGTTTCACTGCCCTAAAAAACCTCCTAGTTATGCCTTTTTGTTCCTCCCTCCCCTTTAACTCCCAGTAACTACTGATCTTTAGGTGCACCTTTTCCAGAATGTCATATATAGTTAGAATCATATAACATGTAGCCTTTTCAGATTGGTTTCTTATACTTAGAAATGTGCATATAAGATTCCTTCATGTCAGAATCAGGATCCCTGACTTTAGAATACACTACAAAGCTACAGTAATCTAAACAGTATGGTACTGGCACAAAACAGAAATATAGATTAATGAAACAGGATAGAAAGTCCAGAAATAAACCCAAGCACCTATGGTCAACTAATCTATAACAGAGGAGGCAAGAACATACAGTGGAGGAAAGATAATCTTTTCAATAAGTAGTGCTGGGAAACCAGGATAACTACATGCAAAAGAATGAAGTTAGAACATTCTCTAACACTATACAAAAAAAAGAAAAAAAACTCAAAATGCATTAAAGACCTAAATATAAAGCCAGATACTATAAAACTCCTAGAGGAAAACATAGGCAGAATGCTCTTTGACATAAATCACAGAACCATCTTGTTTGATCTATCTCCTAGAATAATGATAATAAAACCAAAAATAAACCAATGGGACCTAATTAAACTCAAAAGCTTTGCACAGCAAAGGAAACATTAAAAAAACAAAAAGATAATCCTCAGAATGGGAGAAAATCTTTGCAATGATGCAACTGGCAAGGACCTAATCTTCAAAATATACATACAACTCAACAACAACAACAAAAAAACAACCCAATCAAAAAACTTGCAGAAGACTTTAACAGACATTTCTCCAAAGAAGACATACAGATAGCCAATAGGCACATGAAAAAATGCTCAATATCACTAATTATTAGAGAAATGCAAATCAAAACTATGAGGTACCAACCCACACCAGTCAGTATGGTCATCATAACAAGTCAACAAGTAACAAATATGGAGAGGGTATGGAGAAAACGGAGCCCTCCTTCACTCTTGGTGGGACTGTGAATTGGTACGACCACTATAGAAAACAGAATGGAGATTCTTCAGAAAACTAAATATATAATTACTATATGATCCAGCAATTCTACTCCTGGGCACATATTTGGACAAAACTTTCTTTCAAAAAGATACATGAACCCCCTTTGTTCACTGCAATGCTTTTCACAATAGCAAGGATGTGGAAACAACCTAATTGTCCATTGATGGAGAATGGATTAAGAAGGTGTGGTATGTATACACAATGAAATACTACTCAGTGATAAAAAAGGAACAAAATAATGCCATTTGTAGCAACATGGATGGAACTAGAGACTCTCATACTGAGTGAAGTAAGTCAGAAACAGAAAGACAACTACTATGTGGAATCTAAAATACGGCACAGAAGAACCTATCCACAGAACCAATACAGACTCACAGACATGAAAATAGACTTATGGTTGCCAAGGGGGCAGAAGTAGGATGGACTGGGAGTTTGGGGTTAGTAGATGCAAACTATTACATTTACAATGGATAAGCAATGGAGTCCTGCTATACAGCACAGGGAATTATATATAATCTCTTGGGATAAAACATGACAGTATGAGAAAAAGAATGTATATGCACGTATTACTGGGTCACTATGCTGTACAATAGAATTTGACACAACAACATAAACCAATTGGATTTTTTTTTAGGGCCTCACTTGTGGCATATGAAAGTTCCCAGCCTAGGGGTCAAATCAGAGCTACAGTTACTGGCCTATACCACAGTCACAGAAACACCAGATCCAAGCCACATCTGTGATCTACACCACAATTCGTGGCAATGCTGGTTTCTTAACCCACTGAGGGGACTAGGGATTGAAGCCACATTCTCATGGATACTAGTCATGTTCTTAACCCGCTGAGCCACAATGGGAACTCCTCAACTGTATATTAATAAAAATAAAATTTAAGAAAAGATTCCTCTGTGTCTTTTCTTGGCTTGATAGTTCATTTCGTTTTAGCACTGAATAATATTACATGGTCTGGATGATCCACAATTTTCTCATCCATTCACCTACTGAAGGACTTCTTGATTTTTTCCAAGTCCCAATTATAGAGCTGCTATAAATATTTATGTTCAGGTTTTGTGTCTACATAAGTTTCCCGTTCCTTTGGATAAATAAACACAAAGGAGCATGCTCACTGGATTATATGGTGAGAATATGTTTATTTTTGTAAGAAACTGCCAAATTGTCTTCCAAAGTGACTGTACTATTTTGAATTTCCATCAGCAGTAAGTGAAAGTTCTTGTTGCTTCCACATCCTCCCCAGTGTTTGGTGTTGTCACTTCTATATTTTGGCTATTCTTATAGGTGTATAATTATATATTGTTTTGATTTGCAATCTCTTAATGACATCTGATGTAGAGCACCTTTTAATGTGATTATCAGCCATCTGCATTTATTTTGTTGAGGTGTCTATTAAGGTCATTTGCCCATTTTTAAATCGAGTTGATTATTTTCTTATTTTTGATAAACAGACCTTTATCAAATGTGTCTTTTGCATCCATGTTTTCCTTGTCAGTGATTGTCTCCTCATTCTCTTGATCCTTTGTTAAATTTTCATAGATCTAATAAGGTTGGTAGAAGTAAAACACTGACACTCAGGAGCCAGAGTTTTCACTAAGCAGAATGAATTCTTATTTGGAGACTGTTTTCATGAATTCACTCAAAAAAATCAAATTATTTCTTTAGAATGTGCCTCTCTCCTAAAAACTACCTGAAATTCTAATTGAGTAAATAATATGGTCAGTTGTATTTTGGATCAATTAAATTTATTACCATTCACAAAATATTTAGTGAGATTACAATGAGAGATACTACATTTTAGACATTTCAGATTTAAATCATCATGGTTATGCTCATGATTACAACTTGATCGTGTATAGAATTCTTGAATCACAAATGTTTTCCTCCACTACTCTTTAGACTGTGAGACACTTTCTTCTTAAATCTGGCATTGATGAAAAGTATGTAATCGACTACATTATTATATCTCTTTTATCCACCTGGATGCAAGATTTTTCCTTATATTACTGAAATACCAAATAGAGATAGAAAATCAGGATAGGTCTAGATATTATTCTTTCACTGATTCTGTTTTATGCTTGGTGAGAGTTTTGATTTATGGACCAGAATATTTTGACCTTGATAATGGGTTCTGTTCAGCTGGCTCTGGTTTTCTCTTTGGGCCTACCTGTCATCCAGATGATATATATTTCTTGTCTCCATTGCTCTCAAAATTCTCTTAGATTTCTCTTTTATTTCTGCATCAATATTAAGCTTTTCAAGACTACTTTGTTCATCCCTGAGTTGCATTTCTACTGTACCATTTTGTTCCTTATTGCCAGAGCTGTAGATTTTACTTTCTGAAATTGTACTTTTATTTACCTCTTTTCCTTTTTTTTCTTTACATTTTCTCTTTTCCCAACTCTTTCTGTTTCCATTTCTTCTCATCTTCTATTAGTTTGGAGTCTATGTTTACATCAAAAGTTTTCTAAAATTTTCTTCATAATATATATTTTCAAAAGAATGCTTTTGCTTTGCATATTTTAAGCCAGGCTCCCATTTTGAATACCTACAATTTATTACTTTAGAACTATGCAAGATTTTGTCCACTTAAAAATTCTTGAAGAGAAAAGACCTATTCTTATCCAGTGTTTGGAAATTGGGCACAGAGGATATGCCAACACCTCCACTATTCACACTATCCACTTGTATTTAGCAGAGTCTATCCCCCAACCTTCCACTTTTGAATCCCCCCCCCCTTTTTTTTTTAACTCAACCACTTTTGAATCCTATGTCAATGTAGATGCAGGTTTCTAAGCCAAATCATCATTGAAGATTAGCCTTCTCTATCATCAGTATATAAACCACATCAGAAAATTAGACAAGGTTTTATATCTCAATGCAAACTCCCTTTTGAATTTTATAGTTATAAAGAGATCTACTTTAAATCTAATAACTATAATGAACATTTTTGCTGCATCCTTCTCACATGAGAAACTACTACTGATGATAAAAATAGGAGGTGCAAGTGATATCTGTACAATAAAATCAGAGACCATAAAATAAAGTTAGAAGACACGAAGTTATTTAAAAAATATATTGTATGTGTGTATGCATGTGTGTGTGTCTCTTTAGAGCCACACCCGCAGCATATGGAAGTTCCCAGGCTAGGGGTTGAATGGGAGCTACAGATGCCTGCCTACATCTCAGCCACAGCAACACAAGATCTGAGCCACATCTGTGACATATACTACAGCTCATAGCAATGCTGGATCCTTAACCCACTGAGTGAGGCCAGGGATTGAACCTGCTTCCTCATGGATACTAGTCAGATTTGTTTCCACTGAGCTATGATGGGAACTCTGAATTTAATAGTATATTTTAATATATTCATTCAGGCTAATGATTTTACACATAAACTGAAGACAAGAGGAAGTATGCCTGTGTCCATGTTCATTCAAAAAATCAGCTACATAGGAGATTAGGTCTGATGGTATATACATCATATTCAGAATGGCAGATACTAGTAATGTAAAGTCTCATTAGTTGTTAGGTCATAGGTCATATCTGCACTTCTTTTCAGCAAGTGAAGTGGGGTTGTTATGGCATATTGAATGTATTGCACATCTTTCAATGGGATTACAATTAATTCATAATATTGGTTGATTTAGCAGTATGCCTGAATATGCTTGTGTTTCACTTCAATTATATGGGATAAGTCTGCACATAAATTTAAACTCCAATGACTTTCCTTGAGACTTAATATACTGCTTAGATAGAAAAGGTTCTTATAGAATAGACAATGAAAGTTTCTCACAGCTATGGGAAGAGTATCCTGCTAATCCACTTTTATTCATCCTTTGACAGAATCATGGGGAAGTAAGTCCTGTATTCTACTGTAACTCATCTTCACGTATGATTCCAACTCATCTGATACATATCAAGAAAACTGTAAGATCTATTCTCCACTCAAAGATAAAAACATAGTCAATCTAAATATATGAAATAAATAAAAGATCTGTTTTGATGATCTCTGGGTTGATAATTTGATTGGATAGAGTAAGATTATTAAATAGTTAGTTTAAAAATCCCATTGTGGATTAAAGACAGAAATGGAATTTTAAGGGAGTTTGGGAGACTGTTGTAAGCCCATGACCACTCAAGAAAAGAATCCAGTAACCCAGGAACAGTCTACACTATCTTGAAGTAAGACTAGGTGCATCTAAGCACCAGACACACTCAAGCCACAAACCTCAATAGTTAAAACGTAAGTTAATAGCTATGGGGTCTGAATTTTGTACATGAAGTCAGGGAGTTAATAGTCCTTGAAGAGTAGCATTTCTGCATGTATCAAAGATAGAAATATAAGGGAAAGGAGAAAGTAACCAGGTGAAAGGGGACATTGTACCAAAACCTATGATGGATTACCATATTTTAGTGTATGTTACACCCTTTTGCTAAAATACATATGATTTAAATAGCACCAAGACAGTTCTGGTCAAACTGTTTGTGTCAAAGGAGGAACTAATGATGTAAACCTTGATGTCTACCCCACTCCGCTCCACCACTTTTTCTTTCATTATACAAACGTAGCCCTCTTTGTTCTCAGGGCTCCCTTGCCAGCCTGCTTATATCTCTCACAAGCATATCTCTTTACAAGCATACTATACTAGTAAAATTAGTCTTTGCCTGCCTCTTTGACTCATGCTGGATTCTTTCTGTGATGAGACAAAACAACATGGGGTTCAGAAAGTTCTGACATCAGGTGAGTGGCTTTAACCAAAAGACAGTGGTTTTGAGCCCCCTCCTAGCCGTGTATTGTATAGAAGTCCCAACCCGAAGTGTGGGTGGGTTCAAGTCCCAGTCTGTGTGTTCAAGTCACAATGTGATTTTTGCCTGGATTCAATTCCCACGCAAGAAGGAACGTGGTTTCAATTTCAGTATCTATTTCTACTTGCCTCATATTGAAGGGCTATTCCAAGCATTTTGAATACAAACTCATGGGTTTCCTAATTGAAAATGGGCAAGAGAAAAATCACTTATGGTTATTTCCCATCTAAAATTCTGTTTTTCTGGAGTAATTTCAGGCAATATTTATCCAATATCTACTACAGAAATATAAAATACTAACTCTGTAATAATGTACATATTCATGTATCCTTTTATTCTTGTTTTAAAAAAATTCAGAAAAAGGTTACATGTGTCTTAATATTTATTTCTTTAAGCAGTTCCAAAAATTTTCAAATACTACTTTTGGTGATTCAATTTCTCTTTATAAGCACATTTATACTGGTTTAATTCAAGTGATTCTTACAGATTTTTAACCTATTAAACTATTGGGTGGCCATTTACTTTTTATTTCCAAATTTTTCTTATTCTTTTGGCATTATAAAAATAAAAAGAAGATACATTTTAATCAAGACTTGATGAACTGCAACCCAAGACCAGAGTGTGTGTGTCTAGATTATGACCCATAATTTTTAAGGGCACCCATTATGTTACAAACTACATACAAATGGGAGCCTGACAGTCTCACTTTGTTGTTATGCTTTTAACAGTAATACTAACTATCTAGAAGACAAGAAGCTTCCACTGCAGACCTTCTTCTTTTCATGGTGCCAGTGGAGGTAATTTGTAACAAAATGAAGCCCTCCTGCCTCTCCCAGACAGGAGAGTATCAGGCTCAATATGAAGCCAGAATTCCCACTCCAGTCTGAAAGTAACCATCACCCAGTCCTCCCTGGGTGTTAAGAGAGGATAAGTGGAGAACCTGGATTTCCACCAAGTGTGGCAATAACAAATGGTGTCTCCCCTCCACTCACCAGAGAGATACCAAAGGAAGCCAGGTAAACCAATAGATTTAAATAAAATTCATTCTTATAATACGCAAAATATCCAGGTTTCATAGAAACCAAGAACCAGAAATAGCTCAAGTTGAAGGAAGAAAAAAATGACAACCAACATTCTCTAACACTGAGATGACATAGATGTTAGAATTATCTAAAAAAAATTTAAAGCAATTATAAAAATCTTTAAATGAGGAATAACAGACATGCTTGAAGCAAGTGGAAAAAAAGTGTGCCTTGACAAAGGAAAAGAAAATATCAGCAAAGAATTAGAACCTATAAAGAAGAATCAAATGGAAATATTAGAAATGAAAAGTACAATGATAAAAATAAAAATTCAATGAATGGATGAAAAGCAATAGAAGGAACAAAGGAAGAAATCAGTTATACTGAAGATAGAACAATAGAAATTACCCAAAATAAATAATAGAGAGGGAGTTCCCATTGTGGCTCCGGAGGTTAAGGACCTGATATTATCTCTGTGAGGATGCAGGTTCAGTCCCTGGCCTTGCCCTGTGGGTTAAAGATCCAGCATTGCCATCAGCTATGGCATAGGTCACAGAGGCAGCTCAGATCCAGCATTGCTGTGGCTGTGGCATAGGCTACAGCTGAAGCTCCAATTCAACCCCTATTCCAGGAACTTCCATAGGCCACAGGTGCAGCCACACACACAGACACACACATATACATATATTCACAATTATACACACACACACACACACACACACACACAGACACACACACATGGGAAAATAGATGGAAACAAAATTTAAAGAGTCCAAGAGACATATAGGTCTTTAAACAAAAATCTCACATTTGTGTTACCAGAGGCCTAGAAGTAGAGGATAAAGAGCCAGGGCTGAAAATTTTGTAAAGAAATAATGGCTGAAATTATTCTAAATTTAATAAGAGACATAAATCTTCCAACACAATAAGTTAAGGAAACACCAAACAGGACTAAAACACAAAGAAATCCCTGCCAAGACATATCACGGTAGTTAAATGCAGAAAACTAAAGATGAATAACTTGGAAGCAGAGAGAAAATACATCTTACTTATGGGGGAAAAAAACAATTAGATTACAAGTAGATTCCTCAAGAGAAATCATGGTGCCCAAAAGGATGTGGCACATTTCTCAAAAGTGAAAAACAAAGAATTTTGAAACCAGAATTCTATATTCAATGAAAGTATTATTCAGGAAGAGATGGAAATTAAGACATTCTCAAATGAAGGAAAACTAAGAGAATGTGTCACCAGCAGACCTACTCCAAAATAATGACTAAAGCAAATTCTCTAAACAGAGAGGAAATGAAAAAAAGAAGAATCCTGAAATACCATAAAGGAAGAAAGAAATGATAACAACAAATACATAGGGAAGTTAAGTAGAACTTTCTTCTTTTCTTGAATTTTCTGTTATATTTAATAGTAGTAGCAAACATTTTTTAATACTGCCTGAGGTGGTTCTAAATGGATGTAGAAAAACATTTTTAAGACAATTATAAATGAAAGAGGATAAACAAACCTAAAAGGAGATAAAAGTTCTACATTTTACCTAAACTGATCAAATGTTGACAACAGTAATCTATAAAATGTATATATAATGTAATACTTAGAGCAACCACTAAAGAAGCAATACAAAGAGATACAAACATACTATAGATAAATAAAAAGGGAATTTAAACATTATTCAAGTAATCTATAGAAAGTCAGAAAAAAACTGAAAAATGAAAAGCAGAGAAAACACATGGTAAATAAAAAATTAATTGGCAGACTTAATTCCTAATATAACAATAATTATATTAAACATAAATCGTCTAAATACATCAATTAAAAGGCAAAGATTGGCAGACTGGATCAAAACATAACTCAAATATATGCTACCTAAAATACACTTACTTCAAAATAATAGCTTAGGAAGAGTGAAAGTAAAAGGATGGAAAAAATATCCTAAGCAAATATTAATCAAAAGAAAGTAAGAGCAGCTATAATAATATCAAATAAAATAGACTTCAGAGTGAATAAAATTACCAGCGACAGAGAGCCTCTACATGATGATAAAAGGATCACTCCACCAAAAAGATATAATAATTTTATATGCATATGAACTAAACAAGAGAGCTATAAAATATGTGAAATGAAAATAGAACTGAAAGGAAATAATCAAATATACAAGCATAGTGAGAGACATTAAAATCACTCTCTCAATAATTGACAGAATAAGGAAGAAAATTAACAAGTATACATAAGAACTTACCAATATCATCAATAAACAGCAACTAAAAGACATTTGTAAGACACTTAACAATAGCAGAATGTAATTTTTTTTGAGAACCCATTGAGAAATAAAATATTGCCTGTCATATCAGTATAAAAAGGATGCCACAGTCATCAATAAACACTTCAAGAGTGAGCCAGTGAGCCCTGAGGGAACTCAGGAAGGAGAGAAAGAATATTTGCCATCCAGCAGTTATTAGACTGCAGCCACCCCAGAGGAAACTCAGGATATTGGGCACAGATAGCTGATGTGCTTATCAAAGGACTGATTTCAGTGAACCCAGATCTTTGCATCTTCCCATATACAGAAAAGTGCTAAATTTCTTAACTCAAGATACTAGTTATCCGTTATTAACAGTAATCTTTTGTTCATATTATCTATCCTTTGTTGCAAAACTCCTATGTATCCTAGCTCCTTAGAGTTACTTGAGATATTGCCTTCTGGAGTTAATACCTCAGTTTTGTCTACTGAATAAAAGGTAACTATCAACTTTTAAGTTGTGCATATATTTTATTTATCTATTTATTTATTTATTTTTTAGGGCTGCACCCACAGCATATGGAAGTTCCCAGGCTAGGGGTTGAACAGGAGCTGCAGCTGCTAGCCTACATCACAGCCACAGCAATGCAGGATCTGAACCACATCTGTAGCCTACGTGATAGCTCATGGCAAAGCTGGATCTTGAACCCACTGAGCAGAGCCAGGGATCAAACCCACATTCCCATGGATTCTAATTGGGTTTATTAACCACTAAGTCACAACAGGGACACAGGAACTCCTTTTGCATATATTTTTTTTAGTCAGTACTATGAAACATACACCAAGGTAGACCATATTCCAGGCAAAAAAAAAATAAAACAAAACTAAACTAAACTCAACAAATTTAAAGTAATTGAAATCATACAGAATGTGTTTTCTGTCCACAATAAACTCCAACCAGATACCTATAACAGAAGAGTAACTAGAAAATCTGCAAACACTTGGAAATTAAACAACACACTTTTAAATAATTCATCAGTGAAAGATTTCTTAAGGGAAACCACGAAATACATCAAACTGAATGGAAGATGAAAATATGACAATTCAAAATTTGTAGCAACTAAAGCAGTGTTAAGAAATTTACAGCACTAACTACTTACATTAGAAAAATGGAAAAGTTCCAAATCCATACATAAGCTAATCTTTCATCTCAAGAAACTAGAGAAAGAACAAAATAAATCCAAAATAAATAGAAGAAAAGGAATAATAAAGAGATGTAATCAATAAAAAGAGAAAAATAGAGAAAATCAATGAAACAAAAATTGTTTCTTTGAAAAGATCAATGAAATTGACCAACCTAAAAATCAAGAATAAAAAATAAAACAGAACTACAGACTCTGAAGACATCAAAGAGATACTAAGGAAATACCTTAAACAACTTTACACTCATACTTCACAACATAAAAAAAATAATAATAATTCCTTTGAAAGCACAAGCTACCACAACTAACCCAATATGAAATAGATCATTTGAGTAGCCATATAAATATTGAAGAAACTAAATTTTTAATTGAAAGCTTACTTCCAAAGAAATGTCCAGGCCCAGATGATTTTACCTGATAATTTATCAAACATCAAAGGAACATTTAACACTGTCTCAGTTTGAACTACTACAATATGGTAGACCATGACACTGAATCAATAAACATTTATTTCTCACAGTTCTCAAGGCTGAAAGCCTCTTCTTTATAAAGGTACTAACTTCACAGTGGACTCTCTACCATCATTATCTAAACACCTAACAAAGGCCCCATCTCCAAATACCATCCATCACACTGGAGATTAGGGTTTCAACATATGAATTTTGAAAAGATACAAGCATGCAGTCTGCGATTTTCCTCCTCCAAATTCATGTTCTTCTTCTTTTTTTTTTTTTTTTTTTTTAGCTTTTTCAGGCTTCACCTGCTTCATATGGAGGTTCCCGGGCTAGGGTCACATCAGAGCTGTACCTCTGGCCTACAGCACAGCCACAGGAAGCAGGATCTGAGCTATATCTGTGACCTGCACCACAGCTCACAGCAATGTTGGATCCTTAACCCACTGAGCGTGGCCAGGGATCAAACCTGAGCCCTCATGGGTCCTACTTGGATTTGTTACCGCTGAGCCATGACGAGAATTCCTCATGTTCTTCTTTCATGCAAAATACATTCATCATATCTCAATAGCTCCAAGAGTCTTAACTTGTTCTATCATTAAGACCTAAAGTCAAGAAATTTTTTCCAAATATTGTCTAAATCATATACAGGTGATATCTGAAGTATGATTTGCCCTGAAGCAAAATCTCTTTCCAGTTATGAACCTATGCAACCAAATTATGCATTTCCAAAATATAATGTAAGACAAGTGTACCTTGTTCCAAGGCAGGCATTCCTATTTCAAATGAGAAAAACAGGAAGGAAGTTAAGTTAATTGAGCAAATCCAAAACGTAGCAAGGTAAACTTAATGAGATCTTAAGTCTGAAGACAAGTCATCTTTGGCTAAATTTTCTGCCTTTTGGATCCACTGGAGTAGAGATTCCAACTTCTGGACCTACTGAGGCTAGTCTTGTATCCACAGACCTGCCAAAGAGGGGGTTCCACTACTAGGAATCTTTCTGGTGGAGGTCTCATTCCCAAGGATCAGGGTGGTCCTGACACCATAGTGCTGGACAGCCCAACTACCAAGGCTATGGGTAAAGACTCTTTGGCCTGTTGAAACATAGGCAAAGTCTTCCTCTGTCCTATTTAAAGTTAAGAAGGAAGCCATGATGGTCTTTGAATTTCCTATAGGATTACTCTTCTCTTTCTTTATCCGCTTTGTGACCCATCTTGTAGAATTCAAAAAGTCTAACAGGTTTCCTTCAAGACATTCTATTTTCTCTCTTTCCTTTTGGTAGGGATGGAGTAGGCACAGAGAGTTGTATGGTCCCAACATGGGACCATAGGTAGAGAGGGAAACCTAGGGGACTTTGGGAGATCACTGTAAGTTAATAACTGCTCAAGAAGACCAACAGAACAAGGCAGGCTTGTTTGAAGAGTGGAGGTGTGAGATATGCCTCAGGTCAGTGGGTTGGGGGATGGGGTGAAGCCTGCATTCAGATTCAGACCAAGGGCAGGAGTTTAAGGACTGCTCTTCTGGTGATTTGAATAAGAACTTTGATTATACCAAGGAGGAGCTACTACTCAAAGATAGAGGAAGAGGCCGTCTTTTCCCACCTCCGCTTGCCTTGGGTGAAAAAAACTGCAGCCAACCTAATCCTCAGGGCAGAGCTTCCTTGCCTGCCTGCTTGCATCTCTCACAAGAGTCCCTATCTTAATAACTCTATTTTTGGAGTTCTCTTTGTGGCTCAGTGTTAAGGAAACCAACTGGTATCCATGAGGATGCTGGTTCAATCCCTGGCCTTGTCCATTGGGTTAGGGAACTAGCATTGCCATGAGCTGTGGTTGCAGACGTGGTTTAGATCCTGCATTGCTGTGGCTGTGGTGTAGGTCAGCAGCTACAGCTCCAATTCGACCCCTAACCTGGGAACCTCCATATGCCGCATGGGCAGCCCTAAAAAGTAAAAAAATATATATATATATGTATATATATATGTGTGTGTGTATATATAATTTCTTGCCTATCGCTTTGTCTCTTGCTGAATTCCTTCTGTGCCAAGGCATGAGGAACCTGCACCTCAGTAAGTCCAGATATCAGGTGAGTGATTCTAATTTAAAACTGTGAGTTCAAGTCCCAATCTGGGTTTTGACTGGGTTCAGGACGTTAGTGCTGTCAGTTTCACTTTATTTCAAACTGGCAGTGTCTTTGTTGGCATAATTCCACCTCGATACCTAGCGTCTCTTGAGATAGCTGATTGATTAGGTCCATGGTTCACACTCACACTAAAATCCTTATCAAATGGTTGATCATCCGTACCCTTTGAGTGCTCTTACAAACATGCCTTCTCACTTTTTATTTTTTTAACAATATGAATAGGCTGAGAATTATCCAATTCTTAAAATTCTGGTTCCTTGTTTGGCTTAACAATTCCATCCTTAATTTAACATGTTTCTCATTTCCATCTGAGACCTCATCAGAATGGACTTTATCATCTGCATTTCTTCCAACATTCTGTACACAATTATTTATGTATTCTACCAGAAGACAGAGCTTTCTCTCCAGCTCGCTTCTTTCTGCACTTCCCCCAGAATTACCATTAAAAAATCTCTTCATAGCAATATTCGTTTTACCTAGTATGCACCACAAAACTCTTCCAGCCTCTATCCATTATCCAATTTCAAAGCTTCTTCCACATTTTAAAGTATCTGTTATGGCAGCACACCATTTCTCAGTACCAATTTCTGTTTTAGCTCCTATAACAAATAGTAAAATCAGTGGTGTGAACTGAAATTTGGCACTTGCCATCAGCCCGTACATGGATTAAATCATGCGCCACTGCAGCTGCCAACCGGCAGCAACCTCTGAGTGGAGCTCAGGGTGGAGATCAGGAATGAGGCACTCTATTCTCTGGGAAAACTGGAAGAAAGTTTCGTAGATATTTTCAGGAGATTTTACATGCCCAATTCTTACATCCTGACATATCTAGAAAAACACTAAAATCCTTCATGGTGATGTCTGCTATGTGTAATTATCAGTAACCTTCATGAGCTCACCAACAAGCTTTTGTAAAATGTATGTATGGCTGCATGCACCTGCCCCTCACTATTATCACATACCCTGATATTATTTCCCCCTTTCTAGTTGGGACAGTATTTCAAATGCAGCCATGTCCAAGGGTGAGCTGGTGAGCCCTGAAGACTATGAAAACTGAGGATACTGGCCTGATAGCTGAGGTACATATCAAAGGAATGATTTCAGTGAGCACAGACATCTTTTGGTGCTGCTACCTGCCCTTTGGGGCAAAAACTCCTATATATCCTAGCTCCTCCTCTCTTCAGAACAGCTTCTCGGGGCTACCTGAGATGCTATCTCCTAGGCTTAAGTCCTAATTTTGCCCACATGAAACTTAACTCAACTTTCAGGTCATGCACTTTTTTCAGTCAACAGTGACTTAATCAAAAACATTTCTCAGAATTCTGGAAACTGCAAGTCAGAGATTAGGGCGCCAACATGGTCAAGTGCTGGTGAGGTCCCCCTTCGTGGTTTACAGATAACTACCATTTTGCTGTATCCTCAAAGGGCAGAGAGAGAGAAAGAAAGAGACAGGGAGGGAAAGAAAATATGCAAGAGTAAGGATATGCAGGCTAGCGAGCTAGTTCTGTTGTTTGTCTTCTTACAAGCGCACTCATTCCATCATGAAAGCTCCACTTTTCTTATTCTAAGTACCTCTCCAAATATCCATCTCTAACTATCACAACACTGGGGATTAGTGTTTCCACACATGAATTTAAGGAGCCAAATATGCAGTTGACAACAAACATCGATTCTATACAACATCTCAGAAAATAAAAAAGGAAAAAAGACTTCCTAATTAATTATGAAACTAGTACATAAAAGTGAGACAAAGTCAGTTAAGAAAAATTCTAGACCAATATTACTTATGCATATAGATGTAAAAATCCTTAACAAAATACTAGCAGATAAATTCAGCAATATAAAAAGTATATGCTATAGCCAAGTGGAGTTTATTCCAGGGAGGGAAGTCTAGCTCAATATTTGAAAAATTATCAATGTAATTCATCATATTAGTAGACCAAAGAAGAATATCAGATGATCATAATGATCAATGCAGAAAAAGGATTTGACAAAATTCAATACTCATCTATGATAAAACCTCCCATCAAACAGAGGTAGAGGGCGACTATCTCAGTTTGATAAAAATTATCTACAAGTAAACCACATACTCAGTGATGAAAGACTGAATACTCTTCTCTACGATCAGGAAGACGGCAAGGATATTCATTCTTAAAATTCTTATTCAACATATTACTGGAATCCATACCCAGTGCAATAAAACAACAAAAGGAAATAAATAAAAGACATGGATCAGAAAGGAAGTAACAAAACTGTACCTATTTGCAAACTGCATATTCAGAAAATTTCAAGAAATCTACCAAAAACTTAGTTGTAGTCAGCAAAGTGGCAGGCTACTACGTAAATATACAAACGTATAGTCTAATTCTAATAATAGTAATAAAAAGTGAATACCAAAATAAAAATATAATACTATCCACAATTGCCTGTCCTGTTGTGACTCAGTTGGTTAAGAACCTGACTTAGTATCCATGAGGATGCGGGTTTGATCCCTCACTTAGCTCAGTGGGCTAAAGATCTGGTGTTGCCACAGCTGTGGTGTAGGTGACAGATGTGGCTCAAATCCCGCATTGCTGTGGCTGTGACATAGGCTGCAGCTGCAGGTCCAATTAGATCCCTAGCCTGGGAACTCCCATATGCTGCATATGTGGCCCTGAAAAAGGGAAAAAAAAAAATATATATATAATAAATATATAAAACATAACTATATATATTTATAAATATATAAATACATTTATATATTTTATACATGTATAAAATACTTAGGTACAAATATGACGAAATATACAAAGAAATTTTATACTGAAGACTTCAAAATGCTGATGAAAGAAGTCAAAGAAAATTTAAATGAATGTGAGACATACCAGATTAAAAGGTTGAAATATTCAAAATATTAAAGACATCAATTCTTCTCAAAATGACATACAGATTTAAAGCAATTCCTATCAAAATCCTAGCAAGAATTTTTTGTGTGTGAATATAGACATAGTTATTCTAAAAGTTGTATGGAAAGGCAAAAGAATCAGCCTAACCAAATCATGTTCAAAAGAATAAAAAACTGGAGAAATCAATCTACCCACATTACACAACTACATTAAACAAGACTGTGTGGTATTATCAGGAGGCACTGACACATAATTTAGCCAATGAAATTTTTGACAAATGTGCAATGAAATTTAATTGAGGAATGATAGCCTTTTGACAAATGGTGGTCAAATGGACACTCATAGGCAAAACCTGAACTTTGACTTAAACCTCACATCTTATTCAAAAATTACCTCAACATGGATGACAAAATTAATTTTTATAAAGCTATAAAATTTCAAAAGAAAACTTAAAATTCTTTAGGATAAAATTTTTCAGGCTCTATGACCAAGAAAATAATTTGTAGACTTAACATGAAAAGTGTGATCCATAAAAGAAAAAGTTCATCAACTTTAGAAAAAAATAAGTTGACTATACTTGCATGGGTCTATTTCTCGGTTCTTTACTCTGTTTCACTGATCTATGTCTCCATCTCTCTGACAATACCACATAATCTTGTTTAATGTACCTGTATAATGTCTTAAACTTGTGTAGTCATGTTCCTCCTACATCATTCTTCTTTCCCTAATATCAACTTTGCTCTATGAAAGACTCTTTTAAGAGGATGAAAAGATAAGTTAACAACTATGAGATAATACTTACAAAGGAGTAATGTCTATAATAAATAACTTCCTAATCTCCACAGTAAAAATTAATCTAATTAAAAACAGTCAGATGACAAGAAATACTACTGACGATGATATATGGGTGGAAAATACTAAAAAATACTATTAGTAGCCATAGGAAAATAAAAATTAAAACCACTGAATCTCACCTATTAGAATGGCTAAAATAAAAAAAAGTGACAGAACCAACTGTTGGTATGCAAAGAAACTGGATTAGTCATTGCTAGTGGGAATGTAAATGGTACATGTAATCTGGAAAACATTTTGGCAAGTTCTTATTAAACTAAATATACAACTATAACCTGACTTAAAAATTATACCCTTGGACATTCTGAGAGAAATAAAGACTTAAGTTCATACAAAAACCTGTACACAGCTGTCCTTAGTAATTTTATTCATAATAGCCCAAATTGGAAGCAAATTAGATGTCCTTTAGTAGATAAAATTTTTACAAACCATGGTTTATCCATATGGAATACTACTAAATAAAAAACAACAAACAAATAAGCAAAACTATTGATACACACAACAGCATGGATAATCTCTGGAGAAATAATTCTGAGTGAAAAAAAGCCAACCATAAAAGCTTATATATACTGTATGACTGCATTTACATTATGTTCTTAAAATGACAAAGTTAGGAGACTAGAAAACAGATTACTGGTTTCCAGTTGATTAAAGATGAGCAGGGGGAGTTCCGGTCGTGGTTAACAAATCTGAATAGGAACCATGAGGTTGCAGGTTAGATCCCTGGCCTTGCTCATTGGGTTAAGGATCTGGCACTGCCCTGAGCTGCAGATGCGGCTCGGATCCTATGATCCTGTGGCTCTGGCATAGGCCAGCGGCTACAGCTCCAATTAGACCCCTAGCCTGGGAACCTCCATATGCCACAGGAGCGGCCCTGGAAAAGGCAAAAAGACAAAAAATAAAAAATAAAATAAAGATGAGTAGGGATATGAGCAGGAAGTGACTGTGGCTACAAAAAGGTAACAAAAACAAAAGCTATGGTTCTGAGATTGTTCTTTAATTTGACTGCTTCAATATCAATTTCAATATTCTGCTTACGATATTGTACAACCATTTTTCAAGACAGTGTCGTGAGGGGAAAATAGATGTATGGCACACAATATCTCTACATTTTTTTCTTACAACTGCATGGGAATCTGCAATCACCTCAAAATGAAAAATTAAAAAGAGCTTACCAGTCACTAGTTGCATGCCATAAATATATTTCATGCATAATTTGTTATTAATGTTAAAAATATTTTTGACATTTAAAAATTTAATATAGTTTAGAAAACTTTGAATCTTTCAAAAATTAGAAGCTTTTTAAGTGAGCTTGTAAAAATATTCCTCCTCCTTCCCACCCACCAAAAAAATGTGATGATAGATTGAGAATGAACTGCAGATAACAAGCCAATTTCACATTATTTTGTTTTATATATAAAATATAAAATAAGGTGTTGCAAACCAACTTAAGCCAATTTGGGCTTCACAACTCTTATATTGTTTTGATGGATTATGGCATGCCCCCAGAGGTGTCTGGGGAAGGGATTAGCTTCTTTCCCCAAACCTCATAACCAGATATAATAAAATCAAATAGCAGGGAAACTCCAATATTGCTTTAATGATGATACATAATATACCTATAATATAATGACATAATACAATACAATGATCTTATTATACATAATATCAAATGATCTTAGGACACATAATATGATTATATATGATACATATATACATAGAAATTATATAAGATCATTGTTTTTTGCATTGACACATAGTTTATTTACAAAATTTTATTAGTTTCATGCATACAAAATGGGGGTTCAATTTTTTATAGAATACACTCCATTTAAACTTATGTTTACATATATTTCCCTATGTTGTACAATATATCCTCTATTGCTTATTTATTTTATACATAGTAATTTGTATCTCTTAATCACCTACCCCTTATCTTGCCCTTCCACATTTTGTCTCCCTACTGGTAAACACTAATCAGTACTCTGTATCTGAGTTTGTTTCTGTTTTGCTATATGTATTCATTCATTTCATTTTTTTTAGATTCCAAATAGAAGTTATAACACAGTATTTGACTTATTTCACTAAACATAATATCTGTGGATTCATCTACGTTGTGGCAAATTACAGAATCTCATTCTTTTTCATAACTGAGTAATATTCCATAATATGTATATATCAAATCTTTATCTGTTCATTTGTTGATGAACACTTAGTGTTTGCCACATCTTGGATATCATAAATAATGCTGCAATAAACATGTGGGTGCATGTATCATTTCAAATTACTATTTAGATTTTCTTTGGGTATATACCAGGGGTGGAATTGCTAGATCATATGATAGTTCTGTTTTTAGCTTTTTGAATAACTTCTACTTTGTTTTCCATAGTGGCTGTACTAACTTACATTCCTATCAATAGTGTACTAGGTTTCCGTATCCCCATATCCTCTCCGATTCATTTGTTACAAACTTTTTGATGGTAGCCATTCTGACAGGTATTAGGTGACATCTCATTGTAGTGCTGATTTGCATTTCTCTGATGATTAATGATGCTGAGCATATCTTCATATGTCCATTAACTATCTGTATATCTTTTTGGAAAAATGTGTAACCAGAATGTCTACCTATTTTTAATCAGGTTGACTGTTTTTGATATTGAGTTGTATGAGCTATTTATATTTCTTGATATTTAGCCTTTATTGGTCATACCATTTGTAACTATTTTCTCCCATTCAGTAGGTTGTCTTTTCATTTTGTTTATGGTTTCTTTTGCTGTGCAAAACTTTTAAGTTTAATTAGGTCCCAGTTGTTTACTTTAGCTTTGTTTCCTTGGCTTTAGGAGACAGAGCCAAAAAAATACTGCTGTGCTTAATGTTAGAGTATTCTGCCTATGTTTTCCTCTGGAATTTTACAGTATCTGACTTTACATTTAGGTCATTAATCCATTTTGAGTTTATTTTTTCTACAGTATTAGAGAATGTATTAATTTCATTCTTTACATGTAGCTGCTCAGTTCTCCCACACCAATTATTGAAGAGACTAACTTTTCTCCATTGTATATTCTTGCCTCTTTATCAAAGATTAATTGACCATAAATGCATAAATGCGTGGGTCTATTTCTGGTCTCTTTATTCTGTTTCATTGATCTATGTGTCTCTTGTTACTAATACCATGCTATTTTGTCTACTTTAGCTATGTAGTATAGTTTGAAGTCAGAGAGCATAATATCTCCAATTTTCTTTTTTTTAATCAAGATTATTTTGGTAATTTGGGATCTTTTGGAGTTGTATACAAATTTTAGGATTATTCTGTGAAAAATATCATTGGTATTTTGATAGATATTGCATTAAATCTGTATATTTCTTTGGGCAGTATCCATTTCTTTATATATTTTCCAATTTTTCTAAGTGTGCACCCTCGCCATTCCTGGTATCATCACCTTTGCCCCAGAGGGGAACAGTGCTGGAGAAAGAGGGCTGTGTAAGCCCTTAGCATGGGTCTGAGTATGGGCTCTGGTGACCCCGGTTGCAGTCAGAGATCCAGACCATTACTGATGTATTGTCTCTGTATGTGCCAGTAATGGCTACCCCTCACACTGCTCAGATGGTGCCCTGGGTATGACTGTCTTTGTCACTCTCAACTGAGAACTCCCTCTGGTTACAGCAGCCCTTGCCCCAGTGTGAAGCTGCATTTTGATGCAAGTGGGGCAGGAATAGGCACATGGCTCAGGTTGGAGCATGTACTAGAACAGTCACAAGAAACTCTCTAGCTTCCTTTGCAATTTCAAGCCACTCTCTCTGCCCCTGTTTCAGGAGTAAGTAAGCATGTACATGCTCCTGTTTGTCCTAAAGGCCCTCCAACCAGCCAAGGAGACTTGTCCTCTCTCTGTCAGATTCCAAGGGCTGGAGCTCCCAACGTGTGGCTCAAAGCCCAGGAGGGATCTCCACCCATGTATTGTCCTTCTTCCTGTGTATCCTTCCCCAGGGGCACAAGTTGCTTATGCTTCTATTCCCATCCTACCCTGTTTCACATGGCTCTTTCTTATAGCCTTGTTTGGATAGTAGTCTTTTTGCCAGTCTCCAGTTCATGAAAATAAGAATCGTTCCATGCAGATGATTTTTTATGTCTTTTGGGGGTATGTGATTTCCAACATCTTCCAGCTCCACCATATTGTTCTTAAGATCATTATTTTGTATGACTACGAATCCTCTAATTTTGGGCAGCAATGATGTTAGTTTAAACCACTGTTAAAAATTATGGCTTAATAAATCACTCTACCTCAACTAATGTCAAACAAAACTAAACTCCAGCTTTACAAATCATGCTTCCTGCCTTCAAGAAATACAGAGTGTAGTAGGGGAAAGGTGTAAACAAATTATGGTATAAGATGATAATTGTTGGTATAGATGTACAAATAACATGGTAGGTAAGAGAATGGAGCAACTATTTGTTCCTGCCACAACTATGAAAACTTAATGGAAGACCCAAAGAAAGAATGAGCTTTGTAGGATAATAAGAAATTTAGCTTTGGATGTGTTTTGTTGAAAATATGCATTAGTCATTCAAGTGGAGATATTAAGAAAACTGATTTTTAGGGAGTCTAGAGTTCAGAGAAGTCTTAGATATAGAGTAAATTACAAGGCATTTACATGGCTTTAAAATCCTGAGAGTACATGAGATTATCAATGGAGCAGGTATACATTCCCAGAATGGAAAAATCCAAACATTATGATCTTTTAATTCAGCAGTCAAAAAAAAAAAAGGTACAAGGCAGCTACCAAGAAGAATGTGAAGGTGTGGCTAATGATATGGAAGTAAGGCTGAGAGTTTTAGTAAGGCTATTGAATTTTAGCAGTTAAGCAAAGAAGAAAATATTTGTATAACTTACCCAGTTCTGCTCTCTAAACTAAGTGTATTTGGCAATGGTTGTAAATATTATGCAGGATGGCCCAAACTATCCATATCTAATCTTAATCTGGAGGTCAGGATGGATTTCTAACAATTGTCAGTTATCTTCGGAGATTAGTAGATTAAGAAAGCAGCAGAGGTCCACAATACCTTATCTGCCTTTCCAAAATCCAAATCTGAAAACAAAAAAGATTTCTAAAAATGACAGTCAGAGAAATCAGGAATGTAGGGACATGAGGAACATAATCCACTTTCAACTGCACATGAAAGAAAGCCTCTCAAATTTCCAACAGAAAGAAATGTCAAGTTCATTTTAACAACATGATTTACAGCTGCATAGGGTAGGTAATTTAACAAAATAATTGGCAAAACCCTTTTATTTTTATTACGTAATTCTGTCACTTGTAAAATTATATCATTAGTTTTTAGATATATGTGGATTATATAAGAATACAAACTAGTTGAATTGTTTCCTCTATTCCTGCAGGAAAAAAAAATGCCACTGAGATTTTGATAAGGATTGCACTGTATCTGTAGATGACTTTGGGTACTATGGCTATTTAACAATATTAAGTCTTCTAATGCAGGGACATGGATATCTTTATATTTGCCTTAGTCTTATTTAATTTATTCCATTAATGTTTTCAATATACAAGCTTTTTACCTCTTTAGTTAAATTTATTCCTAGTTTTTTTTTTTCTTTTTGTTTGGTACTGTTGGTAGGAATTCAAAATGGTTCAGTCACTATGGAAAACAGTGTGGAGATTCCTCAAAACTTAAAAACAGAACTACCGTATAATACAGAAAAAATTCACGTACAGATGCTATTGTAAAATAATTGAAATTGGGATCTTGAAAAGATATTGGCACTATTATGTCCATTGAAGCATCATTTATATTAGCCAATATATGGAAACACCCTAAATTTCCATTGACAGATGAATGGATAAAGAAAATGTGGTATATGCATACAATGGAATACTGTAAAGCCTTAAAAAAGATAACCTGCAACATGCAATAACACAGATGAACTGTGAGGATAGCATTCTCACAAATAAGCCAATCACAGAAAGACATATTGTATGATTCTACTGAAGCATCTAAAGCATCAAATTCATAGAATCAAAGAATGGATCACTGGTTGCCAGGAGCTAGGGGAGGAGAAAAAGGAGAGTTATTAAACCAACAGGCATATAGTTTTATTCATCAAGCAAGATGAATAAGCTCTAGAGGTTTTCTATACAATACTGTACCTACAGTCGACAATAATGTATTGTACACTTAAAATTTTATGAGGGTGGATCTTATGTTAAGTGTTCTTAGCATAATAAAATAAAAAAGAAAATTAAAAAAATATACAAATGGTTCAAAATAAGTAGACTCTAAATTCTGAAGTTTTTCTAAAATATGCTTTAGAATTAGAGTATGACAAAAACTGAGAAATGGAGAAAAAAATAATAATTAGGTAGAGCTTCGATGATCAACAATATCTAAGTTATTATGCATTTTTAAAAAATAATTGGAGTTGGGGAAGATTGAAAAACATTAATGGGAAAAGTCAAAAGGTACAATTAAAAGCAGTTCAAAGCCCAAGGCAGAATTACGTTTTTTTTTTATAGCAAAGTGGATTAGTCTTTCAAAAGGTCAAAACAATTGTAAATTTGAGAACAAAGCAAATGTTAAAGGAAGAGAAAGTCAAGAGAGCAATCCTCTGACGCTATCTTGACAAGGCAAAGCTACAGACCATACCCAACTAACGCTTGGGTAGAATGTCTATATCATGAAATTATATAGCTATTGGCTTAAACATGCTAAGACAATCCAGGGAAACATGACAAGTTGGAATTAGGGATAAGGAAAGGGGATTCTTAAATTAAAAATTCCATAAGTTTAAATGGATGGAAACGTTGGTAAAAGAAAATCCAAAACTGAATTCTTTTTTTTTTTTTTTTTATCTTTGTAGGGCTGCACCTGTGGTATATGGATGTTTCCCAGGCCAGGGGTCAAATTGGAGCTGCAGCTACAGGCCTATACCACAGCCACAGCACTGGATCCAAGTCACCTACTCACAGCTTGTGGCAACACTGGATCCTTAACCCTCTGAGCAAGGCCAGAAATCAAACCTACATCCTCAGGGAGACAACACTAGGTCCTTAACCCACTGAGCCACAATGGGAACTCCCCAACTTGAATCTCTAACTTCCTCTACCAAATTCAGAAGATAGAAAATATCACTAACCTAAAAAGATGGGCATGAGAGCCATATATATATATAAATCATCACCGTGCTACTCTGAAACAAAGCAAGTTGATATAAAGCCTCAGCAGAACAAATTCCTATCTCCCACGCAAATATGAAACCACATTTCCAAAGAAAATCTGAATCTCTAAACCTAATATATCCACCAGTAACAAGTAAGAAAAAGAAACAATATTTAATTTTAAGTATAATAGCATACTTCAAATTTGAATGAAAATAGGTTTCCCAAGACAGTTCCCCCACTTCTAGTGAAAAATTTTCAGACCTGATAAAAATGTTTATTAGCTCTTCTGCAAAACTGTGAAAAGCACATGGTTTAACTATTCTCTTTATAATCAGCAAGCAAAGTTGGAGCAAAATATTTGCCTACTTCTTTAGGCATTCTAGCATTATCAGAAGATACTGAAGGATGGAAAGTGGGCAATAGAAATAGAAATCAAGTTTCCCATGAAATAAAAACACTGGCAAAATGCAGACTTAATTTGAATTGCATATGCCAGTGATGGTTTTTAAAGTAAGTGATTTGTGTTTGTATAGCTCTATAAGGCTGTGAAGACAGATTGTCAATAGTAGAATGGGAAATCTAAGCAACAGAATTCAGACGGTTCTCGAGAACATTAAAAATAAGATATATCATGCATTAACTCCTGCATATAAAGAACGGATACACATAAAGCTGGAAACCAAATACGGCTACTTTTCAAGGTCATTGAATAGATATATATAGACAGTACAAGCACAATTCCAGGGGGCACCATTTGAACAAGCTATAATATATAAGGCAACTTCCATAGCTGTTCCTTGGAAAAACTTACCAGGTAAAAAATGCAGAAATTATCTGAGGAATCATATATCCTAGGACTTTAACCTGGGACTACAAACTAGCAGAAATTTAATTTTTCTTCAGGGTTATAATGGCT
Source organism: Phacochoerus africanus (assembly GCF_016906955.1). Lineage (NCBI taxonomy): Eukaryota > Metazoa > Chordata > Mammalia > Artiodactyla > Suidae > Phacochoerus > Phacochoerus africanus. Next base: position 28,141,009 of record NC_062553.1, read on the forward strand.
GACTCAAATAGGCTAAATGTAAGATAGTTCAACCCCAAAGTATCTCCTGACCATTTTAACAAGTATTCCCTGGGCATCAGTTGTGTTCAGGATGAAGTTCCCTCACATTGAAACATTCCATTCGCCAAAACTTGCCACAATGGACTAATTGCAGCTTCTAATGAGGCCAATGACATGGCCTCTCCACTCTCTTCAACCATGACTGCCATCTGGTGTCTAGGATAGAAACTCAGTACATGGGGATTTTCTTATCTCCAACACTCCAACAACCAAATTCAAATCAGAGCTGACTTTTATAAGGCTAAATGTGAATAAATAGTGAAAGGGGACCACCATAAGTCCTTAAATAACTAAAACTACTGCCAAGGCCACACTTTTCCTGGATCAGTTCTTTGGTTTATATCAATTCTGTGTGATTTAGAGAAGATTGTACCATTATTATTATTATTATTATTATTTTTTACATCTGGAACCACTTAGAATCTAGGAGATTTCCTCTCTGCTCTCATCTCTTGTTTCTACTTAAACCTAGAGAACGAATTTCCCCCACCTTTCAAAAAAGCCAGTCAACTCAGGATCTCAGTTTGTTCAGAATGAATAACAGTAGGAATATTAAATCCCTTAGGAAAAACTGCAGCAACTGAACTCACAGAATGTGTTCTGGCACCTATCACCCTTCAACACAATGAAACAAATATAGACATGTTAGAAATTATATTAGTCTTATGTTCAGTCTCTTGTTTCAGGCTTATAGGTATATGATCACCCTTTTTGATTTTCTTTATGCAAAAAAAGTACTAAAAATAAGAGTCACGTTTTCTATATTCAGGTTGGTTAATTTTTTGTGCTATTGAGTACATGACAACAAATAACATCAACTTGAAAAGAATAAAAGGCAATTTAACTAAGTTAAGGCCCATTTAGTTGAGCAGTCTATAAAGACCTAAAAGCTTCAATATCCTATTTCCATAACCATGAAGTTTGGGAAGAAACAGTACCTGGCACAGTGAATACAAAATAGAAGAGAATTCAATTTGATCTTTAGGAACTGTCATCTGCATGAAAAAAATCATATATGAGTTTTCTGTGCTTTAAATTCAGTTATCTAGGAGGGATTCATTTTCCCTCTGCAATGACAAAGCATGATGCTTCTGTCATAATTAATTTCCAAAATGATATCTTCAACATTTAGCATGGTACTTGGCACTCCCTCAATGTTTATTAAATGAATGCATGTGAAGTACGTCTTTTATAAATGTAGGAGTTCCCTGGTGGCCCAGCGGGTTAAGGTTCTGGCATTGTCACTGCTGTGATACAAGTTTGATTTCTGCCCCAGGAACTTCCACAGGCCACTGGTGCAGCCCCCTCAAAAAATTATAAATGTTAATGACCATACCCATCGCTCTCATTGAAGGATCATAATATGTGGCATGAAAATTATGCTGTATTTCTTTTACAAGGATAATCTAAAATATGACCTTCTTGAAAAACTCAAGGAAATACTTAAGATTTTTTTTTGTTTATTTTAAATTCTCTTTTTTAAACTCCCTTATGCTCACTTTGGGTATCTGTACTATTAGACACTTGTGTCTTTGGATGAAGATGATTGTAGGACTTAAGCAAAGAGGAAATTTTATGACTCCTTTGTTACCATACAGTAAAATCTGTCTTCACTTTCAAGGCCTACTTTATGGCTTCTTCAAGTTAGGGCAGTACTCTTCCCATCCTAAAAATTATCACACTATGCTTTTTATTATTTATGGCTACCTGTCTGTCATACTAATTCTGAGCTCCTTGTGGTTAAAGGCTTGTCTTCTTTGCTTTTGCAGTATCCAGGGTGAACTTAGCATGGAGAAGCTATTTATCTGATGTTTGCAGAAAGTAAGGATGAAGGAATCAATGTAACTTTAATGAGGCAAAAATAATAATAAATAGAGAAGGAGAGATGTCTTTGATTTTTTAGCTTAAGGTTAAGGAACAAAATTCTTTAGCATTTAACCTTTTCTAACCTTTCACTCTTTCATTCCTCAGTACCACCAACCTATTTACCATGACTTACAATTTTTATCTGACATTAGTTTCACCTTTTATCCCATGAGGAAGCTCTCCATGGAGCAAAAATGGTTCTCAAGTAAGTAGATGGTCTGAACTGATAGCTTTTACAAGAAAAAACACAGGTTTTTTTTTTTCTATTGTATTTATCAAGGACTTGGCAGAACTAATACAAAAAGACAGAAAATAAATGATTTTGAGCTTCTGCTTTTGTTTGTGAAATCCGTATTTTATATTACAGTGGTTGCCAGGAGAGCTCCACATGGCTGAGAAGCATTAAAAAATAATACATGTAACCTTCACAAAAGCCCTCCTTCACAAGTCCTTTCTTCTGAAAGATATTATTAACTGTATAGTTAAACTGAAACTGCAAAGATTGCTATAAGAAAGACAACTGTCAACATTTCAATTTCAGAAGTTTCATTTCCATAGCTTTAATCACAAATTTTAAGACCATACAGTCCATGGTAAGTAAGAATAGAGTTTGGCTGCATAATTGTTCCTTGGAATATAACTTAGGGATCATATTTGGGTAGTTTTTGCTATAAATGCCTCCAATGATCTATGTGGCACAGCAGGTCCTTAAAGCTATAAAATTCCTGAATATTAATCTTTATCAGTAGGTAACATGACACTGCTTATGAATGACTGAGATAAATTATTTAATACTGAATGGAAAAATTCTGGAGTTGTTGAAGAGAAAACAATAGGAAAATCTGTAAAATGAAAATGACTGTATAAAAAAGAAATGCATTAAAAGGCTTATGGTATCACCTGTCAAGCGAGGACTTTATATCACCTGTGCAGTGATACTGGCAATGCCCATCTGGCAGGTTCAGGCATCTATATCAGTCATCTCGCTTGTTTTCTTGGTAACCATCTCCTCCTACGGCCTTTACCAGCCCAATGATGGCCCCAGCTGCTGTCGATGTGTAGCTTCTTTAACCCATTAGGTGTATGTTCTCTTAGAACCTAAGATTCTTCAAAGATAAGCGAGGTCCAATATAAATGGGAAGAATATTCCGTTATCAAAATCTTTTAAATTTACCCTTCGTCACGAAGACATAAAAGTGCTACTTGTGACTCACAACTGGATTGTTCTTTTGCGAGAGGACTTCCTGCATGTTCTTCCTATGGAAATTTCTCCTTCAGGCTTTAGCTAGAAGATGACAACACGTCAGAGCTCTAATCTCTGAGACAAACACTCTGTAGTACTATGAATTTCTTTCCTCCTTCTTTCACCCTATGCTTTCTGTCTCACCTATGGTCATTCAACTGGAGCTACACTTGTGCAACTTTTCCAATGCCCAAAGTAAGGTATGGGTTTCATTTCACTATGCACAGACTGACCTGGTGAATATGTTCTGCTCTGAGAGGAAAGTAATATTTCAGCTTGGAAAATGAGTATATAAGACTTATTATAATAGCATTTTGACATTTACTTGTTCCTATCTTTGTCTAAAAATAAAACTTCATGTTTTTCAGACAGAAGCCTTATGACTGAATGTTCATAAGTCTTTATCAAACAACCTTGGAAATGAAAGTTATCTGTTTAATAATGTGTCAAGTGCTTATTCTTTCACATATTTAAGATTTTTCCTAATTTCATAAATAAATGACAGAAGCACATGTCAAAAGGAAAAAAAAAATCTACTGTCATTTGGGAAAAAAGCCAGGCCTAATGCTTGTGTGATTCCCAGTATAAGGATATGTCATGCTGACCTGTTAGTGGAAGGAACTGGAAAGAGAGCATCCTAAGGGGTCCCCAGTGTCCTACTCTCAGTTCTACTCCACATTAATCTCATGGCCATTTTTAATCAAACTGTCATTCTGAGATCCAGTTGCTTCATTTGTAAAATGAGGGTATTAACCCAGCACTATCTGAAAAGCACACTTGTTGGAAATTGCTAAGGTTGTCTCAGATTAACATGAGTTGTTACATGAATCTGAGGTTTTGATTCTCAGTTTCCTGAGCGATAAAGGACATTTTAATATACACTTATTGTGGCATACATTTAGCCCACTTCTTATGCCAGCAGTGCCCCCAAATTATATTCAGTAGAGTGTGGTAGCTCATACATGATCTCTGGAATCAGAGAGTCTTTGTTAGAATAAAAGCTCTATCACTTAAAAACTGTAACTTTGGGCAATTTTCTTACTGTATCTGTTTTACGGTTTCTTGTTTATTTCTCATTTCTTTCTTTCTTTTTCTTTTCTTTTTTTTTTTTTTTTGGTCTTTTTGCCATTTCTTGGGCTGCTACCGCGGCATATGGAGGTTCCCAGCCTAGGGGTCTAATCGGAGCTGTAGCCGCCGGCCTATGCCAGAGCCACAGCAACGCAGGATCCCAGCCTCGTCTGCGACCTACACCACAGCTCATGGCAATGCCAGATCCTTAACCCACTGAGCAAGGCCAGGGATCAAACCCACAACCTCATGGTTCCTAGTCAGATTCGTTAACCACTGCGCCATGACGGGAACTCCTGTTTTTCAGTTTCTTTATGTGTAAAATGGTATAATAGTAAAGCGATTCTAGGGTCATTGAGCGGCTTGTGTAAGATACCTATAAAGCACTTGGAAGAGTGCCCAGTGCACAGTAAATGGCTGACAAGTATTAGGTGTCATTACCAGGCCACTATGTATTTGTTCTACGATCCTGTCCAAGACCAGAGCTGAACAACTGAGATATAAACATGGGAATGTTTTGGACCATTCAAATCTCCATCTCCCCTACATGCACCCCCCCCCGCCAGCTTTTGCACATGCACAAATGTGTGCCCATGCTCAAAAATTTCATCTGAGAGGCAGGACAGTTGGAAAGTTGGAAGCTGACATATACTGACCAAGTTGTTGGAAGTTCCAAAAATTTTGCCATTAAGGTCTCTGGAGCTCCCATTACAAAAGCAAAATGGTTTAGTTTTTTCCTTGGCTTCAGAGGGATTCTCCCAGTATGATTAGAATAGTTCTTGTTTTCAGGATTGTCTCTAAACTAGCTCAGTAAAACTCCTCTGTTTGGAACTAAAAGAAATAATTCACATAGATTGTATGTACTATTTAACTGTTTTAATAATTACTGTGTATAGTTCAGGGTACCGCATATAGTTATATGGCAGTACTTCTCCCTTTAAGCTATTAATTAGTTCAATATGGAATAGATACTTCTAAATTGTCTAAATTAGAATTGTATTCTGCTAAACAAACAATGAAAACACTTGCCTTCTGGAAAACCAAGCAAAGTGACATTGGTAAAATATCAGAAAGAAACAAATAAGAAACAAGTTCTTAGCTTTTCAAATTCATTATGAAAGAAATGTATTTAGATTTCAAAAATAGAAAACCTTTTTTAAAATAAAAGGATCAAATACCAAAACTGATGAACATTTTTTTGAAGTTTGGATTTTACATTGTATGTTTTGCATGGAAATTTAGTTTTTTAATTTTTCAGAAAAAAAATGACTAATTTTTAAAATTATTCTACTTTATTTTTTGTTTTTTGGGATTTTTGTTTTTTACATTTCTTTTTTTTTTTTTTTGCTATTTCTTGGGCCGCTCCCGAGGCATATGGAGGTTCCCAGGCTAGGGGTCAAATCGGAGCTGTATCCTTTGGCCTACACCAGAGCCACAGCAGCGCTGGATCCGAGCCGCGTCTGCAACCTACACCACAGCTCACGGCAACGCCGGATCGTTAACCCACTGAGCAAGGGCAGGGACCGAACCCACAACCTCATGGTTCCTAGTCGGATTCGTTAACCACTGCGCCACGACGGGAACTCCTGTTTTTTACATTTCTTTATTAAAGTATAGTTGATTTAAAATGTTACGCCAATTTCTACCAAGCAGCAAAGTGACTCAGACCAAGTAATCTATTCTGCTTCACAGGCTCTTCATCTTTTCAGAGTTGATATTACTCATGTTTATTTTTTTGGCTACTTTCCCTACACTCTTGTAACTTCAGCAATTCTGACAATTCACTGATCGCCAGCATCACCAGTATGTTAATAATCCTTCAATCCCTATCACCTGCCCTTACCTCTCTATTAACCTATTCATTTGTCTGTCATGTACACTGTCTACTAGATAGGACACCATCATTTTTTTTCTCTTAGGTCTGTTTCACTAGTCTATCAATTAGCAATTCTTCCATCACATTAATTCTCCAAACTAGAATACTGTAAGTCAATTTCAGTTAATGCATGAAATCAGTTCTTGCTTATTGACGAACATACTTTCAATAACATATACTTTAACCAAAACTTGAACTGTCTCAGTATCATCCAGTACAAAGCATTAAATATAGAAGTATCTCAGTAAACTCTCATTAGGTAGATTCCTCCATTCTAAGTTTTCAGGAATACTCTATAAAATATTGTGAGCCAAGTAAGAATGAGTTAATTTGGGAAGATGATGGAATATTTGGGAAAACAATTTGAAGCATTAAGAATAATTGAATCACATACATAAAGGCTAGATTACTTGACTTTTCTCATTGGAAACTGAGTGGTCTGAATTATTCTTTTTCCTATTACTTTAGGTATCAGGTCTCTTGAATAATGTGGCTCATAAATGCTTATTCTTACAAATTCAGAATATGTTATAAAAAGTAAAGAAATATTTTTAAAGATTTCAAATAATTGCACTAAGAAAATGGAGTTTAGCTCCCTAGTTTCAGTTTATTTATAGTGCTATCACCTTAAGAGAAAGCCTGAGATGGATACACAACACAACTCTACAATGTATGGATAAATGCTTAAATTTTAAGGATGAAACATATCTTTATACATTTACTAAATTCATAGTAAAATTATAAACCTAAGCATATGCTTCTTTTTTAATGATTTTATTTTTTCCATTACAGTTGGTTTACAGTGTTGTGTCCATTTCAACTGTACAGCAAAGTGACCCAGTCACATAGGTATTTATATACATTCTTTTTCTCACATTATCCTCCATCATGTTCCAGTGACTAGATATAGTTCCCAGTGCTATACAGAAGGACGTCATTGCTTATCCACTCCAAATGCAAGAGTTGGCACCTATTAACCCCAGATTCCCAGTATATTCCACTTACTCCCCCTCCACCTTGGCAACCACACATCTGTTCTCTATGTCCATGAGTTTTTTTTCTGTGGAAAGGTTCATTTGTGCCATATACTAGATTACAGATATAAATTATATCATATGGTATTTGTCTTTCTCTTGTTGACTTTCTTCACTTAGTATGAGAGTCTCTAATTCCATCCATGTTGCTGCAAATAACATTATTTTGTTCTTTTTTTGTGGCTGAGTAGTATTCCATTGTGTGTGTGTGTGTATGTGTGTGTACCACATCTTCTCTTTTTTATATAAGATTTTTATTTTTTTTTCATTAGCGCTGGTTTGCAGTGTTTGTCAATTTTCCACTGTACAGCATGGTGACCCAGTTACACATAATGTATACATTCTTTTTTCTCGCATTATCATGATCCATCATAAGTGACTAGATATAGCTCCCAGTACTATACACCAGAATATCATTGCTAATCCATTCCAAAGGCAATAGTTTACTTCCATTAACCCCAAGCTCCCCATCCATCCCACTCCCTTCCCCTCCCCCTTGGCAACCACAAGTCTATTCTCCAAGTCCATGATTTTCTTTTTTATGGAAAGGTTCATTTGTGCCATATATTAGATTCCAGATATAAGCAATATCATATGTTATTTTTCTTTTTCTGACTTACTTCACTCAGTAGGAGAGTCTCTAGTTCCATCCATGTTGCTGCAAATGGCATTATTTTGTTCTCTTTTATGGCCAAGTAGTATTCCATTGTGTATATATACCACATCTTCCTAATCCAATCATCTGTTGATGGACATTTGGGTTGTTTCCATGTCTTGGCTATTGCGAATAGTGCTGCAATGAACATGAGGGTGCATGTGTCTTTTTCAAGGAAAGTTTTGTCTGGATATATGCCCAAGAGTGGAATTTCTGGGTCATATGGTAGTTCCATATTTAGTTTTCTGCAGGACCTCCATACTGTTTTCCATAGTGGTTGTACCCATTTACATTCCCACCAACATTGTAGGAGGGTTCCCTTCTCTCCACATACTCTCAAGCACTTGCTATTTGTTGAACTGTTAATTATGGCCATTCTGACAGGTGTCAGGTGGTACCTCATAGTAGTTTGATTTGAATTTCTCCAATAATCAGTGACATTGAACTTTTTTTATGTCTTTGATGGCCATTTGTATATCTTCTTTGGAGAACTGTTTATTCCGGTCTTTTCCCATTTTTCTATTTGGTTGTTGGTGTGTTTTTTTTGTTTGTTTTTGTTCTGTTTTGTTTTGTTTTGCTAGTAAGTATAAGTTTTGCTAGTAAGTATAAGTTGTTTGTATATTTTAGAGATTAATATATTTAGTACCTGTTTGATATTAATGAAATATTTTTCAGTTTAATCCTTTTCATAATATATCTAGTACATTTCTATGGCAGCTCTAGGACCTGCTCCTCTTGATAAGGAAATTCTATAGCTAATAAACCATGGAAGTCTGTGTTGGTTCAGCACTAAGCAGATCACTAAACTCAGAATTCACTATAAACAAACCCTGCTTACTTTTTAAAAAATCAGTATAATTGATGACAGTTTTTAGGATGGCAACTGTCATCTAGACCTTAGTAATTTTCTTCCTTTTCATCCTTCAAACCGCTGAGAATCATTTCCAAATGACTTGCTAACATCAGATTCAATCCCTTAACTCTGTTTGATAAAGACGGCCAAATGCACACGAGGTGTACATACAGCAAAGCCTTATTAATAATGGCATTACCCAAACCAGTGATTCTCAACTCCTCTTGACATTAAAATTGCCTAAGGATATTTTTTAAAAATACATGTGCCTATATTCTAAAAAAAGAGACTCTGATTTAACTAACCTGATTTAAAGACCAAATCTCTTTTCCTTTAAGGCAACAAGGGTAAATCCATTATGTATCTAGGCTCGAGAATCACTCCTAATTTAGAGCAGTGGTCAACAAAATTTTAACAGAGATGAAACAGAGCAGAACCCTGTGTTCCCCCTCCCCCAAGTACAAAGGCTCCCCCCTTGACCTCTGTCTTCTGTTTGTAGAAAAGGTGAACTCTCCCAGGCCTCTCTGAATCACAAAAGTGCTGGCTCAAACAGTCAATGATTAGGACAATAAAATCTCAGAATCCTTTAGTCTCTGATGTACATTTCTGAGTAGTTTTGCAGATACTATAACTTCTACCAGGGGGAAAAAGCTAACTGTATGATGGCTAGATTGCAGCCATAACATAAACTGTTCCATCTGGAGCTGTACTGAATCTACAGCTAGCACAATTCTAACAAATGGCTTTCTGAGAATGGGATTAACAGTACCGCTCATAATAATTTATATATTTGTGCCCACAAAATAATTATAGCTTGTTCTGACCATGTATGTTAAAGGGCAACTAACATTGTCAGCAAAGAAAGGCTACAGACCCATGTTGATATCTTCCACTTTGAGAATACGGTGCCCCATGTCAGTACAAAGAAATTACAGAAGATGGACCTTCACCCATAATCTCATAGAAATGTAATGATATCCTGACAAGCGGGTATTTTCAAAGCAGCTTTTGGCAGGAAAGAGCTCTCTGTAGGAGGCCACTTTTGCCTTGTCACTTTAGCAAAGCTATATTGTAACATCTTAAACCAGGCACCCCCATGGTCTACTCATCTCCAGCCCAAGCACACCTTTCAAATCTTTCAATTACACAATATCTTGCTTAACCATTTGGTTTTTTTTTCAGTAGATCAAATGTGTGAACAAGATTCTTAAGATCACAAGGAATCAACAGGGTGAACACAGTAGAAGATGATGACTAGTCTGATCCCCTATCTCAGTGACAGTTAAGAGAGTGTCACTTCCCCTTTTCCTTTAAAAACTTTCAGAGCTGAGCAGAACCATCCAAGCTGGTTTTGTGGACACAAGTCTGACGTCTCCCAGATCGCCAAATTTCTGATTAAAAGCAATGTTTTCCATTTCTACCAACACCTGCTCTTGAGTATTGATTTTCCAGTGGTGAGCAGCTGAACTTCAGGTTGGTAACAGAGATTAGATGTAACAGACAGTAGATGTTTACAAACTGCAACAAAGTGAAAGAGTTAAAACTGAAATAAAATGTTTTGTTGTCTTAACCATGTTTTAAATGTGGAGCCTTATGGTTTACACTAACTGATTAGAAGATTGTTTAAGAAACTATAATTTTAAAGTAGCCAATTCAACACCACCAGGAGTTTTCCTTGGCCTACAAAAAATGTAAAAATTAAACACAATTCATATAAAACCTGAGACAACAATTTGGATCTACTAACTGAAAACAGGAATGGCCAAACCATGTGCCATACAGAAAATATATAATTGACAATGTTTGTCTTATAGCAGATTCAGAACAGGATATGCTTAAATCCATTTTCTTTTCTTCCTGTTTTAAGATTCAATCTCTACCTCATTTTTCTTCCAAAAGAAACACCTGATATTGAATTAATTGCATTCATCTGTTGATATTTATCTACTTATATATTTTAATTATTTTAGAAAATTGTAACTTTATTGGGGAATGATTAAAAATATATACACTTGTATATATTTATAAAGTATACAACATGATTTACATACACATACATTGTAGAATGGTTATCAAAATTAAGATACTATAGTAATCACCCCCCATAATTAACACAGTTAACATGTGCAGTGGTACATGCATGTGTGTGATAAAAATGCTAAAGATCAACTGCTCTTAAACACGGAGCGTTGCTTTTTAGAAAGAGGTATCTTGTTTCTAAAACATGGAATGCTTCAGTGTGACTGCTCTCTGTGGGAAAATTTGGGGCTTCAAAGAATTCTGGACCAGTTCTACCCTTTGGAAACACAAAATAACTTGCTGAGAGTAAGTCCAACTTAAGTCTATTTGGTAGGGAGCTACAATTGAATTCTTAAAAAGAAAACCTAATTACTTTTATTTATTTTTTTGGTTGCATCTGTGGCAAGTGGAAGAACTGGGGCCAGGCACTACAGTGAGCTGAGCTACCTCAGTAACAATGCTGGATCCTTAACCTGTTGAGCCACCAAGGAACTCCCCTAGTTTCTCTTAGATGGCCTATCCAACTTTTTGTTTGTTTCACACTAAAATTGATTTTAAATAGAAATAAAAATATCATCAGTTTATGCTAAGAGTAAAGAGTAGATACCAGAGGAATGCTGGCGATGTGAACAAATTATTTTAAAATGACAATTCTTTAGAGATTCAGGCATATATGTGATTCAGGTATATATATATATATAAATATATATATACACATATATATATACACACACACACACACACATAATATATATATATAGTGTGTGTGTGTGTGTGTGTGTGCATGCACTGTGCACATGCACTGCCTATGGGCTCTTTGGACTCATAAATACAAAATGAAACTAAGACAAGGAGGTAATGAAGGGTAAGGTCAGTATATTCACGGGCATAGTCAAATACAAATATAGACATATGTTAGCATATGTTACCTACATCAAGTAGTCAATGACATGTCAAATGGAGGTCAGAAAAGGTATTTCTGTCCTCTTCTACAGAAAACATCAGCAAGTTGAAGAGAATGATAATCTTATTGGACAAGTGACTGCCTGGTAATGACAAAGATGCTTTAAATGGAACACAGCTGATTCCTTATTTCAGGACCCAAGAAGTGGTTACATTATAAAACTGTGATTAAAAATTTAATGAAACTCTGTTTAGTAAAGATGGTGTATTACCTGTTATTTCCATGTTTTAATCATTGGAAAATATCAATTAAAAATTTACTAGTACTAACATCCTCAGATAACTTCACTTTAAAATTTAAATATTTAAGCAAGGTCAATACTAAATACTGGTAGGACATGGCTTTTTTCCTGATTAGGCCAACCTGCACTTTTACTTTTTGATAGAGAATGGAAGCTTTCAGAATCAATATCCAAGTGGGACCAGTTATAAAGTGGTGGTCAACTGCTATTTATGCCTACAGTTTCAATTCCTCAAAGGCCATTCATCTATCTGCCAGGAGTCATTAAATATGTGGAAGATGCATCGGAGGCAAGTATGTTCTCAAGTAGGAAGATTTTTAAACCATCAATATGAGGAAAAGGTGATGTGGAGAAAAGATACCACAGGAAGTTTCATATCTACAAAAATAAATAAATAAATAAAGGCAAAAAAACATTGCCTAAGGGAATAACCCCCAAATGACTTTTGAATTGTTTAAACTGAGATTTTAGATGGTTCAATGCATAGTGCTCTTTGCTCCTATGAGGCTCTGAAAAATTAAGGGCAGACAAAGGGGTAAAGAGAAAAATCACCTTTACTGATGAGTATGTTGGAGACTATTCCTTAATGTCTGAGATTGAAGTAGACTCATTAATACTACATCTGGGATTAAGGAAACTTGCCCCTCAGTTTCAGGCAGTCTCCCATGTGAGAGCTGGCCCCAAAAAAACTTATTTTGTCAAGGAACATCATCTGCAGGTGCAGGTATCCAGAGTTTCCAAAGATGGAAGAGACCGATTTCCTCTTCCAAACTTACAAGTAATCTACTCTTCTACCTCTGAGGCAAGGAAGTATGTGTGCAGAGAGGTCAAGTGTTACACTAATAATGAACCTGTGTGTAGAAATGTCCCACAAGAGAAAGGTGGCTCCTCCTCCCTGCAAATTAATACTCTGGGGTAATCAGCCTCTGGGCAGTATTCTGGGATTGTATCTGCCTGTTTAAAATGCTGTAGTGACTGGCTCTAACCTCCATAAGTCTACACATACATACAGCAAGAGGTAAGTGAAAAGAATTTGGAGTCAGGCACACATGACTCCAAATCCCAGCTCTGCAGCTCATTAATGTGAAAATGAGGGCAAAGGAATCACAGTTTCCTAGCTTTGGGTTCTTTTCTCTGTAAAATGAGGTTGTATTGGCTTTCTACTGATGCTATAACTAATGACCATAAACCTAGTGGCTTAAGACACTACACATTTTTATCTTAATAGTTCTGAAGGCCAGAAGTCTAATGGGTCTTACAGGAAAAAAAAAAAAAAATCAAGGTATGAACAGAATCATACTCCTTCTCAAGGTTCTAGGGGGAGAATCTGTTTCCTGGCTTTCTAGAAGCTTCTAGAAGCACTTGCATTCCTTGACTTGTGGTCCCTTCCTCCTTCAAATTTCATCATCCCAACCTCTCATTCTATTGTCATGTTTTTTATTGTTTTTCTTCTTTTTTTTTTTTTAAACTTTGACATTCCTTCATATAAGGACCCTTGTGATTACATTTGGGCCTACTGGGATAATTCAGGATAATCTTCTCATTTTAGAATCCTTAGTTTAATCACATTAACAATGATCCTTTCTACATGTGACATAACATATTCACAGATTTTGGTAATTAAAATGCGGATAACTTTGGAAAGCTATTAGTCAGCCTACCACAAGGGCAATAATAGCATCACCTCTTAGGCTCATTATAAAGATAAAATAATCCACACACAAAAAACAGTGACATAGTAAGTGCTCAACTAATATTTTTAAGTCTTATTGCTCCTGTTGATGGAAACCTTAGAGGACATCGTGTAAACCACATAATTCAGCATTACATTTTCTACTATAATATAATGGGCGATTGAATTTAATTTGCCTTGGTGTTATCTAGTGAATATCAGCCACTCCTCTTGGCCCTTTGAAGCCTTTGAACGTTCTTCCCCAACTTAGGGCAACTCCTCTCTTTGTGAATTTCAACCATGAAAGTCAGATACTGGTATTCCTGGACGCTCTTTCAGCTAAGGTGCAGACATGTGGCCTAGGCTCTGTTAATTAGATGGATTTGTGGTGATTTTTGAATCAGAAGATAATAAAATCAAAATGAAGCCTTCATGTGGGAACCATTTCAGCGATGGTGGTGGCAGCCACATCTAGGAGAGTAGTGGAAGACCTTCAAGAAGGAAAAATCTAGAGCCTGCCCATCACAGGGTTCTGGCTGCAAGGCAGTGTTTGGTTGCAGTGGTGGCAGTTGGGTTTCCCTTTGAGCGGTACCAGTGTGATTTGGGGCATTGTTCCCGGTTCCACACCCCCAACCTTGGCTTCCCCGGAAGTTAGGTAGGCTATCTGATATCCTACTTAAACAGGTTTATGTCTTTTTTTACCCAACCACTACGAATGCAGACATTTTTATCTTGACTCTGCTATTAAATTGTTTTCTCTCCGAGGACAAGGATCCTAAGACGTGTAACCTAAGACGTGATTATATAGAATATGTATGGGAATCAAACACTGGGAGCTTGAAAATGGATAATAGGAAGTTGTATCCTCTATTGGCACAAGTCAGCAAATATAACTCAAATTATAACAAGGAACTCTTCTAAACAGCAATATCAGCAAATGACCAAGTAGAGGGAAAATAAGTAAAATCAGTATGAACACATAATCATCAGCCAAACACTGATGCCACGTAAAACTTATTTCTGGTCTTTGCAGTAAAGTGAATGGACTCCAGAAAGGGAAAATAGTATTAAGATGTGAAGTTCTCCAAAGTCAAAGCTTTTCCTCTTTGTAGCAACCAAACTATGCCCTGGCTGATGCAGTAGAGGTACAAATTGAGTGCTTTGAACAAAGTGGGTCCACTTGTGCTATTTTGAGCATCTTATGATGCTACAAGTTAAGAGGTACAAACTGTTGATTTAAGGTAGTGAAATTGCACAGAATGAAAGCAAGATGTTTTTTTTCAATTTCACTAGAGCAAAATTTTTTTAAATGTCATTTTAAGGCAAAATCATCAAACTGCCTACTTCCTACTCTGCTGAGTGAGTAATAGAGAAATTTAAAAAGTATATGTGGCTGAGTGACTGTTGAGGCTTTTATTTTACAGAAATGTGAAAAATCCTGATTTCATGTCTCCTTTATATGGTATAGTCCAGAACTTTACACCCCTAGCTAACCCTGGGCTCTGGTTAATAAAGATCCATTATCCTCAGAAGAGAATTTGAGAATGCAGGCTGTGCACTGATTAGAATAAAATACACAACAGAAGTAGTTAGAAATATTACTTCAACTTGGAAACAAAAGGCCTTTTTTGGAGAATAACATATTAATTGTGCCCTACTAGTTAAGTAAAAATTTAACTAAATTGACCTATAATTAGGCCATGGATTATATCTACAGACATGTGAAATTAGTTTTAAATATTAACTCTCTTTAATTGTTCAGTAAAATGCTCTCAAATGGACTTTGTTAGTATGGTAATTCTGCTGTTTTTATTTTTCACTCATACCTTTCCATCTTATCCCCTCCGCCCATTGATTGCCTTCTGTTTCTATCCATTTGGAAAAGAAGAAAGAGAGGAGGAATGAGGAATTTTCCAGATCCTGAACTGACTTTTTTCTCAGTAATTACTGTTTCTAATATGGGGGATTTAATCAAATCCCTGTGTAAGCCAAAGGATTGAACGACCATGCAGAGCCTTTATATAAAAAATAGATACAGGTCTTCTTCAGAGCTGAAGGATTTACACTGTTATGCAAATGAGTAAATATAACTGTCACCTGGGAAAAAGTTGTGTCAGGGCTTTGAGCACCTGCCTTGGGGTTATTTACATGAACATCTCAGGGAGATGTGGATAAGGATTTGATTCTGGGAGCCTTGATATTACTCCTCTCCCTCCTCCTCTTCCCTCTTTTCTCAGTCAGAGTATTAGATTATGTATAGAAGAAGTAGGGAACTTGAAGGCAGGATAGGGCATAGGATGTTCATATACATGAAGACAAAGAACTGAGGGCCCCAAACTCAGAAGAGGTGGGTTAGGATGTTCAACATACTCCTTCCAAGTTAAGAAATTTAGGATAGATAATGTCACCTCTCTGTGCCTTACTTTTAAAATAAGAAATGGGCATAATAGTAACTGTTTTTTAGGTTACTTAATGATGAATGTTTTAAACGAGTATATGAAAGATATTATCCTGCCAGAAAAGTTTAAAATGGTAAGACACTCAAATTCGAGCAAGTGGTATGGGAATAACTCCCAGTATATCTTCTATTTCAGTCATCTAATTTTATTCTTTTCCCTCCCCAGCAGCTCTTTTGCAATAAAAGCAAGGCCATGAAGCTTATTGTTCAATAAAGGAGACGGTGGCTTCACTGCAGAACATAGAGCAAAGGAATATATCACATGGAGAAACACTGAACCACTGAAAGCGGACATTAAAAGTCTTTCCTCTACAGACCATAGATGGCTGTCGAGAGATGAATAATATAGTTTTAAAAAAGGCACTAGTTAACCGGTTTCTCTTTTTAAGTATAACATTGGAACTACTGAAGGTGTATTACAAATCAAGGGATCAAAGAAAGACTTAGATTTTTTTTTTTCAGGGGCAAAACCCCAGGGTAAGATATTAGCTTCTCATTATTTATCTATCTACCCATCTATCTATCCATCCACCCAGGCTATTTCCCTGGAAAATGCAAATCCTTCTAAGAAATCACATGGTTAGCCGGCTGCCATATCTAAAGAGACACAGGGAAGTAGATGAGAAATGGCCAATGGAGGTGTCCATAGAAGTGTTTGTCCCCAACCTCCTAAGAGCCTGCATAGAATGGAGGGAGATGGATAGAATGGGAAGTGAATAAAATGGAGAGCTCCTAGGCTACGACTGACTGTGGTAGCTGGAGAACTCGTCAGAAGAGAACCACCATGAAGGGAGAAGTGATCTTGAAGCAGAGGGCTTAAGGATGGTTTTCTCAAACCTAGAATTGTCCTAACTCAGGCCATCTGAACTGTCAGGGCAAGATGAGGTGCCTTGTCAGAGGGGGATGGCTAACCTCCCTGGAATCAACCACCCTATTTTGTCTTTATCAAAGAGAATGAAAAGACCCTGTCCATTGACACTCTAGTAGAAAAGGGATTGAGAATAGATGCTAAACCACATAGACATGTTGCATGAGTTTCCTCAGGCAGAGAAAGATGGAACACAGATATCAGCCCAGTTCCCTAACAACATGAGGCTATGCATATTTCTTCCTATACCCACTTGTAACTTTGGAAATGAGGACTTGATGGGGCAGGACCCTAGGCGAAGAAAAGAAGACATAATGAAGGTTTTGAATTTTGCAAGGGGCATTTACCTAAAAGAAACTTCTAAACTGCATATGACGAAGTCATCTGTAATTTGAAATTGTATGTTCCTTCCATGAGAAAACTGGAGTTCCAGAGCAAAAGGAGACAGGGAATAAGGTCAAGAAAATTACATTTTTTCCACGAGTTTATCTTATTCTTGATGCTACTACAACTTAATGTATTTTTAAGAATACTCTATGTGTGGGAGTTCCCATCGTGGTGCAGTGGTTAACGAATCCTACTAGGAACGATGAGGTTGCAGGTTCGATCCCTGGCCTTACTCAGTGGGTTAAGGATCTGGTGTTGCCGTGAGCTGTGGTATAGGTCGCAGATGTGGCTCGGATCCCATGTTGCTGTGGCTCTGGCGTAGGCCAGGGCTACAGCTCTGAATTAAACCCCTAGCCTCTGAACCTCCATATGCCATAGGAGCAGCCCTAGAAAAGGCAAAAAGACAAAAAAAAAAAAAGAATAATCTATGTGGAAAGTGGACGCTACAGGTCAAGGTTCTTAGATTGTATCAGAGTGGCTCAGAGGCACCCAGAGTGCTAGTCAGGTTGCACTGGTCAACGGCAGCAATCAGTGAGAAGGGACAAGCATCCCTGGGTGCCTCACTGAGTGACTCACATGGTATTGATGAGGATGATGGAGTTTCTTGAAGAAATCTAGCACAGAAAGGTAAGGGCGGCACTTCCTCTAGCAGAAAAGTGAAGATTTCCAACACAGCAAAGATTTCTATGATGAGAGCTACCAAGGGTACATACCAGGAGTCCATCAACAGTCTAGTCCTCACTATTTCCTAAAGAAAGTAGACATGCAAAAATCTATGAGACAGTCTCCAATTATCTGATTTTATCTCATTTTACCCCAGCCTCAACTTGGTTAATATATTTCATATATATTTTATCTTTATTCCCAATACATTAAATTAATTTTTTATCATTTATTTATATATATATATTTTTTATACTGTACAGCATGGTGACCCAGTTGCACTTACATGTATAAATTTTTTTCTCACATTACATGTTCCATCATAAGTGACTAGACAAAGTTCCCAGTGCTAAACAGGAGGATCCCATTGCTAATCCATCCCGAATTAATTTTCAATTAAATTAATGTTCAATTAGGCAAACTTGGAACATAAAAAAGGAATAGTAAAAAGAGTAACAACACCACCTATGATGGATTACCCTCATTTCATATATATTGCTTTATAAAGATCATAATTTTCCTAATTTTAATGCTTTTTTAAAATTCCATTTTATTTAATATATTAGGAACTTTTTGTCCCTTTCATTTATTTGGAGGGGGGTTTCCCTTGAGAGGACTTTTTAGTAACCATTGAAAACCAAGATTGTCAGAGCACATCAGCGCTTGGCTTTTCTTTAGAATTTCAGAATCATCTAACCCAGAAGCTAAGAACATATTAATTTAATAATACGAGCTCTGTGTTAGTTTAGGTCAGGCATCAAAATAAGAGTAACACACAAGGATTACAACAGAAATGCTTCTGTAATGGAAAACAGGGAAGGAAAGGCTGGGAGACTCATGTGTCTAAGATGCTGGTTTGACAGTGGAGAGAGGGAGAGAAGACGGGTGAAGTACACTTAACTGCTATACAGAGGAGTCCTTGAGTTAGCAGAGGAATCTGGCTTGCCTTAACACACCTGTCCACCCCTCACCTTTCACCTCATTGGTTGATAGCAGTCAAGTGAGATGCATGCCCTCTGGGCAAATTAGACAATGGACTTCAAATCTCCGCAGTTGTGTTCTTGGGCGTCCTATTCCAGTCTGCCTGGGACATTCTTACAGTTGTTCCCAGTCATTTGTAGCTAAAGAAAGGGCATTCAAACTTTTCTCACAGATATTTATTTATAGAAGTGGTACCAACTCATCGTTGGGCCAATCTTCCTTTGCTTTAGGAAAATCATCAAAACAAATCTTTAATGCTGGTTGAAATTATTATTTAAAAATATAACATATGGCATACCGAAAAAAATTTAACAAAGTTGGATCAGGGCTTGTTTCATATTCAAGACTGATAGAAAAGTGAGTTTGAAGCCTAATTCTAACCATCTTTACCCTTGTCTTTACATTTCAAAACTTGAAATGTGCACTGGTGTACATTTTTAAATGCTTGATTCCGTTTGCTTTCCTTCTATAACTTTATCTCAGATATCATTATTCTTTCCTACATATTTTCTCTACTCTTGGCAGCTTTTCTCTCCTGCTGTCTCGGTTGTGGCTTCTGCTCATGTATAATTGTAGCTCTTACCTGAAAGCACCTTTTAGGGTCTGTAAAATCTGTTCCATGTTTCCGCTGCAATTGAAGTCTATTGTTCAGCCATCCAATGCTACAAAGCAAAGCTTCTGGGATTCTGCTGCGGAAGGCATTACACGCTGCATTCTTTTGTGTAAGGGTGATTTGCTGCTCTTTCAAAAGGAGTTTTCTAGTGGAAATAATTATTTGAAGCTGCAGAAAGGACATTTAAATTTCTCACAGATTTCAGCGTATAGGAGTGGTAGCACCAATGCATCTTTTGACCAAACTGTCTTAACTTTAGGAAAATCAGTCAAATTAGCCTTTTTTTAAAAAATAAAAATGTTAAAGAAACAATGCCCATTGTTCTTAGAATTATAAAGTTAAGACTAACCTTGAAGCAGATGGTTGAAACTGAAAATACTGAAGGTTTGCTTTAGACATTTAAATATGAAGTATTTTAAAATTTTAGGAATATAGATTTCTCTAAATATATATTTAGATTTAATGCTCTGAAATTTTGGGGGTGATATAGTTGTTGTTTTAATCCAATTATTTTATTGAAAAGATTTGGGGAACAGATATTTCTGGGTGCATTTGTATAATTGATGTTTCATATTACATGAAGGGCTGGACACAAAAGCTAAACCAGAATGCTGGGGTCTTATTCATGATGCTCCTTTTGAAAAAAATCTCTCAGAATTTAAGAATTGTTTTGTCATATGTTTTGATTTTCCTCTCTTAGCTACTTTTCTGTTTCCAAAGAAGGAAATGCGTATTTCCATCACCAATCATTAAGTAGGAAACTTAATGGCTGTTGGAAGTGGGAAGCCATAATTTTCCTCTAGTTCTAGGTCCAAAGTGGATCTCAGTTAGGATGGAGATTTCTGGGGAATCCCCCTCCTCCCCGGACTGGTGGAGGTTGAACAGACATCCACCAATTTTAAGTCCTAAAATTAGCCTTTCTGGTAGCTGGCATACACTTTTCCCAATATGGTATTCGCTTATCTTCAACTTTTTGTAAAATATCATATATACTGTTTTTTCCAGGATAAAAATCACATAACTTTTCTTTTATATAAAAGAGTGCCATTATTTTCTCAATTAAAAAAAACCTCTGGCAGTTATAAGAATTTTGAATTCTTGACTTCGACAATACTGATTGTGGTATGTGTGTGTGTACTTATGTATGTAAATACAAGTATGTCACCTAATATGTTCAGGTTACAGAAAACGGTTTTGGGTGCTAAATTAAAATTTATTCAATTTATTACCTTCCCCCCCTTATATCTTGATATATTGATACAAATATAACAACTGAACAGATTAGAATACTAAAGGATCCTATTTGTTGATGGTAATACAAACAATATGAATTCTGTAGTAGAATCTCTGTCATAAATGCAAGAACTGAAGGATAATGCTAACAGCTACCTTTTAGTACTGCCTCTTACAGAATTCATTGTCATGATTGTGGTGAACTGAATCAAGGTAATTACAACAGATTCAGAACTCCATGCATGTCATGAAAGTTGGTGTGTTGGGGGAATGAGTGTGGGAAAAATTAGGGTGTCAGTTTATCTTGATGACTATAGTATAGTGGTTCTAAACTGGTGAGAGTTTTTGCCCCACATGGGACATTTGGTAATATCTGGAGACATTTTTTGATTGACACAACTGAATTGGGGGAGTGTTGCTACTGGCATCATGGGTAGAGGTGGGGATGCTGCTAAGCATCCTAAAATTATAGACATCCCTCTACAACTACAGCAATAGTGCCATGGTGAGAAGCCCTGTTGGACTGAAGTCTGCCTTACTACAGAAAGGGGAGAAGGTAGAGCATGGCCATGTGCTGAAAAACACTCAAAGTGTTCCTAAATATATGGACAATCAGATAAAGGCAGGGTCTGGCTGCTTCATAGGAATGTCTTGCTTTCCATCATCTGCTTACATTTTATAAAAAGTTGTTCAAAAAAATTAGTATAGTAGTAGGTACCTATGATAGCGTAGAAGCCTTAGTACTGAGGGATGTGGTAAATGCCTCTCAAATTCTGTCATCAGGCAAATATTTCTTTATATTCGTGTAATGATTAATGCAATACTGTTTGTTTTATGCTCTAAGATATTATTTAACTTTAAAATTTGACACAAATTAAATGAGAATTATGGCCAAATATCCAAAGAATCTGAGCCTATCTAATATTTTTCTTATATTTTATTAAACAAATAAAATTATATTTTTATAATAGAAAGATTTTTATCACTGAGAGAGTGGTTCCTTTAACTGCCATTGTTGAATCACAGTAGATTATTTTTTAATTCCTAATTTAAGATAACGGCAATAGCTATTTTCACTTTTCTGTGGAATATGAGTCTAAATCTGCCAGAGTCTACATATAGCAGGTTGGTGATCATGATGGTATATCTGCAATGCCAAAAACCTGGTAACTTCAGTTAAAAAATAGCCTAGTCAGTAAAAACCAATCTGGATATTTGACAACAAGCTGGAATGACGTCCAGATGACTGAAGTTGGTTTGTTGCCTGGTTTGTTTTGGCATCTTGATGACACAATCTATATTTACAATTTCCTTCTAAGATTATGTCTTATATTTGGTTTCGAATTTTCCATTCCAAAATGAAAAGTAGCAATTATGTCAGTAGGCAAGGTGCTCTTGATTACATTTATTTTTGCACTCTGAATTAGAAAAAGACAACCCCTGTTTTCATTCACTTCCCAATGGTGGAGTCGCTATAAAATCCTAATTATTAAATCAAAGTATAAAAGCATTAAGAGACTGGGTAGACTTATTTTTAGCCAAAACATTTAAAGAATTTAGCAGCTATGTTTGAAGAAATGTCCCCTTAAGTCTAACATAGCAGAAAAAGTTCAAGCTAACAAGATTAATGGGGAATGATTAGTTTGATATTTATTAGTTTCTGCTAATGTTTAATTATCATATAATCTGTGCCAGCCTTTGATTATTTTATACAACTTACCATCAAATGACATTTATTTAATGTTGTATATCAGGCATTGATCAAATTGTTCTATATATATTATGTTACTTAATTCTAAGTCATTTACAATGAAAACTAAATTTTATAGTTGAGGGAACACAAAGGTTTAAATATATCCCAAGTTACAATATAAGTAAACAGTGAAGCTTGAGTAAACATGGCATAGATGAGTGAGATGCTGCTACCATCCTTTAGATATATAGTATAATAAGAGTTTAAAATACATTGTGGATCAGTTTCTTCATTATCCTTTGCACCATCAGAATTTGGATCATTAAAGAGGAATAGTGATCAAACTCTGCCACTACAGACTGCTTTATTCTAATGAAGTCTGTTAAATTTCCTAAACCCATGCCCTAATTGGTGAGAGAAAGATAAGAGTTGTAAAAATGCTTAGCAATTTGAAAACAGAAGTTGTTATTTTCAGCCCCAACAGGCATAATGACACTAGTTTGTACATTAATTATTGTGACCTCCACGATGAGATGATTAACTTAACTTCTATTTTACTACCAGCCTAGAACCACTGGGGAGTGGGAAAATAAAACCCTCTAAGACGTACTCATTAAATAAATATGAATCAGCTTGGGTATCCTCCCGCCTTACTTCCTTCCTTTCTGTCCCTGAATGTTCAAATCTGTATCATTAGCTATTGCTGGTTAACCAACAACGCCAATACAGTAGCTTTTAAAAAAAAAAACAAAACAAAACACCATTTGCTATTTCTCATAAACTGAAGAGGTGGTTAAGCAATTCTGCTGACCCAAGTCAGGAATGACTATAGTTTATGAGTTGACTGGGGGCTGGCTGGTCCAGGATGGCTTCAGTGAGTGATTCGTCACTGCTATAAGTGGTTTCTCATCTTCCAGCAATTTAACATTGTCTTGCTCTATGGCAGCAGTGGAATTTCAAGAGAGAGAATGAAAGTACACAGAAGTATACAAGGTTTTTTGAGATATACATTTGAAACTGGCACACTGTCACTTCTACTACATTCTATGGATCAAAGCAAGCCATAAGGTGAGCCCAGAGGCAAGGGGCTCAGAGACTCCTTTTTTTGAGAGATGGAGCTGCAGGATTCCATTACAAAGGGTGAGAATACAGGGAGATGTGGGGAACTGACACCATTTTTACAATCAATTTTTAAGGCCTCCCATGGTCAGTACCTACTAATCGGTCAGTTTTCCAAATTCCTTATACAATTTCACTCTGAATCCATTTGTTTTTTGTTGTTGTTGTTGTTGTATGGCCTCTAGGACATACATGATTACTTACGTTCCCTTCGAGATTGATACCCACCACTCTTACCTAGGGTATCTCCCAAACTGGTTTTGGCTGCTTCTAGGATCAAAGTCTTCTGTATGTGGTAGCTTTCAGTACCATGGTTCCCTGGAATCAATCCAGCAGAGATACGGCCTGAAAAACTCATCCCTTCTTGCTGGACACCAAGGACCGACATATGGTCACTTGTTTTTATAGACTTTAAAACAAGCATTCGTGGATGTATGACTTACTAAAGCTTAGCAAGCCTCAGAAATATTGCTTTCATCATATTTTTAGATCTAGTAATCCCTCATTTCTGCTTCTGTATTTCTCCTAGTTGGTCTTTAAAGCTTTATGCCAGGTCAACATGGTTCTTTTTGAGTCATAAGGGAGTATCAGGATTCTACTTCTTCAAATGGCATGCTCAGTGAGGGATACTGTAAATCAATACTCCTTGGATCTCAAGACACATCTTTGAATACAGTTTTTTTTACTTATTACAGTCAACTATTTTTCCACCTAGATGAGCTGAGGAGGGAATGTTGGTGAACTTTTACATTCATAGCTGTATTTGGACCCCAAGGCCTGGGTATCGATGATAAGGCAAGGATATTCATCTCAAATCATACCCTCTTTTATGCGACATTTAACACTTTTAAATGATTTGGCATTGCGGTATGTATGGTTCACAAAAATCTGTCATGCTTTATTTCCTTATCTCCCCAAATATGTAAAAACTGTTATGAGTCTCTTGCATATTTTTGATTATTTTTATACAAATACGAAAAAGCTATAAATACATAGTCTTATTTTCCAGTTTTCATGACAGATATATCATGCAAGCTTCTGTGAAGTTTTACTTCTTATATTTTAAAGATCATTTCGGGTTTGAGGGAGGTTAGTGGAATCAACTGTCACGGACTTCTTTTCATCCGCTCTTACTAAATCCAGTGCCATCATGCTTCTTGTAAGGCCCAGAGGGAGAATGTGAAGGGGAGAGGCAGGACCAAAGTTGAAGTGAATTCATAGGCGTACCAGTGGGTCTTCGGTTCCCTTATGCGGAAACAGTGGTATGGTTGACCATGGGTATGAAATTGAATGAGAATCTCACATGAAGCTATGTCAACTTTTATTTCAATGAACCCTTTTCTGCAAGAGCTTTTGCCTCAGTGGGGGAATTAAGGAGGAATTATATTCTTGGAGATGTTGAAAAACGATTGCTGTGTCTTAGAAGATAATTACCAGAAATATGCAGTTTTAGTAATTGGAAACCTTGTCTAACAACAAAAATAGCACGGAAAGCACAACCAGCTTTGGGATGTATTAAGATATGGTTACCCATCCCATGTCAGGCTTGATGTTCCAAAGACGACACCTCCAAATTAGCATAAGAAATAAATTTAAGGGTGGTTTTCTTAGAGAACACCATTTGTCAGATTTATCAAGAATTCTAAGATTTATATAATAAGAACTCAGGATTATTGAAATGATGGGAGAGGGCCTAATTCTCAAAAGGATGCCTTTGGACTGTCTGCAAATCCTAATTTGAAGAATTCTATGTTACATTATCTACACATTCTTCTAGCTCCAATACAGGTAGTCCGTCCTTTGCAACATTTCAACATACATGAATATCAGTTTTCACACTGTGGTTAGACAACACCTGTCCCCCAACAACATGACTGAGCTTTTAGTTGTGACAATACTGACTGAATTATTGCATAAACATTGCTGCTAGCTCTTTATTCCAAAATCATTATGCAAATAAAAGATGGGCCTCATGAGCAAGTTACCAGTGACATCACTTCTTTCAAAGTCTTGGTGATTGGTCACTGAAAACATCCATTAGCTACGGACAGTTAAGCTATGTTGCTTCCTTGTCTCCCATATGACATTTTACAAAAATGGATAATCAAAAGAGGGAATTGGTCAACGAATATAACAGAACAGCAAAGAAATGAAAAGTGCTAACACTGTAAGTGAAATTAGATGTCGTTAGAAGATTTGAAAATGGTCACAACAAAGCAAAAAATAGCACAAGACCTGGGCCTACATGAAACTACAGTACAAACCATATTTAAAAGTCTGATGAGGAGGTCCTGCTGTGGCACGAAGGGATCAGCAGCCTCTTGGGACTGCTGGGAGGTAGGTTTGATGCGGGGCACAGTGGGTTAAAGATACAGCATTGCTGCTGCTGCAGCTGCAGCTTCAGCTTTGGTTGCAACTGTGGCTTGGATCTGATGCCTGGCTTGGGAACTCCATATGCCTCGGGGAGGCCAAAAAAAAAAAAAAAAAATATGGTGCTTCGACAACTTGTATTTTAAATTGCATTAGAAGCAGAAAGCTGCTTACAGTCTAAATGGAACATTTAATTCTACTTTGGATTGAGGACTGTAATCAAAAACAAATCCCATTTACTTAGGCATTGAAGGTAGTTGCTACATTTAAGGAAAATGCTAATTACAAGGACATCTTTTTAGTGCCAGTAAAGGCTGGTTTCATCATTTCAGAAGATAACATGAAATTCCTGAGCCTCGACAGGAACTCCCAACCACAGATTGTTAATCCCATAGATTATTGGGTAGATCTTGTACAGTTTAAACTTGCACAGTCAAATCCAGAACTGCCTACATCAAAAACAAGTTAAGGAGCTTCTTTTTAATAATCAACCAGATATAAATACATCAAGTCTAGAAATTATAATTGATGTTTTTCATATTTCCTTTGCATGCTACTATATGAAGAAGGCTTTGAAATAAAGATTTAAAATTCTGAAAAAAAAATAAAGATCATTTCATACCAGTCTAGAGATAGCGTCTTCATTCTTTTTTTTTATACAGTTGCAAAGTATGCCAGTGTATAGATGTATTATAATTTATTTAACCAATTCTCTTATTGAGAGCCACATAAGTTGCTTTCAATTTATTGATATGATAAGTCATGTTTCAATTTTTTAATAAGCTTGATCATAAATCATTTCACATATATCTAATTATGTCCACAGGAAAAATTATTACTAGAATTTTGCCTGCTGGATTGAAAAGTCTATACCTTTATAAATGTCGCATGTTGCAAAAAATATCACCAGAGAAATTATACACCCAATATTAAAACAACTAATGATTGAGACAATTTCTCCAAGCCTTATCAACAAGATGAATTCTCAAGCATTTTATTATTTTTTTTTTCCAGCTGGACAGTAGAAAGCAATATCTTAAAGTAATTTTAATTTGCATTTCTCTTCTTAGGAATAAAGTTGAATATCTGATATTTTTCTAAACTATTTGTATTTCACTTTCTTTGCATTTTCTATTCATATTCTTTAATTTTTTGGTATTTTTCATATGTATTTCTAAAAGTTCTTTACATATTAGCATATGTTTGTGATATGAGTTTAAATACTTATTCACACTTTATTTTTCATCCCTTTATTTAAAAAATAGTGATTTTAGGGAGTTTCTACCGTGGCACAATGGAAACAAATCTGACTAGTATCCATGAGGATGTGGGTTCAATCCTTGGCCTTGCTCAGTGGGTCAGGGATCCAATGTTGCCATGAGCTGTGGTGTAGGTCACAGACATGGCTCAGATCCGTGTTGCTGTGTCTGTGGCATAGGCTGGTAGCTACAGCTCCAATTCAACCCCTAGCCTGGGAACTTCCATATGCCATGAGTATGGCTCTAAAAAGAAAAAAAAAAAAGTAGTGATTTTATTTTAGGTTCTGCAGTGCAAAACTTATACATACATACACAAATATGTACCAATCTTTTTCTTTATAATTTTTAGGCTTTGAGTATTGGAAAGAAGGTTGTCCCTAAAGCAAGATTAAATTTTATTTCCAATGTTTCATTATTTCATTTTTAAAGCTTAAATATTTGAGTATATTCTGGTGTATTGTATGAAATATAGGGCAGAATTACTTTTCTAGATGTTTATCCAGTTATTCTAAGACCATTTATTGAATCTTTCCTTTCCAAAATAATGAAGTTGCCATCTATTCCTAGTTTGCTGAGTTTTTATTATTAGTTTTTTATTATTGGGGTGTTGGATTTTATCAAATCATTTTTTGCATCAATTAATATCATATCCAAGATAGCTTTTGTCTCTAGCATTGTCAACCCCAAGTCTCTCAAGAACCTCCATAATGGGACATAACTATGGTCTGCAGGTAAATTTTTGAGCTTCTACACATGTATGTCTCGTGGTGTTTGGAGATGTCTGCTGATATTAGCCTTTCTCCACACCCTTTGGACATCCATCTCTCCTCCCCATACTCTGTTTCTGCTCCATCTCATTCTTGCTCACACCAGCGCTTGATATTGTTGTTATAAATTCAGGATATTGCTTTAGCTCTCTATAGTAAAACTTCCATAATCAGGAAGCAAATTCTGAGATCATTCTGTATGGTTTGCTGCCCCAGGAACCCTGGACATTCTTCACTTTTCTCCCCACTATGGCCTGGCCAGTCTCATCTGTTTTTCACTTGTGAAAGTAAAATAAACAAAGTTTAGTTTGTTTATTTTTTATCTTATTCTTTTGTTTGATTCCCAGGAGAAGGGGAAAAATAGTGAAATATGCTACAAGTACTCATACCATGGATTTTTTTCTGGTGAATCTTCTCTCAAAAACACAGTCCTTTTTCGCAATATGGGCTTAAGCCACACTGATTAATGGGACATGTTAGAATTTGTGTGTGTGTGTGTGTGTCTTTTTTGCCTTTACTTGAGCCACTCC
The DNA here is from genome assembly GCF_016906955.1 of Phacochoerus africanus. Lineage (NCBI taxonomy): Eukaryota > Metazoa > Chordata > Mammalia > Artiodactyla > Suidae > Phacochoerus > Phacochoerus africanus. The sequence continues at coordinate 28,169,501 of NC_062553.1, forward strand.
TGCGGCATACGGAGGTCCCGGGCTAGGGGTCTAATCAGAGCTGCAGTGCCAGCCTATGCCAGAGCCACAGCAACGCGGGATCCAAGCCACATCAGCAACCTACACCACAGCTCAGGGCAACACCAGATCCTTAACCCACTGAGCAAGGCCAGGGATTGAACCCACAACCTCATGGTTCCTAGTTGGAGTCGTTAACCACTGCGCCACAACAGGAATTCTGGGACATGTTAGAATTTTTTAAACTTAAATAGTCTAGGTTTTGAATAGGAAGAAGTGGAGTCTTAATTCTCATCTCTCTTCAATAGGTGTCTTTCCTACCCTTAAGGAAATCCATATATTATAAATTTCAAATCAAATGTGAGGAAATAGCACTACCTAATTTTGATCAACTGCAAATATGTCAATACTCAGTTTCCACCAAATGTCAAGCCCCAAAATACTTTGAAAAGTTAAACTTCTTGAGAAAGATTAGTAAGTACAATTAAAAATTTCAAAATGAGATAGCAAATCAGGTCGGCCTAGAGATTACCTTGCAGATAAATGTGATACTCTTCAAACTTAGAATCATCATGTTTACTGTTCTACTTGTCACTGCTTAGAACTGTATATGCTTCAGTTTTCCCAATGTTAATTTAATCATTTTATTCATATATTTACATATAAATTAGAGAATAATTCTTCGTAATATCTCCTTTATTTCTTTCACCCATTTTCAAAATACTCCTTTGTCTCCTCAGTTCTTTTTTGGATTTTTCAATAGAAACAATCTCCAATAATCCTTACACACTTAGAGTGGAACTAATTAAAGACTTTATCCTGATTTATCCTGATTTCCACTCTAAGTGTGTAAGGATTATTGGAGATTCATTTTCACTTTTTATTTTTTAGCTTATTTGAATGCATACTACCTGGTAGGTACACTATTGCTATTTTTAATTTAATAGCTGTTGAAGAAGACAGTAATTTACACAGACATCATATGTAAAGAACAATCATTTTTATTTACTAATGTCTTAAGTAAAAACTCTTCTATATCAAGTAGTTTGTTATAAGGAACATGGATTAACAATCTATTTGACAAAGTGAAAATTGTATGACTTTCTAAGGTCAAATTTAATGTGGAACTTTGCTATTTAAATCCAATTCAACAACTAAATATTGAATATTGACTCCAAGCAGAGTTATATTAAATATTTAAAAAAATAACTTCCTAAATATGAAGAAATTTGGCAATAAGATCATTATATAATTCTAAGATATAAGACAGGTTTTAAAAAGTGACACATGATAGCCATATGCAAAATAATTGAAGTGGGTCATTATCTTACATCCTACTCCCCCAAATTAACTCAAAATGGATTAAAGACTTAAATGTAACACTTGAAACTATAAATCCCCTAGAAAAAAAACACGAATGTAGGCAACCTGACATTGGTCTTGATGATGGTTTTTTGGATTTGATCCCAAAAGCAAAATTAAACAAGTAGGACTATATCAAACTAAAAAGCTTATGCATAGCAAAGGAAGTCATCAACAAAATGAAAAGGCAACTGAATGAATAAGAGAAAATATTTGTAAATCATTTATCTGATAAAGGGTTAATATCCAAAATACAGAAAGAACTCATATAAATAGCAAAAACAATAACAACAACAAAGCAAAACAAAAAACCCTAAACAATCCAATTGACAAATGGGCAGAGGATCTAAACAGGTGTTTGTCCAAACAAGATATACAGATGAATAGATGCTCAATGCCATTAACCACAGTGAAGTGCAAACCACAACAGATATCACCTCAAACCTGTTAGAATGGCTATTATTAAAAAGATAAAAAATAGCAAATGCTGGTGAGGATTTGGAGAAAAGGGAACCCTTGTGCATTGTTGATGAAAATGTTAATTGGTGCAGCCACTATGGAAAACAGTATAGAAGTTCCTCAAAATACTAAAAGTATAACTACCATGTGACCCAGCAATTTCACTCTTGGATATTTATGTGCAGAAAATCAAAATACTGGAGAGGAGGTCAGGATGATGGAGTAAAAGGACTCTGTGTTTACTTCCCCCCATGAAGGCATTAAAAATGCATCTACATGTGCAGCAGTTCTCACTGACAACTAACTGGAGACTGGCAGAAAGACTTGTGCAACCAACACTGTAAGGAAGATCCACATAGAATAGGGTTGGAGGAGAAGCAAAGTGATTGGGTTGGGACCTGTGCTTCTGGAGGGGACACAGAACTGGAGGGGGATTACACAGCTGGAGATCCTCCCTACGGAGTGAGTGGTTCAAACAAATATTGGTGCCCTAGCCGTGGGGGCCAACACCCAGAAGATGAGTCCCCTTAACTGGTTTGAAAGCCAGTAGGACAAATAGGACGGCTGTAGGAAATCTAGATTTTGCTCAAGAAGACCATGTACATGCTTACTGACTCCCAAAAGAAGGTTTAGGAAGCAAATTGAACCTATAAAGGACTCTGGCCTGTTTCCTAAAACCCTTCACACAAGCCCCAGCCTGAGCCCAGCTCACCATCTGGCTCTGCCTGCTGCACAATGAAGATTCACATTAGAGTGAGGAATGCCACTGCCAAGGGGGAGGCTAGGCTATGAGGGATGGAGCCAGCTCTGACCCAGAATGGCATCTGAATGGGGTGGGGCAGTCAATACTGGCCCTCATGGAGGCAGAGCATCAGAAGCAGTCCTGAAATATGACTGGGGCCAGGACCTCCACAGCTTGCACACTGACCCATGCTAAGTGCTGGGCCCAGTCCCTCTTGCTCTAGCACTGCTCCTCTCTAGAGCATAAAAAGTTTTTGTTTCTTACTTAAAACTTCTCCAATAAATTCTGTGATGTCCAAATGACATGATGTAAACCTGTTTCCATCCTGATCGCTCTCCTCTCAGTCTCTTCCAGGTTTCTAATACTTCCAGGTTAGTATTTTGGTGCCCAATGCTAAAGAAAATTATCTGGATATGGGTGATTGGAGCAAGGTTATTTTATGTCCATCCCTTGGAAATGTTTCTAAAACTGGAATGTCTCAAAAGAGAATAATGCTTAACTGTGGTTATTCTCTGTCACTTAAAATATTTTAGATATGGAATATTGGATCTTATTATTATTATGACAAATACACTGATAATATTATTAGTACAGAGATTTTAAACAAGTATATTAAGTCCCTTGGGATAATTTACTCACATGACAGGCCACCACTCATATTTTTAACTTACCCTATGTAAACAGAAACAAAAAAGAAAATTGTTCAATAGAAACTTCAGTAATAGGAACTTAATTTTCTCCTTTACAGTCCCTCAGTGAGCCTAATTAGCACAACCTCTCCTAACAATTCTTTAAAGTCAATTTGTTTCCAATCAGACATTCGATCAACCAGGTTCAAGTTAATACCTTCCATAACATCACCAAATACGGAGCAGAGATAAAAATGAAGGAGTTGCTATTGTGGCACAGCGGAGATGAATCTGACTAGTATTCATGAGGATGCAGGTTCGATCCCTGGATTTGCTCAGTGGGTTAAGGATCTGGCATTGCCGTGAACTGTGATATAGGCACAGATGTGGCTCAGATTCCACATTGCTGTGACTGTGGTATAAGCTGGTGGCTCCAACTCCGATTCAACACGTAGCCTGGGAACTTCCATATGCTGCTGGTGCAGCCCTAAAAAGCAAAAAGCAAAAAGCCAAAAAAAAAAAAAGAAGCATAAAACAAAGTTCTTTCCTCAACTCTGCCACAGCCCAGGGGGAGAGGAAGACAAGGGTATAAACAAAACTATTAGAAATACAACACAGTATATCTTTTACACTAAGTATGTGAAGTATCCTCTAAAAGATATTTGTCAATCATGCAGACTAGTAACAAATATGGCCATCTACTCCATGTCCAGCACTATCATTTTTACCCTCAGTAATATCATCCAACAAATAAAAAGACATTCATAATACAGTATGATAAATAGTATGAAAGATAGAATTAACTGGAATCAAAATCTTAGTAAATGAAAGCAATTGATGATTTTATTTAAAGGTGTTTTTCAATGTGATTATTGAATTGATATTTAGTTGAGATTCTTCATCTCCCTATGGTCTTTTATATTTAAAAGAAAGTTTGAAAAGTCACTTAATATCCCTCCTATCTAAATATTTAATAACTATACAACTCCTTCAAAATTTTATTGAGATTATAATTGACTAATTTGGTGTGTTTGGCCATTCAGGTGACAATGAACTACTCATCTCTGTAAGGCTCAGTGTTTTTTCCTTTATTATAAAAATTACATAAAATTACTTTATTTCCCGTAACTCTTATGTAAAGAAAGCACTTAAATTTTATTAAAATTATGTCCTACTGGTCCATGATACAGACCTATATCAAGACACACTTCACAGGAAATTTGAACTTAAATATCCTACTACCTTAATACTGTTTTCAGTTTTCTTTGATAATTAGAAATTTAACAGTATAGTAACATTTGAAAAAAATAAGATAAGATAATGGACTACATATATATCTTTTGAGTTTAGCTAATTTAGAGGCAACTGCCTAAAATTCAGGGGGCACTACTGCAAGTCAGGGTGATTTTCTATAAATGCTAATAAAAAGGCATTTGTATTCAATACAAATTAAATATTGGCTACCAAATAAATATCAATTAATATCCATTCACGATAAAAAAAAAAACCTTATGCAAATTGGCATTGAGGGAACATATCTCAACATAATAAAGGCTATTTTTTACAGACCTACAGCAAATATAATACTCAACACTGAAAACCTGAAAGCCTTCTCATTAAAAGAATAGGATGCCCACCCTCTCCACTTCTCTTCACCACACTGGAAGTGCTAGTCACAGTAATCAGACAAGAAAAAGAAATAAAAGGTATTCAAAATGGTAGGAAAGAGGTAAAAATATCATTATACACAGATTCATTACCAGAACTAATGAATGAATTCAGTGAGACAGCAGAATACAAGATTAACATGCAGATATTGGTTGGTTTTCTTTACACTAACAATGAATTATCACAATGTGAATATAAACAAATAATCCTTTTAAAATCACATAAAAAATACTTAGTAATAAACCTTACCAAGGAAGTGAGAAACATTAATAAAACATTAAAACATTTTAGTAAAGGAAATTGAACATGATTCAAAGAAATGAAAGGTATTCCACACTCTTAGATTGGAAGAATTAATATTGTTGAATGGCCATACTACCCAAGGCAATCTATACATTTAATGTGATCTCTATCGAATTACCCACGACATTTTTCACAGAACTAGAACCAACAATCCTAAAATTTGTATGGAGTATCTGTGGAAATTCAAGAGTGATATAGCTGTTTAATTTGGCTCAGTGTGTATCTTGGGCTTGCAGCCACACCCTCAACCAGGGCTGTGGCCATTTCATGTTAGACTGAAAGACTTACTTTGTGGTTGACATAGCTGTTAGCAGGTCTTGAAAGATCTGCTTCTAAGCTCATTCATGTGGTGCTGGCAGACTTCTCACATGCCCTTTGCTTTGGCTTACGACATGGCAGCCAGTCCCCCCTCTCTAGGACTTCCTCAGAATAAGGCAGCTGGCTTCCTCTAGAGCATGTGTTTTGAGAGACAGAATAAGAGAACACAGTTAAGATAGTGATCACTGTCTTTTGAAAACATTACCTTTGCTTCTTTTTAGAATTCATATTGTTTAAAATTACTAGCAACAAATTATTAAGGGGCGATTTTAAAAGAGTAAAAATAACTCTTTTGGAGCAAAAAGTTAAAAAAAAAACTAATGTTAACAATATCTTATAACTTCTGTTGTATTCTGCCTCCACTAAAACAGAGGAATTAAGAGTACCAAAGGATCTGTAGATAAGATTTAAAACAGCCACTTTTAATTACTAATTATAACTTGGGAAATCTTACAGAATTCTTAGAAGAGAACTCCGTTAAAAGATCTCTCACATTTTATAACTGTAGAAGAAATGTGTTAAAGGAAATATGTTGGATATACATTACTAAAATGTGTTCTCAGTTAGAAATCTACTTGGAATTTTTAGTTAGAAGACTTTAAGATGTGAGTAGAAAGTCATAAAAATGTGAGTTTTTTCCTTGTTGCTGATAAATGACATTGTCATTGTCATAAAGTGTCTCTTCTATTTTCCCTTTATACCATTTCTTTTAACATGTTTAGGAAACAAACACTCTAAGTTTCTGAGAAAGTACACTGTAAGTTTCTGAGAAAGTATCATATCTTTCTTTGGTTTGTTGGTTTCTTCCTTCTTCAAATGTGAATAGATTTAGACAATTTCTATTGAGGGCCAAATCCATTTTCATTTTATAATTGTCTTCCCCAGAGAAAACCAAATAGCTTTTACATGTTCTTCCCTTCTTTTGAGATTAATTTACATTTTATAAACTATTTTTAAATGGACTTTCCAAAGGGAAGGATATTTAAAGGCACAGAAGCTTTTTTACCTCTTAGAAACATAATAAATATTTTGTGAACATTGAAAATAAGATTCCAGATTCATATTTAATTGGTCAATTTAGAAAGCTATTTTTCAATATTCAAGGAAGCTTCCAAATTTATCTTATGATCAGTGGCTAAATTAATATTGGTATAATATTTGAAATGTGGTAAAGAGAATATGGGTTCATTTACCACAACTAAGAAATTATTCTACTGATGAAATTGACAAAAGATACAACAGAAAATGAAAAGACAAAATTCAGGTATCATTTTCAATAAGAAGCAGAATGAAATTCCTTAAAAAATAAAAGAAACATTAGTGATATACAGAACCATTTCAAGAAACTGATAAGAAGGGAACCCATCATATTGAGTCAGGTTCAGACCAAAGACCCAAGACTGACTGCAGGCAGAAGCCTGCAGCTTTGGAAATATTGTAAGACTACTACTGTATGAAAGATCCTTTAAGAATATAAATGTGTTTGGCCTGCATTTGACTACACTGTGGTCACAATAAAAGTAAATGTAATAAATTTTTCTACTTCTGTCATTTTCAGGTCCATATTTTTGAACCTGGCTTATACATATTGAAATTCTGAGGGATCTAAGCATACTTCAACAGTTTTATTTTGACTCTTCTAATTTCCCTTCACTTCATCCTAGTAAGCATTTTTTAAGATCACTGACCATTTCTTATTCATCTTGGTATTTCTCCACAGAGATTACATTATAATTTTACATGTATTAATTACTAAATTTAGTTTATTTGAATCAAATACTTAAGTGTTAGCAATGAATATAGGCAAAAAGTGTCTAGAACACCATATGTAAATAGTTGACTAAGAGTTAAATTTTTTTAACTTCAAATAAAATTTAAATATTTTACATAATTTAAGAACTAGTTAAAACACTTGAAAGTAGATACACCCCTAAAACTAAACAAAATTTTGTATTTTTTATAAGTGATGAAACTCCTACATATAACCTAAGGATATCTGCTGACATAAAATATGGAAAATTGTGACTATTTAATGACATTTTTTATTACTTAATTGCCCACATGATCCAACAAACCCCATGGAAAACCTTCAACATCTGGTAAAATGAAAGGATGACAGCTGTTGTAATTACCGCAACTAATAAGCCTCTGATGGCTTTATTAAAGGCACTGCTTAATTAGGAAATGCAAACTATGCATACAGTTTTTCCTAGATTCTAATGCATGCACACCAAAACCTATTAAAGTTTACGAAATGCTGAGTTTGTTTGTGCCAACTTTTAGTCCATCAAAATTATCAGCTGACAGAGAAAGAATTGAGGTTTTTTTTTAAATGTTTGAAACTAAGGGCACTTCTAGAAAAAAATATTGGCAAAACTAGTCTTTTCTAATTTTTTATCCTCTAACCTCCATTAGCAGCCCTTCATACTTACAATTATTTTCCACTTCAAAACTTATTTATTACACAACTTATAGGGCATCATGTTATTAACAGCCTTGCCTTTCTTCCTCTTATTTCTCCTTCTACCTCGGTATTTATTTTTGTCAGATAAGAATATTAGAATAAAAGTAACTACCACTGAGTAATACTATCACTCTCATTTAACACTAAAGGGCATATATGAGCAGCAAAGTAACATAAATGGCATAATCTCAGATTAAATAATTCTCAAACTTGCTATCTATTAAAAAAGAAAGAAAATTTATATTAAAACATGTTTAATGTAAGTAAATACAAAACATTTTCTCTAAAATATATATGATAATAACTAACATATGTTGAGTGGTCACCATGTACCAAACACCATGCTTTATCTATATGTTAGGTATATTAATAAATTAAGTATATTTAATTCTCAATCCCCTATGATGGAGAATTATTATTAACCCTACTTTAAAAAAGAAGCACTTAAATCATTGATTAATGACTAAGTAAGGTTTACAAAAATCATTTTGTCTAACTTCACACCCTAAACTGCAGACAAATGAAAAATATATTTATTCTTTTATTGGCATATTTTTGTCAAGTAGGAGACACTTCAAAGAAGAGTAGAGCCCAACACAAATTATTTTCAAATTTTATAAATGACTTTTTACAAAATCAATTTCACATGAGTAGATGATGAAATTCAATGCTTCCCCCTGCCCCCAGACTTTCCAGAGAATTGAGAGAGCTTCTTCCAGTTACTTCCTTAATTCTCTTATATTTCCATACTGGATCTCGAAAGTGAAAACTGGAGGGAAAGGCAAGATGCCTCCTTTTGAAATCTTTAAAGAGAGATAGAGGGCAATTTTCACTTTATAGTTTCTTATAACTTGAGGAGATCTTTATAACTATAGCCCTTGTTATTTCAAATGGAACAAGGAGTACTCTCTGATAAGGAGCCATGGTTCAGTAAAAACTAAAAAAACTACACCTCAAAAACATTAGATTTAGAACTGCCACTGTAGCACAGAGAGTTAATGATCCAGCATTGTCTCTATGGTGGCATGGGTTTGTTCCCCGGTCTGGCATGGTCGGTTAAGGATCCAGCATTAGAGCAGCTGTGGCATAGGTTGCAGCTGTGACTCAGATTCAGTCTCTGGCCCAGGAACTTCCATGTGCCATGGGTATGGCCCAAAGAAACAAAACTAAACAATATTTTTAAAAAGCACTAGATTAAATAACGCTAAAAATTCGACTAAATCTATGACTCCATGCTTACATAATAAATTCAGGCATCTACTTTTGCTAAAAGAGGCAAACATAAAGTCTTTATTAAATAGAAGGTTCTACTCCTTGAGGATAACCATGATGTCATGTAGTACAAAGAACATAATTGATAAATCTTGGCCTCTAGTATTGCCCAGTGTCTCTAATACTTCTAATGTATTTTTAATTATTGAAGTATAATTGACTTGCATTATATTAGTTTAAGGTGTACAACATAATAATTTGATGCTTTTATACATTATAAAACAATCATCAGTTACCATCTGTCACCATACAAAGTCATAACAATACTATTCACTATATCTCCTATGCTTTATTTACATTATATTCCCATCACATTAGTTTTACAACACAAAGTCTGTGCCTCTTAATACTCTTTACCTATTTTGCCAATTCCTCAACCCCCACTCTTCTCAGTAAACCACTAACTTATTCTTTATACACATGAGTCTGTTTCTGTTTTATGTTAATTTGTTTTGCTTTTAGATTCCACATAAAGTGAAATCATACTGTATCTGTCTTTTCTCTTATTTGACTTATTTCACTTAGTGTAACAACCCTCTAGGTCCTTCTTTGTTGATACAATGGCAAAATTTCATTCTTTTTATGGCTTAAAATTCCATTGTGTATATATACATCACATTTAAAGTCATTTTTTAGTATTTTTTACTTTAATTTTTTTTATTTTTATTTTTTGGCCACACCCATGTCATATGGAAGTTCTCAGGTAGGATGGAATCCAAAAAACAATGCTGGATTCTTAAACTGTTGTGCCACAGTGGGAACTCCAAGTCGTTTTTTAAAAAACAATTTATTTTTATTAAAATTTAGTTGATTTACAGTGTTGTGCTAATTTCTTCTGTACAGTGTAGTGACCCAGTCATACAGATATAAACATGCTTTTTCTCATACTATCTTCCATCATGTTCTACAGCAAGAGATTGGATATATAGTTCCCTGTGCTGTAAAGTAGGACCTCATTGCTTATCCATTCTAAATGTAATAGTTTGCATCTACCGACCGCAAAATTCCCTCTCCATCCCATTCTCTTCTCCCCCCCCCCCTTGGTAACCACAAGTCTGTTCTCCATGTCTTTGAGTCTGTTTCTGTTTTGTAGATAGGTTCATTTGTGCCATATTTTAGATTCTACATATAAGCGATATAATATAGTATTTGTCTTTCTCTTTTTGACTTAGTACAAGAATATCTAGTTGCAACCATGTTGCTGCAAATAGCATTATTTTGTTCATTTTTATGGCTGAGTAGTATTCCATTGTGCATATATACCACATCTTCTTAATCCGTTCATCTATTGGTGGACATTTATGTTGTTTCCATGTCCTGGCTGTTGTGAAGAGTGCTACAATAAACATAGGGGTGCATGTATCTTTTTGAATTATATATCATATATTTTTATCCATTAATATACCAGTGGACACTACCTTGGTATTGAGATAATGCTGCACAATGAAATACATGTATCTTTTTTTTTTTCTTTCTCAGCTTCACTTGTGGCATATGGAAGTTCCCAGGCCAGGGACTGGGTTTGAAGTACAGCTGTGACCTACACCACATTTGCGGCAATGTTGGATCCTTAACCCATTCTGATAGGGTGGAGATCAAACTTGCATCACAACAGAGACAATGCCAGATCCTTAACCTCTTGCACCGCAGCAAGAACTCCAGAAGTATCTTTTTTGAATTAGTGTTTTTATTGTCTTCAGATAAAGGTCTAGAAGTGGAATTGCTGAATTATTAGGTAGTTCTGCTTTTAATTTTTTGAGGACTTTCCACAGTTTTCCATGATGGATGTACTAATTTACATTTTTACCAATAGTGCAATAGGGTTGCCTTTTCTTCAAATCTTCACCAAAACTTTTTTGTTGTCTTGACAGTAGCCATTATGACAGGTATATGATGATATCTCATCATAGTTTTGATTTGCATTTTCCTGATGATGAGTGATGTTAAGCATTTTTTCATGTGTGTTTGGATATCTGTATGTCTTCTTTGTAAAAATGCATATTCAGATCCACTGCCCATTTTTAAATTGTATCGTGTGGGGATTTTTGACAGTGAATTACATGAGTATTTTATATATTTTGGATAAGTCCTTATCAGTAATATTATCTGCAAATATCTTCTCCTATTCGATAGGTTGTCTTTGTCTTTCATTAATGATTTCCTTTGCTGTGCAAAAGATTTTTACTTTGATGTGGCCCCTTTTGTTTATTTTTGCCCTTGGTGCCTTTCCTCAAAAGACAGATTCAAAATACATTTTAAGTATTTAATCCAATTTGAGTTAATTTTGTAAATGATGTAAGAATGTGATCTAGTTTCATTCTTTTACATGTAAATATCTCAGTTTTGCCAACTCTGTTTATTGAAGAAACTGTCATTTCCCCAATGGATATCCATGCTTTCTTTCTCATAGATTAATTAACCATATATACATTGGTTCATTTCTAGGCTTTCTATTTTGTTCCCTTGATCTGTGTACCTGTGTTTGTGTGATTACCATATTTTTTGGTTACTATAGCTTTGTAGTATAGTTCCAAATTAGGGGCCATGATACCTCCAGGCTACATCTTTCTCAAGATTTCTCTGTTTAGGAGTTTCCACTATGGCTTGGGGAAATGAATCTGACTAGCATCCATGAGGACAGAGGCTCGATCCCTGGCCTTGCTCAATGGGTTAAACATCTGGCATTGCCATGAGCTGTGTGTAGGCAGTGGTTAAGGATCTGGTGTTGCCATGAGCCATGGAGTAAGTCGCAGGTGTGGTTTGGATCTGGCATTGCTGTGGCTGTGGCATAGGCCAGCAACTACAGCTCTGATTCGACCCCTAGCCTGGGAACCTCCATATGCTTTGGGTGTGGCCCTAAAAAGACAAAAAAAAAAAAAGATTTCTCTGTTTATTCTAAACACATTTTAGCATTATTTCTTCTGGTTCTGTGAAAATTGCCATGAGTATTTTGATAGGGATTACCTTGAATCTGTAGATTGTTTTGAGTAGGATGGACATTTTAACAATATTAATTATTTCAGTCCATGTGCACAGTACATTTTTCCAATTATCTGTGTCATCTTCAAATTTTTTCATCAGTGTCTTCCATAGAATACAATACTTTTATTTCCTAGGTATTTTACTCTTTTTGATGGAATCGTACATGGGATTGTCTTCTTAATTCCTCTCTCTGATAGCTTGTTATTAGTGTATAAAAATGCAACATATTTCTGTATTTAATTTTGTATCTTTAAACTTTTGAATTCATTTGTTATCTCAAAAAATTTGTTTTCAGTAAATTCTTCAAAGTTTTCTATATAGAGAGTATCATGTTATCTACAAATAATGAGTTTTTACCTCTCCTTTTACAATTTGAATATCTTTTATTTTCCTTTTATGATTACTGTAGCTAGGACTTCTAATACCATGTTGAATAAAAGTGATGAGACTGGTCATCTTTGTCTTATTCCTGATCTTAAAGGAAAAGGCTTCAACTTTTCACCATTGAATTAGTTTTGTTTTGTCATATATGGCCTTTGTTATGTTGAGTTATATTCCCTCCATACCCACTTTGTTGAATTTTTATTATGAATGTTAAATTTTATTAAACACTTTTTATTCATCTATCAAACAATAATGTGGTTTTATATTTTGTTTTGCTCTATGGTGCATCATATTGATTGATCTGTAGATACTGAATCATGCTTATATCTCTGGAATAAATCCAACCAGACCATGGTGTATAATGCTTTTAATGTATTATTGAACTTTGTTAATATTTTAAGAATTTTTGTACCTACATTCATCAGAGATACTAGCTTGTAATTATCCTTTTTGTAGGGTCTTGCTTTTGGTATTGGGTAATGCTGGCTTTGTAGAATGCATTTGGCAGCATTTTTTATGCTTCAATTTTTGGAACAGCTTGAGAAGAATAGGTATTAACTCTTCTTTAACAGTTTGGTAGAATTCACTTGTAAATCTATCTCACCCTAGACTTTTGTCAGGATTATTTAATTACTGATTCAATTTTATTACTAGCAATTGGTCTGTTCATATTTTCTATTTCTTCCTGATTCAGTCTTGGAAGATTGCATATTTCTAGTAATTTGTCCATTGATTCTAGATTGTCCAGTTTTTAAGTATATAAATGTCTGTCTCATTATTCTCCGTATTTCTATGATGTTGGTTGTAACTTCTTTTTCATTTCTATTTTATTTGGTCCCTCCATTTTTCTTGAGTCTGGCTAAAGGTTTGTTAGTTTTGCTTATATTTCCAAAAAACCAACTCTTATTTTCATTGATCTTCTCTATTGCTTTTTTGTTTTTCTTGTTCTCGACTTCACTCATTTCCACTCTAATATTTATTATTTCCTTCCTTCCTTCCTTCTACGTGGGGGTGCTTGTTCCTTCCTTCTACTTTGGGGTGCTTGCTCTTCTTTCTCTAGGTCTTTTAAAGGTACATTTAGAAAGTTTATTAGATATTTTACTTTTTTTTCCTTGAGGTATTCTTTTTTTTTCTTTTCTTTTTTTTGTCTTTTTGCCTTTTTCTTGATCCGCTCCCATGGCATATGGAGGTTCCCAGGCTAGGGGTCTAACTGGAGCTGTAGCTACCAGCCTACACCAGAGCCACAGCAACATGGGATCTGAGCCGCGTCTGCAACTTACACCACAGCTCATGGCAATGCCAGATCCATAACCCACTGAGCAAGGCCAGGGAACAAACCCGCAATCTCATGGTTCCTAGTCGGATTTGTTAACCACTGCGCCACGACGGGAACTCCTCTTGAGGTATTCTTATATCACTATGAACTTCTTACATAAAACTGTTTTTGTTACATCCTATAGATTTTCGAAAGTTGTGTTTCCATTTTCATTTGTCTTCAAGGTAACTAGACTTCACTATTGTGGGAACTTTACATTCTTCATCCTTTGCCTTTCAGGCGGTAGAGTACCTGCATTCAGAACCTTGGGACAGTTACCTTAATATCTCTATACCCTGGGTTTCTTGTTTGTAAAAATAGGGGAAATAATTATAACTATCACAGTTGTGCTCTTTCATGAATTAAATAGGCTAATGAATGTAAAAGAATTAAAAGAGTGCCTGGCAGGAGTTCCTGTTGTGGCACAGCAAGTTAAAGATTTGGCACTGTCTCCGTGGTGGTGTGGGTTCAATTCCTGGTCTGACACAGTGGATTAAGGAATCAGCATTTCTGCAGCTGTGGTGTGGGTTGCAGCTATGACTTGGCTTCAGTCCCTGTCCTGGAAACTTCAATATGCCACAAGTGTAGCCAAAACAACAACAACAAACAACAACAAAAGAGTGCCTGGCAAATTTAGGCACTCAGTAAGTAAGTGGTGGGTTTGTGGTAGTGTTGGGAGTAGTATCTTATGATAGAGTAGTAGTTAGTAAAGAGGCCCTCAGGTCTACTGTCTACTCCTATAGCACCAATTTAACTTCAAATATAATCTTAGATTATTGAAGTAAAAAACATGATTCATTAATTTGACACGGCTAAATCTCTTTCTGTGCATGGTAGAAAGTAGTATAATACTAGTTTATCTTCCTAATGAGGTTTAAATCTCACCAACAACAAACTCTTTCTCTTGTATTTTATTTGTATTCTCCACTGTGCCTTACACAGTTCTTAGGGTATAGCAGATTCCAAGAAATTACAACTTTAATAAATTTCCAACGCTTTTATTTTGTTTTATTCCGCCCATATTTTCCTTGTCCTATTTTGATAATTCATTCAAAGAATATTGCCCTCTTTTCTTGCCAAACTCATTTCCTTCAAGAACAGACTTAATTTTTATCTTGCCTATTGAGCTTTTATTAAGTAAATAAAAACTAAATGCTTTCTTTGAAAACACTAGAAATGCTGGCTATAATGAAAGATGGTTAGAAAATTTGAGTGCAGGAAGAGAAAATAAAGAACATCAAATTACACAGATTTAATTTGTTTCTCAAAGAAAAGTTTTTAAAATGTCTTTTTGTTGTGTCCATGGAGTTATTTTGCAATCATCAAGCTGTTTTCTGATCTTTATTCTTAGTCACAGGGAATTCTGAGAGCCTTGGCCATGAGATGAGGGGTGTAGGAATTTTCATAAGAAAAGACTTATTTATTTTCCTCTGCCCTGACACACAGAATTTATTATGTGATTCAATCAACACTTTCTCAAAACACTTCTGACAAGATAGATGTAAAATGTTCCATATTTTTCTAATTATGGTGTTTATATTTAGCACTTATTAATATAGAGAAAACACAATCATCACTTGCCTATGACCCACTTAAGGGAATGATGCCAAGGAAGTATACAACACCCAACCTCTATTGCTTTTTATATCCATAAGTCATGAATTAAAGGACGGAAAACTACTTGCCATAAAGTTAAATCTAATTTTCTCTCCAGTATGTTATGTCAAAATCTATATTATTTGCTCTGTGGGAGTGAATGTTAGTTTCGTCTTCTCTTCAGTTGTCTAAGTTCTGCTAACAGTGTACAACTTAAAGAGCAATTTTCCCCTTTGGTAAAGCAGTTGGGAACCTTTCGGTTAATCTAGTCTCGTTTAAATTTATTTTTATCATTTCAGGAAAGTCACTGCTCAACAGTCAGGAATAAGGATGAAATAGTTTTTCTTTAAAAAGAAATAGTCTTTAAGAAATTTCTTGTTGTAAAATTACAAAAGCATATAGAAACCAGGTGCTTTCAATGGCAAATAATTTTCAACTGTACTTCTGTTACAGTGGTTGAGCTAAAAGTAAGACAGATCTTTCCTGATTTAATTTTCCTATGGAATTTAAGCAGAAACTATTTTATTTATTTTTTAAAAACTGCCAGAGTCTAACTGGCTCTTTTGCTTTATTTAAAAACCGCTTAAGATCTCTGAATTTGGTGATGTTACCATAGAGTAAATAATATGTATATAATCAGTAATGATGAAATATTCATTTTAGTTCTTCCTTGACAAAATACAGCATTGGAAATAATAATAATTATTATCTCTTCTGCACAAATGTATGCTACTTGAGGTAAACACGAAGAGTTCCCTAATAAAAATGAGTCTTCCTCTTCCAGATCCCTTTGCCCAGGTAGCCTGTCCTTTTATTTTATAGATGAATTTGAGATCTAATTAATTTTCTCCTATGTTTTAAAGGAGGCCTCTGGCCATGCAATGACAAGGACAAATTTGCCCTACGCTGTGTTCTATGGACACCAGGATTTAGATGACTGCATTAGCAAATGCAGTTTGGCAACAGATTTTCTGGAATCAATAGTGAGAGTGACTCATTCGTTTTGACACACTCTCCAAAGGCAGACCCTCCTGCAAGATATCTTTACCTTGTTCTGAATACTGATACACATGGCCAGAATGTTGGTGAGGGGAAAATAGTATAGACAGACTAAAACAAAATGCTAGGGTCACTCTAAGTACAACCTCAAAAGAACAATCATAATGACAGTAACCCCCTTAAGTTTTTACCATATAATTGTTTTTCCTTTTAGAACTCCATTTTGATATTGTTTTGTGACAAAGAAAATGTATCTTAACTCTAAGTTTTTAGATTTATAAAGCATTTTCCTAACTATGAGCCACATATTCAGAGGCCATGTTCCTTAAGGTATAATTCGTATGCTTGTCATATAAATGCTTAATGTCAATGGAACACATCTTCTTTCCTTTTTCAAACATACATAAGCAACAATCAAAATTAATCTGAAGAGAACGTTAACATTTATGTAAGTAATAAAAATATTTGTTCACAGAACCAATGCTGATTAAATTTCCCACCAATCTAGTTAAATTTGTTTTTATAATGTAAAATGCAAACTTACCATATGACAACGGTCTGACTAGATTCTTTCACATATTTTATCCTATTCTGGCATATTTTCAGCATTTTTGCAGTTAAATATACAATTCACACTGCTAGAAAATTATGGACCAGAAAAGGAAGCCCTAAGCTACATAATCCATATTCAATATTGTTTTTATCAAGTACCACCAATATTGAAAAATAATAAAAATGATACTGATTGAACACTTACTCTGAAATTGTATATGTGCACGACTCTAGAGGCTTTATTTCATTTAATTCTCATAAAAAATGACAACTACTATAGTTAGTCCCATTCTATAAATGGAGGAATCAAAATTCAAAGAATCACTGACCTAAGATGTATTCTACTAGTGGGGTCCAGAGCACACATAGCTAACTATCATGCTGTACTGATCCTGAACATCTCATTTAAGAAGAATGGGCACAAACTATTACATTTAGAATGGAAAACCAATGAGGTCTTACTGCACAGCACAAGGAATTATATTGGGTCTCCTGCAATGGAACATGATGGAACAAAATATGAGAGAAAGAATGTATATATATGTATAACTGGGTCACTTTGCTGTACAGAAGAAATTGAAACACATTGTAAACCAACTAAACTTTACAATTTTTAACAAACATTTAAAAAAATTAAAAATTAAAAAAAAGCAAAATTAAAAAAAACCCAAATAAACAGAATGGAAACACAATAACTTGGTTATTCCTTAACTATGCTGTAGCCAGTTGCATGATTAAATCATCATAAAATTCACGGAATCATATATCAGCTACAAGTTCTATCCTTTAGAAGCTCCAGGTACCCACAAGAATTTGAATTTCACTTCTGTCTCTACACCATTTTTCCTTTAAAAGTAGAAAT
Organism: Phacochoerus africanus; assembly: GCF_016906955.1. Lineage (NCBI taxonomy): Eukaryota > Metazoa > Chordata > Mammalia > Artiodactyla > Suidae > Phacochoerus > Phacochoerus africanus. The sequence continues at coordinate 28,187,405 of NC_062553.1, forward strand.
GGTGGAAAAGACAAAGGGAAGTAGGTAAAGAGAGGGTAAATGAAGAACCAACTCATCCCCTTTTCTCTCCTCATTCATACTGAGCCTTGCCAAGATGCTGATTGAGAAAGGGTGGTGGGAAATCTCTGCATACTTATGCCCTAGCTGTTCCCTATTTGGGATTTGAATTTCAAAATCCTGAAGGCTTTAGTTTATTTCCTAAAGGCTAGTCTATGTATGGCAAGGCTTTCTAGAGACAGTATTTGAACAAAGCCTAACCCCTTGACTTATTTTAAATGTTTTTGTTGAAGGGCAATACATGAATATAAAAGGAACCAAACAATAAATACTAAGCTTGATATATTTTCATAAACACCCAGGTCAAGATACAATCTCACTGGTATCCCAAGAGCCACACACATCTTCATTGTAGTCACTGCCCTTAGAAGTAAGCACTAACTTCTTTTCCAATAATGTAAATTACTTTTGTATTATATACCTTATATAAATGGAATAAAGGGTTATGTACTATCTATTACTCAAAACAATGTTTGTGATTTCACAGCATTCTATTTAATTGCAAAATTAAATGAGAATGGTCACTCTTGTTACTGTATAATATTTCACTGTGGGAATATATGACTATGAATTTATTTATTTATTGAACTACTTATGAGTATTTGGGTAGTTTTCAGTTAGGAGCTAATGCAAACAGTTCTGCCCCTGAACTGCTGTCTTTGAAAATGATGACACACTCTACTCAGGAGGTGAAAGTGCTGATTTAATATTACTTCTTTAAACACAGTAGCTTACAATATATGATTCAGGGGGTACTAGACAGCTTCAATTGTTTGTGATTAATTACCTGATTTTTAAATTTGACATGTGACATTCCACCACTATTAACCCAATCCTTGAAAGTAAATATTGTTTTACTAACCCTAACCCTAACCCTAACTTTAAATGCAATCTCCTTTGGAATAGATTAGCCATGAGATCCTGCTGTGTAGCACTGTAAACTATGTCTGCAGGTCACTTATGATGAAGCATGATAATGTGAGAAAAAAGAATGTATACATGTATGTGTAACTGGGTCACCATGCTGTACAGTAGAAAATTGACAGAACACTATAAACCAGCTATAATGGAAAAAAAATCACTATATATAAAAAAATTTTTTTAAATGCAATCTCATTTTGCAATACCTTAGAATACTTTAATCTCTAGGGTCCAGGAACCCATGGTTATAATTTACAACAACATCAACCATTTGAAATTGTACACATTAAATTGTTTTTGTGTACATTGGAAATTAGCAGACATTTCCAGTTCCCTGCCCATATCATCTTGGAATTCATTTCCACACACCTAAAGTTTTTTTACTTAAAAAACCACAACTTTATCTGAGGCTTGTTTATAGCTGTGTGTGCACATGTGACTTACACATAGAACAAGCCAGAAGTTCTGTGAAGTTAATAACCCCAGAAGCAGTGGCCCCTGACAAATGATAGATTGCGATTGGAGGATATTTCCATTCCTCTATTTCCTGCTGGGATAACTCTGCAGAGTGTAGAATGCCATCTCCAGATTGCTTCAGCAGATTTCCCGTAGTGATAACTGGATTGATTATACACCTTTATTGGCTTTCTACCTTTAGCTCTCTTACTTCCATACTCCTCTGCCTTTATTTCCTGGGGTCATCTCCCAAACAGACTTTTTGTACTTGAATCCTGACAGGTTATATACCATGTTGTGTGTGTATGTGTATGCATGTGTATTTACATGTGCATACACATTTTGTCAAATAAAATGCCCAGTTTCATCAAATATGTTTAAAAATGACTGTCTTACCATGATTTTTTTTTCTCAAATCTTTCAAAAGCAGCACTCAACTCTAAAGAGAGCACTGTGAGAAAAGTCATCACAGCAAGACTAGCTGCTTGCTCCTTGCATATCTCCAAGGGATTCTGGAACAACAACTGACCTTTGGCCAACCCCTGGGAATTTGGCCCTCAAAAGACTCATGTTAATGGTTGATAGTTCTGTTGTGTACACCTGGAGTTAGAGACCACGCTCTTTGAGCTTGTCAGGAATGTCATGCAGAAACATCAAAACTGATGATGTACACCAGGTTATAAGGTTGCGGTACTGAGTTCTGCTATCATTGCTGATTGTGTGGCAGGGTGTGCCTAATGGCCAGCTCTCCAATAAAAGCCTTCCCTCAGGCAAGTCTCCTAATTTGTCTTTCAGTTTCCACACAAAGAAAAAACACATCCTATCCAATGAACCTACATATGAGAGGACTTGAAAAACCCGTGCTTGGCCTCTCTGAAATCTACTCAATGCATAGCTTCTTGTTGTTCTTACTCCCTGTCCTTTCAATGTACTAAACCTGCATGGGCATAACCTGCTATTGTATCTTATGAATCCTTCCAGAGAATTGGCACTCATAAGGATGGTCTTGAGACATCTGAAACAATCACCAAGTGAATTTTGGTAGGAATGGAGAGAGCAGAAATTTTGACTCCTAGGACACTTTCTAAAAAAGGCATAACTAGGTGACAGTTTCATAACTGGGGTCACAGTCTGGAAGTCTAGTGTTTAATCCTGGGCGACTGGATTCTCTCCAAAGAGATGCATGTAGAAGACTTTCATAAACAACTTTACTGCCCTTTATAAACTCTGCTTAGGATTCACATTCAAGGTAAACAGCAAAGAATAAGTATCTGCTGTTGGTGTCCAACTATGGAAGAAAATTGTTAACTCTTTTTGTCGTCACCATCTATAAGACCAGCAACTAATAAAAATGCTTATAAATGTATTACCCCCCTATACCACAAGAACCATAGTGGCTGGAATAGTTAATACAGAGGTCAGAAATCTCTCCTGGTCTAACTTGGGAAATGGGGACTTGAAATAGGTTTGAGCAGGAATTTAAACAGACTGATGCACACAGTTGGGGCCAGGCTTCTATTAGAACTGGCAGGAAGGAAAGGCACATGCCTGAGCATTTAAAAATCACCAAGTCAGAAAATGTCTCAACTTCAAAAGTGTTTCGGACACTTCTAGATGAATTCCTGAATGCCAAGTAAACCAGATAAATTTTATAATATTTAAAATATAAGTTGTAGAGTAAGTCTATTGTGCCGGGGTTATAAATGGAAAAATTTTGAAAGAAAATTTCTTTAGGGCTTACTAAAACTTGTGGGATGTAGAATCATGTATTTTGACCCATATCTTATTTTCAACTTAACGTCTGTCACAGAACTGTCAGAAATACTTGATCAAAATAACATTTCACTCTGTTAAAATCACTAACAGCTTTTTAGGGGGAAAAAAAAAAATCGGAGGCAGTTCAAATTGGCAATATAGGAAGAGCCAGAACTCACCTCCTCCTGTGGACACACCCAATCCAAATGAAACAACTTCCTCTGGAAAAAGTCTGAAAACTAGGTGAGCAATTCCTTCACATCAGACAAATGAGAAAAAGGCCTCATAGAAGAGCCTAGGAGAGGCTAATAAACAACTTTCCAATAAACATCAGCCCTAGTGTGGTGACCCACAATTGGAAGGAAACTCATACACCCAGAGCTTCCCTCTGAGGACTGAAGGGCATCTATTACACATCATGTACCTCAGCTTTTAAGACGTGCATCTGGCTTTGAAATTAATAGAATGTGGATCTATAAGACCCAAAGGCCCATAGCAAACTGAGAAAAGGCTCTCAAAGGGCTCATGCATGGACTCATTCACCCCAGGGCCTGGTGCAAAAGCATCCATATGAAAAAATACCCAGACTTTATGTGAAAGAGATTAATTTGCTAATCTTAAAGCACTGTTTAGAGGCACAGTGGCTTGCTGGGGTACTCTCTGGAAATGGCGGTTGGTGGGCACAATTTCATGCTCTCTTTCTGCCTTGCTAAAGCTGGTGGCTGCTGCCTGTTTTTACTCTAGACTTTTTGTCCCTTCAGCTAGTGCCATCTTTAGCCTCTAAACAGAAGGCACCATTTTCACTCTCTCCCTCTGCCATGTGCCAGGATACCACTGTCTCCCAAAGGGGAGATTTTTCTTATATCTGGGCCCTAGTAATTGCATCAGGTGACTTGGATTTTGCAGCTGTCACCCAGGGGACATCTCTTGATCACTTGATTCTGAAGGCCAGGAAAGGCTTGCATTCCTAGGTCCGATAGGACTGTAAGAATTGGAGAGACAAATCTTGGCAGACTATCACCCCCAGGGCACTGCAGAGAGAGCAGACAGACAGAGTCGCAGCCTTTCTAACAAAGAGATATGCTTATCCAGGAGCTTTGGACCAAGGGGCAGGCTTCTGATGTGGCACACATCTAGAGGCCTATGGAGGTATTTCAGGAAGCAGAGGCCAGTGGACACCATCTTTGCTCTCTCCCTCTGCCTCATTCCAGCTTGCTGGTACCTCCCAGGGAGTAGCTTATAAATCTGTCTGACACCCCAATTTTTACAGCTGCTGTCAGGAGACAGCTTCTACATTTCCTGGCTGTGGCATCCAACAAGGCTTATGCTCATAGATCTCAGAGGACTATAACTAATGGGAAAGAGTTCTTAAATAGCTACCACAGGGAACAGCAAGAGGCAACCAACCCCAGTGCTCAGTCTTTCTGTGAAAGAGGCCTATGAGCTTATCATCATGGCTGCTGCCTGAGGGGAAGGATTCTAATTAAACACACATCTAAGCACTGTGTGCAAATCTCTCCCGAGGTCTTGGAGGACAGGGGCCATCTTTGTGTTCCCCTCCTGCCTCACTACAGCTCATCAGTATCTTCCAGAAAGGAGATTAAACAATTGTCTGGAACCTTGATTTTTGAGACTAACACCCAGGCGATGCCTTCAATTGGCCTGGCTCTGGTGGCCAGCAGGGCATATAATTGCAATTCCACAGAACTGTATACATCTGAAAATTTTTAAAGCTGCCATCTGAGGGTCTGGCTTCCAATCAGCCTGAATCTAGGTGCTGGCAAAGATCTTCACCTCTGGGACACTGACAGGTTTTGGCACACCCTCCACTATGGGAGTTGCTAAAAATAAAATAGGTTGCTTGGACAATTACAAAGTTTTCAGAGATATCCCAGAACTGGGGCAAATTTGAATATTACATTTTATCTACTATATGAGGCCACTTCCTCCAAACTGGGAGAGATGGCTGTTTCACCTTTTGTGTACTAACCAAGATACAAAGAATCAAGCAAAATGAAGAAACAGAGGAGTATGTTCCAAACAAAAGAACAAAATAAACTTTCAGGGAAAAACTTTAATAAAATTAGATAAGCAGTTTGCCAGATAAAGAGTTAAAATAATGACTATAAAGATGTTCACTGAATGTAGGAGAAGAACTGATGAACACAGAGAGAACTTCAACAAAATAATAGAAAAATACACAAAAGTATGAAAAAGAAGTCACAGAGCTAAAGAATACAATGAATGAACAGAAAAGTACAGTAGAGGTGTTCACAAGCAGACTAAATGAACCAAGAAGGATGAATGAATTCAAAGACAGGGTAGTAAGTCTCATTCAATCCTAGCACCAAAAAGAAAAAATGAAAGAGGAGTTCCCACTGTGCCACAGTGGGTTAAGGATCCAGTGTTTTTTCTATAATGGTGGGTGTTCAATCCCCAACCTGGGTCAGTGGATTTAAGGGTCTGGCGTTGCTGTAGCTATGGCATAGGTCACAACTGCAGCTCAGATTTGATCCCTGGCCTGGGAAATTCCATATGCCATGGTTGCAGCCAAAAAAGAAAGAAAAGAAAAGAGAAACGAAAGAAACTAAGGTGGCTTAGGGACTTATGGGACAGTATTAAGCACACTAACATTCACATAGTAGGGGTACCAGAAAGAAAACTTACTTGAAGAAATAATGGTTGAAAACATCCCTATATTTGGGAAGAAAACAGACATTCAGATACTGGAAGTAGAGAGAATTCCAATAGTGTGAAACAAAGAGACCTGCACCAAAACACATTATAATTAAACTGTTGAAATTTAAAGACAAGGAGAGAATCTTAAAACTAGCAAGAGAAAAAAAAAACCAAAAACTTGTTATGTATAAGAGAACCACCTTAAGACTATTAGCAGATTTTTCAGCAGAAATTTTACAGGCCAGAAGAGAGTGGCATGGTATATTCCAATGATTATTAAAAAAAAGTTCCCAGCAAGAATACACAGTAAAATTATCATTCATAATTGAAGAACAGATAAAGAGTTTTCCAGACAAACAAAAACTAAAGGAGTTCATTACCACTAAAATAGCAATACAAGAAAATACTGCTGAAAAGGGGATAAAATTTAGCAATAGGAAACATATGAAAATATAAATCTCACAGATAAAGGTAAATATATAGTACAGGTAGTGGATCAGTCATTTATAAAGGTAGTATGAAAAGTCAGAAGAAGTAAAAATAATTGTAACTACAATAATTAAGGGATAGTGATTAAAAGGTGTACAAGGTGATATCAAAAACAAAAGGGAGATGTGGGGTAAAAATGTAGAGCTTTAGAATATGTTCAAATTTAAGTTGTCAAGTTAAAATAGATGAGTATAAATATTTATATTGTTATATGTAATCCTCAGTACAATCACAAAGCAAAAACCTATAGAAGATACACAAAGACAATGAGAAAGGAATCTAAGCAAACCAGTAAACTATGTCATCAAACCACAAAGCAAGAGAAAATAAGAAGGGACAGAGAGGACCTACAAAATGTCAAAAAACAATTAACAGGAGTTCCCGTCATGGCGCAGTAGTTAACGAATCCGACTAGGAACCATGAGGTTTCAGGTTCGATCCCTGCCCTTGCTCAGTGGGTTAACGATCCGGCGCTGCCGTGAGCTGTGGTGTAGGTTGCAGATGTGGCTCAGATCCCGCGTTGCTGTGGCTCTGGCGTAGGCCGGTGGCTGCAGCTCCAATTGGACCCCTAGCCTGGGAACCTCCATATGCCGCAGGAGCAGCCCAAGAAATAGCAAAAAAAAAAAAAAAAAAAGACGAAAAAAAAAGAAAAACAGAAAAAAAAATTAACAAAATGGCAGTAAATACATACCTATCAATAATTAATTTAAATGCAAATGGAATAAATGCTCCAATCAAAATACAAAGTGGCTGAATGGATTAAAAAACAAACCCATCTATATGCTGCCTTCAAAAGATTCACTTCAGCAGTTCTCTTGTGGTGCATCAAGTTAAGACAGCGGCTTGGGTCATTGCTATAGTGCAGGTTTAATCCCTGTCCCAGGAACTCTCGCATGCTGTGGGCATGGCCAAAAAAAAGGAGACTCACTTCAGATATGAGGACATAAATAGACTAAAAGTGAAGTGATGAAAAAAGACATTTCATGCAAATAGAAATATAAAGAATGTCAGGGTAGCTCTATTTTATCAGATAAAATAGACTTTATAAATACTGTAATAAGAAACAAAGAAGGGCATTACATAATAATAAATTGGTCACCATAACAAGAGGATGTGACATTTGTAAATATTTGTGCACCTAACATAGTAGCACCAAAATAAAGTAAAGGAAATAATATCAGATCTAAGGGAGAAAGAGACTGCAATACAATAATAGTAGAGGACTTTGACACCCTACTTACATCCAAGGATAGATCATCCAGACAGAAAATCAATAAGGAAACACTGGTCTTAAATGACACATTAAACCGGATAGACTTAACAGCTACATAAAGAACATTTCACCCCAAAGCAATGAAATACAAATTCTTCTCAGGTGTACATCAAACAGTCTACAGAACAGAGTATGTTAGGCCACAAAAGAAATCTTAACAAAATTTAATAAGACTGAAGTCATTTCAAGCATCTTTTCTGAGCACAATAATATGAAAATACACCTCAATTACAAACATGTGGAGGTTAAATAACATTTGCCAAACAACCAATGGGTTGGTGAACAAGTCAGAAGAGAAATAAAAACATACCTTGAGACAAATGAAAATGGAAATATACCAAAATTTATGCAATGCAGCAAGAGCAATTCTAGGAAGAAAGTTCATGGTGGTAAATGCCTACATCAAAAAACAAGAAAGATCTCAAATAACCCAACTTTATACCTCAAAGAACAACAAAAAGATACCAAACATAGCCCGAAGTTAGTGGCAACAAAAAATTAACAAAGATCAGTGTGAAAATAAATAAAATAGAGACTAAAAATAAAATAGAAAACATAAGTAAAATAGCTGGTTCTTTAAAAACATAAACAAATTGACAAACATTTAGCTAGACTTACCAAGAAAAAAAGAGAGCGCTCAAATAAAATCAGACATGAAAGAGGAGATATTACAACTGATACCACAGAAACACAGATTATCATAAGAGACTATTATTAACAACTACACACCAACAAATTGGACAACCTAGAAGAAATGGAGAAACTCCTGGAAACATACCACCTTCCAAGACTGAATTATGATGAAATAGAAAATCTGAATAGACTAATTACTAATAAGGAGATTGAATCAATAATCAAAAACCTCTTAACAAATGAAAGTCCAGGACCAGATGACTTCACAGGTGAACTCTACCAAACATTCAAAGAATTAATACCAACCCTTCTCAAACTCCTGCAAAAACTAGAAGAGGAGAAAATGCTTCCAATCTTATTTTACAAAGCCAGTATTAGTCTGATAACAAAACCAGAGAAGGACAGTACGAAAAATAAAATTACAGGCCAATATTCTTGATAAACATAGATACAAAAATCCTCAACAAAATACTAGCAAACTGAATTCAACAGTACATTAAAAAGGTCATTCACCATGATCAAGTGAGATTTATTTCAGGGATGCCAGGATGATACAACATCTGCAAACCAATCAATGTAAAAAACCACATTAACCAAAGAAAGGGTAAAAATTATATAATCAGCTCAATACATGCGGAAAAAGCATTTTACAAAATTCATCATCTTTTATGTTTAAAAAATCTCAGCAAAGTGAGTATAGAGGGAATATTCCTCAAGGTAATAAAAGCTACAAATGACAAGCCTGCAGCTGATATTATACTCAATGGTGAAAAGCTGAAATCTTTTCCTCTAAGATCAGAAAACAGACAGGATGCCCGCTCTCACCACTTTGAATCAACATGTTATTTAAAGTTCTAGCTATAGCAGTTAGGCAATGAAAGAATAAACATCCAAATCAGAAAATAAATAGAGTGGTCACTATTTGCAGATGACATGATTTTATATATAGAACATACTAAAGACTTTATCAAAAACTCTTAGAACTAATAACAAAATTCAGTAAAGTGTTAGGATATAAAAATCAATATATGGAAATCTGTGGCATCTTTTACACTAATGATAACCTATAAGAAAAAGAAATTAATGATACAGTCAAATTGACGATTGCGCTAGAAAGAATAACACCTAGGCAAAACTTTAAGGAAGTGAAAGGCCTGCACACTGAAAACTATAGAACACTGATGAACGAAACTGAACAAGACACAAGAAAATGTAATGATATTTTTTCACGAATTATAAAAATTAATATTGTTAAAATCTCTCTTCCAACCAAAGCAACCTAAAGATCCAGTGCAATTTCTATCCAAATGCCAATCATATTTTCACAGATATAGAATAATATAAAATTCATATGGAACTACAAGATCTAAACGAGCCAAGAGAATCTTGAGAAAAAAGACCAAAGCTGGAGGCATCATTCTGCCTGATATAAAAAATAAGTCATGAGGACGTAATGTAAGCTTGATGACTACAGTTAATAATACTGTGCATATGTGAAAGATGCTTAGGGATTAGATCTTAAAAGTTCTTATCAAAAGAAAAAACATTTTATAACAATGCATAGTGACAGATTTTAACTATACTTATTGTGGTAAACAACTTGCAATGTAAACAAATATTGAACCATTATGTTGTACACCTGAAACTAATCTAATGTCATGTCAATTATACCTCAATGAAAAAATAAAATAAAATTTAAAAATTTTTATAAAAGAAAAAAAGTTCCAGCAAACTCAAGCCAGTACAACACCTTCCCTATGCTGTAAATTTTGTATGCCCTCAAAAAGCAAGACAAAATAATATCATTCTAATTTTAAGTACTGTTATTAAACATAGATATCCATGCTACCATCTGATTTAAAATTTGGTGATATTATAATAAAACAGTTTTGAATCGTGTTTGTTTCATAAGCAAAATGTAAAGTGATTTTCTAATTTTATTTAGATTTGAACAAGTGTTACCTTGAATTAAAAAAAAACAAATACCTAAGGCATCTTTCCAGCTATCTGATGGGTACTCTGCCGGGACACTACCACCCGCTGTCTTTGAAGCTTCTGGCCATGGTCCTACCAAGCATCTGCCACCTGCATTGGATTCCCTACTGAGCTCGGGACCCAGAGTCCTAGGTTACATGTTGGGACTAACCACAGGGAAGGCCAGTGCCTATTCCTCCCACAGGCCACCTCTATTCGCCTCAGACTTGTGTAGTCTCCAATGCTGGAACTGGCTTAATATGACCATCAGGCCTGCCACTGGGACCATGTACCCAGGAGCTGCTGTAGATGCATGTATCCCAGGGAAAGGAGCAGAAAGTCTGCTGCAGGCTGAACTGGCTAGAGAACCTTCTGAAACAGGCACTGGTGTGAATCCCCTAGCTGCAGTAGGTCACAGAAAGACCAGTGGGAGAAACCAGGTCAGGATGCCCTCTCCAGGGAGCTCTGCCAGGGCCTGTCTCTACCCCAGCGACAGCTGTACTGGCTTCAGGTACTGGGGGCTCTGCAGCAGTTGTGCAGTGAAGAGGGATCTCAAACAGGAGTCAAGAGCTTTCTAAACAATTGTTCACCCCAACATCCCATTTTTCCTAATTAAAGCTTCCTCACAGAGGAATTTTAGGGCAGTGAAACTTCTCTGTAAAATACTACAATGGTAGATCTATGTCACTTACACTTGTCTAAACTCCTAGAATGTACAGCATCAAGAGTGAACCCCTAATGCAAACCGTGGACTTTAGGTGATTATGATGCATCAATTGTCACACATGTACCACTCTGGTGGGGAATATTGATAACGAGGAGACTACAAATGCAAAGGAAAAGGAAGTAAATGGGGAAGCTCTATATCTTTTCAATTTTGCTGTGAACTTAGAACGGCTCTAAAAAATAAAATCTAATTAAAAATTATAAATAAAAAAAGAAAACATGGAAAAAAGTAAAAAGGACTTTGCTCTAATATCTCCTGGGGCACTTGAACAAAGTACCTTGTAGTGAGTCTGTTCATAGTCCTTCACTTTTAAGCCAAAGTACATTGCTTTAGGGAAAATATTTTACAATTGGATCCCAAACTCATGGGATCTTCTTTAATAGCTCCTTGTTTCATCTTCCTCCTGCCCTCAGACTTTCAGCATCTGTATTTCCCATAAAAATTCTTACCTCCTATTTCTTCCTGGGAAACCTCATACTTTGTTTTGTTTTGTTTTTTCACTTTCACCCTCTACATTGACAACTTATAAACACAGTCCAATTCATTAGATTCATAAGAACAATTAATTTCCTCCTAGGAATAAAGGGAAATATTTATATTCTATTTTTCTAGTGCATCAAAGAAAAGAGAACTTTTTAAAAATCAAGTAATTCTCCATAAAAATGCAATGGCATACTTCCTTTCCCTCACTGACTATTAAGGTCCCTAACCAAGTAGTGCCAGCTTGGCTGTACGTATAAATCACGTCTTAAATCAATATACTTATATCTAATACATCTGCCACTGCAGAATAATCTAATTCATTATCATCTTTTACTTCTATCTCTGCATCCTCAAATACACAACTTTTTCTTCTTCCTTTATTGAATCATTGGTCCTTAAAAAGATATGAAATTCATATACCTGAAGAACAATTTGAGAAGGGGATATCCACCGTGGCTTTAGCACATTGCTTTCTGTGGTAAGAGTCACTTCAGAGCAGCAATTTGGTGTCATAGTGATAAAGAGAGGAATGAGGGAAAATATCTTGGCACTTCTCAGCAGAAAATATCTTCCTAAATAAAATAAAATATCAGAAATACAACAGCAGATCTGACTACTGCTGGTGCTCCCGATGTATTTAAAATTTAAGTGCAAAGAGAGAATGAAAAAGTCCTCTCAGACCTGTGGTTTTCAATTGTTGGAGATTTCGTATCCCCAAAGGACTTTTGGTATCATCCAGAGACATTCTTGATTATTCAGGACATGCTACTGGCATATATGGGCAGAAAACAGGGATGCTGATAAGCACATGGCTATATAGAGGGCAGGCCTTCACAACAAAGAATTATCTAGCCCACAATGTCCATAGTTACATTTGAGAATCTCTGTGTAGACCAACCCTCTCATTTTACATATGACAAATCTAGAGCCCAGATTCTCAAAAGTCTGCAAAGAAGTAGGATTTTCCCTCCCTGCTTAATGTGCACAGCAGGTTATGCTCCTAACAAGCCTTACAATCAAAACTATTGAATCCCAACAGCAGGAAAGACCTAGTTCTCAAAGGAATCCAGGTATCTACCAACATGATCAATAACATCCTTTTATGGAAATGTTAAATCTCATCGCTTTCCCTCTGGGAAAGAAAAAAAAAAATACCAAGAAACGAAAGACAAAATGGTTTGATTTTAGAAGAAAATAATAGGTAGCCAAGGGTTTTCTAAATTCAGTTCCTTCCAAGAAACCACAGAACTCTTGAAATCTGAAGCTTTCTTCTGGGATATAAATAAAACTCATATAAGCATTGGAGAATCTTAATCACCCACTCTTTGATTCCTAAAATTTCACTTACCCTAACAGTGTCTGTAGTGTGTGTATGTGTGTGTTTGTGTGTGTGTTTTAAAACACTAACCCCATCAAATCACTCCTCTGCTTAAAACCCACCAATGACTTCTCATTGCAATCCCCATAAATCCTTCTTTTATCAGTTGCCTGTAAGACTCTACAGATTCTAATCTTACCATTCTGACCTTACATTTTACCCCTTCTCCCCTTGTCTCTACCTCAGGACTTTGAACTTATTCTTCTCTGCAAAGGAAGTGCTATTTCCCCAGAGAATTTTATTTTTAGCTCCTTTTCATCATTCATTCAGGCGTTGGCAAAAATGGCATCCCTTCAGAAAAGATCACCCTATTTAAAGAAAGTCACCCCGTGATTACCTCACATAGTCACTATTTATTTCCTTTATAATAATCAGAAAAATCTAGAATTATTTATGCATTGTTTTGGTTAGCTTTTTCCTCCTACTAGAATGTAATTTCCAAGAGCATGGGACTGTGTCTGTCTTCCTCAGCATGATATCCACTGCATCTAGAAAAGCCTATGGCACTTAGTGAGCACAATCAGTTTGTTAAATGTATGAATGAAGGAAGTCAATGGAAATAACTGAGAAAGGAAAAGGGATTTTAGTGTGAGACTCCAGGGGAATAGAAAAAAATGAGGGACAGAATAAGTTCTTATAGGGGAAAAAATGGTTAAATGAAGGGAGAAGAATTACTTTGTCAGGAGTGACAGCTTATAAAAAGTCAGTCCTGAAACAACAGTCTAAACCAAACACTAGTTAATTCTGAATAAATGAAACAGTGAAAGCAGGAATAGGAGAGATGTTATTTAAGGGTACAAACTCACAACTGGTAGATAAGTAAGACCTAGAAACCCAACACAGGGAACACAGACAACAGTATTGTATTATAATCATCAAACTGGCTAAGAGACTAGATCTTAGTTATTCCGACCACACACACACATGATGATTATGTGATGACACTGGGTGCTAACTATAGCTTCAATGACAATCATATTACAATATGTGAATGTATCAGATTCACATGTTGTACACTTTAAATTTACACAATACATAAAAAAAGAACAGTGAAAACAATTTCTCCATTCTTTTCAGATTTCCTGCAGTTCTATAACTTTGAGTTTATCACTTTATAACTCAATGACTTGGGTTCCTCCTCCGCAAAATAGAAAAACACAAATGTCTCAAAGCTAACACAATCTCATAGGACTGTTGGGACTGTTGTTAGGATTAAATTGTTTGTTAAATGCACGGGTCTTATCAAGAAGTCTGGCACCTAGAATTTAATAATCATGGTTACTGTTAGTTGGCGACAGTTTATTAATGGTTTATTGTTACGTGCTTTGATTTAATTACTATTAGTAACAAAAACAAACAAAAAAAGACATTTTTTAAAAAACTCATAAGGAACTGTGTGACTGTTTCAAAAACAGCAGCCTAGGGAGAAATTAGGAACTGGCATATTGCATCAAGCAGAGCCCAAGTAGAATATAACCCAGATGGAAGAGTTGATGATGGCAACAGTGAGGAAGAAGGCAGACAAATCCTTTTGGCCTGTGGGAGGAGGAGGGAAGGGTAGTACAATGAATCCCCGAAGGTTTAATGCCCACAGATGAGCAAAGAGTTTGTCTAGGGTCACGCTGGTTGTGGATGGAAAGGAGAGGTATAATGAATTTGAGAAAATTTTTCAGGGAAAGTAATAGCCAGAATTAGGAGCTAGATACATACGTGAAACAGAAAAACAAAAAGGGGGAAAAACTGAACTTAAAAATACTGCAAAAGTATAAAATGTAAAACCTTTCTAGTTCTTTCTTAAACTTTCCAATTTACCAGTATACATGCATCTCCATAGCAATATGTTTTTTCTGTTTCCTTTTGTGTCTGTGTTATTTTCTTCTTCCCTTTTCTTCTCCATCTCTCTATTTCTTGGTGTTTTTTTTTTTTCATTTGTCTTTTTTTTTTTAATATTTTGAGTATGTTCTCAGATGGTTTCCATGGGGAATAACTAAAATGAGAGCCACGTTCTCTTCTAGAGGCACTTCTAACATGAGCTTCATGGCTCCTTATGATTAAAATAATCTTTATTTGCTTCAAAATAGTCATGAGGCTGTATCTCCCACAAATTTATAAACAACTTGAAGTAAGAGCCTGTGGTATCTGCTCTTCATTCCTGTTGCTGAGTATGTCTGCTTGACATACTGTAAGCATCTAATAAATGAATATGTTGATATTAAGTGAATAAGCAGTATTTGTTTATTTTCCAAATAGCATCTGCTAAAGGACCCAAAGTTCATGAAAGAGAAATTATGCATATAATGAAATGGTAGCAAGTTTATTCAATGGAATTCCTCATAGGGAATATCTTAAAGGGCACTTGAGGCAGAAGGTGAGAGCCCAAAGGACCTGAGTGTGGTCCGAACCAATCTAGGGAAAGAAATGAAGAGACCGTGGAGGGCAGGTGTGAAAATTACTAGGGGGTAGATACAATAATTTTGTGGTCTACTCTTTCTTTTCCTATGATCTTCTAAATCTCCAGTAAAATTTATGAGCTGATGAAATGCCCAAGGGAATCTTTTGTGGAAGCCAGGGAGAGAGCTAACAGGTGAAGGGTCTAACTGACATTTGCATTTATTTGGATATGGCAAATAAACAATGAAGTGACATTCAAATTCCTTAGAAATAAAAGATGCAAATTAAAAGTGCAAAGAAATAATACCCTTCTAATCAATTAACATTTAAAAATTATTGTTTATTGACCTTTAGGGTATGGAAAGATGAACAGTCTCATACACTAATATTGGTAATAAACATTGTTAACTCTCTGGAAAAATAAAGTAGATAATATACATCTTGCCTTGTGAGTATAAACTTCCTTGACCAGAAATTCCACTTTTAGAACTCTAAGTAAGCCATTGGAAATTAATAAAAGTAGCCTTTCCACTTAAAATGCTGAAAATTGAAGCTACCTAAAGGTACAACTTTAGAAAGAGAAATACACGCATTCATTGAATATTATACAAACACAGACATTAGAAATTATGTTTGGGAGTTCCCATTGTGGCTCAGTGGTTAACGGATCCTACTAGGAACCATGAGGTTACGGGTTTGATCCCTGACCTCACTCAGTGGGTTGAGGATCCAGCGTCACCATGAGCTGTGGTGTCGGTTGCAGAAATGGCTCGGATCCCACATTGCTGTGGCTCTGGCGTAGGCTGGTGGCTACAGCTCTGATTGGACCCCTAACCTGGGAACCTCCAAATGTCATGGGTGCAGCCCTAGAAAAGACAAAAAGACAAAAAAAAGAAAAAAGATAAAAAAAGAAATGATGTTTCTAAAAAGTTTTAAATGACAAAAAAGTAAATATTATTTAAAAGTAATAAAAAATAACAAGATAAAAATTAAGCATTGATTTTGAGGAGTTCTTGTCATGGCTCAGTGGTTAACGAATCTGACTCGCATCCATGAGGACATAGGTTCAATCCCTGGCCTTGCTCAGTAGGTTAAGGATCTGATGTTGCCATGAGCTGTGGTATAGGTTGCAGATACAGCACAGATCCTGCGTTTCTGTGGCTGGCAGCTACACCTCCGATTTGACCCCTAGCCTTGGAACCTCCATATGCCATGGTGTGGCCCTAAAAAAGAAAAAAAAAATTAAGTATTGATTTTGAGCCTATTTACCTATATGTAAAACATATACATATTTCTGTACTTTCTGAATTGTAAATAATGAGCAGTAAGAGAAAGAAAACAAGTAGGTAAAACTTTAAATAGATGTCTCCTTGGTCTTCATTAGCTTATATAATTATAAAAACTGAGTGATAGCCCTAGTAGCATAGAGTACAACTAGTGCCCACATCTTAGCTTCTAACACCATTCTCCAACAGGAGGAACCACTGCTCCTTGGAAAAATGACTGATGTAGGACAGGAGCAAGGAATTCACAGATGAGTCTGGAGCATCGTGTAGTGCCAAAAAGAAAGGCAGTGCTAAAAAAAAAAAAAATTAAAAAAGAAAAAACACTGTATTGGGGTGTGTGTCAGGATTCAACTCAAAGATGACTCAATAGCCAAAGCTGGGACCATTTGAGGAACAAAATAGGGTAGTATTGGATTATAACCCAAAGTATGAAATAAATATCCATGAGTTCATACTGATACAAATAAATGATCAAATGAATAAATGAAGGAGAATAGACAAATATCCATTGCGGAAGAATTCTGCATAATTTATATAGATAATCAGCCATCATAAGAGGTAGCCCAGACCGAAGAGTACAGTATGGCAACAGGAATAAAAGAGTACCTTTCTAATGAAGACAGCACATAAACACCACCTCTCCTAGGTAATTATAGTCAATAGGAACAGTGAAAAATCCTGGTGATAACATGTATCCTTCATACGATGTGATAAACAGGTCACTTTTTTCTTTATGGTCTTTTTATTAAAAAAACCACATAAATCTAGTCTAAAAAGAAGAAAAACATCAATCAAATTACGAGAGAGAAGCATCCTACAAAATACCTGACCAATACTATGAAAAACCATCAAGGTCATCAAAAACAAGGAAAGTCTGAAAAACTGTCATAGCCAAGAGGCACATAAGGAATGTGGCAAGTAAGTAAAAGCTGACATCTGGATGGGATCCTGGAATAGAAAAGGACACTAGGTAAAAGCTAGGGAAATCTGAATAAACTATGGACTTTAGATAATATATTAATAATAATGTATCAATATTGGTTCATTATCTGTAAATAAAAGAAAGTCCCATACTAATGTAAGATGTTAATAATGGGGGAACAGGGTGAAAGGGGTCTATGGGAACTCTCTGCAGTATGTTCTCAAGTTTTCTATAAACTAAAAACTGTCCTACAAAACAAAGTCTATTAAAAAAATGTTGTGATTTTAGGTTAAAATACCTTATCAAGTGTGACACATCTCAAAATGATCACATTCCGTACATATTTTCTTGGGAAAATCCTAGAAAGAAAATGCTCTACCAAAAAAAGAAGGTGGCAAGTAAGAAAACAGAACAATGAATGGAATCAGAACAATGGAATTTAGACAAAGGAGACAACAAAGCAATCCTTAAGATGATGGAATAAGAAAACCCTAAGACAAGTCTGAGTAGCCAGTGTGGACAGCAACCAGTCTGGACCTTCATGGAAGGAATAGAAAAAGTTGCACAGAAAAGGAAATATAATATTACCAAAGTCATGATACGATAACTTATGGAAATACTCTCTAAAGGTTACACAAGTATCCTGCAAGAGGATACACGTTCGATCCCTGGCCTTGCTCAGTGAGTTAAGGATCCGGTGTTGCTGTGAGCTGTGGTGTAGGTCACAAACGTGGCTCAGATCTGCATTGCTGTGGTTGTGGCATAGGCTGGCTGCTGTAGCTCCAATTAGACCCCTAGCCTGGGAACCTCCATATGCCTCGGGGTGTGGCCCTAAAAAGACAAAAGACCAAACAAAAAAAAAAAAAGAAAAAAAGAAAGAAAAGAAACATGAATGAGGCTACATCTTTGTGGAAGGAAAGAGATTTTCATTTTCATCAAACAAAGAGCAAAATTCATAAAAGATAAATTTTGATGCATTAAACTAAAAACTTCTACATGATTAAAAAGATCAGACATAAATTGCGATCTTAAGTTATAAACTGGAAGAAGATACTTATAATCCATTTAGCAGACAAAGAATTAGCAATTGGAAAATACAATGAATATCTTCAAATCAATAGCTAAAAATGAAGCGAATCCAATAAAAACAATCCAAGGATAAAAACAGGCAATTCACAGTTGAGGAAATCAAGATAGATAATAAGCATAAATATATGAAATATCCAACATCACTCATAGGAAGTTAAATGCAAATATCAACAGTAAGAATCTCTCTCACATCAAGCTGTCAAAATTAATAAGTATGGGAAGACTAGGTGTTGATGAAAATCAAAGAGACTTATCAGTAGATTACAAAATATTAGAACCATTTGGTTACCAATTTGCTTAAGGTAGACACATGCTATACTATAACCCAGATTTTCATTCTAATTTGCTATCCTGGAGACAGGGCCACACATGTGAAGTATAAACATACACGAATAAAGGTTGATTTAAATGAACTTAAATGAACCTTAAGTTTTGACAGCTTTTATTTGCATAGGCCTCTTTCCAGGGAGGATTTTTTTTTTTCCTGAATACTAATCCATGGTTAAACATAAAATCCTTGATTTCTGGATATTTAAATGTATTGAATATGATGACAGACACTCAGTGCATCATTTACATTCAGTTCTTTTAATAAGCTAAATAGGAAGCAAAATAGTGGGGCCATAGGCATGCATTACCTTCTTGAGACAGGTCAGTGCTCCTTAAGCAGCTGGTAATGACCTCCACTAGCAAGAGTTTCTTCCTCTTGGGTCCCTGGATATGTTGGACATAAAGCTGTATCAGTACAATAACAAGGAAGCTTGTGTGTGAAGTACTGAGTTTAATACACTCCGGCTATCAGTAATAAAAATATAAATTTAGTTCATCCATGCTAGAGGGAAAGTGATTTTCTTTCTAATTGCTCCATAGAGATATTTTAAAATGTCATGGGAAGAAGTAATAAAGGACTATGGTCACAAATATAGACAAAAATGTATTATAGACGTATATTGGGCAATTTATTTAAAAATACGTAAATTTTGTGGATTGTGTGATGTTTGTGACATTTATTAGCTTTTTTTCATTTTAAGTGTATTGGTATTTCTTATTCTAAACACATATTTACTTTTAAATTTGTCTTGTAATTGTGTATTTTTCCTTAAATAAGGGATCCAGGGGGCACATATAAAATAACAGTTAAATTGTTTTTATGTACAAGATGACATACACAGGAAAGATACACAAGGTTAAGATACTGGCTATTGATGGGAAAGAAAGAAGACAGAGGAGGAGGAATTTAGCTGAATCTGTACTATTTTAAATTGCTTAATTTTTATATTTCTTTTCTTTCTAAATGTCTTCTGCTTAGATTTATATTACTAAGTTTTTGAGAAAAAAAAAATTCCTCAGAACATGACTGGTTGTACTTAGGATGCAAAGGGCTACACAATGCATTCATTAATTTATCGAATATCTACTGAGCTAGTACCATGCTTTAATGCTAGTCCTGAGTGTAGAGACCTGATCCCAAATTTTATAGAGCTTACAGTTAACTGGAGAACTCAAACAATACATCAACAAGAATATAAGTATATATGGATTATACATTGTGATAAATGTTCTGAAAGGAAGGAAGAGGCCATTACTGGAGTAAAGTAAGTCAGGGGGTGAGGAGGCTACTTTAGGAATGTCACCATCTTTGAAGACATTTTAGCATAGACGTAAAGACTGACACGGACCCAGTGTTCAATGAATTGATCAAAAACAAAAATAACAGGTCGAGATAATCCCAAAGTTTTGAAGCTGGAAGGATTTGGGGGTGTAAATGCCATTGGCAAAAACAAGATCAATTATAGGAGCCATTGTAAAAGGTCAGGGGAAATTATAAATTCAATTATTAGCATACTGATTTTGAGATGTTATTAGAAAATCAATCTTTGGACACAACCTCAGGAGGGAAATGGTATAATCAGCCAATGGAAAATCATATATAAGTTAAAATAAATTAAGTGCCTCTATACGTTAAAACATTGCAAAATATCAGAAACATAACACTGACTGAAAGAGCAAGTTGGGAAACTTGATTTATAAAATGTGAAACAATTTATACAGAGCATAAAAATACAAAATAATACACACTGGTATGAGTTCATATATATATGTATGGAAAAAGCATAAAAATATACACGGAATATATTTGTATATATTTTACAAGACATTGGTTACCTCTGAAGACATAAAAGTAAGTGGGATTAGAGAGGGATTTAGATATGTCTGCAATATTTTAGTCAAGAAACAAGATTTAAAAGCAAATATTTTCAAATATCAATATCTGATCAACTTGCAGTGGATACTTAAAGATGTGTTTCATTATTTTTCATACTCTATGATCTTGAAATATTTCATAATCTTGAAGAGCAGTAAACAAAAGGGAACAATAAAATTAATGACGTAATAGCATAAATCCATTTTAAAAAATTTTTGTAATTATCTCCTTTATTATCTTTTTTTTCTTCTTCTTTTTAGGGCTTCACTTGCAGCATATGGAAATTCCCAGGCTAGGGGTCAAATCAGAGCTACAGCCGCTGGCCTACACTACAGCCACAGCAACGCCAGATCTGAGCCACATCTGCGACCTACACCACAGTTCACGGAAACCCCCGATCCTTAACCCACTGAGTGAGACCAGGGATCGAATCCGCATCCTCATGAATCCTAGTCAGGTGCTTTACTGCTGAGCCACGAGGGGAACTCCCTATCTTTTCTTTTCTTTTCTTTTTTTTTTTTTTTGGTAAGTGTATTTTGCATTTCACTTTTGGTGGTAAATTGAGGAGGCAACTAACTTACATCTTTGGTTTCAGCATGATTCTATCAGTCATGATTCAGCAGCAGATAACAGAAAGAAGCCTAGGTATTTTAAGCAGAAAGGCATTTAACAAAAGGAAATACATGCTTACAAAAACCACTGGAAGGTTAAAAAGCTAGTTCTTTAGGAATTAGGTCCATACCAGCACTATAAAGCTAGTCCGGAGAGAGCTGTTATCCTTACTATAATAGAGAAATGAGAAAGTGGAAACTTACCACCAGAAATTGTGGAATGTGCTCCACACATGCACAGTCGTAGCGTCTGTCCTGAAATCGGGAAGGCAAGGTTGACCACACCTTGCCTCTCAAGTCACACACCTAATAAGACCCGGGAAGCGCTTGGAAGGTCTTACTGAGGAGACGTAAGGCGGCCATTTTCCCTTTCTTCCTCTGTGTTTGTCAGTGATAATGGAGATTGAGAAGTTAAATCAATGTTTCCAACACCTGACAACTGCTCCTGTGAAACTTCCAACACCTGAGCACCGTTCCCAGTGGCTTCTACAATAGCTCTCCAGCTAAAGTAGGTAGCTACAGACAATCCCAGAAAGTTCCTGACTAAACTTTCCAGCAGTCATAGCAGCAGTTGCAAAAGTATGGCTCTCTTTCCTTCTATGTCCCAACCTAATTGGATGCACTGTATCACATCAAGAACCTTCTGCAAAAGGACCTTGGAAATGTAGATTTAAGCTTCACAATCTCCACATTTCTCACAAACACAGAAGAAGGGACAGATGGCCTCCGTGGTCTCCTGAATGGAACCCTCCAAGCGTGTCCTTCTGTTTTACACAAAGACCAGGGAGATTTTGACATTTTCTTTTAGGGTCAACCCAGGTACAGTATAAATAAGGGATAATACCTAGAATATTTAGAAAGAAGTATGAACTCCTTCCAAACTCAAATGTCAGCAACAAGACCAGCTGGCTGCAGAACTGAGAGCTGCAGCTGGTCAGTGCTGGTCAGGAGCCAGGCAAATGCAGAGTAAGCTGGAGAAGAAACAAACAGACTTTGTTTCCATACTCATTAGGAAATTCCATTTGGAGGTCTAGCAGCTGTTCATGGTGATAAGAAACCTCAAAATTGTTTTCTTTTTACATCTATAATAAGCTGAATTTATACAATCTACCTAAAAGATTTTTACCTGTTTGGCTTGGGCCCTGAATTTTAATTATCCAGAGGTCTTATTTTCTGGCTCATTTCCTTTGTCATTTCATTTTCACTTTTATCTCCTTACAACACTCCAACATTCAAGGGAACATTACTATATACTTGTCATTAAATAATGTCAGGTAATACTTCAAGCCATGAAAAAAAAGAGGCAAATAAAACTCACCCCCCCCAAAAAAAAGAAAATTCCTGCATGGATGGAAAGGAAGACAAGCATAGGTAACATTCATTTCTGACAGCACTAATAAGGTCAAGAAATTCTCCTCCCATGGGGAAGATTAATTAGGCATTACTAGATCCATGAGTCCTATGAGAGCATGAACTATATCATTTTCTAGTCCTATAAGGTAGATAGAACAGAACTCTGTGCTGGAGCCATTGCAATATGGCCCTAATTCTTCACTTTTCCCTATGTCAATTCTCTTTGCTAGATAACTCTGGAGTGCCCTCCTCCTCTGACTCTACCGTCAGCCACTGGCTTGCTTTGGTTGGTAGGAAGCCAGCAAATGTGACCAAAATGAGGTTTGAAAGATACTTTTTGAATTCAGCTTACCTTCTTTTGTACCTCTGTCATTTTGATAAGAACATGCCAGGGAGTTCTCTTGTAGCATAGCGGGTAAAGGATCTGGCTTTACCACTGAAGCAGCTTGGGTTGCTCCTGTAGCATGGGTTTGATCCCCGCCCAGGAACTTTGCCATCAGTAAACTTCCTAAACAAAAAAAAAAAAGGGAGGGGGGCTGGCTCACTGAAGTCATCCCAGAGAAGGCTGTCCTAGATCAGCTAACAGACAACTTCCATGTAAGTCTATGAGCCCTGAGAGTAACAACAGTGCTGCCTGGATGACCTGCAGCTGACATAGATGCATGAATGAGCCAGGGCTAATTTAGCTAAAACTTACACACAAGCTAATTAATGTCTCTGTGTAGGCCACCAAGTTGTCTGTGATGTAGCATTCATGTGGCAATAGATAGCCAGTACAGTGACCAATGAGTATTACATGGTGGGAACTGATGATGATGCGTGAATATACAAGATATTCAAGTTTCATTTATAGGTCTTTAACCTGACTTTAGTAAACCAAGATATCAGATATGAGTTGATTCTATAGGTGCTTTGAATCAAAAGCTGTAATAAAAAGTGCAAATTATTTAGTACGTGAAATGTTTCTTTTCTATATTTCGAAATAATTCTGTTATGACCAAGGTCCTAGTCATGGTCACAATATCTTTCCAAAGTTCTGATGCTTGAGAAGAGAAGCCCTTTTTGCAACTAGCTTTTAACAACTGCTTTGACTTACTACAATCCTTTAGGCAACCATATATTTACCGTAATTATTCCTAAAATGAAGGTAAAATAAGGAATGTTTAGTGTCAAGAAAACCCAAGATGTCTGAGATTTGAAGAGAAGGACTATAGTCTCAGCAAATTGATTGGGTTTAGCTTGTTTTCCATCTGCCTTCTCTTTGCATCATGCTACTCCTTTTTCATAGTAAGGAACACAAAGGAATATAATTAAATAATATCCTGACACAGGAGACTCCTGTAGTGTCTATTTGTACTTTTTTCTTGACCACCATGAAAATTTCCAATCTTGTATCCTCAAGCCTGTTTTTGGACTTTTAAGGTTTGCCTATGTATAGAATTTTTCTTGAATAAGACTCCAAGTATTCTGAAGCATTTATATTAAAATTCCTTCATTAAAAAATGAAGCTGTTAGCCAGAAACATAGAATTGCAATAATATAATGGTAAAAAAACAGAGGAAAAAGATAATGGTAGAAAAATAATGAAATGAGGTCAAAGTGTGCTATATGCAGAAAGACAAGCTTTAAAGCCATGTATGATAATTCAAAGAGGGCAAGAAATGTGACAAACTTTCTAGTCGCCAAAGCAAGGGAGAAATATTATTCTTTATAAGAGTAGTTTGGTTCATAAAACAAAAATATATCCTCAGGATCAGTAAACTTCCTAAAAATGATCTGAGACAAAGATCTTCCAGGTACATTTATTTGGATTAAGACCTCAACTATGTCCTCTATAGTAAATAGAAATTACAATGAGACGTTAAAAAAAAATCTACATGAATACCAAAGTAAAAGCAACAATATGAATTATGACAAATGTAGTCAAATTGTGCAGCTTTCTGGTTGTCATGTTGATCCAGAAACAAATGTGAGATTACCCAAAGAGATGCATGAACTGCTTATCCTTCAAGCAATCTTTATAAATATAGCTTCTCACTACCTAACTCCTGTTACACATTGATCTATAGACACTTTGCAGTCTCACATGCTAAAATAAGTTCAACTAAAAAGAAAATGTGGAGTTCCCATTGTGGCTCAGCAGTAAGGAACCCAACTAGTATCCATGAGGATGACGATTTGATCCCTGGCCTCGATCAGTGGGTTAAGGATCGGTGTTGCCTAGAGCTATTGTGTAGGTTGCAGACGCGGCTTGGATCTGGCATTGCTGTGACTGTGGCGTAGGAAGTGACATCCCTCATCTCACTAGAAAAGTAGCACCGATTACTTAATTGTCCATGAGCTTGCGATAGATAGGATTACATTCAAAATGCATTTTTATAAAATTGTGTGGATAGTCAAAATAAATTTGATTCTGTTTATGATTCAATTTTGTATTTTTCCTGTTGGTTTGATTCCCAGTAGATTGTTATATATACTCCATAGAAATCTGGGTTTAAGACCAGCTCTTTCAACTATGAGTTCTAGGTTAATATCAATTTAGTTCCTTCCCTAAACCTAATTCCTTATTCAAAGAGTGAGCAAAAGAATAATAACTAACTTAATAGGATTTTACAAGAATTAAATGGGTAGTTATATTAGAAATGCCTCATACATGGTAAATATTCAATACATGTGGTTAGCAGTAGGGGCTGTCATTAACATCAACTTTGGTGTCATCACTGCCACCACCATGACTATCACCATGGCCTTAACCTGCTTTATATAAAGAAGACAGCCCCTTTTTAAGGTATTTGGTAAATGTATGGCTATATTAAGAGTACTCATGACTCACCTTTTTATATACTTAATTTCACCAGTAACTTTTTGTATGTGCCCTAGCCATATTATGATAAAAAATATATAGATAGATAGATAGATAGCAATTACCAAGCAACTATTTCAAAATAATTTTCAATTAAAAAAAGCAAAATCTGGAGTTCCTATTGTGGCTCAGCAGATTAAGAACCTGACATAGTATCCGTGAGGATACAGGTTCACTCCCTGGCCTCACTCAGTGGGTTGAGGATCAGACACTGGCACAAGCTGCAGCGTAGGTCATAGATGTGGCTTGGATCCTACTGTGGTTGTGGCACAGGCCAGCAGCTGCAGCTCAGGTCCCACCCACAGCACAGAACTTCCATATGCTGCAGGTGCAGCCTTAAAAAAAAAAAGACAAGAAAAAAAAAAAGAAAACTCTACCTACGAAAAAACAGAATTAAATTGTAGAATGTTATGGATTATGGGGGAAATGTCTTAGCAGGTAATGCTACCTTGAAAATCCTTTATATATTTTGTGTTTTGTTTTTTTATTATCTAGAAAGTAAGACTGTCATAATTTATTCTCTGAAGTAACAATTTCTTTTTTAAACTACTCTTCTCTATGTGTTAGTTTACTCTCACTCATTCATTTATTCAAATATTTCATGAGTGTCAAATCTATGTTGAGCAAGCACTAGCAATTAGAAACCAAGTTAGACACTGCTCTCAAGGAACTCAAATTTGGGGAGAGAGATAAGACAGAGAACTGTACAACTGATCCTAAAACAAAGAGATGATTGCTCCAAGAAAGGTGTGCTTGAGGTGTTACTAATAAAAAAAACAAAGTGTGATTTATCATGGAGAGGGGTTGAGAGGAGAAGTCAATAATTTTTTTTTTTTTGCCTTATTTCCAGGGCTGCATCCGCGGCATATGGAGGTTCTCAGGCTAGGGGTCTAATCAGAGCTGTTGCTGCTGGCCTACACCACAGCCACAGCAATGCAGGATCTGTAACCCACTGAGCGAGACCAGGGATCAAACCGGCAACCTCATGGTTCCCATTCGGATTTGTAAACCACAACGGGAGCTCCCAAAGAATTTTTAAGTGTGTCTTCTAAAATAATGGATTCAATACTATAATTAAATGGATGCTTTTTTAAATATTTGTAGCTGTTTAATTTTAAATATTTGTAGCTGTTTAATACACGAGTCTATTTTTTGTCAACTAGACTTTTTGTCTCCCAAGGAGGAGGAAACATAATTAAGTTAGAATTTTAGAGCCAACAATGACTTTTAAAAAAGCTTTAGAAGTTCCCATCCGTCGTGGCTCAGTGGTTAACGAACCCAACTAGTATCCATGAGGACGCGGTTCGATCCCTGGCCTCACTCAGTGAGTTAAGGATCTGGCATTGCTGTGAGCTGTGGTGTAGGTTGCAGATGCAACTCGGATCCTGCATTTCTGTGGCTGTGGTGTAGCTGGCAGCTACAGCTCCAATTCAACCCCTAGCCTGGGAACATCCATATGCCACAGGTGTGGCTCTAAAAAGACAAAAAAAGAAGAAGAAGAAAAGAGCTTTAACTCAGCATTGCTGTTGATTAAACAAAACAAAACAAAACAAACCTGTTCCCAGGTAGTTTAGGATATGCCCGATGTAGGGGTACATACTTGGTTGGTAGGAGAAGCAAAGCTATAACCCATGTCTCCTATTTCAACTCCCAAGACAGGATTTGGTCTGTAGCATGGCTCTTCTTTTCACTCTTATGTCTTCATTTGGCTAAGTGCCTAGTACAATGCTAACTTGCAGAGGATGCTTACAAGAGATAATTGTAAAAGAGTAAATAGACTCCTTTTGGCCACTAGAATTCAGTGCAGCACCATAACATTTTATTAAAAAAGTGTGGTTGTTCTCAAACAGTTAATACAGCTCCAAAAATGCATACCTATGCCTTCAGAGTAATTTATGCACTGCCAGATCTTCTGTAAATCTCATTTCACAAGCCATGCTTGAGGAATACTGAAATTGGTGCTATTCACGAGACAATATTAGCAAATGTATTTTTCCTATGCTAAATATATCCTTGTCATTTTTATTACCTACTTGTATGCTTATTTTTATTACTTACAAGAAAGATTTATTTAAATATTTCCCTGTGGCCATTAGAGGCTGCAGAACAAATTTATCTTGTTTTCCATTAATTTATTCCCTATCTTATTATACTGGCAGCTCTATTACTACAGGTTTCGGTAACTATCCCAAAATGTCCATAAGATGAAGGTCTAAAAAGATAAGAGACAAAATTAACAAAGTCAATGAATCCCCCCAAAGTTTCTTTTGTTTATAAATGTCTATTTCATAAATTAAAAGCTTTCAAATTTATTAGGTTTACCTAGGGAAAGCTATTATACTGCAAACTGTATCCTTAAGCTGCATTCTGTTAGGCTTTTTTGTTTTAAGCTACTCAACTAATTTCCTAGCGTTAGTAAATAACAATAATCCTACATACAAAGTTTCAAAAGCAAATTGTTAATATTCAAAAAATATACACAACCTTAATTGTCCTTTATTAATCAAATGGTGGCACACTGAACATAAGCTTGAGCGACAGTCACAATTCTAAATCTTTAGATGAAAAAGAGTTTACTGTAGGTTGAAA
The DNA here is from genome assembly GCF_016906955.1 of Phacochoerus africanus. Lineage (NCBI taxonomy): Eukaryota > Metazoa > Chordata > Mammalia > Artiodactyla > Suidae > Phacochoerus > Phacochoerus africanus. The sequence goes on from NC_062553.1 coordinate 28,215,540, forward strand.
CTATTGCCAGGCTCCATATTCAATTTTCACACTTCACAAATAAGAAATTTCAATTATTATTAAGGAAAATGCAATTTATTTATCATTTGAATGACATTACAAAATTTTATTTTTGAAAATCATAACAAACAATTTTAATAATATTTGCATAAAGTATAAATACGATATATGATTTTAGGAACTCACTATCCTGTAATTGATATAACAGTATTGCTAAAATTTCTGGAGAGCTTTTAAAGGTACTATTCTAAATTATATATTTCTGATAACTGTAACTCTTTTTTTTAAATGATTTTTATTTTCTCCATTATAGCTGGTTTACAGTGTTCTGTCAATTTTCTACTGTACAGCAAAGTGACTCAGTCACACACACACACATATATATATACACACACACATTCTTTTTCTCACATTATCCTCCATCACGCTCCATCACAAGTGTCTAGATATAGTTTCCAGTGCTATACAGCAGGATCTCATTGCTTATCCATTCCAAGGGCAATAGTTTGCATCTATTAATCACCCCACTCCCTCCCCTTCCCCCTTGACAACCACAAATCTGTTCTCCAAGTCCATGAGTTTCTTTTCTGTGGAAAGGTTCATTTGTGCCATATATTAGATTCCAGATATAAGTGATATCATATGGTATTGTCTTTCTCTTTCTGACTTTCTTCACTTAGTATGAGAGTCTCTAGTTCCATCCATGTTGGTACAAATGGCATTATTTTGTTCTTTTTTATGGCTGAGTAGTATTCCATCGTGTATCTATACCACATCTTCTTAATCAGATTCCTCTGTCAATGGACGTTTAGGTTGTTTCCATGTCTTGGCTATTGTGAATAGTGCTACAATGAACATGCGGGTGCATGTGTCTTTTTCAAGGAAAGTTTTGTCCGGATATATGCCTAGGAGTGAGATTGCTGGGTCATATGGTAGTTGTATGCATAGTTTTTTTAAGGTACCTCCATATTGTTTTCCATAGTGGTTGTATCAATTTACATTCCCACCAACAGTGTAGGAGGGTTCCCTTTTCATCACACCCTCTCCAGCATTTGTTATATGTGAAGTTATTAATGATGGCCATTCTGACTGGTGTGAGTTGGTGCCTCATAGTAGTTTTGATTTGCATTAGAACTATAATTCTTGGAGTACCTCATTTTGTCTTTATAACTTGTCTTTAACATTTCTGGCTTTATAATATTTATATTTTACAGATGTTTATATTTCTAAGTTCTCATACCAACATTTTTTTCAATATAAGTCTCTTTCATGAAGTATTCAAAGAGCTTTATAAATATTTCATTACCTATTTTTATCTCAAGTTGCTATAATGAGAAAATCTTTTGGACCATTTTGGTTGAAAAAATATGAATTCTACCCAACTATATCGAGTTTGTGCCAAAAGGAAATTTGGAGGCTTATGCAACCAAAAGTTCTAGGGTATATTTGATTTAAGATATGTCAGTGTTCAAGGACACAAATATATCACCAAGTCTCTGTCTTTTTCCCTGGGTAGTCTTCATTCTCAGGAATGTGTTTCCTTTTGTTGGCAAATATGACCACTGGAAGCACTAGTGTTGCTAATATTTTATTTTTGTTGCTAATACTTTAGAGAGAAGAGTCCTATTTTTCTCATAAGTCTAGAAAAAGAGTCCAGAAATGACTCTCATTGGCTCACCTGGGGTCACTGTCTATTTCTGAATTAGTAACTTTGGCCAGTTCTGAGCTGCTCTGTGAAGGACTGGGCTTGGACCCACATGCCCTGGATTGAAGCCAGAAGGGGGAGTCAGTCTCACTGAAGCCATACTAATGGGGAGGGATAAAGTCATGATTTCCCAAAATAAAGGGGTATAGAGGAAACAAGCTCACTAACTCACATAGCCTTATATTGCCACAAGTAACATGTAAAGCATTATCTTTATCTCTGCCTTTGGAGATATACAAAAGATGATGTGATATCCCTGGGACATTAACACCCATTGGCATACCTACCAAAAAACATCATGACAATCATCATTATTGGAAATCCGCACTCCTCACCGGATTCTCAAAATCCACTAAAATACCTGAATTTCAGAGCTAATGTGTTCTATAATTTATCTAAAGCTAAGAGGAGTATAAAAGGAAACCTTAATCACATAAACTTTGTACCTGAGAGAGCTGGTTGTCTAATATTTTAGGTCATGGTGATAGGAATGGAAGACTTCAGCTAGAAAATGATGATACATATAGTGGAAGACAAATTACGTGTGGATATTCAAGTTTTTGTTTTTTAACTGCTGCATGAATTTTATTACATTTATAGTTGTACAACAATCATCACAACCCAATTTTATAGCATTTCCAACCAAAACCCCCAGCGCATCCCCCCACCCCCCCAACCTGTCTCCTTTGGAAACCATAAGTTTTTAAGTCTGTGAGTCAGTATCTGTTCTGCAAAGAAGTTCATTGTGTCCTTTTTTTTAGATTCCACATGTAAGTGACAGCATTTGATGTTAGTGTCTCACCATCTCACTGACTTCACTTCACATGGTAATTCCTAGGTGTATCCATGTTGCTGCAAATGCCATTATTTCTTTCCTTTTAATAGCTGAGTGATATTCCACTGTGTATATGTACCACATCCTCTTTAGCCACTCCTCTGTCAATGGACATTTAGGTTGTTTCCATGTCTTGACTATTGCAAATAGTACTGCAGTGAACACTGGAATACATGTATCTTTTTGAGTCATGATTTTCTCCGGATAGATGCCCAGGAGTGGGATTACTGGATCAAATGGTAATTCTATTTTTAGTTTTCTAAGGACTCTCCATACTATTTTCCACAGTGGTTACCAATTTACATTCCCACCAACAGTGTAAGAGGGTTCCCTTTTCTCCACACCCTCTTCAGCATTTATTGTTTGTAGACTTTTTGAGGATGGCCATTCTGGCTGGTGTAAGGTGGTACCTCATAGTGATTTTGATTTGCATTTCTCTAATAATTAGTGATGTTGAGCTTTTCATGTGTTTTTTGGCCATCTGTATATCTTCTTTGGAGAATTGTCTGTTTAGATCTTCTGCCCATTTTTTTTGATGGGGTTGTTTATGTTTTTTGGGGATTGAGCTGCAGAGGGTGTTTATAAATTTTGGTGATTAATCCCTTGTCAGTTGCTTCATTTGCAAATATTTTCTCCCATTGTGTGGGTTATCTTTTCATTTTGTTTAGTGTTTCCTTTGCTGTGCAAAACCTTTTAAGTTTAATAAAGTCCCATTTGTTTATTTTTGTTTTTATTGTCATTACTATTGGAGGTGGATCTGAAAAGATGTTGTGGTTTATGTCAGAAAGTGTGTGGCCTATGTTTTGCTCTAAGAGTTTTATAGCATCTGGTCTTATACTAGGTCTTTAATCCATTTTGAGTTTATTTTTGTGTATGGTGTTAGGAAGTATTCTAATTTCATTCTTTTACATGTGGCTGTCCAGTTTTCCCAACACGACTTATTGAAGGGGCTGTTTTTTCTCCATTGCATATGATATTCAAATTTTAATGACTGTCCATTTTACAGTCAATCTGAAGGTCATCCTACCATTCAGTATCATAATGAACTCAATATATCCCTTTTTCTTAGCCAGGCAATACCCAGAATAACAGCAGTATCTCAGGCAGCCAGATCAGTTGTCCAAAGAAAACACTCTACTTGCAGGGAATACAATGAAAAAAAAAGGATGCCCATCTATTATTCAACATTACATATTGACATCTATTCTGTGTTGGTTACTGGGAAGGAATTAGTCAATAAAACAAAAAGCCCTGCCCTTATAGAGGTTATATTCAAGATATATTGAGCCCACTGTTAACTTTCCTTCTCACTTCCGAAATGGTGCTTTTTTTTTTTTTTCTCTAGTGTTGCATATTGAGCATCTCTGCTTGTTAGCACTGATTGAAGCACTACCGGGGGTGTGTAATCTCCTCCATGATGCAGACTAACTTGAAGAAGTCATGGCTTTAGTTATGCTATCACACAGAAGATGTCTGAATTTACAGAAGAGTAACCCCATAACATTCCACTCCCGCCATCCTTTTTTGTTAAGCTTAGCATATATTTTTTTTAAGTAACAATTAGGTAAAATTAATAGTTGTACCAACATTTAATTTTTTTTCTGAAAGCAGAGGGTGAGGAGCTTTTGTGCTTATTTGTGGGATTTTTAAAACATTAATGGTGATACTTTGATAATCTATATACAGGAAGAAGAACAAGAGAGAAGCATGCTGAGAACTGATTGAAAGAGGATATAGGAGTATGGTCTGCAGACAAGCAGAGGACTCAAGTGGACAAAAATAGGACCACCTCTTTCTGAAAGAGCCTTTCCCCGCTGCATTAATGAGGTTCCTATAAGGCTTCCAAGTTCTTTTATGACTCCAATTTTGGCCACAGATTAGTGGTTCAGAAATTATTCCACAATCCAAACTAGGAAAGTAGGTAAGATTGCCTGCATTCCTGGGATTTTTAAATTGCGGGCTATGAAAATCAACTTTTCTCCTATGTTTGAAAGTATGAAACTTCGGAGCTGTTTTGGCTTTACATTTTCAACCATGAAGAGAGAAACCTCGTCTGAGAGCATAAAGCTGTCCCAAAGAAAAACAATGATAAAAGGAAGCAAACCATTATGTTTGAAATGGATGGGCAATGAGGTCCTACTGTAAAGCACAGGGAAATATGTGTGATTGGGTCACTTTGTTGTACAACAGAACCTGATGAAACATTGCAAATCAACTATAATAATTTTTTAAAAAGGAAGCAAGTTCTTTTTTCTTCTTTTTCTTTATTTTTATTTTTTTGTATTTTTAGGGCTGCACCCGCGGCATATGGAGGTTTCCAGGCTAGGGGTAGAATCAGAGATGCATCTGCCAGCCTATGCCACTGCCACAGCAACTCGGGATCAGAGTGACTTACATCACAGCTCACAGCAATGGTGGGTCCTTTAACCCACTGAGCAAGGCCAGGGATCGAACCTGCATCCTCATGGATGCTAGTCAGATTTGTTTCCACTGAGCCACAGCGAGAACTCCAGGAAGCAAGTTCTAATGGCCCTCTTGCTCCTGCTGCAAGTACTTCTCTTTTTACTGAAGATGATAAGCTGGTTTTCTGTCACTTTCATAATGCGCTAAGTAATGCACAATTAAAGGTCACCAGGTGTCATTAAAAGTACTCAGACTTTGTTCTTAAAGTTCTTTCCTTTCTTTTCTGTCAGTTTCACTCACCTCTTTCAGTTCCTTCCTGTTTGTTGGGAAGCCAATTAACAAATTCTCTTATAATTGTATCTAAACTAAGGTTTCTAATTGCATCTAAACTAAGATTTCTAACTGTATCTAAATTAAGTTTAGGTGCACTTTGTAAGGATGTGGACAGTTCTCTCTTAATTAGAACGCCTGAGCATTACTGAGTGCATCTTGGACAGCTGTTTCAAGAGTTAGGGGTCTTTTTGCTTCCTTCTACAGGGCAAACATCATGTATGTGAGGTTTGTTAGGGCAACCAATCGTCCTGGTTAACCTGGGACCAAGGGAGCTTCCAGGATATAGGCTTCCAGTACTAAAACTTTAATAAAAGTACCAGGCAACCTGGGACGAGTTGGTTACCCGGGTTTTAGAAGTGACCTCGTGAAATGTAAGGCATCATTGTGTTTAGGCTCTGGAGACAAATCCTCTGGGTGAAAATTCTGGCTCTGCTACTTAAGGCATCATCTTCAACAAAGTATTTAACTTGTTTAAATGTCAGATTTCTTTCTTTTTTTTTTTTTGTCTTTTTTTGTCTTTCTCTAGGACCGTACCTGTGGCATATGGAGCTTCCCAGGCTAGGAGTTGAATCAGAGCTGCAGCCACCGGCCACAGCCACAGCCACAGCAACATGGGATCCGAGCCACATCTGCGACCTACACCATAGCTCACGGCAACGCCAGATCCTCAACCCACTGAACGAGGCAAGGGATTGAACCCATAATCTCATGGTTCCTAGTCGGATTTGTTAACCACTGAGCCATGATGGGAGCTCCATATGTCAGATTTCTTAATATAAAATGAGGATAATGGAGGTTCTCATGTGGCACCACAGGTTAAGGATCCGGCATTGCTGCAGCTATAGTGCAGGCTGCAACTATGGTGCAGATTTGATTCCTAGCCCAGGAACTTCCACGTGTTGTGGTTGCAGCCAAAATAAATGAATACATCAATTAAATTAAATTAAATGGGGGTAATAATTATATGGTCTTATTAAGCACGTTTTGCATATTGTTAGTTAATATATGTTGCCTTGAATGCCTTGAACACAGTAAGAGTGCATTTTTGGCTACTGTTGCTATTGTTGCTGTTATTACACTAGTTTGTATGATGAAACTGATGGTACACACTTTAAAGGAAATTTCAGTACTGGACTTAACCTCAAGGTTTGAGAAGAACATTTGTTATAAAATACTCTAAAACTTTTACTGCTACCCAGATTTTAGTTCTTCCATTAATTTTTCACAGTATCAGAATGGGTTTTTTTGTTTGTTTCCTTTTCTCTAAATTCATTGTATCATTACAGATTATTCTGTATTTATTTATAAAACAAAACACTTAATTTTTCTTATAAAGTTTCCCACTCTTTTTTTCCCTTAAGACCAGGCAAAAAAGAAAATGAGGAAAAGGAATAAGAAGAGAAAGAGGTGAAAGAAATAATTATATGGTCATAAAATGTCATAATGGTCATATTCTAATTCAAAAAGAATTTGGCATTTGGTCTAAATTTAAATTCAGTTGAATTTGAACTGAATCTATATCCAATGGCATTCTTTTTACTTCTCCTTTTCTTCTTTCTTCTTACTGCACCTGCAGCATGAAGAATTTCCAGAGCCAGGGATCAAACTCACACCACAGCAGTGACCTGGGCCACAGCAAACCAGATCCTTAATCCACTGATCCACCAGGGAACTCCAATTTCTCCTTTCCTTCCTTCCTCCCTCTCTCTCTTCCTTCCTTTCTTTCCCTTTCTTTCTTTCTTTCTTTCTTTCTTTCTTTCTTTCTTTCTTTCTTTCTTTCTTTCTTTCTTTCTTTCTTTCTTTCTTTCTTTCCTTTCTCTTCCTTCCTTCCTTCCTTCCTTCCTTCCTTCCTTCCTTCCTTTCTTCCTTTCTTCCTTCCTTTCTTCCTTTCTTCCTTTCTTTTTTTTACAGCTGTACCTGTGGCATATGGAGGTTCCCTGGATAGGGGTCAAATTGGAATTACAACTGCAGGCCTATGCCACAGCAACACCAGATCTGAGTCACATTTGCAACCTATGCCTGAGCTTGTGACAACACCAGATCTTTAACCCACTAAACTGAGTGAGGCCAGGAATTGAATCTACATCCTCATTCTATGTTCTTAACCCGTTGAGCCAAAAGGGGAACTCCCAATTTCTCCTTTTCTTTAATAGAAAAAAACAGTAGTTTTAAAATATTTAACAGAACATGAGAAGGTATCTTTTTTAAGTACAATAAAAATTGATTTCATACACACAAAAATAATAATAACAATGGCTTTTATTTTCTACTGAGGGACTTGATGAGTCCAAATACTGGATTAAATGCTTTACATATATCAGATCTCATGTTAGCCTTTACAATACTTTGTGACTTAAATACTCTCAATAGCCCCTTTACACTGCAGATGAGTCTCAGCTCAGAGAGAATAAGTAATGTCTCAAGTAAGATAAAGAGTATTTGAATATGTATTATCTTTTATTTTGTTCAGGCTAAATTTACAATATTCTTTTTCTATTACTTATGAGACTATTTTTTTAATATATTTATGTAATGATTTTTATTTTTTTCCATTATAGCTGGTTTACAGTGTTCTATCAATTTTCTCCTATACAGCATGGTGACCCAGCTACACATACATGTATATATTCTTTTTTCTCACATTATTATGCGCCACCATTAAGTGGCCAGACATAATTCCCAGTGCTACACAGCAGGATCTCATTGCTAATACATTCCAAAGATGATGGAGTGCTTGGGGTTAATAGATGCAGATTTTCTGTCTTTCTAATTCCACGAATCTTCTAATATTCCAGGCTTACAATAATTATAATTACTTTTGGATTACATGAAATGGCCCCCATTTGTATATACAGCGTCACCTAGATTTGATTATCACTTAAAATTTTTTTTTTTTTAATCACAACAGCAGGGCTTCTAAGAAGCTGCTTGTCTGTCAGATAAGCTCTACTAACTCTTACTAGTGACTCTGTTCTGAAATTATATTGTGTTTGCATAACTGACCCAATATCCTGTGACTCGCAAACTAAGTCATTGTGAACCACTCTGGTTTGTCTTTGACAAGACCTATGCTTCTCCTCACTCTGCTTTATTCCTTCAGACACTAGACCTGGGTCAGAAAACCGAAGCCAGGAGGCCAAATCTCACTCACTGCCTGCTTTTGTAAATGAAGTCTTATTGGCACATGGCCATGCCATTCATTTACATGCTATAATGACAGAGTTGAGTAGTTATGTTACTGACCAGGGTTCTTGGCCTTTCTCAATCAACAGAAATTAATAAGAGGCCAGACAAGAAAGTCAGCTAAGCCTTTATTGGGGGCTCCTGCTGAATCAGGAGGGGGCATAAACCATTAACATGTTTCCTTGCTCATTCCCTGAGGAAGGCTGAGCTGGTTCTTATATGGGGTGAGAGTAGAGGAGGGTCAGAGGTCAGCCCAGAGGGGTGGCTTAGGTGGTTTGCCCACCCCTTTTCTGGTATTATGTGCAGGGAGCATGCATAGTACCCTGCTTTTGCTCCTGGCTCTTCAGAAGTGAAAGCTGGGAGTTTTTTTGGTCTTTTTTTTCTTTTTTTTTTTTTTTGTCTTTTTAGGGCTGCACCCATGGCATATTGAGGTTCCCAGGCTGGGGTTGGAATCAGAGCTGTAGCCACTGGCCTACACCACAGCCACAGCAACTTCAGATCTGAGCTGCGTCTGTGACCTACACCACAGCTCACAGCAACAATGGATCCTTAACCCACTGAGAGAGGCCAGGGATCTAACCTGCATCCTCATGGATACTAGTCGGATTCATTTCCACTGTGCCATGACGGGAACTACCATTTATTGGTCTTTTAGTATCTTGCCCATAATTTGCCCCAATTGTGCATGCAGGCAGTTATTTTCCATCCCTTCTAGTTTCTCTGTATTTTGTTGCTTGTGGAGACATTTGTCCATGTGCAAGTGCTGCAGCAAAGGGTCCCAGGTCCCAGATCCCACCCTAACCCAGCTACAAAAGATACTCTATGGACCAAAAAGCTAAATTATTTATAATCTGGGCATCAACATAAAAAGTTTGCTAACCCTTGGTCAACAAATCTGTTAGATTCTGTCTGATCTGGTTTTCCATTCACTATATCCATACCTACTATTTTTTTCCTGTAGTTGAGAAGCCTTCTTGTGACCATCTACCTCAAATATGATTAAACTTTCCTTAATTGTCTCCTTGATCAGTCTATACTCACTGACATGGTCATTGCCTCTGTGCCATTGCAAAAAACAAAGCCTTATGTATGACATGTTTCAATGAAGCAACTTTGTCTTATCCCTAATAGTCTAGTTGTTCCTGTTGTCGGGTTCATCTGCTCTGTGCTATCTCCCTCGGTCCTTGCCTACACAAAACAAGGATTTGGAGGTGCAGGCTGAGAAGCATGGTAGTGGTACAGAGATAGAGCCAGTGGGCTTTGTTGCGCAAGGATGGACGCAGGCGGTCTGGCGGGAGGGTGTTCTGGCTGGGAGGAGCTGCAGGGGGTCACAATCAAGAGTCAGGTAGCAGTGTACAGCAAGTTTTATTTAAGCCCTCAGAGAGAGAGGGCTGCCCTGGGTAGGGACTGGCCCTGGCTACAACTGGGTCTCTCTTTATATTCCTCTATTGTGGACCTGTTTGGGGACCCCTATTCCCTTGCCCCAGGCCCACAAATTTTCCTGTCCCAGCTCCCAGCGGCGCCGTGAGTGTGGAAGGAGGCACATTTAGATCTTCTGGTTTGGGTTGAGGATGCCTTACTTGCATGGGAAAAGATTATAGGGAGATGCTCCAAAGAGCATTCCTCTAGTATCTGCATGTGTCTTCATTGTTTGATAGCAGGCCTCCTGTTTTTAGTAACAATAAATTGCCTGGTTTTGAATCACCTGGGTCAGAGTCCCTATCCTATCCTACCTAACACTATCAGCTCAACAAGAAGGGGAGAAGAAACGGGCTAGCATCCTACAGGTAGGCTGACTTAGGGAGATGGGGTCATTAATTTGTTATTTATTATTATTTTTAACATGCACTATATTCATGGTGTTTTTATTTCCTTGTTTTTAAATGGTATTTAGGAAGGGGAAATATAGAGACATTATTCTTTTTAATTTTTGGCATATTCTGATCTTTATTACTTTCTTAAAGAGTAATAAGAACAGAATTCTAAATAAGACTCCAATACACACATCTTTCCATGGAAGGATAGGACTTCATCAAGCAGGGAAGCTATTAGAGGATAATGACTGTTATATCAACTTAGAGCATTTAAAAAATCACAGCCACAGCTGTAGAACTCCCACTGAAAATGAGCTAAAATTAAAAATTCTCAGGTCCATAACTGTGGCTCCCTGTTGATGGGCTGCACTCCAGATGACTTGCCAACTGCCTGCAGTTTGCATGATTGTTCTTTGAGGCCAGAAATTTTCCCTTGTTTCTTAATCCTAATTGGTCTAGTTAGAACAGGGCAGGCTGCTGCTGATTCAGACAACTCTCTGAGAATTTGGATTAAGCAATGAACTGTACAACTGAGGTCTGGTGCTTATGGCCAGGATGTCTCAGGGACATGGCTGTTTCTAGAATAAGCAGCAGAAGGCCTGCAAATTCTTAGATAAAGACTCTGCTTCTGTGAATTCCTTATAAATACTTTTGCTGGCACAGATTATAGGAAGAACAATGTTCCCACTTGAATTTAGAGAGATTTCTATTCACTGAAAATTGAGAAAACAGGGGAAGAGCTGCTTTATAATTAAGGATTTGTATTCTACTGTCATTGTTACCATGGAGGACATGAACCACATTTAATTTCTTCTCTGATACAGAGCTCTCCTTGAAAAACCTAAGGCTGAGAGCAGCACCTGTTGTATAGAGGTGATTTGCCTCTCTTGGTAGCTTCAAATTGCTGGCTTGATCTTCTGAGTACCTAAAGCTGTTTCTCATCCATCTGTCATAACACATAACAAGATATTTAAAAGAATGTCTGACAACCAATGTGAAAAGCTATTCAGTTCCTCGTCTAGCTTTTCCAAATGGTAGTACATTGATCAGCCAGGCAGTTTAATGAGTCTGCCATCTTGCATCAGCAGTTATTCTCTAAATTAAGTCATATTCCATATAAAAGCCTGATTGTTATTCAGGGTGCTTCCCAGCTACAGCTGTAGGATTCGATTAAATCAATATGTTCCTGTGAGGAACAGCTTGTTGGGGGAAGACAATGTGAAAATGCACAAGGTAACAATAGAAAAAAAAAGGGGGGTTTCATTTTACTAATCAAGTTTCAAGGTATGTTTTCATATCCTTGTAATGTCTCTTTTCAAAGACTCCTCATTTGGAGTCTAAAGTTTTCTTGCCCCCAAAGGATGTAGATGAGAACGCTCTGAAAGTGAGAAAACGGGTTTTAGGAGATTGTCTTAGCTAAAAGCAGTATGTCTTATACATATAAGCAGAGATGTCTGGCCTGAAATAGTCTGCAAACTGAGCAAGTACCCTTATTTATCCAACGATATTAACATAAAACAGAGTTACATCATCATTGTCCTTATTTCGGCACTTAAATGATGGGCTCTGAGTGGCATCTAATCCTGTCAGAATTACAGGTACATTAGGAAGAAATACAGAATGTATTTTTTAGGAAGGACCAGCCTCTATTCAATTCCAGACCCTCCCTCCACGTGTGTGAACAAAGCCATCACTTAACTCTTTTGTAGAATAAGTCACTGCTTCCTTGTTTCTTTTGCAATGTTGTTGTGTCTCTTGTTCATTTTTGTATCCTCAGGAGCTAGACCAGTGTCTGGAACACAGCAGGCACTTAAAATTTTTGAGGAATGAATGAAAGGGCTGTGAAGCCCTGTAAAGCTTCATGCTCTGGTATTATTATCATACATTTGAAGCCAGTGCATGTGATTGCTTGGATTACTGGCCCAAGTTCCTCACCCTGACATTTCCTCACCATTTGTCTTATGACTCTGCGGTTCCTCCTCCCACTGTCAGAGTGTATTTCTTAACCTCTTGACTTCTGGCTTCGACATGAAAATCATGTTGACAAGTGGGAATGGGTGAAATGGCAATTGTTCTAAATTAGGCCTAGACAAAAAGAAGCATTGCATGGTTCAGCTGACTCTCTTGCTCTCTGCCATTACCATGAGAGCATAGCCCACCTAACCCACTCATCCAAGGAAGATGAGAAACTTGTGGAACATTTCCAAACTGAATCTGCTGTTGAGAACCTCCCAGGCAAGGCCAAGCTGGATTAGCTGAACCCCTGCTAAACTGCAAAAGCATAAGCAAAGCAAATGTTTATCACTGAGTGCCTCAGAAATTCTGTAGTTGTTTGTTAAAGCAGCAACAGCTAACGAGTATATTTTGCAATTTAAATACTTACTGACTCTGCTGGGAAGTTACACCCTCCTAGGGAAGGAAGGGGGAAAGAACAAACACAGAGATAGATATAGCCTGATTTTCAAGAAGCTTATATGCTATTATGGATACAGACAAATATAACACCAGAAAAGGACAAGAAATGTACTATAAGGTCAAAGACGGCAATAGTAGAGGTAATGTGGCGGTCAGGGAAGATCCAGTCATTCATTCAATAAGTATTTATATAACGCTTATGCTTATTATGTGCTAGGTACTGGGAAACAATGGTTTGCAAAAAAGACTCATTATCTATCTTCAAAGAGATTATCATCTAGTAAACACAAAGAGGAGGTAATATTTGATCCTGGATAAAGAAGATACACATCTCCCCCCCCCCCCCATACACACACTAGCAAAGATGAAGGAATGAGGACTCAAGCAGAATACATAGCTTGTGCCCAGGAGCACAAAGTGGATGGAGTGATCTGAGAGAGGAAAGGATGGGTGTCTCTAACTTGAATGTGCAGTGGAAGATTCAGGTTCTCAGAGATTATTAATCAAAGGCCAAATTTTCTCCTACAATGCTCACCAAGTCTTCTAGATTTCTAAATCTCTCTTTATTCTGAAATTTACTGTTATTATTCCATTCAGTCTTTTGTCACTTAAGTGTTAGCCTTGTTCTCTCTCTCTCTCTCTCTCTCTCTCTATATATATATATATATATATATATATATAATGTGTTCCATATATATATAAGTGCACATATATAAAGGCACTATACACATATACATATATATCATATATATACATATGGTGTTAAGAAGTGATGATATAGCAATGAAGCAGACAACAAAATCTTTGATCTCACAGAGTTTACATTAAAGTGCAGTCAAGAAACAAAGTCAACAAGTTAATTATATGTTAGGTGGTGATAGTTATAATAAAGAAAAAAATAAAGCAGCACATGGGAAGAAGAAATTATGAAGAGGTATAATTTTAAATAGAGAGATCACAAAATCCTTATTAATTTTTTTATGGCTGTGCCCATGGCACATGGAGGTTACATGAGGCACAGCTGGGTATTGAACCAGTGCCTCCACAGTAATGTGAGCCACTACAATTGGATTCTTAAACCACTGTGCCACAGTGGGAACTCCAAAATGTTGGTATTTTCTGAAGAAAGTAAGGGAGCAGGCCATAAGGATATCTGGGAGGTAAGCATGCCCGGTGAAGAGAACAGCAAGTGCAGAGAGAGGTGGGATCATACTTAATTGATCAAGACATTGTCATGATATCACCATGGCTGGTATGGAGTGAGAGGGAAATAAGACACTGTCAGAGTGAACAGGAGCTAGACTGTGTGGGTACAGTGTTCTTGGGTCTTTCTCTGAGTTAGAAGAGGAACTATAGGAGGTATATGAGCAGGCAAGTTCATGATCTGATTTACATTTTAACAGGTTCTATGCTAAAGAGTATAGTTTGGAGGCTACAATTCAAGTGAAAAACGAGGATGTCTTGGACCAGGGCAGCAGCAACAAAGGGTGTGAGAAATGGTCCACATTGAGTGTATTCTGCAGGTAGAGTCAACAGGATTTGATCCATGATTGAAAGTATGGTGTGAGACAATAAAAAGTAAAGGATTGGTTTAATGTGTCTGGCCCCAGTAACTGCCAATTACTGAAATAGAGTAGATTGTGAGATGAGCTACTTTCATGGAGATATATCATGAATTTAGTTTTATACAGATTATATTTGAGATATTTATCTCTAAATGGGATGTAGAGACATCAATTTCATTAACCAAGAATTCAGGGAAGAGAGCTGTGCCATGGACATAAATTTGGGAGTTGTTGGCATATTAGAAGAATTTAGGACCATGGACTGGATGAGATCACCAAGTATATAACTGAAGTAGAAAAGAGAAAATGTCGTAGGAGAATACCCTGGGAATTCTACACTTTAAATGTCAGTGATAGTAGATTTCACTAACAAAGAAGCCTAAGAAGGAGATGTCTATAAGGAAAAGAAAAATTTAGTAGAGTATGGCGTCCTAAAAGCCAAGAATTAAGCAATGATCGACTGGGTCAAATGCTGACAGGCCAAAGTGAAATAGGACAATGGCATCAAGGAAGGTGATAGAGAAAAATAAAGCTGCACATAGGAGCAGGGAATTCTGAGGCAGGGTATAATGCTTTTATGATATTGGCATGTTTGTAAGTTGATGGGAATATTAATAGAAAGAAACAATAGGATTCAGGAGAGGCAAAGGACAACTGCCAGGGCTTTGTCCTTGAGAAGCCAAGAAGGGATAGGAGACCTAGAGAGTTGTTACAATTTCTGTATTCCCATGGCCTAGCACAAAGCTAACTGGAGTTCAAAACGCTTGTTGACAGACTAATTTCTCTCATGGATGAAAAAAACAAGGAAGATGATAAGGCTAAAAAAATAACTCTTTGGAAGATATTTCATTATCCATTCAATTTTGCTGATGTTGACTACTTGTCAGGTATATGAACAAATACATTCAATTTCCTGAAGTGTGGAGTTCAAAAACATTATTGTATTTTCTTGGTATCAGAATACAAATTTCCCTATGGAACATAATGCAATTCTAATGAAAATGATGCATTTCTCTAACTAGCTATTCATGACACTATAAATACCTACAGCTAATCAACATTATGTTGAGGACTGTTACACAAGTTGATGAATATTAATTACTAATTAGTATGCATCTGGATTTCAATGTTCACATGGAACATGCACATAAAAGGGTAAAATGAAAATGTGTCCTAGAAATGGAATTACTCTTTATTACCTAATTTCATCAAACTCTAACCCCACCAGATCCCTGTCTCAAATGCAGATTTTTTTCTTCAATTTATTTTTATTTGAATGATTACATTGAAATGAAAAGAGTGATGTCATTGATCCTTAAAATAGTAATATTTGCCAAGGTAATTATTCAGACCTAAATATTTTTTCTATGGCTCTTTTAACATCTGGAAAAAAAGAGGTTTTCCTTTCAATGTCTCAACATCTTGCAAGTCCTCCTGGTACAATTCTAATGGGATCTACAAAAACCCTTCAAGAGGAGGGAAAAAAAGAAAAGCATTACAAAGAATCTCTTACAGGTCTAGAGAACTTTATAGTCTTTCAAGTGTTTTCAAATAATGTCCTCTCAGTTGATTGGATCCTCATAAGTCTCTTGGGTCTCAGGGGCCAGCCAGAGAGGGTCTAAGAGCAGCTGGTAGAGCAGGAGTCAAAGATTTATCAGGAATGCCTGCTGAGGGTTATGCCCGCAGAAGTGGTGCTGAAGGCACAGGTTATGGGATAGTTACCATGCTTGCTAGAGAGCAGCTGTGCCAGAAGTTGGGGTGGGTTGTTGATATGCGTAGCCATTGTCAGAGGGGTTTCTGGAAAGAGAAAACCAGTGCTGGACTCAGGAAGGTGTAGGCTGTGAAAAAGAAGCTCAGATTCTGACTTTCCACCTAGAGTTATACAAGTGCAGAGTCCTAGAGTTTGTCTTGGTTGTTTAGGAGAGCCATGGTAGGAGGTGACGGCTTTGTCTCAAAAGGAGGCTCAAAGATGGTAAACTAAGTGTTTTCTGTGTTACTGAGATACAACATCAAAAACCACTTTGTCCTCTTCTACGATTTCCCTCCTGACATTTGGAGATAATTCTATGGTATATTTTACCAATTTCCACTTTGAAAATTTAAAGCAAAATTTTTTTTGAATATTGATTAAAAGCATTCAGAGCTTCCATCTTTATTCAAGCCAATGTTTTTATGAAAAAAGAGTGGTAAGAAATAAAAATAGTTAAAAGATGTCTGTGAAACCATTTTATAATTTAAAAATTGTTTTTCATGAGTTAAAATGTCACGGTTTCTTCACTTTGAAAAGAGCACTAGCATTTTGATAGTCCTCATTCGTTTTATTCAAATAGAATACAAGGGTTTTTTTCAAAGTAATATTTGAAGTCCTTGCAGATTTGGTTTCCTCTCTCTCTTATAAATGTAAATTTAAGGATGATTGTGGATGGAAATCATCTTGGATACACAATTTAAAAATATGACCATATAGTATTATAGTAACAGGAAATAAAATGAATTTGGCTTACAGTTGGATGGGCTTCCCAACTCTACCGCTTTCTTGCACTGTGATTTGGTCATGTGTGAGCCTTCATTTATTCATCTATCAAGAAGTGTAATAATACTTCTCTATAAGTGTGCTTGTGAGGTTTAAATTACAATGGTTATTCCATTCTTAGCCTGTAAGCAAACACACAGATACTCAATTACATGTTAGTTTTCTTCAAGTATCATTAGGTCACAAACCTACCTTTTTCTAATCTATGGGTTTTAGTGACAGCTCAAATTCAGTTTTCACAGGTCCTCCACCAATTGCATATTTCTTAAGTGATGTCATAACACTCATGTTCTCCATCTAATCCAAGTAAGCCCACTTAATGCCTTGCCTTTACTATTTCTCAAATTTAACAAAACTACCTCCAAAATTAGTTTTCCATTTTCTCCCTGAAAAATGAAAATAAAACTAAAAATGTTCAAGTTACTGTAAGTATTGCTCAGTATTAGCCAGCTTCCTGTGAGAGTCTTCCCAAAGAAAGCCTAGCAGATTGCAATCACTTAAACTCACTTAGCGACTCTCAGACCTTACTTGTAACGAAAGTGTGTTCATATTTATTTGTCATCTTCTTAGGTATTTTCATCTAGGGAATGCTCTATTTCATCCCTTAAAAACTAATTTTGGGTCAGGTCCCTTCTAATATGTAATTATGTATTCCCCATAGTGATTACTGAATATACTCCCCAAGATAAGAAGTGTATTTTTTTTTTTTTTGCCTCACATGTGGCAAATGGAAGTTCCTGGGGCTAGGGGTCAAATTAGAGCAACAGCTGCCAGCCTATGCCACAGCCACAGGAATCCAAGCCACATCTGTAACCTACACAACAGCTTGCAGCAACGCTGGATCCTTAACTCATGGAGTGAGGCCAGGGATACAACCAGCACCCTCACAAGCACTATGTTGGGTTCTTAACCTGCTGAGCCACAACGGGAACTTCAAGAACCATATTTAATAAATTATCTTACCTAAATGACAGTACCGTGTGCTTTCCAAATTTATCTGAAGATAAGAATCATCTGTTGTCCTGGCTAAAATGCAATTTCCTAGGCCCCCAACCCAACCTGACAGATTTAAATTTCTAGGGAAAAATCACCCTAAATGATTCTTCTCATTAGAGAGGTTTGGGAAACTCTTAACTCATTTTGGAAAACAGAGATGAGCTGCTTCCATCTACCCCGAAAGGACTAGTTAAAGGTACAAGAAGAGGAATAAAAATCTTGTTGTGAGATGCACAAAGAAAGAAGTGAGAAAGAGTATAAGCTCTGATCAATGTCTGTGTTTGGGGATGTGGTAGGAAGTTGAAAATGTTCAAGCTTAAATGCCTAATGAAGTTTAATTTTTCTGAGAGATAAAAATGTGCAGACATCTGCTAGGGAAGAGGCAGGAAACCCATCAGGGGGTTGAAGAGCATGGTGAAAGCTGGACATATGTAAGAATGGGAGAGGGGACAGGTAAGAATCACAAAGAGTTTGAAGTGATAACTGAGTACTCTTCTCCCATAGGAATGCATTGCAGATATTAGGATAAATTCATGTTGATATAGACGGCTACAAATAACCTAACTAGGTGGAAAATTTCCTAAAGAAGGCCAACATGTATGGTAGGCAGCCTCTGACAGAACCTCCAGGGATCTTAGTCTGTTAACCACTTTCTTGTGGAATCCCCCCCCCCCACCCTTGTTTGTGAGTTGGACTTACTGCTTCATCTAGTGGATACAATGTGGCAGAGGTAATGGGATATCACTTCCAAGATTGGGTATTAAAACGTCTGTTAGGAAAAGCTTTCAACTTGGATCTCTCACTCACTTTTGGACTACTCCCACTAGGGGAAAGGAGGTGCCAAAGAACCCCTGCAGAGAGGCCACATGAGTGAGACTGGAAACGGTCATCTGAGGCCTGCCAGGGGGTCACATGAGTGAGCTTAGAAGTGGGTATTTGATGGAAGGGAGTCTTGAGATGACTGCAGATCTGGTCAACAGCTTGAGTACAACCACATTATAGATCCTGGGCCAGAGTGGCCCAGCTAAACCACATCTGGATTTCTTACCCACAGAAACTGTGAGAATGTTGCTTTTACATTGCAGGAGATATATAAATGAGCATATAAAGACAGAATTAAGCAAAACAAAGAAATTAGCTAGAAATTAACCCTTTACAATATGGAATAATTTTTGTAATTGTAATTCTATTTCATTAAACACTATTCTATTTTTTTTTTCTTTTTAGGACTGCACCCATGGCATATGATATGGAGGTTCCCAGGCTAGGGGTCTAATCGGAGCTACAGCTGCCGGCCTACGCCACAGCCACAGGATCCAAGCTATGTCTACGACCTACACCACAGCTCATGGCAACGCTAGATCTTTTTTTTTTTTTCCCCACAAGTGAAATTTTATTGGTAAGCAATAATATTATTAATTATATCATAATTTTTCTTTATTCAAATTATTACTTTAATTTCAGTTTTAGAGGTAACTTTCTTTCTTTCTTTGTCTTTTTAGGGCCACACCTGCAGCATATGGAGATTCCCAAGCTAGGGGTCAAATCAGAGCTTTAGCCGCCGGCCTACACCACAGCCACAGCAACGCAGAATCCGAGCTGCATTTGTGACCTACACCACATCTCACATCAACACCAGATCCTTCAGCCACTGAGCGAAGCCAGGAATCAAACCTACATCCTCATGAATGCTAGTCAGATTGGTTTCCATTGAGCCATGATAGGAACTCGAGAGGTAACTTTCATTTCTCCTTTTCCATGTCTCTCCTTCAAATATCCATGAGCTTTCTTTGTCTTCAGAGACCTTTAATCTAGCTGACCTCTCTTAGTTGTAGAATGATTCCCTCCCTCCTTTGACTCCCAATGTTCCCTGAAAATTAACCAACATGTTATCATTTTTTTCCCCTCACCTCTATTCATCCTTCAGACACCAGAAGTTTGATTCCTGACTTGACTTCTTCATTGACAATGACCAGCTGAGGCCCCAGATATTATGTTACCGAGACCCTTTCTCCCTTTTCTACTGGCCACTGAATATTCCCATGACTTTCTTTCTTTCTTTTTTTTTTTATCTTATTTTTTTTAATTGTTATTTTCCCAACAATTTTTTTTTCTACTGTACAGCATGGTGACCCAGTTACACATACATGTACACATTCTATTTTCTCACATTACCACGCTCCATCGTAAGTGACTAGACATAGTTTCCCATGCTACACAGCAGGATCTCATTGCTAATCCATTCCAAAGGCAATAGTTTGCATCTATTAACTATAAACTCCCAATCCACCCACTCTTTCCCCCCCTTCCAATGCCAGATCTTTAACCCACTGAGTGAGGCTAGGGATGGAACCCACAACCTCATGGTTCCTAGTCAGACTCGTTTCTGCTGAGCCACAACAGGAACTCCAACTCTATTCTATTTTTAAATACCTACAAAGTTGATTGGTACTATTTTCTATTTTTCATTAAATCCATAATTTAATTTCTTATTTATGAGGCATGTGGTATATTATTATTTTGATTTTTTCCCTTGCGTATAGAAATTTTGGCCTGATGTGACAGCTGCACTCTCCTGTTCAAGTACCAATCAAAAAAAAAAAAAAACTGTCAGAAATAAAAGCAGAGGATTAAGGAAATAACCCATTTTTAAATATTTTCTAAATCTTTAATCCTTTATTCATGACAGGAATACTAAAACAATGTAGCACTTGGTAATGACTGCAATTGTATAAATAGAATCTTTTAAATATGTAGATTTATTGGTTCTTAATATCCAGATGCTCTCAAACTCCTAAGTATCTAATATAGAAATATTTTCCACTTCATATTTTATCCTACCAATTAATTTATCTCAAAACTAGTTTTGTATAGGCAATGATATTTATAACAATAACAACTATGTAAGAAGAATGAAGCATGTTTTCTACAAGTTATGGCCAATGAAATTAATAATTATCCTGGAAAGTTAAAGTTAATATATAAAAGAAAATTCAGGAATGGTATGACAGATTTATATTTATATAGCTCTTAAACCTAGCACTTACCTGATTTAGGTAATGTGATTCTCTGAATCCTGCTTGGCTATTAATAGATTTTCATCTATTACATCACAAATACTGATTAGATTGGTTTGAGTAATGAGCAGTCTTTATAGAATTATAAATATCCTCTAGCTTTTTATATTACCATAATGTTCTTGCTTAAGCTTACCATGTGCTCAGAGATCTTTGGAAATAATCCTTGACACTTGATGTATGAAATAATGAACACAGACTTCATAGGCTATATTGTAACAGCACACACACACACACACACACATTCAAGAATTGTAATTTCTCTTCTACTACAAAATAATGCAGGGGAATACCCATTTATAATGGTGAACATGGACACGTATTTTTTAAATTAAACTACAATTTGTGTGAACTAACAGAACTCTGAACAGCAGCGGTTTATTTTCTATATAATAATGGCAGCAATTTCTGAAAATTAAAAATTCAGCATTTTGAGGAACCAGACAGAAGAAGATATAAACTTATATTTAAAGTATCCTTTGCTTAATATTAGTTAAAGGTAGTAAAAATAAAATAGGACCCTTAATAAATTTTCATGAAAATTTTTAACAAATGGGACAATCATCTAATCACATGAGTTTCTCTAAAGGACAGAACGGGTATATTTGGCTTATCAAATATCTACTTGAAATATATCATCCTATTTTAGTTTAAGTTAGGCGTGCTATACTCAGTTGGATTACAAAATAGCATACTGAGTCTTGAATGTTGTTTCCAAAGATATTTTATGTTAGAATTACGTCTTTATACTTATCTTGCAACATCATTTTAGAAATTTAGTTCTTAGCCAAGTTAATTCATCAAATAACTTGAATTAGATTGATTGACTTTTGCATCATTTTGGGTGATTTTGGTTTGGAAGAAAGTGATTACAGTCATACCCACATATGTCCACACAAGCATATGTATGCTATAAACATACAAGCTACACATACAAGCTACAGCACACACACAAGCACAGATACACATGCCACATATGTCCACACAAAAAGCAAGAGTAGGTGCCTGGAATCTCGACACAGATGGCTTTAGAGCCCAGGCCCAACTGCAGGTGATAGTGTCAAACTGGAGAAGCTCAGATCATGCTGAGACTGACTGTATTTCTACGGCTCACACTCCATAATGAGGGAATGTAGACTACCCATCCATTCACTACCACTTAAGGAAACACTAATAACTAAAGGGCTCTTCTTTATTAAAACAAAAATCAAGACACACTTTGGGTAGAAAAATATTCAGTTAGTGCTCCAGCTTTCCAGAATTCTGTAAAACCTCTCAGTAATGCCCTTGATAGCACTAAAATATCATCTAGATAATTTTAGAGGGTTAAATTACAATAGTTCTCACTTTTTTACTTTCTCTTCAAGAATCTGTTTTGAAATTTATATTTAATATCAGAGTCAGCTAAAAAGATTTTGCTGCTGTTTTCTCAGCTGTGTATTTCTAGTGTAGACATCCATCCTAAACACAAGGTCTATAGTTTTCTAGAACTATCCATCTGGAAGTACCATAAGAACAAGAGATGCAGAAAGGCTAAAACCAAACATATCAACATTGTTCCCCTTCTGCTTGTCCCCAAACCTGCCTCTGTTCCCATTCTGCCTGTGTATGACCATGGCCTGAATCAGGGGCAAAATCTGAGTCTTAATAGTCCTTGAATCTGTATTTTCTTTTCCCACCTCACTGACAATCTTTGTACATGCCTGTATTATTTATTATTTCAGTTATTTTAGTCACAGTCTAAGTGGCCTCCTTTCCTTCACATGAGCCCCTTCTGCTTATCCTCCATGTTATAAGGCAGAATCATTTATCGTAATGCAAATCAGAACATACCCCTCTCCTGCTTGGGAAAGTCGTCAGTGACCCATCATTGATTTCAGAATAAAGTAAAACATGACAAGCAATTTATTTTATGGTGTTGTCTTTCTGGTCCCCATACACATCGTGCCACAAATACCAGTTTCTATTTCCTATGTGTATTGCGTGATCTTACAGAGCCCTGGATTCACACACAGCGTTCCACTAGTTAACCACTTCCCTCGCTCTTGAAAAACTCCAGGCTTGAGGACTCAGGGAACATTTCAACTCATTCCTATTGAGGAAGCAGAATTATATGCATTTTTTGGTATTTGTTTTTTGGTGTTTTTGTTTGTTTTCTTTTTTTTTACATTGTTTTGTATAGTATTTATTAATTCAGGAAACAAACACAAAATTTTTAGTAAAATAACTTGGAAACTGCCTGCTTTGCTTTCTCATTTCTTACTTCCCTTTCCCTCCCACCCTCCATAGGGTATAGCTCTGCTCCCCTCCTTCAGCTAATACTTACCCTTCTGTTGTGCTTTTTTTGTTGCCTAGAAAATGGTCTTGTTTACTGGGTAATATGACATTTCTATAAAGTGTTGGGCAAGGACTATCATAAGTATCTCACATGTCTCAACAAAGAGGAAGTGATAGATGGAGCCGAGAGAGAGTAGAAATAAAATTTCTAATTTTACATCAAGGAGAGGGGTAGCTGCTGGCTCTGTAATCAGTTGCTAAAACTACTGGGCATGTTTTGCTGAGGTAGAAAAATGAGTCCTCAAACGCCCTCTCACTGCCCACATGACACATGACACTGATAGCTCCCACTTTGGTGACACCAGGGCCAATCATCTAACTTAATGACAAAAACCTAATGACCAAGAGACTAGTGGCTGGGGCTGAGATGCCTGAGTCAGGCTGGGGGTGCGGTTGTCTCAGTTACAGGACGTCAAAGATTTATTTCCTCTTTTTCCAAACAAAGGCTGAGGGAATAGGGTTGATTGAGCAGGCAGCTGGTATGGACACAGAACCTAGGTGGACTCTGGGTGGAGGCTGTTCAGTCATGAGGTTGACTGTGATCTTCTCTGGGGCCCTGCTGGGACTTCTGGCAGGTAAGGAGACAGGTGGCTGAAGGGGAGGGACCCTGGGAAGGAGACTGCCCCAGGGTTGCTAACCAGTCTTTCCTCTGCTGAAAGCCCAGGGGACAGGGAATGAATGTCCTCATAAAAAATCAGCCACTCTGCTACCATGCTTCACTGTGATACCTACGGCCACAGAAAGCACAGGGACACCTATGGCCACAGAAAGCACAGGGACACCTATGGCTACAGAAAGCACAGCCAGCCCTGAAACAACCAGACACAGAAGCACCACTCAAAGAACCACCACTGCAGGCACCCCCAGCCACAAGTCCACAACAGCTACTCACAATCCTGCTACCGCCAGCAGTCACACAGTTCACCCAACAAGCAACAGCACTGCCACCAGCCCAGAATCCTCCACCGGATCCCCCCACCCAGGACCACCTCCACCCACTCCAAGTCCTAGCCCATGCTCCAAGGAGGTGAAAGGAGACTACACTTGGACGAATGGTTCCCAGCCCTGCGTCCACCTCCAAGCCCAGATTCAGATTTGAGTTCTATACCCAACCCAGGGTGGAGGAAAGGTAAAGCTAAAGACAGTGGAGGACATGAGGGGAAGGTGATGAGGCCTTCTGTTGTGGTTTGGAAGGGAAGGAAGAGTAGAGAAGGGGACATATACAGGGTGAAGATGATAAGAACGAAGGACCTTGAATGGCACAGCTGTGTAATCCTGTGACGCTCCCATCTTTAACTTCTACAGGCCTGGGGCATCTCTGTAGTGAACCCCAACAAAACCAAGGTCCAGGGGGGCTGTGAAGGTGCCCATGCCCACTTGCTCCTCTCATTCCCCTACGGACAGCTCAGCTTTGGATTCAAGCAGGTACTAACTCCTCATCCTTCACTCTCACTCTCCAAGTGCCTTATCCCTACCAACCCCTTGCCACACTCCTTACTCTATATCTGGTTGTCACTCTCCCCTGCTGCCCTGAGTCTTCCTGGTCACTTCCCCAGGAGCCACTGGAGAGCACTGTCTACCTGAACTATATGGCTATTGAGCACAACGTGTCCTTCCCCGGGGCAGTGCGTGAGTAACCTTCCCTCTTTCATCATTTGCACTTCATGTCTGGGCTCCTGAAAGGACCTATGCTGGGCTGTGGGGATGTGGACATGAAGCTGACCTTTCCTCATTCTTTTAGAGCGGACATTCTCAGTTCAGAATTCATCCCTTCGAGAGCTCCAAACCCCTCTGGGCCAGAGCTACAGTTGCAGAAATGCAAGCATCATTCTTTCGCCAGCTTTCCACCTCGACCTGCTCTCCCTGAAGCTACAAGCTGCTCAGCTGCCCCCCACAGGGGCCTTTGGACCAAGTAAGACCTAGTCCTTCCCTCCTAGAATTCTCCCACTGCACTGAAAACCCCCACCCAGGCCTATAATCTCCCTTCTTGCACCCCCCGAGTTTCCTCCCCCTCTCAAGTTTGTCATAGCGAGGGCAACTGTCCTCCCCTCTGCTACGCTCTGCCCATTCTCTCCCTTTATTTCCTGCTGGGTCATCTAGGTGAGCTTCTCACCAACTTCCCAATATGCCCTGTGTTCCCTCCTCTCACCTTTATCCACCCCCACCACCATTATGATGTCTACGTGCCCTTTCTTTCTTCCAGATTTCTTTTGTCCCAGTGACAAATCCAACATGCGGCCTCTCATCATCAGCCTGATTTTAATTGGCATCATAATATCGACGTTCGTTACCTTCCCCTTCATACGGAGACGCCGACCCATCTACCAGCTCCTCTGAACATCTGCCCCCATGAGGGCCCCAGAGGGTGCCCTCATTTCTCTCCACTCTACTGACTCAGGGACAAAGTTACCGTCCTTCTCTGTCTTGATGAACAAAAGCAGAGATAGTGCATTTGAGAGGGATGAGGGAAGAGATGTTTATTAATTAGGACTGATTCCCCCTTCCCCATCTCCAGTGTGAGAACAGTAAAACCTGCTCACATCTTTATCTTTGTTTTTTTCTTGTCCTTCCTGCCAGGATTAAAAGCCATGAGTTTTGTGTCACATGCCTTTCTGCACCTTCCATGTCTCAGGGAGCCAGAAACAGCTGCTGAGGAAGGATGAAAATGTCACTCTGTGACCCAGTGCCCTCATGGGTCCATCCCCCAAAGCCTGTCACGCCTGGTGTCAAATCCCTTCTCCCTTTTCTTCTGGGGCCTCTGGCTGCTCCAGATCCCTGTCTCCTCCCAACCTGGAGCCACCTTCACAGGAGCCTCCTTCCTGACCCTCATATACAATTCTACATAAAACAAGCAGCAATAGCAATGAGTGTGGGTGGGAAGGTCACAGATGTGTTCATTTCTTTCCAAAGGCTGCACTGGTGTCTCCTTAGCAACAAGAATGTGTCCATGGCTAGAGAACAGCCCAGATTAAACCCTTCTGCACCTGGAATGCTCCTAGCTCAACTGCAAAGGGTTTTCGTCAACCATGGGAGGGGTGGGCACTCTGACTTCCGCATACAATTACCCCCTAAACTCCTGGGAACAACATGCCTCTAGCCTGGGAAGCCAACCCTGAAGTCCCAGTGGTGGTGGGTGGCACCCTCCAGGGCAGCCTGTGTTCATATTATAAAAAGTACCTCCCAGATCATCAAAGCCTGCATGACCAATGAGTGCCACTACCCCTTTTACAGCTGACCATGGACAATCCCAGGGGCTAGAATAGGGCCCTTCCTATTCTAGCTGTGTAAGGAGAATTGCAAACCTTGTAAAGAGTCTTGTATGGCTGCAAAAACAACCACCACCGGGACCTAGAGACACACCCCTTTGAGGGCAACTTTGACATTGATGGCAGCATAGCACATGGCAGAGAACCAGCAACCTCTCTACCATGTTGCAGACACCATGTATGACCTTGCAGAACATGGCACAGGAGTCCCTGAAGGGTACAGGACTTTGGAAGGCATCCAGCCATCTGAGCAGGATGGCCAAGCCCAGGTCCATTGAGAGTTGGTATCCTGGTGCTGCGTGGCAGAGAGAACCCCGGGCCCTTGTCTCACAGAGGTAGCTAGGAATGGGCCCTCAGCAGGGTGGGGGCTCTGCTGTCACCCCAAACTGGGCTTGCCTTCCCCACCTCCCCCACAGGCCTCTGCTTCACTGTCCTGGCCAAGCAGTGGCTGGCACACCCATCCACCAAGGCCTGAGCAAAGCTGAGGAGGGAGAAGCATGGGTCCGGCACCTAAGGAGGGCTGCCTGGCTCATGCCGTCCTGCTCTCATCCCATAGGATGCTGTGTCCTCTGCAGATGCTGAGTACAGGAGATAGAAAACTACAGAGCTCCCACTCAGTGCCATTTTACAGATGCACGCTTCTTCTCCCTCAGCTTCCAACTATTAAAATCAGCTGGAAGAAGGCAAAACGTGCCCAGAAGGAAGAGCGGAGAAATGCAGGAGGATAAATCCTACTGCCAAAGGGAAAGCATAAACCAAGATGCAAACAAGGGAACTGCCCAGGCCTACAGCTTCAGCACCCTAAAACTCCAGCACAGGGAGGATGCCTCCCGAAAACATGGTCCCCGGAAAGAGCTGCCTTTGTCTCTTAGGTACTGGGAAGATTTATTTTACAGATCTGTATTGATTTTTAGTTAGCTCTCGCTCTGTACTTTTCTTGAAAACAAATAAATAGTGGCAGAAATTTATTACTGCACAGAACTGAAGCAGGAAATGGCAGAAATTTCAACACCATTAAGCTTCATGTTTGCATGCACATGCTCTTGTTCTCTTCCTCTCTCTCTCATCTTTCTCTTGCTTCACATTAGAATATTTACTTCATTTTCTCCAATGAATAACACGGTGATGAACATGGGAATATGATCTCACTGTATTACACTGATAAACTATCAGTACACAAGAGCCAAAAAGCAAGAGTTTTTTGTTTTTTGTTTTTTGATTTTTTCTCTAGGTGTATTAGAAAAAAAAAAAAACTTGGAGAAGACATGTATTGGTTTTCTTGTGATGCATGTCCACCTCTGGACTGTTACTGTGGGCAGGCAGGATGACTGAGTACTAGGACTGAATGTTCGTGACACACATCTCCCCCTGATGTGGCCCAAGATTTAGGATGTCTTCTGTACCAATGCCATGTAAAGAAATTCTGGCCCTCCTGGGTTACCTACCACCCTGTCCATTGATTACTCCGGGGCAAGGACTTTGGGCTCTGTTATCAGAAAGTGGATTGGACTGAGAGAGTCCTAGGTCAACTAAAACAAGACTCAGAACTGCCTCCAAACACTCCGTAAATCAGATTAAGAGAGTCAGAGTAACAGTCCTAAAGCATGACTTAAGTTATACAGCCATCTGCCCTCACTCTACAATCCTTTGTTAAATAAATTTCACATCCCTAGTAAGTCATTCAACCTCCCTCTGCAACAGATTAGTTTGAAATAAGTTATGATTATCAGTAACTTTCTTTTTTCCTTTGGAAACCTCCATTTGATTAACCTAAACAAGAAGGGAAAAATGTTTGTTAGTGAAGAAGGAGAATTCTCAAAGATGATACTGCTTCTGGAGTTCCCATCGTGGCGCAGTGGTTAACGAATCCGACTAGGAACCATGAGGTTTCAGGTTCGATCCCTGCCCTTGCTCAGTGGGTTAACGATCCGGCGTTGCCATGAGCTGTGGTGTAGGTTGCAGCCGCGGCTCGGATCCCGCGTTGCTGTGGCTCTGGGTAGGCCGGTGGCTACAGCTCCGATTCAACCCCTAGCCTGGGAACCTCCATATGCCGCGAGAGCGGCCCAAGAAATAGCAAAAAGACAAAAAAAAAAAAAAAAAAGATGATACTGCTTCTAATACATGCCTTTTCACATAATGAGTTCAGGGAAAAGTTATAAACCCACATTCCTTTCAGCCCTGTGAAATTTTGAAAACTGTCTTTCTGGTGGGACAAAGGAGTCTGTCACACATCAGCAGTGTTTCTGTCTTTTGACAAACTGCTCTTTATGTTTCCTTTACCTTATGTAAGATCTCACCTGTTCAAGTCTTTAAAGGTGATGAAGGCATCATCATGGTTGACACGTCTTTCTGGAATTTTAAGTGAGAAATGTTTATTTTAATACAAGATATGATCTCATAGCTGACAATTATGTTGTTACGTATATCCAAGTGCCAGGGAAATGATAAGTATTTCTAGTGGTAAAAAATGACTTTCCTCTAGTAATACATCTTATAAATAGAATAATTGTATGAAGAATGAATTCAAATTAGACGAAAAAAAAAAAGATTTGTAAAAAGCAGACAGCACCTAAGAGATTTATCCAAAGGTCTGAAAGGTTTATACTAAATATATAATTATTCACTGTCCAGTGCTTCCTCAAAGGACCACTGTAGCTGTCTAAAGGAAAGGGTACATTAAAATGGGGGTGAGTTCTCAATTACAGGTAATCGAGCTGTGATTTTTCTATATAAAAGCATCAGGATATTAGTAGACAGATTCAGAAAGGCAGCACTCAGAGAAAAAAATATCTAGCTTTAAACTTCCAATTAACTTAAATTCTCTCTCTACTTTGCTAATCCTAGGTAAAGGATCTGTTGCCTGGAGGCACTGCCCTCTAGCTACTGAAGAGCTAGTGGCACTGCATTCTAGCTATTGAAGAATTCTAATTACTTTTTTGTTGTTGTTTCTCTCCTTTTCCGCCACTCCCACAGCATATGGAAGTTCCCTGTTCCCTGGCTAGGGATCAAATCCACAGATGTCCTGACCTGATGCCATAGTTTTGTCAACACCATATCCTTAATCCACTGCCCTGGGCCAGGGATTGAACCTGCATTGCCACAGAGACAATAGCTGATCCTTAACCTGCTGAATTCTCATTACATTTTATCTTTCTAGAATTGGTTGCTCTTTAGGGCTTGGCTTGCCCCAACAACTACAGCAGATCAACCTGACAATTGTCGAGTCAAGTGGGGAAATGTTCCCCACATTGTTTAAAGGCTGGTTTCAGCTTCCCTTGATATTTGTTTCCACTCTACCATGCAGTTAATAACTCAATATCCTACTTCAATCTAGACAATGCTATCAGAGTTGATGCATCAGATAACTACCACATTTTATTTAAGGGCCACAGTGTGATGGGATTCTCAGTGTCCCCATCTTTAGAAGAAAACACTGCCTTCCCATCCTTCATGTTTCCATAGGGGAATATTACCTGCACTTTGAGCTTTTATTTCATTAAGTGCTTCCTAGAGGAGGAATAGTGCTTTTTCTAATAGATAAAACATTTTACTTACATGTCTTCACTCCCTCCTCTGTGTGTGTGTGTGTGTGTGTGTATCCATGTGTGTGTGAGACTACAGTTGCCTGTGTTAAAGTGCAGTCTAGTCTGCTCTCTCCAAACTGGGGTTAACTTTATGAGAACAGGCTCTTCTGAGGTAGCAAAGTCTTGGATCTCTCTCTCTCTTTCTCTCTTTTTTTTTTTTTTTTTTTTTTAGTGTTTAGGGGGATGGGATATATGGCTAATATCATCAATAACTTGACATTTTTATCTTTATCTGATAAACTCTAGTGTCAAGTAGTTCAGAACTCAAACACAGAACAAACATGGGTTTTATTTAGTAGTTTCTCTAAGATACATACTTTGGGACATTGGTTGGAAACTTTGGGAAAAATGATACAAAGCAAAGGCTGGAGACCAAATAACTGGCAGCACCAGGGGGTGTGGCTTTAGGCATTAGCTTAAGTAAGATTAACAACGACTGGCTGAAACCTTAGCAATTTTCAGGGGCTCTGCTGCCCCAGGTGCCTGAATTTTACATTGGTGGAGATAATTTCTCATTTGTATAACCTGGACAAATATGTGAGAATTAGACTCTGGTAAATATGATTTCTGTGGAATTTGGACCTTCTCAGAGCCCTGAAGTTTTGACAGTGTTGATTGCAACACTGGTTGTTTGTATCTGGTGTGGGATTCCGCAGGTAGAGGCCATGGACATAAGACTCCATAAGCCTAAGAAGGAGGGCTCCTGACATGCAGTCCCTGCAGCAAGACCTTGACTTCCTCAGGCATCTGTGCCACAGGCACAATAGCTGCATGGATTATTAGCAAAGAAAACCTTTTAGTCCCAGGGAAAGCTCACTTTACAAACAGCAGAGTCTCAGTTATTGCTTCTGTTGGACTTTTCAGCCATGTATGCAGGTCAAGACACTGGGGCTTTGAACAAAAAAGGTGTCTGAAATCTATAAGTGTATTTGAGGCTTAAATTGTTATTATCAGATAGCTCTAAATTCTGCTCTCCTTTCATGTTGTTTTTAATTACCTCCTGGGCCAAGGAAAGGAATTGCAGTTTCTCCACAGGTTCTTAAGGGCAATACTGAACCAGACAGCCTCAAATATGTTAATTACACTCAGAAGTTACTATGCTTTTAGATGTAAGAAACTGAAAATTAAGGCTTACAGCCGCGTAAGGATGGCAATTTGTATTAATACATAAGAAAAGGGATGTCCTTATTATAAGAAAATATGTCATCTGCTTGAAAGAAGCTGAGAAATAATACAGTAAAAATATTACAGCACGGGTGACATCACCAAGATGGCAAATAGGAGGTCCTGGACTCTCTTTTCCCTCATGACATGGATCCAACAGAAACACATGTATCAACTCTCTTCGTGAGAAATCAAGAATATAGTAAGAGGATTCTGCACCCCAGGTGAGTTAAAAACTAGCACCACCAAGACTGGTAGGTAAAGCATAGACATGCTTTCACCAAAATGCCCACTCCCAGAACAGTCCCCTGTAGCTGGAAGAAAGCCTCCAGCTCCCAGCTTCTCCTGAAGAGCAAGTGAGGCTGCACATCTAACACCCCACTTCCCTGGGTTCTGCCTGAGTGAATGACTTCTCTCTTTCCTTTGAGAACCGATGTAGTCTGGAATTATTCTAGTCCCTCAAGGGCTAGAGAGAACAAAACAGCAGTCAGAACAACATGCAGGCACTCACCACAGCTCTTCTCTCTGGCTCCATGCAGGGTAGGTGGTGATACACCCCAGCTTCCAACTTCCACTACCAAAGAAACTGGCTTCTATCTTGCCTGTCTCAGAGATCTGACAGGGCCCAGCATATACTAGTCCCCGATACAGAACTCAAAGCCATTTTTTATTCATTTTTTATTTTTTTCTCAATGAATTTATTACATTTATAATTGTACAATGATCATCACAATCCAATTTTATAGGATTTCCATCCCACAACCCAGCACCCCCCCAACACCCTCTGAACTGTCTCCTTTGGAAAACATAAGTTTTTCAAAGTCTGTGAGTCAGTATCTGTTCTGCAAAGAAGTTCATTCTGTCCTTTTTTCAGATTGTACATGTCAGTGAAAGCATTTGATGTTGGTGTCTCATTGTTTGAGTGACCTCACTTAGCATGATAATTTCTAGGTCCATCCATGTTGCTAAAAATGCCAGTATTTCATTCCTTTTAATGGCTGAGTAATATTCCATTGTGTATATGTACCACATCTTCTTGATCCACTCCTCTGTCAGTGGGCATTTAGGTTGTTTCCATGTCTTGGCTATTGCAAATAGTGCTCCAATGAACACTGGAGTACATGTGTCTTTTCGAGTCATGGTTTTCTCTGAATAGATGCCCAGGAGTGGGAGAAGGAGAAATTGCCAACTAAGAATACTATTCTTTACAAAACTGTTTTTTTCAAAAATGAAAGAGAGATAAAGACTTTCTCTGACAAACAAAAGCTGAAGGCCTTCACCAGATTTGCCTTACAAGAAATGCTAAAGGGAGTTCTTCAACTTAAAATAAAAGACACAAGCAACAACATGATAATACAGAAAGTACAGAATTCATTGCTAAAGATAAGTATATTGACAAATATTAACATATTAGTATTACAACGCTAGGTAAATCGCTTTTAATTCTCATATAAAACTTTTTAAAGGTATTAAAATAACTATAACACATTAATGAACATATATATAAGTTGTGATATCAATAACAAAGTGTTGAAAGGAATAAAACTGTAGAAATTTTGCATGCAATAAAAATTAACTTGCGAGAGAAGGCAAGATGGTGGAAGAGTAGGGAGACACGCTCACCCTCTCCCACAAATACAACAACAAAAAAACACATCTACATGTTAAATGACTTGCATAGAACAACAACTAAATGCTGGCAAAAGAACTTAAACTTCCAATAATGGCAAGAATCTGATGACATAACTGGGTAAAATAAGAGAAAAGAGAGTGAGAGAAGGGGAATCGGGACCAGACAGGCACTCCCAAAAGGGAACTGTGAAAGGAGAAAGGGAACCCACACCCTGGAAAGTCACCTAATTGATGGAAAGATCAACCGAGTCGGAGGGATCTCCAGACACCGAGAAGAGCACAGCAATAAGTCTGGGATCTGAAAAGCAGAGTGAGAGCCGAACAGATCATCTGAACTACTGGCACAGTCACCAAAAACCAAGATGTTTGGGTGGGGGCTGGGCACCAAGACCTCGGCTCTCCTGAGGTTAGTCCCCAGGAGCGGGCTGGGGTTGGCGGTGCGGAGACAGCCTGGGGAACTAGGAAGCGGTTGGTCAGGTTGGCAGTGTGGAGATAGCTTGGGGGACTAGGAAGTGGTGGGTTGGCTTGGTGGTGAGGAGACAGCCTGAGGGATTAGAAAGCCGTGCCTCACAGGTGGAGGGAGCAATATACTAAGGGCTGGGGAGTGGAAAGTCACAATAGAGGAAGCCTGGGAAAAGAGCTGGACCCACAGGAGAGACAAGGCACCAGTGTTGGGGAGGGGAGGAGAGGAGGGGCCGGCCGCCATAGAATACTCTTTGCACCCCAGTGAGCATGCTTGCCCACCAGCTAGCAGAGAGCAGTGCTACCCAGTGCATACCCCCTCCCCTCCCCTGGTGCCTGACCTGAGGTTGCCTACCATCCTAGAGGGCTGGCCTCACCACTTGCAGGAAGTCAACCACCTCAGGGGCTTTCCCTACCCTGGCCTGCCCACCCTCTGGAGGGGATACATTCCCACTGAGCAGCACCTAGCACCACCAGCCCCCTGGAAGAGCTCTGCAGCCCAGAAACGCCAGAGGAAGCTCTGCCCGGCCACAGGAAGTCTGCCACCATCGTGCTGGGCAGTCCTGCCAGTTCCAGCTGCCCAAAGTGCCCCTTTGTCTCCCAGTGGCCTGGCTAGCCGCTCCCACCTTCAGGAGGTGCTGCACTCCCGTGGAGCAGCTGCCCAGCACTGCCAACCCCCTGGAAGAGCTCTGTGGCCCAGAAGCACTAGGGCAAGACCCGCAGGGCAACAGGAAGTGTGCCTCCATCGTGGGGCTCCTGCCAGTTCTGGCTGCCCTGGGGAAGTGCTTCTTTGTCTCCCAGCAGCCTGCCTAGCCACTCCTGCCCTCAGAAGGTGCTGCACTCCCATGGAGCAGCTGCCCATAACTGCGTGCCCCCTGGAAGAGCTCCACAGCCCAGAAATGCCAGAGCAAGCTCTGCCCAGCACAGGAAGACTGCCTCCATCATGGTGTGGACCTGCCAGTCCCACCTTCCCTCAGGAAGTCCTCCTTTGCTTCACAGTGACCCTGCTAGCCCCACCACCACCCTCGGGAAATGCCCTGCTGCCTCAAAGAAGACCGGCCAACACCGCCAGCCCTTGGGAAACACTCCACAGCAGTGCCAGGGCAAACACTGCCTGGCCATGGGGAGTACACCTCCACCAAGAAAAAGAAAATAACAAGCAAGATGAAGAGGCTCAGAAACCACTCCCAGTTAAACCAACAGGAGAACTCACCTAAAGCAGTCAAAAATGAAACAGACCTCTGCAGTCTGACAGACTTTGAGTTCAAAAGGGAGATAGTGAAAATACTGAAGGAATTAAGAGAAGATATGAACAGTAATGCAGACACCCTCAGAAAGGAACTAGAAAATATCAGGAGGAGCCAAGAAAAACTAGAACATTCATTTGCAGAGATACAAACTGAGCTAAGAGCAGTAAAAACCAGAATGAATAATGCAGCAGAACGAATTAGTGATGTGGAAGAGAGAATAATGGAAATCACCCAATCAGGTCATCAGACAGAAAACCAAATCAAAAAACAGGAAAGCAATATAAGAGACCTATGGGATAATATAAAGTGGGCTAATCTACGCATAATGGGAATTCAAGAAGGAGTATAAAAAGATGAGAGGATGGAAAATATATTTGAAGAAATTATCACTGGAAACTTCCCAAATCTAAAGGATACTGAGTTCAAGATACAGGAAGCACAGAGAGCCCCAAACAAACTGAACCCAAATAGACCCACACCAAGACACATTATAATAAAAATGGCAAAAGTTATTGATAAAGGGAAGATCCTAAAGGCAGCAAGAGAAAAGCAAAATGTCACTTATAAGAGAACCCCCATAAGACTATCAGCTGATTTCTCTATAGAAACTCTACAGGCCAGGAGGGAATGGTAAGAGATATTTAAAGCACTGAGAAAAAATATGCAACCTAGAATACTCTCTCCAGCAAGAATATCATTTAAAATAGAAGGGGAAATATAAATTTTTTCCAACAAATAAAAGCTAAAATAATACAGCAATACAAAACCCATTCTAAAAAAATATCAAAAAGGTTTCTTTAAATCAAAAAAAAAAAAAGAGAGAGAGAGAGGAAGAACTAGGATGGAGGAAACCACAATCAGAGAGCAGTCACTCAAATAAGTCAGCATACAGATCTAATCATGAACAGGTATAAAACAAAATAAAATTAAAAAGAAAGAAAGAGACATCCAAAATCATAAAATGTGGATAAGGGAAGTAGGAAATAAAAAGATTATTTTTTTAAATTTTTTTCATTTTTTAATTTTAGTATGGTAGTGAAGTGTTTGAACCTACAGGACTATCAGGCTAAAACACAGAAGGGGTTAACATACTTAAAAAACAGGGCAACCACAAGCCAAAACCAAACATTGCATTCACAAAAAATGAAAGAAAAACACTCGAGCAGAAAATAATTGGAGACCATCCAACTAAAAAAGGAAAGAAAGAATGGAGAATCATAGAATCAACTGGAAAATGAGGTTTAAAATGGCAATAAATAATCATATTACCAATTATCACTTTAAATGTCAATGGACTGAATGCTCCAATCAAAAGACACAGAGTGGCTGAGTGGATAAAAAAAATAAAAATCTTCAATCTGCTGCCTACAGGAAACTCACCTTAGGACGAAGGACACATATAGATTGAAAGTGAGGGGGTGGGAAAAAATATTTCATGCCAATAGACATGACAGGAAAGCAGGAGTTGCAATACTCATATCAGACAAAATAAACTTTAAAAATGAAAGCCATAAAGAAAGACAAAGAAGGACACTATTTAATGACTAAAGGATCCATTCAAGAAGAGGATATTACTATCATCAACATATATGCCCCAAATATAGGAGCACCCAGATGCATACAACAAATATTAGTTACCCAGAAATAAACCCTGACACCTATGGTCAGTTACTCTTTGACGAAGGAGGCAAGAACATAAAATGGGAAAAGAAAGTCTATTCAGCAAGAATTGCTGGGAAACCTGGACAGCTGCATGCAAAGCTATGAAACTAGAACACACTCTCACACCATGCACAAAAATAAAGTCAAAATGTCTTAAAGACTTAAATATAAGACAAGACACCATCAAACTCCTGGAAGAGAATATAGGCAAAACATTCTCTGACATCAACCTCATGAATATTTTCTCAGGTCATTCTTCCAAGGCAACAGAAATAAGAGCAAAAATAAACCAATGGGACCTAATCAAACTGACAAGATTTTGCACAGCAAAGGAAACCAAAAAGACACCAAAAAGACAACTTACAGAATGGGAGAAAATAGTTTCAAACGAGGAAACTGACAAGGGCTTGATCTCTAAAATACACAGACAACTTATACAACTCATCAGCAAAAAGCCAACAACCCAATGGAAAAATGGGCAAAAGACCTGAATAGACCATTCTCCAAGGAAGATATACAGATGGCCAACAAGCGCATGAAAAAAATGCTTAGCATCACTGATTATTAGAGAAACGTAAATCACAACTACCATAAGATTCCACTTCACACCAGTCAGAATGGCCATCATTAATGAGTCCACAAATAACAAGTGCTAGAGATGGTGTGGAGAAAAGGGAACCCTCTTGCACTGTTGGTGGGGATGTAAGCTGGTACAACCACTTTGGAGAACAGTATGGAGGTACCTTATAAATCAATACATAGAACTACCATATGACCCAGCAATCCCACTCTTGGGCATATATCTGGACAAAACTTTCCTTAAAAAAGACACATGCACCCACATGTTTATAGCAGCTCTGTTCACAATAGCCAAGAGCTGGAAACAACCCAAACATCCATGAAGAGATGATTGGATTAGGAAAAAGTGGTATATATACACACTGGAATACTATTCAGTCATAAAAGAGAACGACATAATGCCATTTGCAGCAACATGGATGGAACTAGAGACTCTCATACTGAGTGGAATAAGTCAGAAAGAAAGGTAAATGCCATATGATATCACTGGTATCTGGAATCTAATATACAGCACAAATGACCATTTCCACAGAAAATAAAATCATAGACTTGGAGAACAGACTTGTGGCTGCCTGGGGGGAGAGGGAGGGAGTGGGAGGGATCGGGAGCTTGGGGTTAGCAGATGCAAACTATTGCTCTTGGAATGGATTTACAATGAAATCCTGGTATGTAGCATTGAGAACTATGTCTAGATACTTACATCACAACACAGCAATGGGAAGAAAAAGTATGTATACATGTATGTGTAACTTGGTCCCCATGCTGTACAGCTGAAAAAAATAAACAGATTAAAAAAAATTAACTTTCTATCAGCAAACTGTTATAATTATGGTATTTTACAAAGGCTCCATGGTAAGTACAAAGAACTGCAAAGAAAGTACTGCAGTTGTTAATACAAAAGAATAATAAAAAGGATTCTAAACATATCAATACAAACAAAATACAAAAGAAGATGGCAACAGAAGAAAGAGGAACAAAAGAAAAACAAGACAGAAAAAAACAATAAAATGTCTGTAATAAATCCTTTCCTATAGTAATTTCTTAAAATAAAAATAGATTAATCTTTCCAACAAAAAAAAGTCAGAGAATAGCTGAATATATTTTTAAAAAATAAAAAACAAATAAAAACAAATATATGCTAATTATAAGAGTCTCGCTTTAGATTTAAGAACACACATAGGCTGAAAGTAGGATGGGGAAAGATATTCCATGCAGGAGCTCCCACTGTGGCTCAGTGGTAATGAACCCATCTAGTATCCATAAAGAGGAGGGTTCAATCCCTGGCCCCACTCAGTGGGTGAAGGATCTGGCATTGCTGTGAGCTACAGTGTAGGCTGCATGCAGATGCAGCTCAGATCTGGCATTGCTGTGGCTGTGGTTGTGGCTGTGGCTGTGGCCAGCAACTGCAGCTCTGATTCGACCCCTAGCCTGGGAACCTCTATATGCTGCAGGTGCCGCCCTTTAAAAAAGAAAAAAAAATAATCCATGCAAATGGTAACCAAAAGAGAGCATGATTGGTTACACGTAATAACAGACAAAATAGACTTTAAGTCAGAAACTGTCACAAGACACAAAGGACATGAGATAATAATTAAAAGGGTTGATTCACTAGGAAGATATATTAATTATTTAATTATTTACATAGACATAACAACCATCAGCACATCTGTTAATATTAACAGAATGAAGGGAGAAATGATAGTAAAATAATAGTGGGAGACTTTAACATCCCATTCTCAATAACAGGTAGAACAACTGGACAGCAAATAAACAGTGGACTTGAACAACATTATAAATGGATCTAACAGACATATATAGAACATTCAACCAAACAGCATTAAAAAAAATAAAATGCATTCTTCTCAAGCACACACAAAAATTCTCCAGGATAAATCACATGATATTTCATAAAACAAGTTTTAACAAATTTAAGAAGATTGAAATCGTATCAAGGATCTTCTCTAATCATTATGGGATGAAAGTAGAAATATAGCAGAGGGAAAACCAGAAAATTCACCAATAGGTGGAAATCAAACAATACACTGAACAATCAGTGGATCAGAGAAGTGAAATGAGAAATTTAAAAATATTATTTTTTAAAAATTTAGACAAATGGAAGCACAACATACCAAAATTTGTGAGTTTCAGGAAAAGCAGTACTAAAAGGGAAGTTAATAGTGATAAATGCCTATATTAAAAAAAAAGATTTCAAATAAACAACTTTATATCTCAAATAGCTAGAAAAACAAGATAAATGAAAACCAGTTAGCAGAAGGAAGGAAAGAATAAGGAGCAAAAATAAATGAAATAGAGAATTGAAAAACAATAGAAAAAGTCAATGAAACTGAGCTGTTTTTTGAAAAGATAGACAAAATTAACATCTTTTAGCCAGAATAATTAAGAAAAAAGAGAAGGAGTTCCTGTCGTGGCTCAGTGGTTAAGGAATCCAACTAGGAGCCATGAGGTTGCAGGTTTGATTCCTGGCCTTGTTCAGTGGGTTAAGGATCGGGTGTTGCCCTGAGCTGTTGTGTGGGTCACAGACACGCTCATATCTGATGTTTCTGTGGCTCTTGCATAGGCTGGAGGCTACAGCTCCAATTAGACCCCTAGCCTGGGAAATTCCACATGCCGCGGGTGTGGCCCCAGAAACAGACAAAAAGACAAAAAAGAAAAAAGAAAAAAGAGAAGACAAATTAAATCAAAAATAAGTGTTACTACTGATGCCACAAATAAAGAGGATCATACAAAGCTACTATAAATAATTGCATGCCAGGAAGTGGAATAACCTAACAAAATTTAATAAATTCCTAGAAACATTCAACCTATCAAGACTGAATCATAAAGAAAGATAAAGTCTGAATAGACCTATAATTAATAGGGCGATTGAATTAGTAATATAAAACATCCCCAAACAAAGCCCCAAAATGGATGGCTTCACTAGTAAATTGTACCAAACTTTCAAAGAAGAATTAATGCCAATCCTTCTCAAATTCTTTTTAAAAAGTCAAAAGGAGACAACACTTTGAATTTCATTTTATGAGGTCAGCATTACCACGATACCAAAGCCAGACAAAGACACACCAAGAAAAGAAAACTACAGGCCAATATCCCTGAAGAATATAGATGCAAAAATCTTCAACAAAGTACTAGCAAGTTGAATTCAGCAGCACATTAAAAGGGTCATACACTATTCCAAATATCCATTAAAAATCTTAAAAAGAATGAAACTGACTCATCATCCTTCCTGATTTCAATATATTTGCAAAGCTGCCATAATTAGAGCAGTATTGTACTTTTATAAAGACAGACATATAGACTATCTGAACAAAACAGCCCTGAAATTCATGCATATATGGTCAACTTATCTTTGACAAGGGTAAGAATAAACAATGGGGTAAGGATAGTCTCTCCAACAGTGGAAAAAATGGATAACTGCATTCAAAACAATGAAACTGGACATCATCACAAAAATCAGTTCAAAATGGATTAAAAACCTAAACATGGACCTGAAACTGTAAAATTCTTAGAAGAAAACATAGAGGGAAAAATAATTTTTTTGGCTTTTTCTGGGCCACAGCTTATAGAAGTTCCTGGACTAGGGGTCAAATCAGAGCTGCAGCTGCCAGCCTACCGCACAGCCACAGCAATATAGGAACCAAGCCACATCCGTGACCTATACACACATAGCACATGGAAATACCAGATCCCAATGATTTAGCCCAGGGATAGAACCCACAACCCCACGGACACTAGTCAGGTTCATCACGGCTGAGCCACAATGGCAACTTCAGAAAATTTTTCATGATTTTGGTCTTAGCCATGATTCATGGTCATGGGACAAAAAAGCACAGACAATAAGATAGATAAAGATGATGATATTAAACTAAAACACTTCTACCCTAGCAAAGGATATAATCAATAAAGTGAAAAGGAAACTTACAGAATGGAAATAAAAACTTGAAAACCATAAACTGATCAGGTTAATATCCAAAAATACATAAAGAACTCCTACATATCAGTGGCAAAGAAGAACCCCAAATAACACAATTTAAAAATGGGTCAAGTACTTGAGTAAACATTTCTGCAAAGAAGATACCCAACAAGGACATATAAAGATGGTCAAAGTCATTAATCATCAGGTAAATGTAAATCAAAATCACAATGAGATATCACCTCGCATTTGTTAGCATGGATATTATCAGTAAAAACAAAAGACAACAAATATTGGTGAGGATGTGGAGAGATTGGATCCCTTCTACACTGTTGGTGAGAATGCAAAATAAAGCAGCTGTTTTGAAAACATTATAAAAGTTCCTCAAAAAATTAAACACAGAACTATAATATGAGAAATTTCACTTTAGGTTGTCTAACGTAAAAACAATGAAACCAGAATTTTAAAGATATATAAGCTCCCCTATGTTCACTGCAGTTCTACTCATGACAGCAAAAATGTGGAAACAACCTAAATATCCACTGATGGAGAATGGATTTTTAAATGTAGTATACACATACAGTGGAATATTATTCAGCTTAAAAGTGAAGGAACTTCTGCAATATGGTAGTCTGTATGAACCTGGAGGACATAATGCTAAATAAAACAAGCCAGTCACAGAAGGACAAATATTGCATCATCCACTAGTCAAATCACAGAAATACAGAACAAGATAGTGTTTGCTAGGGGCTGGTGGGATGGAAAAATGGGGATCTTGCTAATCATTAGATATCAAATTTTAAGTTATACAAGTTGAATAAGTTCTGGAGATCTGATGTACAACATGGTGCCTAAAGATAAGAGTATCATATTTTATAATTTAAATATTTGTCAAGTGACTAGATCTCATGTTAAGTATTCTTCCCACAATACATCTTTAGGAGCCATATAAAAATTTAAATGCTGCAAATGAAAATTTAAGATGACAATTTAAAAGGCTAGGAATCAGATCTCTAGGAATCCGATCTTCACGGCGACTCAGGAAGTCAACTCAAGGAGGAGTTGGAGTGTTTTGGAAAATATGTTTCATAATGACCATTAAAACAGGAGCAATAGAAGACTGCAAGTTCAGTAAAGGAAGATGGGCTGATTAGGATGGAATAAGAGAGATTCTTTTAGGAAAAAGGTTGACTTTAAAGAGAATAGACAAGAGTTAGATGAAGTGGAAAATAAGAACTTGAATGTGTATGTACACAGGAAACAAAAAAGGAGTTGCGCCAGATTTCTGTATCTATTTTGAATTGATTTAAGAGTGCCTGGATGAAAAGAGTATTATAATGTATTGCGTAGCTCTACCCTGTCATATCTAAACATTTGTTTCAGCCTACACGTTATTTTTACAAATGTAGACACCCTCCTATTTTCTACACAAAATCCTTAGCATTGAATTCAAGGCCTCTCCAATTTGGATCTAGCCTGTCCTCCATATCTCATTTGTTCATACATTCACTTACTCAACAGCATTTATTTGGAACTTACCCATGCCAGCCACTTTTCTAGTACATGGAAGACTAACAAGACAAATGCAGTCTCCTACAACATAAATTTACTATCTTGATGGAAAGACAAATATTGCAGACAATTTCCGAAGTTGGTTTTCAGTTGGAATTTTAATAAGAGTAAAGGGGACACACAACTATTCCATAGTCATATAAGGAAAGGACTTAACCTAGTCTTCCCTGTCAAATTCAATGCCCCGAGGAAATGGGGGTTAGGCTTAGCTCTAAATTTGAGAGGGTATTAGCTGGAAGATATACGCTTTGGAGGTAGAGGGAGAGAGATCTTTCCAAGCAAAAGAGAGAAAACACGTAGGGTAGTCGGGAGCAGACATAGCCGACTCGAGGATGTAAACTGTGTGTAAGGCTGTACAGCTATAGCTCAAAAGAATCCTCAAGGATGAGCAAGTACTAAAGTGACCAAAAGGAAGTTTAGTCATTACAGCTGTATCGGTTGTGTGAAAAGAAGAAGTTTGTTATGAGACCATGGGGGCTCTGTACCAGAGGAAGGCAGCAGGAAGTGGTTGAAAGCAGGTTACAAGGGCTCCTAATGTAAGTGGAAATAAATAATGAGGCTGGAAGCTTCCACAAAGGACAGATGTGGGGACATTATAAGGCTTGTGGTCTTCAACCAGAGCAACTGGAAACCACTGATGTTTTCTAAGGTGGGAAAGACAGGATCACACTTGCATTTTAATTCATTTTTATCGAAGTTTCAGGTATGTAACATAGTGATTTGATATTTTTGTATATTACGAATGATCACCGCTATGAGTCTAGCTACCATCTGTCGCATACGAAGTTCTTACAATATTATTGACTATATTCCCTATGCTGTCTTAATTTATTTATTTTATAACTGGAAGTTTATACCTCTTAATCCCCTTTACCTATTCTGTCCATCCCTTCACCTCCCTCCCCTTTGCTGGCATAATGGCACTTTTTAAGAACATCAGCATATCTACAAAGTGAAGAATGGTGGCCGGAGACGTGTGGAGAAAGAATAAGCAGAATAATAAGAATAAGCAGAATAAGCAGAATAATGAGGCTACTGCCGTCATTCATAATTCCCTGAATGTGCCTTAAGATTTCTCACATCTACACCACTGTTCACTCTTTCTTCCTTCTGAAATATGTTGCCTCTCTCAACCCCTTTGCTTGTTTCAACGTATCCAAGTTTCATGTGTCTTTCATTGTGCAACCGAACTTCTGCTCCTTCATAAATCTCACCACCAATTAAACTCAAAACGGTCCTGAAAGATCATCCTATCCTCCAGGAATTAATTCCTCTTACTCTCAATTGGCCTGTTTATACTTAAAACATTTTTTGCACCATTTTATCATACTTCAGACAGCTGCAAAGATTTTTCTCATTCTTAATATTTTTCAGGGCATAAATCATATCTTTATCTCTATATATCCTCCTAGCATCTAGGATAGTGACTTACAAATAGCAGAAGATAATTTTTAAAAAATTTAGCAATCTATCGACAGAGATTTTTTTAAAGGGTCATATCTGCGGCATATAGAAGTTCCCAGGCTAGGGGCTGAATCAGAGCTGCAGCTGCCCACCTACACCATAGCCATAGCAATGCCAGATCTGAGCCACTTCCGCAAGCTACACCACAGTTCACAGCAACACTGGATCCTTAACCCACTGAGTGAGGCCACGGATTGAACCACATCCTCATGGGTCCTAGTTGGGTTCATTACTGCTGAGCCACGATATGGGAACTCCGTGGACAAAGAACAAGCAAATGGAAGCTTACTGCTGTCTTTCACAATTCCCTGAACGTGCCTTGAGATTTCTTATTCCTGCACCACTGTCAGGTTTGTAACCCACTGAGCCACAATGGGAACTCCCCACACCGAGATTCTTAATGCATGATTTGGAAAGATGTTGGGGGACTCACCAGAGACTTCCCGATGGAGAGTTCAGCAGAGAACCCAACTGATTTCTGCCTAGACTGTTTCCTTACTCCCTTGCTGGGCTGTCAATATCACCTGATCCAGATAAGACCTGGATTTTAGAGATTTCTTCAATTAGTATTTGCTTCTTGGATTGAGAAATAAATGCATCGTTTTAAATGTTTTACTTCCACTAAAAGCTGTTTGTATGGCTGAAGGATGTGATTAATAAAATCCATTAGGAAAAAAAGACTATAAATAATTGCTTTGTGAAATGGAAAATGCTAATTGCTAGAGACAGTCAACAAGAATCCTTGTGCTTGGATAGGCAGCACCAAACTATGTAATTGCTTAGTGCTTTCCCTTTGTGTTTTACAGGAGCGAAGACCAGTGATTTCTTGTTAGTCCATAGTTTTATCTGTACTATGCACCCCCTGATTTTGAATAGAATAATTGAATTGTTCAATTTACAATTCTATACCTTCTTTAAAACTGTCATAACTCTGCTTAGTTAAAAAGAATTAAAATGATAGCTTGCAAAGTATCTGTTTTAGGTTGTACTACTTAATTACTGAGATAGATCTCAACTTCCACAGGTAAAAAAACAGTCTCACTTTCCTTAACTACTTCTTTGAAGGGCAACTTCCTTAGGTACTTGTATTTTTTCCCTCCAAACTATTTTATCTGACACCAAACATAGGTTTTACATTTCCAAGCAAAGTACAACATCTCTCAAGGTTTGTTGACATGTTTCCAGTCCTGTGGGCGTC
The DNA here is from genome assembly GCF_016906955.1 of Phacochoerus africanus. NCBI lineage: Eukaryota > Metazoa > Chordata > Mammalia > Artiodactyla > Suidae > Phacochoerus > Phacochoerus africanus. Next base: position 28,260,500 of record NC_062553.1, read on the forward strand.
TCCCAGGCAACAGAAATTTAGGGGAACTAAACATAGTATATGAAAAACAGATGGAAATTGAGATGTTGATCAAATGAACAGTGAAAATGGAAACTAGGAAAATGCCAGGCCTTACATAGATGCTTGTAACCTGATGATACCGCAAGACGCAAGTAGTGAAAACTAGCTGCTGAAATACCAGCTTGTATTAGGCAGAGCTGGAGGTAGGCTGTGGGGTTGAGGGCCTTGATCAGTGTGGTAGGCAGAATTTTCCCAACCCCCTAAATATGGACACACCCTAGTTCCCAGAATCTATGAATATGTTAGGTAACATGAACAATGGGAATTAAGGTTGTTAATCAGCTGACTTTAAAATAAGGAAATTGTCTTGGGTTATCTAGGTGAGCCCAGTGTAATCACAAGAATCCTTAGAAGTGGGGGTGGGGAGGTAGGCATTAAGAGTCAGAGAGAACTCTGACTACAAACAGGCAGAGAGAAATGCAGCATTGCTGGCTTTGAAGATGGGGGAAGGGATCCAAGAGCTGAGGAAGGCTGGTGGCCTCTTAGAAAGAAGTAAGGAAATGAATTCTCCCCCAGAATCTCCAGAAAGAAAGGAAGCCTTGCCAGTATCTTAATTTTAGCCCAGTGACACCCAGTTTGCATTTCTGACCTCCAGCACTGTAAGGTAACAAATTTGTGTTGTTACAGCCACAATAGGGAAATAGTACAACTAGCATTGTCTCTTCTTCACGGTTACAGGGCTTGGAGCTTAAGGGAATCCTCAGGATTAAAATAAGCAGTCAAAAGATGGGTCACTACATATGTGCAGAGCAGGTGGGAAAACAGAACTACACTAAAAGGTCTAGTAGTTTTTAAACCATGGGGGATCCAAAATATGCAGTAGTTTGGGCTCACACAAAAATAGGGAATGGGAATTCTCCTTGACATAGGGATTTTTATAGAATCAACACCACACGCTCTTCAGAATCCTCTCCCCATATTTTCCTGAGGCATCTAGATGGACTAAGACACATATATAAGTATCTGAGGCAGAAAGATATTTCTCCTGACTCACAACTCCCAGACAACCCCTTTCTAGATAACTGACACTGCCACTGGCTGGGGAGCTATGATATTCTTATCCTGAAAACTGAGGCAGGTTATCATGACACAAGACGGAAAATGGGAGTCTCAATGAATTAAACATAGCCTGAAATTGCGAAGCATGAAAAGGATCTGAAAGAAAAGTGGAAGCCAGAGTCAGTAGGCCACATTACTGACAAACTCCTTAATCTCAAATATCCCCAGGTAGGGTTCCCTATCTTCTGGCTTGGACAAGCTGTTTCTGGATGCTGGGGTAAAGCTTGGCTACACATCTCACTCAGAATGTCTCCCTTAAGAGTCATCATTTCTGGAAGTGCTTCCAGGTATGATTCTTCCAGTTACTTACTGACCACTAGTTATAAAATGGAGATGGAAGTTGAAGAACATTTAAGGAAGAACATCATACATTGTTATATACAAGTGCTGCTATGAAGAGTACAGTGGACCAAATATGCTGTGCCAAGGGGTGTTAACAGTAGAAGTAGTCTTCTATCATGAAACTAGTATAATTTCATTAGGCTGAGGTCGGCGGAGTGGGGGTGGGGGGGACATGTAGTTGTTACTCGAATGCAAGTCTCTATGCCCAATGCTCAGTGAGGCCAAACTATACCAAAACATCAGAATTTGGAGCAGAGAAAGGTTTATTGCTGGGCCATGCAAGGAGATGGGTGTTTCGTGCCTCCCAAACCCTGAACTCTCTGAAAACGTTCAGCAATGCTCTTTTAAAGGCAAGGTGAGGAAGGGGTGTGGTTAGTTGTTGCAAATTTTTTGTTGCTGGATCCTTTGCTCTTAGAGCTGTCCGCTTAAGTCAGGTCACAACGCTCCTATAAACCTTCAATAAAACATATGCTATTCTCTGTTCTGCAACTTTTTATCTAAAAATGTAATATTTAAGAATAAAATGTAAGCCTTAAGAACAGGCTGTCTTTTATATTTCAGGCTATAGGCAGCATCCTTTTGCAAAACTTGTAGAGCTAGGATGATTAAGTACAAGTGGCAGAGGTTAAAGTAAGGTTAAAATAAAAAGGACAGATCTAATACGGAATCAGATTTGTTCTTCCCTACTACATGGGCATGGTCCTGGAGAAAGGTGAGCATGAATATGAAAGATATAGACTTTAACTATCTAAAATCAGGATACTATCTAAAACTAGAAAATAAGTATGTGAAGTTAGATATCTGGATCTTACAAGTCCCAGGAAAAAGAGAACTTGTTCATAGACACACACACAGAGGTATCTTGAGGAAAATAATATAGAGTGATATTACATATAATTATGTAATTGTGTAACACATTATGAATATGTTCATGCCAACTATGGGTATAACTATGATAAATGGTAAAACCAGAGATTTAGGCTATAATGGACCTTTGAGTAACAAAAGATGTATACCAGATCCAGGTTTGTGCATTGGGCTATTAAATTTTATTTACATAACATTTGGTACATTTTTTTCTTTGTTTTTTGTTTTTTTGTATTTTGTTTTGTTCTGGCTGCTCCTATAGCATGCAGCAATTCCAGGGCCAGGGATCAAACATGTGCCACATCAGTGACAACACTGGGTTCTTAACCCACTGAACCACCAGGGAACACCATTCAATATTTTGAATAGATAAAAAGAGGTAGTCAAAATGCTAATACAAGAAGCCTAATACAAGGGGTTAAAATGAGAGGAGTTGTAGTTTTTTAGTTTTTTGGTTTTTTTTTTTTTTAATCATTTGCTATGCATAACTAGAGACTAAGGGAGAGTTTAATTGAATCATGTGTTGCCTATATCCCCTCTAAATCATAAAATCCCCAGGGGAAAAATATACCTCAGGTAAATAAGGAATGAAAAGCAAAGCCACCCATCCCTTATTAGTAGCTGAGCCTCCTATATATTTCTCATAGTAGAACTCCAATAAAACTTGATCTGGAATTTCAACCCAACTTGGAGACCTAAGCCAAGAGTTAAATCATATAATCTTATCATCCTCTGATCAGCCACATCGTATAGAAAAATAAAGCAAAGAAGCTTAGTCTGAAACAGAGTGTGATCAGGCACTGAAAGGCCTTGGGTCTGGTTCAGCTTAGATTTCAGTTCATGGAAGAAAGGATAAGAAAAAGAAGAGAGATTCGAGCACAGGACATTTTAGCACAATAATTCCATGCATTTATAAAATAGCATCTGGGAGTTCCCTGGTGGCTCAGCAGGTTAAGGATCCAGCATTGTCACTGCTGTAGCTCCAGTTTAATCCTGGGCTTGGGAACTTCCACATGCTGTAGGCACAGCCAAAAAAACAAATAAATAAAATAAAATAGAGCCTAAATTTTATCTTTTCACTTAACATTACTATTTCCTACCTTTGCAAAGAAGCACAGAAGAAGGTGGGCAGTAAAAAGGAGCAGAGAGATGCCTTCTCTCTCATAATTTGTGGTGGCAAATGTAGAATGCTTAGGTGTGAGTTGTTCTAGCAGTACTATTCAAAGTGTATTAGTTAGGAGAGCCCTGGTGGCTACAACAAATAATACTCCTTTATTTTTCAGTGCTTTAAAGATAGGATTTTATTTCCTCCTCACATAATATTCCACATGGAAAATCAAGGACCCAAGCTCCTTCCATCATGTGGCTTAGCCGTGGGTCCTCTCTTTGCAGCTAGCAGAAGGAAAAGAGAGAGGAGAAGGCATTCTTAATTAATTTTCCTTTTTAGGGGGGCACTTGCAGCATGTGGAAGTTCCCAGGCCAGGGGTCATATTGGAGCTACAGTTGCTGGCCTACATCGCAGCCACAGCAATTCCAGATCCAAGCCGCATCTGCTACCTATGCCACAGCTTACGGCAATGTTGGATCTTTAACCCATTAAGCAGGGCCAGGGATTAAACCTGCATCTTCCTGAATACTAGTCCTGTTCTTAACCTGCTAAGCCACAATAGGAACTACCGGCACTCTTCTTAAACACTTTGGCCATGAGGTAATTCCATGTCACTTCTCACCTTCCACTGATGAGAACCCGACCATATCTGAATGGAACTGTGACCAGATTATACTGTTCCTGCCTGGGCAGCCACCTCCTAATGACAACTGCACTCTGTGGAAGGGGAAACAAAGAGGTTTGGGTTTTGACAGTCAGCCAACTACCACACCCACTTTTGGCAACTCACCAAGCAACTCAGCCAACTCATGTGGATTTTTTATTTTTTGTTTTATTTTATTTCATTTTTTGTCTAAGCAATTTTTTCCTTGTTGTCTGAAACCAGTTGCTAAATTCACTCTGTTATCCTGATCCCTAGCACCATCTTAAGCTACTTTAATTTACTATTTGTTTAAATGTCTTAGTGGAAGCATCTATTTTTGAGTTTTCTTATTAGAAATAAACATAGCACCTGCCACTTTACTCCAAAAACGTCAGCTAAAAATAATTATTGACTAAAAATAAGAAAAAAAACCTTCCCAACCTTTTCTTCTTCCCTAGTCAGTCAGGGTTCCAATTAAATACCTGGATTATTGTTGCAATGAGAAAGGAAAGGAAAAGGGGTCAAAATCAGAATAATGAGCTCATCTTCTGATGGTCTTTCTTTCATTATCAGAGTTTAGATTTAAATCAAAATCTGAAAAACAAATATCAGACAAATTCTTATCTAGAATACGTGGCCGTAAAGTTATATTCAAATTACAATGCATAGCGGTTTGAAGGGATAAGGAAGGGGCAGTCCCTCCTCTTTATCTCTCAACCACATTGACTGAGTCTTGTGAGAGTAGAACTTTCTGATTAGCCCAGGATGCAGACACAGTTTTTCACCTGCATTCTCCTCCTACTACTACCACCACCTGGATAGGTTTAGAAGTAAGGACTCATCAGTGCCGAAAATATTATGGAGGAATGCTTGGATCCAAAAGAAAAACAAGATATGTTTAATACATAAAATATTGAAAAAAGTGCAAGAAAAAAATCATATTTTCAGACCCAGAGTATAGTATTTTTAAGTCTTTTTTAAATTGAACTTTTTGAACAGCTTGATATAGAAACAGTGCCCTATTTAGGAAAGTGTCAGTTCCAGGATCTTCCTTGATAGACATATTGTGTGAAATGCTAATAAGTACATATCCAATCCATTGCTAAGGATTTCCAATCAACCTGGACCTTAATACACAGAGCAAAATGATTGCTTTGAAAAGACACTAAGAAACAATCAAAATGAAGATAGCTCTCTAATCCTGGTATTATGTGAAAATAACTTCAGGGGCCAGATTAAACATTAATAATTACTCCTATGAAAGTCAGGGGAAATGGCGTAAGGTGATATCTTAGTTTGGGTTGCTATAACATAGTACATTAGGCTGGGTGGCTTAAACAATATTTATTTTTCACAGTCTGGAGGCTGAAAGTCTGAGATCAGGGCCTCGGCACAGTCGGGTTCTTGGTGACGGCCCTTTTCCTTATCATGTGCTCGCCTGGCCTTTGCTGGTGAGTGCTTGCACAGAGGGTGATCTTGTATCTCTTCCTCTTTTTATAAGGACATTCATTTCATCACTGGGCCTCCACCCTCAGGACCTCATCAAACCCTCATTACTTTCCAAAGTTCCACTTCAAAATACCATCACACTGGGGATTAGGACTTCAACGTATGAATCTGAGGAAGACAAATATTCAGTCCATAACATCTAACAATTGTTAAAGAAGTGCTACTTATATAGTTCATGTGTTCTGGGAAAACTCCTATGACAATCTTCCAATAAAGCTTAAAAGACACCTTTCTGTCTCTCTCTCTCTCCTCTCTTTCTCCCTCTCTCTGTCACAATCAAGAAAATATCTCAACTAGAGCATATTTGATAGGAAACAAAAGGTGAGGAAAACTAAAAGATACTTTTTTTATTATATTTCATGAGTTACACAGAATGCACACATTCATATCCTCAAGAGGGTGTGATATGTGTGTGTATGCTTGTGTGTGTGTTTATTACTTTAAAATAAGTTTAAGGGGACCTTAGCATAAAAATTAATTATATTTATTTTAATTAGAAGATAAACTTCACAAAGGATATGCAATGAAATTAAAAAGTGTATATGGAAAGGAAGGTACCAGCTTTGGCTTCCAGAATAGAGGGGCATTAGTTCTCTTTGGTAAGCACTCAGGTGGCTACAGCAATGGATTTGACTTTAAAGTTGGTTTTTCCATTACTAGGTGTATGAACTCAAACTATTACTCAATCTCGGAGCCTCAGTTATCACATTAGATAAAGTGGGAATCATAAGCTTGTTGCGAGAATTCAATGAGTTAATTACGTAAAGTACTTAGTCCTTGGAACACAGCAGGAGCTACGTAAGCATTTTCTATCATTATTATTATTATTATTATTATTACTACTACTACTGCTGCTGCTGCTGCTGTTGCTACTACTAGTACAAGGGCACAAGAAGGCTCCCAGAAAATTCACATAGTTCACATAGTAACCAACAGAGACTTAAGGCAAAACAAGGTAGAATTTAAAGCTCAGGGAAGAAATTAGTTCTTAGACAGTACTCAAGAAAATATAAACAATTTCATCTAGTTTCAAGGTACAGAACTAATGGAAAACAGGGGAAAGGATGAAGACAGAGTTTGAAAAATGTAAATCAAAGAAAAAGAAAGTAATAATCACACAGCCAGGTCACACAAAGAAATACACCCATAGGAGTCCCCGTTGTGGCTCAGCAGGTTAAGAACTTGATTAAGATCCACAGGGATGCAGTTTCAATCTCTGGCCTTGCTCGATGCGTTAAGGATCTGGCGTTGCCGTAGGCTGTGGTGTAGCTTACAGATGCGGCTTAGATTTGGTGTTGCTGTGGCTGTGCTGTAGGCCAGCATCTTGCAGCTCTGATTCAACCCCTAGCCTGGCAAATTTTGTATGCTGCAAGTGCAGCCCTTAAAAAATCACATGTAAAAATAAAAGGAGGACAGAACTAACTAGCCACCAGGGCCACGAAGTAACGAGAACATGATCCTGACAAGGCAGCCCTGGTCAACTGGCTCAGGTAATTACGGCGATGGGAAAGAAGAACCCAAGCAAAGTCTGACCTTGTGGCTCCATCTTGTAGGCCTTTCAAGCAGCCCAGTTTCCTCTTGGAGGTATGCAGTGGTAGGGAAGACCCCAAGAGATGTCCCCTTTGTTTCTCATCAGTTCTGGAAGATGGGTAAGGAGCTAAATTTACCTGGACTCTCCTTTTGAAAATTTGGGACAACATGAAGATTAAAAAGCTCCTGACAGTAGGAAAGAAAGTAAAGATGTATTTGGAAACTTCGACAAATTATTTTCTGGGATGGCTTTGAATAAAAGTAAAAAGAACTAACTGCATCTCTCTGCCTCGTATGGTTTTCAGAAAGAGCTAGATATACAGTAAGTTTTTACAACTAAGTAAAGGGCAAACAAAATAGAATATAGTCTCATAATCATCTTTTAAAACTACACAGTCATGGAGCAGCAAATATTGGAAAAACATGATTTCGTGCTCAAGAGAGTTATCCCTGTTCTTATTAATATCTTTGATTCAGAGGGTGATGGCAGTGGGTTGGGGACATGGTTACCCAAAAGGCAGAATGCAGGGAGAAGGTGATGGTCTTGCTACCTGGTACTAAAAAGCAAAAATTTATGAGTAAAAAAAAAAAAATACTAGCAAGTGATAAGCTCCACTTCTTCTGCTCCACCATCACTGATATTTAAAGACTTACTTCTTTTAAAATAATTATATTTTCCTTTAAATAAAGATAAAGCTACTTCTGCTTGCAGTACAACGCTTAGGATCTCCTCTCTATTTAATGATTTTTTTTAAACTTGATGTGGAGATGACCAGTGATCATCTGGTGAGGCAATGTGATTTCACCTAGGCCCTGGCTCTCCTAGGGATTGTAGGGCTTGCTATTCATATCCCTCTCTCCTCTCCTTCTCCTCAATCTACCCTCCCCTCACCTTATCCCTCTCTCCTCTTTTTCTCCCCATCCCTCTCTCTCCCCCTCTTCCTTTCCCTCTTTCCCTCCTTCTTTTCCATTTTCCTCCTCTCTGAAAACTTCTAGGTATCCCTTCACAGGAAGGGCATAGCTATTTCACTGTTCTGTGCTTTCATTCTCTCTCTCATCTATAAAATAGAACCAAGAATAACTTTAGGTTATTGTGAAAATTATATAAAACATTCTATAGTAATGGACTTGGCAAAGCATTTGGTGCATAGTAAGTGATCCAAAAATAGTTGCAATACTAGTGATGGCGATTACCAAAGAAAAATTGTACCAGACGGAGTTAAAGATACAAGACTTTATTCAAGACTATTGCAAAAGGTGAGGGAGAATGAACTCCAGTGAAAACAGGGAGAAAGCTCCCACTGTGGCACAGCAGGACTGGCAGCCTCTTGGGAGTGCTGGGATGCAGGTTCATTCCCAGGCCTGGCACAGTGGGTTAAGGATCCTGTGTTGCCACAGCTTTGGCTTAGGTAGAGGCTGCAGCTAGGATCTCATCCCTGGCTCAGGAGCCAAGGGGCCAAGGGGGAAAAAAAAGAAAAAGGAAAAGAAAAAAGGGAGTAATTTTTAAGCACTGGGATGAGTTAATAGATTAGTATTGGAGATTGTTGGGTGAGTAAATCATCAATGTGATTAGGCTATGGGTGTTTGCTAATTGGCCTAAATTAAGCCCCAGCCCTCCCACACAGACTGGGAGATAGGGGCTGGATAACATTTAACGATTCCATTTGAAAGGGATAGCTCCCAGGGCTGTGAGAAAGACATTCCTAGGCTGTAAAACTGGCTAGAGTCTGGGTGAAGAATTATCTTAAAGGGGCTGAGAAAGGATTTACAATGAAAAGTTTAGCTCAGTTAAGTATTCTAGGAAAAGGGAAATTAGGGACCTAGAATCATGAAGAAGTCTGTCTAAAGTTTAAACTGAGAGGGACACTAAAGCCATCTGGGTCATAATATTCAGGATGAAGAGAAAAGTAACTGCAAATGCACGTGGATTATGGGAAAAATGAATTAACAGTAAAATGATATGTATTTCATATTTATTTTCTTTTAGAAAAACATAGCATAATTTGAGCACAATGACACAGAATCCATAAGGCCCTCATTGTGAGCTTTTGTGGAGTGTTAATTATGTAGGTTGAAATCTTCAATAAACCAGATTTCTATTCTTTTTAATTTTAAATTTAGAGATTTAATATCAAAGCCAGCCACAGAGGATATATTTATTATGGGAAATGAGAGGGAATGTAATCCATTAGTGCCTCATGCCGGAGTTAAAATATTTCAAAGGCAAATCCTCATTATTCACCTCTAAATTGACATGTGAATGTGTTATTAGTATACCTTCAGTATTAACCTTGCAATGTGTAGCCTCAGGCACCCTGACAAGAGTATCAGAATAACTACTCATTGTTTACAAAGGACTGACAAGATTTGAGTCTGAAAATATTTCCTCGTTATGCTCTATAAAATTTCCTTTCTTGAATTGTGTTGAAGCTAAAGTTAATTCTGATTATGAGTAGAAAAGGCCACCTATTCTCAGCAACTAGACTAACAGGAATATGCAGATGAATTGGATGTGCTGGCAAAATTAGATAGAAAAATGCAAATATTCTGGCAATTAGGTATTTAAGTCAAAGGAATATATGCAAATCACTTTGTTTTCACACTAGAGACTTTTATTAAAATCCTGCTTTTGAATTTAGGAAAATGTTAATTATTTCTTTCATGCTTAAGATGTAAATGAGTTTTTCCTGTAATTATATCCATAATAATTGTTTTAAAATATACTAAACAATGACACAATGACAGACAACATTTAGTAACGAGAGTGAGACAGTCTGTGTCAACACTCGCATGACCTTTGGCAACTTTCTTAGTCTTTCTGGACCTCAGGTTCACACCTGTAAAATAAAGATAAAGGGGACCTCTTCTACTGTTATCACATTACCCATCTCAGAAGAATTGATGGAGGTGGTATTCCACTTAAAAATTATATTTATTTATTTATTTACTTACTTACTTATTTTAGGGCCACACCTACACCATAGGGAAGGTCCCACGCTAGGAGTCTAATCAGAGCTACAGCTGCTGGCCTACACCACAGCCACAGCAATGTGGCGTCCGAGCTGTGTCTGCGACGTACACCACCGCTCACCACAATGCCGGATCCCAGACCCACTAAGCGAGGCCAGGGATCGAACCTGCATCCTCAGGGATACTAGTCAGATTCGTTTCCGATGAGCCACAATGGGAACTCCCTAAAAATGATTTTTAAATTTCCAAATAATGAATACATTTCATTGTGGTCATTAATTATTGGGTTCCATGTGAATCTCAACTGAATTCTAAGTATATCTCATATTGATTTTTCTGTAGAACTATCCTAGGGTCTGTATATATGAAATAGACTTCAGTCCTAGAGGGAACTGGAAGTCCTAAGACTTTTGCAGATGGGTAGTGCGCTTACCTTCTTGAAGTTGTCTCTGTTTACTCTTATTTCTGCCTGTGTTTTTCCTGTTCCTCACTGAGTACTGCTGATCTAAATGTAAAAATCCTCCATTGTTTTCCAAAAAACAAAATGACAAAAACAGAGAAACATGCACCAAAAACATTTTTAGTAGATTTTACAGATAATTTTGGAGTTCCATAGTTTAAACAGTATAGTAGGCATTTCAATTCTTATCACTCTAGCCCTACTGCATCTAGAGCTTACTGACCTATACCCAAGCATCTAATTGTTTTGCTGCTGTTTCTCCTTTTCTTCTATTTGTACTTTTCCTAGGAGCCACTAAAAATATCAGGAAACAAATATAAAATTCCTGTCTTTTTCTCATACAGAAAAGCTTGATTTTATTTTTATTGCTTGCCTCTAGGTAATCCACAGGCCTTTGGGGTCTCACACTGCACCCCAGTAGACTACCCTAATGTTTATCAAATAGCACCTGACTTAAAAAAAAAAATGCTTGGGTTCCAGTTGCCACAATTAAAAGGTTGCTTTGCCTTGCTTACACAAGGAAGAACTGTAATCATTAAAACAAATTTTTGGAAAATGTTAATATACTTCTTGTCTTTTTCTGATGAGGATAATGGACCATAGCGACATTTTAGATACTTTTAGATGAAGAGTTCAGAGCTCTTTTAGTGTCCAATGTGAGATAGCTAGCTTTTTTGGAGTCAATTCTGAATATGTGCAGGTGGTTCATTTCCATAACACTGTGATATAATTCTAGGTTTTGTGGAGGCCTTTCTTGGTATAGATGGAGATCCTATTCAAGATAGTAATTTTCTAGTAGAAGTAATTGTGAAATTATTAAGTTATATATAAGACCCATAAGCTCTTATTTCCTCTTCTATTCTCAGAGCCAAGTTCAGCACCCAGTATTGAATAAAAGTTTAATAAAGTATGTCACGATAACAGAATGAGAAAATTAAGCAGAAACATAGGATTTTATCAGTACCGTAATATTAGTGCCCCCTTTTGGAAATTTTGACTTCCATCCCTTTATTAATATTGCTTGACATTCATTTTTGTGAATATTTCCTATTATAATTTTGTGTCCTAATTGCCTCAATCTATCCAATCTCTTTCTGCCTTTCTCTTTTTTCTTGCTCCCTTTTTTTACCTTCTTGCTTGTGAAGCAAATATTTCAAATACTGATTCAACCCCCTAGAAGAATAAAACCAGATGAATCAGCTGAGAGTCTCTATTAAACACATGACTCACTGTTCAGTCCCAATAACCACAGATATTAATGAAGGCATTTGTTGGTATGAAAATGTGCATGAGGAACAGAAAGTACTGCTATGTAAAAGGGTATGAGCTGGCCTGCTCACTCTGCCTATTCTCTAGAATAGCTTGTTACTGCAGATTCAGCAGGAAAATATGCCAATTCCGACAGGCTTTCATTACAATTTTTAGCTAACATGGTCACAATGTTTATTTTGATAGATTCATAGTGAACACAACACAAGCAGGGGAACTAAGAATTAATATTCTTAGGATGAAGAAAAAGCATCCAAGGAACAGGAACATGGAATATAGCTCATCATTCTGATTTTCAACAGCATAAACACATGCAATGTAATTGTCAAAAAAAAAAAAAGAAAGAAAAAAATGAAATGGATGTTTTGCAAAGAAACTATAAATTTGGAGGAGAGACTATTCTTTTGGCTTTTATGGTAATGATCTTCACAGATTGTTTTTGTGATGTTTTCCTCTATTCCAACAACTCTGTTGATGACCAAAGATCATCTTCTCCTCAGAAGAACATTGTTGAGATGATTAAGATGAGGAGTTACCTTGTGGTGCAGTGAATTAAGGATCCAGCTAGTGGCTCAGTTTGACCCCTGGCCTAGGAACTTCCACATTCCACAGGTGCAGCCAAAAAAAAAAAAAGGATGATCAAGACTATATCAGGATGTTTTCTGTAATTACTGATCCTAGATTAGAGATGTCTGTATGGAATTTGTGTTTATTGCTAAAAGAGAAAAGGAAGAGGTTATCTCTTGGTAATGGTGGGTGATTGGTAGGGAAAAGAGGTGGGGAGTGGTTGTTATATTAGACAATTGAGAGGTAGGTTGCTAAAAGCAGGTAGGTATAGCAAAAGCATAGACAATTGAGAGGTAGGTTGCTAAAAGCAGGTAGGTATAGCAAAAGCATCCTGTGATTTTTTTATGAACTACATGTTCCTTGGTTATCTGGCTTGTCCCTCAGAAGTGACCCATTTCCTGGTGTAAAAGGCCACTAAAAGAAATTGGGCTAAAAAGAGAAGGTACTTGAGAACATTAGATCCCTAATGGAAAATATTTCTTTTGAAGCCACTTCCACAAATATAAATAAGAACCCCAAATAACAAATTGAAGAAGGATGAAAAATTGTGTCTAGATAATTAAGCTTTTTGCAGCTGTTATTTCAATTTGTAGGAAATAACATCTACTGACACCTCAATTCCCCATGGGTGAGACTGAATTGATGTGTTATTTTTCCAGCACCTTTTTTTTCCCTAAATAAAGTTAATAAGACTGATGTTATAAATTTCATTTAGATTCTGGTAGGAGTAACTATTTGGAGTTCTATTTAAAAGAGTTTCTTAAATGTGTCAAAATGAAGATGTATGGGAGTTCCAACTGTGATGCAGTGGGTTAAGGTTCTGGCATTGCCACAGCTATGGCATAGGTAGCAGCTGCAGCTCAGGTTCAATCTCTGGCCTGGGAACTTCCATATGCTAAGAGTGTAGTCAAAAAAGAGAGAAAGAAAAAAATATTTACAGAACTAAATAATAAAAATCCTAGTAATAATATTTCACATTTATAGTTAACTGCTTTGTAATGAGAATTTAATAAATTATTAGATGACTAATTATACTTTTACAATAATTGAGATATAGTATATTGTACTTGTTAAGAACATGAAAGACAGGTTCACATGTTCATACATGGGCATATTGCATAGTTTTCTATGCCTCAGTTACCTCAACTATAAAATTGAAATTAGAAAATAGTTTCAAATGATGCAACTGACAAGGGCTTAATCTCTCAAGTATACAAACAACTTATACAACCCAACAGCAAAAAAGCCAACAACCCAATGGAAGAATGGGCAAAAGACCTGAATAGACATTTCTCCAAGGAAGATGTACAGATGGCCAACAAGCACATGAAAAAATGCTCAACATCCCTGAGTAGTAGAGAAATGCACATCAAAACTACCACGAGATACCACCTCACAACAGTCAGAATGGCCACCATTAGTAAGTCCACAAATAACAAGTGCTGGAGAGGGTGGGGAGAAAAGGGAACCCTCCTGCACTCTTGGTGGGGATGTAAGCTGGTACAACCACTTTGGAGAACAGTGTGGAGGTACCTTAGAAAACTATACACAGAAGTACCATATGACCCAGCAATCCCACTCTTGGGTGTATATCTGGACAAAACGTTCCTTGAAAAAGACACATGCACCCACATGTTCATTGCAGCACTATTCACAATAGTCAAGACATGGAAACAACCCAAATGTCCATCAACAGATGATTGGATTAGGAAGAAGTGGTATATATACACAATGGAATACTACTTAGCCATAAAAAAGAACAAAATAATGCCATTTGCAGCAACATGGATGGAACTAGAGACTCTCATACTGAGTGAAGTCAGAAAGAGAAAGACAAATACCATATGATATCACTTATATCTATAATATAATATATGGCACAAATGAACCTTTCCACAGAAAAGAAAATCATGGACTTGGAGAATAGACTTGTGGTTGCCAAGGGGGAGGGGAAGGGAGTGGGACGGATGGGGAGCTTGGGGTTAACAGATACAGACTATTGCCTTTGGAATGGATTAGCAATGAGATCCTGCTGTGTAGCACTGGGAACTATGTCCAGTCACTTATGATGGATCATGATAATGCAAGAAAAAAGAATGTATACATGTATGTGTAACTGGGTTACCATGCTGTACAGTAGAAAATTGACGTAACACTGTAAACCAGCTATGACGGAAAAAAATAAAAATCATTACACAAAAAAAAGAAAAAAAATGAAATTACTAACAGCACCCATTTAGGATCTTTGAAAGGAAAAATCTAATAAATAGCAATTTCTTTCCCTACCTAAATGTTATACCAATTGGGAAATGAGATGAAAGATTCAGAAGAGAAATTGGATATCATAAAGTCTCAGTAAGAAGAATCAGTTAAGGGGAACAGCCTAAATGGAATTGTTCCTGCCTGTTCACTCAGGCTACATCTTGGACAAGGGCATTAGAGAGCAAATTAAATCTTCAGACCAGTCTCCCTTCCAGAAACTGTTTCCTCTTATTGATTGATAAAGAGCCAAAATATCAGAAATCAAATCCCCCATTCAGGAATTTTGAAAAACAAGCTCCACACATTTGAGTACATGGATTAGTGGCTGTAGCCTAATGACGAGGTAATGAACTACTTTCATGGGAAACAATAAGGAAGTCAAGGAATATTTAGCAAAAATCAGTCCTTAGTTTCCCACTAGCAGTCCCCATTTTGTATCTTCTTAGCACATTGCTATTAACCTTTCAGATTATGCTTTTGCAGAAGTATGCCTAGTCCCTTGGAGAAATTCCTACCTTCTTGAAGTCTTTCGCTCAACCCCAACCCCTTTCCTATGGATATTCTCCTAGAACTGCTGGTGGGGAGTATAGATTTTGCCCCCAGACACTGTGAGGAGATACGAGAATGGAATGGACCAGAACAGAGCTTTACTAAAATCTGCTCACATCCCAAAATATGTCAAAACTATATTTTCACTATGCAAGGAAATTAAATGAAAACATGAATGAATAAAGAATTAGATGACAATTTGCAGTAATGAATAATAAATTGCATGAAGATTCTCCAATTATAAAATTCGAACACCACAGAGAAACTTCAAATTTAAATACAAATCCCATACTATGATCAAGCTGAAATTCAAAAATTAAATGCCTAGATTTGAACTGGACTTCCTGGATTTTCCCAGAAAGCGCAGATATCAAATTTCCCACCTCATGGTTAGAACATGTGTTGTACTTTTTGGTTTAAAGAAGATAATTGCTACGTGCCAAGGCCCAGTAGGCATTTATAGCTCTGTGTCTCTAGTTAACGCTCATTTTCTGGGAGCTTTCTGGGAGCTCTCTGGGACCTGAGACTGAAGGTCTCTTAGGTTTTGAATAATTTAGTAAGAAGAATTTGAGAATGTTCTTTTCAACTCTCCTTTCCCAACTGGTTAAAATAACTGTGAACAAACTTAAGAAGATATCCCCCCCCCCAAAAAAAAAGATAAAAAATGAAGTGTCAAGGCCAGTCCTGGTCAAGTGGACTCCAGAGCAGAGCAGGACTGCCTCTTTACTTTCTTACACTGTGGTCCCTGCATGGCCCTCTCCCACCCAATCAGCTAATACTTATCACAGAAATAGTACTATGTTAAGAATCACATACAGTCAAAATTAAACATATACGTCTATCAATTTTGAGTTGTTTGTTTCTAACACATTGAGAATAATGCACAACGGCCATTTTAGAAATCAATTTTTTTTAAGCAAGGTAACCTGCTTTTTAGAATTTGGACTCATGGGATTTCCATCTCTAAATTTCTAATTTGTTTTCCACTGCTTTGTCTGCTCCGTTATTTAAAAACACTGGAAATAGTAAATAGTAAAATACAACACGATTACTTGTGTAAATGCTAAACATTTCATATGATCTTATGTGGCCATTAAAAATGTGCTAAAAAAGAAATTCCTGTAAAACTTTGAAAATGCCTAAAATTAAGTAGCATAGTTTGATTTTTTAATGATGTTCCCAATAGATAGCTAAGTAAGAAAAACATGTAACCTTATAATGTTCAGCTTTACTTTTCTAAAAAAAAATCACATGTAGATGTATGCATCTTGTTTATGCATGAGGCCTAACCACCATCATATATGAATAGAAAAAATCTAGAAGCATATACTCTGAACTGGTAATAATGACTTGTTGAGTAGATAGGATTATGTGTGTATATATTTTTCTCTTGATTTTTCTGTAATTATTATATGAAAAATAATAAAAAGGAAAATATGAAAATAAATAAAAATTAGAACTATTTACAATTTTAAAGATATTTTCTTATGTAATTGCTTTATAATTTGAAATTAATTTTTAGACATTGTGATTATGCCAATTGTTTCTGAAAAATCATTTCATGATTTTTATAATTAGTACTACAGAAAAGGTATAATATGATAGAATATCTGTTATTATGATATGAAAAGTGTATAAACACATGTAATATATAGTACAGATATATTTTAAATATATGTGTACATATATTTTTTAAGAACTTATAAATTTATAAAGCAAGAAATTGGGGGAAGAAACTCCCCTAAAAACCTTGATTAAAGGCATGTGAAGTTTCCTGTAGTATATCTCAATTTCATGATATCCCCATATCATCAATATGCAAATGATGTCTCTAAGAATCATTTTCGATCATTTGATTCTTTCAAGGAATTTTTACCCAGTCATCTGCATCTACTATACCTTTTAAAACATGAGGGGAAAAGAAGAGTTTGGGATATTGCATGAGATTCTTAAGCCCAGTGAATTCTTCTGGACCATGTTTATGCCAAATACCCCCTTGTCTGATAGGTCCTGTCATTATCTGGGCTAAATCCTGTGCCCAGTGTGTGTGGTATATGTGCATGTATATTTCAATGAGTAACAAGAGATTTTTTTACAGCCATCCAGTCACCTTCCTTCACCTCATTCTGCCTTGCAACTCTCGCTTGTGAAATGATCACCTGCATTTGGACAAATTCTAAAATGAAAGTTATCAACGTTTAGCAAAGGACAGAGCAGGCAAGTGGTAAGGCAGGAACTGGCTGAAATGTATGGCCCAGGGTGTCCACTGACCCACAGGACTCCTGCCCCACCTGGCTTTTCTGCTGATCAGACCACTCGGATGTCATGTCCTTACTTCTTTTCTCCTCTTTTCAGGATTAGCCTATATAATCTGGCCCGGAATTCTTTCTTCCTTTTTTATTTTTAATGTTGAAAATATTCTATTTTCTCCTCTTGTAGCATTTAGATGCCTAACTCAGAGTATCTTTTTCTGTACCCTGTTAGGCCCAGGGCACAAGATCTTGGTGTCTTAAAATACTGCAAAAAAAAACCCCAGTAAAGTCAGTCAAAATTCAATCTTGGAATATATACTCATTCATTATTTCATTCATTTATTTAGTAAAAACACAGCACCTGCGCTGCCATGTTTTGTCTAAGTGCTATGGATAAACTAGGAAACAACACAGACAAACTCTCTGCCCTCACGAAGGTTACAACTGAATAGGACACACTAAAAATTCATAAACAAGTAACTATAACAGAGTTTCAAGTGATGATAAATGCCATGCAGAAAAATAATGAAGGAAAAGTAGATAGAGATTGATGGATGATCAGGGAAGGGCCCCCTGGGAAGGACGTGAAGAAGAAGGGAGAGAGAGGCAAGCAGAGGACTATAGGAAGACATTTCCTGGTTGAGGGAAAGAGCAGGTCCAAAGTCCATAATGCAGGAAAGTATTCAGCATATCTGGACATCTGAAAAGCAAGAAGATGGCCAGGATCAATGGAGAGAAATAAGCAAGGGATAAGCAGTAGGAAACAAAGACAGAGATATTCTCAGAGATCAGATTTATGGGGCTTTGTAGGCCATGGGAAGAATTTTGGACTTTTAATTGAGCATGATAGGATGAGACTGAGGGAGGGGTTTTGAACCTGGGCATGACTTCATCTGACCCCTGTATTTAAAACGGAATTACTCAGTGGACACTCCATTATGGGAGGGCAAGCATGCAAGCAGGAGACCACAGGAGGCCAGGACAGAGATGATAATGGCTTAGACCACAGTGCTAGCATGAAAGGGCTGTGTGGATGTGATCTGAGAGGGAAAGGGTGAAACTGAGTCTGACTCTGGGAGTTTTGGCCATTTACAAAGATGGGAACAACAGAGTAGCTGGCCTATAGGGCTGTTAATGAAGTGACAAAGAGACAAGCTACACAGATTCTGTGGGACTACTCAGTCATAATAAGATTGGTATATATTTAGGATAAAGCAACTGAAATTCAACATTGATCTATTTTTTAATCCTTCATAAACCCATTATCTACACTACTGACAAGTGAAAAGCTCTGGCATATGACTCATTTATTTGTGAATTCATTTCCTCCATACACACAGATGGTGTTTGCGAGACTGGAAGAGGGGACGTTTGTTGGAGGAGCAGGGATCCTCCAAGTCACATGTGACTGTCTCACCTGTGGGGGAGAACGTGGACATGCTTATGTTTATCCCCCTGTAAGGCAAAGCCAAAATCACAAGGTTTTCATTGGCCTTTTCTCTGGTCTAACATTTAATATGATTTTGTTGCCCTTTTCTTTTCCTCTACGTATCTTTGTGTAACTGTTGTCATAGCAACAAGATAGTCTTTGCTTAGGAGAAATAGTCTGGACTAAACCGAATTAAAAATCAACACCATCAGTAATATGGCTCATTTTACATTGTTGTTATGAACCCAAGTAATACTGAAGAGTCAAGATTTTACTGAGGTTTAGACAGAGAGGGCCTATTTTGTCTAAGGTAGAAGTAGCAAACTTTTCTGTAAAGGGCAAGATGGTAAATATTTTAGGCTTTGAGGGCCATAGAGTCTTTATCCAAACTACTCAGTTCTGCCTTGGAGCATGATACAACCATAGACAGTACGTAAAAAAAAGTGGATGTGACTGTATTCCAATAAATATTTATAAAAACAGGCAGCAGACCGGATTTAGCAGATTGACCATAGATGTCCAATCCCTGATCTAATGGGTGCCTTCCTCTCACTTTCTAAGATAGATTCCATGTATGTTCACTGTGTCATCCACAGCAGACTTTCTGGGTCCTACTTCAGACCTCCTGAGTTGGAGTTTCTGTGGTTATAAATTTACAACAGACTCCCCAAGTAGTGCCCACCGAAGTGTGAGTTCAAAAGCTGAGGTGTAGCAAACTTCCATAAAAGCTTCCTTAAATAGAGTGGGGTATAAATTACCACAAAGCTTCCCACATTCTGAAATCAATATCCATCCACTGTAAGTGAGGTAACAGATGAGCAGCCTGAATAGTATTTCAAAAAAAGAAGGAAGAAATTTGCCAACATTTTAAAGTCAGGAAAATTTCACTTGAAAATATGGATTTCCGGCTTCTCTTACAAATCATGGCATCTGGCAGAACGGAGCCCACATTCTTGCATAGCAAACGTCTGCTGGAGTTGAGTCATGAGCACCCAATTCAGAGAAAGCACATATGCTTGGATTTATACCACACTTCCCACCACTCCCTACCATCTCTTATATTGTCTCTCTTTACCCATTTTAGTTATGGGTCATTTCATTTTATAATTGATTTAATGAATGCACTCTCAGTATTTATTAATGATGGGTTATCATTTGCCAATTTATCCATCTTTTATCCATCTACTATATCCATGAGGACATATGCTTTAAGCTATATGGATGGACATTTTAAGCCTCTAATTTTAACAGAATACCTCTAGAATGCAAAAAAGATAAAAACTAGTTTTATATTTCCTATTGTGGTGCCTAAAAGTTGGCTGTCTCTGTGAAGAATGACAGAAGGGATCCTGAACAATAAACGGCATGTCAAACGCATGTATTTTTATCAACTGTCAAAATGTATCAATGAGACGGAAAGGATCTAGCTGCAATCTTGGTTTAATAAATTAAAATCTATTTCAGCACCCCATATTGAAAGAAAGAATGTGTTCTTTGGCCTGCTGCCCCTGGTATTTCTAATGGGAACACTGAGATGAAGCCTGGAAGATAGGATAAAGACAGAGTGTGACGAGAAACATAAGTATTTCCTACTTTCCAGAGTAAATGTTGTTTCTCACCTTTTGTACTTGCTGACAGGGCCTTGAAGTCTAACTCTTAGGGGCTGGTATTTCCTTTTACTCTGTGCTCTCTCACTTTCCCCACTACCTAATCTGAGCCCCTGATAGGAGGGGGTTGGAAGGTAGTGAGGAAAGGAAAGAGATCATGCAAAGATAGAGTGCATTTCTAAGAAAAATGCTTCTACCAGAGATTTAATGTTAAAAAGGTAAGAAAAGTCACTTGAAAAAGGCTTATTGCTATCTTTTTGTTATGAGGAAAGGCACTTAGGTTCACTCACAAGTTTTTAATTGTACCAGGAATACCGGGAATATATCACAAATGGTCATGATATCCCACACCAGATCTGGTGTTAGATAAATATAGATGTGAACTCCAGCTATACAACTTCCTAGCTTATTTCATTTTCCTAAGTGTCAATTTCCCCATCAGCAAAATAGAAAGAATATTTTCTGCCTCATAATAGTATTGTGAGGATTAAATCCATCTGAAGGATTTAATAATGAACCAAGCATTTAGCAAATAAATGATATTTCTCCCCAATCATTCTCTTTATCTGTAAACTGTAAATAATAATGAAATCTAGCTTGTAAGGTTATTATATCAGATTATACTCATGGAACATTTATTCTGGTGCTTTACACATGGTGAGTCCTTGATATATGCTACTTTTTGTTATTAAAAATTATTACCATAACAATTATTGTTCATTATAACAGCCACAATAATTTTGAAAAAGAAAATCATTTTGGAAGAGATTGCTAATGGTAGTTTTTCAAACTACAATACAAACTATGCCATATGAGAACCATCCTGCACATGAAAGTGCCTTGGTTTTCTTGGCGGGACACAGAATAATCTATTGGAAGTTAAACAGGCTTCTGAGTCTGGTCCCCACTCCCCTAGTTACTAGTAGGGTGATGCCAGGTTTGTCATCTCTGAATTTGAGTGTGCCGTCTCTGAATCATAGTATCCACCTGAGATAGGACAAAAACAATTCAAACATTTCTTGTGAAGATTTAATGAAATAAGCATGACCTTAATGTGAAGGTTTGGGTTTCCAGCACTGCTTTAGTTTTTGGATGCTCTCCAGGACAGGTTTGCTTTGTACATGCTCTTTTTCATGTCTGCATGTATTTTCAAGTTGTTAGAAGAGACGCTGTATAGACTACCCCTGTTGTTGAACACTGTGGTTCTCCCTGGAAGCAGCCTTCCTCCAAGGAGACAATGGCCATGTCCAAAGACTTTTTTTTATTACTGTTATGGGGTGGGGGTAGGGGTGGCAAGGAGAAAGCATTCTACTGGCATTGAGTAGGGAGACACTAGGTTTGCTCTTAAACATTCTATAGATGTATAGGGCAGCTCTGTTTGGCCAAAATGTCAATAGAAATTTAGTTGAGAAACTCTGATCCAATACATTGAACTCTGCACTTCCTTAAACTTTGAGTCAAGAAGCTTAAAGTAGACAAACAACTCCAAAACTGATCTTAGAAACTGTCAACCTCAAAAAAAAAAATAAGATAGAACTACCCTGGAATCTATCATTTCCACTTTTGGAAATATAACCAAAGGAAACAAAAACTCTATGTCAAAGGGATTTCTGCACACCTATGCTCATAGCGGGATTATTCACAACAGCCAAAACAGAAACAACCTAAGTGTTCACCGATGGTTGAATAAAGAAAATGTGGTTGGTATGTAGACAATGGAATATTATTTAGCCTTAAATAATATGGAAATTCTGCCATTTACGACAACATGGATAAACATCAGGGACATTATGCTAAGTGAAATAAATCAGAAAGAGGTAAAAAACTGAATAACTGGTTATATACAGAATCTGAAAAAAAAAAAAACACCCAAAATACAAACTCATAGAAAAAGAGATCAGATTTATGATTGCAGGTGAGTGGGGTGGGTGAAGGGGAATTGGATGAAGATTGTCAAAAAGTACAAACTTACAAGGTAAATTACAATTCCAGTTACAAGATAAATAAATACTAGGGATTAGTGTACAACACAATGACTATTATCAACACCTCTGTATGGCAGACTTAAAAGTTTCTGAGAGTAAATCTTAAGAGTTCTCATTACAAGGAAAATAACTTTTTTTTGTATCTCTGTAAGATGATGAATGTTAATTAAACTTACTGTGATAACCATTTCACAACATCTGTAAGTTATATCATTGTGCTTTACACTTTAGTGCTTCAATCCCTGACTCCAATACCTAAAGCAGTCAGGTGATCTTTCACTAACAGAAGTGAATTTAGGACCATCCCCTGATCACAAATGGCTTGATGGAGTCTTGGAATAAAGCTTAAATCTTTACCCCTGACTGCAAGGCCCTGTGTAACTTAACACTATGTGAGCTCTGACTTGTCCCTCCACTCACTCAGCCCTACTCACACAGACCTTCTTGCTACTCCTCTAATATGCCAAGCTCATTCCGGACTCAGCCATTTCTACTTTCCTAGAATACTCTTTCTCCTAAACCTTTGCTCATTTAGGTCTTTGCTTCTAAGCTCACCCTATGAAAGTCCAGTCCTTCTCATCAGAAATGTTACCTCAACACCACCCTTTGTATTGTGCACTCCCCTTCTGTGCTCTGTTTTTCTTCAGAGCACTTCACTGTCTCATGCTATAGCATATATTTATTTGTACCTAGGTTTTGCATATCTCTTGCATTCTCAAATATAAGCTCCTTTTGACTCGTAATCCCTGTAAAGGTCATGTTAATCAGAATTCCATGGGAAACAGTTTGGCAAATGCTCTTAATTTGTATTTTTAAATTCATTTTCTCTTTTATTTCTGGACTAAAAATAGAAATAGGCTATATCTGTGTGCCATTAAAATGTTCTAGAAATTGCAGCAATCATCATAATGTTTGATTTATCAGAATGGAGGCTCACTGACCAAATATGAACAACAGAGAGTTTTAACAAAATTAAATCTCAGTGGTTCATTCCCATGCCTGGTATGCTATTACCTGTATCTATATTCTATACAAAATTGTCCCTTGATATTCCAAAGGGATTGATTTCAGGAACCCCTTGGATACCAAAATATAAGGATGCCCAAGTCCTTTTTATAAAAATGATGCAGTATTTGCATGTAACCTATACAAACCTCCTTTACACTTCAAATCACTTCTAGATTACATATAGTATCTAATAAAATGTAAATGTTATGTAAATAGTTGTAAATTCAATCAAAATAGTTGCTGACATGGCAAATTCAAATTTTGTTTTTTGGAACTTTCTGGAATTTTTTTCAAATATTTTTCATCTGTAATTGGTTGAATTAATGGATGGGGAAACTACAGATATGGAGGGCATACTGGATGTAGGTAACCAGATAAAGATAGAGATAGATTACATAGATAAAATATCTATATTTATATTAGGATCATTTTTTTTGAGAAATTAATGTATTTTCATACCTGGTCAGCTCACACATTTATGTTATTTGCGTGACTCCCAAAGGTATTTGATATTATTTATAAGCCCTGATACATGATAACAAAAACAATTTGCCTAAATGAGTTTAATTTGCTGAATTCAATTAAACATTATGCATAGGTAGAATAGGTGGCTGACTATACAGTATGATGTGAAGACACCATCTACCTCTCTTTTCCTCTTCCTTTTGATTCACCAATGACTAAATGGAAATATTAAAACGCTATCACAAGCCATGGGGGTTTTATAGAAGTGCCAGTACTAGTAAATTACACTAGTACCAAACACTCAATTCCCAGGAGAACTTTATCACTTCTAATGTACCTTCTCGTGGTTTTAAGGTTAAGGGAATAGGAGGAAGTCCCTCATTAAATTGGGCACCCGTGAAGGTAAAGTTCAAAGATGCCACTGTCCAGGGAGTTTAAAAAAAAGAGAGAAATGAAGGAAAAGTTGAGAATATTGGGAATACATGTGACTTTTAATTTTTCCAAAACCGGGAACTGCTTTTGCTTTATTTACGCAGTAGTCTGTTTGGTTCACATTCTCATTTATTTCTATCTGGAGATATCCATCCCTACCTGCTGGGGTGTTGATTCTTATTTTCACAGAAAGAATATGAATGCCTTTAAGATGAAGCAAGTGAGGGAAGTTCCCATCATGGTGCAGCAGAAACGAATCCAACCAGGAACCATGAGGTTGCGGGTTCGATCCCTGGCCTTGCTCAGTGGTTTAAGGCTCCGGCATTGCCGTGAGCTGTGGTGTAGGTTGCAGACACAGCTCCGATCTGGTGTTGCTGTGACTGTGGTGTAGACTGGCAACTACAGCTCCGATTGGACCCCTAGCCTGGGAACCTCCATATGCCCTGGGTGTGGCCCTTAAAAAAAAAATGAAGCAAGGTAGAACTTCTTCCTGAGATAATTGATACTGATGTTCCACATTCCTTTGCAAGCTGACCAGGCATACCTAATCTTCTTTTTCCCTATTTTTTTATTCATTTACTTTAAAAATTTTATTGGAATATAGTTGACTTACAATGTTGTGTTAGTTTCAGGTATACAGTAAAGTGAATCAGTGATATATATATATACACACACACACATATATATACACATATATATATATATACACACACACATTTTTTTAAGATTCTTTTTCCATATAGGTTATTACAAAGTATTGAGTAGATTTTTGTGTTATATATAGTAAGTCCTTGTAATATATACACACTACTGCATATAAAATAGATGAGTACCAAGGACCAATGATCTTTTAAAGATAGAATAATTCCTGGGTTTTTGTTTATTTTGTTTTGTTTTTTAATTTCTGGTTTTCCCCCAACTCATTTTCTAAAACACATAAAACAACAGTTTTTCTGAAAAGTACTTGCAATGTTCTGGCTTTTACTTTTTTGATTATAATTAACCTGCATAATACCTTGGTTCCTCTTGCGTATGCTCCTTTGGGTTTATCTATTTCTATATCATTATATGACTTTCCACGAGGCCATTGGTAGAGCGGCCCCAGTTTCTTGCTTGATCTTCTGATCCAAATGTCCATATCACCATGGTGTTCCCTCCCAAACAATGGACAAACACAAATCACTCTATTATATTGTTTAAGCATATGGTAACCCCAGGATATTTTAGTGATAAATGCTGTGTGTGATTTTCAAGAAACATAGATAATTATCAGTGGAAAACTGTACCTGAACCATTCCTTGGCATATTTTTTTTCTATAAGAATGCAAAGGAAAAAAAATTCTGATATTTTACCCAAATCTAAAAAGAAAACTCTCAGAGGGAATAATAGGCAGAGAAAATGTATAATCCCTTACCATGGCCTGGATTTATACTATAACAAAGTATATGGACCTTTAACTTTCTACTATTCTGTGTTATAAAAAGGCATCAATCTTGCTTTAGATACTTCTGTCAAGTTGAAACATCTTTTCAGGTATAACCTGAAAATATGAGAATCTTTAGATACACAGTCATGCAAAAATATTTTATAAAATATTCTGTGTATGAGTATTCACCACATTTTTTCAGCAACAATGTACCAAGGCAGAAGGTTGACAAGACTCATAATCAGACATGCAGATGCTACTCATGGAAGCTTTTAATTGCTTTGAGGCACAATCTGTCATAATCACATATTCTGAAAGCAAATAAATGACATGATACTTTAAATTATAGGTTTCCTATAGACTAAAGAGTAATCTTTTACTTTTCTTTTATTCTCTATGTCTCCCTCACACTCCAATTATTGATAATTCTGGCAGGAGGAATATGCATACCAGTTTTATCCCTCTTTTAAATGACTTTAATTTAAAATCAATTTGAAAAATGCCCTATATTAGGAAGCCCTATGGAACGCCATTGAAAACACACATCTGCTGGGTAATTTTTTCACGTAATTATGTAAAGTAAAATCTTCATAAACAAAGTAAAGAAAATTATAATCCCCAGTACCAGGTTTTGCAAAATAGCCCAAAGCAGATTTTTTTTTTCCCTAATGAGTCAGAATTAAATTGAACAAATAACACCAACAAAATTCAATTTTCTCCTCTTTCATAAAGAGCTGTAAGAAACTGCTCATTAGTTAAAATCCATCACTGTATGTAGTGCTACTTTGACCTAAAAATAAGCGCTATTTTAATTTCCAAGGCACAACTTGTTATAATACACAGAATTGTCTGCCTGCCAATATCCCTTCCCCACTTTCTCCTAACAAACCATTGTTTTTCCATCCCTGCCCCTCTTCCTTCCCTAGCCCTTTCTGGTTCACAGCCACTCCCACTCAGGCCAATGAGATGAGAAACAATGTGAATGGGTTAGCTTTTGTTATATAACAAATCATTCCAAAACTTAATAGCTTCAGTTTCCATTTATTTAGCTCATGATTCATTGAGTTGGTGATTTGGGCTGGTTTTACTCGGTGGTTCTTCTGGTTTCTGATGGGCTCTGTTATGCGTTATGGAAGACCTGACTGCTGGCCACCAATTGGCCTAGAATGGACTCATCAGGAAGGATTCAATCCTGCTCCATGTCTCTCACCATCCAGCAGACAAGCTCAGGTTGTTCATGTTGAATCTGGATATGTTTCCAAAGGAGAAAGCAGAGACATAAAATGTTTCTCCAGGCCTAAGCCCTGAAATGCACATTTTGCTTCCATCGCATTCTGTTGGCCAAAGCAAGACATAAGGCAAGTCCAGATTTAATGGGTGGGAAAGCAGAATCCATTTCTTTATGGGAGCAAGTAAAAGTCACATTGCAAGGCCCATGGATACAGACAGTAGAGAAATTGCAGCAATGTTTCCAAATATTCTACCACAGGGAATTGGCTGGGATTTGGGCGATAAGTTCCTTTTCTTTTAAGACTGTTATTTAGGAAGAAATAGTTCTTTTTCTTCCAGATATTTTCTTGTGAGGATGTCAACTTTAATTTGCAACATCTAATTCAGTGTCAGCAAAGTAGCAAGTCTGTACAGAGAAAGAAGGAGTCCAAAGAAACAAAGTTGAGGTACTGGATAAAGCAACTCTAGTTCATCTTTCCTCCCATCCCTCCCTGGCTTCTGTCATCCCAAGCAAGCACTCTCTGTCACTCTGGATTAGCTTCAGTTTTCCATAAATGTCATCATACAGCATGTATATGTTTTATCTGGCTTGATTCACTAGACACAATCATTTTGAGATTCTTCCAAGTTTTTCATGTATCAATAATTCATTCATTTTTATTGCTGAGTATTAATCTATCATACAGTTTGTTGATTTAGTCATTGAATAATCTGTTGAAAGACATTTTGGGTTTACAGTTTGGGGCTACTACAAATAAAGCTTCCATGAACATTTGTGTATAGTCAGTAGAGACATTTGCAGTGATTACTTTGAATGTATCTTGGTGCAGACTGGCTTGATCATATGACACATGTTACTTTTAAATTTTTAAAGTGCCAAACAGTTTTATAGAGTAGTTGTGCAATTTTATACACTTAACTATCAATGTAGAGAGATTCACTTCTTCTACATCCTCACTGTCAATTAATTTGGCCAGACTATTTAATTGTTTGCCATTCTTACAGATGTTTAGTAATATTTCTTTGTGAATTTAATTTACATTTCCCTAATGTCTAGCAGTGCTGAGAATCTTTTCATATGCTTATTTGCCATTCATGCATCACTTTTGAGAAGAGATATATGAATCTCAAAAAAATTTTAAATTGAGTTTGTTTTCTTATTGTTGAGTTTTGAGAATTCTTTATATTTTGCAGATATTAGAGGCTTATATGGACAAACAATACTCCATGGTTCTCTCATATTTTTGCACATCTTCTAAGCAATGGTATTAACAGATTTGTCTGTACAGCAAATATCCACATAAGGTAGAGAGCGTTTCTTTCTGTGGCAAAGGATATTAAGTGTTTGCTATCCAGGATAATAAAGGAATCTGGAATCTAAAAATATTTCCATGCAGTAATTCAGGGCACTTTTAGGTTGCTTCATTTCTTTCTCATCACTTAAGAATCTCAGTCTATTCCCTGATGCCTACAGCCTAGAGTTCCCTTTTATCTCTATCAGTTTCATCTGCTCTTTTAGTTGTTTCATGCAAGAATATACATCTGGTACCTATTCTACTCCACCTTGACTGTAGAGTATCATTGTATAGTGATATATTTAATGCAACTTTAAAGTGCTTATACTCAAGGAACTATTTGAGTGAGCACCTGGGGAACTGCTTTCTTGATCAGGAGCCCAGGATTAGGAAATGATGGTTACTGTTTTAACAGTGGATCTATGAAAAAGTATTCTGCTGCAAGTGTTGTGGAAGAACTGGGCTAAAAACTTAGCTGGTTTTCTCCTTGTTGGCTGGAACATGTAAAAGGCCAATGAAGGAAGGCTATGATGTTAAAATTCCCTAGCAGCACTGTGGCAGTTCAAGGATTAAAAATGATGAGAATAGTGGCACAGAACATCCAAATGAAATATTGATAGAGACAAGATTTTACATTTTCTTTTCTTTTGATTAGTCTTAACAATCATCAACAAAAATAGCTATTACTTCCTGTTTCTATCATATAAACAATAACGTATTCAGAACTTAGATAAAAGAAAGAATTATGAAATAACACTAACACCTATAAAAGGAATTAAAATGCCATAAGATTAAGTATTTGATAACTTTTTAAGTTAGCCATTTATAAATATGTTTTCTTTTAAATGAGCAATCTCTACCATTTATAAAAGGTAGAAGAGCTATTATTACATTAAAATTATGAGACATTCTCTTCGTCCTTTATAATTAGACCAAAACAATTTACATTTTATGAATTCTTTTTAGAGTCAGATAGGTCCATCATCAGCACTGGAAATGAGTATTTTATTTTAAATACAAAAAAAAAAGGCTTATATTTTTAGTTGAGTTTATCAAGTACCAGATAACATGAAAATTTGCTAAAAATAGCTTGAATTCTATATATAAAGATTATGCCAGCCTTTTTTCCCTCTCTAGATATATCTAAAAGTACTCAGAATTAATTTATCCAGTGAATCTGCCAGTTAATCACCTATCAACCATTTCGAACTCAGAAGAACTAAAAACATTTCTATATATTTTTCAAGCCTAGTTTCTTCTCTTTAACTTTCACTTATTCCTATTTGGTAAAAAGTCACACCCTCATTCTTTCCTAGATTCTAATTTTATCCTCTTCTTCACATAGTCAAGCATTCCTTGTAATTGTTTTGGCAGAAAGGAAGGATTTTTTTCTTTGTTCACTTAATAAAGAGGACTGTGGTAAAGCTACAAGTATTAAACTTAAAATGTGCTATATTACATTACACATTTGACAGAAGCCCATTGTGAGCATTTTGAAAATTCATAATCTTAGAAGGAAGATAGGGAAAGAAATACATGGCGTTCTACCACCCAGGGACGAAAATCATTAATGTTTAGAATATTTGGTTCTAGTATAAAAAGCCCTATTTGATTTTTGACTGTACATGATTTATTTCCATCCCAACCCCACTCACCAGATGGAGAAACTCCACTAATTATCCATGTTTCCTCCAGTGTCAAAAATTTACCAGTTGGCAATCTCATCACAGCTCTTCTGAGCCTGGCTACCATATTACAGTGTACTGCTCGATGTCTCCACAACTGCATCATTCTCCTTCACTTAATTAAGCCACCCACAGCCCTTCTTGGTTGGTCAAAAAGAGAGGTAATCAGAAACCTCCAAGTGGAGTCCATCCATTATTTAGCTACTGGTTTTGAGATAATTGAAGAATAAAGATACATTCAGTAAACTGACTCAGAGGCTTAAGTGATGTAGCATATTAGAAGATAAAATGCACTGGTTGTAAGAGCAAATACTACCAGAGCACTGAGAATATTTCTCTCACTCACCGTCCTCTTCTGGGAAAAGACATAGGTCTAGATAATCACAGGGCTACTTCCCGGTAGCCACAGATGAAGAAGAATGAACGCAAAACTGACAGCAGAGATTGGAGGAAAGTTTTAAAGTTACACTTCTGCCTCCACAGCACTCTGACTTGTAAAGGCCCCTTGTGCAGGTGAGGGGTTAGGAGACAACTGTAAGTAGAAATGAGTAGCCCCTCCAAACCTCCAAAACAAGCAGTCCACAAATATCCTTCCAAAGGCTCTCACAGTGAGATACTAACTGAGATTTCAGATACTGGTGGAATGGCAACAGTAGACAGCAGAATGTTGATCCTGGCACTCTTCACCAAGGGCTCACCTGTTTCTCTTCCTTATAGTACCAGGAGGTAATCTACCTAGCTTTCAGCTTTTGTCCAACACTCATTATCAGACAGAGAGCCTGAAACAATGAAGAGAACACAAGCTTACAGGTCCAAATATCTATCTACTTGAGGAAATATGAATATTACAAAAGAAAAAAACGTGCCACATGAATATCTATAGGAATTCTCAAATCAACAATTTAGAGTAAGCCCTACCAAAAGAGGCAAAAATATAAGGAGAACTATTAAAAATACAAAATAGATATAACAGAAAGTAAAAGAAGAACTAGGAGGAAATACTTGATCTGAAAAATATAATTTTTAAAAGTTAATTGGAATAAAATAGCAGCCACTATGGAAAACAACATGACAGTTCCTCAAAAGTCAAAGTAGAATCACCATATGATATGGCAATTACACATCTGGGCATATAACCAAAAGAATGGAAAAGAGGGCCTTAAAGAGATATTTATGCACCAATATTTATAATGGTATTATTTATAATAGAAAGAAAATGGAAGTGACCCAAATGTCCATCAACAGATAAATGGATAAACAAAATGTGGAATACACCAACAATGAAATACTATTCAGCCTTAAAAAGTAAAGATTATCATAAGTTCCCACTGTGGTACAGTGGGTAAGGATTCAGCATTATTCCGTCTGTGGTATAGGTCGCAGCAGTGGCTCAGATTCCATCCCTGGCCTGGGAACTTCCATATGCTGCAAATGTAGCCAAAAAAAAAAAAAAAAAAGAAAGAAAAAGAAAATAAAAATTATTAGTAGCTTAGCAATAATTTTTGAAATCAGAAAGTATACGACCTCTTACTTTGTTTTTTTTTCTCCAAGATTGTGAAGATTTTGACTATTTGAGATTTTATGTAAATTTTGAGATAAATTTTTCTATTTCCACTAAAAAATGATATGGGGATTTTTACAAGGATTGCATTAAATCTATAGAAACACATGCATGTTTAAGGCCAATCAATCGTCATTCTAAAACTTAAGTTATTAGAAGACAGAAAAATTAGTCTCATTTTGTTTGGAAACCTAGATGTAAATATTAAAATTAGTAAAATTAAAGTATTAAGTATTAAAAATAATAATAACTGAGGTCCCCTGTTGTGACTCAGGGGAAAACGATTCCAAAACGATTGAATGCAGGTTCAATCCCTGGCTTGCTCAGTGGGTTAAGGATCCTGCATTGTCATGAGCTGTGTGTGACTTGGATCCCACATTGCTGTTGCTGTGGCATAGGCCAGCAGCTGTAGCTCAGATTCGACCCCTGGCCTGGGAAATTCCATATGCTGCAAGTGCGGCCCTAAAAAAAAAAAAATAGTAATAATAACTAACAAAATTCAATGCTGTGAAAAACATCATGATTAAGCAGAATACCACACAAGGAAATAATATTAGAATATATAAAGATATCTGCATATCAAGAAGTAAAAGACAGGAAACCAATAGAAAATTAGGCAAATCCTATAAACTACCATTTCCATTTCCAATTTAGGCAAATGGAATCCCCAAGAAGCTAGCAAGCATACAAAGAGAAGATCAAATACATAAGTAAGGAGATGAGTGAAAATTTAAGACAAATGAAATATCCACCAATATGGCAAAAATTAGAAAGCAGAATAATGACAATTGTTAGTGGAGGAGTGGCTATATAGGATCCCACATATGGCTTACAAGTGTGTGGACTGGAGGTTATTCTGGAGAGGAAACTGGGATCATTCATTCAAATTACATATGTGTTGTACTGTACTATACCTCAGCATTTCCCCCCTGGGTAATTAGCTCAAAAAAGTTCTCATATGGGCATGTAAGGAGACACATGGGAGGATGTGTGTGGTAATGTGGAGCAGAAGCCAATCTTTGTCCACATAGCATAGTGAAATTAGAAATAAATGAATTATATGCACATAGAGCAAGATGGATACATTAAAACATAGTGCACATTAAAAAACAAGAAATGAAATGAGGACTATGACCTAATATAGTTACGCAAATTATAATACATTCAATATACGTAAGACGTTGTTATGTATTTTCTAAGAACACTCACCGAAAACCCTAAAAAATATATTTATCAAGCACATTAGAATGTTTGCCTATGGGAAGGAGGAGTGGGAGTGGGGAATGGGAAAAATGGGAATACTGAACAAAGAAATGAATAAATCAAAGGGACTCCAGGGCCTTGCATGGACCAAGGATGCCTGCTGCGAAGTGGGTGCCAACCCTCTGCAAATCAGACCAACAAGTCACAAATGAAAGCAAGATAGAGGGTCTTAGGCCCATATTTTTAAAAAGTTAATAAAGAAGGCAGTAGCCAGAGAGGAGACTCCAGAGATTTTTTTTTAGGGTGCTTGTAAACTTTTGAATGTAAAGGGAATAATCCAAAGAAGAAGAGTCGGAGTTCCCGTCGTGGCGCAGTGGTTAACGAATCCAACTAGGAACCATGAGGTTGCGGGTTCGGTCCCTGCCCTTGCTCAGTGGGTTAAGGATCCGGCGTTGCCGTGAGCTCTGGTGTAGGTTGCAGACGCGGCTCGGATCCCGCGTTGCTGTGGCTCTGGCGTAGGCCGGTGGCCACAGCTCCGATTCGACCCCTAGCCTGGGAACCTCCATATGCCGCGGGAGCGGCCGAAGAAATAGCAACAACAACAACAACAAAATTAAAAAAAAAAAAAAATACAAAGAAGAAAAGTGAAAAATCTCAGGGAAATACTATATATAAAGGAAAAATTCCTCAAAATATTTGGTAATGCTGAGGTCAATGGCAAACATGGAACTAACGTTAGCTCTGGGGGATTAGACTAAAGATGTGAGACTTCTTATGAAGATGACCACAGTGTGGAAGGAGGTGGAAATGAGGGGCTTTATGCTGGTCGTCTGAGTCTCCTAAGTGAGACAAGTATGTGAGCATTTACTAAAGAGCTGGGACAGAAGGACAGGTGCTGAGGGAGAGGAAGCAGTATAGCACTGGGTCATTTTTCTTAGGACTTGACTTGTAAATTTTCCTCATTGTGTTTTCCCCATCTCAGCACATATTTACTTTCTGCCTGGATGCTTAAGACAGATGCCTTAGAACTTTTGTTTTCCCTTTTTTCTCACTCCCACATTCAGTCCATTAACATGTACTACTGGCACTACCTTCAAAATACATAGCAAACCCATCCATATCTTTCCATCTCTACTAAAACTATCTTTTCCCAAATGTGTCACTCTCAGTTTGATTATTTCAAGAGTCCTCTGTTTCACCTGCTTACCCTCTGGTTCTTTCATCCATTCTTAATCCTGAGACAAAGTGAACTTTTTGAAATGAAAATCGAATTATATCACTCTTCCATTAAGATTTTTCTAATGACTTTCCACTGCTCCTACAACAAAACCCAAATTTCTACTATGGCCTCAAGGCCTTTGCCTACTTTTCCAACTAATCTTAATATATTCCCCTTACCTTTGATCACCCTCCAGCCACACTGGCCTTCTGTCTTTTCAGATCCACCAGGCCTACTCACCCTGCAACATCTTTGCATGCCTCACTCCTACTTGGAACACTCTTCCTACGATCTTTTATTTGTTGATTCCTTTCCATCTTCAGGGACCAATTCTGAGGTCATCTCTTCAAAGAGATCTGCCTTGAGCACTCCTTCTCAAAGATTTGCCTTCATATCACTTGATTTTATATCTTAGATGTTAATGACTACTTTTGGACTTTACCTTTTAATTGTGGCCACACCCATGGCATATGGAAATTCCCAGACCAGGATCAAATTCAAGCTGCAGCTGCAATCTACTTCACAGCTGCAGCAACTGGCAATGCCAGATCCATAACCCACTCTGTCAGGGAACAAACTTATGCTCAGCAACAACCCAAGCCACTGCAGTTGGATTCTTAACCAACCGCATCACAGCAGGAACTCTGGACTTTATCTTATAAACGTACTCATTTATTTTCCGTACTCTAAAACATAAGCAGAACTAGCAGAATTCTTTTATTTGATTATTTGCTACTCTCTACCTAGGGCCTAAAACAGTTCTTTGCACATACCAGGCAACTCAGAAACATTTATTGTTGCTGAATGAACAATGTTAAGTATTACAAATTTTTCCAAATTTTAAGGGCTCAGGTGAATTTGGACACATGTAGAAAAAGAAGTATCTTGGGTGCTGGGAATGGCAAGATGGGCCTAGTTTTGTAGTAGATACAGCTGAGGAATCTTTATAGTAATAAAAGCAACACTGAAGTTTTGGTTTTCTCATCAATATAACAGAAATATTGTCAGGAATAAAAGGAAACAATGCATTTAAAACAATACAAATCCTGATGCCAGGAAAAGTTATCATTATCATTGTTATTATAATATCTAAGCTTTGGTTAATAAACTGTATATAGTTGAAGAGTTCATCTTTATAACCCAGAATTAATCTGTTGAATTTCTTTTCATCTATATTGTTTTGTGATTCTTTGCTAATGTTACTAAGTGGTTATAGTCATATCTATAGTACCATAGGATCAGTCAAATCTTTTCCAAAATATTTCTAGAACGTCAAAAGATTTATATTTAACATCATGTTGAATGCAGTACCTCAGTAATTCCCATTTAAAATAAGACAGAGAGATCACCTTTATAACACCCTCCTTCTTTTCTTCACTCTTACAGCCCTAACTAATCATATTTTTGCTTTACATTTTTTTACTCTTAATCCTATGGCAGCAAATATAGTTTAATGCTTGTTCATTTCATATACCTTATTTTCCTTTGGAATTTGTTCTTCTCCCGGTTTCTATTCTTACACTTTTCTTGGTTTGTCATTTTGAGAAATTGCAATAAACATAATCACTACCTTCATGGCGAGAACATTATTTGTTAACAGATGGTAGGTTTTCCAAAATCTGAATTGTTTAAAGTAGAAGACACTGAAAAAGGTAGTCAAAATTGGACTCTGCCTAAGACTGAAAAAGAAAAGTCATTATATTAAAGATAAATCAAACTCTTATAAACAAAGTTACCAACTGCTAGAAGCATTAAGGAAAGTACTCAGAAAGCCATGGGAATTCATATTTCTTTCAGTTAATGGATTTTGAACATTAGTCATTAGGTTTCTCTATTTTAATTTAAGTAACTTATATAATGAAATTTCTGTACATAAAATATTCCTAATAAGCATTTCATCATTCATCCCAAAAGGATTTCATGTAAATTAGTTCAGGTAATTCAAGAAGAAGCGAGCAGGAGCTGGGAGCTCAGGTTGATGCTAAAATGAGAGCACTGAGCAGAAAAGTGCTACAATGAGTGGGGATCGAGTGGGAACTCCCTTTGATCAGTCACCAGGCAATAGACTGAAAACAGATGACCAGGGCTTATGAAACTTTTAGTTTATATTAAATCCATTTTTGTCAGTGTATACGTTTTGAAAATTTGCCTGGTAATTATTCTCTAGTAACTCTTACGGGTATGTTTTTTTAAACTAATTGTAAGATGCTTTAAATTGGAAACCGTTCTTCGCTGTTTGATTAATCCTTTTCTTTCTTTTTTTTCTTTGGCCTGGCCCAGGGCATGTGGAAGTTCTCAGTCCAGGTATCAAACCTGAGCCACAGCAGTAACCAGAGTCACACAGTGACAACGCTGGATCCTTAACCCACTGGGCTAGCAGGGACTTCTTTATTAACACATTATTATTATGAGTCATTACAGTGCCTGTAAGGAAATATCCTAACTGAAAATTATGGTTACCTCTAGCAAATGGAATTAGAATAAGGGGCTATTTCCACTTATTCTGTATTTTCTTTTCTTTTTTTTTTTTTTTTTTTGTCTTTTTGCCATTTCTTTGGGCCGCTACCATGGCATATGGAGGTTCCCAGCTTAGGGGTCTAATCAAAGCTGTAGCTGCCAGCCTACGCCAGAGCCACAGCAACGCGGGATCCGAGCTGCGTCTGCGACCTACACCACAGCTCACGGCAACGCCGGATCCTTAACCCACAGAGCAAGGGCAGGGACCAAACCCGCAACCTCATGGTTCCTAGTTGGATTCGTTAACCACTGCGCCACGACGGGAACTCCTGTATTTTCTATTCTTTAACTCTTTGAGTTAGTTTTATCCTTACAGTAGTTCCTATATGCCCTTCCCCAGCCTCTTCTACTGTTAACATCTTAACATGACAAATTTCAATTATCAAAACTAAGATGATATTAGTACAATACTATTAGATAAACTGCAGATTTTATTTTATTTTTGCTAATGTCTTCCAGGGTATACTTTAGGGACACACATTGCATTTAATTATTATGTCTCCTTAACCTTCCTCAAATATGATGGTTTCTCAGTTTTATATTATCTTAGTGATCTTGAATTTGAAACGTATAGGTCAGTTATTTTGAAGGCTTCCCTCAATATGAATTTTTCTGATATGTTTCTCATGATTAGATAGAGGTTATGCATAATTGGGAAGAACGACACAGGTATAATATTTCCTTCTCAGAGCATGTAACAAAGCACACATGATCTCAGTACCTCTTACTACTGGTAATTTTAACCTTGATCTCTTGGTCAGGGTGGAGTCTGCCAAATTTCTCCACTATAAAGTTACTATATTTCCCTTTGAAATTAATAGATATTTATTTGTGGACAGTTTGAGACAATTTAACTTTACCCACTAATTTTAGCTTTACTATGGATCTTGTTTGTAGCAATTATTATTGTATATTTTAGTGGCAATTTTCTTTTTTTGTTGGACTGCATCCATGGCATGTGGAAGTTCCTAGGCCAGGGACTGAACCCGAGCCACAGCAGTAACAATGCCCAGTCTTTAACCACTAGGTCACCAGGGAACCCCTAGTGACAATTTTCTGATTTTTTTCAGCCTTCTTACATTGAGTAATTGGAATTATTCCTCTGTGAGAAAGAATTTTCCCTTCTCCCCTACTATGTATATATGCATGATTTTATTTAGAATAAGATGTATGTATTTAATCATATAGACTCAGATAATTATTTTATTTCAGCAGTATCTATTATTCTTATTTGCTGCGATCATGCTCCCTGATTGGCTCCTGTACCCCTTTGATATATTGCTTTTTTTTTTTTAGTGCATCCTTATGTTCTGGCACTGCAGGATGTTGCAGTTTCATCTTACATTTTATGTAGTAGCAACCATTTCTCCAAGTAGCCTCAATACCATCTATCAGATAATGATTTCCAGAAACCAAGATCTGATCAGTAAGGGTGCTTGTTGATTCTGGGGTGGCACTACTTCTAGACTTTCTCAGGTAGACAGAGCTAAGAGATACATGTGTGTACACAAACATATATATATTTACACTGGCATCTCCTACTCCAATCCAGCATCGTTCTAGTCTTCCTTTATTATTTGTGACTTCTTTCTGACGGAAATCTTACTTTTATTTTCTATAATTTATTTATTTATTCATTTGATCACTCTAGTAAAAAAATTAAGGAGCTTCAAAAGTGTTAACTCATGTCCCTATGAGAACCAAGTTTCCCAACTAAGATACAGTGCTTATGTACATTGTCTTTTAGCCTTAATGTATCAAGCCAAAACATTGTTCAAAAGCCTTTTTTTACTTATGAATCTTTCTTTGTTTCATGGTTTAGCTCTAGGTAGAAAACAAATGTTTCATGGGGCTTGATAATTAATGAACCTATATAAAACTCACCGACTCATTTGGTCCACAGTAATACAGTCCTAACAGTCTCTGTCTACAGTTATTCACTTTAGAGTAGATGTAAAGTAGCTGCTCTTCTTCAATGGCCTTAAGGAATCTGAGCCAGTCACAGATTAACTCTAGAAGAGTCTCTTCATCTTATTAGCTTAAAAAACAATTCCTTTTATTTAGAAAAAAATTTGTCTGGCATAGATTGGAATGAACAGAATAATCATAAGCTTTTTTTTCTGTGGTAGTGCTTCTCCAAGTGTGGGCTCTGGGCCAACAGCATCAGCATTATTGGGAAACTTGTTAGAAATGTAAATTCTCAGGCCCAATGCCAGACCTACCACATCAGAAATTTTGTAGGTAGAGCTTATCATTCTGCCTGTGAACAAATCTTCCAGTGTATTCTGATGCCTGCTGAAGTCTAAGAAACTTTAGCCTATCCAACTAACCCCATCATTTTAGGATATTTTGGTTTTGTGAGGATTTGGGGACAGTAGAGACCTAGAGTCCATTTCTGACCCATATGGCTCATCACCATCTTGACAGTACAGATATAAACCTACTCTTCCCTTTGGAAAATAGCAATTTAAAGGTCTTCAAAACTTGGTGCGAATCACAGAATCTCTCAGTAGCAGGAGTAGTGTAGCTTTGTTTTTCCTTAAACTTTAAAATGCCTATGTTCTGTCTGTGGGTCTTGGTAATAGACTGATTTTTTTTTTTGTCTTTTATCTTTTTAGAGCCACACCAATGGCATATGGAGGTTCCCAGGCTAGGGGTCCAGTTGGAGCTGTTGCTGCCGGCCTTTGCCAGAACCACAGCAATGCCAGATCTGAGTCATGTCTGTGACCTACACCACAGCTCAAGGCAACGCCAGATCCTTAACCCACTGAACAAGGCCAGGGATCGAACCTGCAACCTCATGGTTCCTAGTCAGATTCTTTTCTGCTGCACCATGATGGGAACTCCAATAGACTGACTTTGGGGATAACTTGGGGATGGTGCCTTAAGGTCTTGATATTTGACAATCCCCCACATGATGCTGCTTGTTCCTTCATATCTTCCTCTGGCATTTTAATCTCTCAGCAACGTCCTTAGAAATTAGACAGCTGTAATTATGTCCTTGATACCTTCAGCCTTTGTCATCTTTAAGCAGCCCTGGACATTATGTATGGCCCCTGTCATGCAATATCTCACACCCAGATTTCTATAAGAAATGTTATAGAAGATTAAAAATACATCAAAATTATATGAAAGCTCTAAGAGTTACTCAGAATTACTGAGAACTAGAGATTGGCACTTTCCACCTGCCTCTACAATGGATTAAATCATGAGCCACTGCAGCTGCTGACCCTCAACACCCCTTGAAATGAGCTCAGGGTGGAGATCAGGAGTGAGCTACTCATTGCTCTAGAAAAACTGGGAGATGAAGCCTTCAGATAGTTAGATATTTTCAGGAGAAGATTATATGAGCCCAGTTCTTGCATCTCTTTTGATCTAGAAAAGCACTAAAATCTTTCATGGTGATGTTTGCTCCTCATGACTACCAGTAATCTTTGTGAGACTAAGCAACCTTCTGTAAAATGTGTGCTTTGTTGCATGTACCTCCCCCTTCACCAAAATCACATACATGCTGACATTCCCCCTGCCTCTTTAGAGAAGTATTTCTGAGCTATCTTACATGCTGCCTCCTGGGCTATAGTCCTCATTTTGCTCCAAATAAAACTTGGCTCTCAACTTTTAGGTTGTGCATATTTTTTTTTAAGTCAGCGTTAACAAGGCTGATCCGCAGGGTGAGATTTTTGTACAAGCTTTATTGAATTATAGTTAATTTACAAGGCTGTGATAATTTTTGTGTACAACAAAGTGATCCAGTCATAGATATATACATATCCATCCTCTCTCAGATTCTTTTCCTGCACAGATTATTGCAGAATACTGGGTAGAGTTTTCTGTGCTATAGAGCAGGTCCCCGTTGGGCAATCATTCCATACACCTTGGTGTGCATATGCCAAATTCAAACCCCCAGTCTATCCCTCCCACCGCCCACCTGACCCAAACCATAATTTGAAAAGATCAATGCACCCCAATGTTCATTGCAGCACTATTTACAATAGCAAGACACGGAAGCAACCTAAATGTCCATCAACAGAAGAATGGATAAATAAGATGTGGTATATATACACAACAGAATATTACTCAGCAATAAAAAGAATGAAATAATGCCATCAGCAGCAACATGGATCAACATAGAAACTATCATACTAAGTGAAGTTAGACAGAAAGACAATCATCATATGATACCACTTATACATGGAATATTAAAAAAAAAGGACACAAATGAACAGGTAAGATTTTTAATGCAAAAATTTTAGAAGGTATTTCCCTACTTAGTAATGTATATTGGACAATGGCAGGCATAGGTAGGTTGGGGACACCTATGAGTATAACTGAGTAGGGCCCTGTGGGGTTCCTGGGCCCTAAAGCTTTTGTGTCCCCCATTTCTTATTTTTAGGGAATAGGCTTCAGCCTCCATGACCTTCCCTGAGTTCCAAAGGGTAGGTTCAGACAGTTGCTAGCACGGAAGGGAGAGAATGCAAAGACAAGAGTGGAACAATAAAGAAACAATAGTGTAGACTTGGGGCAGGGCCCTGGGTCCTCCTCAAGGGATACACATATCTTTGAACTCTTGTGCAGAAGTAAACCCCCCAGCAAATGAAAAATATTAACTATTTGAAGCATTCTTCATTCCAGAAAGAAGAAAGACCACCAGAACCAGTCTTGGGGCCACTAAATACTAGATTTGAAGAATGCAAGTTTGCAGCTAGCCTGATTCTTATCTGTGGCCCTATTTTGTTACACACTCATAGCTACTTTCAGTATTCATCTCTGATTGCAGTAACAGAAGTAAACTAAAATTTTGTTGCTTCAAGTATGGTCACAGACCAAGAGCAGCAGCTGGAAGCCTGTCAGAAATACTGACTCTCACATCTCACCCTTACCCACTGAGTTAAAATTTGAATTTTAATAATATCCCCCAGGTGATTAAAGTGTCCATTAGAATATGAAAAGCACCACTTAAAGAGAAAAGGAAAGTGACTTATTCACTTTAATATCCTCACCTTAGAGTTGGGCATAAAGAATGCCCCTTCAGAACAATTCTTGAGTGATGTAGAATGAATTCACCAACATCATTTAAATTTCTATAAATGATTAAATCTGTTTAAAATAAATGGCAAGCTCTAAGATAGCAGCCAGGCAGTCAAAATAAAAGTAACAATGGGGCAGCACAAATTCAAATACAATTTTCTAAGAATTCTATGAGGGGCAAATAAAACAATACAACCACAATCTAAGGGTCATGAATTTTCAAATTCTGCTTCGTGCTTGACCCTGTCACAGAGGATAGCTAAGCTCTAACAT
Organism: Phacochoerus africanus; assembly: GCF_016906955.1. Classification (NCBI taxonomy): domain Eukaryota; kingdom Metazoa; phylum Chordata; class Mammalia; order Artiodactyla; family Suidae; genus Phacochoerus; species Phacochoerus africanus. The sequence continues at coordinate 28,302,311 of NC_062553.1, forward strand.
TTTATGACTGATCTATGTACTATATAACAGCCCACCAATCCAATGATACTCACAACAGTCTGGCATGTTGTTCCACCAGAATGACATGAGATCATCACAATGTTTAAAATAATAACGATAACCATAATGTTTACAGAAATGCATTGGGAACTTACTATGCTTTACAGGCATTCTTTCATTTAATGATTAGGTAGGCATTATTATTGTTCTTATTTTACAGATAGAGAAACAGATCTACAGAAGGTAAATGACTTATATAAGAACCACTAGATGAATTCAGTTTCGACTGATTTCGTAGACTCGGTTCTTAACTACTCCATCATACCAATGTTAGCTGAGAAAACACTAAGCATTTGTAGCTACACATGCATCTAGAAGATAGAGCATAAACTCTGATGTGCAAATGCCTTCTTACCAATCCTAACACATATGTACCAGTAGTGTGGTCTTGGGTAAATAACTCAAAATGTCTGTCTAAATTTCTTCACCTAATGCTAATAATACACACTTACCTGTAAAGCTTTGTAGAGATTAATCATTTAACTTATAATAGATGCTGAATTAGAGAAGACTATTCTTATTATTTCTTACTATTAATGTCATATTAATTAGCATATCTTAAAATCAAAGTGAAGGGCCCTAGAATAAAAAGATATGAGAAATCCAACATGATGTGGAATGAAAAATCCAGCCAGATGGGTACTTTCACGGGGAGCTCTTGGTAATTGTCCATTTCTATCTTTAATAACATAAGAAAGCAAAAGCAATATACTAATAAGCAGACTCAACTGCTCCTTATAACTCGAAAGTATTTCAGTAAACATATTCCTTCAGATGAGCTCCCTTCATCTTAACATGCAATTACAAAGATTCACAACTGTGTATTTTACAGAAAGATATATTTCATAAAAAGTAATATAATAGAGATTCCTGTGAATTGTACTTATTAAAAATAAGCAACTAAGTCTTTCATAAATTAATATATTGCCCTTTCTGTTCTAAAGTATAATTTGGAAAAGCCAGGGCTATTCCCTGTTGAGTTAAACAGAGGTCTATACAATTGGTGACTGTTTTGAATGTTGACTTGTTTAATATATTATACATTAAAAACTTCTGAAGTCACAGGAGGCATTATGTGGATTTAGGAAGTGTGCAAAATTGTTTGGTGGTTTGTTTGGCTGCCCTTTAGACATGCTGTTCAGTTATTTATAATGTATTAAAAGAAAAAGGAACAGAAATAGACTTCATGGTAAAATTAATTGGTAGCCAAGCCAGCAAGGTCAATTGAATAGTGGTAGTTTATCTAGGATATGCATACGTACAAAAGGTATATATTTAGATTGGATAAGCAATAAGGGCCTACTGTATAACACAGGGAACTATATACAATCTCTTGGGGCAAAACATGACAGAAGACAGTATGAGAAAAAGAATGTACATATATGGATGACTGGGTCACTATGCTGTATAGCAGAAATTGACAATGACACTGTAAATCGACTATACTCTAATTTTTTAAAAAGGTATACCAGATCTCAAATGGGAAGTAGAAGTAGAAGAATAGGAAAGGCAGGTGATGCAGAAACTATACAGCAAAGAAAAAGAGAACAAATGTAATGTGATCTTTTCCTTTTCTTAACAAAAAAACATAGTTTTTAATGGGGTTAACTCTTCAGCCAGACCAGCTGAGCTCAGTGCTTGATCCCTCCACTTTTCTAACTTTATGCCCTGTGATCAAAAAAATGTCAGATTCATCATCTATAAAATGAGCTTTATAGAAACAACCTCAATAGGGTTTAGCTATTCGAATGACACATCTTCAAAGAAGCCTTTCTGATTCCTTTGATGAATACAACACTTAGGCATTCCTTTATACCTTGCTGTAGTTTCCTTCATTACCCGGCACTTAGTCTTGCCTGATATTATATTAAATAAGTAATGTCTGTTTCTTTATTCTTTCTCTCCCTCAAATGGAGGCCAGATGAAGACAGAGATGTTTTTCTTTCCCACCATATCCCCAGAACCTTACAAATGTCCTAGCACATAACAAACACTCTGTAACTGATGTTCATATTTGTTGTTTTTAAAGACAAATGGATCTATTCATAAAATATATGCTATTTAATAAATCATAAAATACTTGTTCCTTCATCAAAAAATGTCATTCAGCTCAAAAATTTGAACTTATCATTTTGAATCAATGAGGAATGAGAACAAGCTATTGCTTTTTAGCCAACTGAATTTTATTATGAACTTATCTTCCTCACTTACCTGCATGGTATTTCATTTTAGCCATTAACATATCTAAGGGGCATAAACTGAATTTGTTCAAACAAAATACCAAAAGAGCCTCCCCCAGGCTTTTAGTTGAGGTTCATTTGGTTTTGAACAACAAAAAAAACTATGATGGCTTACTTAAGAATAAAGATAAAAGAATGTAGGCTGATCATTGGAAGGAACTGGACTATCTCCCAGAATCCTAATAATAGCTACCACTTGTAGGGCATCCACTATGTTCCAGGCACCAGTCTAAGCTCTTTACATAATTACCTTATTTCGTTCTCCCATGGGCTCTGTAAGATATTTACAGCTATTATATGCCTTTTATAGATCAATAAGGGGTTTACTGAGAAGTTATATAATCTTCCCAAGGTCAGAAGTTAGTAAATGACAGATCTGGAATTCAAACCCAGACAGCCTGACGCCTGGCCCTGTGCTCTTATCCACTCTGCCATACTGCATCCCAGATGCTCATGAATACTGTGTGTCCAGGCTGCAGGAAGGGCATGTACTTCAGTGGCTCCAGGGAGCTCATGTTATTTCTAAAGTCCTGACATCAAAATGACTCACTCTGGTGACTGTCAGTTTCAAATTCCTAGGAAAAAGAAATAATTGTCTTAGAAGTCTGCCCTGCATTAATAAGTGATGGCCAGTGGTTCAAAGACATGAAACAAAGACATGGCATTTCAGGGTCGACTGGTGGTATGAAGCCTTCCTGAGAGAAAAGAAAATTATAAACCAAAGAGCTATTCACAAGAATTATTTAACATGTAAGTTGTGAGATATTAAGGATGTGGTCTATATATTTAGACATATAGAAATATTATTAAACAGAGAAGAGGAACTCTAATTTGTGTGAAAACTTTGGTATATATTATTATTATTTTATTTTTCTTCAAGGGTAAACTGTTTTAAGGATATGAGTGATATCTTTATTTTATTTTTTCATTTTTAAAAATTTTATTACTTAATGAATTTTTATTACATTTATAGTTGTACAAGGATCATCAATCACAACCCAGTTTTATAGCATTTCCAACCAAAACCCCCAGCGCATCCCCCCACCCCTGCAACCTGTCTCCTTTGGAAACCATAAGTTTTTAAGTCTGTGAGTCAGTATCTGTTCTGCAAAGAAGTTCATTGTGTCCTTTTTTTAGATTCCACATGTGATACCATTTGATGTTGGTGTTTCACCATCTGACTGACTTCATTTCGCGTAATTTCTAGGTCCATCCATGTTGCTGCAAAGGCCATTATTTTCTTTTAATAGCTCAGTAATATTCCATTGTGTATATGTACCACATCTTCTTTAGCCACTCCTCTGCCAAAGGACATTTAGGTTGTTTCCATGTCTTAGATATTGTATATAGTGCTGCAATGAATACTGGAGTACATGTATCCTTTCGAATCATAGTTTTCTCTAGATAGATGCCCAGGAGTGGGATTACTGGATCAAATGGTAATTCTACTTTTAATTTTCTGAGGACTGTCCATACTGTTTTCCACAGTGGTTGCACCAATTTACATTCCCACCAACAGTGTAAGAGGGTTCCCTTTTCTCCACATCCTCTCCAGCATTTATTGTTTGTAGACTTTTTTTTTTGTCTTTTAGGGCCACACCCACAGCATATGGAGGTTCCTAGGCTAGGGGTCTAATTGGAATTATTGTTTGTAGACTTTTTTTTTTTTTGGTCTTTTAGGGCCACACCCACAGCATATGGAGGTTCCTAGGCTAGGGGTCCAATGGAACTGTATCCAAAGGCCTACACCAGAGCCAAGCAACGCGGGATCTGAGCCGAGTCTGAGACCTACACTACAGCTCACAGCAATGCCGGACCCTTAACCAACTGAGAAAGGCCAGGGATTGAACCCGCATCCTCATGGATGCTAGTCAGGTTCACTAACCGCTGAGCCATGACAGGAACTCCTATTATTTGTAGACTTTTTGAGCATGGCCATTCTGGCTGGTGTAAGGTGGTACCTCATAGCAGTTTTGATTTGCATTTCTCTAACGATTAGTGAGGCTGAACATCTTTTCATGTGTTTTTTGGCCATCTGTATGTCTTCTTTGGAGAATTGTCTGTTTAGATCTTCTGCCCATTTTTTTGATGGGGTTGTTTGTGTTTTTTGGGGATTGAGCTGTAAAAGGTATGTGTAAATTTTGGCGATTAATCCCTTGTCAGTTGCTTCATTTGCAAATATTTTCTCCCATTCTGTCGGTTGTCCTTTCATTTTGTTTAAGGTTTCTTTTGCTGTGCAGAAACTTTTACGTTTAATTAAGTTCCATTTGTTTATTTTTGTTTTTATTGTCATTACTCTAGGAGGTGGATCTGAGAAGATGTTGCTGTGGTTTATGTCAGAGAGTGTGTGGCCTATGTTTTCCTCTAAGAGTTTTATAGTATCTGGTCTTATACTAGGTCTTTAATCCATTTTGAGTTTATTTTTGTGTATGGTGTTAGGAAGTATTCTAATTTCATTGTTTTACATGTAGCTGTCCAGTTGACTGGTATATATTATTATACTGATTTTACAGATGAGAAAACAGGGTAGATAGATTAATCCACACCCAAAGCTAAAAAGCTAGTAAATAGCACAGTTGAGCGTTTACACACATTAATTGGCACCAAAATCCATGCTTTCTCTTATAATACTGTAACTCCTCCTTTTTAGGGGACCAAAATTTGGCTCACAAGAAATAGAAAAAGGGCTTAAAGATGGAGCATTTATATGAAAATTTTAGCAATCCTTCTATGTACCCCATAATGACAATACACAGTAAGTGTACAATAATTTCAAGGGCTTCCCTCATATTTGACTAAAAATTTTAAGACTCTTTTTTATTTTTCCTTTTTTAAGGCCGCCAGGCTAGGGTTGAATAAGAGCTGCTGCTGTAGGCTACACCACAACCACAGCAACACCGGATCCGAGCCACATCTGTGACCTGTGACAATGCTGGATCCTTAACCCACTCAGCCACAACAGGATCCTTAATCCACATCCTCATGTAGAGGTCAGGGCCTTAACCCACTGAGCCACAACAGAAACTTCAAAATTTCAAGACTGTTCAAACAGAAAATTATCTAATTTTCAATCTCTACATATGTTTGATTAAAGTCCCATCAATGACTCTATAGCCAGCTAAGAAAGAAGTTAGTAACTGAATCAAGGAAGATATGAAAAGGCATTAAAACAAATGGTTAATGGAAAAAGCCACATTTCTACTTGAAATATTGACATGATAGACCATAACTGCTGAACTTGACTGTATCAAAAATCTATTGACTTCTAAAATTGAAATAGGAGCATGATTTGTTTTTAAGAAACTTGTTTTAATGAGAGATAGGGAGGAGGAATTAATCACCATTTTTTTTCTCCAAGTATTAAAACAGTTAAAATCAGACATTGGAAAAAGGTAAGGTTCATACTACCTGTGAAACTGAATTGCATAGCAGATTCATCCTGAAATGGAAAATGGCCTCTGGACTCCTACCACTTGACTTGAAATCACTCATCCCTTTCTGAGCAGTTGCTGGACAAGGGCATGTCCGCAGCCTCCCTTGCCCTCTTACACACACACACACACAAACACACACACACACACACACACACACACACACAGAAAGTCTGTACATTGGGCTTACAAGAAAGAAAAAAACAGAAGGTCACTATGCCACCCACCAACAATGACACTTCATATTTCTTACTGATAATAATAGCAAGAGCCCCTTCCTCTCTTCCCAAGAGACACACATTAAGCAGAAAGCAAGATGGTTGGAACATATTTATCACTAGTTCTAGGTGAAGTTCTATGTCCCATACTGAAATGCTTTAGTAGTTTTCCTATTTATCCAGCCAGCCAGCCAGCCAGCCAGGCATTCATGTATCTGTGTATCTATGAATCCCTCTCCCCCTTATCTTTATCTATATATCATGCAAATTCTCAAGGCTTAAAACAGTGCATGGATGTTTTTATGTATCAAGCCTATTCTTCAGATGTAGAATTATTATGAACAAATATTATAAATACTACTCAAAATATGTGTGTAGAGAGAAACATAATGAGTGAACATTCAGGGCTGTGTTTCAGGGACTTCAAGCCTCCAATGTTAAATACAAAATCTCTATTGTAGTCATTCAGAGTAGGTGTAAATTATTTGAGGTACCATATCTTTCAAATGTTTGGTAATTTGCAAATATCATTTAGAAGTGAAAATAGTCTACCCTGGGAAGAAGGAAGCACATGACAAAGTAATTATTATGTAATTAACCCCTCTAGGGTCCCCAATTCATTTCAAAGGGATATTTTTAATATCACACTAAATAATAAGCACAGCTTCACAAATTCAAAAATATGTGAAGTACCAGTTAAATGGGACAGATGCTCAGCTACATGTCACTGAGCAGTTTGTGAACAGAGAAGATGTTGTAAGCATTTGAAACTTCTTTTTTTTTTTTTTAAACCGAGATGTAGAAGACAAGTTTATTGAGTCAGGAGACACTGTTAACACAGTGGGCCAACTTCTTGATAATCAGGAGAGCCTACCGAAACTTCATTTTAAAGATAAAAGTTGAGAGTCTTCTTAACTCATAAATAGCACCTTGCAATTCTCCTTAAACTAGGTACCTATGAATGAAGGGGAAAAACGCTTAAAGAGAAATGCTTAGACTTATTTTGTTGCTATTGCTGCTTAGGATATATTAAATTCTCCTTCTGTGGCAATTCTCTTTTTCTTTCTCTCCCTCTCCAGAACTTCCTCCATTTGTTGAATTAGGAATTTAAGGACCAAGTTCCTTGTTGAATCACAAAACATTAATTTTCCCCAGAATTTCAGGAACTTTTCATAAGAGTGCAGGGAAAATACTTGTTTCTCTTGCTCCTCAGTGAACAAAACAGCAGAAAGATTCTATTCATTTATAATTTCATTCAAAATTTTCACTGAACACTCCCCTGTATTCAATGTTCTATATTCCAGTCTCTTTATGGTCAGGAAATTACCACCCCATAGTATCACAATCTGAGCAGAGAAAACTAATAGGCCTGATCAAGTCTTGGAGATATGATGTATAATATTGTGCCTACAGTTTAAAATACAATATTGTACATTTAAAAATTTGTTAAGATAGGGAGTTCCCCTGTTATCAGTGGGTCATGAACCTGACTAGTATCCATGAGAATGCAAGTTCAGTCCCTGGCCTTGCTCAATGGGGTAAGGATCCATCTTGCCGTGAGCTGTGGTGTAGGTCACAGACACAGTTCAGATCCCATGTTGCTGTGGTTGTGGTATAGGCTGGCAGCTGCAACTCTGATTTGACCCTTAGCCTGGGAACTTCCATACGCCATAGGTATGGCCCCAAAAAGCAAAAAAAAAAATTGTTAATATGGTTCTCATGTTAATTGTTCTTACTAAGCAAAAAAAAAAAAAAAAAAGGTAAGCTGCTCATCAATTCCTCTAGGATGGTGCTTCTTAGCCAAGAATGCTTTTCAAATTTATTGAGACTCTACTATGAAAGAACAAAACACACATATCTAGGCTCAATACCTGGGCTTCCAGTATATAAGTGTGGTGTTAGAACAAAGTTATGCTTAATTTGGAAAAAGCTACTCAGTGTAGCTATGATGCTTACCTCTGGTTGGGGGCTACTTTTCTAGAATGCATGAAATTTATCCCAGGGAGAAACATATCATACCGTATTTATTGTGGATTATTCTGTCCCATACTCCCTGACCACAAATCATGCTGCTGGATGCCCATCTGTCAGGATTTCGCTTTGTTTGGGTAAACTCTTTTCTGTCCCTTGCTTCTTGCTTAATTCAGGATTCTGTCCCCTGTCTCCAGTTAGAGAGGCTTTTCAACATCATTTTGAGAGAATACATGTTGCTCTTTCCTGCTGAGCTTCTAAAAGAAGTGCATTTTTAAACAAACAGATCTTTCAAAGAGTATTTTCAAAGCCTGGGATCACTTGCTCTTGGCTGCCTCCATCTGCTTCTATTCCCTGGATAGAAGGACCTCTGTCAACTTCACAGTGAGCTCCAGATGCCCAGAGGGCATTTTCTCTCCACCTCCATTCCCCGAGATTGAAAAATAGGACCTGTGATTCCTTCCTTAATTGTTTGTCAAAGCAGAGATTTGGGGTCGAATCCTTCATTTTGGCAGACTTTCTTTCTCATGGTGGCAGTTAGCCTTCCTGCCTTCATTTCCTAAATCCCACTACTCAGTGTAAAATCCAAAATATCTCCACCTATTTTTAAAGCCAGTTAGCAGGGCAGCATCACTCGATACAGAACTACTATCCATGAATCTAAGGTACTTGGGCATTCCCGAAAGTCCTCTTCACATCTCCCTAAAAAGCACAGAGACACTCACTGAAACTGGATTCCAGAAGAGGCCTGGGTACCATTAAACACTTTTGATGTGAATTCTCTAAGAATTTATAAGATACATATAAGGATAAAACTTGTTAATATGCTTTCTCTTCTAACAATAATAACTTTCTAAAAGAATTCTGTTTTAGGTACAAACTTTTATTATACAGTAACAAAATATGTAGGCTGAACAAAATATTTCTTAAACTGGAAAAGTTACGAAGTATAGAGAATAGAAGAAAAAAATCAATTCTAAACATAACCTATTTTTAAAACCCCTTTCAAAAAGTAAGGAAACAATATTTAAGAAAGTGTGTACTCACAAGTGAGTGTATATATTATATTCACACAGTATATGCATATATATTCCTTCAGTATACATTTTATATTCATTCACATATAATATATCATACTCACTATGCTTTCAAAGTTTTGCCCAGGTGGCTATCACAGTTCTGCTTCCAGCAATTCTTTAATTTCTATGTTGTAATTGCAATGTGAAACTCCTAAAAGGGAATGTAATTAAGTGACTCAGGTTTCTGAGTGGGGTGTGTGTCCCCGACCACAGTTCAGAATGGGTTTAACTGTTTCATTTCTTTATTCCAGGGAGAGAAAACTGCACGCTGAGATCGTATCTCTTCCATGAGAGAAAGACCATCTTGGATTATTTAAAGTTCTCCTGGTATCTTCAAGTGCCAGGAAAAGAACTAGGGAGAAAATTAGGGCAGACTTTTATTTGTGGTTCTCATATCTTTGGTAAGTCACTGAGCTTCTCTGCAATTGCTCTAATACAGTGTTTCTTTCTTTCTTTTCTTTTTTTTCCATTATCCCCACTCACCCAAGGAGAATTTACAAAACTTTTCCAAGCTCCATCTCCAATCAACTTAATCAGATTCTCCAGAACTAAGAACTGGGCAAGTACATTCCCACTGGAATGACAAACTCCACAGGAGTGTCTGATTTGTACTCCTGGTTCAGAAACACTATATGCTAAGTGGTACTTAAGAGTTCCCCATGTCTCAGAGTCACCTGGAAGCTTTGATGGATAGGAAATTTCCAGGCACCATCCTAAGTCTCTGAGTCCATAGTCTGGAATGGGACTTGAGAATGTGCATTCCTGACATGCTGCCAGGCTTTGTTGATATTGCTTGTCTGGGGCCCACAATGAAAAGAACATTGTTCTAAGACCTTAAAATTCAAGTTTTAAGATCTCAAAAGAATAATCCCCTGGTAGTCTGTTAGAAAGATATTTTCTGGAAGATTACTGAAATGCAGTCATAGACCTGCCTGAGACTTATATTTTTATTTATTTTATTTTTTAATTTTTTTACATAGTGATTTTTAATTTTTTCCCTAGCCCAGACCTATTAAATTAGCATCTACTTTTTAATAAGAACCCCAAGTAGTTCATATGCACAGTGAGACTGAAAAAGAACTGGTCTATGGTTCCTTGAATTTCTATGATTTGAATTTTGATAATGAGCTATTAAGCCTGCTTAATATATATTTTATCAATATACTACAAAAGCCATAATTAGCTTTTGTGTTTTAAAGTCCTTAAAATCAAAATTAATAATATTAAAATATCACAAAATATTTCAATCTTTTCACTTTTTTTAACCTCACTGTTATTTCCTGATCTGATATTTGAACCTAATTTAATTTTATCTTAAAGTTCTTAAAAACCTTCTCTTCTACAACTTGGCTTTTGGCACACAGGGTTCTATTTAAGTGACTCATTCATTCATGTTGTTCCTGCTGTGCCTTAGAGTGCATTTATATTTTATGTTGAAGCTTTTATCCTTTCTCTGTCTACTTCCTGCTGGGGTGTTTAGGGAGATTGGTTCATAAAATTAGTATATATAAGATATTACCAAGAAACCCTCCTAAAGCAAATATTTCATAACATTTAAGCAACAAAGAGTTCTTACTTCTGCCTTCCACCTCCTACTGTAATTAAGAACACGATTTTCTAAATTTCCCTAAAAATATATGTGTATAGTGTTGTGTAAAATTTCCTTTTATCAAACTAGTTATCACTCTTAGCTGAGTTCCTACAGAATTTACTGTAATTTTCGTACTGGATTTCAGTGGAATTGAACTATCACAAATTAGGTGTAATATATAGTGAGTTTAACAGCTCCAGAGGCAAAGTCCTTTTTCCTGCAGTCTCACTTTCATGCTCCCTTTTTAAATGTTTTATCTCCTGCAGAGCTGGACCAGGATGAGTGAGGAATTTGCACAGCCTAGAGAGCAAGAGCATTCTTAAAATCTGTGTTCTAGATTCTTCACTCACCTCCCCCTTATCACCCTGATTTCCTATATTAGTTATCTGTTGCTGTGTCACACATTACCCTAAATCTTAAAGGTTTAAAATAACCAACATTTCATATTGCACAGTTTCTGTGGATTAGGAATTTAGGTGCTGCTTAGCTAGCGCCTCCATCTCAAAGTCCTATATCAGACTGGAGTCAAGGTGTCAGCCAGTAGCTGCAATTATCTCATAGCTTGACTAGGAAACATGGGCTCCCAGACTCACTCGCATGCTTATTGACTCAGATCCTCATGGGTTGATGAACTGAGGGTTGCAGACACTTACTGACTGTCAGCAGGAGGACTCCCTCAGTTCCTTGCCTTACAGAACCCTCCATAGAGAAACTGACAATATGGTAGCTTGCTGCATCAGAACAAGCTGGTGGAACCAAAAAGAGAGAGAGCAAACAAGACAGAAATTGCAGACTTATATAGCATTATATTGGCAGTGACAACTTATCACTTTAGTCGTGGTCTATGTATCAGAAGCAAGGCAGGAGATCCAGCACCCACAAAGGGAGAGGACTGTAAAAGTTGTGAATATTGGGAATCACTGGGAGTCCTCTCAGAAGTCTCACCAACTCCCTCTTACACTCCTTTGAAAGACATCCCTTGTTCTTTTTCTTCTCATACTTCACATCCTCCTTCTCCCTCACTTCCAACCCATGTTCTTCTTTTTCCTCCTTCTCCTCTTCCTCTTCTTCCCTTGACTTCTTCTAAGCCAACATGTATCACCATGCTTTGCAAACTGAGAACACCATGCTTATTGGTAAATGCATTGATTTTGAGTTTCACTATTTTATTACTTATTTAAAAGATGTTTAATTTCTCCAATACGTTCAAAGAAATGAGAAAGCAGTCCCTGTCATCTGGAAGCTGTCCCGGCACTGCCAGATATGCCTTACTGTTGCTAGGAGATGGCTGAGGACTCAGAACTAGCACACAATGTTCTTCTGTTGAATGTAAATATTGCACAGAGCATTATCAGATAAGGCCATGCAATGACTCTAATGAAGCAAGACAAAAAAGACCACTGTCCCAACTACAAAAATAACTAACTATTCTGTTAGTTGATTATGAGCAACTACTGCTTTTTTTTTTTTTTGACCAATTACAGTTTTAGCCTTGCTTAATATTTTCACTTTCTAAATAAGAATTATTAGAATAGCCAACCATGTAATTACCTCAATTTCCTGATAACATCCAACCCGGTGCAAATCTCCACTTGGTTAAACCTCCCTTAATACCACCTAATCCAAGCCCAAGTCCTATAGTAAATCTTCTCTGACATATTCTTACTGAGACACTCGATAGTTTTCCATAGTGTGCTTTCACTCTCATGTCAGCAAATCAATAAATTCACTTCCTTTGACTACAGGTGATCCTGGTAGTCTTTGGCTATAGGATATTAGCTGTAAATATGAGGTAGTTCTCATTGTGGCTCAACACTTTACAAACCCAACTAGCATCCATGAGGATGTGGGGTTTGATCCCTGGCCTCACTCAATGGGTTAAAGACCCAGAGTTGCCATGACCATGTGCCAGTTCGAAGACACAGCTCAGATCCCGCATTGCTGTGACTGTGCCACAGGCCAGCAGCTGTAGCTCTGATTTGACCCCTAGCCTAAGGATTTCCATATGCTGCAGATGTGGCCCTAAAAAGAAAAAAAAAAGATATAAATTAATCATTATATATTATTCGGGAAGGATTTGTCTGCAATTATATAATAATGTTTTGTTTCTTTTATAACTTTTTTGAAAACTTGATTATGAAAACAAAATAAAGATGGCAGAATTCCATTTTATTTGCTGTAAATTGCACAATGAAATCTTTGATTATGGGTCACATGATTTTTAATAGCTATTAAAAGCCAATACTATATCCAGAGGGAAGGGACTAAGCTCATTCTTTTTTGGGATCTTACCCCTTCAACCCTGCCTTCACCCAAACATACATACATAATATTGCCTGGCAAGAACTAAAATATCCTTCCCTGAGAAGTCAACATAATATTGTTCTGCCTCTGAAAGTTTGGCCTATTTTCTCTAAAAGCACTCTGTCTATGTGTTAGCCTCTGACTGTGCAGTAAATAGGTACTTTGGAGTCTAATTTCAACAGCCTTCAATCCATCCCCAATAGAATGGACTAGCATTTGTCACTAGTGCAGGTATGCTAACTCCTTGTATTTCCAAGATATCATTGGATATAATACTTTCATTTAAAAAAACTAAGGGCTATTAAACTAAATTCCATATCTATAATTAGATTTCTCTGAGCTTTAGGTCAGTCATATGTAAAGGAAGAAATGTTGGAGTAGCTAAATACTTACATTGGGGTTAGGCAATCTGTTTTTATTAATGTTAGACTGAACACAAATTGAATTCACTATAGTTAGGCATACAGATAATGAAAAGAAATCATAACAATACTATAGTTTAGCGACACCTCTTATTTAGTAATTCAATTCCATTAAATTTTTTTATTTTTGGTCTTTTTGTCTTTTTAGGGCTGCACCCATGACATATGGAGGTCCCCAGGCTAGGGGTCCAAACTGAACTGCAGCTGCTGGCCTACGCCATAGCCATAGCAACGCAGGATCTGAGCCACATCTGTGACCTACACCACAGCTCATGGCAACACCGGTTCCTTAACCCACTGAGAGAGGCCAGGGATCGAACCTGCGTCCTCATGGATGCTAGTCAGGGTCACTAACCACTGAGCCACAATGGGAACTCGCAATTTCATTAAATTGTATCAGACCTTTAAAAAATATATATTATTAAACAACCAGAATGTAAATATGTGGTTCTTGCCATTTTTCTTTGTAACAGAGGAAAACTGGATCTATGACTCAATAATTTGAAGCTCATCAGTCAGTATATTTTTCAATTAAATATAATCTTTTTAACATTAAATTAAATTTTAATGGGAATAAGCTCACATCATCTGGTAAATACTCCTTGTACTTTCCTATCTTATTTGTCTTTTTTATTTTTATTATTTTTTAAGGCCTGCACATGTGACATATGGAGGTTCCCAGGCTAGGGGTTGAATCAGAGCTACAGCTTCGAGCCACAGCCACAGCCACAGCTACAGCAATGAGCCATGTATGCAACCTACACCACAGGTCACAGAAATGCTGGATCCTTACTTAACCCACTGAGCAAATTCAGGCATTGAACCTGCGACCTAATGGATGCTGGTCAGATTCATTTCCACTGAGCCACGACGGAACTCCTCCTTTCTTATTTGAAAAAGAAGTAGATGGTTAAGAAATAATAAAAACTATAGAAAGAAGGTGGATTGGAAGAAAAAAAGACTTATGCTCAGTATACAGCAACAACCACTTGTGTAGAGAGACAACAGCAATGATTTGTAAAGAAATCTAATTTTTTTGGCGGGGTGGAGGAGCGAGAGTTGCTTGTTTGCTTTTTGTTTCATTTTCTATTTTTGCTTTTCGAAACCCAGACATGACCTGACCTTCCTTAGACACTATTAGTAGAGGATTAAATCACCATGGAAAACATTAACCAAAAAGAGTGATCAAAAATACTCGCCATATTATTCCAGGACACATGATAGCTAGTGGTGGAAAAGGCAAATTACATTTGTCCACTAAACTTCAAGGGATGCTTTCCAAAATGTTCCGATCTAAAGTAAGCAAGTATCCACAGTCTAGAATTTGAAAATAGAAGATCGAAAGATCTCTAAAACATAAATCTGATTAGATATTAGCAAATGATACCAATGAAGGGAAAAGGTGGATATGATATCTTAAAAATTATCAATAAGACAGCTCTAGCAGGCCCACATATAAGAGGAGTAAGTAAAGAAATAGATGGAGAAAAAGGCACACAATGTAGGATGAATATAGGAGAGGCACAGATGTCTCAGAATAGTTTCTAGAAATAGAAATCCTAGAATAACCCGAGGCTTGCGAAAAAAGGTAAAGGCAAAAAATGGTATTTTTTCCTTAGGTTTGGAGAAATTAAAAAAGGAAAGGATAGAGCCATTGCTTAGCACAGATGATATAACACAATGGATGACAAAATGAGAAGTTTCTCAAATTTTGTTTTTATCTTCTCTATTTATAGTTAAATATATGAATTTCAGACCAAAAAGTTTAGAATGAACTTTGGAATAAGAGAAAAGTTACTGAAAATAAGGAGTTGGTAGAGGAGCTCCTAGTATTTCTATAGCTAATGATAAATCCTACAGAGTCTTTGGAAATGTATTTTGTCACTTTATGTGGTAACTTTTATTGAGAATATTTTCCTTAATAAATTAATGCTGGTTGTGTTATTATTCAGAACAAAAATCTCTCTGTCTTATAAGTACATTTCAGTGCTCAGTTGCACATATTTTTGTCTCAACAGTGAATTGGTAATTTATCATTTTAAAGATTTTTCTTGGCTTATGACGTAAGTTTTTTTTTTTCTGTGTCTGAAATAACATTTGCTATTCCATCTTTTATTGTAAATGGTAATTACCTAGTCAATCCCCTTTAGGGTCCATATAGATCAGTTTTATGAGCCAGTATAATCCACATACGCCTTTTTTTAAATAAATACAGTAAAAGCGAAATACCATGTTTGGGTTTTAACATATAATGATCCTTCGGGAGACTGAATTAAATTTATTTTTGTTCTGGTTCCTGTGCATAAACTTAAATTGGGATATTATGCATAAAAATATGTTTCATCCACTCCATTCCATGCAACAGAGAAAAGCTGTGTTCCAGCAGCCCTGATACATCTTCTTTAAAACTGTCTTAATTAACGGTGAAGAGAGCAAAGGAATGAAATGAGGGCTGCAAGAGGAGGAGGATGCTTGATTATCCTCTATGACAGGCTGGGTAGGAAGGGTGGGTAGCTTGAGAAGGAGAATGAGGAGAGGTGATAATCAACATCATGAGACAATTGAGGAATGTTTGCAGGGTCCGCTGCAAAGCAAGGGAAAGCAGCTGCCAGGAGGTATTGCCAGAAAAGGAAGGAAAAGTCAACTGAAGAGGTGAGGAGGGTGAGGGGGAGAAAGATTTTCATGAATTGGCCAAATAAGCAGAGCTCCCGATACAAGGAAAGCACCAATTACTCCAAACCCAGCCCAGACTGTTTTCCAAAAAAAAGAAACATGGATGTACAATTTTCTGTATATCACGATGACGGAATTCTGGGAAGGCCATTATTAAAGCCACTTTGTGTTAACTAGACCTCTTCTTGGTCACGGTGGCCTCTTCAGGGGGAGGGGCTGGGTTTCATCACTGCATGACACAATATGTCTCACATAAAATAGGTATCAAATATGTATGGGACTGAATATTTTTTAATTGAAGTATAGCTGATTTATAGCATTACATTCATGGCGTGGGACTGAATCTTAAATCTAGTTTGGTAAGGACAGAAAATTTTGGAAATACGGAAATATCCAAAGAAGAAAAAGAAACTAACACTTATCTTTCCATGCAGAGGTAATCTAAGATAAATTTTCAGTGCAATTCTTAGTCTTTTTCTATGCACTCGCATAATTTTACATTTTTTTATAGCTTGGGGAATGACAGAAAACTGTAAATACATTTTCATTAAATATATTGTGAATATTTATTAACCATTTAGTTTTTCACTAAAGCATGAATTTAGTACAATGCCTGCATACTAGTTTGAAAAATAATCATAATGATAGTGATGATAATAGAAGTTGTGTTTTAAGTACTAGTTGCAGTAGCAGAAGGAATAGTAGTAATAATAGCAGAGGATGGCAACAAATCCAAGACTTAGAGTGTGCAGAGCAAATTTTTAAGTATCTTCTTTAGATTATCTTCTTTAATCCTCTAAATGACACTATACCATGTACATTATATGTCACCCACTTTATAGATGAAAAAATAAGCGTGTAGAGGCCAAATAATTTGCAAGCTTAGATGTGTATGTAAACCGTGTGATGAGAGAGGGAAAGAGAGAGAGAGAGGAAAGGGGGGAAGAAAGAGCAGGGAGATTAACTGATTTAATAGAAAGAAGAATTTAATCAAAAAACAGTATTGGGTCACTTATGTACATTTTATCATCCTCTGAGTCCTCATCCTTAAAGTGGTTTTTTTTTTTTTTCATTTTTAGGAATGAAAACTCTCTCTGAACTTTTGAAGCCTTACAGTTTTAAATATACTACTTAAGGCATAAAACAATTTTAACATTAAAGATGCATAGAAAATGAAGAGAATAACTAGTAATCAAGGAGGTAGCTTATTTTTTAACTTTCTAGAAATATAAATGGCAAAGCAGAAAAATCATGTGACATATTAAGTCCTAGATCGGCATACTTCAATAACTAGAATAGAATTGTCTTATCAAAGAGAATAGGAACAGAAAACTACTTGTAAGATATTAAAGATATAAAGTTTATAGTAAAATTATTTTCTTAAAATGTATAAAAATAAAAACAATATGAGGTCATAATGGTATTTATCTCTACATATGCTTTTTTGTCTCTCTTTTTAAAACAAATTATCAATTATTTTGGATACCTTTGCAGCTCTTTTTATTTATTGTCTATATAAAATTAAATTAAAATGTACCTTAAATTTCATTCACTTCCACTCTTGGGAACATTTCTTTCACTCTGTAGAATATATTCGTTGTGTCTGTCCAGAATACTTCAAATGAAAATCTGACATAACCATTTTGTCATATTATTTCATTATAATAATCAATGACACATATTTGCCTTGACCTCTTAAAATGCTGTCAAATGTTGGGCTTATGATGCAACTACACTCTAAATTGACCTTTTCCTTAGTTTATGAAGATAATATTAGAAAAAGAATGTGTGTGTGTATATATACACACACATTCACACACACACATGACCGGGTCACTAGGCTGTAGAGCAGAAATTGGTTCAACACTGTAAATCAACTATACCCTAATAAAAAATAAATTTAATTCATAAAAAAAGAAAAAAATCATGGTTTAAAAAGACATCATTTATTCCTTTTATTTCCTCTTGCACAAATTTTAAAGGAATAAAATTCTATAATTTGGAAATTATTTCCCAGGGAAATAGTTGACTTTCATGACACTGAGTTTTTAAATCTCATAATATAACTGTAAAACAAGAAAATATGGAGTTCCCGTCGTGGCGCAGTGGTTAACGAATCCGACTAGAAACCATGAGGTTGCCGGTTCGGTCCCTGCCCTTGCTCAGTGGGTTAACGATCCGGCGTTGCCATGACCTGTGGTGTAGGTTGCAGACGCGGCTCGGATCCCGCGTTGCTGTGGCTCTGGCGTAGGCCGGTGGCTACAGCTCCGATTCAACCCCTAGCCTGGGAACCTCCATATGCCGCGGGAGCGGCCCAAGAAATAGCAACAACAACAACAACAACAAAAAGACAAAAGACTAAAAAAAAAACAACAAGAAAATATGCAAGTTCAACAAATTGAATAAATATTTGTCAAGCACCTACTTTGTGCCAACCATGTCCAGGCTCTGGAGCCACATCAGTTTTGGAATGAGGATCTACAGGAGTTTCTGCTGGATTAAATGTGGTGGGAGAAGGAAACAGAAATCAAGTCAGCTCACTTGAAGAGGCAGGTGAACATTCCTGCTCATTTATAAGATGGGGAAATCTCAGGGAAAAGATTTGTGGAAAAAATAATAATTATAACTTAGATGCATTATTTCTGAATATCTGCTACATCCAAACAGACAGATCCGTGATTGTGTCCTACAGTAATAAATTTAGGGGAAAAGTCAAGGCTGGGGAAATTAACTTGAGAGTTCTTAGTATTAGATTGTTTTTGAAGTCATGGTAATGGAAAGAATTGTCTAAGAAGATAGTATAGAGAACAAACAGGAGAAAATATGTTATTCAGCCCTAGATCACCTCAATATTTAGAGATCAAACATAGGAGGGGACTGAACAAATGAACTTGAGAAGCAGTGGCCAAGAAGAGGTGAAGAAAACAAGGAGAATGTTATTTCATGAGGACAAGAAGAAAGTATGAAAGAAGGATTTGGTGAGTAACTCTGTTGAATACAGTGGAGGTTAAGAAATGCAAGGCTAAATGACTTTTATTTTTTCCATTACAGTTGGCTTACAGTGTTCTATCAATTTTCTACTGTACAGCAAAGTGACACAGTCACACATACATATATAGATTCTTTTTCTCACATTATCCTCCATCATGCCCCATCATAAGTGACTAGGTATAGTTCCCAGTGCTATACAGCAGGATCTCATTGCTTATCCATTCCAAATGCGATAGTTTGTATCTATTAACCCCACATTCCCAGTCCATCCACTCCCTCCCCCTCCCCCTTGGCAACCACAAGTCTGTTCTCCAAGTCCATGAGTTTCTTCTCTGTGGAAAGGTTTATCTGTGCCATAATTAGATTCCAGATATAAGTGATATCATATAGTATTTGTTCTTCACTTTCTGACTTACTTTACTTAGTATGAGAGTCTCTAGTTTTATCCATGTTGCTGCAAATGGCGTTATTTAAAACAATCTTGAAGAAAAAAAAAAGAAATGCAAGGCTATTTGGTTCTTGCACTCACTCCTTTCTTCTACCTTCAGGGTGTGTACACACACACACAAACACACACACACACACACACACACACTGGAATCATATATGAGATAAATAGGCCAAATACTTAGTCATAGCATTCTCTTAAGGCAAAACAAGATAAACTGAGATTATATTTCAAATCACAAGGCTTTGAGAGTAGAAGGCATTTACTTAATAACTGCCAAACCTGAATGAGAATGTTGTAATAGAAAGGGCTTGATTATTAATTAGAAAGACCCAGGATTTATCATGCTCTATCACTAGCTGGTTAGTGGTCTAAGAAAAATAGTTTTGCTTCATCTGTTTTTTCTAATTTTTAAAGCTAAGGAGTCAAATTAGATTATTTTAAGGTTCCATCTAAGGTTAACATTATCTGATTTTGTAAGTCTCCTCAGCCAGTTTTTGACCTAGAAAAATGAGTAAAGATCAGATCTAAAATAATAATACAGAGTTCATGTTCTAGGGAAGGTGATTTTACTCATAGGTTCTATTGAAATAATAGGGCTCTACGTTGTTAAAGGCCTTATATTCTTCTGAAATATGCATATCTAATTGAATTAAGTTCTGAATTATTTTTTTCACAATAAAAAAATTTACTTATACATATAAGTAATAATCTTATATAAAGATATATACATATCTTTACACAAAAGATTTCTAGTAGAAATGTTGGTGCAGTCTTTAATTAAAGCAGTCTTATCACAAACATTTCAAAGAGTAATATTTATAAGACTTTTTACAATGTTAGATAGTATTAGAGTATTTCACAAATGCATAGAAATGCTAAAATTACAGTTTTTGATTTTGTTATAACTTATTGAAATAAAATTGAATAATGGCTTCTCAGAGAATGAGTGGAATAAGCAAGCATATATTTTATTAACACCAGAATGCTGAGTTCCCTTGTGGCTCAGCAGGTTAAGGATTCAGCATTGTCACTGCTATGGCTCTGCTAAAGGTGTGGCACGGGTTTGATCCCTGTATCCTTGGCCTGGGAACTTTTGCATGGTGTGGGCATGGCAAAAAAAAAGGGCTGTAAATATTTTTTTTTAGTGAATGGGCTTTTTAAAAGTGAACTAAAGCTTTCAGTTACATTTATTTATTTGCTGGAGTATAACAAGCCATTTTCTAATTATTAAATCAATATATATTTAAATATAATATTTGTAGTATTTAGATAGTTATTTATAAATGAACTTGGTATCATAGGGAGACGATCATTGTTTCTTTATACTTAAGCATAGTTTTAGTAACCTGAAAGAAGCAATTAGAAACCTTTTCAGAAAAATGAGCTTTCAAGTAAGGCCACCAAAAGGTGTTACAACCAAAAATGTTAGTACCAAAGAGCAAAAGATCACCTCCTTGCCAAAAAATAACTAAACTCATGAGGAAAAAATGAATAAGAATCATCACACACAGAAATCAGAAGATCAGATCTGAAATTCTGCAGAGAGCAGAATTAGCAGAAATATAGATCTTCAAAAAAATATGATTAGCAGATCTGAAGAAATAAGAAAGGGCGCAGGAAAAGTTCAAGTTTTCCTCTAGATTCCCATTTGACATAAGGTGTAATGTCTTTCTTAGACACCAGCTGGAACAGGCCAAGAGTGCTGGTGAGGAGCTGAGACAGGGAGGTGGAAACAAGATGCAAAGCAGATGACTTTTCCGAGGGCGGGGTAGAGGTTTAGCTATGGAGTCAGACAAAAGTGGTCCCATCAAGGTTCTGGCATATTCTGTCCTTAAGACCTTAGACCAGTCTGAATTTTGATCTGATCTTGTTTCCTTTCTATAACTTTATTGCCTATGTCATATGTACAGAAGAATGCATAAAACATAAATGAATATTCCTTTAAACATCCCAATAGTAGGATACAGTAGTACCTCAAAAGTCCTGTTCTTGAACCCCACCTCGGTCCCCTAAGCTAATCACCCCTTATCCCTAGCCTTTAATCACACTTCCTCAGAATGACCTCTGTCCTGAATTTTGTGATAATCATATCTTTGTTTTCATCATGCTTTAGTTTTATCATCTATGCTTAAATGCCTAAACAATAAATGTTTCCCATTTCTTTACCCATTCATTCAATAAGTATCCATTAATATAATATATATTCTTCTGTGATTTACTGTTTTTATTTCACATCATGTTTGTGAAATTCATCTGTTAATATAAGTAGCTGTAGCTTATTTATTTTCACTAGTGCATAAAATACTACATGGTAGGAATGTATCATAATATATTTGTATAGTATGTATTTGGTGAACATTTGGGTTGTTTTCAGAATTTTTTGCTATGACTATATTTGCAATACTCATCCTACAGAAAACATCATGGAAATGAATTTCTGGATCGATATTACTAGATAATGTCAAATTGCTTTTAAAAGTGTTTGTACTAACTTACTCTCCCAATGTAGAGTGTAAGAGTTTCCTTCATTCAGCATGAATATCAAGACTCAGATTGTCAGAAATTTTATTTTTTACCAATACGAACTTTGTATTTTTTCTCATTGTTTTAATTTTTATTTCTATAATTACTGTTAAAATAATTTTTTCATATATATATTGGCTAACTGTATGTTCTCTTCTATAAAATTCTATTCTATATTCTTCCCTTTTCCTCTTAGGTTGTTTTACTTAATCTTATTACTGTTTGAAGATAATTTTAAATATAAAACTAAACTTAAACATTGGCTGAGCCCACTCGGATTGCTGTAACAAAATACCATAGACTAGATGCCTTCTAAATAACAAAATTTTTACTTCTCAAAGTTCCGAAGGATAGAAAAGTCCAAGATCAACATGCTGGCAGTAATGTCGTGTGGTGAACACTTGCTTCCTGGCTCATAAACCATCTTCTCCTTAGGTCTTCACATGATGGAAGGCACGAGGAAAGAGGCTGGAGTCTCTTTTATAAGGACACTAATATCATTCACAAGGCCCCACCATCAGGACCTAATCAACTTTCAAAGCCCCCAACTCCAAAATACCATCAAATTGGGGATTAAGATTCAACATATGAATTTGGGAGAGAAACAAACATTCAGTAATAGCAAACACAAACATAGATATAAATATAAACTAAACACACACATACACATAAACACATTCTAGATAATAGTCCTTTGTCAGTCCATAAAAAAATGTAGTAAAAACAAAACCATGCTTGTATGTTTAATCAAGCAATGACAAAGTCAACCATATATGATAGTGAAAAAAGAGTCTCTTCAATAAATGGTGTTGGGAAAACTGGACAGCTACATGAAAAAGAATGAAACTAGACCATTTCGCACACCACATACAAAAATAAACTCAAAATGTATTAAAGACTTAAATGGAAGACCTGAAACTACAGAACTCATAGAAGAAAACACAAGCAAAGCACTCTTAGACATTGGTCTTAGAAATTTTTTTTTTTTTTGTCTTTTGTCCTTTTAGGGCCACATCCACAGCATATGGAGGTTCCCAGGCCAGGGATCTAATTGGAGCTGTAGCTGCTGGTCTATGCCAGAGCCACAGTAACACCAGATCCAAGCCACGTCTGCGACCTACACCACAGCTCACGGCAACACGGGATCCTTAACCCACTGAGCGAGGCCAGGGATTGAACCCACAACCTCATGGTTCCTACTCGGATTCGTTTCCACTGTGCCACGATGGGAACTCCAGCAATATATTTTTTTAATCTGCCTCATTAAGCAGAGGAAACAAAAACAAAAATAAACAACTGGGACTACATCAAACTAAAACATTTTTGGACAATGACAGAAACCATCAACAAAACCGAAAGGCTGCCAACTGAGTGACAGAAGATATTTGCAAATTACTTTACTGTTAAGGGATCAATATCCAAAATATACAAGTAACTTCTAGAACTTAATATCAAAAAAAAATCTGATTATAAAGAATGGGCAGAAAACCTGAATAAACATTTTTCCAAAGACATACACATAGCCTACAGGAACATGAAAAGATACTCAAAATCACTAATCATCAGGAAAATACAAGTTAAAAATCACAGTAAGATATCACTTCACACCTGGCTATTATAAAAAAGACAAGAAATAACAAGAGTTGTCAAGGATATGAAGAAAAGGCAACTCTCATGCACTGTTAGTAGGAATATAAATTGGTGGAAAAGAGCATAGAGGTTTCTTAAAATAAAAATAGAACTACCACATGATTCAACAATCCCATTTTTGTGTATTTATCCAAAATGAAAATTCTAATTTGAAAAGATGCATGCAGCCCAATGTTACAGAGTTGTTTACAACAGCCAAGATATGGAAGCAGCCTAAGTTCCATCAATAGGTGAACTGATATAAATGTGGTATATATATATATATATATATATATATATATATACACACACACACACAATAGAATATTAACCATAAAATAGAATAAAATCATGTCATTTGAGACAACATAGATGGAATTACAGGGTATTATGCTAAGTGAAATAAGGCAGACAGAGGAAGACAAATACCATATAATTTCACTTATATGTGGAATCTAAAATATAAAAACAAATAAACGAACATAATAAAACAGACTCATGGATACAGAGAACAAACTGGTGGTACATGGGGAGGGGGTTACAGGCCGACAGGTGAAATAGGTGAAGAGGAATAAGAGATACAAACTTCCAGTTATAAAATAAATAAAGAACTGTTCTGTATCTTGATTATGGTGGTTGTTGCATGACTCTAGGCATTTGCTAAAATTCATATAACTGCATACCAAAATGAATAAATTTTACTAGACATCAATTTCAGAATTTTTTTTTAAATGGTTGCACCTAAGGCATGTGGAGTTTGCAAGCTAGGGACTGAATTGGAGCTGCAGCTGCTGGCCACAGCCACAGCAAAACCGGATCCAGCCACATCTGCAAACTATGCTGCAGCTTGTGGCAAACGTGGATCCTTAAGCCACTGAGCAAGGTCAGGGATTGAATCTGCATCTTCGTGGACACTATATCAGGTTCTTAACCCTCTGAGACACAATGGGAACTCTTCAAAATAATTTTATCTGTTCAAGAAAATAAATGAGTCACAGGGATATAATATATATCATAGAGACTGTAGTCAACGATATTGTAAAAACTTTGTGTGTGACAGATGGTAACTAGACTTGTGATTATTTCATAATGTATAAAAATATATAACACTATGTAGTACACCTGAAAATAATATATTATTGCAATTAAATTATACTTCAAATAAACAGTGAAAGAAATATACAGATATGATAGGAATTGCATTGAATCTATAGATGAATTTATGAAAAATGACATCTTCATATTGAATGTTTGAAAACATGAACATGATTTTTTTCCAAGATACTTCATATTTTTTACAATACTATAATTGGTATATTTTAAGATTTCAATTCCTTTCTAC
Source organism: Phacochoerus africanus (assembly GCF_016906955.1). NCBI lineage: Eukaryota > Metazoa > Chordata > Mammalia > Artiodactyla > Suidae > Phacochoerus > Phacochoerus africanus. The sequence goes on from NC_062553.1 coordinate 28,327,236, forward strand.
TGTTGTTATAGAGAATACAATATATTTGGTACTTTTTATTCAGCTACCCTACTGAACTCTCTTATTAATTCTAACATATGTGTAAATTCCCTTTGGCATACTCTATGAAAATCTATTAATAGTAATTAAAAAAATTTTTAATCTTTGTTTTTTTTTATTTTATTTTCTACTTTTTTTTTTCAAAGAACAATTTATTTGTTTATTGTCTTTTTAGGGCCACACCCACAGCATATGGAGATTCTCAGGCTAGGGGTCAAATTGTAGCTACCAGCCTATACCACAGCCACAGTAACACTAGATCCAAGCTGTGTCTATCACCTACACCACAGCTCACAGCAATACTGGATCCTTAACCCACTGAGCAAGGCCAGGAATTGAACCTGTGTACTTATGGATACTAGTCAGATTCGTTTCTGCTGAGCCACAAAGGAAATCCTCTCTTTCCACTCTTAATGCAATAGATAGGGACTCCAGTCAATTTATATTATCAGGCTTCCTTGTTTCTGACCTCAAATAGCATGCTTCCACATTTCACAGTTAAATTGATGCTGCTGTATGTTTTGTAAACATTCTTTACCTGATTAAAAGAATTTCTTTCTCTTCCTCCACTGCTATGTGTTTTTAACCATGAATGCATGTTATTTATATCAAGCTTTTTCTGCATCTATCCAGATGGGCATATGAGTTTTCTATCTTCATCTACTAATGCGTCTAACATTCTCTGGATATATCCACCTTGATAATGGTGGGAATCTTTTTTAAAATCTATTGCTGAAGTTAATGTATTAATATTTCATTTAGATTTTGCATCTTTTTTCATGAAATGTATTAGCCTATGTTTTTTCCATTTTCCTTTTTAATATTGATAATGTCAGGTTTATTCTCAAGGTTGTGCTAACCTCATAAAATGACTTATATTTTAGTATCATTAAACAAAAGAAATCATGTATAGCAATAATAGTTCCAAAAAATAAATGGCTTAATGTGTCCCCTTTTAATATACTCTTTCAGTCATTCATTTAACAAATATTTATTGAGAACCTACAAGGTGTTAGGTAGTCTCCTAGATACTGGAGACAGGTTGGTGAGCATATAATAGACAAAACTCTGTCATCGGGGAGCTTATATTCTAGTAAGATGGGCAGAAAATAAATAGATAAGTAAAATATATAATTTGGCAGATGCTGACAAATAATGTGAATAAATACAAGGTAAGGAAAGGGAGCTAGGATATACTTGGGGGAGGTACAGACCACAATTTTAAATTGGAATTAACAGACAAGACCTCTATGAAGGTAATCTTCATGAAAAGATACAGAGGAGTGAGAGTGGACACTTAGTGATTTTCATGAGCAAGACTTCATCTTCCCATCCTTCTGTGGTATGTTAGCCCTTAAAATAACCCAGGTATAATTAAATTCTGATACCCACTCCATCCTGCAGCACTTGAGTCTCGTTCCTGTACCCATACACTGAATCTTTGTACTTTTTCTGAGGAGCTCAGTAAAGTTTTCACATCTTATTTGTAAAGTAGCCAAAGCACATTTTAAAATACTTGAAACCTTTCATAATAGTTTTTCCGATTAAAAAAAATGGTATGAGTTACTTCTTCAGCTGAAATAAAATTCCACATAATGTTAAATGAGATACAACACAGTCTCCATCAGCTATAGATTTTGGTATTTATTGTTATGGTTCTAAAGAAGGAAATAAAATACATTCCATGTTCTCTGGATTCAGCCTTTCTGAAGCATTGATATTTAATTTCTGCCCCAAATGATCTGGGAAAATCAGATATTAGGATGAACTGGGGCCCGTATAACCAAAGTTTTATGTACTAAAAAACAGTCAAAATATGTCTCTGGCCACAATGTTGGCCTGAATGCTTAAAATTCTATTACCCCAACAGGTCTTGCCATGACTTTTTGGATGTTGTATGTGGGAAAAGAAAATAACAGAAAAGAACAATATATATGTACTTTAGATCTGGAAAATGACTGGTTTAGATTTGTTCTTTCAGCAAGATTATAGAGTTTTTAGATTGTTCTCAGTTTTAGGCTAAATTGCCAAGCACATTTCTCATTTCCCATTTTAAACCTGAGAAAGAAATGTTAATCTAAGCCTCCTTCTCCAGTGATGAACTTTTACGGCATCTGTCTGGGATCAGAGATTACTAACACATTACAAGACTGCCAGCTGAACTACGCTGGAGAAATGTTTTCTCTTCTTGTTAAATACATTTGGAAAAGAATCTTGAGTAGAAAAATCTCAGTGCACATGAAAGTATTTACTCAATTGAAGAATATCTACTTAATGATGGTTATGATGGTATCAAAGGAAAGGCAAATAATAAAACAAAAAATTTCTCTTGCCACATTAATTCTCCTGTTTGATATATTTCTTAGAGAAACAAGACTGAGACTAAATATGACAAAATGTTAACATCTACTAATTTACACTAGAAGAAAATGATATGATATTTTATTTTTTGGCACTCTTTTCTGTATTTTCAATTTCTCAAGATAAATTGTTAAAGGCATTACACATTTGAAAAAAGGAAAGCTAGGCATATGGGTATGGCCAAGTTCCAAGAAATCACTATGGTATCATAAGAATGCTTTTGAGACACAGTGGAAAAATGGCTTCCCAGTGAAAAGGAAAATGTGCATTCTCAAAATTCACCTGCTCCTAGCAGCTGCCTAAATCTGCCCAGAGGCCATGCCCATGGGTATCATCCGCAGAACTGTTTTAAATATATCCATCATTAGCGAGCCGGTTCACAGAGGTGACAGCATGAGGGAAGACATCACCTCCTTGCTCTCATGTCCTGGCTCTCTTCAAATAGAAGAGGTCAGCTTCAGGTCCCTTGGATGACAACCTCACCACTTTATCAGATGTGAGATGCATTCCTGAATGCTGAGGGGAAAATAAAGCGTTCATCTGCCAAGAATGACCCTGATCTTTCCTCTAAGGCGTCTCCTTTGGATGGACCCTGGCTCCACAGATTGCCATAAATTTGACATAAACAAGGTACAAAATGGTTGTCTTAAGGAAAAAATAATATTATGTAGTACACCAAGAATATTAATGCATTTCCTTCTCTAGGAATTCTAGTGTATTTCTTAAGTGCTCCATTTATTTCCCCTCATTTGAACAAATGAAATTAATATAATCATACTCTTTTATTTTCTAGACACAAATATGTATTTTGTGCTACTTTCCCCAAAATCCAATCACATTCCATTATTTTCCATTTTGGAGTTGAAATAGTTGCTTTGCAGTAACTGCTTCAATAAAATCGCTCCAGGCCACCTGTCGGTTTTTTCTGTTGCCTTCCAGAATTTTTTGGAAAGGAAATGTATCCCTAAGTTAGACATTCTTAGTTTTATCAGCAGCTTGCTGAGACTTGCTGCCAAAGGCCTCTACCTTCTGCTTCTGTAGACTAGAGAGAGATGATAGATAATTCTTTTCAGCATGCTAGCAGAAACATTGTAGATATTTGTTAGTTAAGGAAATTCAAAATACATATTTAACAGCAATTGCTTATATTTTCTTGATATATTCATGGTAAGAGTCCTAAGTAGGTAGGTAGGTAGGTAGGTAGGTGGGTGGGTGGATGGATAGATGGATGGGTAGATAGGGAGAGTATCTCTCTTCTATTACCTAACACACTTGATTTATAAAATTTGACTTACAGATTTGATCTATAAAGACATATATTTCACAAAGTGAGGAAGACATGTGGACCAAACAGCTTTTCTTCTGTAGCCACTCTTAAGTCTCCAGCAGGAAGCATTCCTACAGAGAACCACTACTTATTTCAAGGATGGCCTTTTAGGAATATGAACAAGTTAGGACATGATGTTCCAACGAAGATAATTAACACCTTTACTCAATTCTGAAACAGTTCTGAAAAGATGAAAAATAACATGATAATTGTGTGAACTCAGAGAATTTAATTCCAAAAATGATGTTGAGTTTGCTCAGGAAGATATAATGTATTAAAAACTCTCACTGGTTTTTGCCATGCTTATACAGTACTTTGAATTGAAATAGTGTAATACTCAGACAAATCCTCATAACTTTAGAATTGTCCTCCTTTCCCCAGTGTTGAATATAATATATTGATCCTAAAATTCTTGTGTATCACATGCTGATTTTAGCACTTCCCTCTTCTTCATATTTAATAAGATCACTAATCTATTCACTACTAGCTCATTAATACCTTAGCTTGTACTTTTGCTGATTGCTTTTCAATGATGTGGAAAGTGCTGAATAGACTTCCAAATAAATTTCTCTGAGAGTATTTCAAGCACTTCCTATCAATTTACCAAATTCATTCTCAATTTCACGATGAAGAGCTTGATGCTGAAAGAAATGTCCTTCTTCTTATTATTTCCCAGATTACAACCTCATGAAGAGATTGAATATATTGGCATCAATGTAAATGGAAGGCCAGAGAGTGAGGATGCAATGCGTTGGCAGTCAGGGAGATCAGAACAGGGACTTACCTGGACTCAGATTTTTGCAATTATCCAGGCATAAGATTAGCAAAGAGTTATATGACATACTCTTAAGAAAATTCAGATGAGGAGTTCCTGTCGTGGTGCAGTGGTTAACGAATCCGACTAGGAACCATGAGGTCGTGGGTTCGGTCCCTGCCCTTGCTCAGTGGGTTAACGATCCGGCGTTGCCATGACCTGTGGTGTAGGTTGCAGACGCGGCTCGGATCCTGTGTTGCTGTGGCTCTGGCGTAGGCCAGTGGCTACAGCTCCGATTCGACCCCTAGCCTGGGAACCTCCATATGCCGCGGGAGCGGCCCAAGGAATAGCTAAAAAAAAGACAAAAAAAAAGAAAATTCAGAAGATAAAATGACAAATCACCTACAGTAGGATTAAAAAATCAAGTAGATGATAAGGGAAGAATAAAATGGAAAGCTATGCTTTATCAAGCAAAGTTAGCTCAGTTCCCAAACTTGCAAGTTATTCAAGATTGTTTTGTTCATCTTTTGTACATTCATTTCTTCCTTCATCATTTATTCATGTGAACATGAGCTGAGAGTGTACTGTGTATACAAACCCATGTCCTAGGTAATGTCAGAAATATTAACAGGGGAAGACATTTCTTTCTGTGTCAATCTCTTCATTGCAAAACTGAGAATGAATTTGGTGACCTGGTGGAGAATACTGTCCGTAGTACTCTGAGAGTCTACCTATGAGGCAAAATAGACTTTAATCAAGAAAAAAAGACTCTTGTTAATGTTGTAGATAATTACTTGTACTCTTTGGTGAGATGCCATATAATATAAAAGGTCTCAAGAGAAAAAATGTCAGGAATAGGTTGTCTGTCAAATTGAAATATGTAGAAATGCCCTACACTGTTTATGAGTAGAGCATGTGTTGCTTTTGGCTAAACTTGTATTTTGAAGTTTCTTTCTCCCCAAAGCACATTATAGGAGACCCTAAGGAAGAAATACTGGTCTCCAGTGGGATAGTGGGAAGGAAAAAGACTTTCTCTGAGATTTAATGCACTTCTGGATGCTGTAATAGCCTGTCTTTTGACCAAAGAATGGGCAGGTCTGTTCCTTCCTATTGACTTTAGGGAAATGGGATCCAGCTATTTGCCAGCCTGTCCTGGACACGGTCCTTCGTAGAGGCAGAGATCTGGACTGGATGACCTGTCAAGGTCCTTTCTGACTCTGTGATACGATGCCATGAACTAAAACTTGGTGTCCAATTCCGACAAGAAATTAAATATTTATAGACAAGATTTTCATCTAGTGATCTTGTTTCCTTTTATATTTAATTCTAGCAGTTGATTTGAGAAAGCCTAAAGGTTCTATTCAAAATTTTATGAATCCCTAGTCCCAACAGGTTGTTAATTGGATGGTGTATTACTAGAAAGGAAGTGAGAAGTGCCTGGCATAATTGTATAACGTTTGTTTGCTCTGCTCTGTGGGAATTCTCAGGGGTTTCATTAGCAGATGGTTACTGAAAGCAGGGATCCTGGAGGCTGGACTGGTGAATATCATTCTTCTTAATTATTCAGCAACTAGCTTGCACAGGTCAGGTCTAAAACACAGATATTAAATTCAGAGCATCCTGGACAATAAATTGCCTTTATCTAGAATTAGCTTTTTATTCTCTCCAATTAAGTAACACTAGGGTTGTATAACACTAATTCATCAAAGACACTGTTATTTACTTATGAGTTACCATTAGGCTAGATTTATAAAGTAGATCCTTTTCGAAAGCCATCTAGTCACAATTTACACACTTAATTCAGTGAGTACACTAAAAAGCTAAACTGAGGTATTTCTCCAAAACAATGTTTAGAGACAGATATTTCTGCTAGGGTTGATATGACACTTGATTAAATATACAAAATAAAGGAACAAGTAAATAATAGCTATCATAGTAAGTTTGTTGGTATTACCCCAAACCCTGGAGTTTCATCTAAACTGATCGGTTTGTTTAGACCTATCATCCTACCTCAGCTTGATCAAGATCATTATGCCTCTGTTCACATTCCAATTCTAACTTGACATATACAAAGAGGATATAATTCTGTAAAGAATACTTGCCATGTATCACCATGAAACTTGGTGATGGTTATATAAGGGCTCATTATTCCACTATACTTTTTTTTTGTATTTTAAACAATGTCCAATTACAGGTAAAGAAAAGATTTTAAATTTATAATAGTTTTAGCCCTGATCATATCAAATGGAAAATAATAAATGAGGCAACACGTAGTGAACATTTTTGTAAATTTTGACTAGCTAATCCAGGACTCAGCTCTCATGTTAGATAATGGCAAGTTGATAATGCTCTGGACCTTTACCACAATGATGCTGAAGTCTATGTGGGTTTCCAATTGGTATAGCACACTGGAGCTCCAAACACCTGATCTCAAGGGATCCAGCTCTCACAGCCCCCACTGTGACAAACGACTTACTATAATCAGTTTTACCCAGGTTAATCTGATTACACCAACTCTGCTATTTGATACAAAATGGCAATCAGCTTGTTGATGTACCCTGACACTGGCTTTTCCTTCTCCCTTCCTCATTCCACTTACCTACCTCCCCCCAGCCACTCATGCTCTCTGAGATTGACTCTCTAATAAAGGGTAGTACAGGAGTTCCCATCGTGGCACAGTGGTTAAGGAATCTGACTAGGAACCATGAGGTTGCGGGTTCCATCCCTGACCTTGCTCAGTGGGTTAAGGATCCGGTGTTGCCGTGAGCTGCGGTGTGGGTCGCAGACGCGGCTCGGATCCCGCGTTGCTGTGGCTCTGGTGTAGGCGGGCAGCTACGGCTCTGATTAGACCCCTAGCCTGGGAACCTACATATGCCGCCGGAGCGGCTCAAGAAAAAGACAAAAAACAAAACAAACAAAAAAAATGGTAGTACATGAGCGTTACTTCAGGCACTTCAAACTTCATTTATAGCTCTGTTGGAAATTTAATGCAGGTGGAGATACTAAGAAGAGTTAACATTAAAATATCTGCTGGTATTTTGGGGGAATATCTTGGCAATGGGTATACTTTATTACGTAGTGGTGAAAAGAGAAATTATAAATGTGATAAAAAATATTGTCTCATTGGGAAATGAAGATGTTTCAGAGTTATTATGCTATTATGGTATATAAACTGTTAAGAAGAAAACTATCTAGTAGCATTTTCAAAAATATGACCCTGGGAGTTCCCATTGTGGTGCCACGGAAACGAATCTGACAGGAACCATGAGGTTGCAGGTTCAATTCCTGGCCTCGCTCAGTGGGTTAAGGATCTGGTGTTGTCGTGAGCTGTGGTGTAGGTCGCAGTGTGGTGTGGATCCTGCATTGCTGTGGCTGTGACATAGGCTGGCAGCTGTAGCTCCAACTCAGCCCCTAGACTGAGAACCTCCATGTGTCATGGGTGCGGCCCTAAAAAGCAAAAATAAAATAAAATATGACCCTGAACATACATCAAGATAGACCACATCCTTGGCCATAAAAATACCTTAACAAATTTAAAAAAGTAGAGGTCATGCAACATATATGCTTTCAGACCACAAAAGAATTAAGCTAATATATGCTTTTAGACAATATTGAAATAAAACTAGAAATAAACAACAGAAAGTTAGCTGGAAAAATTCCAAAATACTTGGAGATTAAAGGGCAGATTTATAAATAACACATGGGTCAAATAAGAAATCATAAGAGGAATTTTACAACTACTGGAACTAAATGAAAATAAAAATACAACTTATCAAAACTTGTGGTAGTAGTGAAAGCAATGATTAGAGGGAGATTTGTAGAATTGAATGGATGTACTGGAAAAGAATAAAAATCTAAAATCAATAATCTTAACTCCAGTCTTAGGAAAGGAGAATATTAAGAGCAAATGAAATCCTAACTAAGCAGAAGGAAAGAATAAAAATCATGAGAACAGACACCGATGAAATTATAAACAGAGAAAATCCATGAAATTGAAAGCTGGTTCTTTGAATAGATAGATAAAATTAGTAAGCCTCTAGCCAGGCTAAGGGAGAAAATGAGAGAGGATATAAATTACTAATATCAGAAATGAAAGAGGGAACATTACTACAGATTTCATGGAAATTAAAAGGATAATAAAGGAATACTATGAATAACTCTGTAAGCCCACCCATTTGATAACTTAGATAAAATGGATGAATTTCTTGAAAGATAATCCATCAAAACAAAAGGAGAAACCAATGATTTGAACAGGCCTTATCTATTAAAGAAATTTAATTTTAATCTAAAACAAAAATAACCAGGCCCAGATGGTTTCACTTATGAATTCTACCAAACATTTAAGGGAGAAATTACACCAACTTTCTAAAATCCTTTTCAGAAGATAGAAGCAAAGAGAATAGTTCCTTTTACTTCATTTTATGAGGCCAGTATTATCCTAACACCCCAAACTGAGAAAGACATTACAAGAAAAGAAACCTACGAACCAATATCTATCATGAATATGACACAAAAATCCTCAACAAAATATTAGCACATCAGTCCAACAATGTGTAAAAAGAATTATACAATGTGAACAAGTGAGAGCTATTCCAGGTATATAAGGCAGTTCCACATTTAAGATCAATCAGTTAATCTATTGTATCACATCAACAGGCTATATAGGAAAAATCAAATGAGGGGAAAAAAAATCTAACAAAGTCCAACACTCATTCATAATAAAAACTCTCAGTAAATTAGAAATAGAAGGAAATTTCCTTAACTGGATAAATGTTGTCTCCCAAAACCCTACAGTTAACATCAAAAACTAATGGTGAGAAATTCAAAGCTTCCTTGCTAAGGTCAGGAACAAGGGAAAAATGCACCCTTTCACCCCTCGTTTTCAACATTGTTCTGGAAGTCCTAGATAATGCAGTAAGACAAGACAAGACAGGACAGGACAGGACAGGACAAGACAAGATAAGAAAATGTACAGAGATTGGGAAGGAAGGAATAAAACTGCATTTTCATGAAGATGACATGATTGTGTATGCAAAAATTTGAAAGACTAGACAAAAAAAAACTCCTGGAACTAATAAATGAACTAATAAACTTTTACAAAAAGGTGGTTTTAGGATATGAGGTTAACATGCAAAAATCAAACACTTTTTGGAGTTTCTGCTGTGTGTAGTAGGTTAAGAACCCAACTGTGGTGGCTTGGGTTACTGTGGATGTACAGGTTCAATCCCCAGCCCGGTGCTTTGAGTTAAAGAATCCAGTGTTGCACAGCTGCAGCAGAGGCTCAGGTCGTAGCTACAGCTTGGATTCAGTTCCTAGACTGGGAACTTCCATATGCCGCAGGTGTGGCCATTAAAAAAAAAAAAAAATCAATCACTTCCCTAGATACCAGCAATGAACAAAAGGAATTGAAAATGAAAAACAAGATACCATTTAATTAGTACCCCAGAAGAATGAAAATGTTATGGATAAATCTGAAAAAAATATTTATAAGGTCCATATAAGGAAACTACAAAATTCCAATTAACATAAATCAATATGTAAGTAAATTGAGAGATATTCTGTGTTCACAGATAGCAAGAGTCAATATAATCAATATTGTTATTTTTTCCCAACTTAGTTGATAGAGTCAACGTAATACCAATCAAAATTTCACCAAGTTATTTGTGTCCACACCAAAAAAAAAAAAAAAAAAAACTGCACGGGGATATTTATAGCAACTTTGTTCATAATTGCCAAAACTTGGAAGCAAGCAAGATATCCTTCAGCAAGTGAATGGATAAACTGTAGTATATCTAGATAATGAATATAATTCAGCAGTAAAAGAATGAGTTATCAAGCCATGAAAAGACATGGAGGAATCTTAAATGTATGTTACTAAGTGGAAGAAGCCAGTCAGAAAATGTTTCATACTGTATCATTTCCAATATATGGCATATTCTGGTAAAAGCAAAACAATGGAGATGGTAGAAAGATCAGCGGTTTCCAGGGGTTACAAAGGAGGAAGGGGGCGTGGGGGTCAGTGAAACTATTCTGTAAGATGCTACAGTGGAGGATAAATGTCATCATATGCTTGTCAAAACTCACAGAATGTACAACACCAAGAAAATATCCTCCTGTAAACTACAGACATTGGTTGTCAATACAGTATTATTACTGCTCTAATGACAGTAGCTCCATCAATTGTAACGGATATTACAATTGTTTTGCAGGATGTGTATAGTGAGAGAGGCCGTGCTTTGTGTGGGGGCAGAGGGTATATCGGTGCTCTCCTTTCTGATCAGTTTTACTCTGAACCTAAAATTGCTCTAAAAAATCAATTCTATTTAAAAGGAAAAACATTTTTAAACACATGCCCCTTATTGCTTAAGGTAATTCTCAGACACACCAAATGTTGAGAACAACCTACCTATGTTTTGGGATGAAGTCACAAAAGAAATTTTATGTTAATCTATTTAAAATAAAGGAACCAAAAATGAAAGTCAATTCCTAAATTATTCCTTTTTTTTTTCCTTTTTCTTTTATGGCCACCCTGTTGCACATGGAGTTTTCCTGGGCCAGGGATCAGATCCGAGCAGCAACCTTACACCACAAAATACTGGATCCTTAACTCATTGTCATTTTTAAGATATATACAGTTAATTTTGGAGAATGAATCTCTTCTACAAAACTTTCATGGATTTGAAATTTTCTCATTTGAATTAACTGTCATCTCTCCATTTTCCAAATGCCAACATTTACCACAGAAGAGAAAATTCACCCTACTATGTAAAAGGGACTTCATTGTGAAGTTTCATGTAGCATGGCAAAGGGTAAATTTATACATTTAGGCTTAGTTTTAGATTAACAAGTATCTGCCCACATCAAGGGAAACTTAGCAATGTGTGCTCCTGGTAGATGTAAGAACAAAGAGGGCTTAGAGCAAAAGAATATGACATTCAACCAAGCTGTCTTTAGGGAGCTCCTGAGCTTATCTGTCATGCCTGGGGGAACATTCACATAAAAGAGATATAGTCTCAAGGTGAACATGTCATAAAGAAGACTCAGGACACTTGTTCTAATATAAAACCAGCCATGGGAAGTATTCATTTGACAGGTCACCCCAAGAGACTAATTCATGAGATGCAGAGACAATGATTTGTGAAAGCTAACTCTATTGTCTTTACTAAGCCCTGGCAAAGGAGCAAAAGAGAACAGTGTACGGATATATTAAATTTAGCCAAGAGAAAAGCTAAGAGTCATACTGAAAGAGTTTGTGTGTGTATATGTATATGTGTGTATACATATATATATATATATACACATGCGCACACACACACATATATACAGATATATGTGTGTGTTTATATATACATACACATGCATCATTTGGTGTACATATTATACAGCATATGTATTTAAATATATATAATCATATAATGTACATATCAAATTGTTTTACTGAGGCTGAGAGATCTAAATTCCAATAAAATATTCTCTCAGTAAAAGATGGCTGAAGGAGCAGATAGTTCACAAAAAATTTAAAAAAATAAAAGAAAACTGAATGGCTAATAAATATTTGAAAAGATGCTTAACTATATTAGCAATTAAAAATTCAAAGAAAGTGAAAATATTTTACTGATAATATTGGTGAAAAAAATTGTGATAGCAAGTTTTGGTGAAACTGCAGGGAAATTGGAATTCCCAAGAACAGTGGTAGTACAAGTGGGCTCAACCACTATAGAAGGATATTTTGAAGAGCTAATAGCTAAACCCTCAACACAGAAACTATACTTATAAACACCCTGTAGAAACATTACATGGATTAACATAGAAAGTTGTTTACTACAGAATTACTTTTAACAGTAAAAGTTGTAAATAATCTAAATTATCTCAACGGAGACACAAAATAAATGTATTTTCATACACTAGATTTTGATCCAGATCTATTTAAATGTCTGTGTTAATAGATATCAAAACAATGTTGAATTAATAAAGTTGCCAAATACATACTCTATAATACAATTACATGTATGTTTTTTAAAATAAACAAAATATTTCCTGTGTATATATTTTTCATACAAAAATAAGGATGAGCAATGTAATTGGTTTATATTGCAACATATATTGAAATATATTCTAAGACCATGGTAGTGGGTGACTACGGGTAGGTGGAGGAAGGGGATGGGAATGTTACTGGGATGACAGACAGAGGGACATCATCTTATAATGCTTTAATTCTTCCATTTTAAAATAAAGCAAATAGTCATTAGCAATAGTTCTTGAGAGGGTATAAGGACTTTGATTATTTTATGTATTATACTTTCTTTTCTAATGCCTTAAAAAATAGAGACAAATTATATTTAGGGAAATAAAAGCACCAATGATGATAGGTAAATGAAGATATGAACACATCTCTGAATCTGTCTCATAATTTTATTGATTATTGAAACAGTGTCTCAAATTGAATTTATGTCTCCAAATATGAATTTCTGTATCAATGCTCTATTTATGTCCCAAAATTGAATTTTTATATCAATGCTCTGGATAATTCTCATTCGTTTCCTTGGAAGAAGTGAGGTAGTAAATTTAAATTACTAAAAATTTGAAACAATGCTAATATCAGACTACAGGTGGGTAAAGTGTGCCCAGCTATGTGCAGCATGTAATATTTTAAAAAGACTAATCTAATAGTATAATGCCAGAATTACTACCTAGGTTCAATTATGGAATTACAGAACAAGATTTTAACCCTATCTCTACTCTTCTCTGCTATTAATTAAAGCAATCATTTCCATTTTTTAAATTGTGCACCTAATAAGTTAAAAAGTTAACTAAAGAGCAGGCACCTCCAGGGTCTTGGTCAATAATAAAATACCATAGACAAGGTGGTTTATAAAGAACAGAAATTTATTCCTAATGGTTCTGGAGGCCAGGGAGTCCAAAACTAAGGTACCAGCAGCTTTAATGTCTGGTTAGAGCCTGCTTTATGATTCATAGATAGCATTTTTAAAAATTGAAGTATAGTTGATTTGCAATATTATGTTCATTTCAGGTATACAGCACAGTTATTTGATTTTTTTTACAGATTATACTCCATTAAACTGAACAGATACATGTAAAAGAATGAAATTAGAACATTCTTTAACACCATACACAAAAATAAAATCAAAATGGATTAAAGACCTAAAAGTAAGGCCAGATTCTATAAAACTACTAGAGGAAAACACAGACAGAACACTCTTTGACATAAATTGCTGCAATATCTTGCTTGATCCACCTCCTAGAATAATGACAATAAAAACAAAAATAACTAGTGGGACTAATTAAACTCAAAAGCTTTTGAATAGCAAAAGAAAACCATAAAAAGAAAAACTGAAAAGATAACCTATAGAAAGGGAGAAAATGGTTGCAAATGAAGCAACCAACAAGTGCTTAATCTCCAAAATATACAAACAACTCACAAAACTCAATAACAACAAAACAACCAACCAATTGAAAGATGGGCAGAAGACTTAAATAGACACTTCTCCAAAGAAGACATACAGTTAGCCAGTAGGCACATGAAAAAATGCTCAACATCACTAGTTATAAGAGAAACGCAGATTAAAAACTATAATAAGGTACAATCTTACACTGGTCAGAAGATCAGAATGGCCATCAGTAATAAGTCTACAAATTACAAATGCTGGAGAGGGTATAGAGAAAATGGCACCCCCCTCCTATGCTGTTGGTGGGAATGTAAATTGGTACAACCACTATGGAAAATACTATGGAGGTTCCTCAGAAAACTAAATACAGAATTACCATATGATCTAGCAATCCCACTCCTGGGCGTATATCTGGACAGAACTTTCATTTAAAAGGATACATGCACCCCTATGTTCATTGCAGCACTATTCACATTAGCCGAGACATGGAAACAACCTAAATGTCTATCAACAGATGAATGGATTAAGAAGATGTGGTACATATATACAATGGAATACTACTCAGCCATAAAAAATAATGAAATAATACCATTGGCAGTAACATGGATGGAACTAGAGATTCTCACACTCAGTGTAGTAAGTCAGAAGGAGAAAGAAAAATATCACATAATATCACTTAGTGTGGAATCTTAAATGGCACAAATGAACCTATATACAAAACAGAAATAGACTCACAGACAGAATTGTGGTTGCCAAGGTGGAGGGGAGAGGGAGTGGGATGGACTGAGAGTTTGGGGATTAGTAGATGCAAACTATTACATTTAGAATGGATAAGCAATGTGGTCCTACTGTACAGCAAAAGGAACTACATCCAATCTCTTGTGATAGACTGTGATGGAAAATAATATAAGAAAGGGAATGTGTATATCTGTATGACTGCATCAATTTGTATAGCAGAATTTGGCACATCATTATAAATCAACTATATTTTAATTTAAAGTAAAAGTTATAAACAAGAAAATGGCTATAATTCCCTGGGCAATATATCTTTGTTTCTTATCTATTTTATACACAGTAGTTGGTATTGCTTAATTCTATCCCTCTTCCTTCTCCCCTTTGGTAAGCAATAGTTTGTTTCTGCTTGTGTATACATTCATTTGTATTATATTATTTTTTTTAGATTCCACAAATACGCGCTATATGGATGGACTGTCCTCTCTGTCTGATTCATTTCACTAAGCATAGTATTCTCTAAGTCCATCCACATTTTGTAAATGGAAGAATTTCATTTTATTCATAGCTGAGTAACAGTTCATTGTATATACACACTACATCTATTTTATCCATCGTTCTGTTGATGGACACTTGTTTTACTTCTATATCTTGGATGTTATAAATAAGGTGCTATGAATATTTTGGTGCATGTACCTTTTCAGATTGGTGTTTTTGTTTTTGTTTTATTTTTTCATATATATACCCCCAGGAATGGGATTGTTAGATCATATGGTAGTTCTATTTTTCGTTTTCTAAGGAATCTCCACATTGTTCATAGTGGCTGCACCAGTCTATATACCCATGAAGGGTGTGCAAGGATCCCCTTTTTTCCACATCCTTTCCAACATTTGTTATTTGTAGATTTTTTTGGTGATAGCCATTCTGGCAGATGTGAGGTGATATATCGTTGTTTTGAATTGCATTACTCTAATAGTTATCGATGTTGAGCTATGTCCATGTCTATTAGCCAACTGTACGTCTTCTTTGGAAAATGTTTATTCAGGTCTTCTGCCCATTTTGGCTTGGTTTTTAACATCAGGTTGTACAAGGTGTTTATATATTTTGGACATTAATCCCTTGTTGATCATACCTAGGAAATATTTTCTCCTATTCTGTAGGTTGTCTTCATTTTGTCAAAGGTTTCCTTTGCTGTGCAAAAGGTTTTAACTTTAATTAGGTCCTATTTGTTTCTTTTTGCTTTTATTTCTTTTGCCTTAGGAGATAGATCTCCTGGCAGGAGAATGCTAGGATAGAAAGACCTAAATGTAAGACCTGAAACCATAAAACTCCTAGAAGAGAACATAAGTAAAACACACTGACATAAATCACAGGTGGCATTTTTTTTTTGTCCTTTTTTTTTTTTTGCCTTTTTTGGGGGCCGCTCCCACGGCATATGGAGGTTCCCAGGCTAGGGGTCTAATCGGACCTGTAGCTACCAGCCTACGCCACAGCCACAGCAACGCAGGATCCGAGCCGCATCTGCAACCTACACCACAGCTCATGGCAATGCCAGATGCTTAACCCACTGAGCAAGGCCAGGGATTGAAGCTGCAACCTCATGGTTCCTAGTCAGATTTGTTCATCACTGAACCACGACAGGAACTCCACAGGTGGCATCTTTTTTCACTTTGTCTTCACCTGGTAGAATGGGTGAGAAATCTCTCTAAAGATGCTTATTAGGGCACTAAGCACCTCCCAAAGGTCTTGCCTCCTAACACTATCACCTTGGTGGTAAGGATTTCAACACATGAATTTGTGGGGAGGAGAGGGGAAATAGTAAACATTTAGTCCCTTGCACCTAGTTTGTTTATTTGTTTGTTCATTTATTTATAGACAATGTACTAAGTCGATTTGTATTAAAAGTTAGAAAAATATGAATTTCTTTCTTATCTTTATATATAGAAAGTTCAAGTAACCTCATCCTGAACATGCCAATGAATCATGTCTCACTGTACTTTGGAGACAACAGGACTATAAAACTACAGAATACAATATAAATTTATTTTGGTCTCTATGCTTTCTAATCCGGCTCTATGGAAATTGTTCAACTGTGTTCCTTTTCTCTTCCAATTTCTATTGCTACTGATAATTAGCACTTACAGTCATTCACCAGCGCTGGTGTTTTTAGATACTAGTTTGCCCAGCCTTGCATTAATATCTGTCATAAAATCTATGCTATACCCAAATGTTCTCTTGTGCCAAATGGTTCACTTAACCTAGGTTATTTAAATCCTAATAAACTCTGTTCATCCACCCGTGGACTGACTTCTTTGACACTCCCCCACCCCACTTCCTTCCTATAAGAATTCTGATCGTGGTGTTTCATCAAGTTGTGACTCTAATCCATATTACTTTGTGTGTGTTGATTTTCACTTTTTTTGTGGTATTTTGAAGCCACAGATTGTGCATTCTTGGGAAGTTCCCTTAAGCTGTTTTACTTCAGTGTAATTCCCCCAGCATACAGGTCATGTCAGTTCGCCTTAGTTTTGAACCCAGAGCATACAATGTAGGGATGAGGTGGGTGCTCCTTAAAACTTTCTTGAAAGAATGAATGAACTAAGTTATATGTCTATGGAGAATATTTTAAAAATATGGATTGTGAATTTTTTAAATGAACACTCAGATTTATGACGTAAATTTCATCCTTTGAACATCTCATATATGAAGGTAGGAATAACAGGAAAAGTAGCAGGACATTTGCTAGTGAAATGTGTCTGGCTTCCAGACAAACACAATTCAAAGAACTGCAATCTTGGGTTGATATCAGTTAAGCTGATTCTTCACAACTTCCCAAACCCCGAATTCCTGAATCCCTGAATCTAGCAGGAATTTTTCAGACTACAGATGACTCCTAGCTATTCTAGGACCCCCTGAGGTACTTCTTTGGTGACATGCATGTGCCCAAGACTGTGCCAAAGTGAAAGCTATATGAACATAAGCATGTCCTGTGATGTACAGTTTCAGGATAGCCACTCCTACAAAAAACATGGCAAGAAAGCACACTCGATTTTCTCAGTGCTCAGTGCCAAGACTGAGGTGTGTGAGTTTTTTTCAATGTAGATGGAGTAAATAAATAGCCCTGAACTCAATCATCCCTCAGAAGAAAGAGTGAATGGAAATAAAACCAACTATGTAGTCTACTAAGACCAAACTGTCCATCAGGTTTCAGAAGAAAAAACTAGGGATGAGCTTATATATTTTTAACATATTATAAAATAGGTTTTTGGAAAATTTTGTGGTTTTCATCCTCTTAGATCAATTTCAAAGTTTGAGTCTATACTTTAATATACCACAAATGCATTTAATGAAACTTTTCTGATGTGACCATTTTATTCCAAAATATCTATAAAAAGAAAGTATGCTTCTGAATAAACCGATTGTAATTATATGCACAGTGGGCCCTCCTTAGCCTCAGATGCAGAACCCACAGGTAAAGGTAGCAAGCTGAAAGGGACTTCAGCATTCACAAATTTCGGTATTCATGGGGGTCCTGGAACAAATCCCCCATGGATACCAAGGGAAAATTGTAATCTGATGAAAAAGAAAAACAATGTATCATATTAAAAATTATATATATAACTAAATGAGCTTTCCAATTATGTGTAACAAAATTTGATTCTTATTTAAAATTAATATAGATAACGAAGACAAATATGCATTTTTTTATTTTTTCTTTCCACCATTTATTTCTTTGCCTCCATTTAAGTAGTACTTTTTAGATAGTAATCCATTCATGTTTAACCCCTGAATTCTGAGGAGTGAAGTATTCAGGCAGGTTCCACTACTGATTCCACTGCTTTTTCTTTTATATTTCTAGCCTTTGGGGTGGTGGTGAGGTAAAAGAGACATGATGCAGGTGGAATGCCTAGGAGACACAGCTCTGATCCTAATCTGGAAACTGTAGGATGGAAAATAGGAGCCAAGCAAAGTAAAGAAAAAGCTAAGAACCACACAGCATTAACTTTCTATATTTCATCCCACTGAATGTCTTTATCTGGGTATTTATTTCACATAGGAAATCACTGGGAAGTCAAACCCCAAACTTTCATATCACAGCTCTGTGCCTAGTGCTTCAGAAAACATGTCCCCTCCATTGGGCAAGATTACTATATTCAATAACTGTTTACACTAGAATCTGTTTCACCCCCAACTGTCTCAAGATAGGCTGTGGTGACATGTAAAAATAGCAAGTGAGTTAACATGTCATTTTCTCAATCAGCCTTCCCCTGAGGGAGTCCTGAGGTTGGCAACACATGGGATGTTTACAGATCTGTAGACTCCTGCCTATACTTCATCAGGGCGAGAGGTACTTTTTCTCCTTGCACTTAGCATTTTGTCCAACAGAACCCAGGTGTGAATCCATAAGCTCAAGGAATTCTCAAAATTATTGTGTCCAAAATATAATTTTATATATTCAGAAGGTCCTCATATCTTTGTGGACACTTCTGATTCCACTGCATTTGCTTTTATATCTTTAGCCTTGAATTCTTACATAAGCACCTGAAAGAAGAGTATCAGAAACATCTATATTGTTGGCTACCACATTACTGAATGAGCTTTATTACACCAAACTTGGCTTACCAGTTATCAGCTGACTAGTACTGATTTGAATATCTTACATGGCAGAGCCCTACCAGCCCTTGCCCCATGGGCTTCCCTTGAGAGGGAGTTTTTAAGGGCGGGCATTTTTTAGATGACAGGCATCTTGAACAAAGGAAGCAGGACATTAACTGTATCTTCCACACCTACTGTGTTTGCATGCTGCTAGCCCAGGCTGACCAATCAGAATATTCTATCCTGTCGGCCACACTAAAGAGTTCACGGGTACATAGCTGACGTAAATTAAACCAAGCAAAGGACACATACAGCCTGGCACTTTTTCCAGATCCTTTGGGAAATAGACCCTCTCTGCCAAGGTATAGGCCAAGAGGTCTGGTTGCCCTCTCACCAGTACCAGAGGGAGATTCTAACTTAGAACAAAGAGCACAGGAAAGAAAATCAGAGCTAAAATTAAAAGGTACATATTTCAGACATCATTTGATTATCTGGAAGAGTCATGCCAGAAGTGAAACAGACCACAGGAGTTTTAACTTACATTATATAATAAACCCCGTTTTGCTTAAGCAATATCTAGATGGTCTTCTGTCACTTGCAAACAAGACCTACTACCTCCAGAGATCAAAAGAGGGGTAATCAAAGATTCCCAGCTGCCAGGGAGCCTGGAATTTGGGCACTGACTGAAGATCATCCTGAGCAAGTTTCCCCAGGAATAGCCTCCTCCTAGAGTCTCTATCAAAGTTCCTCCCATGGGGGTGAGGAGAGAGGTGGGGGGAAGGCTTCCAGAAATGATCACGTGTGAGGAGTTAGCAGAATATTTGAACCTCTCCTGAATCATCATATATAGAAAAGGTAGAAAAAAAGAATAAGATGTAGATGAATAGTGAAAAAATAACTTGATATTCAATTCCAAATGAATCTTGTCTTCCTATCAGGTGATGTTGGAAAATACAATTGCATTTTTTAATTTATAGAGATAACTAACACTTATTGAGAGCTTAGCATGTGCCAAACATTGTTTGAATTCATTTCATCTTCATATAAATCCTTAGTAGTAGGTACAATTACTTATTCAATTTGTAGGTGAACAAGAGAGGGGCTTAAGTAACTAATTTAATGTCATGCAAATAGTAAGTGAGATGTGAGTTGAATCCAGTGTAGTGCCTTAGTAGGAATATGTTCTAGCCCTTTATACCAGAGTTAATCATTGAAAACATGGGAGAGGCCAAGACTTCAACTGTCAATTGAAGGAAAGGAATGTATCTCAAAAGAAGATACACACACACCAAAGAAACCCTAAAATGACTATAACAAATCTATGTCAATTAACTGCTACATGCAGAAAAAAGTCCTATTGAATGAAGTTATTTTGCACTGTAATAGGATCTTCACCTTTTCCAAAAGATTCCATTGGAGGCCTCTTTAAAAAGATATTTTCAAATTCACTACTTTTGTAAATCTAGCCTTATAAAAGGAAAATCTTAGATAAATGCCATTGACACTCTGCTTGGTGAGGTATTACACTTCGACTGCTTGATTAAGGCTCCTAATAGAAAATAAAAATCAAAGAATATGCATGATTCACATAAAAATCATGAAAGGAAAAGTACAGTTCCAATTTTACATGTGTTTCTATTCATTCTTTATAGAAATTAATCCTACTCTTTATCATAAAATATTTTTGAGCTGCTAGTAATACAATCAACTCTTTTTCCTTTATCATTTATCTTCTCTTTCTGTTCTTCACTTGGATTCAGTTGTTCTACAGAGTTCCATCTGAAATTTGCTTACTTGCTGAAAATTACCTAATACTGGGTTCCCAGAAAGAATTTGGTCCTTATTGTCTATTATGGGCTAAGCTTCTTTATGCTTCTTTTGTGAAGCATCATTCAGTCCTTGCATTGACCTTACCAAGGGACGATTTTCATTTTTTTAGATGAAGGAATTCTGTGGAGTTCCCATTGTGGCTCAATGGGTTAAAGATGACATTTTCTCTGTGAGGATGTGGGTTTGATCCCTGGCCTTGACCAGTGGGTTAAGAATGCAGGGTTGCTGCAAGTTGCAGTGTAGGTCACAGATGCAGTTCGGATCTGGTGTTGCCATGGCTGTGGTGCAGGCTGCACATGCAGCCCAGGAACCTCCATATGCTGCAGGTGCAACCATAAAAAGAAAAAAAATATATAGTGCAGGGAAGCAAAGTAATATGCTGAAGTGATCTTGCATTAATGCTCAAAAACATATTTTGTGAAGATTAAAGGGGGAAAATCCATGTAGTATTTTACATAAGGTACACCACACAGTGAATCCTTATGGCAACCTCCACATGGACATTCTGCCTTTAACAGTTTCCAGTTTCAGAGCTCCTGTTGCAGCTTAGTGATAACGAACCTGACTGGTATCTATGAGGATGTGGGTTCAATCTGTGGCCTTGCTCAGTGGGTTAAGGATCCTGTGTTACCATGAGCTGTGTTATAGATCGCAGATGCAGCTCAGATCTGGAATTGCTATGGCTATGGCAGAGGCCCCAGCCCCAATTTGACCCCTAGCCTGGGAACTTCCATATGCTACAGGTGTGGCCTTAAAAAGCAAAAACAACCAAAAAAAAAAAACAGAAAAAAAAATCAAAACATTTTCCAGTTTCATTACTGTCATCTTGGCATCAGCATAATCTCATAGGTTTATTTCCTAGAACTCTTTTCTCTCTCCAGCCACACCAAAGTTCTGACTTTTCTTCCTTGAATGTACCAAGGTCACACGACTTCAAATCCTCTACACTCTGGCTCCTCCTATGGTCTGGCATCCACATTAATTCATTCTCTCAGTTTCTTCAGATCTCTCATCAAGTGGTATCTCACCACTTGGTCGTTTCTGGCCATCTTATCTCATAAGGTATCTGTTATTCTCTGTTCCCTTACCCTAACTCATGTTTCTTTATAGCACTTATAGTACGCAACATAGTAAATAAATGCATCTGCTTATTTATATATTATTGACCTTCCCCTACTAGAATTTAATTATCATGAGACAAGATTGTTTCCTCTTGAATCCTCGACATCTAGAACAAAGTCTGACACAAAATAGTGCTCAATACAACTATGCTGAATGAATGAATGCCATCTAGGAATTGCACGTACCATCATACCCTGTATATAGTTGGAGACAGATGACCAAGTTCCGCCCAAAATATATATACAGAAGTATACTGCAAACATTCACATCTCCCCACCTCTCTTTTCCTCCCTCTATAGACTGGAACTTAAAAATCATGGCTAAGCCATTGCTGATCATATGAATGGTAAAAATGCAACAACAGAGAAAGAATCAGGTCCTTGAATGACCTCCGGAAGCAGAGTCACTTACCCTCCCTGGACTACCAGGCTTCCTTGCTCTGCAGGAAATCATTTTACCAAAGCTTATCTTGTAACCTAACTAACACGGAGACTAAACTAAGACAGCTTTATTTAGCATGGAAAAGAGAAGAATGATTTTAGAGTTTTTGAAGAAATCAAAATAACAAGACTAGGTGACTGATGAGTTCTGTCAGAAGAGGGAGATGAGAGAATGGAAAATGGCCCTGAGGTTTTCAGCTTACGGAATAGAGATGAGGGTAATGCCATTAATCAAGTAAGAGATATTTATACGAGGGAGGAGAGTAAAACAATGACTTATGAATATGTTAGATGAGCTGCCACTGTGACATCAGGGTGAAGATTTCCAATAAATTTTCCATTCCCTTCTTCAACTAGAACAGCTACAAGTGGATCTGTGATTTACACAATGGCCTTCAATGTAAGATTTCATGGTTCTGTGCCTAAAAATAACAACATAGTCCATGGGAAAGGTGGAAGCTCTCTCATGCAGATAGAATAAAATATCATAGAATGATAAAGAGACAGATGTATGTATTTGTCTTATAATTACACACAAGTAATTATTGTATTAGACAAAATATCTATACTTTTTGCAGATAAAATGCATACCTTGTCTTTTTCTTAGAGCAGACACTCAGTCCACAACATAACTTGAATAAAAGATGCACATTTTAGGAGCCGCAAGTATTCTGAAATGTTACTAATGTTCATCATTATAATCACAAAGAGTACACAGTTTCCCCCAAAAAAGTTTTTGTTTTATTTAATTTAATTTTTTTTTATGGCTGCATCTATGGCATATGGAAGTTTCCTGGCTAGGGGGTCAAATTAAAGCTGCAGCTGGGGCTTACACTGCAGCCATGATAACACCAAATCCAAGCCACACCTATGACTTGCTTTGCAGTCTGCAGCAGTGCCTAATCCTTAACCCACTGAGGAACTCCAGTTTCCTCAAAAAGTTTTTAAAAATCAGTATCTATTCTTTTTAAATTTTACTAGAGAAACAACAAATTTTTAAATATTAAACTATGTTTAAATAATCCTGTAAAACTAGCAGTTTTTCCTTGATAGTCTCTTACAATACAGAAATAGTGAAATACTTAATGCTCCACAAATTTCAATCATAAATGCACTTGCACACACACACACACAAAATATCCCCATAAGTGAGGTCAGTAGAGTCAGAAACTTCAGCCTGAATGCAAAACCTTTTAAAGTATCATTAACAGGAGAGTAAAGATCATTGGGAAAGAAGTCCTCTTATAGCTCTCAAAAGTGTTATAATTCAGCATAATATAGTCAAGTTGATTACGGCCCACCAGGCAGGGAATATAACAAGTCAGGCATGTGGGTAAATGGGCAAGTATTACTCTCCTGTTAAGGACAAAAGGAATGAGATGATGTGAGAAGAGAAGTAAGCAAGCAACGTGGAGAAAGCAGTCAGCCTAGAGGAGTCAGTGATCAGTCCCCAGGCTACCAGATAATCACAGGTGGAAAAGAGAATCTACAACTACGTCACACTGTGCTCTCTGTGAAGAGGGGGTAACTTTTCACTCCTAAGCAGGAATGCTTTAAAAGCTTTTAGGACTGCTTTGAGAATTCACTTTCAATGTTGCAAAGCATAGGTCAGTTGCGAAAGAGAATATAGCATTCTTCTTTTATTGCTCTTGTTACGCTTTCCAATAAAAATGAAGTTGGGTAAAGGGTGAAGAAACTTCACTGCTTAAAGGTGATTTGCCAGAAAAGTTCAAAAGAATGTCACCTGAACATGGGTCATTATTCTCACGATATAGAGCCTTTTCTGGAAATTTTTACCATAAAGCACAAATGAATTTGGTGATGCCTGACATCATAAGCAATGCCATTTTCTTCTATTTCATTTTATTCCATCAATAAATTGCTTCGTTTACTCCCTCATATGTAGAAATCTTTTTATTCATCACTTCTATATCATATGCTATTTGATCTCCTATCCTATATTATATTTTCCTGGAAAACTAGCTTATTGAGGCACGCTAGGTTTGAGATTTGAAATGTATAAATAATATTTTTTAAATGAGACAAATAGTTTCTTCTTTAAAGTATAATTATGAACTGTTTAAATGTACTTGAAATTAGGAATATGCAAAGAAGTTGTTCTATGACTTTCATTAGTTATATAAGAGAATAGATATGTGATTTTTACATATACCCTTCATATTTTGGGAAATCCAACGACTAAAGTTGCATATAAATCTTCATTTCAAAATAAAACACATAGGGGATAATGACATGTAAAGATTTCTTATTCCTTGTCAGACTTATTTCAAACTCTGGCATCAGTTAGTAATTATTCATTGAGGGTATCATATTTACCATATTGAAAAATGTTAAGTGGTAAGTTCAGACTGACAATGAGACTAGACATAGATTCTAGCTGAATAAATGCATCGAGGTTTAGTTACCTAAATGTTATGGAAGGAAGTCAGCACAGGCATTCAGGTACCCTCAAAGGGCCACATACCACAGTGGACACACATATCTGTGAGTTGAGGGTGATCTTGGAACTGTTGGTTGCTCAGTGATCCTTCTCTGTCCATATCTACATATATAAAGTGGGAGTATTTATGTGCACAGGTTAAACTGCATACATTGATAAACAGCTCACTTGGGCCAGTCCCCTTCATCCATCTTTGGAATTACACAGTATACAATATGACTACAGAACAGAGTGCATACATTAGGAAAGGAACTCAGTTCTCATTTATCATCCTCAGCCTGTCCAGACTAATGAGCCTCCTACGAGGACTTACCTGAGCTAATAAAATCCGCAGCATTAAAACGCAGAGGAGTTATGAGATGCTCTGGAAGTAGTGTTAGTGGAGCCCCTTGACTAGCTTGAGGAATAATCTTGTAAGAATGCACCACGCATAAGCTACCACAGGGACAGTATTATGCGATGGGAAAAATGAATTTAGGAACCAGGTTCAAATCTTAGGTCCACCACTTATTTAGCTTTATGACTCAGGGAAATTTTCTTAAGTTTCTAAGGCAATTTTATCATTTGGTAAGGGTTATAACAGCATTTACCAGTGAATGTTGTTATGGGTTGAAATGATTTGTGTATATGTATAACTGAATCGCTTTGTTGTACAGCATAAATTGTAACACTGTAAATCACCCCTCTTAAATAAAACTTTAAAATTTTTTCTAAAAAGAGATTAGGCAAGAGAGACATAAATACACACACAAAGACATGATTTAAAATCTGAAGAGATCCTGGCCAAGAATAAATATGCCAAAATGTGTTCCTTTTTCCATGCATTTCCTCACCTACTTTAAGATGCAGTCATCACCTTTGTTTTCAAAATACTTCGTATCTGATTGTGGAGAAAGAGTTTTATTCTAATAATGCTATTAACATCTTTATTCAGGAGGCTGCTATATGTCAAGCACCGACCTGAACATATGTGAAATCTCTCATTTAATCTACACAAAACTCAAGAGTTAAATCCCTTTGTTGTCTTGACATTTTTTAGAAACAAAATTTGAATTAGTTAGCTTTTGAGTAGTAATAAACAACCTCCAGATTGGTGGCTTTCAGTAATAAACAACAAAGCATTTTTTGTTTACAATTGCTGCTGAGGCTCTACTCTATGTGTTTTTTCCTGCTAATAAAAGCTGAAGGTCAGAGAAAGGAAAAAAAAGAGAGGAAGACAGAATTGAGCCACTCAATTGCTTTCAAAGCTTCTACTTGAATGTTCATGCTATTGACAAAGCAAGTATTATGGTTAATTTTGACAATAAGGCAGAGAAATATACGCCACCTACAGGAAAAACATGCCAGAGTCACACTTTTACAGGCAGAGAGATTTATAGTCTACCACAAGTTTAAATAATATGACCAAAGCTGTCCTTTAATAAGTGGGAAATATACTTATTAAACTTTAGAATAATTTTAGAATATCATTGCAAATCCCTACTCTTAACTAATAATTCTAAGCATCACAGACTGGTCATAAGTTAGTCATACACATAAGAACTGAGAAAGAGACCAAAAAAAAAAATTGATAAAGAGATAAAGAGAAAGAAAGAGATAGAGACTAGAACTTTACCAATTACTGTGACATCCTCCATAAAAGTAGATGGATGGGGGGTAATTCCCTGGAGGCACAGCAGGTTAAGGATCTGTCATTGTCACTGCTGAGGTTCAGGTTGCTGCTAATGTCGTGCATTGGATTCCTTGGCCTGGGAACTTCCGCATGCCATGGGGAGTAGAGCATTGTGAAAGGGAGTAATGGGACATATATCCAAAAAAGAAAGGGTGTAGCCTGACTTGGAAGGATTGGAAATCCAATCTGAGTGATTTACTTCTAAGTCTAGCAGTCTCTGGTTAGTGATGGAGGAGGAATGTTAGAGGAATTTTATTAGCATCAGTCTGTATCTATCTATCAAGATATGCTTAAATGACAGTAGCTAAAGGGAGGGCATTGTGGTAATTCTAAGTGACATATGAAAAAAACAAAATCTTTATACGACAAGAAGGCTTCAATTAGGATTATTGCAAGATGCTGAATTTCAGCACTTTACCTGGCTTTTACAAGAGTTACCTCTCTAAATATTTCTTGGTTGATTATGTATTGTCATTCCCATAATTTTTTAAGAGAAACATCAGTTACTTTAATTGTTAAAGTTTACTTTCCCTATTACAAAAGCCTTAAAGACAAATTCCAATTCTTAAAATATGGTATGCAGTGGTAAAGTTAATGATTCATTTTATCTACATAAACCATTTTAACTTTTCTATTGGGACTCAGGAGAAAGGGCTGCATTGGCCATTTCAATTGGAACAGAAATTTAGATTTCGGAGACCACTGGGGTAAGAAAAAACAGGGCTTCAAAACAAAAACAACATTCAAAATCAATGCAGGTCTTATAGACCCTATAATTACCTATTTATTTTACTCCCTCTCAGGAAATAATTTTCAATTATGTATTCATTCACTTTGATTTGGGAAACAATTGGTATGTAAAAGGCTCAAGCTGAAAATGTCTTGTTTTTACAGAACCATGAGCTATTTAGCTGTAGTTATCTCTGACACCTGTACCACTGTCGTAATAAATATCTGACAATTCCAAACTGCAGTTAGTAGTCACCATTATTTAGTTAAAATTTGCACTGTTTCTGTGTTCCACACAAATTCTGTATCTACCACCTTATAGCAAATTGGAGAAGACAGACTCTTACAGTGGGGGATTTAGACTTGTGGTTCCAGAATGAGGCCAATTTACATTTCAGCAGGTCTATCACTTAATAATAACTCAGTAGCTATCTAAGCCCCAGTATCTAATCTATAAAATGGAATGTTAGGAATATCCATTTCACAGAATCTTCTAGCTTCAAATGAGATAATGCATTTTGCCATGGCAACAATTTCTAATAAAAACCTCTTAACCACATATTTTTTAATAACCACATATTTTGTTCCTATTTAGTAAACAGAATTTGGCTCCTATTCTCATCTCTTTACATCTTTACATCTCTTTACAGTAGGTGTAAACTATTTTTCTCTATCACTGAAAAACCATGGACTGAGTACAAATGTACCTGAGACAGTTGCTGCAGAGCAAGAGCTGAGGCAAGCTTGCCCCCTATCCATGTGGAGTTTTCAGTCTAGAACTTACAGGCAGAACTATCTCCCAATATAATGTAAGATGCATTCATTAGCCATGACTAAGTTTCTTTAGTTAGTTTCTTAACTCAGGAATCTTCATTTTCCTTAAGGGAGTCTATATTTCATAGCTCAGCTCTTAACTATATACTTTCATACTAGATCCTAAAGTCTTCATGTGCTCTCCTACTTTTCTGAAGTCTTCACGTGACCTCAAGCAGTGCCAAATTAATTAATAGATTCTCAGAAAGCTCCAGTATCTATCTGCATATATAATAATAATAATAATCCAGAGAGCCTAGCCACATTGCTCATTCCATAATCAATACTTGTTAGCATTATCTCTTCAAAGATTGAAACAGACAACATGTGATCCATTATATGCATTTATGTATTAAAAAAATAGTTATTAAGTATATCTTTTATGGCAGGCACTGTGCCAGACACTGAAAATAAAATAACATAAACACTCAGAGTTTTCCTGACCTTGAGGAGCTTATTTTCTACTGAGGAAAATTAAAAAAAAAAATGACAGATTACTATGGACTTGGAAGAAAATAAAACAGACTTCTGCGATAGAAAATAAAATAATGAAGGATGGATGTAATAATTACATAGGATACACAGGGGATGTCTTTCTGGGGAGAAGGCATTTTTCAGTTGAGACCCAGAGATGAGAAGGAGCCACTCATGTGAAGAATTTTCCATGTGGGTAAACTGACAGACACAGATAGGGACTTTGATATGAGAGACAGCTTGGCACATCTGGCAACTTGAAGATAATCAGAGTGGGTGAGAATAAGCCAAGCAAGGGAAGCATGAGATGAATTGAGCAGTGGCAAGGGGCAGGTGATGTAGGACTACATGGGCCATGATAAGGAATCTGGATAGTATACGTACTGAGGTGTTCTAACCTCAAAGACAAGTGATTACTTTTACAATTGTGTAAATAATAGGTAACATTTAGATGCACTTACCAAGTACCAAGAATTGTTCCAAACACTTTTACGTAAATATATTGTTTGGAACAATTCTTGGTACCTGGTAACATAACAAGTACCTTTGAACAGAACAAAGGTAAGTTCATACATACCTCATAACAACCCTTTGAAGATGCTATCATTTCATTTGAGAGAAGAGAAATTTGAGTTACTATGAGAATAAGTATCTTGCCCAAGATTATAAGGTAATAAGTAGCAGAACTGAGATTCAAACTAGGCAGCCAAGCTCCAGAAGCTGGGTTCTATATCCCACTTAGTTTGTGAGTTTTGGCCAAACATAAAATCAAGGATATTAAGCAGACATCTTCTGCTCTGGCTCAGTGGGAACAACATTCTAGTTCTTCCTCTGTCTTAACGCACTATAGTATAGCTACTAAAATCATAGAATTTTACCATTTAAGGAGACATACAAAACATTGTGTGATATTCATGAATCTGTAAGAAGATAATTAACTCATCTCAGGTTGCACAATTTTTATAGAGCCATCTTAAAAACCAGTGGGAGTTTGGTGGGGCAGACATAATTTAAGCAATGAATACTCAAATGTATGTCAATGTTCTTATGAAAATAAGTTTGGGGCTATGTACAATAATCACAATCTCATGAGATCTCTTTAGTAAGAAATGGTTTGAATTATTTGAACTGGAAAAAGAAGTCTTAGATTTCTCTTGAATACTGTGCTATTTAAACTTACAATCTGATAAAAGTCCTGAAATTGTTTAAATATATTAAATAAATGTAAGAGAAAATGCAAAAAAAAAGATAAATTTTACCTAATTTTCTTCTAAGATCTACACATAAGAGGGGAAATGGTTGCTATGGTAACAAGAGGTACTGTGACATTTAAGACAAGTTTAATAAAGTTAACTGTCAAGATATTGTGATCCACTTAAAAACATAGAAGACAACTTCTCCCAAAAATACAATAATAGATGAAGCATTGGTTAGACTGATCATGTATTTATTGAATCACAAATATTAATTGAGCCCTTACTCTGAGCCAAGTGACTTTGCAAAATGCATAAGTTTCTGTCCTTATGGAGCTTATGTTCTAGCCAAGACAGCCGTCCAAACATAAATCAAACAAATAACAAAATGTTGAAAAACAGCCAAGATAAATAAAAGTTGTGAGTTCAGGAGTTCTTGTCATGGCTCAGCGAAAACAAATCCAACTAGGAACCATGAGGTTGAGGGTTCAATCCCTGGCCTCGCTCAGTGGATTGAGGATCTGGCATTTCTGTGAGCTGTGGTGTAGGTCACAGATGTGGCTCAGATCCTGCATTGATGTGGCTGTGGCTCTGATTTGACCCCTAGCCTGGGATCCTCCATATGCCATGCGTACAGCCCTAAAAAGCAAATAAATAAATAAATAGTGAGTTCATAAATAGAAAAATCAACACAAATTTTGCTAGTAAAGAAATCAAATCAACCCTACTCAAGCATTTTAGGAATAAAAAACTTCATGGCTGCTAATCTGGTAGCAGCCAAACGTGAAGTCAATGTAAACTATTTGTCTTCAACGCACTTCAGGAAGCAGATGGTACATGAAAGATGTATTCATCTGCCATGATTCAAAACCCACCTTCATTAACATTCAGTGTCTATAGGCACCTCTCTCAATAGGAGGAGAGGTTGGGTATTTGTCAGATTGAATTAAAACAATCCTGGTCCCCAAGAGACTTACATAAGTGACGTGAAAAACAGAAAATTAGCAGCTGTGTAAAAATATGTAACTGAAAATTTACCAAGTGGAAAAAAAAAAAAAGATGAGCGTGTTTGACACGGGCACTCTCAAAATAGGCTGAAGAAAGTGGGGACACTTTGGAAGGGAGTATGGGCAAATTCAGAATGCCTATCCTTGGCAGTTTGTTTCCAGGTCCATTTTACATGCTTTTGTTCTGCTCTGTATAACAGCACTCTTGACCCCTGTAGACTGTATCTTCCTTATTTTTGTATTAGGCAGCTTGACAATGGGAGGAAACAGTAGAAGATCAGAGAATTAGTGGGAGGAAAGAAGAAGCCAGGGTACGTCTGCCTGGTTCTCTGTTTGCTTATGGTGATGTCTTCCCAGTGGCTGGGTGCTTGCCTGGCTCCAGGTCCTCCTTGACAGTTCCATCATAATTTCAGCTCTCATCAGCCCCCGAGTTTAGTAACACTGCCTCTTTGCTTAGATCTCTATTTTAGAAATGGTAGCCTCTTCCTAACTTGTTTCTGTGTTGCCTCAATGCCTCTGCTTGGCTCTCCAGCTTTTCCATGACCTATATCCAGTGAGCTTTATTAAATCTCACTCTTTTAAAGATAGCTTAGGTTTGTTTTTTTCCTGGTTAGGACTGATATAGAAAAGATGAAGAAAAATGTAGAAGAAATAACATATATTTCAAGTCCTTAAACAGTGGTATGTCATTTGGGCTGTCTAAACTTGGGAAACAGATGTGAATATTATATGCCTCAAGTTCTCATTAATTCATCCTTCCCTTCATTCAACCATCTACAAAATGAAAATAATAATACCTACATTCTAGTGTTATTGTGGGAATAAAGTCATGCACAGAAATTTCTTGGCATTGTGCCTCTTTGATAGTAGGTCCTCAGTAAATGATACTTCATTTCCCTTCCTGGCTTCTTCTTGCCTCCAAGCCATCAACATCACACTTATACTTCCTATGCAGTAAATCTTAATCTGTATAGGGTATGGCTAAGACCTTTGAGTCTCTGTGTGTATAAATGTGTTTATTAAATTAAATTACATATATATGTAAAACTTAATCATCACAAGAATTCTTATCAGGCAGCTGCCATTATTAGACCCTTTTTTTTCAAGTAAGGAAACTAAGGCTTAATGTTAATTAGTATGTCTTAAGTCATATAGTAAGCATTATCAAGTGATAGAACCAGAAGTCAAATTTGTGTCTGGCTGACTCCAAAGTCTGTAGGCTTTACTCTGCTCTATGACCTCCCATCATTACAAAGAGAAATCATATCTGGCCCTCAGATACTATGAAGCCAGGGAAAATACATGACCCCCCTCCAAATACTCCCACCTGTCCTACCCTCTTGGATCTAAGCTATTGTATAGAGTCACCTATAGAACTGGAAACTAGGTTTTTAGCAAAACTGAATAATTTTAGGGTGAAAGATAACGTATCTTATGAATTTAGAATGGTAATATTTTACACCAATGGGAAATTCATTAAGAGTTTATAGTATACAATGCTTAAAAATAAAGTATATAAGTATAAAAGCACCTAAAAATGAAGGTGTATTAAGTATATTATACTAATATCAAAGATGTCATGTAAAGGTATGCACAATTTTTAAGAAGGGCAGGCAAAAATGCATTTATTTTTGAAACTATAAGATTACAGACACACTTTTAAGTATAAAATAAGACATAATGATGATGTCTGAAATATATACATATAAAATTATACATATATATAATAATTAAAGAAAAGATCACACTATAGCTTACTAAGGATATTTATGGAAATTATTTCATAAAGGTTCTATTTTAAGAAAGTCTCAAACAGTTACATTGCTGAGACATCATGTTTTCTTTCTGCATGAGAAAATACATAAAAACTTTAGAATTAAAAAGATAGTCAAAAGCATGCCATCACAAAGAAATGACATCTACTTAAAAATGTATCATTCATGTCAGTTTTAGATATAAAGTCTTAAGTAACCATTACATCAAACCTCAGCATGGAATAATTAGCTTCTTAAGCATCATTTTTGTACTTTTTCTATAATCATGCAACAAAAATAATAAGCAGAGTGAATACTTCCTTATTTGCTGTATGTAAAACAAGTATTTCCTCATTATAATAAATTGTTCAAAAAAAATCTCTTACAAATTTGTCTTGAAAGACTTAAGCTGAACTAGCAGTACTGATCTGAGGAGGCATCTTATATTTGCAAGTGGGGGAAACACCAATAGAACTAAATTGAAACAGAATGTGTGGATCACTGAACTAGGAAGACTATCTGTGAAGAAACAAAGTAAGGAGAGGAAAGCTGCAAAATACCCTCAAAAACAAGAGAATCAAGATGTAGTGGGTTTCTGGTCTCTAGTTAAGGTGTAGATAGTGTGAAAAAGTATTACTCCAAACTTACAAAAAGAAAAAATCAGATAACCTACAAATCTGCAATTTTCTTGAGCCCAAAAAGTGCTGGGGTTGTAAAGATATCAACTAACTGAAAATGAGCAGAGACGTTGCTTCCAATAAGAGGGATGTGATCACTTGCTTACTTGAGGCAGACACTGGAGACATGCAAACAGGTAAGAAAAATTCAGTCAACTTTTTAAAAATGAATTCCTCAGCCCAAGCATTGGTTAGCATGAGAGTGCAGAATGACTGGGAACCAGAGATACAGGCAAGTTAGCAACTCACAAGAGCTCCTCCATGGACCTAGCTAGTGCTTAGGAGAAAGATTTGGGCAGAGTGAGAGATCTGAGAGCGCCCCCTCCTGGTACATCCAGGGAAGGGTGGATGCAGCTGCTAAGAAAAAGACATGAAGACCCATCTAGGATCCTTATTAATTCTCTTCCCTGTAGAACAAAGTGTTAAGCCTTTGTGGGAAGAGCAGCAAACTCTGTTGCCCTCAGGGCATGGGTGAAGAGCTTATAGATAGAGTGGAATGTAGGAGATAATAACCATCTAAGGGCAGAAAAATGTCTTGGATCTTGACCATCAGAGATTCCCCCATCGCATAAGGCGGGGGAAAACCTTGAAAAGGGTTGAAACCTTAGCACCTGTCATGATCGAGGATCCAGGACAACAGATAGCATCTCCTTCCCCCCAACTCTCATCTCACCAGGAGTGTACTGCTGGGAAGGGAAAGAAGGTGAAAAGAAAGCTTCGAAGCTCACTGTGACTTTGAGTCTCTCCTTCTCTGCTTGAACCAATCAGATATACCAAAATAATACCTATGACTTTTCCCCACACATTATTTATTCAAGGCCATATTTATTAATTTTTTAATTGAATGTAAACCTCAGTGATATTCTAATATAACTTTTACCCAGCTAAACCAAAATGTTTACTTCATGATAGGATAATATTTCTATCTTGGCATTTAGTTGATTTCATGTTGAGTACAGCTCAAATCCTGAACCTAAGTTGGAGAAGTTATTTAGCTTTCTCTTAGCCCCCATGCTCACTTCTATATTCTGCTCTGCACTGATGAAGGGGAATTTGCAACTAGATTTTTCATGACCCGTTTTTAGCTGATTTTCTATTACTCCTATGTTCCGCCAATAGGAACACTTGTGTGAGATGAAAAGTTTGAAAGAAAGTAAAGCTTTCTGCTTCTGGTTCCTATAGTATGGCACTTGATGCCAGTTGATGGGAATTGTGATGTATGCTGCAAAGGTAGGATGATTTTAGATTCAGCGACCTGAAGAGAAGCAGTAACTTTTCAGAAATTTGAGCCCTGGTAGAAGAAACTCTGCTCAGCAAATGCAGAACTGTCCATAATACTGTATCTAACAGGGCAGTTCCTAGACTCCATTCCATCATTAAAATCGACTTTGGATTTCACATGATCACAATTTTTTATTCTGCAGCCACCTTCCTTTTCTCTTTTACAGCTTTATCCCTGTGAACATCTTTGAAGCCATTTCCTTGTATTCCGTTCTCTGTCATTGAAATTTCTAGAGTGGTTTCTTTATTCCTATCTAGACCCTTCCTGATATATGTGTGTCTTAATTCATAGGTTTTTCAAGAAGGAATAGTGAAGCAACTGGGACAGAGTCCTATGATTCACCTGCCAGAGGAGGCAAAGAGCTTTGCGGCTGAAATACATCATCTGACAAAGTCAAGATCTAATTATATTTATGCAAGGCTAAATTTGAAGTGAAAAAGTAAGTGCTGATTTAGTGATGCCATTTACTAGACTGTTGACCTTCTCTTATTGATCTGTCAACAGTAAAATGGAATTAATGTGGCTACCTTGTAATGGAATGGACATTTTCCCCATGTGTTTGAAGTTAAGATAAGCTCTTACTTGAATCTCTTCAAGTAAGATATGCTCTTACTTGAATTAAAATCACATGTGATTTTAATCTCTTCCTTCTCCTTTGCTATGACTCAGAAATTCATAGGTGCTTCATCTGGAGAGATTTTTTGGCCTACCTTTCCCCTCTAACTCTGTTGTGTGCTAATGCCATGAGTTTTCCTGGTACGCTATACTTCCCCATCAGAACATTGAATTAGCTTCATTATTGTTGTTTAATTTATTATCACCTCAGATAAGTTTCACTGAGGGCAAGGAAACTGCTTCAATTTCCTACCATCCTACAGCCACACTCACCATTGCTTCTTCAGAACACAGCCCTTGTAAATGTTTCAATAATTATTGTTGAATGATGGGATTACTCCAAATATCTATTAAGCCACACTGGCCCTTCTCTTCAACAGTATGGGAAACACAAACAGCATGTAAGATAGGTTTCTAAATCCTAAAGATCTGACAATTGCCTGTGAGGTTGAGGCACACAGAAAGTGAACTCAGAAATACCTGTCATGTGAGGTGTAAGAAGACATATGCTGCAAATCACAGTCCTTCACTGACCCCACAATCTTCCATCTGACTTTTCCTTTTCACAGAGAGACGTGAGCATATGATGTCAGGTGTCATGTGGAAGGAATTATCAGCAGCTCTTCTTTATTACTTTAAGTACACAGTGTCTCCAAGAGAAGTTTGTGCAAATATTTCAGAAGTATTTTGTCACCACTGACATTTGCATGACTATCTCCCAAGTGGTAAATTTATACTTTCACGTACATAAGGACTAATTACATATTTTCCTTAGCCATTAATGTGTCTTTTTTCAAGTTGATACATGTTGTCACAACTGCACTTTGGTCCGGCCATGACTTACAGAAGCTTGTAATTTTTGATGTTCTTTTCCTAAAATATAAAACAATGGTTGGAAAGCTTCCTAACCATAAAGCAAGACTGCAGAATGTCTGTCTCCTTTATATTCAGTGACAAGAACAAATGCCAAAAGCTGTTCCAAAAAGCCAACCCCTACTAGATGTAGTAAAAGTATAAATATAGGCTGATTTTTTTTTTAATGGCTGTACCCACGCATACAGAAGTCCCTAGGCAAGGGGCTGAATCCCACCCATAGGACGGAGACCTATGCTGCACCTGCAGCAGCACTGGATCCAATGCTGGATCCTTTAACCCACTGAGCTGGGCCAGGGATTGAACCCTGTACCTGAGCACAGCACCAAGATGCTGCAGCTGGATTTTTACCACTATGCTACAGTGGGATCTCCCTGATTTGGAAATTAACTCATGATTTTTACATAATTGCAGCTAGATGAAATTGAACCTTTAGAGATTTGAAATTCCAATCAATCTGATCTAAAATAGATGTAAATCTTTCAATAAATTAATTGCACATTTGCAAAATGATAAATGTCAGTTATTGAATTCGACTAAGCGACATCAACCAATAAACTTTGAATACATTGAGAAGGGGGAAAATTACATTTGATTACCTATAAGCAAATCCTAAGGGAGAAAGATTTTTTTAAGGTTATGAGAATTGCACAGCATGTTATTAGGGAAGGGAATGTATTTCTTGAGTACTTGGTTACTCTGACTTCTTGTTTACATCAAACTCAATTCCAGTTCAAAGTTGCAATGTACTAAATTCCACCTCCACAAAATTTATATGACAGGCTTGTCATTTTTTATGACAGTTGTCTTCTACAGAAATGAGCCTTTCTACCAGCCTCTGACATGCGACCTGTAAAGATTTACATGAAATTTAGACCTTTGCTACTGTGGATTTTTTAAACAGACTTGTATTTCTTAGAGAAGTTTACTTTGACATGATAAAAAATAAACAGTGGAAAATTCTTTAAGTTAGATTTTTCTTCCTTAATGCATATAGCTGCTTGGTTGCAAATATTGCTCTTAACAGTTGATTCATCTACAACATATCTACTTTGCATTTTCCTGGTCATTGCATTGTATAGTTTATGAACAAAAAGATTTGGAACTGTAGCTCCTGTAGGACTAAAGGAATAAATACAAATAATTCAGTATGCTTGGTCACAAGCATTCATTAAATGAATATTTGTCAAACCTCCTTTTATACAAGGCTTAATTTAAGATTTCGACTGGATACAGATGAACCAAGTAAAATACTTAAGGAATCTATAGTCTATTTGGAAGATCAGACTGGTATGCAAATAACCACAATATAAGACAGAACATGACAACCACCATTAAGCCACATAAAAATAAAGCCATAGGATAATTCAGGTGACAGAGACCTTTTGGCTGAGGTTGAAGAGAAATATATATAGTGGACTGAACTGTGTCCCTGAAAAAGATACACCTGAGTCCTTATCCCTAGTACCAGTGAATGGGAGCTTATTTGGAAAGTTTGTCTTTTCAGATATAATTGAATAAAGGATCTCTGGATGAGATAGTTTTTTTTTCTTTTTCTTTTTTTTTTTTGTCTTTTTGCCATTTCTTGGGCCTCTC
This sequence comes from Phacochoerus africanus, assembly GCF_016906955.1. Classification (NCBI taxonomy): domain Eukaryota; kingdom Metazoa; phylum Chordata; class Mammalia; order Artiodactyla; family Suidae; genus Phacochoerus; species Phacochoerus africanus. The sequence continues at coordinate 28,364,990 of NC_062553.1, forward strand.
CCGCGGCATATGGAGGTTCCCAGGCTAGGGGTCTAATCGGAGCTGTAGCTGCCAGCCTACACCGGAGCCACAGCAACGTGGGATCCGAGCCGCATCTGTGACCTACACCACAGCTCACGCAATGCCAGATCGTTAACCCACTAGCAAGGGCAGGGATAGAACCCGCAACCTCATTGTTCTTAGTCGGACTCGTTAACCACTGCGCCACGACGGGAACTCCAGTTTTCTAATAATATGAAAAATATATTTTTCTCATTGAAAGTTTTCATACAATTTTGAAATCAAGAAATCTGATGCCTTCAGCCATGTTCTTCTTGCTAAAGATTGCTTTGGCCTTTTGTGACTCAAATTAATTTTAGTATGTTTAGTCTGTTTCTGTAGAGAATGCCATTGGGTTTTGGATAAAGATTGCACTGAATCTGTAGATCACTTTGGGTACACAGAGATTTGAAGAAGATTAATTCTCCCAATCCATAAACCCAGGATGTCTTTCCATTTTTTATGTCTCCTTTAATTTTCTTCATCAGTGTTTAATAATTTTCAGTGTACAAGTTTTTCACCTCTTAGGTTAGTTTCAATCCTAAATATTTTATTATTTTGGTTGTTATTGTGAATGGGAATATTATCTTCATTTCCTTTTCAAATACTTCATTGTGTACATAAAGTCTACAGATGAATGAGTGGACAAAGAAAATGTGTTAAATATTAGATGTTTATACATAACACGCATATTGGAATATATGTAGTATAATATATATAATATTATTTAGCCTTAAAAATGAAAAAAAAAATCTACCATTTGACGAACCTTTCTATCTAAAAAGAGAAAACTCCTGCCATTTGATAACATAGATAAATCTGGAGGATATTATGTTAAGGAAAATAAGCCAAACACAGAAATCAAGTACTGAGTGATGTCACTTATATGTGGACTCTAAAATAGTCAAACTCAAAAGAAGCAGAAAGTAGAATGGTGGCCTGGGGCAAGGGGAAATGCGGAGATATTAATTAAAGGATATAAAGTTTCAATTACACAAGTGCTGTAGATCTAATGCACAGCAATGGGACTAATACTGTACCGCATGCTTGAAATTTGCTAAAAGGGTAGATCTCACCTCCCCACACAGACACAGACACAGACACACACACACACACACACACACACACAAGAAAATGGTGACTATGTGAGGAAAGAAGTATGTTAATTAGCTCGAGTAAGGTTATTATTTCGCAATGTATTTCGAAACATTAGGTTGTACATCTAAAGTATATATAGTATTTGCTTGTCAACTACACTTCAATAAAGCTGGAACAATGTCTTTATAAAATTTTTAAATTTTTGTAAATTATTTTTGTAGATCAGAATTCTTTTTCTAATAGTTCTGCTTAGAAGTTACTACTTTTTGCTTTCTTCTCTGCTCACCTGAATTTGTTTTCCTTCTCTATCCCATATGAATTTGAGTTGTTTCATATCTCCGAGAAAGAAAAACCTATTACTTATCTTCCCATTAATATTCCTTCAAAGATAACCTTTTTAAAAATTCTTTTTCATAAGACTTTTGTCATAATCTTTTATAAAAATGAGTACTTTAAGTTGTGGATTAAATAATGGTTAACAAATATAAGTACTATAATTCAATGATAAATCACGTTTGCTCTACAACACTGCTTTTTAAGCCTAGATTTTTGAGGATCACAAAACACTTTTACATACATTATTTCATCTGTTCTTTATAATAACAATCAGTGTTGTGCTAATAAATGCTAATAAACTGGCTTTTAAAAAAAGCCCTGATTCATAATGCATGACAATCTCTGTGGCATAATACTCCCACCATGGCCAATTTCAACCAACTAATGATTTAAAAGTGGTTTGTAAAGTTCATGAATATTTAACAGTCGGCTCTTGCCAGCCACACAGCTTCAGCACATTGCTGGATTTTGGGATGTATATCCACATTTTTTCAAAGAAAAACAAGAGCCAAGACAAACAGTAACTTTTTCTAAATCACATAGCTAGGATGACACTTCAGGTCATCCCATTCCAAACCATATGCTCTTTTCATATAATAAATCTACCTCTTTATTCATAATAATGCAAATTTTCACTAAGTGCATTATTATGGGGCCCTTGCCTATTCATAAAAAAATTGTGGGTACATACAGATTAAAACACATTTTTAAAAATAATATGAATTTCTAGATAAAACCAAATGATTATTTTTAAATGAAGCAAAGACAGCCAACAGCAAAGATTTTAGATATTAATATCTACCAACACCATTTTTTCTGCAATAAAAATGTTATGGAAATTTACCATGAGAACTGTGGTTTGTAGGACATTGAATGAGAGCAAAGAATAGCCCTTTAGCCATGGTTTTATGAAATATAGAAACCAAATAGTTTTTCCATAGATATTCAAAGGTAAGTCATCTTATTTATTTACTCATAACTCAATGGAAATAATTAAGATTAAAGATGGAGTAGATTAGTAGGAAAATAATAAAACAGCCCAGAGAGACAATCCTTCTAGGCATTGTTTTTTAACTTAGACTGGCCAGAAATGACATGTCTTAAAAACAATTTTTATCCAAAACAAGTTGACAATCCAAACCCTTTTACAGGCCTATTAGACCACTTGCCTGCAATTCTCAATAAAATGATTTGTAAAACCTTTAAAGACAGAAGCAAGAATTACTTTATATTTGGAGACTGAACAACAGGAGAGTATGGTTGTTCAGAAAACAATCAGAGCACTTTAGCCCAAAAACAAGTAACAGAATTTCTCATAAGGAAAGGGTATTATTTCATATTTCTGGAATAAGCTTGGAAGTTGCTCTTCTTACATACCTTCCCCCCCCCCAAAAAAAAAACCATTATTCTATTAGTCATTCATTTAGTTATTCATCCTTTCAACAAATAATCTGTAATCACCTACTTACTGTAGCCCGGGTTTCATGTTGGAAGCTGATGATAAAATCTGCAGTCTAATCCTAGCATGCTTGAAAGAAAGAGACATTTTCCACTTGAATGAAGACTACACTGTTTTAAAAATTGAGGTGGGACATTTATCTGATGGGTTAAAATTTAAAGAAATGTTTCCCATCAATTTTTAGAGCAGAACTTAAATCTGATGTTGCTCCTTATGTTCTCACCCATTCATCCCAGGTCTCCCAGAGACCAATGTCCTACCCAGATCAATAGAAACTTGGAGTATGTCAGGGTAGATATTTTAGCACCCACCACTTTCACAAATCAGAAGAGAGTGAAGGCACCTCTTTGGCTACAGTGTTCACTCAGTCTGCCTAGCTTTTCTCTCTGGAGCCACACTGACAAGGTCAGTTTCCCCTGTTGGTGACTTCATCCTAAACATTTCAAACTTATCATCTGTTGCCCAGGAGCCAAAATGTTTTGCACCTAAGACAACCTGTACAATGATGACCAACTTGAGAGGCTCATTCTCCTTCGTAACTAAGTTTGATCTGGGGGTGTTCTTCTGAATCTCCTGTTGCTTTGGGACTTCAGCTGTGCCAGTTTTGATTAAAAACACATCCAGACTGTATTATGATACCCTGCTATGATCAGGACTACTTTCTAAGTGCACTGAAGTTTCAACTGATAGAAAATTCATCAACTAATTGCATATCATCTAAATAAAATTAAATGTGGTTTTGTTCTCAAAAATAAAAAAGATCAAATGTACGTAGAATCATTAACAGTAATACCAAAGCAAACCAAATTAAGTCAGTCTATAGGAGACTTATTTAAGCAATCCTAATAAGGTTTATTCCTTTATAAAATCAAATGAATGCTTTGCATAAAACACTTTTTTAGTGGTGGTTCTAATAACCAACAAGTCGGTTATGACATGGCAAGGAGCCTTCTCTAAGCACAAACTGCCATTATGGGGAGTTAGGAGTCCAAGCATAAAGACTGGGAGTGAGTTTCTTTCTTTTTTTCTTTCTTTCTTTCTTTCTTCTTTCTTTCTTTCTTTCTTTCTTTCTTTCTTCCTTTCTTCCTTTCTTCCTTTCTTCCTTTCTTCCTTTCTTCCTTTCTTCCTTTCTTCCTTTCTTCCTTTCTTCCTTTCTTTCTCTCTTTTTTTTTCTTTCTTTCTTTCTCTCTCTCTTTCTCTTTCTTCCTTCCTTCCTTCCCTCCTTCCTTTCTTTCTTTCCTCTCTCTCTCTCTCTCTCTCTCTTTTTTAGAGCCACACTCGAGGCCTATGGAAGTTCCCCAACACCGGATCCTCAACCCACTAAGCAAGGCCATGATCCCCTTTAAGTCCTCCATCCTGTGGAGATTTCCTTGAAGCTTAAAAGATTCAATCTTTTCCTTGTATCTTTATTGGCAAATATTCTTGGAGTGGTATCTTCACAGTATAAAAGTGTGGCAATGTTTGTTAAGACTGTAAATATCTAGAGGGTAGAATCTCTTTCTTATATTACATAGTGGATGCTTTTGGTTCTACACCAAAATACGCTTTACATGCCAGTTCATCTAGCCCTAACCCAATTAAATGCTAACTAACACTGCCCCCATTTCTTTTCTAACAAATGACTTCATGCAAAAGGAGTCCCCCACACCCACACAGAGCTGACCTCAGTCCAGAACTGACTGACACAGGGGTATGAAGGTAGGACAGAGTCTACAGCGCAAGTTGTGCTCTAGAGCTTCCCTGAGATCAGACCAAAGCTGAGCCCAAATTGAAACTACTTCCTGGCCTACCTTTCCTCCTCTGCCCCATCCTCATACTTCATGCCCTTCCCCTGAGAACACTCAAACAAAAATCCCTGTCTCAGGCTCTGCTTCTAGATGTTAACTTGGCACATGGCATGTTTTTGAGAAATATTTATTGAGCTGAAATCCAAAGCATACCAATTATAAAAATTATTAGTCTTAACAAAAATCCATCTAAAAGAACAGGTGTGTGTGTGTGTGTGTGTGTGTGTGTGTGTGTGTGTGTGTTGTGCTGTACGGTTTGCCTGGGATTGTTTAATAAATAATCTGATTTACATTAAAATTAACTCTGCTTAATAATCTTGTGACAGTTAATTGAAATAATATGTCTAAACATAATAGGTGAAATAATTTACCTTTTTTCAATAAGGGAAATTAGTGTAATATACATTCCCAGGAGGCATAAAAGCTGATGCATACTTAAATGTACTCTATTATCTTTATATCATTTACTCTACAGGGAGTAGTCAATATCTTAATTGGTAATAAAATGACTTGAATTGATTTTCTTGTATTTAAAAATAATCATCATAGCTGAAACAATTAAAAAGAAAAACGCATAACTGGGTTCTGTGCAAATCATATTTATTAATTTTCAGCAAATGAAATAGAGCTCAGTTTTATTATTGGACTTTATTATGAAAAAATGTCAGAATAATAACACATTCTGAAATTTAATCATACCCAAATCTTTGGTCATTTTTGATAATGAAAATGGTAAAGAACAGACATCCTTGAAGAATCAAGACTGATTTCTTTAATATGACTACCTCTTGTTTAATTATATTCCGAGATGAAAGTTATTAGTGCAATATCAGCCCCATGTTGAGTAATTTCATCACATGGATGTATACCAAGGACAAAAGCAGGGAAGATGATGAAGAATTGTTCTCATATCTGAACATACTTTTAGTATTTAATCTGAATATTTGGCACTGGATTATCCCTATTTCTCTCTGTGTAAGTGAATAAAAATAAATTCCTCACACCACAGACTTTCTATTATGCTTCTTGGTCATTCACTGTCTTGATTGTTTTTCATAAACAAACTCAGATAAGTAACTGAGCCATCTTGGTCTAGATGCTTACACTCCATGGACTTCCACACATTCACCTGTAAAATGGGTGTGATATAAACCATGTCTTCATCCAGAGTTACTGTGTATGATATAATTAAAAACTCACTGTAAATTTTGAATTGAAACACAAATTTTGACCCTTCATGACTTGCTCTTATTCTCATCTCCATAACATTACCAAATAACCTCTTTTTAATCTAGAAGGAGATTTATGTTTTCTGGGAGTTTCCCTCCTACTGCCTATATATTTCAACCCAGAGTGTTCCCAGACAGCTAAACAGGCATGTGCTTTTTGGGGCCAATATATAATTTATGTTGTAATGCTTAAATTCCTCAGACTTCTTTGTTTTAACTCCAAGAGCGGAAATAGAGATGTTCAACCTCAGAACTTCTATGATCTTTGCAAAGAAATGACCCAAATGCTGACATTCGGCAATTATCTAGAATTTTATGATAACTAATTCCTTATCATTAAATATTTTATCATCTATATATTCATTCCAAAGTAATATGATTCATTTTTGAACCTACGAATGGACTGTGTACTGTGTATATTCCTTTGAGTTTTTTATTTGTTCTGTTTTTGTTTTTGTTTTTGTTTTATAGCCACAACTGTGGCATAGGGAAGTTCCTGGGCCAAGGGTCAAATCAGAGCTACAGCTGCAGCCACAGAAATGGGATCCAAGTCATATCTGTGACCCTGCACTGGACCTTGAGGCAATGCCAGATCCTTAAGCCACTGAGTGGGGCCAGAGATCGAACTTGCATACTCATGGACACTATGTTGGGTTCTTAACTCTCTGGGCCACAATGGGAACTCCTATTCCTTTGAGTTAAATTTCTGACTCATCCTACTCTTTGTGAGATTTATCCTTGTGCTCTAATTCTGTTTTTGTCCCCTCATTTTCACTGAAGTGTAACCATACCACAATTTATTTATTCATTTTAATGTTAATAGATACTTGGATTGTTTTTAGTATTTAGCTGCTACAAATAATGAGTCTATAAACATTCTGTTTATATATCTTGGTACACATATGCAAGAGTTTATTTAGGGTATATATGTAGGAGTTGTAATTGCTGTAAGAGAAAATGCATTGCTTCAATTTTACTAGATAATAAACAACTGGTTCCTAAATTGACTATCCCAATGTACAATACCATTAGCATATAGCAGGTATTTTTTTTCCATTTTTTTTTATAACTCAAATGAATTTATCACATCTGTAGTTGCATAATGATCACAACAATCTGATTTCACAGGATTTCCATTCCACAGCCCAGGCACATCCCTCCAACACCCAAACTGTCTCCTCTGGAGGCCATAAGTTTTTCAATGTCTGTGAGTCAGCATCTGTTCTGCAAAGAAGTTCATTCTGTCCTTTTTTCAGATTCCACATGTCTGTGAAAGCATTTGATGTTGGTGTCTCATTGTATGGCTGACTTCACTTAGCATGAAAGTTTCTAGGTCCATCCATGTTGCAAAAAATGCTGGTATTTCGTTCTTTTTAATGGCTGAGTAATATTCCGTTGTGTATATGTACTAACCATTCCAGCTCTCTTTTGGTTATTGCTTTGGTTATTGTATTCATGTTTTTTTATAATGATTGTTATTTTTTTCCATTATAGCTGATTTACAGTGTTCTGTCAATTTTTTACTGTACAGCATGGTGACCTAGTTACACATACATGTACACATTCTTTTATCTCACATTATCATGATCCATCATAAGTGACTAGACATAGTTCCCAGTGCCACACAGAAAGATCTCATTGCTTATTCATTCCAAAGGCAATAGTCTCCATCTATTAACCCCAAGTTCCCCGTCCATCTTACTCCCTCCCCCTCCACCTTGGCAACCACAAGTCTATTCTCCAAGTCCATAATTTTCTTTTCTGTGGAAATATTAGATTCCAGATATCAGTGATATCATATGGTATTTGTCTTTCTCTTTCTGACTTACTTCACTCAGTATGAGAGTCTCTAGTTCCATCCATGTTGCTGCAAATGGCATTATTTTGTTCTTTTTTATGGCTGAGTAGTATTCCATTGTGTATATATACCACATCTTCCTAGTTTAGTCATCTGTCAATGGACATTTGGGTTGTTTCCATGTCTTCGCTATTGTGAATAGTGCTGCAATGAACATGCGGGTGCATGTGTCTTTTTCAAGGAACGTTTTGTCCAGATATATGCCTAAGAGTGGGATTGCTGGGTCATATGGTAGTTCTATGTTTAGTTTTTAAAGGTACCTCCATAGTGGTTGTACCAGCTTAATTTCCACCAAGAGTGCATGAGGGTTCCCTTTTCTCCACACCCCCTCCAGCATCTTTTACTTGTAGACTTATTAATGATGGCCATTCTGACTGGTGTGAGGTGGTATCTCCTGGTAGTTTTGTTTGGATTTCTCTAATAATCAGGGATGTTGAGAATTTCTTCAGGTGCTTGTTGGCCATCTGTAAATCTTCTTTGGAGAAATGTCTATTCAGGTCTTTTGCCCATTTTTCCATTGGGTTGTTGGCTTTTTTGCTGTTGAGTTGTATAAGTTGTTTGTATACTTGAGAGATTAAGCCCCTGTCAGTTGCCTCGTTTGAAACCATTTTCTCCCATTCTGTAAGTTGTCATTTTGTTTTCTTTTTGGTTTCCTTTGCTGTGCAAAACTTGTCAGTTTAATTAGGTCCCATTGGTTTATTTTTGCTTTTATTTCTGTTGCTTTGGGAGACTGACCTGAGAAAACGTTTGTAAGGTTGATGTCAGAGAATGTATTCATGTTTTGAATCTAGATTATATGTGTATTGTATATACCATAGGGTTGGATTTTTCATTTTATATCCATTGACAATCTCTGCTAAGTTTTGAGGGCATTCATATTTAATATGATTATTGATATAGTTGATTTTATCTTTTATATATTACTATATATTTCTCATAGGACTGCAGTCTTTTTTCTTCCTCTTTCCTCTTTTACTCCATTCTTTTGTGTTAGATATGCTTTACTCTACTGTTTAAATTCACTTTTTTTTTTTTTGTCTTTTGTCTTTCAGGACCGCACCCATGGCGTATGGAGGTTCCCAGGCTAGGGATCCATTCGGAGCTACAGCTGCCAGCCTACACCAGAGCCACAGTAATGCACCAGATCCGAGCCGCATCTGCAACCTACGCCACACCTCACAGCACTGCCAGATCCTTAACCCGCTGAGCGAGGCCAGGGATTGAACCTGCAACCTCATGGTTCCTAGTTGGATTCATTTCCGCTGCACCACAACAGGAACTCCTAAATTCACTTTTTTGAAAACTATATCTTATGAGTTTTTCTCTAAGTGTTCCTTAAAAGGAATTTATTTATTTATCTTTTTGCCTTTTCTAGGGCCGCTCCTGGGGCATATGGAGGTTCCCAGACTAGGAGTCTAATCAGAGCTGTAGCTACCAGCCTACACCAGAGCCACAGCAACGCAGGATCCGAGACACGTCTGTGACCTACACCACAGCTCACGGCAATGCCGGATCCTTAACCCACTGAGCAAGGCCAGGATCGAACCCGCAACCTCATGGTTCCTAGTCGGATTCATTAACCACTGCGCCATGATGGGAACTCCTAAAAGGAATTTAAAGATGAAGCTTAACTGATTATAATCTATATGCATTTAATATTAATTATATTTAATAAAATTTATAACTTTGCTCCAATATAGCTTTCTCCCCTTGCCTTGTTTTATATACCTATGTATATGTATAAAACTAGTTTTATTACTAGTTATATACTAGTTTTATTATATATAATAAACCAAATAATAGAATTTAATAATTATTGCTTTATACAATATTTTAATATCATTTATGAAAGTTAAGAGAAAAATAATGCAAAATATTTTACAGTATCTTTTATGTTAGCACAAATATTTACCACTTTTGATGTTTTTTATTTCTTCCTCTGAAATTAAATTACCATCTGTAATTGTTTCCTTGAAGTCTGAGGATTTCCTTTAGTATTTCTTTTAAGGCAAATCTACTAGTCATAAATTATTCTGGTCTTTATTTGGAGTTCTAAGTACTTTTGAAAATCCCTGACTTAGTGTCTTTCATCAGTGTTGGGAAAATTCTCAATTACTATAATTATATTTTTACTTCCTTCTCAATTACTCACTAAATAGTATTTTCTTTTTTAATACAATGTGGTATATAACACTGGGGCAATGTACTTTTTGTTTTCCAGATTTTTGGCAACATTGTTTTACTACTATGTTGAAAATTTTTTGTACAATGGAGAGAGAGGAGGAAATCTATGGAATATATGTTACTTTATCCTGTACTGTCAACCAATCAACTACGTAAAAGCATTAAGAAGTATAGGAAGCTAAAATTCCAAACTGGAGAATTTCCTGTATGTTCAGAGAGCTAAAAAAGCATTCAGATCACTGAAACTTTTATTTAAAGAAAGACACGCATTAAATAAGGGTAGACTATGATAAGGATTGGGGCATAATACATGAAATAGTAAACATAAGTCTTTGGGCATTTCTTTAAAGTTGGGGGCTTTATTTTTGATTGTGTTTAAATAACTTTAAAATGTCAATCTTTCCTTTCATGTTTCATAACTTGAAATCTTTCATCATAGCATAGCACTGCAAAATTCATCATCAGACAGCTTTTTCTATCCTTTCCTTCATCTCACCAATAAAGAATGCTTTGTTAAAGACCAGAATCTACAGCTTTTTAGTAAGCAAAATTCCCACTGACCTTTACTGCAGCTATGTAAATTTATCTCCATAAAGCTTGCAGGACCAAGTACACTAATACTCATTACGGAAATTACTTTCAGAGCAGAGAGGTCAGCAAAATCTTAATAGTCATTTAAGTACATCCTGATCTAAGTTATAAAAAAATGATAATCAAAATTCTGGTTTGAAGGAAGAGTATAGAAAATAATTTTATTCTATCTGGAATCAGGCCTTGTTGACCTATCTACCTGTGATTTTTTTGCAGATGCCCTATATATTACAGCACATGCACACTCCTGTCATCCACCCTGCCCAGAAGGCCCTCTCTGTTTATTATCATTTATCACAGCTTACTCAAGTCCTATCCTTCCCATTGAGACTTCTATAATCCATCCTACACTAATCAATACCTTGATTATTCCCACCTCAACTTTAACTGCACTTGCTACCAGGTCAGTATCATTGGTTTAAGAATCCATTATCTTTTGTTTTATATTTGTTTTGTCTCTCTTAAATACAATAACATGTTAGTACAAACACTTTACAGATTACAAAGCACTTTTACACCCTTTTCTTCATTAACTTCTCAGCAGAGTGGCAGACCACAGAAGGCTTTAAAATCCCAATCCCTGAAATAAGAGCTTTGGGATTTTAGGATATGTATTTCTGTTTTCTTATTTGCAAAGTGGGGACATATATGCATTTTTAACTGTGTTGTAGGGACTAAATGTGAATGTAGAGCTAAACAACCTAGAAAATGCCTGGTTCCTAAGCACTCGGTATACATTAGTTTCTTTACTTCCTGTCCTCTCAACGATTCTGAGAAAGCTATCAAAATGTATTATCATGTGCTATGTCTATAGCAGCCAAAGCAATTTCTATATCCATATTAGCTATTATTAGCAAGAAACCTTCCACATGAAGATACTGAGACTCAGGGGCCCGAAGTGGTTACACAAGTTCTGAAAGTTTGGTAACTACAAATCAGGTGTCTTTTCACCTCAATATACTTACCAATCTCAACTGAAAGTAATTTAGTGACTGAATCCAGCACAGTGGGGAGCATTAACACTCAGAAAATCAATAGACACATCAGTGTTAGACTTAGCCCCATTGGCCACCTCAGATTCCCACGAGCCTAAAGGAATCCCAGTGCAGTTCCTTATCTGGAGACGCTGTCCCATTAAAGAAGAGAAACAAGGTGGAAGACCACAAGGGCAATTAAAATTGATGATAATGATAAACAGCATTAGTTTTTGAAGGCAAGCTATTATTAATGCTGGTATCTTCTACTCCAATCTATCTCTACAGGTTTTCTCCTCGCCTTTTCTCATTTCACCTTTTTAATCTCCTTTCCTCTATACCAAGAGCTGTGCCTCCCAGTAACTTCAACATTTACTGTTTGTTTAATCTTTTTTGTCCCTTTTTGTTCACACCCACAGCATGTAAAAGTTCTTAGGCTGGGGATCAAACTTGCGCCACAGCAGTAACAATGCCAAACCAGGCCACCAGGGAACTCTATTTAATCCTTTACAACTAAAATAATTTCAGATTGCTTCACCATACCACTCACTACAACAAAACAGCCCCACTCAAAGGACTCCAAGTTTTGTATTCTCTTATTCCCCTGCCATAAGACAGGGACTGTATACAGATAAATGTAAGAGTTACTGCACATTCTGTTTCAAGACCACTGCAATAAAGTGACTATAACAATAAAATGAGTCATATGACCTTTTTATTTTCCAATACCTATAAAAGTTATACTTACACTGTACTGTAATCCACTGTGTGCAACAGCATTGTCTAAACATATAAACATATCATTGCTTAAAGATGCTAACCATCATCTGTGCCTTCATCAAGTTGTAATCTTTTGCTGGTCGTGGGAACTGCCTTGATTATTATTTTTTTTTTTTTGTCTTTTTGCCTTTTCTAGGGCCACTCCCGTGGCATATGGAGGTCCCCAGACCAGGGGTTCAATCGGAGCTGTTGCTGCTGGCCTATGCCAGAGCCACAGCAATGTGGGATCCGAGCTGCATCTGTAACCTACACCACAGCCCACGGCAACGCCGGATCCTTAACTCACTGAGCAAGGCCAGGGATCGAACCCGCAACCTAATGGTTCCTAGTCGGATATATCAACCACTGTGCCACAACGGGAACTCCAGAACTGCCTTGATGTTGACGACTGCTGACTGATCATGGTGGTAGTTGCTAAGGTTGGGTGGCTATGGTGATTTCTTAAATAAGATAGCTGTGAAGTTTGCTGCATCAATTGACACTTCCTTTCACAAGTGATTTCTCTAAAGCATGCCATGCTGTTGGACTGCAGTTACCCATACCAGAACTTTCAGAATTTGATTCAATCCTCTCACATCCTGCTATTGCTTTATCAACTAAGTCTATGTAATATTCTAAATCATTCATTATAATTTCAACAATCTTCACAGCATTTTCCTCAGGAGTAGATTCCATCTCAAGAAATCACTTTCTGGATTTCCCATAGTGGCTCAGCAGAAGCAAGTCTGACGGGTATCCATGAGGATGCGAGGTCAATCCCTGGCCTTCCTCAGTGGGTTGAGGATCTGGCATTGCTGTGAGCTGTGGTGTAGGTCGCAGATGTGGCTCAGATCCCGCGTTGCTGTGGCTGTGGCGTAGGCTGGCAGCTCCAGCTCCAGTTTGACCCCTCACCTGGGAACTTCCATATGCTGCAGGTGAGGCCCTAAAAAGACAAAAAAAAAAAAAAAAAAAAGAGAGAGAGAGAGAGAAAAAAAAAGAAAGAAAAGAAATTACAAGAAGCAACTCCTCATTCATTAAAGTTTGATCTTGAGCTTGCAGCAATTCAGCCACATCACAGACTCCACTTCTAAATCTGGTTCTCCTGCAATTTCTAACACATCTGCAGTTACTTCCACGACTGCAGTCTTGAATCCCTTAAAGTCATCCATCAGGGTTGGGATCAACTTCTCACAGATTCCTGTTAATGTTGACATTTTGCCCTCTTCCCATGAAATATGAATGGTCTTAATGGCACCCACAATGGTGAATCCTTTCCAGAAGCTTTTCAATTGAATTTTCCTAGATCCATCAGAGGAATCACTATCTACAGTGGCAACTATAGCCTTATGAAATGTATTTCTTAAATAATTAGGCTTGAAAATCAAAATGACTCCTTGATCTGTGGGTTGCAGAATGGGTGTTCTGTTAGCAGATGTGAAAACAACATGCATCTCATTGTACATCTCCATCAGAGCATTTGGTGACCATGTGCATTATCAATGAGAGGTAACATTTTGAGAGGAATATTTTTTTTTTTTTTCTGAAAAGTAGGTCTCAATAGTGCTTTATTTTTTTTATTTTTTTTGTCTTTTCTAGGGCCGCTCCCTCGGCATATGGAGTTCCCAAGCAAGGGGCAGAAGTGGAGCTGTAGCCACTGGCCTACACCAGAGCAACAGCAATGCGGGATCCGAGCCGCATCTGTGGCCTACTCCACAGCTCACTGGCAACGCCAGATCGTTAACCCACTGAGCAAGGCCAGGGATTGAACCCGCAACCTCATGGTTCCTAGTCGGATTCGTTAGCCACTGCGCCACGACGGGAACTCCTGAATAGTGCTTTAAAATAGTGAGTAAACCATGTTGTAAATAGATGTGCTGTCATTCAGGCTCCATTTGTTTCATTTATAAAGCAGAGGCAGAGCAAATTGAATATAATTCTTAAGGTCTCTAGGATTTTTGGAAAGGAAAATGAGCACTGGATTCAACTTACAGCCACCAGTTGAATTAGCCCCTAACAATAAAGTCAGCCAGCCTGTCCTTTGAAGCTTTGGAGGCCTGCATTGACTTCTCTCTAGCTATAAAAGTTCTAGATGGCATCTTCTTCCAATGTAATGTTGTTGCCCTACATTAAAAACCTATTGAATATATGGCTATCTTCATTAATGTTCTCAGCTACATTTCCTGGAAAACTTGCTGCAGCTTTTGCACTTTTATGTTATGAGACCACTTATTTCCTTAAACCTCATGAACCAATCTGTGATTAGCTTCAAATTTTTAGGGACCTGCTCTAAATTTGGCTTTGACATAAGGCAACATTGTGGGTGGTTTTATCTATCGAGAACACTAAAACTTTCTCCATGTCAACAATACAACTGTCTGCTTTCTAATCATTCCTGTGTTCATTGCCACAACAATTTTAATTTCCTTCAAAAAATCTTCCTTTGCATTTGCAACTTGGTTAACTGATGCACAGGCCTAACTTGCAGCCTGTCTCAGCCTTAAACACGCCTTCCTCACTAAGCTTAATCGTTTCTAGCTTTTGATTTAAAGTGAACATCAAAATGACTCCTTGATCTGTGGGCTACAGAATGGATGCAGGCCACTGTAGTGTTAACAATTGGCTTAATTTCAATATTGTTATGTCTCAGGGAATGGGAGGCTGAGGAGAGAGAGATGGGGAGCGGGGGGAGGGCTGGGGGGAGGGCCAGGCAGTGGAGCAGTCAGAGTACATGCAACATTATCAACTAAGTTTGCCATCTTATTTGGGCACATTTTGTGGCAGCCCAAATAATTATAACAGTAACATCAAAAATCACTGACCACAGATCACCATAGCAAATATAATAATAATGAAAAAGTTTGCAATATTGTGAAAATTACCAAAATGTGACACAGAAACACAATATAAGAAAATGCTGTTAGAAAAATGAGGTCAATGAACTTATTCAATGCAGGGTTGCCACAAGTCTTTGATTTGTAAAAAAACACAATATTTGTGAAGCACAATAATATGAAGTGTGCCTACGGTCAAACTCTGTGTAAAAAGCTACTTGGACTAGTCCTCATACATTTTTCTTCCTTCAGTGTGATTGTGTTATTCATTTGGAAAAAAGCTGGTACATTTTTTTATTTTGCCTTCTGGATTTTTTTCCCTATCTTTATGATTTAAAGCTCTTTTTTGAATATGAAGAATGTTAGTTAGCATGCTTTCTAAGTCAAGAGTATACAAAAACTTTATTCAAAACTCTGTTGTTTCCTTACCACCGTGCCCCCACATTCCCTGGAGGCAGCCAACTTCACTGTTTACTTATGTAACCTTCTTGGGTTAATTTTCATAATGATAACTTTTCTTATTTATTCATCTTTCTTATGAAAAAGATAGTACAGTATATTTACTCCTTTAGAGTTTGCTTTTTAACTTTAATAAAAATGCTCTTAAAATCTCCTAGAAATGACTCTGAATCGGTACACAGAGAAATCCCTTATTTAAGTCTATCGCTGTATAATGCTCCATGGTGTAAAAGTACCATGGTGTATTTAACAAATCTCCTATGTTTAGAAATTTTGATAGCAGATGCTATTTTGCAATTATAAATAATTATGGAATGATTACACTTGTGCATATGCATTTTTATATTTTTGGATAGATATCTCTAAGATAAATTCCCAGAGGCAGGATTTCTGGAACAAAGGGTAGAACATGTAAGTTCTTAGATATTGCTAAATTTCCCTCTACAGATTTCATGTAACTTATGTTCTTAACAGCATGTATATGAGTGCTTGTTTTCCCACATCCTCTGCAGTAGAGACTGCTTTCAAGTTTTAAAATCAGTACCAATCTGCTAGGTGCCAAATAGTGGCCCAGCATAATTTTAATTTGTATTTCTCTTATTATAATCATTGGATATCTTTTCATATGCTTAAGGACCATTTTTAGATACTTTTTTGTATTTCTCTTATTATAATCATTGGATATCTTTTCATATGCTTAAGGACCATTTTTAGATACTTTTTTGCTCACTAGTCTGCAGAATTTGGGTACCTTTTCCCCCTCTATTTTAATAAGTTCTTTGTAGAATACTTTATTATTTACATTGCAAACATTTTCTCCTGACTTGTCATTATTTTTTAATTTTTTGAATAATTTTTCCATCCAAAAGTGCTTTGTCATCTATACAGTCAAATTTATATGCCTTTTCTTTAATTACTTCTGGACTTTGATCTATCATTTCTTTTATTTCCTCTGGAGTTTGAATTATAAAAAGGCTTGCCCTTTACAGTGTTTTCTTATATGTATAGTTTCATTTTTTAATAGATCATACTTTTTTTACAGTTTTATGTTTGCTTTTATATATATTTTTACAATTAGATCTCTTTACATATTGTTTGTTTGTTTGTTTTTATAAATTAAGGTATAGCTGATTTAATTTTATCTTTTCCAGAAGTCAAGAAACAGTAGTGTAGTGTTGGGACATGGTCCTGGTTCCTTCCCAAGGAATATACTTAACAATATATCTTTGAGTTCTTCTGTAGAAACTATGGTCCACATTGACGTGGAGCAATGCAGTTTCAGGCTGAACACAAGATTCCTAGAGCATCTTCCAGTTATCATACCACCAACCAATCAGAAGAAAGCCATACATCCTGCAGTTTTAACCCTAACTTATGCCTTATAAAAACTTTTCCCCCAAAATCATCTGGGAGTTCAGATTTTTGAGCTCAAAAACTCATTCTCCTTGCCTGACCCTGCAATAAACCTTGCTTTGCTCCAAACTCTGATGTTTTAGTTCATTTCCCTTTACTGCACATTGGGAACAAAAACTGGGGTTTGACAACGAAACTTTATTATTTGACCTATATTATTATCAACACTTTAAAATAGAATTTGAAAGAGCATTATTTGCCACTTGTAGTTTTAAAAGGCATTTTTGCAAGAAGGAAGGTAAAAAAGGTGTAAGATAAAATTCATATTTTATGGCAAGACAAGAAAAATTTAAACACAAAAAAATGTCTGCCTTCTGGTCTTCTCTCTCCCCTCTATCATACATTGTGTATGTGCATTATGCAGTGACCAAACCTCCTCAATCAGCAGAAACACCTGCTTAACTCTAAAGAACAACATTCTCCTAACATTAATAAGACAACTCCTTAAAGATAGCATTCCTTCTTGATCTTGTAAGGGGTCAGGATGACCCAACACTTTCTACTTGCAGATTATGTAAACTGTTAATAATACATCACTTAATGTACAGCCCTCTGGCTCAAGAAAACTTATATAACCGTGCTGTGCTTTGACTTCTAATGGGCGGAACAGTTTTTGGAATTTCTGAGATGCTTTTCCCAGGTTACAATTCTCACTTTGGTTCAAACAAAATTTTCCATTTGTTTCTTAAAGTAACTGATTAGTTTTTCATCAACAGTGGTAGATGTGAAACGTACCTTTTTCAAATTTGCTATCATCCATCCATGATGCAAATAAAAGTCCAAAGGTGGGTCTTATCAGGTGTTAGGATTTTAGTACAAAACGGGTTCCTAGTTAATGCAGCGAATGGTAGCTCCAAAAATAAAGAGAGTTTTGTGGTGGCAATCCAGTTGGAAAGAATGACTGGGGACTGACACTTTGCTTACATAGTTATCATACTGTTTCAATAATTTTATGATTTTTCATCTAGGTCATACAGTTATTTCCAGTGGTTGGGGAGCCTAATGGAGATCATGGTGAGGGGGGTGAGAAGAGGGCTTCAACTTCATTCTCCTGACCCCACTCACATACCTAGAGAACCATCACTAAAACTTTCAAAGGAGGTTCCTGTGAAACTTTGGGACCTGGGAATCAAGGTGAAACGGGGCTAGGGCAATAGGTAATAC
Organism: Phacochoerus africanus; assembly: GCF_016906955.1. Lineage (NCBI taxonomy): Eukaryota > Metazoa > Chordata > Mammalia > Artiodactyla > Suidae > Phacochoerus > Phacochoerus africanus. Next base: position 28,383,171 of record NC_062553.1, read on the forward strand.
ATCACTGCTGTTGTTTTCAGTCACGAGTGGAAATACTTATACTGTTCAGTTTGGTTACCTCAGGACAATCTGCCACTCCAGCTGTATTCCCTTATTAGACTATAAGCTCCTGAAGACTATATTCATTAGGACACTGTGGATTGCCACTGACAGAAAGCAAATTCAAACTAGCTTAAGCTAAAAGTGAATTTATTGTGAAACATGCCTGGGAATCCTAGGAGGGGATACTTTAACAATGCAATTCTCCATTTGAATTCATTTTGCATGAAGTTGACTTGGCAGGCAAGACAGCTGTTGGTAGCACTAGGCTTATATTATCTTGGTTTAACAACCACAATAGAAAATGCTTCTTCATTTTTCTTTCCACATGAATCACTGAAAAAGGCTCTGTTTGACCTTGCTTGGCTCATATACATATCCTTGGCTCTAGTCATGGTCATGGTCATATGCCAACTCTGTATCCTTAAAGGTGATTTTTTTTTAAGGAGAAGAGGCTGTCAGACACAAACAACAGGTCTACTTCAAAAAAGATGTCAAAATCGGGGTCACTTTGGTATCTCCCACAGACCCCTGACCTACCTATTCAGTCAGTGGATGCCAGAAGAGCAAAGAAAATTTATCACTAATGAATTTATTTAATATGGACAGCAACCAAAGTAATTTGCTAGAAAGAGGTGACATGAAGGCAGAGAAAATTGGCAGGTAAAAGAATAGATGTGAAAAGAAGGGAAAATACACAAAAAAGTGGAAAATAAAGTGAAACTTTGTTTTGTTTTATATATTTGTACAGAGAGTACAGAAAAGCCATGTTAGCTTTCTTCACGAGAAAAAGATTTTAAAGGCATGTATAATTATTGGTATCACTTTTAGAGATTCTGTACAAAATGCCAGGGAGTTTATCCAATTCCTCTCATGACTTGGTTGTTGTTAGCTGTGGCATCTCTGTTACATTGTTATATAACCATTGATATTTGATGGGCAATCCCAGTAGGTTTTGTGAGCATCTGCTGACTATAATTACTGGTGTTTTACACATGAAGATTGTGAAGATAATTACATTGGAATGCCAAGGTTATTTAACAATTACAAGCTAGACTTGGTAGCCAAGCCTCTCACTACAAATTTCATCACCCAATATTCCCATCGAAAGTAACCCAAATCAACCAGCAATGAGGATGTAACATAGAGATGGCATCTGTACCCTTCTCAAACATTTGTAGCCTCATATCCTCCAGGAGAGAGAACACAGGCCACACATACACATGCACTCACATACATACATCCACAAAAACAAAACATCACTAAGCAGTGGAGAGTTGACTGCTGATTGGGAGATAAGGGATAAGTCACACTGCACAATATTTAACATTCTACCAACTTGCTTGCCACCCCCCCGCCCCCATTTCTGTATCTTTCTCCTTTTCTTTCTTTTACATCGTAGATAGCTGTATATGTTTTGCTACAGAGCTCTCCTCCCCTGGAGCCTGAGCACCGTCCCTTATGTAATCTGAGGCTTATGTCTTCCACCCAAGAGGCAGTGGATTTAGGATCCAGTGTTGTCAATGTAGCAGTTTGGGTCACTGCTGTGGCGTGGGTTCGATCCCTGGCCTAGGAACGTCCACATGATGTGGGTGTGGTCAAAAAATAAATAAATAAAAATTGATACACAATGAACTCTAAGCGATATTCTGTGATAACCTACGTGGTAAAAGAATCTGAAAGAGAATGGATGTGTATACCTATATAACTGAATCACTTTGTTATAGAGCAGAAATTATCACAACATTGTAAATCAACTATACTTCAATAAAATTTTAAAAATAATTTCAAAAAACTTGATATTAGAAATCTTCATTTTAAGGGAAATATGATTTTCCCTATTCATTTCATTTGGGTCCCTGGGTTATTTTGGTTAAAGTGAATAAATGGTAAAAGATTGAATCTCTTAATGATGAAGGTAAATAAAGTCAAAACACTTTTGTACACATAAGCTCATTCAATGATCACCATAAACCCAGTAAGAAAGTAGTTTTATAGTGCATTTTACTGGGGTATAAGTAAGGGAGCTGGATCCTCTGACTTGTAAATCCAAGCTTATCTTATTCTGCCATGGGGACTGAGTTGGTTGAGTTTATCCACTGAAGTTAAGAGAGAGGTATAAAGAGTTGCCTGGAGGTTGCACTTACACATACCTGTTAAGACATCTAGAGGATTTATACATCTGCCTCAGTTGGATCAAAAAAACCTAGGAGAGCAAGGACTAGAGGATGAATCAATACAAAGAAGCAATTCTCAGGAGCCATGGGGGACAGAACAACTAATCTCTATTCTTCTAGCATGTTTAAATGTCTTATTTTTAATCTTGTCTCTCCCATAATTAACTTGGGTGAGGAGGAGACATAAACTCCCTTAAAGCAATCAACTACTACTTTTCCAATATCTTTCCTACCTTGGGTTACCTCTCCCTCTAAAAATCTGAAGTTTGTTCTTTTTACTAAAGAGAGAAAACCAAAATGTTCAAAGTTGTTCAATATCTTCTCTACTACTTATTCATATTATTCGACTCACCTCCCTTTCCTTTCTTTCTTTTTGCCCCAACACAACTAAAATAGTTACTACTGCTGTTATAATTGCTCCAGAGCTCAGATCTGTGGGACCGAAGTATTTTGCATCATCCTGTTACTATATTTCTAGGCACCTCTTTTATTCAAGGTAAGGACCCTCTTTTGCCTGAATCCTTTTAAAATCCTGAATATATCTTAGAGCTCCCTGAGCAACACTGCCAATTTTTGAAAGTAACACTAATCCTTCTTCTCTGCCTAGATCATTGCCAAATAAAAATTAAATCTCTGAGTCCTTAAAATACTTGATAAAACATCAGCCAGTTACTTGTGGTGTTATAAGTAGTAGAGAATAAAATCAAATGTAGGTAGAGATCAAACTTAATAGCAAGAAAAACATAAAAAGATGGGATAAATAATATTGAGCAGTAAATAGTATTGCTACCCATTAGAAATTTAAAAAAAAATCTAAGTTAAAATTCAGGCTGCGCACTTAACAGACAACCACTCTTGTTAAACTGCTAAATTTCTTTCGTTTTTAGGCTGTTAATCTGTACAATGGAAATAACAGTAGCATCTCTTTTCAAAAGTTTTTTGAGGATTAAGTCAACCAAAAACGAGACATTTAGAACAATATCTGACATATATTGAGAACAATTAAAAAATTAGGTATTTCAACATGAATATTTGTAGTTGAGGAGTTCCTGTCGTGGCGCAGTGGTTAACGAATCCGACTAGGAACCATGAGGTTGCGGGTTCGGTCCCTGCCCTTGCTCAGTGGGTTAACGATCCGGCGTTGCCGTGAGCTGTGGTGTAGGTTGCAGACACGGCTCGGATCCTGCATTGCTGTGGCTCTGGCGGAGGCCGGCAGCTACAGCTCCGATTAGACCCCTAGCCTGGGAACCTCCATATGCCGCAGGAGCGGCCCAAGAAATAGCAAAAAAAAAAAAGACAAAAAAAAATATTTGTAGTTGACTGGATCAGATCACAGATGAAAATGAATCCCGACACAGAAAGTTACTGGGTGTTACTCAACTCAAAGGAGTCACTGGGAGGTTCCCCTGGTAGGATGGCCATTTAGTGCTAAAGTTTAGATCCTGTATATGTTTGATTTACTCTCACCATCTCTGAATGTTTTATAAAGTCTTCCATTTTCTCCTAAAGCAGACACAGAAAATTCTTACAAAGAACTGGAGCATAAAAGAATTAGGGGGTAAATTTTCCTCAGCCAGTAAAGAATGTTAAGGGACCTGTTTGAAGAAGAAAAGAAAAGAAGAATAGTTGCTGTGTGAAAAACCTTCCTCTGGATAACCCAAATTTAACCAAATGTCTACTGAGTCTCATGATCCCTGAAGAAAGTTATGTAAAACTTTATAAAGAGGATTCTGCTTTAAAATCTCTCTTAAAAGGAGGTAAATTATTCTGTTATTTCCTTGAAGCTGTATAGCATAAAAGGTAGGCTTATAGCACTTCTTCCCTAGAATAAAGTCTAAGGAATTGAGCTAATGCTTTTCCCTGTCTTAAGTGCCCTGTCCAACAGTATATCTCGCAGTGATAATTTTACATTTATTACATGATTATTTTATTACTACCCACCTCCCTCACTCAACTAAAAGTGCCAGGAAAGCAGAACCCAGTCTGGTTGTTTTTTTTTTTTTTTTTGCCATTTTATTCCCAGTACCTAGCATTGCTGTCTGACACTTAACCAATACTTAGTAGATATTTGCTGAATTAATTAATGAAATAATTTTTAAAAAGAATATATAATTCCTTCTTATAGATGATCCCCCAAAGAAATTACTAGTCTGACAAGTGTATATATCGACAAGCATAGATTTTAATGGATAGTTATTGATGTGTGCCACAAATAAATGTTAATATCATATTAAAATCTTAATTTCTTGAGAAATTGCACTGCCATGCTACCCTATGCCTGTGTTCCTATGTGGCAACTACCTATGCAAGCAAAGCATCTGCCATTCTTTCTCAAGAGAAAGTTACGTGCTCTCCATTTTCCCTAAGGTCTTATCTACTTCTTCTTGTCTCATCTATGCCAATGCTAAGTTTCACTTGTACTATTAAAAACTAAAAATAAAACTAGTGAAATATCATAATTGTTATACATTTGAATGTATGACCTTGAATTTATGTGAAAAGAAAAATACATAAGTGAGTCAGACATGTTCAGCTCAGACTATATCAGATTTAACATAAGAAATGTGGGTTAAAGGTTAAGGTTAATATCTCAGTCATACATAAATTTTACCACCTATGGGATAAGACCCATCCAAAGGGACAGATGATTATACTCCCCATAGCCAACACCCATCATCCTGGCTATCATCATCCATTCACTGAGTTCACCTGACCATTTCAGATGTAAAGGCCCATTTGTACACTGAGCGTAGTGACTACTTATGTTTTATATAGAGATGATTGGAAAGCATGGCGTAAAGTCATTCAGCCTATTTAAAGAGTCAAAAGTTTAGTACCAGAAAAAATTTTAGGAATATTCTAGTCCAACTAATTTTTCCGGTGTTTTTAATTTTTTTGGCTTCCTCCTTCACTTCCTTCACTTCACCCTTTGTCATTTAAGAAAGGGTGAAGTGAGTGTCTTGTCCACTATCATTCAGAGCTATGATTAAAAGAATGCATTTAAGATGTCCAGAGAAAGAATAATGGAGCTCTGTTAGTGCGTATAGAGTATCATAGAAGGAAATAAGCATGCATTCCAGCATATATTAGGAAATAAAAATGTTTTTAAAAGTGATGAAAGTTTCCATCAAAAGAAGCTAAGAAAACAAAAGCAATGAAACAAAACAAATACACAAAATAATAAAATAAAAGCCCAATGAAAGCAGATGAAAGAAACAATAAAGCTCTAACCAGAAATTAATGAGATAGTTTAGAAATGTATAGAACATACAAAAAAGGCAAATATTTGATTTCTGAAAGTGATACACTTGTGGAAAGACCAATAAAGATAAATAGAAAAAAATTACTAAATTAGGAAGGAAAAATGGGATATCAAGTCAGATACCATAAATATTTTACAAGTTAATAACAGAATATTATTTTTAAAGGTATGCCAAAAAATTTGATAGCTGGGATGAAATGTCTTATATCCTTTAAACAGTTTTTAAAACTAACATGAGAAAAAAATTCTGAATAGCCATATACTTGATAAGGGAATGGAATCCATGATTTAAAAAAAATACAAACAGACCACATCAATTGAGATTTTATTGCTAATGAATGCTTCCAAATATTTAAGGAAGATATAAAACAAAATATTTTGTAGTCCTTCAGAGTACAGAGAAAGAGGCAATTCTGAATGTGATACCAAGCCCTAAGGCAGATTTGAAAAATGATTACAGACCAATATGCCTCATAAGCATAGAATAAAAAATTATAAGCAAATACTAACATATTGAATCTCAAATTATCTCACAAAGATAAGGCTAAATTAACATTTGAAAATCAACCAAATAATTAACCACATTGATGAAAGAAAGAAGAAACTATATGATCATCTCAATAGATACAGAGCAAGTATTTGATAAAAGTAAATGTTCATGAAGAACCAGAAATAAGATGAAACACAAAACCTACAGCTAACACCATATTTAATAATAACATTTCAAAGACTCTTCCTTGAGATCAAGCACAAGAGAAGTGTATACTGCTGTCATCTCTACAACATTGTACTAGAAGTCCTAGTCTGTGCAATAATGTAAGAACAAAAAGGTATAAATATAGGTAGGTAAAACAATCTTTATTCTCAGATGACATGATCACATACATAGAAACCTCTAAATTCTATAAAATATTTGAAATAAAAAGATGTCAGGATGGTCAGTAACTGCAAAATTCAATGGTATTTCTATATTCTAAAAAGAAAATAATAAAACTAAAATTAAAAATACTGTCTATAAGAGCATCAAAAAATCCAGGATCAAGACATAAATCTTTTAAAAATATGTGCAAGGAGATGGGATTAAGATGGCGGAATAGAAGGACTGGAGCTCAACTTCTCTCCTAAAAACAACAAAATTCACAACTAAAGACTGAGCACTCTCCACCCAAATGGACCGGAAACCCATACCCTACTCCAGAAGAAAAAGAGGAGGCCACATCAAGAGGTAGGAGGGGTGATTTTGTGATATAAACAACCCCAGACCTCCCAGGTGGGAAGCTCCACAGACTGAAACCTAACTGGTTCACAGAGACTCACCTAAAGGAGTGAGAGTTCTGAGCCCCACATCAAACCCTCACATGCTGGGATCTGGCACTGGGAGAAAGAGCCCCTGAAGCATCTGGCATTGAAGGCCAGTGGGGCTTGTGTGCAGGAGCTCCACAGGACTGGGGGAAACAGAGACCCCATTCTTAAAAGGCACACACAGACTTTCACGTGCACTAGGTCAAAGGGCAGAGCGAGGCCTCCACAGGAACCTAGGTCAAACCTGACTGCAGTTCTTGGAGGACATCCTGGAAAAACAGGGGTGAATGTGGCTTGTTGTGAGGGAAGGACATTGAAGGCAAAGCTCTCGGGAATATTCAGCAGTTGCCTTTCTCTGGAGGTGGCCATTTTGGGAAAATCTGGCCCCACCTGTCAGTCAGCTGCTGAGAAGCCCCAGAGCAAACAACAATCCAGCTGGGATCACAGCCCCACCCCTCAGTAAACAGGCTACCTAAAGAGCCTCAGGTACACAGCTGCCCCTAATCCCATCCAGAGACTAAGCCCCACCCACCAGAGGGATTAGAATTGGCTCCACCTACCAGTGGGCAGGCATCAGTCCCTCCCATCAGGAAGCCTACAGCAAGCCCCCATACCGACTTCAGCCACAAGGGGGGCAGACACCAGAAGTAAGAGAGGCTACAGCTCTATTATCTATAAAAAGGTCACCACACCAAAAACCTACAAACATGAAAAGACAGAGAACTATAACTCAGATGAGGGAGAAACGAAAAACCCCAGAAAATCAGCTAAGCAACGAGGAGATTCTCAGCTTCCAGGAAAAAGACTTTAGACTGTCAATGCTGAAGATGATGCAAGACATTGGAAATAAACTGGAGGCAAAGATGGATAACTCACAGGAAACACTGACCAAAGAGATACAAGATATAAAACTTAAGCAAGAAGAGATGCAAAATACAATAACGGAAATTAAAAATGCACTAGAAGCAGCCAACAGCAGAATACAGGAGGCAGAAGAAAGAATAAGTGAGGTGGAGGACAGATTAGAAGAAATTACAGATGCAGAACAGAAAAGAGAAAAAAGATTGAAAACAAATGAAGAGAGTCTCAGAGAACTCTGGGACAATGTTAAACGCACCAACATCCATATTATAGGGGTGCCAGAAGGAGAAGAGAGAGAGAAGGGGACAGAAAAAATATTCCAAGAGATAATAGCCGAAAACCTCCCTAACATGGGAAAGGAACCACTCACTCAAATCCAGGAAGCACAACGAGTACCATATAAAATAAACCCAAGGAGGAATACACTGAGTCACATATTAATCAAACTGACCAAAATTAAAGACAAAGAGAAAATCTTGAAAGCAGCTAGGGAAAAGAAACAAGTAACATACAAGGGAACCCCAATAAGGTTATTGGCAGATTTTTCAGCAGAAACTCTGCAGGCCAGAAGGGAGTGGCATGATATACTTAACGTGATGAAAGGAAAAAACCTCCAACCAAGATTACTCTACCCAGCAAGGCTCTCATTCAGATTTGAAGGACAAATCAAAACCTTCTCAGATAAGCAAAAGCTGAGAGAATTCAGCAACACTAAACCAGCCTTACAACAAATACTAAAGGAATTTCTCTAGGCAGGAACGAAAAGACAGCAACAGGAAACAAAAATGCCGCAAATGACAAGGCTCACCAGTAAAGGTTTATATACAGTAAAGATACGAAATCATCCATGCACAATTATACCATCAAAATCAGAAATCATGAGAAGAGGTGGGTACAAATGCGGGACACCGGAGATGAACTTGCAATTAAGAGAACAACAACTTAAAACAATCTCATATACATATAGACTCTTACATCAAAACTTCAGAATAACTGCAAACCAAAAATCTACAATTGATACACAAACAAGGAATCTCTGGAGAAGAAATAGCTCTCAGAGTAAATAAGTGCATAATCCACCATGAAGGGGGTCATTTGACATCATTTTTGGAATGCCGAAGTCTTACATCTGATTCTGATTTCCTCTCCATCAAAGAATTTATGATAATTATAATTAAACAATGTGACTGTACAAATAATACAATTCTACAGTTGTATTATTAAGAACCATTTCTCTCCATGGTACAATGTAAGGTCTATAATGTCTTGTTTATCACATCACCTAGAATGGTGTAATGCCTATATTGAAGAATCAATAAGATGTAACAAATTGTGAGGACATATTTATATAGTTACATTGTTTTTTAACCAATTTATGCATTTTATATTTTACTTATTTTCAGAGGGTGTATTATTTTTGTTATTCTTATCAGTTAAGTGATTCTTTTTATTACGCTATATAAAATATTTAATGGTTATATAAGGCTTTCTTCTTTATAAATTTTTAGTTGCATAATATAACAATTTTAATATAATGCTAATTTTTAAAGAAAAATTGAAATGTAATAGATAAAACTAAGTAGTAAAGATGAAAACCATAAAAATGGAATAAAGTATAGAATAAATTTCCTATTTGTCTCAGCATATTTTCCATTCCACTTCTCCAGTGGGAGTCACTTAATTTGTTTCTTAAGATCCATGAATAATAATTTGTGTGAATGTAATTGTGTTTAAATGTATTTTATTCTGTAAAAAATAAAAATTAAAACTAAAATAAAAATTAAATAAATAAATAAATAAAATAAAAAATAAAAATATGTGCAAGACTTCCACACAGAAACCTATAAGACACAGTTAAAAAAAAAGAGATAATTAAAGGGAGAGTTGCACCTTGTTTATGGATTAGAAGACTTGGTATTCTTTTTAAAAAAATTCCAATTCTATTTTTTTATTTTATTAAAGTATAGTTGATTTACAATGTTTCTGCAATATCTACTGTACAGCAAAAATATTCTTAAGATGCCTATTGTTCTAACATTCATCATTACATCCTCACTGTCAAGACTCAAGATAATCCAAAGCAAAATCACAGCCAGCCATTCCATAAAAATTCATATCTGGATTCTAAAATGTATATGTAAGGGTAAAAACCTAAAGTTAATGAGACAATTATGAAGAACAAGTCAGAGGGCATAGAATACTAGACTTCAAGATGGACTTTAAAACTTCAGTAATTAGGACAGGATAATACTACTATAAAAATAAACAGAGTACAGAATAGGGAACAGAACATAAAAGAATATAGGAAAGCCTAATGTTCTGTGGTATAGTAAAGATTATATATATTATATTGTAGGTGTGACACTGATTTGCCACAATTTTAATGAACAGTCATTATCACTGACAACCTGCTATGTATAACATGCAGTAAAAGTATAAGGAAGTTGAATAAGCCATACTTTATGATCTGATGAAGTTCATATTTCAGATGTATTTGCAACTTATCTATGACATAAAAGAGTAACATAACAAGGCATGTAGGAGATACACCATTTTTATGTAACGAGCATCCTGGAAGACATAAGAGATATAATAAATCTGAAAGTATGAATCGTATTTTACCAACAGAGAAGCTTATTTTTTATATGAGCACAAGCAAATAGAAATTGGGTCTGCTTTACCTAGTGTTAGTACTGAATAATATTCATTTTAGGACTGTGCATTCAGAAAAAAAGTGATTTAAAAATAAAATACTAGAGTATGTGAAGAGTGAAGGTATGTTATACACAACTAAGGCTTTGCAACTTAATCTGCTAAAGTGAAAATTAACATTTTTATAGACATTCACAATAATTTTCATTTAACTGTTTCCTTTTTTTTTTTCTTCATTCAGACTTTAGCTTGCTATGTTCTGATTGGTGCATTACATGGGTTCATATTCCCTTCTGAGGGAAAACAATGTTGTATGACTCAACCAGAAAGGAGTAACAGATGGTATCTGATGTTGAAAGCTATTTGCCAAAATCATAAATTTTATATTAGCAAGATCTGGAAGGTAGATTAATGAGTCATCATTCTGCTGTTTTAACGTTCCCAGAGGCTGGTTTGAAATGAGTTTGCCTGAGTAGTCCCAGTGAAAATTACATTTTACCAGAACATTCTTCTCATTTCTAACTAAAAATAAATGCAATGCATCTTACTAAGCATCTTTTGAGACCAAATCCTCTGTGATACATGAAAGAGAGGGTATCATGTACCCTTGAGGATTCAGGATTTAAAATAACCTCTCTTAACCATGGTTCCTCATCGGTAAAATACAGCTGCATAACTACCTGTGCCCTAAGGTCATATGGTTTCTAAATTCTTCTAATCCTTGCCTCACTTTCAATCTATATTTGTATTTATATGGAAGGAAAAGAGAATAACACAAATCAACTTTCAATCAGATATGTAGGATAATGATCATTTTATTAAACATAACATGGATTAAAGTTTAGACTCCAGGCAAGTCATAGAAACAGAAGTGAGCTTAGAAATGAAAAAGATGAAAACAACGGACTTAAATTTGTGGAGGATCCATGTTGGAGTCATCCTGAGAACTTTGGTTAAATATAGGTTTCCCCCACTCCCTGAAAGTTGAGCAATCCTATGAAACCATTTGTGAGCTAAAATGGCATAAAGTGGAAAGGTAATTACCTTAGAATACATCTTGCTAACAGATGCACAAAAAAATCAAGATAAAGCACAGCTGCTCTCAGACACAGTTCAAAGCTATGGCAGCTTGATGCTGAGAACAGTTCCTAGGCAAGAAGCTTGGCAGTACCACTCTCACTGCTTGCGGTACATGCTGCCTCTGCAACTGACAGCTGCAAAACAAACACTGAACACTAGTTTTGCTTTCTGCTGTTTTTTTTTTTTTTTTTTTTAATAAAAGAAAAAATCCTCTTCGGATTTCCTTTAACTAGCAAAAACAGGTACTAACGTAGGTCTTTGGTAAAATGAAGTAGTATAAAGCAAGCTCAAAAAGCAGGGGATACCTGTAAAATAGGATTACTTAAGGAAAGACTTTAGATATATAGCTGTGAAATTAGACTTAAAACTAATAGTTAATAAATTCTTGAGAAAGAATGTGCCATGAAGAAAGTTGTGTTTGAAGAACCAAGAACTGCAGAACTTATTTACCTACTACTTGCATGTTTGTAACCTTAAACAACATCTCCCCTGCTCCCCAACCCTCAGTTCCTGGTAACCACCTTTTTACTCGCGGTTTTTATGAATTCAGCTCTTTTAGATACTATGTATAAGTGATATCATAGAGTATTTGTCTTTCTTTGAATTATCTCAGCACAATGCCCTCAGGGTTCATTGTGCTGTAGCAATTTTCTTCTTTCTCATAGCTGAACAACATTCCATTGTATACTGTCAATCCTCAGCATCAAAGGGGGATGTTTGGCTCCCAAAGCTATTTGCCCATATGAACAAATTAAAGTGCTTGAAACATAATTCTTTCATTACTTGTACACTAAAAACCCTTTGTATTTTTTTGTTATCAACCTTTTTACTTCTGTGTAAATATATATATATATATATATATACAAATTTATGACGTATGTTCAAGTTAACTTTTTTATTTTTTCTCATATGCATGGCCAATATAACCATTGCTTTAAAATATACCAATATATCCTATTAGAAAAAATATCCTATACATTAATACATGTTGAGCAGTTAGAAAAGCACATTGTACACAGTAGGCATCCAATTAATGTTAGTTATTTTTACCAGATAGTAATCCTTAGGCTAAAAGTGCCCCTTGGCTTTTTCAGTATGGTTTATTTAAAAGTTTGATTCAATGTAACTTGTAAAGATACACTTGTTTGTAGATTTGCAAATTAATCTTCCAAATTTAAGTCATTAAACTGGTTTGTTTGAACACTGGCTGGTATAAATTTAAACATACCATGATAATCACTATATGTTTTACTGATATTTGGAATACATACAGAAGTAAGCATGGATTTCATGAACAAGCTGGAATCTGTCAAGTGCAAACAGAAGGTAATGTTATTCTATGTGGGTCTATTCCTCCTGTGACTTCTGTATGAATTTCAAGGTTTCTATGGCTTTCTCAAGTAATGTTATCTCAAGTAATCTCAGAATGTCTAGTCCAATCTAAAAGCGAATGGTCACACTCTCATGCAATATAAAATGGCTTTATTTACTCAGCTTGGACCTGCCTTGGGCCTGGAAGCCTGTAGTCGGAAGGAGGATTATGGAGGGTTCTCCACTATTTCTTCACTTTGGCCCCTTCGTCTGAGTAACTGCTGATGTAGGCCCACCAGCATTGGAGCAGGCGTAGAATGGAGAAATAATAGTCATAAAATAAACCTTACTGCCTGAGTTATAATCTCACAGCACTTCCCTCTGGCTGTTGGAGATTTTTTTTTTCACTACTCAAATAAATTTCTCACATCTGTAGTTGTATAATGATCACAACAATCTGATTTCACAGGATTTCCATTCCACAGCCCAGGCACATCCCTCCACCACCCAAACTGTCTCCTCCAGAGACCATAAGTTTTTCAATGTCTGTGAGTCAGCATCTGTTCTGCAAAGAAGTTCAGTCTGTCCTTTTTTCAGATTCCACAAGTCAGTGAAAGCATTTGATGTTGGTGTCTCATTGTATGTCTGACTTCACTTAGCATGATAGTTTCTAGGTCCATCCATGTTGCTAAAAATGCTGGTATTTCGTTCTTTTTGATGGCTGAGTAATAATCCATTGTGTATATGTACCACCTCTTCTGGATCCACTCCTCTGTCGATGGACATTTAGGTTGTTTCCATGTCTTGGCTATTGTAAATAGTGCTGCAATGAACACTGGAGTACATGTGTCTTTGCGAGTCGTGGTTTTCTCTGGGTAGATGCCCAGGAGTGGGATTGCTGGATCAAATGGTAGTTCTATTCTTAGTTTTCCGAGGAATCTCCATACTGCTTTCCACAGTGGTTGCACCAATTTACAATCCCACCAACAGTGTACTAGGGTTCCTTTTTCTCCACATCCTCTCCAGCACTTATTGTTTGTAGACTTTTTGATGATGGCCATTCTGGCTGGTGTAAGGTGGTACCTCAGAGTGGTTTCGATTTACATCTAATAATGAGTGACGTTGAACATCTTTTCATGTGTTTCTTGGCCATCTGTATGTCTTCTTTGGAGAATTGTCTGTTTAGATCTTCTGCCCATTTTTTGATAGGCTTGTTTGTTTTTTTGGTATGGAGCTGCAGAAGTTGTTTATAAATTTGGAGATTAGTCCCTTGTCAGTCAATTCACTTGCAAAGATTTTCTCCCATTCTGTGGGTTGTCTTTTTGTCTTGTTTAGGGTTTCCTTTGCTGTGCAGAAACTTTGAAGTTTGATTAGATCCCATTTGTTTATTTTTCTTTTTATTGCCAATACTCTGATAGGTAGATCTGAGAGGATGTTGCTGTCGTTTATGTCAGAGAGTGTTTGGCCTATGTTTTCCACATAGTTCTGGAAGTCCTAGCCACAGCAATCAGAGAAGTAAAAGAAATAAAAGGAATCCAAATTGGAAAAGAAGAAGTAAAATTATCACTATTTGCAGATGACATGATACTATACCTAGAGAATCCTAAAGACTCTACCAGAAAACTGGTAAAGCTCATCCACAAATTTGGCAAAGTTGCAGGATACAAAATCAATACACAGAAATCGACAGTGTTTCTATGTACTAACAATGAAAAAGCAGAAAAGGACATTAGGGAAGCAATCCCGTTTACCATCGCATCCAAAAGAATAAAATACCTAGGAGTAAACTTACCTAAAGAAACAAAGGACCTATGCTCTGAAAACTACAAGCCACTGATGAAAGAAATCAAAGATGACACAAATAGATGGAAAGATATACCATGCTCACGGATTGGAAGAGTTAATATTATCAAAATGATTATACTACCTAAGGCAATCTACAGATTCAATGCAATCCCTATCAAATTACCAAGGACATTTTTCACAGAACCCGAACAAAATATTTTAAAGTTTTTTTGGAAGCACAAAAGACCCAGAATGGCCAAAGACATCCTGAAAAAGAAAAATGGAGCTGGAGGAATCAGGCTCCCGGACTTCAGACTATACTACAAAGCAACAGTCGTCAAAACTGCATGGTACTGGCCCAAAAATAGAAATATAGATCAGTGGAACAAGATAGAAAGGCCAGAATTAAACCCACGAACCTACAGCCAACTCATCTATGAAAAAGGAGGCAAGAATATACAATGGAGAAAGGACAGCTTGTTCAATAAGTGGTGCTGGGAAAACTGGACAGCCACATGGAAAAGGATGAAATTAGAACACTCCCTAACACCATACACAAAAATAAACTCCAAATGGATTAAAGACCTAGATATAAGACCAGACACTATCAAACTCCTAGAGGAAAACATATGTCGGAGATTTTAAATCCCGTTGCTTTCTCAAAAGATATTGCTGCAGGTACCTAAGGGATAATTATCTTCAGGGACAATGTAAGACTGTGAATATCTGATCCCTTCGATGCTTGCTGGACACTTAAGTGTCTCTTTAGAGGTTGCTTCACTCTTTGAAAAAATGTCTGATGGAGCAAAGTCCTTTACAAGGCAGCTTGCAGCTGGTTCACAGTTATGAGGTCTGCATGTGACTCACTTCCCTGATCTCCAAGGTGGTACAGCTGGCTATGGGCCACAATCTCACGTATTTAACACTTTTCTAGGTCTGATTCAGGTCCTAGACCTGAATGTCCTAAAGCTACAGATATGTCTTTTTAGCTCAGTTCCTTAAAACCAAGCTTGAGGTGGGGTTTTTGAGAAGATTTAATTTATTGAGGCAGTCTCTCCGAAGAAAGGGAGTGAGAGAAGTGGAAAATAGTGCAAGAAAATACCTGGTTTTAGCTGAAGTTTACTTTCAGCTGATCCTATGAGGGTCTCTGGAGAAAGAACAGAATTGGTCCCAATGAAAAGCAAGGGTGCACACATTTTGCACCAGTTATTACTGGCTGCAAGAAGCTTCATATAAGTCCATTTAAGGGGCTCTGGGCAGGATACTCCCTGCATCTACTACACCTATTGTTTTGCTAAGCTTCCCTCACTAGATGCAGTTTTGAGGAAGCAGTCTTTTGTTCTCTCCCCATGTGGAAGGGTTGAGAATATACAGCACAGTTCTCTCCCAAAAAATTCTTATTCTTATCCTCTTGAATGTTCTAATAAATCTCTAGCCTTCTGCTGGCTTAGCTTTGAGGTGGTTGATGAGTCAATACTGACAGAGCTCATTTCACACCCTCCTGGCTTAACCCACTTTGCTGTTTATTTAAGCATATTGTCTCAAGATTAGGAATTCTTGGAACCTATCTTATTGTTTTTGGCTTTGGCCCAAATTCTGAAAAAATAGATAAACTTGCATTTATCCCCCCTTAACAATCCAATCTCTCAGAAACAGGAAATGGGAAAATCTGCTCCTTTTGGCATGAGGTGGCAAAGGGAGGCTTAGAGAATTGTCTATGGTCCAGGAAATTCTGGATGTTTCTAGTAGACTTCCTCTGTTATATAAACCAGATAGCCTTGTTGATGTCTGCATCCTTTTAGTATTTCTGGAGTTATCTACTGCAGTTAATTTTGATTGGAAGTAATTCAAGTAATTCTATAAAAATTAAGGATTTTCTTCTTCAAGCTTTCTTCTTTATACTTTCTGTGGCAACTGAGATAAATCCCTCCTTTTCTCAGTGGGAGGTGACCTCAATATTATGATCTTAGCATAGAGACAGGCATAATTAGTAATTAATAACAATGGGCACTACAGAATTTTTCTCCTCACCCTACCCATATCTTGCTTGAATAGACCCTCTGACCTTGAATAGACCCTCTGACCATAATGGTATCAAAATCTTGCTTAAAATTTTCTTTGTACTTGTTGGATCATGAATGACAAAGGCTGCTTTTGCACAATACAGCTCAGTAGCCCTCAGGAATCTATATGCCAGTGTTTAACACACTGTACACCTTAAAATTACACAATGTTATATGTCAATTTTATATCAATTCAAAAAGAATTTTTGCCAAACTCTAGCAGTAGAAGGGAAGGAGCAGTAACTCTGATAACATCTTGCTGTATATGAGAGAAGCAATGGCTTTTTTGTAAGAAAGTCATCGGTGGCAACTTCCACTCTAAAGGAAGATATTAAAGAGCAATTTGCTGATGCATTTTTAATAGAATTAATATATTTTCACGTTTTAGTTCTTTGCAGTTGGCAGTCAATAGGTAATACATTACTGAGCATTCCCAGTTTGTGCAACATGTGTATTGATCTTCAATGAAAATGTGACAGGCAGAAAGAGTGCTTGAAAACTGAAATCATTCATAGCTGAATAACCAAGTCTCTCCAGAAAGGTGGAGCATACTCTGTTGAACATGTGGATAAATAAAAACAAACTTGCAATTAGAAGATGAATAATTTCAGGAGATCTAACGCACAGCATAGTGATTAGAGTCACCAATACTGTACTGTAAAATCTGAAGTTGTTAAGAGTAGATCTTAAATGTTTTCACCACAACAAAGAAATAATAATATGTGACATGATATAGCTACATATAGGTAGAGCTACACTGGTAATCATATTGCAATATGTAAATGCATCAAATCAACACATTTTACACCTAAAGTTGCACAATGTTATATGTCAATTATATATCAATTTAAAAAGAATTACTGCCAGACTCTTGGATTTTCAAATTTATATGTATTATTGCATTTACCTATAAAAATAAGATTTTCTTGAAAATGTTTAACTTTCATATTTACATTATAGATTTTTATCCATTTTAAATGAGTGAAGTAAATAAACAATCTGGAATTGAAATCTATGTGTAATTTCACAAAGATACATTTTAGTTAGGAAAAACATTGCTATCCTAAAAGGTTTTCTAATTAAAAACTAGCTGAAAAGAAAAAGTTGTTTCTACAAGACAAACAAAGAACCTCCTTTATTTCGGAACATATAGGGAACTTACAGAAACAGGATATAGGCAATGAAATATTTAATAAAGGAGAACTCTGGAGGAAACAGAGCAACAGGATAATTTTTTGTGAGAATATTTAACTAAAACTACATATTGTCTTCCAATTAGTAATAAGAAAATAAACACATCACTGTTTTATGGCTGAGAATTGTTGACAGAACCATTGAGTGATATAGGAACAAAGGAGGGTTTCTAATTAAAATTTCATGATAAGTGAATTATGTCACACAAGTTCAAAACTACCTTTGCCAAAACTTACATCTAAATTTTAACCTCCTTATAGAGCCTGGGAAGGACATTGAATATATGTTTAAAATCTTTGAATTAGCATTGAGACTGAGCATTAGGACTGATAAAACATAGAGCTGTGGTGACTGAAGTACAGATACAGATATCCACGTAATTTTTCTAACTCCCATTGGCTCTTCAGTAGACAAAATAAAATCCAGCATTTTTCAATATAAGCCTCAGTTAAAAGGCTCAGCAAGAGACAAAGAATGATTTGGGAGAAATTTAGAATAACTGGGTCAACAGTTCATATTTATGTTTCCTGGAGGAGAATGATGCCAGGCTGATAAAAATGATTTATAATTCTTAATAAGAGGCAGGTCTGCAAGGGACTGTGAGGGCTTATGGGTGGGGGCAGAAGGGTGGAAGAGAATAGTGTGTTGATAGACTATAAATAAGAATTGCTAAGAGTATATTTTTGTTGTTGTTAGTTTTTGTTTTGATTAAAATTATAGTGGTATCACCTTCCATTTTTTAAAAATTATAGTTGATTTACAGTTTTGTGTTAGTTTCGAGTGCACAGAAAAGTTACCCAGTTTTATATACATATATATATATATATATGCATATACACACACACATATATGCATGTGTGTATAAATATATATGTAAAAATCTGTGTGTGTGTATATATATATATTACAATTATATTGGTACATACATATACATATATTCCTTTTCAGATTCTTTTCCCTTATAGGTTATTACAAAATATTGAATATAGTTCCCTGTGCTATACAGTAGGTCCTTGTTACTTACACATTTTACATATAGTAATGTGTATATGTTAATCCCAAATTCCTAATTTATCTCTCTCACCCTTTCCCCTTTGGTAACTGTAAGTGTGTTTTCTCTGTCTATGAATCTATTTCTGTTTTGTATATAAATTCATTTGTATCTTTTTTGTAGATTCCACATATAAATGATATCATGTGGTATTTGTCTGGTTTATTTCACCTAGTATGACGATCTCTAAGTCCATCCATATTGCTGAAAACGGCATTATTTCATTCTTTTTTAAGGCTGAGTACTATTCTGTTGTTTATATGTACCACATCTTCTTTATCCATTCCTCTGTTGATGGACATTGCCAGAAATATCTTGATCAGGAGTTCAAGGACTAACAGGTATAGGAAAAAGGACACTTATGCTAGAATTTTACAGGGGGTATCTTCATGGTGAGGGGCAAAGGAAGGTGGACTAACCTGGGACCTCAAGTCTTTAAAAATCCTAATCTAATCAGTCAGCTTCATGCATCTTCCTTTTTGGAGCCTGGGACAAATTATCTTTGCTCTAAAAATGACCCATCTCTAGGAGTTCCCTTCTGGTGCAGCAGGTTAAGGATCTGGCATTGTCATTGCAGTGGCTTGGGTTGCTACTGTGGCACAGGTTGAATCCGCATCCTAAGAACTTCCACATGCTGTGGGTTCAGCCAAAAAAATCAAAAATTAAAATGACCCCCATCTTTTTACTAGTGGGGAAAGGAAAGAGCTTGACCAAATTAAAAATCAAGAGAAGAACCTCAAAGAAGGACAAAAATGAAAGAGGTCATACCAACAATAAAAATCATTGCTCAGGAGAAAATTAAAACCAGGAAGAGAATATGACATGCGGCAAAGAGAAGGAACTATATGCTATAGGAGATTTAAATAACACAAGAGGACTCTACCCTGACCTTAGTATTTCAGACTAAGGAAGCATCCAAAAAACAAAAAGAAGGACTGACAAGAGGCATCCTGGGCTTACACTTTGGAGTAAAAATATATGTTTTGTGATGGTCAGTGACAGCTTGCTGGGGCCAGGCTTTGTGTGTAAGGACAGTTATAAGTGCTAACTAGATGTGCAGCATCTTCCTAGAGCAGCACCATCCAAAAGAAAGCTACTGAAAGCCATGTATACAATGTAAAATTTTCTAACAGCACCTTCAAAATAAACAGGTAAAATGTGTTTCTATAATACATTTTTATTTAATACAGTCTAAAATGATCTCATTTCAGTATTTATTCAATATAAAATTGCTTAAGAGACATTTTAAACTATTTTTATATGCTAAATCTTTGAAATCTAGTGTGTATTTTATAATTAAAGTACATCTCAATCAGGAATAGTCACTTTTTCAGGTGTTCAAGAGCCACATGTGGTCAACGGTGATTACCATATTGGGCAGTTCATTCCTAGAGTGTGAATCTACAGTGTTGTAAGTAAACCAAGCAAGGTTTGTCAGGGTGCATCATGACTTTCTAGTTCCTAGCTTCTTCTCAGCAACCGTACTCAACCAAGTATTTCCTCATTCACATATTTATACAAGCATTTCTTTTCTGCTGACTCTTCTTCCTAGGGCTGGAAAAGTCCTCAAGTCTCTCCCATACTTAAATGCAAAGCAAACATGTTCAATTCAATTCTTCATTCTCTTCGGAGTGACATATGCTCATTCTTTCCATTGCCTCAGACTTCACTAACCTCTCAAACATGAGCTAGGGAACTGCACAAGTCCAAGAACTTCATCTCCAGATATTACAATAGAAAAGTATCTCCTGGTGTTCATTTTTCAAGACTGATATTTCCCTTCTGTCTACAGCCACTGTACAGAACCTGCTTGTCATCACACTAGCAACTTGCCTCTTTATTACACAACACAATGACACACTTTAGTCCTTCTCTGCCCTTATCACTCAGCAGTACCTGTCCTTCTCTCTGTGTTTCCCTAACATCAACATTTGATTTTTAGGTCCCCTCTCATGTTGCTTCTTTTTGGTCTCTTTCCAGGCTTATATTTTTGATACTATCCTTTATATTCTAGTTTTCTCAGGGTCTGTACTTCTCGCTCTTCTGTCCTCACATTAAAGATGTTTATGAGATCTTTTATTCTCATATCATCTGCTAGGACCTATCCTTTCAAATCTGTAATTTTCTTAAAAGTTTTATGGAAGTCTAGTTGATTTAAAATGTTTTGATCATTTCTGCTGTACAAATCTGTATTTTTATCCCAGAATTCAATTCCTGGACAACAAACCACAGAGCCAACCTTCTTAATTTACATCTCTGCTTAGTTTTAGCCCTCAGAGATTTCAAACTCAACATGTCTGAAACATAATCTATCTTCTCCATCAGGAAAACTTCTGAATTCCCTGCCTAATTAAGAGTATGCCTACCTACTCAGTTTCTAAAATCAGTCACTTGTCTCCATTATTTATAATTCTATCTCCTTTAACTCCAG
The DNA here is from genome assembly GCF_016906955.1 of Phacochoerus africanus. Taxonomy (NCBI): domain Eukaryota; kingdom Metazoa; phylum Chordata; class Mammalia; order Artiodactyla; family Suidae; genus Phacochoerus; species Phacochoerus africanus. The sequence continues at coordinate 28,404,379 of NC_062553.1, forward strand.
TTACTCAGTCACAGTACCCTATCATTTTACTGACCTTGTATTTCTTTAAACAGTGCACACATTTTCATCCCTGTTGCTGCTCTTTCATTTAGACCTTGTTGAAGTGACACAATGGAGAAAGTTTCTGGTTTTGAAACATGTTTCCTAACCTTGCTGAATACTATTTCTTTCATATCGTGTCTATGAGAAGTATGTAAGATAACACATAATGGAAACTCAACTTTCCACTCTTAATAATCCCTGAAAGATCTCTCTAATCCTCACAATACATACAAATGCCTTAGTATGGCCCACAAAGACATTCATGATCTGATCCCCAGTTTAGTATCTTTCACTTTAAAGTCTTCTCTTTTTTAACACAGGCCTACTTTTTTTTTTTTCTAGGAGCACCTGCATGTTTTTATTCATTTTTCTCCACATCTTGAACATGTTTCACTGGAATAATTTCTACCTGATCATTGCCAAGAATTTTTAATCACTTACCAAATTTTGCTAAGCTATGACCTCCTACAAGATTCTCTCCCTTGACACCACTCATACGCTGTCTTTACATATTTAATCACAGCATTTATTTAATAGAATTATAATTATATGTTCAATTATTTGTCTCAGAGGTCTTATCTTAATGGTTACCAAGCCTCTCCAATGTAATAGACACAAGAATATAAAAAATAAATGAATGGATGGTTTGAGGTAGATATTCTGTATATGACACTAAAAATTTGGGTAATATAATTGAAAGTTATGGCATCAAAAGTGAAGAAGTCATGATAAAGAAACAGGTGATTATATCGATGACATGAAAAGACAGGACTTTGGTTTCTAAACCAAGATATATTATAGTCCAATGATGGAAACACTCTTGGCAAGACTCTTAAGAGGTCCTCTGGTGAATTGGAAGTATTAATTGACATGTTCTCATAAAGAGAAAAATTTAAAAGAAAGAGAAAAATTGACTCAGGGAAAACCAACAGATTCATTCTATTGTTGGAAAAACTATAAAATAATTACCTCGAGAAAATAACTGGTATAATGTTACTTACATGTAGTTATGAGCTCAGAAACAGATGTAATAAATTGATTAAGCCTGAAATTAATTCCTGCTCTTTGCTTTGGAGGTTCTAGTCATTGATCAAATTAGACTAGACATAGATATTTCTATTAAAGCAAGAGAGCACTGCAGATAATCTGAAAATATAATTCTTTAGCTATAAGAGAATATAGATTTGTAAGCAACAATAAAATATTAGGATTTTACACTTACCCTACAATACCTAAAAAATTACAATTACCTAAAAAATTACAGCTGTTAAGAGGAGATGTACCTAAAAAGCAGACATATTGAGCCTAGTGAAGAGGTTTGGGAAATTCACAGAGAGGGACCTCCTTCTACTCTTCTTTTGGGGGCAAGTTTTGAAAAGTAAAGAATCCAAAATTTTCCTATTGCTTGTTAAGTTTCAAGGAGAAAAGATATATATTGAGAGTCTAAGCAAATGGGCTTGGGATAGAATTACAGAGGACATGTGTTATGGGCAGGATTCAAGGAAGATTTAAATACTTTTTTCTACCAGTGAAGGTGCCTCAGAGATGCAGTGGACTTGAAGGCCATGTGCAGTTAAGATGAAGAAACGATAGCACTGACATTCACGAACCAAACATGCTACAGAAATGAAATGTATTATTTTTTATGAGTGTGGAGTCTTCACAATACTTACATCCCTCAGAACTTAGAGAAACTGGTGAAGATGCTGAATTGATTGAGATAACATTTCTGCCTCTTGGCAGAAGGGAGTTTGTGATAGACATTTAGTGCAGTTAAAAAAAATAAAGGATATTACATCTTTTGCTCACAAACAATACTAGAGGAATGAAAATTAAAAAAAAAAACAGTAAAATAAAGCCTAAAAAAATAGATTCAAAGAAATGTGATGGTGGTCCTCAAACATTTGAAGGACTTCAAAATGTAATTTCTTCTGGGTGTTTTTTAGGAGACCGATGATATATTCAGTAAGTGGAAATTACAGAGAGAAATATTCATGGTAAATTAAACAAAAAACCCAATCCTATTGGTGAGAGTCTTTTAACAATGGAATGAACTCCGTATTGAGGTCTTAAGCTCTGCCACTGGGGCCTGGAAGAGAATCAATATGAAGTGCTATAGAAGCAGTTCTTCAGTTTGGTGAGACAACAATCCACATGCTTCCTAATGCGCTACCAGGACGGTATAAATTTTCACAGTACATCAAAGCCTCAGCACATAAAGACATTTATTCTGAATAGGACACTAAAAGAATGACAAAATAACAAGAGTTTAACCTGTATCTTAACAAAATTTAAACCAAAACAGGACTTGCAAAAATATGTAGAAATGCTTGGCAGCTTTGTAAGTTTTATTTGAACTGTTCTGCCTTATATATATATATATATATATATATATATATATATATATATATATTTGCCTTGTATGTTTTGCTAAGGCATTTACTCAACTCTGAGACTAATCGATGATAAGAGGCTGCCGAAGATAATACTGGTTCTGTCACACATCTATAGTGATAAGTCTTGAAATTATGTGAACACATTCTTGTGGAGAAAATAATGACAAGAGGAATTCAATGTTCACATTGGAAAAGAAAAAAAGTTCTGTGAAAAAAGAGTGTTTGTCATTCTTGCCATGCTTTTCTAACTGTGATAAAGGCATGCAGGTGACAGAGTTGTAACTCAAAAGTTATTATTACTTCTTTTTTTTTTTTTGCATCTTAGCTCTTGACAATGGATGATTAAACACCTGGCTAATCACAAGTTATTTAATCAGAGAGTTTTTATATGATTCTTTGAGTTTTTGATTCAGTATTTGCAGAGATCATTTTATGAGATATCAGATAGAAAATGTTTTAAAACCACTGAGATATTCACAAGTAGCATTCAATTATTCATCACTGTGTCTCTAGGCACTATCTTCCCTTCCATCCTTTTGGACACTGGCTTGAGTAATCAACAAAATAATTACTTCTATCACATTGGATGGTAGGCATCATGAATCAGAAATTGTAGATGGAGAATAGCATCAATATTAAATCGACTGGTAGGAAACCTAATATATTCATTTAAAATAATTCATAACAAAAACACAAGCTAATAAATCCAAATAGGGATAGGGATGCTAATAATCTTCATTTACCATATTTTACTACATTAAAGTTTATGACCACAAAGTTGTTTTTATATGTAATTACTTTGGAAAATGAAAAAAAGAGATAATGGAAAAAATGTTAATTACTGGCAGAGGCTTTCAATCAGTCATCTTCAGAATTTAAAACTAAGACTCAGAACCCCAAGTTTGGTAGAGCTGAAGGAGTTCTATTTCAGGAGACATCAATAATTTCTTGGAAATTTAGCAGATCCTTTATATTAAATAATTCTCAAGTCACACACCATAGATGGCCCAATATTACTCATGACTTCAAATGAAAATGGCATAGATACACAGCCACATAGAATGACACAGCTACACAAAATTGATGGTAATTCCAGAAACCTGGGTCTTTCAGTATATTTTTATTATAACCCCTGTCATACCCTTCCCTAGGCTAAATGTATGTGATACTAATGATCTCTACCTTTCATTGAGTGCATATGCTAATCTGAATACAATGTTAAGTGTTTTAGATACATTCCCATTTGATCCATACAATCCATAGTATAGGTATTATTTTATTCTAATTTTATCATGTGGAAAATGAACATCAAAGGAGTTAACTAACTTGTCCTCTAGTAGGTGGAGGATTTAGTTTCTAACTGGGACTTTAAAGTCCATATATGTCACCACTATTCTATCCCACCTCTTGAAGGCCGAAGTATACATGGTCGCTGCACTTTTAAAAAGTTGCTGAAATAAGACTTTCCCTTTTATTTTCATTTTTGGTTGAATCCCCAATGCTAAGAATGTTTATTTAATGTCTGAACATTCTAGAAACAAATATCACTCCATCCTTAGAGAATTTAAGTAGTAACCATTAAAAAGTAGGTTGATGACCTTTATAGTATCATTGACCTTGAAGGTATATTAAGAAAGACTTGAATACTGATTAGGAAAGTGAATATTTCTTTAGAAAGAAGAGTAATTTTAGTGCATAGTATCTTTCCCTTTTTAACTTCCTAGAACAGTGGGGTTACTTTACTTAACTGAATCTAAGGAAACCAATTAGCTTTTTGCCACATAACTAACCACCACAAAATTTAGTGTCTTAAAATAACAACCATTGATTTAGCTTGTAATTATGTAGTTCAACTAATGAGGCTATATTTGACTGGGAAGTTTCCTGATTTTGGCTGGACTCTTGCTTCTGCATTTAGCTGTCTGATCAGATGAGACAGGACTGATCTTAGCTGGCTCATCTGGATTCCATGTGGCCTCTCATTTTCCAGCAATTTAGCCCATCCTTACTCACACAGAAGGGGTGCTGGGGTCCCAGGTGGGAGAGTAGAAATATGCAAGGTCTTTTGAGTACTAGCCTTGAGACTGGCCCAACAGTGCTTTTGCCAGCCCAGCTTAAGTCCATATGTAAGGGTGGCAAGGCTGAATCTACTCTTTGATGAATGGATCTACAGAAATATGTTGCAAGGAATGTGGATTCAGGAATAGCAAAGAACTGGGGCCATTTTTGCACTTTATTCCCTTAAGTTAAGTATGCTCTGAAAGAACACCTGAAGAGTTTGACTTCTATCTTTTGAAAACTCAGAGTCTGGTACATGACTCACTGATGAAAAGAATAAAATCAAGGTTAAAGGAAGAGAAGAGAGATGACTCCAGAGGAAGAAAGCTGTAATATCTTATTTGTGGTGACAAGTAGTCTTGCTTTTGTGGGGCATGCATAAACCCCTCAGAGTTATATTGAAATATTTCTATCCAGAAATACCTCCTTCAGGTGAAACTGTTGTGGAATAGATTGTAGGAAAATATGAGCAGAGGGTTGAAAAAATAAGGAGCCAGATATCAGAGATTTTTAGTCCTACTAGAAAAAATATAATCAGAGGAATCTAATAATTGTATTTTAGAAGAACAAAAATGAAAAAATTTACTCCCCAATACAGAATATAAGCATTGATAAATGTCACTTGCAGAGCATACCATACTAGACCATAACCCCAGTAGTCAAGTTAGTATTTCTGACCCTTAGCTTCAACACTGGAGGATCTAAAGCAACAAAATGATTGAAGATGAGGAAAAGAATAAAATAACAAAGGTAAGTATTGAAGAAGCCAGCACTTCAGTGAGTAGCTGAACAAAAATATTCATGCAACAAAATATTTATGCAAGAAAAATATTACCACCTCTACCACCACTGTCCTGGTCTAAGTCATTGACTCATGAATTATTGCATTAACCTCCTCCCTACTTATCCTTGCCTACTACAGCCTTTATTTGACATAACCATTAGTGATTTTGTTCAAAATTAAGTCAAACCATGCACTCCTCTGCTTAGACCCCCTTTCTCTTAGACTAAAAATCAAAGCCATAAGTGGCCTAAAGACCTGGAATAGACATGAAGGTGTGATGCTCAGATCTTTCAAAAAATAACTTGACATCCACCTGCTCAGAGTGCAGTTTAGCTGAAGCTTCTAGCTGCAGCATCTCAGTATCTGCTGGAGCATATGAGACCCCACCATTCCCAGGTAGTTCCCAGCCAATGATGTACTTATAGTGGGGGTGATAGACTTGGCTATTCCTGCAAATGCAAGACTCTGCTTATAGGCCCTCCTTGTTCTAAACCATTTTTTTGGCTGAGAAATGTCAAATATGAATCACAGTGAGATAGTCCCTGCCCAATTCTGGCTCCTTTCCTCTTGCCTTTCATAGATATTAGATTTGCAGTGCAGTCTGAAAGCTTGCCCTAACCAATCCCACCCTTCTACCTTTTTTAAAAAAAAAATTGAAGTATGCAATATTTTGTACACTATTCTAAAATTGAAGTATACAAATTCACAATATTATCTTCAGGTGTACAGCACAGTGATTCAATATTTTTACACTTTGTACTTCATTAAAAGTTGTTACAAGATAACAGCTATAACTCCCTGTGCTATATATACTATATCTTTGTTGCTTATCTATTTTCTCTTAATCTAATCAATACATGACATATATCTATCTACCCATATGCCATATCTTCTTTATCTATTTATCTCTTGATGAACACAGGCTGCTTCCCATATTTTGTCCATTGTAAATAGTGTTGCTATAAAATTAGAGTGCATATATCTTTTCAAATTAGTGTTTTTTTCCCAGATATATACCCAGGAATAGAATTGCTGGGGCATACCATAGCTATCCTTTTTAGTTTTTGAGGGACCTCCATACTGTTTTACAGAGTGGCTGCACCAATTTGCATTCCCACCAACAGTGCAAGAGAGTTCCCTTTTCTCCACACCCTCTCCAACACTTGCTATTTGTAGACTTTCTGATAATAGCCATTCTGACAGGTGAGTTGATATCTCCTTGTTTAGATTTGCATTTCCCTAATAATCAGGTATTGAGCATCTCTTCATGGGCCTATTAGCCATCTATATGGTTTTCTTTGGGAAAATGTCTATTCAGTATTCTGCAGATTTTTGACTGGCTTGTTTGCTTTTTCTTGATATTAAGTTGTATGAACTGCTTATACATTTGGGATAATAACCCCTGTTGGTTATATATCATTTGCAAGAATTTTCTCCCATTCTGTAGATTGTCTTTTTGTTTTATTGATGATTTCCTTGGCTGTGCAAAAGCTTTTAAGTTTAATCAGAACCTATTTTTTTATTTTTCTTTTCTTTCTAATAAATGAATTCAGCAAATTTTCAGGATATAAGATTAAGATACAGAAATCTGTTGCTTTTCTACACACTAATAATGAAGTATCAGCAAAAGAACATGAAAAAAATCCCATTTGTAATTACATCAAAAAGAATGAAATATCTTTGAATAAATTTAATCAAGGGGTTGGGTTCTCTGAAAGCTATAAACTATTGATAAAGTAAATTGAAGATGATGCAAAGAAATGGAAAGATATCCCATGTTCTTGATTGGAAGAATTAATATTAAAATGATCATACTGCCCAAAGCCATCTACAGATTTAATGATATCCCTATCAAAACACCCTTGACATTTTTCATTGAACAAGAACAAATAATCTTAAAATTCATAGGGCACCACAAGAGACCCCAAACTGCCAAAGCAACATTGAGCAAAAAAGAACAAAGCTAGAGGTATCACCCTCCCAGACTTTAGGCTACACTACAAAGCCATGGTAATCAAAACAGCCTGGTACTGGCACAAAAACAGACATATACATCAATGGAACAGAATAGAAAGCCCCCAAATAAATCCACCACCTATGATCAATTAATCTACAAAAAAGGAGGCAAGAATATACAGTGGCGCAAAGACAGTCTCTTCAATAAGCAGTGCTGAGAAAACTGGATAGCTACACGTTAAAGAATAAGATTAGAACATTTCCTCATAGGGGAAGTATCAAGGTGGCGGAGTAGTAAGACATCATGATCACCTTCTCCCACAAACACATTAAAAAAAACACATCTACATGTAAAACGATTTGCACAGAACATCTACTGAATGCTGATAGAAGAACTTAAACCTCCACAAAGGGCAAGAAACTCTTGACATAGAACAAAAGAAAAAAAGAGAAAGAGAGAAAAAGAATCAGGATGGGACTAGCATTCCTGAGGGAGCTGTGAAAGAGAAAAGGAACCCATATCCTGGGAAGCCACCTAACCAACGGGGAGATCAGCTGAGTCAGAGGGACCTCAAAGTCTCCAAGAAAAGTGCAGCAGCTGGACTGAAGAGGGCAAAGTAGAGTGAGAGCCACACAGATCATCTGCACCACCACCCCAATTACCATAGCCTGAGATGCTCAGGTGGGGGCTGGATGCTGAGACTCAGGCTCTGGAGGTCATTTCCACAGAGAGGACTAGGGTTGGCTGTGTGGGGACAGCCTGAGGGGCTAAGGAGTGGTGTGCCATGGGTGGGGGAGCAGTGTGCTATGGACTGGGAGTGGAACTCAATGGCAGAGGGAACCCAGGAGGAGGACTGGGTACCCAGGAGAAGCAAGGCACCATTGTTGGGGAGGGCAGGAGCAGGAGAGGCAGACTGCCATAGGAATCTCCTTGTATATACCTTGGCTCTCAGAGGGCAGGACACCTCTGGCACAGGCTACAGATAGCAAGAAGCCACTTGCTCGGGCTATGGGAGATTGGGTACTTCTTTTGTGGGCTATGGGAGACTGGGTACTTCTTTTGTGGGCTATAGGTGGCTGGGTATCTCTTGTGTAGGGTAAGGGCAGCAGGGGGCTAAGTGCAATGTGGTGCCTCTTGTGTGATCTACAGGTGGCAGGGACAGACCACAGCAGTACTTTCAGAGGCCAGAGGGACACGTGGCCTGCCACCACTGGGGGCTTGTGAGTGGGCTCCATCTGCAGCCCCAGTCATCTCAGGGGTAGGCAAAAATAAAAAGAAGGCACTGCAACCAAGCACCACCCATTGCTGCCCTCACTCCCGTGGGAACACACCCACCCTGCTAGTGCCACTGCAAAACGCTCTGGGCAGCACCCAGACACTTGATCACTGTCCCTTCCCAGGAAACTACAACTAGGAGCAGCTGGTGCAGCACCTCCTACATGGACTAACTGGGATGGGGTGCTTCTTGCATGGTCTAGAGGTGGCTGAGGCAAACCACTGCAGTTATCTCTGACTTCAGAGGTGGGCAGGGCCCACCACCACAGAAACCACTTGCAGCCCCAATCACCTGAGAGGGCACCACAGAGGAGGGCGCTGTGACTGAAGACCACCTGTTGTTGCTCTCACTCTCTGGGAGCATACCCACCCTACTGCTGCCACTGCCAAATGCTTTGGCTAGTGGCCACACACTTGATCACTGTCACTTCCCAAGATCCTGCAACTAGGAGCAGACTGCACAGCACCTTCTGTGTGGGCTAAGCAAGACAGGGTGCTTCTTGCATTGTCTGGGTGAGGGCAAACCATCACTGACTCCAGAGGTGGGCATGGCCTGCTACCACTAGAAGTCTGTGAACAGGCAGCCTCAATCATCTCAGAGTGTTGCAATCGAACACTATCTGCTGTTGCTTTCCCTCCCTTGGGAACTCACACCCCATGCTGCTGCCACTGTAAAATGCTCTGGGCACCTCATAAATCTGCCTAAGGCCTATTACTACTTCCCAGGGCCTTGCAACTAGGAGTAGACTGTGCAACCTTCCTGCAGGTCCTTGCTGATGTTAAGAGCCCAGCAACCCAGGCACTGAATACTAGCCCTACCCATTGCCTCCTTATCACTAGAAATACACTCAGCACCCTGGAGATAACAGTCTGCTCACCCAGAAGAAAGAGACAGCAAATATTCAAACTCCCAAAAATAAATAATAACCCCCCACAAAATAAAGAGGGGTGCTTTTGCTTAGAAGTAGCCCTGGAAGACTACAGTTTGGCTTCCCAAAACTCACAGAAAAAGAAAAACATAACCAAGATGAAGAAGCTCAGGAACCATTCCCAGTTAAAAGAACAGGAAATTCACCTGAAGCAGCAAACAATGAAAGAGACCTTTGCAGTCTGACAGACATTGAGTTCAAAAGGGAAATAGTAAAAATACTGAATGAATTAAGGCTGAATATTAAGGAATTAAGAGCAGAACAGTAATGCAGATTCCTTTAGAAAGGAACTAGAAAATGTAAGGAGGAACACAGAAAAATTAGAAAATTCACTTGCAGAGAAGCAAACTGAGCTAAAGGCAATAAAGAGCAGAATGAATAATGCAGAGGAATGAATCAGTGACTTGGAAGATAGAATAATGGAAATCGCCCAATCAGGACAGAAGACAGAAAACCAAATGAAAAAACACAAAAGCAATATAAGAGATCTATGGGATAATATAAAGCAGGCCAATCTACACATAATAGGGATTCCAAAAGGAGAAGAAAAAGAAAAGGGGATTGAAAATATACTTGAAGAAATTATGTCTAAAAACTTTCTAAATCTAAAGGAAACTGATATCAAGATACGGGAAGCACAGAGGGCCCCAAACAAGTTGAACCCAAATAGGGTGACATCAAGACATATTATAATAAAAATGGCAAAAGTTAAAGAGAGGATTCTAAAGGCAGCAAGAGAAAAACAAAGCGTTAATAATAAGGGAACTTCCATGAGGCTATCAGCTGATTTCTCTAAAGAAACACTACAGGACAGAAGAGAATGGCAAGATATATTCAAAGTTCTGAAAGAAAAAAAATCTGCAGCCTAGAATACTCTATCCAGCAAGAATATCACTTAAAACAGAAGGGGAAATAAATAATTTCTCCAACAAACAAAAGTTAAAAGAGTATAGCAGTACTAAACCCATTATAAAGGAAATACTGAAAGGGCTTCTCTAAATAAAAAAAGAAGCAAGAAGAAATAGAATGGAGCAAACCACAACTGGAAAGCAACCACTTTCAATAAGCCAGCATACAGATCTAAAAATGGGGGGGAAAATAACTACAATAAAAGTGATGAAAAACACAAGGAACAGCAAAAGGACAAACACGAAGCTATAAAAAAGGACTTCAAAGTCACAGAATGTTTGGAAGTAAAGAAAGAAAATCTAGACTCTTTTTTTTAAATAATGTAAGCCTATATGACTATAAGGCTAAATCAAGCAGGAACAGGTTCACACACTTAAAAAAACAGGGCTATCACAAATCAAAACCAAACATTATATTCACAAAATCTGAGAAGAAAAGTACTGAAGCATAAAATAAATGGAAATCACCCAGCCAAAAAAGGAAAGGAAGAAAGGAGAAACACAGTATCAACTGGAAAACAAGGTTTAAAATGGGAATAAATGCACATTATCAATAATTACCTTGAATGTCAATGGACTGAATGCTCTAAACAAAAGACATGGAGTGGCAGATTGGATAAAAAAAGCAAAAACCTATAATCAGCTGTCTATAAGAAACTCACTTTAGGGCAAAGGATACATATACATTGAAAGTGAGGGGATCGAAAAAGATATTTAATGCCAATGGACAAGACAGGAAAGCAGCAGTTGCGATACTCTATTAGACAAAATAGACTTTAAAATGAAGGCCATAAAGACAGACAAAGAAATTTAATGGTATCCTCATTCAAGAAGAGGATAGGACAATCATTAATATATATGCCTTTAATATAGGAGCACCCAGATACCTACAACAAATACTAACAGACATAAAAGGAGAAGTTGATGGGAATACAATAATAGTAGGAGACATTAACACCCCACTCACATCAATGGACAGATCCTCTAGATGGAAAATCAATAAGGCAACAGAGATCCTAAAAGACACAATAGTAAACTTAGACTAATTGACATTTTCAGGACATTACATCGAAAAAAAAATCAGAATATACATTCTTCTCAAGTGCACAAGGAACATTCTCAAGAACTGATCACATACTGGGGGACAAAGCTAACCTCAACAAATTTAAGAGTATAGAAATTATTTCAAGTATCTTCTCTGACCACAACAGCATGAAACTAGAAATCAACCACAAGAAATGAGAAAAAACTAACTACACGGAGACAAAACAACATGCTACTAAAAAACAAACGGATCAATGAAGAAATCAAGAAGGAAATTAAAAAATACCTCGACACAAATAATGAAGACACAAACATTCAAAATATATGGGATGCCACAAAAGTAGTGCTTAGAGGGAAATTCATAGCAATACAGGCCTTCCTCAAAAAAGAAGAAAAATCTTGAAGCAACACCTTAACCCATGACCTAAATGAATTAGGAAAAGAAGAATAAACAAAACTTAAAGACAGCAGAAGGAAGGAAATCACAAAGATCAGAGAGGAAATCAATAAAACAGAGATTCAAAAAATAGAAAAAAATCAATAAAACCAAGAGCTGGCTCTTTGAAAAGGTAAACAAAATTGACAAACCTCTGGCCAGATTCACCAGGAAAAGAGAAAAAAATTCAAATAAACAAAATGAAAAATGAAAAAGGAGAAATTGCAACAGATACTGCAGAAATACAAAAAACCATAAGAGAATACTATGAACAATTATATGCCAACAAATTTGAAAACCTAGGAGAAATGGACAACCTTCTAGAGACTTACAGATTACCAAAACTGAATCAAGAAGAAATAGATTAATCGAACTGACCAATCACTAGAAATGAAATTGAATATGTCACAAAAAAACACTCTCTACAAATAAAAGTCCAGGAACAGATGGCTTTACAGGTGAATTCTACCAAACGTACAAAGAGCAACTTATACCCATCCTCCTTAAATTTTCCCAAAAGGTCGAAGAAGAAAGAACACTCCCAAAGACATTCTATGACGCCACCATACCCCTAATTCCAAAACCAAACAAAGATACTAACAAAAAAGAAAACTATAGGCCAATACCTTTGATGAATATAGATGCAAAAATTATCAACAAATTTTAACCAACCAAATCCAACAGCATATAAAAAAGATTATACACCAAGACCAAATGGGATTAATCCCAGGTTCATCCCACAAAGACGGTTTGACATACAGAAATCAATCAACATCATATACCACATTAACAAAAGAAAAGTATAAAACCACATGATCATCTCAATAGATGCTGAGAAAGCATTTGACAAAGTCCAACAGCCATTCATGATCAAAACTCTTACCAAAGTGGGTATAGAGGGAACATACCTTAGCATAATAAAAGCCATTTATGACAAACCCACAGCAAATATAATACTCAATGGAGAAAAGCTAACAGCCTTCTCACTAAAATATGAAATAAGACAAGGATGCCCACTCTCACCACTTTTATTTAACATAGTTTTGGAAGTCCTAGCCACAGCAATCAGACAAACAAAAGAAAAAAAAAGGTACCCAAATTGGAAGAAAAAAGGTAAAACTGTCACTGTATGCAAATGACATGATACTATACATAGAAAACCCTAAGGACTCAATCCAAAACCTACTTGAACTGATCAACGAATTCAGTAAAGTAGCAGGATATAAGATTAACATTCAGAAATCAGTCTCATTTCTGTATACTAACAATGACATACTAGAAAAGGAATACAAAGATACAATACCTTTTAAAACTGCACCCCAAAAAATCAAATACCTGGGAATATACCTGACCAAGGAGGTAAAGGACTTATATGCTGAGAACTATAAAACATTAGTCAAGGAAATTAAAGGAGGATTCAAAGGAATGGAGAGATACTCCATGCTCCTGCATTGGAAAAATTAATATTGTAAAAATGGCCATACTAACCAAAGCAATCTACAGATTCAATGACATCTCTATCAAATTACCCATGACGCTTTTCACAGAACTAGAACAAACAATCCAAACATTTATATGGAACCACAAAAGACCCAGAATTGCCAAAGCAATCCTAAGGAACACAAACCAAGTAGAAGGCATAACTCTCCCAGACTTCAGGCAATATTACAAAGCTACAGTCATCAAGACAGTGTGGTACTGGTACAAAACAGACATACAGACCAGTGGAACAGAACAGAGAACCCAGAAATAAACCCAGACACCTATGGTCAATTAATCTTTGACAAAGGAGGCAAGAACATAAAATGGGAAAAAGACAGTCTTTTCAGCAGGTGTTGTGGGGAAACCTGGACAGCTGCATGTAAATCAGTGAAATTAGAACACGCCCTCACACCATGCACCAAAATAAACTCAAAATGGCTGAAAGACTTAAACGTAAGACAAGACACCATCAAACTCCTAGAAAAGAACATAGAAAACATTCTCTGACATCAACCTTGCAAATGTTTTCTCAGGTCAGTCTCCCAGAGCAACAGAAATGAAAGCAAAAATAAACCAATGGGACCTAAACAAACTGACAAGTTTTGCACAGCAAAGGAAACCATAAAAAAAAAGACAACTTACAGAATGGGAGAGAATAGTTTCAAAAGATGCAACTTAAAAGGACTTAATCTCTAAAATATATAAACAACTTATACAACTCAACAACAAAAAAGCCAACAACCCAATTGAAAAATGAGCAAAAGACCTGAATAGACACTTCTCTAAAGAAGATATATAGATGGCCAACAAGCACATGAAAAAATGCTCAATATCACTGATTACTAGAGAAATGCAAATCAAAACTACTATGAGGTACCACCTCACACTAGTCAGAACACCCATCATTGGAGTTCCCATCATGGCTCAGTGGTTAACAAATCCTACTAGGAACCATGAGGTTGTGGGTTTGATCCCTGTCCTTGCTCAGTGGGTTAAGGATCCGGCATTGCTGTGAGCTGTGGTGTAGGTCTCAGACACAGCTCGGATCTGGAGTTGCTATGGCTCTGGTGTAGGCCGGCAGCTACAGCTCTGATTAGACCCCTAGCCTAGGAACCTCCATATGCTGTGGGAGCAGCCCTAGAAAAGTCAAAAAACAAACAAACAAAAATAATGGCCATTACTAATAAGTCCACAAATACCCAATGCTAGAGAGGGTGTAGAGAAAAGGGAACCCTTCTACACTGTTGGTGGGAATGTAAATTGGTACAAACACTGTGGAAAACAGTATGGAGGTTCCTAGAAAACTAAATATAGAACTACCACAAGACCCAGCAACCCCACTCTTAGGCATATATCCAGACAAAACTTTCCTTGAAAAAGACACATGCACCCGCATGTTCACTGCAGCAGTATTCGCAATAGCCAAGACATGGAAACAACCATCGACAGATGACTGGATTAGGAAGAAGTGGTATACACACACACACACACAAACACACACACACACACACACACACACAAGGGACTACTACTCAGGCTTAAAAAAGAACAAAATAATGCCATTTGTACCAACATGGATGGAACTAGAGACTCTCATACTAAGTGAAGTAAGTCAGAAAGAGAAAGACAAATACCATATGATATCACATATCTGGAATCTAATATATAGCACAAATGAACCTTTCCACAAAAAAGAAGACCACAGACCTAGAGAACAGACTTGTGTTTGCCAAGGGAAAGGAGGAGGAAGATGGACTGGGAATTTGGGGTTAATAGATGCAAACTATTACCTTTGGAATGGATAAGCAAATGAGATCCTGTGTATAGCGCTGGGAAGTATATCTCGTCACTTATGATGCTGCATGATAATGTGAGAAAAAGGAATGTATGTGTGTATGTGTGACTGGGTCACTTTGCTGTATAGTAGAAAATTGACAGAACACTGTAAACCACCTATAATGGAAAAAAATAAAAATCACTAAAAATATTTGAAAAAAAATTTTAAATTTGCTCACACAATATAAAAAATAAACTCAAAATAGATTAAAGACCTAAATATAAAACCTGCAACCATAAAACCCCTAGAACACTGACATAAATTGTGATATTTTTTGGATCTAACTCCTAAGACAAAAGAAATAAAAGCAAAAGTAAACCAATGGAACCCCTACCTTCTTTTCTCACTCATAGAATGGTGCCCCGATATACTCCTGCACTCCTAACTATTTCAACATCTACTTGCTGGAGTGCCTGAAATGGCCACATTCTGGCCTTTTGTGCTTCTGTGACCTTACATCTCCTATTCTTCCCCTCATTCACTGTGCTTTACCTTCATTGGCCTCCTCCTGGCTTTGAATGTGACAGGCCCACTCTTTCCTCTGCCTAGAGCACTCTAAACTCACACATTAGCATGGCCAACTATTTAACATTATTCAAGACTTTATCAAATATCAATTTTTCCATGCGGCTTTCCGAGACCAATGTATTTATTTCTGCAACCTGACACTCTCTCACCACCATGCCTGGTACCTATATTCTCTCTCACTCTTCTGAGCTTTTTCCATTTTCTATAACATGTAACCTGAATTTAAGATCCTTCTGGTAGTATCTCTATTTAGATCACTGAAATATCTCTAACACTCAGTTTGTGCTTGCCATGTAACTATTTTTTTAATGTGAATTCCATCTTCTGTGCAATAGCTACAACCTTCTGTTGGAGCCAGGCCCAAAATGGGGGAGGAAGAAGCTCTGAGCTGAGTAAAAGGTAGAAACTTTGATGGTAAAGAGTTTTTAATATCTGGAATTGATACCTACTTTACCTGAATGTGACGGGAAAACTATGGAATTACCAAGGTATTTTCAGGGATGGACAGAACAACACAACAGGGATGTGAAGGAAAAAAAAAGTTGCTTTCTGATTGCACCGGATTAATTAAATCCAGTTAACCTTATAAGTAATTTCATACACAAAGCATTACAGTCTAATCGGATCATTGGCATACCAAGGAAATAAAACAAAATACAAAACAAAAAAACTACAGAATCAAAAGAGTAGACATCAAGTCCAATCAGAAATGACTAGTTAGGAAGTTCCTTTCGTGACTCAGCAGTAACAAACCCAACTAGTATCCATGAAGACTCAGGTTTAATCCCTGGCCTTGCTCAGTGGGTTAAGGATCTGGCATTGCCATGAGATATGGTGTAGGGCGCAGTTGCTGCTAGGTCCAGTGTTACTGTGGTTGTGGTGTAGGCCCGCAGTTACAACTCTGATTCAACCTTCAACCCCTAGCCTGGGAACTTCCATAAGCTGTGAGTGTGGCCATAAAAACACCAAAAAAAGAAAGAAAAAGAAAGAAAGAAAGAAAGAAAGAGAGAGAGAGAGAGAGAGAGGGAGGGAGGGAGGGAGGGAGGGAGGGAAGGAAGGAAGGAAGGAAGGAAGGAAGGAAGGAAGGAAGGAAGGAAGGAAGGAAGGAAGGAAGGAATGAATTACTGACTAGTTAGGTGATCTAAATTGCTTTCTTTCTGGCCACCAGTTTCTCATCTGCAAAATGGTGACAGTTGTCAATTCACAGAAGTTTTGTGTGACCCGAAATTATTCAATTTAAGTAAAATGTGACCTGGAAACTATAAAAATTACCATGTGGTTATAATTTGAACTGAGAAAGAAATATTGATCTTTCCATGATCATTCGCTAACAAATATTTTTTGCTGATTCAAATCGAGAATAAGATAACTTATTAAAAATTCCAACAAGTATATCGAAGAGAACAAAGTAAAGAAATAGTGTAGTTTCCTTTATTAGAAATCTGCTTTTCTTCTGTATTTCCCTCCTCATTTTTTGCAAGGGACCCCTATTTACCTTAGTGACTACTACAGAAAATGAAGGCGAAGAAACCTGCACTGTCTTAGAAATATGAGAATGAATTAATGCAAAACCCTGCATATTCATTCAAACAGAACTATTGAAGGGCTCAAGAACTTACATTTTTTCGAAAGGGACAGAATTAAAAGACAAATTGATTAGTGATGTGTTACTTAGAAGACATGAACAAGGAAGGTACATTTCCAAAAACATACAACTCATAATTACTGTTTAAAAAATGTTTTAATTAAAAGGTAGACTCCAAATGAAGGTATGACATGTATAGGTTCAACCAATGGTAATCATTTGATGAGGAAAAGATACTTTGATACATTTGAAAGGTGGCTATAACTCTTTGTTCCTAACTCACAAGTTGAATATTGGGTAGTTCTGAGTAGATGATAAAGTAGTATTAAAAAAAAGTAAACTGTGTGTATGGGTTTGCAGCAATTTATTTTTAGTTCTTCTGTTACCTCAGTAATGATATTGCAAGGTGTTTAAATCCTGTTCATTTCTAAACACAAATTTATACTCATTATAAAAGAGATACCCTATTTCACACATGAATTCTTTTGAATGTTTGGTATTTTACTAATATTCACATCCCTAAACTGAAGTCTAAATAATGAAATTGCAAAGAGATGGAAAGAAGAAATTATTCAATTATGTCAGCTGATTCAGCTGGTCAGAATCCATGTGTTTGACTCTTTTCCTAAATTAACTACTGCTTAATGGACACAACTAACACAAGTCAACATAGATAACTGGAGGTAATAAGTTATCTGACTTATCGGGGACCAAACCATTTTTAAACCAAAAGTCCATGCAATATGAACATTAACACATCAGTGGACCAGTCTAACAGCATTTAGTAATGTTGGAAAACAACTGAATTATTAGGAATGCCAAAATATTCTGAGGTCAAATTTTTAGTAACGCTATTTACAGTAACTTATTTGAACAAAATAAATATCAAGGACCCACAAGTATCAACCCTAATTAAGGGCAAATAAAAAAATCATAAAGTATTCCACATGTAGTTCAGAGTTTTCACGAGTATAGGTTTAAGGACAGTAATCGATTTTTCTCCACAGAAAAACAATATTTATATTTCAATAGTTCTGCTTGAATGATATCCTATCTAGAATTTTTTTTTTTTTTAAGATTTTTAGGGCCACACTTGTGGCATACAGAGGTTCCCAGGCTAGGTACCATATCAGAGCTACAGCCGCCAGCATACACCACAGCCATAGCAACACAGGATCCAAGCCGCGTCTGTGACCTACACCACAGCTCACGACACGCCAGATCCTTAACCCACTGAGCAAGACCCAGGATCAAACCTGCGTCCTCATGGATGATCGTCAGATTCGTTAACCGCTGAGCCACGACAGGAACTCCTTAGGTAGCACTTTGGTTTGATTCAGCCTTAAGTCCTCAGAGCAAGGAGGATTCATCATAACACGCAATAAAGTTCTCTGTACTTCACTCTCTGGAATGTATCCCAAGTCCTAATCCATCCAAAAGTCATTTCTATTTTTCCATCCAATTAGTGAGCTCCTACTGTGTAGTAGACATGACTTTACTTTCAGGATAAATGAACAGTGATATAAATTACCTGTCTCCAGAAAACTTATGCAGCTTGGGTCTCAAAGATCTCATGGAGTATAAGAACAGTGAACTTGGAAAGAGCACCTAACTCTGCACTGGAGAGAACCGGGTCAGGGAAGACAGCCCTGAGAAAATGACGCAGTGATGGATGGTCATGAACAAGAGTAAGGTGAGCAGCAGGTGGGCATCAAAGTGGAAGGAAAGGAATAGGAGGAGGGAGATGATTTTCATGGTGCTACAAACTATGTTCAACTTGGAGCTCACCCCTTTCTCTGGATCTCTGCAGTTTCCCTCAAACTGACACAAACAGTTGTAGCTTCCAGTGTTATAAATTGCTGCATGTTCTTTTGCAAGCCATACTGTCAATTTTCTATTTCTCCGTCACTCTCACCCAATGCCCAGCATGGAGCTGTGCACAGAGAATGTTCTCAATAACTGAGGTATTAAGTGAAATGGAAATTTTAGAATAGGAATTTTTAAAAGATCATATATTACCTTCAAAAACCACTGTAAAGACACATTTAATCTATGTCTTTATATGGATTCATCCCAGTAGGTGTTGACAGAGTTCTCTGTCTTCCTTCCTTTCTGGCTGTCATCACAGTATGTGAATTTTGTGGATACTGACAGAATTGAGTCCATGACACTAATTTCTCAAATAAAGTTTAACAGAGATCGGGCTAAACTGCTTTTGTTACTTCCTCAAGAAGGGAGAGGGCAGCATGGCTTATAGATAAAATTGACCATTTTTCACCCCAAAATTATTCTGTCATTCTGTGCTGAATGTGGCAATTCTGATTGTTAAAATCATTTATGGAAGGCTTTAAGAGAAAAGATGCTGCCAAGGTATGTTAGTATTGATCGGTTTTTTTTTTTCCTCTGGTATAAATGCTGAAACTGGAAAAGTAGATATAAAAAATAGACATATCTTGAGATCTGATTTTTGAGACTCTCTGTCTAATATTCAGCCTCTTTCAAAGCAAGTACAGTCATAAAATAATATGCTTATTAAGAATGTGTTCCTTTTTAAAAGGATTGTTTTTTATTTTAAGAAGGAAAATATTTTAAACAGAGAAGTCAGTACATAACATTTTAAATCAGAATAAATATTTTAAAAAGTGAGTGGCTACAAAAGCAAAGTTTTAAAAATAATGCCAAAACATGAGAGCATTTTGTAATTCTAAAAATGCAAAAAATGCTGGTTTAAGTGACTTGCAAATAGACTTGCTATTAAGGTGTGGCCTCAAATAACATTCATTTCTCTGAAACTCGTAATTTGGTCAAATACATCATTATCATTCACCTTAGGTTTGTTGAGAAAATACAGTTTTTGAGAAAAAAAATTAACATAGGAATTTGTTCTTATATCTAAAAACAGGAAGAAAAAAAACTTTTTACGTTTCTATTGAAAATGAATGTATCCACCTGCTATGAGAAATTCCCCCTTTCCAGGTAATCTCCTCAAGGGCCAGATTCATCATTGATAAAATCAGGGCACTTTTGGCTTTGCAAAATTTGAAAATTCTATGAGTAATGAATCTATGCCCTTTCCAATGATATGATTTTGTATCCCTTGGTTAAGAATGAAGGGAAAGAAGCACTGTGGAATTGTTCCTTTTATTGCTCTTTCTCTTTGCCCCCTGCTCTAGAGCTCTGCCAACATGCTGGTTGAGGGCCTTCCTTGTACCAACAGTCACCTGGCTTAGAACCTATTCCCTTCTTACTGGTATGTGAAGGGTTATATTGGTAGAGCTGGCTGTGAATCCACATCCTGAGCAGTTGATATGACTCTGTATGACAGGACTGCCTTACTGACTAATCTAAGAGAAGCTCAAACAGAGCACTCAGGTATGATGAAGCCAGCTTCTACAAGGCCAAAGAGGTGCAACTGTGCTTATAAATGGAATTGATTCTTATATTTAAAGACTGGTAGCCCAACCCACTGATATTATGAGGTTGTGACTAGACTAACAACTCTTTCTTTCTTGGGGGAAGAGTCAGAGGTAGGTAAGCAGAGAGTAGGGACTTATTTGAGAAGTTGAGTGAACTTTTGAGAAGGTCCCTTCTCAAAAGGCTGAGACAGAAAAGCAGGACAAGGAAGAGATTAAGTTTTCTATTAAGAGTCAAATGCTAATTTAACTCAGCATTTCCTAATGCATGTTCCAAAAGAATAAATATATTTTTGATAATCCATGGATTTTTCCATTTACTTAAATTGTGATATCATTAGTTTTTGATAAGTTTAAATCAATGGTTTTCAAGATTTCAGGAGAAGGATAAATATGAGGCTAAACAATAAAGTCACTGTTTTTTGGTGTTTTGTTTGTTTGTTTGTCTTTTTAGAGCTGCATCCATGGCATGTGAAAGTTCCCAGGTTAGGGGTGGAATCACAGCTGTAGCTGCCAGCCTACACCACAGGCATAGCAATGCCAGATCTGAGCCATGTCTGTGACCTACACAGCTCATGGCAACACTGAATCTTTAATGAACTGAGCAAGGCCAGGGATTGAAGGTTCATCATCCTAATGGATACTGCTGAGCCACGATAGGAACTCCCATCATTGGTCATTTTTTGACTCTCATTTTAGCTTATTGCTATTATTTTTCCAAAGCAAGACAATAGCCTTGGGTGTTAGGCTAGGATAACTTGTTATAGAGGTTTACTATAGAAAGCAGTTAGAGGAAATTTCAAACATTGTGAAGTTGTATTTTTGCACAAAAAGAAACAGAAGACTCTGGGCAGAAATGGGAGGTAAATAACAACAACAGACAACTGTGACCAGCAGTTCCATGTTCCAGGTACTTCTCAAGTACTTAATACATCTCATTCGATCTTTATAACAACTTTCTGACATTATCTTCATTCTACAGATATGAAAACATGGAAACTAAGGATTTACATAACTTTCCCAAGTTTACACAGCTATAAGTGGCAGAAGGTGGATTCAAACTCAAGAATCCCAGGTCCAGAGCTAAATTTGATGGTACAGTCTTCTACCTCTGCTAATTTATAGAGAATTCAGACACACTTTTCCTCA
Source organism: Phacochoerus africanus (assembly GCF_016906955.1). Classification (NCBI taxonomy): domain Eukaryota; kingdom Metazoa; phylum Chordata; class Mammalia; order Artiodactyla; family Suidae; genus Phacochoerus; species Phacochoerus africanus. The sequence continues at coordinate 28,426,202 of NC_062553.1, forward strand.
CCTCCAACAAGCTTATCTTCACAGAGTAAAACTTCAGGTCAAGAGGTTGGTAAGGAGTGGGGGGGGAGTGATACAAAAGAAGTCTCAGAGAAATTAAGGAGAAGCTATCAAAAGAGGTAGTCAAATACCTGGCTTCATGTTTGGAAATCTGGGATATGGTCACCCGAAAAAGTGCCACTTTGCCTTCATGGGCAGCCACAGTGATGTGTAAATGGTGTCATTGATGTTTGGGCATAGAGATGGCTTGAGTTATGCTTCTTTGTGTTGTGAAATCTGCCTAGAAATCCATGCATATTCTGGAGAGAAAGAGAAAGACAGCTAAGTTGAGAAGAAAGCCATGTGCCTTCTCTGACACAAGGCAGAGTGGCTATTAGAGAGAGAAATCAAATTCTGCCTGAGACTTAGAGACCTGCAGTGTCAGTGAAAACCAAACTGAGGCCAAGTCATCAAGGATTTGATCACACCAGTAGGACAAACCATGAGTACATCTGTACAGTTGCTAGTGATAAATTCTAGCAGACAAATCAATGGATCGGTTCAAAAGGAAGAAGTCAAAACCAGCACTTAAGACAATTTATGAGTCCAAAGTAACAATCTCCACCCCCAGACATCATCGGCAACAGTTAGTCCCCACTTCATTCCAGGTTCATCTAAGATTGGAGTTGGAAGCCGTAAGTGTCTCTGAACTTCTGAATATTTACCAAAAATATCTTTGTTTCAGAAATTGTTTTGAACTGGGGAGGTGTGAGATACAGTGAACTAACACTTTTAATTTTGTTTCTTACTCTGACCCCATCACATTCCATTACCCAGAAAATAAGAGATTATTTTGAGAATTAGAGCAGTTGTTAAAAAAAAAATAAAATGGAAAAATTTTGTACAACCTAATTGGTAGAGTGTTCAACTGGAAACAGCAGCTGCAGAGAACAGGATTAAATGTGTTGTTAATAAATATTATTCAACTCTCATACTAAGTGAAGTAAATAAAAAAGAGAAAGACAAATACCGTATGATAACACTTATATCTGGAATCTAATATATGGCACAAACGAATCTTTCCACAGAAAAGAAAATCATGGACTTGGAGAATAGACTCATGGTTGCGAAGGGGGAGGTGGAGGGAGCGGGATGGATTGGGAACTTGGGGTTAATAGATGCAGACTATTGCCTTTGGAATGGATAACCAATGAGATCCTGCTGTGCAGCACTGGAAACTATGTCTAGTCATTTATGACGGAGCATGATAATGTGAGAAAAAAAGAATGTATACATGTATGTGTAACTGGGTCACCATGCTGTACAGGAGAAAATTGACAGAACATACATCGTAAAGCAGCTATAATGAAAAAAATAAAAATAATTATATTTAAAAATGAAAAAGTAAATAAATATTATTCGAAAATATTTTCTTGAGGAATTCCTGTTGGTGGCGCAGTAGAAATGAATGTGACTAGTATTCATGAGAACGTAGGTTCAATTCCTAGCCTCACTCAGTGGGTCAGCAATCTGGTGTTGCTGTGAGTGATGGTGTATTTCACAGCTTGGATCCTGCATTGCTGTGGCTGTGGTGTAGGCCAGCAGCTACAGCTCTGATTTGATGCCTAGCCTGGGTACTTGCATAGGCCACAGGTGCAGCCCTAAAAATAAAAAAAAGTAAAAAAAATAAAAACCAAAAAAATGTCTTGCTATATAAGACTAGGAATACTGAGTTAAAAATATACAGGTTTCTATGGGACAGGATTGCTCAGAAATTTAAATTAAGGTCATTAGCGGTATGAACCTCAGAGCAAATGAAACAACTTCAAATTCTGAGGGAGTTCCAATTGTGGCTCAGTGAGTTAAGAACATGATTAGTATCCATGAGGATGAGGGTTCAATCCCTGGCATCATTCAATGGGTTAAGGATCCACAAGCTGTGGCCTAGGTTGCAGATCCGGCCAGGTCCTGTGTTGCTGTGGCTGCAGCTGTAGCAAAGGCCAGCAGCTGCAGCTCCAATTCGACCCCTAGCCTGGAAACTTCCATGTGCCACAGGTATGGCCCTTAAAAATAAATAAATAAATAAATTTTTTAATTTAAAAAAATTAAACTATACTATTCCCAGATATTTTTCCATGTTAAATTTTGTGTTAAATTTTCCACTTAACATAATTAGCAATCCACAGAACACTCTTTAAGAAATAATGGTTTGGCTCAGTATATGGGATCTATGCGATTATCAAATACAAAGTCAGGAGATTCAGATCCAGGGTATATATTGTCACTCATACACACTCACATACATGAATACAGAAGGAGAGAGAGTAAGAAAGAGAGAAAGAGAAATCTATATCTCCTCGGAGAGCAAGTATACCACAATTACTTACTAATATTTTAGTGAAAATCACCAGACCTGACAACCTTATCCTACTGATGTGCATCAGATATTCATTTCATGCTAGACAATGAAACAGATTCTTTTTTTTCTTCAGATAAATTGTCCCAGATATAGCCAACTAAGTAAAATCAGGTATGGTAAGATGGCCTAAATTTTGAGTTAATATTAGTAAAGAAAAGCTAAACAAGCTGTCCTCCTGGGGTGCTCAAACACACTATTGACTTGAGTACAGAGATTCAGAGGCTGTGGGGTTTTTTTCCCCCAGTGTAGATTATCATTTATTAATTTGAACTAGAGTTTTGCGGAAGTATTTTTCAGTAAAACCTAGATGACCAAAATAGGGGTTCCTGCTAAAATCCACATATTTTAATTCTTGCTTTTTTAAGTTTCACCTAAAAAAAAAAAAAAAAAAAACCTGTTCAGATGTATAAATAATGAACATTTTGCTTTCTTAAATCTCTTTTTTGAGGCTGTTCCATTTTACATGATAAATCACTTACAGGAACATCACTTTTAACTCTCAAAACAGGTGTTGCCACAACAGGTAGAAAATCCATACCAGAGTACAATCAGTTATTCTGAAATGATCCCAATGTTGTACCAACACCAATAAGTTGTTTAAACTCATTTTTTAGGAGCATCTGTTACTGGCAGATTTAATACCTGATTGTCAGATGAGGTTTTCTAAATCCTTTCATCCAGGAAATAATAGGACGATAATTTACTTTAATCTTGTGTCTGATAAATCCTTTTCCTAAGAGTCCAGGCTTCACCTAGGGAAGTTAACATCTTCCTACCCTTTGTTAGCTCAGCTCTTTCCAATTAAAAAAAAGGCAGGTACACGTTCTGGTTACTTTAAGTCCGGGAGGCATATTATAAGTCAACATGGAAAAGCAAGGAAAATCATACTACCTGGAAATATATTACTGCTCAAGAATTAGCAGTTTCCCAAGGTGTTCAAGAGCAGCTGTGGTGTCCTTGGAGAACTTGGCTCCTAATGCATGAGTAGGTCTCCTCATTCTAAGGCTTAATCAATGCATCTGCTGGCTTATGCACAACACTCAATCATTAGCACTCTCTCTATCTCACAGACATGCTCCCAACAGAGAGGATTAGATTTGTTAGAAAGACTGACTATTGCGCCCTCATAATCTCTTGGCAGTCCTTGGCTGTTTATATGTTTTCATGGGCATAAATCTATTCTGGTTTCCAGCAACTCCTATGGGGAGGGGAGAATCCCATTATAAGATTTCCTCAGGAAGAAAAACGAGTTGTGAGCACCGCAAACCTAATAAATTCTTTTTCAGTGCATCTTAGTGTGAAGACTCTTTCAAGCACTATAAATAATATGAGCTCTTAGCTACCTTTAAGTAACACATTAGCCTGCCACAGTTTCATGGATGCCTGCAGAAGACAGAAGATTCCTGAGTCAGAGGCAATGGGCAGTTTTTAATTCAGAACAGTACCAATAGCCAGAGTATCCTCATTCTATTCCTTTTTGCCAAAGCCACAATTCCTTCAGGGCAAGAGAAAGCGGGCAAGGGGGTATGAATCCTAGGTTTAGGTAACCTGAACCTTTGATGTGGACAGTAAGCCTGCCTGAACTTTTCTGCAGAGGAAGACATTATCTTTATTATATTTGCTTCCACCTGAAGGTTTTTGTCCCTCTAAAATTTATATGTGAAATTCTAATGCCAAATGTGATAGCATTAGGAGATGAGGCCTTTGGGAGGTGCTTAAGCCATAAAAATAGAGCCTTTATTAATGGGGTTAGTGTTTTTCATAGAAACCCCACAGAGAACACTTGCTCCTTCCATCATGTAAGGATACAATGAGAAGTCTGCAACAGGTAAGGGAAGAGGGCACTCACCCCACCATGTCTGCAGGCTGATCCCAGACTTCTAGCCCCCAGAGCTATGAAAAATATACATCTATGGTTTATAAGCCACCCACTCTGTGGTATTTTGTTATGGCATCCCAGATGCCATAACTAAGACAATTCTGGACAGTTAACAAACTTGAGCTCTGCTGCAGAGAGAGACAGTATTTCTATCTTCCAAGGTTGTCCACTAGGCAAATACCCCTGTAGAATATATCAGAGAAAAAAGTAGCCAGTGTCCCTGCTTGCAAGACATGCAGAAATACAGAACTGTCTCCGAGAAGAAGACTCTAGCCCAAAGGGCATATATTAAAAGATGTAAACAGAAACAATATTGTCAATAAATATTTAAGTTGTATATGAAAACTGAAATCACCAAGTGTGAACTACATTTTTCATTACTCATAGTCACTAGAGGAATCCATCTATGCCGTCTCCCCATACTAAGACATCTACCAGATTTTGCCTTAAACTCACTGCTGCTTCTTTGTGGCTTTATGTCAAAACACTGAGAAAACTGACAGCTTGCTCTTCAAAGACCCAGGGTCTCCATAAAGATAACATATTTGCTATTCATTTCCAATGTCATTTCCTTCTTCATCTTTTTTCCATGAACTACAAAGAGATATGAACAAAAATTTTACTGCACTCAAGAACAGAAATATCAAGAAAATTCCTCCATCCCGAATATTAGCTAGTGTCTTCCTCTTAAGCAAGTCCATTTTCATAGCTAAGAATGAGTGCTCATGGGAAAAAAAAATGGATTTTTAGGAAGTAACAGGATTTCACCAGGGTATCTGTTTTGCTTTGCTTTGGTTTTGCTTGCACAGATGTATGTGTCATACATTTCTGATTACAAAATAACTGATTATGGCAGAGACTTCCTGCCTATCCAACATCTATGTTTCTCATGTTTTATTGCAATTATATTAGATTTATTCAGACCATTAAGAAAATCAATTACATTATTTGGCTTTTCTTGGAGCTACACATTGCTATGAGACTAAAGTTGCCAAAAATGATGATACAAGCAGATGTGTTGGGGGAAAATCAGAGAAGACTCCATGGGACTCTGCATGGAAGTTTGCTCTTTTGACCCTCCTTTACCTCTTTTCTCTCTACTTCATTACTCCTAACATAGCTGTGAGGACTGGAGCTTTTGCAGCCCCTGCAAAGGATTGTGGACCATGTTAGAAGTAACCTGAGTTCCTAATGACTTTCTGAAACCATTATGACAGACTTATACTCTTCATTTCCAAATTGCTATTATATGCGACCATGAGAAATCAAAAAAAAAAAAAATCAAAAGCATTCCTAATACATATAAGCCACTGTTTTTTGGTTTTGTTTTGGAGAGGGGTATGTTTTACTCTTTGCAGCACTAAATAACTGCAAACTATGTAATGGTTCTTACATAAAATTTAGAGAGTGCATTAAAAATATAAGAAAAGCCAAAACAAAACAAAACAAAACTCGGATTTTTGTTTCAGTGGCAAAATTTATCCAGATTATTAATGTGTTAGAAATGAATGAATGTAAGACATCTCTAGTATGAGGAAACAAGTACTTTATATTTAGAATTTTTATCTTTAACACTTCTTTTAGGATTACTTTTTTAAGCAGAGCACATTCTTGGCTTTAGAAATCAAGGATCTAATATCTACCCTTGAGGCCCTCAACAAGGCCCATGTGTTAAAAACATCATCACCTGAGATTTTTTGCTAGGCCTCAGGCTTTTGGTGGTGTGTCTAATATTTTATATTCGTATAGATTTTATTATGAATATAGCACAAGCCCATGATAAATTCAAATGGTATAAAGAGTACAAAATGAAAAGGAAATGTCTTCATTAAACCCCTTCCCTTCCTATCAAACTCTAAATGATAAACAAATTTTACATACTGTTCCTAAAGATTATCATGTCTCCAAATATATATAAACACAATAAACATCTATTTTATGCAAGGCACTATTTTTAAGTCTTAGGATTTAGTAGTGAACAAGGCAAAATCTTTGACATCCTGCAATTTTCATGGAAAAATACTTTAAATGGAAAAGAAAAAGGAAGGAAGGAGGCAAGGAAGGGAGGAAGGAAAGAAGGAAGAAAGAAAGGCAAATAAAAAAAATATTCAGTATAATACCACATGGTATGGTACTCATTCTGAAGAAAAAGAAGAAAGGTTTGGTAGCAGAGGGTGACTTGGGTGGGGAGGTTGCTGTATTTAATACAGAGTGGTCAGGAAAGTTTGTAGAGGTGAGATTTGAGAAACTGTATGAAAATTATGGTGAGGAGTTCCCGTCGTGGCGCAGTGGTTCACGAATCCGACTAGGAACCATGAGGTTGCGGGTTCCATCCCTGCCCTTGCTCAGTGGGTTAACGATCCGGCGTTGCCGTGAGCTGTGGTGCAGGTTGCAGACACGGCTCGGTCCCGCGTTGCTGTGGCTCTGGTGTAGGCTGGTGGCTATGGCTCCGATTAGACCCCTAGCCTGGGAATCTCCATATGCCGCGGGAGCGGCCCAAGAAATAGCAAAAAGACCAAAAAAAAAAAAAATTATGGTGAAGTGTTTTATGTGCTGTTATAGCAATTTATTTTTTAAATTAATAATAAAGCTTAAAGTTATTTTCATTTGCATATTCATTTCAAACATATCACAGGTTTTCATTTCACAGTAAAAGAACCAATGTTTGACATTCCTGAATTTGATGACTATTATGAGGTGTAATATCAAATTTCATATTATCTAGTCTAATTTCCTGTTTTAGAAATGAAGATATTGAAATACAGATATGTCCAGTAACCTAGGTGAGACATACAGGTGGAATATGTAGGGTAACTCTCAACTGTGGGCTTTGGCATAATTTCACACATTATTAACACAGTTCAAAACTAAAAATTAAAACTCAGACTCCTCAACTACAAAATACTATACTTCCATCATCATTTGGGGTGAAGATGATCAATTGTTTTCCAGAGCAATGTTTGGTATTATCTCTAGTCAAATGTCAATGCATTTGACAACTAAATTATGAAATCACATGCTACTTCTATTAAGAATAGATCCCAACAAGCACCAAGATCGAAAAATTCTACTGGCAATGGTACATTGTTTAAAATATTTATATATACGTATGTATATATGTATTGTATACATACATATATATGTGTGTATATGTGTGTATAATAATAAGTAATTCAATTTAAAAAGATCTATGTACACATTTTAGTTCCAAATAGGCTAGTTGCCTGCATTGGTGTTTTGGTCATGGTAAATATTCTTCCAGATGGGTTGGCTGAAACTTTAATCTCATTTTGGTTAAAATAAATAATTTTTTAGTCAATGACCCAAATTACTGACTACTAGACTTAAATGTTTTACAAATATTTAAGGATGTTTTTAGTTGCCTTGAGAAGGGACCACAATACTTTCAAACCCATAACTTTATAAGTGCATAACTTGATGCTACTTTTTGAAAACATGAGGAAATAGCAAAGTGATAAGATGTGATAATTCTAAGAAATACCAAGGCATAAAAAAATATTTACAGAAGTTCTTGTTGTGGCTTAGTGGTAATGAACTCAATTAGTATCCATGAGGATGTGGGTTTGATCCCTGGCCGCACTCAGTGGGTTAAGGATCCAGCGTTTCTGTGAGCTGTGATATAAGCTGCAGACATAGCTCAGGTCCCGTGTTGCTGTGGCTATGGTGTAGGCTGGCAGCTGTAGCTCCAATTCATCCCCTAGCCAGGGACCTTCCATATGCCTCGAGTGCAGCCCTAAAAAGAAGAAAAAGTACATTATTTCTCCCATAAAAGAGTTCACAAAGTTCGGTATCTATGCTAAAATAAATATGAAAGACCTAGAAATTGATGAGGAAGTACAGACCAAGATTTTAAAAAAACACTGATTTAAAAACTCAGAAAAACACATGTGAAAATTTAAAATAAAACAAACCTGAGAGTGATGGCAATTTTTTCTCTAGCTCTTGAAATAAGTGAATGTGAGAGATGTAATGTTAGTTTCTAGTGAACAAAAAGCATATAAAGAGTTGATTTTTTTGATCAAACGTGATTGGCTTCACCAGCAGCATAATTAAAAGTTCACCTCATCCTGGGAACCCTGAGGACATAATGGTTAAAGATAAACATCCACCTGAGTGATTTAGGTGTTCACTGACTTTGAGGCTAAATAATCTAGCCATTTGAATTCACCCAGCTTCATCATCCCCTCATCTTTTATCCTCTTAAACACATTTCCTCTCTAGGCATTTTGTCCATCAATTTATGACAGTAATCCCAGAAATGAAATTGCATGCCATAAATAGCTTAAAAATACAAACCACTATACAGAACAAAATTTAAACACAGTAGGTGTTTGTGATTTAAATTACCTGTGACAAAGGCAGCTGTGTTGCAGCTTCTCTCAACCACTCAAAGTAAAAAGAAGCTGCTCATATTTCTTCTCAAGGCTCTGCAATCTAAACATTTTTTTTAATTATTGAAAAGCTGAAAATGTTCAAATAAACTGGATAAAGAGAAAATAAAATTTAGAAGTAGAGAAGTGGAAATGCAATTTAAAAGGCAGAAATGCGGGAATAAAATAGATCACATAACAAGGGAAAATAACATTTTTCATACAAAAGAACTTATAAATTAGGTCTTTATAAATACGAATGAAAAGGAAAATGCTAACTTCCTATATTCAGTATAATTCAGTTCCTAGATCCTTTTCCTTCAAATTAAAATTTTAATAATAAACATACAGGGATTTATTTATTAAAAAAATTTTGAGTGTCTACTAGTTCTAGTCCCTTTATTAAGTTCTATGGAGGATTCAAGATAAACTAATATTGTGCTTTTTATGCAAAAATTTGGATGTGATTATGATCATAGTGAAAAGACATCAGAGGGAAAAAATGTGAGAAATGAAAAGGTAAGGAAGCCAGTAAAAGGGTTGGTACCTTTTTAGGAATTTGCTTCTTCACTTACCAGTAAGCCCTTCTCTTCCTACTCCAACCCCCAAGTTAGAATATAAATGTAAATTCTATCTTCCTGTTCTCAAGAGGTTTCAAGGACATAGATCACATGTGCAAAAGAGCAGAACAAAAGTAGAATTTTGAGTCATGTTATAAACTTGATTGGTGAGGTTTACTGATGTATTAGATAAGAATAAGTAGAAAAGGAAGATAAAGTATCAGTTCTCAGAGTTATTGTGTTTCTCAGAGTTATTGTGTTTCAGCGGGTTAACAATCCTACCAGTATCCATGAGGATGCAAGTTCCATCCTTGGCCTCACTCAGTGGGCTAAGGAGCCTGTGTTGCCACAAGACGCAGTATAGGCCCCAGATGTGGCTTGGACTCTGCATTGCTGTGGCTGTGGTGTAGGCAGGCAGCTGCAGCTCAGATTCAACCCCTAGCCTGGGAACTTCCATATGCAGTGGGTGCGGTCCAAAAAAGCAAGAAAAGAAAGTATCAGTTTTCTATCTTGGATGTCTAGAAGATACCCAAGGTAGGATATATGAGAAGGAACATAATTGAGGGGGTAGAGCACATGGTAAATAACCAGCTCATTTGCAGACTACCGAGTTGTACGACACTCCTAGATGCAAATAAAGATGTCTTAGTAATAGAGCATAAATTCAGTCATCAAATTGACAAAAGTATTATGGCTACAAGAACTAACTGGAAGGCAGGGAAAACTAACTTCCACTGAGTGCCTTCCAAGACACAGACCTGGAGCTTTGCCTAATCTATCTTACTGTTTATGACAATAGGGTGATTGTAATAGTTAGGACTCAGGGAAATGCCATTTCAAGCCCGCAAAGTATGTGTTGGATATTCTAACAAAAATAATGGGAACCCTCATTTCATTGCTAGTGGGACAACATTTTGGAAAACAGATTAATAAGCCAAGATCCAGAAATTACTGTCTAGATGTAACTGTTTTCACCTGGATTAAAAAGAGTCTTAATGTCAATGGTTAATTTAGGAGTTGCAATCTCAAGGCAAATAGTTTAAGAGAAAACGAAAGTGAGTCAGGGAAAGGTGAAAAGTAATATAAGGTGATGAGTTACTGTACTGGTAATTAACTGCCTTAAGAGGAGCTGAGAATGGCCAACAGCTGTTGTTTGACAGCTGCATCTCACATGGTCATGTGGGATGATTCTGAAAAGGCTCTGCAGAAGAAAACATGCATTAGAACAGTCCAGGGCATGCAGGAAAGGACAGAGTAATTATCTATTCCTTCCTATTTTCTTTCTTGGTCAAAGTTCACCCACAAGAAAGTCAACTCTGTCTCACTTCAGGTTGCATCACCAAACCTTTGGCAGCTGTTTGGGAAGACAGATACTTTTCTCTGTGACAGTCACTTATCAAATTCAAAAGTGGCAGAAAGAGCCAGAGGATTCAGGTGTAGGGCCAATCAATACAACATATTAGTCTTTGCAACAGCTGAGGTTCATAAAATGCTAAAGATACATAGGAAAGTAAAAGAACTTGAAGAGGTATGTAAAAAATGTCCAAAACAATGTCCTAGAGAATTGCTAATGTATGTGTAGTAGCAAGACTGGAGAAAAAAAAATGATATAATGTTCCAGGAGAAATTAAAAATACATTGTGGTATACTCGAACTGTGGAATAATAAGCACTTGTGGAATGAGTGAATTATAACCACAAGTAACAACACCCATGAATTAGAAAACAATACTAAATGAAAGAACCAAGTCAGAGATGAAAATATGCAATAATATTCCAACTATATAGTTTAAATACAAGAAAAAATGATATAGCGCATTACAGAGAAATGCTCATATATATGGCAAATTCCAAAAGGATGATTAATAGAAAATTTAGGATAGTGATTTCCTCTGGGGTGAAGGACCATATGATTGGGGACAGAACTTTGAAGGCCCAGTAATAACTGATTCTTTAACTGCAGAGAGGATATATGGGTATTCATTTTAGTTGTCTTAAAATTACACATACCCTTTTTTGTATGTATTACATATTTAACAATTTACATAAAACTTTGGCTTTTTTAAAAATAGTTCCTAACTGGACTCCATTCCCTCTCTTTCTGCCAATGCGGAGCTATGATATGGAAAGAACCTCAGTCCTTAAAATCATCATGTAAAGAAATGCTATCCTCCAACTAGGAACACCCTGATTAAACTGTTACATGAGTAAGAAATAAACTTTACTCTTCTAGTTTGGGGAATTATTGGTTCAGCAGCTAGCATTATCCAAATATGTGTACACATGTGATATGTGTATCATGTAAATATATATTACACAGTGCAATATATATGCAATGTAGATAATAGCTATGAAGGATAATTATAAAATAAGCAATCATGATGCATACCCAACTTACGAATTGAAACATTCACAATATTTTTAAAACTCTCTGTGTAAACCTGTGCATCAAAAATGCTGAGAAAAAAAAAGATGCTCAAATTCTTTTCTGAAATTTGTATCCTGATCAGGATCTTCCTGGATTTGCTACCTGGATTTGTCTTTCCCCAGGTACCTCCAAACATGACTGCTTCATCTCAAGCTTTGTGCATGTTTTTTAGTGTGCCCCTCCTGGTCGTGATATTTAATTTCACACATTAAATCCCCCCCAAATTGCTGTCAATGATCCTTTTTTATTTGTATCCATAGCACTTATTACCTTGTAATTTACTGGGTAATTTACTCATTTAAATTTATTTATCATTGGGAATCCCCTACTAGAATATGAGATCCATGAATGCAGAGAATTTTGTCTGCTTTGTATACTTTTTTATCCACAATACATAAAGCAGTACCTGAATAACTATATCTATTAAATGAATGAATGAGTGATTAGAAGACCGTGCTTATATTAACTCAGCTCAATAAACTGTGATATTACTAGGACACAATTCAGAGAGTCAGCCTTTGAAGAAGTGATCATTCTTTTAGGAGCATATTCTACTTTTTGATATTTTGTGAACTGGTTCAAATTTGTGTATATCTAAATATATCTCTAACCAAGTAAAGCTCTGCTTATATTTAGAATATTTCAGTCTACCCAAAAATGTTCTCTTCTGTATACCTTCTTTAACCAAATTTCAGTAAAAGACATGTATACTTAGATTATCAATTCCTAAGTGTTCCTGTAGATGATAATCTTCATTTGAGGACTGTATCTCTCAAGGAAGGAAGGGGCCTAAAGATTTTACCTTTTGCCCCAGCTTACAAGCTTTTTATCTCAACCCACTTAGTAAGAAAAGACTTGCCATAATCAGCTGAAAGAAATCCTCAGACTCAACAAAGCCTCATTTTATAGAAAGCGAAGTAGCCCCATTGGGAGGACTGGCCAATTTCTCACTTTCATTGATTAAAAAAAAGGGGGGGGGGAGCTCAATGACAGTATTCCTAAGCCATAGGAGCCATTTTCAAGGCAGACATATATTCTTTTCTCAACTAAAAAGGATTCCCGAGGGGAAAGTAGTCTCACACTGACATGATTCCCAACAGGAGAAGGACAGAGATTAGGATCCTTCTCACTGAAGCCTATATGTGTCTTGAGCTGCCTCTTTTACCTTTGAATGTATGTTTCATTTGAAGAATTCCTGATCCTAGCTCCCTTTTGATGGAACATCATGATTTTCAGGAAAAAATTCTTATAATTATATTGCCTTTAAGAAAAAAATATGTTTACTGACCTGGTATGTTATTATAATCAATCTTGACTATATTCTTAAAGAGTATGCTTTTCACATAATGAGGGAATTAAAGTTGCTTATATATGTGAAACTGTAGCTGATGGTTAAAAGCTGATTTTTTCTAAGATAACCATTTAATGTGTACTGATATCTCACAGAAAATAACATTAATAAAATCTAGATGTCTCAAGTGGATTTCTTATAAATTATCTAGCACACCTTTATGATTACAAGATACAGAACAGGTACAAGTTTGATACAAAGAGACCCTTCATATAATCTGGGTACAAATGTACAGTCTTAACCTCTAAATCAAAGGGCCTTGAGATGTCAGCTTTTATTTTTACCAACCATCTATGAATGCTTCTTTATCTCAGAGTTGTGTTACCCTACTGTAGCTGAGTCAACAACAACTTATTTGTTCCAATTTCCTTGTGAACAACTGTCAATTCAAGGTTGCAACCTCTGGTATTAGCAGAAATTTTTAAGAGGTAGGGCTAAATCAAAGAAAATGAGCTTATAGTTTCCTGTTTCAATGCAAAAAAAAATACAATACAAATTTTAACGAGTTTTATGAAAGAAAAATACAGATTTTTTAATGTAATAAGGAAATAATATAGATTGCAGATTAAAGCTGATAGCTGGAAAATCAGCAGGAATAAAAGAATAAATGAAGGAGCACTACTAGTGGTAAGATTAACATGTACAAAGGCCCTGTAACAGAAGAGAGTTAGATGTGATCAAGAAACTGAATGTTAAAAAACCCTGCAATGGGAGTTCCCATCATGGCTTGGCAGAAATGAAACTGACTGGTATCCATGAGGACGCAGGTTCAATCCCTGGCCTCACTCAGTGGGTTAAGGATCTGGCATTGCCACGAACTGTGGTGTAGCTTGCAGACGTGGCTTGGATCTGGCATGGCGGTGGCCAGGGCATAGGCCGGCAGCTGCAGCTCCAATTCGACCCCTGGCCTGGGAACCTCAACATGCAGCAAGTGCGGCCCTAAAAAGACAATAAATAAATAAAATAAAAAACCCTGTGATGGAAGCTAATTAGTTAGGATAAAAAACACAAGTACTCTGGTTAATAATACAAAGTCTCAACAATTTAACAGAATGAGAATGTATGTCTTAGTCTTGTCCAAAGCCAGTCAGGTGCCTCTTCTGGGTGTTTCTTCTCTGAGCATGATTCAGGTATGGACTCCTTCCATTAGGTGGACTTGTCAGTTCAGAATTCTTCTCTTCCAAGGATGAGAGCGGATCACATGGGAAATGCTGGTATTGTCAATGGGGTACATCCCTCTCATTCACATTCTATTGATGAAAACTGCTCATTTGTTCCCAATTTAGGAGCAAGAGAGAATGAGAAATAGAATCTTCCTTTTATGCTCTGAAAAGGTGCCTATCTATGCAGTCTTTGTCCCAAAGGAAGAAGAGACATAAAAATTGAGGCCAGAAAGCTAAGCAGGTGCCATCTGTACACTAAGATACTGAATTGCATCTTAAAAATAGGAAGTCAGGAGTTCCCATCCTGGCGCAGTGGTTAACGAATCCGACTAGGAACCATGAGGTCGCGGGTTCGGTCCCTGCCCTTGCTCAGTGGGTTAACGATCCGGCGTTGCCATGAGCTGTGGTGTAGGTCACAGACGTGGCTCGGATCCCGCGTTGCTGTGGCTCTGGCGTAGGCCGGCGGCTACAGCTCCGATTCGACCCCTAGCCTGGGAATCTCCATATGCCACGGGAGCGGCCCAAGAAATGGCAAAAAGACAAAAAAAAAAATAGGAAGTCAGTGGATGACTTTAAGCAACAAGGTGATAGAATTTAATCTATGCTTTAATGAGATTACTCTAATTATAAATGTGGCTATAAGGAAGGGAGTTGGGTGTACTCGTTTGAAGTTCAAAAAGGACGATTTAGCAATAAAATTTTGAATATGATGCCCTATTAGAAGTAATTGAAGTAGATAGCTATGGGTGAATTTGCTACAGAGGGAGAAAAACCAAAACAAAAGATGATTCAAATAACATCATTTTTTATATAATTCTTGTTTTCAATACAGCTTAAAGGCCAATGAAGTATCTTCAACTTTCAGATCAATAATTATTACTCTCCACTTCAGAAGGGGGAGACGAAGGAGGGTTTGTGGATCCGGCACTTAGTTTTTCTCTTACCATCTGGAGATGCTGACACAGTGCAAGCAGCTTTATTGTACCTACTTTTTGGACCAATTCTGGAAAGAACACAAATAGCCAACATTTTCATTTCCAGAACTTTTTCCTAACGTGTGAAAAGATTTAAGTGTATGGGTGAGTCAAAGGATAAGTTTCTGTGAGTCACTGAAGAGTAAAGAATAGAAATGCCAATTTCAATTTCTAGTAACTGACGGTTTTGATAAACATTTATAAAACAAGACTATCTGTACCATAACATACAGTAAGATGAAAATGCAATGTAGAATTCTCCTTTCGCTAAAAGTTCCTGAATATAAGAACTTAAATAACTGATAAAGGAGAGTCATCGCTAAGGCATCATGAATGGGAAGAAAAAGGCACTAGAGACAAATTGTTCTAGGTCAGTTATATTTTCCAGAGAAGGTATTTGCTTACTGGTGAAAAACTGGTTTCAATCACCATTAGGGTTCATTTACACATTCCCTTTTATGGGCATCTGATAATACAATAAAGAGAAGGTATAAACAAATATGAAATGGTCTTTGCCTTCTGTGGTTACTAATGAACACCAGAGCAAGAGAATGGCCCAAGGGGTACATAGATAGACAGCAGACAGTCTGTGCATGAAGCTCTGGTTGGCAGAATCTTCAAAGTCAGTTGCATCCAGATATTAATTTCATCTTACCCAAAGTTATATATCTGACATGGTTGTTCCATCACTGGTATGCCTTATTTGATACAGCCATTCAAGACTGGTGTAATAACTCTACCCCCAAAGCAAATTTTTTTTCTAAGAAACAATAGTTTATCGATAGCAAGTATTCTTATGCTGGCCCTCATCTTTTAAAGTTGAAGTATAATTGACATATAACATATTATCTTCCCGTGTACAACATAATGATTCAATATTTGTATATATTGCAAAATGATCACCACAATAAATCTAGTTAACGTCTGTCACCATATATGGTTAGAATTTTTTTTTCTTGTGATGAGAACTTTTAAGATCAACTCTCTCAGCAACTTTCAAATATGCAATATAATATCATTCACTATAGTCACCATGCTGTGCATTATATCCCCATGACCTACTTATTTTTTAATTGGCAGTTTTGTAATTTTTGACCACCTTCACCCATTTTGCTCACTCTCCTTCTACCTACCTCCAACAACCTCCAATCTGCTTTCCATATCTCTGAGTTTGTTTGTTTGCTTGTTTTTGCATATAAGTGAGATCATACGGTAATTGTCTTTCTCTGACTTGAGTCCTTTAGCATAATGCTCTCAAGGTCTATCCATATTGCTGAAAATGGCAAGATTTTCTTTTTTAATGGATGAATATTCCATTCTATTTGTTTAACAATTTCTTTATCCAATATCCTTTGGCTATTGTAAGTAACACTGCAATGAACACAGTGGTATATGTATCTTTTTGAATGAGTGGAGGTTTTTTTGCTTTTTTAATATTTTTTAAAAATAAATATCCAGGAGTGGAATTGCTAGACTATATGGTAGTTCTATTTTTAATTTTTTGAGGAATCTCCATATATTTTTAAAAAGCAATTTGTTTTTAAGCAATGGAGAAGTTGTATTGAAACAAAAGATTTCCTAAATCCCATTATTCTAGTCGCCATAGAATATTATAAATATGTGCATCTATGGGGCTCAAATAGACTTCAAACTATTTTATACCACAGAGATTCTTTAAGAATCTGGTAACAGCTATAGACCCCTTCTTCAAAAAAAGAAAATGTCACATATAGTGACACAATTTCTAGTTCTTTTTTGGACTTCTAAACTCAACCATGCATCAGAAAATTTAAGGTTCAGTGGGAGGATTTACTTTTCAAATCTAGACTTTGTATTCATTCCTTCCACTCTTGGTCCACTGCTACAGCTACTTAGATATTCTTATTTTAATTCTATTTTTATAAGCCTGCATTCATTCTCTAATTTTTACTAACAGAGGAACTTGCTGACTCTGCAAAGTGCTCCTTACCAAACTCACACAGTCTTGTCATCTAGTTTTTAATTTCCTCTTTAACAGGATAACCACAGCCTTCCTAAGATCCTCTCAAGTGGAGATCTGTATTTCCAAAAAAATTTATCTTCTCTTCTTTTTCATAATCATGTAGTTCCATTTCCTTAATGTGACACTCAAAACTAAGACATTACTTGATCTGGATTTTCACTATACTTATTAAAAAATTCTAGAGTCAGCTCTTTTGACTTATAAACTTTCTTTCTAATAATACATCCCTATTTGGCATGGTTCCAGTTTTACCACAACTAGACCAAAGACAGAGAAAAAGACACTAGTGGACAGTTGACACTATTTTAAAATATTTTCTCTCTCAAAAGATAAAAAATATCAAATCAAATCACTATGTTGTATACCTGAAACTATCATATTTTAATAATTACATATAAATAGTTATAGTCCAATAAAACATATTTTTTCTCTCAACCCAAAAAAGAGGCAGTTTGTTGCTTTTTTTTTTTTTAAACCAGAGAGGTTCAGAATGGGCTCAAGTGACAAAGAGAGTCATTAGTATTTTCTTCTAACCTACTTTATACTCTCTTTCCGCATTCCTACTGGCTTGCCTACACATTAATTATTTTTAAACTTATTCTATTCTGAAAAGTTAATGACAGTGAAAAAATGCAGGAGTTTTTTCTAATCACTTGGTATGTGGCTTAGAGAATGGTTAGAAAAAAATAGATAAAAATATTTTATTTCATGCATATAATATGCCAGGTCAAATCCAAAACTTTATAGTTATATACTTAATCCCAAATCTAAGCCATCATCATTGGAGTCTGAAGATTTTTAACTATAGAGACTTTATGCAGTCCTCTTTCTTTCCTGAACTTTAAGAATGTTTCTCCTTTGAGTGGGAGGAAAATAGAATGATTATAAAATACATTAACAATAAAAGAAACCAAGAGTCAGCTGTTTCAAAGGGAAAAAATAGCAAAAAAAAAAAAAAAAGTTGCCCATCAGGAGAGGGGCCTGACAGAACTCCAAGAATACAAAGGAAAGTAATTAAATTATTTAAATTGCTTCCTTCCAAATGGCTTAGGCTTAGTCTTCGGATTAGTCAGCACCACATAGGGAATGGCAGACAACAGCCACCATCAAGAAGCAGAGGATGGAATGAAACAGTGAAAAGGCCAAGCAATTATCTCCATGTCCTATTATGGAAGGTTAGATCTTTCCTGTGGGCATGGAGGATCTTGTCTCTAAGGGCTTCCTTTCCTTACGGAATAAGAAATATAGAAACACTTCCTGCAACAAGGAAACGATCTAACTTCTTGAAGAAAATAATGATTTCAGAGTGCTTAAAGATATCCTTTCTGCAGGATAAATTTGACATTTTTAATATCCCAACTAACTTTTATATAGTCCAGGGCTACAGCTTCAAAGATATTCAATAGGCAGCAAATTCTACAGTACAAAAAAATGGAGAATGAGAAGTCTTGGATGCTCAAAATTACTTTCTTCTACCTTTTTCAATGCCTGCATTCAGGAAATGAAACTATCTCCTGGGTTAAAGGAATTGTCTCTGAATGTCCTCTGTACAATGCAGACTTTGTTGCTTTTTAAAAAAATAAATACATTAACTAATTAGTAATTACTGATTAGCATGGATTTGAATATAACCTATTTGATTTATAATAAGTATGTTAGCTTTCTTTACTGGGAGGAAATTGGAAACTTAAAAAACAAAGGAGATATCCAGAAGACAATTGGTGCAATTTGACTCCTAAAAGGAGCTTGCTATAATCCAAAAGAGGAAAACAACTTTCAGAGTTTGGGGCAAGCACGCTAAAAACTGCAATGTAGAAAAGTAAGGAGAACTCTGAAAACAACAAATACTCAATTTCAACATTACCCAAAGCCTGCGTGGGCACATGTCCAGGTTTGCCTAAGACATTCCAGACTTACATCTGTTATCATTATTATTTCTATTATTATTAACTCCCTTTTTATTCTCAGAAGGGTCTGAATTTGGTCCATAAATTTTATAGTCACCCCATGAAAAGCCATCCATTCTAGGTATCTCTTCTCAATAGAAAAGAAAGGTTTGGGAGGGGAAAATTTTTACATGTGGATATGAAAAGAAATGTCTTAGTGAGACTGTTGAAGACATTACATGCCAAACCAGGGCCCTGGAAGTTGGTGTTTAGGACCAGAGTTTGTGGTTCAGAGGGAAATTTGTTTTTCTCTATGTCTGTTCTGTAAATGTAGGAACTACCCTCCTGCTCATGAGTTTGCATTCATTTAGAGGAGTATATGTGTTTGATCATACTGCACTACTTTTTTTTTCTACACTAGCCATCTCATCTCCACATTTAAACCTTCAGTCTTCTCCTGGAAGGTCCCAACAAATAAACACAACTGTATCAATACAATTAAGTCAAATTAAGTATTTGACTTTAAAACTCAGGTGCTTAAAATGGAACTTTTGACTCCTGCCCATCATAATCTCCATTTCAGGAAATGGTTCAAATCGGAAATCCATGAGGTATATCATATCTTCTTTTTCTCTTATTCACCCAATAAAAATTCATCAATGGGTCCCCATCAGATCTACTTCTACAACATACCTGGAATTCACTGAGTCTCTCATTGCATTTAATTGACTTTAATCTGGTCACCATTTTCTTCATCTGACCTACTGCAACAGCCTTCTATCAGGTATCCCTACTTTCTTTCTTGGCCCTCCAACATGCTTTCCACACATTGGCCAAAGATATCTTAAAACAAACCAATCATGTTACTGACCCTTTGAAGGCTGTCCACCACACAATGAATAAACTCCTTACTATGTCTTACAAGAGTGTGTTTGACCTGGGTCCTAGCTATCACTCCAACCCCACCTTATGCCACCCTTTTCATTGGGCCTCACTCTTCACGCTACTTGATTTTTTTTTTTTTTTTGGAGATACCATGCTTTTTCCACTTTAGATCATTTGTTTCCTTTCTACTGAAATGCTATCCTCTCCATATGCACATGGCAGCGCCTTTCTCCCACTTCAGGCTTTGGCTTAAATTGTACCTTCCCAGGCATTACTTCTGGGGCCTTAGTCCCTTGTTTATATAACACACTGCAATTTATAATCATATATATATATATATATATATATATATATATATATATATATATATATCTCCTTTCAATAATTTACTGGTTTTTTCAAATATAAACTTTAGGATAACAGTGACCATTCCTGTGCTTTTTTATGTAATGACTCCAGGGTCCGTAACCTTGTAAACACTAAGTAAATATTTATTTGGTGAATTAATCAATGGATTAATTATGAGTCAGCTAATATTAATCAACTCATATTTCACTAGTGCCAAAAACAAACAAACAAAAAAGCCTGGAGGTAAAAAAATAATCAAAGTGCTTATCTCTGATCTGCAAAAAACTTAAAATTCAAAGGCTGTTTTCCAAAGCAGTCTGTTCTAGAAGTGATTTAAGATGGGAAAAAAAAAATGTGGAAAGACGTCTTTTCTCTAGAGGTCACATAAACACCCCTCTTTAGGTCTGCTTCTAGGATCTACAAGCCAGCTGCTAATATACAACAAAGTAGTCCCACTGTTAACTCTGCAGTGCCCACTGCACTGACTTAAAGCAGATATCTGGGCTTATTTGATGGGCACCTTTACCATTTAAATGCTCAATTCCACACTTCAAGTCTAGCATCCAATTAAAATGTATGGGGGAAGTTCACACCTTAGTATCTGCCTACATAGCTATCTATTTATGTAGCAAAAGCTGTCAACATGACAAGAGAGAGAGAATTTTTTCCTCTGTTCAGGAAGTATACTAACAACATTAACAACATAAGTCAGAGCAAAATAAATCCATGCTTTTTTACCCACCCTAAGGTATACAAAGATGAAGACCCTTTTAACTTGCTCCAAGTATAACGACACTTGAATTCTTTGGTTTATAACATTCTTACTTTCTATTTCATAATTCCTCGTAGCTTTCAGTTCTTCTTTTTCCTTACTCGCCCCCAGCATTGCACACATTGATGATGCAATAATGACAATGAAGATTTTATTGACCAAAATTCAATCTCTCCCTCACTTCCCATCCTCTTCATATTCATATATACATATATATATATACACACACACATATATATATATTTTTTTTAACCTTTGAGAATTGGTCTCATATCATGGGCCTTTATTCTTCTGTACTTAATATGTATTGTACACTTTTGAATGAATGAACAATGATTATTATAGTTTTGAATCTATATACAAAGTATTAAGCATTAGTTAAAAATTAGAGTGACTGGGTATTCCAATTAGGACATGGGCCAGAATATGAATAAACTGGGGCATAAGCAAAGAATTTAACCTGGCACGATATCAGGTAGCTTATTTTGGTGACAAACCACCCCCAAACTTTGTGGCATACAATAAATATTTTTCTCACACTCACAGTTCTGTGGCTCTGCTCTGTGTATATTCATTCTGGACTAAAGCTGAATGGACAACAGCCACTCCAGGCCATGTTCTTCTCATTAAAGTGTCCTGGAGCTTCCTGAGGGACAAGCAGAAAGATTTGGTGACTTTTAAAGTATAGGCCTCTAACCGGCACACTGCCACTTCTGCTTACACTCCTTTGACCAATTAAGTTATAATGCCAAGTCTAAAAGCAATGGGGAAGGGAAAGAGACTTTTCTGAAGAAAGTGGGGTGAAAATAAGTCAATATTTGCTAAGTAATCTAATCTACCACACTCTACTTTCTTGTTTATAATTGTTTGTGCCTATCTCATGCAAAATACCACCCCCAAAAGAAGACATCCCACATCCAATCAGGTCACATCCAATCATGGCATGGATATATATATATCACAGCATTCTGGAGATAGATAGATAGATAGATAGATAGATAACTTAGATACTTAGATAGTCAGTCTATAGATATTTATTCTATAGATATCCAGATCTACACACAAACACATATGTAGATAGATAGATAGATCTCCATCTGAATCCAAATTCAGTTCCTTTTGATCCAGAGACATAAGAACTGAAGAGGCGAGTTACAGACCCCCACATTCCCAACATCCAATGTGAAGAGGGATAGAATAATTATGATAACATTTCCATCTAAAATGCAGATGACTTCCCAGCACCTTAACAGTCACTGTACCCCCAAATTTCTGAAATACTGCTGGAAAATGTTGCAAGTTTGCTGTACTCTGAGGAGGGTCATTTTTCTTCATTGGACTCTGGTTATTCCACCAGAAAATAGCTCCCTGGTCTACTGCTCCCCATAGCTCTTGGCTCTGCTCTCTGTGAGGTCCTTCCTTTTTCAACATTTTGGACATATACCTCTGAAAAGGGCAAGGAAGAACAGACGCATTTTGGTGGGAAAAAGAGGTCTTCTGCATCTCAAATACATCTCTGACCCTTTTCATTTAGGCCGGCAAAGATTTTGTTAACACAGTTCTCTCAAATACTTGTGTCTCAAATATGGTTCTCTACGTATTTGATCCTAGTCAATTACCTGTGCTCAAATCCCCCCACAGTCATTTTTTAAGACATGCCTCCTTCTACAGATTGAATTATGGATTCTTTGGATCCTTTGGGCTTTTGTAGAACCACATCCTTAAGTTTTCTGGAAGCTTTTTTTCCAATTGAAAGAATCTATTAAATATCCTTTTAAACTCTTCTCAGGCCTGAACAAAGGCTGCATCAGCCACAGCTCTGATTTGTTATTTAAACTGAAGCTATGCCATAATGACCACACTTTGGATTTGTTGAGAAGTGGTGTCATTTACAACACTGCAATTTCTGAATTATTTATATTCACTCTAAATTCTCTTTGCAGACAATTATTCCCCCTAGCTTATTTCTTTCTTGAGTGCCTTGTCAAATGCAGTGAGTTGCAACAGGCTCCCACTTTCATTATTTTGCCTCAATAGCACCTAAATCAAAGTTACAAGATTATTCACTATCTATACTTTCTTCTAAGTCAGAGCAGGCTTGGTTTTACCAAAAAAATGTTGCCACTCAGTAAAAAAGTTCATCATTTTTCCCTGTCCAATGAAAATCCCTTCCTGCTCGCTCCTTGTTCCCAAAGCTAACGGTCCACATTTCAGGTTTCATTAATATCAGCAATCTGCTCCTTGGGGTATTTGCACCAGACTGATATTAGTTATCTAGTTCTATGTAATAAATTACAACAAACATATAGGCTTAAAATAATACACATTTATTATCTCACAGTTTTGAGGAGTTAAGGATCTGGATATGGCTTGCCTAGATTCTCTGCTTCAAGTTCTCACTTGAAAAAGTTACAAAGTCCTGGGGTAGGGTCTCTTCTGGAGGCTCACTTAGGGGAAAGCAACTTGCCAACTTGCATAGTCATTGGCAACATTCATTTCCTTGAAGTTTTAGAATTCATAGCAACTTACTTCTTTAAAGCTAATGATGAAAAGACTCCAGCAAGAGAGGTACTGCCACCTTATATAATCATGTAAATGTAATCACATCCATCCCATTAGTGTTGCCATATTTCACAGGAACAAGTCACAAGTCCTGCCCACTCTTAAAGGGAGGGGACCACACAAGGATGAGAGCAAAGGGGACAAGGATCATGGGGGCACTGCATCTGTTGTTCACTCAGAACCACCAATCTCCCTTCTAAAGGAGCAACTACATTCTCAGAATCTTCAAACTTGTGTATAAGACTGTGGGTTAGAGTTTGCAATGAGAGGAACTTCCATATAATTTGGGAAACAGAAGTGAAGTGAGAGCCACTATCCCTAGAAAGTTGTGGCACATAGGCGCAAAGACTTTTCATACCTCTTCAGACACTCTTGTCTTCTTCATGGCAGGTTCTCAGATTTCCCCCTAAGTTCTATTTACTTCACATACTCATGCATACATGGTACTTCTGGCCAAACCCATTATTGGCTGTTTCTCTGATCTCTACTTTTTCAGACCTTTATTATCCCAGCTTCTCCCTAATTAACGTAAGTCCTAATATATAAATCACATGCCTTATTCCCATAACAGTTGTGGTGGTTCTATTTTATGAATGAACCCAGACAGATCCACATCTACTGCAGACTCACTATTTCCAAATCTGTATTATAACTAAATTACCTTGAGAGTATTTTTAAAAATTATTTCAAATCAGAATGTTTGGAAAGTGGTTTCTGGATTATCACAAGTTTCCCAGATGATTTTGATACAAAATGAATCTGGGAGCCAATGAAGCAGTGTTAATCTGTAAATCAGGAGATCTGAACCAGAGTCTCAGTTCTTAACACCAGTTAACATTCTGACATTTAATAAGTTACCTGCTATCTCCATGTCCCTCTATGTCATATACAGTATTTGCTTGTATATGAAAAGAGATCGGATTATTTCCAAGGTTCCCTTGATATGAAATTTAATTCTGAGATTCTATTTCAATCACAAACACCCTTATCTGTGTTTTAATCCAAGCTCTGCAACTTACTAGATCTGTGACTTTGAGATGGTTACCTCAGTCTTCTAGGCCACAATTCCCTCATCTATAAAATTAAGATGATAATAGTGCCTACCTCAATGGGCAGTTATAAGTATTAAATTCACCAAATCTACAGTGTCTGGAATATGGTAAGCACTATATAAGTGCTTACTAAAATAAAGTTTTAATGTAACTTGAAGAATAACACGTGTTTACTATTAGCACTAGTATTCTAAGTTAACAGTATAACATTCTAGGCAAGAGGGATAGGCAGTAAATTTAAGAACAGTACCTTGTGGAGCTCTCAAGATGACAGGAAAGATGGAGAGGAGATACAAAGAACTGTAAGAGAATGTGATTAAGTGGTCAGTAACCCAGAGTTCCTGAGGAGCCCTAGAAGTGATGAACTAATTTTTCCTGAAATGAAGAGGGGCGGACTCCGAGGATATTACATTTGAATTCTTTAGAAGAACACTGCCTGGGGGTAGAAAGCAGTACTCCAAGACAGTAATTACACATTCACACAGAGAGAAAAGAGCAGACTGCCAAAAATATTTTTTCTACAGGCAATAAACAGGCTTTTGACATAAATATTTGACCCATAAATTGGTGAAATATAACATTACTGAAAGTTGGAAATGTGATTGGTAGCAGTTATCAGAACACTCAACTTTGATGGCTTCAGTAAGTATGGGAATAGACAGCTCAGTACTGATAAGGTGGCTCAATGGCCCCTGCTAATGGGAGTGCAGGCAAGGCATGTGCATAAGACCACACAATCTGTGCAGTGCTGCTAGTGACATCGACTGTAAAATAAGTCCAATCCTCCACCCACCAGTCTCGGGCTCTTTCTGCATTTTGTTATCACCATCCTTAAAATGCAGGGCTTTATCCTCGTGTTGCAAGATGGCTGCTATATCTTCAAGCCTCATATCTACCTTCTAGACACCAAACATGCAGAAAGGCAAAATGGAATAAAGATTATTTCTCCTAATAGGGATTTGGCTTCTATTCAAAAGTGATGCCCTTCACTGGGACTTTCTAACATCTCATTTCCCAGAGATATGGCACAGCTTAATTGCAAGTATGGTGGGGAGATTGAGCAGGTAGCTTTCCAGAAGAAGAAAGCAAAAGAGAAAGAGGATTTGATTGAAGTTGGCATTTACTGACATAACCCATTTGGAGATCCTTTTGAGGGAATCCTGCAGTGTTCTGAGCTTCATAATTTCCACATAATACCATTGTAGGAGGCAATGACCTACGCCCTGCTTATTTCCTTTTTTCCCAATCTTGGCTCGCATCTATGCACCAGCCCTGTTGGACTTCATTTCTTGGACATAAAAGGTTCTTCTCTGCCTCAAGATCTTTGCCTTATTCTTTCTTCTGCCTGAACTCCTGTTTACTCCCCTCTTTCTCCTTTCCTAACTCATTCCTGCCCATTAATCAAGTATCATCTTATATGTCACATTCAGGGATCTCTCACAAATGCCCAGGGATGGTTAGTTCTATATCCAGAAGCAGACTTTAAACTTGGTTTCATATATGTATTCTGCTCTAGCTTGTAAGCCTTGTCTGAGGAGGAATTAGCTTACCTACCTACCAGGTAGATGGTCAATAATATATTTTTTTGACTTGTTTGTTCAGTTGTTTAGTCAAAGAGTTTATAAAATTGTAAGAATTCCTACATGTTTTAGCTTTCTACAAAATCAACAATTTAGTATTCCTATGCACCACAGGAAATACTTAAAAATAAACAGACTTGCTATTATAGAAATCCAGATATTAAAAATATATTAATAACCTATAGAAGCCATTGACAGAAGTGTATTCATATGAGATCATTTGTTCTAGCCCCATACAAATGGTAACTCTGTCTAAGAGACACCAATTTAATCACTTCTTTTACTCTTAAATCTTTTCCCTGGGGCCACCAAGAGTAATTTAAGAATATTCATAACACCTCTTATCCTTTTAGAAATATGAGTAAATAAAAATTGACTTTTAGAATTCATGCTTTTTTTTGTGGCACAGAGGAAATGAATCCGACTAGGAACCATGAGGTTGCAGGTTCAACCCCTGGCCTCACTCAGTGGGTTAAGGATCCGGCATTGCCATGAGCTGCGGTATAGGTCGCAGACACGGCTCAGATCCCATATTGCTGTGGCTCTGGCGTGGACCAGCAGAAACAGCTTCAATTAGACCTTAGCCTGGGAACCTCCACATGCCGCAAGTATGGTCCTAAAAGGAAAAAAAGACCAAAAAAAAAAAAAAGAATTTCATGCTTCTTTTCAAATTCAGTATCTTGGTCTAGTGCATTCCTCACATAATCATGCCAGTCTCTAAGACAATTTATATTTTTTCATTTATCAAATATACATTATCTCTCTATAATATATGTTATTTCTTTTCTGTGCATTTTAGTAAAAATTATTTTCATGTGTAAAGATACACATATTAACTTTAGAACTGCCATATATAGGTCATCTAAAAATGAATTCCTCATTTTGTAAAGGAATTAAACCACTGTAACCACCAACAATGAACATTAAAATATTGATAATTTATTACAGTACATTTTATACCCTGAAATTTTTATGATACTTCATTAATACTACATCTAACATATGACAGAAGACAGGAGGATAAAACTTAAAACCTCCCTTCTTATCCAAAAACAAAGGAAATGAGTGGTTCATGCTTTCAATCAATTATGATCTATTGTTGATTCTTAAAATTTGCCTTTTGCTACTTTGCTGGCTTTTGTTTTCTTCTGGTCTCCTCTGTCTTTAATATCATCAAAACAGTTAGTCTACTTCATGGAAAGTTTTTCCACAGGGAAATCTGCTCTGTGACTCCATACTATTTTTCTGAGTTTACAAAATATCCTTTATATCTTCACTGCCACAGATGTTGGCTTTGTTGTAATGCAATTAAACATGAAACGATTAAATGATGCATAAAGAACATCAATGTCAGATTAGGTTCTCAAACTCATTAGTAGACAGCACAATGAATACCCCAAGAGAGTATATTTTTGAGGACGAAAAACAGTCAATGTACTTTCCACTTATTGCCTATCTCTTTTTAGAAACAAATAGGATTGTACTTTATTTGCTTCGATAGTCATGTTTCCAGAAACTAAAGGAAATGAATCTCATCTATGCCAAGTTATAGCCAAACTCATTTTCTAAATTTAGAAGAATCTTGAAATCAATGGTACCTCAAGCTGTGAAAACGAGTCAAGTGATAAAGGAAAGCGTACAATTAGGTTTGTTCCTGGCTGGCCTGGATACTAGGGAAGGAAGAATCATAATCACTAGTCTTTGAACATCTAGGGATATACAGGTAAACAGCTTTGCATTCTATTCAAGATTATATCAAGCAAAAAAAAAAAAGTTTTAAGAAAGTAATTAAGTAAAAGCAAAACATTTAGGAATGTAGAATATGAAACTTCTTGTTAGCAATTTCTCCTTTGGGATACACATTTAGTTTTCAGTTGAAATAGGGACTGAAAGAACCCAACTTGATGTTCATTGTAACCTCAGTATAACACACTTTTCAAGGAAATTCTGGTTTCCCAAGCACCTGATGAACTCCATTACTTCTTCTGCTGATTAGAACACCCTCTAATGTACCATATGACTCTTCACTTATTGTTGTTAAAGTGCACTTTATTGAACCATTAAAGGGTGTATCTTATTTTTTGATCAGTGGTTTGATGGAGCATTTTCACATGAGAGTTTTAAGTTTATAAGACGTCCTGTCAAACTCCCAAATTCTACAAGAAAAATTAGTTAAATTTTTAAAATAACATTTGTAGTATATTAGGATCTGAGATTACACATTTGTGTGTTCCCTTGTACATAATTTACATGAAACTATTTCACACCTAGTCCTATTTTAGTCAGGGTTCTCCAGAGACATAGAACCAATAGGGTGTATATGGATACAAAGAAAGATATTTACTATAAGGCATTGCCTCAAATGATTATGGAGGCTGAGAAGTTCCATGATCCATCTTCTGCTCCTTGGAGGCCCAGGGAAGCCAGTGGTACAGTTCCAGTCCAAACCTAAATGCATGAGAACCATGAGCACCAATGTCCCAGGGCAGAAGAAGGTCAATGTTCCAGCCCATAAGAGTAAATATTCCCTTCTTTCATTTGATTTGTTATAGTCAAGCCTTCAATGGATTAGATGATGCCCACCAGCATGGGTGAGGGCATCTTCTTTACTCCATCTACCTCTTTAAATGTTAATCTTTTCTGGCAACTCTCGCATGGACACACACTCATAGTTTTCCAGCTCTCTGGGCATTTCTCAGTCCAGTCAAGTTAACACATAAAATTAACCATCAGAACTCTCCATTTCTCTCATACCAAAACAACTGTAATCAAGTCAAAAATGTTTTTAACCTTTCAAAATTTTATTTATCTCCCTTGCTGTCTTAGAGTTGCATCTAAATCCTTTAAGATATATAGACCAAGGAATCTGAAGGGCATTTGATCTCTGACCACCTTTAATATTTGTGGACATTTGCTGACACTGCTATGCTAGACTTTTGTCTCCATTTATTGATCATCCTATATCATTCTAAGTTTTCCTCACACTTATTGATCTGGAAATATCTTAAGGCTTTGGCTTATTTCTTAAATAACATGCTCTGGAGTTTATTTACTTATGGGAATACCCACTAATGAAAAGAAAAAAAAAATTGATACAAAGGAGGTGAGAAAATTTGTGGAACAATGTCTTTTAAATATGAAGAGGGGGTAGGAAATAGTACATAAGTGGAGGGTTTAGCCCTAGGTATGAAATAGTAAAATTGATCCATAGAAATGAAAGAGAAGGTAGAGATAAAGGGGCAGACGTGTGCATGGGAACTTGCAGAAGTTCGTTTCTAATTGTTTTTTTTTTCTCAATGAAATGAGAAGGAGGTTCATCCATCAGTTGACCATGAAAGTAGTGGAGGAGGTTGTTTATAGAGCAGGTGTTAGATATTAAAAGAGAGAAAAGGAATAAAATCTTATCTAAGAGAATAGAAACTGAATGGGCTACAAGTTTCAGGGAAAAGTCTTATATGTGTGTTTTCAGCCCCCTTCAACTTCAGGGGGACAAAGCATGAATAATACAGGAGTTGGGTTTTACCAAGATTGGTTTAGCCAAGCATGTATTAGAAAGCAAGAGAGGGACAAAAGAGTTGAAAGTGTACATAATTATAAAGATTAATTATACAATATATGCCTCACTATAGCTCTTCCTACAAATTATTTCAATCATTAGCTTTTGTCTTTCCTCCCCCATTTGAGCTTTCAGAAGGTAGGAATTAGGTTTTGTTTATTTTTGTATCCCTAGATCTCAACACAATTTTAGCAATATAGTTGTTAGCTGAGTAACTGAAAGAAAGGATCTCTCTTCTCTTTCATGGCATGTCTTTTTGGTTAGGAATAACTCTTTTATCATTGTTATAGCAAAATCTTCATTATCCCATTCTCAAAAATCACTTTATGGTGAAAGAATAATGCTGTGTTCCCAGCCATTATAATCATAGCTTATTAAAATCAGGGAGAAGGTTTTGAAAATTTCAAAAACCAATTTCTGCTTTCACAACATTGCTGAGAATTTGGTCACCACTACCTTTAACCACAAGGAAGGCCAGGAAGTACAGTATTTTAGATAGACATTGGTACCTAAGTTAAAAATATGTAGAGTTTACCCTACTTACAAGCAAATAAGTTATCCTGTCAAAGTTTTATATATAGGTACAGACAGAAGTGTCAATGTTTCTAGATCACAGTTTCAGGCAATTACTCACAGACTAAGTCAGTTCCCTAAACCCCAAGTTCTCACAAAACAATAGGACTAAGAACTAATATACTACCTGTATATGCAATGCATTTACATCATAGGAGTCAAAATTATGAGACTCTTTGAGTTAAAATTTTGACTCATAGGAATCACAATTATTAGTCTCAGAGTTTATGGAGAGAATTCTGGCAAAATTACCCATATTCTCCTCCACAAAGCAAAGGACTTTTTCTCTGGAATGTAAACAAATGTTCTCTGGAGAAGAGAAAGATAGCTGGGGTCCTTAGGTTTCTTAACCTAACGTGTAAGTGATTTTCTTTAGGGAGATATATCTCTAAATCTCTCTTAAGAAATAAACTACTGCTAACTCTTAAGACATGCTGCAGTTCAATCATCCTTTAATAAGGCTTGTCAGTGACTGCTCAGAAGTCTCCAACCATGCAGAAATGTAAAAATATTCATGGAAAATTGTCTCGCCACAGTTAGATACATACAGCCTGAAATCAGAATCCTGCTATTAGTATAAAGAATGGAATGACTATTTTGGAAAACAAATAATGGTTTCTAAGACCATTAGAGTCTCAATTAAAATTTTAAATGTTCTTAATATATTGCATTATTTTAAACATTTTAAAAATGTATTATTTTTTAAAATACTGCTTTTCATGGTGACATGTTTTTGTTTTTTGTTTTTTTTGGGGTTTTTTTTTTTTGTCTTTTTTGCTATTTCTTGGGCCGCTCCTGCGTCATATGGAGGTTCCCAGGCTAGGGGTCCAATCGGAGCTGTGGCCGCCAGCCTACGCCAGAGCCACAGCAATGCGGGATCCGAGCCGCGTCTGCAACCTACACCACAGCTCACGGCAACGCCGGATCGTTAACCCACTGAGCAAGGGCAGGGACCGAACCCGCAACCTCATGGTTCCTAGTCAGATTCATTAACCACTGCGCCACGACGGGAACTCCGTGACATGTTCTTAGATAAGTCACACAAGTTTTCTGTACCTCAGTGCCATTATTGACATAATAAACAGATTTAACAGTATAACTACTAAGGTTGCTTACAAATTCAACCATTTCTATTTTTAATAAAGTTAAATATATCCAGTCTGGGGATAGAAGACCTTTTATAATATATTTTTTGAAATATAGATGCTAAGTGTCAAAAACAAATATATACTGAATTATCTAAAAATGTTTATTATGGCATGTCCAGGTATGGCTTTCTTATATTTACCCTGCATGCAATTTACAATACACCTTGCTTCTGGGAACTGAGATATTTCTTATTTATTACTGAGGTAGAGTTGACTTACAATATTGTGTCAGTTTCAATTATACATCAAAATGATTCAGTTAAATGTATATTTTTCAGATTCTTTTCCATTATAGGTTATTACAAGATACTGAATACAGTTCTCTGTGCTATATAATAAATCCTTATTGTTTATCTATTTTATACATAGTGGTATGTATCTGTTAACCTTATACTTCTAATTCATTCCTCCTCCTCAAATTTTTCTTAATTAAAATAAATTTTTGTCCATCATCTTCTAAAATATGGCCTCTGTTTCAGTTTTTCTCTATCACTCTTCCTTGGACTCCAGTTATACATATCTAAGACATTTACACCATATCCCATTTGTTTCATGTTTAACTAGTAAGATTTTTCTTTCTTTTTTACTCTGTGCTTCAATCTCTTATTTTCTTCTGACATATTTTGTTGGTCACTAGTTCCCTCTTTAGTTCTTTTGATCTACTGTAAAACTTCTAGTGAAGTATTAATTGCTTATATTTTAAAGTTCTAGAACTTTCATTTGATATTTTCATAGATCTTTTTTAATCTATCTTGAAATTTTTCATCTAGGCATTTATTTTCTTATATATGTTAGTCCTTATATGAAACTTTGTGTGTCTGTGTGTATATATGTGTGTGTGTGTGTGTGTGATATATCTATAAGTCTATTCCTAGTGTCTGTTTTATTCTCTCAATTCTGTCTCCTGGGACGTCCAGTAAGTTTTGTCTTCTGGACGTTACATACAAACAATTTTTGAGGCTTTGGACGACATTATTTTCCACTAAAGATGAAAATGACGATTTACTGTTAACTTCGGTAGAGCATTAAATGTAGACGAAGATCATTTCAACCCCAAATTAAAATAATTTCGAAATTTGGTTTTAATCTCTATAAAGTCTTTTTTATACATTCTTTTTCACGTATTATCTGCCATTATATTCTATCCTAAAAGACTGGATATTGTTCCCTGTGCTGTACTGTACGACCTCATTACTTATTTTTAGTTTGTACTTAACCATGAAATTTAGCTATTAAATTTCTCAGTTGAAAGCTAGGATATTTGTAAGTATCTGCTTCTCTTAGCTGATACTAAACCACAAGGTTCATCTCTCCAACTCTTGTGAGACATCTAAAATCTTATCTTCTCAGCTGCTTAGCTTCTGCTCTCTGCTTGAGTTCTTGACTTTTGCCCTGCTCTACTTAAGAATCAGAAAATGCCTCCGTAGGAAAACAGTGCAAACGTGGGGCTATGTTCCTCCTCTCCTCCTTGCAGAAATCTCTGAAATTTTCTCCTGCTCTAGGTCCTGGCTGCCTTTTTAATCCAGAAAGACCACATATTTTGTTTTTTTAGGACCTTAAGAATGCCGAAGACTTTGCTCAGATTCTCAGACCTTTAACTGCCCCTTTCTGCTCATTGCCTTATTCTCCAAGACTTGAGACTTAAAATGAGGCAAAATTCCTTACAAAGCAAACTGGTGCAAAATGTCAGACTCCCCTCAATGCTATTCCTTTCTCTCCAAAATCTTAGCTTCTTTAGTACTGGGTTGTCTTGGCACCACTCCAATTCCCTCAAACATTTTTAAAAAATGTATTCAGCTTTTCTAGTTGTTCTTTTTCAGAACTGTTCTGATTCAAGCTAATGAGGAACATTATTTCACATAAATATTTTAAATATAACCTTTAAAAAGTAGTTGATACCATATGTGTATTTTTCTTGGATTATAAATTATTTTTATTTGTACAAAGCATTATTTAATTTTTATTTTTATAGGACAATTACTTGTCTTGACAATATATTGTCCTAAATATAAAATGAAACGGCAAATATGAAATCAGTAGTTGTTTTTGTTCTAAGCATTTGAGGTAACTGATAATGATGACTTATTAATAACAGTAACATTTATTACTTATTATAGACCAGGCATTGTCCTAAAGTTATATAAGCTTTAGCTGAATTTTTACAATTCACTATAACGTCCTTTGATTATGCCAATTGAATAGATGAAGAAACTTAGACACAACTTGTCAAATATTCCACCATTGCTGGAATGGAGCGGGAAGCAGGTATGAAGTAAACTTTGTAGGCATAGTAAATGTAAAGAATAAAGTATAAACTATGGATGTTTACTTTTTCTGGAAAGATTGTTAAAAGTGGACAAACCTGAAATCCCACTGGAATGTGTTTCTAATAGTGACATTTCAAGCCTTGATAGACAAACAAAGGAAGACACTTGGGCAATTCAACAAAAAAATTACTTAGTTCCTACTTTGTTTCAGAACACAAAAGAAGTGTATCTGAGTCTGGCCTGGAGGAGACCCTGGGATTTCTACAGAGGGACACTCAAAAGCCACCTTTCACCTCCCAGTAATCACATTCAGTGTGTGTGCCCCTAGCCTACACAGACTGAATGGAGTACCACTGGGTAGCAAGGTGGATCTCTGACACACTGGCACCTAGACTCATGATTGACCTAATGTATTTTTACCTAAAATTATTAAGTTCTGTAAAACAATATTTGAAGTAAAAAATGCCTAACTTATACCATGATACGGAAGAGGCTATTATAGGAGAGTAGATGGAAGTCAGTGGAAAACCTCCATTTGGTGGCTTCTAGCACTGAAATTTCAGCAGGTACCATCTTCTCAAGTTCCCAAACTCTGCTCCTATTAATGAAGTATGTTTAATACCTTTATCCTTTTAATACCTTATATGTAAGCAAGAAACAAAATTGTTGTTATTTGCAGATGTGAGGATTCCTTGTGTAGAAAACCAAAGAATCTTTAAACACAGATTCTTAGAACAACAAAGTTCAACAAGATTGCTGAATCAAGATTAATATGTAAAAGTTAATAGTATTCCTACACACCAATAATAGCTAATTATAAAATGTAATTATAAAATATATCATTAATGATAGCAACAAAACTACAAAGAGCAAAGTATAAAGCCAGCAAAAGACATAAAGAATGAAATGAAAGCATTCCAGTACAAAAAAGAATGCCTAGGAGTTCCTGTCGTGGCGCAGGGGTTAACCAATCCGACTAGGAACCATGAGGTTGAGGGTTCGGTCCCTGCTCTGGCTCAGTGGGTTGACGATCCGGCGTTGCTGTGAGCTGTGGTGTAGGTTGCAGACGCGGCTCGGATCCCGCGTTGCTGTGGCTCTGGCGTAGGCTGGCGGCCACAGCTCCGATTCGACCCCTAGCCTGGGAACCTCCATATGCTGCAGGGGCGGCCGAAAGAAATAGCAAAAAAAAAAAAAAAAAGAAAAAAAAAAGAATGCCTAAATAAATGAAAAGATAAACTGTATACAGGAATAGGAAGACTCAACATTGTAAGAAAGGCCTTTCTTTCTTAACATCCAAAGTTAAGATACAAGGCACAGACTTGAATATGGATTTTCCTTGTATAGAATAAACAAAAAATTAGCATTCAGAATATGTAAAGCACTCCTATATAAGGAAAACAATACTATTGAAAAAAATGGGCAAAGAGATATGAACCATCAGTACACAGATGAACAAAAATTAATGTTCAATAAACACTGAAAAAATGCTCAAATTCATTATTGAAAATACTAATTAACACAATGCAATGCCTATTGGATTGGTAAATGTAAAAAGTCTGTCAGATGACAGAGAGATAGATATACAAACACGCACATACATACACAGGTAAACATATACACATATACATATATATTTAATTTTATGTGTACATATATATATATATGCACACACATTTAATCCTATGTCCTCTAACAGACTTTTAAATATATATAAAAAGCTAGTGCACAATTTAGAAATAAAGTCAAACATGTGAAGCATCTAACAGTTGTACATATTAATTAGGAAAGACAAGAAATATTTCATAGAGATAATGTGCACCAACTTCAAGGTACTGAATCTCTAGGAAAATATAGAAAAGAAATGTGAAAGAATGGAGGTGGTTTTTACCTGTATATGTAAGGTTTTATTTTTGTTATTTTTAAAGTAAAGAGATTGGAAGTAAAACCAGGAAAATGTTTACATCTATCAGGTCTGAATGGGAGACACATTAATATATGTTATATTCTCCGTATTTTATCATCTGTTTGAAATATTTCCCAAGGCATAAAAATCCTCTCATGCTTAATATTATGCACCTTGTTATTATAGCAGAAATATCGCTATGCTTGGTTGAATTCAGGGCAGTCAAAAGGTATACTAAACTGAATTTCTGGTGATCTGGAAAGGGTTTAGACAGTCTGTAGTTGTGATATATCTTCAGAAATGAGAAAGTACAGCCCCTCCAATGTGTAGCTGGCTCTGATCTTGTCTCCTATTGTCTTCCTTTTAAAGCCCAGCCTTACTTTTTCCAACAGGGAAACCAATAGGCCTGCATTAATTTGCATAACTGACACAGACTCTAACCAATGTCTGCCAAACAATATATTTCAACTTATTAACATAGAAACTGGGAAATTAACTGCCATGGTTTAATTCTGGATATGGCCTTTAATTCAATCAATACTTTCCATTTGTGATCAAATTAATTGCTTGAAAATTGATTAATGAGAAGATCCAGCAGGTAGTAATTAACATCAAAGTAAAAAAAGATTTTAAGTCCTGTGCAAATTATTTAGGTACATTAGAGAAAATTCTGGTGAACAGCCAATAGAAACTACAGCTATGCTTTAAATTTAGCATTTACTTAGTTGACCCAATATTCTGGATTCTACATCACAATTAAAGAAATATTCAGCGATGATGACTTAGTGCTGCAAATAATGTCATGGCTACATAATTAACATCTTTTACTTGGTTCTGTATAACTCAAGGTTAGATACCAATTAATTCATAATTCAACAGCAAAACTTTTAAAGAGCTTCAGATCATTAAAGTTCTTTGGAAATAAGTTATCATTGTACATTAATTATTTTAAATCATCTTTTACTGCCAAACTTGGGGAACGATTCCTACATTAGTCAATTTAATTGATCAAAGAGAATTAAATTTATCATTGACCCAGCAATGAAATTGCTCAAAATATTAATAACTATCAGAGGCTGAGCATCCTATTAACTTATTAATTAGTATTCCAACACTCATGCTGATTTTAGGAATGCCATTAAATAGTAAGTCTGATCATAGATAGCAGTAGCATCTCTGGAAATTATACATCTAAGAAGTTTAGTGTCTGTAATCCCTTTGGGAATAGGGGCTAGCAGCTTTGTCTTAAGGCTTTATATAAGAGGCACATAAGGTTTTTATAAGGATGGTTATGTTTATTGAGAGGGCTTGATGGGGGTGATAGAGATTATGAAAGAGTTTTATCATGACCATCTCTTCCTCCAACTGCCCCCCAACTCCTATCTTTGATTCTACCAAACCAGATTCATAATATTGCACTCAATTTAGGCAATAAAAATGTATATACATACAATATACACCTTATTTTTCCATTTGATTTATTCAAAGATATAAAAAAATACTTGCAGTATTTTTTGATAATATTTCCGTAAGGAATTGGGGGCAAATAAAACCAGAGCAACGACACAGAGTTGAGTTGGGGGGAGATGGCCACAGAGTGGGAATTTAGAAGAATTAGCAGGGAAGCTTTAGGTGAGAACAGACCAGCCAGTTAACTTTATGACAAGCTTTGAGGACTCACTGATTCTCCAATCTGAAAATTCTCTTTCCGATACGCATTTGACTAGAGTACACCACAGCTAAAAAGAAAATATTCCCACAAGCAAAAATAGAGTCACTTTTCATCATTAGATGCTTTAGATATAATTTTTTAATCTGGTGTGTTATTAAAACCATTAAAATCTGTATTAGTTATGTATTGTTATATGAGAAGCTACCTCAAGATTAGTGACTTAAGTAACATTTATTATCTCACCATTTCTGTGAGTCAGGGATTTGAAAGAGGCTTTGCCGGCTAGTTCTGACTTAGGGTCCCTGACGAAGTTGTGGTCAAGATGTCAGCTGGGCCTACAGGAGTGAAGGCTTGGCTAGAGCTGGGAGACCCACTTCCTAGTTGGAGGACCCACATGGCTATTAGCAGCAAGTCTCTGCTTCTTGCCACATGAAACTCTATACAGGGATTTTGGGGTTTCCCCAAGATATGGCAATCAGATTCCCTCAGAGCAAATGCTCTCTGAAAGAGAGGAAAAGACCATAATACAAGTGCAATGTGATGGAAAAAAAAAAGGTAAGAGAGGAAAGGTTCAAAATAACATTTACCAAATTCTGATCATTGGTGCATAAATAGTATGTAAAATATCATGTAAACAGACATTTACCAAGGGGGGAGGGGAAACTGTGATCAAATAAGCTTGAAAACAAAAAGTTTAACCAAGAAACAAATTGAACAACTCTTTGTTACTGAGAGATTTCATGTACTTTATGAATTCCCAAAGGAGGAATATATTTTATAGCTATTGTTAATTAAAAACCTTCATGGTTCTTTTGATAAAATTCAGTAAACAGAGGTAAGTAGGAGATACATTTTTCTTCCTTACTGTCTTAATAACAAAAAGAACATTACAAAAAGTGCAAATTTTTTATAAAAGTCTTCCAACCATAGACATTTATTTGCAAACTAAACCAGTGAGCAGTTTCAGCAACCATCAAACCAGATCTGTCAACAGAGAGCTTCATAAAGTAGGAGGGCACAAAACTACAGCTTTTAATTTTGAGCTCTGCTAAAAAGGGCTAGGTAAGCTTAGAAGATTTTTATTCATGAATGAAAAATTATTCCCTGTATATCTTACGCTTCTTGGCAAACCACCACTCGTGTGTGGGTTCCTGAGTAGAGAGGGTCCATACTGACTAATCACCTCTAGAGGTTGGATAAAAATCAGTTTGCACACATATACATCAAACGTACTGTTAAAATAAATTACCACAAGGACAATATAGAAATAACATTTCCCACACATTTTACCACATTCTTCTCTTTCCTCAGAGCATTTGTGGGACTAATATTTTTAGAAGAGATATGGAAAAATCTCTGCATGGGAAACAATCAGGAAATAACAGGACCAGGTGACTTAAGAGGACTTGGTACCTAAAAAGAAGGCAATAAAATTATAATGGAAAATTGATGATGACAGATGCTGGCAAGAAAATGTATCTGCTTCTCACTCTCCCAATGAAGGAGCTATAAGAGTTAAATGATTTCCAGTAAAAAGAAGGTATTATTTATCAGGACACATCACTGAAGGGAGGCTAATTAAAAGTCTTAAGGCTCAATGCCCTGGGGAGGGGCACAACAATGTCTTAAAATAAATAGAAAAAAAATATTAACTAAACTAGTGTTCTTTTTAATTATAAAAGATAGCAGACAATCTAGTCATTTTACTACCATTCTGATCCTAGATTCAAAATAAGCAAATATCTAGGACCAAGTTTATATTTGAGGAGAAACTATGTAATAAAATGTTTTATGGAAAGGCACAATAGGAAGTAAATTAACCCCAAACAGTGCCATCCACAATAGGAAATATAATGGAAGTGCAGACTGTTTAGTTTTTCATGAGTAAACTACCACTTTACACATGTAATCTACTCACCCTCACAACAACCCTATGAGGATAAAATCATTACTATTCCCATTTTACACGTGAGGATAGAAGGCAGGTAATGTGTTCAAGGACAAAATACTGGGACTCTAAACCAAGTCTGTCTTATTCCACAACCCATGCTGAACTTCTATCTACATTGCACTTAGGAGATGAATGCTGCTCTGGAGACACCAACTTCTGGCCATAAACCAAAAGGCAAAAATGCAGAATGTTGTGTGGGAGGGCTTACCTAAAAGAAGGTCTGTCTTTAGAAATAAGACAACAAAGAGTATAGATCTCACATCCAGAATCAAGAAGAATTAGAGCCACATTTCACAAAGCAATGTGATATTACCCAATGGAACAATTATCTCTATTCTCTCTTCCACATAACTCCTCACCAGTATGAAACATTTTGTAATATGGATTTTGGAAATAGAAAAAAATATCCTTAGTTGATTCTCAAGCTCTTTGTGTTTTAAACTCTTAATGTCAATCCTTTATTATGAAAAAGAAAAAACACTTCTTTTACTTGGAATTAATTTTAGCCAACAATTCTAAGAGCAGATTGCTTTCTTTCAAAAGAAAAAAAAAAAAGTTTGCAAATGCAGAAATAACTTAGATTTAGTAACTCACACCATTAAATATTTTTTCACCCATTGTGTAAATTTTAATTCAATAAGCTTTTATTATGTACATTCTCTGTGTCTAATACTATACTAAGTGCGCTGGGAATATAGAAAGCATGTGATCCTTCATCAGTGCCTTCAAAGAAACTATAATTTCATGAGAGAAACCAGGCATTAAATGTTAAACTGTTGAAGCATAATTCTGGGAATCATATAAGTAAGTGCCCAGATGAAAATCATAGACCAGAACTACTCTGACTGCAGTTCAGGAGATATTTAAAAGGAGTTCATTATTTAAATGTTCTGGTACTAAATAAATTTAAAAACTATACATATCCTTCTTAAATACTATCTTTGCAAATTGTTTCATCATCAATATTATCAGGAGTTCCCATCATGGCTCAGCATTAAAGAACCCAGCTAGTATCCATGAGGAGGCAGGTTCAACCCCTGGCCTTGCTCAGTAGGTTAAGGATCTGGTGTTGCCATGAGCTGGGTGTAGGTAGCAGACACAGCTCAGATCCCTAGTTGCTGTGGCTGTGGTGTAGGCTGTAGCTCCAATTCAACCCCTAGCCTAGAAACCTCCACATGCTGCAGGTGCAGCCCTTAAAAAACAAAAGACAGAAAAAAAATTATCAAACAGCTATTGTACCAAAGCAATAAAAACACTAAATGCTTAGATGCACTATCTCATTTAATTCTTCAAATAATTCCATGAAAGAGGTATTGTTATTATCCTCATTTTATAGCTGAGAAAGATAAGATTTGGAAAGATAGCATTATGATGGCAGATGATGCTTAATATTATACATGGAGCCAAACTACTAGCCCCCAAATTATGGTTCTAACCTAAAGAAGAACCATATCTCTGAGGTCCCTGAATAATTTATGTAAAATAGGCCTACATCTCATTTTTCATACCATCAACCTGTTTTCCTTCTATAAAGGAAATTTGAAATTCAAAATTTGCATTTATTTGTTTAATCATTTATTTTCTGTCTAAGGTACATGACCCCAACAACCTTTTTCACCAATATATCTGATACTAACCTAACTCCTGTCATATCATCGGCACTAAATAAATACTAAATGGAAGGAAGGAAAAACTACCAAAGCAAAAATTGTACTAGACAAAGTTAAATAGGCAAGGAAGACCTTTAATTCAAGACCTATTGTGATAGGGAAGAAAGTCCAGAGCTCAGAGCGACCTCAACCCCAGTGAAACAAAACAAAGGGCTACACAGGTTTAAGAGCTGGGATGGGGGATATCAGAGGCCATCTGTATTTGCTAATTGGCATTACCAAAGGGAAAAAACTGTCTCATTTTTATGACAGGAGGTCATTTTACAACTTGGAGCAAGATGCCCACTGAAGTT
This sequence comes from Phacochoerus africanus, assembly GCF_016906955.1. Taxonomy (NCBI): domain Eukaryota; kingdom Metazoa; phylum Chordata; class Mammalia; order Artiodactyla; family Suidae; genus Phacochoerus; species Phacochoerus africanus. The sequence continues at coordinate 28,467,462 of NC_062553.1, forward strand.
AGGTTCCCATCCTCTCACAAACGGGGAAATAAGGACATGGCCATCCCTGATGAACACATTTCAAGGGAATGGTTCTAAGTTCTTGAAAAAGACACTCCTGGATTATAGAACTGGAAAGAGACCTTAGAAAAAATTACATCTAAAGGAGCAGAGAGGAGTTCCCCCATGTCCAAGCAGTTAAGGATCCAGTGTCATCACTGCTGTGGCTCAGGTTCAATCCCTAGCCCAGGAACTTCCACATGCTGTGGGAGCAGCCAAAAAATTAAAAATCAAATAAAAGTAAATAAATAAAAACCTATACAGTTTAAATAAAACACAAAATTTATTTTAAAAAATAAAAAAGGGGCAGAGAACTAATTTATAATTACAAGCTTTCTAAAGTAACGGCACTAAGAAATAGAAGGTCATGGGCCAATAGTCAGGAAGAAACCTGTCTAAATTTTAGTCAAGATGAAGGGACCTGTGAGGCCTTCTTGGTCAGAAGGAAGGAAGAAGGAAGGGAGAAAGGAGGAAAGAAAGACAATGTGGCGGTCCTAAAATTATGCTTCTCAGATGTCCTTTCAAGAGAACCTGCTGTGAAGAAGATGGTTGGCTGACAGGCTCCCACTGCTATACCTTTGGATCTGCTTGCAGTGGTCACAGAGACGCCAAGCTCTCCCCACTGTTCCCGGCCAATAACTGAACCAGAGTCTTGCTACAATCTGAGGTTCCTCCCACTCCCTTCCCCTTCTTTCCCTTTCTCCTGCTGCAGCTAAGTCTGAAGGTTTTCCTGCCTAATTCTTCTCCTTTTCCACTTTATTTTTAACAGACGTTTTTCCTAATAAATTTCTTACACATCTAATTTTGTCATCTTAGAGATCTAAATGGACACTGAAGGAAAGGAATAGAGGCATGAAGGGAAGGGAAGAAAAAAAGAGGAGGCAAAGGCAAAAGGGAACAATGAGAAAGAAAAAAAGAGAAAATATGTGAGAGAGACAGAGAAACAAAGACAGAAAGCAAATGAGACCACATTTACTACAAAGGCTCACCAATCTTGGCTGCAGTCCTAGAACTTGCAGGTTGAATTTTTGCTTTGACCCTGACTGCTATCACTAGCAGAGATGCTTTGAAGAAAGCAAATGCCATACATAAGATGACTTTTGCCCTCTGGGTAATGGTCCTCCAGGTGTCCCTTTATGGCCGCTCTGGGGATAATAAAAGTTTGATACAGTAGCTACCTCACCTGTACTAAAGGAAATAGCTACTTTCATGGCCCTTCCAGGATGGCCCAACTTAATGCTACAAAAAAGGACCTATAAGCCATGTCTATACTTTAATATCCTGCTCCCATAACTATGTTTTGGGCTCTGAAAAAAGATAAAAGTTCTCATCTTCCAGTTCACCTCACTTTTCAACCTAGTAACAGGCAGATGGAAATATAAACTTTCTTCAGAGGAAGCCTTTATCTGCATACAAGTATGAACTAACCTTCCTGGCCTAAACCAGTGCATCACAACTGTGCAATGACCAAAAGATGGCTAATACAAGACCATGGGCGGAACACCAGCACTGCAGTCCAGGAAGCCCATGCAAGGCCTGCATGGTTTTTTCTTAAATTTTTCGGCAGGAGGACACAAAATGAACATTAGGAAAACACATCGTTCCTGGGGAGAGGTGGCCACACAACCACTTGCGAGCAAATCTTCGCATAAAAAGATAAATATCTCTCCAAAGTACAAAAAGTGATTTTCAGGGTGAAGTCAGTCAAAATCAATATTTAGGAAAAATAAAACTTTGTTTATTGCTACAAACACACGATCTGCCAAAGAATCGCCCAATTTACACTATTTTACTTACAGAAGGACCATTTTCTTCTTCTTCTTTTTTTTAATGGAAATCAGAGCCTACCTGGAAAGCTTGATTCAACTTTGCCCAGGTCTGGGTTGTCTCCCAAATCTTGTGACTCTCCAAACAGCCTATTTTATTTTTAACAGCTCCCAGTGGTTGAAGTTATGCCAAGTGCTATCTCAGAAGTAAAGATTTCAGTCAGCCCCTAGATTCAGGTGAACTGGAAGCCAGGCCCTCCGGCAGCAGCTGTTCAAAAATGCAAATATATACAGTTCCTTGTGAGGGGAAGCGTCAGCCCTGCTGGCCACCAGAGGCGGGTGATCTGGAGGGAAAGGTGTCCTCTGGGCGGCAGTTGCAAAACTCAGGGCTGCAGCTAAGCGTACATGCTCTTTGCTGGGGGACACCAGGGAGCTGTCAGGAGGCGGAGGAAAAGGGCAAAGCTGGCAGCCTCAGGTGGAGAACCCCTCCGAAGCCGCTGGACGCTGCCCGACCGGAAGTCTGCCCCTCTGGCTGGGCCGCAATCCCTGCAAGCAGTCGGCTGAGAGGGTGTTGCAGTCGCTGTGCCGTGTCCTGGAGTGGTGGCCTGCCAGGGACTGTCCCTGCAATTGTTACCATCCTGATAGGCCCAGAAATACAAGCCAGGAGAACAAGGAGCATCCCCTCAATGGCACCTTCAAAGACCGGATCAGCACACATAAAAACCAGGACATGGGCACATGGAAAGCTTCCTTTGGGAGCGATACCGGTGCTCCGGGAGGCAGAGGGAGCGTCAAAGATGGCGGCACGCTGCCTGAGGCAGGGCGGGGCAAAAGCAAGAAAAGGGGGGGAAAAGGTGGAACCCACCGGCTTCAGCAATGGGAGGGGGGCAAAAAGGAAGAAAAGGGGGGGAAAAAAAAGATGGGACTCTCAGGCTTCAGCATGGCCAAGGGGAGCAGGACTATGGACGTCTCAGTGGAACTTCCTCCTCGAACCAGTACTTTAAAATTAGCAAATGAGCCACTTCTGCAGAAAGTCTGGGTGCTTTTCAAAGAGCCGCTTCCTAGGAGGCCCTGAGGCAGGTGAGTCCACTGAGGGCCCTGTTCAGGGCATTTCTGGTTCACCACAGCCCCCGGCTGGACCTCTTTCCGTCTTTATGCCCGGATGTTTTTGGACGCTTGGCTCTCAGGAGCCAGTCTTAAAAGTTGGGGTGCCCCATGTGGGGTATGAAGGCTTTGCTCCTCAGGGGAAGCTCCCGGCTTTGAGTCCCCCCTCCCCCCACCTCCACGGTAAAGTCTCAATGCCAGGGAGGGGTGGGGGGCGTGGAGAGCCTGTGTCTCAGCCTCTGCTACCCTTTTGCATGTGGTTTCACCTTCATTTGCCTGAGGTGAAGGGGGGAGGGTCACTCTACCGATTTTTAGTGTATTTCCGGAGGAAGTTTTCCATATACACCTGCAGATTTCCCACTCCCCTGGGAGGAGGTGAGTTCAGAATCTTCCTACCTTACCATCTTGAATCCTTATTTTGTTTCTCATTTTGAAAGTTTATTTTAAAGATCATTTTAGGAGTTCCTATTGTGGCGGAGTGGAAAGGAATCCGACTAGTATCCATGAGGATGCTGGTTTGATACCTGACCTCGATCAGTGGGTAAGGACCTGGTGCTCCCCTGAGATGTGGTGTAGATCCCACACATTGCCCGGATCCCTTGTTGCTCTGACTGTGGCGCAGGCAGGTCCAATTTAACCCCTAGCTTGGTAACTTCACTACGGTGTGGGTGCGGCCCTAAAATGACAAAAAAAAAAAAAAGATCATAGTAAGAACAGAGTTAAAAGCAATCTGAGAAAGTATTGCATTGAATCAACTCATTAAATAAGTATGGTAATTAAGTCAAGCAAAGGAAATACGTTTTCTTCTGCAACCCTGGAAATAAGTTTTGTTGTCCTAAAAGTCCTTAGGCTTGCAAAAAAGGGAAGGGGGGTGGAAATCAGGGCAGTTAAATCTGCCTCTTAATTGGGTAAATATGTCCTTCTCAAGTCATTTTGATCTTCAGACTATGGCTTGTTTTTTCTCTTTAAAGATGTAATGTTAAAAATTCAGTGGGATGGCGTTCCCATCGTGGCGCAGTGGTTAACGAATCCGACTAGGAACCATAAGGTTACAGGTTCGATCCCTGGCCTTGCTCAGTGGGTTAAGGATCCAACGTTGCTGTGAGCTGTGGTGTAGGTTGCAGACGCGGCTCGGATCCCGAGTTTCAGTGGCTCTGACTTGGCTAGGAGCTACAGCTCTGATTGGACCCCTAGCCTGGGAACCTCCATAAGCTGTGGGAGCGGCCCAAGAAATGGCAAAAAAAAAAAAAAAATTCAGTGAGATTTGGTGGTCTGTCCTTTGCAAGCACAGTAAATTCCTGTGAGATAGACACAATTGTCTGACCCAAGTAAGCATGAGTTCGCAAAGGCTGGAGTTTTACTTTCTTTTTTGATGACTTTTCTGCAATTAATCTTCTCATTTTCTACCATACTTCCACCCTCCTTATTTTCTACTCATTTTACTGTCAAAATTGGTCTGTGTGAAAGCATTTGAGTATCACTGCTCTAGAGTGTTGTTGTTCTGTCTTCTTATACAAGTATCATAATCTATTTTAATCATAGTTTCTTCAAAAACAATGAATTCAACCCTACAGTCAAAACACTGCTGGCAACTTTCAAATAGCATTGCTCAGATTCAGAAACGGTACTTTAACTGGTATCCCTAGCACAAAGAGAATCTCAGAATGGAGCCCCACAGTGAGAAGCGAGGATCAAGTGCCATCAACAAACATAAAATCAGATGGTACATTAAGGAAACCAGAATATACCTTGATAAGAAGCAGCAACATCTATCACTGTACAGTTAACAGAACCCTAGAGGCTCTTTGCAGCCAAGAACATATAACTACAAAGTAGCCCAAGCTGAAACCAAGGTAGCTGAGTCACTACTGTGCTAGAAAAGAGAAAATGTTCAGGGGAGAGCAATGAAATATCTGGGGAGGGAAATAATAGGTGATGAAGAAGGAAGTTTGTAATGTAACACAAGCATTTGAGATGTAAAAGTAAAAATCGAGATTTATTTATGCATTCTACAGGTATTTTTTGAGGACCTACTGTACTCCAAGCACTATTCTAGGCACTTAGGATACATCCGCAAACAAAAAGACAATAAATGAACTCTGCCGTCAGATAGATTACGTGGGGGGGGCAGGTCAGAGAGGCAAACAATTAAAGAGGAAGAGAGAGAGTTTCTACCAAGATGAAGGGCTTGAGATCTGCACTCATGATAAGAATAAGGTCTATACTTAAAGAAGAGGTTTTAGGAAATTTTTCCAAAACCTTGAGGACTGAAGTGCCCATGCTTCACCACACCTTGTGAGTTTACCAAATTTAAAACATAGCGCAGGTGCTACATAATAGAATATTTGAATACATCTTTAAAGCATCTAATTATTTTTTAAATATTTATCCACTTCATGGTCCTTTGAAGTAGGATAGATAAATGAACTGATACTCAGGAAACAAATTTTTTTTTAGTAACCACAGTAGTTTGGCAGAAGTTACCGTGTTGTTATTGCTGCTAGATGGGAGTACTCTCATTCTCCTCAAATGCTCCTGTCATCACAAAGTTCTGAGATTAATTTTCCTCTAGGAACCTAGGTATCATTAGCATTAGATATCCAGAGTGGTTATCTTGACTATTGGATTTAAGATTTATTGCCTCATGTGAAACTTGTAAGCACAACACACACAAACACAGGGAATTTACCTTGTAAAACTCTTTTTTAGCCAGGATTATTTCTGCATGTATTTGCTGTATCTTACACTCTGTTTCGTTTCCCTCATTCCTCTTGTAGAGTCATGTCCAAGTTTCTCCTGGTGGATCGTCTATCACTCAGAACAGGAAGATAACAAAGCAGCAATACTTCTGAAATTGTGTCAGTTTGGAAGGTAATTAAATTTGCTTGCTCTAATTTGCAATAATTGTTTGAAGATGTGAAGCTCTGCCACACATCATTTTGGCAGCTATCCTTAACTTGGGCTGTGAAATGGATATTACATACACTCATATGTCATTCATTATAATGCCAGCCAAGGAAAATTTTAAGAGAGATCTGTTTGGGGAGAAAAAAAATGTACCGAATGTGATCTATGCCTGCTGCACTAGTATTGCTGCTGGTTTCCATTTCTTATATAAGTTTGTTTTTGCTTTTATTCTTTCTCTCCAACTCATGGTCTTATTTTCACCTAAATTAGACAAATCTAATGCCAAACCTAATGCCAATAAGACAATATTTTAGCTGTGTTATCCTGGAACAGTGGCCTTACTTCTGTAAGCCTCAATTTGCTCATCTGTAAAATGGGCATCATGAAACTGCCTACTTAGTACACTGCTGTTTTGCTTTTTTTAGAATAAGAATTAACTATTTGAATGCAAATAAATTACTTATTCACAGTGTATTCAGTCCACCATTCAATAATGATTTATTTGAAAGGACCATGTCCAAGACATTGCTTAGAGTAAATGTTTAATAAAGGACGTTTAATTATTATTACTAATAAATACATCATGTTTTAATATATACCAGGAACTATGCTAGGAGTGAAAGGAACTAAAGATGAGTAGAGCAGTGTCCTAACTCTCTTTCCATGTTGTGATACATACATACACAAATATCCCTTCTCTAAGTATAAAGAATCTAATATAGGAAGAGGTTGAAAATATGTCCACGTTTCTACAGCAAATAGCAGAGGTTCTCCTAAAAGCCAGTTCAATGTCATTTCTATTGGATTTAAGAAAATACAATGTTCCATATTTCAAGAAAAAATGTAAACAATTCTAAATAAAATTTCCCAAATGGCTCTTCAAAACCCACACCAGTATTAGGGCTGTGCGAGAGAAACAACCACAGAGGAAAACGTCAATCTGAAAAATGACATGTCTTTTGTAGGCTGATAAATTGTCCATATTACAAACCCAAACCATCTCCGGTGAATTTATGAGTCATTAAAAATAATAAGAGTGATATCTGATCAGTTTTCAGATCTGCTCCCCAGTCATGTTTGATTCTACAATCAGACATTTGCCCATAGAAGGAAGAGCTCTATTCTTCATAGTATAAGAAACTCTGTCAAACCTTACCACTTATGTTCCTTTATTATAATCTGTACCTGTGCAAGTTAAGAAATCACTTTGTATATAATTTGAAGGAATACCCTCATCCCTGTTATCTGCTCCCTACCCCATCCCCACAAATTCATCAAGGAAAAGATATTTCATTTCCATTTCTCTTTCATAAAATGAATCACTAATTCAATACATCTACAACATATCCACAGAAGATAAATTTAATCTGCAGAGCTCAGCTAAATCCCTTAGGATGGAAACTTGTCAAAAAGCTATGGAATTGTTTCTGAGACGAACAACACAGAGCAGATGGTTTACCACCTTATTAGATGGGGATTGTGTGTGTGGTGATCTTTATTTGCAGACCTAGGGAATGAGGAGAGATGGCATCGCATGTCAGCAGAAGGGCAGATAGACGTGTAGGGGAAAAGTAGAAGCGATTGATAATAGCAATATATAACGATATATTGATGGTTATCTCTTATTGCATGCTTATTGTTCCAAGAACCATACTACATGTTTTACAAGTACAGTCCTCACACACACACACACACACAAAAATAAAACCCCTATCTGGTATTGGTATTTTATTACAGCTGAGAAACATATGGCTTCCCCATTGCCACACAGCAAATAGGTGGCTGAATTTCAATTCAGACCTGACTCCAAAGCCCAGATTCTTAACCATTGTGCTGTGTGTCCTGTGATGCTAAATTTTCTCCTGAAATCAAAAGTCATCTTCTTTGTCCATCCGACTTGGGCATCCAGTAGCCTAGCACTACAAGGGAGTGTACACAGCTACAAATGGGGGTGGAGTGGGCAACAGAGACATTCTGAGGCAGTAGATCTGTAGCAGAGATCTGCTGCATAAAGCTCAGTCCATCGACACAAACCATGTTTGGAGAAAGCCATATCCTAAACAGTGTGGGTTTAGCTTAAAGTCCCTCAGATAACCAAATATATCCTCAATAGAGGAAGGAAAATCCAGTTAAATAGGAACTTGCTCCAAATACATTCTGCTTATTCTCGCTAATAGCCTCAGTCTTTAGAATGACTATGCCAGGTATCCGAAATCAACTATATTTTTTATGACTATTGTCATTAAGTCACAATCCCTATGTTTCCCAGCCTTTGAGTTCTTTCTTTGGGTTTTCTTTTGGGGGGGGGTGTTTTTGTTTTTTCTTCTTCTTTCTTTTTTTTTTTTTTCCTGCAACTCAGACAGCTTTCTAGGTTGCTCGTTCGTTGGAAATAAGTCTACAGAGATTATAAATAGCCAATTGAACTTCAGCACCTCCTACCTGAGAGTGTACTGCTAAATTTTTTTTAAAAGAGTAAATTAACTGTGACTTCATTCAAATCATCTTTTACTCAGCTGGAAGGAACCTAGAGCACAATCTGTAAACTACATGTATTTTATTTCATTATCATAAAAATATTTTCTTCTAACTAAAAATATTAGTTACCTGTGTATTATCAGTAAGCACAATTTATTTTGCCTACATTTAAAAGTTCCTTCCTCCTTAAAGAGATTGTAAAGTCATGTGTCCCTTTTGTTCTCAACAATTCAGTGAAGTTTGAAGCTGACAGGATATTGATTGGTTGGGAATATCCATGACCCTCTTTCCTCAGCTAAAGAGAAAGAAGGCATCTCTGAAAGGAACGATGTTGTGGACACTGTCTGTACCCTAGGGATATAGAAGCATCATGGAGATGTAGGTGCATGGCTCAGATGGTCTTCTTTTTTGTCTAAAAGTTACAAAATTAAAGCTTTTTTCTCTTTTTCAAAGATTGAAGTTAACCCAACCAATAAAGAAGACATACATCCTTATTAATAACACTACTGATTTGAAAGAAACTTATAAAGGGACCCATTCTCACCAATAGTCTCCTTTAAAAATAGACAAATTCACCTGCCTGTAAATAGTTGGATGTGGCTAAATTCTGGAGAATCAGATACTCAAAGCCATTCAAAGAATTTTAACACTGATTAAACCAACAGCTGCCCGATAGAATATGATGTTGATTTTCTCAGCTTTCAAAATAATCTCATGAATGCAACAGGCAGTAGTTATGAAAATGAATACACAGAACCTTCCTTGCTAAGCTCCATTTTTCTGCCTATTGGATCAGCTGTAGATTAGCCTTTGTTATGCAGAAAAGTGATCAAGAGAAAGTAGCTGAAGACCAGCCTGCGTTCCCCATGGGGTCAAGTCTAGAGAGGTAGGTTCTGTTTTGATGTGCAGTGTGCTATGATTAAGTTGGAGGTGACAGGACAGTGGGCCAGCAGTGAGGCTATGTGGATAGTCCAAGGGAAAGAATTTTTTTTTTTTGCAATGTGTTAAGTGTGAAATCTTAGAGGAAAACGCAAAATAGTATATCTATACTTTGGAGATAATTTTTGGTTGTAAACAGAATATTTGATGTGAAGACAAATCTTAAGGTATTTGCTAGGAGCTTCCTTGTAGCACAGTGAGCTAAGGATCTGGCATTGTCACCGCAGCAGCTCAGGTTGGATCCCTGGTCTGGAAACTTCCATATGCCATGCACAAGCACAACCAAGATAAAAACGTTTGCTAAACATTTACAGTATATTTTAACTACCCAGACACCATTCTCTATCTCAGCTTTGGTTCTCTTGAGACACTAGATTTTAAAGTCTTTTTTTTTTCACTTTTTTTTTTTAAGGGCTGCACCTGTGGCATATGGAAGTTCCCAGACTAGCAGTCAAATTGGAGGTACAGCTGCCAGCCTACACCACAGCCATGGCAACACGGGATCTGAGCTGTGTCTGTGACCTACACCGCAGCTCACGGCAACACTAAGTCCTTAACCCACTGAGCAAGGCCAGGGATCAAACCTGTATCCTCACGGATACTAGTCGGGTTCAAACCTGTCCACAAAGAGGAACTCCCAGATTTAAATATCTTTTAATAATAGCTTTCTATCAGACTGCTGTTTCTATGTATGAGACATTTTGCTATATGAACCTCCATTGTATTTAGATTGTAATGATAGTTTCTAAGACAATGACTTCCAACAGTCCCTCCACCTCCTTTTTCCCATCTAAAACCACAAAACATTTAGTAATAAGCACTACCTTTAAAAAGAGAATTTACATATGATGACTTCCTTTTTTTATAATCAAAGCTTTAATGATTTATTATATAAAGCACTACTGGGAATTAATAGAAAAACTACTGAGATTTAATAGGTAAATAGAAAAAATATACATTTTATAAAAGAGGGACATTATAAATACAAAAATACTTTTAGTATTAGTTTTTTTGAATAGTTCTTTATAGAACGTATGATTAATTGATATACATTGTATACATATTTTTAAAATTTTATTGAAATATAGTTGATTTACAATGTTGTATTAATGTCTGCTGTACAGCAAAGTGATTCAGCTATACATACATATATATTATTTTTCATATTCTTTTCCATTATGGTTTATCATGAGATGTTGAGTATAGTTGCCTGTACTATCCATCCTATGTATAATAGTTTGCAGCTTCCAAACTCCCAATCCTTCCTTCTTTCCCTTCCCCTCCCTCTTGGCAACCACAAGTCTGTTCTCTCTATCTGTGAGTCAGTTTCTATTTCATAGATATAAGGTAGGAGGTAGATGGGCCCTAGACTGAGCAGCTGGAGCTTGTCTTCTACTGATATTTCAAGGAAAAGATAATGACAGGAGCAAAGAGGAGCTGAGTTCTGCTGGAGTAAAAGGATAAGATGACCACATTTTTTATTCTTGAAGTCAAGGAGACCTCCCCAACCACACACATACAGGAAGATTCCACAGGGGTCCAAAAGAGAGACGGTGCTAGCCCATGACATGTCCTGCCAACCTCCCAGAGACCCTCATGCTGGAATCCATCTTGGCTAGAAGGTGCACGTGCATATTGATGAGGGCCCTGAGTCAGATCAGATACAATCAATCAGCAAGGTGATAGGCCAGAAGTGACCCAGAAGACTGCCCCCATATAAAGAGCTTAAGCCATCCCAAAAGCACAACTCTCTTAGCCTGCCCATGTGCTTTTGGCACATACTCTGCTTCTAATAAATGCTTTGCCCACTTATTTGTCTCTGTATTCTTGCTGAATTACTTCTTCAAAAAAAACAAGGACCAGGGTCCTACATCCAAGCCTACTGGCCCTCGTGGTCTAGCAGTTAGAATTCAGTGCTCTCACTGCTGCAGCCTGGGTTTGATTCCCAGACAGAAGTGTGTACCTCAAGCTATACCTCATGATCACCCCCCTGAGATCAGATATGTTCATTTGTGTTGTATTTTAGACTCCGTATGTAAGTGATATCATTTGGTATTTATCTTTTTCTTTCTGACTTACTTCACTTTTTATGATAATCTCCAGGTCCATCCATGTTGCTGCAAATGGGATTATTTCATTCTTGTATGGTATGAGTAATATTCTTATGTGTGTGTTTTCAGAGAGTTATGCTGATATTGATGTTTGGCCTCTCAGCATCAATGGTTCCTTTCCCTAGAGCCCCATTTCCTACATTCTCCTCTTGGTTGAATACCAGAGGCTCCTTCCACTAGATCCTCCCCTCCCTGCTCCAGTATGCCAGGTCAACTCAAACTTGGCCAATCAAATGTTCATCCCCATGAATTTGGCTCTTACTGTAATGACAGAAGAACAGAAGAAATGGTTGCAGTATATTCATTGTAACAATGACTACTGAGTATTTCATGCTTTAAAAACCTCCTGCAGCTGTCAGTCTGTATTCAGCCTCACTTAGAACCCTCTCCCCATACATAATCCAACAAATTCTCTTTTCAGTCAAACTTGCCAGAGTCTATTTTTACTGCCTGCATGAAAATAACGATAACTACACCTATATGTGTGAGTTGAATTTTAAAACTCACTTTTATTCTGAGTCATCTGATTCATTGTGCAAACAGCTTTGACACTTAAATATCATGAACCATTGCTTCACATATATGTTATCATAGCAAACAGCTAATTAAGATATAGTAGTCATAATAGAGTCATCTGAAAATGAATAAACACAGTTGGTTGTTGTGTGGTGAGGAAGTTGCCTTCCTCACTGTCAGCCTGTTTCAGAGTCAGAAATTTCATTTATTATTTTACTGAGAACTTTGCCAGGATAGAATCTCTAAAAGATCAAGCAGATCAAGAGCTACTCTGATGGGCATGCAAGGACGTGACCCATAGCCTTCTATCTCTTTACCAAGCAAAGCCTAGTGCACAGACCAGCATCATCATCACTTTGGCACTTGTTAGAAATGCATGCCCTCAGACCCTATGTCTGACCTGCTGACACAGAAAGTGCATTTAAAACCATTCTGCAGGACATTTGTTTACACATTAAAGTTTTAAAAATTCTATCTTTCTTCACGCTTTGCATTTATCATATTGCTATTTTAGTCTCCACTCTAATAGCAGACAGCCTCTATGAATGTCCTTTTCCAAAGCACTTTAATATCAATTTTCTCATTTCATTTTCATAATAATTTTGGGAGGTATGGGAGATAATACTGCTTCCCAGTCTAGAGAGACAACTGAAGCCTACTGAAGCTGACTGATGAGGCCACCATGGTAGAGGGACAGTCAGGATTAGCACACAGAAGTCTTCAATTAAAGAATCAGAGTTGGCTCTGGATGACTACTGGTTCATGAATCTTCTAAGAGAATCATTTCAGCAATATTTCCTTTAAAAGATTTCTTCAACCTCTGCCTGCAGCTACCAATGGGTCAGGATCTTATTACTTCAGAAATCAGCTGTTTCACTTGTCTGTTTTAACTTTATAAAATGCTCTGTCTTGAAATATACTTCTCATATCCTTGAGTCTAGAAAGAAGAGAATGTTTTAATCCTTTCCCCTTCAAATATTAGAAAAGAAATCTTTCTTTAAGTCATTTCTTGTCCTGGGTAAATTATTTCAAGGGTTCACTAATGACATTATCAAATCCTTCAACTTGATCATTCCTATTAAGAATACTCAAAGTATGTGGGATTCCTATTAAAAATATTGCAAATAATCTAATACAGTCTGACCATCATAAAGTACAGAGGGATAATTACTCCCATTAGTCCAGACATGGTATATTATTAAGGCTGCCTAAGGTTCATCCAGCCTTGATAATATTCATAAACTATTCTTGTCTTGTACTGAGATTGCATCTTCATTTTCATGTAAACCTTTCTCTTATCAGGTTTTCCCCATTCTATCTCTGAACTAGTATTTTTTGTTGTTATTATTGGTAGTGGTTTAATTTCTATGCCTGATAAAGAGCATTAGTTCTTGTTCAGTGGTGTCTTATTGGTTATAGATCATCATTCCAGACTCAGAAGGTGATTTGAAATCTCAGTTTTACTGTCAAGGCTGGACCATGGGGGCAGATTCTCCCATTCTGAGACAATCACAGCCAGTCCTTTCCTTTTCTCAGCCTCACAAAGAAACAGTCCAGGCCCAAATAAGTCTCTACAGATCTACCTAAGATAGACCATCAGCATCCCACTATAAGCTAAAGCCCTATTAAGAACTGTTGAGGTTTTGAGAGGCCAGTTAATCACCCTCCTCTTTGAATTTAAATCATTTGAGTAATAGATATCAGATTCAGAGAAACATCAAAATTTAAGCTTTACTGCTCACAAAACTTACTGAGGACTATAATTTAAAGCAGAGGCCCAAATTGACTTTTGATGTCCATTTCCCTCTCTCTTCTACCTCATGGGAAGCTATCCAATGTGAACACAGGATAGGAGTAGAGAGAAAAACACACCAGCCTATAGACAGACAGTTTGGAAATAGAACCATTGAGAAGCAAGAAGGGGCAGTTTAATTAGACAGAGCCCATCTGCCTAATGTCAGTCATCAGATCAATCACTCCACCCACTGGGGAGAATCACCTAGGAGGGGAGGTCTGGGAATGTTCTCTCAATATGTTCTCTTTTGGGGTGGGAAGGATAGTCGCACTCCTTCTGAAATGGAAGGAACAAAATAATGTGTCCCCACTAACAGGAAGCCCTGGAGTAGGGTGTTGATCCTGCCATGCTGGTTGTTTGCTGTCTCTGGGATGAGATTTGTTCATTTCTCCCTCTAATCCTTTGCAAATACCACTGCTTGATTAGAATCCTTCCCCTTTCTCCACTAAAACAAATCTCCCTGTGGCTCTGTTTACTTACAGGGATTGCATTATTTGAGTCATTGAATGTTGAAACATCTAAAAATCAAATTTGTTTCAAAGTCAGACGCATCAAATTTAAATAGCTGCTGCCCATGGAATGGAATAAAGCTTCCTTTCCCCTGGATTATTAAAAAAAAAGGTTTAATTATTTTTGGACATTTGAAACATAGTAAAATGTACAAGCCAAGTTTCTGCTCAGTTCACAGCTTAGTCTGACAGCCTGTATATTTAAACCATAAAGGAAACATTGAGTGTTTGGTAGAGGACTTGTTAGATGAAAATTCTTTGAGTTAGTTCCTTAGGAAAAACCTGATATTGTGAGGCTCTAAGTCAAGTAAAAGAATCCAGTGGCTTGCATTCTATAAGCTTATGAAGTATCTTCTTTATATGCTTAGTTTTTATTTCAAGGTCCCTCTTTTATAGATAATAAATGAAGAAGTAAAAATGGAATAAAGTTAATAATATATTAATCATTATTAATATGCAAATAGAATTATCAATACATTTGTAATGTTTAATACAATACTATATAATTTGATAATACTGTAGTATTATTGTATTAAATTGTAATTGATGTTGTTATTAAAATTATTATAATTTTAATAATGTGATAATTATAAATATGTTAATGATATTCTTATCCAAAGATAGGCCTAAGGACATGTACATACTCTCTTGGACACATAATACCAATTTAGATCTAATTATTGGAAAGAAACTTTTGTTGGAAGATAGAAACTTTTTTTCTTTTTTTAGGGCTACATCCGTGGCATATGGAATTTGACCCCAGTCTAAAGGTCAAATTGGGGCAACAGCTGCTGGCCACAGCCACAGCCACACCAACACCATATCTGAGCCATATCTACGACCTAAACCACAGCTCATGGCAGTGCCCCACATCCTTAACCGACTGACCAGGGCCCGGGATTGAACCTGTATTCTTACGGAAACTAGTTGGGTTTGTTACCACTGAGCCACAATGGGAACTTCAGGAGACAGAAATTCTAATTTGTATTTGAAGGCAAAATAAAAACTATTATTTTAGCTATGGACATTTTCTCACCATGATCTAAATTTAAATATTGATTTTTTTTTCCCTTTTCTCAGTTTTTTCTCTAAAGAAACATGTGCAGAGTGAAAAACAGTAACTCAGAGTAAGGCCAGATTCATCTTTCCATTTCCCCCCAGGGGTTTTGTCAAACCCACCCATTGATTGGTGCTATCTATTGCTTTCAAACCACAATTGATAGTTATTACATTAAGAAACTTAGGGTGATTAGGAATGACTTCCCTGCAATTATTGACATTGGCAGGCTGCATTAGGTTGGCAAAACATGTTAGCTATGCAGACACTCTGCTAACATTTTATCTTTTTCCCTCTGGGAGAGTGAAGCAAGTACAGTGATGCTGAGCCCATGCAAGCTATCCATGGAAAGCATGTGTGCAGATGTGGTGGTCTTGGGGGCCAGTGGTTAGAAGGTCTTCCAAGTCAAGTCTTAAAAGAGTTTCTCAAAATGTAGCGACGTGCAATCCACATGAATCACTAAGATCAGTAACTTAAAATGCAGATTCCTACTTCCCACTTCAGAATGACTTAATGAAAATCTCTGAAACTGCAACCCATGAATCTGTCCTTGTTTTTAATCATCTCTTAGTGGATTTTATGCATATGAAGGTCTGAAAAGCACTGAATCAAGTGGCTTATCCTGTAGCATGTTCTACTGTTTCATACTCTACTAGAGATTTCAAGTAACAACCCATTGGGTCTCAGGAAGGTGTGGTGCTTGTTAGAAAGGCAGATTCTCCAAGCCTGTTTGCATGAAGACGGATTGTTTATTACTTCAGAGTTCTTGACCTTGGCAGATAAAAAACCTTCTGAATTATACATAAAGTGTGGATTGTTTTTGTATTTTTCTGGGGTGAGGATGTTTATCCTTTATCAGATTTTCAAATACCTCCCTAACTCTCCTAAATTTCTGGATCATTTGACTAAAGAAATCAAACTCATCTAATCGCACCTGATTTATTTTATCAGAGACATCATTTACCATGGTCAGAACAGCGGGTCATTTACTTTAGGACAAGAAGAATTAGTCCTTAAATTGTTTTGTGGCTTTTTTAATCATAAGTTTTTCATTTCCTAAATTATCACCTCTTTCTGAAATAAAATACCATGCACATTCATCATCAACCTAATATCAGAAGTCTGGTTCTGAATGTTCCATCAATTGAATGCAAAATTCATATCAAGGATGGGAAATAACTAAACTTCTGGCCACAAAATAAACCCTCTATTTCCTATTATCTGTCTATCACAGCTTTTGCTTCTAAAAAAAGGAAGAGGCTTTTGTGATGGAGGTCACCTGTAATTTTTATTCTACCACTCTCTCACTGAAAATATTTAAGTCTCCATTGTTGTGTGGTAGTCTTTGCACAAAGAAGTTATAATAAGAGAAGAAATGAAGCGAAGTCAAAGTGAATAAGGATAGAACCTACAACTATTTATAAAAATCTGATTCTGGGTTAGTGACAAAAAACTTTTTTAGGTCTGGTTAATAATATTGTGTCAGGAAAGGCACCCTCTTAGACAAAGAAAAAGATGAGTTAGTTCTCTATAATGTGAATTTTGCAAAAGGCAGAATCTTTAGTTAATATATACATAAGCTGAAAGTGAATAACTATTGCAAACCAATATTTTCTGTCTATAGAGTCAGGACTTAAATTTCAACATATATCAATAGTACATACAGTAAATCTAGGTAGGAAAGAAGTGCTCTTTGAATACAAGGAGACATAGCATCTGGCTCAAGAAAACTTCCTCAGAGCAAAATCCTGGGCCCATGAACACTGAAGAGAGGCCTAAACTGTAATGGTAGTTTTCCATCTGTGTTTGCCATAGTCTAGCTTATATTTCTTACAAGTGCTATCAATGTCTGTGACAATAAACAATTCTTCACTAGGTACATGAATAAAAGATAATGACTAAAGAAGATAGTCCAGATTCTCATTATATTAGGGTAAATATATGAGCTATATGAAAAAAATCTCAATGGCCTAATAAAGTATTTTTATTCTTAGCTCCTAAAAAGCTCAATATAGCACAATGGTATGTACTGTTCCATGCAGCAATTCAGAGACTAGTATCAGTTCTTCTTTCCTGGGAGTCTGCATCTAACCACAAGGAGGAAGAGAGAGAATGGGGGGAAAAAAAAAAATGAGGGCTTTGAATGGGCCACTTCTGGACATGGCATACATCACTTCTACCTATATTCCACTGGTCAGTTCTCCATCACATGGCCCCACTTAACTACAAAGGAGACTGTGAAGAGTAGGCGGGCTGTGTGTCCAGCAAGGTGCTTGGGGGTGGGGTGGGAGGGTGGGTTTCAGTTAGCAATCAGCTTTTCTCTGCCTTATCAGAATTGTAGCCAGCCCTTTCTTGAGGTAACGAGTACCTTGTAAGTAATACCAACTCATAGCCAACTCTAAGCTTAACTACACTATGTTCTCTGCAATAGGATTTTTTTCTCTGTTATCTTAAGTAGTAAGATCACCCTAGTTGTAAGCTTGAGTGAGATGCTTACTAGTCTAACAGTACAGAGGGACTCTGCTAAGGTTAAATTGTTAATTTACTAAATGCCTCAGCATGTTAACCACTTAACCAACAAGTTATTTTTATTGAATCATTCTTTAGTATGATTGCCATTATAGTTCTATACCTCTTCTTAAAGAGCTCTAGATTATTCTAATGTAAGCTATCCTAATTCTCTTCTCCTTCTCATAAACATTAATTAAGCAACAGACCATCTTATTCACACTGTTTTGACATGCACAATGTGTGAAAAATATAGTGAACTAATGAAATTATCTACTTCAATCTCTTACACTCACCTCTTTGACCCTGCAGGATGATTTCTTAATGAGACCATCAGCTGTACATACCAATAAGATTAGGATTTATGCAATTACTTCTCAAATCTCAGCCACTCATTAGCACACTGCCTCTTCAGCAGTTAAGTGAATTAACCATTTAGCTATGGAGAGCCTTCATTTTTTTATCCATTTTTATCTCTAACCTTTAATATATCATAATAATATGCCTCATATTTACTGTACTGCTAATTTATGAGCAAGGTTTTCTGTTTAAAAAAGAGATGCTAAAAATTATGTTTTATTAAAGTCTTTCCCACTTGCCTTTCACCCTTTCCCTCCATCCCATTTTCTACATTTCTCCAGAAATATATATGCTAATTGTTACAGTAAAAAAGCAGTCTACCCCAATACTTGTTAACAAACCTAATGACAATTTCATCTTTCTTTAGTCAAGGAAGACTCAACTTTGGCAACTCGCACGCTATGGTTCATAAATCTGTTGCCAGAAAATAAATGTATCGATTTGGAGCATTCATGTATTTGAGAGTATATATGCATCATTATTACTCAGAAGAAAATGGTAAAGGAGGAACTAGCATATTCTATCATAGAAAAGTGCTATGCGTAAAGAGTGTTTAGTAACTAAAGCATCAAGAAAAGACAAGACCTTGTTACTGAAAACTTTATCTATAGGAATTACCATTATAAGGTATTTTACTTCTAAAATATGCTATCTGTGTAACACAGTTTTGAAATGCTTGGACTCTTCCATTGCCATCTGCTTTAGCCACTTTTTTTTACTCCTATGTGATATTGCTTTCCTAGGAACGTTTTTAATTTCAAACATTACTGAGTTGTAAAAGGAGGATAATAGGGTATTTCCATTGTTCCACAAAGCCATACCTTGACAAATGCCTTATATACAAATATTAAAAATACTCCAGATTACAACAACAACCTTCTTTCTAAGGCTTTTTAAAAAATTGCAACAGAAGAGAGAGGTTTGTTTTTTTGTTTGTTTGTTGTCTTTTTGCCGCTTCTAGGGCCGCTCCCATGGCATATGGAGGTTCCCAGGCTAGGGGTCTAATCAGAGCTATAGCTGCTGGCCTACACCACAACCCCAGCAAGGCAGGATCCAAGCTGAGTCTGCGACCTACACCACAGCTCACAGCAATACCAGATCTTTAACCCACGTGCCAGGCCAGGGATCGAACCCACAACCTCATGGTTCCTAGTCAGATTTGTTAACCACTGAGCCGCGACAGGAACTCCAGAGAGAGTTTTGTATCTCTCACCTCTTTTATATCTTCTCTCCTTACCCCTGACAAAAGTGGAATCTTTTAGTACAAAATTGTATTGATGGTATCCTATGAAAGGCATTAAACATGGGCAAATAAAACCTTGTCTTATAGATGCTCCATTCTATGGAATGTACTATTATGGAACATTGTGATGATTATTGTCTGAAGAGATCCACCACTGCCATCCTGAGACAAATCCTGAAGAAAGGACAATCTTTAGGATGGAGCTAAGACTCCATGGAGCAGGGAGCTTCAGAAAGGGGACTAGAAAAGAGAGATTGTGTGAGGTCAGGTAAAAAACTCTAGAGAACCAGGTATCCACGCAAGGTGACTGCATTGACTGTAATGTTACCACCAAAAGAGAAAAATTTATTTTGCATCGACCACTGAAAATTCTTATGTATTTCTAATTGACTTCTAACACAGTTTTATTTTTATTTTTGACAATAAACAGTACCTACCCATCCTTCCAGACACTGTACACCAGGTTAAAAAATAATATTATTTCCAAGGACCATCAACACAGTCTCTCAGTGGTAAATGTAAATTAGACAGAAGGTAGTCATGTATTTGACAAAATCAATTAGTCAAGAAAATGGGCATTTTCTGGATGAGCTGGGACTTTATTATAGGATAATCAGTTTTGATCTTCTATTGACCCTGTGAACAAACAGATTTAAGATGTTTTTTATTCATCTGCTACCCCTACCTCTTATTAGAAGCAGTTTTTCCAAAGAAGGAACTTTGGTCATACATGCTCATAAAATCCTCCAGAAAACAACAAAGAAAAGAGACACAAATTTATTAATACCAGAAATGAAACAGGGATCATCACTATTAATCCCATGGACATTAAAATGATAATACAGGAATATTATGAATAATTCTCTACAACTAATTTGATAACTTGGATGACATGGACCAATTCCTTGGAAGACAAATTAACAGTACTCATATAGGAGAAAAATATAATGTGAAGAGATCTGTATCTTTTAAGGAAATTGAGTCAATAGTTACTAAACTTCTAGAAGAAAGCACTATAACTGTATGGTTTCTTTCTTTAATTCTACCAAACTTTTTAGGAAGAAATAATACAAATTCCCTGCAGTCCCTCCCAGGAAATGGAAGCAGAGGAAGCACTTAATAATTCATTCATTAAAGCCAGCACTGCTATAATACCAGATGGAGACATTATATGAAAGGGATTCTCAAGATCAAAATTTCTCATGGACATAAATGTAAAAATTCAGAATGAAATATTAGCAAATCTAATGCAACAATGTATAAAAATTATAAACCATGACCAAATGGAATTTATTCCCGGTATGCAAGACTGGTTAAACATTTCAAAATTAATCACTGTAATCCATCTCATTAACAAGTTAAAGAAGAAAAACCATATGACTTGTCATTGATGCAGAAAAAGAATTAACAAAATCCCATATCTAGTCGTGATTTTAAAAGAACCCGTCTTAGCAAACCAGGAATAAATGAATTTGATAAGAAGCATCTATAAAAAACCTAGAACTAGTATGTTTCTTGCAGAAAAGCTAGATGCTTTCTCCCTATAATCAGGAACAAAGCGCCTCTCTCTCTTCTTATCCAACATAGTACTGGAGGTCCTAAGTGATGCATAAAGACAAGAAAAGTAAAGTGTATATAAGTTTGAAAGAAGTAAGTAAAACTGTCTTTGTTTATAGATAATGATTGGCTACAGAGAAAATCCCAGAGCATCAATGATAGCAAGAACAACAACAAAAACCTGCTGGAACTAATAATCAATTATAGCAAGATTGCAGAATACAAGGTTAATATAAAAAAGTCAATTACTGTCCTACATACCATGAATGAAAAATTGAAATTTGATATTAAATATACAATACTGTTTAGATTAAGATAAAAAAGTGAAATATGGATGAATCTAAGGAATAAACAAAATATGTATAGAATATATAAATAAAATTATAAAATGCTGATGAGAGAAATTTTTAAAAATCTAAATAATAGGGAGATCTATGTTCATGGTTGGATGACCTGATATTATTAAGATGTCAGTTCTTCCCAATTTGACCTATACGTTTAATGGAATCCCAGTCAAAACCCAAGCAATTTAATTTTTGGATACCAATAAAGTGATTCTAAAGTCTAAATGAAAAAATAAAAGACCAAGAATAGATAACACAATACTGAAGAAACACAAGGTCAATGGACTGATGAGAATCAACTTCGAGACTTACTCTAAAGTTACAGTAAGTTGTATTGGTTCAAGAATAGAAACATTGATCAATAGAATATACAGCCCAGAAACAGACCCATGCAAAAAACAGACAAATGGATCTTTACAAAGGAGCAAAAGCATTTCAATGAAGGTAGAATAATCTTATTTAACAAATGGTTTTGGAACAATTACATCTCCATATGCAAAAAAAGCTACACACGGACTTTACATATTTCACAAAAATGACTTCAAATGGATCATAGACCTAAAAGTAAAATGCAAAACTACAAACTTTCTAGAAGGTAGCATAGGAAAAAATCTAGATAGCTTTGGTTTTGGTGATAACTTTAGAACATCAAAAGTATTATTTATGAAAGAAAGAAATAATAAGTTGGACATAAAATTAAAAATGTTTGCTCTGTGAAAGATGCTCTTAAGTGAATGTAAAGACAAGACACAGGTTTGAAAAAAATATTTGCAAAACTTATATCTTATAAAGGCCTTGTATTCAAAATATACAAGGAACACTTATAAACCAACGATAAGAGAGCAAACACCCCAACAAGAAAAGGGTCAAAATTCTAAAGATACCTCACCAAAGAAGATATATAGATGGTGAGTAAGCATATGAAAAAATAATCAACATTGTATGTCATTAGGGAATTGCACATTAAAAAACAATAAAATAACATTACCCACCTATTAAAATGGTTACCATCTAAAAAAAACTGAAAATACCAAATCTTGATGAAGATACAGAACAATAGGAAATCTCATTCATTGCTGATGGGAATGCAGAATTGTACAACCACTTTGTAAGATGGCTTGGAATGTCTTACAAAGTTAAGCATAGTCTTACCATTTGCTCTAGCAACCATGCTTATAGGTCATTTCACAAATGAGTTGAAAACTTACATGCACAAAAAAACTTGCATGCATGTTTACAGCACTTTTATTCATAACCTCCAAAAACTGGAAACAACTAGATATCCTTTAATAGATGGAACATACAATGGAACATGGATCGGTGCTAAAAGGAAATGAACCATGAAGTCATAAGAAGACATAGAGTAACATTAAATGTATATTGCTAAGTGAAAAAAGCTACATATGTCGTATGATTACAATTATATGACATTCCAGAAAAGACAAAACTGTAGAAATAGTAAAAGGATCGGTGGTTGCCTAATGAGTAGGGCAGAAGGGAAAAAAAGTGAAGTATAGGGGACTTGGGCAGTGAAACTATTTTTTGATGTAATTATACTAGATAATATATGAATTTGTCAAAAACCATAGAACTGTAAAATACAGAATGAACTTTAAGATCATGGATTTTAATTAATAACAATGCATTGGGTCATTAATTGTAACAAATACAATGTAAGATGTTAATTATAGGGGAAAACTGTGTATGCAGTGAGAGGATATATGGGAATTCACTCTTTTACCTGCTCAATTTTTCTATAAATCACATGTAAAATAAATGCTTCATCTAAATCTGACAAAAGAAAGTTACATCAATTATATGAGCAATTCTCAAAAATAAGGTAAAAAACAGGAAGTTCAATTTAAAAATAGGCAATTGTTACAAGTAGGCAATTTATTGAATGAGAACTAACAAATATTTGAAGATGCCTAACTTTGCATGCATTAGGAATAACTCAGAGTTCCCATCCTGGCGCAGTGGAAATGAATCTGACTAGCATCCATGAAGACGCAGGTTTGATCCTTGGCCTCACTCAGTGGGTCGGGAATCCTGCATTGCCCGTGAGCTGTGGTGTAGGTTGCAGGCATGTCTCGGATCCCAAGTTGCTGTGGCTGTGGCGTAGGCCAGCAGCTGTAGCTCGCATTCGACTCCTAGCCTGGGAACCTCCATATGCTGTGGGTACAGCCCTAAAAAGCAAAAAATAAAAATAAAATAAAATAAAAAGTAATGCAAGTTAAAACAATGAAATACTTTGTTTATCCTTTAGATGGGCAAAAATAGAAAAATCAGATAATATTAAGTCTTAAGCTGTAAGACAATGAGAACTATAATACACTAAATAAATGAAACATACATAAACCCATAAAACAATATTACATGTATTTATTTAAGGATGCCTAAATATAGAAAGATATTTAGTATACGATTGGAGTGAATTTCTATGTGAAGAGGAAATGGGGGTTAGAAAGTAAAATGAAAATTTTAAAATAGCAAGTAGAAGTAGAGAGAAGCATAGACCAATAAATAGTGCACCATGAATTGAGGAATGTGATGGATTCAACTCCACACCTGAAATCCTAATATTAAAATAAGAGAGTTAAGGAAATAGAGCAGAAAGGCTTGAAAACAATTGGAAATCAAGAGATATTATATGCTGTGTTCAAAATAGCAGATGAAAGATATTTCTTTTTTTGTGTGTGTGTCTTTTTGCCATTTCTTGGGCCGCTCCCGCGGCATATGGAGGTTCCCAGGCTCGAATCGGAGCTGTAGCCACCGGCCTACACCAGAGCCACAGCAACGCGGGATCCGAGCCGCATCTGCAACCTACACCACAGCTCACTGCAACGCCAGATCGTTAACCCGCTGAGCAAGGGTAGGGACCGAACCGGCAACCTCATGGTTCCTAGTCGGATTCGTTAACCACTGCGCCATGATGGGAACTCCCTGTTTTGTTTTTTTGGTTTTTGGTTTTTGGTTTTTTTGTTTGAAAGATATTTCTCAATGTCCCAGCACAAGTTGTTTCAGGGAAAGTTGGGAGGGTGACTGAAATTAAGATAAAAGCAAGTAACCAGTGACCAAAGTGTGCAATGGTAGAGATAATACCAAAGGCATAGAACGCTCACCAAAAAAAAAAAAAAAAGTATAAAAAGGGAAAAGTTTAAAAATTTGAAAGTTTTAAGTGGGACATAAAAATGTAATGAAAAAAATCAAATATCTTGGTTCTTTTTTATAGTGGAAATGTCCAGTACTAGAGAATTATGTTAGGAAAGAAGAGAATTCAAGAAAAAAGTATAAAAGTTGCAATTATTGGAGTTCCCTGATGGTGCA
Source organism: Phacochoerus africanus (assembly GCF_016906955.1). Classification (NCBI taxonomy): domain Eukaryota; kingdom Metazoa; phylum Chordata; class Mammalia; order Artiodactyla; family Suidae; genus Phacochoerus; species Phacochoerus africanus. The sequence continues at coordinate 28,492,019 of NC_062553.1, forward strand.
GTGAGTTAAGGATTTGGTATTGTCGCTAGTGTGGCTTGGGTTGCTGCTGTGGCATGGGGTTGATCCTGGCCTGGGAACTTTTGCATGTCATGGGTTCAAGAAAAAGTTGAAATTGTTTTTTTTTTTTTATTAATTAAGGTTGGCTAAAGATAAACTGTACAAATCTGAAGGGAAAATGTAGAATGGCAAAAGGATGTTAAGACCATGATAGAAAGTAGATAAATAAATCATCCAAATCACTGAAACACAAGATACTCCACAAAGCACAGGAGAGATTAAGGGCAGTATTGCGCAGTGGTTAAGACTAAACCTTTTCTTATTAGAAAACTAGACTTAGGTTTTGAGCTTACCTTCAATACTTACTTAGTGGCCTTGAGAAAATACCTTTCAGGACTTCTTTAAATGATGTTGTCGGGAGGATTAAATGAAGTAATGTATATAAATTTCCTTCACATGATAAGTATCATTGTTAGCAGCATCAGTATCATATTTTATTTATCTCTACTCTAGCCACATCCATTAGAGAGCATCAAGGAAATGTTTAAATGTTCAAAAAGAGAAAATCAATTAATTATTATAAATACATTGAGTGGATAGAGAGAGATAAATAGAAATATAAGAAATATTCTATGTTAAAAGATTATTTAAAGAAAATAAAGAAGTTAGAAGATCATTAAGAGGAGAAAAGACTATAGTCCCAGAAATCAAATTTGAAGGAATCATTGAAGAGAGAAAGCTGTTAATATCTGAAGGGTTCTGGACCTAATTAGGATGTATGTGGTGGGGGAGGAATTCCCCTCACAGCGAAACAATTCTCCAACACTAACTGAGTGTCTAGAGTTCAGTTAAAACTGTCCACCTGGAGACGGTATCAGATCCCACAGGTTAATGGCTCAGTCTTCGCAAGTGCCCCCCCAACACACACATATATCACACTTCAGACACCAATCACAAACCCAGGTTGTCACCTGTGCTTCTGACTGACCAGCTATATACGATTGGAGTTTCCAATGACTTCTTCCTCCGGTTTGATTAATTTACTAGAGTGGATCACAGAACTCAAAACATTTTATTTACTAGATTATCCATTTATTATAAAAGGAGGAGCCTGATGGAAGAGATGCGTAGGGCAAGGTTTCAGCAAAGGTCTTGAAACTTCTATGTCCTCTCTGAGAAAGCCACACTCCCCAGATTTCCATGTGTTCGACATGGAAGTTTTCTGAACTCCATCCTGTTGGGATTTTATGGAAGTTTAATGAGATAGATATAACTGATGAAACCATTGACTGTTAGTTACCGAATTCAGTCTCCGGCCCCTCCCCCTTCCATGGAGGTCAGGGGGATGGGTCTGAAAGTTCTGACTTTCTAATCACATGGTTGGCTCCCCTGGAAACCAGCCCCCAACTTTAGGTGTCCCACATCACCTCATTAGCATAACAAAAGATATTTACAGCTCTTATCACTCAGGAAATTCCAAGGTCTTTAGGAGCCCTGTGCCAGAAATGGGACAAAGACCAAATATATGTCTTATTATGAATCATAGTATCACAATACTACATAGTTTAGCATTTTGGAGATGATTCTAAACATTTGTATGTTCTTAATTATCTGTAAAAGTTAATTACTGAATGCCAAGTATGTTCCAAGCACAGTCATATGATGTAAATAGCTTTATCTTGAGGGTACATGTAAGAAATTTGAGTCTCTAAAAACGAATTTAAAATTTATCCAGGATCACACAGCTTACTACCAAAATATCAAGGATTACCCAATTCCAAGTAGAGAGCTCCTTCAACTACATGAAATACATTTCATCATCAAGTGTTATTATTTAAATTTATTCTTCATGAACATTTTGTGGGATTAAGACTGTCAATGCTAGAAGAGTAATGCTGTATGAGGTGTAATTTTGCCAGGGGCATCAAGATTATTCACATTTGGATGCGTGGGTAGGAGAATTCTAGCAACATCTGCTGCCCCTCCATGGTCCAGTGCACAGAACTATAAAAATGCAAAATGTTCTTTTTTTTTTTTTTTTAATGAACAACCAGTCCCAAAGGAATCACTAAAAGGAGAAGGCAGACTTTAAACTTAACCATAGAATCATTTCAAAGCTAATTAGAAGCTACAAATTTGGAAAGTAAAATTTCAGTGCAGTATATGTAGAGCAGGGAAAGAATGAATTGGCAGACTGTGTTCTATCCACAGTCAAACTATATTTTTCATCCCAGCACTGCCCACCTTTTTGTTTGACAGTTGGACTAGCATGGCTTTTACTGCACTCATGAAGTAATGGGAAGCAAAGGGTATAACTGTCCTTTCTAATCATTGCAAAATGTCCCCTTAGACTAGGCAGTAATTACATGAAGAATTGTAGTCAAAGGCTGAAACAGGTGGTGAAACCATAGCTGAGTCCTTGCCCCTAGGTGATGGGAGCCTATGGAGTTAGAGGAGCCTCTGACAAAAATCACACCAGCATCTCTTTCCAGCCCAGCCACTATGGTCTTAGAATGTGGACCAGTACAAAGGGGAAATGAAAATAGGAAGTTGAAAGATCTCTGCGGGAGCACAGCCCTGGCTCACAATCCACAGATTTATGCTCCTTTTGTGACAGCTGACTGGATCACCACACTGCTTGAATTCAAGTTCTAAGCAACCTTAAGTAAGTATCTATGAAAGCATCATAGAGCACTGAGGACTTTGGAACCTGGAGAACCTATGACATTGAGACATCTTCCTACTCTTCCTTAGTAATTTTGCTTTCACTACTGATTGAAGAAAATGATTTTTAGTTAGTCCTTCCTCTCACTCCTGCATGCCTAACCCAGAAAACATTATCTCTGCTAAATTCAACCCACATTTTCTACTTAGAGTAGAAATAAAGAGGGCTTTTGCTTTGAAGTAAATAAGTAACTGCATTAAATTTTGTGCACTAAATTATAGACTCCTGATTCAAATATACTAATTTAAATAAATGAAATCATTAGCAAGTGTAATGCACATCCAAGAAAGGCAAAATAGAGTTGCTAAAACTTTTTTCAGGGCTGCCACAACACACTTATTCAGAGGTCAACCTTCTGGTAATTTTGGCTCTCTGAAGATAAGACAAGCAACTGGCTTGAGCACTGAAACAATATTAATCATTAAGCACTTTATAGACAGCTCCATTCATCACAAGTTTTTTGAGGACCCACTAGGAGATGTTGGGGAGAAAATATTTAATGAGCTAGTAGCAGAGACTGTAGTTGCTAACTACAGAATCCTTCCAGCCCTTTCTCCTAACATTTAGCTGAGCACATTGCTGCCCATAAGAAAGACTACATTTCCCTGATTCCCTTGATGCTTAGGACGGCCACGTTACTGAATTCTGACCAATGAGATGTAAGAGGGGTGAGGTGTAAAACTTCTGTGAAAAGTTTTGAAAGGGAGGAACCATTCATTTCTCCATTTCCTTCTTCCTGCTATTAATTATAGGAAAGAAGTGGGTAGAGTTAGAAAGTGGCATTAGGCCATTTAAAGCCCTTATCCAGTGTGCTAAAGGAGGAAGCTGATCTTAGCAGCCAGGAAGTCTCCTTCAAAACTATTCAATTCTGCTTTTATAGCAAGAAGCAGACATAGACAATGCCTGAAAGAATGGATGTGCTCCAATAAACCTGTATTTACCAAACAGGTCGCCACACTGGTTTATCAACCCAAGAAAAAGAGAGTCAAATGGGAAGATGGAAGTAGTTTGACAGGAGAAAAGATATCAGAGAGCCCTTAGACTTCCTAACCTCCACATATCCTTTATATGAAAATAAATCACTTTCTACTTTTTAAAGCTGCTTTTATTGGGGTTGTTTCTCTATTACATAGAGTGATTACTAAACCTAAGTATTACAAAAATCAGATTCCTGCCCAAAGTGTTATAATTTTGTGAGTCTGTATGGCAATTAAACATTGAATTTCTACATAGTATGGAAATTGTTATGATAAAGAAATCAAAGAATATGGAGGAGAGGTATCAAATCTAGATGAGGAATAGGCTTTTTAGAGCAAGAGATGTTGAAGATGAGTTTCAAAGATGATGGGAAGCTATCCAAATGAAGACTATGGAAGCAGCAGCAGGGTGTGTAAATGTCCCCAGTAGAGAAGGGAAGCCAGATCATGAGGAGCTTTATACAGCACATAAAAGAATCACATCTTTATCCTAAAGTTACCGGCTCATCTAGGAGTGATTTCAGTGGAAGTGTACATTTTAGAAAGATTAGTCTGGCTATAGATGTGAAGATGATAGGAGATAGGGAAGATAGAAGGTGGTGACATCTGAAATCAGCTGTGAAGATTTTATAATAATACTCAGCAATGAGAGTGGGCCTGGTTAAGGTGGCAGTAATAGATCTGGAAAGAGGGGCTTGACCTGAGATTTAGAATATAGAATTTCCGATATGAGGATAGACTGGGTGAAGGGGAGGATAGTAAATAACAGAGAGAAGTTCTTTGTTCATCCCTCCAAATGTTAGACCTTTTTCCATAATACCAAAAATTTTAAACTTAAAATTAATGGTTTACCCAATGTCGCAGCTCCATAGCAGATCAAAAGTGGGAAACTAGAAAAGGTGTTGGAAGGGTTTGTAGAGGCTATTAATCCAACAGAAGAGACAGGTGAGGGTCTCCTGTTGAGAGAAGGGCCAAAGCTGTATGTGGACAAGGAAATGGGCAGGAGTTCATAATTACAATCCTGGAACATCCACAAATGCTAAAAATACCTTCAATTACCTTCTGCTTAAGCAGGCAAGAAATCAAGCTATACATTTTAAAATATGCCATAATAAATGTGTTTAAATGTTCCAAATGTTGATATTTCAAGGGGCAGTGTTCATTTAATTGGAAATTTTACTTATATAGTATATCTTATTCTCCAAAGAAGTTAGCTAAATGAGGTGTACATCTATTAATAATTATGCTAATTTAAGTTTTGAGTTCTCTAGCTATTAATTGATTGTTTTTAATTTTTTTCACCTTTCTTATTAAATAGTAGGGCTTTGGGGAATAGTGAAATGAATTAATTATATTGATGTGCTTGGAAGTGCAATTCCAGAAAAGACATTTAGAGGTCAAACAGCCCAAAGGTCCTCCCTCCTGCTGCCATTACCCTCTTCAACCTGGATACTTGCTACTTATTCTTTTTTTTTTTGGTTTTTAGGGCCATGTTTTTGGCATATTGTTAGTTCCCAGGCTAGGGGTCTAATTGGAACTGTAGCCACTGGCCTACACCTCAGCAACACAGGATCCCAGCTGCGTCTGTGACCTATACCACAGCTCCCAGCAACACTGGATCCTTAACCCACTGAGTGAGGCCAGGGATTGAACCCACGCACTCATGGATACTAATTGGGTTTGTTAACCACTGAGCCATGACAGGAACTCCCTTGCTACTTATTCTTTAGTCACCATTCTGTTTTTTCTTCCCTCAGATGCAACCAAATCCCTTGTGCTAATGCCTCATATTGCATTTGCCACCTTGTATAATGGTCATCCTTAATAAGCCAGTTTCTTCCACTAGACCATGAGTTCTTTCAGGGTAGGACAATATTTAATTGTTCTTATAAGTTTAGTGCAGCACAATGCTTGGCACCAGAAAAAGTTTTCAGTAAATGTGAATTAGGTGAAGACATGAATTAAACCCTGCCTTGCCTTTAGCTATAATTTTCTCTCAAACCACCAATAAAAAATTAGAGTGTAGCCTACTTTGAAGGAGTGCAATATTTATGCTCTATTATATTAACTGCTAAAAGTCAACTACTTGGATGGTCAAAACATCAAGCTGTCTCAAAACCTTTCGTAGAATTCCAAGGGTCTAGTCTCACAGTAGCTTCTTGCTGAAAAATATGGGGAAACCTTTGTGACTTATGAACTATGAAGAAACAGATCATATCCTAGTTTCATTTTTTTCCCCTGGTTTTTCCTTCTGTCTTTGTTTTGCTTTTATTTAGACTTCAGAAAGAACAATTAAATTCTTCTTACCTCCCCTTGTCTCTTGGTGAGAAAAATGATCTCAGTGATGTTTATAAAGATATTAACTCACTGGTCATTCCATCATCAAAGTGTGTCTTGGAAATATTTTTATGATATAATTGACTCAGATTTTCCTTGGAAAAAAATTCTTGTATTCTGCAACCTCTTCCTTTTTTAAAAAAAAAAATGAAGGTACAACAAAAAATATATCTGCTCACCTTAATTTTTCCCTCACATTCAAAAGTTCCTTCAGAAGTATGCATAAACTGCATAGCTTAGCTGACATTTCAGGTGTAGTTAGCAATTCCATTTGTCTTGTCTGAAATCCATACTGTCAGAATTGTTCTTTGGAGGGATGGGAAAGTCAACATTTTGTAGGTGATTGTTCAAATACAGGTGTGCCTTAGTAGGGACATACAGGTTATTTTTCCCTGAATATTGGATACTGTGGATGATTGGAAAATAGTCCACAATTATGCACATTAATGTCCCCCAAATGCTCCTAATATATTCTACTTTAGTTTTGCCTAGGGTATACTCTAATTCGCTTTTTAGCCTTCTTCATAGCTTCTGATCCTAATTCTTCAGGTGTTTCTCTTCTTTTTTTTTTTTCTAGACCTACCTAACAAAAATCAAATTGAGCAGCATCTGTGTAGCCCCTACTTAAAAGTATTACTCTGAAAAGATGAGGAGGAAAAAGCATCTTTCTGTCCCTTCTTCTAGGTAAATTGTTCACTGTCAAGTACCATTAAGTTAGCATTTGGGGCAGTTTCTCATTTTCACTAGTTATTAAAAAAGGCAAGGTTGTCTGTCCAGTAGAGTCAACTTAGAAGGGTCTAAACTTAGCCAAATTATTTAACTTTTTTTAAGAGAAAAGATAATTAACATTCATGTAGCCTGAATGCAATTGGTTCTTGCACAAAGAAGTGTTATTTTCCTAAGTGCTAATCATCCATTTTCTTGCATACCTTTAATTCAGTTTGTTCCAAAAGTGTAGGAGTAAATGTTGTATTCAAAAAAGGTGTACATGGCAACTGTAGGTTGATCTAGAATAAAAATGATGCTAGATAATAATAATTTGCATTACTGACAGATCTTGTTATTGATTTAAGAGATGATAAAATTTTTATGAAAACCATATTTCCTTAAATATTTCCTCTAGAACAATCAGTTTCTTCTGTGCTTCTGGAAATTAGAGTAGCTCTATATTACACCTCATCATTTTCTTAACTATATCTTTGAATTTATTTTCTTATTTTCAATCTCCTTGTCTCTGTGAGAAGAATTCTAGGTAAACTTCTTTAGTTCAGTATTCCAGTTCACCATTTCTTTCTTCAGATTTACATAATATGCTATGAAATATATCCGTAAAGTTGTTAACTTCAGTAATCATGTTCTTTTTTTCTAACAGTATTTATTAGTACTTTAAAAAAATACTTTCTTCTTTTTGATGCTTCCTTATTTCCTCCTCATTTTTATTTCCTTTTGTTTTTTAAATGATATCTGAGCATATTTTATATTTGTATGTGGTATAACTAATTTTACTTGAGATTCCAAAACTACTGCTTGTTTTCTTCTACTGAATTTTATTCATGTGTATTTTTCCTCATTAGTTTCATTTGCTCATTTGTTTCTTTTTTAAAATAAAATTGTGTATTTTAGAATAATATAAGATTTATAAAAATAGTATGAACATAGTACATATGTACCACATCAGTGTCCCCTACTATATACATCTTATATTAATATAATACATTTGCCACAACTCATGAACTAAAATGATATTATTAACTAAGGTCTGTACTTTATTAAGATATTCTCTAGTATTTCTGATGTAATTTTTCTTTTCCAAGAACCTGTCCAGGCTACCACATTACATTTTGTGGTCATGTCTCCTTAGATTCCTTTTGGCTGTGATAGTTTCCCAGAATTTCCTGGGTTTAAATGATCTTGATAGATTTTAGGAATACTAGCCAGTATTTTTGTTTGATGTCTTTCCCAGGATCCCGTGATTAGACTGAAGTTATAGGTTTAGGGAGGAACACCACAGAGGTAGAGTGACATTCTCATCGCATCATATGAAAGGTACATTTTAGCAATATGTTTAATATTATTGATGTTAATCTCGATCACCTGGTTGAATTGGTATTGTTGGGTTTTTTCACTATGAAGTTACTCATTTTTCCCACTTTTCAAATTTATGGCTTTGATGCATTTTGTGTCTAAGAAAAAGGTCATCAGTTTTCAGTATATATACAGCTTTTTGTTCTTGTAAAATTGGGAGTAACTTCCACGCTCTTTACATTTTGGAGTTGAAATCCTAGTTTTTCATTTCCTTCTATTGCTCTCCTCTTTTATAGTGAGAGCAGAAATAAGCACATCTGCTATCTGACCTAGGCTTGCTGTCACCAAGTCCTACCACTGAAGCCCTTGCACATCATCTCAGAACTGTGTAAAGTCTCCAGCATAAATGCTAAAAACTGCTTATGCATAGAAAGCACACCAGTGACGTGGTTAAGAATAACTCAGGAGGAGTTCCTTTTGTGGCTCAACAGGTTACAAACCTGACTGATATCCATAGGAATGCAGGTTTAATCCCTAGTCTTGCTCAGAGGGTTAAGGACCCACTGTTGCTGTGAGCTGTGGGATAGGTCACAGACATGGCTTGGATCCCGTGTTGCTGTTACTGTGGCTGCAGTGTAGGCAGGCAGCTACAGCTCCCACTTGATGCCTAGCCTGGGAATTTCCATATGCCATGTGCATACATGCATCACCCTAAAAAGGAAAAAAAAAAAAGAAGAAGCCACTCAGCATAATTAAAGAATCACATGTACTGCTTTAGACTGGGTCGATAGTGTTAACTATTATGAAAATTAGAAACTTCTATAAAATTTGAGCATATGGTTATAAACAATAATACAGGGCCTTAGTCTGGGAGTCAATATTCTAATAATATTTAAAACAAAAGCCATGCTGAAAATTTTCTTTTACTCAACTGTGCCTATTAATTTTAGCAGAGTCACTAAAATCCATCTATTTTTTTTTTTTACTTAATCATCTAGCTAGAAAAGATACTGATTATTACATTAATTTGTGAGAGGGAAACCATATTTGACAAAGCAAATAAGATAGAAAAAATCTGTTCTCCCACTCTTACTTTCTCAACTACCAAAGGAAGAGCTGCACAAAAGCACTTGAACTGCTGACCTGATACAATGTCTTTTTACTGAGAACTGAAAGAAACATTGAATATAACCTTTCTCTCTTTTGGGGGAGTGCGTAGTTGTGTCCTAAAAGTTTATCAGCTATAACTACATGGTCTCTACTCTGACTCCATCTGCACCTTCAAAAATATTTGAAAATTAAAAACAAATTATTGTTTATAGGAAGGCTTCAATGATGTTTATGAGCTAGACACTCAATAATAATAATATCTAGTTCCACTTTATACCTATAGAGTGTCGAAAGTTTTACACAAATGAACAAATTAACTCCCAGTACCCATTTTTAATTTTCATTTTAATGGATAAGAATATTGACGGTATAAAAAAGAATGGACCCAATGTCCCACAGAATTATTAAAAAGAAAAGCAAGGTATTTTAAATATATAATATAGCTTCCATTATAGTATTGGTGTTTATAGTATCATTATAGATCATTATTGTTTATACCATGAATGTTAGAATTGTCATATTTAACAACTAAAAATATAGAATATCCAATTAAATTTGAATTTTGTCTAAACAACAAATTTTTTTTTGGTATAAGTATGTCCCAAATACTACATAGGACACAGTTATACTACTTTAAAAAAACATTTTTTAGTCTTCCTGTATTTTACCTGGCAGTGCTATTTACATATTATTGATTATCTCCATGTTGCTGACGAGAAAATTGAAGTAAAAAGCGTCACAGAGCCATTAAAAGAAAGGCAGTGTGCATTAAAGCTACAACATCAATTCTGTTTGGCAGAGAGTTGAAACCAGAGCTGTGGAGAAATTACATAATGTTACTTCTTGTGGTGCTTAAACTTCATGAGGAGGAAATGGCTGTAACTTCATAGCCCCTTTGTCCACCTGAGTTCTCTCAGGGCTGCAGGCAGTTCCCAGCCCCATGACAGTTTCCCACCACAGGGGCCACTTCTCTCTGCCTCTTCTCTCTGCCTGAGCATTCTTTCCAGCACCTCGAGAGCTTGCCAGCCTGCATTCAGGCGCACCCTAGAAGTACCAGGAGGGTAATGGCCCTGCAAGCACTCCTCAGGCAGTGGGAGAAAGGAGAGAGGAGAGGGATTCCAGCTTGAAGGTCACCTGAAGAATTGCTCCCCAGGGGTCTGTAGTGATAACCTGCACATTAAGGTCTCTATTCTCTTTCTCTGTTTCATGCCTCACTTCCTCTTGTGCTGCCTGAGTGCTCTAGCCAAAATGTGTATCCAGTAAGTCCTTGTCCCATGGACTGCTTTTTCCAAGAACCCAAAGCAAGACATTGACCTAGTAACTTAATTGCTGAGAGGGAATTGAAAAGGCTAGATCCCAACCGACAGTTCTACTTCATCAAGACCACGAAGAATGGGAAGAGTCTCATTGCTCTCTTCATGAGGAAGTCAGGTTTATCAAAAACCAGCTTCAGATGGAGCAGAGAAAGCAATAAAGCTGGACTTCCGCAAATAGAATGTTGGAGGTTTATGTTCAAAGCAGAGGCAATGGATAGAAAATAGGGGTCATGCCTAGCAGTCTTCCTCACCCTCACCACCTGTATTTTCACTATCATTTTCTTCCCCAGACCACAAATACCCACTGCCCTGGCTCCTGCTCTGGTTTTCCTTTGTTATAGCAGATTCAATCTTTAGTTTCAATGAAATATTGATGCGCTCTCCTAGAAGGGCAGCCCAAACTTTCATAGTTTCTTTGAATTATGTGCAGGACCCTGTCGAGCTGCAGTTCTCTCAGGATGACCCCTTATACTCCTTCTCCATGAAAGCAGTTAATGTGCCTTCCAATTTCATGGGGCTCTTACTTTTATTGACATTTATCCTCGAAGCCAAAGAAAGCTACATGATCTCACTAATGACATAGTCACCCCATGAGATTGTGCAGGACATAAATATTCATTAGAACTAAGCTTTATGTCTTCCTGAAAGTTGACTAGCTAAGGTCGATAAGAATTCATGTTGGAAATGTGTTCGTCTGAACCAAATAATGAGTCCATTTGTCATAATGATTAACATGGAAAGAGACCTTATAAAGGAGAGAAATGTTTTCCTTTCATCAAACTTTTACTTGCTTATCGTTTATCCTACCAATCAGCCACAGGATTCATTTGCATGATAATTACCAGAAATGCATAGTTTTATACAGAAGGAATTTTATACTTCCTCATAATTTATAATCCTTTAAGCTTTTTGGTAAACCCTTATTAACACTTGGAAATCCCCATCCTCTTAAAAATAGTGAGGGGAAGAAGTGGCATTCTTTATTGAAAATTTTCTGGTTTCCTAAACTGGAATCGTTTTTATAGTCTTCAGCAGTATTTCATGATGAAAAAAAAGGTGATGCCAAAATACCCTTTGAGAGCATTTCAGTAACATTATAATATCTAGTTAATAAACCAATGTTGAAACTGTTTCCTTTTTACAAAAGAAATGTTTTTCTGCTTGAATCATTTATACATTTCTGCTGTAACACTTTAAAATTATGTTTAAAGTCTAAAGGTTTTAAAGTTTCTTAAATATCTCCAGCCACATGTTTAAATTGCCCCCTTTCTCTTTCACATCTCTTATTCTAAGAAGCAAAATATGCATCTGACAATAGTGAACACTTTATCATGCTGTTTTAAATGATTCTATATTTTTCCTATTAAATATATATACATATATATTCATAACCAAACAGTTTTGAGAATCTAAAGTATTTATTACTTTAAGCAAGTTAACGCTATTTCAAAGGAAAAAAATACCTTTGGGGAAGTAAATATGTTCAGCTGATTTTTAAGGCTATGATTTCAAGCTTAGAATGTATAAAATCAAGAGTTACAGGAGTTCCCATCATGGCACAGTGGAAATGAATCCAACTAGGAACCATGAGGTTGCAGTTTGATCCCTGGCCTTGCTCAGTGGGTTAAGGATCCAGTGTTGCCGTGAGCTGTGGTGTAGGACGCAGACGTGGCTCGGATCTGGGGTTGCTGTGGCTCTGGCGTAGGCCGGCAGCAACAGCTCCAATTGAACCCCTGGTCTGGGAACCTCCATATGCCACAGGTGTGGCCGTAAAAAGACAAAAAAAAAAAAAGAGAGAGAGAGAGAGTTACAGCTGTTGGAATTCCCATGGTGGCTCAGTGGTAACGAGCCTGACTAGGATCCATGAGGACACAGGTTCAATCCATGGTCTCGCATAGTGGGTAAAGGATCCAGTGTTGCCCTGAGCTGTGGTGTAGGTCCCAGATGCAGCTCGGATCCCACCTTGCTGTGGCTCTTGCGTAGGCTGGTAGCTACAGCTCCAATTCCACCCCTAGCCTGGGAACTTCCATGTGCCATGGGTGTGGCCCTAAAAATGCAAAAAAAAATTAAAAATTAAAAAAAGATTTATAGCTGTCATATGCAGAATAAAATTGAAATTTCAGGGAGAAATGGGATAATTTTCTAAATGACAGATATTTATTATATATACTATGGTTCCAGGATTTCCCTCTTTTTCTCTCTATTATAGCCTCTGAATTTCACCATTCTTTAAAGGAATTCTAGGGGACATTCTGGTTCCTATTCCCTGGGAAATATGTAGTGGACAAGTCTGATTTCAACCTGTATTCACACCAAGCTGTATCCATTAACTACTGTTCACACTCTGTCACATCTACAGGATGATGGAAAATTCAGTTTTTAATGTTATAGAAATTAGTTATTTTCTGCACTATATAGTACACGAGGTGCTTGTAACATAAGTCAGTATGGATATTAGTTACCCCCTAGTCACATAGTGTTCATGATACTGTAAAAGCTGTTGATTTTTCTACCATTTAATTCAGTAAATCAGTGATATATTCTTAGGTCATGCAGACACTGCCAGTGCACCAGGAAATTTTGCTCTTTTTTGCAAGTCATTAGTGGTCAGCCCTTCTACTCAGTGTTACAAGTACAGCACAGTCATAATTATACTGGCTGTAATTAGCCAACTTACAGTTGAATTACACATTCAAACTATCAGAAAAAAATAGAATTATGTAGGAAAGAGAAGAGCACCAAGGGAGAGTAGTATGTGAATTTCCTGGTAAGAGCCATTCTTTCTAGGAAAGAAGAACAAAAAAAATCCAATTTTTAAGCCAATGAAAAAGAGGAAGTTCATGAAAGATAAAAAAGGTGGTTTCAATGAAGCAAAATAATGAGTTGGCCTCGTCCTCTTTCTGGAGCTGAGAAAGAGCACCCTATCATCCAGTGGTGTGCTGGAGACATCACGTACTGGCTTAGGGTAGCCAGTTACATGCCTCTCTTCCTGACTCTGTCTTCAGTGATTGGTAGCTGCATCAGCAAGGTGGGAGTATTTACACCATAGAAATTGTAAAATGCTATAAATCTCCAGAGAAGTGGTTGTTACACATTTACCAACATACCTTTGCTTCCTTTAAAGGATTTATCTGATAAATTGACTACCTGAGGAAATGTTGGCAGGATGCCCTGGCAAATGTGTTAGACATGCATCCCTCTGGCAGCTGACAGCTCTGAAGGAGCTCTCATGTGGGCTTCAACAAGTGAAAGTACTAACTACACCATCATGTTACTCGTTCAGAAATGTTATTACATTGGTCAGAACTCAGCCTACCTCTTTCATGGTAACTATGTCTGAATATGGCAAAGCAGCCATCTGAAATGTACAGTGTCAACATAGTTTGAATTTTTTCCCTGGATTTCCAGATAACCATTTGTTTTCCCAAAGTATAGACCAGAGCAGAATGTATTCTCCTTACACTCCTGCATACACTATTTTTTCCTTAAAGGTTTTTTTTGCCTTCTTTCTCTTTTGAAACTGAAACGCTTGTGAATGACATTTGTGGGTGGCAGGATTTAATAAACAATTGCTTTTGAAAAGGTTTAAGAAATATGCAAAAGTCACACCTAGGTTGACTGTCTAAAGAAGACCTTTAGGGAAATCAAGCATTCATGGATGCAATCATCTATGAAGTCTGCTTTAAGTATGACTTATAGAAACAGGAACCGTTTGCCTAGGGCACTGCTCATAGTACATGATCAAATTTTTATAATCACAAGGAGAAAGGAATAGATTTTTTTTTTAACCACACATTTTTACAGCAGTTTGGTTCACCACAAAACTGAAGGGAAAGTGAAGAGTTGCCATATAACCCCTGCCTCCCCGCCCACTCCCCACCCCCCCCACCACAGCTTCCTTCACTATCAATATCAACATCCTTCACCAAAATGGTACATTTGTTACAATTAATGAAACTGCATTACACTTCATTATCACCCAAAGGCCATAGATTACCTTAGGGTTCACCCGTGATGTTGTACCTTTTATGGGTTTGGACATTTGCATCCTAATATGTATATTGTAGTACCATATCGAACAGTTTCACTGAACTAAAAATTCTCTGTGCTCCATCTATTCATCCTTCCTTCTCCCCTAACCCCTGGTAATTACTAATCTCCTCCATGTCTTCTAGTGGTTTGGTAGCTCATTTACTTTTAGTTCTGTATAGTATTCTGTTAATCTGTATGTACCACAGTTTACTTATCCATTTACCTGCTGGAAGGTATCTTAGTTGATTTCAAGTTCTGGCAATTATGAATAAAGCTGCTATAAATATCCATGTGTAAGTTTTTGAGTGGCAAGTTTTCTACTCATTGAGAAACATTTCCAAAATCAAGAGATAGAGAAAACTGTAGATATGTGGCAGCTGTACCCATCAAGGTGCATCTGTGTCCTGTAAAAGATTCTCCATGACCTCGATTGTGGAAATCCACTCTGAATAGTTCCATCTACCTTCTTATATGTAACACTGTTTATTTCTGCATGGAACCCTGGTCTTGAAGATTTTATTACTCATATTTTCTCTATGTTAGCTCTCAGGAAATACCAAGTTCTTTAGTGTCAGAGAGCCTTGGAATTTGCCAGTTTCTCTATCTGTAACACTAGTCCATTGACTTTTCCCAAGACTGCAGCCTCTGACCTCCAGATCTCAGTTTAAATGCCTCATTTCCAGAGAAGTCTTCACTGACAACTTTCTAGGAAGCAGCCTTCCCTCACACACCCCATTATTACTTATCACTGTCTCTTGTTTACTTCTTCAGAGCAGAAAAAGTAGAATTGTATTTTTTCTTTATATTCATTTGTCCTGTGTAAATTTGGGCCGTCTAAACAAATTTTCTCAGTTTGACTATCCTTATAAAAGCCTGGCACCTAAGGTTTTGAATGTCCTAAAAACATAAAGATCAGAAGTTCCCATTATGGCTTAGTGGTTAACAAACACAACTAGCATCCACGAGGATGTGGGTTCCATCCCTGGCCTCGCTCAGCTCGGTTAAGGATCCGGCATTGCCATGAGCTGTGGTGTAGGTCACAGACACAGCTCCGATCCCACGTTGCTGTGGCTCTGGCGTAGGCTGGCAGCTACAGCTCCAATTTGACCCCTAGCCTAGGAACATCCATGTGCCATGGGTGCAGCCCTAAGAAGACAAAAAAACAAAAAAAAAGCATAAAGATCAAATCATTGCAGTTGGGGTGGGCTACTAAGAAGTAGGGAAGAGATAGACCTTCTGATAATTATCTCACATTTATAGCAATCTATTTACTTATGGGTATAGTTCCTGAAATAATGAATTGAAGTGTCTAATAAGCATTAATGTATTTGTGAGGAAGAGAGAATAAAATGTTTGAAATACAATCCAAAGACTTGGGTGATGCCTCAAGGAATACCTGATAAACAGAACTATTGATTTGCCTCCTGCTGGTATGGTTGATGAACATGTTATGGATAACACAGGATATGAGTCAAATTCTGAATTTGGGACTCAACTTTCACAGAGGTAAAGTGTTAAGATCATTTTTAGAAGAGTACCAGTAGTGACAAGGTTTAAAAACAAAAATAGCTAACACTTGCATAACACCTACTGTGTACCATGGACTGTTATAAATGTAATGTGTTAACTCATTTAATCTTCACAACAGCTATATGTGGTAGATATGATTGCTCTTGGTATTTTACAGCCTCGAAAACCAAGGGCCAGAAAGTTTAAGTAAGTTGCCTAAAATCACACAGCCAGTAAGTATCAGACTTGGAGCATGAACCCAGTAGTTTTAGCACAAATTTCCATGCTCAGAACCACTTCTCTATATTGGCTCCCGAATAAGCAGAGCTTCACTATTCAAGGTTTTTTGTTAATAAGAAGTGAAATGGCTCCAATACCCATAATCACCATTAAAAAAGGACAATCCAAAATTCTTTGGTAGAAGGTAGAAGACAGAAAAAAAAAATTCCAATAGAAGCTTATTATTAGAAGGGATTATACCTCTCAGTTAGCCCTGGGAAAGAAATTCAAATAACTAGACTGAGAATACAGATCTCTTGGGTTCTGGGTATAGATGAACTTAGATCAGAGACAGGCTGGGAGAAAAAGGTTAAATAAAGAAATCCATGTAAAAAATATAATTAACATTTGTATTCTATATTGAACAAAGCTGCATTCTCTACTCTGTAAATGCCAACTATGCTTATTAAAAAATAGATTACACCATGGTAATTCCTCTTAACCTATGAGAAATGAATGCCTTTACAAAACTTGGCCTACGAATCTTTTTATTGACTTGACGGTGTTAATATGGCTTAAGGCTATGGAAAGAATAGTTTTACTGCAAAACTTGCAAAAATAGGTATCTAAAACACAAGCTATGTTTTAACATGGTGGAATTTTGAGCTATGGGATGATTGTAATGTGAACTAATTTGATTATCAGTATTAAAATATAGCTATCATTTTGTTGGTAAATTAAAAAGACAGTTATCAACAGTAATTTTGAATATTTTCTCCTACTTGACCTTTTACCAAAGCAGCTCCATAACAGGGAAATCACTTAATACATGTTTTAATTAGCTTTTTCTTACCCTACACTTTGATCTTGATGTTAATGAGGTGGAGAAATAGTTGATGGGCTACAGTGGTGTTGGGGAAGAGATGGCACTATGCCTATTAAATGGCAGGCCCATCATACTCTGAAAAACATCCCTGGGAGGTCAATATTATAATTCCTATTCTACATGCTATCACATCATGGCCAAGATGCATAGCTAACTCAAGTCAACACAACTTGGGGTCACCACCAGTCTGGCAAGAGAAAGTGACAGCAAGGGTTCCAGGAAGTGGCATCATTCAGTGTTATTCTGAGATTGGTGTAATAAGGGTCTCTCTCGTTTGTGAAACATGAGTGCCTTCTGTGCTAACTACAAATTCAGAAGGGAAACAAAGCATCTTCCCTTCCCTGTTGAAGCCTTCAGTCCTTCAGATCCCCAGCATATTGTTATAGTCCACCACCTAGAAAGAGTGTACTATTAAAAGTCAGAAGGCTGAACTTCAGAGCCTAATTTCCAACCTAGCAGATGAATCTTTGAATGTACTAAGACAATGACTATACCTAGACTTTTACCTTTATCTAGCTTTTATCTGCACCTATCTGCATCTGTATCATCATCTTATCTATGTCAATATTGATATAGATAAACCTATAGAGAGACACCAATATAGGTATAGATATGTACTAGCATAAAGGCCAATTAAAAATATACACATTTTTTTGGAGAACTGTCTGTTTAGATCTTCTGCCCATTTTTTGATGGGGTTGTTTGTTTTTTTGGTATGGAGCTGCAGAAGTTGTTTATAAATTTTGGAGATTAATCCCTTGTCAGTCGATTCACTTGCAAAGATTTTCTCCCATGCTGTGGGTTGTCTTTTTGGGTTGTTTAGGGTTTCCTTTGCTGTGCAGAAACTTTGAAGTTTGAGTAGGTCCCATCTGTTTATTTTTCTTTTTATTGTCAATATTCTGATAGGTGGATCTGAGAAGATGTTGCTGTCATTTATGTCAGAGAGTGTTTGGCCTATGTTTTCCTCTAGGAGTTTGATAGTGTCTGCTCTTATATCAAGGTCTTTAATCCATGTGGAGTTTATTTTTGTGTATGGTGTTAGGGAGTGTTCTAATTTCATTCTTTTCCATGTGGCTGTCCAGTTTCCCCAGCACCACTTATTGAACAAGCTGTCCTTTCTCCATTGTATAGTCTTGCTTCCTTTGTCATAGATTAGTTGGCTGTAAGTGCATGGGCTTAATTCTGGGCTTTCTCTCCTGTTCCACTGATCTATATGTCTGTCTTTGTGCCAGTACCATGCAGTTTTGATGACTGTTGCTTTGTAGTATAGTCTGAAGTCCGGGAGCCTGATTCCTCCAGCTCCCTTTTTCTTTTCCAGGATGTCTTTGGCTATTGAAAAATGTCCTTGGTAATTTGATAGGGATTGCATTGAATCTGTAGATTGCCTTGGGTAGTATAGTAATTCATGGATAAGTTCTAACAGTTTTCTGGTAGAGTCTTTAGGATTCTCTAGGTATAGTATCATGTCATCTGCAAATAGTGATAGTTTTACTTCTTCCTTTCCAATTTGGATTCCTTTTATTTCTTTTACTTCTCTGATTGCTGTGGCTAGGACTTCCAGAACTATATTGAAGAGTAGTGGCGAGAGCAGCCATATAGATGGCCAAGAAACACATGAAAAGATGTTCAGCGTCACTCATTATTAGAGAAATGCAAATCAAAACCATGATGAGGTACCACCTTACACCAGCCAGAATGGCCATCATCCAAAAGTCTACAAACAATGAGTGCTGGAGAGGGGGTGGAGAAAAGGGAACCCTAGTACACTGTGGGTGGGATTGTAAATTGGTGCAACCACTGAGGAAAGCAGTATGGAGATTCCTCGGAAAACTAAGAATAGAACTACCATTTGATCCAGCAATCCCACTCCTGGGCATCTACCCAGAGAAAACCATGACTCGCAAAGACACATGTACTCCAATGTTCATTGCAGCACTATTTACAATAGCCAAGACATGGAAACAACCTAAATGTCCATCGACAGAGGAGTGGATCCAGAAGAGGTGGTACATATACACAATGGAATATTACTCAGCCATCAAAAAGAACGAAGTACCA
Source organism: Phacochoerus africanus (assembly GCF_016906955.1). Lineage (NCBI taxonomy): Eukaryota > Metazoa > Chordata > Mammalia > Artiodactyla > Suidae > Phacochoerus > Phacochoerus africanus. The sequence goes on from NC_062553.1 coordinate 28,511,210, forward strand.
GCATTTTTAGCAACATGGATGGATCTAGAAACTATCATGCTAAGTGAAGTCAGCCATACAATGAGACACCAACATCAAATGCTTTCACTGACTTGTGGAATCTGAAAAAAGGACAGACTGAACTTCTTTGCAGAACAGATGCTGACTCACAGACATTGAAAAACTTATGGTCTCTGGAGGAGACAGTTTCGGGGGTGGGGGGATGTGCTTGGGCTGTGGGATGGAAATCCTGTGAAATCAGATTGTTGTGATCATTATACAACTACAGATGTGATAAATTCATTTGAGTAATAAAAAAAGAAAAAATAAATACGCATTTTATGTACCATAATTTTTTGTTATCATTGCATTCTATAAAATACAATGATACCCTAGTGAGTTTCAGTCACTGCCTGTATCATATATCTTTTGCTAGCAACTAGAGTACTGTGGTGACTCAAATATTGATTAAAGGATATTTTATTAAATCAGTTTTTCTTCTTTTGCAAGATGATTGTTTGCACTTAGTTTTAAACCACCTGTTCCTGTTGTGGCTCAGTGGAAGCAAACCTAACTAGTAACTGTGAAGATGCAGGTTCAATCCCTGGTCTCGCTCAGTGGGTTAAGGATATGGCATTGCTGTGAGCTGTGGTGTACATCACAGACCCAGCTGGGATCTGGTGTTGCTGTGGCTGCAATGTAGGCTGGTAACTGCAGCTCCGATTTGACCCCCTAGCCTGGGAACTTCCATATGTCACCCTTATGGCCCTAAAAAGCAAAAATAAACTAGCAAACAAACCACCTGTCAATCGAAATGGTTGTGATTGCAAATTAGCCAAAATTATAAGACTTCATTATACCAAAAGCAATAATTCACACATGGAACAGCAAACTGCCCCCTAGTAAAGTGACCTACTTTTTCCAGGGTGTGGCACAAACTCTCATGAGGTAAGATGTTCCCCTTTCTGGCTGTTTTAGATAAAATATAGGAATAATAGCATTAGTTTCTAAATATGTTAAAATGAAAAGGGAGTGGTAAAGTTTACCTTTTTCATTTTAAAAATGAGTGAAATACCTATTTCTTTTCAGAAAGTTTTCCATTTCATGTATATACATTGTGAACCATATATTAAGTGATGTCACAAGGAAGAATCTTTATGATCAAGATTACACATTAAAACAAAAGGAGCATAGATGATGTGTTAGATTTGGACTCTTGAAAAATGGTGAAAGAGCCGAGAACTGTCTTTGGATCCACCCTAACCCCTCCCACTGCCTATTTCCAGCTTCTAGAGCCTTTCTTCACCCCCAACCCCACCCGGGCTCCCCGCACTTTGGGGAGTATTCACGGTGCTCTCCATCTCCTCAGCTCAATCTCATACATCAATGTCAAGCAGCCTCTCCTGCCTAGCTTACTCTAAATCTAATTTCAGATTGAAAAATAAGACAGCTACTCCAGATGACAACTTTTCAAATGTGCCTGAAGGATGCTAACATATTGATGGCTAGAAAATAGTATCAAGTTTCTCATCGGCATTCTTCTATTCAATAAAATGCCATTATAGTCTATAGAACAATGTCCAATTTGTAATTTTTTTTTTTTTACCCATGGGGCTCAGTATAAATACTTTTATTTTGAATAGGAAAAGATGCGGCCCATAAAAATGTTTTAATTTTTCACTTGGCTTCCACTGAAGTAGAGTTAGATACAGATGAAGCAGCAGAAGCAGATGGGTGCAGGTATGGACACAGGCAGGGAATCAGCACAGGCATAGCTCACCATTACTCTACACCATTTTGTATAAGGACTTCTGCTCTCTACACTTTTCCCAAAACAAAACTCTCCTTTACGTAAGTATCTGCCCTCAGTCAGTAGTATCAGAAAACATTGTCCAAGAAGTTCATTTTAAAAGCAACTTTTGGGAGTTCCCGTCATGGCGCAGTGGTTAACGAATCTGACTAGGAACCATGAGGTTGCGGGTTCGATCCCTGCCCTTGCTCAGTGGGTTAAGGATCCGGCGTTGCCGTGAGCTGTGGTGTAGGTTGCAGACGCGGCTCGCATCCTGCATTGCTGTGGCTCTGGCGTAGGCTGGTGGCTACAGCTCCGATTCACCCCCTAGCCTGGGAACCTCCATATGCCATGGGAGCGGCCCAAGAAATAGCAAAAAAAAAAAGACAAAAAAAAAGCAGCTTTTGGAGTTTCTGTTACGGCTCAGCAGTAATGAACCTAACTAGTATCCTTGAGGACACAGGTTCAATCCCTGGCCTTGCTCAGTGGGTTAAAGGATCTGGCATTGCCTTGAGCTGTGGTGTAGGCCACAGACATGGCTCGGATCTGGTGTGGCTGTGGCTGTGTTGTAGGGCAGCAGCTATAGCTCTGATTCAACCCCTAGACTGGGAATTTCCACATGCTCTGGATGCAGCCCCAAAAAGGCAAAAAAAAAAAAAAAAAAGCAAGCAGCTTCAGAAAGAAATGGATATTTTGATGAACAGATTTGAAACAGCATGACAAAATAAAGTCAATCATTTAGATTGATAGGCAGTGGCAAGCAGGTGTTTGGGGCAGATATCTTGCTGTTTAAATTAAACTTTACACTGTGAGCATGAGCATTGGAGTATTACATAAGTGCTTAACTGGGTGTCAAAATTCCACCATTCTTGGCTGTCTGCTCATTATGAGTAAGGCCAGCCCTCCAAATTGTGAAAGATTATAAAGGATAAGACATGTATATTAACACATTAGGGAAAAAAACATTTTTCTTGCATGTTTTAAAACATCAAGTCACCCAATAGCTTTAGACAGGAGTCTGCATTTGTGAAACATGTGGTTGGAATTGAGATTCTCATGTTGTATGCACCTCTTTGTGAAAAATGCAGATGGATTAACATTCATGGTCACTGAGTTAGGTTTCCATAGATATAGTTTCAATTGTATCAACCAGTGACAGATTGTGTATTTTGTTACTTTGTTTAAAATGGCAAACATTTTTAAACATCGCACCAGCATTACACAGCATCACATATGAATATAATGAAAATATTTCATCTACTACCATTTTTAAGATCCCTGGGGCATTAACAAATGTATACCAAAATTTTGAGCCTGAAAGCCTGTTGGTGTAACTCAGCGGACTGGCTTGGCCCCCAGGGAACTCTTTAAGAAGTCAGAATTAAATGAATTTATGATCCCATTAGTATCCAGAGAAGAGTTAACTAGGTAACCTGATGCTTCATTTGCTATAATTCTACAGAGCCTTACAAAAGATAGGGAGAATAAATTTTTTGCCTAAACTCCTGAAGAAAAGATACTATCTTATTTGGTTTTACAACAGAGGATTACAGCTAGGTAGAAATTTACCAGTCAGAGGAATATGGAAATTATGTTATTTTTCCCTACTAGACCAGTACATTTTTTTACTTTTAGTTTTTTAAGTTTTGTTGAAATACAGTTAATTTATAAGATTGTGATCATTTCTGCTGTACAACCAAGTGACCAAGTCATACATATACACATATCCATTCTCAGACACTTTTCCCACATAGATTATCACAGAATACTAGGTAGAGTTATCTGTGATATACAACAGACCCCTGTTGGCCAATCATTCCATATACCTCAGTGTGCATATGCCAGTCCCTAATCCCAGTCCATCCTTCCCACCCCCCCACCTGCCCCTTTTAGTAACCATAGGTTTTTCAAAGTCTATGTGTCTGTTTCCATTGTGCAAAAAAGTTCATTTGTATCCTTTTTTTTTTTTTTAGATTCCATATATAGGTGATTTCATATGATGTTTGTCTTTCACTGTCTAACTTCACTTAGTGTGATAGTTTCTAGGTCCATCCAAGTTGCTGCAAATGGCATTATTTCATTCTTTTTTATGGCTGAGTAATAATCTATTGTATATATGTACCACATCTTTTTTATCTGTTCCTCTGTCAGTGGACATTTAGGTTGCTTCCATGCTTTGCCTATTGTCAATAGTGCGGCAGTGAATATTGGGGTGCATTTATCTTTTCAAATTATGGGTTTTTTATGGATAGATGACTAGGAGTAGGATTAATAGATTGTATGGTAGTTCTGTTTTTAGTTTTTTGAGGAAGTTCCATACTGTTTTCCATAGTGGTTGCACCAATTTACATTCCCACCAGCAGTGTAGGAGGGTTCCCTTTTCTCCACACTCTCTCCAGCATTTATTATTTGTAGACTTTTTGATGATGGCCATTTTGGCAGGTGTAAGATGGTACCTCATAGTAGTTTTGATTTGCATTTCTGTAATAATTAGTGATGTTGAGCATCTTTTCATGTTTTTCTTAGCCATCCATATGTCTTCTTTGGAGAAATGTCTATTTAGATCTTCTGCCCATTTTTGATTGGATTATTTACTTTTTTGCTATTGAGCTGCTAGAGGTGTTTGCATATTTTGGAGATTTCTATATACTAACAAGGAAAGATTAGAAAGAGAAATTAAGGAACAATCCTATTTATCATTTCATCAAAAAGGATAAAATACCTAGGAATAAACCTACCTAAAGAGACAAAAGATCTATACTGTGAAAACTTTCAGATGCTGATGAAAGAAATCAAAGATGATACGAACAGATGGAAAGATATACCATGTTCTTGGATTGGAAGAAACAGTATTTTCAAAATAAGTATACTACCCAAGGCAATCTACAGAGTCAACACAATTCCTATCAAATTACCAATGGCATTTTCACACAACTCAATCAAAAAACTTTTTAATTTTTAACTTATATGGAAACACAAAAGACCATGAATAGTCAAAGCAATCCTGAAAAAGAAAAGTGGAACTGGAGGAATCCAGCTATACTACAAAACTACAGTCATCAAAACAGTGTGGTACTGGCACAAAAGCAGAAATATAGATTAAATGGAACAGGATAGAAAGCCCAGAAATAAACCCAAGCACCTGTGGTCAACTAATCTATGACAAAGCAGGCAAAAATATACAATGGAGAAAAGACAACCTCTTCAATAAGTGGATAGCTACAAGCTAATGAAATTAGAACATTTTCTAACTTCATATGCAAAAAAATAGATTAGTACATTTTTTAAAGAACATGTTTTTACATTATCATATTTCTCAGTTTTGAATCTACTAAATACTTAATGTATTATTGCAGAATTAATCATATATATGTGTTGCTCTTTTAATTAGAACCTAGCACTGGGTAAATCTTAAATAATGACAGTGATAGGCCTTAAGCATGTTATGCGGGGGAATATTGTATTCTCAGTGGCTTAAAAATAATATGTACATAGATTATAACCTTGAAATGTTATTATATGAAGATAAACTTTTTCAAATAAACTAGTAATTCAATCCGTGAACTTTCAGTACATAAGGAAACAACAATCAAAAATCTCTACTACTCTATAGATTTTATGTCCTAGCAGGATGATACAACCAATAAATAATAGATCTAATAAATAATTATATAGTGTGGTACAAACTTATAAATGTAATGGAACAAAAGAAAAAGTAAAAGGGACTCAAAATCTTGGGTGGCAGGTGTGTGGGCTGTTGTCAAGTTTCAATATTAAAAGGGGTAGTCAAGGTAAGCCACATTAAAGTGAGATTTAAGCAAAGATTTAAGAAGTTGGGAGAACAGCCAAGCAGGTGGCTAAAGGCAAAGCATTCCAGGCAGAGGTCAAATCCAGACCAAAGATCTTAAGGTGAAAATGTGTCTGATATGCTCATGGAGAATCAAGGGAGTAAATGTGATTCTCTGGAGTAGTGGCATCAGGGAAGAGTTATGGAAAAGAAGGTCCAAGAGGCACACAACAGGAGAGCAGGCAAGATCATGTAGAACCTGACAGATGATTGCACAGATTTCAGCTTTCACCAAGTAAAATGAAAAGCCATTACAAAATTCTGAGACAAAAAACAATCTACTCAGGTATAGGTTTTGAGTGGATCCATGTGCTGCTGCATAGAGGACAGACTGTAGGAAGACAAGGGTAAATGCAATGTTGATCAATTAGGACTATTGCAGTAACCCAGTGATATCTGATGGTGGCTCAGATTGGGGGAGGGGGGACAAGTAGAAATAGTGTAGAGATGCTTAAAAGTGGTCAAATTCTGGATATTGTTTGAAGTTAGAACAAAAGGATTTCTTGATGGATTTAATCAGAGTATGTGATTAAAAGGGGAACCAAGGATGACTCCAAAGAATTTGGCCTGGACAGTTCCAAGGATGAAATTTCCCACAATTGGAATGAGGACAATTACATGAAGGACACTACAGGAGGAAGATCAGGAATTCCCTTCTGGACATTAAGCCTGTTTAGAACAGCGACAAGTAGAAATGTCAGGCAGCTGGGTATATGAGCCCAGAGTTCAGATGGAAGGCCTAGGCTGGAGATTTAAACTTAGGTATTATTAGCATTTGGATAATATTGAAAACCACCAGGCTAGATCAAACCAGGAATTAGTGCATGGATTAAGGACTAAGCCCGGAGCACTATAATATTAAGTAAAACTTCAAGACAAAAATGAGGACCAGCGAAGGCAACCAAAAAGAGCAAGCAGAAGCACTCATTTGTAAGTTAAAATGTTCATTCTGACAATGAGCACTGTTCTCAATGCATTGCCATTTTCCTTTATACAAAGAAGTTCCCTTCACCCAAGATTTCTGTCCCTGATCTCAGCAGTTTTCTTCCCTTCCTCCCTCCCTCCCTTCCTTTCTTCCTTCCTTCCTTCCTCTCTCTCTTTCTTTTTCCTTTTTTAAAGTTTATAAACAAGCTTTTATTTGGTGTAGGAATGAATATTAGCTTTCTCTTAAATCTTTTCATTCCTTGTATTTATTTAAATACTTTATCTGTACATTCTTTTTAATGCCCACAATTTTTAGCTTTAATTTATTTCTATATTTATAATACAGAATGATGTTTGAATGCACTCATTACTTTTTTATTTCTCAGTTTATCCAGATTATCTCACGCTTATTCTTTATCTCAGCTGCTAAATTTTACAGATAAGATTATCTAGCATTATTCAACGTTCATATTTATTAAGGCTCATAAGCACTGAATTTTAATGGTTACTGAAGACAAAAGTCTGTTTTTACCCAGTCATTTTCCTGATAGTTTGACAACATAGCCATATTTTTTCTGGTGCATTCATTTTCCTATTCCTGAGAAAGTAGTGGGGTCCATACCAAGATTTTTTTTTTCTAACCCCTTCTCATCAATAACCTCCACATTGTGTGCATTTCCTATGCCTTTTATTTGTATTGAAGATTATTGTTTTCTTAGTTTTAATTTCTTTTATCTGTGAGATTTACAGTGTTTTTATTTACCAATTCTTTCGTTCTGACTAATCTTTGAAATTTCTTATTTATTCAGATTCACATCCTGCTATTGTATGTATCTTTATACATATTGAAATGGCATTATAATTTAGTCAGTGTTCTTAAGCCAATAAATGTCATGTACCACTGTGAAAATGAAACCGATATGAGTCTACATTAGAGACTTCAGGGGGTGGTGGGATGGAGATTATATGTGAATTGACTAATTAGGAATTCTAAAAATAGACTTAGAAGGGGGAAATTTACCAGTTAATAAAACTCTGGAAAACCTAATGTAAAGTTCTATATATCCAAGTCCAAGACATTATGTATCTAACTCAGAGTCCTACAGAGTTCTCAAACCCTTCTCATTCAAATAGGTAAATAAATGTGCAACACACACATACACACTTAAACATCATGGAACAGTAATGAAGTGCAGGGCCAAAATTTAATAGATAGCCATCTTGCTCTCATCCTTTCATAAGGCTATATTTATATGCAGAAACATTTTAACTTTTGATAGACCATTTATTTCAATAGAGTGAATTATCAAGTTACTCAAGGTAGTCAAATTTGTTTGAAAACATTTTTGAATGTCATTAAACTGTTCACAGAACAGATTGTCTTCACATGCTTTTTATTTTCCAAATAAATAACAACCTATATGGCATACTCTATGGTGGTACTTTCTGTGTTTTAAAATGTTAATAAAGACGAAAAGGCCTCTCAGAAATTATTAATGCTCCAGAGATCCCTCCATTTAAAACATTTAAAGTAGCCTTCTCTCTCTCTCTCTCTCTTTTTTTTTTTTGTCTTTTTGCCATTTTCTTGGGCCGCTTCCACGGCATATGGAGGTTCCCAGGCTAGGGGTCGAATCGGAGCTGTAGCCGCTGGCCTACGCCAGAGCCACAGCAACGAGGGATCCGAGCCGTGTCTGCGACCTACACCACAGCTCATGGCAATGCCAGATCCTTAACTCACTGAGCAAGGCCAGGGATCAAATCCGCAACCTCATGGTTTCTAGTCGGATTCGTTAACCACTGAGCCACGACGGGAACTCCAGTAGCCCTCTCCTTTTAAGGAAATAAAATAACAATATTAAATTTCATTTGAATAAATACTCTATAAAACTCAAAAGTTTTCTAACTGTGGTAGAAACTTAGAAGAGATAGAACCTAGCAATTTTGTAGATGTGTCATTTTCATTTTCATCACATTCTTGAAGAAACTTCTGGAGGCCCAAAGTGATGCTAGATTCCACAAAATGACAAACTTAAGTGTGAAGTCGTTTCTAGTGTTTTTATTAGATGTTCTGGTCTCTTCATGGTTTATAGGATTTTCTCTGAAGTAGCAGGGTAACAAAGTGCAGTGACCATTTCATTGAGTTCTGAGATAGCAGTTTCTCCATTGTTGGTACAACTGGCTGATTGTTTCCACAACTCTTGCTTTGCTTCTCTATTACCCATTTACCATCTCCTGATTAGCTACTCCCTATTTCCCTGTGGGGAAAAACCCCTCCACACTGACTATTTTAATAAATAGTATTCCTTAGGTTGCCAATGCATTAATATCTAAACTTACTTTCCCTGGTTGCTGACAGATGCCATCAGGTACTTGCTAGCTTAGAAAAAAGGGATGCTGTGTCTAATATGGCCCGGATTACTAAGATTTACTGCATTGGAAGTGTGTCTCCAGTCTGGAAATTAATAAAGTGTTACCTTTGTTTTCTTTTCTCATTGTTTCTTATGCATACATTTCCCTCCAGAGCTTTGTCAGAAAGTATGATTTGTTCAGAGACAGGATTTTGGTATTTTTGGATCCCTGGTTATAATATCACCTTAATGCCAAAGCAAAAATTTCATCCTGTTTTCTAAAAGCTGTAGGTTAAGGCTGATTTCCAACTTTTGGATATTGATATGTGCAGTTTTGACTAAAAAGGCATTTATCCAGGGATTGATTTCTCACCCAAAAAAGTTAGGAATATTTTTGAGAATTCAGTTCTGGAATGAAAATATCATATTTGTGTTATACTCCCTCTGAAGAGATTGCATATATCCATAAAGTGCTAACATGATACTGGAACAACGTTTGAATGTGTTTGTAGAAAATAGCTTTGACATTGAAACTTGTTCTTTAAAGCCAGAAAATTCATATTTAGAGCATCATGGAGATAAAAGGATAGGCAGATGGAAAACCCTAGCAAGTGTTTTACAAAGAGCAGAGAGCCTGTCTGAGAAATGTGAATCCTTTTTTAAAAATTAAAAACCAAGTGCCTATCACTTTAGTTCAGCTTTAGTGTCTGGGTAGTTAAAAAGCCTCTCCATTTTCCGAAGGCTTATTTTGTGGTGGTTCACTCTCTACTGACTGTCCTGAACAGAATGGCAAATTGTTTAAATCAATGGTATCAGTTTAATTTTTGTGAAAATATGAATTTTGGCACTGATGGACAACTCAGGTAAAAACTTTTTATTTGGGAGTAGAATTCATTAATTACATAAATGGAAATGAAAATCAGTCAATAGCAGAGAGGAGAAATATGACTGGTGTTTTGGAGGCACTCATTTTTTAAAATCTTATACTGTTTTTCAGGTATTTACATTCCCTACAATATGGCAGATATTATAGTTAAAAAATTAAATAAGCGTCAGTTGAAAACCAGGCTTATATATAACCTTGAAGAAGCAATTAATTCTCCATGAATTTTTCTAGGAGCAGTATATTAGAATGTATTGTTAATTCTCCTTTGGTATGAATCAAATGGCTTTGATCCATTTTTATGATCCGTGGATACTGGGAATGTTTTTCTGACTCTAAAAATACTTTTATCTTCAGCAAAGGCCTTAGAATAAGACCACAAGCCTCAGTGCATCCTGAAAATTTGAGTGTGATTTAAGCCCATTGTGAAATGAGGGCTACCAGGTTATAATTATCTGAAAAGCTGGTTATTCTGTGATAAGAAGAAAGTTTTAAAGGCTGATATGTTTAAAGCTATTAAAACTCTCCAAAATATTTTGATTAAATCTAAGATCCATAATGTTTCCTTGAGTTTTCTTAAGGAACTTTCCGAGTATAGATAAAAAAAACTTCTCTGGATTAAGTCACATCATCGGAAAAAACTGTTTCACTCTGCTTCAATATTGCTAGTGTCTCCCTTTGGTATAAGGGTGTTAGCCTAAATTAAATGAAGGAATGTTGTGAGGAACAGACATGTGAAGATTATTTCATTTGCTCTAGATATATTATTGAAGATACTTCTGACTTCATTAACAGTCTTGTATTTTTATTTTATTTTTTTTTATAATTTTTTTTTTATTTTCCCACTGTACAGCAAGGGGGTCAGGTTTTCCTTACATGTACACATTACAATTACATTTTTTCCCCCACCTTTTCTTCTGTTGCAACATGAGTATCTAGACAAAGTTCTCAATGCTATTCAGTAGGATCTCCTTGTAAATCTATTCTAAGTTGTGTCTGATAAGCCCAAGCTCCCAATCCCTCCCACTCCCTCCCCCTCCCATCAGGCGGCCACAAGTCTTTTCTCCAAGTCCATGATTTTCTTTTCTGAGGAGATGTTCATTTGTGCTGGATATTAGATTCCAGTTATAAGTGATCTCATATGGTATTTGTCTTTGTCTTTCTGGCTCATTTCACTCAGTATGAGAGTCTCTAGTTCCATCCATGTTGCTGCAAATGGCATGATGTCATTCTTTTTTATGGCTGAGTAGTATTCCATTGTGTATATATACCACCTCTTCTGAATCCAATCATCTGTCGATGGACATTTGGGTTGTTTCCATGTCTTGGCTATTGTGAATAGTGCTGCAATGAACATGCGGGTGCACGTGTCTCTTTTAAGTAGAGTTTTGTCTGGATAGATGCCCAAGAGTGGGATTGCGGGGTCATATGGAAGTTCTATGGATAGATTTCTGAGGTATCTCCAAACTGTTCTCCATAGTGGCTGTACCAGTTTACATTCCCACCAGCAGTGCAGGAGGGTTCCCTTTTCTCCACAGCCCCTCCAGCACTTGTTATTTGTGGATTTATTAATGATGGCCATTCTGACTGGTGTGAGGTGATATCTCATGGTAGTTTTGATTTGCATTTCTCTTATAATCAATGATGCTGAGCATTTTTTCATGTGTTTGTTGGCCATCTGTATATCTTCTCAGTCTTGTATTTTTAACATGTGCCAAACTCACCAATCAGCTGGTACCAGGAAAACACCTGTATTTACACAAAAGTATGGAGTTGTTTTATTTAGCCTGCTATAGCAAGAGAAGGCGCCCAGGGGACCATTAGGAGCATCTTAGTAAAGGGAAGCAGGGAGAGACTTGTTCCAGAGCTTGGGCAAATGCCGGACAATTCTGAGGACAGATTAGGAAAGTGGGCTGGATGCTCTCATGAAACAGAAGCAATTCGGTGATTGGGTATCTCAACGATTTTTTTCCCAGAATCAAGACAATTAAAACAAGGATTATATTGTCACTGTAAGCAGAGAACACTCATGAGAAAGCACAGCTTTAGCATTAATACATGTATCTTACACCAATGTAACCACTACTTCATCTTCTTTTTTCTATTTGACCCAATTTTCTTGCTTACTTCTATTTTCTTATATACACTGGGCATTATATCAAATATTTTTGAAGTGGAGGTGTTACTGATTCTCCCTATTCTGTTGCCAGCAAGGGTCCTTCTGCCCAGTGTCATTCAGCCCAATAGAAGGAGACTTCCCATCCATTCAGAAGTAAAGGAAAGCTTTATTCTTTGATCAAGAATGGAGGGGGAGGAGGTTCTAGAGGACACATTCCCCCATAGGCAGTGGGTGGGGCTGCCTGTAGGGTCTCCTAATGGGGAGGGGGCAAAGTGCTCTAAGGGCAGGCACCACTGTGCTGTCCATGCTCCAGATCATGGTGCCAGGGGCAGAGTCTCTGCATACAGCCTGCCATGGCCACGATCTTGAATTGAGTGTTGTGGTCACAGAGCTTTCATTGCAGCCCTTTCCCACTGGTACCCCTGGTCTGAAGCTCCTGGGCAAGGCCTCTGCACACAGCACTGTATTAGCAAGTGAAAGAAGACTAATCATGAATAAAAAGGGAAGAAAAAGGTTAAACTGTTTTATTACTTAGTTTCTATTTTTATTTCCAGAGAATCATTAATGGGCTTTGCTGGTCACAGAGAGAGAGTAAATAAAAAATACCTTTCAAGCTCAACTTCTCTCTTGTTTATAACTCACAGTTGTGGCAGGAAGAAGAAGGGAGCATCTGTGAATATAGACAGGTCAGTAAAGAATGCTCTAAGCCATTAGCCAACATCCAAAACTGTACGTGGTTCTAGTCAGGACTTCATCATTAACTGGTCTTGTGACTTACAGCATCAATGAACTTTGTCAAGCATTATTTCCTCAACTTTAAAGGAGAGTTTAGGAACAATACAACTAGAATAAAATGAGAAAAGTCATCTGAAAGAATTCTAGTAATTTTACACAACACTATGTAAATATTTTATTAATAATTTAGTGCCAAGGGAGTTCCCGTCGTGGCGCAGTGGTTAACGAATCTGACTAGGAACCATGAGGTTGCGGGTTCGATCCCTGACCTTGCTCAGTGGGTTAAGGATCCGGCGTTGCTGTGAGCTGTGGTGTAGGTTGCAGACGCGGCTCGGATCCCTCGTTGCTGTGGCTCTGGTGTAGGCCGGTGGCTACAGCTCCGATTCACCCCCTAGCCTGGGAACCTCCATATGCCTCAGGAGTGGCCCAAGAAATGGCAAAAAGGTAAATAATAATAATAATAATAATAATTTAGGGCCAAATGCTTGGTGCACAGAAGGCATATTGCTTAAATAAATTTATATTTACTTGTTTTAAATGTTTTCTTTATTAAAACTTTAAAACCACTATAATTATAATATACAAAAGTAGAAAAAGAGTGGGTTTCTGAATTTCCTAAAAATAGCAATACCCAGGAGTTCTTAACACACATGAAAGGCAATTGAGTTTTATGATGGCCTTGAAAACAGTTAAAAAAAAAAAAAAGAAAGAAAGAAAGGAAAAAGAAATGAAGGGATAAGACAATGTAACTTTCCTTGAAGGCAACTATTCTAAAATCTTTCAAATTTCCTTCATTTTAGAAAGTAAGAATCACAATTACAGAGCAATTATGTTAAATCTCCCAAGCTCATAAATGCTAATTTAACAAGCCTCAATTCAGATTCTAAATCACCTAATTATATGGTAATTTACTTATTCTCTTTAAAAAGGGTTTATACTGTTCTACTCACTTCTTGACCTTTGGACCTGTATAGTATAATTTCCTTGATAAAAAGGATTACTGCTAGAAAGCAAGCAGAAAAACAATCACAGAACACTATGGCAAACATCAAATAGAAGTGACCGTAAAGTGATGAAATATGCCTTTAACATATAGACCTGAATTATATGTTAGGATAATTCCTGTCCCTTAGAAAGAGTAACTAGAGATTTATTGAGTTCATTCCTACATTATCCTCATTGGTCAAAAATATCTTTGCAGTTCATTTTTGGTAATTACCTTCAGAGATAATTTAGAAGCAAAATATGATAGTCATTTTTATATCAAACTTTCATCACCCTATCAGCCCCACATAGAGTTCCTTCCCAGTGGTCACTTATCTTATTCAATTAAAATTGCTCTGAATAAATGGTCTTTGGTTGTTTACAAATACCAAATGTTTCTTTGAGATATTAAGTATTGCGTCACTTAAAATATGCAGGAGCTCCTACTGTGGCGCCTTGGGATTGGCAGCATCTTGGTAGCACTGGGACATGGGTTCAATCCCTGGCTGGCACAGTGGGTTAAGGATCCAGCGTTGCCGCAGCTGCAGGTTAGTTTGCCGCTGTGGCTCAGGTCTGATCCCTGGCCTGGGAACTCCATATGCCACGGGGTGGCCAAAAAAAAAAAAAAATACAGAACGAGGCTCTGGAACACTCTATGGCTGAGTTCCATGTTTCATCCCATGACGGTATCCTTAGAAAAAGGATGGCTGCCCCACAGGAAGCCATACTCTCCAGGAAGTAAACGTGCTCCTCTTAGCTGGTCAACAGTCACTTTGCTTTAGAGTCACACTTCCAATACACTATGTACAATGTATACATAAAACAAATGTAAAACATTTGCACAGACACCAGATATTTTCCATTCTATGACTCAAGAATCAACCCATTTTATATTATTAAAAATATTAAGGAGAACCCATTGCGGCCCAATGAGTTAAGAACCCTACACATTGTCTGTGAGGATGCAAGTTTGATCTCTGGCCTCGGTCATTGGGATAAAGATCCAGCATTAGAACAAGCTGCAGAATAGGTTGGAAATGCAGCTCAGATCTGGCGTTGCTGAGTCTGTGACATAGGCCAGCAGCTGCTGCTCCGATTTGACCCCTAGCCTGGGAACTTCCATATGCTGCATGCAGGTGCAGCTATAAAAAAATAATAATAATAAAATTTTAAGTTTGCAAAACCTGGTATTACAAAGCAAACAAACAAACAAAACTAGTAATCAACAGAAGCAGAGTGAATTGAGACAAAAAAGAAAGTTGCTTCTATTCCCTTTCTCTGTTAAGCCAAGAGACTTCAGGACAACCTAGAGGATTCATTTCTTCCCAGTTAATCACTTTAGAAGCTGATTTAGACTAGTGTTTGGATCTGTGTTTATCTTTCTGTCCAGCCAGCTTCAGCTTCTGTGAGCAAGGCAAAGATAAGCAAAGGGGAAGATTGTTTCACCAATCTGACAGGATCGTTTAGATTGTGTGATGTCAACGTGGCATAGTTTGGAGTTGGGAATGTCCTAGGTAGTTGTAAAGACCAGGATGAGATAGGGATCCCAGGCAAGATAAAGTCCAGAAATCTCTCTTTGGTCTCATTTTTAATAGATATCATCACAGTGATGGAAAGAGAATGAACTGGGAGGAGACTCTAGGATGATAATAAAGTGATGGGTTTTATGAAATCTTTGTGATATTTTCCCTGAGTCAAGCCTTGTCAGAGACCTTGCCAGATTCCCTTGGCCCTCCGGATGCCAGGTGATTAGTAAAACTTCTAGTATGCCTGTGAGCCACACCAGCACTAGTTCTCCAATGAGGAACACTGGTTTTTACAGGGCCATGACTACTAGATTGATGGGTCCTGGTGCCACTGACACATTTTATGGCCTGTAGGTGTATGCATATGTGTGTGAAATTTGTATTTACATTTTATCTCCTACAATATACTGAGTGAACATGAAAGTAACTTGTAAACTACCTAGGTTTATCAAAACATAATTACCTAATTTTATCAAAACATAATTGAAAAAAAAATATATATATATATATACACATGCCTGTTTCACCTGTCTAACAAAAAGAGACTAAAGCTTTTGGTAGTTTGGGTCTTTGTTGTGATTGTTTTCTTTGTTTTGCTTTTATTGCTAACTTCTATTCAAAGATTAAACAAAGTACATGGCCTCAAATGCTACATAGCTCCCTGGGGAATCTATGGGAAAACAACTGTAACACACCAGCCACCTACGTCAATCCCCCTCCACCCTGCTACAGTGATGTGTCTTAAAAACAGATCTGATCCTCAGTCCCAGCCCTACCACTCAATCCTGCTTACCAGCCCAGTGTTCTTACTTAGTGACATGATGTACACATCTTGTCAGTGTGGCTACTGCTGACTACTCTAGCTGTATCTCTTGCCTCTTTCCTAAACACAGTCTATGTTTCAACAATGAGTGGTAGATTTGAATCAACCTGCATTTGAATACAATTTAGTACTTCCTTCCTCCATAGTACTTCCTTTGCTCAGAATCTTTTTCCTGGTTCCCTTCTCTACCCCAATAATATTGTTTTCCTTCCCTATTCCTTTTTCACATATCATCGCCTCTAGGAAGCCTTCTCTGCTAACTTAAGCTTTATCCTGATAGGACAGGTATCCCTTCTACTAGACACCTATATTTACTAACTAGTATCCATTATGCATGCTCCATTCTAAAAACAGTATCATGGATGTCCTTAAAGTCATATCTCATGCCCCAAGTCTCAAGTTTGCCAAAACTGAAGGGTTGCTGAAGGTGGGCCCTTCAATGTTAAAACTAGGACAGAGCAAAACAGGATGGGCTGGCACCATGTCAGAGTAGGACTTGACCTCCTAGCCAGTCATTTTTTAAAATCTGCCTTTTCCCCCCATTGAATTCTTAGTTCTTGAAAGCAGTGTTTTGTCTCTGGTCCCTAGCATATAATACTTTTCTTGATGCTTAATACCTATTCAGTGAAGGAATTTCCATTTTCAAAGGGTTTATGTTAGAGAAGGTGATAGAAGTTCTTGAGGTCTGAGCACACACTCATTTTATGGACTATTTCATTGCTGCTAATAGCAGCACTGTTAATAAGAGTTTTTTGAAAAAAAATCTGGGAGTTCCCATCATGGCTCACTGGTTAATGAATCTGACTAGCATCCATGAGGACTCAGGTTCGATTCCTGACCTTGCTCAGTGGGTTAAGGATCCGGCCTTGTCGCGAGCTGTAGTGTAGGTCACAGACACAGCTTGGATCCTGCGTTGCTGTGGCTGTGGTGTAGGCTGGCAGCCACAGCTCCAATTTGACCCCTAACCTGGAACCTCCATATGCCATGGATGCGGCCCTAAAAAGCAAAAATCTGGAAAAAACTAAATGCCTATTGACTAGAGAATGCATAAGTATATTGTGAATAGATAAATATACTATGATAAATAAAACCACACAATGGAATAGTATATAGAAGCAGAAATTAATGGACTACAGCTGCATCCAATTAATAGATGATATTATCATTATAATGTATATTATGAAATTTATATATCATAAAATTGTGTATTATAATTATATGAGTTATAAATTTATATATTAAAATAATAAAAAATGAACTATATATCAAATATATTTTAACATGTGAAAGGTGGAAGGAAAAAAGACTTACATTTTACCAAGTGGTCGATGGTAGGGGGGTTGTTATTTTCACCACCAATACTAGTATTGCTACCATTATGAACAGCCACTGTAATTGAACTTTCATCCCATGCTACACACCATGATAAGCACTTTGTATACATTATCTGATTTGATATTATTTTCTCAATAACTCTCCCCATTTTTCAGATGAAGAAAGCAAGATATAGAGTTAGTAAATGCCTTGCCCAAGAACACATAGACAATTGGTACTGAAGCCAAGTTTCTATCCTGGCTCTACCTGGCTTCAGTGCACCTATTTTTTCAATGGACTATATTGATAGTCTATCTAATGATCTAAATTAATCGTTTATACTAATGTTCTATGTAGTGGACAGACTCTAGGTTAGCGCTTCAAAATTCTTGCATCCTGAAGTTCATACCTTTGTATAATCCCCTACCCTTGAACATGGGCAGCATCTGTACCTCGGCAATAAAATATAACAGAGGTGATAGTTCTATGATTGTGTTACATTATATGGGATTCCAACTTGCTAGAGTTACTCTAAAGACTTTATAATTTTGAGGAAGTTCACATGACCCCTCTTGATGCTTAGGCTAGCCCCCAGCTGACTGCCAGCAGGAAGCCAGGGCTTTCATTGCTACAGCCCCATGGAAATGAATTCTGCCAAAACTAAAGTGAGCTTGAAAGAGAATTCTTCCCCAGTTGAGCTTCTAGATGAGAACCCATCCTATCTAACAGTCCAATTATAGCCTGAAGTCCAATCTAAGCTGTGCCTGGACTCTTGACCCAAGAAACCAGCAAGCGAGAAATGTGTGTTATTCTTAACTCCTCTGCTTATGCTAATTTGTTATACAGCAGTAGAAAACAAATACACTATTCCCTTTTGATTGTTTGGTTCCTTGATGCAAATTATTCTGCACCTGCTCAATATTTTATTCTATAAGTTTATATAAAGCCTCCTGACAGAGTTTGGAACTGGACTATCTGACCTAGAATGCAATTATATGAATCATATCTAAAAATAATTAATAATCTTATAAAATATCTGAGAGTGTATGAAACGATTAAGAAATCAAAACACTTTACTAACTAGTGCCTACTTGAAACTCAGTTGATGGTTCTTTGACTAGGCACAGTATAATATATACTTGAAATGTCATAGCCATGCTGGAAGAGAGACATCCATTGGTCTTCATTAGAAAACACAGCTGTATTAAACCCTGCTTTCTTCAAAAGCCAAGACCTATGCATTCCTACATGAATAGCTTTTAAAGGTTAATTAAAGGCAGTGAGTGATAAAAATTTAAAAGCTTCTGCTTATAATTTTTTAATGGTATCATTTCTGACCTTTTGATTGTGATCCCATGGTGTGCCATCCAGACCCCAGCTGTTCACCGCTTCCATCAACTTAAAGAACTTGGCAAACCAAAGTATCTTTTCCTAGGACAGATTTTCTCGGGATTAACTTGTGAGCACAACTTCCTTGAGCTGTTGGTAGGTTTTCTGATGTCAATGAGATATTCTGCTCTTGGGGATTCACAATCTACTTTAGCATTTCATAAACAGCCAAAATTTCCACAACTAAGAAAAATAATTAGTTTTCTTCAACCAGCATTATTTACACTTACTTGTCCTCAGCAGGTTTTTCTGTTCTCCAAACACGTTCCTGAAGAACTCTTTCTGCAGGAAGAGTATGTGAAAAGAATAACCATCAATTTGCAATCTTTCTTCTAGGCAATACTTCTAGTGGCTTTGGTAGTTGAAATTTGATGCTTCAAAGCTATTAAATAACAAGATAATGTCAAACAGGTAAAACTAAATGTTCACATGGAATGATTTTATAATAAAATATTATTAGAGATTAAATAGAGAAGTGTGCCCAATTCAGATACAATACTTGGATATATTTGTATTGTTTAATTCACTAAACAATGAATTAGTGTTAGTTCACTCAGATTTTTATTTCTCAACTTTTTTCCTCTTTGGTTGCACCCACAGAATGTGGAAATTCCCAGACCAGGAATCAAATTCGCACCAAAACAGTGACCCAAGCTGGTGCAGTGGCAACACCGATACTAAACCCACTGCACCACAAGAGAACTCCTTTATGTCCCAATTTAAATCAAACAATAAAATCAATATTAGGAAGAAGCAATAAATACATACCAATAAATTTGTATTATCCACCTGAGCATTTTACTGGAATATAAGAAAAATTATATTCCTTTGAATTCTGAATAGAGCTAAATTACCTTCTGTCTTCAATTTTTATTTGTGTTCAATAACACTAATATTAGAGGGATATGTTCCCACACACTAAGCCAGCTGCAATGATCTCTTTGCAATTTCATAAATATGCTAAGCCTCTCCCACCTTAGCATTTACTGTTCTTTCTGACTGAAGATCTCTTCCTCCAGATGTCCAAATGGCTTGCTCCCTCACTTCATCCAGAAATTTGCCCAAATGTCATATTATCAGAGAGCTCTTTCCTGGCTTCCTCTATAAAAAGAGCACACCACCTGTCTCACTTCTAATATACTCATTAATTTACTCTTCTATTTTTTTTTCTTAATAATGAAACTTACCAGTACTTGAGAGAGTGTATATCTGTTCATTTCCTTACTGACTATTCTAATAGAATATGGGCTCCCTGACACTGAACACTTTGTTCTGTCATCATCACTGTGGATCCCAACATCTCAAATAGTACATAACTCTCAGGGGACATAAAATAAATAGTACATGAATTAATGAAATAGCAGATGTTTATCCTTCAGTGCAGAACTGCAAGCAGTTGTTGAAAGCAAATTTATCATATGAGCATCAATATAATTCACCATGTAAAGACTACCAAAAAACATGTATGTTCAGCTCGATAGATGCAAAAAAGCATTTTGCAAAATCCAACTTCTATTTCTAATGAAAACTCTCTACAAACTTGGAATAGAAAAGAACTTCATCAACCTGATATTTGTATCTGCAAAAACAAAACAAAACAAGACAAAACAAAGCAAAAAAAAAAACGTACAGCTAATATAATTCTCAATGGTAAAAGACCAGATGCTTTGTCCTAAGTTTGGGAGTAAGGTAAAGAAGTCCATTACCAACATATATTCAGTATTGCACATTGTCTAGTCAGTACAGTAAGGCTAGAAAAATTAATAAAAGGCATCCATATTGAGAAAAAAAAAGTAAAATGGTCTTTATTAACAGATGGCGTGATTGTCTATATAGAGCATTCTAAATAACCTATTAAAATATCACTAGAACTAATATGTGAGTTTATCAAGCCTTCAGAGTAAAAAAAATCAAATATATGTAATGTATTTCTTTAAACTAGCATTGAATAATTGGGAACTTTGGGGGTGATGAATACATGAATTATTTTCATTATGGAAATGGTTTCACAGGTATGCGACATATGCCAAAACTTATCAAATTGTATGTTTAAATATTACAGCCCACTGTATATCTATTATATTTCCACAAAGCTATTAATAGAGAGCAAAAACGAGCAAATTTTAACAGACACTTAGGAGAAATAAAGAAAACATCTTTCCACTTTCCTCTACCAAGTTGACCTGATTCAATAAGCTGGTTATATTTCCTCATGGGTTTGTGTAGGATAGAATGAGAATATATATAAAGTGGTTAGCACATGCCTTTTTTCTTATTTCCTTGGCTGATTTGCAGTCATACCTCTTTGCTTTAAATAATTCCCAGCCTAAAATGGTTTATGGCTTTAGGATTTCTTAACCTTAACTATCTTCTCCCCAAAGAAATTCATTTGTAAGTTTGTTTGGATTATTAAAAAATAACCTCAAAGGGAGCTGCCTAGTAATGTCAATCATGATCTCGTTTCTAGGCAACTAGTCATTGAATTCAAGGAACAGAGGTGGATATTTCCAACTTTCTGTTTATCTTAATCATTTAACCATGCACAGAGTCTAATTATAGTGCTGTTGCTTTCAATATATATTTCACAATGGATAAAGCTCCAATTATGCTTTCTATAATCATCTTTTAAGTGCTAACAAGCAATAATACTCAAACCAGTATATCATGATCCTCATTTTCAACAGCCTTCTAAACATATGCACTTAGATGTCTTCTAAATTTGAAGATGCTTAAAAAATAGTTATTATATACCCCTTCAAATTTTTTGGTCTTCTCTGACTTCCTCCTTTTTGATTAATTTCAAATCCAGAAACATTTACCAGGTGTGGTGTGGCAAAAAAAAAAAAGAGAGAGAGAGAGAGAAATGATCAAATTATTTTCAGGCCATCAAAGAGAACTTCAGTGAATATATTTGAACTGTGTCTTGGAGGAGGAGCTCTCCAGGTAGATAGGAAGATACATCCAAAAAGAAAGTACCGATGCTTGAGATAGAATCAGTGGCATGGTACTTTAGGAAACTGCAAGGAATTTGGTATGGCTATTGCATAGCATAAGGGTGAGTATGCAGGAGGAGAGCACAGAATCATGGAGAGGGGTGGTGGTATATTTTTGTAGTTTGCTTCAAAATAATTTAGTATACATGGTGGAACATATATGTTTGTCTACAGTTTACTGTATATCTACACCTTGAGTAGTTTGTTAATATTTGAAAATATTATTCCTAATATTGCAAGAAACAGATTCTGAGGCTCAGAGAATGCATACAGGATTTTATTGTGGAGTATTCTCTCAAACCACAGCTGAGAGAGATGAGGAGTGGCCCCCTGCAATGCAGTTGCAACGGAGGCCTTATTCTGTTCCATGGGGAGCTCTAGATCTGGATTGGCATTTCAGGGTTTTGTTAATTGAGGCAAGCAGGCTGGGCCAGGCATTTGTACTGCCTACATGGAGCAGTCATTGGATGCCAGCAGCCTCTAGGAGGCAGATTTAGTCTTTTGTCATATGGTACTATTACACTTTGTCATGGCTTGGTTTCTCTAAGAAGCAAACACTGAAATGAGTACAGAGTGCAGATTGATTTCTCCAAGGAGCATACACTGGGACCTAGTTAGTAGTGCACAAAGTTCATTAGAAGTAGCACCTGTGGGCAAAAAAAGGCACAAGCCGGTTTGGGCAAAGAGAGCCCACAGATCACTGGGCAAAACTCACTTCGTCCAGCTAGCCCAGCAGCACAAAGACTATTCATTACAGGAGTCCCACAGTGGGTGTAAATGGCCATTATACCATCACCTTGATCAGCCATTGTCCTAGAGACACCAGGAGAGATTATGACCTTGGTCCAAAAGCTAAAAAAGCAGGAGCAAACTGAAAGAGTCAACAGCTGGAGGCTGTCTGCAAACCACATACCTTGCAACTGGACAGCAGGTACTTCCTTGAAGAAAAATCTGAGCTATACCCCTAGTCTGCTACATCTTTCTATAGACATTTACAATATCTGCCTTATTATCTTCTAAGATCCATGGTTTGGTTATGGAGACTCACCCTTCTGTGTCATCTTTATATCCAGTGCATGGGCACATGAAGAAACATCTGTTCCTTGAAGTTTCTATTCTTCTGTGTAGGCTTCCCTGAGATATTGCTAATGCAAATGCCAAATGAACATATAATAAAGTCACTGTTTTATATCTCCACACATCAGTACCTCTGAGGTCATTTGAACTGCTGACTGGAACTAAATTTTGTGTTCCCATTTTTGCTAATGGAGAGAGAAGACCACCTCTACATTAAGGTTGAATTTTAAAATGTATGCTTATTTTTAAATACTATTAAGTAGGTTTTAGATTTTAAATTATATTTTATTCATCCTTTCCAGTATGACAAAAAGATATAAGGAAATCATTCTCAAACTTTTATCTTTTACACTTCAGTTCCATTACAAAGAAAGATGACTACATCATGAGAAGATAAAGAAGCCCGATATGGATTCTGCACAACTTTATGGAGCGCTTCCGATATGGATTCTGCACAACTTTATGGAGCGCTTCTTTTGTGGAGTAGCCCAGGCACTGCTACCCCATGAGGAACACAGGCCATGTAAACAAGTCACCCTACTTTAAGGTAAGCTATTGGGATAGCAGTATGAACAAGATTGTGGGACTGGAGAAAAAGAATTCAACTAGGTCTGGAGAGTGCTGGAGTATTTTATTTTATTTTGTCTTTTTTTTTTCTTTTTTCTTTTAGGGCCTCACCTGCGGCATATGGAGATTTCCAGCCAGGCTAGGGTTCAAACGGGAGCTGTAGCCTCTGGCTTACGCCACAGCCACAGCAATGCCAGATCCAAGCTGCATCTGTGGCCTACGCCACAGCTCACGGCAACGCCGGATCCTTAACCCACTGACAGAGGCCAGGGACCAAACCTGGATCCTCATGGATACTAGTCAGATTCTTTTCCACTGAGCCACAATGGGAACTCCAGTATTTTAGAATAGAGGAATAAATCAGAGAGATTGGCATAAAGGCCATTTGAATCAGAGGCATCAGATAGAATGTAGGAAACCATAGCAATCTGCTCTGAAAAGACAAAGGAACATTAAACATGCCTTGAGCATTCTTTATTGCAGAAAGCCATAGGTAGCACATTTTCCCTTTCTTTAATTCCTATTTGCCAGCTGCCTGATATCTCAGAAATTATTTAGGAGGTAAAACCACTGGTCTATGGCACAGTGGGAGTAAGAGTCTTGTTCATGGTTGTCAGGTCTCTGATGTTACCTGATGTATTAATGAATCATGGTTAATCTAAGGTAATTGCCAAAAATAATGCTGCAATTTGATAAATGAATCAAGCTCTGGAAAAGAGTTCAAAGCCCAGGATCCAGGAATGGGAGGTCAGGGGAGCTGAAACAATGGGCTCTAATTAGGAGACCTACAGGCAAACTTCTGGTAACTAGGGACAGTTATGAAAGCCCACCAGTTTCCTGAAATTAGCTCAATTCTAATAACCCCAAGAAAAACATAAAATAATTTAATTATACTGTGATGGTCATTTGAAGAGAATTTTCCCCAGGTTTAAAAAGGTGCTGGATGTGGCTGAAGCACTGTCCCTACCTTGAAGCAGCTAGAGGTTCCAAGCTTAAGCTTTAGCCTCCAGAGTATGCAATGAAAAAGAGAAGTAACTCACTCCAAGGTGCTACTGGGAAGCAAAATGGCACATGTCAAAAACAAGCCATTTGATGACTCTCTGAATTTCCAGATGCTTTCTCACAATACACAGTCATAAAATTGTGTTCTTATTGCTCATGAGAAACTGCTAAAATTCTAAGAAAGTGCATTTGTATAATCCCAACTCCAAAATGAAGTATATTTGCTAATAAAATTAAACCAGCAGTGACAGATAGAGTCATCAATAATTAGGTTTTTCTTTCTATTAGCCCTAAAGAATGTGAAAATAATATTAATTAATCATATAATTAAATTTGTAACTGATAGAAGCATATTCCAAATTTATATAGATAGAGCTTCAAGGGAATGATGTAACTTTCTACTGTAAGTAGGTGATTTAAACCTTTGGATTACAGAAGGTTTAAGATGTTGCCCTTGTGTTAATGCACTGTTCTAACTTAAGGGCCATGTGACATCAATTTTCCCTTATGAAACAAGTCACTGGCCAACCAAAACCTCTATTACTTCTCCATTTCCCCAAGGACTCTTCCATTTCCAAATTGGGTAGGTGAATTGCAGCCTCATAAAGGTACTGCAGAAGTGTGACATCCTCATTTGGAGACATATTTTACAAAAGAAACAGGTATTTGGATGGTGTCTCAGCCCAAAAGATCATTGAAAGGGAGAAAGAAAAGAGGCATTGGGAATCGTATGTCCCAGAAACAAGTAGGAAAAGCAATTTATTGTCAATAGCTTGTATAGGCGGTAGATTTTCAAGAACTAACTGATAGACTCAGATTTTAGAAAGAAAATATAAATTTCATGTTGACCAGAAAAGCTCACTGAACACTTTATATTTTCTGTTTTTAATCTCTTTTTCTATAGGCTTATCTGCTTGTTTTACTGAGTTGAACGTATTAACTAGCATTTGATATTAGATATTCATTTAAAATTATATTCTCATGGGAAGGAAATCAGCAACCAGCAGTAGCTAATATACAATAAAACTGAGTAAATAATAGAGCTGTATCAAATTTATGACACAATGAATTTCCATATTGGTGAAAATGTATGCCCATCCTGCAGTGTCTTAGTAATCTTTGTATCACCAGTGCCTAGTATCAGGCATACCTAGGTATGTAGCACGTATTTTATCTAAATACCAATGAGCACTCAAAGCTCACAGAAAGCTGGTTAATGTTATCATCAGATCCCAGGATGTGACTGTGACCTGCATTGAAACTAGTTTTGAACACTATTGCACTATTACTTCGTGCTGGTCTAAGCCTATCAATAACCAGTGTTGTAGCTGGGCCAGCCCTTGTGGTTCTTATTATGATTGACAGATGCCCTTCAGCAATAACTATCAGGGAACTTTGAAAAAATAAATGTGTATTTACTTATAGGACCAGGAAATTCCACAGCGCACCGGTGGCCACAATGGAGTGGAGGGGGGCAGTGGGAAGAGAGCATGAGAGAACACTTTGGCCTAGGCCTCTGCTTTTTACGGGTGTCAAGGGTAGGGCTCCCTCCTTCTTGGTGAATTTAAAACATAAGAGCAGGAATTTAAAACTCTGGAAGAGAAATAACAAGTGGCCCAAATGGTTAGTTATTGAAATCAACAGAGATCTCTAAAACAAAGGAGCCTCAGTGAAGGAAGGCAGCCTGGGTGTTTATCTAGTCAAGTGGCCTACAGTGAGTTTATTCTAGATAGCCATCACTAAAATTTAAGTTAGGCACTTGCATTATAAAAAAGAAAAAAAAATCTGTCAGTGCTTACACTGTAGCCATACAATTATAACCTATCTGGTATCTATATCCCTGTCTTACTTATTAATAAACCCTAGATTTTGATTGGGACAGCAGTCAAAATTGGGACAGCAAAGGATCCAGACAGAAACCCCACTTCTCTAAGCAATGAAACACAAACTCAGATCCATAAGGAGGGCATCCCTTCTAAATAAAAAGTCATTTTTTTCTTTCTTTCTGCTTGGAGTGCAAGTTCAGTACCTGGTGATGAGGCAACCATATTACAACCATAAAGATGAAATCTTCATGCTTAGCTTGGTGGAATGAGAAATTAGGAGGAGTCTACTTGATAACACTGCAGAGCTTCTGCTCTGGTCATTGACAGCTTACTTCTAGATGCCTCACTGGGTGAGATAAATAGACATACAGTTTAGTTATCACTCACTTGAAGTCAAGTGTATTCCTTCCCTGTGTGTCCTTTTGACCATGCCTATAAGCTAACAAATTACATAAAAACACAACTTTTCACTTTTTTCTATTATAATATAACCTCAGGGCTAGAACTTTGAATGGGAGTGAAAGAATTGTTAATGTTTGAAAACATCCCTGAAGTTTCTTGCCTCTAACAAGAGCCAGAAGAAATTATTTCTCTCTTGAACCAGATTTTCAATTCTTCCAGGCTTAATCTATTACATTGTGATTATTGATTATTCAGTAAACAAAAATGAATCTACCACAGGTTCCTTCTTGTAAATCCTATGTCAACTTCAAAGTCACTACCTCAATCACCCAGTCATTCTTAATCACATCTTATTTTAATTGTCAGCATAGCCTTTATTACTCTCTGATATTTTTTCTAATTTATGGAGATATCTGTGTATTTACTTTTAGTCTCCACCACCTTACATTAAGATAAGAACAGAGAATTTGGTCAGTCAAGAAATATATCCTTGGAGTTCCCGTCGTGGTGCAGTGGTTAACGAATCCGACTGGGAACCATGAGGTTGCGGGTTCGATCCCTGCCCTTGCTCAGTGGGTTAACGATCCGGCGTTGCCGTGAGCTGTGGTGTACGTTGCAGACGTGGCGGGGATCCCGCATTGCTGTGGCTCTGACATAGGCTGGTGGCTACAGCTCCGATTCGACCCCTAGCCTGGGAACCTCCATATGCCACGGGAGTGGCCCAAAAAATGCCAAAAAGACAAAAAAGAAAGAAAGAAAGAAATATATCCTTGGCATGTAGGATAGACAAGTAGACATATTTGTTGAATGGCTTATATGACTGACTGAATCAATCAATAGGGACTGTGAGAGAATCAAATAATTGTCAGATGTAGTCACTGACCTGAGAAAACTCCAAATATCAATAAGAAAATGAGAGCCTCACTAAAAAATGAAAATGTGGAAAATAAAAGGCAGTATCAATAATCAAGTGGCAAGGACAGAAATGTAATCGGAGCTCAGTGAAAACAGGCAATGACTAGAGTTCCTTAGTAGCTCCATGGACCAAGCTTTCCATCTGGATGGAGGTGAGAGGCACAGCAAAGGCAGAGAGGAGGGCTGGAGCAAAACACATTGAAGTACAACGTATATGAGATCTTAACAAGAAAAGTAGGTTTGGTTTCTCTTTCAGATGTTAGCAATGTGGTAGGAAAAAAACATGAGATTTCATTCAAAGATTGTCGTTTTAGGATTGACTGCATGGTTAGCTGATACCTAGCATATCTGAGCTTCAAGTTCCTTCTTTGAAAAATGAGGACAAGGATGCCTACCGCACTGAATTATTATAATCAGGGTTAAAATGGCCTGGATGAAAGCAGTTTGTGAAGCAGGAGTAATTACAAAAATGGCTAACAATTCTTGAGTTCTTATTATGTGTCAAGCACAGAAGTAATCACTTCACATAGATGATCTCTTTTAATCTTCAGAACAACCCGGAGGAAAAGGCATTAACCAGGTTTTAACATCAAAGGGAGAGAATATGGAGGGGGCTGGGCTGGGGAGGGCTAGAGCTTTGGTGCATCTCACTAAAACACACATTTCTTTCACTACTTGCTTTAGTAATTGCTCTGATGAGCCACATAACCTGGCTTATTTCAAAACCATAGAAATGTGCCTTGGGGTGGGGTGGGGGGGTTACCAAGGAGCTTTAGGTCCCAGTGCTGAAAGAATTCAGTGAGAGGCAAAGTGAGAGATAAGAAGTGACTTATTAGAATAGGATGCTTGTGAGGTTTTCTGGCATGCTGGTGAGGGAATGCCGCCTTAGTGGGTTACAGTTGTATAATCCTTAATTGTTTACAGTTTTATAATCAAAAGAAAAGTCGGGGTTTGGAGGGAGAAGACTGCCTTCTTTCTCATTCTGAAGTAGTGTCAAACTTCCATCATCAGCCAGGCAGGGGAGGTTGCTTGTCCCTACACTGTCAAATTGGGACTGTTATGGTGGCAGTGGAAATAAGCAAAAATGTGGGAACATATACTAAAAATGTGGTAAATCCTCTCAGATTTCTGTATAATGTCTCCTCTCCCTATATGTTTGTTTTTAGTGTGCACAGAGAGTGTCCTAGTAATCATTAAATTACTGACCTTACTGGGCAGAATGTGGGTCTCATTTTACCATTGTTTTATTGTTTGGAGGCATGTCTCATGCTTATGTTGCATGGTTTTGTTGCTAAGCAAGCCTGGTTGGCTTTGTTGTTAGGCAAGGCTGCTTTCTTGAGTGATCCTTCACTTACAGGGGTCTCCCATACCTTTTTCTCTTCTTACAGTCCCCTAGTGGGATTAACTGTTGAATCACTTACTTTGTCCATTTACTCTGTCCCTATAAATTTCACACCTGAACTAGGATGACAGCAAAACCTGGTGAAATTTGGGTACACTCCACTCACACCAAGCACCTTCAGCCTTGCTTTGGCAAAGACTATACATTTAAGACCTCAGGAAAATCCCCTGATGTCCCAGATGAGGGAAGTGAGCTCTTTGAATTTACTTTATGTGTCCAGTCGCTCATAGTTCAAGTATATTTTAAAGGATAGATTTCTTTAACTTCCACCACATGCAAATTTCTAAGGAAGTTAGAATGCTGCCAAATATCATCCAGAGACTTACAGAACTCTCTCACAGAAGAAAAAAAATATATATATATATATATATGTATATATGTATGTATGTATGTATGTATGTATACTATAAATTAAAAAGTGCTAAATAGAATTCCAAAAATTCCAATTAGGATTTGCTCAAGCAGTACAGCATAGGGATTAGGGACATAAACTCCAGGACTGGCAAATCTATTTACAGCTTGGCTCTGCCCAATATTTATTACATAAACATGGGGATGTTTATTCACTACATAGATCCTTATTTTTTTCCGGTTGTAAAATAGAACTAGAATGTTACTCAAGTATTACTGTGACGATTAAGTAAGACAATATATACAATATATACAAATCAAAGCAGGATGCTTCTCAGGGAAAGTATTGGGAATGATAACCTTTTTTTCTTTTGTTATTAATATGTTGTCTTTTTAGATGTTCTCAGCAGGTATTTAGAATTATAACCTTTTTTATATTCTACTATTAACAAGTGTTTAACTTGAATACCACGGAATAACTAAAACATATTACCTCTCTGATAATTACCCTTTCAGCATGAATTGTCATTCAGTCCAAATCAAAATTATAAAAATGCTAAATACTAGAATGAGCTTCCTTAAAATTAGTTTTCTGTGGACTATGTGATATTTCTTATGGTTTGGTATCATGTCCTCAAACAAAAATTATATGTGATCTCCTTACCCAAAAAAAAAATCCCAGAAAATCTACTACTTCATAGTAAATATATACATTCAGTACACTTAAATAGTTCTAATCAGCGTGGAATCATTGAGCCTTGCTGCTCTCTTATTCTTTACATAGATTTTGTTTCATTTATCATGAAGGATTATCTCAAAATTGTCTGAGGATTCATTTCCTCATTTTCTTAAATCATTATATGCCAAAGGAATTTTTCTCTTTACCAGGAAATTTGCATAATATATTGTTCTAATTTGTGAATCTTAGTACCTATGGGAAAATATAAAGGAAATTTTATTATAATTGTTGTTCTAAAGGAATTATATTCATATTCATTACTGATTCTTTCCTCTGGGCAATTTTAAGAATGTAATTGGTCCCTTATTTAAGCTCTAAAATTTATTTATTCTCCCTTAAAGAGACAGATGACTCCTTACTGAAAATTAAAATTGCAACTTAGTTACTAATTCAATTATTTAATAGAATTTCTAGTGTTAATTTTTCAGCTTCTCTCTAGCACTGACAATGAATTTTATATCTTATTCTAGCTATAATCACATATATATTATTACATTTTTAGTAATTGTACTCATTCCTGTTTCCCCAACTAGATTGTAAACTCTTTGAGCATGGGCCATTTAATTAATTTTGGGAACATCCACCTCTATTGATGACTTGCTATGTCATCTGTAACATAGCAAATCTCCACATACACTTAAAGCAGGTGAATGAATTTCATTATGTGTAAGGTATACCCCAATACAGCCATTTGAAAGAAAATATTCAGTTTAATTCAACAATTCTCCACAATAAGTGTATTCCTACAAATGTTTCAGGGATTGTCTGGATGGAATACAGTCCATGTAGTGATGTGTTTCAGATTTCAGTCGTAGGTGTCAGACTGAGCTGAATTCCTTGCTTTAACACTTTTTGTTACTTAGGCAAGACACCTCGTCCCTCAGCTGTGACATGGAGGTGTTGTCTAGATTAAGTCATGCACAGAAATTTCTTCATACATAGCATGGCACATAGTATATAACAAATGCTAGGGTTGTTTTCTTTTCATTTTCACAAAAGCCTTATTATTATTAGGGCATTATATACTTGTAGTTAACCTTGGGGAAAAAGAAATGAGAAAGAGGGTGAGCTTTGATCAGATAAAATTCTATTATTAGGTCTAAAATAGTCCTAATATAGGAAGTTTCCATCCTGGCTCAGCAGTAATGAACCTGACTAGGATCCATGAGCCTGACTAGGATCCAAGGCTCAATCCCTGGCCTTGCTCAGTGGGTTAAGGATCCATCATGTGAGTTGTGGTGTAGGTCACAGATGTGGCTCGGATCCTGCATTGCCATGGCTGTGGTGTAGGCTGATATCTGTAGCTCCAATTCAACCCCTAGCCTGGGAACTTTCATATGCTGCAGGTATGGCTCTAAAAATAAAATAAAATAGTAACTCATATGGAGAATGTTCTTCTGAATTTTAGTTAAAAGAATAAATCACTTAATCCTTATTTTTATAATCACAATAAGATACCCATGGAATTAAAAAAGAAATCAAACGAAGGACCTTACAATGAAAAGCTATGATCTTCCACCCATGCTGCTCCTCCTCATATTTAGAGTGAACCTAATTTATAAATATTCACTTCTTTTCAGGGATACCTGTTTACTGCCAAATAGGAAACATGCTTTTTCTTGTTTTATTTTTGTTGTAATCTACCAGCATCCCAATGTGAAAGATGGAGAATAAATTCACTAAGAACAACCCCATCCCACTAGCAACATCTCTTTCCCTTGGCCCATGGTGATGTTGGTGCTGTTGATAGTGGTGGTGCTGGTGATGATGGTGGGGTATGGGTGATGATGTAGGGGTGTGGTGAGCAGACAAACTTAGTTCCCACTTAACAATGGCTTCTTCTGTATTCTTGGGGCTCCATGGGTTTAACTTACCTGACCTCTTTCTGTGTCTTTTCTCTGCCAGAGGAAGTAAAGAGAGATACCTAATTGGCAAAATTAGAGGGAATAAACTAAGCATGGTTCTCCCCTAATCCTACCTTTTCTTTTTCTAGACTCATCCTAAAGTTCCCTGCTGTTTTCTGCTGTGAGGAAAGAACTCTCTAGCCCCACACTGCAGGATGGTTGTTCTGTTCAACACTGATGTTCACTTAGCAAGCCAATTTGGCTTCATACATCCTACCCTAAGACCTTACCAGTAACTAAACTGGTATTTTGCCTTCTCCCTGCCACTTCTTATTTCTCTTAGTTACTTAATAGCCCAGGTGAGAAGGAAAAGTGTTATATATTAACCCTCTTGGAAACAAAAATTAATTCTATAATTTTTTATTTCTCATTTTGGTAACCATTCTGATAACCTTTTTGGTAATCTTAAACAATATGATTAACCTTGTATTTAATTCCTAGAACTTTAATTGCTTGACACTCAACTATATACCCCCCCACCTTCCATCAGCAACAGCTCTACTTTTATATTGTAAGGCTTTCTAACATTTAAGTTCTGTTCTATAGCCATAATTAAATATGCATGCTTTGTCTGTAGAAGTGTTCTAAGAGTTCAAAACTAATAAACAGCAGTTACAGTATAATGACTGCATAAATATTCAATGCAGAGCCAACTAATGTGCTAAGATTCTATTTTCTTCACCTTAGGTCCAATATCACCACCCCTGTACTAATCAATGTGTAATGATCCCAAACATCCAGGTTGAATGGATTCTTTATAATTATATTTCACTGTTTACTCAAAATCATTTGGACAATAGCTTTCTTGGACACATTTAACTGTTACTTTTTCCTAGAGTTTCTCTTTGTCTCATTTATTCTTTTTGAAAGAAGAAGCATATGCTTTCTTCACTGTGTCACCGCTATCATCCAACTCGTTTGTCACTCCGTTTATTGCTTGGAATCCTCATTCATCTTCCTGAGAGCAACCTTGAAGCCTGCTACATTCCAATTCCAATTTGGCATTGATCGCTTTCTAGATTTGCTACACACCTGCTAAACTGGAATTTCTATCCACTGAATTCCTGGGTCTGTTCAGCCAATTTTTGTATCCTATATTTTCTGCCACTCAAACACCAGCATTTGTTCAGCCCCTATGCATTTACCAAGTACTTACTCTGTACAAGACATGGTATTACAACCTTTGAAAACTCAAAGCAACTCAAGAATTTATCCTGCACCAAAAGAGTTTACAAACTAGGACTTGGGCACACCTTTAAATAATCACCATATAAAATAAAAATTATAGTTAGAATAAAGTAATGAAAGAAATAGTGATATACCATGAGGGGATAAAAAGAATAGGAAGGAGTTAGAGTGAAGTGGAGAGGAGGAGAAAAGTCCAAGGAAGGTGAGAAGTTGCATGAGAAAGGAAGGATCTAATATGAAATAACAGTAGTACAAAAACATAGATATGCTCACAGAGAAAATATCAATCCAGGATGTGAATGAAATACTCTTAGACCAAAGAGAAACTACAACCAATTTGTTTATCTAGAAAATAACAAAACTATCAAAATCTATGAGACACAGCCAAGATCATTTTCAAAAGAAAATCCATAGCAATAAATGTTATATTATTAAACAGCAATAAAAACTAGGGGAAAATGAACCAAGGACTCACCTCAAGAACATTGAAATGTATGTGTACATATTCACCAAATATGTGGAACTGATAAGTTAATAAATATGAAAGTTAAATATAATGAATAAAGAATTCAAATGGAAAACTAATTCCAAGAGTAGTTCTTCTATCTTAATTAAGATTGTTAAAAAAAAAAAAAAAGTGTGTGTTAAAGTCTAGGACACACATAGGCAGAAAACAAGAGAATGAAAAAAGAAAGTATCTCATGCAAATGGAAACCAAAAGAAAATAGGAGTAGCTCTTTTTATATCAAACAAAATACACTTTAAAAACTGAAATAAGACTTAAAGAAACTCATTATATAATGTTAAAAGGTCCACTCACTAAAAGGATATGTAACAGTTATAAAGGAGTTCTCATTGTGGCTCAGTGGGGTTAAGAACCCAACTAGTGTCCATCAGGATGTGTGTTCAATCCCTGGCCTCACTCAGTGGATTAAAGGATTTAGTGTTACCATGAGCTGTGGCGCAGGTCACAGACATGGCTCAAATCTGGCATTGCTGTGGCTGTGGTGCAGGCCAGCAGCTGCAGCTCTGATTCGACCCCTAAGCAAGGAATTTCCACATGCCACAGGTGTAGCCCCCCCCCAAAAAATTATGAATATTTATGCCCCCAATATTGGAGCACTTAAATATATAAAGCAAATACTAATAGATCTGTAGGGAGAAATAAGGGGCAAAATGATAATAATAGGGGATTTCAAAACCCCACTTCCAACAAGGCATAAATTAACCAGACAGAAAATCAGTAAGGGAATATTGGATTTAAACAGCATGTCAGCCCAGATGGACTTAAATTAACACATGTATATAGAACAATAGCAGAATACACATTCTTCTCAAAGTGTATATGAATCATTCTCCAAAATAAATCATGTTAATCCACAAAACGAGTTTTGGCAAAAAATTCAAGTAAATTTAAGTAAAAATATCAGGCAATTTTTCTGACCACAATAGTATAATACTAGAAATCAATTTTAAGAAAAAACTAGAAAATGCACAAAATATGAAGAGATTAAATAACTGCTTCTGAACAACCAATAGGTCAAAAAGAAAGAATTTTTTAAAATATATTGAGACAAATGAAAATATGAATATAAAATACCACAATTTGCATTTCTGAAAGGGAAGTTTATAGTGATAAATGCCCAATATTAATTCTTGAATTTTTGGTTCCTTTGTCATAAATTAACTGACCATATATATGTGAGTTTGTGTCTTTCTATTCTGTTCCATTGATTTCTGTTCTGTTCCTATGTGTCTGATTTCATGCCAATACTGTACTGTTTTGATAACTATAGCTTTGTAATATAGTTTGAAATCAGGGAGTGTGATGCGGCTTTGTTCTTTTTTCTCAAAATTACCTTGGCTATTTGTGGTCTTTTGTGGTTCCATACAAATTGTTGGATTTTTTTTTTTTCTATTTCTGCAGGAAATGCCATTGGAATTTTTATAGGGATTACATTCTCCTATAGAACACTTGAGGTATTATGGACATTTTAACATTAATTCTTCTTATCCATGAACATGGACCATCTCAGTTATTTTTGTTTTCAATTTCTTTCATCAGTGTCTTGTAGTTTTCAGTATATAGATCTTTTGCCTCTGACGCTAAATTTATTCTTAAGTATTTATTTTGATGCTGTTGTAAATGGAACTGTTTACTTAACTGGGAAGTTACTAAGCAACACTTTCACCTGCATTACACAACTTTTCCATTGGCTGAGAAATGTGTTTACTTATGAGTCCAGCTAAAAATAAGGGGTGTTATTACTATTGAGGAATGGATATATGAGGATAAACAGTAGTCTCTATACCTGTAGCATAGGAAATTATCAAAAGAATTCTAACTTTATCTCTAGAAAAAAAAATATTATCCTCCTGATTCCCTCAAGCCTTGTGAAATCTGTTAATACAATTTCTTAAGGATAATTTTGACAAGGTCCATATAATTCATACTGTTATTCAATTAATCAATTCCTTTTCACTTTAGACACATCTCTGGCTACCCTAACAACTCATGCGATCATGAAAGAGAAGATACATACAATTGCAATTTCCAATTTTGTGCCCAATTTAGCAAGCTTTATTCTCTGGTGTTTCATCCAGTAGTGATATCTTCCTATTGGCCAGTGGTATTTTGTGGCCTGCAGAAACTGTCTGGGAAGACCATAGCAGTTCACTGATGTATGTTGGTGCTAAATATATCACTCACATCCATTAGTGTCCTCACATTTCTCAGTCAATATATTGTCCAAGATACAAAATTATAGATAATTTAATTATCTGTGATCTGCCTAAGTCTCACAAATAATTAATAGTAAACAAAGGCCTGGAACCTGGGTTGAACAATTTAAATTATTTATTATTAATATTCCAAGACAAAAGGGAATGCAAGTTTTTACTACTCATACATAAGGAAAATACAATATATTTATAAATTTTTTAAGTTCTATCAAAAAACTCTTACGGGAGAGAAAAATTAGGTCAAAACAGAGTAAGAGTACATTTCTGCCTCTTAAATTCATTAGTTACTATCAATGCCTTTAGTTCCGCTTTGTCAGCCTAACTCTGATATTTTCTCTTCACTGAGCATCAGAGAGATTAAAAATCTACCATGTTCAAAGTTACATACCTAACATATAGGAATGTTTGAATTGTAAATTCATGTTCACTTTGTTCAAAACATTTTTTTTCACTATGAGACCTGTTACTTTTTTTTCTGTTTTCTTTAACATGCATAATTGAAGAGTATTGTAATATTATATTAGATATACTTTAGTTTATATTAAATTCTCTTATTTATATTTGAATAAACACCTGCCTAAGTATTGGGTTCAAAGATGTTGTTTCTTTTTAAAATATTGTTATTGTTGCTTGCTCATTTTTAATGTATTTTTACATAATAATATTTTAAAATAGAGGCTATCTAATAATTAAAAACTGGAATGGATGTAATGAGACATGCATGTGTCACCATCTATTACTGTTCTCATTTACAAAAAAAGAGAGAATTAAGGACATTGAATTATTCTGTCTAGCTGACTGTGTAACCCTGAGTGACTCATAATTTTCTATATTACTGCACTTGCAATATTAGTAAGGAAGGATTAATACATTTTAATCCTCCTTGATTTAGTCCTATTTGTCTTCTCATTCTTATAGCTTGACTGTATTTTTCAGTTTTCATCACTTTCCTTTGCCTTTGGTTAATTTAAATAAATAACATGTTCACAGAGACTACAAATCTTTCCAGAGACTTTTAAAGTCTTTTAATGTAGTTTATTTTAAAATGTATTTTGACATAGTGTATTGCTTGTCTTTCCCTTCAGTTAAATTTGCTTCTATGCTAACCTGCTGAAATATAATTTGATCATGTTTTCTGATATAAAGTTTAAAGAGATATAAGAGTTACATCAACCTTTTAGTAATTTTTACAGTTCCAGATTTATTTAAGCAAATCAGTTAGGAAAAAGACTTTTTCAATGGGATATTTATGTTTCATGACTTTAGAGACTTTTTAAAACAAATGGAAAAAAAAAAAGTCCATTTTTATCAAAAGCTCTCAGTATTAGTTTTTCTCTCATATATAACTTTTAATTTATTTTAATTGCATGTTAAAAGTTTTTTATTTTCATAGGAATTTTGGTGGCATTGTAGAACATACTTCAATCCTGACTTTGTTTTACAAGTGTAATTATGAGACATGTTCTGTAATTGCCCAAGTCCCACAAATAGTAACTAGTAAGCAAGTATCTAAAGCCCAGAGAGCCCAGTTGCTATTTACAAAGTTTCCTTTATCATCTTTAACGTCTTTGGGCCAATTAAAACATCAGGAAATGCTAAGACTGCTGAATCTATAGTAGCTTCCCAATGTAAGTAATTATTAGATGTACCTGGAAAGAATCTAGTCAGTTCAGATCCTGCCCACTTTCCCCACTTCCCATTATTACCATCCTGATGTCTCTACTCTCTTTAAATTTCTAAGTGTGAGACTTTAAAATTTCATAGCTTTATATACCTCTCTATTTGATTCCAAGGCAACAGGAACTGCCCTAAATAATAATAACTCCTGTTGAAGCATCAGCAAGATGCATTATCTTAGAGTGCTACATGCAGTATACTACCTATCGTTCCTGACCTTACATCCCAAGGCCAGTGGTCATGTTTCTAAATGCCCACCAAAGGTCAGATTTAGGAGCACTTGCATACGCTGTGAAGATGGGCAAACATTGTTTCTATAATAAACAATATTATACATTGTTTCTATAATAAACAATCCCACCCAGGTACCTATTACTGATTTCTCAGATAACCCAAAATCCAGATTTTTGTATTTAAAAAACCTGATTTTTAATAATGGTTAAAATGGTAATTGAATGGATAAAAGACATGGATGACCAATTATATGTATTTGTGGATCTTAGGTCCCATGGGCTTTAGCATATAGTATATGCTCTTGACCTGAGAGACTGCATAGTCTTTGGTGTCACCCACGTTTGGACCTGAACAATATCCTCAGCTGCTCTAAAACTGACTTAAAGACATGGTCCCAGAGCACATTTTAGGTTGCCAGGGTGCTGGGTTCTAATTAGTGAATTTAGAGTTCTACAGAGGAGGGATCTGTTTAAATTATACTTAGTCATAATAGTATTTTGCTTATGCCAGATCTGAAATTAGTAGTTTGATATACACTTTTAAGACCTAATGAACCCCATGTGAAAGATGTGTCAACTCCTCAAAAGATGGGATAATTAATCCATGCCAGTGATTTTGAATTTTATTCTGGAATAATGTATAGCATTTTGGTTGAATCTATGTTGTCTCAGAGATCCTTTTTCCTTTCAAACATATAAGAAAATTTGATATTGGTTTAATAATAGCACAAATACTTAGAAAGTTCAGATTTATTGTTCTTTCTGTGAAATGGAAACAGGAAATCCACATTCCCACAAATGGGCATCATCTCTTCCTGTCAAATATGAGTAGTTGATAGACTGATAAATGGCAGATCAATACAAAGAGGAGAACTGGTCTCTCTTCTAGATTTGTAGAAAGCTGACACTTAGCTCTGCCATTTGGCAGATGTCATCAGGAAGGACGTTTTAAACGTAGCTAGGACTCCAAGCTCACTTCTCTTAGAATGATTGATTGCTCCAATTTCATTTATGGATTGAGCATCATGTATGTTTTCAGAGATATCCAATAATAAGTTTTTGGATAAACTACTCTCCAACTTAAATACATGTTACTTTCTAACTATTTTAATAAAGACAAACAGACATGCAGCAGCAGATGCCAAACACCAATACAAATAGCTTAGTCTGTCCTGGTATTCATAATCCTTCCAAACACTGATGATGAAAGCCAGACAGCTTTTTCTGCATAATTCAGAAAAAAAAGCAAAAGACATTTGTAAATGAGGCCAAATATATGCATCATTCAAATTTCTACTTCTCTGTCTTTTCCCAACAACTAGCATATGAATTTCCTAAGT
Organism: Phacochoerus africanus; assembly: GCF_016906955.1. Taxonomy (NCBI): domain Eukaryota; kingdom Metazoa; phylum Chordata; class Mammalia; order Artiodactyla; family Suidae; genus Phacochoerus; species Phacochoerus africanus. Next base: position 28,550,228 of record NC_062553.1, read on the forward strand.
TGTTGTTTTTTTTAATTTATGATGGAATCCTCTAAAGAGTCCCTTGCCTATGGCAGAAGTTCAACAAATAATTATGGGTTAATCAGTTCTTAGACACAACAGGATAAATGGCTATGACTTAAAGCCAATATAAGCCCTAAGGCAATATGTTTTTTGATTCATTTAAAGAAGCCTTTACAACAAATGCAAACAAACTTTTTAGAAAATTTTCTAAGGAAAAAAAAAAAAAGAGTTCCTATTGTGGCTCAGCAGGTTAAGGACCCAGCATTGTCTCTGTAAGAATGCAGGTTCTATATCTGGCCTCATTCATTGGATTAAGGATCCTACATTGCCATAAGCTGCAATTTAGGTTACAGATGCAGCTCAGATCTGCTGTTTCTGTGACTGAGATCCAATTCAACCCCTGGCTCGGGAACTTCCATATGCCACAGATGTGGCCATAAAAAGAAAAAAAAAAGGAAAGAAAAATTTCTAATGCAGCATATCTAAAAAGACACTATCCTTGCTAAGTTAATTATATTTGTAAGTAAGATAAAGCACAGGACATTATAAAATCATGGCAGCGTGCAGGCCCTCTATTGAAAATAATTAACATGTATGCTAGGCTAGCAAGAATCCATCCTTTTAAACCATGAATTTTATGCCATGTGTCTTTCCTGAATTAGACAATGAATTTTACTTAACGTATTTATAAGTTTTCAAGTTGCTACATTCTCAAAGACAAGGTCTAAAAGAAGAATACAATCAACAAAAAAAATGGTTAAAATTTAGAAGATAAAATGAGATCTGCAGATTAGATCAAAAGTAGGAAGGATAAGTGGTTTGTGGGTGAACAATGGAAGAAAATAACTTTTAAAAAGTGCATTACACGGAAGCCACCATAGTGATAATTTAGAAGAGGTTAGAGTTAGGAATAAAGCATCATCTAGTCCAGGCATTATGTGAGCCATAAATGTCTCTTCTCCAATAGCTCCCATATAATAATGTCTTGCATTAATACATGAACACTTCCAGTTTTACAGTCCTCACAGTTTCCTAAGGTCCCATTCCATTGTTGATAGCTTCAATTCTGAGAAACTTCTTATTATAATGAGTTAAAATTTACTTCCTTGAAACTACTACCTATTGGCCTTTATTATGTCTTTTACAGCCATGCAGGCACACCTTTCCTCCTATATATGGCAGCATCTCAAATACTGGAAACTTGATACCAGGTCCACTAATAATTCTGGTCTTCTCTAAACTGTAGACCAATTTTCAAGTCTTTGTCTTCAGATAGTTCCAGTTTTTCAGTCACTTTGTTTGGGGCTCTTCTTAACATGACCCACCTAATAATCAACTCTTTTAAAATACACCACACAGAACTGACCATCAATGCTCAAATTTCCTCTGATGAGTACCAAGAAGCAGGGTTGTGGAGGTCATTTATTAGTGGCCTTTCAGCAGTTTCCCCCTCTATTCCTGCTAACAATACCCTAAATTCCCACTGAGGAAGTCATGCCTCCCATTTAGGTCCTACAAGAGTGAGACTGTTCAAGAGTGAGACACCCTCATTTAGCCAGTCAGTCTATTCCATCTTCAGAGTACATAATCTCATATAAATCAATTGACATGAGCAAAGTTTGTCAGGACTTCTGGGAAAGAAGAGCCTCCTTATCCCAAAAGACCACCAACAATTGTTTCCTACTAACTAGATGTGAAAGAGGAATGTTACTGGAAACCATCCTGTAACTCTGCAAGAGGAATCCATGTGAAGAAGCAAAGTCAAGAAGTGAAGAGCTATTTTGACCTTTTTATCTGTGTGTACTCACACACTTTTCCCAATACGCATGTGTTCCCGTGGTCATAAACACACACACACACACACACACACAAAGATACTTTTTCATATATTGCCTCTTTCTGGAGAACTCTTCCCTCTCTCCTTTCTGTCATTTACTTCCATCATCATTCACATCTCAGTTCTAGTGTCACTTCCCCAGAAAAGCCTTTCCTAACCTCCCTGACCAGGTCAAATCTGTGTTTTATCAGTTCCTCTATCACCACTCACTTTATGTACTTATCAAAATAGCAATATAACATTTATTTCTATGATTATTTGATAATTACTTCTCTACTAGAACGTAAGCTCTTGGAGGTTAGAGATCCTGTTTGCCTTGTATATTGTAGTACATATTTGTCAATATATATTTTTTGAATGAATGAATAATGACGGCATGATGCAATAAATATGAACACATAAGGAAGGTTTCCACATGGATGGTGAGCTCACTTAAGATGATGACCATGTGGAGATGAAAATCGTTCTGAACATGTGTGTCTCCCATAAATCAAAACACGATACCAATAAATGGCTAAATGGCATCTAATCAGGGCTCAGAAGCAAGACAGAGATTTCAAGTGCCAAATGCTATAAACTTTGAGAAAGTTTTTTGAAAGTTTTAATTATAGTTGATTTACAATGTTCTGTCCATTTCTTCTGTACAGCAAAGTGACCCAGTTATACATATATTACAATATATACATATATGTATATGTATATATACACATTCTTTTACTCATATTATCTTCTATCATGTTCTGTCGCAAGTGATTGGATATAGCAGGTATTTTTAAATGGATGAATTATTACTGATTTAGAAATAGGAAGTAAGGAGGCCTCTCCTTCCCAGACCTAACTTCCTGGGAAAGTGGTGTCCTCTGAGGGCTGGTGTTAAGGCTGGATAATATGATAGTGTTTGAAGAACAGATTGATACCACAGGTGAGTTGACTCCACAGGGTGCAAATATTAGAAGGCATAGGAAGGGAAACTAGAGATGGGGGAAGGGGCTCTATGGCGTAAAAAGAAAAAGAGGAAGCAGAGGAGGTTGTGAGGATCAAGATGAAAGGCCCTGACAGGTGAAATGACTTATTTGATACCATGAAGCTAATCACAGTAGAATCTATGCTAGAATGTAAGTCTTTTGCCCTATTAGGGCAATTTTTTTTTCAAAATATATAGTACAGTTGGCTATGAAACAGCAATAATCTCAGAAAATAAAGCTAATAATTTTTTATTATGGTGGTTTATTTTTAATGGGAAATTAGAATGAGTCCAAAATGCACTTAAGTATTGAGAATATATGTCATGTCTAGAAATATTTCCTTCCCTCTTATAATCTAAACTCCTAAATTATCCCAACATTCCAATATGGCCTCAACAAATTCCAGCTGACATGCTGCACACTTTAAACTTATACAGTGATATATTTCAATTATTTTTCAATAAAACTGGGAAAATAGGAATTCCCCAGTGGCTCAGAGGGTAAGGATCCAGTGTCGTCACTCTTGTGGCACAGGTCACTGCTGTGGTGCAGGTTCAACCCCTGGCCTGGAAACTTCCACATGCCACAGTGCAGCCAGAAAAAAAAGAAGAAGAAACCAGGGAAAATAAATAATTACCAACTGAACATGAATAAATTAACAAAGGGTAATTGAGATATATCAACATTCCCAGATGCTGACACTCAGACTAATGAAGCCAATTAATAAAATTGAATGTAAAACAGATGCCCTAATAATACTTTGTGGGAATTTCACAATTTGGGAAGACTTAGAGCCTCTAGAGTAGAGGAAGGAATTGGTGCAATTAAGCAGTGTTTGCTGAGTCCAACCAGGGATACAATATCCCTGTAGACAGAGTGCAATGTGCAAGGACTAGACTGGAAAGGTATACAAGATATTGAGAGGACACGGAGGAAGGAGCTGCCCACTCTGCACTAAGGAGGTAGGGGAACAGGTCATTCTTCACCCACTCATTCATTTAAAATATATTTATTGAGCACCTTTTAGGTACTAGGTACATTCTAGGTACAATAGTAAAAAAAAACAGTCGAAAATTCCTGCCCTTCTGAGCTGACATTCTAGTAAGGAGATATAGAAAATATGTAAGTGACAAATGGTAAAAAGTTCTGTGCAGAATAAAAAACTCAGGTAAGGAAATAAGAGGGTAAACAGAACATGGTAAAGGCGTAAAGTGAAAACCCTCTGATAAGATGACATTTTAACAGACCCTGACCCTTGAGATGACATTTGACTTGGTTCTAAAAGAATGTAGAGGAGGGCACCAGAAAGAGAGTTGGGGAAGGAATTTTCAGGTATAGAAGATAAGGCATGAAAAAACATAGAAACTCAAAAGAATTGGGGGAAATTATTTGTTTTTTTTTATACTGCCAAATATCCATTTCCTCTTCTAATAATTGTACCTTGCAATTTCTTTGGAAAACCACTTCTGCCCATTCTTCCTTTATATGTTTCAGATATGGAGTAAAACATGTGTCTTAGTCCTGACCCATTAAAGCATTGTATCCTTTACTTTGGTGAGGAAGTAAATCAGAACTGTCCAATCATGGTAAATCCTTGAACTTGTTTGAGGGGCTACCAAAAAAAGATATTCTCTTTCCTGCACTTGGGTTGCCAAAAGTTAAAATTAATATGAGCCTGGAGCTTAAAGAAGCTGTCATGCAGAGCCAGAGTATAAAAATAACACAGCATAGAGCAGAACCCAAAGACAATGAGAAACTGAAGGTTGACCTTTGTTTTTGAACTCCTAGATAAAGCTCTGTCTGAAACTAACCTTAGCCAGGAAAGGAGACTGTCAGATATTATTTTAGAAATTATGATGGTACTTAGGCAACTGTCCCACAAGGATTCCTACCAAACTATATTGCAAATCTATAGTAACCAAAATATTATAGCATTGGCATAAAAACAAACACATAGATCAATTAAGCAAAATAGAGAGTCCAGAAATAAACTCACACATAAACGATCTATTATTAATTTACAACAAAGGAACCAAGGATATACTGAAGGAAGGATAGTCTCTTCAATAAATGATGCTGGGAAAACTGGATAACTACATGCAAAAGAATGAAACTGGATGTCTACCTTACACCATACACACAAGCAACTAAAGATGAATTAAATATTTGAACATAAGACCTGAAACCATAAAAATCCTAGAAGAAAACACAAGGGGTAGGATCTTTGACATTAGTCTTGGCATTGACTTATTGGATTTGACAAAAAGAGCAAAGGCAGCAAAACAAAAACAACAAGTGTGACTACATCAAACTAAAAAGCTTCAGTACAGCAAAGGAAACCATGAATAAAATGAAAAGGCGACCTACAGATTGGGAGAAAATATATGTAAATCATATTATCAGATAAAGTGTTATTATCAAAATATATAAATTCAATAGCAAAAAAAATGATTGAAAAATAGCACAGGAACTTAATAAAGTTTTCAAACAAGACATTTGAATAAGACAAATGGCCAAAATGTACATTAAAAGGTGCTTGATATCCCTTATTACCAGGGAAATGCAAATCAAAACCGTAATGAGATATTACCTCACACCTGTTAGAATGGTCATCATCAGAAAGGCAAGAGACAACAAGCACTGGTGAGGCTGTGGAGGAAAGGGAACCCTTGTGCACTGTTGTTGGGTATGTAAATTGGTGCAGTCACTATGGAAAATAATATGAAAGTTCTTCAAAAGTTAAAAATAGAACTGCCCTCTGATCTGTCCATTCCACTTGTGTGTCTATCAAGAGACATGTACACCCCCATGTTCCTTGTAGCATTATTCACGACAGCCAAGCTATGGAAACAGTCTAAGTGTCTATCAATGGATGAATTAATGAAGAAGTTGTCTTTAGATAGATATATGTACACAATGGAATATTATCCATCCATGAAAAAGAAGGATATCTTGCCATTTGTGACAACTTGAGGGGATTATGCTAAGTGAAATAAGTCAGACAAAGATAAACACTACATGGTATCATTTATATTTGGAATATGAAAATTATCTTTTTTAAAAGTCCAACAGATTAGAAAAGAGTTTGGCAGGAACTTGGAGGTCGGGGAAACAGGGAAAGGAGAGGTATCAGAAAGAAAAAGACTTCTAAGAAAACTTAATTCTTGCCATTTAAAGGAAGTTGTAAAAGCACTGATAAAGTGGGGCAGGCAGTTTCAGAATATATAGTAAAATGTTTTGAAGCGTTTAGAATGGCTGCACACAGGACCCAGGAGAAGGCACCTTCTCAGGCTTACTTATTCCTAAATGTTCACACAAGCCGTAAGCACAGAGGTACTGTGGTGAGCAGGACTCCATGAGTACAAAATAGATTTAACATTTATATATTGTTAAAGAGAATCACCACTAGACAGTAGTCAAAGCAGTAAAAACAGATTAGGAGAAAAGAGTCCTAAGTTTAGAACTGGGTTCAATTGCAAATATGACAAGGTCAAGTGGGGACTTAAAACCAAGGAGCAGAATGAGGGATCAGTGGAGGGAAATTACTAAGAGGAGACATCAAGGGTAAGGAAACTCTTGCTAAACTGATTGAATGGAATTGTTGCTGAAGGAAGGCCAGGATGAGCAAATACCAGTGGAGGTGGGATTTTCTCTAAACTGTCTTGGCAGAATTCTTGCTACTGGGCCATACAGGCCCAGCAGTGGGACAAGGAGGGGTGGGGCATGTGAAAGTCTGGCCTAGTTGAGAAGAGCACTCAGAAAAGCCTTTGTTCAGGGAGACAGTCGTTATTAGTATGACCACAAACTTCAGTGTGTTTGCAACCATTCCTTGGCTGGCTGTTGTTGCTGTGTTTAGAGCTGGGGTGGCAGGCGGGGCATTTCTCAGAGTAAAAATGACAGTGCCCTTTAGAATCCTGAAAAAATTGTTATTTTGAACTCAAATAAACCCATACTTTTCCTCCTTTCTTATAGACTTATTATCACTGAATTCTAGCCGACATAAAAATATAAAAGAATTACACCATCTACTACACATCTACCAGTCCACCTAAGTGGTTGGTGGTGGTGTTTTGCTTAAACTATGGTCTTCTAAAACGCACTTACATCAGAATCACCCAAAAGATGTTTTTAAAAGATTACTGGGCCTTATAGACCAACTGGGCCAAAATTTCTTATAGTAATGCTGAAAAAAAATCATTTTAATAAGAACTCAAGGTAAGGTTATTCTTGTGAACACTAAAGTTTAAGGACTATTCCACTATAGAGTAAATACTGGGTAGATTTTTAGATAAAACAAGAAGACTAAAATTTATTGATACCTACTATTCTTCATATTCTCTATATACCCAGTCTCATTTAATTATCAAAACAGAACAATGAGACAACTACTTTTGCTGTTTTAGAAATGCCAAGATTAAATTAGAGGACTAAACCATGTGCTCCAATCCACACATCTGGGAAGTGCCCAAGGTGATAGTGAATCTAATTAAAACTAACACTGGACTTGTGCTGACCTCACCAGGCTGTCTCCTTCCTGGCTCTTATTTCTTGGATTATTCCCTGAGAATCTTCCATCCACAAAAGTACTTTTTTAAAAGTTGGCAATACTAATTTGGATTGGAAACACCATAATACGTAGAGATGGGCTGATCTTGGACCTCAAGAAAATGTCAGATACTTCCCAGATTATCATTTCTTCATTAAAGTTGGTCGATACTAAACATTATCAGTCTATACATATCTGTCTCCCTGTGATATCAGGAAGTCCCAAAATTTCAACTAGCTGAATCAGCTGACCACACCTACCCTTGCCTGATAAGTCTGACAAGTGGATTAAGGATTTATCTACTTTCTTCAACATCTACTTTTATTCACATCTTTTTTACCACTTTAGGAAAATACAGTGCCTTGACTATTTTAATGCATTGAATAAAGTAGTCATTCTAATGATAATGAATCTTTTATTATGAATCTAACTTTCCTGGCACTGAACCAGACACAAAGGACTCCTGAGAAATCTCACTATCCAGATGGCCTGATAGACATTAAATAAATTATTACAGTACAATAGATTACATATTCATATGTATGAAGAGGTGTATGCCAAGGGATGACTTCTGTCGGGGAAGTGGATGAGTGAACACTTCACAAAGAAAAGACATTTGTGCTAAAACATCATGGAGAAGATAAACAAGGGCCATTCCAAGAAGGAGAATAGATTATTCAGACAGAGGCCTACAGTTGTACAGTGCGTGACCCTTAAATATCTGCCTCAGGTCTTTTCCATCTTCACCCAGCCCATCAGGGACCCAGATAAGTGACTTTGCTAGCTGTCTTTTTAGGGACCCCAAAGCAAAGTGATCATTTTCATTTGGTTTATTGACGTGGCATATGAATTATTTAGATTTTAAAGAAGCTATTCCTGTTGTAAACACTAAATCCATGTAACTTCCTCCATATCCTTTAATTGCACTAAAAGGATTTGAATTAGAATCTGAGAAAGATTTCTTATGAGATAATGAAAGAATACCTGATAAATATTTGGGAATTTCTTCCTAGAAATATTTTGAGAAAAACTGTAAAGTGTTGTCGAATCTAAAAACAGCGGTGTGAAAGTATATGGTCTCTGGAGAGCTTATTAATGCATAAAGGAAGCTATGGACTATGTCAGACTGCCTTCATTAAAGGAGCATTAAGATGAGGACTGAAACCTTTTGAGGTCAGTGTTAAACATTGTGTCAGCTTGCTTGGTTCACTATGGGCATTTACCCATTTTCTCTGAATAACCACATCTCCATTTGGTACAAATACTCCTAGTCTTTCACTGACAGTTGTAATTGCCTCCTCTTTTAAAGACAATATTTTTTATATACATATATTCTTTTATTTTATTTTATTATTTTTTATTTTATTTTTTAAATTATTTCCCCAATACAATTTTTTTTCTACTGTACAGCGTGGTGACCTAGTTACACATACATGTATACATTCTATTTTCTCACATTATCATGCTCCATCATAAGTGGCTAGACATAGTTCCCAGTGCTACACAGCAGGATCTCACTGCTAATCCATTCCAAAGGCAATAGTTGTATCTATTAGTCCCAAGCTCCCATCCACCCCACTCCCTCCCCCTCCCCCATGGCAACCACAAGTCTAGTCTCTAAGTCCATGATTTTCTTTTCTGTGGAAAGGTTCATTTGTGCCCTATATTAGATTCCAGATATAAGTGATATCGTATGGTATTTGTCTTTGTCTTTCTGACTGACTTCACTGAGTATCAGAGTCTCTACTTCCATCCATGTTGCTGCAAATGGTATTATTTTGTTCTTTTTATGGCTGAGTTGTATTCTATTGTGTATGTGTACTACATCTTCCTAATCCAATCATCTGTTGATGGACATTTGGGTTGTTTCCATGTCTTGGCTATTGTGAATAGTGCTGCAGTAAACATGCAGGTGCATGGGTCTTTTTTCAAGGAAAGTTTTGTCCAGATTTATGCCCAAGAGTGGGATTCCTCGGTCATATAGTAGTTCTATGTATAGTTTTCTAAGGTTCCTCCATACTGTTCTCCAGTGGTTGTATCAGCTTTCATTCCCACCAAGAGTGCTTGAGGGTTCCCTTTTCTCCACACCCCCTCCAGCATTTGTTATTTGTGGACTTATTAATGATGGCCATTCTGACTGGTGTGAGGTGGTATCTCATGGTAGTTTTGATTTACATTTCTCTAATAATGAGAGATATTGAAATTTTTTTCCTGTGCTTGTTGGCCATCTGTAAATCTTCTTTGGAGAAATGTCTATTCAGGTCTTTTGCCCATTTTTCCATTGGGTGTTGGCTTTTTTGCTGTTGAGTTGTATAATTTCCCTGTATATTCTAGAGATTAAGCCCTTGTCAGTTGCATCATTTGAAACTATTTGTTCCCATTCTGTAAATTGTCTTTTTGTTTTCTTTTTGGTTTCCTATGCTATGCGAAAGCTTATCAGTTTGATTAGGTCCCATTGGTTTATTTTTGCTCTTATTTATGTTGCTTTGGAAGACTGACATGAGAACATATTTATAAGGTTGATGTCAGAGAATGTTTTGCCTATGTTCTCTTCCTGGAGTTTGATGGTGTCTTGTCTTACATTTAAGTCTTCAAGCCATTTTGAGTTTATTTTTGTGCATGGTGTGAGGGTGTGTTCTAGTTTCATTGCTTTGCATGCAGCTGTCCAGGTTTCCCAGCAATACTTGCTGAAAAGACTGTCTTTTTCCCATTTGATGTTCTTGCCTCCCTTGTCAAAGATTAATTGACCATAGGTGTCTGGGTTTACTTCTGGGTTCTCTATTCTGTTCCATTGGTCTATATGTAAAGACAATATTTTAAAGACAATACTTTCTGAAATAAATACTGGTTTTTATTTAAATCTGAAAAAAATTATCAGTTCTAGAGCTTCTACATGTTGATTTGTAACTGTATCTCAAAGCAAAATGACTATCTCTGTGACTTATAAACACTTAAACTGTTATTCCATAAAACTATGGAAAATGATTTCAAGTAAGTTTTCATGGTCTGTGCATGCAAATCAGAAAGAAGAATTTTATGGATCCAAAGCATAGTGAAGAAGAGACGAGTTTATTGAGGCAAGAGACACTTAATATAGTGGGCTGACTTACCGATAATTGGGGAGAGAGGGGTCTTAAAATATACTTGCTCATTGGTTTGGGTGTATAATGCCTCTATACTCCTCCTGGGATGAGGAGTGGGCCACATACCTTTCCTAGTACAGGGTAGGAAGGGGTAGGCCAGGTTGCTCAAGGTGAGGGAGGGGGCAATACAATGAATTAGGTGGGGAGATGGTAAGAGTCTGGTAATTCTTGTCTTGGCCAGAGGCTTTGAGTTCAATCTCCTCAAAAGTGGCTTAAAGCCCAACCTAAGTGAGACCAGAAAAAATAAAGTATACTATCAAGATAATTCCATTCACTCTTATTTTGGAAAAAATATTATTACAACATATTACAAATTCAGAAACACTACTTCAGTCTTGAACAATCATGCTCATCTGTAAAATATCTGACTGCCAAGATTCACATTGTATTTTTCCCGTAGGACAGGCATTAATATAACCATAATGATATGAAGTGAGAGAGGAACTAGACATTTAGAACCATCATCAGGAAAGCTAGGAGTCAAGGAAATAGTCTTAAACAGCTTAATCTGTAAAGATAGAGTGAAACAGAATGCAACAGTAATGATCTGTATTTTTTAATTCTCATACATTTACTTCATTTAAATTTTCTACTCATGATATCCTAACAGATGTCAGGCATCTATATAGCAAATTTATCCAAAGTTCTGTCCTCACTGTGTCTCAACATACTAGACACTGTGAGTTTCCACCTCACTTGATTCTACTATTGCATTCCTTACTCACACCCTGGAACTTGTCTTTAGCCAGGATGGCCATGCATATTCAATAACAGCAGTCCAGTCCCTCTTTCTCAAGCCATAAATTGTCATCCTTCAGTGTGTCCAGCCCCCTTATTTTCACTCTGGCCCCATGGAGTTTTCAAGCCCTTTGACTCCACGTTTGTTTCCAAATCAATGAGCCCTTTTCTGACTCTACTTCCTTCCTGGTACCATTTCAGCAACTTCCTAGACTACACTCTCAGCATACTCACTCATTTGTCCTTCTGATGCAAAAGCCCTGAAAATCGTGAGCATTTGCCAACTTACAAAAGCCTCACTAGATTGGTATTTCCAGGAAATAGTTGGGACATAATTTATGGGTTGCCTGTTTCGGGTACTTTATAGCTTCCCTTCTAATACTCTGTTCTTCAATTAGTGAAAATATTTGAATCAGTTAACATTTGTTGGTGGTAACAGGGATCATATTCAGTATATTTAATGACTGGCCAATAGGAGTAGACACCATATTAAAAAAAATGCAGCTGTTAAAACCAGCTAATATCAGGGTAGAACTCCAGAAAGGGGTAGAGGAGGAAAGGAAGGAAGGAAAGAAGGAAGGAAGGAAGGAGGGAGAGAAAGAGAGGGGAGAGAGGGAGGGAGGGAGAGAGGGAGGGAGAGGAGAAAGGAAAGAAAGAGGGAACAGAAGGGCTGATGGCAAAGGGGAAAAAAACAGAGCTGAATGACAATCATTGGAAAGACAAGAACAAGGGCAGGTCTAGGAATTGTAGCAGCAAAAGATCTTAAAATTCTCTTGATGGGTACTGCCATCAAATGACTTAGTTCTAACTACTTTCTGCCTCTTACATCTTCTCTAATCACTAAAATTTCCTAAAAAAATAGAATCTGATTAGCACAGATTAGGCATGCCTCACCCACATACTATGAACAAGCCTCAGTGGCCAGCAAGATAGATTCCTGTGATTTACTAGAACCAGTGGTTGGAAGAGAAATGTATAAAGCTCCAGTTTTTAACAAATTCCTCTACCCATATTTCTGGGCAGATGAGTAGTTTACTTTTCTGAAAATGTAAAATTCAGAGGGAAAACAACTGAAGCAAAGATAAAAGTTCTTTAGAGTTAACAGAAGAAAACCATGCACCTGTTTTGGGAGAGTTGAGTTCATTTTTAATTGTTTCCAAAGGTTTATATTTGATTTAATGATATGATCTTGATATTATTATGGTAATATGTATTTGCTAAGTATGCTGCACAAGATAATTATTGGTTATTTTGAATCTAAAGTCTTAGAGAAAAATGTTTAATCATATGCTAACTTGATCATAATTATGTGCTTTTTAGGGAGAATTATAATAATATGGATTTGGATTTACACTGAGTTTTATATTGGAAATAAAATGATGATATTCCCACAAAGTGGCAGGACATTTGTCCTACTTATAAATCAATCACCATTTTACACTTTAATGGAAATTTTTATTCTGTTCAGACTTTTATAACACAGTCTGATATTCCTCTTCCAATATATGTTAGCTCTTTTTTCTCTAAACTCCGGTTTTTAGCTAGACTCATGGCCATGAGGGAAAAAAAAAAAGACGTTTCCTTTGAGTGAAGTATGGTCATATGACTAAATTCTAACCAATGCTTATAAATAGACATCCTTTGTTTAACTTTTGAGAAAAGCATTTGCCCTTTTTTCTTTCCCCATTATTTCCTGCTGGAAACTTCTTTCACATGTATGACAGAGAAATAAACTGTTATTTTATTTAAGCCATTGTTGCTTTGAGTATTTACTGTCACTCAAACTAATTTAGTTCCAACTGAAAATTAAGGAACTAGATGAAAAAAATAATAAGGCTACCTTCATGTTAGGTAAGAGAAATTACATAGAAGCAAATAATTTTTAAATCTTGTTTAAAGGATATTTGGGGAAAGGATACTACAATTCTCCTTTTTTTTTTTTTGGTTAACTGTCTAAACTGCTTAAATGTATTAATCACTGCTTATATGCCTTAGTTAATAATTATGATAGCATGATGGAAGCCTCGTTTTGTGTAACTACTGCAGTGCAAGTTTGCTGCATTATTTAAGAATTTCAGTTCTGACATAAAGGATAAAAAAAACAAATGGGCTAGATGAAAGTCATAAAATATGCTGAGCAGGAGTTCCCGTCGTGGCGCAGTGGTTAACTAGTCTGACCAGGAACCATGAGGTTGCAGGTTCAATCCCTTGCCTTGCTCAGTTGGTTGAGGATCCCACGTTTCCGAGAGCTGTGGTGTAGGTTGCAGATGAGGCTCGTATCCCGCATTGCTGTGGCTCTGGCATAGGCCAGCGGCTATGGTTCCAATTACACGCCTAGCTTGGGAACCTCTATATGCTGTGGAGGCGGCCCAAGAGATGGCAAGGAGACAAAAAAAAAAAAAATGCTCAGCACAATCAGTAAATATGGTAGTACTTTAAAAGATAGGAAAAACTCGTGTGTTAGGTGTATATGGGCAAAAAAAAGTTAACCCAAGAAACATGTAAGACATAGAGGAGTTCCCATTGTGGCTCATCAGGTTAAGGACCTGATGTAGTCTGTGAGGATATAGTTTGATCCCCAGCCTTGCTCAGTGTGTTAAGGATCAAGCGTTGCCAGAAGCCACAGTGTAATTTGCAGATGGAGCTTGGATCCGGTGTGGCAGTGGCTATGGCTGTGGTGTAGGACTCAGCTGCAACTCTGATTCAACCCCTAGTCTGGGAACTTCCATATGCTGCGGGTGTGGCCATAAAAAGAAAAAAAAAAGTCATAAATACAATAAATGAACTGTGAGTGTTAAGCTTACCTAGAAAGGGCAGAAAAACAGCAAGAGGTGCTTAATATTCATGATTATTGAGGAAAAGTCTAGAAAGGGTTATTTGGATAATATTTAACCCTCCAGTTGCTCTCCATTTTCTACAATTAAACTTGATAGCTTAGTTATACTGAATTTTAATTTACTTTTTGTAGAGAAAACAGTAGAAACTTCAAAAGCAGATGAGAGTAGCCCTCCTGAGATCGTGCCTTGTGCCATCAGATGTCCACTTGGAATTCAGTCATGATACCTTTTGAAAAGTCTCCTTCCTCCTCTCACACCATCCCTAGGCTTTTCTCTTGATTTATACCTTATCACTGTCCAGTAATATAGCGGGCCGAATGTGCCTGTTCTATTTGCTGTCTCAAAGATTTTACTAGAGCATTCTATTACAAAGATAGTCAAATTTTCAACTGCTACATCTGTGCCCTTACTTAGCACAGCTCCGTGCTACGACTGCAGACTTGCAGAAGATGGGTGTCTGATGAACTTACTGATCCTAGAGCTGAAGGAAGCACTGTAGGATTATAGGCTACTGATAACGAATGTGGCTGTCACCAGCAACAGAACAATGAAATATGATAGCTCTGAATCCACCACTTCAGAGCAAATAACAAAATGGATTAACTCTTCAGAAGAAAATAACAGTCATAGCCTGGTATTTCATCTTTTCATCATGCCATCAATAGAAATGGCAAAGGTTCTAAAAACAAATTTATCGGTACAACTTGGTCAAAGAGATAAATACTATCCATATACATTATAAATTAAAAGTTAAGAATTTTAATGACCCATGGATAGAAACAAAAAAAGATTTCTAAATAGGCCCAACACTTAGATGTGAAAATGTATTACTTCTTAAAAACATGCATTTGTTATTTCATTTACAGGAAAATCTACATTTGGTTATCTTTCCTATATATGTTTTCAATTCAGAAAAATTAATCAAGTGTATGGAAAAGGGTTGCCACTACCAGCTTTTATCAGTAGCTCTGGTTTCCCTGCCTCTAGTTTTCCTTCTTTCCAAAGAAGTCTTCCTGTTCTCCATCTTACCGTCAAAGAGCCTTTTTCCCCAGCTTTATTAAGGCATAACTTAAACATAAAAATTGTGTGTGTTTAACATACACAACTTGATGTTTTGATAAATGTACACATTCAAGCTAATCACACAGCAGTTACCACACTTGTAGCTTTGAGATTTCTAGTCTTGTTGCTTCTTGAGCCTTCTCTTTTATCCCATTCTTTCCAGCAGTTCCCCACTGTCCTGTTTCACTAAGTCACAAAAAAGAAAAAAAAAAAAGGAGACACTTAAATCAAATCACTAGAATCAGGTATTTTCTCCTTCCTTAAGGTCTGGGGAGATTTTAAATAAAATAAATAATTAAGTATAATAATAATATGCACATGCATACACACAACTCCTCAGCCTCCATTCTCTTGCTACTGGTGAGGATAATGAGGGAGGCAATTAGCAAAGACTGAAATACACATATATGTGGGGAGGGGGGGTGTGTGTGTAATATCTTGTTATAGAGGTAAAGATTGTGATAATGGGAAACTTTACTTTGGCTCTTAAATAAAGAGGCAGAGAATGAATTTATGGTGACATGCAATTCTCTTTTCTCTCTTTCTCTCTCATTCATTCATTTGCTAAACAGTGCTTTAGCAGTAAACAAAAATATAGGCAAGGTTTTTGTTCCCATAGAATTTATGTTTTAGAAGACAAACAGTACACACAAATACATATAAAAGGTTTGTGCTAAAAGTGAAGCAGATGAATGAAGCAGGGTAAAGTGAAAGAGAGTGACCATAGTGAGGGAGGACATTGCAATTTGAGGTATATTTATCAGGAGATTCCCCAGATTGTGACATTTGTGCAAAATATTTAAGTTGCCTCTGAAGTCAGGACAGGCCTAGTGCATTTTTTGCTTCAGTATAGCATTTCCATTTTCCATTTATGTATTTTATAATGCAACATTTTCAACACTCTGATGCAGTGTATCATTTAACTCCCAAAATACTACCCCCCAAATTGAAGCCCATTAATATGGTAAAATAAATAAACAGAAACCTCAATTAAATAGAGTTGGAAGACCAGAAGGGGGAGCTCCCACCCCCTCCAATGATAGTAGATCCCAAGCAGAAGGAAGACTCCTCTTCTGTCTTGACAAGGACTCAGCCAATGAAAAGTCTTGGACTCTGTTTACTGTGGCCCTCCCAACTTCCTTTGCCTCTCCATAAGGGCTCTCTCCTTCCCTTGCTGTTTAGAGATTTGCACATGCCTCACCATTGTCACAGACTCTGAATTGCAGTTCTCTGATGATCCAAATAAACCCACCTTTGCTGGTGAAATATCTGTCTGTCTGTTTTGAGTCAACCAAATAGACCTTAAACATGAAAAGAAAATAATAAGGAGGTGGAACTTTGAAGAAAGGTGCTGTCTCTTGTACAAGCCAACCTAGGCTGAAAGAGAATTATTGAATATAACAAAATTGGCTCTAAACTGTCAAGACAAAGAAGAAAATCAAAAGGCTGCATGGCTCTCCAGATTGAAATAAAGGAAATTTAACCATTTTATTAGGCTTTTCTTTAGTAAAGCTTTCCCCTAACAAAGCTTTTCCCTTGTTCTGCAGTCACAGATAAATGCATAAATGGGTTGGTTTCTTCTCACTTTACACAGCAGGAAAATCACAAAACATCTTCTTAACCAAGCCTCTGTAAAAACTAAAGGCATACTATTTAGTTGTAGCTATGTAAAGGCCATGCAGTGGCTTACTTTATGGAATTATTGGTTTTCTCATTATATAAAAATATTTTTAATGGCATATTTTAGATATTTTATAATTTTGAACATACAAGAACATTACAGTAGTTCAAAGAATGCTTGAATCTCTATTCACCATTGCTCCATTTGCTTTACCCTTATTATTTGCTGTCTTCCTATATTGTTTCTGAATTACCTGAGTATAAGTTATATACAGTATGGTCTTTTACCTCTCAGTGTTTCAGTGTGTATGTCTTAAGAATTAGGATATTTGCTTACATAAGCCTTATATGGTTTTTAACTCTTAGGGATCTATCAACCATACTGTTATTTCATCATCAGATGGAACAAAGGCCTATGTAGCATGTTTTTCTTCCATACAAGATCCAGTCTGGGATCACATAGTCTATTTAATTTTCAGGCTTCTTGAGTTTCCTTTAGTCTGGAATAATTTCTTGGCCTTTCTTTATCTTTTATGACATTGACATTTACATACATCCTTTCCCCCTTTCCTTCTTAATAGAAGGATCATTTGGGTTTTCTCTAATGTTTCCTCATGATTTGATTAGCATTCTTAATATAAATATTATACAAGTAATTTTATGTCCTTTTCAGGGTATCACATACAGTGACCCATGATGTACATCTGCCCTTCACTGTTGAAGTTAAGTTTGATCACTTGGCTAAAGTATGATCCAGTTAATGTGTCATTACTGTTTCTTTTCTCTTGCAATTAACAGGCATCTATAGATAAATACTTTACAACCATGCATATATCTTGCTCTGCGTCAAAAATTTCCCCTTGATTTATCATTCATTGGTGATTCTTGCTTACACTAGAGTGATGGTTGAAAAATGTTAACTTTTAAAGTCCAGCAGTCTCTGCACATCAACCAGTTATCACTCAGCCTTCTCCTGCAATCAAGAATCCTACTTTCTCCCCAGTTATTTACTCATTTATTTATAATCAGTATATACTCATGGATTTCCATTTTGTATAAAATTTCTGAAATAATCACTATACTTAATTATTTTGATGTCAAAACATCCACGATTTGGCCTTTGTGAACCCTCGAAGCTGGCTTCTAGGTCTTGTGACTTGCCTGTGATGATACAGTCCTCAGTGTAATTTATGGTGGGCCCATGGGCACCCGTGGTTTTCAATGTCTGCTCTTTCTGTGTCCTGCTTATATCACTCAGGTTCTTATAAGTGCAGACCCCTTGTTCATACCCAAACCTACTGGATTAATAAACTCAGATGACTTTTATGAATGGTAAAGATCAAAATTGGTGATGTAGACCTCAAAGAAAAAACAGGCATGACTTTATTCAAGACTATTCAAAAGGAGTCATGACTCATGTTAGAGAGGACAGAGATTGAACCGAATTCCACTGAAATAAAAGGTGGGAGGGAGTTCCCATTGGCTCAGCAGTAATGAACCCAACTAGTATCCTTGAGGACATGGGTTCAATACCTGGCCCTACTCAGTGGGTTAAGGATCTGGCATGCCATGAGCTGTGGTGTAAATTGCAGACATGGCTAAGATCTGGTGTTGCTGTGGCTGTGACAGAGGCCAGCAATTGCAGCTCTGATTTGACCCCTAGCCCAGGAACTTCCATATGCCGTGGGCCCGGCCCTAAAACAAACAAACAAACAAACAAAAAAAAAACAACTGCATGAGTATTTTTCAGTGCTGGGGAAGGAAAAGAGCTAGAGGACAATAGGAAGAAGTTTGGTCACTGTGATCAGACCATCTGTGTTTGCTTATTGACTTTTATCCAACAAATTAGGCTTATATCCTCCCACAGAAACTGGAGAGAGGGGTTCTGTCTTTCTTGATGATTATATTTCAAAGGTTTGGCTCCCAGTTCCTTGGAAAAGACATTCCACTATTTTAGAAGGTTTGCATCTCAAAGAGGCAGAAAAATAATTTATAATTGCAAATCTTCTGAAATAAATGCTCTAAGAAAAGGGAGGTCGGGAGTTGCCATCATGGCACAGCAGAAATGAATCCGACTAGGAACCATGAGGTTTCGGGTTCAGTCCCTGTACTTGCTCAGTGGGTTAAGGATCCAGCATTGCCGTGAGCTGTGGTTCAGGTCACAGACGAGGCTCAGATCTGGCATTGTGGTGGCTGTGGTGTAGGCCAGCAGCTGTAGTTGGACTAGACCCCCTAGCCTGGGAACCTCTGTATGTTGCAGGTGCGGCCCTAAAAAACAAAGAAAAGGAAAGAAAAGGGAGGTCAGGGACCTACAGTCAGGAAGAAATCTGTCTAGAGCTTAGTCAAATTGAGGGATATTAAGGCCATTTTGGTCAATAATAATCTTCATGAAGGCAGGATCCGTATTTATTCTGTTCAGTTCTTATTCACCTTGCCTATGGGCTAACTCAGTTCCTGCCACATAGTAGGCTCTCAATAAATATATGTACAGTTAATGAATAAGCTAATCATTTTGTGACCAGAGTCATCTGGGAAATTTTATTTGTAGAAATTTACTTAAACGTTGTAGGTATTCCTCTGTTTCTTTAGGCAGTATCTTCCAAACCTGTTTGAAAATCTGAAAATCACCTGGTGAGCTTCATAAAAATCTAATTCCAGAGCTATACTTCAGATATGACAGGATTGAAATGTCAGGGAGTAGGAGCTAAGTATCTGTACTTGAATGCAATTTAAAATGCTCCCAATGGAGATGATTTAAGATCACTTTCCTTAACATCTCAGCAGCCTATTTTTTAAAAAACCCAACCTGTGTTTATTTTGATAAGATGTCAAGTGACTGTTTTAAGCTCAAATACAAGGAAAAGGTTCAGTTGCCATTTCCAAATACAAGGATGCCTGTAGTGTTATTGAGCACTGGTCTTAATCATCCCCTTTTCCAGTGTAGCCCTCAGGTTTATGGAAAGCTTAAGAGCAGGGCCTGCTGAGATTTTAAATGCAGGCTCAGCTTACTGCTGTGTTCTGAAATCTAGAGGTGTTGAGCTATCAGCATTTGCATCAATTACCATTAAAGTAAAAGTTTGGTCCAACTAGACCTTAAGTAAGCCTGTGATTGAAAAAAAAAAAATACAAAATGCTTTTCTTTGAATGTTCTGTATTCTATCCCCCAGATGGAGCAATGTATAATCAACCCTAGGAAGGCTTATGGCAATGTTCCCTTCTTGAAAATTAGTTGCACAAATTAATTGTCTCTGTAATTATTTTAACTAGGATTAAAAAGGAAAAATACCCATTAATTAGTATCAATTATATAACTCTTAGAGAATTGGTGAGAAAAATCTTTAAATCTTGTACTACTGTGAAAATTAAAGTTTTATTCAAAACCACAGGGATTGTAATAAAAATAATTTCCAGTGCTGGCTAAGGGCTTACTATTCTGGGTACTCTGCTAAGTGGTTCTCGTGTATCATCTCAGTTAATCCTAACAATGACCCTATTAGATAATCATTATCAGTACTTTACAGATGAAGACACTGAGGCTCAGAGAGATTAACATGCTCAAGGCCACATTACTATAAGTGTAGAAGTGGGCTTCAAAATTGTGTGTGTGTTGGGGGGGCGGTGGGTTGGAGGGTGTCTTTAGAGTTAACACTGATGTAATTTTTTAAGACAATGATTCTCAACTGGGGGGTCAGTTTTGCCCTCACCCTTCAGGATATTAACAATGTCTAGAGACATTTTTGTTTGTCACACTGAGTGTCAGAAGGTGTGTATGCTATTGGCATCTAAACCTCCTGCAGTAATATGCAGAACGATTCCTACAACAAAGAGCCAACCAGACCAAAATGTCAGTAGTGAGTCCCAGGACTGAGAAAACCTTTAACATAAAACTTGAAATTGGATTTAATAGCAAACTAGATTGGCGTGTTTGACATTACCAAGAATTGCTCAGGCCAAAAGAGTTAGAGATCTTTCCCCATCAAATTAAAATCTAAGGAGCTGTAAAATTTCTCTAATTACTGGTAGCAGGGTGGGGTAGAGTGTACATACTGATATCAGTTTTTGAGGATAGTGAATTGTTTTTGAGAAGGATATTTTCAGGTAAACTAAAGAAACAAACTTTTAGCTCAATAGAAAATAAAACTTCCTGAGGTTAATATTTTATGGAAAAAAAATATATTTTGATTCCTGAGAATGTCTCATGCCATTAAAGAGGAAAATCCATACTCTAAATTTCAAGCAAAAACTCTCTGGAATATTAAAAATCTTTATTTTAGTCTAGTGTTTCATCAAAACTCCTTGTCAGAGCTGTTTATTATGAAGCTGTTTCCACAGAATCTGAGTCAACTTTACCAGATGTTTTATTTCATGAATAATTGTTTCTTCAAAGATATTTTCTTTTCAGAGTAAAGCACATTGAAATGTTAATTTCTGTGAAAATGAGGTTATTTGGGTAACACATCTTCAATGTTATATTCATTAAGAGCTAAGATTCTACTTAATTGCAATTAAGATGACTTTCCTGATTTCAAATTAAATTTGGATGAAAGTAAGCAATTCAGTGTGGCAAAAATCTTAGGATGTTATTTAAAAATCAACATAATTTTATTTTTCCTTCTTGATTTTTTTGAAGACATGAATTAAAATGTATTCCAATTGGAAAAGGAATAAAAGTGATTGAGTCTACCAGAAATGAAATTTAATCTTTCTTTTTTGAAGATAATCTGACAAATTTTGAGGAAATATCAAAAGTATATTTTATATTTCTTCAAATTAATGGGCTAGATGAGTACGTCTTTCTCCATTCATATTTTAAAGTCAATAAACCTAAGCTACAGGTATTTAATATATTTTAAATGTCTGAGTGATTCCTTTCTAAACTAACATCTTTGAGGTCTTTGGAACAGACGGCGATAAAATGAAATTCTTCTCCTACTTCTATTTTTAAGTATATTTCTTTAATGTAGTTGTTCTCAGTTGCTAACAATATTTTTTCTCAAGTGTGAAATGCATGCAAAATATTTTTAAAATTTAAAATGGTTACAGATAAGCAATCAATTTGCATATTCATTTGTAAAGAGGAAGAGGAAGTAATTACCAAGTAAAGCAATCTTAGAATAAGTAGAGCCTTAAAAGTTTACTTTTGTTCATCATGTTTCTTTTAGAGCTAAGAGGGCTGATGTCAGAGAGGATGATTTTTTTCATAGTAACAAAGAGGAACTAGAATTGGATGTTGACCTCTGAGTCCATACAACCTCTTTCACTACTTATGCTTCTGCTCCCAGGAAGTGAAAACTAGATTCATCCCCATTCAGCACCTAGAATGCCAAATATGGTGTAAAGTACCAAACTAGCTATTATGGCCAACAAATGCCAAAGAACTTAAAATCTAACTAGAAAAATAAAAAATTAGAATAGACAGTGAATGGTAAGTCTATTCCAGAGAAACAGCAATAGTAAAGGAAGGTCATTTCCTTTGGAAAAAACAGAAATATCTTTAAAGAGAATGGTTTATTGTGTCAGCTCTTCATGTGGTCATGAGATTGCAAGAGAAAGAATGAAAGGAGAGGGCTGTGAGAAGGGAGACCTATGTGAAAAAAACATATAGAGGTAGGAAATCAGAGGTATAATTTGAAAAAAAAAAAAGACTAATTTTATCAGGACATTATTTGCATAGAGGATGTGGTGATACAATTAAGAAAGATAAGTTCAGTGGTTCTTGTGCATTACATCTTCTTAAGGATTGCAGAGAGGTAATTTTTATAATATGAAGGAAAATTTTCTTTGTGTATTTCTAGGTTTTTTTTTTAATATTGTGGCACCTAGGTAGCAAGATATAACTTTATGAACCCACTAAAATTGGCCTAATGAACCTTTGAACTGAAGATTTTTAAAGTTTCTGATGATTCTTGATATTAATTTTGTGGTATTCCTGATATTCTTTCTGGAAAACTACAGAAAGGGTTTGTTATAGTTCTAATTAAAGTTAAATATTTGGAGTTCAACAGTAAGTTTTTTTGTGTGTGTGGTAGAAGAAAAATGATAATAAAATGGCCAAAAAAGTAAATAATTACAATTGGATTTCAATAAAAACCTAAAGAACTACATGTGATATTTTTCTCCCTTTTATTAATGTTTTTTTATAAACATCCAGAGGTTTTTAACTATACAGTTTGGGTGCCCCCTTACAAAGAGTTTAGGATTCCTTTACCTTATTAGAAAGTTACTTTTTAGAGACTCTCATACTGAGTGAAGTAAGTCAGAAAGAGATAGACAAATACCATATGATATCACTTATATCTGGAATCTAATATATAGCACAAATGAACCTTTACACAGAGAAGAAAATCATTGACTTAGAGAATAGACTCCTGGTTGCCAAGGGGGAGGGGGAGGGAGTGGGGTGGATTGGGAGCTTGGGGTTAATAGATGCAAACTGTTGCCTTTGGAATGGATTAGCAATGAGAGCCTGCTGTGTAGCACTGGGAACTATGTCTGGTCAGTTATGATGGAGCATGAGAATGTGAGAAAATAGAATGTGTACATGTATGTGTAACTAGGTCACCATGCTGTACAGTAGAAAAAAAATAATGTATTGGGGAAATTAAAAAAAGGAAGTTACTTTTTTATGTTTTTTAAAGTTTTATTGAAGTATAGTTGGTTTATAATGTTGTAATGATTTCTGCTATGCAAAAAAGTGATTCAGCTATGCATAAACATGCATTCATTCTTACTTTAAAGTGATGTTGGCAAAATGTATCATCTAGGCCCACCCATTGTTTAGTCAATTCCAAGATTCCTAGGGTATAAGCATGAAAACAAAGTGTATATTTCCAATTTGGGAGGTAATATTCACTTTGAACTCATAGTTTCCTATGATAATATAAAACATTTAATTCCAAAAGTAATGATAGCTGATGTTTATTTGGCATAGAACCAAATGGCATTCTAAGACGTTTACATGTACCAAGAGAACAACCCTATCACGTTTTTATAGAGAGGGGAACTGAAGAGGATTTGAGTAACTTGCCAAATGGTGGTGCTGGGAGATACATGGAGATAGTCTGACACCAGAGCATGTTTTCTTTACTGTTGTGTCATGTTTCTTCTTTGTGGGGGAGAGAGAAAGGAAAATTCTAGCTTAAAGAAAAAAGCAGAGAGAGTAGGAAGGACTACTAGATTAATAATCCCTCATTTTAAAGCAAGGGGAAAAGAAACCTAAATTTAGCAAAGATAGAAGTAGATTAGAATTCATGACATGTCATTCCCCCTGAGAGGAATCAGGACTCTTTGGAGAATAGCTGGTTCTATTTGGACAGAAAATCTCAAGGTTAGTCTGTGACATTTTTGTTTTTGCAAAATTACATATTTCCAAAACTGTCTAAGACCACTGTCTCGATCCAGTGGTCTTCTATTGCTGTACTGTCACAACTGGATCACAGGGGTAGTACTGTGAGAAAACGTAATGAGTTCAGTTATTGGAACCAATTGAGATAGAGAGCAGCTATAAATTCATGATAATGCTCAAAATGAATGAACAATGTAAATTACGCCAGAAAAATATCATATGCAAATGTAATTTTACGAGTGTAAAATTACAAACAACATAAATATGTGAGCAATGGTGGCTGCAGAAATGACCTCTCCTTCAAGGTCTGAGTGTGTGAAAGCCATAGTGAAATGGCTTTATGAGCATGGTCCAGTATTCCGTATCAGAAACATCCCCAATAAAAGGACGTTAAATCAGAGTCAGGAGATTGCCTACAGGAAAATAGGCTTTCTGTAAGGACACAACTATTGGTGATCTACATAGAAAGCAGGAACTTAAAAGGTCTTGGATAGGTGTAAATATAGATGGTTAAAGGCATAGATTTTTTTCCCCCAAGTTCCCTCTTAATGGTGTTGTGTGTCCTGATGTTAAAAGGCCTGGGAACAGCAAGAAATAAAAGTGAGAGGATTTCTCACCTCCAGAAGTCTTCCTTGCTCATACTTCATCACAGGCACTACCTGCCCCCAGCAGAGACTTTGCCAGCCAGGAGAGGCTTTGCTGCAACACAGTACATCTCTTCCTTCTCGAATGGTCAATCCACTTTGGCATTGACCTTGGTTAATTAAATAATAAAAGTAATCAGATATTGCAATGAGCATGTTTGTGGTATCTTTTCCAATTTGCAGGATTATCTGAAATAATGTGAGATTTAATAACACCTTAGTTCCTTAACACCTGGTAGGTTTTTTGCATTGGTAATGTTACTTAACCTTCTTTACTTCCATTCTGTAATTTGATAGATGCATAATTATTCTCTTATTATATGTTTATAATAGTACTAACTTCATAGAATTGTTGGAGATGATGCCTGGCACATAGTAAAGTCTCAAAAATGTTATCTATTGTGACTACTGTTGTTGATACTGATTGTGTATTGTGTACTATATCACACAGTGATATGTGACTTAAAGCTATCCTTTAGTTAATAGCTAGTGTTTTAGCTATCTTCTGCAATAGATGCAAGGTTGAATATTAAGAAGACTTGTTGAAAGAGTAATATTTTTTTCTGGGAGTTCCCATCGTGGTGCAGTGAAAACAAATCTGACTAGGAACCATGAGGTTTGGGTTTGGTCCCTGGCCTGGCTCAGTGGGTTAAGGATGTGGTGTTGCCGTGAGCTTGGTGTAGGTCACAGACGCGACTTGGATCTGACGTTGCTGTGGCTGTTGCGTAGGCCAGCAGCTACAGCTCCAATTAGACCCCTAGCCTGGGAACCTCCGTATGCCGCAGGTGTGGCCCTAAAAAGACAAAAAGAGGAGTTCCCATCCTGGCTCAGTGGATAACAAATCCGAATAGGAACCATGAGGTTGCAGGTTCGATCCCTGGCCTTGCTCAATGGGTTAACGATCCGGCGTTGCCGTGAGCTGTGGTGTAGGTTGCAGACGCGGCTCGGATCCCGAGTTGCTGTGGCTCTGGTGTAGGCCAGTGGCTACAGCTCCAATTGGACCCCTAGCCTGGGAACCTCCATATGCCACAGAAGCGGCCCAAGAAATGGCAAAAAAAGACAAAAAGACCAAAAAAAAAAGTAATATTTTTTTCTATTAGTGTCCATTATTTCTGAAATGTAATCAGTTGCTAGCTTAGAATTCATTTTCAATTTATGAAACTAGTAGTGAATGTTACTTTGAATTTAGAATACATCTTCCTCTAGCATCAAGGTAATAAATAAAAGAATCCTACTTCAGAATATTAGAGGAAAAACAAAAAGGGTCAACTTCATACTTCTTCAGTCCCTTAAGAACATACTATGAGGGCCATCAATCTGAGCACGGTATGGCAATGAACTCCTGCCCTTGGTACTAGAATATCCTTGTACACTGGGTGCTGGAGTTCCTCCCAACTCTGGGAAACTGTTGCCTTTACTCGGTCTGTCTCAACAGTTCTCAACCTCATGAAGGAAAGTGAATGATAGGAGAGAAAAAAGAAACTAAAAAAAAGACAGAGATGGAATTTGGGCGGCAACTACAGGCAAGATGAAACTGCTGAAAAACAGCCAGAGAAGGAAAAAAAGTGAATTATTTTAAAATCATATTTAAATAATTGTAATAACCCAGAACTTTTCTTTTTGGCTTGGGACATGGCACAAGGAAAAAGAATACATTCAATTATTGTTCACTTGATATTCACTTGTAACATCTATCATTCAGAAGAGCCTCCACAGATACCTGGGCCAGCCCAATTTAGAGTAACTTGTTTAATTTACAATATACATATATGAAAAGCCTTGAGCTTCACTGAAACTTGAGCTTTCTATCTCTCCAAGTTCTAAAGGGACAATAAGGAAAGGAGAGTCACCTTTCGAGGCACCATCACCTAACACCTTGCAGGTTGGAGAGATTAGACATGAAGCAGAAGCACCTCACCTCCCTGTGATGAAAGGAATCAGGGAGAACATGGGGCAGCAGCCATTCATATTCACAGGTTGTTTGGAAACCAAGAGACAGCACATTTAGCTACTATATACTAAGCTCTAAAATTTACAATGGTTCAATGGGATAAAAGTTTATTCTCATTCAAATAGATATTCCTAATCTGCCAGTGGCTCTTCTTCAGTCAGTGAGTCAAGGACTCAGGCTCTTTGCCTCATGTATCTCTACTGTCTTCAAGACTTAATTCCCAAGGCCACCATGTTTGTCTTCATCAGTCCTGAAAGAGAAAGAACATGGCAGATGGATCACCCATGGAGATTTTTTTTACACCAGACCTAGAAGTAGAATGTGTCACTTCTACTCACATTCTATTGCTGAGAATTCATTTATGTGACCACACCTAACTGCAAAGGAAACTGGGGAATATAGTCTAGCCATGTGCCTCAGAAGAAGAGAACACAGATTTGGTCAACCGTTAGCCATAGATCTCTTGGAAAAATTTTAATGAGAAGCATACTTTAAAAATTTAACCATATCTTTGAGAAGCATAATGCTTTTTTTTAAATTATGTAAAATATATTTTATGCATGTATACACATACACACACACATATATATATATATTTAATTCTTGCATACAGTTCGTTCATGTTGAAAAAGTCAATCTAAAAATTCTTCACTGATTCCTCCTGGATTTTAATTGCACTCATCAATAGCTGGACCACCTTATCAGAAATTGTTTATTTGGGGAGGTTCTGTACACTAATTCTCAAGTATGTCACAGAGTGCTGTTTGGTATAGAGTATAAAAGTACTGGTTCTTAGAGTTCCCGTCTTGGCTCAGAGGGAACAAATTTGACTAGCATCCATGAGGACACAGGTTCAATCCCTGGCTTTGCTTAGTGGGTAAGGATCTGGCGCTGCCTTGAGCTGTGGTGTAGGTTGCAGATGCAGCTCAGATCCCGCATTGCCATGGCCATTGTGTAAGCCAGTGGCCATAGCTCTGATTCGACCCCAAACCATGTACTGCCCTAAAAAAAAAAAGTACTGATTCTTAAAATACACCATCTTGTTCATTTTCACTAGAACTTACCTAATAGAAATTAGCAGAGGCCCCCACTAGAGAATATTCACATAGGTATTTATAGCTGACCCTAAAGCCATAGCAGGGGCTAACTTTGGCAGAATTCCAGGTATTCAGAAATGCAAAATGAATGTCTATTTTAATTCATGCTTAAAAGTAAATTGCATTAAGAAAATATGCAGAGTTCCCGTCCATGGCTCAGTGGTTAATGAATCGGACTAGGAACCATGAGGTTGTGGGTTCGATCCCTGGCCTTGCTCAGTGGGTTAGGGATCCGGCATTGCCGTGAGCTGTGGTATAGGTTGCAGACGCAGCTCAGATCCCCGCGTTGCTGTGGCTGTGGCGTAGGCCAGCAGCTACAGCTCCAATTGGACCCCTAGCCTGGGAACCTCCATATGCCGCAGGAGCGTCCCTAGAAAAGGCAAAAAGACAAAAAAAAAAATCAATTTAAAGCAGGCCTTTGTCGTGAGTTAGGCCGCAGGAGTGGCCCAAGAAACGGCAAAAACGACAAAAAAAAATAAAAATAAAGAATTTTTCTAAAAAAAAAAAGAAAATATACATAAGATTACCAATCATAATAATTTTAAAAATGTTTCCCTGTCTGCACAGTATGTACAATCTAAACAGTCCCTTCAGTGGACTTTAATTTTGTAGTCATTCATGCTGCTCAATACATTTTCATCTGGGTGTTACAATACCAAGTATGCATGTATTACTTACTGGAAACGTATGAATGATTTTTGATCCACTGTTATTCAAAGCATCTCATTAAGTGACTTTGGAAATACTGTATTAGCCTGTCATCTCCAACTTTATAGCTCTAGTGCTCTTAATAAATTTATGGTGGAGAGAAGGAGACCTGTGCAATCAGAAAACTACCTCAGAATGAGTCTGGCCTTGGTGAAAGCTATGTAACCTAGAGAAGAAATCAGTAAAAACAGCATCTCCCCAGCTAGGAAATATTTCAAATTTAAAATTTAAAGGCAGCCTCCTAAACCCAAATCACATATTGGATGGGTGTGCTCATGACTTATCAATAATTGCTATAAAATTCCTCTCCATATCTTCAGCAGGAAAAGAAAAAAAGCTCAGACGGTTTTTCTTCATTAGGAGGATCTTCATGAAAGCATTCAGCTGGCTTCTAAGAAGCAAAATCAGTAAGACCTGGCCCCTTCCTCAACAAACTAACCATCTGTTGAGAGTCAAAGGAAAGGGGAAATCAGGACTAAAGAAACATCTCAGGTGGGAATGTGAGGAGCCATGTGCTGAGTGGTTGCTTTGTCATATTGTAGAAAAATATGGGCAAAGAATAAGTAGAGATGTATTTACATATGCTGTGCTGGGCTTTTTAAATTAGCTTCATGTGCTTAAAAGCAGGAGAGCAGTTCAAAATATTTACCAACTAGTACAGTTTGGGCACCAACTAAACGATGTAGCCTGAGTCTCAGCAACAAATGTGGTTTACCAGCGAGGACCAGCAGTGGGCAACCTGCTCAAGAGTTAAATTTAATACACAGTGCAGCAAGAGAAGGTTGCAGTAGAATGAAGGTTATTGGTGGTTACATAGGCTTAGTATTGAATGAGACAATACCAAAACTTGAAGATGATTTTTGTCTTTGCAAGACCAACTCTGTTGTTACATTAGGACCTGGGGGCCAGATAGAATAAAGCCATTCCTACCAACTGAGACTGCCATGCTACAATTTCTCTAGACCATACCGAAGCTCCATGTCATCTCATGGATTTATTTCTAAAAAACACTGGGATTTGAATGGAAACTAAACTATTGGAATGTTGAGAAAATGGTTGTAATGGCTTATTTTTTAAAAAAACAAAATTGGTTCAAAGATAAAATGCTGAACTATGCCTTTTGAAATATTTATATGTGGAAGGTGAGGTGTCCTATTTGCATGGTCATCTGGTTGTTCTTTGCAAATCAAACAGAGTGATTAGGGAATTCCCCACACACACACACCCTTCTGCTGCATACACACATAACCTTTCTCAAATATCATTACTCTTCCTAACTTCTCTCCAGACTCTCTAATTGTCTGTATTTTTTTTCCCATAATGTATATCTTTATCCAGAATTCTACTTTTGTTTACTCTCTCTCCCCCACTAAAATATCAGCTTCATGACATCAGGGGTTTGTTTCCCTACTATTGTTGTTCATCGCTGCATCCCTCTCCCATGCCTAGAGCAGTGTTTGGGACATAGTAAACTCTCCATGAGTGCTGGTGGAGTTATGAATAATTAATAACCATAATTGTCATCCAGTAAAGAGTTAATCTGTTTCAGTAGTACACACTTTATAAAGTAGGGTTTGTTTGGTTTTTTTTTAGCATGAATGTCCTTACAAGTTTGGGGACAGAAATGGGGTGATACCAACAATAGTAACTTAAATCCTGACCCACCCCCTCTTCCCCATCTGGTGTTTCCACAGGGTGCCTTTCATTTGCTCACAGACTGATCCTAATCTCAAATCATCCTGAGGCAAATTTGTCTGCTGTTTTCTTCCTCATGCCTCTTCTCCATCTGATTAACAACCACTGCCCTCTAAGCCATGGGAAAATACCTCCATCTACCACTAAATTATTGGAATGTTGAAGTTCTTCACCATGAAAACACCCATCCTAGTGCTACCCCTTGCTTCTCTCAGAGCCAGCAGTCCTCCAGAAGCTAGAGTGGTACAGCCAGCAGTCCCTATTGGAGAAGGAGAATGTCCCTTTCTTTCCAGTGGTGTCCCACTGTAACTGAACTCCAAGTCATGTTTTTGTCATCTTCTGGCTCCAATCTCTCTGCCCACAGCAACCAAAAACAAACCGAGGGACTGAGAATGTGACCTCTTTCTCCCTCACCCAGTTCATCTTTCTCACTACCTATTTAATAGTCTTCCCTGAACATTTATTTTTTTCTCCTTTTGGCAAAACCTAGTCACATTTACATGAATCACTAACTCATCAGTTCCACAAATACCATCTTGAATTCTGAGTCCCACCTTAAATTTCTTTTCAGATACCTTAACACCCTACAGTAGCATTATCAGATAGGCATTATTACTCCCGCATTCCAAATGAATACATTGGTATTTATTCAGTTAGAGTGACTTGTTTAAAGTCACAAAACTAGGAAGTGATGAAAGATATTTAATCTCAGAATTTTTCTTAACCTTAAATCTGAGCTCTGTGTGGCTAAAATGTATCTGGTTAAAATAAACATACTGAGCAACATTGCTCTTTTCATAGAGCATAGTAATAAGGACGGTAAAAGTAAGGAAACAAACTTACATTTAAAAGACTGGAAGAAAGAGGCTGAGGAAACAGAAGAACAAGGTTTATGTTGAACATGGGCTACAATCTCATCATTTCTCCTGGGATGAGGGGGCTTCTGATTTCAGCTTAGACCCCAGCCTCTCCTCAGTCTTAGTCAGTTAACCAGGATAAGGGACAGACCTTTACCTGCAATACTTCAAAAGGGCTCTACCATCTTAACCATCATCCAGCCCTCTCCGTATTTAAAACATCTGATCTCCTTGTCATCCCATCTAAAAACTGTTACACTTCATTATGTGGAGGATCTAAGAATAAGGACCAAATAATTTCCTAAATGTTGTTCACTCAATTCTATAAACTGTATGATCAGGTCCTTTGAAAGTACAGAACCACCTAGTTATTAGTGAATAAAGGGACTAAAGTAGAATTTGTGAAATTGTTAATCTAGTCAGAATAAATGGTTGAACTTCACATCCCAGAGAGTTAGTTTTTCTCTGTCTATATAAACATGGAGAGTGCTTTCAAGTATTACATATATTTATCTAATGTACATGTCTATCTACTTTAATGTCCTAGCACAGTACTTGCTGTGGTTACAAATGTTTTAAATTAATTTAGAAACAACTTTAATCATCTCATCCATCTTTCTTCCAGTAATAGTGATCTCTGGGTTACAGGGCTTTTTTGTTTTTTTATAACTTTAAATTTCTCAAATTATGGGCAGTTCAACAGTTTCCTTAGAAATTAAATTAGAGGGGAAAAAAAACAAGAAACTGTATAAAATAACAAACTTAACTCCAGCCCAGTTCTTCATCATAAGTCTCCCAAAATACCTTGCAAATGCTATATTTCAGGCAAATTTTAGAAAGCTACTTGTACCAGTGCATATTAAAAGACTGTCAAGGGAAAATGCAAATTTGCGTGCCTGAGGCAAAGACTGTGCCAGAATGCGTGGAGGCTACAGAGAACCTTAAGCTGTTAACAGACACCAAATTGGGCACATTTGCACAGTGCCTCTCTAGTGCTGGGAGAGGAGAGCAGGGAGTTAGGAGAGCAGGGAATTATGACTGAGACCATCTCAGTGACTGAGTCCATTTCCCTTCCTCTTCTCTCTTGCAGTCCCTTCCTGCCCTCTGATTCCCCTCCATCAGCTTTCCCTTCCCCCTCTTGCTTTCTGCTTCCTCTCTCACCCCACAAAATATTGCAAGAGCAGCTAGCCTGGAAATATGGTAAAGACATTCAAGTCTCTTTTCTGCCTCAAACCTGAGCAGAGCTCAGATCTACCAAGCTGGTTCAGGTAAGGCTGAGCCTTAAAATGTCTACATATATATCTATATCATATCTATATCTATGCCCTCTCCATTAAGGCATTGCATTTCATTTTTGGTTTCCAAAGATGGTCAATGAGAATTCGGTCTAAGGTTTTCTAATTTATTTATAATTAAGCATATAAAAAAATCCTTCAAACATTTTTGGAGATAGGATATGTGATAAACTGTTATGTCAAATGTCATTCTTCAGCATTTAGCATTATCAAAGATCTATGCATGTGGTAGCAACTCACCAATATCCTCAAAATATCAAGAGAGCCTTACCAATTCAGGCACTGGGCATTGTATATGTACTGTCTTATTTAGGATATACAGCAACCTTGAGAGAGAGGTTTTCTATCCTCAATTGACAGGTGAGGAAATTGAAGTCTAAAAAGATAAAGTAATTTATTTTTCAAATAATCAGTGCCAGAACTGAGATTCAAAGACTTGTATGCCAAAACTCCTTGGCTCTAAGCCATATAATCAATAATCATCTGAGATTTCTTCTCCCCATTGTCTTTCAATGGCTTTCCTATTATTTTCTTTACTTCTAACCACCCAGAGTTACCATGCACCTGATTCCCATGGATCTTCCTTCCTTTCTCCTTTTTCTCCTAAGGTATGCTACCATCCATTCTCCTTGGATGACCTACTATGTGTGAATGGAAGTAGCCATCAGGTACCTTGCCCCAGGCAAGGAGCCCAAGAGACCAATCTCTAAGGTGGTTCTGGGGCATGATCCAGGGTTTCTATCAAAAGTCAAGTCCCTTTGGCATCTTTATTTTAAATCAATCTCCAGGCCAAAAAAAAAAAAAATGTGTAGCTAGATTAGCCATATGTAATCAGGTGACCAGTGGAAAGAATGATCAGTCCAAACAACTGAAGTCCAACTGCCACTCAAGAGGGATAAGAAATAGGTGAGCTTTGGGAATAAAAGAGAAAACAACACCATCTAATGTGAGAGGCATGGAGTTCATTTTTTTTTTTGTCTTTTTGCTATTTCTTTGGGCTGCTCCCGCAGCATATGGAGGTTCCCAGGCTAGGGGTCCAATTGGAGCTGTAGCTGCTGGCCGACGCCAGAGCCACAGTGACTCGGGATCCAAGCCACGTCTGCAACCTACACCACAGCTCATGGTAATGCCGGATCGTTAACCCACTGAGCAAGGCCAGGGATCGAACCCTCAACCCCATGGTTCCTAGTCGGATTCGTTAACCACTGCACCACGATGGGAACTCCGGAGTTCACTTTTAAGAGTTACAATGGTGGAAATAAATGATGCTGACTTTGTAGAGGCAAGTACTCCTAATCCACTTCTCACATCTCCTCCCCCTTTTCCACTGGGAACAGAGGCCGTAGGAGCAGCTATAGAGGATGCTGTCACCCTGATTTACAGAGATTCCATATTTACACCTGCTCCACCAGGTGAAACACAAGAAAAACAAAGTTCTGGCATACTATAAATTGAAAATTTTGGGACCCTATCAGTAGTAGGATAAAGTAATCTTAATACTAGATGAGAAAGAATTCTTTCATTAGAGAACCATTCCTAGAAAGGTACCTTATATCTCCTCTCCCCCCCACCAGGAGCCGGGATGGCACCAGACCACAGGATCACCAAAAAAATCTCTCCAAACACAGCAGTGGGCAAGCTTTCCAATGCTATCTCCTCCCAGTGAAAAGAACCAGCACTAGCTCATTCTTAGATTGAAAAGCCCCCAAAATTATGGACATAACAAAGGAAAAAAGACCTACAGAGGAAAGAAAAATTATTTTTACAATTGCATTCTGCTCCTGGGGAGCCAGGATTATTTTAATTGACTATCACAAATGAATAATGGTTCATTCTGTACTTCAAACTGGAGAAGCTCATATATATCTACATAGGACTATATTAGAGTTTCCAGACTAGGAGTCCAGGATCTCAACTGAAAATCTATCTTCATTTATAGCAGATAGGCCAAATTCAGAGGTGCCTTGATAATAACTTTCCTGTTTATCTCTTCTCTTCCTGACTTCTGCTAATGTATTCACAGGCAGAACATCTCTCCTTTACTGACAATGATGTATTTTTTTTCCCCTTTCCTGAAATCCAGGTACTGAGCCTGTCTTTTCTCTTCCACTGGATGAGGACACTGTTATCTCAATTGGGCTTTTCTGATGCTCACATCACCCCCAGTGGCTTATGTCAGTACAGCAGCCTTGGAAAGTCCTGTTCTACCTCTCATCCCACAGCATGTGGAGGTTGCTAGGCTAGGGGTCTAACTGGAGCTGTAGCCACGGGGATCCGAGCCATGTCTGCAACCTACACTGCAGCTCATGACAACACCAGATCCGTAACCCACTGAACAAGGCCAGGGACCAAACCCGCAACCTCACGGTTCCTAGTCGGATTCATTAACCACTGCGCCAGGGTTCTTTAATTCCTTACACCTTGTATACAGAATGTATCATAGACTATAAGGCTGAACAAATGCCACATTTACACATTTTATTTAAACCCCCTAAGGATAAAGCATTTATACAATGGTTAATTATAAGTCACTTGATGTGTCAGCATAGACCTCATACAAGTAAAGGTCTAAGTACCAAGGGACCTAAGGACACGCACTTCCTAAGAACTGGTCGAGTTCCACTTTCTAGATGAAGCTTTGCTACTTAGTCATTGTGTTTCTTTGAGAAAGTTTACCTTAGCTTTTTTCTTCTATAAAATGGGAATAAGCATTTTTTTAAACGCTGCAATTTTTCTTAGGATAGTTTTGAGGATTGCATAAAATGATACATATGAAGCACTGATCAGCATACAATGAGAGCTCAGTCAATGTCACAATGAAGAGAGACTAAGGGGCCTGCCCAAGACAAGTATCTGGGTGGACAAAGGGAGAAGGGGTGCTGAGTTGCATGACTTCTTGTCTCCTGGGGTGCTGACTGGCTTGTGGGTAGAAATGGTCCAAGTAGATGAGGAAAAGAAAGTAAAACCAGAGCAAAGAAAGCTGACCCTAGCTATTATCTCCTTCCCCTCCCCTTAGAAGAATAAATATAGTGTCTAAAAGTACTACAGTGACACAGGCAGAGGTCTCTTTATTTAAAGTTAACAAAAAGGAAAAGATCTCTTTCTGAATTTTGCTTATTAGCAAAAATAAAAATAACCCAGCTATGCCACAGCTAAATTTGGATTTCTTCCTCTATCCTGCGTCTCTCTCTTGCTCATCCAGTGCCTATCCATACTTCAGATCCACCTTCAAAATTCATGGAGAAGGAAAACTTCTACTTTAGAAATGAACTTTGGCATTGCTGGAAAGACAATCAGAGCTGCTGTGAGTACCTGCAGATACAGGAGAGAAGGCTGGCCCTGGATGGAGACAAAAGCTGGGCAAGGTTCTAGGACCAACTCTGGCTAACAGCAATGGGAGGACAGGGGGCTGCTAACACTGATAAGGTACTTTGTGTGCAAATCAGGAAAAAGCACCTTCTGAAGTTCATGCAGCCCCACCAAAGCCTGCGGTTCAGCTTGGTAACCTAAGTTGAATGTCAGCTTCTGCTTGTACTCTTCATGACAGTCACCTTAGTGCAGAGAGAAAAGTGTATCATCCTTTATATAATATTTCTTTCTGTGATACCCAGCATCACTGATCGTTTCTCCCAATTGTTTATGTGGCAATAGGGCTGTGATTTTAACAATTTCAGTGACGTCTTGAGTAGGGTGGGAGTAACAATTTCATAACTGCAGTTAAAGCTCAGGTAGGTGCAGCAACAACATAATAGAGTATAGAGAGCAAAATGATAACATTTTCCTGGAACATTTACTAACGTGTGTTAAGGCCTTTCCATGCACGATCACATTTAATGTTCTCAACAGTCTATGAGGTACATTTCCATTTTACACATGAGAAAACCATAAGTGGGAGAAATTCCTTAACTTGAAACTGTTGAAGCAAAGACTTGACCCCATGTCAGTCTAACTAATATTTCCCAAATTGTGAGACCAGTAGCATATGAAATATTTTAGGTTTTACCGATACATAGATAACAGCATTAAACACCGTGGAATCACTAAGTGAGGCTGTAATTTTTTTTTCCCGTTTTCTCTCAATCTTTCCGATGGTGATTCTGTCTGGTGCCAGCATCCCTTTCACATACACATTTGCTCATCTTCTTCCAATAAATAGAAAGCAGGTCTCAGGCTCAAAGCCTTCAACAAGCAATAGTATTCAAATAAAACTTAATCACAATTTTAATAGTATCATAATAGTATCTTCTATTTATGGCACATTATACTGGCATGCAAAATTTCCTTTTTAAATGAAATCTAGAAAGTTTTAAAGAAAACACTATTAAGCAAATATCAAGGTGGTACATTCATTATGATAGAACTCATGGGACTGGTATTCAGAAGTGGTTGGATATGGCAAAAATCAGGGAGAAGTTAAGCCAACAATCAAGGACTGAGTGTTGTATACCACTCATGCGATTTCCCAGGCTTCAATGTCAGGAAATACATGAATTTGCATCCCAGTTTTGCTGGTTACTAGGTCTTGGAAAATCATTCAGTCCCTCTAATTCTTAGTTTTCTGATCTTAAAAAAAATGTTTCTTAATATCCACTTTAAAGTTCTCATTGTACAGGTAAATGAAATAATTTTTGTGACCAGATCTTGACAATGCCTGGTATATAGTAGGTTCTCAATAAATATTAAATACTTCTCTCTCCTTTCTCTCTAGTTATCAGAATTAGTAGAATAATGTTTCATCTTCTTCCTCATTTGTCAACAAGAGCTCTTTTTATTAACTTTTTTTTTCTTTTAAATTGTTTTTATTAAACACTGAATAGGAAAATTATTTGTAAAATTTATATTTGGCATAAAGCAAAATGAGTCAACTAACTAGAGATTGATCATTGGCATGCCTGTATAGTACCTACATATCCCTTCCCTTCCCCCTCCACACTCAGAGCCAACCAGTTTTCTAAAAGTAGCCTTTCTTATCTCATGTTTTCTTTATAGCTTTACTGTCCCTGAACTGCCATTTGAAAACACCCTCCTAATGGCTCCCTTCAGCACTATTACATCAGAAAGAAACGACCGTGAATTTTCTTTAAGCTCTGTGTTTTGAGCTTGTAGCAATTTAGCCTTAACTCTAAAAAGTATACTTTTGACATTTCCCAAAGCAAGATCATGAAACACAGACCGTAACTTAAATTCTTACAAAGTATTAGTAACCTGCACTGATGGAGGTATCCTCAGGAGGATCAGAAACTCAAAACTAGAGTAGGAAGGTTCTAATTCAGGTGTTTAAGGATCAAGTATTCTTGATCCCCTTATTCTTGTTGCTTCACCATCCCCTAGGCCATTGTCCTTGTCTGTATGGTCAAAGTTGGGTTCTGGGCACATCCAGAATGTAAAGGAAAAGAGAGGCAGCCCAGTATAAGCAATGGAAAGTCAGACTCCAACTCTAAAGGAACAACCATGGAGGGATGATTTAAGGAGAATCAAGTCCCTGCTCCTTGTTGGGAGGGGCCAAATCAGGAGTGAGGTGAGGGAGAAGCCTTCAGATCCTCAGCCAGAGGGTAGATAGACTACAGTGGTACAAATCCAGCATCTTTAATTGATGCATAGAGACCATATTGTCTTGTGGCTCCCCTATGAAAAAACAACTAAAAATGAAATCTAGTAGTTATTGCCATGCTGTAATGCAGGAAAGTTCCCCACTACATTTTTTTTTTTCTGACACATACAACCAGAGGGGAAATTCAAGATAATTAAATTTACCACTCTAGACCTGAGGGTGAAAAATTAGACTAACAAGCATTGGATTCCACTGTTTCTTCTTTATCCACCTAACCCATTTAGTGGCTTTTTTAAAAAACCTGATGTCTATCTTTAAGTATCATGAGTATACTTTCCTAGAATTTTGGAGGGGGAATTTTTCCAGTTTTATTGAGATATAATTAACATACAGCACTGTGTACATTTAGGGTATATGGTATCATGACTGGACTTACAGATATTGTGAAATTATTACCACAGTAAGTTTAGTTTACATCCATTATTTCATATAAATTTTAAAAAAAGAAAAAGAAAATTTTTATTTAATTCACACTGGACTAGAATGTTGTCAGTTCCCTTTGTGTTTATGAAATAGTTCTCTTTTTTATATATATACCTTTTGCTGTGAGTCCACATAGGAAAAATTATTTGTAGAAAATATTTTGGCAAACTTATGTGAAACTTTCAGGGTTTTTTGTTTGTTTTTGTCTCCATTTTCAAAACAAGTTGGAAATCACTTTCTAGAAAAAATGTTGGTCCATGTCTAATCATAACTTTACTTAGAAAATTTAATGTCAGTAATGATACTGGTGCAGGAGAGCAGCTACTCGAATTGAAACAGTAAAGTTTTATCCAAATATTACGATAAACTGCACTTAGTCCAGGTGGCATGTGAATTACATAGAAGACTAATGGAAGCAGAACAGAATTGATCCCAATTTTTATTTACCTATCCACATGGGCTAATCAGTTGTTCTAGTGGTGGGATTCAACAATGAGCAAAACAGAAAAAGCCCTCTGCTACTTCTTTTTTTTTTTTTTTGTCTTTTGTTGTTGTTATTGTTGTTGTTGTTGTTGCTATTTCTTGGGCCACTCCCGCGACATATGGAGGTTCCCAGGCTAGGGGTTGAATCGGAGCTGTAGCCACCGGCCTACGCCAGAGCCACAGCAACTCGGGATCCGAGCCGCGTCTGCAACCTACACCACAGCTCATGGCAATGCCGGATCGTTAACCCACTGAGCAAGGGCAGGGACCGAACCCACAACCTCATGGTTCCTAGTCGGATTCGTTAACCACTGCGCCACGACGGGAACTCCATCCCTCTGCTACTTCTGCTGTGGGGTGGGTCCATTAGGTCTGGTAGGCTATGCTTTGCAACTGGTCTGATCACTGGCCAGGCTCCCTTCCTGAGTGAGGCCACAGGCTGCATTCAGCAATCAGGTATGATTATATGCTGGATTCTGCTGCTGAGTAGGGTGGAAGGCTCACTGGTCGTCCAGAGCCAGAGGCTATGTTCTGTAGTTGGGCAGGGCTGTTGACTTGTTTTCCTGACATCTGGGTTGTAGGATGTGCTCTGCAGCTGCTGGGCATCTGTGGCCAGCCTTCCTGAAAGAGTGGAACTGGAGGCTACACTCAGTAGTTGGGCAGGAATGCAAATTTGCAGCCCTGCCTAGGAAGGCCATGGAAAATAATCTGCAGCTGGGTATCTGTGACCATACTTCCAGTGGGGCAGGACTGAAGGCTCTTCTAATCAATTGGGCAGGACTGCAATTTTTCTCTCCCCTCTAGATGGACTGCAGGATGTGCTCCATGGCTGGTATGGCCCACTGGCTGGGGTACAAATCAAGGAGAACTGCTACCTAAGCTTCCTGGCCAGGCAAGGCCATCAGCTCAGCTCTGCAGATGGACTTCTGGCTGGGATATCTCCTCAGGCACTACTGCAAGCAGGAACATGATCTTCCCAGCTCTAAGTAAGCACTGGTTTCTCTAAGCTCTGCCCCACTTCTTCATCTTAATATGATACCTAAGGTTTGAGCTCCACAGTTTCCCTCCATGATCCCCATGAGATGAGACCCAAAGGAGCCACCCAGGAAGTGTCCTGCAATGCTGGGCAAACTGGGTTATCTTTTTGCTACTGAATAAACCATAGGCTCAAGGGTTTGGCAATTTAGACTTACTTTGGTACTATGCCTGTCTGTGGAAAGGGCAATGTAACTA
The DNA here is from genome assembly GCF_016906955.1 of Phacochoerus africanus. Lineage (NCBI taxonomy): Eukaryota > Metazoa > Chordata > Mammalia > Artiodactyla > Suidae > Phacochoerus > Phacochoerus africanus. The sequence goes on from NC_062553.1 coordinate 28,590,321, forward strand.
AAGTGAACTGCTCCTCTTGCCCATCTAATGTGGTCCTTCTTGATGTCTGTGTTCTGAGGGAAGCCTCAGCCTCACCTTTCTCTCAGGTTCTGGGATTTTTACAGTGGTGTCTTATAAGTGCTTTGTTGCTCATTGGTCCTCTTGTGAGGGAGACTGAGTCAGCAACAACCTATGTCATCATCTCGATGATGCCAACCTCCCACAAATCTTATTTATACAAAAACATTAATCTATACATCCAAGAAACTCAATTAACTGTGAGTAGGATAAACTTAAAGAGATCCACACCCAGACGAATTACTATAAAACTTTCAAATGACAAATAAAAAATCCTCAGAGCAGCAGGAAAGAAATGACTCATCATCTATAAGAAATTCTTCACCAAATCAACAGCCGAGTTAAAAAATATTAGATAGTAACATGAATCCACATGAAAAATAAAGAGCATGGGTAAAGCTAACTATAGAAGTCAATAAAAAAGAAAGTATAAGTATGTACTTTTGTTATTTATTCTTTTCCCCTATCTGAATTAAAAGAAACTTCATAGAGAAGTAATTATATTAGTAGTCATACAGTGTATGGAATGTAATATATGCAATAATAATAGCACAATAAAAGGGGAAGGAGCAGAGCTCCCTTTTGTGCCCTACTAAAACTAAGTCAATATATTCTGGACAAGGTTGTTGTAAATAACAGTTTTATTATGCTTAGCAGGGAAGCACTAAAAAATAACTCAAAAACATAAAAAATAATAAGGGAATTAAGATGGTACTCTAGAAAATGTCTAACACAAAAGAAATCAGTAATAGAGTGATCAAGAAGAAAAAGCCATAAGCCATAGTAAACAAATAGGAAAATAACAGACATAAATCACACCTGTTCAGTAATTACATTAAAAGTAAAGGGATTAAACACCCCAGTCAAAATGCAGGCATTGGTACAATGGATAAGACAAAAATCATCCAATTAAGTTCCATCTATAAGGGATGAACTTTATTTATTTTCCTTTTTTTAGAGCCACACTGGCAACATATGGAGGTTCCCAGGTCAAGGGTCTAATCAGAGCTACAGGGTTCGTATTCATTTCCACTACACTATGACAGATGAACTTCATATCAAAAGACATAAATAGGTTGAAACTAAAAGGATGGAAAAAGTAATACTTTGTATACAACAATCAAAAAAGAGCCATGCTAACCAACTAATAGAAGACAAATTATACCTTAAGTCAAAAATTTTTCCTAGAGACAAAAAAGTACATTTTATAAAAGGGTCAATCCATTGAAATATAACAACTATGAAACTATATGGCCTTGGTAACAGAGATGCAAAATACATAAAGCAAAAATTGACTAAACTATATGCTGTGAGTACAGCCCTAAAACAAACAAACAAACAAAAAATGATGGAGTTCCCATAGTGGCACAGCAGAAATGAATCCAACTAGGAACCATGACATTGAGGGTTTGATCCCTGGCCTTGCTCAGTGGGTTAAGGATCTGTCATTGCAGTGAACCATGGTGTAGGTTGCAGACATGGCTTGGATCTCATGTTGCTGTGGCTGTGGCATGGGCTGGCAGATGTCGCTCTGATTAGACCCCCTGCCTGAGAACCTCCATATGCTGTAAGTGTGGCCCTAAAAAGACTAAAAAATAAAAAATAAAAAAAAATAAACTAAAAGAAGACAGGGACAATGCAACAATAATAGCTGGAGATTTCAGCACTTTACTTTCAATGTTTGTTAAAACAGGTAGACAGTGAGAAGATAAACAAGGAAATATACAAATATTAACTCAAAATTCATCAAAGTTCTAAATGTAAGCAAGAAAAGTTCAAAACTCTTAAGAGAAAATGTAGATATAAATCTTTTTGACCCTGGATTAGGCAATAATTTCTTAGACATGACACCAAAGCACAAATAACCAACAAAAAATATATAAAATAGACTTCGTCAAATTTAAAACCTTTTGTTCCTCAAAGGACAGTATCAAGAAATATAAAGACAACCGGCAGAATAGAATATAGTTGCAAATGATGTATCTGATAAGAGTCTAGAGTCTAGAACTTATAAAGAACTCTTAAAACTCAATAGTAAAAAGAGAACTCAATGGAAACCTGGGCCAAAGGTTTGAATGAATACTTCTAAAAAGAAGATACAAATGGCCAAAAAGCATAATAAAACACTCACAACATCATTAGTCACTAGGGAAATGCAAATTAAAACCACAATGAGATACCACTTAATACCCAGTAAGACAGATATAATCAAAAAGACAAACAAAAATATTGACAAGGATGTGGAGAAATGGAAATCCTTCTACATTGCTGGAACAAATGCAAAACAGTGCAGCTGATTTGAACAACATTTTAGAAGTTCCTCAAAAAGTGAAACATAGGCTTATCACCTAGCTCAGTCATTCCATTCTTGGATATATACACAAGAGAAATGAAAACATATGTTCATTAAAAAGTCAAAACATGAATGTTAATAGGAGCATTATTCATAATAACTAAAAGGGGAACCAAACCAAATGCCCATCAACTGATGAATGGATATATAAAACATGGTATAACCATACAATGGAATATTATTCAGACATAAAAGAGTGAAGAGCATGCTACAGCATGGATGAACCTTGAAATATCTTACAAAGTAAAAGAAGCCAGATACAACAGACTACATGTTATATGGACCTGTTTTATGAAAGGTCCAGAATAGGCAAATTCAGAGAGGAAAGTAGATGAGTGTTTGCCAGGGGCTGGAGGGAGAGGGTAAAGGGGAATGACTGCTCTTTTGGGTGGATAAAAATTTTGTGGAATTAGATAGTAGTGGTCTTTGCACAAGGCTTTAAATATACTGAAATCACTGAATTGTACACTTTAAAATGGTGACGTTTATGGTAGATTAATTATATCTCAATAAAATAATATAGGGGGAAAAAAGAAATCCTCTTTGAAAAAATAGCCCTTGGGCAGAATTTTGAGGGAATAAAGAGAGCAATCTACCAGATATCTAGGGGAAATGAATGTTGAGCAATGTGTAAACTGCAGAACTTTTTACACAGTTCAATATTTACTATTCCTGTTCTGATTTTTAAGTCTTTCTTATTGCCACGGCACAGTTTATTGTAGTTACATTTCATGTAAATAATGATAAGAGTAAACAAAATGCTAAAAGACTTAGGAGAGATTCAATTATTGAATTGTAAAATGAGAGGTAGAAAAATGAAAAAAAAATATGAGAACAATTAGAATAAACTAAAAAAGACATGCCAAAAAAGGAGAAAAAAAAAGATGATAAGCACTGATCTATTAGTAAAGAAATGAAGCACTAGCCTTACACAGCTGTGGCTTATATCTCACACTATTTCATCCAGCAATTAACTTGGAAAAATTTCTTCTCTCTCAGTTTGCCATATCCTATATAAGGCATGGGAACAATAGCATCAACCTCACTGGCTTGCTGTGAGAAATAAGTAAGGTATTTCACCTTAGTCAGTAAAAGACTGGATTTGACACTTGATAGACCTCAATATATAATAATTATTCATTATATAATCATCATAACAGACACTATACAAATTCTGAGTGCTCTTAGCTTTTGAAAAGTAAAACTACATATTCAAATATACATTTAAAAACAGTGGATGAGATATATGGAATAGATACAGAAAGACTACATTTTAGTTATTTCAATATTAATCTTGGAAGTTTTTATTTTAATAAAACATCATAAAAGGCAATGCAAAGAGGTATTTTAAAGTGTTAATTGGTTAGAAACTGACCTTTTGTTAGATAAGGGTGTGTTGAGACTAAATTAAAAGATGTTTTCCATATGCACTCAATATTTTTTAAAAAAAAACAAGCGTGTTATGCTGAAAACTATTTTGAGAATAACACTGTGGTGAAAAACAATACCAAAAAATCACTTTGCTAATTAAAGCCCATGAAACCAAACAACTGTTTTTGGGAACTGCTCTTGCTGGCTTACATACTAAAAGAGAGTACTTCTCATATTTCCTTCAAGTGAGATAAAATTAGTGAAAAATCTGGCTAAGCAAGGATGAGCAGAAGTTGACATATTTGAATAGTTTTGCTGGCATATGTCAGAATCTTATTTTTTTTAAATGCTAGGCAGTCTGGAGTCTTCTGGGAATTAAGGCAACCATGAAACAGAGAAAGAGAACTAAAATAGGGGTCGGGGAAGGGACCACTTCTCGAGCTGTGAACACTCTCTAGCCAGAGAATCTTGGCAAGTAAATTCCTCTGTTTCTCGATTCTTTTTTTCTAAAAATGAAAGAATCTCACTTGGTGGACTGTATGATCCTTCTCAATTCTAATATTGTATGGTTCTGTGTAATATTCCCTCTTCTAGAAGAAAAATACCAAGGCTGAATTCAGGCTTTTTCTAAGTGTTATTAATAAGGTAGCTGTGAATTTCAGAGTTTGGGTCAATGATGCCTTCCTTAAGGGGTAGTTGGTGCTTTTATGGTCCTTCTTTCCCCAGCTCCTTTTTATTTCTTGCTGTTGTAGTTTGTTCTGCCTTTAAGAAAATGCAGTGAGAACTTCCGTTAACCTCTTACTATACCTAAATCTAGAGGGATCTTCAAAATATATAGCGATTGGTATAGCACAGACATGAAATAATCAACAAATCGAGACATTGGCCATGCAAAACATATTAGTCCTGCCTAAAACTAGAGGCAAAACTTGTTCAATTTAGATGAGTTTCATAAATGTGTTCTTTGAAATATGAATACATGTACACACATGTACTTATTAACATTCATTAATACATTCATTTCAAAACATACTTGTTTTATAAATTGAATTACTTTAGTTATGTTTAAGATGCTCAATGAAATGAATAAAAGAATAATATTCACTAACACTGAACGAAAACATATTTGCTAGAAAAGGAGACATGGAGTTCCCATTGTGGCTCAGTGGTTAACGAATCTGACTAGGAACCATGGGGTTGTGGGTTCGATCCCTGGCCTTGTTCAGTGGATTAAGGATCCGGCATTGCCGTGAGCTGTGGTGTAGGTCACAGATGAGGCTCAGGTCCCACATTGCTGTGGCTCTGGCGTAGGCTGGTAGCTACAGCTCCAATTAGACCCCTAGCCTGAGGACCTCCATATGCCTCAGGAACGGCCCTAGAAAAAGCAAAAAGACCAAAAAAAAAAAAAAAGGGGGGGGGGGAGACAGATGAAACAAAGAGGTAATATGAAAAAAATAGAGCATTTGGAAATAAAGAAATCATCACAAAAAATTTTAACATTTATTAGATAGGATAAACTCTAAACTGACGAAAAAGAAAATTAGGGAATTGGATGGTGTTATCAAGAATTTTACCCATAATAAATCAAAAAGAGATGAATAAATTAAAATATAAGAGGAGTTAGGAATCAGGGAGAATAAGGCAAGAAGTTCTAACATGAATCTGACAGTAGGTCCAGGAGAAAATGGAAGGAGTAGAAAAAATGCAACACTTAAAAAGACAAAAACAAATTTCTCAAAGACATGAATCTTCAAATCCAAAATTCAGTATGATTATAGAGCAGGAAAAAATAAAATAAAGGAAAAACAAAAATAAATTTATACCTGGATGTATCTTACTTATCTCACTTAGTGGCACTACAGAACATCAAGGAAACAAGGCAGGAAACTGAAAAGTTACCTGAGGGAAAAGAGGCATGAACTACCAAAAAAATGATGATCAGATTGATGACAGACTTTTCATTGGCAATAACAGATGCCAAAAGACAAAGGAGAAATATCTTCAACATTCCGAGGAAAAAAATAACTCTCAACCTTGAATTTAATTTCCGACCTAATATTACACAAAAGCAAGAGGAAAAATGGGACATACTCAGTTGCATATATGCAAAGAGAATTTACCTTCCAAGCACATTTACTAAAGGAGTTAATGAAAGGAAAAGTCTATTTTGAAGAAAACTGACCCAGATTGGGGAATAAAATCAAAGCAAAGAATGCTAAAGTCAGTAAGTTGGCCAATTTAATTTTTTTTTCTTTTTACATCTGCACCTGTGGCATATGGAAGTTCCCAGGCTAGGGGTCAAATCAGAGTTGCAAGTGCCAGCCTATGCCACAGCCACATCAACATCAGATCTGAGCCAAGTTGCACCTGTCCTGAAGCTTGAGGCAACACCAGATCCTTAACCCACTGAGTGAGCACAGGGATCGATACTGCCTCCTCACAGAGACTACATTGTGTTCTTAACCCACTGAGCCTCAACGAGAACTCCCAATTTAATTTTTTAAATCTTATTTTTGTGTTTAAAAGTAAAAAAAACTGGAGTTCCCGTCGTGGCGCAGTGGTTAACAAATCCGACTAGGAACCATGAGGTTGCGGGTTCAGTCCCTGCCCTTGCTCAGTGGGTTGACGATCCGGCGTTGCCGTGAGCTGTGGTGTAGGTTGCAGACGCGGCTCGGATCCCGCGTTGCTGTGGCTCTGGCGTAGTCTGGCAGCTACAGCTCCAATTAGACCCCTAGCCTGGGAACCTCCATGTGCCGCGGGAGCGGCCCAAGAAATAGCAACAACAACAACAACAACAATAACAACAACAACAACAAAAGACAAAAAAAAAGTAAAAAAACTAAAAATCTAGAAAAGAATATGTAGCAGATGTTGAATGAGCGGTTAAACTGTAGTGGATCATATAGTTTTCAGTAGTTGTACAAAAATCCAAAATTTATAATTTAATAAGCATTTTCAAAATGTAAGGGTACCACCAAAAGAACAAAAATACAATCTATGACTTATGAACCAAAAGAAGGAAGAAAAATAAAGAATTATTTAATCCAACAGAAAACACAAAGGAAATAAAGTAGTAAGGAAAAGGAATGGTAAACAGAATATTTAAGTTACGACAGTAGAGGAAAAGCCCTAAAGAAAATTTTTTCTCTTAAATACCCAGTTCTGAAAAATCAGATATTCTACATAAAATGCTAACCCTGAACCTATCTTTATTTTAAGGGACAAAAAAAAAAAAAAAAAGCAAAGTAGTGCATTTTAATTTAAAAATTCTTAAGTGTTTTATAATTGTTCTATTATGAAACTAAGACACAGTAAAATGTCCATTTGTATAAGGAACAAATTATAATGATAGGATATGAAATGCTTAAAATATTGTTTCATGATCATTAATTAATATGGCTGTTAGCAAACAATTGCTTTATATCCAGTGACATGGTCTCTGTAGAAGCCAGGAAGTCTGAGTCATACTTGCCCTTTGTTGTTATTGGTGCACTTATCAAAATGTCTGCAAATGCATCTGACATTCTATTCATTGCATTTGGAATATAACACACGACTTTTCTCATACAGCAGTTTGCTGAAACCTTGGGTATAGAACTGGGCACAGACATAAATTTTTCATATGTAAACATCAGCCAGAAAGCCTAGTATCAAGAGGTATGAATGTTTTAGGAAGGCATTGTTAAGGAAATTGTCCTGGAAAAACATTATTAAGAAAGATGTTCAGTGGGATATAATTAAAATAAATTATAATAATTAAACATAACAATTAAAAGACAGATTAGCAGGCTGGATAAATAAAACAAAACTAGTTATGTTGCAGGAAAAGACATGCTTAAAATAACCACAGGGATGGTTGAAAATTATAAGAATAGAAAAGGGAGTTCCCATCATGGTGCAACGGAAAACAAATCCAACTAGGAACCATGAGGTTGCGGTTTCGATCCCTGGCCTCGCTCAGTGAGTTAAGGATCTGGCGTTGCAAGAGCTGTGGTGTAGGTTGCAGACAGCGGCTCGGATCTGGTGTTGCTGTGGCTCTGGCCTAGGCTGGCAGCTATAGTTCCAATTAGACCCCTAGCCTGGGATCCTCCATATGCCGCGTGTGCAGTCCTCAAACAGAAAAGACAAAAAAAAAAAAAAAGGAGAGAGAGAGAGTAGAAAAGATATACCCTATGTATTAAATAGGATTAGGTTCTGGTATAAGTGACAGGAAAGCCAGAAGGGGATAGTGCTTAAGCCAATTTGGAGTTTATTTGTCTCTCCTATAAATGGAATCTGGAGGCCAGTACCTAGGGCTGGCAAGACAACTTCGCTCCATGGAATCTTAGCAACCCAGGCTCCTTCTCTTCATGGCTCCACCCTGCTAGTCTGAGACCCTCACCCTCATGATCCAATAAAGCAGACTCTACATTCTAGGTGGTGGAATTGAGGAAGGGATGAAGACACAAAAATGAGTGTGCCAGCCGCCTTAATCCTTAATGTTCTTCAGCTTTATACATAAAAATTCATTTAAACCTCAAATGCCGCATAAGATGACATCCACTGCTGTCATCACAGTACAGAAGGACAAAGTGAGGCACAATGAGAAATGAGCTGTCCAAGTCACATGACTTGTGGTATACACCGAATTTTAACCTAGGGTGTCTGACTCCAGAGCTTGTGTGGTTTTTTTGTTTGTTTGTTTGTTTTTTGTCTTTTGTCCTTTTAGGGCCGCATCCACAACACATGGAGGTTCCCAGGCTAAGAGTCTAATCGGAGCTGTAGCCGCCGGCCTACGCCAGAGCCACAGCAACACAGGATCTGAGGGATCCGAGCCACGTCTGCAACCTACACCACATGTCACGGCAACGCTGGATCCCTAACCCACTGACCAAGGCGAGGGATCAAACCTGTGTCCTCATGGATGCTAGTTGGATTGGTTTCTGCTGTGCCATGACAGGAGCTCCCAGAGCTTGTGTTCTTAAACAGTATACAACAAGGGCCTGTATAGCACTGGGAACTCTATTCAATATTCTATAGTAACCTACATGGGAAAAGAATATAAAAAAGAATGAATATATGTATAACTCAGTTACTTTCCTTACACCTGAAAGAAAAACAACATTATAAAACAACTATACTCCAATTTAAAAAAAAAAAAAAAACAAGAAGAAGAAGAAAACACTGTACAGTACTGACAAATAGCTTAACTTCTCTGGACAACATTCCCTCATCTATAAAATCAAAGGGATGGTCTAGATGAGTGGTCAGAAATTCATGTGAAATGAGCCAAATATGGTCTACAAAAGAGTTTTATGTGTACACATCGTACTTTTTGTTTTGTTTTAGAATGCCTTTGAAGTAGTACATGCTCTACCGGATCTGCCAAGGTCCTCCCACAGCCCCATGCTTTCTTTTATATCAGCTTTTCATATTATTACCTTCCTGACACCAGAAGATGTTTAACGGGAACACCTAGATAAGATACTTTCCCTTCAAGCTCTACAATGCTGTCATCAAGGGAGGAAATAGTTTTCTGAGGAATGTTCATCAAAATCATCTATAAGGTATTTGATTTAGGCTTACATCATTAAAATAGCACAACGAATTACTAGAGACTTTAATTAAAATTGAGTGATAGGAGTTCCCGTCGTGTCGCAGTGGTTAACGAATCCGACTAGGAACCATGCATGAGGTTGCGGGTTCGGTCCCTGCCCTGGCTCAGTGGGTTAACGATCCGGCGTTGCCGTGAGCTGTAGTGTAGGTTGCAGATGCGGCTCGGATCCCATGTTGCTGTGGCTCTGGTGTAGGCTGGCGGCTACAGCTCCGATTCGACCCCTAGCCTGGGAACCTCCATATGCCGTGGGAGCGGCCCAAAGAAATAGCAAAAAGACAAAAAAAAAAAATTGAGTGATAAACATGGTATAAGCAGTTTGAGTATCTTTTAGTAAATATATATATATATATTCTAAATATATATGGCAAACTCCAAACTCAAGAGATTAATACAATGTGGTTCTGATTTTAGTATATAATCCACATTTAGTACAATATGGGGATATTACTAACCACTCCCCAGGATAGGACTGGTTAGTAAATAGTCCATCTAGTTGTTTTCATTTATTGACTTTATTTTTTAAAGCTTTAGGTTCACAGAAAAATTAAGGGGAAGGTGCAGAGATTCCCATGTGTACTCTACCCCGACACAGGCGTAATCTCTCCCATTATCAGCGTCTCCCAGCAGAGTGTATACTGGTTACAGCTGATGAGCCTATGTTGACACATCGTAATCACCCAAAGTCCATACGTTCACTTTCATCCACCTAGTTTTACATCCACCTTCTATTTTATTACACTGATTTTATGTCTCTGACCTAAGTCACCTGAGTATGCGTCTTAATTGGTATCATGCTGTCCCAGTTGTTGCTTGTTTCAGGACCAGTATGCTAATTGAAGGGACTTCTCGATATCTCTATCTGCCATTGCTTGAGTTGAGTGGGGCTTCAAAATCCAAACACGTTGTTTCATCTCCCAAGTCATGGCTCGTCTGTTCATTGTTTCGACACTAGCTGTTGGTTTCTTTTCCTAATGGCTCTTGCACTTTGAGGAGCTGTTGGGTGCACAGAGGCACAGAAAAAAAAGATGGTTAAGTTTATCTACCTTGTGGTTTAGCTATCAAATGTAGCAAAAGGACAAAGGAGCAAGGGAGTGAGAGCATCTTTATAGTAACAAACATTAACCTTAGCAAAGGGAAAGTGAAGATTAAAAAAAATGCTGATGATGGAGTTCCTGTAGGGGCTCAGCGGAAATGAATCTGACTAGTATCCATGAGGACACAGGTTTGATCCCTGGGCTCACTCAGTGGTTTAAGGATCCAGCATTGCCATGAGCTGTGGTGTAGGTCACAGACGCAGCTTGGATCTGATGTTGCTGTGGCTGTGGAGTAGGCTGACGGCTGCAGCTCTGATTGGACCCCTAACCTGAGGACCTCCATATGCCCTGGTGTGACCCTAAAAAGACAGAAAAAAAAATGGCTGATGTGGAGTTCCCCTCATGGCTCAGTGGTAACGAACCCAACTAGTATCCATGAGGATTCGGGTTTGATTCCTGGCCTCCTTCAGTGGATTAAGGATCTGTGTTGCTGTGAGCTGTGGTGTAGGTGGCAGTCCTGTGTTACTGGGACTGTGGAGTAATCCGGCAACTCCAATTCAACCCTAACCTGGGAACCTCCATATGCCATGGGTGTGGCCCTAAGAATAAATAAATCAATAAAGGCTGATGGACAGGAACAAATTGGGGATCACATACTCTGGGAAGGAGTAGGTTACAGGGTACATCTAAAAAAAGTTCAAGTATCTTTTATCTGAGTCTTAGAAATTAGGGAATAGTTGAGAGCATCCAGAAGGTAAGCTCTCACAAGGAGTAATTGTTTGAAATGACGGTACATTTGCTTTCAATAGAAATGTTGCAGTTGATTAATCCATAAGTCAATAAAATGCTAAGAAGGATGAAAACCACGTTGGAAATATATTAATTAACAGACTTTATATAGTCTCAAATCGGATTATGATGAGGAGACAGGTTTTTACTTTTCATGAAGCCTTTTCACAATTAAAAAAAAACTGTGCTTTTGGAGACAAGAATGTACTGCTAAAAATCAGTGCTTTATCAAGAGATGAGGGCGGGAAAGAGAGGTACTAAAAAGCAAAGAAAAGAAATGAATCTTTTCTCTCCTCTAATCTGCTCCAAATGGAGTCATATAATGATGGATGGTTCGATTTATTTAACGTGCTCCAAAGAGCAGAAGGCAGGTTGATTTCCATGGATATTTGCATATTTAGAAATCTTTGGTCCATTACTAGAAGAAATAACACATCATCAAATAATTACTTCTTATAAGGAAATCTGACTTCTGAGTTGTCATATGATATGAGAGGAAGACAATGAACATAGAAGGAGGCATAACAAGCTCTAAAACTTTTCATGGTAAAGACTTCTAAGTACAAGGTGTGTGTGTAATCAAAGCATGTGTATCTGAATAACAGCTTAAAATATGAATGAGATGTGTCCCCCACACCCTCAGTCTCTTCCTAAGGCACTTTCTTGGACCACTTGGCCTTTCCCCATTCAAACAAGATTGACTTTTAATCTATCCCTTGCCTCCGGGTAGATTATAATGGCTGAACAAAGATCACAAGGGAGTCATCTCTGTCACATTTGAATTATCTAAAGTCTCTTGAAATTTACAACAGAGGCACTTGTTTGAAATAAAAGATGTTTTGAGAATCAAAGCAAAGCCCTAAAATATAAAGACATGGAGACATAGAGTTTATGCCATAAAAAATACATTTGAGAGGATAGATAAAGTCCAGAATAACACTGTCCCCTGAATAAAGATTCTGTAAACTAGAGAAGAGGGAGGAGTTGTCAAGGGCAAGAAGAAACAACTGTCTCTGTGTGTCTCTGATGAGGATGCTGTGTTTTACTCCTCACCTGAGGTCCAGAAGCAGTTGAAGAGCTTCACAAAAGTATATGTAAACTGCAGCTCTGTGATTCCAATTACATGTTCTATGCAGTAGGAATGTTGGATTTTTTTTTTTAAATCCTCATTTTTTTAAGGATACAGTTTGGAGACTTGAGAGCAGAGGTTTAGAATCTGTGCCTTGCCTTGGAAGGAAAGAAAAAACATCTTTACTCCTCACGACTGGAGAACAAAGTGAAAATGACTACAAAACATAGTTAGGCAGACACACCTAAAGCATCCGCATAGAGTTCTCCTGCTTCCCAATGTGGCACAGGAGGAAACAGAGCTTTCCTCGTGTGGCCAAAGAACGATGAGGGCGTGACCTATAGAGCAGAGGGCTCTAACCCCTGGAAGGCCTGTTGGCTGAGATAGTGAGGGCACTGAAGTAATCAACTTATACCAACAAGTGGAGAACAGAAGATGCTAAGAATGTCCCAGGGACACCAGCCTGAATGTCTTGGAACCAGATGTCCCTTACTTCCTCTCTGCCACATCCTCATTCTCATAACTTGCACTAGACCAGATACTCAAGAATTATGCAAAATATTGGCACCATGGAGAATAAGTTAATGATTAACTGAGACAACAAGTAGTTGACTATCAAAACCCAGAATTAACTTTATCAAGAGGAATTGAAGGATGTGAGATAAACATTGAAATCTTCTTTAGTAACATATAAAGCAGGTTTTTTTTCCCTACTCTGGAGTTTGTGCTTGAGAAGTTAACATCTTTAAGTACACATAAAATCAAGAGTAGAGATTTATTATGGGGTGGATATTCATTTTTATGAAAAAAATTCTTTATAAAATAATGTATCAGATTGTAATTCATACAAATACTGAATCATTATGTTGTAAATCTGAAACTAATATAATTCTATATGTCAACTTTCCTTCAATTTTTAAAAAATTAAAAGAAGGAATAGTATATATTATATATCTAATAGTCTAAAAATAAAAGTAAAATAAAATAATGCACCAAGGAATGCTTTTAAAAATTCTTCACTCTATGTGCATATATCATTGGAATTATAGAAATGTAATTTACATAAATGTTTGATGGAATCATCAATTGTCTAAAACAAACCCACTTAACAATACTCAAGCACCTACATTCCTGTAGAGCTGGAGGAATTCATGCTTCTGTTGGTTAGAATCCAATCGGAAACAGTCAACATCAGCATGAATGAGCAAATGGACAGGCTCTGGGAATAGGGAAGAGGAAACACCTGTGGAGGTGTGATGGTGAGGTCTGGGCCTTCCTTTGCTGTTTTCCTTTGGTGGTATTCAAGTTCTGTTGAAGAGGGGGGAGGAATTCATTTTTGGGTGAACCCTAGAGAACCATGAGTATACCAGCACAGACACACAACTATGGGAATAAGATGGGAAGAGGAGCAAAGAAATTCTGTGGGAGGTGGAGCAGGGTTGATTAGGAATTGCTGTAGGCTGATGCATAGAGTCAGTTCCTCTCAGGTCCCTCATTTATGGGGCTATTTCTCCCACCTTCCATGTGAACACAGGAGCTCTGCTTGATTGTTCTATAGGCTGCAGAAGGCAAAATATGACCTTCAGGGATCAGATGATGTTTAGGGCGGCCCTTCACCTCCACCAATCAGGCTTTCTGTGCCCCTCTTTCCATTCCACACCTGTAAGCTGCTCAGGGCCTCACCCATGAACTTGAGTTCTCTCCCAGGGCATGAAAGTGTCAGCAAAGCTTCAACAATCATCTCATTTCTAAGTCATAAACCAGGTTTGATCAAGTGTATGAAATGGAGTGGAGTGGTATGAAAAGAGTATTTCCTTTTCTCTTGCTTCCAGGCATATAAGCTTACAACACTTATTCAGGACACCTAAGATCGCCACAAAGTGCAGGGTAACAAAACAAGAGCATTTAAAGCACTTACTAGTATTATATAAAAAATGCATTTATAGTCAGTTCTTTTTATTCATGGTAATTATGTTATGATTTTATGTTATAAAATCACCATGAACACTGAATTTGAGAGTTGCTTCTAGGGGAAGTAAGGGCTAGGTTCCTGTAAGCCTCTGGTCAATATTGTCATCAACTGATCAATATGTAACATTGCTTTGTGTGTGTTTCTGTTTATAGACCCCTTTTTAATATACAATGCCTTGGTACCCATGGAGGATTGGTTCCTGGACCCACTAGGATAACCAAAATCCAAAAATGCTTCCAAAGTCAACCCTCTATAGCCACAGGTTTTCATTCGCACAGTCAACCAACCAGGGAATGTGTAGTATTACAGTATTTACTATTGAAAAATATCAAGGTATAGGTGGACCCGTGCAGTTAAAACCTGTGTTGTTTAAGGGTCAACTATATTGTTAATTCAATAACCTTGAACTCACAGAAGCACTATAACTTCTACTTAAACAAAGCTTATGTAACACAGGTATTTTCTCCATAAGGTCTATCATAGCTTTCTTGTCCTTAGGAACACTAGGCAACACTTCAGCCCTACGCTTGGGGCCATTTTAAAAAGCAAAATCACCCAAAGGAAAGACCAAAAAACAACAACAACAACAACAAAAAAACCCTGAAATGTGGCACAGAAAGAGCTGAAATAAGAAGGCAGGGTGTCACCATGTTCAACCTCAGTTGGGAACCCACATGTCAGGCAATTCAAATTTGGCAGGTTACAAATAAATTTTAGTCAGAAGAGAAGTTTGCAAATAGAGAATCTGTGAAAAATGAGGACTCATAGATGTTTGGATGTTAGTGCAAACCAGGAAGGTGATTTTTCTTCATCAATGAGAGAGTGAATTGTTGAAAATTTTTCTTCATTCCTGTTTGTATTCAGATTGAGGAAGGCTCCAAGTGTTTGTAGTAATCCACATGTTGGTATCACAGCACATTGCAAAGGGTTCCCGGGAAACAGACTTGAAGTGGTGATTTGCATGTACGAGGCTTCCTGGGAAGTGGTTTGGGCATCAACCTTTGTGGGGAAGT
The DNA here is from genome assembly GCF_016906955.1 of Phacochoerus africanus. Taxonomy (NCBI): domain Eukaryota; kingdom Metazoa; phylum Chordata; class Mammalia; order Artiodactyla; family Suidae; genus Phacochoerus; species Phacochoerus africanus. Next base: position 28,605,575 of record NC_062553.1, read on the forward strand.
GAAGGTATGGGGTTAAGGGGGAGACTTTTTTCTGGGATGAAGTTACAAGGACTCTCTGGGAACATGGGGAGCAGGTGGCACTGGAGCTAGAACTGCCCTCAGAATTGTCATCCATCATTGAAGAAGAGGAGCTGGATTTTTATAACTCCCCTTATGACAAGTCACTAGATACAGGCTGCCTGTCAGAAGGAGCTGTGACTTTGGGTGCAGTGGTTCTCTTCAGCAGATTGCAAGTTCTAACGAGACACCCAGCTGTATGAAGTCACTATCACCATTAACAGTCCCAGCAGTTGGAGGTGTGAGTGCCTGCGTCATGGAGAGAGAATGTGGGTAGGGCACCCCAGCACCCACAAAACTGTGCCAAGCACAACAAGGCATTTCTGGTGACTTATTTGAGGACAGTCTCAATGATGTTTAGCAAAGCGATAGAAGTACCTGAGGTGACAAAAGAATGACTCCTCAAAGATGCCCATTTCCTAATCCCTAGAATTTGTGGATACATTACCATATATGGCAAAAGGGATGCTGCAGATGGGATTATAATTAAGGACCTTGAAATGGAGCACTTATCTTGGAGTGTACTGGTATGTCCATGAATCCTTAAAAGCAGAGAACTTTTCCAGGCTGCAGAAGACTCAAGATTTGGCAGTATGAGAAAGACTCTACATGCTAAAGTTGGCTGACTTTGAAGATGGGGGCCATGAGCCAAGGAGTGTGGGCAGCCTCTAGCAGCTGGAAAAGGCTCCTAAAGATGGACTGTTTCCTAGAGCCTCCACAAAGGTGTGCAGCCCTGAATTTTATCCCAGTGAGACCCATCTTGGACTTTTGACCTGTAAAACCATAAAATAATAAATATGTTATTGTTTAAGCCACCACATTTGTGGTAATTTGTTATGGAAGCAATAGAAAATGAATACACAGCTATCAAAGTAGTGACTGACTCCTAGGCTGAGAGGGTGGGGGGGGGGGCACCTGAGTACACCAAACTGCAGAGTGAATGTGCAGGGCTTTGCCAGGGAGCTGTGGAAGCCATCATGGCAGCCTCAAAGACTCTTGGCCACTTTCCAGGTGATCTCTCTTTTTTTTTTTTTTCTTCACTATTGCATCTCCGCATATGCATCTGGAGCCATGTATTTTTCTGTATTCCCTAAATTGCTCATTACTGAACCTCACAATTGCACATTTAAGTGTTTTTAACAAAAAATAAATAACAGATGTAATCTTCTTGGGATCTGCAGAGAAACTATATAGAAGATGATGTGATCTATATAGGAGTTTTGATGTAAGAGACATACATCCTAATTTGCTCTCTCTATTGTTTGCTGAACCTGTCAGAGTAAATTGCTACCTCTTTAAATTTGTTTCTTCATCTATAAAATGAGAAGGCTAACCTTCCTTCATAGAATTGTGTTTAAACTAAAGGGTATTTACAACTTCCAGTTCACTTTTTATCCCCCAAGAGAAAAAAACTCCATTTATCACATTTTACTAAGAAATTTTATAAACACTCCTTCCCTTTTGCTTCTCATATGCATCATGAGAGCATGTACCCAGCAGCCTCCTGTGTGAGCATTTTCCCTATTTTGATCTCCATGAAGACAGAGACTGTCATCGTCACATTTATGTTAAATAGAGCCGAGAAGAGTGCCCAGCACATAGTATTTTTAATGAATGTTGGTTGTACAAACTCTTACAGAAATGAAAAAGTTACAACAATAAAATTACACCTTCTCACCTAGTAGATTGGTGAGGTTTTTAAAGATATACTTATATAGGTAGATGAACAGGAACTGAAACCACCTTCCTTGAAATCAATTTAGTAATGTTTCCAGAATCTTAAAACCTCTGTATTCTTCTATCCAGTAATTCCACTCCTGGGACTCTATCCAATGGAGATAAGAATGTATTTGTCATGTAAAAAAAAGCAGTCTATGGGGGAGGGGAGAAGCCTGTAAGTAAATACACCAAAATATTAACAATGAACATTTCTGAGTAAAGGACTTAAAGCTAAAACTTGTTTCCATTTTATACTTTTCTGTATTTTCCAAAATTTATTTAGTCATCATTTAAATTTTTTAATAGCTGGATTATATGGTATTTTATGGTTGTATGAGAATCTTTTTAAGTTTGTATATACCTAAATATATTTAAAACATATTCATGTTCCTCAAATACCTAAGCTTCTTTTATTTACCTCAATAACTAATGTAGTAGCATCGTGCATCTTGTAGGTACCCTCTGAGTTATATAAATATATGATTTTACATAAGTACATCTACTTGGGTACTTAATTTATCTTTCTTCATTCTCTATATTTAGAAGTGCCACTTGTATTTTTCTTCTGGCCACTTAATTTCCAAAGACATGCAAGTGTCAGCAGATTTATTTTTCTCCAAAACAGGTTAATGCTCCAGTTAACTGCTGTCCGATAGTTTTTATTGAAAAGTAGCACAGTTCGCCCTGTGAGATTTCATCATCACATGCTAGGAGGAAGCGAAAAGTTAACTAGGTTACAAGGATTTGTTGGAATGTCTGATCTTTGCTGTATTAATGCTGAGGCAGACACAATCTTAAGTAAAAAAAATCATTATTACAGCTTTTCTTTATTAATGGAGTTCTTTTAGGTAGAAAAATTACATTGTAATTTTTTTTTGGCAAAATGGTCCATGTTTACTTGACCAACTTTATTTTTACTGAGTGAAGATTTCAGTCTTTCAATAAGATTAACAATTATTACATATTTTAAATCGACATTCTTTATCGCTGTATAGTTGATTTACAATATTGTGTTAATTTCTATTGTATATCAAAGTGATTCGTTATACACACACATACACATGCACATATATATATTCTTTTTTATATTCTTTCCCATTACAGTTTATCATAGGATATTGAATGCAGTTTCCTGTGCTATGCAGTAGGATCTGGATCTTTTTTTTTTTTTTCATTCAATATATAGTAGTTTGAATCTACTAAGCTCAAACTCCCAGTACTTCCCTCTCTCTCTCCCCCTTCCTCTTGGCAGAAGCAAGTCTGTTTTCTATGTCTGTTTCTATCTTGTAAATAAGTTCACTTGTGTCGTATTTTAGATTCCACATATAAGTGATGCCCTAAGGTATTTGTCTTTCTCTTTCTGACTTAACATCACTTAGTAAGAGAATCTCTAGTTCCATGTTGCTGCAAATGGCATTATTTCATTCTTCTTACGGCTGGGTAGTCTTCCATTAGATATATGTACCATATCTTCTTTATCCATTCATCTGTCAGTGAACATTTAAGTTATTTCCATGTCTTGGCTATTGTGAATATTGTTGCTATGAACATAGGGTGCATGTGCATTTTTGAATTATAGTTTTGTCCAGACATATGTCCAGGAATTGGATTGCTGGATCATATGGCAAATCTATTTTTAGATTTTTGAGGAACCTCCATACTGTTTTCCACAGTGGCTGCACAAACTTATATTCCACCAACAGTGTAGAAGGGTTCTCTTTTCTCTACACCCTCTCCAGCGTTTGTTATTTGTAGACTTTTAATGATGGCCATCCTGACTGGTGTGAAGTGGTACCTCATTGTGGTTTTGATTTGCATTTCTTTAATAATTAGTGATGATGAGCATCTTATGTGCTTTTTAGAGAAATGTCTATTTAAGTCTTTTGCTCATTTTTCAGTTAGGTTGTTTGGTATTTTGTTGTTGAGTTATATGAGCTGTTTATATATTTTGGAGATTAATCCCTTGTTAGTAGCATGATTTGCAGATATTTTCTGTCAGTCTGTAGGTTGTTGTATTTATGGTTTCCTTTGCTGTACAAAGGCTTGTAAGTTTGATTAGGTCCCATTGGTTTATTTTTCTTTTATTTCTGTTGCCTTGGGAGCCTAACCTAAGAAAACATTTTTACAATTTATGTCAGAGAATGTTTTGCCTATTTTGTCTTCTAAGGTTTTAGTTTCTCTTCTAAGAGTTCTTAGAAACTCTTCTGAGAGTTTCTTCTAAGAGTTCTCTTCTAAGGTGTCTGGTCTTAGATCTAAGTCTTAAAGTCATTTTGAGGTTTTTTTTGTGTATTTTGTGTATGGTGTAAGGGTGTGTTCTAACTTACGGTGTAAGGGTGTGTTCTAACTTCATTTATTTACATATGTGGCTGTCCAACTTTCCTAATACCATTCACTGAAGAGACTGTCTTTTCCTCATTGCATAAATATTCTGCTTACCTCCTTTGTGAAAGATTAATTGTCCATAGTTCTGTGGGTTTATTTCTGGACTCTCTATTCTGTTCCTTTGATCTCTATGTCTGTTGTGATTACTGCAGCCTCGTAGTATATCTGAAGTCTGGGAGGGTTATGCCTCCTCCTTTGTTCTTTCTCCTCAGAATTGGCTTCAGCAATTCTGGGTCTTTTACGGTCCCACACAAATTTTAGGATTATTTGTCCTAGTTCTGTGAAAAATGTCGTAGGTAGCTTGAGAGGGATCACATTAAATCAGTAGATTGCTTTGAGCAGTACAACCATTTTAATAACATTAATTCTTCTAATCCAAGAGCATAGGGTATTTTTCAATTCTTTGAATCACCTTCAGTTTCTTTCTTTATTTTTTTCTTTTCTTATTCTTTTTACGGCTATACCCGTAAAAAGGCATATGGAAGTTCTCAGGCTAGGGGTCAAATCAGAGCTGCAGCTGCTGGCCTACATCACAGCCACAGCCAGGCTGGATGCGAGCCACATCTGAGATCTCACCTACACTGCAGCTTGCAGCAATGCTGGATCCTTAACCCACTGAGTGAGGCCAGAGATTGAATCCACATCCTCACAGACACTAATCATGATCTTAACCCACTGAGCCACAATGGGAACTCCTGATTTCATTTTAAATAGACATGTTTTAAGTTGTTTCCATATCTTGGCTATTGTGAATATTGTTGCTATGAACATAGGGTGCATGTGCATTTTTGAATTATGGTTGGAATTTCCCCCTTGTCCCCAAGTTCTCAGTCAGTAGGAAGCAATAAGTTGAAAATGCATTTAATTTCATAAAATGCTCATACAAATTAAGTGTGTTTTTGGTGTAATGTAAAAAATAAAATACATATACCTAAAATCTATCTTTATTCCCTGCCCTCTACGCTAACCCTTCCTACTCCTCCTCACTTAAATAACCTGATGTATCTTCTTACAGTGCTTTTTCTGTGTATCCATACTAATACATTGGTGTGTGCATATAAATAGACATTTTATAAACATAAACAATATATACTTAGTATTTTGGTAACAAATGTGCTCATGTATCTATTTTTCTTAAGTCTGTATTTTGCTTTAAAGCTAAAAGGAAGATCTACCAAGAGTAGGAAGGATAATAGCATGGAAAGTAGGGAGACACAAAGATGGACAGATGGTTTGGTTTGTGCTTAAAATATCTTATAAATACATAGGCATATTTCATGTCCATACCACACAAATCTTAAATTTAGCAGTGGAAGATTAAGTGCAGAATTGGGAATTTTGTTTCCCTTTTTAATAGTCGTTCTTTTGTGAATATTGAAAATGACCACGGAGAGCTTAATTTGAACTTAAATTCAATTTGGGCTTAAATTCAATTAATTAGAGCTTAAAATCAATTTCAGTTTTTGTTAGGCACTTTAAAAAAAAAGACATTTCTATATGACTTTATTTTAATGGCAGGCATTGCTTTTCAAAAGGTGTGAAATTGAAAGGAGTTACAGTCAAGGAATAGAAAGAGAGCATCTTAATTTTAGTACTCTTCTTTTCACATTCTTGTGCTACCCAAGGTGATTGCATTTCACAGCCTACTCATGTGCTGTAAATATCTTTACATGTGATAAATCTTATCCTAGCACTGTAGTAACATGGCTTAAACAAAGCATTAAAAGCTTTGAACAAGATGGCATCTGAGTATAATAAGGTTTACTCGTTTTCTAGAAAAATGAAACACCTTTTGAAGTGATTTTCAGAGGATGAAGAAAGATTTGTACTACATAAAAGAGGATTTCAGTGTTCAGGTTAAAAAGAAACTCGGGTTGAGAAGACTTTAGGAGATTTTTCTATGAACTAAATGATTAGAGATTGATATCTTGTCTAGCACTCTATTGAAAAAAGGAAAGACTATATACAAGGGCAGGGGATTTAAAGATAAAGATAAGCAACATTTATTATTATAAAGATAGTATTTACAAACACTGGAGCTATAATCAATCATGTTACATTGAAAGAAATTAACAGTGATCATTAGGTATTACCTGTCTCCACAGCTTAGAAAGATTTAAATAAAATATTTTACATAAAAATATCCAAAAGTTAAAAATACTTTAGAATGTACAGACCATTAAAGAAGAGATAAAGAATACATTAATACATATTTAATGAAGGATTAAAGAAATTTCTATCTTTTCTTTAAGGACTTGAAAACTTATGATGGCCTAGCCCTCAGATGCATGTGGTAAAAAAGAAAAAAATGATTTAAGCAAGACAGCATCAATTGACATTTTTCTCTCATTTATTCCTATAAGTGTTGCTGGAAAGACTTTAGTAATTGATAACTTCAGGATTAGTAATTTTCATTTTAATCATTAATGTTGATCATCATACATTACCAGAAGCATGAAAGAAATATGGCAAGCAATCAATTTGAGTTTTAATGATGTGTTGCTTGCAAGGTTTTTCAAGGCAAATGCTGAGGAGCTATTTATTTCTTCCCAGGTAATGCCCCACCTGCTGCCTACCATACTAACACGAATTCTTAATCTGAGCAGATGGGCTTTCCGCAGGTGTGGTTACCAGAAAGGGGGAATGTATTTAATTTCTTTAAAATATGAAGGTAACATATTATTAAAACCAAGATGCCTTACATTTACTAATCATTTATCCAATTGACACCCAATTTAGAGAACATTTTGAGTTCATTCAAACACTTCGGTACAGAGAGATACCTCTTGAAATCTTGGGTTCTATACTCACCTGGTCCCACCCACTCTCACCCAATACTTACTATATCAGTCTCAGGGCTCTATGCAGGTGATAAGTCCAATACTCCTCCAGGAAATTTCAATATGAGCACATCCCATCACCACAACCAAATGAAAATTATTGCTTCAGAGCTTCTGTAAAGTGTAATTGAAAAGAGAAGTCAAGACTCCCCAGTTATGTCTTTGACCCAGTTCAAACACTTACCATCATATTGATTTTTTTCTTGCCCTTCTAAAACCAGAAGCCCTCTTTCCAGGGACAACCTCTTCCCCATCCTTTGTAGGCACTGACATGGATCCCGTTTTTTGGGGGTTTTTTGTTTGTTTGTTTGTTTGTTTTTAGTCTTTTTGCCGTTTCTTGGGCCGCGGCATATGGAGGTTCCCAGGCTAGGGGTCCAATCGGAGCTGTAGCTGCCAGCCTACGCCAGAGCCACAGCACCTTGGGATCCGAGCCACGTCTGTGACCTACACCACAGCTCACGGCAACGCCGGATCGTTAACCCACTGAGCAAGGGCAGGGATCAAACCTGCAACCTCATGGTTCCTAGTCGGATTCGTTAACTACTGCGCCACGACGGGAACTCCGGATCCTGTTATTTCTTTAATCCTCCCCTCTTGGCTACACAAGTGGTCACATGATTCTGTTCAGTCAGCTTATCCTATCCCTCTGGCCACAGTGACTCAAAATGAGCCAATCTGACTTGCCAGAATTTTCAGCCAGAGCCACTAAGAAAAGGACAAGTATTACTTTTTCCACAAAGGATGTTAAGCTGGTAAGATGTGTCTTGAGGCAAGCATCCCTCATCCTGCTGTATTCTGGATCCAAACATTACAGAATTTTAGTTTATATTTATGCTGGTTTGAGCTGGGTTTCCAACACTGGCAAATGAACAGGCCCAATAAACACATCACACGATATTGGGTAATACCTTTGATTCTTTGACCTCTTTTCTTCACCTATAAAATTTGGATAATGTCATCTACCATGCCCACATACCAGAGAAATAAAGATGAGATCTAATATTTAAAATGCAAAGCATTTATTATCTTATAATATGTCATCCAAATGATTAATTTCATGTACATGTCTCTAAAATAAATATTTAATTGAAACAGCAGTAATCCAAGCCAATTACTTAGTAGCATGTAAAAATGTCTTGTTTTTTTTCTTAATCTTTATAGAATTATTTGTTGTCATGTAAAGATTGCTCATCAGCAAAATAGAAACTTCAAAAGGCACTTGTATTAGTGCCTCTGAAATTTACCAGTCACCAGATTCTGATTCAGTTGTTCTGAGGTGAGACCTGAGATATGGTATTTCTTTTTTTCTTTACCTTCAATTTTTTGAGCTTCATTGAAATATAATTCATGTACACCGTTGTAAAAAATTTAAGGCATACAATGTGACAATATGAACATATTTATTGTGAAATGATTACTGTAATAGGGATCATTCACAGGTCCATCACCTCATGTAATTATGTGTGTGCGTGTGTGTGTGTGTGTGTGTGTGTGTATTCATGTGTCTGTGTTGAGAACATTTAAGATTTACTCTCTCAGGTATTTTTACCTTTAGTCACCGTGATGTACATTAGATACCCAGAACTGATTTATCTTCTAACTGAAAGTTTATACCCTTTGATCAACATCACCTCATTTCCTCCACCCAGTGCAGCCCCTGGCAATCACCACTCCACTCTTTGCTTTTGTGAATTTGGCATTTTTATGCTCCTCATGTAAGTTAGATCACACAGTATTTGTCTTTGTTTGACTTATTTCATTTAGCATAATGCCCTGAAAGTCCACTGATATTCTCATAAATGGCAGAATCTCATTCTTTTTATTTTATTTTATTTTTTGTCTTTATGTCTTTTCTAGGGCTGCACCCGTGGCATATGGAGATTCCCAGACTAGGGGTCTAATCAGAGCTGTAGCCACCAGCCTACACCAGAGCCACAGCAACCTAGGATCTGTGACCTACACCACAGCTCACGGAAACCCCACTAAGTGAGGCCAGGGATCAAACCCGCAACCTAATCGTTCCTAGTCGGATTCGTTAACCTCTGAGCCACGACAGGAACTCTGAATCTCATTCTTTTTAAAGGCTAAATAATATTCCATTGTGTACATATACCACAACTTCTTTATCCGTGCATCCGTTGATTGACATTTAAGTTGTCTCCATCTCTTAGCTATCATGAATAACCCTGCAGTGAACATGGGGGTTGCAGATATCTTTTCAAGATAGTTGTTTCATTTCCTACAGTTATATTCCTGGAAATGGAATTGTGGGATCATATGGTAGTTCTATTTTTATTCTTTTGCGGAAACTCAATATTGTTCTTCATAGTAGCTGTGGCAATTTATATTTCCACCAATAGTGCACAAGGGTTCTATTTTCCACACTTCATCATCAACTATTTTATCTCTTTTTTTCATAATAAACATCCTAAAAGATATGAGGTTCTCTGTCATTGTGGGTTTTTTTTAATTACTCAATGAATTTTGTTACATTTGTAATTGTACAATGATCATCACAACCCAATTTTATAGCATTTGTATCCCAAAACCCAGCCCATCTCCCCCACTCCCCAATCTTTCTCCTCTGGAAAATGTAAGTTTTTCAAATTCTGTGAGTCATTATCTGTTCTGCAAAGAAGTTCATTGTGTCCTTTTTTTAGATTCCACATGTAAGTGATAGCATTTGATGTTGGTATATCACTGTCTGACTGACTTCACTTAGTATAGTAATTTCTGGGTCCATCCATGTTGCCACAAAGGCCGTTATTTCTTTCCTTTTAATGGCTGAGTAATATTCCATTGTGTATATATACCACATCTTCTTTGTCCACTCCTCTGTCAATGGACATTTAGGTTGTTTCCATGTCTTGGCTATTGTGTACAGTCCTGCAGTGACATTGGAGTACATGTATCTTTTTGAGCCATGGTTTTCCCCAGATAGATGCCTAGGAGTGGGATCGCTGGATCAAATGGTAATTCTATTTTTAGTTTTCTGAGGAATCTCCATACTGTTTTCCACAGTGGTTGCACCTATTTACATTCCCACCAACAATGTAATAAGGTTCCCTTTTCTCCACACCCTCTCTAGCATTTATTGTTTGTAGACTTTTTGAGGATGGCCATTCTGGCTGGTGTAAGGTGGTACCTCATAATGGTTTTGATTTGCATTTCTCTAATAATTGGTGATGTTGAACATCTTTTCATGTGTTTTTCAGCCATCTGTATGACTTGTGTCATTGTGGTTTGATTTGCATTTCCCTGATGATTAATGATGTTGAACATTTTTTCTTGCACCTATTGGCAATTTATATGTCTTCTTTGGAAAATATCTACTCAGGACATCTGCCATTTTTTATCAGATTCCTTGCTTATTTGTATTTCTGAGTTGTGTATGTTCCTTATATATTTTTGATATTAACTTATTATCAGATATATAGTTTGTAAGTATTTATCACAAGCTCCAGATGAAAGATGCATCTGGACTGCAAACAAGCTTTGAGCATCAAAGGACTAAAACAAAGGCCTCCAAACAATATAAACACAAGTCAAATAAACTGGGAGTTGAAAGATTTAAGATGGTATAGTCTTAATTTTCTAATTAAAAAAGAAACTTTGTGATTATGACAAATCTTGGCTTTCATTTCTAAGGTGAAAATATTGAACTTTACTATATAATAAACATAGCACGCAGTGGGTATTTAGTAAATTATTGACTGATTGACACTGAAAAATACCATAGACTCCATGTCTTAGGATTTTTAAGGACCTACTAGTCTGAGTGGAAAGAATGGAATATTTTTATTAGGTAATTGTAGCAGAGCTTCCAGATTTATATTCAATCTTCATTTTCACTTAATAATCAATTTGAAAATATATGTATAATATCCTGCCATTTTCAATAAAAAATTGAGTCTATAATTAAATTTGTTCACACTTGAGTGGCTTAGAGTTCATACTGAAAAAACAGGTTGAAATGGTCAGTGAATGATGAGACACATTTCTGACCAAGTGACTTCATGAAAACATACACTGGAATGTGATTGTCAGTTTTGGTGGCTTCTCAAAGACAGCCTGCATTAGAATGATGTGCAAATTTCCTTTCCATCCCTTGCAGTGACACTGAAGAATAGTAAACATGTCATTTTAATATAAAATAGACATCCCAGTTCAAAAGTTGTAGGATAGAAGCAACCTTAATAAAAGACAGAAGACATCGAATTATACAGAGAAGCAACATTATTTCTCCAGAAGAAATGAACAAAATTCATCAAAACTCAGCCATGAAATTTCAGCTAAGTATTCCTTCTTAGCCTAAAAAACTTTGACATTCTCTGCTTAAGAGACTTTTTAAATGAGTAATTTAGTGTATCTCAGTAATGTTGGAATGATCAATGGATGGTGTTTCCTTGTTCAAGGTAGAATATTAACTGTTCAGTTAAATTGTTGATGAATTGATTTGAGCCAGCCTTAAGGATATGCTTTAAAAACAGAAATAATAAGATCAACGTCTCTCAGGATTTTTTATGTCCCTTGATCAACTAATCTATTTCAGCTTTTAATTACAAATCAATGTTCTACTAATGCCTTTTACAACAATTCCAAAAGACTTAATAGAGCCTCATAAGAATTGATCTGGTTAAGTTTTCCTTTCACAGAAGTGAATGTAATCAAATGTATTTTCATTTAGTGAGACCTGAGGTGGTCTGGGATTTTTTTAATTTATGGGCATACATTTCATGAAGCTGAGTGAGAATTTTAAGCAACATCTCCATGATCTCTAAACAAAAGAAAAATCTGAGTGCTGATTTAAGATCAGAACACCTTGTTAAGTTTAACACAAATTTCTGCACAAAGTTACATGCAGTTTGAAGGATAAAAATTACCAATTTAGAAAGATTTACCAATATGGTATGGATCAGCATTTTTCCATTCAGTTCTTAAGGGGGCTTTTAATTCCAGTAGAAATCATTTTTTTCACTGGTGGTTTTGGAAACTAAGGGAGAAAAATGCAGTTTTCAAAATGTGAACAGCAATCTAAAAAAAGGACCATCAACTCCAGAAATGGCACAATTATTTATGACATTTTCAGGAATCCTCTTTTTTGTGCTATAAGTTGCCTCTTAATCACAATTTTGAGAGTGGACTATTGTGTTAAAAAGGAAGAAAAACTAAAGAAATGAGTTTATGAGTTGAGTTCTGTATGGAAACCTTTATATATCTCAGCACGTAGCAGTATTAACAGGCATAGATTAAAATTTTGACTTAGATTAAGTATGATTTGTTATTTAAGTACAAAGATAAATAATGAATATTACCTTTTCCCCAAGCCATAAAAACCCAACCCTTTAAAATATTTTTGAAAAGCTATATATCAGATAAAAGCTTTTTTAAAATATTATCCCTATCCTTTTGTTGTTGTGTTGTTATTTAAAGAATTGAAGTAGAATTCTGAATCTTCTGGAAAAATTTCAGTAGAGTTAATCCCATGTGGAGTTTTTGCCACTTTATCATTATCTTAGCTGGGAAGTAAACACGAGGCCAATAACATGTGAGGCATGTGGCATGACACCTTGCATATAGCATCCATTTAGCATTTGCAAAATTTTGTATGGTATGCTATATAATTTCCACATTCAGTGTTATTCAAATCAGACATTTTCACATAAAATCAAATGTCTTTAATCACCGACATAGAAAAAAAAATAGGTCTTCAGGCCAAACTTCATCATAATTGCAAAATATTTAGATTTTTTTTTTTTAAATACTGATGAAGAAGCTCAATCGTTTCCCCTTTTAGCAGATGTGAGTAATTTCTAAGACAGCTCTGGTGGTAAGAACTGGAGGCCTGCCCCTTCAACGCACATGTGCTGAAATGTTCTGTTTCCCAGCTTCATAATTAGAGATTATTTCACAGTGATTTTTCAGCACAGATAAAATTTAGCTCACTTAAGATATGACAGCTATCATCTCTTATTTTCATTAAACATGCTCTAGAGCGGGTGGTTATAGAAATAAGATAGGAATTAACATCTGAAAGTTTAAAGATGATTGCAAAATCTCTTCTTTAGAAAATTATGGGTTTCCCTTGGCTTAGCTTTCCTAAAATAAATCTGTATTGCTCCAAGTGGCAGCCCCTGCTGCCTGATGTATCACACTTGAGCGTTCATCTACATCCACAAAAAAGTATGATTTCAGCAATTCCAAAATATAAGCTGTGTCTCACTCCTGGGATGTGAGGACAATTGGCTGAGTGTATTACCAAAGCCCATATGCCCCCGACATAATTTGCCCACTTTTCCTTCTCTGAATATGTCTCAGCATAAATGCATCTGCTTCACCATACATTCTCTTCAATGCGTACAATTCCTATGCCTGGTAGCAAGCTTTAAATTAAAATAAAAAATTTAGGAAAATTTCTGATTCTGTTTAAAAAATAAATAAAACTTTGTCTATGTAGGGCCATCAAACAAATCAAGTTAGTTCTTTCACTGATGATCACTTGCTGAGAAATCCATTCAACAAGTAAAAGGGTCAGTTGGCTGGCTTTCAGTGGTGGCCCTGTCAGCACTGGAGATTAAGAGAGTTCTTTGCTTCCTTGGAAACAAACACTGATGCTCTATGGAAGACAGCCCATGAGGTGCTCAGGATTTTAAAAAATTTCTCTGAGTCCTCGCATCTCTTTCTATTGGCTTCAGGAAAACCAAAGAAGTGGCCTTAGAAAAAAGGACATACACCTCACTGTCCTTCCACATTCATTTTAGTATATGAGGCCACTGAATATGTACTAAAGTTTCTTTCTTACTACAGAAAACTTATGACTTAGTTGTACTTGTTACTTGGTATTTGATAAGCCAGTCATGGAGTTCCTATGGAGTCGGGGTTGACTTGACATTGATAAGAAGAGAGAGTAAAGTGTAGAAAGAAGCAAATAAAGCAAGTGTGTGAAAATAATGGAGACAAGAGATCACTTGGTCCCAGCAGATAGAAAAAGTGATCTTGGACCCTGACTTTATAGTTCCTACTTCTTATAGCTAATGAGATGTCTCTCAATTTCTGGTCCTGATAGGCTACAAGATAACACTGCTTCTTTCCAATCAATTCTCCTAAGCATTCAGTCAGTAGATATTGAGTTTGTACTAGTGCCTTAGCTGGTACTAAGTAGACAACAGAGTATGAGATAGACATGGTAACCATCCCTCATAGATCTTTCAGCTTGCCAGGCAAGAGACACATTGAATAGATAATTACACCAAAAAAAAAAAAAAAGCAAACAAACAAACAAAAAACCTATATCATGAAAAGGGAAGTGCAGTCTGTTTTGGAAGTGTATTGTTTGGGTAGCATGAATCATCAATCTTATCTGATAAAAAGGAATATCAATATTAGTTAAAGAGGATCTCTGAGGAAGTAACACATCAGCTGAGACCTGAAGGATGATGGGAGATTGACTAGGTGAAGGGAGTGGAGAAAGTGAAAACATTCCAAGCAAAAGAAATAGGAAGGAACTGCATGAAGCCCAATGGCAGAGATTGGCATTGTGAGGAAATACTAACATGAGGAAATCCAATACAGCCCCAAAGGAAACTGCGGAGTAAGAGTCAAAGCTTGGAAACGCTTTTTTAATTACTGTATATTTATTATCTGTTTTGAAATTAGGAAATGTAATGCCTCTAGCTTTGTTCTTCTTTCTCAAGATTGCTTTGCTATGTGGGATCTTTTGTGGTTCCATATAAATTTTAGGACTCTTTTATATTTCTGTGAAAAAAAGGCCATTGGGATTTTGATGAGGATAATATTGAATCTCTAGACCACTTAGGGTAATTAAAACATTGTGGTATTGACATAAAGACAGACATAACAGAGTGATGGAACAGAATAGAGCATCCAGAAATAAACCCACATATAAGCAGTCAACTGATTTTCCACAAAGGTGCCAGGAATACGCTATGAGAAAAATATAGTCTCTTCAACAATGGTGTATAGAAAACTGACTATCCACATACCAAAGAATGAAATCGGACCCTTATTCTACAGTGTACACAATAGTAAACTCAAAATGTATTAGAAACTTAAATATGATTTGAAACTGCAAAATTTATGGAAGAAAACAGGGTCTTAGCAATGCTTTCCTGGACATGACGCCAAAAGCACAAGCAACTATAAAAGCACAAGCAAAACTAAACAAATGAGATGACATCAAACTAAAAACTTCTACACAGCAAAGGAAAAAATCAGCAGAATTAAAGGCCAATGTATTGAATGGGAGAATATTTTTGCAGATCATATATCTGATGAGGGGTTAATATTCAAAATATATAATGAACTCCTTCAGCTCAATAGTATATATACATATATATATATATATATACACACACACTATTTTATATATATATATAAAATCCAATTTTAAAATGGGCAAAGGACTTGAATAGACATTTCTTCAAAGATATACAAATGACTAACAAATATAGGAAAAGGTACTCAATATCTCTGTCATCAAAGAAATGCAAATTAAAATCACAGAGATATCACCTCATATAAATGTAACAAATTAACATGTCGTACCCCTTAAATTTATGCAATGTTACTTGTCAATTATATTTCAATAGTTTTTAAAAGGAAAGCTGTTCTCAAAAAACTAATTAATAAGTGTTGGCAAGTATGTGGAGAAATTGCAAACCTTGTACATTATGGGAATATAAATATTAAAGCACCATGAAAAACACTACAGAGATTCTTCAAAAAATTAAAAATAGAACCAACATATAATCCAGAAACCCTACTTCTGGGTGTACATCCAAAGGAAAGGAAATCACTATCTCAAATCATATATATATAAACACACACACACACACATATATATATATATCAGTCATATATATAATGCATGAAATATTATTCAGCCTTAAAAAAGAAGGAAATCCTGTCATATGTAACAACATGGAGAAGTCTGAGGGACATTTTGCTAAGTGAAATTATCCAGTCACTGAAAGACAAATACTGCATGATTCTACTTATGTAAGTTATCTAAAATAGTCAAACTAACAGAAATAGACACTAGAGTGGTAGTTGCAAGGGTTGAGGAATGGGGAATGGAGGAGGGTGAGTAGGGAGTTATTATTCAATGGGCATAAAGTCTCAAGTTACATGGTGACTAAGTTCTAGAGATCTACTGTACAACATAGTACCTATAGTTAACAGTCCTGTGTTGTGCACTTAAAAAAAATTAATAGATCTCATGTCAAGTATTCTTACCACAAAAGAAAGAAAATAAGGTGTACAAGAAATTTTTGGAGGTGATGGATATAGTTATAACTTCTGATTGTGGTGTTGGTTTCATGGCTACTCACATGTCCAAACTCATTAAATTATAGACATTAGAAATGTGTAATCTTTTGTATATAAACTATACTTCAATAAACCTTTTTTTTTTGAAGAAAAAAAAAACCTCAAGAATGCTTTTAAAACTCTAGATTTCATTCTAAATGCATGGAGATACTAAATGTTTTATGAAGGTTTGTAACATTTGTATCTTTTACCACTTAGGACAAATAAGGTCTGTTGCATTAAATACAGAGGAAGATGATCTTAACTGGAACAAAAGCCATGGCTCTCAACTGGGGGTATTATTGATTCCCAGTGGACATTTCGTAGTGTCTGGAGATATTTCTAATTGTCACAACTCTGGGGTGAGGGAGGAGGAAGGGCTGTTACTGACATCTAGTTGGTAGAGGACAGGGAGGCTGCTGTGCTGCCATCTGCAGGACAGTCCACCATAACGAAGAATTATCTGATCCAGCATGTCAGTGATGTGAAGGTTGAGAAACCAGAGTAGACTGAAGGTAATGGAAATCAAGAGAAGTGGCATATTAAAAAGATATTTAGGAAATAATATAAATAGGATTTGTTTAGTGATAAAGCAGTGGTCAAGTGTAAGAGGCAAAAAAGTTTGACTCTTAGGTTTCTGACTTGAGAGATTAATTGATGAACTGATTTAGGGAACAATTTTAGATGATTAGAATTTAGATGGAGTATAGAGGGGAAGATGAAGAATACCATGTTGAACATTTTGCTTTTGAGGTACCTGCAAGACAGTCAAAGGAGGAGTTCTTGTCGTGACCCAGCGGTTAACGAATCTGATTAATATCCATGAGGATACAGGTTCAATCCCAGGCCTTTCTCAGTGTGTTAAGGATCCAGCATTGCTGTGAGCTGTGGTGTAGGTCACAGATGCGGCTCAGATCTGGCTGGCTGTGCTGTGGTGGTGGTGTAGGCCAGTAGCTGCAGCTCAGATTCAACCCCTAGCCTGGGAACCTTCATATGCCGAGGGTGTGGCCCTAAAAGTTAAAAAAAAAAAGACAGTTAAAGGAATTTTCTGACATACATGTGTATGAGTATTTATGAGACTTGGAAAGAACAGGTTGCAGATAAACATTTAAGAGTTGCTATGAGGGAGTTCCCTGGTGGTTCAGAGAGATAAGAATCTGGAGTTGTCACTGCTATGGCTTAGGAATTTCTGGATGCCACGGGCACAGCCAAGAAAAAAAAAAGAATTGTTAGGAGAAATAAATAAGATGCATCACATAAAGAGCTTTTACAGTGCTAGCACACAGTTATCATCCATTAAATATTGTTGTTATTATTATTAATAGTATTTGGTGTGATTCAATTGAAGCCAAAAGAATGAATAAGATTGCCTCTTGAGAGGACATGAACTGAAAGGGAAGAGATTAGAGCCTTAAACAATACCTAAAAGAAGGAGCAGGCAGATGAGGAGCTATAAACTGATTGTGTGGTTAGAGATGTGGAAGGAAAACTAAGGAGCATATGTGTCCCATGAAACAAAAAGAGGAGATGGTTTCTAGAGGAGCTAGGGTCAACCATACCAAAAGCTGCTCTGAGTTCACATAGATTGAGAATTAATCTTTTTTCAAATAAATTAGAAGGTGTTCTTGGGAAGTTTGGGAAGCTGGTTTGGTAAAGCACTGGGGAGAGAGATTGTAGTGGGCTGGGGAGTGGAGAGAGGAGAAGAAATTGTTAACTTTCAGCAACTCTTGAAAAGCCTAGATGCAAAGGGGAAGAGAATAGAACTATAGTTAGAGCAATATATGGATTATTTATTACTGTCATTATTATTTAAGGTAGAAGAGATTTGGTAGGTTTAAATATTAATGTGATGGTTAGATGTCAATAGAGGAAGGCTGGAAGAGCCAGAATAGAAAGAAAATCATTGTTGGAGCAAGATCTTTAAGAAAAAAGACCATGACAAATAAATAAGATGACTGATGTAGCACCCATAACAAAGAGCTCACTGATTTATTTAGCCATTCCTTTCTTGTAGCTGGAGACCATTAATGTGGACTAGAAACCAAAGCCCCTCAAGAATTAGAAGTAAGAATGTTGCCAAAGGGAGCCCTTGCCTGTTAGCTTTTCTCAGTTTGATGGTATTTGAATATTAAGGGACATTTGAAATCTCTTTGGGGCACTCTGTTCAGAGCCAGTTTTTGTTTTAATTCACTCACTTTATGAGCTGAGGGGATAATAGTGTATTCTAAACCAATATATTGTCTGTGGCCCTCAAAAAGAAAAATGACTCCTCCTCATAACTGCTAATAGATTCCCAAATTTATTTAGAGATAAAGAGAAGCATGATTTTTAAAACTTTTCTTAATTTAGTAAAGAGTTTTATGATGTGTTAGAGAGCTTTATGAGGTGTTATGAACTTAAAAATCATAAACAAATACATTCACTTCCCATTGTAACCAGCAGGTTAGCAGTAGTGGAGGGAGGTGGATCCAAGTTATGCCACTGACCAGCTATGTGACCTTAAGCAAGCTTCCTAACACCTCTTTGTCTCAGTTTCCTCCTCTGAATAAGGAGAATTATAATAGCATCACTTTCATGTGGGTTACCCTGAGGATTAAATGAGATAATGCATGTTATAGTCCTCATGAGTTATAACTATTATTTGAGTGAAAGATTTGTCTTTTCCAGGTCAATAACATGAACATTCTGGGTTTTTTTTATATATTCACAAATGCATCTAGCTTTAATTCATTTTCTCAATGCAAAATCATGACATTTGACTTTAATGTCTGGAAAAATTGAGCAATAAATCATCCTCCATTTTGCTCCGTAGAGAGTTGTCTATCTAAAAGCAACTCTAAATTCATGGAAATCTCTGGTGGCTCAGCAGGTTAAGGATCTGGCGTTGTTATGGCTGTGGCTCAGACTTGATCCCTGGCCTGGAAACTCCACATGCCACAGGTGCAGCCAAAAATAAAATAAATAAATAAAAGCATCTTCCTAAATCCTAAAGGCGAGGGGAAAGTCATGCAGGAAGAGCTAAAAACAGACTTTATCTGTCCTTTTGGAGGCCTTCTATTGTCTGCCCTGGTGCTCTGACCTGTCATTTATTATCTTTCCTCCAACAAGAAAGCACAGAGAGGAAGAAAAAGAGTTCTCAATAGAAATATTTAACAAGGAGGAAATCTTACCTTGGTTGTCATTGCCATATACTTAGTAACTGCTGTCTTTTGGTCACTTACCTTGGCATTTTTAAGAAAAACATGAAGAAAATACTCAGAAACAATAATGGCATAAATGAGGAGATCCATGTTTGTTTAGAAGGGCATGCATAAGCAAATGTCATACTTTTTCTTTGCTCCAGAACCAAACACTAATTAGTCAGATTCACCTCTTTGCTTTGAACATAACTTGGCTAAAAATGTCAATCATAGTAACTCCTGTGAGTCAACATCTGCTATGTCCTGAAAAAATCTTGTCAACCACTCCAATATGTAGAGCCCCATGTGATGATTTTCAAAATTTCCTGAGCCATCAGAATCCTGCCATTTTAGTATGTCTCTCAGGTTAACTCACTTCTACCCAGTAAACACCTGGCTGCCAAGAATCTAGAAACTATTGCTTTTGCAAATCAGAGATTTTAAATTGAGAAATATGGAAAACTGTAGAAGGAAATAGGAAATCCCAAGTATAACCACAAAAAAGACCAGGAAAAATGAATATCAGAATTGTGAATGTATGCTTTCGCCAACCAAATAGTCACATCCATTCTAAAATAAAATGAGATCCCAATTCTTTCTTCCCATCTTTCTCTCATACTAGCCTTTTACCTAAAACATGTCGGGGCTCATATGTGGTCAGCTCATCTGTAGATCAAAAGCATAAAACCCAGTGGGTTTTTTATGTGAGTTCACATTTCAACCCATCACAACACTTTTAATTACTATAATGATGACCCAGACCAGTGCTTCTCACACTGTAAGGTGCATGCATATTCCCTGGGGATCTTATTAAAATGCAGATTCTGATTCAGTACATTTGGAATGTGGCCCAAGATTCTCTATTTTTAATAACTAGTTCTTTTGCCTTTGGAATCTAGGTCTACACACTGCATTAAAAGGTTCAAAGTAAAATTACTTCTAATGATCCACATCTTTATTGTTTAATCTATGTCAAAATTTTGTGGTTTGCAATCCAGTACACAATTTCAGCCCATCAGAATCGTCATAAAAGTAAAAAGTTTTTCACAGTGTATTGGTATCAGCTAATGTCCAATCCTGATTATTCAGAGCTGTCCAATCACCTAATTCTCAATTATTAAAATTTTGCTGGGATGAATCATTGATATCTACAAAATTTTATATTTGACTCTCCTTTTAATTTTTCTCAAATGCAAATTTTTAACTTTTAAATTGTAAAATAAAATTCGAGGCATTCAGTTGGGGTTCATTTGTATTATTAGAAAATTAACTTTTTTTTTTTTGGCCTTTTGATGGCCACACCAGCAGCATACATAGATTCCCAGGCTAGGAGTGGAACTGGAGCTGTAGCCCCCAGCCTACACCACAGCCACAGCAATACCAGATCCAAGCCGTGACCTACATGACCTACTATGACCTACAGCACAGCTCATAGAAATGCTGGATCCTTAACCTACTGAGCGTGAAGCCAGGGATCAAACCTGGGACCTCATGGATGCTATTCAGATTTATTTCTGCTGAGCTACTATGGGAATTCTGTAAATTAACCTTTTTTTTTTTTTTTATTGTGGAGTGATTTAGGTGATGGGAAAGAAATCTGAAAGTAGTTAGTAATATGACCTTATAATCAAGGATATAGTATATAGGTAGGCCAGAGTGAAGGCACAAGTATCTGATACATTGCTTTTAGACAAAATCTCTGGCACCAATGGCATTAAGAGTAAACAAAAAGCAAAATCCTATTTCAAAACATCTAGCATGAGCAAAGAGGCTAGCATACACTAAATTCTCTATACCAGTATGTTGAACTTAGATGAATTGTCAGGCCCTGTTCTATTTACCCAAAAGTCTTTGCCCAAAAAGTCCAGTGAAAGAAAAAATACTAGCCTAGTATAAAGAGCATTTTAGGAGTTCCTGTCGTGGCTCAGTGGTTAACGAATCCAACTAGGAACCATGAGGTTGCAGGTTTGATCCCTGGCCTTGCTCAGTGGGTTAAGGATCCGGCATTGCCATGAGCTGTGGTGTAGGTCACAGATGCAACTCAGATCCTGCGTTGCTATGGCTCTGGCATAGGCCGGCGGCTACAGCTCTGATTCAACCCCTAGCCTGGGAACCTCCATATGCCATGGGAGCAGCCCTTAGAAATGGCAAAAAGACAAAAAAAAAAAAGCATTTTAACAAGAGGGATGTATTCCGCAAAGCCTTTCTTCCTGTAGATTATTGCAGTCACCCTTACTCTCCATTGTCTTTTTGTCATTTTGCTATATACCAATAAGTGCTAACCTTCTACAAACCTGATAGTCTGTCTTCTCAGTGCCTGCATTCAAATAGTTGAGATCCTCTGGGGCAAATCACATCACTGGGTTGATTGATAGCACTTTCGATTTGTAACTCCAAGTCTCAGCTGAGCTCTCAAACATCCCTTACGATCTTATCATATTATTCCAATCAGTTTCTGGAGAGACTTTCCGCCCTTGACACTGCTTAGATGACAGACCTCTCCTGTGTCTCCTTCCCCGTCAGTGGATGACCTTCATTAAATGTGGCTCAGAGTGAAGACTGTGGGCTCCAAAAGTAAGCTACCTGACTTTGTATTCAGATTCCAGCAATTTATCGAAATGTGGCCTTGGGCATACATTTTTTTTTAACAGTTCTGGTTCTTATTTCCTTATTGGTAAAACAGACAATAGAGATTCCTGCCTCATAAAGTTGTTGTAAGTAGTAAATGAGTCAGTGTCTGTAAATCTTTTAAACTAACGCCTGCTATCAATAAGCCATCAATCAAAGTTTACTATTATTCTATTTTCACAGGAAAAATGGAAGCCAGCAGATAGCAATTCGCTTAGCTACCCAAGCTGATAACAACAAATCCATCTGTATCCACATGACTTCATCTAAAACCTCATCTCATTTCCTCCAATGGGATGAGGCCTTACTTCCTAATACTATCACATCAGAGGTTAGGGTTTTAATATATGAATTTGGGGTGTACACAATTAGTCTGTGACATCAACCTACAGCTAACTGGCTAACACTCAAAATCTTCTAGGTAAAGTTACAAATAATTTCTGTATTTCTAAATTTGGTGGTCACTTTACTTGAGCTCTTCTCAGAATTCAACATTGATGACCTTTTTTTTTTTTTTTTTTGACTTCTGTAACATCACACTCCCCTGATTTTCTTCTTATCGTCTCACCCCCTTCACTATTTATTCCATCATGCACATCATAAATGTCACAATATCCGGTCACCAAGGCTGATGATTCTCCATCCTAAATATGTTTAAATGCATCTCTTTTCATGACTGCTGATGCCATCTTAGACAAAATGATATTCTTCCTAACCATCTGAAATCTCTTTTCCTCCACAGAGCATCTAGTGATTGTCTTAAAATCTGACCATATAGCTCTCCTTCTTAAAATCTTTCAGTTTCTGTTCCTTATGTTTAGGTCAAAAATTACATTTTTACATTTATTTTAACTTTATTATAAAAATTCATATGTATTTCAAAGTAGGGAGAATATTACAACTAATTCTTATATATCCATTGTCTAGCCTTAATAGTAGTTATAATTTTCCCATTGTTCCTTCATCTGCTTTCTCTTTGCTCAATTTTTTTATTGTGGTAAAATATGTACAACATAAAATTTACCATTTTAACCATTTTAAGTGTATCATTCTGTGGTATTAAGTATACATTGTTGTCCAACCATCACCACCATCCATCTCTTTAACATTACATTTTTGTGACATGACAAGTATGACAGGCATGAACTAGCCTCCAACCTGGGTCACTATAGTCAAGTCAGTTTGGCATTTGTACACTTCCTTGCATGTGACAAACTTACTCAGAGTCTTCCCACATGATTTTCCCTCTATGTAAAATTATACAGCTTACCCCATTTACTAGCCAAGTCCTACTCATTGTTGAAGGTTCAACTTAAACATTAGTTCTTTCCCTAATGGTGTATCCTGGGCAAGGTCTCTGGCTACATGTTCTTGTTACCCCTCCTACTTTATATGGCAGGACAATATAGCATAGAGCAAACTCTAGAGCCACACTGCCTGGTTTTGAATCTTGTCACTGTGTGACTCTGGGGATGTCATTATCTCTCTGTGTCTCAATTTCTATCTGTCAAGTAGGAATAAAAGGACCTGCCTCTAGGTTATTTTGAGAATTATTTAAGTGTTTAGAATATGGCCGGGAATTTAGTGTTATGTAAGTATTAGCAATTACTACTCCTCTTCAAAGTACTCTATAAAGGTTCTGTTAAATGTCTGCCCTCATTGGGTACTCCTGAATTTGCAGATCCTAGCATGATGCCTGTATTGTCACTGCTCAATGAATATTAGTTGAAAAGTTGAATGAAGCCTTAAGGTCTTTTCTTAACTGTTACAAGTTCATATTATTGTGGGGATCAAATTAAAGAATTCATGAGAATTTTCTTTCAGAGCTTTAAATACCAGTACACTTAAAGATATTGTTATTGTGAAGAATAGGTATAAGCAAATATAAGGAAAGTACACTTGAGATGATGAGTTAAGTTGCCATAATGTATGTATGTGTATACACACACACACACACACACACACACACACACACGTGTGTGTGCGTATGTATGTGCATATGTATCCCTAAATGAATTCATTCAAATGCTAGTTTAAGGAAAAATAGGAACTTTTTATGTATATCAGTAAATTTGGGAAATATTTCAAATAATTATTCCTCTGTTCCTTTGTAGTTTCACAATATACACTACCCTATGGAGAATTAAAAAATAAAATAATTCAAATTTTTAACTCAGGATTTTATCGACTTATTTTTCTGACCAGAAAATGTTTTTATTTTTGCAGATTACATATTAATGAGCCATAGAAAACTAAACTTCATAGAATCTAGCTTGACAAACCCTGGGGTAGAAATGACAGGATTTTAGCGAGAAGATCTTTGTAGACTCAAGTGATCTGAGAATGCTTCAGGTACCAGTTGGAATGTGAGCAGGACAATAGAAAGGATAGAATTTAGATAGGCAAGGAGAAAGGAAAAAACATGCCCCAGATAGATAACAAAATGTTAGCCACAGAAGTGGGACTCATTTGGTAAATACATGGCTGAACTTGTCTTCCTATCAAATCTCATGGTTTTTTAGAATGTTTTTTAGGATGTTAAATTTTTTTTAAATTTTATGGAGAAGCTGATACTCAACCTAGCACTTTAGGAGGGATGAGTTGAGATAAATAATGTGGAGAAGAGGAGAAAAATGTAAACTTTTCTAAAAGGGAGGGGAAGAAATGGACAGATTTGCATTTGTTGAGAGTCCTCCACTCAGTGCTCTTCTGTATATTTTAACATTAAATCCCCCAACAGCACCCCTCTATCTCCCTTTTACAAATGAGTAATCTGAGGCTCAGAGAGCTCATGTGATGTGTCCAAAGACACACAACAGAATTCAGTCATAGTCTAACATATGTACTCTTTCTGTTACAACACTCTGTCTCATTCAGTTAAAAATTAAACGTATACCTTCCTCTCCTTTGTTGCCACCACTATCATCTCATTACAGCCTTCAATAATGTCTTTCCTACCTTCCCTCCTGACCACATCTCCATACGGACACATAGAAAATGTGCTCTTCATTGTTCTGGCTATTATTGTACTGTCCTGAGCAGCCGCCACAAGCCACATGTGGCTATAGACCACCTGGAATGTGGTTAGTCCAAATCAAGATGTGCTGTGGTGTAAAATTCACAGCAGATTTTTAAAAAATCAGAACAGAAAAAAAGAATTACAGTAGCTCATTAATAATTTTATATCGGGGAGTTCCCTTCATTGGCTCAGCGGTTAACAAACCTGACTAACATCCATGAGGATGCAGGTTTGATCCCTGGCCTTGCTCAGTGGGTTAAGGATCCAGTGTTGCCGTGAGCTGTGGCATGGGTCACAGATGCGGCTCAGATCCCGTGCTTTTGGCTGTGGTATAGGCCAGCAGCTTAGCTCCAATTCAACCCCTAGCCTGGAAACTTCCATGTGCCACAAGCATGGCCCTAAAAAAAGAAAAAAAAATTATGTTAATTATATGTTTAAGGAATAATATTTTAAATATATTGGATTAAATATAACACTGTTAAAGTTAATTTCTCCTGTCTCTCTCTCCTTTTTCAAACAACTAGTAGGAAAATTTTAATTACATAAGCAGATTGTGTTTATGGCTCATATTTATCTTTACAGCTTTGGTATATAATATAAACTTTTTGCGTCATTTTACATACAGTACTTGAAATTCCCGAGGTTTTTCCCACAATTAAGATTAATTTCTTACAATGCCAGTCCTCTTAAATGTCTGATACATTAAGCCATTATCTTTTTTTGAACAAATTTATCAGAAATTAGCCCAATTCTCTGAAAAGACCCTGAATAAATGGGGATGAGGCAAGCAAAAGACTTTTTGATTCAGGTAGAATCAAGTTTAGGTAGAGAAAGTGGGGAAAATCAATGGGTACTAGTTTGGTACTATAGGAAGCTACCTTGGTTGGCAGAGAGTGAGGAGCTCAAGGAACTTGGGAAGAAACTACAAAATAAAAGAATTACCTTACATTTAAGATGGATAAGCAATTTGATGCTACTGTGTAGCACAGGGAACTACATCCAGTCTCTTGGGTAGAATATGATGAAAGATAATATGAGAAAAAAATATGTATATATATATGACTGGGTCACTTTGCTGTACAGCAGAAATTGGCACAATGTTGTAAATCAACTATAATTTAAAAAATAAAATAAAATTTGAGACAAATCTAAAAAAAACTTACCAACCTAATAGTGTACCCAACATTGGTCCTAAATATTCATTTTCATGACTTCTGTTGTAAGGACCAGATTTTTTTCTGTAAAAGTTATACTCTCAATGTCAAAGGTAGACTCGGATCCCGTGACTCCAATCCCATAACTCTGAGTAGCTTGCAGCTTTGCAGTCCAACCAGAGCTTTCTGGAAATCCTCAAACTCATCAGGAACCATGGACTTCAGTGAGTGTGTAGCTTGAGGGAGAGGGAAAAGTTGCATCCTTGACAATAACTGAAGCTGGTAAAGCTCTTGGTACGTCTCCAGGCTTGGAAGAGGAAAAATGATAAGCAGTATACTCTTCTGTCAGTTATTCCAAAAATATCACTATTCTTGAGAATAGGGACCTCCCTTTCTGTCAGTTTTCAATTAGTTTTTTCATTATACATATAAATTTATCCCTTATATGGAAACAATTTCTTGGGACATATTATAATCAGCTGCTTATCCAAGACAATTTGAGTACTCCTCTGACTGAACTTGAGAAATTCAGCAAGTGCTTTAATTGCTGTTTTTAAATGTTAAAATCTGTAACAAGCGGAAGAAAATGGCACTATTTTAGGTCCTTTTGTTTTATGTAATTTAGCATTTAGATACCATTTTATGTAACTTCTCAAAGGGAAATTTAAAGATAAAATGTGATTTTAAAAAAGACTATAGTCTTATCTTTTGAAAATTTGTTTTTACATAAATGACAATAATGTGTTTTGTGTGTTGTAAAAATGAAATTAATTTAACTGTAATAAGTGATGGGGAAATACCAGGATAAGGGACTCAGCCCCATGACTCTTAACAGTGTTACTTTGTCCCAATTACTTCATGAAGTTTGTTTCTCTTCTATAACATGAGGATAATTAAATTTCCCTCCTGAAGTTAGAGGAAGAAAATGACAGTCTAGAAGTTACAACACACACACACACACACACACACACACACCTGGAACAGAATAGATAATAACCTTCTCAGTGTTCTCCCTCCATTTTTAAAGTAAAGGGCATTACCTGCTTCACTCAAATATCTTTATCCTTGAATCAGAACATGCTAGAACAATTCAAACTCTTCTTGATAAATTCCCAAGTCCATTGTTCCAGCCACATAACAGTCTTCTCCAGAACACCCTGTTTGAAAGGCCACTCCATCCCTATTCCTCATGGACACACCTTCTGCTTCTCTTGCCTGCAGAGTAAGGAAACTGCAATGTTTTCTATCCCAGATGAGCTACCAGCTTTTCTCTTTCAGCACTCACAGCTCTGTATCTAGTAGCCCTTCCTCAAGAAAGCAGTCTTCATCTTGCCCTTGAGTTATTTACTGAAGAGCCTTTCCAAGACTGTGATATGACAGCAGGACCAGAGATTTTGTCTCAGCTCCAAGAAGGTGGCATTTTTCTGTCCCAAAAAATTGCAGGACCACTGATTTCAGTTCATTAATCAGGAAGAGCTTTCAAATAAGCAGAACCTTCCAAAAATGGATCCAGCCGCCTCTGGAGGTAATAAATTTCCCA
The DNA here is from genome assembly GCF_016906955.1 of Phacochoerus africanus. NCBI lineage: Eukaryota > Metazoa > Chordata > Mammalia > Artiodactyla > Suidae > Phacochoerus > Phacochoerus africanus. Next base: position 28,633,420 of record NC_062553.1, read on the forward strand.
TCATCAGAGGTTCTCCAACAGATGCTAAAAGACAACATGTTTATTCACTGAATAGATATTTAATCAGTCCCCACTTTGTGTCTGTTTTGTAATGGGGTAATAGGGGAGTAGAAAGTGAGTAAGACAGACAAGATCCCTCAGTCAAGGACTTCTGATCTAGGAGAGGAAGCAAATACAAAGCTAAAATGTTATATCACTAATACCTACTGAAGATATCCCATGGAAAAGAACATCCAAGAGAGATCTAAAGGCAAAATAAGGTTAAAAGGGCAGAAGAAAATATGTTTAGATAGGGAAATAGCCTAAGAAAAGTCTAGAGAGAAGAAAAAAAAATAAGGCTTTAATGATAAAAACTCAAAACATGAAAAGGACAAAAGAGATGATTATGGCAGGAGAGGAATTTGGAAAGATAAACAGGAATCCAGACAAGGAAATTTGAAGACCCATATGCACATGTGAGTTGAGATGTGAAGCCAGGATCCACTCGCAGTTTACAGCAGAGCCTTGCTGGGGAGTCTAGCCTCAGCCCTGAACTCTGTGGAATTGAATGGAAACCTCCTGGGCTCCTGCCTTTACATCTCCTATCCAGGGGAGGGCTCTCCCTGGCAGAGGGATATTGGCAGCTCTCACCTGAGTGCATGAAGGGAAAAAAAAGAATGTTGTTCTGGAATTTTTGGCTTTAACTTCTTCCATTATTATTTCTCTTAAAAAGCCAGAGGAAAGGAAAGTTTCCAAGCAGCCCTTACAAAGCCCATAGAAAAATGAGTGCCTCATCAACCAGAGATCTATTTAGTGATTTTCAATGAGAAAGCAATTCCTTTCCAAAGACTCTCTTGGCACCCCACAGATAAATTATACCACTAGCAAAAGAAAAAAAAAAAAAAAGAGCACATAAGAAAGATACCCCAGAGGGAAAAAAAAGGCCTATATCACTAACCTTTCCAGGAAAAGTTTCATTCTCACACGACTGAGAGGTAGGTAGGGATCATCATAATTCCTGTTGTATACATAGGTAAACTGAGGGTAAGTGAGTTGAGTAACTCACTGGACACCACAAAGCTAGTAGTGATGGAGCCAGGGATTCAGACTCAGAATCTCAACCACTACGCAAGGGTTTCAAAAGGCAAAACTTACACTACCTGCATCAGCGGTATCTGGAGTACCTATTTAAAATGCAAATCCTTCAGGCCTGTAGAGTCAGGATTTCTAGGAGTGGGGCCCAGAAATCACATTTTAATCAGGTACCCAAGGTGATTCTTTTGCAAACTGAAGTTTGAGAAACACTTCATTCCCTCTACTATTTGAAATGACACTAATAGATGAAAGTAATTGTCCCAGGCCTCAAGGGAAAAAATTATCAAGGTAGGAACATTAGATTTTGTTATCTTTGCATGTGCTTGTTCAGAGCAGCAAAATTGTCATATTGGTAGTGGTGACATCTAGCTCCTACTTGCCTCAGTGCTACGGCTACCCATGGCACCTGCTCTTGTACCTGGAGCAGTCTTTCCTGACATGACTGACAGCATGGTAGTGAAATGCAAGGAGAAACAGCCATGAGCCTGGACCCCCCTCTCCCTGCTCTGTAAAAATGGAAGAGTCATTTCAACTCTCTGGGCCTCAATTTTGTTATTTGTGAAATGGGGATTGTAATGCTCAGGAAACAGCTTTAGAGCAGAGAATAGATTAATCGTTATCTGATGCTGAGTGTGAAATTCGTCTAGCCTAAAGCCTGATGCCTAAAAGGAGCTCGATAAGTAGTGATGGTGGTTTTTATACATAGCCCTGCACCTTGGCTATACTGTCTATTTTCTGTGCAATTTTAGGATAAGAGGCAGAGTCTTGACTTTTTAGTCGAACAGATGTGAGTTCAAGTGCTGACCCTGTCAATCACTAGCTATAAAATCCAGGGCAAGTTGCTGAAGCTCTCTAACTTTTATCTTCTCATTTATGACATGGGGACAAATACCGACTTCTTAGAGTGCTTTTAAGAATTAAAGGAAATAAAGTATGCAGAGTTCCTCGTACTTGGTAGACACTCAACATCTGTTGTTTTCTCTCTCATTTTAAAACCAAATTACCTTGGTTTCTCAACAGCCTCAGAAAGCAGCTCGTTATAATTGTAGCGTTGTGTATTTTATTGAATTACAATTCAAATCTAATATAATAATTTAGTAATTTCTTATTAACTTATTGACTATCACCCGAACATTATCCAAGTATTAGATATGGAGCATTTTCTGGTCCTTCCTTACACTGACTTCTTGCCCTTCCTTATCATCTGAAAGGTAATTTGGCCAGAATTTGTTCCCTTAGAGACCATATAGCTCAAGCTGTTTCTTTTCCAGGCAAGACATTGACAGCTAAAAGAGGTGAAGTGACAGAAAATCCAGGTCAGCTGCAAAGATGATTAATAGTTAGAAAATGAGATTTATAAAAAAAAAAGTAATTTTAAAAAATAGAATTTTTTTCTTCTGGAAATACTGAGGACAACCCAGTATTGATCATCAAGCACATTGATGTTTATGCTACAAGCAAAGATGTTACTCAGTTACCCTCCCCTTCCACAACAGGGCTCTGGGCCTGATCACAGAATGAGGGATTTAGGGTAAACATAAGAACAGAGAACAGAGCTGATAGGTTTCTTTGGTTTATTTTCTATTATCCTTTATAAATCTCCCAGAATCATGATTCAAAATCATGATTCAAATGCCAGGCTCTGACCACATCTAATTACTTCTCTAAGCTTCATTCATTCACTCAGCACACAGCTGGGGAGCACTGCATCTCACCAAGCACTGTGCCAGGCCCTGGGGAGACAAGAACCAGATGGGCATGGCCCCTAACTTTGCGGTACTATAGTCCAGCTGGAGTATGTGTTAAATACAGGGTCCTTAGAAAGTAGATCTAGAATATAATGATCGTGTCCTCAATTAGGAATTTTGCAGCTTTCTAAAGCACCTCATTTGGTAAAAATAATAAATTACAAATTCCTTAGTATGTCATTCAAGTCCCTTTAAAGATCTTACCCTCCTTTCTATTCTCATCTCTCAACAGTCCCATAACATGTTGTAAAAGACTCACAATTCCCTAAATATTTGTGGTGGGATACTCTGGAACCTTAGGGTTTCCTCTGCTCTCCATCATCACTGAGCCTCAGGGAGCAGACTGGTCCTCCCATTAAGTAATGGACAGATTGTGAGTTCTGTGTATCAGTAACCCTGATAGGCTCTGAGCCCTGAGAAAGCAGGAAACATGGAATATAACTGTGGTTTAGTGATTAGAAAAGTACGTGGATGATCCGTACAAAAAGGAAGGGAGGGAATAATGAGGGAAAGAAAAAGCAGGATGAAGGGAGGAAGGGAGGAAGGAAGGAGTCTCATATGATGAGATAATATTTCTAAGTTTTAACTGTATTTCTCTCCCAAAGGCCTCTTCCCACTCCCTGCACAGTCCATCCACCCCTACCTCTGCCCTCAACTTGTAACCCACTATAGATACTGAAACAAAAATAAAATAGGCTTGAGGCAGGAAGACTCAGACACATACCTACAGATGAGTTTTTATATCAGCAGATAATAGATAAATGACCCTGGATGAGAAAGAAGGGGAAAAGGGAGTATCTCTCAGATCAGAGAGGAAGATATCAACATTTAATTCAACACTTGTATGCACTGCTAAGTGACCATCGCCAAAAATCTAGTTGCAAAAAAAAAGGTTTTTGTTTTTTTATATGAATGAAATCCTATGGTAGTTGTCATTCTCTGTTGACCAATTTCACTTAACATAATACTCCCAAGTTCCATTCATGTTGCTACAAATGGCAAATTTTTATTAATATTTATGGCTGACTAATATTCAGTTATGCATAGATACACATATTTATCCATTAATCCATCAATTGACACTTAGGTTGTTTCCATATCTTGACTATTATAAATAATGCTCCAATGAATCAAAGAACTTTTTTAACTGAAATAACATTGATTTATAAACATTGATTTATATGTGATGTAAGCTTAATATATACAAGATAATATTTCCACTTATAGGAGTTCCCGTCATGGTGCAGTTGTTAACGAATCCGACTAGGAACCATGAGGTTGCGGGTTCGATCCCTGCCCTTGCTCAGTGGGTTAATGATCCGGCGTTGCCGTGAGCTGTGGTGTAGGTTGCAGACGCGGCTCGGATCCCGCGTTGCTGTGGCTCTGGCGTAGGCTGGTGGCTACAGCTCCGATTCAACCCCTAGCCTGGGAACCTCCATATGCCGCGGGAGCGGCCCAAAGAAATAGCAAAAAGACAAAAAAAAAAAATTTCTACTTATATATACCTTATAGCATGCTCACCACCAAAAATTTAGTTTCCATGCATCACCATATAGTTGAACATCTTTACCTATTTTGCCCTCCCTTCTGTCCCTTCCCCTCTGGTAATCACTTCTCTGATCTCCATAAATTCATGTTTATTTTTACTTGGCTTGTTTGTTTGCTGTATTCCACATATGAGTGAAATCATACAGTATTTGCCTTTCTCTATCTGATTTATTTCACTTAGCATAGATATATCCATGTTGTCAGAAATGGCAAGATTTTACGTCTTTTTATGGCTGAGTAGTATTCCATTTGATACACACACACACACACACACACACACACCCCACATCTGCCTTTTATTTATCTGTTGATGGGCACTTAAAGTTGTTTCCATATCTTGACTATGGAAATAATGCTTCTGTGAACACCAGGGTACATATATCTTTTCAAATTAATGTTTTCATATTCTTTGGATACATCCCTATGAGTAGAATTGCTGGATCACATGTTCTCTTCTTAATATTTTGAGAAGTCGCCCTACTGTTTTCCATAGTGGCTACACCAATTACATTCCCACCCCACAGTGTATAAGGGCTCCCATTTTTCCACATCCTCCACAGTATCAAAGGGCTTCTTTTTTTAATAGTAGATTTAATTTTATTAATCAGCTATAGATAGTTACGAGTGAAGGATATAATGGTTAAGATTATGGACTCTGAAGCAAGCCTATCTATATGACTTAACCTCTGTGAGTTAATTTTTCTTTATATATATAAATAAATTACATAAATATATATTATATAAATGTATATTATATAAACATAAATTATATAAATTATATAAATATATGCATAAATTATATATATAATTCTTAAACATTTTTATTAAAGTATAGTTGATATCAAAGTGTTTCTTTTTTTCAAAGGGCTTCTTAAAAGGAGTGCAGGTACTAAGACTTTCTAGATGGTCACCCAGGTGACCTTTAGCTTTGTCCTGCAATGGATTTTAAGAAGCGTAGGAGGTCACACCTATGACCAGCATAACAGGCACCAGAAAAATTAATTTGGAACCTGTGTAAGTTTCCTAGGGCTACTCTAACAAATTACCACAAAGAAGGTGGCTTAAAACAACAGTAAGAACTAACACAAAATCTATTATCTCACAGTTCTGGAGGCTGGAAATCTGAAATCAAAGTGGCAGAGGTCCATGCTTCCTCTGAAGGCTCTAGAAAGAAGGCTTCTTTGCTTCTTTTAGTTTTTGGAGACTGCCAGAAATCTTCAGAGTTTGTTGGTTGTGGCAAAATAATGCCAATCTTGGTCTCTGTATCTGTGGTCATCTTCTCTCTGCGTGTCTGTGTCCCTGTGTCTGTTCTTTTAAGAATTAGGGCCCACCATAATCCAGTATGACCTCATCTTAAGTCGTTATCTTAATTACATCCACAAAGATATGATTTTCAAGGTCACATTCACAGGTATCAAGGGTAAGGACTTAAATATATCATTCTGGGGGACATAATTCAACCCACAACAGAACCCTAAATGTTCCTTCTTACCGCAGCCTACGGTTAAGTGGCAAATTAGATGCTTTTATGTGATATGTTATTCTAAATATGTTTTTACTCAGCCGCTGGGAAAATCCTATCCAAAAAAAAAAAAATCGCTACATTAGACATTAGAATTCCCTATTTAGTGCTCTGCAGAATACTGTTTCTGAAGATGTAATTAGCTGTGCCGTGATTCAAGGGTTATGTATCTATTCTATCCTCAAGCAGAGAACTAGTAGGTGATATACACTATGTTATATGTTATATATTACATATTCTATATCATACACATATAATATATATTATACACATATATAGCATGTATATACAAGGGATTTTTTTTTTTTGTCTTTTCTAGGGCCACACCTGCAGCATATGGAGATTCCCAGGCCAGGGGTCTAATCGGAGCTGTAGCTGCTGGCCTACACCAGAGCCACAGCAACACAGGATCCAAGCCATGTCCACAACCTACACCACAGCTCACGGCAACGCCGGATCCTTAACCCACTGAGCAAGGCCAGGGATCGAACCCACAACCTAATGGTTCCTAGTCGGATTCGTTAACCACGGAGCCATGTCAAGAACTCCACAAGGGATTTTATCTTAAGTTATTTTGTGAACTGTTTAAGGAATCTCTGTAAAGTTGCCTTCTTGTTTGTTGTTGAGGCTTGAAGGTCATACAACAGGCAATCAGGAAGAAAGATGGATGTAAAGTGGGGGAGATCAAGGTAAGCTAAAATAATAAGTGCGGCTGGAACCCATGATAATCTTACTATCTCTGACCTTTATGGCATTTGTGTCCTTTAGGGGCTGAAGATGGTACCCTTCACTTTGGAACTGAACATCCACCTGGCCCAAGAGTTGGAGAAGCCTGAGGAGGATTTGTGGAAAGGTAGAGTCCTTGCAGACCCAGCTTCTGGCTGGCATCAACGAGGTGAGCCAGCAGATTAGCAACAAAGTGTGAGAGCTACGAAATAGCTGCTGCCCCAATTCTGCCTTTCCAATCTTCCACAAAAATGACTCTCATAGCCCATCATAACCAAAAACACGCAAGAGGGGAGTTCTGGGAAATGTAGTTCAGCAAAAGCAAGTTGACACATTACAAAGCCACTTAAAGTTTTAGCACCAAGTTAAAAACCATAACATGTTGTAGTTATTTCTGAAAGATTCGTAAGGATATTAGTGTATCAAAGGCTCAACAAAAAGTCCTTGAGTTTAAAATAAATCAACTTGGAGTTCCCATCGTGGCACATGAGGTTGCGGTTCGGTCCCTGGCCTTGCTCAGTGGGTTAACAATCCAGCGTTGCTGTGACCTGTGGTGTAGGTTGCAGACGTGGCTCAGATACTGAGTTGCTGTGACTCTGGCATAGGCCGGTGGCTACAGCTCCGATTTGACCCCTAGCCTGGGAACCTCCATATGCCACGGGAGCAGCCCTAGAAAAGACAAAAAGACAAAAAAAAAAGATAAAATAAATCAGCTGTTCAACCGTCATCTAAGATTACCCACATTTATTAAAATAGCTGATTTGGAGAGTCCCATTGTGGCTCAGCAAGTTAAGAACCTGACTAGTATCCAAGAGGATGGAGGTTCAATCCGTGGCCTTGCTCATTGGGTTAAGGATATGACACAGCTCGGATCCTTTTGCTGCAGCTGCGGCATAGGCTGGCAGCTGCAGCTCCAATTCATCCCTAGTCCATGAACTTTCATATATTGCAGGTGTGACCCTAAAAAAAAACCAGCTAGTTATGATTATGAAACATTGTGAAAACTCAATGATTGGTATTGATGTGATGTCAGATTTTTGGTGTATTTCTATGAGTAAATCTTAGAAAAAAATCTGTAATGAGATGCTGTTCCTTTAGAATGTTAGTGTAAATCCTAGTTACTAAGTAGTGAAGTTTCTTCAATTTACTCATCAACATATCTAATTATTTTCAATTTCAAGGAAAGATATATGTAACAGTCTAGAGAAATTTAGAACTTCTCAAATCATCCTTAAGTAATCTATTTTAAGTGTTGGGGCTCCATTTTATTTTCATTGAAGGCCTAATAGTAAAGCTCATTTGATTTCCTATTTAAAATGGACTGTAGTTAAACCTCGGAGTCAATAGACACACATCTACATCTTCCAACATAGAATCATTGTATTAAAGGTTTTAAAACTAAATTATAAAAATAGCTACCACTTGAGGCAGCATAATAACAGATAAAAGCATGGACTCAGGCACTAGACTGGCTGAACTTAAAACTGTCTTGGTTTATTTAGGCCACTGCAATGGTTTATCAAAGACTGGGTGGCTTATAAACAACAGATATATATTTTGTACAGTTTCTGGACGCTGGCAAGTTCAAGATCAAGGCACCAGCAGTTTAGTGTCTGCTGAGGGCCCCCTTCTTGGTTCAAATATAGCCATCTTCTCACTGTATTCTCTCATGGTAGAAGGGAGCTCTCTGGGGTCTCATTAAAAATGGCACTAATAGGGAATTCCCGTCGTGGTGCAGTGGTTAACAAATCCAACTAAGAACCATGAGGTTGCGGGTTTGATCCCTGGCCTTGCTCAGCGGGTTAAGGATCCAGCATTGCCATGAGCTGTGGTGTAGGTTGCAGACTCGGCTTGGATCCCACGTTGTTGTGGCTCTGGCATAGGCTCGTGGCTACAGCTCCAATTCAACCCCTAGCCTGGGAACCTCCAGAGTGGTGGAGTGGGAACCTCCAGAGAGAGAGTGACCCAAGAAATGGCCAAAAGACAAAAAGAAAAAAAAAAATGGCATTAATCTCATTCCTAAGGGCCCCACCCTTGTGACCTAATCACTTCCCAAGGGCATTACTTTCAAATGTCATCACATTGGGGATTAGGTTTCAATGTATAATTTGGGGGCAGGGAAGATACAAGCATGACGTCTATAGCAAGGATGGATTCTGAAACCAGACTGCTTAAACTTGAAATTCAGTTCTACCACCTATTAGCTGTGTGATGCTGGGTATGTTATACAACTGCTCTGAGCCTCAGTTTTCTCATGTGTAAAATGGGAATAGTAATGTTTCCCCCTTCGTAATTTACAATGCATATTAAGGGATTTAGTGTTTGTGATACAGAGTTTTAAATTGTGCTTGGTACACTGTGAATAATGTATGTATGTCCAACTCTTCACAGAAATCCCTGTTGAACCTAAACTTATACTTTATGGATAAGGAAACTAATTCAAATAGAGGTGAAGCATTCTTTCTTAGAGCACACGAAACCCTAGGTGGCTCTAACTCTAAAACATAGTCTCATTCCACACGACCATGGAACTTCCCAAGCAAAACTTTATGGATCTCTGAGGCTTCTTCAAGAAATTCTCAAAAGACCAGATCAAATTGACTAGGTCCAGAAATGGAATTAGTCCCTCTCCCCAGGGGTTGCTAAAGTTGTAGCTGTCACTCATCCTTGACCTAGACTAGATATGAATGCGAACTTAGAATGAAGGACTCCATGGGTTTATTTTGCCCTGAGCTTACATGGTCCCTAGAAAGTTCTTTAAATACTTTCAATCAAGTACTCAGAAAAATTTTTAAAAATAACCTTGCACATGCAATTAGAAACTGGCATGTGGGGAATTAAAAAGAAGGGATGAAATTTTCTGTGATTATCAGGGACTACTTGAAGGGAGGTGCTTTGAAGAAAATTACTCAGACTCCCCAAATTCAACGAGGGGACCTGATATGACTTGTTGACGCCAAAGCTGACATGAACTCAAGGGCAGAGACTCAGCCAAGAGATTCTCCTCTTTTAGCAGGACAGAGATAAAGAGAGACCAGGGTCTGGAGCAAGCGTAGCTGTGTTACTATGATTTTAATGACCTTTACAGAAACATAGGACTGGGAAATACCTTCACAGCAAGTACGAAAGAATCCCTTATGTTTCTGTGGGAGCACACTTGAGAAACAGGTCAAAAATAATTTCCCACACATCTCTACAATAGTTCAAGTGACTCCAAGGATGCCTTCAGGACACCAGATCACCATTTCCCTCTAGGCTGTGAAATAGTGAATAGGAGAAAAGCACTTTTTCAGGAAGTTTTTCTGACTCCTGCTGCCTGCATTGATCACTCACATATCTGGACTCCTGCTGCTAGTACAGTATGTGCCACATGTATTGAATCTGCAGTTCTTCTACTTAGTAACTGAGCCACCTACATGAAGTTAACTAACTTCTCTCATTCTGTTTCCTCAGTATCAAAATGAGAAAACTTATACCAATTCCATGGGGTTGCAATGAGAATGAACTTCAAAAAATTGCAAAAGGACATAGAACAGTGCTAGACACTTAATGCAGTGGTTTTTGAGCTCTCTGTGTTCCCACCTCTTGTCTCTCAGAGACTGTGGCATTTGATATGCCCATTAGGAAATATTTTAAGACCCACAAGAACTTGGAAATATCTGAGATTTCAGCTACAAAATTATCACAGCATGGGACAAATCACAGATATTCAAAGTAAACCTAAAGACTTAAAAAAATGACTCTTCAGACATAATACGCCCTGATTTATCAAATTAACTTTGTTGAAGGAATGTAAAAGCAGCCATGGAAGCAAATTAATGGCTTTATTAGAACTCCTTTGGATGCAAGTGACAGAAGCTCAACTCAAATAAGAATAAGAATAAAATTAGCACATACCATGCTAACTAGCATAGCTAGCCTGATAAGCAGTGATATGACCATTTGAAGGACATTAGTATAGCGTCATACCTTGAAAGGATAGGAGGCCAACTTACATAACTCTGGGACACCTTATTGCACTAAATTGATGACCATTGTGGGTGCTGGTACTATGCTCCCTGTACCAAAAGCATGTGGGAACTAAGGAGTGCAAATAGAAATGGCTTCACTTACCGTCATGCCAAGGACCCATTTGAGGATTTTATGCTTCATGTCCTACAGTGTTAGTCTCCATGTGTCTTAAGGGTTGTTTCCCAGAGAGTATTTGTGCTTCCCATTTCCACAGCTTTATACTATATGGGTCTAAAAGTCCTGGATTCCAGAAGGAAGTGCTTCCTTAAGAAGACAGAGTAAGGGTCTCATTGAACTTTAAGCTACAGCTTCTGCCAAGTCAGTTCAAGCTGTTCATGCCAAGAGACCAGCAGACAAGGAAAGGAATCACCATTTTGGCAGGACTGGGATACTACTGATCATGAGGAGAAGGCTGCCTATAAAGGAGGCAGAAAAAAAAATACATTTAGCACACATGGGGTGTTTCTTGACACTCTCCTACCCTGTTGCAAAGTATGAAGATAGCCTTGGCTTGAGATAGGCATGGAGACCAAGATGAAAATCTGGGTTTCTCCCCAGATATGTCACCTAGACCAGGAGAGGTACCAGCTGAGAGAGAAGGAACTCCAGAATGTGCAATAGAGGGGGCAGATGAGGAGTATCAGTTCTGGTCCTGAGGCAGTTGCTTCGGTATGTATTTCATTCCACTAACTTCCCTCTCACACATTCCTTGTGGAAAGAGACAAGAATCCTGGTGGCACTGAACCAAGATGGGATGAACTCTCCCTGTGAAGTTGATGGATCCAAGTACTCCATGGATGAGGTGCAGTGGTGCTGTGGTGCACTCCCCAGATGCTCCAGGACTGAGCATGCGTGTTCCCACTGAAAGAATTGGCTGCTGACTTCTCTCCACTGAATCACTGTCTGTCATTTTCCCTTGACAAAGGGAGTTGGTTTACCAAAGATTACCCGTATTTAAGCAAGAGCAAAAGTGGTCTGATTCCCTTACCTTAATTCAGGAAAATCTGAATAGCCATCTCAGGATCAGAGGGCCGCATGGGCCTTTGTTGTAACTGCACATTTGACCTCTTCCTCTGCCTAGTTGTGCCTTCCTCATTTGCTTACAACTAATGTTGCAGAGTTCACAACCCCAAACACCACCTGCATGCTGATCTTCACCTCAGAATCTGTGTTCCTAGGTCCCTGGCCTGGAAATATAGCTAACACCTGTGGAATGCTTACAGTGTGTTAAATACCTTACACACATTAACTCATTCAATGCTCACTGAGAAATATTATCCATATATGTCAGATGAGAACCCTTAGGTTAGAGAGGGTTGAAAGACTTACATGAAGCCTAGTAAGATAATTTGAGAATTAGATTTGGGACAAATATACACTTCAAATTGATCTCTTATGGAAATTTGGAATTCCACAGAGATTTTCATTATCTACAAGTGTATGTGGTGATCTGTGACAAGTACTAAATTGTAATTGCTAAGTTTCCATTTATATCACGTGTATTCTGAGACTACTAGTGATAATACCTGGAGACTATCCAGTGACCACATCTCTTTGGGACTCCATTGTACCTCATAAATTCTAAGGGTCTACTGTACTTATTGTGACCAAATTCACTTATACAAGACTAATGAAGGTAAAATTTAAAAAAGAAAAGAAAGGTGTTAATACTTATTGACATCTTCTTTGCCCTGTACTAGTATTTTCCAAATTTCTTTTACCTTAAACCACAATAAGAAATACATTTTTCATAAGTGACCTAGTATACGCATGTATGTGTAGGTATGTATAAGATAAACTTATGCAAAAATTTTACCATCCAGTACATAACCTCATTTATATGGCAATGATTTTACATTCTATTTGCATGATTTTAAGCTAGTTGCTGCCTGCTGTATTGATGTCAAACTAAATGCATGAAGAAAAGTTTGAAAATCACTTCCCAATGCTAACACTTCACATATATTTAATATAGCTCTTCTAACAACCTTCCAAAGAAGGAATTTATTATTATCATCCCATTTTTCCTCTAATGAGGTGCATTCTTTTACAACCATCCCAAGATCCTGCAACTCATAAATGACAGAGCCAGAATTTAAACAGATTAAAGTACTAAATTACTTTGTACATGTTTCAAATACCTGGTCAGAATACAAAATGCTTAAAAATAACAAGAGAACAGAAGATAAAAATGAAGAAATATGGGCATTTTCTCCATCCATTTTCTTTTGCATTTACACCAGCTTCACCATCACTCCTAGGAAAGAGGTCCAGGCTAAAAAGATGTCTCAAACTCAAAGAGATGCCAGTAACTAAAGGCAGATGGTGACCTCGCCATTTCCTATGAGAACTTGTGGAACTAAGAATGCAGCTCAAGAAAATTTACCTTCCTATTTAGCTAATGTTTTCCAATCTCTAGGCAACAAGACCTAGAGGCAAGGGTAGTGTTGTTTGTGGGTTTTTTGGTTTTTGTTTTATGCTTCTTTTTTTATCATTTATTTATATTTTTTTTCTACTGTATAGCATGGTGACCCAATTACACATATATGTATACATTCTTTTTTCTCACATTATGTGTTCCATCATAAGTGACTAGACAGAGTTCCCAGTGCTACACAGCAGGATCCCATTGCTAATCCATCCCAAAGGCAACATTCTGCATATATTTACCCCAAGCTCCCAGTCCCTCCCACTCCCTCCCCTTCTCCCTTGGCAAACACAAGTCTATTCTCCAAGTCCATGGTTTTCTTTTCTGTGGAAAGGTTCATTTGTGCCCTATATTAGATTCCAGATATAAGTGATATCATATGGTATTTGTCTTTCTCTTTCTGACTTACTTCACTCAGTATCAGAGTCTCTAGTTCCATCCATCTTGCTGCAAATGGCATTATTTTGTTCTTTTTTATGGCTGAGTAGTATTCCATTTTGTATATATACCACATCTTCCTATCCAATCATCTATCAGTGGACATTTGGCTATTGTGAATAGTGCTGCAGTGAACATGCAGGTGCATGCGTCTTTTTCAAGGAAAGTTTTGTCTGGATATATGCCCAAGAGCAATCATAGTAGGAGACTTCAACACCCCACTCACATCAATGGACAAATCCTCTAGGCAGAAAATCAATAAAGCAACAGAGATTCTAAAGGAAACAATAGAAAAGTTAGACTTAATCGACATTTTCAGGACATTACATCCAAAAAAAATCAGAATATACCTTCTTCTCAAGTGCACATGGAATATTCTCAAGAATTGATCATACATTGGGGCACAAAGATAACCTCAACAAATTTAAGAGTATAGAAATTATTTCAAGTATTTTCTCTGACCACAATAGCATGAAACTAGAAATCAACCACAGGAAAAGAAGTAAGAAAAAACCTACTACATGGAGACTAAACAACATGCTACTAAAAAACCAATGGGTCAATGAGGAAATCAAGAAGGAAATTAAAAAATACCTTGAGACAAATGATAATGAAGACACAACCACTCAAAATCTATGGGGTGCTGCAAAAGCAGTGCTCTGAGGGAAGTTCATAGCAATACAGATCTTCCTCAAAAAAGAAGAAAAATCTCAAATCGACAACTTAACCCACCACCTAAATGAATTAGAAAAAAAGGAACAAGCAAAACCTAAAGACAGCAGAAGGAAGGAAATCATAAAGATCAAAGAAGAAATCAATAAAATAGAGATTCAAAAAACAATAGACAAAATCAATCAAACCAAGAGGTGGTTCTTTGAAAAGGTAAACAAAATTGACAAACCTCTGGCTATATTCACCAAGAAGAGGAGAGAAAAAAACCCATATAAACAAAATAAGAAATGAAATAGTGTTGTTTGGTTTTAAGGACCATGTCTTCTGCTTCTTGAGAAGTAAAGAACTGTCAAGTCAATCAATACTTATCAACTCTTTTCTGGATATCAATTCAGTGAGAAATTTGCTCTGATGTAACTTAAGTGCTTTATTCACTCTGGAATCTTAATGATAAATTCATGTGAATTGTGATATATTCTCTGAGTATTCACAAGTTTTAGTGTTTGTTAGCATTTGTGGGAAAGATGAACTTGAGGGGCAAAATTCTCTTAATCAATTTTAACTTCTTAAGCAACACAGTTCTCAGAACTGGCACAATGATACAAGATGCAGAAAACATCTTCCTCTCCATGGAATTTTTTTGTTTTCTACTATTCCTCAGATATGCATTTTACGGTGAAAATGTATACCATGGTGGTTAACAAGAGCTATACATTTTTGTCTTTTTCAATGGAGTGGAGGGTGGCAGAACCAGTTTATATGGGCTTATGTAAGGAAGAAGAAAAAGCAATTTTACACAAGTTTTTAAAAAATAATCTCTAGATTTAGTATTATCCTCCTCTAAGTCTCAGTGGAAATCAAGTAAAACTGGCAAACAGATTTTAAAAATGAATTAAAAGAAGCAAAAGGCAAGAATAGCCATTCTTGAAGAAAAATATCACTCAGATTATTCTTAAATAAGAAAAAATTGGCTGTGTAGGTGTACATTTGCCCTGTAACATTGTTTTTGAACATTGGTGTGTATTTGATAATAAAGAACACAGAGACTTAGCTGTGTTGAAATAAGACCCATGCCTCTGTATTTTTACCAAGATTCCCAGCTGACTTTGATACCTGCCCAAGCTTAACAATCACTGCCCCAGTTGACAACTAGACAAATTATAAAACTGTAGCAATTAAAACAGGGTGGTACCAGCATCAGAAACAATAAAGAGACTAATGAAACAGAAAAGAAAGCCCAGAAACACACAGCTCTATATACATGCTTGACAAATAAAGGTGAATTTCAGATGATGAGAAAGAAGAGACTACTCAAAAATGATTCTAGGAAAATGGTATCTATATTAAAATAAAATTGGATTCAAAAGATCAACAAAATTTAAAAAGCATTAAAGACAATATTAAAAAGTCAGAATGTTAGAACTTTCACATTGAAAAAATTCTATGTGCCATAGGACCATAGGGTAAAGAAGAATTTCTAAAAGACAGATTTGTAAAGTGCAAATAATAAGGCAAATATAGACTAAATCTTTTTTTAAAAAAACTTCTTCCTTGGAGTTCCCGTCATGGCGCAGTGGTTAATGAATCCGACTAGGAACCATGAGGTTGCAGGTTCAATCCCTGGCCTTGCTCAGTGGGTTAAGGATCCATTGTTGCCGTGAGCTGTGGTGTAGGTTGCAGACGCAGCTCAGATCCCACATTGCTGTGGCTCTGGCATAGGCCGGTGGCTACAGCTCTGATTCGACCCCTAGCCTGGGAACCTCCATATGCTGTGGGAGCAGCCCAAGAAATGGCAAAAAGACAAAGACAAAAAAAAAACAAACCTTCTTCCACTTGCAGCTATCTATAAGAAATCAGATGTTCCTAGATATTGCTTAGCCAAAACAAAAATATTGAAATTAATTGGACAAGAATATAGTTGTCCTTCCTAACAAGAATTATAAATGCTTATTTTCTAATTGTATAATCAAATGTCTTAAAGTTCAGTACATATGATACATTTATGCTAATACAATGCTGGTTGAATTTCTTTTACATACTAATGTTTTATATTAAATTTTATTTTAATGAAAAGTCTACTATTTTAAAACTCTTGCTTAACAGACAAGCAAACCCAGGCCCAAGGAAGTTATTTAATTTGCCCAAATCCACTTAGAAATACCACTTACACCTGGATCCCACTTTGTCATTTCACTGCACGATAAGTACTTAGCATATATACTATATACTTATATCGAATACTTATATATATATATATATATATACACACTTACATATACACTTATATACTTATATATACATATATGCTATACATCTGTATATATACTATATACTTAGTATATATATATACTATATACTTAGTGTGTGTATATATAATATATATACACTGTATACTTAGTATATACTCAGTATTTACTATATACTGAGTATGTACTTAGTATATATACATAAGTACTTACAATACTTTGTCATCATTTAAAATTTCCCTCTGTTTTGTTTGGCCTATGTTTTCCTCTAAACATAGGCTAAACACTCTCTGACATAAACGACAGCAACATCTTCTCAGATCCACTTCTTAGAGTCATGACAGTAAATACAAAAATAAACAAATGGGACCTAATCAAACTTAAAAGTTGCTGCACAGCAAAGGAATCCCTAAACAAAATGAAAAGACAACCCACAGAATGGGAGAAAATCTTTGCAAATGAATTGACTGACAAGGGATTAATCTCCAAAATTTATAAACACCTTGCATCTCTGTACCAAAAAAACAAACAACCCCATCAAAAAATGGGCAGAAGATCTAAACAGACAGTTCTCCAAAGAAGACATACAGATGGCCAAAAAACACATGAAAAGATGTTCAACATCACCAATTATTAGAGAAATGCAAATCAAAACCATTATGAGGTACCACCTTACACCAGCCAGAATGGCTATCCTCAAAAAGTCTGCAAACAATAAATGCTAGAGAGGGTGTGGAGGAAAGGGAACCTTATTACATTGTTGGTGGGAATGTAAATAGGTGCAACCACTGTGGAAAACAGTATGGAGATTCCTCAGAAAACTAAAAATAGAACTACCATTTGATCCAGCAATCCCACTCCTGGGCATCTATCCAGAGAAAACCATGCCTCACAAAGACGCATGTACTCTGATGTTCATTGAAGCACTCTTTTCAATAGCCAAGACATGGAAACAGCCTAAATGTCCATCAACAGAGGAGTGGATCAAGAAGATGTGGTACATATACACGATGGAATATTACTCAGCCATTAAAAGGAATGAAATACAGCATTTTTAGCAACATGGACGAACCTAGAAATTATCATGCAAGGTGAAGTCAGCCATACGAGACACCAACATCAAATGCTTTCACTGAAATGTGGAATCTGAAAAAGGGACAGACTGAACTTCTTTGCAGAACAGATGCTGACTCACAGACATTGAAAAACTTATGGTCTCCGGAGGAGACAGTTTTGGGGGGTGGGGGGATGTGCTTGGGTTGTGGGATGGAAATCCTGTGAAATTGGACTGTGATGATCATTATACAACTATAGATGTGATAAATTCATTTGAGTAATAAAAAAATAATAATAAAAATTAAAAAATTAAAAAATAAAATTTCCCTCTGTAGGTGATTTACCCTTTGGAAAAAAATCAACAGAAAAAAAAAATTCCCCTAACAAATTAAGAACAATAGAAGATCTAAACAAATCTAATTTGTTTGGTGAAATCTACACAAACCTAATTCCCAGGGAAGTATGGACCCTCTCTACCCTTAGCAGTAGCAGCTATATTCTAGCTCCTCAACCACAAAAGCTGAGCTGAATGGTTCGCTTTCTGTGATCTCGCAACTGTTTCAGCCTGAGTGCCATTTGCTTTCATGATGACCGTTCTAAAAGAGCAATGCAAAGTGTATTCACTTGGGAATAACGTCTGAGTTGTGCTTCTGGCAGTTCCTAATTCAGCGATCATATAATTTTTCAGGCATCATATTTTTCCAATCCCTAGAAGAATACTCTGTATTGTATAAAGTGATTCACAATCAAATTTTAGTTGAGAATTTCAAAACCCAGTTTGAGACAGAACAACAGCAGCACATGCCTATTGTCTTAAAGTCAAAGACAAGAATCACTGTGGTTCATTCAGTAAACTATTTCTGCAATGTGCCAGGCAGAGTTCTCGTCCCAGAATATAAGGAGGAGAGATGGATAGAATATGCAGACTGAATCTACCAGGAGAGACCAGCTGATATAAATAACCTGACTATACTGTGTTGAACTCTGTGTGGGCCTACCTTTTTCTTTTTTACTGATAGACTCTCAATTTTCATTGTAGTAGCAATGTGATCAACTAAAAATGTTTCATTTCCTGGCCTCTACTGCCCTGAGGTGCATGCAATATTCTTCTGCCAATGAGATAAAGGCAGAAGTCCATGGAGAGGTTATTGCTTCCTGAATAAGCAATCAAAACCTCCCTAGAATGAACAACCTAGCTCCTTTTCCCTTTGTTCATTCCCTTTCTTCTCAAGAATGGGGAAGAGATACCAGGAAGTGTAGCAGCCATTGTACAACTGTGAGGCAGCAAGCCTGAGGACAAAATCCTGCATCTAAGGATGGCAGAGTAGAAATATGAAAATAGATAGACGTCCTGATAATCCCCTCGATGACCCTGTATAACCTCATCCCAGAATGTCTGTTGCATAAGATAAATAAACTGCAATCTGATTAAATCATTGCTAAGACAGGCTATGACAGAGAATGCCTGTCATTCTAAAATACAAAAGAGGAGACAAAGGGAAGTTTTTGCAAGACACACTGGCATTTGAAATTTGAGCATTAGCTAGACAGAAGGAATGAGGAGACAGCAGAGTCTAACGGATAAGGGGAACTGGAATCAGAACACACGAATTCATAAAAACGTGATTTCTGCAGTGCACCTATACTTGTGTATATTTAACTTCTCTATACCTCAGTTTCCTCCTCTGTGGGAGAAGGGTGACTTTTGTACCTATTTTATAGCATAGTTTTAAGTATAAAACAGGTATCACTGGTGACACTATTAAAATAAAATTGTGTACATCATGTGGCAGGTGGATGTGGGAACACAAGGGCCTGGGCTGCTGTCCTCACAGCTGTATTCCCAAAGGCAGTGCATTCCCATTCTGCATACTGCCTGACTATTATCAAGTATT
The DNA here is from genome assembly GCF_016906955.1 of Phacochoerus africanus. Lineage (NCBI taxonomy): Eukaryota > Metazoa > Chordata > Mammalia > Artiodactyla > Suidae > Phacochoerus > Phacochoerus africanus. Next base: position 28,652,784 of record NC_062553.1, read on the forward strand.
TCTAGATTGATCTGTATTATCAGTTAATTCACTAAGGATTAAGAAGGACTGATTTAAAAATGTCCTTTCCTCAGGATTTAACTGAGCAATATGCAGTTTGAAGATTTTGCAGCTATCAGATATATGGCACCGATGGATGCTTGAATAAGAACCTGGTTTTCATTTTGATGACTATTTATTATCCACATGTACCTCTCCTCTCCGTCACCTCCATTCTGTTATCAGATAGTTCCTGTTAGGTTGGTCATTCCCTGTTCAGTTCTTTCCTCTGCTTGACCAAAGACGTTTCTAACTTACTCCAGCTTCTAAATTCCTCTTGAGACCACCCCCTGAGTTCCATGGCCTTTTTTTAAAATGTACCTCGGGATTTTGTTTTTATTCGATTATGGTGACGTCAACAGATCAGGAAACACTTTTCATTGGAACAAGTTATTCACAATTCTCAGAGGAGAGGGTCATGCTGGGCCATGCAAGCCCACACCAGGAAGTATCAGGGTCTGCCAGGAGGTCGAAGAGTGGGGAGAAAGCAGCTGCAAAAGGCTATATTGTGATTTTGTAGGTAGGGATAGTTGAGGCCATGTAAACAGTTCAGAATTGGCTAGTTTGAATAATTTCTATGGACTCTGGGCTATAGGATGATCCCTAGCTGTCTGGTACTGGCCATGGAATGATTGCCTGACAGATCATAGAAGCCAGAGAGAGGAGGTGGTTAAAAATATGAATTTTGGACTGGTTGGTTTGCGTAGTTTATTTTCTCCAGCAATTAGCCGGTCGCAAGAGGGGCAGTCCTTTCCTGGTCACTGATGACCCCAAGATATCAAAGTATCATAAGATACAGAAAATAAAAACATGATTAATTGCAGGCTTGGGCTCCGGTTTTGTATTTGTTGATTTACACATTTCAGTTGTGTTTTTTAAATTTTTCTTCTGTGCAATGGAATGTTCAATTCTAATAATCTTACAAATAAATAAGTCACACATGGTTTAAAACATTTTCGTCAAAACAAAATTATTCAAAATGTTCAGAGTGTTTGGGCTAGACTGTTTTAGGGTCTTTATTTTCTAGGTAATTGCTGTGATTTTCCACTGTGAAGAGGCAGGATTAGTCAGTTGAGTCTTTGAATAAATACTTCCCAGTTTGCATTTAAACAAGATTAATTGTAGTGACTACACAGTTACTACAATTAGTCTAATATATATAATTATTCAGTATCATACACCCAAATACTGATCATCTCACCATCTTTCTCCAAATAACTGCATCTTCTTCTAGAAACCATACTGTATATGGATGAGTAAGTCACTTTGCTGTACAGAAGAAATTGGTACAACATTGTCAGTCAAATCTACTTTAATAATTTTTTTTAAATTTTAAAAAGTTTGTTAAAATAGAAACCATATTATATTTTAGCTGCGTGGGGATAGGAGGGTGCAGTATAGCAAATTCTAAGCTACAATACAGGTATTTTTCTAATGAAATGCAATGCTTTTTGAAATGCCCTTTAATCTTCACTCTCAACATTCCCAAATCATGAGCCATCCAAAACTCCCAGATCATGAACCTTAATTTGACCTGGTATTTGTATCACTCAGTAGAGTTTATAAAGCTCTGTTAGTACATGATCTCATTTAAACTCCACAACCACCTTGGGCGGGGGCGGGGGGGGGGGTATTGGAACAAGCTTATGCTCCCATCAGTCCAGGGATTTACATACTTATGAGCTCAAGATTTTGAGCCTAAAAAAAAGTCACCTTTGGGTGAGTGGAGTTGGACACTTCATTAGACTCCTGCACTCAGAAATCTCAATGATGAAGAGGCAGCTCAAATTATCCTGTTGACTTATACCTTATATATATATTTTTTAAAAAAATACCTTATATATATTAAAAAAAAAAAATAGAGTTCTTGTTGTGGCTCAGCAGGTTAAGGACCCAACATCGTCTCCCTGAGGATGCAGGTTTGATCCCCCGCCTTGCCCAGTGGGTTAAGGATCTGGCGTTGCCACAAGCTGTAGCTCAAATCCAATGCTGCTGTGGCTGTGGTGCTGTGGTGTAGGTGGTGGCTGCTGCTCCGATTCAACCCCTAGCCTGGGAACTTCCATATGCCACAGGGCCATAAAGAAAAAAATAAAAAGAAAAGAAAATGTTTACTCTAAAAGTTAAATAATACATTCAAACATCCAGTCAGCAGCAGAGCAGTGATTGAATTTCAAATTGCCTTCTTTTTTTTTCAACCAGCCTGGTTGAAAGTGGCCTGTTAGAATTGTGAATACAGTAATACAATTGCTGACTTAACTTCTTTGAAGTCATCTGTGTTAAGTATTGTGCCCTTACTCTCTGTGTCTTTCTCATTTTAGGAGATTCCCTACAGCCCTATGTACTCAGCTTTCTCTACCTTCCATACCTTGAAAATCAATCTAATAAGTTCATTAACTGCCTCTCCAGCAATAAACATCCCGTTTTTGTAGATGTTGCCAATAAGTGTGATGTAAATGCCACAACCATGGCCAGTTTCAAGAACAACCATCTTTAATAATGAGATTACCAAATTCCTGAAAAATTACTAAGGCAGTGCTACTCCCCGAAGTATGGTCCTGCATGGGAGTATCGCATCACCTGTCGGAAGTTGGAAATGTAAATTCTTGGGCCCTGCTCCAGGCTTAAGTCAGAAACTTTGATGATAGGGCTCAGGAATTTCTATTTTAACAAGCATATAGGTCATTCTTGTGCATACTTAGGTTTGATAAGCATGGTATAAGTTTTCTAGGATTGTCATTGAAAAAGCACCTTAGATCAGGGCCTTAAACAACAGTTTCCTCATAGTTATGGTGGCTAGATGTCCATGATCAAGGAATCAGCTGGTTTGGTTTCAATCTCACACCTCCTTTGTTGGCTTATAGATGGTTGTCTTCTCCCTTCGTCTTCACATGGCCTTTTCTCTGTGTGTCTGTGTACTAATCTCTCCTTTTTGTAAGGACAGAAATCCTATTGGAGGTCACCTCAGTGACCTCACAGAATTTTAATTACCTCTCATATGCTGAGGTGCTGGGGGTTATGACTTTAATATATAAATCTGGGTACACAAGTTATACCGTAAGAGTGTCCAATAAATATCTCTTACATAAACGAATAAAAAATAAGATGGGAGGGAATAAAGAACACATCATCGAAAGGCAAGTACTCACGCTAATCTAACTACTCCTGAATATGGGCTTCATCTACTAAGTTAGTCAGCAGAGAATGGCAGTAATTATTAAAAGCACTCAGTAGTCAGATGACAAAATTTGCACCATCATGTAATTTTTAGTTTTTATTAACTACTCTGTTTACTATTTTTATAAATCAAACTTACATACACTACTTGAGGGTACTTTCACTGGGCAGATTTAATTGATATTTGACATCATAATTTTGGTGCCCAAATTCAGCAGACCAGGTAAGCTCTGTCGTAAAATGGGAGCTGAATTTGGGCACCAAAATTATGATGTCAAGTATCAATTAAATCTGCCTGGTGCAAGTATCCTCAGGTAGTGTATGTAAGTCTGATTTATAAAAATAGTAAACCATTCTCTGCTGACTAACTTAGTAGATGAAGCTCATATTCAGGAGTAGTTAGATTAGCATGTAAGTCCTTGCCCACATATACCCAGACACATAAATACATAAAATAAAAGTGGGAAAACTGTAAAGTCTCTGGTTTTGGTATGACTAGATACGCTATTTAGGGTTATTCATTTATTAAACTCTGATTTTGGAATATTTAATAATTCTACTTTGTCAGATTCATTGAACTGTGTCCAGTAGGGGCACTTGGGGCATTTTATCCTAAGAGAAGTAATGCTTTAAATTTTTTTAATTTTTTAATTATAGTTGATTTACAATGTTCTGTCAATTTCTGCTGTACAGCAAAGCGACCCCATTATACATATACGTGTGTGTGTGTGGGTGTATGTGTGCACGTATACATTCTTTTTCTCACAGTAGCCTCCATCATGTTCAATCACAAGTGATTAGATATAGTTCCCTGTGCTACACAGCAGGATCTCATTGCTTATCCTCTCCAAATGCAATAGTTTGCATCTACTAACCCCATTTAAATTTGTATGTAGTGTTGCATTAGCAATCTCACCATCCTAAAATTGTTCACAATAAAATTATATTCTTGGAGTTTCCCAGCATATTCTTCAAGATTTCTGTTTGCAGACATATCTTGAATCCTAACACATGTAGAGTCATTCTAACTCTTACTGCTATTCATATCATAAATGTTTTCATATTTTGTACATGAAGAGGCACAAGTATGAAGATGATCATTTATTTTTAAAAAATCAAGTTAAAAGTAGCAAATATCACTCCATGATCCCAAAATTTTTCAGGTGACTTCAAGGAGGAAAAAAAAAAAATAACACATCATCATTAGCAAACTCCCCAGGCAGAAACTCTGACATATCGCCTTTGATTATATCTAATGCATCACATGTTTTTGGTAACTAGATCTGACAGATACCCCATGGCACATCAACCCGAAACTATTCAAATACTGCAGTGCAACTCGCCTTTCTGAATTTAGGGCACCAATTTTCTCAAACAAGAAAGAGAAGAAGTTGTCTTACTCCCTAGGAATTCCTAGAAAAAAGAACCATAGCATCCCAGAGGTAGAAAGGATACTGGTGTTTGTGTAGTTCAATTTCCCATTTAATTGGGAATTCCCTCTGCACGACCCCTAACAATCAGTCACCCCTCTTTGCCTGCACACTCTCTATGACAGTGCAGCTGCTGCCTCTGCAGCATCCCACTGGCACTGTCTGCACTATAGGGCAGCACGAAGTTGCTGACTGACACACAAATTATAAACCAGAAACTTAATCCCCACTTTCAGAACCTTTTGTGTGTTCTCTTCTGATTTAAAAAAAAATAAATAAATATGTCTTAAACAACTTTTTAATGCCTCTTTCCCCTCAATACAGAAGCATATTTATGATACAGCAATCAATCAATCAATCAATAAACTGTTGCCTTGAACCTATTGCCTTAGCTTTCTTCTTCCATAATATGCTGGAAAAGGACATGGTATGCTTGGTTTACTTTACTCACTTGCCATAAACTTTGGAGGCAATTGAACTCCTACCCCACAACATCACTGAAACCATTCTTCTCAGTCTTATCCTTCTACATTTCTAAAACATCTGAATACTCCCAATTCCACACATCTTTTTAAAAGGTGCTTCTCTCTTGTTTCCTCTGACACAGTTCTTTACTTCTTCTTGCCCATGTCTCCAGTCAATCCATTGTGCTATCCTTCTTGGATTTATCTTGCTTTTTCACTCCTTTATACTTACCCAGGTTTATCTCTTCTATTTTCTCCTTATTTTTAAGGGGAAAAAAAAGGAAAATGCCTCTTAGGATGTCTGTGAGCCCGCAAAATTGTGTCCAAAACTTTGTATCTTTATATGTGTGCATATTTCTAGGACTGAAAAGTATTTACTGAGTACTTGAAGGCTTCTTGAAATTAAGTTCTCCACAGCTCCTTGCATGAGTGCATCCACTGCTTGGTATCAGCTGTCTCCTGCACCCATCACTAGGCAGCTCCACTGATATCTCTCAAGTGCCTCAAACACTGCAATACAGAAGCAAATCAATATCTTACCACTACCACTAAATTTACCTCTCATACATTATTGCTGTCTTTATGAATTCCAACATCCTCCATACAGTTGTCCAAAATATAAACCAAGGACCAGTCTATTGTCCCTCCTCCCTACTCTCCAAATCCAATTGGTGATGAAGTCCTCTCAATTAGACCTCTTCAGCACCTTCAAAACTCATACCTTCTCCAAGCAACTGCCGTGCTTCAGGGTGCCTTCATTTCTCAATCTAATCCGTCTAACAGATTCCTAACTGATATCCTATCCCAAAGTTTACTTATCTTCAATCCATTTTCTACATTTCTCCTAAGTGTTTTATGCCAAAGCCCATATATGATCCAGGCATTTGGCTATTTATAGTTTCCAACAGCCTTCAGGATAAAATCCATGTGTCTTAGAATAATGTGCAATGCTTTTCATTACTTCTGCCTGAATGTTCATCTAATCTATTTATACTCGCATCTTCCTATCTCTTGCATTTCTCCTGCTAGTTCCTCCTTACTCCAAGTATTCCCTGCTTCCCTCTCTATCACCAGTCACATGGCTAACTCCTATACATTCTTCAAACTCAGCTCAGATATCACATCATCCATTCTTTTATTTATTCATTCAGCGAATATTTACTAGGAGCCATCTCTTTGCTAGATATCGTGCAGATATAGTATGAATTAGATAGACATAATCCCTTACCTCCTAGAATTTCTCTTCTATCTGGAAAAGCATTCATACCAATCAGTGCATAATTAGTTGTTCTATTAAAACAACAATAAGTGATTTCAGAAGTAAATATAAGGTATATTTAAATATGGTACTGATCTAGCCTGGGATATCAGGGAAAACTTCCCCATGGAAAGAGATCTGAAAGATTGAGTTGTTCCCCGGCAAAGGAGGGAAAGGGATTCCAAGTGAAGGGAACAGCAAGTGCATTGTGCAGAGGTCTTGAAGCAAAAAATGTTCATGTTGAATTGGAGGAACTGCCGCCCAGCTGCAGCCCAGGGTGTAAGATAGTGAATAACACAAGTTGAGCCTGGAGACAGAGGAATGGTCCAGATTATGCTGAGATTTTGGAATCTTGTTAATGATTTAAGTCCTATTATAAGGGTAATAAATAGCCAAAAGGGTTTTAATTAGGCTAGTGATACAACTAGATATGCTTTTTTATCACTCTGATTCCTGTTTATAGAATGGATTGCTAAATGTAAAGAGTAGATACAAAGAGAGCTTTCTGGAAATTACTGTAAGAATTTAAGCAAGGTGTGATAGTGATATATCAAATTGCTAATGTTGCAGTTAGAAAATATAAAAATATGAAGGCTGTTTGGAACTTAAAGCTAGCAGGACTTGATAAAGGACTTAAATGGCTGGTAAAGGAAAGGGGTGCTAAGGATAACATCAATATTCCTAGCTTGTACAGCCAGGTGGGTGATTATGCCATTCATTGATATAAGCAACACTGAAAGTGGAGCAAGTTTCACGGGACAGTCATTACCACAGTTTCCAATTCATTAAGCTTGAAGGTTAATGTTAAGTAATCAAAGCTGGAGGGCAAAAGTATATTGTCAAGGTTAAAGATATTAACTTAAGAGTGAGTATATTGGTGATCATTAGATTTGGAGTTGTCATCAGCCCAGAGTATAAAGCCATAACAATAAAATTAATAATAACATCTAACATTTATCAAGATTTTACTACATGCCTACCACTTTCTTAATGGATTAGGAGATATTAATTCATTAAATCCTCACAAAAGCCTATTGATAGATGTGATTATTATACCCATTTTACAGATAAGGAATGTAAGGCTTAGAGAGATTGGATGAATTGATCCAAGTCACAGAGTGAGTTAAGTGACAAGATTATGGATTCAAACACAGGCAATGTCAGCTATTTAGCTCCATAAGATGGTAGAATAGGAAGTTCCATCACTCCTTTTCCAACAGAAACACTGATTTACCGATGATATGTGTACCAACATAACTTTATGAGAAATCCAGAATCCAGTTAAGTTGCAGTACCCCCGGCAAGATCAAAATTGAGAACAGATACTGAAATAGGTAACAGACCCACTTAAGATGAAAACGAATAAGTATACACCAAGATGCATTATAATCACATTGTCAAAAGTCAAAGATAATTTAAAAAGCAGCAAGAGAAAAGCAACTAATCACATAAAATGAAAGTATGTGACTCCATTGACTCCATAAGACTACAAGCAAATTTCTCATCAGCAATCTTACAGGCCAGAAGAAAATAGGATGATATATTCAAAGAAATATATGTTCTGAAAAAAAAAAAAAAACCTACCAACCAAAAATACTACATATGGCAAAACTCTCCTGCAAAAATTAGGCCAGCCTGACCTTGATAAATCCAGACATATCAGACAAAGGCACTGCAAGGAAAGAAAACCATAGGCCAATATCCCTGATGAATATAGATGAACAAAACCTCAACAAAATACTAGCAAACTGAATTTAATAGCTGTTAAGCGGATCATACACCATAATCAAGTAGAATTTGTGCCTGAAATGCAAGGATGTTGGACCATACACAAATCAATAAATGTGATTCACCACATTAACAGAATGAAAAATTAAAACCACATAATCATACAATAGAAACTTAAAAAACAAACAGACTCAAAGATCTCGAAACCAAACTTATGTTTACCAAACAGGAAACATGGAGGTGGGGGTGATAAATTAGGAGGTTAGGATTGATATGTGTATATATCAATACAAGGATACAAGGGTTACAAGGACCTGTATAGCACACGGAAATTTACTCAATACTGTGTAATAACCAATATGGGAAGGGAATCTGAAAAGGAATGGATATATGTATATGTATAACTGATTTACTTTGCTATATGCCTAAAATTAACACAACTTTGTAAATCAACTATATTCCAATGTAAATTTTTTTAAAAACATGCAGAAAAAGACTTTACCAAATTCAGCACCCTTTCATGATTTAAAAAATTCTGAACAAGTGGGTATAGAAGGAATTTACTGCAACATAATAAAGGCTGTATGTGAAAAGCTGACAGGTAACATCATACCCAACAGAGAAAACCTGAAAGCTTTTTGTCTATGATCAGGAACAAGGCACGAGTACCCACTTACACTTCAATTCCACAGAGTACTGGAAGTCCTAACTAGAACAGTTTAGCAAGAAAAAGCAATACAAGGCATACAACTTAGAAAAGAAAAAGTAAAATCATGTCTGTTTGCTGATGACATGGTTTGTGTGGAAAAGCATGAAGGCTTCACACACAAAAATAATGTTTGAACTAATAAAAAACTCAATAAAGTTGCAGGATACAAAATCAATGTTCAAAAATTAGTTTGTATTTATATATACTAACCAGAGATTTTTGAAAAGGAGATTAAGAAAACAATCCCATTAAAATAGTTCAAAAAGTATTAGCAACGAGATGCTGCTGTGTAGCACTGGGAACTATGTCTAGTCACCTATGATGGAGCATGATAATGTGCAAATAATAGAAAAAAAAATACTCGGGAATAAACTTAACAAAAAAGAGGAAAGACATGTACAATGAAAACTATAAAACACTGATGAAAGAAATCAAATAGGACATAAATAAATAGAAAGACATCCCGTGTTCATGGATACAAGACATAATACTAGAAAAGGTCCATGCTACTTAAAACCATCTACGGATTCAGTAGAGCTGTCAAAATTTCAATGGAATTTTTCACAGAAATAGAAAAAGCAATCCTAAAATTCACATGGAAACACAAAAGACCCCGAATAGCAAAGCAATCTTAAGAAGAATAGACTTGGTGGTATCACACTTCATGATTTCAAAATATATTACAAAGCTACAGTAATTTTTAAATTATGATACTGGCATAAAAGCAATACATAAACCAATAGAAAACAATAAAGTCCAGAAATAAACCCAAGCATATATGGTCAACTTTCCTTCAACAAGGTTTCCAAGAATATATAATATAGAAAGGATAATCTCTTCTACAAAAAACATGTTGAAAAATTGGATACCTACATAGAAAAGAATGAAATTGCACCCTTATCTGACACCATACACAAAAATAAATTCAAAATAGATTACAAACACAAGCCTTGAAACTATAAACTTCCTAGGAGAAAATATAAGCATTGGCAAAAATATGGAGAAATTGGAATCCTTTTACAATGGTGGTGAGAATATAAAGTGGTGCATCAACAATGAAAACCAGTATGAAAATTCCTCAAAAAATTAAAAATAGCGTTACTATATGACTCAGCAATCCCAAACGGTTAGGATCTCAAAAAGATATCTGCACTTCCATGTTCACTGCAGCATTTTTCACAGTAGTCAAGTTACAGCAATAGCCTAAAATTCCAGTGATGGATGAATGGATAATGAAAATGAGGTAGACACATAACAGCGCACTACTGTTCAGCCTTTAAAAAAGAGATCTTGCCATTTGCAACAATCCGACGAACCTGGAGAACACTATGCTAAGGGAAATAAGCCAGTCACAGAAGGACAAAAGAACTACCTTGATTCCACTTATAGGAGGGATCTAAAATAGTCAAATGCATAGAAACAGAATAAGACAGTGTTGCCAGGGGCTTGGGGAGGAGAAATGAGGAGTTGCTGTTCAAAGAGTTTCAGTCGTGCAAGATGAATAAGTTCTATAGATCTGCTGTATAATTTTGTTATTATAAGTTAACATCTTTATACACTTTAAATTTTTTAAATATCTCATTTATTCTCACCACACAAAAATAAAAAACAAAAAACTCACACATATACACAGGCAGTGTCCCTTCAAAGCCCAAATTCATTAAACACTCACCTGATTATGGCATATAAAAGGCATAAAAGAAGTGTTTTCTGATTGAATGAACTAATACTTCTTACAAACCATTCACCACCCTGGTTTACAAACCCTAAAAAACCTGTAGTAGGTTCCAATCACTGCAACTGTGATAAAATTAAACCTCTGAGTCTTCTTCACACACATTAATGCCAAACCAGGTTTCACTCTTCTGTCCTGAGCTAATTATAGATGTAACCTCTGAGAACAATGTTATGATTACAACTAAATCTCATGGCCTTGCTTTTGCCCTGCCACCAAATTACCAAGTTCACTTTGAATCCTCATGACTGTTAGCATTAGAGGGGGCCCAATTAATGCACCTTTATTTACTCTTCCTTAGAACTGATTCAACAGAGGACTTAGATCCAAAACTAATGCAGGTGATAAATCAAAATAGCACTTTTATTTGTGATAAAGCTTTTTTTTTTTCCTTTTTAGGGCCACACTCAGGGCATGTGGAAGTTCCCAGGCTAGGGATTGAGTCGGAGCTGCAGCTGCTGACCCACACCACAGCCACAGCAATGTGGGATCCGAGCCACATCTGGGACCTATACCACAGCTCACAGCAACACCCAATCCTTAACCCACTGAGCAAGATCAGGGATCAAACCTGCATCCTCATGGATACTAGTAAGATTCATTTCCTCTGTGCCACAACGGGAGCTCTGTGTGATGAAGCATTTTTTTTATGATTTCTCTTTTATTTTTTTTTATTTTTTATTGTTATTTCCCCAATACAATTTTTTTCTACTGTACAGCACAGTGACCCAGTTACACATATATGTATACATTCTTTTTTCTCCTATTATCATGCACCATCATAAGTGACTAGACACAGTTCTCAGTGCTACACAGCAGGACCTCATTGCTAATCCATTCCAAAATCAATAGTTTGCATCTATTAACCCCAAGCTCCCAATCCACCCCACTCCCTCCCTCTTCCCCAGGCAACCACAAATCTATTCTCCAAGTCCATGATTTTCTTTTCTGTGGAAAGGTTCATTTGTGCCCTATATTAGATTCCAGATATGTGATATCATATGGTATTTTTCTTTCTCTTTCTGGCTTACTTCACTCAGTAGGAGTCTCTAGTTCCATCCATGTTGCTGCAAATGGCATTATTTTGTTCTTCTTTATGGCTGAGTGGTATTCCATTGTATATATATATATACCACATCTTCCTAATCTAATCATCTGTCAGTGGACATTTGGGTTGTTTCCAAGTCTTGGCTATTGTGAATATTGCTACAATGAACATGCGGGTGCATGTGTCATTTTTAAGGAAAGTTTTGTCCGGATATATGCCCAAGAGTAGGATTGCTGGGTCATGTGGTAGTTCTATGTTTAGTTTTCTAAGGTACCTCCATTCTGTTCTCCATAGTGGTTGTATGAGCTTACATTTCCATCAAGAGTGTAGGAGGGTTCCCTTTTCTCCACGCCCCCTCCAGAATTTGTTATTTGTGGACTTATTAATGATGGCCATTCTGACTGGTGTGAGGTGGTATCTCATGGTATTTTTGTTTGGATTTCTCTAATAATCAGGAATGTTGAGCATTTTTTCAAGTGCTTGTTGGCCATCTGTATATCTTCCTCGGAGAAATGTCTCTTCAGGGCTTTTGCCCATGTTTCAGTTGGGTTGTTGGCCTTTTTTGCTGTTGAGTTGTATAAGTTGCTTGCATATTCTAGAGATTAAGCCCTGTCAGTTGCATCATTTGAAACTAGTTTCTCCCATTCTGTAAGTTGTCTTTTTGTTTTCTTTTTGGTTTCCTTTGCTGTTCAAAAGCTTGTCAGTTTAATTAGGTCCCATTGGTTTATTTTTTTTTCCACTGTACAGCATGGGGACCAGTTACACATACATGTATACATAATTTTTTCTCCCATTGTCATGCTGCAATGTAAGTATTTAGACATAGTTCTCAGTGCAGGCACTCATTGTAAATCCATTCCAAGAGCAATAGTTTGCATCCTATTAACCCCAAGCTCCCAATCCTTCCCACTCCCTTCCCCTCCCCCTGGGCAACCACAAGTCTATTCTCCAAGTCCATGATTTTCTTTTCCATGGAAAGGTTCATTTTTGGTTTATTTTTGCTTTTATTTCTGTTGCCTTGGGAGACTGACCTGAGAAAACATTTGTAAGGTTGATGTCAGAATGTTTTGCCTATGTTCTCTTCCAGGAGTTTGATGGTGTCTTTTCTTATGTTTAAGTCTTTCAGCCATTTCGAGTTTATTTTCATGCATGGTGTGAGGGTGTGTTCTAGTTTCATTGAGTTGCATACAGCTGTCCAGGTTTCCCAGCAATACTTGCTGAAAGACTCTCTTTTTCCCATTTGATGTTCTTGCCTCCTTTGTCAAAGATTAATTGACCATAGGTGTCTGGGTTTATTTCTGGGTTCTCTATTCTGTTCCATTGATCTGTATGTCTGTTTTGGTACCAGTACCACACTGTCTTGATGACTATGGCTTTGTAATATTGCCTGAAGTCTGGCAATATTACAGAAGTATGCCTCCTTCTTGGTTTTTGTTCCTCAGAATTGCTTTGGCAATTCTGGATCTTTTGTGGTTCCGTATAAATTTTTGGATTGTTTGTTCTAGTTCTGTGAAAAATGTCATAGGTAATTTGATAGGGATTGCATTGAATCTGTAGATTGCTTTGGGTAGTATGGCCATTTTTACAATATTAATTTTTCCAACCCAGGAGCATGGAATAGCTTTCCATTTCTTTCATCTTCTCTAATTTCCTTGACTAATGTTTTATAGTTCTCAGCATATAAGTCCTTTACCTCCTTGGTCAGGTGTATTCCCAGGTATTTGATTTATTGGCGTGCAGCTTTAAAAGGTATTGTATCTCTGTATTCTTTTTCTAATATTTCATTGTTAGTATACAGAAATGCAACTGACTTCTGAATGTTAATCTTATATCCTGCTACTTAGCTGAATTTGTTGATCAGTTCAAGTAGGCTTTGGGTTGAGTCCTTAGGGTTTTCTATATATAGTATCATGTCGTCTGCATACAGTGACAGTTTCCCTCTTCTCTTCCTATTTGGATGCCTTTTAGTTCTTTTGTTTGTCTGATTGCTGTGGCTAGGACTCCCAGTACTATGTTGAATAACATTGGTGAGAGTGGGCATCCTTGTCTTGTACCATATTTCAGCTTTTCTCCATTGAGTATTATATTTGCTGTGGGTTTGTCATAAATGGCTTTTATTATATTAAGGTATGTTCCCTCTATACCCACTTTGGTAAGAGTTTTTATCATGAATGGATGTTGGACTTTGTCAAATGCTTTCTCTGCATCTATTGCAATGATCACTGATAAAGCATTTTCTTTATTTATTTATTTATTTATTTATTTTTGTCTTTTTTCTATTTCTTGGGCTGCTCCTATGGCATATGGAGGTTCCCAGGCTAGGGGTCGAATCGGAGCTGTAGCCACTGGCCTACACCACAGCCACAGCAACGCGGGATCCGAGCCACGTCTGCAACCTACCCCGCAGCTCACGGCAACGCCAGATCGTTAACCCACTGAGCAAGGGCAGGGACCGAACCCACAACCTCATGGTTCCTAGTCAGATTCGTTAACCACTGTGCCACGACAGGAACTCCTGATAAAGCATTTTAAATGTGGCTTAAGCATAAAGCAGAAATGGCATCCTGATACTAAACCTCAGAATGGCAGAGTTTGCCATGCTATCCCAGGAGGCAGTAGACAACCAGGAGCCTCCCTGCAAATGCACTTGCCTCTGTAAAGCTTCCACTACAGAGGACAGAGTTGAATGCATTCATCTAAAAGCATCTGAATTGCCAGAGGAAAGGGAGGAAGAGCTGGGGCTACTCTCAAGGAGATCCTTTCCCAAACTCAGCAATATTCATGCAGGGGAACAAAGGGCAAACAAAAAGGAAGGACAGAATATATAAAATTTTATGTCTCTCTATAGAGAAGAGAGGACATATAAATGTAATAATGGGTAATATTTGTCCATGAATGGATAAATGATAGTATTTGCTTAGCTTATTTTACAGGATTGCTGTGATAATTTAGACAAAGTGAAAATTATTTGAAAAAGATAGCAAGTTAACTTGTAATATAGATTGATCTTATTTGTACTTAGACAATCCTGAATTTGTGTCCCACTTCTGCAAACAGCTAACTGTGTGAACTTGGGCCTGTTGCTTAATTAAAGTTAACTCATCTATAAAATAACATTCATCTCAGAGTGTTTGTGATAATAGTATATGTAAAATTTGACACACAATGCTTATAATATAGGAAGCCCAAAAGTTTTGCAGGAGTAGTGTTAGTAGTAATGCTAATAGTAGCAATTACTATTACTGGTAAGAAAAGGTATCAAACATATCAGAATAAAGCTTTCAGAGACCAGAAACACTAGCAAAGAAACACTAGTATCATACTCTTCCATAAGCTGCTATTTTCATTCAATACATAAAGGTCTGTCTTATCATTTTAACTGCTGCCTAATGTTCTTATTGAATAATAATATCAGATTTAACCAGTCTAAATTCCCTGTGGAGCCTCATTTAAATAGATATCAATAAGTCATGAACCGACACCACACACATCTTTGTTCACCTTTCAAAGTATTTCTTTTGAGTAGACCTTCTTTTCAAATCTAGAAAAAAAGCACTCATTTAAAAAAGGTATTAGAATCTGTCTTGACATTTTTTGTCTGCCATTTTTGATACCTCCCATGACTACACATGTGTAATAAAAAAATCATACATTTTTTAAGACTCACCTTGAGTCTCTTTCTTTTAGTTAAGCTTTCTTGGGCTATGAGACCCACAGCTCATCTTCCCTGATCAGGCAGTGTAGCTTTTGCTTATAAACTCTCTTTTATTGTCCTGTTCCTCACATGTAACCAGGTTTAACTTTCCAGCTATTTTTTAAAACCTGGAAATTATAAACATATTTTCCTTGATATGAACCACATACATTAAGGCTATTAGACTACTAGACCTACTTAGGGAGTAAACAAAATTAGTCTAAACCCAACTTCCCAAATTGGCACCATTTGCTTCTCTGCCCTTTTACCTTGCTTATTAAGCATTCCCTGGCAAAGGAAAAGTAAAGAAATTTTTAAACCTCTAAGACAAGAGGTTATTTTAAAGGTTAACCAATCAATAAAAGACAGAAGTGCATTTTCTACAAGTTTATTCCAAGCTCTTCGGGAGAGATCTGTATACACACCTACAGTGAATTTAAAGAACCAGATTACCTATGCATCCCTGTAGTGGGGCTGCTGACAATCCTTGACCAGAAGTGCTGCCTGATAACTGTGCTTACTGCAGACTTGTGGGACTCCAATAACGTTGTCCCTGCACTGTCACAGGAGTGCCCTTCATTCAGTTAGCACTTCTCTGAATGCACTTAACTTTCTTCCAAATCGGCAGCTTTAAACATTATACAAGAACATAGGTCCTCATAATTTACTAAAATTCAAGGTTCCAGGAATCATTATCCAAATTTACACGTGCTTGCAAGTCAATAGAATTGTAATTAATTTATATGTGAGTTAAAATACTATGTCAAAGTTTCTAACATAAACTTTTAATATAATTTTGCTTAAAGTAATGCCAAAGTGCAAGAGAAATCAATAAAATTCAAATGTTGTGCCTAAGCTACATTATTTAGTACTTTAAGAGTTTTATGTACAAGCCCTTCATATATATTGGAAAATGCAGGAATCTAAATTATATATCTCCTTGGACCTATCTTTCAAATTAAGAAGACTGTGAGATGCCTTTATTTTTGCCTATAGTATAGTTTAAATAAGGTTTGTGGGCTTTTCAATGGTTCAAGTACCCTAGCTGATTGCTTCTATATCCAGGAAATAGTATATTTAAAGTTGGTTCTTCTATGAAGACAACTGCTGATGAGCAAAGCTGTTTCCTTGGAAACGTCTAAGCAGCATCTGACAGCTTGCTGAACATCTGAAATGTACCACAATTGATCTTGGTGGCCTGTACCTAGACAAGCTGACTTAAGAGTAAGGATTGGTAAGCTAGGCTGAGAAGGCAAATCTGAATATTATTTGGACAGCAAATTTCTCATTGTCAGTCTTCTTCAGAGACTCTATGCTGTCTCATTTTATTATCTTGGAGTTCATTCAGTGACTGAAACATTATATTTAAAATTCAGTCTATAACAGGACTTTAATGTTGGAAATGATATTTTCTGGCTTGTACTTTTAAAATATGAATTTCTGGAATACCTATTGAGGACCTCATCTCTGCTATGCAGAAGGCAGTCAGAGTTCAATCAGGACAAACCTTGGGCATCACCGAAATGGGCAGCATTTACCATCATCACTCATCTATGCCATATGAGATTAAGAACTGAAGAATTCTTGGAGCAGCAAAAAAGAATCATAATTAACCCCAAAGCAAGTATTATGCTATCCATCACTGTGGTGCTGCATTAAATAAACAAAAATGTATACTGAAATGTGTCTATCATATATTCTCATTTATTTGACACTAATCATTTGTGTCACCAAAATGGCAAATCATGTGAAGAAGTTTAACACTAAGTAGTTGGGTTTGGGCAAGAGAGACTACAGGGCTGAGTGATGGCTTTACCCTACATTCTAGCTAATTGGCCCTCTAAGTATTGTCCCTAGACCAGCTGCATCAGCACCACCTGAGCACTTCTTAGAGATGAGAATTTTCAGACCCCAAGAAAAGCCTACTAAATCAGAAACTCTGGGATAGTGTCCACCCATTTGTGTTCTAACAAGTGCTCCAGAGAATTCTGATGTTGACCCAATTTTGAGAATCACTGCTTTTAGCATATACATCGTGGAGTAGTTACACCTGAAAATGGTCCTCACATATTGCTGGAATGGCTACCTAAAGATTGTTGAACAGGTTGATGACAGTAAATTATATGAAGGTGCAAGACCTGCCTTGGTAGAGTATTGAAAAAGAGGATCAGGAGGCTCAGAATAGTGGGCAAACAAGAGAGTATATTCTGTGAGGCCAGAGAACCTACAAGATGTATGATCCTGAGGAAGGGGGGAAATATCCAGTTACTTCACTAAATCAATACGGAATACAGTAACCAGGGGAACACTAGCATTGCCAAGAATCTTAGTAATGTCTGTTCTCAGCAGCCAAGGTCGATGGTACAATATGTTGCTATGGAGCTAAGCTCCCTACTGGAGTAATGCAGATGATGGTATTCTGAAACATCAGCGGCCAGATATTGCACTTACTCATCAGAGGCAAGATGGATATAATTACTAAAATGAGAGAAGCTAGGCTGACAACAAGGTGCTAAGAGACCATTGGATTCCTAAGGGAAAGATAAGTTGAGCAGTCAACAAGGACATAGCTTGACTTACGTAAACAAAAATGATGAAGAGCTGATGAGCAGCTCCACTGGAAAATTAAGATCCTTCTTCCACTTGCCAGACCTGAGCCAGTTTTCAGTTCTAGAGCCCACCAGTTGAGGGTAAATCTGGAACCCCTTAAAGAAGTCCCTGAAACACTACAGAAGATATATATGATCAACAGTCCCAGAATCTATCTCCAAAGCACACAGCCATTTACTAGATGAACAAAACTGGAGAGAGAAAAACAACCAAATCTTTTGAGGACTATAGGATATAGGATCTGAGCAGTGACAGCAAAGGAATTAAATGTCATCATGACCCATCTGTTAAAATGGAGCCACGCAGAAGCAGACTACAAATGGTGTCTTAGCCCATGTCTACATCACAGCAGGCACAACTATTCCAAAGACTCACTGTGTTACCATTTTTCTAGGCCCTGAGTGCATAACTGGGATGGATATTCAAAGCTGCTGTACATGCTGCCAGTATATCCCTGATCTGCAGAATAAGATGCATCATGATAGCAAAGGCCAAACTCTTACAACAGTCCCCCTTCCTCAGCCGAGATAGTGAATCAGACAATCCCAAATGTCAGGTTGAATATGAAAGATTAGTACCAATCTCAAAAATCTAAAGGATACACAGTGTAACCCCTGCATAATAAACTCAGAATCATGACAAACAGTTGGAGACTACCATAAACTTAACCAAGTGGTAGCCCTAATTGCAGCTGCTCTGCCAGATGTGCTGTCATCATATGGTATGTGCCAACTGATCTGGTATATGCATTACATTCTATACCATCAGGGAAGAGTTAAAAAAGAAGTTCTCATTAACAAAGGTCCACAGCATTTCACATTCATTCTCTTACCTCAACTATATTCCTTCCTCTCTGTCGAAATGTGATCTAAAGAGAATTCCATCATCTCAACCCTGGACAAAATATCACAATGGTCTGCCATAATGTATTGAATTATCTTTTTGTTGACTAAAAAATGTAATTAAAAAATAACTGGGCCTAAGATCTTGGACAAGAACAAACTGACTCCACAGACATAAATGGGTGAGGGTATTGCAAAGAGGTATCTGTGATAGAGTCTCCAGTATCAGTTGCCCTTCCCTGTTGTAAGTATTCACACTCTAAGCAAACTTGGATGAGACCCTTTGAGCTACAACTTTTCCACTGAAAACTTCAAGAACTGACATAGGCTCTCCTTTGTGGTCGTTTCTCCCTGCCCCACAATTGGTATTATTCCAGATAGAGGCTGATCCATCATCCTGGGTCCCAGAGTGAATGTGACATGGTGCAGAGTCATGGTGGACATTGTCCACAATGGACATCGTTGTCACAAGACAGGGATATTTTTGGTATCATCTGTCACTCTCATAACCTGTCCTCTTCTGGCCAAACCAACATCCTTCTGTGATGCAGTTGACAGAGTCCAACCCTGTCTCCCAAAGTGAATGAAATGAGATGCCTACAGGAAACTTGCCAACAGTAACCATCGTATAATGTGATTAGTTCTAACAAAACTCAGAACTTCCTCATATGCCAAAGTCATTACAAACAAAAAGGAGCAGCACTCCTAGGAACTAGAAAAAGAAAGTTGAGGGAGATACTGTTTATTTCCCCAAAAACACGGCTTGGGAAGAAGCCATTCTATCCAGCTGACAAAGAACATAGTACCAATACTTTAAAAGTTTTTACATTTTATAGAAAACTGTGAGTGACTAGGATGACATACTCTCTTGAAAACAATTCTTAAAACCATCTTATTTTGTTTCCTCTCATTATATATTTCCAATATTATTGTCCAAATTAATATCTATGTTTCCTATTGATTTTAGAGAGAGAATAAATTGAGGAGCCAACAAGAACATTTTGATCAGTTGGTAGTCACATCTCATTTATTTTTAATGATTAGCATTCTAATCATAATGGAGACAAAGCCTCTTTAAAAATAGTAAAACACAACATATTTGGCTTCTATTTCTTCATTATCTTCAGCCTTGGAAATCTTATTACAAACAATTTATCATATAAGGAAAACACTCAAATTTGTATCTCCAAAACTGACAACTTTTCTATACTCTAGTCGTGGTTGTTGTCTTGTCAACACCTCAAATACATATAAACACATTCCATATAAGGTAAATAGAGTCCTTTTTGTCCCCACTGGAAACCAATCCTACTCCTCTTTCTTTTTTGGTCATTGCCAATAAACAATTAATAATCCTCCTCTCCTCTTTTGCCCTTGTTTCCTCTTATCCAAAATGATAATGACTCTTTTCCCACTCCCACTGTCCACTTTTGTTCCAAATTTTTACTCCTGAGTCCACAGATGTCTTCACTAATTCTATAGCCATTATCAAAACAGTTCAGAAGTTTATTAAAAATCTTTAACTACCTCTCCTTCTAATAATTGAGTCTTAAAATTAACACCTTTTCCATAACCAGGGCTAGTACCTGGCATAAATGGTGAATGTTTAGATTTCTTCCCGTCAATCAGACCTAGAACTCAAATATGCAATGTCAAGCTCTGGACATACATGTGACCTATAGGTTAAATCAACACACTTCTAATCTTTCCCATGATCTTGCCCAACAAGAACTGGAGTTCATGGTAATCTCAGTTCAAGTGAAATGGGATCTGATACATTGCTTGGGTCTCCTCAGTTTCCCTCCATGGACCTCAGTTCTTTCCACATTCCTCTACTATATATTCACCATGGCCCTCACCATTTCCAGATTCCAAATTGTTAGGCTTAATCCACATGCTTGGATGCTCTGACTTCTAATGTCAGTTCTAAGACTTTCATTTCCCCTAAGATTGTACGTCTTAAATATCAGATGTTCTCTCCAGGGCATTTGCATCTCCCTTCCCCATCTTGAGGTCCCTTATGACAGAGTTAGTGTCTACTCCATCCACATTTCCTTACCTTCTACATTACCAGAGCCACATCATTTATGTTCTACCCAAGTTCTGACAACCCAGTCTGCTCTACCTCCATAATGCTTCTGAAATGCAGACAGCGCTCTGGTGAATGCTACCAACAAACTTAGTCCAGACCAGAGCTATTCAATAGAAATACCTTATAAGCCACACATGTAATTCTAAATTTCCCAATAGCCACATTATAAGAATCTTAAAAAGTAGGTGGAGTTAATTCTAATAATATATTTTATTTAACCCAATAAGTCTAAAATATAATTTCAACATTGAATTAGTATAAAAATTATTGATATTTTTTGCATTCTTTTTTAACTAAGTATTGAAATTGATGTATATTTTATATTTATAGCATATTTGAGTTCAGATGCTAAACTTTCATGGGAAATATTTGATATGTATTTAAATTTCATAAAATTTACTGTTGAAAAATAGATTCACATAGCCATATTGTTCCAAACATCCATAAAAATCATCTAATAACTGAAATAAGTAGCATTTTTAAATTTAGATGTAATGAAATTGATAATTCAGTGCCTTGGTCACAGTGACCATGTTTCACATGCTCAACAGCCATCTGTGGTGAGTGGCTACCCTATTGGACAGTGTAGGTTCAGACCCATTATGCTCTCAGATTATTGTTACAGCCTCCTAACAAATTTCTCTCCAATTTCTTCCCACTTTAATCCCTTCATATATAGCTGGTAAATTAATCATCCTAATGCAAATTTCTGATTATAACAAATTTCTCTCCAATTTCTTCCCACTCCAATCCCTTCATATATAGCTGGTAAATTAATCATCCTAATGCAAATTTCTGATTATTTCTGTTCAGAGACTTTCAAAGCTTTCAGTAGTATGAATCAATTCAAACTTCTTAACCTCTGGCGCTCACAGTCCTCAATAACCTTTCCAGTGTATTTCCTTTTACTCTCCTGGGATCATATCCAGAGCTTTCCTTCACTCATGTCTGCTTATAGTTTTCCTGTTTTATAATTTTCTTCTCTTCCATGTCTTTCTATTATAATTATGCATAAAGACTTCAGTGTCATGAAGAAGGTTAATTGCACACACTTACCCTCACCACCACCCAGCTCTCAAAATCCCACCAAGATGACAAAATGGAAATTTTTTAAAGGAAAAAATTCTTAAGAACAGGGAGAACTGCAAAGAAGGTGATGATTTGGGAATTATGGGTACAAGGTGCCTCTGAAGACTGGATGAAGGGTGGAATTGAAGCCTGGGGGATCAGCTAAATGACTATATAATGAAAAGATAGGTTCCAGACTCCATATCTCTTTAACTTACATAATTCAACAATTTCTACTCCTATTCTTTGAACAGTAACATTAAGAAACATTTTTGAACCATAATACTGTACAAAAATTTTTCAACAATGTGCATTTTATCTCCCACTAGACTGTGAGTTCTTTGAGTATAAGCACCATCTTGCACTGACTCCCCCCGCCCACAGCTTTTAACACAGTGCATGGCACTCATTAAATATGAATGAGGGAAATGAATAACATATGTCTGGTACTTTGCTCTTTCCCTGGAGTTTCACATTCAATCTCATTTGATCTTTACACATCCATACTTTGGCAGATCGGTTGTCATAGTATCTGCTAACACATATTTAGCCCTGTTTTTAAAGCTCCCATGGAATGCTACAATGTAGATAAATTTAAATTTAAGCCATCCCCATTTTATAGCTAGGAACTTATAGGTATCTTGGGTCATCTCTATTGTCTTGTTGTTTCTCATAGATACTTAGTAAATCAATGAGTGAATGTTTTTTCATTTTTTAAAGTTTTATTGAAGTGTAGTTGATCTACAATGTTGTGATAATTTCTGCTGTACAACAAAATGATTAACTTATACATATACACATATCCATTCTCGTTTAGATTCTTTACCCATATAGATTATGACAGAATATTGGGTAGAGTTCTCTGTGCTATACAGCTGGTCCCCATTGGCCAATCATTCCATATACCTCAATGTGCATATACCAGTCCCAGATCCCCAGTCCATCCCTCCCACCCCCCAACCTGTCTCCTTTGGTAACCATAAGTTTTTCAAAGTCTGTGAGTCTGTTTCTGTTCTACAAATAAGTTCATTTGTATCCATTTTTTAGATTCCACTTATAAGTGATATCATATGATGTTTGCCTTTCACTGTCTAACTTCATTTAGTATGATAATTTCTAGGTCCATCCATGTTGCTGCAAGTGGCATTATTTCATTCTTTTTTATGGCTGAGTAATATTCCACTGTATATTTGTACCACATCTTCTTTATCTGTTCCTCTGTCAATGGACATATAATTTGCTTCAGTGTCTTGGTTATTGTAAATAATTCTGTCATGAACATTGGGGTGCATGTATCTTTTCAAATTATGTTTTTCACTGGGTATATGCCCAGGAGTGGGATTACTGGATCATGTAGTAGTTCTATTCTCAGTTTTTTGAGGAACCTCTACACTGTTTTTCATAGTGGCTGCACCAGTTTACATTCCCGCCAACAGTGTAAGAGCGTTCCCTTTTCTTCTCACACACTCCAGCATTTATCATTTGTAGACTTTTTGATGATGGGCCATTCTATCTAGTGTAATGTGGTACCTCATAGACAAAATCCACAAAGACATTTTATCTGTTGTGTTCATTTCTGTATCCCACCATCTAAAGCAGTGCACTTTATTATCATTTGTCAGTAATTTGAGTTAATAGTTGTTTGATTGGGAATAGCATTAATAAATATTTCTTTGAACATATCGATTCTAGATAAATTGGCCATCAATAAAAATGCTTTCAGAGCTCACAAAATTACAGCAACCTAGGATACTTGGAATAAACAGTCTGCCAGTTCTTTAACCAATTCAGTTCAATTTCCTAGGGAAAGGGTGAACATTGAACCACAGAATCATCCTCTTACTGTAGTTCTGATAAACATTAGACAAAGAAAAAAAGCACATGCACATGTATTACAAAATGGGGAATAAAGCAATTACCTAGAAATTCAGAAAGAATGAAAGATTATTTACCTCGAATATAATGATTTCCTAGGTAAAAGTCCTCCCATAATCTTTTGAAATGACCTGATTAGTTTATCATTCCTTTGCTCTGTGTAGAGTAGAGCCCAGGTTGGATTTTTGCTCCCTCTCAGGATCCCTTTCTTCTCTGTGTCACTCCCTTCCATGCAAGTGATAATAACTATCTGACTTCATTCATTTTCCATGCAGCTTCAACAGTTGGTCTCAGTAGAAGGGATCTGACTTCTACCCCAATGTCCACACAGTATTGGCCTTGTCTCCCTTTATGCCCTATTTCTGCTCTTTGAGTTCTACAATAATAGAATCTGATTCCTTTGAAGCCCTACAACACACCTAATCAAATAGGGGATCTGTTTTACAACACAAGAGATAGAGGTATGAAATAACCTCAGCCTTCAAGAAATTGCATTTTATATGATGCTGCCTAGCTTCTTTATCAAAACAGCAGTCTCCATTGAGCAGCTTATTGAAAGAGAGTGGCCATGGTGATTTGTATTGATAAACTCACTGCAGCTTCTTATAGTCTCTCCTACCTAGAACAGATTCTTTTTTTTCAGTTTTATTGAAGAATAGTTGATTTACAATATTGTGATAATTTCTACTCTACAACAAAGTAATTCAGTTATACATAGACACACACCCATTCTTTTTCAGATTCTTTTCCCATATAAATTATCACAGAATATTGGGTAGAGTTCCCTGTGCTATACAGCAAGTTGAGGAACAAAAGCAGACTCATACACTTTGAATAGATTCTTTAAATGTTTGTGTTAACCAATTGCCAGGCTGTCAGTAGGTCGCCTGGCTAAGTACCAACCTCTTAGTGCCAACCTCTCTTTTCCTCATAATCTAATCATACCTCAAATCCTTTTTAACTGGTAAACAATAATATCTAGATTTTTCCAAAAGCCTTCTAGTTTAGTTACTTGTATGTTATATAACTTTATGGAAATATGCAAGTACAAAACTCTTTAAAATCATAGCCAACTGTATATATATATTTTTCCAAAACTGCATGTCTAACTTTACATGAAAATAACAAAAACCTCTCAGAATATGTTTGTATTTATTTGTTCCCATTCTCGGAAGAAAAAACTACATTGATGCCCTTTAGTCTCCCTAAAGGAAATGTGATGCCCAATTAAGGAAAAAAAAATGTCTGCAAGAAGGTAAATTCTGTATCAGAAGTTCAGCTATGATTTAAGATTCAACAAGGAGCTCACATTATTTATTAAAACTTATTAAAGTGGAGAGTAACTCTAACAAAGAAATTCCCACATACTTTTAAATCTTAATATTTGTTTTTTTCAACTTAATCATTGCCAGTTTTCTTTTCTAAGAGACATTGGCAATTTCCAGTTATATTTAAATATCTAGAGATGGAGTTCCCATTGTGGCTCAGTGGTTAATGAACCCGACTAGCATCCATGAGGATGTGGGTTTGACCCCTGGCCTCACTCACTGGGTTAAGGATCCGGCGCTGCCATGAGCTGTGGTGTAGGTTACAGACACGGCTCAGATCCCGAGTTGCTCTGGCTGTGGCTGTGGCCGGCGGCCACAGCTCCAAATGGACCCCTGGCCTGGGAACCTCCATATGCCGCAGGTGCGGCCCTAAAAGACAAAAAGACAAAAAAAGAAAATAAATGTGTAGAGAAAATGAAATGCAAAGGTCTTGAATGTTTTTCTTCTTCCACTTCTCAAAGTTTTCCTATAAGTGAAATAACTAGGAGTATCTATATATTTTCAAAAGTATGACATCACCATAAAAATGAAACTCCTTCACCATTTGGGAAGGACAGCTTGTGCCAAACACTGGGTTGAGATCTTGGAACATAAACTGAGTATGACCACCTTGCTCTTGTCTAATGAAAAAGACACAAGTTAACTGTGACACAATGTGAGGCATATACCAGCATCATTTCCAAAGTCCTATAAAGGCAGAGAAGAGGAAGCTCTTACTCTTAGAGGGTTGAGAGGCAAGGAATCAGTGAAGCTCTTTGCCTTGAAGAATGAGTCTAATTTTTCCAAGAAGTAGGACAGCCCTTCTCAAACCCAAATCAAAAAGGAAAAGAAGTTAAGAAGACATGGATGAAGAGAAGGAGGAACGGTGGAAGTGTGGGGTGGTGGGGAGAAGGAAAGATTTTTTTATTTTATCCAAGTTGCCTTCTCAGTGAAGGCTGATTTTTCCATAATAAAATAACTTGATTGGAATTTGAGAAATATTCTGTCAAACTGATTATTTAGCATCACCTAATCAACAGAAAATGATGCTGTAGAAAAAAATATTGTAAACACTTTTTTTTATTTCAACTGAATCCAGTCAACCAAACATTTGATGTATTTTTCATAAAACTTCCTTTTCAAAACGATATGACAAAAGAGTTCCCATTGTGGCTCAGTGGATTACAAACTCAGCTAGAATCCATGGGGATAAGGGTTCAATCCCTGGCCTTGCTCAGTGGGTTACGGATCGACGTTGCTGTGAGCTGTGGCGTAAGTCATAGACGTGGCTCCAATTCAACCACTAACCTGGAAAGTTCCATATGCCGCATGTGTGACCCTAAAAACGGGGGGGAAAAAAGATCTGACAAGGCTAGTGGTCCCAGAGAAAGAAGAAAAGGAGATGATGGCTAGAGATGATCTCCCTATCGCAGAGACTCTGCCTCTGGTGATTCCTCTGACTCATATCATCAAAATAATTTAAGCTTTGATATTTATTTATAACCTCAAAAATACCTTGGAGACTCATAACCCAGCCTACTTTATGATTCTGGTAATTATGGCAATCAGAATCAACCTTAAAGGTCCAGCGTAGCATAGCATCTCAAAACTTTGATATCTACATGGCTGGAAAGAAGAATGTCAAAAGATAAAATAAAAAAAAAGGAATTGGACCAATTTGACTTTTCACTATCCCTGATTACACCACTGACTCAGTTACTTCTCCTAACATCAGTGAGTAGGAGTACAGCAAAATCAAAAATACAGTGACCTAGTTAACACCCCTAACTGAACACAGTTGAATGGGTCGTGATGATGGCAACCACATTTCCACTAACTTTCTGGGGTTATCACTTGAGTAAACAGAAACAAGAGTGCTCACAGAAATTACTGCATATGAATTATTTACATTAAATTGTTTTTATTGTGCAAATACTATATGATCATTGAAGAAATCTTGGGAAATATATAAAAGGAAACAAGGAAAAAGCAAACATCCAGAGACACTAAAGGAAAACCTACAGAAAGATTGGTCTCCTGTTTTTTATCATTGCAAGGAAATATTACTTGGAAACAATTTTCTTTTCTTTTTTTTTTTGTCTTTTGTCTTTTTTGTTGTTGTTGTTGTTGTTGTTGTTGCTATTTCTTGGGCCGCTCCCACGGCA
This sequence comes from Phacochoerus africanus, assembly GCF_016906955.1. NCBI lineage: Eukaryota > Metazoa > Chordata > Mammalia > Artiodactyla > Suidae > Phacochoerus > Phacochoerus africanus. Next base: position 28,680,022 of record NC_062553.1, read on the forward strand.
TATGGAGGTTCCCAGGCTAGGGGTTGAATCAGAGCTGTAGCCACCGGCCTACGCCAGAGCCACAGCAACGCGGGATCCGAGCCGCGTCTGCAACCTACACCACAGCTCACGGCAATGCCGGATCGTTAACCCACTGAGCAAGGGCAGGGACCGAACCCGCAACCTCATGGTTCCTAGTCGGATTCGTTAACCACTGCGCCACGACGGGAACTCCCTTGGAAACAATTTTAATGACCTAATTATAGTCCTTTATGTGATATTCCATAATCTATATAAGCATTCTCCTAATTTTAAAAAAATTAATATTATTGTTGATTTTTACTATAGTAACTTAAGCTAAAATGAATGTCTTAATTGTAACCTATATATTGACATTTGTCCATATCTATGCTTATTTCTCTCTGATAGATTCCTGAAAGTGAAATTACTGAGTAATATAAAACTTTACTCTTCTTGATATGTATGGACAAATTACTTTGCAAAAAGCATATATCAGTTAATGCTTCAACAAGCATAAAATAGTGTCAGTTTCTGTGAACGCTTATCAACATTGACTAATTTTTTGCCAGTTTGATGAATGAAAATGTATAGTTTTTTACATATGCATTACAATATTAATCAAAAATGATTAATAGGAAGCTAAACATTTTCTTATAGTTATTTACCATTATTATTTCAATCATGCCTTTTTTATTTACATATACTTGATTGCCAGTGTTAATTTCTGCTATACATCAAAGTGATTTAGTTATACATATATATACATTCTTTTTTCATATTCTTTCCATTTATTGCTTATCATAGGACATTGAATATAGTTCTCTGACCTATAGAGTAGGACTTTGTTTATCCCCTCCAAATATAGCTTATATCTGCTTCCCCTACCCCAGTCATGTCTTTTGCCCATTTTTTAGGGAATTCAAATTTTAATCATTGATTTATAAGAATTTTATATATTAGGGATTTTAATATTCCTGTTTGTTACAGATAATTCAGTTTATTTAATTTTGGGTTGTTATGAAATATAAAGTTGAGGATAATTTTTATAAATAATCAAATATTTTGACTTTTTAAATCAAATTTCCCAGTAGGTTTATGAATGGAAAGTTTTTCCACATCCTGAAATTAGGAAAAAAATATAGATGGCCGAGTTTTTTTTTTAACATTTAACTCTTTGATCTAGTGAGTCTGAGAATCTTGGCTGTTTGATAGAATTTTAATACATCCACATTATTGTTATAATTTAAATATTTGGTCTTGTGATATCTTGTTTTCTTCTTTAATTTTCTATGCTTCCTTGCTATTCTTTTGTTTCTATGGTGTTTTATCTGCTCTAGTCATTTGAAAGTTACAAATTATACTTACTTATTGCCTACAGATTTTTTACCATTAAGGTATTTCCAGACTTTCTTTAGCCAACATTCCAAGATTAACACCATCAAGAATGAAATAGCATTTTTTACTATCCAATATATAATGAGGGATTTTAGCTTATTTATCTTCTCTCCCCTCTCCACCTCAATTCCCAGTATACCTTGAAATAACTTGGGGTTGAACTTTTTTAATATTGTATAACTTCTGTTTCAAGAATATATTTGCCTTCAGTTTTGCAACCTTTTCTATAATAAGAGAATTCATTAAATGATTATGACAAGAAGTAACACAGATTAGGGAGAATTTATTGGTTAGATATTCCATGTTTTTAAATGCATTATCTATTCAGATTGAATACATATTCCTTTTTAAATCTAATTTTAATCAGTTTTATCTCATTGCCTCACGAGCTAGCCACTAAACTTAGCATAGAGGGCATGCTATGCTACACATGGTTTAGGATACATTCTAAATGTACCATCTAAATGTGAGATATGAAGAAGAAAACTCAGGACCAATGCAGAACAGTCAGAATGTTATATGTCTCTTCACACCAGAGTTTAAAACCCTCAATACCCACAACGTAATCCTGTCCTAAGACTTAACACCAGCCATTTTTAGAAATTATTTAAAGTTCTGTTTTTACATAACAGTAACTCTATTCTGTGGTACTTACCCAAGAGAAATGAAAAAAATATATGTCCATAGGAAGATTTGTACATGAAAATTCAAAGCAGTTTTACTCACAGTAACTAAAAATCAGTAACAACCATTGTTAGAATGGCTAGATAAATCCTGGTACATCCAATCCAATTAAAACAAGCCAATAGGGAGTTCCCGGAGTGGCGCAGTGGTTAACGAATCCGACTAGGAACCATGAGGTTGCGGGTTCGGTCCCTGCCCTTGCTCAGTGGGTTAACGATCTGGCGTTGCTGTGAGCTATGGTGTAGGTTGCAGACGCGGCTCGGATCCCGCGTTGCTGTGGCTCTGGCGTAGGCCGGTGGCTACAGCTCTGATTGGACCCCTAGCCTGGGAACCTCCATATGCCACAGGGGCGGCCCAAGAAATAGCAAAAAGACAAAAAAAAAAAAATCAAGCCAATAACTTTAAAAAAATGAATTACTGATCCATGCAACATGAATGACTCTTAAAAAAAATATATTATGCTGAGTATAGGAAAGCCAGCACAAAAGAGTACATACTGGATGATTTCATTTGTGTGAGATTCTAGAGCAAACAAAACTAAGCTATGGCAACAGCAGCTCGGTGGTTTCCTGGGGGCAATCCAGGTGGGAGGAATGACTGTAAAGAGGCTTAAGGAAACTGTCTCAGGTGAGGGAAGTGCTCTGTCTTCATTGGAGGGGGCTTATATGAGTTGATAGCTTTAGAAAAACTCATCCAGCTGCTTTTAGTGTGCCTGATGTATGTTAAAATTAGTATACTTAAAATGGATACATTCATGGAGTTCCCATCATGGCACAGTGGTTAACGAATCTGACTAGGAACCATGAGGTTGCAGGTTCGATCCCTGGCCTTGCTCAGTGGGTTAAGGATCCGGTGTTGCTGTGAGCTGTGGTGTAGGTTGCAGACACGGCTTGGATCCTGCACCGCTGTGGCCCTGGCGTAGGCCAGCAGCTACAGCTCAGATTAGATCCCTAGCCTGGGAACCTCCATATGCCATGGGAAGTGGCCCTAGAAAAGGCAAAAAGACGAAAAAAGGATACACTCATGATAAAATAAAAATACTTAAAATGGATATATTCATGATAAAATTAATGAGCTTAGAAAATAAATAAAAATAAAGTTATGAAGTTCCTTCATGGCTCAGCAGTAACAAACCTGACTAGTATCCATGAGTATGTGGGTTTGATGCCTGGCCTCACTTTTTGAGTTAAGGATCCGACATTGCCTCAAGCTGTGGTATAGGTCGCAGACGCAGCTTGGATCTGGCGTTGCTCTGGCTATGGCATGGGCTATCTGCTGAAGCTCTGTTTCAGCTCCTAGCCTGGGAACTTCCATATGCCTCAGGTGCTGCCCTAAAAATAAATGTTATGTTTTCACTGTACTTTTCCTGAATTCTCTTAGCTCTGTATATCTTTACTTCTCCATAAAAGATGCTAGCAGTCTAAAAGTCATGAAATTTATTTCATTGTTCCCTCAAGGGGGAAAACAGTTTTGTGTACTAAATAAAAGGCAAGCTATGAAAAGAGTGATTGTATTTCTAATTTCAGATGTACCTTGCCTTACTTAATAGATTTACTTCTGGGAAGGAGTGTAAATTAATTTTTTATAAATCAAGTTATATATTAAATTCATTGAAGAAGTTTATTATTTTAAATTCATCATATGATGAATCCTCTTGTAAAATATCAATCCCTTTTTAACTTTTTTTTTTAAAAATGTTATGACCACACCCACAGCATATAGAAGTTCCAGACCAGGGTTTGAATCCAAACCACATCTGTGACTTATGTAGCAGCTGCTGCAACTCCAGGTATTTTAAGCCATTACACCAAATCGGGGACTGAACCCATGTCTCTGCAGTGACCCAATCCATTGCACCACAGCAGGACCTCCCTCTTTTTTAACCTACTTCCTATGTCTGAGCTTTCCAGTATCCAAGTAGCTTAGTTCTAAACCAGTGTCTTCCTCTTGTACAAATGAAAAGCATAGTGATTCTCCTAAATAAAAGAATGCATTATATCCTTAAGTCCTCTCTTGGCTAAATAAATTTTTGACTATTGAGATGAATAAAGTAGAAATTGACTTAAATACATGAAAGAAAAAGAATCTAGAAGGTAGAGTCTCAGGGGAAGCTGCAGGGAGATGAGGGATGGGGTGGAATATCTCCTCCAAGTAGGACCTGAGGCAAAGATGAACAATCCTGAAGCAGTACTTGGAGCACAGCTGTGGAGACTATTCCACATCAGATGTCACTCATGTCAAAGAAGAAAGCTCAGTGAAGGACAGATCACGTAGCCAAAGTGACACTGAGACCAAGAAAATAGGGAAAGTGAAGATGAAGAGTGATAAACAATAGGAGGACAGAGAGGTGTATTTTGATTAGTCAAACAGTGCAATGAATGAACCACAATTATTCCAATCAAAATGGGAAAATCTAAAAACATAATGTTGAATTAGAAAAGCACATCAGGACAGCTCACAAGATGGTGGAGGAGTAGGGGGACACGCTCGCCCTCTCCCACAAACACAACAAAAAAAGCACATCTACAGAATAAATGACTCGCACAGAATAGCAACCAATCGCTGGCAGAGGAGCCTAAACTCCCATAACGGCAAGAAGTTCGTGACATTACTGGGCAGAACGGGAGAAAAGAGGAGAGTGAGAGAAGGTGAATCCGAGAGGACGGGCCCTCCCGAAAGGGAACTGCGGAGGAGAAAGGGATCCCGCACCCTGGAAAGTCACCTACATGGGGGAAAGATCAAACGAACCGGAGGAATCTCCAGATGCAGAGAAGAGTGTAGCAGTAAGTTGGAGTACGGAAAAGCCGATCAAGAACCGGACGGACCATCTGAACTACGGGCACAGTCACCAAAAATTGAGACGCCTGGGTGGGGGCTGGGCACCGAATCCTCGACTCCAGAGGTTAGTCCCCGAGAAAAGGCCAGGGGACGCCTGGGTGGGGGCTGGGCACCAAGACCTCGGCTCCAGAGGTTAGTCCCCGAGATTGGGCTGGGGGGGTGGGGTGGAGCGGAAACTGCTTGGGAGGTCTAGAAAACAAAGCTGTCACAGAGGAAGGGAGCAATACTCTAGGGGCGGGGAAGTGGAAAGCCGCATCAGAGGGAACCTGGGAGAAGAGCCTGGTCTGCGCCCATGCTGGGGAGGGGAGAGAAGAAGGGGTGGGTCCCCATAGAATACCCCTCACGCCACAGCAAGCTTACAGGCCCGCTAGCTAACTGAAAGCTGTGCTTCCCAGTGCATCCCCTCCCCCCACCCCCACCAACCCCTACGCTCTCGCCGAACCTGGGGCTGCCTGCCATCCAGGAGGGCTGGCCTCAACAATTGCCTGAAGCCTACCACCACAGGGGCTGTCCCTGCACAGGCCTGCTTGCCCTTTGGAGGGGCTACACTTCCGCAGAGTAGCACCAAACACCACCAGCCCCTGAGAAAAGGCCTGCAGCCCAGAAAAGCTAGAACAAGCCTAGCCAGGCCGTGAATAGATCTGCCTAATTCTCGGACGGTTTTTCTGAGTCAGGCTGCCCCGGGGAGGAGTCTCTTGGATTTCCAGCAGCCCTGCTACCAGCCCAAGCCCCCAGGGGGTGCCAAGCTCTAGTGGATCAGCTGCATAGGACTGCCAGCTCCAGGCAGGACCCCCTGCAGCCCAGAAAAGCTGCAACAAGCTTGGCTGAGCCAGGAAAAGATCTCAGACGGTCTTTCTGAGTTGGGCTGCCCTGGGGAGGAGCCTCTTGGGTTTCCAACGGCCCTGCTACCCACCCAAGTCCCCAGGGGGTGTCCCACTCCCGCAGAATAGCTGCTCAGCACCACCAGCCCCCTGGAGGACCCCCTGCAGCCCAGAAAAGCTGCAACAAGCTTGGCCAGACTGTGAAAAGATCTGCCTACATTCTCAGGCCAGCCTTCTGAGTTGGGCTGCCCTAGGGAAGAGCCTCTTAGGTTCTCAGTGACCCAGATAGCTTCTCCAGCCCCCAGGGGGTGCTGCACTCCTGAGGAACAGCTGCCCAACACCGCCAACCCCCTGCAAGAACCCCACAGCCTAAAAACACCAGAGCAAGCTCTGCATGACCAAGTGAAATCTGCTACCATCGTGGTGTGGACCTCCCAGTCCTGTCTGTCCTCAGGAAGTCCTCCTTTGTTTCAAAGAAACACTGTTAGCCCCATCAACACTCCAGAAAAGCCACACTGCCTCAAAAAAGATTGACCAACAACGCCAGCCCTCAGGAAATATTCCACGGCAGTGACAAGGCAAACACTGCCCGATAACGGAGAGTACAACTCCCTCAGGAGAAAGAAAACAACAAGCAAGATGAAGAAGCAGAGAAACCACCCCCAGTCAAACCAACAGGAGAACTCACCTAAAACAGTCAACAATGAAACAGATCTCAGCAGTCTGACAGACCTGGAGTTCAAAAGAGAAATAGTGAAAATACTGAAGGAATTAAGAGAAGATATGAACAGTAGTGCAGATACCCTCAGGAAGGAACTAGAAAATATAAGGAGGAGCCAAGAAAAACTAGAACATTCATTTGCAGAGATGCAAACTGAACTAAGGGCAGTAAAAACCAGAATGAATAATGCAGAAGAATGAATCAGTGATATGGAAAATAGAATAATGGAAATCACTCAATCCGGTCAACAGACAGAAAACTGAATAAAAAAACTGGAAAGCAATATAAGAGACCTATGGGATAATATAAAGTGGGCCAGTCTACGCATAATAGGAATTCCAGAAGGAGTAGAAAAAGATAAGGGGATGGAAAATATATTTGAAGAAATTATTGATGGAAACTTCCCAAATCTAAAGGATACTGGGTTCAAGATACAAGAAGCACAGAGGGCCCCAAACAAACTGAACCCAAATAGACCCACACCAAGACACATCATAATAACAATGGCAAAAGTTAGTGATAAAGGGAGGATCCTAAAGGCAGCAAGAGAAAAACAGAATGTTACCTACAAGGGAACCCCCATAAGAATATCAGCTGATTTCTCTACAGAAACACTACAGGCCAGGAGGGAATGGCAAGAGATATTTAAAGTGCTAAAAGGAAATAATATGCAACCTAGAACACTCTATCCAGCAAGAATATCATTTAAAATAGAAGGGGAAATAAAAATTTTTTCCAACAAACAAAAACTTAAAGAATACAGCAACACAAAACCCAGGTTAAAGGAAATATTGAAAGGGCTTCTCTAAACCAAAAAGAAAGGAAGGAAAGGGAAGAAAAAAGAAAAGAAAAAAGAAGAAGAAGAAGAGGAAGAACTAGGACTGAGGAAACCACAATCAGAGAGCAGTCACTCAAATAAGCCAGCATACAGATTTAATCATGAACATGCTTCAAACAAAATAAAATTAAAAAGAAAAGAATAAAAAAGAGTCATCAAAACCATAAAATGTGGGCAAGGGATGTTAGGAAGTAAATAACCCTTTTTGTTTGTTTGTATGTTTCTCTTCTTAATTTTAATATAGTAATGAAGGGTTTGAACTTACAGGACCATCAGGCTAAAACACACAATTATGGGAAGGGGTTAGCATACTTAAAAAACAGGGCAACCACAAGCCAAAACCAAATATTGCATTTTCAAAAAATGAAAAAAAAATACACTCAAGCAGATAATAACAGGAGACCATCCAACCAAAAAAAAAAAAAAGAAAGGAAGGAAGAATGGAGAACCATAGAATCAACTGGAACACGAGGTTCAAATGGCAATAAATAATCATCTATCAATTATCACCTTAAATGTCAATGGACTGAATGCCCCAATCAAAAGACACAGAGTGGCTGAGTGGATAAAAAGGCAAAAACCTTCAATATGCTGCCTACAAGAAACTCACCTTAAGACAAAAGATACATATAGATTGAAAGTGAAAGGGTGGGGAAAAATATTTCACACCAATAGACGTGACAGAAAAGCAGGAGTTGCAACGCTCATGTCAGACAAAATAGACTTTAAAACAAAAGACATAAAGAAAGACAAAAAGGACACTACTTAATGATTAAGGGATCCATCCAAGGAGAGGATGTTACTATCATCAACATATATGCCCCAAATACAGGAGCACCCAGATACATACAACAAATATTAACAGGCAGAAAGGGAGATATTGATGAGAATACAATCATAGTAGGAGACCTTAATACCCCCCTCACATCAATGGACAGATCCTCTAGACAGAAAACCAATAAAGCAACAGAGATCCTAAAGGAAACAATAGAAAAGCTAGACTTAATTGATATCTCTTCAGGACACTACATCCAAAAAAAGCAGAATACACATTCTTCTCAAATGCTCATGGAACATTCTCAAGAATCGACCACATATAGGGACACAAAGCTAATCTCAATAAATTTAGGAGCATAGAAATTATCTCAGGTATCTTCTCTGACCACAATGCCATGAAATTAGAAACCAACCATGGGAAAAGGAAAGAGAAAAAAACCTACTACATGGAGACTAAACAACATGCTACTAAAAAACCAATGGGTCAATGAGGAAATCAAGAAGGAAATTAAAAACTACCTTGAAACAAATGATAATGAAGACACAACCTCTCAAAATCTATGGGATGCTGCGAAAGCAGTGCTCAAAGGGAAATTTATAGCAATACAGGCCTTTCTCAAAAAAGAAGAAAGATCCCAAATTGACAACTTAACCCTCCACCTAAATGAATTAGAAAAAGAAGAACAAAAAAGTCCTAAAGTCAGCAGAAGGAAGGAAATTATAAAGATCAAAGAAGAGGAGTTCCCGTCATGGCGCAGTGGTTAACGAATCCGACTAGGAACCATGAGGTTGCGGGTTCGGTCCCTGCCCTTGCTCAGTGGGTTAACGATCCGGCATTGCCGTGAGCTGTGGTGTAGGTTGCAGACGTGGCTCAGATCCCGCGTTGCTGTGGCTCTGGCTCTGGCCGGTGGCTACAGCTCCGATTCAACCCCTAGCCTGGGAATCTCCATATGCCACGGGAACGGCCCAAGAAATAGCAACGAAAACAACAACAACAACAACAAACAAAAAAAAAAAAGACAAAAAAAAGATCAAAGAAGAAATCAATAAAATAGAGACTCAAAAAACAATAGAGAAAATTAATAAAACCAAGAGCTGGTTCTTTGAAAAGGTGAACAAAATTGACAAACCCCTGGCCAGACTCACTAAAAAGAGGAGAGAAAGAACCCAAATAACCAAAATTATAAATGAAAAAGGAGAAATCACAACGGATACAGCAGAAATACAAAAAACCATAAGCGAATACTATGAACAACTATACGGCAACAAGTTTGACAATCTGGAAGAAATGGACAATTTTCTAGAATCTTACAGCCTGCCAAAACTGAGTCAAGAAGAAACAGACCGATCACTAGCAATGAAATTGAAGAAATCATAAAAATACTCCCTACAAATAAAAGTCCAGGACCAGATGGCTTCACAGGTGAATTTTATCAAACATATAAAGAGGAATTGGTGCCCATCCTCCTTAAACTCTTTCAAAAGGTTGAAGAAGAAGGAATACTCCCAAAGACATTCTATGATGCCACCATCACCCTCATTCCAAAACCAGACAGAGATACCACCAAAAAAGAAAACTATCGCCCAATATCATTGATGAATATAGATGCAAAAATTCTCAACAAAATCTTAGCCAACCGAATCCAACAACATACCAAAAACATTATACACCATGACCAGGTAGGGTTCATCCCAGGTTCACAAGGATGGTTCAACATACGCAAATCAATCAACATCATACACCACATTAACAAAAGAAAAGTCAAAAATCATATGATCATCTCAATAGATGCAGAAAAAGCATTTGACAAAGTCCAACATCCATTCATGATCAAGACCCTCGCCAAACTGGGTATAGAGGGAACATTCCTGAATATAATCAAAGCCATTTATGACAAACCCACAGCAAATATAATCCTCAATGGGGAAAAACTGAAAGCCTTCTCACTCAAATCTGGAACAAGACAGGGATGCCCACTCTTACCACTGCTCTTCAACATAGTTTTGGAAGTCCTAGCCACAGCAGTTAGACAAACAAAAGAAATAAAAGGCATCCATATAGGAAGAGAAGAGATAAAACTGTCACTGTATGCAGATGACATGATACTATACATAGAAAACCCTAAGGACTCAACCCCAAAACTACTTGAACTGATTCATAAATTCAGCAAAGTAGCAGGATATAAGATTAACATTCAGAAGTCAGTTGCATTTCTCTATACCAGCAATGAAATATTAGAAAAGGAATACAAAAATACGATACCTTTTAAAATTGCACCTCACAAAATCAAATACCTCGGAATACACCTGACCAAGGAGGTAAAGGACCTATATGCCGAGAACTATAAAACTTTAATCAAAGAAATCAAAGAAGATGTAAAGAAATGGAAAGATAGTCCATGTTCCTGGATTGGGAAAATCCATATTGTAAAAATGGCCATACTACCCAAAGCAATCTACAGATTCAATGCAATCCCTATCAAATTACCCATGACATTTTTCACAGAAGTAGAACAAACAATCCAAACATTTATATGGAACAACAAAAGACCCAGAATCGCCAAAGCAATCCTGAGAAACAAAAACCAAGCAGGAGGCAGAACTCTCCCAGACTTCAAGAAATACTACAAAGCCACAGTCATCAAAACAGTGTGGTACTGGTATCAAAACAGACAGACAGACCAATGGAACAGAATAGAGAACCCAGAAATAAACCCAGACACCTATGGTCAATTAATCTTTGACAAGGGAGGCAAGAACATCAAATGGGAAAAAGAAAGTCTCTTCAGCAAGCATTGCTGGGAAACCTGGACAGCTGCATGCAAAGCAATGAAACTAGAACACACCCTCACACCATGCACAAAAATAAACTCAAAATGGCTGAAAGACTTAAATATACGACAGGACACCATCAAACTCCTAGAAAAAAACATAGGCAAAACACTCTCTGACATCAACATCATGAATATTTTCTCAGGTCAGTCTCCCAAAGCAATAGAAATTAGAGCAAAAATAAACCCATGGCACCTCATCAAACTGAAAAGCTTTTGCACAGCAAAGGAAACTATAAAAAAAAAAAAAACAAAAAGACAACTTACAGAATGGGAGAAAATAGTTTCAAATGATGCAACTGACAAGGGCTTAATCTCTAGAATATATAAACAACTTATACAACCCAACAGCAAAAAAAACAATCAATCAATGGAAAAATGGGCAAAAGACCTGAATAGACTGTTCTCCAAAGAAGATATACAAATGGCCAACAAGCACATGAGAAAATGCTCAACATCATTGATTATAAGAGAAATGCAAATCAAAACTACCATGAGATATCACCTCACACCAGTCAGAATGGCCATTATTAATAAATCCACAAATAACAAGTGCTGGAGGGGCTGTGGAGAAAAGGGAACCCTCCTGCACTGCTGGTGGGAATGTAAACTGGTACAGCCACTATGGAGAACAGTTTGGAGATACCTTAGAAATCTATACATAGAACTTCCATATGACCCCGCAATCCCACTCTTGGGCATCTATCCGGACAAAACTCTACTTAAAAGAGACACGTGCACCCGCATGTTCATTGCAGCACTATTCACAATAGCCAGGACATGGAAACAACCCAAATGTCCATCGACAGATGATTGGATTCGGAAGATGTCGTATATATACACAATGGAATACTACTCAGCCATAAAAAAGAATGACATAATGCCATTTGCAGCAACATGGATGGAACTAGAGACTCTCATACTGAGTGAAATGAGCCAGAAAGACAAAGACAAATACCATATGATATCACTTATAACTGGAATCTAATATCCAGCACAAATGAACATCTCCTCAGAAAAGAAAATCATGGACTTGGAGAAGAGACTTGTGGCTGCCTGATGGGAGGGGGAGGGAGTGGGAGGGATCAGGAGCTTGGGCTTATCAGACACAACTTAGAATAGATTTAACAAGGAGATCCTGCTGAGTAGCATTGAGAACTTTGTCTAGATACTCATGTTGCAACAGAATAAAGGCTGGGGGAAAAGATGTATACATGTAAGGATAACTTGATCCCCTTGCTGTACAGTGGGAAAATAAAAAAAAATTATAAAAAAAAAAAGAAAAGCACATCACAGAAGACTTTATGCAGGACAGATCAACGATATATGTAAAATATGCAAAATTAAAAATGGATTGTTTAGGGACAAATCATGTATGGTAAAACGTCCAGAGTGAAAGGAATTTTGCTTCTAATAACATTAAATAAGGACATATTAGTTACCTCTCTGATAACTAGAAAAACTGGACAAAATACACCAAAATTCAGCTTGAAAACACTGGCAGACTAACAAGTTAGATAAGTATTACCATGGAAGGATAGAAATCCAGACAGGGGAGCTCAGCAATTGGGGTTTATTTCAGCAAGGGACCAGAAAGAAACACATGGCTCATTAAGGTGGCATAACTGAGGCATGATCAGTGAGGTACAAATATAAAAGCATGGGTAGGATAAAGGGAGACCAGTGAGATGAGGCAGTACCTCAGGGTGAACAATAGGTTGTTGGGTTACCATTATCACCTTAGGCCTAGGAGGGTGGAACAGGAAGCAGTTACAGAACCTAGAGAGAGCTGTAAGGAATGATGGTTGTTCTTGGAAAGAACAAGATTGGAAAATTGGTGCCAAGGAATTCTGGGAAAGAGTTATATAGATGGACCCCTTAGACTGGACAGACTGTGAAGATATTTGTACCCTATTTGAATATCCACCAATGGGTTTCCACTGCAAAGTAGGCTCTTAACCAGGTGGACAAGATTATGTGGTCTGTGGCTATCAGTCAGCTTCTTTCCCAAGACCCAGTGTTTTCTTTTTGGGCTCATGAACAAAGTGGCCATGGTGGCAGGGATGGAGGTTATGCCTGGGTTCAACAAATGAACTTCCCCTTAGCAAAGCTGACCGTGCTAAAGCTACTACTGGTGTTCAACACTGAGTCCTCTACACGGCAGCTTCACTGGAGGGACCAGCCACTAAACTATTAGCAGACTGATTACATTGCACTGCTTCTATCATAGAGGAGATAGATAGTCATCCTCACTAGAACAGACGTATGTTCTGGTTATGGATTTGCTTCCCTGCCTATAATGCCATCACCATAACTACCATCCACCGAGTCATAGAATTAATTGGAAGATGAGATTGCTACCTGGCCTTTTGATGCTCTTTATGACACTGACCCGATAGGCAGGATAGGTGATAATTCTTCTCCTAGAGTGACTGATTCTGATTTCCAAGAGGAAAGGATTTCTACACAACAAAGACAAGAAAGCTTTTCTGGAAGCCAGAGGTTTCCAGGGCACCTCATAATAGTTTTGTGCCCAGTAGTAAAAACTACAACCACCAAAAAAGGCAGGATTATTGTTAATTTGGACTGTTCGTGAATGAAGGTTTGGGTCACTCCATCAGGGAAAGAACCCCAACCAAATGAGGTCCTGACTGAGAGGAAGAAAAAAATATAATAGGTAGTGGAAGAAAGATGTCAAGTATCAACTCCAGCCTCATAAGTGATTACAGAAATAAGGAATATAGTTGTTTTGCATATTTTCTTTTTGCTTGTGATGTGAGTTTATTTGTATTTGCTAATGATTTTCTTCTTGCAATTCCCAGCCCATGTTTCCCTGCCGACTAATTTTGGCCCATCAAATGTGGACCCAACTTTGGCCCAAAGTAACCCAAAGACTTTCACCACCAGCCATGGTGGGCTTGCAGCCACATCCTCTCCAACAAGATCTGAATCCTGTTCTTGTGTGGGGCAGAGGAGGGGTCCAAATGTGTCCTTCCTTGGAGATAGATAGATGATAGATAGATAGATAGATAGATAGATAGATAGATAGATAGAGTCCTTGGCAAAAATTAGAGGGATGACAGGACTTTGGAAATCATGGTGCACTGCCTCTACTTTCTTCCATTTCCAGTTTTTATCCTTCAGTGCTACCAGAGTATTTTTTCTAAACCTAGCTTTGAACTTTAATTCCATGCTTTGAATTGACACTTCTCCATTGCTCATGGAGTAAAGCCCAAGCTCCTTAGTAAGGCAGACAGTGGTCTTACAATTTAGCCTCATAGAATTACTTTTATAACGTCACCAGAACCTCTACATTTTTAGCCACATCCTTCCACATCTTGGTTCAGATATTCCCAAACTGGCAAATGCCAACTTATCATTCAAACTTCAGTTCAAATGTTGATTTTTCTGTGAATGATTTTCCCAGTACCTTACACAGAATGAATAGCATCTTCCCTTTGATTCTGGTGTGCTTTTTTCACATCACCACTTAGAAGGCACAATGCAATGACTGGAGGGTCCTTCTCCTTCCAGTGGCTTCTGTTGAGAGCACTTGGTTGCTCACTGGCAATCCTTTCCCATAGAATGGGCACAAAATATTAGAATTCTGTGTTAATGGTAGCACGATTTAAACTCTTATAGCAAAGAGAATACAATGTACATAGATTAAGCAAGACAGAAGTTTATTTCTTCCTCATGCAATAGCCCAAGAATGGGTGGACAAGATCCAGGGGAGGGTAGCTCCACCATTCTCGGTATACAGTGTTCATCTCTGCCGCCAAAGTAGCCACTCCACTCTCAGCCTCATGTCTGCATCCAGCAGGTAGGAGAGAGGCAGAAGCACAAGAAGCATGCTCCTTCATTTACAGGGTATTTGGTAGAAGTTGCACAAATCACATCTTCTCAAATCCCACTGTCTAGAACTTAGTCAGATGGCTCTATCTAATTACAAAATGGTTTCAGGAATTTAGTCACTACCTGGTTAACAATGCGCCTGTTCAAAACCTGAGGGTTTCTATTACTAAAGGAAAATAGGAGAAAATGGGTAGTGAACATAAATTATCAGTGGGTGCCTCAAACATGAAACATAAATTTCTCCATTTTACCTATGTATCAGGCATGCATATAAAGGTTTTATGGGGAAACTGTTGGATTGTTGGCCCCAGTCAGGTTTCTGATTACTGTGGTATTTTAGTCATTTATGGTCTCTTCTATTACTGTTATTATTGCTGAAGCTTATTCTATAAAACCAGGCATATATATGATTACAGTCTCCCAGCCCACATATAAATCCTGGTATTTTATGAGACCACTAAACTCTGGGTCAGCTTGTGTGTATCTCTTATTTATGAAGATGAGAAAGTAAAGTCAACCTTATTTTTCTTATTTTCCACTCCAATAGTATAAATCTTGCTTCTTACAAGTAAGCCATGTTCCAAAAATATAGTTATCACATCCTTTTTTAACATTGTGTGCATAGCTCTGGAATTATCTACTATATATTCTTACCTTAAAATGTTTAGCTGACTTATAACTCTTGTAACATGGCTTCAGTTCAGTAAATGATGCACTAAACCTGAGCAGGAAAGTATTGTAATCAAAGTATGCATTCAATTTGCTAAGCACCAATTATATTTTCTTAAAATGCTCTCTTGGGCACAGTAGTAAAATCCATCAAGCTTTCCATCTGGTCTCAAATTAATAACCATTTGCCTTCTGCTCAGAGTAAGACTATAGTGATGCTAGGGTTAAAAAACCTTATTGAAATACAATTATGAACTACAAGTGGTTGGCTTTAAGCAATAATACATTTTTTTGTGTGTAGGAAAAAGATGCTTTCATTTTTCCTACTGGGGGTTCTTCTTTTTGGACCACTGAATATGAATTACTTCTAGAGACCAAACATGTCCCACAGTGAACATTCAAGCATGATTGAGAGCTGCCTCAGTGAGCCTGCCTACATTAAGAGCATTCTCCAGTGCAAAATTAAATTTAAACTAATAGCCTTTCATGATTCTCTGGATAATCAGAAACTGAAGGCTTGCATGTCAAAGATGGCAAATTGGTCTACGAGTGCCACCATGAAGCTTTCTATGCCATATGTGAGAGCAGCTGCCCTACACACTCTCCCTGTTTGAAGAGTTGGCAGTCAGCAGTACTTAGGTTAGGGGTTTTCCAGGTTTTTTCCTCTGCAGCCTGTTAATGAGGATTCAACCTTGACCCTCTCTCTCTCTTTATGTCCTCCACCATGAGAGGAGAAGCTCTGTGATACACAGGGAAAAGACAAGTGCAGGCAGACTTAGACTAGAAGAGAAGTCACAGAGGGAGTTTTAAAGTAAGAGATATGGGACCAGCCACTGGACATGAAGGCAGGAGATGGGACAGGAGATTGGAGATACTTATAATTGAATGGAGATTCTAAGAATTGTGAAGCTTAGGAAGTATACGAATACACATAAAAGACTTAAATTGCTTTTAAATTATTCATGGCTGCTGAAATTTTGTCCATTGACTTTCAGATTGCTCCGGCATTGAATCTAATGGATACAAGCTCTCAGACATTACATCTGCTTTTCCCGCAGTGCTGTATTCTAAAAAGAAAGGAAGGGGCCAACTTTGACACTGTGTCTCTCAAATAATGGCAACTCAGTGGTGACCTCAGCATCATCACTTTTAAAATTACATTTATAGGCAACTAAGAGAACAGAGTCTCCACTGGTTACGTTGAGTGTAGACAAGACCAGGAAAGAGCTTGGGATGCCCCATGGGGATGGGTTAAACCAGAGACAGCTGCATGGCAATTTCACCTTCCTCACATCATCTGGCTAAACTCTCTAATAACCATGCCCTCTCTTTACTGTTCCACCTCCATTCCTTTGCTGCCTCATATCTGATCTCTGCAGCTCTTTTAAGAAGCCAAAGGGCTCTTGCAACCTCACTAATAAGGAGATGGTATAGCAAAGCAGGGAAGAAGAAGTACAATTCATAACCAGGCAGAGCTGAGTTACACTGTGACCTCACCATTTACTTCCCTGGAAAAGTTACCTAACATTAAGAAGCTGCAGATTCCTTGTCTATAAAGTAGAAATAATGATAGAAACTTTCACATAGGGTTATTTTGAAGATTAGATGAGATAGCTATTATGAAGCCCTTAGCAAGACATCTGCCCCACAGCAAGTCCCAAACAAACGCTAGCCATTTGTATTATCATTAGCACATTATAATGCTGTGGCTCAGTATGCATTAGATGTAATTATTATAATTATTGCCATTCTGTCTCACCCTCCAACTCTTCTTTATCTTTGCACCCTTCCCTTCCACAAGACTGTATTCTGAACCTAACCTGCCTGCTACAGCATTTGGGTGTGATCAGAATCCATCACAATGTCCACCTGGGCCTTCCTAAGTTACCAGATTTCATGGACTCCCTGCTAGTATCCATCCTGCCCAACCAACAGCTCCTCACCTGCATCGCCCTGGTGTCTCTGTCTGGCCTGCACTCATAGCTCTTCCCTGACACCAGTAAGTCTAGCCACCAGTAGACAGAGCAAGTCCAGAGTTTAGTTCAAAACATTTCTCCCCATATCATAAACTTGTTTTTGGATTCCCTCCCCCCCCAAAAAAAAGAACTAATTCAAATATTAACTTTTATCACATAATTTTCTGAGGACTTCTGAGAAGAAATGAATTGGGATTTCCCTTTAAAGTCTGAAACATTTTAATGAAGTATAAAAATTTTAAAGGAGAGCTTTTAGAGAAAATTTTAAAGCAATTATTCTGATCCTGAAAAGTCTACACAAACTTACAATTATATTTCCTCTACTGAGAGAAAAGAAACCCACAGGAGACAGGAGAAAGCAATAAAAAAAGAAAGAAACCTCACATTTTACCATTGTCCATCCTCCCAGCCTCTTGTGAGATGAATGGTGTCATCTCCATTGCCGATGAGGAAACTGAGATTAAAGAGAGGAGATCACTAAGCCACCCAACTTGAAAGCATCAAAGCTGGAATAAAACAGCCTCAAATGTCTGACTTCAGAGATCATTTTAAAACATCATACCCAGCACGGAGTTCCCGTCGTGGCACAGTGGAAGCGATTCTGACTAGGAACCATGAGGTGGCAGGTTTGATCCCTGGCCTCGCTCAGTGGGTTAAGGATCCTGCATTCCCATGAGCTGTGTGCAGGTTGCAGACACGGGTTGGATCCTGTGTTGCTGTGGCTGTGGTGTCGACCAGCAGCTACAGCTCCAATTAGACCCCTAGGCTGGGAACCTCCATATGCCACAAGTGTCGCCCTGAAAAAGACAAAATAAAAAACATCATACCCAGCAGACCTCACCCTCTGACAGGGTTTTATCCCCCCACACACTTCCTCACTTCCTTGTTCTGCTCACCTAACGTCCACAATAACACACCAAAGCACTATTTATCGAAAGGCATATTTTATTGGCAGATAACTTCCACAGTTTGAGCCAACTATTCTCTAGCATGCTAACAGCTCCATGGAGTCCTCGTGAAAGCCTGGCATTCTGAGTCACAGGTCAACTCCATTTTGTTTACCAAACTCCCAGAGACTTTTAAAAATCACCTTACTAGAGTTACAATAGTGAGAAAACAAGTTACACAGAAGGACCCGCTGAGAGGGCAGCTGCAAAGTGTTCTGAGCAATTACAGATCAGCAGCATTTCTTCCTGTTTCATCTTCATAATCACAGAGTAGTCACTGTTTGGAGGAAAAAAATAAGAAGACTCATGGAAAATCACCAGTGAGTGAGAATGTCCCCAAGTTCTGCTGTGTTGTGTACCTCTTGTGAGCTCACACCTACCTCCATGCCAATTACTAGCAAAACTCCACTCTGAGCCAATACTATGTAGGAAAGGTAATAATAATAATGTAAGATAAGCTTGTATTATTTACTAGCACTGGAAGGTTTCTAACACATGTAAATTTTAAATGATTTTTATTTTTTCCATTTTTGTTTTTCCATTTATTTTTCCCTTCCTGCTCGGCAACCACATCTGTTCTCCAAGTCCATGAGTTTCTTTTCTGTGGGAAGGTTCATTTGTGCTATATATTAGATTCCAGATATAAGTGGTATCATGTGGTATTTGTCTTTCTCTTTCTGACTTACTTCACTCAGTATGAGAGTCTCTAGTTCCATCCATGTTGCTGTAATTGGCATTATTTGGTTTATTTATGGCTGAGTAGTATTCCAATGTGTATATATACGACATCTTCTTAATCCATTCATTTGTCAATGGACATTTAGGTTGTTTCCATGTCTTAGCTACTGAGAATAGTGCTGCAATGAACATACATCTGCATGTAATTCACGTATTTTATCAAGCTATCTTGACATCTTTGCCCTGTGATTTTTTTTTTTCAATGTTGTCACTCCTTTAGTTTTCAGCTGACAGTAACGATCTCTGATGTGTAAGGTAGACACTGGTGCTGCTTGCCAATATTTCCAGGCTCTTCTTTCCAGGTACTTAAGGATACTATTCTTCTCTATACTCTTGAGGTTAGCCCTGGTCAGGTGATTTGGCTAGGCCAATGAAATGTGTGCAGATACAAGGTGTGTCACTTCCAAGCAGAGTATTTAACTGAATCTCCAACTCTGTTTCTTTTCCTTTCTGCAATGATCCGGGGGCATGTGTTGATATAAAATTCCATAAGAGCTGGAATGCTGAGCTGACACATGGAAAACTGCCCTAAACCACAGCAGGCAGGACATGAGCAAGAAATAAACTCTTTTGTGCATAGCCACTGAGATTTCTAGGTTGCTTATTTATCGAAGCATAAACCATCCTAACCTATTGCAACATGTAGCCACCATGTTTGTCTTTGGCTAAGAGGAGCAGAAAACTCCACTGCAATGGCTTAAACAAATAAGTCTATTGAGCTCTCATCATAAGAAGACCCAAAAAGGCAATGCAGGACTTGTGGGATGTCTCAGTGGTAGCTTCCATGACCCAGTAGCCTTCCATCTTCCTACTCTTCCATCTCTGATTGTGGCATTTGTCCCCATGGTACCATATTGTTCCTGCTCCTATAGGCATCATGTCCATGTTGTGAGCAAGAAGAGGCAGAGCTTCGTCTATTATTTGGGAAAGGAAGTCCTCCTTGGTGATTTTTGCCTTTATCTCATTGGCTAGAAATGCTTGCTATGGCCAACACTTTCTTCAGGGAGGTACAGGAAAAGGTTTCAGCTTTGTACTCCCTAAAGTAGAGGAAGAAAAGGGAAAGGTTTGGGAAGTAGCCAGTCCACAGTTTCTGTTACTATGTGATCAAAGAAGATCAGACCTTTTTTTTTTTTTGGTCGCTACGGCAATGCCTGATCCTTAACCTACAGTGCCACAGCAGAAACTCCAATTGGACTTTCTCAAGTACTGCCTAAATTCAGATTTTTTGTTAGTTTCATTTTGTTTATTTTGTTTTTTATGCATTGCAGAATGACTATCACGTCTATTCTCTTCTTTTCCCTTTTTCTATTGAAACATAATTGACATATGACTGGGTACATTCAAACATCTCTATTAAATCACATAACTTTTATTCATTTTTGTGCATTGAAAACATAATCTCTTCTCTTAGCAACTTTAAAGTTTACAATACAGTTGGCACAACATTGTAAATCAACTATACTTTAATAAAAAGAAAGTTTATAATACAGTATTATTGACTATATTCACCACGTGGTGCGTTGGATCTCCAGAACCTGTTTATCCATTAGTTGGAAATTTTTACCCTTAAGCAGTATCTTCCCAGTTCCACCACCTCTATCCCCTGGAAATCACCATCCTATTGTTTCTATGAGTTTGGCTTTTTTAGATTCTACATAAACGTGAAATCATACAATATTTGTCTTTCGCTGTCTGACGTCTCTCACTTAGCATAATGCCCTCAGTGTCCATCCATGTTTTTCCAAATGGCAGGTTTTCTTCTTTCTTGTGACTGAATAATCTTCCATTGTGTGCATGTGTGTGTGTATACCACATCTTCTTCATACAGCCATTGATGGGCACTTAAGTTGTTTCCCTGTCTTGGCTATTGCAAGTAATGATGCAGTGCACTGAGAGGACAAACATGCAAATTGTTTTTAAAGAGCTGATAGCTCACAAAGCCAAAATTTAAAATCCATAATTAAGAACATTTATATAGCAGTACATTTTATATTATTGCAAAATATATGCATAGCTTTTACTTTTGTATGGCTCACTATGTTCCTGTATCAGGAACAGTATCACAGAATCAGATTCCTCCAAAAAGATTACTGGAAGGATTGAACCTATCCACCAGTCCACTAATTCAGTCTTTATAAGTGGACTCTTTAATATCCCTGAACCTCACACATCACCTAATTTCCATGTAAGCCCAAATCCCTCAGGTCATGAAATAGGGAATGCTTATTCATTCATTCCATTCATTTATTCCATGGACATTTACTGAGAACTTGCTCTGAAATAAGCAACATACTATGCATAGTATCTACATTTATCATAAGTGAGGCTTTCCACTTCCCAGGAAAAAATCTAGACTGATCAATAAGTATCCACAATGCAATGGGACAAGAACAATGATAGTATACTTATATAGTGATATGTCTGAGGAGGAAATATTCAGAGTAGGGAGTAAGATAAGATTGGAGGACATGGTATTTGAACTGGGTACTGAAGGTTTCAATAGGAATTTTCCAGGAAAAAGGGTTGGAGGAGAGAGATGCTTCTACAGGGAGAGGAAAGAAACATCCATGGTATTTACTCCCAGAATCGCAGAACTTAAAGATTCTCCAAGCTTTATATATTTCATCAAACATCATTGTGTATATATATATGTGTGTGTGTGTGTGTATATATATGTGTGTGTGTGTGTGTGTGTATATATATATATATTATATATATATATATAGGGTTTTGTTTTTGGTTTTTTTTTGTCTTTTTGCCATTTCTTGGGTCGCTCCCGCGGCATATGGAGGTTCCCAGGCTAGGGGTCTAATCAGAGCTGTAGCTGCCAGCCTACGCCAGAGCCACAGCAACGCGGGATCCAAGCCATGTCTGCAACCTACACCACAGCTCACGGCAACGCCAGGTCCCCAACCCACTGAACAAGGCCAGGGATCGAACCCGCAACCTCATGGTTCCTAATCGGATTCGTTTCCACTGCGCCATGATGGGAACTCCTATATAAAAAAAAAATTTTTTTTTAAAAAGAAGGCTTTGTTCAAAAAAAAAAAAAAAAAGTATGCCTTCTCAAACCTGCAGCTGTAATTAGGAAAGCCAAATGTCTCTTTCTTTTATTTGTGACCCCATAAAATATTACTGAAAATTAAAGATTTTTCCACCAGGACTGAGGAGGGCTTTTGTGAGAGCATGTGGTATTACTGAAAACAGTGAGATTTGATGGTCCTTATGTGCCGCAATTCATAAGGATCCCTCAAGCAACCGAATTCATATATCAGACCTCCCTTCTATTCTCTCTTACCACCCTGTATACTAGACACTGGAATATAAGGGGGAAAAAAACCTACAGAATATGACTTACCAAATCTTTTAGTTACACCCAATTAAATCATGAATCAGTAAAAACAGGCCTTTTCCCCACTGCAACCGTATGCATTTTGTTCATTTGCGCCAAGTGTGATAGTCTTGGCTTCCGGCTCTTTAGGTGAGGGAACATTCTGAATGAGACAGTGTCTAGTAAGCTCCACGAAAACATTAACCACGTTCTCTTGCCTTTGTACTCTTCTGCTAACTAATGTAGTGCATGTACCAGCAGCCAAAACTTATTGGCTGGTTGGTTGAATGAGTTCATAAAGGAGAAGAGAAGCTGCAGAGTTTAAGATAAAATAGCAGAACATCATTTTATTCCGGTGATTTGCATTGTTGAAATATCTTATAGAAATTATTCACAAACAAAGGAAATACAGGCCTATGTAACAGCAACAGCATTTATAGTTCTGGGAGGCATCTTTCTAAGGGCTTTGCATATACTAACTCATTTAGTCTTCCCAACACCCCCATGGGAATATCCTTGATTGCTGATCGGGGTTAATAAATTCAAATCACATGTCTGAGAACAAGGGAACTTTGCATTCCCCAAAGGGAAATTAGGGATCTGAGTAATAAACAATTGGGTGGAAACCAAAAATTTCCTTCCATGCTGGCGGAGTGAGTAACATCGCCAAGACTGAGCCCACATGCTGTCTCAGACTAATGAGCCCCTCACAATGCCCTGCAATCCACCTCCCAGAACAAAACATATATGATGAGTCACTAATGCATTCATGTGCCTTCTCATTCATACAATAGTTCATTCATTCAACTAATGTTTACTGAGTAGGATGATTATTTCTTTCTTTACATGACTGCAGAAGCTTGTCAAAGACATTTCATGCTAAGGTTACTAAGAGGCTTTTAGAAGAAATTCTTCAATTTGCTGAATTCCTCGTCTTTTGCCCATGCCATCCTTTGAAGTGATCCACTTTCAGCTCAGGATGTGTGGGGCATAATGTTTACAAATATGAGCTTGATATTTGTGAAAAATATGATTAGGGAAAGACCACTGCAACTGGGAATTCATAATCAGTGCATACATTAGGCTACACTCATTTTGGGGTGTAAGAACCTCCCAAAGCTATGCCCAGAATGAACCAGTTTTACAGACTTGCTCTTCACATTCCATGAAAAAGCAGCCTTTCCTGTGAATCATCCCTATGTGCTCTTTCAACTAACCATACCTCCTGCAGAGAAGAGTCCAAGCATGGAGCCATGAGCACAAAGAAGTGGCCCAGGGGAGTTCCCATCGTGGCGCAGCAGAAACAACTCTGACTAGGAACCATGAGGTTGCGGGTTTGATCCCTGGCCTCACTCAGTGGGTTAAGGATGTGGTGTTGCTGTGAGCTGTGGTGTAGGTCACAGATGCAGCTCGGATCTGGTATTGCTGTGGCTGTGGTGTAAGCTTGCAGCTGTAGCTATGATTCTACCCCTAGCCTAGGAACCTCCATGTACCGTGGGTGTGGCTCTAAAAAGCCAAAAAAAAAAAAAAAGTGGCCCTATACCCTCTCTCTCCTTTCTTCTTTTTATTTTTTATTTTTTTTTAATGGCCATATCCATAGCATATAGAAGTTACCTGGCCAGGCATGGAATCTGAACCACAGCTGCAACCTACGCAGCAGCTACAGCAAGGCCAGATACTTTAACCCACTGGGACTGGCAGGGATAGAACCCCACCTCCCCAGCCAGAACAGTCAGATTCTTAACCCAGTGGGCCAGGGCAGGAACTTAATTCTTTTTTTTTTTTTTTTTCGTTAAAATGTAGTTGATGTACAATGTTAGTTTCAGGTGTTGTGTATAGTGATTTAACTTTTACAGACATCAGGAAATGATCACCATGGCAAGTCTAGTAACCATCTGCCCCAAACAAAGTTATTGCAATATTATTTAACACATTCCTTATGCTGTATATTACTTCCCTGTAGCTTATCTAAAAGACAACAAATAACAAGTGTTGGCGAGGATGTGGAGAAAAGGAAACCCTCGTGCACTGCTGGTAGGATTGTAAATTGGTGCAGCCACTAGGGAAAATAGTATAGAGGTCCCTTAAAAATTTTAAAATAGAACTACTATGTGACCCAGCAATTCTACTTCTGGGTTTTTAACCCAAAGAAAACAAAAAATTCTAATTCTAAAGGATATATGTATCCTAATGTTCATTGCAGCATTATTTACAGTAACCAAGACATAGAAGCAACCCAAGCACCCATCAATGGGTGAATAAAGATGTGGTATGTATGACATATTACTCAGCCATAAAAATTTTGAAATCTCATCATTTATGACAACATAATGGGTCTAGAGGGTATTATACTAAGTGAAATAAGTTAGGCAGAAAAAGATGAATACCATATGAGATCATTTATAAGTGGAATATAAAAAACAAAATAGGAGTTCCCTTGTGGTGCAGCAGGTTAAGGATCTTGCATTGTCACTGCAGCAGCTAGGGTCCCTGGTTTCACATGGGTTTGATCCCTGTTCAAGGAACTTCCATATGCCTCAAGCTTGGCTGAAAATAGTAAATAGAAACAAAATAAAATAAAAAACAAGACAAAATGAAAACAGACTCATAGATACAGAGAACAAATGGGTGTTATCAGAAGGGGCTGGTGGAAGGGTGGGCATATTAGCTGACTAAGAGGTACAAATTCAGTTTCCTCTTCTTTATATACCTTTTAAAATTGTATTTCCAGATAGAGAAAAATGCAGCAGGACAAGATTAAATGAAAACAAGATAAACAGCCTGTTAAAGAAACCTCACTGTTCTCTTCTATTTTTAGACTCTGTTCCTTCAACAGTTATCCATCACATGCCTAACGTGTGACAAGCCATGTTCTGCCCAGTGAATAAAATACACACACAGATTTCTGCCCCTGTGAAACCTATGTTCTAGTGGACTCTATATTATGGTAATATTCAAAGAAAACTGACTGGAACACAGAAAATAATTGAAATGCTTTATTTAAGTCTTTTGTAAAGCCAAACTCAATTGTCAACCATGAGTCCTCAGTCTTAAAATGTCATGAATAGGACTCTCCCCACCCCCACACTTACCACCACCAGTACCAGAACAGTATTCTAAGAGAATAGAAACAGTGCATCATAAATGCTGATGTAAAGATGTGCTTTGAATATCAGGAATTTCAACTTAGGTGAAGGAAAAATTGGGGAAGAGTAGGCTTTTCAGTCAACACCACACCAACTCAAGAATTAGGTTAAAATAGCCCAAAGTCAGCAAGTCAGACTTGAAGTATTTTAGAGGAGAAAGAGATGAAGAGTCAGAGACCCCAGTGGAAAGATGTCATCCACTGAAGGAAAACTGATTGCTAAATTACATCATGTAAAAATAACATTTGATAAATTAGATTTCAGGGAAATTTTGGCTCTCTGTCTGTTAATGCTCCCTGACAGCCTCTGTCTAGACATGGAGAGCTGGTCAATTGTCCAGATCCTGTCAGAATCTTATTCTTTTTCTGAACAGATGCCTAATTATGCAGGGTAATTTAGCATTATCAATGCAGGAATTAAACCGAATGACTCCTGGAATTTGTAATGAGCCCAGGAGTGCTCACCTGTAACACCTACCAACAAGACCTCAGGTTGGGGTACAGGTTTGCTAATGACCACATTATTAATCACAAGGGACACATTTCCCTGATTTTAGAACTGGAAGGTAAAAAACTCTTCAATTACTGTGAAACCATAGGGTGAAATATTCTGTAATTCACTAAAGGCAGGCTCAAAAACAGCAGTAATTCAGTAGTTCAACATTGGCAGAGAAGTTAATTATCATTTGAATAGAGTGTATATGCAACGCAGTGTGTTCAGGTGCAGTAAACCCAACTAAGTAGAAGTTGTTAGGTGGTTTTTTCCCAACCAGTTTCCAAAAAAAAAAGGAAGGAGGAGAAGTTTAACGTTGACTAAATGACTGTCATCTGACAGGTACCTTATTACATTTAATCTGTGTGGAAATCCTGAGATTGATAGTGTTATATCCATTTTGTAGATAAAGAAACAGACTTAAGAGAGGTGAGGTAAGTTGAATAACTTGCGCTTGGTCACACATCCAAAGAAGTAATGAAACCAAGATATGAAACCAAGTCTCAGCTCACCAGGAGCTTACACTTCCGGGTAAAACTTCTCAGCACCATGAGTATTCCCAGTAGGTGGCTACTATAATCCCTACCTTTAGTGGATTTATTATTCTGTTAAGGAGATGAAACACATGGATACAGAAGCTAGAAAACAAAATAACACAACAGCAAATGTGTGTGTGTGTGTGTGTGTATTATATAAATGCCTTGCGCATATGTAGACTTTATATAGTTTCCAAGATATATCCATTTATGTTGCTTATCTTGATCATCAAAAAGCTCCTGACACATATATTTTAAGCAAGAAGTATTCTCATGTCTTTGTTTAGGATTTGGTATTTGAAAGAAATTGGAATTAATCCTCACATTTATAAAGCTTTAATCTTTACTAAAATATACTGTTCATTCTGAAATCACTGACCTAGACCATTAGTTCCCATATAAGTTCTGGAGGCAAAGCACCCAGGAGCCACAGACCTCTTTGAGGAGGACTATGAAGCAGTTCCATAGATCCAAAATACTGAAAATAACATGCTGTGCTGCATTGGCTATCACATTATGCTAGTATAAATGAGTGAAAGCCAGGAAGGAAGGTTTAAGGAGAATGTTGGGAAAGGGGAGTAGAAGAGAGACTTAACAGTGAGGACGGATCTTCCAGTGCTTTTGGTTGCCATTTCTGCAAACTGTGTAAAAACTTCTTTCTCAATAATGGATTATCTTGATTTACTTCATGGAACTCCCAAGAAGAGCCATGAGGACATACATGGTGGTGGTCTAGCAATTCTAACCCATAACCTCCAGATGAATGATGATTACGCTCATTTGTGAGGCTATAACGACACAGTTTATATTCAACTTTGATAGGGTCATACTTTCTTTAGAGAAGTGGAGTCAATATATATTGAATGACAATTACCTATAAGTTACCTTACATATACAAAAATATTGAAGAATGTACTGTTATCTTTTATTTATTTATTTATTTATTTATTGTCTTTTTGCCTTTTCTAAAAGGGCCCCTCCCACGGCAAATGGAGGTTCCCAGGCTAGGGGTCTAATCGGAGCTGTAGCTGCTGGCCTGCGCCACAGCCACAGCAACTCGGGATCCGAGCCACGTCCGCAACCTACACCACAGCTCACGGCAATGCCAGATCCTTAACCCACTGAGTAAGGCCAGGGATCAAACCCGCAACCTCATGGTTCCTAGTCAGATTCACCAACCACTGAGCCACAATGGGAACTTCCGTTATCTTCTTTTTAGATGAAGAAAGTGCTGTCTTCAGAGTCCAAAGCCACACACAGTTAATAAATAATAAAACCTCTTTAAATAATGACTGCAGTTTTGCTGATCTCAGAGAATTATATTAAATGTCAAATGAGATAACAGAAAAAAAGAACTTTGAAAATTTTAAAACTTTCACCTATGTTTACTGTATCATCATCACTGTAATCAGTGTCATCAGCATCACCATCAGTTGTTATCGAGTCACTTTTTTAAAGAACCATTGGCTAAATCTATCAGTTGATAACAAATGTCATCATCAAAATTATTTTACCTGACTTTCAGATAATTTTCATTAAGACAGCTTTTAGTATAAAAAGAATATCTCATCAAAGACTGAACAATATGATTTCACTTAGCCTGAAAAAGAGAAAAATAAAGACCCAATAATTATTCAGTAGTTATATTCACTTTAGTTACATAATCTAACAAGAAACCAAGAATGATGAGAAACAGGAAGAAACATCATGCTTCTTAACCCAACCACACTAAGACAACCATTATCACATTTTAGTGTAAACTCTTCCTGGTTTTTTAATATTTATATTCTATATGACTATACTCAGTGTACATATAAATATAGATCCTATTTTTAATTCACAAACATTATATCCTAAACATTTTAAAGGGTTGTTACGTGATCTTTATAATCTTTATCTATAACACCTTTGTAATAAGCCACACTGTATATTATTTTACAAGCCTTAATGGTAAATTCTAACTTTTTATAATTACTTATGATTTTGTGATTTAACAAAAATGCTTTGTGTATATAGTTTATCTTTTGGATATTTTTAGGAGAATTAGCAAACCTTGTATAAGAAAAATTTGTGTTTCCAGATTCATTCCAACAGATATTCTCCCCAAAAGTCTATAGACTTTTTGGTAAATATCTAAAATATCTACCATTAGATATTTTCACCTAACAGTTTGGTGAAACCATTAGTAATGCTAGTTTCACCAAATACTTATTAGAATTGTTATATTACTATTTAAACGCTTTTTGCTAATTAATAAGAGGAAAATAGTGCCTCTTTATTCTAAAATACATTTCTTTTCTATTAGTGAAAGGAAACATTTTTTTCTTTATGCTTATTCATTGTGTTTGCTCCTTTTTAAAAATTGATATATAATTGACATTAATATTGTGTAAGTTTAAAGTGTACAAGGGTTAATTTGATACACATACGTATTGCAATATGACTACCACATGAGCCCTAACACTTCACTTTTTTTTTTTTTTGTCTTTTTACTATTTCTTTGGGCCGCTCCCGCGGCATATGGAGGTTCCCAGGCTAGGGGTCGAATCGGAGCTGTAGCCGCCAGCCTACGCCAGAGCCACAGCAACGCGGGACCCGAGCTGCGTCTGCAACCTACAACACAGCTCACGGCAATGCCGGATCCTTAACCCACTGAGCAAGGGCAGGGACCGAACCCACAACCTCATGGTTCCTAGTCGGATTCGTTAACCACTGCGCCACGACGGGAACTCCGAGCCCTAACACTTCATGTTTAACAATTATCATTTCTTCCTTGAAGTGAGAGTATTTTGTGAATGTTCCCATCATGTCCTTTACCCATTGATATACCCCATTCTTGGTGACATTTCCTTAACAATTCATACAAGCTCCTTTTCTGAAGACGGTATTTTCTTTTTTTTTTAAATATAATGATTTTTTTTCCGTTATAGCTGATTTACAGTGTTCTGTCAATTTCTACTGTTCAGCATGGTGACCCAGTTACACATACACGTATAGATTCTTTTTTCTCACATTATCATGCTCCATCACAAGTGACCAGACATTATTCCCAGTGCTATACAGCAGAATCCCATTGTTTACCCATTCCAAAGGCAATAGTTTGCATCGATTAACCCCAAATTCCCAGTCCCTCCCACTCCCTCCCCCTCCCTCTAGGCAACCACAAGTCTGTTCTCCATGTCCATGATTTTCTTTTCTGTGGAAACGTTCATTTGTGCCATATATTAGATTCCAGATATAAGTGAAATCATACGGTATTTGAAGACAGTATTTTCTTCACCACCGGAAACATTCCTCCTTTTCATGCATGCCTTTTTGTTTTGATTGCTTTCAACTTTTAAAGGGTATGGTTCTATGTCTATGTAAATCTCTTTATTCCAGTGTGATTTTTTTACTTCTTTTGGGAGGAAAGAAGAGGGGAACCCTTTCTAAACTTAGGAATTTCGGCCTCTGTAGAGGCTTAATAAATATTCATTTCTTGTTTTCTTCAAGACCTTGTAAAGTGTAATTTTAAAATCTAACTCCTCACCTGCAATTACCTACTTAGTCTTCACAACAAACATTTGAAGACGTTTGATTCTATCTTATAGATGAGGAACCCCAGCAACAAGATAGCAAAGACTATGCCTTCAGTCACACTGCTAGAGAATGGAAGAGCCAGGCTCTCTATTCCTTAGGTCCATGCTCTTAGCCATTTTGCAAACTGCCTCTTTGGGAGTAGAGGGGCTGTGGGGTGGGGAGAGAAAGAAAGCAGGTTGAGGAGTTCCCATCATGGTTCAGTGGTTAACGAATCCGACTAGGAACCATGAGGTTTCGGGTTCGATCCCTGCCCTTGCACAGTGGGTTAAGGATCCGGCATTGCCGTGAGCTGTGGTGTAGGTTGCGGACGCGGCTCGGATTCCACGTTGCTGTGGCTCTGGCTCTGGCCGGTGGCTACAGCTCCGATTCAACCCCTAGCCTGGGAACCTCCATATGCTGTGGGGGCAGCCCAAAAAATGGCAAAAAGACAAAAAAAAAAAAAGAAAGAAAGAAAGCAGGTTGAAGATTGACAAAGATGTGACATTAGGACATTAGATACCTGGTTAGGTAGGCCGTGAGTCCCACAGTTAGGAATCCTGGACTATAACCCTGCACTATTGTGTTAACTTTGGAATAGTGATTAATATTTATGTCCCAATTTCAGCATTTGTAAAACTGAGTTTTTAGCAGTTCTTCTTCTAGTTTCTCACTAGTCAAAAATCATTTTATACCTTTAGAGCATTACTAAAATTGTTATCAGATCTACTAACATGAGCATCAAGGGATGAGATAAATTTATTGTTACACACACTTCAAATATTATTCTTTTTCTGAATGGGTGGAGGAAGCTTAGTTCCCAGAGCCCTTGAGCTCTGCAATTCTTAGAATCTTATGCAATGCCTTTCAGGTCTGGAATCTACTTCTCTCCTTCCCCCAGCTTTTAGACCTACTAGAGAACCTCTCAAAGCTTGTGAACCTCATTGGCAAATACTCTAGCCATCTTTTTAAAAAGAAGTAGGCTTGGGAAGCATAGCACAGGTTTCTAAAAGCAAGAACAGGCATCTCCAAAAAATAATCTTTTTTTTTTTTTTTTTTTTGTCTTTTGAGGGCCCCAGGCTAGGGGTCTAATCAGAGCTGTTGCTGCCGGTCTACGCCAGAGCCACGGCAACCAGATCAGAGCCTCAACTGCGACCTACACCACAGCTCACAGCAATGCCGGATCCTTAACCCACTGAGCGAAGCCAGGGATCGAACCTGTAACCTCATGGTTTCTAGTCGGATTCATTTCCTCTGCACCATGATGGGAACTCCCAAAAAATAATCTTTCTAATTAGCATCTTTGCCTGCCACCTTAATTCATCCAGTTTACGGCTTGGGTCTGGATCTTACTGAAAACAAAAATTCTGCCTATGAATTATTCTGAGCATGAAATATAGATGACTTCTGCCTCCAAGGGCATCCATTTAATCCAATTTGTCTGCCAAGCATTACTCTTGCTTCACTTAATTGAAAGAAAATTTTGTTGAGAAACTTTTTGTCAGTGACAAAGTGGATCAAACAGTGTGCAGATTTTCTTTCCTTCTTCAGGAAGGTATCTTTCAACTAAATTGACAGGCAGCCACCTACACTGTTTCTATAGTAAACCCTTATTAACTAGGGTTTCCTAAATCCAAAAAATAAGAAGCCTGGACCATCAGTCATAGGAAACATTAAAAATTTTCATATTATATTTGAAGCTGTACTTTTTCTTATTTCCTTGCCCTAATAATTTAAAAGTATTACTCAATGACTCAGTACTTCTCCTTCTAAACACGTTTGCTGGAAAGAACTTCAGTATGTGTTGTGGCTCAGAATAATATATCAACATTTAATAAGGAAATTACAGATGTGGCAAATTCTCTTCCCATTTTGGGAATCCACCTGTAGACCTAAGGAATGTTACTACAGCCTATCTCTGTATCCTATTAAACTTTTGTTTTTCATTGATTCTTGTTTACAAAGGAGGTCAAAGCAATTTGCAGAACGATGGTGTCAATAATCTAGAAAATGTCATAGAACAATTGAATGGCAGCTGATATGAGCTGCATAGTGTAATGGATCAATATGAATTATAAAAGCAAAATACATCTGAGCATTTGGACAAGAGGTTAACAACATGTAGGAGAAGGAAGCATAATTTTTCACCCTGAAACCATTATAAAACCCACTTCTTCAAATGTAAAGGAAAATACAACTAGTAAGTGTTAGTGAAATAGGCTTTCTTTCAGGATGCAATGATATACAAAGAGGCAGGAAATTAGCCTTTGGAAATATGTTTATCACTACCTACAGTCAAAATATTTTAAATAAACTGCCAAGTACACTCAGTCCCAGTGCCCCAATCAATCCTAAGACCAAGAAGGTAGAGAGTGTCTTTTCAAGATTT
The DNA here is from genome assembly GCF_016906955.1 of Phacochoerus africanus. Classification (NCBI taxonomy): domain Eukaryota; kingdom Metazoa; phylum Chordata; class Mammalia; order Artiodactyla; family Suidae; genus Phacochoerus; species Phacochoerus africanus. The sequence continues at coordinate 28,712,561 of NC_062553.1, forward strand.
TGATTGGGCATTGTCATGGCTCAGTGTAAACGAATCTGACTAGCATCCACGAGGACGCAGGTTCGCTCCCTGGCCTCGCTCAGTGGGTTAAGGATCCGGCATTGCTGTGAGCTGTGGTGTAGGCTGCACATGTGGCTCAGATCCCATGTTGCTGTGGCTGAGGTACAACTCCACTTTGACCCCCTAGCCTGGGAACCTCCATGTGCTGCTGGTGTGGCCCTAAAAAGACAAAAAAAAAAAAAGAGAGAGAGAGAGATTCTGATTCACTGGTAATGGTTACCTGTAGAGCTGGGTTGAAAAGAATTATGAGGCTAAATCAGGACTCATCATGGATAACTGCCAGGATCAGACTGATTAGTGACGTCTATCATGGATATTAGCATTGGAGGAGGGGTGGTAGAAAACATACTAAATATTTGTCCATCTTAAATCTCAAGGCATGTCCTGTTGTGATGGATACATGACTCTGCTTTTATCAAAATCCTTTGAAATGTATGCCACACCAAGAGTGAAATTAATTGTATGCCACTGAAAAAAATCATCCAGGAAGTTAAGGGATCTCAGGATAGAATGCACATTGTACCAAACGAACCTAACTGTGAATGTGTAATGTGAAAGAGAACCAATCTGAGTAACTTTTAAGAGAAAACAGTGTTTTGACTGGCTGCTATGAGGCTAAAGACAAATAAACTATACATAGACATTAAAAAAATTAAATCTCAAGGCATGTTTGTGGAACAAGAATGAAATGTGTGACCATTTTGTGCATGTCTCTTAGTATGTATCACTAGGTTGTAGAGAAGGTAAATACTCAACTTCACGAGATAACACCTTTTGCAAAGCGGCTATTACTAGTTCATCCTTAATTGCTTTGCAAAGTGGCTATTACTAGTTCATACTTCCACTATCAATGAGGACTTTCCAACATGGGAAATATTTCCAAAGTCCCATAAGCTATACATGATGGAGACATAAATGGATTCAGGCATATTGTCTCTTCCAGATACTCTTCCAGAGCTGCATTCACTGCCAAGGGATATGTGATTAGCTCACAAGACCCAAGGAAGTGACACTTGCTAAAGAGGTTTGGGGTAGAATTCAGTATATGGAAGAACTCCAAGTAAAATTTTCATGGCAATAGACAGAACAATATTGACCAAAATTGAGGTTTCTGTCTGGAGCTTACCATAGAAAGAATGAGAATTCTGGATTTGAGAGATACTGAGCTTGGCATCTAGTTAGAGTTGAATGAGTCCAGCTTTACAGAGTAAATTCTACACTTTGCAAATTAACCGCCAATTTCCACCTTAAAGAGTATTTTCCTTGAATAAAAGGAACTTTGCATGCTTCAGTGTTTTCTGGGTAGGCTGAAGTTAAATAGTCCTCAGAAGGGAAAAACAAAGTATGTTTCCAAAGTCTTATTCTTGGAAGACTATTCTGATCCAGGGACTGGAGAGAGAGTTGCCCTCCAACTGGGATAAACAGGTTGCTTTTGTTGTGCTGATGAGCAACATCTTTTAAGATGTATTGGAAATAGTTTTCAGGTATATCTGCAGTAGGCAAGTGAGGTGAGAACATCTAAAAAAAATTTTTTTTTGCTTTTTAGGGTCGCACCCATGGCATATGGAGGTTCCCAGGGTAGGGGTCGAATCAGAGCTGTAGCTGCCAGCATACACCACAGCCACAGCAATACAGGATCCTAGCTTCCTCTGCAACCTACACCACAGGTCATGGCAATGCCAGATCCTTGATCCACTGAGCAAGGTCAGGAATCGAACCTTCGTCCTCATGGATGCTAGTCAGATTCATTAAGTGCTGAGCCATAATGGGAACTCTTAAAAATGTTTTAACCTGAAATATATTAATGAACGACAAAAATGGGAGGTTGATAGGTTAATTGCTTCTCATTTATACCTTATAGTTATAAATATCAACTTCTATGTATTTAAGCTGAATCAAGACTTTAAAATCTCTTGACATTGGAAGAAAAATAAAAGCAAGCTTTTTCTAAACCACACAGAGTGTGCAACATTTTATAAGCTGCTCCTTTTGTGTTGGTTAGATTTTTTTAATATTGTAACATAGGATATAAAACATAAAGGATTAGAAATAGAACTAAATATATTCACTTCTCAAATACATCAATTGATTCTTACATTTTAAAATGAATACTAGGTTTTGACCAGTGGGACCTAATCAAACTGACAAGCTTTTGCACAGCAAAGGAAACTATAAAAAAAAAAAAACAACAAAAAGACAACTTACAGAATGGGAGAAAACGGTTTCAAATGATGCAACTGACAAGGGCTTAAACTCTAAAATATACAAACGACTTATACAACTCAACAGCAAAAAACCCAACAACCCAATGGAAAAATGGGCAAAAGACCTGAATAGACAATTCTCCAAAGAAGATATACAGATGGCCAACAAGCACATGAGAAAATGCTCAACATCATTGATTATAAGAGAAATGCAAATCAAAACTACTATGAGATACCACCTCACACCAGTCAGAATGGCCATCATTAATAAATCCACAAATAACAAGTGCTGGAGGGGCTGTGGAGAAAAGGGAACCCTCCTGCCCTGTTGGTGGCAATGTAAACTGGTACAACCACTATGGAGAACAGTTTGGAGATACCTTAGAAATCTATCCATAGAACTTCCATATGACCCCGCAATCCCACTCTTGGGCATCTATCCGGACAAAACTCTACTTAAAAGAGACACGTGCACCCGCATGTTCATTGCAGCACTATTCACAATAGCCAGGACATGGAAACAACCCAAATGTCCATCGACAGATGATTGGATTTGGAAGAGGTGGTATACATACACAATGGAATACTACTTGGCCATAAAAAGGAATGACATAATGCCATTTGCAGCAACATGGATGGAACTAGAGACTCTCATACTGAGTGAAATGAGCCAGAAAGACAAAGACAAATACCATATGATATCACTTATAACTGGAATCTAATATCCAGCACAAATGAACATCTCCTCAGAAAAGAAAATCATGGACTTGGAGAAGAGACTTGTGGCTGCCTGATGGGAGGGGGAGGGAGTGGGAGGGATCGGGAGCTTGGGCTTATCAGACACAACTTAGAATAGATTTAACAAGGAGATCCTGCTGAGTAGCATTGAGAACTATGTCTAGATACTCATGTTGCAACAGAACAAAGGGTGGGGAAAAAATGTAATTGTAATGTATACATGTAAGGATAACTTGATCCCCGTGCTGTACAGTGGGAAAATAAAATTAAAAAAAAGAAGATGTATATATACACAATAGAGTACTACTTATCCATAAAAAAGAACAAAATAAGGCCATTTGCGGCAATATGGATGGACCTACAGACTCTCATACTGAGTGAAGTCAGAAAGAGAAAGGCAAATACCATATGATATCACTTATATCTGGAATCTAAAATATGGCACCAATGAATCTTTCCATGGAAAAGAAAATCATGGACTTGGAGAACAGACTTGTGGTTGCCATGGGGGAGGGGGAGGGAGGGGGATGGACTGGGAATTGGTGGTTAATAGATGCAAACTGTTGCCTTTGGAATGGATAAGCAATGAGATCCTGCTGCATAGCACTGGGAACTATACCTAGTCACTTATGATGGACCATGATAAGGTGAGAAAAAAGAATGTATACATGTATGTGTGACTAAGTCACCTTGCCATACAGTAGAAAATTGACGTAACACTGTAAACCAGATATAATGGAAAAAATAAAAATCATTATAAAGAAAAAAAATAGAAAATAAAATAAAATGAGCCCTAGTTTTTGAAATGAAATTTCCAAACACTTTCTTAATCTCAACCCTAAAACAACTTTTTAAAATCTGTTATCTCACTGAATTTTTCACTTTTTTATCTTTGATGCAATGCAGTTTTATGTTAGATTTGATTTTTATGAAATATACTAAAATTTTTACCCCTTGTATAGCTTCTATTTTTATTTCTTATAAACAGGATGAGTATTTTCCCTAAAATTTTTAAGCACTGGTTATAAATTTTTAGATTACAAAGATAATAAAATTTGCTTAATAATTCCTTCTTAAAAGATAATATCAGACTGAAGGCTATTATTTAAACATGGGTTTCAAAAGAAATATAATTTTGCTATAATTTTGCTGAACTTTATGGCATCATATTGCCTTAATATTCAGCCAGTAACATACTGTTTGGTCCAGGGTTGCGTTTGTTTTGTTTTAAATGACATCATTTGGTTTCATCTTATGTTAACCCAGCATTAACAACTTTTATATCCCCACAACAACAGCTCTTTATATAATTAGTGTTCATGTGTGTGTGTGTGTGTGTGTGTTCATGAATGGGTATAAGCCATCTCTTTCATATTCAAGTTACTGTTGAAGACAAGGTCATTATCCACAGGTCCAAGTAGCTAACAAGGCCCAAAGTGTGCAAGCCTGGATGCATACAGGCTGTTGTGAAGCGGATCCTCCATCTCAGGCTGCCCAAGCCCACCTCCCATTGTCAGTCATTACAACTCCGTGTCTTCCTCTCAGGCTGCCTTTGCACAGATTGATTTGCCCCCAGTCCTCGGAGTTTGCCATTCACTTTGGTTCTGGTTTCCTTCAATTGCGTAGATAGGTTCTGTTAAAGTGCTTGAGTCAGTTATTGTGAAGTATTTTTCTCACATATCCCTTCACGGCCGCCCCAATTCATTAGCCACACAATATCTTCTTATCTGTTACAAATAAATAAATAAGTAAATAAATAAATGAAATGATATGAAGAAATCCCAAGCAAGTGCGAAGGATAGACCTGTTCCATAGTTTTGATTCTGATTCCAGTGGCATGCCACATCCAAGCCAGTGACAAATGAGATAGGGTGCCCGTCTGGACTGTGGTCATTTATCACCCATTAGGTAAAATCTCTACTGCAACTGTTATCATGAGAGCTTTCAGTAATGAGGAGAACGTGCAGTTCTGAACAGCCTCTCTTTTTAAACTTACTGAGAGCCTTACTGAGAGCCCTGTGCTATGATTCTGAGCCATAAGGGTTGCTTACCAGTTAGCAAAACAAACCACATTCTAAAATGTGTAAACCATCCTTTAAACTGGGCAGAAAGCCCAGGAAGAAAGCTTCTCTGACCTGTTATTACTAATATTACCACCGTTACTTCTTCCCTTCAATTATTCAGGCTTCCTCCATGCCTGGACTGGATTCCTGCTGACAGTAACATAGAGCACACTCATTAATCATTTTCTTGTCATTGTATTCTGGCGGGGGGTAGGGCTGGGGTAGGGGAGGAGGGGAGTGATGCTCACCACCAAAAATAGAATGCCTCCTCTCTCTGATAAATAGGAGAAAACTCTCTCATGAATGTGTTATCTTGTCATGGGCAATTCCATCTTCAGTTGTCTTGAGAAGAAGCATATAATATTGGTGTCTGTATGTATCTTAGATATACAATACTGAAGATGTAAATAGATACCGAATTAAAATAAGTGCTTTGAAAAATAGCTCTGCAAACATAAACCCTTAGCTATGCTAATAATTTCTAAGTCATGGAACACTGAATTTTCTAAGCAATAAATGTTCAATGCATAAAGGCTGACATTTGAGTTATTATTTACATACATGAAAAAGACCCATTTGTGTGTGTGTGTGTGTGTGTGTGTGTGTGTGTGCGCGCACGCGCGCATATGGAAACCTTTTTATCTCTCTACATTTGTTTGCGAAACCTATCATGCTGGATCACAACTTTCAAAGGTTTCTAAATTTCTAGAAGACTGTCACTGCACACAAATCCAACATAGAGATAACGTCATCAAATCTAACATTTTTAAGAGCTAGAATCATTGTTAGGATCCACCCACTCCCATGTCTTCATTTTATAAATGAGGAGGTTAAAGCACAGAAAATTATTATTCGAGAGGCTGGAGGCCCTTGCTGACCCACACTTCCAGCATGGATTTTTCCCTAACCCCATGTATCAGTTCAGCCGTGCTCCTATTCGGGTTTTATGTGAAGTCTCACAGAGAAAGGAGGGGAGATGCTCAGTGCCCTCTGATCATCCCAGCAAACCCTGCTCTACTAGAGTTTAAGTTTAATGACAGATTGCCAGCCCATTTTTCAGGGTTAGAAAAAGTTAGAAAAGTTAAGCTGAGCTGATTAGTTAGAGACAGACTAGCCAGTCGTAGTCACAGAAGGTAGGGATGGGTATCCAGGCTGCCTGGCACTTAACAATCAAAAGTGAGCAGTGTTACTGTTACCAAGTACCTGATATTTAGCTCCATTTCGCTCCTTTTATTTGGGAAAAAAAAAAAAGTATGTGTTTCTTTTTTGGTGTATCTGTGAAAACAGCAGTGTGTGTATAAAATAAGGACTGAAAAGGCATTATATAGGCATCAGTGTGAACACACCACTCAGATTATTCTCCCCGACGTCCTGCCAGCAGTCTCCCTGGAGGTCCCTGGAAGTCCTTCTGGGCTTAGTCCCTTAGTCCTTCTGTATGCTTAGTAGAAAGGTGGTTCTAGAATCACTCCAATTAAATTTTAGTTTCATCCATTATCATCTCTCACCTTTACAAAATGACATAGTGAAAGCAAACAACACTTGAGGTGTTCAACCTACTGGCCTGTGGATGAAAAATATCAGATAATCAATTTAGATGCAGTCAGGCCCTGCCCACTGTCATACAGCAGAGTCAAGTGGGAAAGGATAGACAATCACCTGTTATTAAAAGTCACCATCTGTTTTGCAGGTTGGTTTCTCCTTCTTGTCTTTATTTCATCCACTCTTCCCTTCATATTTCATCTTTTACAGTTTTTCTTTTCCCATCCACGGCATTATCTTTCACAAGGCAGGGAAATGAAAATCTATTTGTTCTGTAAATTACCATGTTATGTTGCCTTAATGAATAATTTCCCAATTTCCCATTGATGAAATATACTATAGATTGACAAGCATGGGAATACAGGACATGTGGATCTGAGTTTGAGTCCTAATTCTGCACCAAATAAGAAAAGGTGCGTTACCTTGGGTTAGTCATTTAATCTCTTTGAGCCTATTTCTTCACCCGTAAAATTGATGTCATCAGTTGTGATTGCAAGAATAAAGAAGAGACTGTGCATGACAGCGCTTAGTAAATTACATTCCATATGAATGTTATTTTTAGCACTATCAGATTTTAATTAATTTCCAATCTTGTTTCATAGGACAAAGTAAAAGCAATGACTATGGCTATGGATTGCACTATCAGATTTATATGTTCAAATTTTTTGCAACAACATAACTTGGGATAGGAAATTCTGGCCACAGTAACTTGAGAAATTATTTTAGCACCTGATACCTAAACTAAAAGTTAATGAAATAAATCACTGTAGCATGTAACTCAATTCACATCTCTGCTGCTGTTAGTCTGGAAAGAAGATCTGCTCGCAAAATTGAAGTGAAGATTAAGGGGGAAAATGGACCCAAGTGTAAATTGCATTTATAAAGTTTATCTGCCATCTAAACTTCAACTAAAATTTATAGCACTCTTGGTTATACCATCTCATCAGCGCTCCAAGCCACATTGGATATTCTTATCTTTGTGTGTCTTATCTGATTGACTGGAGCAGAAAGAGAAATTATGTTCTACTTCCTGCTGTCCTATCTTTCTGAGCTAAAAGTGTCTGGCCCCAGGTTGTCACCATAAGTGAGCCCAGACATTTGTCAAAAACATTAGAGTGCCTTTACTGTGTAGAGTTAGCCTCAAGAGTTTCTCCAGAATTCCTCTTCAAGGAGTTTACAAACTTCTCATAAAGAATATTTTGGAAGAGCAGCATATCCACCAAAGTAAATGGCAGGCATGGTTCTAAGGGCATGACAGGTGCAAAGTCAAACATCACCAAAATGCAGATTACAAAATTTCAGAAGTAATAGCAGTATTTTAAAAGGTAGGTTAAGGGAGGTGGTAAAGGTGAAGATAAAGTTTGTGAAGAAGAAAAAAAACAACACGTAGAATATTGTTCATGTCAAATAAAGTTCCCAAATTGTTTTTTATAACTTACAACAACTCCTCTTTGCCCTCCCAGTAAAGTTCAAACCCCTGTACAAAGCATGATTCACTAGACAAGAGGTTATGAAATATTACTCTGGACCAGGTAACGAGGAAACCATAACAAACACAGAGGCCCCAGTGTTGTTTTTCTATACCTTGCTCACACCTTGCTCTATGTAAACTCCATACATCTACAAAGCTCCCCAACAGTCCACTAATAGTTCTGCTTCTTTGCCTTTGCTTTTCAAAGAATGACCTTTTCCTTCTTGTGAAAGTCTTCTCATCTTTCAAGACTTAATTCAAAGGCACTGCCTTTATAAACTTTGGCCAATCCATGGGCCAGCTTCCAAAGAACTTGATTATACCTCTGTAGTAGTTGCTACAGCAACAACAAAAGACTTGGTGGCTTATAATCAATATAAACTTATTTCTCACAGTTCTGGAGGCTGAGAAGTTTAAGATCAAAGCACCAACAGAGTGTCTGGTGAGAGCCAGCTTCTTGGTCCATAGATGGCCGTATTCTTGCAGTGTCCTTAGGTGGCGGAAGGGACATCAGAGCTCTCTGTGACCTTTTCTATGAGGGCACTAATCTCATTCATGAGAGCTTCACCCTCATAACCTAATCACATCCCAAAGGTCCCACTGCTAAGGCCATCACATTGGAGGTTAGGTTTCACATCTGAACTTGGGAGGAATACAAACAGTCAGTCTGTAGCAACTCCATGATCAACTAATTAATAATCAATTAATAAACAAATTCATTCGTTGAGAAGTACGCCATAAATGAAAGGAAAGTACACCCTGAAGACATGTTCATTGGCGGATCCAACATTAAGCTGGTCACACACATAAGGACCTTCTCTCTCCTCTTCTGCTTTGAATCTCCTAAGGAGATATTATCACAAGTTTGCCTCTAGTGGCAGCCGAGTCAATAAAGCCAGCGCCGAAAGCACTGCTGACAAGTGAAGTAAGTTAAGACAAAACGATGAGACTTCAGTTTGTTCACAATCCAGTTGTGAAGCTAGATTTATAAAAGAAATAATTTTCACTGATAAATGGACATCAATTTCTGAAAGACTTTACAAACGGCAATTTTACCACAGCCCCTCTCACTACCTCTTTCTTAAAAAAATTTTTAATTAAAATATAGTCAATTTACAATGTTCAATTTCTGTACAGCAAAGGGACCAGTCATACATATGTATACATTCTTTTTCTCATAGTCTTTTATCATTTTCTAACACAAGTGACTAGATATAGTTCCCTGTGCTATACAGCAGGATCTCATTGCTTATCCATTTTAAATCTAATAGTTTGCATCTATTAACCCCTGTCCATCCTACTCCCTCCCTGTCCTCCTCGACAACCACAGATAAACCCATCAACAGAACAGAAAAAGGCTCATTACTTCTTAAAAATGGCACCAAGAGGAAGACTTCGGTCAGTGGTGATCAGTGAAGCAAATGTGTTTCCTTTTCCTTTTTAGGGCCTAGGGGAAATCATGTCCTAAAGCCTTAGCTAATCATCAGAGTGAACTTGGACCCCAAGGAGAATGCAACCCATTAAAAAGATAGAACCTGCATTTGAGATTCATATTTATTACACCCTTTCAATTTTCTCTTCAGAAAAATGTATTTAGAAACAATAAATAATTAAAATTAATATTAAAAAGCATATTTTAAAATCATGTTGAAAGTCTTTCTCAATTCTTTCTTGTTTATTTCCTCGTAATTTATAATGAGCAATATTCTGGGCTCTGAGAATTGGGAGCCCATGACATAGCGAAAGTTCTTATTATTCACTAGAATTTCTCACAAGAGGTCGCTGGCAGTGTTTTCTTTACTCATTTTGTGTGTGTGTGTGTGACTTCCAATTGTAGTGGGAAAAGCAACTACAAATACCGCTGATGAGTGAGAAACTGCACATTCTCTGGTAACACTGGGGAGAGGCCAAGTACTGAGTGAACACTACAATTTGCAAAATGATTTCTTTGAAAGAGCCCAAAACTATGGTTACTGCTGTTAACTTTGCCCTAATTGGTGAGAAATCACTTTTAGTAACAGGCAGGTTGTCTGCCCAGCTTGTAACCTACTAACAAACTTCACTTTGCCTTTTCTTACAATTAATATATTAGCATGCTAAGCAGCTCTCAGTTCTATTCTATAAAAGGAAGTGGGAAAGTTTGCAGAAGCTGCAGACAAGCTGGGATGGAAGAGACTCTTTTGAGACCATAGTCTTTAATCCTGATGAAGAGACTCTCTCCTCTGACTTGAGCCCTGCAATTGGATCCCATCAGAAAATGGAGGTATCAGTCATGATTCTTAAGTAGCCAAACAAAAAGCCAAATGATTTAAGCAGGGGAGGAGTGCTTAAAGACACTAAGTAGTTTTTAATCGCTTGGAGGATGGAGGACCAGGCTTGGAGGCTTTGTGACCAAATGTAATGTCCACTTTCCTCAGGAGCGTGGTCCCAACTGAGACCCAGTACATCTGGCATTGGTAACACTAGTATGAGCCTGCATGCACCCTTAGACCCTCCACCTCTGCGGGCTCTGGAAGCCACACATCTCTGGAGATGCCTTCATCACAGTGGATTCTTATCATTGCCTCCTTCTCCTCATCACTGCCTTCCAAATCTATGATTTACATGTAAATCTCTGGTTGGCAGCACCTAGACCCCATGATTATGTCATAACCGCCCCCCCAAAAAAAAGCTGGAAAAATAAGTTTCTGATATTTTCCATGGGATTGTTAAAGTAGAGAACTCCCCAAAGCAGGTGTGCCCAAAGGTGTCGGGCTTCCAAAAAACAACTGATGTCCACTCCCTTGGTTTCTCAGCAGAGCTGAACTATCAGCCAACATTCTAGGTCAGGGAGACCAAGAGGGTGAGGAGGCAATGGTATATTTCTGTTCAACTCCTCTCTTCCCACTGAATCCTTGTCACTGTTCTTGACTTACTAGTTGGGCATCTCAACATTTCTAGTCCAAGCCATCCATCCAACTGAAGTCTCTCTGATTGCACTCACGCCTTTCTACAACTCATTTCCATGCCCAGCTGAGCTTTAACAACATAAATCTAGGAGTTCCCTTTGTAGCTCAGTGGTTAATGAATCCGACTAGGAACCATGAGGTTGCAGATTCGATCCCTGGCCTCACTCGGTAGGTTGAGGATCCAGCATTGCCCTGAGCTGTGGTGTAGGTCACAGACATGACTCGGATCCCACGTTGCTGTGGCTGTGGCATAGGCCAGCAGCTATAGCTGCGATTAGACCGCCAGCCTGGGAACCTCTGTATCCCTCAGTTGTGGCCTTAAAAATGCAAAAAAATAAATAAATAAAAATAAAATAAATCTGATGATGTTCTTTCTATGCCTATGACACTCTGAAAGCTGCCTAAATGTCTTACAGCAGCCTGCAATAACCTATAGGAGCTGGGCTCTGACTAGATTCCCCTCAAGGCAATAAGACCATGTTTCCCCTTGTTACTGTTCCTCACCCCCACTGATTCTCTAACACAGGCAGGCTTGTTTTGCCCTGTGGTTTTCCCCTACCTGTAATGTTCTAACTCTAAATCACTGCCTAGGTGGATCCTTCTCATCATTCAGGTCTCAGCTCAAGTGCCACTTCCTCAGAGAGACTTTCTTGACCGCCCTAAACTGGATACCCCTCCCGAACTCTTTATATTGTGCCCTATTTTTAAAATCATGGTTCTTATCAGTCCCTCTATTATCTTATTTATCTTCATCAAACTGTCTACTGTCTGTCTGCACTTCTGAAAAATGAGATTCATGTTCCTCTTGGTGTCCCCAGTGTTTAGAACTATGCCAAATTCCTGAGGTTCTGGCTCAACTCCTTCCACACTCCTCTCATTCCAGACTTCCCTTTGCCCCACTTCCTTGCATCCTAACTGAGTCCCCTGTCATGTGTTTGAGCAGATGGGACCTCCCACTTCCCCTGAAGCAGATGGCGTCCTTCAAGGCTAGTGTAGGCAGGGTATCAGTAGCCTGGGAGTTGAGCACATGATCAGAGTGAACAGGGCTGAGAAGTTTGGAAGAAATTGAGTGGGAGGGTGGGAAAGAAAGATTGGAATGTCAAGCAGGCCAGGAGTCAGGTGGGCAAAGATGTGACAAAGGTGGCCATGGATATGGGGTTGATAACAAGAGTCAAATCTACAGCCATACCACCCTGAACGTGCCCAGTCTCATTTGATAACAAGAGTCAAGGGTCGGTTGACTTGCTGTCTAGGCAGGGCCTGACCTCAACTGTCGTTTCTTCCTGAATGGGCACAGCAGAGAGAAGCAAACAGGGCCAGTCATACAAATAAGGTGTTTCATCAGAGATCTGTTTCTTAGAGACAGAAAGACAGCAGGATTAGCAAAAACATCCATATGCTTGGTAATGCTTCGTGTTGATACAAGTCCCAAGAGCTAGAGCAATCCAAATGCCAGAGGGGCCCATTAGGGCTTCAAATATCCCAAAGATGTCTGACTTTCTGAGCTTTCTTAGCCATAGCTTCAAAAGAAGGATAGCATCTCTGCCCCTTCAAGTAAAACCGTGTTTTAATTGTCTTCTTTTGACTTTTAGCTAAACTGACTCCACTTTAAGTATACCTATAAAAGAGCACATCCTGAAACAAAAGTGTGTCCTTAGACAGGCATCCACTGAGATCCCTACATCTTAGACCTTGACCTGAATGTTGTGATGAGTTGGGTAATAGTTTTCAATCTTAATGACTTTCCTTTTAATTATCTGGAATGTCTAGATAATCCCTTACATTTCAATCTGCTAATGGAGAAATAGCCATGACGTCATAAACTGTGGTTTGTAGATTGCAGTTGTGTTAATTCAACCCAACCCAACCCCATAAAGAAGCCCAAATTTCCTACTCGCTAATCAAAGAATTTTCCAGGGCCCAGGACTGTTGAATGGCAGGTGATGAGTAAGCAGGCAGAGAAGTGTTCAACCTCTTAGTTCTTCGACTTGACTCTTGGACCTCCTAACTGAAGATTTTCACCTTTGTCTCTTCAAACCATCCTTCCTCTCTCATTTATTATTAGGTAAGTTTCCCCCTTTTCTCTCCCTCCCCCCAGGGACAGTAATATCTAATCACTCCCCACTTGAAAAAAAAAAAAGCAACTTCAGGCAAGCTGCTTCTTTACTTGGGTAGAGACTTGTTTGAATCACTGTTTCTACTTTGACTTGAGGCAGTAGAGGGAGAAAGTTCCTCCTGGATTAAGTGAGAGAGAAGGGACAATAAATGCCCAGAAATAACCACATTGTTGCTTGGAGATATAACATTGACAAGATTGCAAACAAGAGCAACCACCTGAGGTATTTAGACAAACAAGAGGGACTTATTATTATAAGGAAAGCATTTCTTTCCCATGACAGGGAAAGTCTGGGATGCAGGCAGACTTCAAGAAAAATTGACTTAGTGGAATTCCCATTGTGGCTCAGCAGCAACAAAACTGACTAGTATCCTTAAGGACACAGGTTCAATCCCTGGCCTTGTTCCGTGGGTTAAGGATCCGGCTTTGCCATGAGCTATGGTGTAGGTTGCAGATACAGCTCAGATCTGGTGTTGCTGGTGTTGCTGTAGCTGTGGTGTAGGCCTGCAGCTACAGCTCCAATTAGACCCCTAGCCTGGGAACCTCCATCTGCTGTGGGTGTGGCCCTAAAAAGACAAAAAAAAAAAGGAATAGTTGTCTTAGAGATTCAAGCTCTGTCTGCACCCATTTTCTACCTCTCACCTCTTGACTACATGTCTGTCATGTGTCTTTCCCTCTCTCTCACTCTCACTCTTCTCTCTTACTTTCCAGTTCTTTTCCTCCTTCCACTTCTTACTGTAGTCCTTGACACTCTCTGATTGTGTTCACCAGCTTCCCCTGCTTCTCTGGTGCATGTGAAAGAAACATGACCACTGATGCCTCCTGGATTTACCTGTTTCACGTCCAGCCACCCAAATTCCCAAGGAAAGGATTTTGACAGGTCTACCCTTCAACTGATCAAAAGGGGAGGTAATGTTATATGAACATGGCAGTCAAAGCTAGCACTGCATCCACATGAAAGGAGGTCACAGAGTGGGAGAGGAAGGGACCAAAGGGGAGTGGCACATACAGGAAATATCCACTGTATAATTTACCTATAAGGCATACAAAATTGTCTTCCTAATTTGTGAGTGTCATACCAGCTGTAGAGCGTATTTCATCCCACTTGAGAACAAATAGGAATAGTAGGCCCTTGGAAACATTTGCAAACCTATCTGTTTATACAGTAGAGATTGCTTCAAAATCTATATCAACTGCACTTAACTGAAGATGGAATCCTTCTTTTATCATTTCAATTGTGAGAAATTTCTTGGTGCTCTATATGGCTGCTCACAAGATTAAGTACTTTATTCTACATTTTTAGCAGATGGAGGGCTTTCTTCACTTATTATAATTCTCATGTCTTGAGCCAGATGGAGTAAAGGAATTAGAAAATAACAATGTATAAAGTAAATATTAATTGCTGCTCCTTCTTTTTGGGGGGAACCAAAAATTTTAATGTCATTTTTCCTCCATCTTTTGTCAAGGTCTTCCCTTAATAATCTATATCCTTGGTAATGTGTATGCACTTCACAGTACAAAGAAGGTAGGAGGTCTCAATAAATTCTTGCTGGAATAAACTGCGTTTATCTGATAGGTACAGGGTGTCACATGACTGATTTTGCCACTTCTGGTGGAACAAACAAATATAGAAGAGATAAATGTTGAAGTATTTTATCCGTTTACATCAGAAATCCTTTATGGTTATTTCCGTGGTATTATTCATGATTGTCTTTGCAACTCTAGGCTGTGAAGATATTTTCTTTTTTCAGAATTGACAATAGTGCAGTTCCCTTAGGGAGATACTAAAAATATTCTGTTCCACATATGGCTTTCTTGGTGTTACTGCAGGTATGTGTGTCTTTGCTAGATACAACTGTTCATCTGCTATTCTGAATATATTCCAAGATCATTCGCCAGGTATGGGCAATTCCTTCTAGAAGCATTTGTTAAGAACTTCCACTGTGCTAAGTGCTGTGTAATTCCAAATGAAAAAAAAAAAAAAACTCAACTAAATGGTTATAGTAAGAAAATGGTTTTGCTTTTCACTTCCAGTAGACATTCTAAATCTTTCTAAAAACCTGACTGTTGGAGTTCCTATTGTGGTTCAGTAGGTGAAGAACCCAACATAATGTCCCTGAGAATGCAGGTTCAATCACAGGGTTCATTCAGTGGGTTAAGGATCTGGCTTTGTGGTTCATGAGGCTCAGATCCAGAGTTGCTGTGGCTGTGGCAGAGGCCTGCAGCTGCAGCTCCAATTCTACTCCAAGCCCAGAACTTCCATATGCCACAGGTACAGCCATGAAAAAATAAAAATAAAAAATAAATTTGTTAAACTCTAGTAAGATAGTTTGTATAAATTTTAATTTATACCTTCTCCATTGTTCCTATTTATAAATGATTCCTACTCCCCTATTCTTTCTGTAAGCATAAGAGTTTTCAAAAATTGAAATTTGCTCCCCACCTCTTAGTTTTCCTCATTTTAAAATGGATCAAACTAAGACTTACGTATGCTAGTGGTGAGTGATTTTGTTGTTGTTATGGGGTTTTTTTCTGACTTTTTTTTTTTTTTTTTTAATGCGCCTGTTGGCTGTCTGTATGTCTTCTTTGGAGAAATGTCTATTCATGTCTTTTGCCCATTTTTCAATTGGATTGTTGGTTTATTTATTTATTTATTTATTGTCTTTTTGCCATTTCTTGGGCTGCTCCTTCGGTATATGGAGGTTCCCAGGCTAGGGGTCGAATCGGAACTGTAGCCACTGGCCTACGCCAGAGCCACAGCAACTTGGGATCCAAGCCGTGTCTGCAACCTACACCACAGCTCACGGCAACGCCAGATCCTTAACCCACTGAGCAAGGCCAGGGATGGAACCCGCAACCTCATGGTTCCTAGTCGGATTCGTTAACCACTGAGCCACGACGGGAACTCCTTTTCTGACTTTTTAACTCAAATTCTTACTCTTCCCTTCTGGTGGTAGAAGGAAAAAAATATTTTTAACAGAAAAAAAATTTAAACAAATATTTTAAAAATAGAGACTCTTTTCTAGGACAAAGTTAACTGTACTCTCCATGTTTAGAGTTGTCTGCAAGCCAGGTGGTGGAATGTGGTTACCATCAGGTTAGTTTGGTCACTATAACAAAACGAAACCAACGATGGGCATGTAAAAAGCTTTCTTGAGGGAAAAGGTCCTTTCCTTAGGAAGTGAAATTAATTAAGATATATGTCTAATAGAATGTGAGAGAAGTAGAGATTTTGATTTCCTCCAACATAGAAGTAAAGTTTTGCTTGAAAGTCTATATATATTGAAAGAATGAGCAATACCTTGAAAGCACTCTCAGAGCTCCTTTTAATTTAATAATCTCTTCATGATGTAAAAATGACTCCAGTGTATGTATAACTGCACTTCCTAGTGAATTTCTGGAAAGAAGGGGGTCTTCATTAGAGCATGTCTGTGAAAACTCTGAATTCAATGGATCACAGGCTTAGCTCCATTTAGACTGGCTATAAAGCTTTGACCTCTTCGGCAGCTCCATATCCATGAAGTTCCGTTTTGCTCTCTAATAGATTTTGTGCATGATACTAATAGCATCTTTTATCACAGGGCTTTAAGGTGTTACACAGCTACATTTGACAATTTTGATTTGCAAACGGAGATTCAGAAAGGTTAAGTGATTCTGGACCCTATTCTTTTCTGCCCTCATTAAGCTCACAGGGATCTGCACAAACCATGTCTGAGAAGAAAACAAACTGTGACACAGATAACACCTTCCATCTGGGTCACTGCAGCAGTTCTCACTGATACCAGGGATACAGGTTGGGAACACCCATTACTGTGCCTTGGCCTCCTCCACTCCCCTTGATCTCCTCTTTTCTAAACTCCTGCTATACTCATCCTTAATTCACACGTTGGGTTCTTACAGCTCTGCACTGTTCCTTAATCATTTCATGTTCATTTATTCACCTGCTGCTTAATTATAAAATATTTACTGTGAAGAAAGCACTATTCTAGATTGAAGTGTGTGTGTGTGTTTTAATCTTATTCACATAAATATGTCCGTCTTATTTAAAAAGAAAAAAAAAGAATTTAAGGAAACTTTGTTTTCTATTGCAGTGAGGAAATATGGTGTCACTGTTCTTAGGAATTAAAATTTAGAATAGAAGATAGGACTAATGTGGCATTCATTAAGATGCTCCACCAACATCCTAGTTCTTTTTTCCTAGGATACAGTTGAGTTGAAATTACTTACCCTCTCTGAAGTTGGGGTGACCATGTGAATTCTTTTGGCTAATGAAAACATGAATCAAAGTGGTGTGTATAACTTCCACGTGGAAGTTTTAAGGGCCAGTAGGCAATTTACCACATGCCTTTTGTCCTACTTCCATGATCATAGGAGTGTATGAGAAAGGGAGCTTCAATCAGCCAAGGTCTTGGAGTGTTCACTAGGAGCAAAACCTTTCTCACAACCCTCGCTAATATGTAGCCTGAATGAAAATAAAAACAAAACAAAACACCAAAAAACCCACTCGAGCTATATTAAACCATTGTGATTTTTACACAATTTCATTGAGATATAAGTTATATATCACAAAATTCTCTCATTTAAACTCTACAGTTCAATAGTTTTTAGTATTTTAGAGAGTTGTATAACCATTGCCAGAATCTAATTCTAGAGATTTTCATCAGGACAACATCATGGAAGATTTCATCAACAAGAAATCTCATACCCATCAGCAGTCACTCTCCATTTCTCCTTCATCTTCCCAGCCCTAGGCAATCACTAATCCACTTCTGTCTCTATAAATTTACCTATTCTGGGCATTTCACATAGATTGACTTGTATAATACGTGGTCTGTTGTGACTGTTTTCTTTCACTAAGCATACTGCTTTGGAGATTCATCCATGTTGTAGCATTTCTCAGTAACGTATCCCTCCAGTAATGTATTGCTGAATACATTGTATGTATGAGGTACCACATTTTGTTTATCCATTCATCATGTGATGAACATTTGGGTTGTTTCCTTTTGCCATTTATGAATAATGCTGTTACATTTGTGTACAAGTTTGTGTTGATGCATATTTTTTGCTTCTCTTGGAATTTCTCTAGGAATAAAATTGCTGGATCATATGGTAATTACATTTAACAATTTCAAAAACTGCCAAACCATTTTCCAGAGTGGCTGCATCATTTTATATTCACATAAGCAATGCTTAAAGGTTCCAATTCCTTCACATCTTTACCAGCAATTGCTGTTGTCTGGCTTTTTTACTATAGTCAGGCAAGTGGGTATGCGATGGCATCCTGCTATAATTTTGATATGCATTTCCCTAATGAGCAATGATGTCATGCATTCTTTCATGTACTTATTCATCATTTGTAAATCTTTTTTGGAGAGATGTATATTAAATTCCTTGATCCTTTTATAATTGGTATGTATCTAATTATTGAGTTAAAAGAGTTCATTATATAATCTATATACAAGTCCCTTGTCAAATATTTAATTTACAAATATTGCTCCCCATACTATGGTTTGTCTTTTCATTTTCTTGATGACTTGTTTGCAAGACAGAGGTTTTTAAATTTGATGAAATCCAATGTTTTGATTTTTTTTCTTTTCACTTGTGCTTTGGGTGTTATATCTGAGAAAACATTGCCTAAGCCAAGGTCACAAAGATTTACTCCTATGACTTTTTGTATAAGCTTTATAGTGCTATCTCTTATATTTAGATCTATGATCCATTTCAAGTGCATTTTTATGTGTGGCGTGAGGTAGGGCTCTAAATTCATTCTTTTGCATGTTGATATCCAGTTTTCCCAGAACCATTTGTTCAAGAATCAAAAGATTATTTCTCCTATTGAATTGTCTTGTCACCTTTGTAAAAAAGCAGTTTACCAGAAACATAAGGATTTATTTTTATTTATTTATATTTTTTTTGGTCTTTTTGCCATATCTTGGGCCGCTCCCGTGGCATATGGAGGTTCCCAGGCTAGGGCTCCAATTGGAGCTGTAGCAGCCGGCCTACACTAGAGCCACAGCAACACAGGATCCAAGCCGCATCTGTGACCTACACCACAGCTCACGGCAACGCCAGATCGTTAACCCACTGAGCAAGGGCAGGGATTGAACCCGCAACCTCATGGTTCCTAGTTGAATTCGTTAACCACTGTGCCACAATGGGAACTCCCTATTTTTAGTTTCTTAATTCTATTCTTTCAATTCTATTCTACATGTGACTATTCTATGCCAGTACCACACTATATTAGTTACTGTAGCTTTGTCATAGATTTTAAAATCTGGTAGTGGTAAGCCCTTCAACACTGTCGTTCCTTTTAAAGATTGATTTGACTAGTGTAGGTTTTGCATTTCCATTAATTTTATAGTCAGCTTGTCAGTTTCTGCAAAAAGAAAGGAAGAAGGGAGGGAGGGAGGAAGGAAAGAAGGAAAGAAGGAGGGAAGGGGAGAGAAAGGGAAAGAAAGAAAGGAAGGAAGAAAGAAAGGAAGGAAGGAAGGAAGGAAGGAAGAAAGAAAGAAAGAAGGAAGGAAAGAAAGAAAAGGAAAGAAAGAAAGAAAGAAAGAAAGAAAGAAAGAAAGAAAGAAAGAAAAGAAAGAAAGAAAAGGAGTGGTGGGGGAGGGACGAAGGAAGGAAGGAAAAATGAATGAATTAGACCAGCTGGAATTTCACGGGGATTGCATTAAATCTGTAGATAAATTTGGGGTGTATTGCCATCTTACTATTGAATCCTCTGATCCGTAAACATAGATTATCTTCATTTATTTAGATTTTCCTTAATTTTTTCCCAAAATGTCTTGTTTTTAGTCTTTAATTCCTTTTGCTAAGGAATTTATTTGCTGAATTCATTTGTTAGTTCTAGTATTTTTAGTGGACTTCTTGGGATTTTCTATACAGAAAATCATATTGTCTGCAAACATAAACAGTTTTACTTCTTCCTTTCCCATTTAATGCCTTTTATTTACTTTACTTTCCTAATTGTCCTATCTAGAACCTCTCGTGCCATACTGAAGAAAAGAATCCTTGAGATTTTGATTAGTTGTTGCTGCAACATAATCTTGCCTTTATATCAATAATGCAAACATCAGAAGGAACAAAATAGAGATGGGTTTTATTTCGTTGGCAAAATTAGGGAAGGCTTTTGTAAGAGTGACTTGGAAAGGATAAATCTTGAAGAATGGAAGTGAAGCCATTCAATAAGAAAAATATTGAGCTCCATACCTTAGTCAGCATTAATCCATAAATGAAAAGTAGAGAAAAGACAGGAAATACAAATTAGGAACAGAATATTTGTGAAAAGCCGTCCTGGAGAATTGAGAATGAAGATAGAAAGATCAATTAGGAGGCTACTGCAAAAAACCTTGAGAGGAAATATCAAGTGCCAGTGCTAAGAAGTAATTAATGCTGCTTGTTCCCAGATCTCTCCTGTGCTCACATTTAGAGCTTCAATAGTACCCACACTCCATCTACCCAGGCTCCTAGACTGTCCCCCAACTCCAAGCTAAAGGATATTTCCTAACTACTGAGCATGAATCTAGTGTGAGCCTTATTCCAGGCTTTATGATGATCTTGATCCCCAATATCCAGAACAGCATGGGTTTTCCATGTTCAAATTGCAAGACTTCTTTGGAAATTCTGTGATCTCCTTTTCTACTTCGCTGTGGGACCAGGAAGCAACGTACTTCTGTTGCATTTTTCATTTTGCTCTGGCTCATTTCTTACCTAGATTTTCTCATCTCAACTAGGTTGTACTTCCTGTGGAGTACAACCCAATGTCTTCTGCCCCTTCTGGTAGCCCTGCAGTGCTCATCCCCAAACACACAAAACAAGATACAAACAGCCAAATCTCCTCAAATGGAGTTGTATTAATTGATTGGTTTATTTGATTTTGTTTGTTTTTACTAGACCTTATGAATAGGAACAAGAAAAAATATGACATAGTTTTGCTGTCATGATCCCCTTTTGAGTCAATAACTATGTCTAGCTGGGCTTCTAACAATAATTACCATCACTGAGTACCAGGCACCATGCTAGGTCCTTTAACATGTTTACTGTGCACTACTGCCAAGTAGGCACCTCATGTTCATTTCACGGGCAAGGACACTGAGCCTTAGAGAAGAAAATATACTGGGCTATAGCCATAATTTCTAAATGTTGGAGCTAGTATTGGAAGCATATTATCAATTTGTCTCCAAAACTTATATCTCCTGCCGATAGGGAAGGAGTAGACACAGGTGGTTGTAGAAGTCCTAATAGGGAATCAAAGATAAAGAGGTAAACCTGGGGGAGGTTGGGAGACCACTGTAAATTCAAGAAAGCCATTGGAACAAGGCAGACTTGCTTGACTAGTGGAGGTGTGAGAATTGCCTCAGGTCATTGGGTGAAGGATGGGATGAGACCTGCATTCAGATTCAGACCAAGGGTAAGAGTTTGAGGACCACCCTTCATCTGATTTGAATACACAGCTTACCGGATACTGATACCGGGATACCAAGGGGGAGCTACTACTCCCAGAAAGGAAGAGGCAGGCCTTTCCAGCCCCCACTCCCCTTGGATGATAAAACTGTGGCCTACCAGATCCTCTGGGTAGTACATCTCTCACAAGTGGCCTATCTTAATAAATCTATTTCTTGTCTATCACTTTGTCTCTCACTGAATTCCTTCTGTGGGGACATGAAGAACCTGAACCTTAGTGAGTCCAGACACAGGGTGAGTGATTCTAATTTAAAACTGTGGATTTAAGTCTCAATCTGGCTTTAGGCTGGGTTTGAGTCCTGGCACATGGGTTCAAGTCCCAATCTGGGTTCTGGTTAGGTTCAGGATGCTGGTGCTGTCAGTTTCACTGCTTTTATAGCCCACTACCGTTTTGAGTAGAGCTCATGAAACCCCTTTTAGATTCTTACTTTTGTATTGTTTATCATCATGACTCCTTGCTTCTAGGCAGCCCTTTTTTTAGAGTGTCAACTAATGTGTTTTTAACTGTGTACTTGTCTTATTGGGTTTACTTTTAAGAAACCTCTAAACTGATTGTGGTCTTGCTCTACCCAGACACCATCTTTTGGTGGTCCCACACTAGCCTGGATTTCCTGAGAACAGGATTTGTCCTTGGAATAAAGAAGTGCTTAATGAGTGTTTGATGCATAAATGAACAAATAAATAAAATGGGTGAATATATGAATGGACAGGTTTAATAGCTTGTTATCGCAACTGGTGTTTGTTTAAAGGCAATGCCATGCTGTAGCAGAAAGCACAGAGATTGAATTTCAGCTTCATTTCTTACAAGCTCTGTGAGGATGGGTCACTACTTAATCTCTTTAAGCTTCAGACTGTTCATTTGTAAAACGAATGCTAGCACCACACGGCATATAAAAGGCCATATAAGATAATGAATGCAACACAGAGTAAACATTCATTGACTATTACCTCTCTTCCCTTACCTTTAAGACAAATTTTGCATCCTGAGTTTCCTTCTACTTTCTTTGATTTGAACTCGTTTTCCTTTGCCTGGGTAATTGCCTTGGTATGCTATCTAATATCTAGAGATGAAGTATGCTATAATGTATGACACAGTCTGAAGCCGGACTGCCTGTATTAAATTTCCTGCCCAGCCACATCTTAACTGTGTGATCTAGGTAATCACCTTGATGTTACCTTGCCTCAGTCTCCTCATTTGGAAAATGGGAATACTAATAGTGCCTTCATCCCAGAGATGACAGCTTAGAATAAATAAGTTAATGTCTATAAAGCTCATCAAACCATATCTAGCCCCGTGAACGTCATTTAAGTGTTGATCACTCTTATTGATATTATTACTATTATTACTACTACCACTACTTCAAGCACTTAGGTAAAAGTGCCCTACAATATTCTTCTTGGAGGAGGGATTCTAACCCAATATCTGCCTTCTTCATTTGCTGTTGATCTCCAACTTCTTGATATTTACTACTGGATATCCCATGTGCCAACCGTCTCTCTGCCTAAACTCTGAATGTTTTGCTGCTGAAAATTATCCCCAAGTACTTGCAATATCCTGAAGTTTGTCTCAATTTTAGAATCTGTTCATTCCTTATCTGTACATAGAGTTCTGCTGTTCCAAAATTAACTGGCCCCTGGGCCACTGAGAACGTGTATGTGTGTGTGTGTGTGTGTGTGTGTGTGTGTGTGTGTAAAACACATTACCTTTGCTGTCATGTTTTTCTAACTCTGCTGTGAACGGTCATTTCCAGATAGCAACCCTTCCTCTTCTAATTCATTGTCTCTAATCTGCTGTGGTTCTCCCAATCAGGAAAACACAGTTTGTTTAAATTGTGTATACAATAAATGTGAAGAGACCCTGACAGAGAGCCTCTGGAGATCTCCCATGAGTCAAGGGAGCAAGTGGAAGTGTGTGAACATTGTAACATAAAGTGTGGCTGCTCAGAGAATTCTTTTTAGCTCATTTTCTTATTCTTGATTGTGGTCCAAGAGAGGTGAGCTTTTTCAGGCATCTGAGTCTTAAGAGACATGGAACATCATTGTTTTAATTTTACTACTAGGAGTGCAAAAAAGCATTCAACTCATTTTTCATCCACAGCACACATGTTCTAAGCCATATAAGAGCAAAAGAAATGTCCCATACACTTGCTGAGGGAAGGTGTGTGAGGGTTTTAACTATCTAACCTCTGAACCTCCTTCTAGTGTTCAGAGACAGAGGACTCTGATTGGATCTAGAGGCAGGACAGAAAGCCACTCTCCTTGGCTTCCTGATCTCAGGATCTAGAATAGAGATTATAGGACAATAGTGACAGCAACATCTAGTGGCAATAGTGCCAGTGGTGACATCTAGAGAATGGTGCTAGTGGGGGCACTGCAGTGTCAGTGCTGTCCTAGATGTCTGTTCTTTTTTTTTTTTAGAGCCACACCCATGGAGTATGGAGGTTCCCAGGCTAAGGGTCCAATAAGAGCTGTAGCCGCCAGCCTACGCCACAGCCACAGCAACGCCAGATCCAAGCCACATCTGTGACCTACGCCACAGCTCACAGCAACGCTGGACCCTTAACCCACTGGGCAAGGCCAGGGATCAATCCCACGTCCTCATGGAGGCTGCTTGGGTTCATTAACTGCTGAGCCACGGTGGGAACTCCTAAATGTCTGTTCTTGAAATACTCTGGCTATGGATCCAAAGACCTGACCTCATCTGGTCTGCTCCCATTTCCCAAGCCTTGTTCGCCATCCCTCATTAACAATATTATTACTATCCAGTGATTTTCCAGAAAATTGTTTATATGCTCAAGCCAATCAGCACCAGTCCTGTTGTTTTCTACACACACAAAAAAAAGTGTAGAATAAACGGTTTTGATTTCCTAAATCATATATAAAGCAGGAACTTGATTTCAAAGGGTAGTTTATCCTCTGAATTGAAGTAGAGCACATCTTAGTTTATGGTCAGTAAATGTTATTGTCATATCCTTATTAATACAATTATTCAGAAAAGGTGGCAAAGTTCTATTTTGACTTACCACTTCCTATTTAGTTTTATTCTCCTAAACATCTTATAACCTAGAAAGAAGTGTTCAAATCCTTTTTAACAAATCACTTGCTTTCCTCTGTGTTTTCTTCTAGGACTTCTACAACTGCATGTCTTATGTTTAATATATTTTGAGTTGATTTTTTGTTCATGGTGTGAGAAAAGGGGAAATTTTCACTCTTTTACGTATGGATATCTAATTTTCCTAACAAGACTTATTGAAGAATCTGTCCTTTCCTCATTTTGTATTCTTGGCACCTTCGTTGAAGATTAGTTGACCATGTATGCATGGGCTCTCCATTTTGTTCCATTGGTTCATTTGTCATTTTTATGCCACTACTATACTATTTTGATTACTATAGCTTTGCAATATGATTTGAAATCAGGAAGTGTCATTTGAAAACCAAATAATTTTTTTTTCTTGCTCAAGATTGCTTTGCCTCTTCAGAGTATTCTGTGCTTCTATGTATGAATTTTAGTATTGTTTTATATATTGATCTTGGCAATGATTTTTTTGGATATGACATAGGCACCAAAAGCAAAAATAAACAAGTGCGATTACATCAAACTAAAAAGCTTCTGCAAAGCAAACACCAACAAACCCACAAAATTGGGAAGAAGTATTTGTAGACCATATATTTTATAAGGAATTAATATCCAAAATATTTATGGAACTCTTACCTTAAATAGCAAAAAATAACCCAATTAAAACATGAGCAAAGAACCAAATCAGTATTTCTCCAAAGAAGATTACAAATGGCCAACAGAGACATATGAAAAGATGCTCAAAGTCATTAATCATCAGGGAAATGCAAATCCTAAAACTACAATGCTAGGAAGTGTGAGATTTCGGGTTCAATCCCTGGCCTTGCTCCGTGGGTTAAGGATCCAGCATTGCTATGAGCTGTGGTGTAGGTTGCAGATGCAGCGCAGATCTGGTGTTGCTGTGGCTGTGGCATAGACTGGCAGCTGTAGTTGTGATTAGTCCCCTAGCCTGGAAACCTCCATATGCTGCAGGTGCGGCCCTCAAAAAGAAAAAAGACAACAAATAAATAAATATTAAATAAATAAATAAATATTTTAAAAAATAAAAATAAAAACCAAAACACATGTTAGCAAGGATATGGGGAAAATAGAATCCTTGTACACTGTTGGTAGGAAGGTATATTGGTACAGAATTATTGGAAAACAGTATGGAGTATCCCCCCAAAATTAAAAATAGAACTATTATATGATCCAGCAGTCCCACTCCTGGGTGTATATTCAAACAAATTCCTCTTGGACTCACCTGAGCTGTTACTAGAAATAAAGGTATGGAATTTAGCTTTTGCTCAATAAAAATATAAAAATCAATGTCAATAGGCAATGTAGCTAACATTGCTATCAAAGTAGAGCATTTTATAACCTTATTTGGTTTTCCTAACAACCAGTATAAAATATATAGAAAGTACAAATGATGTTCATTAATTTAGCCAAATGGATCTTGTTATATGTTGGTAGCCATGTGGTATATTATCATTAATCCATAGTTTGGTGTTCAGAGATCTAGTTTTGAGACTGGTTCTTCTATCCACCGAGTGAACTTGGATATGCCACTAAAATCTCTTGATCTGGTTTTTTATAATAGAAAAATTGGGGGGGGGTGGTGAAGTGTAGTTAAATGTGAACCTACTTCACAGGGCTGGAATCCAAATGAGTTGACAGGTATGAAAGTGCTTCGTAAAAAGCAATTCTCCCAGTAAGTATCAGATAACAGAAGAAGAGAGAAGAAAGTATCTAAAGGTACTGTATTTGCAATTAGTGTCATTAGGGGAATCATAAAATGAAAATAAAACATTTAATTTAGAAATAATATAAAATCTACACATTTTTATTAAGAAACTTAACTTCTACTTTGTGTGGTGTGTGTAGTGCTCTCATAACAATATGTGTTTAGACAGAGGTAAGAGGCACACTGATCAAAAAATGCATTAAACAGATTTGGAAGGGGGTGGATATAAAGTTAGAATTTCTGAGTCATGAAAACATCAGATAGCAAATTCAGAAAGGTGTAACTTTATTTAAAACCCAGCTGCTGTGAATTCTATCATGCTGCAGACACCTCTGAATCAACAATCTCTGTTGGCAAATTGTTATGCTGACAAATTCTCACATAAATTGAAAATTTCCATTTTGTAAACAAGTGGGTTCCTGATGATCTGGATTATATCCTGAGCTGGAACTTTGGAAAAGTGAACTCCTTGCTTGAGTGACCCTGTATAATCCATTTCTCACATTAGCAAAGAGATTCAAATATTTATCACCAAAATCTGGGAGCCACTGTGAACATTAATGTAATACTAAGTCTAATACTCTTCTTCAAGTTTGGGAAACACAAAAACACCTGGTTGGTGTTTTGCATTGGCTAGATTTTATAAGACACAGTAATATGGTGTATTAATTTGGTCATCTTTATAACACTAAGGGCTCTATTTACACTCGTGTCCACAACAGGACAAATGCAGAACACTGGTCCAAAAGCATCCAGGCCAAAATATTTAATGTACAGAAATGTGAGTGTACATGCAGGCAAATACAGGTTGGGTGATGGACTTCCTTCCCTTCTGTTGGGTCAGAGTCACAGGGACTCTGGTTATGTCCTTTATGATGACTGTCCCCATCATCTAAGCAGGATGAACTGGACACGGGCTGTAGACATGCAACAGGGTGAAAAAACATCAGCCGTCACAGGGAAGAGAAGCAGGTGAGGTATATTCACAGACCATGGACTTTGGTACAGGCAACCTGCACATTCATCACAAGAGGTATGCAAGGGACAGCAGTACCCAAGAAGGTCCATCAAGTGGGGAGATAAGAGGCGCTGGGCCCAGACCCCAGATATAGTGGGATTAGATGAAATACCTATTAAAAGCCTTAAACAGAGTCTAGCTGACAGATGCTTAGTATATAGATTAGGCATTACTTTTCTTCTTGTTTTATAAAATTACTTTGTGAGAGGGACATTACCTGCATACCAGAAGGAGTTGGATTCCTTGACCATAAAGTTCCTTCTTGTCCTATGAGTACAATGAACCTAGCAGTAATTTTACCTCTGAGCAGCCCTCTTTTATCAAGGGCCGGCATCACTGCTTTACAAAGATAGGACACCTCTTTGTGGTCCTCTGGCCTGAGAATTGGGGTGAGTGAGAAGATAGAGAGGGAAGTACCTGTTCCTAATCACAAGCTTGGTCCCAAGCCCATTTTTCACGTACCTCTATTTTCCTATTTCTAAACACTTTTTGAGATGCTCCAGACAAGCTCGGGAATGATATGTGTTTACCTGTGGTCTTGTAAGGAAAGGACAGTACCCATAGAAAACAAGGAATTTGCAAGTTTTTGTCATCAGATCAACATGCTACAGTTGGAAGAGTCTGGTCTTGTGTGATATCGTGGCAGAACTTCTTTCCTATCGCTAAGGCTATGGTAACTAGCCTTCCACACCTGAGAACACAGGCCCAAACACCTATTTCTCAGGTTTCCAAAGATGTCAGCCACAGAGCCCTCTTGTGGCGCAGTGGATTAAGGACCCAGCATTGTCACTGCAATGACCCAGGTCACTGCTGTGGCTGGGGTTTGAACCCTGGCCCAAGAACTTCCACATGCCACAGGAACAGCCAAAAAACAAACAAACAAAAAACAAAAAAGATGTCAGCCAGGGCCAAACCAATGTAAAATTAGAAAACAGGGATAGTGTATTGCAAATACTACTGAGACAGGGGCCCAAATACCTGGATCCTGGCTCAAGCATTAACTAGTTCTATGACCTTGGACAAATCATTTCTCTTCTTAAGCCTTGGTTTTCTCGTGTGTAAAATGGGAGTGATAATAACATGTCTGTAAAGCGTTTTAAACAGATATAAAAACAAAGCAGTCTCCACACTATAATTCAGGACTGGCCTTCCACAAGCATATCCTGCTCCTTCTCTTCCCTCTTCAGTTTCTCTCTCTCCCCCCCTCCCTTGTATAGCCAACAGTTCCTCAGGGTGGGAAAGACATCTAGTTAATTCATAACAAAGTGTTAGCATCGTGGATGACTCTTCCCTTATGCCATCTGCATGCTAATGAATGAATCTCTGGTTTTAGGCTATCTGATGTTACCAAGAGACAGGATGGAAGGAGACAAAAGTGGGGGGGGGGTGTAGGGGGGATGCAGGTGATCCAGTATCCTTAGGTAGAAAGCTCCCTGATAACCCAAAGACAGCAGCCTGCTCTACCTGACGAAAAGCTGTCTGTGCCAGAAGCCTCCTGAAGCATGGCCCCACAGATAATGTGAAATTCTCTCTCCTCTGCATCCTTGGTCTGCAGTGACACTGGCAGATGCTAAACTTTGGCCTGTCTCGAACAGCTAATTAGGTTACAGAGGCTGCCAAAAATCCCAAAGTCATCCTAAGAAAGGGAAACACTGAGATCTCAAGCAAAGGTCAGAAGACACAAACACTAATTTGATTTTTAAGAAAGAAACCACCAAATAAGAGGGGGAGGGTGAGAAAGAAGAGAGGGCAGGTAGGTCTTTGACAATCTGGCAACTCCACATCAGTCTCATAAACATTGAGATCAGGTATAAATTGGTCCCACTCCTCTCTCCAGTAACAAATACTGTATATTCATAAAGGATGTTACTGTAACAGACACAGTATATTCATAACTTCTTCCAGAGAGCTTAGTCCAAACCTCCTGAGACATCAGGAGCGCTTTCAGAGTTCTTCCTGCTTGAGAACGTGCCCACCTGGGAGTAATGGGGCTGGAGAGGGGAAGGAGATAATTTACTAAATGGAATCAGTTGAACAAACACAAACACATGGGCATAATCAAGGCTTCTTTATTGTTTGCATCCAATTATTACAAAGAATTGCCGTCTGCCTCTGGGTTCTCAGTAGTGGAGAGGCAGCCTTAAAAACCTAGAGACCCAATTCTTCAAAAAGATTACCCCAGAAAGTTCGTGTTGGGGATGCGGTGGGGTAGCAGGATAAGCAGGACTTCACTGCCACCAGCAGGGCCCAGAAGAAGTGCAGGCCAAGAGAAGACCAGGAGCTGCCTACAGCAGAAGCCCCACGCAAGAACATAAAACTTGCAGCTGTGCCCATCCGCCCCCTCCCCAATCTCAAGATTGGGAAAAGCGGTTCTTCGACTCTAAAGGACAGTTGTTCCCGCCCTAGAGCTCAACATGAGGGGTTTGCAGACCAAACTGCAGTTAAGGCTCCAAACACGACTTTCTCCACCACCACCCCCCCCCACACACACACACACAGCACAATCACACTTTTATTCTAGGAGGTCTTTTTCGTGCCCTGGCATTTGTAGAATTTCGGAGGTGCAGTGGAGTGTGGCCTGGAGATGGCAGTTTTACGGCTCAGTCCCTTTGCGTCTCAGGGCACCCCGGAAGTGGACCTGACCCCTTGCTCTGTCCATCTCATGCCCCCAACCCAGGTAGCAGATCCGCGTCCGCTCTGGCCACATTCGATCAGGTGGAGCCAATTCATGCTTTGCACGGGCTTGGAAAGGCTGCTTAAGGCCAACTCTGACCTCTCGCACCGGGCTCCAATCCGCGGTCACCTGCACTTTGCGGGCCTTTGCGCGGGGCGATGCTCCCGGGAGCCCACATCAGCCTGCAGTGCCTAGGCGTGCGCCGCGCCGCACGGAGCTCCAGGCATCCTCCCATTCCGCGGGCCCCAGAGCCTCCGAGCTAGCGTAATGGCCCAAGACCCAGCTGGGGCGGGAGCAGGAAGGACCCCCTGAAGGCTTAGAGACCTCGGGAGGGCTTCCCGCGGAGATCCGCTCTCGAAAAGGTTCAGAGACCATGCGGCGAGGAGCACGTGAGCGGCGGGGCTCTGTTATAAAAACCCCCGCTCTGCTGCGCGTGGAGAGCTAGAGGAGAGGCAGGACGCTGCCACCTGCACCAAGAAAAACGGTGATGGTGACACTCCCTCCTGGACGCCTGAGGAGGTCCCAGGTTTTTGGTGCGTCGGACCATAGGGGTCCGGGCTCCGCGGTACGTCTAACTTTGAGGCGAAATTCCCAGCACTTAAGCAAAAACGCACAGAGGCCGGCACGCGTGCATTTTAGAAAATGCTCAGAGCTTGTTTGACCTTTAGTAGAGTTGAAGGAGGAGTAGCAGAAATCTCAGGCTAATTTCTTTCTTGTCCTCCGCCGAGGAGGCAGCAAGGAGCGCCCCAGCTCGACCTTAGAGAAGCCCGAGAGACCCCTTATCAGCCTGAGACCCCCGCGCCCCAGCAGCCTTTAAATCGCGGGATATTCTACGCCCAGCGGGAGGCAGCTGGAGGTAAACTCCGGTCGCCTGGCGTAGATAAAGTTTGGTCCGCTCCACTTGCCTGCTCCCTCCCGGCCGCGTTGACAGCTCCCTCCTCCAGCGGCGGGCGCGGGCGGGGAGATGGCCGCGGATTCGGCGACCCGCATGGGCGCTTCCCGGCGCAAAGGGGCGCCACGCGCGTAGCTCCACCACGCTGACCTCCCGCACATTCCCGCTGCTGCGCTGAACCCGGGCAGCAAGCGAAGGCGGGCGC
This sequence comes from Phacochoerus africanus, assembly GCF_016906955.1. Classification (NCBI taxonomy): domain Eukaryota; kingdom Metazoa; phylum Chordata; class Mammalia; order Artiodactyla; family Suidae; genus Phacochoerus; species Phacochoerus africanus. The sequence goes on from NC_062553.1 coordinate 28,743,757, forward strand.
GCAGAGGGGCAGGAGGCGGCAGCGACAGGGGCCCGCGGGTCCGTATGGCCGCTGTCCGCCCGCCAGGAGTGTGCGCCACGGAGCTCGCCTGCGGCTACTCCGGCTTGAAGCGGCTCTGAGCCGCGCTGCCTGGGGAGATCGACCTAGCCGTACGGCGGAGCCGCGGGCAAGAACCCGAGGATCAGGAGGCGCCGGCTTTTCCTCCCTGAGGGCGATGTGGCCGGCCGGTGCGGGCACCAAGCTGCCCTGTCCCCGGGACTCTGCGCTCCGGCGGGCGGCTTTCTCCGGGAACCTCACCGCCCTGCCTTCTCACCTTATGCCCGCGGGCCGCAGCGTCCGGGTCTTCATCAGCGCCAACCCTGAAGGTAAGTCCCTCGCCAGGGCTTGTCTGTCAGTCCTTCTACCGGTCTGCGCAGCGGGAGCTGGAGAGAGTGCCAAGGCACAGCCAGGTGCACCGTGCGTCCTCCGCGCTCCCTTTTTCTAGGTAATACCGAAGCTGCCCTGAGCGCGTGGGAATTTAATTTAAATCAGTTTTATGTCCTTCCTTATCCCGTCTGCCTACTGACTTCCCCTAGGACACTCATTTCTCGTCCCCTGGATTACTTTCCCTGATCCGGCTAAGAAAAGGACGCTTCTGGAAGCTGCATCCTGCCACACCCCCACCCCCACCCGGTTTTCCTTTCCTTCAACGGTTTCTTTTCGAGGTTATCGTAAACGCAAGTAGTAAGATCCTCACGCTCTCGGCTCCGCGGCAGATTCCTGAATGGGGGCTCCCTCCTTTGCCACTCTTCAGGCCGAGGCGAAGTGAGCGTGCGGTTCCCTGAGGCTCGCCTCTTGCCAGTGTGTGAATGGTACCCTTTTCCTTGGGCGGGGGGGGGGGACGCCGCGGAGACCCTTGTGAACCCAGGATCCGTGGAGATTGAGGGGCAACGCGCCGTAAATTCCCCGGACAGGCTGGCGCTCGGCCCGCCGCTGACTTCACCGTGAAGTGTTCAAGATGAGCTCATTTCTGCAGTTGGCTAGATCGCCCCGGTCTAGAACTTGGCCGTCTCAGTCGTGTTCCTCCTAAAGGCTGGACACCTGGTAGATGCTAAACGAAAACTTGTTGATTTATTGCATTCACAAATCACAGCGGCTGATGTCTGGGTGATCCGTTTCTTGCTCATCACTGACTTTCAGTTCGCAGTCCTGAATAGTAACTTTCATTCCCAGTAAGTGAAGAAAAAGTAGGATGCGTCTGACATGGGCTCGATAACGCTGTAGGAATTGCTCTTTTCTAGAAAAAGAAATGTTTGGCCTTAAGATGAATGTATGGGAGACTGAAATAGATATGTTAGATCAAAAACCAACTTTTGCCGCTCTGATAAGCCTTGGGTCCGACAAAGAAGTAAAAGGAAAAAAGAAAGGTAACGCTGTCATTGGACGAAAACCCAAGGCTCTGGTCGCTTGTCAGAAACATTCATAGGGCCAACAAAAACAAAAAAACTTTCTAAAAAATCGTTTCGAGAAACACTAGCCGAAATTTCAGGTAAAGTTCACAAGTATGATAAGGGGATTGGGGGAATGTAACCCACAGTGATTAGTATTACAAGGACTATATACTTTTGAGGAAGGGCATGACTGCCCTTTTATCAGTTTCAAATTAACTTTCACAGAACTTAATAATTAAGGAGGCTTTTCGGAAGCCAGAGTACACTCTTTAAACATCTTTTTATCTGTATAAAGGGCTTACAGAATTTTTTACTTAAGTCTGGATAAAGAAAACCTTGGAGCTGTGCAGCCTGTTTAAGGATCTATGGAAATCTGAAAGTTAAGTTTTCAGTGTTGTTTTTAAAAATATTGCTAAAAACAGTTTTGGAGAGAACTGTTGGAAAATGGTCAGTTTTTCAAATTTTCCTGTGCTTAAAAAAAAAAAAAAAACTCATGAGAAGTGTTCAAATGTCCTAAAGTAAAATCAGCTAAATTACATTTTTTTCTTTAAACAAGTTGTTTCTAAAATACAGTGACAATTCTGTTAGTATCATCAGTAGTTAATTTTTCTTCAAATTTGTAATTTCTAGGGTAAAAATCAGTGATAATGAATTTTGATAATCGAGTCGGCTTAATATTGAATTGACATTCAAGATTAATGTTATTTTTCTTAAGTCTGTATACGAGATTCTATAAACTCTCCAGTTTCTTGAAATAAAAGCCTTAGCAGCTATTAATCGTAGGAAAGCAAAGCAGAGGAGGGGCAGATCATGGCTTCTGTCACTGAGCTGACAGCTTGCACATTGATCTTAAAAGACAAGAAATGTGAGGTTTACCTGAGAAATTGCAAGGGGGGCAGGACTTCAAATTTTACCCTGGTTAGAAAGCTGAGGGTACATTAAATAGAAAAGACAGAGATGGATGGTTTTTTAGGGCCTGAACATGAAGCTTTGCTGTCTCTGTAAATGCTCTGTCACAGACAGCACTTTACTGCAAATTCTTTATGGTAATGATTCAGGAAGCAAATGGTTGTGTTTTGGTGCGATTCAGGAGTAGATTGTTGGCCAATACTCAAGAGCCTCTCCACTGTCAAATTAAGACGGAGTAGTCTCTTAAGCTTTCCTTTACAAGCAGAAATCCAATTTATGCTCTAAATAAAAGCTGCTGTGTTGAATTCATAACAGTACTTTTAAGAATCCAGCAAGGGTCTCCCTTAGATTGCTTTATAGGGTTTGGATGGAATTTCCCCATCATTAAGATAGTACATGTCTTTAGAATGGAAAAATGACTTTTCCATAGATTATCCCATTCAGTATTTTAATTTTTGTCCTCAAGCTCTGTGAGGCTGGTGGGCCAGCAGGTGCACTCCCTATTTTACAGATGAGAAAACTGAGGCAGCACCAGGTTAAGCTAGTTGCCTGAACTCATAGAGCAGAATGAAACAAGCTGGAGCCTGTGGGGGTGGGAGACTCAAAACTCCATCTTTGTACTCTTTGGCCCAGCCTAGGTTCATGCCAGATTTCTGTAATGTCTCACACCCATATGGACAAGAAAATCAGCTGGCTATAGTAGATCGTGCTGGCTGTGCTCTTGAAGCCTGACATCCACAAGAAGCTGAGTAGCAGGAAAGGACCAGGACTGCCCTACCCACTTCACCCCATGAAGAGGAAGCTGTAGGAGCATTCAAGGAAATTTCAAGATGTTCTGAACTCGACGAGACACATTTCTGTCTAAAAGTCTATCTACATCTGACCAGTCCTGCCACGTGGTAGACACTGGAGAAGAACCAGCATGGGGGAGGAAGCGCTTGTCCCAGATTCTCTTACATGGCTAGGCCTTGGACTCCATTTAGTCCCACCTCCCACCAACATAGCAGTCCCATCTGTGGCATCTTTATTAATCCTTGGAAGTTTTCTAGGCAGCCACTGTCTCCCTGCCAGAATGTCACTTATATCTCGTTGAAATAGTGATTCTAAAAAACATAAAATCCTCCCCTGTGATGAGCCTGAGTTGAATGGTCCATGAATCTGAGGAGGAAAGGAGTGTGCCCAATTCTCTCCCGGTGATTGAAATTTCAGGTACCTCTTAAATAATATCTTCTTCTCTGTTTCAGTTCTTGCCAATTGAGAGTAAGGCACTGTCTTAGCTCAGGCTTCTGTAACAAATACCATAGACTGACTGGCTTCAACAACAGACATTTCTTAAGTTCTGGAGGCTGGAAAGGCCAAGATCAAGGTGCTGGAAGATTCAGTTCCAAAGTTCAGGGCCCTCTTCCTGGTTTTCAGATGGTTATCTTCCCACTGTGTCCTCAGAGTGCAGAAGAGAGTTCTTGATTTTTGTCCTTTTTTTTTTTTTTTTAATGGCCACACCCCCAGCATATGTCAGTTCCCAGGCCAGGTAGTGAATCTGAACCACAGCTGCAACAACACAAGATGCTTTTAACCCTAGGCTGGAGATCGAACCCACATCTCTGAAGTGACCCAAACTCCTGAAATTGGATTCTTAATCCACTGTGCTACAGTGGGAACTGCTTTTGTCCTTTTCTTATAAGGACAGCAATCTCATATTGGGAACCCCACTTTCATGATCTCATCTAAACCTGCAAAGAGCTCACCTCCAAATATGATCACATGACAGGTTAGGGCCTCAACATGTGAACTGGGGATAAGGGGCAAACATTGAATCCATAACATTCTGCCCCTGCAACCCCCTCCCCCCCATTCATATCTTTCTGGCATGCTGTTGCACTCATTTCATCCCAACAGCTGCAAAAGTCTCACCTTGTTCTAGCATCAACTCTAAATGCCAAAGTCTCACCTAGATAAGTGTGAAGGTCCAGGTAGGATTCGTCCTGAAGCAAAATTCCCCACCAGCTGTGAACCCGTTGGATAAGATATGTTCCTCCAAAATACAACGAGGGGACAAGCATAGGATAAGGGAGAAATTGGAAGGACGAAAGGGGTGAAGGGTTCCAGGCAAGTCTGAAACTTAACAACAAATACCATTAGGTCTTAAGGCTCTAGAATAATGCTGTATGGTTTGATGCTTTGCCTTCTGGACCCACTGGATTGGGAGTCGCCCACCAAGGCTGCAGGAGGCCCTGCCCCCAAGACTTTAGGCAGAGGCCATCTCCCCTGTCGAAGCCCTCCACCAACTTTGAAACCAGGGAGGCGGCCCCGATGATGTCTGAATCTCCTTTGGGGTCATTCTTCCTCTGTCTTGAAGGATAACATGTTCACAGGCAGTAGCCCTGCAGTCCAGTCCTATAGGACCTAAGAAGCCTGACAGCCTTCCTTCCTGGCATGTGTCTGCTGGAGGGGGAAGGGGGAAGGAGGATGGGGTCTGTGGTTCACACCCATACTCACTTCCTTACCACAGGGTTACCTGACCCCTAGTGGTCTTTTCAGACCCAACCTCCACATTTTTTTTGCAATATGGACAGGCTGAGAGCTTTTGAGATCATCAGTCATTTCTTTTTGCTTAACAATTATTTTTTCCATTCACCTCTCTTTCTCATTTTACTCTAAACAGTCAGGAGAAACCAAGCCACTCCTGCAACGTTTTCTTGGAAATTGCCTCAGTTCAACATGCAATTTCATTGGTTCTAAGTTCTACCTTCTGCAAAACACTAGAACACTGTTCAGTGAAGTTCTTTGCTACTTTATAAAAGTCACTTTAACTCCATTGTCCGATAACATGGTCCTACTTTCTGAGATATCACCAGAAGGCTTTGCTGTCCATATTCTGGTCATGGTTGTTTATGTATTCTCTGAGAGCTGTCTCTCCAACTCTCCTCTTTCTAATCTCTTACCATAGTTGCTGTAACAGTCCCTTCATGGCCTTGGCTTTTTCTGGCAGGCACCTCAAAACGCTTCCAGCCTCTACCCTTTCCCCAGTTGCAAAGCTGTTTCTCCATTTTTAGACATTTCTTACAGCAGCACCCCACTTCTTGGGACCAAAGTCTGTTGTAGTTTCCTAGGGTTGCCATAACAAATGACCACAGATTGGGTTTTAAACAACAGAAGTCTATAATCTTATGACCATGGAGTCCAGAGCCTGAAATCAAGGTGTTAGCAGGGCTGTGCTCCCACTGAAGGCTCTAGGGAAGACTCTCTGTCTGCCTCTTCCTTGTCTCATGCCCATCCTTGGTGTCCTTTGCCTTGTAGTGTCATCACTCCAACCTCTGCCTCATCCTCACATGGTAGAAAAAAGAGCACTCTTATGTCTCTTATAAGGACAATAATTCCATCACGGGGCCCCACCCTCATATCTCATCTGAACCTAGTTATCTTCCAAAGGCTTCATCTTCAAACACCATCACATTGCGGGGCGGGGAGGGGGGTGGTGGTGGTTAGGGCTTCAGCATGCAAGTTTGGGGGAACACAGCCCTCAGTCCATAACAGGTCAAGTCTAAAGCAGAAAAAAGACTGAAATATTGCCTTTATTACTAATAAAAGCTGAAGCAGGTGAATACTCCCCTATCTATGGTCCTTTAGGCCAGATGCGATTTAGCAATTTGACATTTTTTAAAGTTAGAGGGAAACGGTGTATATGTTTGTTATTAATATCCTATAATCAGATGTGAATGTGTTCATTGAAAACTAGTTTAAATTAGTGCTGTACAGAACTTTCTGCAATGCTGCAGGCTCTGTATCTGCATTATATGAGAGCACTCGTTACATATGCCTATTGAGCTTTGGAAATGTGGCTAGTATGACTAAGAATCTGAACTTTTACTACCATTTCATAGCCATAGACCTAAATTTAAACAGGCATACATCGATATTGGCTACTGTATTGGACACAGAGCTCTAAATGGGATAACAACGATTTTGAATAGCTTCGTGTCTGTCAAGGTCAGGTTTTGTCACCGGTGACTCAGGGCACTTCAGGTTTTACTGCCAGATGAATTGGGGGGAAAACTTGTTTTCCATACTTTAGGGCTTTTGTAGTTGAAGGAGGGGCTATGGATCTTTGTAGGAGAATGTGGCTTTTAACTTTAGGCAAGTGGGTTTCCCAGTGCTGAACCCTAGAAGTGTGGTGACTTACCTGCCCAGTGACCATTAGCAATGGACGAGGCACCGTCCAACCCAAAGTGGACAGACTCGACCCCTTTAAGACATGGAGGAGGAGAAAGCAATGGCAGGTTTACTTTCAAAAGAGAACGAAGGGGTTGGACTATTGGTGCTCAGATTTTCCTTCCAAATGCATCCATCAGATTTAGACACTTCTCTTCCCCTGAGAAGTAAGTGCTGGCCCTGCCCAGGGCTACTAGTGCATCTCCTTCTGTGTGTCAGGAGACATCTGGAGTGGATAGAAAGCTACCCTTACTGCCTTTTCTGGCATACTTCATGCGCACATGCAGATTTATGCACTGGTCATCTTTGAGGGTTGTGCACTTTTGTTCACAATGTTAATGATCAGATGCTGAGTCCATCCCACTTCAATTTCCTACTTGTCTTTGCATCTTCCCAGACTCTCTTCTCCATTCCTGTGGAGCATTGGTAGGAAGACTCATTCTCCAATTGGCAGAAGCCACAGTAAAGAGAGAGCTTTTCCACAGTTGTTGCAACCAGTGGCCATTGGCTTTAGCTTGTGCTCACAGGCAAAAGGCAGGCAAATGTGCATCAAGAAATACACAAAAACCTATGAATATTCTTCACCATGGTTCTTCTTTCCTGCAATGCTCACTTCCAAGCTCCCTATTTCTCACTGTTTCTAAGAATACAAGTAAGCACAACAACAAACGTATATGTTCTCTTGATACTCCAGGAACATCTTTCAAATTAAGAATCTTAAGAATATCACACACTGCTATTTTATGATAAATTCACATAGGATGTTTGTAGTAAATTACTTCTAAATTTTTAGTGGTTGAATCTATAAGTCCTTCAGCAAACATGATTCAGGCAGGAGAGAATATTTAATACAGGCTTGAGAGCCAGACTGACTAGTTCAGTTCACCATTTAATGCAGTGATCCCCTAAGTGAGTTGCTTAACTTCTTTGTTCTCAGTTTCATGATCTCTAAAAGAAAAGAGCAGTACCTGCCTCACAGGTTTCTTGAGTAGGTTACATAAGCAAATAGATGTAAAGCACTTACAACGGTGCTGGACACATATTAAACATTGTTGGCTATTATCTGTATTTTTATTATTGGTTTCCACTGTGATCCAGACACTGTACAGGTGTGAATATGCAGAGAGAAACATGGCATTTTGTGCCCTCAAAGAATGCCACCTGCAGGGGCATCACTTAGAACTCAGTAGTTAAAAAAATTTCCAGATACTTTAGAGATCTAATGTTTCCCCAAAATATTGTAAGGGTCAGAGGAGTGATAGTCAAGGGCACCCCTAGGCATTTAGGTGTCATTGCAAAGCTGTCACCCAGAGGGCAGGAAACAGTGGACACCATTGCCAGGATCACAGCTGCCCCTGGACATTGGGAACTGGCTGGCTTCTACAGGTGCACACATGTGCTGAATCCTCATGTCACCTGCATGCTCCTACCAGCAGAAGGACCTCCCTGGCTCCCATTGCCCTCTAGATGGCATGCAGGGACATCCCTTGGGGCAAAATAGGATTGCATTTGAGTGCTGGCAGTAAGACTGGAAACCTCCAGGCTTCCTTCCTGCCCGACACCACAAGGATAGAGGGAAAGAAGTAACAGTGCTCAACAGCCAGAAGCCATCTGTCCCCAGGGGAAGCAGGCACATGCACTCACTGGCTTACTCAATCAGTAAGAATGCTTTTCTGCTGGCTAGAATACAGCAGTAATGGAACAGGCTGGTCTCTGATCTCTTGGAGTTTACATAAATGACAAAATATATGTCATGGGCACCATGGTAAAATATGAGCAGAGCATATTTAAGGAGCCACTGAGCAGGGGGAAGCCAGCTTGGGGCTCAGAGTGAGGGGTTGGGAGGACGCCCCAGAGCAGAGGAATGGAGAGAGCCAGGGCGTAGACGCTTCTTTGCACCATCATTGAAATGTGAGGCGAAGCAGTGGTGATCTCTCCAGGAAAGAGAGGGGGCCAAACTTTATTATTCAAGGAAGAGCTTTTATCCTTTTCAATAAGAGTAGAGCTGATGTCTTGAGGTGACAGCACCGTTTGTCCCTTAGAAGGCAGCTCATTTAGAATGACATTTAAAAGCATGGCTTGGACCTTATAGGTACTCTGTCTACAAATCGATCATGACTTTATGGTTTAAAAAAATCATCTACAGATGTTTTAAAATTCTGTTGCACCTAAAAAAAAATGGTTGCAAAATTATGATTCTCCAGCTCTTCACATTTACCAAGTGGCCCTTCGTATTCCACTGTAGTAAGATCTCTCCCTTCTTCCCTATCTGTTTATTATAAGTATGAATTCATAAATTTCTACTCCCTCCAATTATTTATAACCCTTTACTGTACTTAAATTGTCTTGGTGCAGAAATTGTTCCAGATGTGGCTAGTGGGAGCCGCTTCAATTCTTATGACATCTTTTCAAAGATCCCTTACTTTCTGGTATAACAAGTTGTTCCAGTTTTGCCTTGAACCTACCTGCCCCAATTCTTTAATCAGCCATTTCTCTCCAGAGCCATGGTTCTTTTTAGTAAGGGTTGGCATTAGGAGACACCCATTTACAGGGTGTCTGCAAGTTTGGACTTTGTTTCAGTTGTCTGCTACTTTGTTTCAGTTGTCTGCTACTGTGAATCAGCTCATTCTAAAACTGTGAGGTCACCCAGTGATTTACCATTTCTCACTCACCTCTCAGGCTCCTCAGTGCTCCTCCAGGAGGGCTCACGCACTTCAGCCTTTCTCTCATCATTCAAGATCCATTGTGGGTATTGGCTTCCCCAGAGAAAGGAAATGCAAGCTGCCAAGCCTCTTTGGGCGTGGGTTTGGAAGTCCCAGAATCCCCCTTTCCCTGCATTCTGTCTGCGTGAGTCATGAAGATGAGCCTAGATTCAAAGAGAGAGGAGATAGACCCCATCTCATGATGTGAGGAGGGGCATGTGCACGCAGGGAGGGGAGGATTTCAGGATGGCCGACTGTGAAAGTGACCGAAACCCCCAGTTACGTTGTACGGTTCCTTTGACTTGCCTTGGCATGATTTGATTACATGAGATAATACATGAAAAGTGAGTAAACCGCTAGTCTGACACGTAGCAAGCGTTCAACAAGCTTTCTTAATAACAGTAGTCATTGTCGTGATGTTAATGAGCTGTTGAGCGTGACAGTGACTCTGTAGGTTGCTTCTTCTAGAACCTCTCAAGTTCTGAACTGAGAGTTCCTAGGTAGGAGGTCACATTATCACCACTTTTGCTGCTAAAGATAACAAAAGTGAATGCGTTTGTGTTTCTTAACACTAAACACCAGTATCAGACAATCTTCCACCCCTACCCTGGCAGCAGGGACAGCCTCCATGGGGGCTGCTCCATAAAACCTGGAGCCTTGGAGTTCCCATTGTAGCTCAGCAGTAATGAACCCAACTAGTATCCACGAGGATGCAGGTTTGATCCCTGGCCTCATTCAGTGGGTTAAGAATCCAGCGTTGCCATGAGCTGTGGTGTAGGTCGCAGATGCAGCTCAGATCTGGCATTGCTATAGCTGTGGTGCAGGCTGGCAGATGTAGCTCCTATTCAGACCTGGGAACTTCCATATGCTGTGGGTCTGGCCCTATTATAGTTTTTAAGAAAAAAAAAAAGATAAAACCTGGAATATAACCACACTCTCCTCAGACAGACAGGTCAATTTCCAGGGGAAAGAGGTGAGCAGGTAATTGAGCTTCCCTGGTTTATTTTCCCCACATTTTCTGGTCAAATAAATCACCTTTCACTTCCTTCTGGAGTTCTAGGGAATGTTTGTAAGGAGGGTAGAGAGCCTCCAGGAGCCTTTCTCTCCAGAAGAAACTTCCAGTTAGGGGAAGAGAGCTTCTCTTCTAACACAAATATTCACTTATTTCAGCTTTAACATTTGTACGCAATGGAAGCTTTAGTTACCCAGGATCATTTAAATTAGATATCTAGTTTGACAGAGCCTAAGTTATATCACAGTGCTATATCTTAATACAAAGAAGAAGACTGAACTATATGGTGTTATATACCTTATATACAAAAGCAGGACCTATGTGCAGATATTCATATCAGAACACTTTCCTAGGGTCAGTGTTAGCATGGGCTTGGCAAAATTTGTTTCTCAAATCTAATAGTTTGTTTTAAACCACTAAATTTGGGGGTACATTGATATGCAGAAATAGACAACTAAAACAAAAAAAGTAAAGTACAAACACCAAACACCTTTTTAAAATGGCAAATGATGAAATTCCTACAGAATAACAGAAAGTCATCTACAAAGTAATTGGGTTTGATAAAGCAAGTGGACGGCTCTTTTAAACTCAGGGAAAATCCTTTAAGTCTTATTCTTAATGGCCATATGATTTAAAAGTAAAACTCACAATAAATGGCTCACAGGATACATAGGTGGTGAGTTATGTACAATCTAAAAGAAAATACAGCAATAGTAACTTAAAGAGACCTTTTTATCACTTCTTCAGAGCTTTAGCTTCCATCCTTATTTTTATTGTAATTAAACAGAAGTCTTTCTACAAGTTAAAGTATATTGGCTGTTGTATAATTAGAAAAATGATGTGTATGATACTAAGTTAATGAAAGGATTAACAACAACAACAAAAAACCCCTGAACTTTGGATGCAATACAAAGGGAATAATACCCACTTCCAATGAAATACTTCCTTGAAATCTCATTTTTAATCCAACATATTTCAAAGACTTTGACATGCGTACACTTAAAACAGAGAGCACAGCCCAGATGTCAGTGTCTTATTCCAAGAGTGATTACAGGATCCAACTTAAAAATGAAATCACAAAATTGAAAGAGTGTCCTTCATAATGCTTAATCTGATCCGTTGTGTAGAGTGTCATTCAGAGAGATTCTTGCCGCTGAATGTATTTCCTCCAGATTCGCATCAGCTGCAGTATTTATTAGTAGGCATTAGATATAACCCTACTCCTAACTGGTTGGTGTGGAGGCTTACAAAGGAAGCAAGAGATACATACTGCTGCCTTAATTTTTCAACTTCATCCATCAAAGATGCAGGAACAACGCAATTACCAAAAAAACACTGTGAGAAGGATGTTTATATGTAAAGGCCAATTGAAGTAATTGAAATCAACTGTCATTATCTGATATCCCAGTCAGGCATGAGCTGGTCAGACTTGGTTAACAGAGAAAGACCAAGATGTATCAAATTTAAGAAACAGACCTCTCTACACTAGTGAGTGGCCAGCAGGGAAACTGGTCCAGCTGCAGGTGAGGAGAACCTGTCTACTGCTGAGAACACCAAAAAGAAGACAAAAAAATAGAAGTTCCCCCTAAGCCCTTGGTCACTCTCTTCAAAAGGTCGTAATCTGTATAGTGAATCAATGGTAATAGCAATAAAAGTAGGATGTAGGAAAAACGGAAAAAGATGCAGACCTTCCCGCCTCTGAGAAGCTATCTTCTGTAGGTAGGTTTTTATTTGCAAACCCGTGGAAGAATGAGAGCAGTCATAAAATAGCAGTCACAGTTTAATGAAATTGTGGCTGGGGAGTTCTTGTCGTGGCGCAATGGTTAATGAATCCGACTAGGAACCATGAGGTTGCAGGTTCGATCCCTGGCCTTGCTCAGTGGGTTAAGGATCTAGCATTGCAGTGAGCTGCAGTGTAGTTTGCAGATGCAGCTCGGATCCTGCATTGCTGTGGCTCTGGTGTAGGCTGGCGGCTACAGCTCCGATTAGACCCCTAGCCTGGGAACCTCCATGTGCCACTGGAGCGACCCTAGAAAAGGCAAAAAGATTCCACCCCCCCCCCCAAAAAAAAAAGAAATTGTGGCTGAACTAGAAATGTTATAAAGTATGAGGCTTTTTGCCACATGGCCACCAGATTTTTGGGCACGCCTTCCATTGGCAGGTGGAATCTGTGACTTCTGTCCTTGAATCTGGGCTCTCTGACTGATTTTGGCCAATAGAGTACAGAAGAAATATTACAGTGCCAGTTTCTGGGCCCAGACTTTTAGAAATCAGCCACTTCCTCTTCTGCCTTTTGAAACACTTGTTCTTTAGACTGCAGCCACCCAGAGCAGAGATCCCTGTCAGAGCAGTGAGCAGTGCCCCACCCTGCTGCAAGGAGGAGGAGCCATCTCAGAAGGAGGTCACCCCCAACAGAGCCCTCCCAGGTGAGGGAAGGAGCAGAGACCTCTTCCCAGATTTCAGAGCCAGGAGGAATGTGAATGACTGTTGTCGTTGTAAGCCAACGATTTTTGTTATGTAGCAGAAGATAAGTAAAAGAAAACAAAACAAACGCACTATAGCATGGACTGGCTAAGGTGAAACGAATTGGAGGGGATGGATGTGTATCCCAAGATTATAAAAAATCTTTGGCAAAGAATTTAATTTCCTCGGAGTTCCCATTATGGCACAGCGGAAATAAATCCAACTAGGAGCCATGAGGTTTCGGGTTTGATCCCTGACCTCGCTCAGTGGATTAAGGATCCGGTGTTGCCGTGAGCTGTGGTGCAGGTTGCAGACATGGCTTGGATCTTGTGTTACTATGGCTGTGGTGTAGGCCAGCAGCAAACAGCTCTGATTCGATTCGACCCCTAGCTTGGGAACCTCCATATGCCGCAGCTGCGGCCCTAAAAGGACAAAAGATGAAAAAAAAAAAATTTCCTCAAGCTTTGTTGCCCCTCAGGCTTCTGGGAATTGAGCATATAAAGACTACCTCACAGGGCTAGTGTGAAAAATAAATGAAATACTATAAGCACCTAAAATAGTGCCTGAAAGAGAGAACTTAAATTCTAGATCAGAATTTGTTAAAAACCCCAGGTGATGGGGGGTAGGGGGATGCTCTGGGGTTTGGGGATGGAAATCCTATAAAATTTGATTGTGATGATCTTCATACAACTACAAATGTAATAAATTCATTGAGTAATAAAAAAATAAGTTAAAAAAACCCAGGTGATACCAAAAAAGAAGAGGTATAAAGTTACAAGGGAATGGGAATTACTTAAGTAACTTCTTTTGTAAATTGTGGCCTGAAATGGGTCATTATTCCCAAATTATGCCACCTATATAATCATGTAAGCTTTTAGATAGAGGGGATTACATTAAAAGTGTATTTTTTAAATGTTGGTTTAACATAAATATGAATTCAGCCCAAATTATGGGGATATTAAGTTAATGAGTTCTATCTTTAAATAATAGAGCAGACACTAAGTCATCTTCAAAAAAAAATTATCTGGCAAAAAAGACTTCTTTTGAAACCATAGGTAGCAAGCAGATTTCAAAAAAATGACATTCAGAGAGAATAAAAAGTTAGCACTTTCTCCTTTTAGTGTAAGATGTGCTAAAATCTTATACTAAAAATCATCATTGCTTTCACACATGAAGAATCCCTTTAATGTTGCTTTAGATCTTCGTGAAGGTTCATAGGTTATTTTTTTTTTCTACTTCTATTACTCTTTTAAACCTTGATGCACAGTTTGCCTGCCACAGATGTTCCAGGAGCATGCGGTGCCCACCTTTATGTGGGAGGGAGCACCCTTGATGAAAATGAGCCACCGTCTTTATCTAGGAAGGGTTTCAATACAAATCTCCTGTAGGGTTGAAAAGTGACTCATTCCAAGTGGCTACTACAGTGGAGCAACCTGACCCTTATGTAAGTTCTCCTCGTGGGTCTGTCATGGTTAGGGGAGGCCTCCATTAGATTGAGGAAATAACGTAAGGGTTCCTGTCGAGGTTTGGATGGAGGAGAGCAAAGAGGAGGCCAGAGAGAAAGGAGGAGATAGGTCTCCGGTATATTAGCAGACAGGCCAAAGGTAGATGCATGATAATTTGAATCTGGAGGGTTAATTCACCTGTTCTTTGATTCTGCCCCATAAATCTGAGTGGAATGGAATTGAGAGAAAAGGCCCTGGCATCTAAGAATTTTGAAAGAGAAACAGCTTTGGTTCTTTAACTTTGAGTTTGGGGGTCCTTGATAAGGGCTAGCTGTTCAGGCGTTTTGGTCATTCTAGGGGCAGTGGAGCCAGAATGCAGAGCATCAGCAGGGCAGGGCTGCCATCCTGGATATGCCTCCTAGAATTATCTTAAAAGGCAGTTGAGGGCTTGACCAAATGCCTTGGTTCTTCTGAGATTTTTAAAAATACTTGAAATTCATTCTTTGGATTCAGTACTTATTATCTAATCTTTTCTTTTTGTTGTTCATTACCTTTCTCCTTTTGGAAGCTTTCAATCTATCTCAACTGTGTCAAAGGGAAGACAAGGTTTCACTTTTACTGATATCATGAATAGGATCAAAGCAGACCTTGCTCTGGAGGCAGCTCTAGTGGTTGTGTATTGGAAGGGGAGGGTTCCCTTTTTACAATCTACTGACCTCAAAAAGTGGGTATAAATCACCTCCCTGCCAGCACCTGCCTGCGCCAGGGAGACAGTGCAGGTTTCTAGGACACAAGCTTCATTTGATACCACAGCATCCAAGAATCACAACACTAGAATCCCAGATTCAGTACTGCCCAGTGTTTACCAGCTGTGTGCCTTGGGGCAGGTTCTAGAATGTCAGTCTTCCTTTCTATCAGAACAAAAAAACACCTATATCATGTACCTTGCGGAGTTGTGAGGATTAAATGCTAACATTGTGTACAAACAGGGAGCCCTACGTAGAAACAAAGCATTATTCTTTTCCTAAAACTTCCAAATACGTGAGTCTTAAATGAACTTGAACCAGTATTAGTTATGTGCCAGCAAAATAAAGTAACATTTAGTACTCACCAGAGTAGGTGCTCAAGAAAGATGATGAATTCGAAGCTGCCTTAACAGAAAGTGAGAGAAGGTGTGGGCAGTTTAGCCCCTAACCCCTCCTTCCCAGCAATTCTGCAGGACCCACTCTTCTGGGACCAACTCTAGTTCAGATGTTCCAGTCCTGTCATCTCCCATCCCACCCCCAGCAGAGCCAACCCTCAGTGGGTCCATATACCCAAACTCCTCATGCCTGTATGGCCCCTGTGAACTGGAGTTTAGCACTTGCCATCAGCCTCTATGTGAATTAAATCAAGAGTCACTGCAGCCACTGACCCACAATCCCCCCTGCAGAGCTCAGGGTGGAGATCAGGAGAGAGGCATTCTGTACTCTGGGAAAACTGGAAGGACAGGTCTTCAGATAGATATTTTTAGAAGATTTTATGAGCCCACTTCTTGCATCTCATGATTAGTAGTGACTTTCATGAGACCAGAAGCAAACTTTTGCAGAATGTGTGCATGGCTGCACCTTCATCACATATATACTGGAATTATTTCCCCTTGCCTCTTTGGAGCAGTGTTTCAGAGCTATCTGAAATACTGCTGCCTGGGCTATTCTTTTTAAAAACAAAAAGATGTCATAGTCATCTGTGAGTGCAGCCACTCCCAGGTGTGAGCCAGCAAGCCCTGAGGGAACTCGAGAAAGAAACAATACTGGCCCCACAGCTGAGATGCAAATCGAAGGATCGATTCCAGTAAGCCCAGACCCATAGAAACACATTAAAGTCCTTAACTTGAGATATCTGGTTTTCTGTAATATTTTGTTCCTACTACCTGCCTCTGTTGAAAAAACTCTTATATATCCTAGCATCTCAGGGCTACCTGAGATGCTGTCTCCTGGGCTTAAGTCCTAATTTTATCCCAAAAAATCTTAGCTCTCAACTTGTAGGTTGTGCATTTTCTTTTAAGTTGATACTCCCTTCACTCCTCTGGGTACACCAGCTAGACCCCCACATGGATGGTTGTAGAGTCCATTTATCCACAGTCCAGGAATACAACTCCTGATTTTTATTTATTTATTTATTTTTTAGCCACCCCAGGGAGGGGAAAGTCAGCTGAGGAAGGTGCCTTCTTCTCAGGAAAAGAGGGCTTGAAGCTGAGATGATAAGAGATTTCTGCCATGAAACCAGACAACAGCAGTGCAGTTTAAAATTCCCAGGCAATTCTCAAAAACAACGAGAAATCAAATGCTGCTAGGATTATGGTCCAGCTGCATTATGACTTTGGGGACCTGTTGGGAACCTGGCCACTTTCTGTAACATTATCTTTATGCCAAGTTACATTTCGTGTTCCATTTAAATCATATGCAGTCAGGCTTGTGTAACAGCCACTTAGAGAGATTTGAGCGTTTTCACCAGCGAACTCTCTCCTTGCTTTCTAATCTCCTGTGTGTGCATGCAGTATCATCTTCATGTCCTTGAGGTGACATGAGGTGACGAGGGGGCATGAAATGGGCTGAAACATCTTGGCTTCTACTTTGGGTTTGGACAGCAGCTCTGGGACTCTTTCCTCATCTGTAGGGTGAGGTGGATGAAAAACAGGGGGACGTCTGGGACCTCCTCCAACTTCAGATTACGTTATTCCATTTCTTTGAAACTCCCCAGCAGCTCCATTTTGTTTTATTTCTTTTTAGGGACAGGAAATATGGGGTCTTCCTCCTTACCCTTAGGAACATTATTCTATCACCTGAAAAATAGTGATAATGTTACATGTGCTCCTTGACTCAGAAGTTTGTCATGATAATAAATGAAAATGCACTTCTGAAACTGCGGTGTACTACAGAAATGTACTCTGTTGGTTATTTGATTATAGAAAGTACAACAGGACAACTAAGTCAGTGGGAAATATCTCCAGGGTCCAAAAACCCTTCCCAACTGTTGCATTAAAACTAGGGTATGAGTAGGATGAAATAAGCATAAAACACCTCTTCTTCAGGACTGTGAAGGAGACATTTAGGTTGACAAAAATCACTGGGCTTTTGGGCAAAGTGGTTGAATGTAAACTGAGTAGAAAGGATTGGATCTCTACCCTGAATTGTGTGATGGAATTCAGCATGTCTGTGCATCTTTCACATGGTACATACAGAGAGTAGTGAGTAATAGAGGCTCAAGGTTCAGAATCACTTGGGTTTGAGACCTTGTTCTGTGCCATTTTCTGACGTAAGCCAGTTACTTAAATGAATCTACAATTAAAGAAATTCTCTCTAAAATCAAAAATGACATAGGATTCTTGTAAGATTTAAATGAGATAAAAGCTTATGAAATGCTTATCACATGCCTGGCACGTGATAAGTTCTCATTAACTGTTAACTGGACTTAGTATTATCATCATTATTATTGTTATTTGTTAGCTCCATTGTCTCCTTACCTTGGAGATGCTGATAACTCAGCTGGTTAAAGAGATGACATTATGCTTGACTGAACTAGCTGGAAATCATTTAAAAAAAAAAAAAAAAAAACTATTCATCTGCCAATGGTATCTTTGTTGCCCACTCAGGAGAGGGAAAGATACGTGACATGATACATTTGGGAAACATTTGTATTCTGTTTGTTTATATTAAAACAGAATGTTTATTTCCCAACTGTCTATCAAAGTTGACATCTTAAGAGGCCATGGTTATTACAAATATTTTTTAAAGTGCTTTTATAGAATTATCAGAAATAAGCTTACGAGCCAGGAGAATAGCATGCCTTCTTACTTTACAGTCAGACCCAGTTTTCTGTTTTGTTTTTCTTACAGCCACATCTTTCGGCATATGGAAGTTCCTGGGCCAGGGGCTGAATCAGAGCTGCAGCTGAGGCCTACGCCACAGCCACACCAGATCCAAGCCACATCTGATGCCTACCCCACAGCTTGCACCAACTTCGGATTCTTCACCCACTGAACAAGGCCAGGGATCAAACCCATATCCTCACAGAGACATTGTTGGGTCCTTAATCCACTGAGCCACAATAGGAACTCCCAGACACCGTTTTGTATTAGAAATTCACAACACTCATTTAACAAATATTGACTGAGAGCTTTCTACATGAAAGATGCTGTTCTAAGCTGAGAGTATACAGAATTTAACTGTATTAAATAACTATTTAATTAACATACACATCACCGCATACTGCATGGCTTTCATGTTCTAATGGAGGAACCATAATCTTAAAAAAGCAAATAAATCAAGATATCTTTATTTATTTATTTTTTGTCTTTTGTCTTTTGTTGTTGTTGCTATTTCTTGGGCCGCTTCCGCGGCATATGGAGGTTCCCAGGCTAGGGGTCGAATCGGAGCTGTAGCCACCGGCCTACGCCAGAGCCACAGCAACGCGGGATCCGAGCCGCGTCTGCAACCTACACCACAGCTCACAGCAACGCCGGATCGTTAACCCACTGAGCAAGGGCAGGGACCGAACCCACAACCTCACGGTTCCTAGTTGGATTCGTTAACTACTGCGCCACGACGGGAACTCCAAGATATCTTTAAATATCTTTGTAAAGTTTGTAAACTCGGTGGGATGATGCATATGGTGAAGAGAAATGAAGCAAGGTAAGGAGAATAGTGGACAGAGTTACACTTTCTCAGTAGTGAGTATTCTGAGAAGATCTACCTCCTATTTGAACAGAGAAAGAACAGAGGAGGAAGGAAGCCAGGCAGATACATGGAGGGACATGTATTTCTTTCAAGAAGTACATGTAAAGAGGAAGCAGTAAGTGCAAAGGTCCTGAGGCAGAGAATGTCTTCGGTGCCCAAGGAGCAACAAGGTCCGCCTGGTGGAGAAATGATGGAGACAGGGCCATTTTCACAAAATGGTAACACCTCTGTATGGTGGGCACCAACCAACCAGGACAGATACCATCTGTCAGCAGCCAGGAATCTGCCCCTGTGTGTGCTTGCTGAGCATCAGCCTTGGTAGAAAATTAGATCAGGGAACCTATGAGTACAAGATTATGTGTAGCCAGCAGGTTAGCTCACCATCATTTCTAGACTTAGCTCCATAAACCAACTTCACCCACAAACCATAAGGATTATCACTGTTTATTTGGGTAATATCTGATTCATTGATTATACTTTTTTTTTTTTTTGGTATTTTTGCTATTTCTTGGTCCGCTCCCGCAGCATAGGGAGGTTCCCAGGCTAGGGGTTGAATCAGAGCTGTAGCCACCGGCCTACGCCAGAGCCACAGCAACGCGGGATCCGAGCCACGTCTGCAACCTACACCACAGCTCACGGCAATGCCGGATCGTTAACCCACTGAGAAAGGGCAGGGATCGAACCCGCAACCTCATGGTTCCCAGTCGGATTCGTTAACCACTGCACCACGAAGGGAACTCCTATACTTTTTTTTTACTTGAAACATCTGGTTTTTTTAATTGAAGTATAGTTGATTTACAGTATTATGTTTCTTGTATACAGCAAAATGATTCAGTTATACCTATTTTTTTCCAGATTCTTTTTTCTTATAGGCTATTACAAAATATTGAGTATAGTTCCCTGTGTTATACAGTAAGTCCTTGCTGGATATCTGTTTTATATATAGTAGTGTGTTCCGAATTTATTAAACTCCTAATTTATAAGGAATTCCACTTATTTTAAAAGTGATTCTAAGACTCCAAAAATATTTTCAATATTGTTGAGAATTTTCAGTATTCAGTATATGTAGTTTTGTTAAAATGACTTTGATGAATGTTTTATTTTAAATTCAACAGTTGTTCAGCATTCTGGTTAAGGTAGAAAGGTGAGGTGTGGGGCACAGCTTGCACCTCATGGCTACCCATGTCCCCAAGAACTAGAATAGAAAGGGATGAAAGACATAGTCATTGGATCTTAAGAGGAAGCATGTGGCAAACTGCCCCAAACCTTGGAAATAATACCTATCATTAGAGGAAAAAGCCACACATAAGTTACGCATATGTGACCTGGTAGCATTCTGGTTAAGGTACGCATATGTGACCTGGTAGATAGGAGATCCTCTCTGAGGTGACAGAGGATGGGGTCAGCTTTGGCTTCTGGATACTGGAGAGTGACATTGGCTGCTTCTTGGCGTGGCTACAGGTGGATTCCTTGCCACATCCCTTAACCAAACCTCCTGGGAAATCTGTTACAAACTCTTTAAGAGGGAAACTAAAGCAACAATTCTGGAGCCCATTATAAAGCTGGTGGGACAAGGACCCTCAGCCGAGGGCAGCAGCAGCAGTGAGTTTGATGGGGGTGGGGCGTGGGTCAGTCGTTGACAGTTAAGTGAATTCACCTGGGGCATCTTACGGCCCAGCAGCAGTTGTGATATGACCCACATCAGGGATAACAAGGATGCATGGTACAGCTTTCACAGTTGCTAAGATCCCAGGACACCTTGCATGTTTGAGAACCTATAACTGCAGCAGCAAAATGTAATGGCACACAAGGCGAACACATAAGCCACGTGTTTCATAGCCGATCCCCAAGGTAATCAAGAGTCTCATATTAGCTATTACTTTTTCATTCATGCATGTGTCCATTCACTCAGGGAACATTAAGTGCATGGTTGGAGTCATCCACAGTTTCCCCTCCTCTAGTCTGGTTTGGAAGCTAAGGGAGCCTGGGTTACACCAGCTCTCAAGCTGTTAGCAATGACCAAAGATTGTGTGGCTTTGGGGTCTGGAATCTGAAAGTGCCAGGTCCAATATCTGGATTTCACCACTTTGTAATGGTATATCTTCTTTCTATGAGTCTTGGTTTTCTCATCTTTTCAGTGGGGCTTATAGTAATATTTGACTTGTGAGGTTCCTATGAGAATTAATGAGATAATATAGGAAGAGCCCTTAGTTCTCTGCAGAGCATAACAGACATTAAAACTAGTTGTTTTGATGATTCAAAATGGAAACAGAATTATAGAATGAGGAGGGAAGAGGAGGAGAAAGAAGGGTAAGGGGAGGAGGAGGGGAAAAAAGGAAGAAGAAGCAGGGGGAGGAGTAGGGGAGAATATGCAGGGAAAAAAAAGCCAAGAAAAAAACAAGTGTGCGAATCTATGTGAAGACGAAACATTCAAGTTCCCTATAAATTTTAATAGAGACAGAGAAATTATTTAAGAACAAGAGACTGATAGGATGGAAGGAGCCCAAAATGAATATTCTTTTTTTAATTAAGAAGATGTTGAAGAAATGATTTTAGCAGTAGGCTTTGGGATGGTCATTGGAACAAATGATGGTGGCCTATTTTCCTGACTGCTGAGTTTCTATAAACAGTGAGGTGAATAGTACTTTCTGAGCATCCTTGATTGCTACCCCTAAAACAGCAATTAAAGAGAGGCCTCAGGTTGTAGTTGATGGCTATTAAGATGGAGCTTCCAGGAGTTCTAGTCGTGGCACAGCAGAAACGAATCTGACTAGGAACCATGAGCTTGCAGGTTCAATCCCTAGCCTTGCTCAGCAGGTCAAGAATCCGGCATTGCCGTGAGCTGTGGTGTAGGTCGCAGACATGGCTCGAATCTGGCGTTGCTGTGGCTGTGGTATAGGCCAGTGGCTACAGCTCTGATTAGACCCCTAGTCTGGGAACCTCCATATGCCGCGGGTGCGGCCCTAAAAAGACTAGATAAATAAATAAGATGGAGCTTCCAGAGTACAATTAATAGCCACTATATTCATTTTAGATTGGATTAACCAAGCCATTCATGCCATGAGTATTGGAGACTTGGGATCCAAACTCCTTCAGTCAATCTATCCATTCCCAATTCCAAGAGGTAACTGTCAGCTTAATTCAGTGCCTGGCCGGATTCAGATGTGATAGGTGATTATTTTTTAAGAGTCCCTTCCTGAATAAGAGTAGGAAGACATGGAGAGTTTGAATGGCTTGCTGAAGGTTAAATAGCTGGTAGAAACCTCATATGTCAATACCATTTCAAAAGATCTTGCTTTGCTTCTGGTGGATGTGATTTGGTAGTTTCTCCCCCTTAGGGAAAATGATGCTTCTCTCTCCCCCTCATCCGGGAGTCATTTTATCATTTTGATTTTTGGTAACTAGCTGCCCTTTTTCCTAAATAGGTCATTTTGTACAGCCAGTAAAGTTCGTGTTCTGGAGATTTTGCCCAAGGAAGTTGAATATATTTATATTTGAGTGTGTCCATATATTTCAGTCTGTATTTGAAAGCTGCTAAGGTTATAGCACTATGAAATTCCCTGCTCCACAAAATAAAATGGAAACAAATGCCCTTATCCTGTAACAAGACATTTTCAGAAGTTCAAAAGATGTAAAAATGAGGCTTTATTCTATAAGAAGTAAAATCAAAAGCAGAAATAAATATAGGCTCTACTCCTTTTTCATTGATGTCCTTATATTCTATGTGCATATGTAAATATTTAATTTCTCATTTAAGTTCTCTAAAAGACTGATCATATTTCGATGTATTGTAATATGTTTTAAAATATTTTAGCCATTTAGGGGAGTTCTCATCTTGGCTCAGCAGTTAACGAACCCGACTAGCATCCATGAGGATGCGGGTTCAATCCCTGGCCTCGATAATCCGGCATTGCTGTGAGCTATGGTGTAGGTCACAGACGCGGCTTGCATACTGCAGGTGAGGCCCTAAAAAGACAGGGAAAAAATTTAGCCATTTAATACCATTTTCTAATCAAAATAACCTTCTGTAAGATAAAAATAAAATTAAGAACATTTGTTTGGGGGATAACTTTTCTGCCATAACAGCTATACTGTCAAAATATGCTAGAGGGTCTTTACTATAGAATCTAGAGGGTAGAATGAACCTTAAAATAGGTCTACAGCCATGAAATACTTAAATTGACACAAATGTAAGCAGTATTAAAGTCAGATCAAAGCATACTATGTCATGTATACGTCCAGGCTATTCTATGACCTGATTTTAAATTTTTCTATGCCTCCGAAACAAGTAGGGAAATGGAAGGAAAGGAAGGGCTATCTGATAATAGCGACACTTCTGAATAATTTTTTTAAAGCATTATTTTTTTAAGCATTTGGGGAAGGTAAGACCTCAAGATCTAGATATAAAACTATGCGGTTGACTCTTAATGGAGGTTTGAACTGCATGGGTCCACCTACACAGAGATGTTTTTCAATAGTAAACACTGCAGTACTTCACCATCTGTGGTTGGTTAAATCTGTGGATGTGGGAGACCTGCAGACATGGAGGGCGGACTGTTATACATGGATTAAACTCCTGTATTGTTCAAGGGACAGCTGTACTTCTAACAGGGTAGCCTATGGTAAACTATACAAACTAGTCAGACTGAAGTGACCCTACTCTGCACAACCTCTAAAGTCACATCGAAGCAGGAGGCATGGGGGTCTACACCTCAGAGCTTACAAAATAGCGACTGGCATTGACATCTGAAAACTTAGGAAGCATCTAGCAAAGAAAACATGTCTATCAGTTTCCCATTGCTTCTGTAAGTTACCATAAATTTAGTGGCTTAACACAACACAAATTTATTGTCTCCTAGTCCTGGGTTGAAGTCAAAGCATGGACAGGCCTACATTCTTCTTGGACGTTCTAGAGTCCACTTGTGTTTCTTGCATCTCCAAAGCCAGTAGTACAGCGTTGCCCACATCTACTCTATGACCTCTGCTCCAATTGTCATGTCTTCTCTGACTTGCTTTCATAGTTGCATTTCCTCCTCTCCCTCTGGTCCTTTTTTTTTTTTTAAATGATTTTTA
The DNA here is from genome assembly GCF_016906955.1 of Phacochoerus africanus. Lineage (NCBI taxonomy): Eukaryota > Metazoa > Chordata > Mammalia > Artiodactyla > Suidae > Phacochoerus > Phacochoerus africanus. Next base: position 28,767,718 of record NC_062553.1, read on the forward strand.
TTTTTTTCATTATAGCTGGTTTACAGTGTTCTGTCAATTTTCTACCGTACAACATGGTGACCCAGTCACACATACACATATAGATTCTTTTTTCTCACATTATCATGCTCCATCATAAGTGACTAGACATAGTTCCCAGTGCTATACAGCAGGATCTCATGGCTAATCCATTCTAAAGGCAATAGCCTGCACCTCTCAAGCCCAAGCTTCCAGTCCATCCCACTCCCTCCCCCTCGGCAACCACAAGTCTGTTCTCCATGTCCATGAGTTTCTTTTCTGTGAAAAGGTTCATTTGTGCTGTATATTAGATTCCAGATATACGTGATATCATATGGCATTTATCTTTCTCTTTCTGACTTACTTCACTTAGGAGAGTCTCTAGTTCCATCCATGTTGCTGCAAATGGCATTATTTTGTTCTTTTATGGCTGAGTAGTATTCCATTGTGTGTATATATATCACATCTTAATCCATTCATCTGCGAGTGGACATTTAGGCTGTTTCTCTCTCTGATCTTAAGTTTTTTTTATTTATATATATTTTGTCTTTTGTCTTTTTAGGGCCACACTTGTGACATATGAAGGTTCCCAGGCTAGAGGTCTAATCAGAGTTGTAGCTGCCAGCCTACACCAGAGCCACAGCAACACCAGATCCGAGCCGTGTCTGTGACCTACACCACAGCTCATGGCAACGCCGATCCTTGACCCACTGAGCAAGGCCAGGGATCAGACCCACAACCACACGGTTCCTATTCGGATTTGTTTCCACTGCGCCACGACGAGAACTCCCAAGTTTGTTTTTTAAAACACGGCTTTGAGTCCTGGACCATGTACCGGGAATTAATATTACTATTACAAGGTAACTAAAATAATAACTGATAACAGTTACAACAATTAATGATAAATGGGCTCTGCCCCCAGGGCCTCATATCTGATGAGGGAGAAAACCACAGAAATAGAAAATAGTAATCAGATGCAATGAGAATTGACCCCAATGTTCCGGGACCAGCGCATGCCTGATTCCAGCCCCGTTTCCTCAACCGTTGTCTACTCTTCTTAATCTGCTTCTACCCTTATCTGCTTCTGTGGCCTGTCTTATTTCCTGTAGGAGCCCTCTGCGCAAAGAAGATAGTTTTGTACTCAAATTATCTGTGTGATCCTCATCAACCCAGAAACATCGGCACTATCCCTTACTACCTGTGGGACAAAGTCTCACAGAGCCTGACTTTCAATAATTGGGCATTATCCTACCAGACAGCTGATTTCTTTCTGAACCCTACCCTTACATATTCCCTCAAATGAAGCCTTTGTATTTCAGTTTAAAGGTCTGTCTCCTGTAGGAAGCCATCCTGAATGACTTCCTAGGGGAATTATTAAGTATTGATTTTTTTTTAATCATAGATCTTTCATATTATTGCTTCACTTTATTTAATGTCTATCCCTTGTTTCCCAATTCATTAGTAACTAATAAGGAACAGTCATCCATCAGTTCTGAGCACCTTGGACAGAATCTTGCCAGAAAGGCACCCAGTAAATGTGTGTGTAGTATTACAACACGCAGCTTGAATGTTAATAAGATGATTGCAAGTGCAGATTACACTTTGGTACCTCTATACAGTAAGATCACTCATTGGCATTAGTGACGTGCCCTGTAATTATTACGAGCTTTTCAAAGGCTATTTAATAATACCTAGGGGAATAAGAAGACCATTGGCATGAGGAAGTCAATTTTTAAGGAAATTATTCTGTCAGCCACATGTGTGACGATTTGAAGAGGTGGGGGAAACCGGAGGCAAGTAAGACACACCATAAGACAGATGCAGTAAATCCAGCATACTAGGTTAGGCACCTGGCATGGCCTATTGACATCCTTAACTATTTAAATGTTGCTAAAGCTTATTTTGCAAATGGGAATAAGTCATCAGGCTTTATTCCATTAGCTGATCCAAAAAAGTCATTTTTAGCCAAGTGAGGTCAGTTAGAGTGAATTCCAGATTTCCCACGTGGCGACTTTTAAGCCTAGTCTTAAGAATTCCTTTACCATTATGGGATTTATTTTTTTTTAATATTACATGGATGTGTGTGTACATTGATGGTGTTACAGGAATTAAATAGCCTACAGCTTTGGCAAGAACAAAAAACACAGAATTGTATTACAATCTCAAGGTTTTTAGAATAAAAATTGAGCATATTGACAGTGGGGATGCCAGTCATAATTTGGTTTGATTCAAGACCGCCAGATGCTTATCTCTTTTCCTGCTGCTCTCAATGGTTGGTTGTACTTTTTAATTAGGAAGAATGTGAGCTGTGAAAAACTGATGTCTAGAATAATAAAGTAAAATGTGGAAGGTTTATCCACAGTCTTAACAATAATCTTTTTAGGAAATTTATATATGATGAAACAGAGATCTTAAGTGTACAATTTGAATTTTTGACAGTGTATTCACTTGCCCATACCATAACAAAGCTAAGAACACTTCCCTCCCCCAAAACTACCCACGTGCTCCCACCTGTCAGTCTCTACATAAGTGTTCTTTTGATTTCCATCACGGTAGATGAGTTTTATTTTTGAACTCCATTCCAGTAGAATCATGCAATAGGTACTTTATCTGGGTTCTGTCACTCAGCATAAGGTTTTAGAGATTCGTCATTGTTGGGTTTGTGTCAGTAGTCCATTCTTTTTGTTGAGTGTATTCTGTTTTATAAACATATCCCAGATTTTTTATTCATATCCTTTTGATGGACACTGAGGTTGTGTCCACTTTTTTGCTCTTAAGAATTAAACCACTGAGAACATTTTTAAGAGTGTGTCTATTTTTTTTTTTTCATTGTTAAATATGAAGGAGTAGAATTGCTGGCTCAAAGGCTGGCTGAATGTTTAATCTTATCAACTCTTAGTTTCTGAAAATATTTGTACCATTTTACAGTCCCATCAGGAATAGGTGAGTAATTCAGATACTCTACATCATTTGGTATTGTCACTTTCCTGGTGCATGTCGAGTATTATCTTGCTGAGGCTTTAATTTGCATTTTTCTAAGTAAAATTGATATTGACCATTTTCCCTGTACATATTGGATATTCATATATCTTTTCTGTGAGGTGTTTTTCAAGTCTCTAACTGATTTTTTTGTTGGGTTGTTTATCTTTTTATTATTGATTGGTAGAACTATGTATTCTGGTTTTTTTTTTTTTCCAAGTTGAAATAAGTTTTATTGATTAGGTATAGTGTTTATGGGAAGTCAGGTAACAGTAAAGTAGAAAACACTTTACACATTTAAAATCAGATTAATTTTTTTCTTAGGGCCTTGCAGTTAATGCAGAAAGAAGGATTGTGAGAATGCAAAAGAAGTGCACAAATTGTGGACAGTTTTCAGTTTCATGTTTAGAAGATCTACTTTGAAATCCTGAATCAAATGAAGAATTGGGCACCTTTACTGAAGGAGGAGAAATGTCCACTTCATTTTCCTCCATGTACCTAATACACTTTCATTTTACATAAATATATCTCAATCCTTTTTATATTATCAGTTACTCTCTAATAAACCCAGTAGATCTATATATTCTGGGTACCAGTCCTTTGTTGAGTATACATGATACAGATATTTTTTCAGTCTGTAGCATACCCCCCTTTATTTCCTAAACTATGTCTTTTGATGAGAAAAGTTTTCAATTTTGGTGAAGTCTACTTTATCAGGTTTATTTTTTTATATTTAGTGCTTTTTTGTATCCAAGGAACTCTTTTCCTATTCCAAGCAATATTCTCTTATTTCCTTCTTAAAACAATGTAATTTTAACTTTTCAGCTTAGGTCTGTGATGCAGTTTGAGTTTATTTATATAAATGGTATGAGACAAGAATTGGGATTCATTTTCTACACATTATCCTGCTGACCTTGTGCCATTTGTTTGAAATATTTTTCTCATGTTGAACTCTTTGACAACCTTGTTGAAAATCAGTGTAATACATTGTATGAAACTGTTTCTGGTCTACGTTCTGTTTCATTGGTCATTTTATTATTCTTTATCCCTGTATCACACTGCCCTGATTACTATAGCTTCAGTGTAAGCCTTAAAATTGGGTAATTAAGTCTTCCAACTATGTTTTTCTTTTTCAAGCTTCTTTTGGGGAGTTTCTGTCTTGGCTCAGTAGAAATGAACCTGACTAGTATCCATGAGGACGCAAGTTCGATCCCTGGCCTTGCTCAGTGGGTTAAGGATCTGGTGTTGTCCTGAGCTGTGGTGTAGGTCGCAGTCATGGCTCACATCCAGCATTGCTGTGGTGTAGGCCAGAGGCTAGAGCTCCAATTTGATTCAACGCCTAGCCTGAGAACCTCCATATGCCACAGGTGCGGCCCTAAAAGAAGAAAAAAAAGAAAGATTCTTTTGGCTATTTCAGATCTTTCTAATTTCCATGTAAATATTAAAATCAGTCCATTTCTATAAAACAGCCTGCTGGGATTTTTATTGGAATTCCATGGAATCTGTAAATGAATTTGGAGACATCCTAACAGTATTGAGTCTTCTAGTTCCTGAACACGGGTATCTCAACAGCGTATGGTAGATTGCAGTGAAGAAATCTTACACATCTTTCGTTAAATTATTTCCTAAGTACTTAAAATTTTGTATGCCATTTCAAATGGAATTATTTATATAATTTTCTAATTGTTCACTGCTAGTGTATAGAAACATAATTGATATTTTATATTGACTTTGTGCCCTGTGGTTTTACTGAGTTCACTTGTGACTTTGAATAATTCTTTTATAAATTTCTTAGCATTCTAGATAGACGATCATGTCTTTTTGAATTAAGTTATATTTCTGCCTTTTAGGTCTTTATATTTTATTTCTATTTCTTACCTTCTTGCACAAGTATATTGCATTCCAGAATAAGTTGCTGAACAAAGGGATAAAAGCAGATGGTTTTTTTTTGTTCCTGATATTAGGAAGAAAGTGAATATTCCCAGTCTTAGAAAGTCTTCAACATTTCACTGTAAGGTATTATGTTAATTGTAGGTTTTTTGCAGTTGCCTTTTATCAAATTCAAAATGTTCCAATCTATTCCTAAGAACTTTTATTATGATTAGGTTTGAATTTTATCAGAGGCTTTTTCTGCATCATTTGAAATGATCATATAGGGTTTTTCCTCCTAAATTCTGTTATTGTGGTGAATTATATTGTTTATTTTCAAATGTTAAACCGGTCATTATCCTTCCTGTGATAAACCTAACTTGCTTGTGATGCATTACCTTTTTATATGCTGCTGAGTTTGATTTGCTATTTGCTATTTTTTTTTGGGGGGGGGGGTCTTTCTGCCTTTTCTAGGGCTGCATCTGCGGCATGTGGAGGTTCCCAGGCTAGGGGTATAATCAGAGCTGTAGCCGCTGGCCTGCGCCAGAGCCACAGCAACATGGGATCCAAGCTGCATCAGCTCGCAGCAAGGCCAGATATTCAACCCACTGAGCGAGACCAGGGATCGAACCGCAACCTCATGGTTCCTAGTCAGATTCGTTAACCACTGAGCCATGATGGGAACTCCCTTGATTTGCTAATATTTTAAGAACCTCTATTTTGTATTCATGAAGAGTATTGATCTGTAATTTTTCTTGCAGATGTCTGATTTGAATATAAAATGATGTTGAGAATTGCTCCCACCACCTCTATTTTTTAAAAATCATTTGTGGGGAGTTTCCTTCATGGCTCAGTGGTTAACAAACCCGACTAGGATCTGTGAGGATGTGGGTTCAATCCCTGGCCTCACTCAAAGTGGGTTAAGGATCCAGCATTGCCATGAGCTGTGGTATAGGTCACAGATGCGTCTTGGATCCCATGTTGCTGTGGCGTAGGCCGGCAGAGCTCCGGTTTGACCCCTAGCCTGGAATTTCCGTATGCTGTGGGTGCAGCCCTAAAAAGCAAAACTAAAATAAAATCATTTCTGTAAGATATTCTTTCTTCATTAAATGTGTGACAGAATATACTACTGAAGCCATGTGGGCCAATGATTTCTTTGAGGGAACATTTTATAATTCAGCTACTTTAATAGATACAGGAAAATTCAGGGTTTCTATTTTATCTTACATCAGCTCTGATGGATTGAGATTTTCATGAAATATGTCTATTTCATTCACATTGTTGAGTTTACTAGCATGAAATTTTGCATCATATTCGGTTATTATTTTATTGATATCTGTAGGATACCTAGTAGTGTCCCCTCTCTTCCTGAAGCTGATAATTTCAGTTTTCTCCCTTTTTTGCTTAATTAATTTTGCTAATATTAGCCATCTTAGATTATTTATTATGAATCTTTTCTTTCTGAAAGCCATCTTTTAGCTATGTTAATTTCCTTCGCTTTCTATTTCATTGCTTTCTGCTCTTATTTCCTACACTCTACTTATCGGGGATCACTTTACACCTTGCCTGTTTTCTTATAATGAAAATTAAATTATTGATTTTAAACCACTCTTCTGATATAAGCATTTGTGACAGAGTATATGGTCTATCCTGAAGAATGCTTCATATAAGCTTAAAGAGAGTGTTATGTTCTGCATACATTGGGGGAAGTATCTGTAAATATCAGATTGAGCTGGTTGATAAATATTCTCCCCAGTTCTATCATTTATTGTACTCTCCAACTAATAATAACTATTTCTCCTTTTAATTCTGTCCCATTTTGCTCTGTTGGTAGATATATGTATTTATCCTTGTCAATTTCTCCTGATTTATTGACCCTTTTACTACTTAAAACATCTGTCTCCAGTTCTTGACCTGGAATCTATTTTGCCTGAGGGCATTGTAACCTCCCCAGCTCTTTCATGCTTACTGTTTGCATTCGTGTCCTTTTCCATGCTTTCACTTTCAACTCACCTGTATCCTTGAATCCGGAGTGTGTTTCTTGTAGAGAGCATGTAGTTGGATCTTGCTTTTTTTTTTTGTCTTTTTTTTGTTGTTGTTGCTATTTCTTGGGCTGCTCCCGCGGCATATGGAGGTTCCCAGGCTAGGGGTACAATCGGAGCTGCAGCCACCGGCCTACGCCAGAGCCACAGCAACGCGGGATCCGAGCCGCGTCTGCAACCTACACCACAGCTCAGGGCAATGCCGGATCGTTAACCCACTGAGCAAGGGCAGGGACCGAACCCGCAACCTCATGGTTCCTAGTCGGATTCGTTAACCACTGCGCCACGACGGGAACTCCCGGATCTTGCTTTTTTTTAAAATCAAGTCTGATAACTGCTGTCTAACCAGAGGTTTTTGTTCTGTTTTGTTTTGGGGGTTTTGTTTTAGTTTTTGTTTTTGTCTTTTTTAGGGCTGTACCTGTGGCATATGGAGGTTCCCAGGCTTGAGGTCCAATCGGAGCTGTAGCTGCCCACCTACACGCAGCCACAGCAACTCCAGATCCAAGCTGCCTCTGTGAGCTTCATACAGCTCCCAGCAACACTGGATCCTTAACCCACTGAGAAAGGCCAGGGATGGAACCCGCATCCTTGTGGATACTAGTCGGGTTCATTAACCACTGAGCCATGACAGGAACTTCCTTGATTAGAGTTTTTAACCATTCACTTTATGTGATAGTAATATAGTTGGATTTAACAGAGTTCAGATTTCCATTCTACTATTTTTCTGTTCTTTTTCATTCTTCTGTTTCTCCTTCATGGCCTTCTTTTGTCTTAAGCAAATATTTTTAGTATACCATTTAAATTCCTCTTATTGTTTAAACTATATTTGTGTTTATTGCAATATTATTAACATACAATGTTATGTTAATTTCATATACAACACAACGATTCAATATTTGTATATACTGTGAAAAGGTCATGATAAATCTAGTTAATATAGGTCACTATACATAGTTACAGATTTTTTTTCTTGCAGTGAGAACTTTTAAGATTTATTCCCTCAGCAACTCTTCAAATACACAACTCAGTATTATTAGCTAAAGTCACCATGCTGTATGTTACATCCCTGTGACTTATTTTATAATTGGAAATTTGTACCTTTTAATCACCTTCACCCATAATGTTCACATTAAACTATATTTTAAAAATTATTTTCCTAGTGGTTGATTTAGGGATTATAACACCTTTCACAATTTCCTTCAGGTTAACACTAATTTAATTCAGTAAAAGATAGAATTTTTTTAAAAAATGATTCCATTTGCTCCCTTCTGTTGACATTGCCATATAGAGTTGTATCTATGTAAGTATTAAGCCCAATAAAATAGTGAGGTGATTATTGCTTTATATAACTTATGTCTTTTCAAAAACTTAGATGGGAAATGAGAAAACACATTTCTATATTTTATATTCACACACATATTTACCATTTCTAGTGCTTTTCCTTTTACTCAGTGGATTTAAGTCACTGTCTAGAATCAATTCCTTTTATCCTGGTGGAATCTTTAGTGTTTTTTTTAAGGTCGTGACTACTAGCAACAAAGTCTTACTGTTTATCTATGAATTTCAGTTTCATTTTTGAAGGATTGTTTTTCTGCACATGGAATTCTTGATTTATCGGATTTTAAAAATGCCTTTCATCATTTTGATTTTGTCATTCTGTCACTTTCTGGCCTCCACTGTTTCTGGTGAGAAGGCAGCCATTGTTTTTTATTGATCCTCTGCTATATGGAATTACTTGTTTTTCTCTTTTTGTATTTAGTCTGTCTTTGGCTTGGACACTTTTACTATGATGTATCCAGGTGTGAATCTCTTTGTAGTTATTTTACTTGCATCTTCTTGAGCTTCTTAGATGTGTAAATTTTTCTTCATCAAATTTGGGAAGTTTCAACTTTTATTTCTTCAAAAATTTTTTTTGCCTTTCCCTTTTCCCTCCTTTCCTTCTTGGGTTCTCACATATTGTTTATATACCTGATGTCCCATAGATCTCTAAGGGTCTGTTCATTTATGTTCATTCTCAGCTCTTCAGATTGGATTATTTCTGTTGATCAAATTTTAGTTGTAGTGATGCTTCTGCTATTTCAAAGCTACTATTACTTTCTAGAGAATCTTTATTTCAGTTAATACATTTTTCAACTCCAGAGCTCTTTTTCTCTCCTTCTTGGTGTTCTCTATTTGTTCATCCATTGTTGTCATTACTTTTCTGTAATTCATTAAAGATGGTTTCCTTTACTTCTGTGAACATATTAATAATAGCTTCTTTGAAGCCTTTGCCTGCTGTACTATCAGGGGACATTAGAGATGGTTTCTAATGATTACTTTTTTCCATGGGTTTGTGTCACACTTTTCTGTTTCTTTGCATGTCTCATTTTTTTTTGTGGAAAAATAGATAATGTAGCAACTCTGTGATTCTGATATTTCCCCTAAAGATTATTGTTGGTATTTTTTGTTTGTTTCACTCTTTAGTAATTTGCCTAAGCTAATTCTGTGAAAACTGCCCCCCCCACCCCCAAGAGGTGCTTCCACTGATATTTCTGCTCAATTGTATGTAGACATATACATAGGAATTTTTTTTTGTCTTAGTTTTTAGGCCTGATATTCTGGGAGTCATCCCATATACCTGTGTAGGTTGGTCATGAGAGGTTGTGTTCAAGCACTTTGCCATTAAGTCCTCTGCTCACAATTTTTTTTTTTTTTTTGGTCTTTTCTAGGGCTGCTTCCATGGCATGTAGAGGTTCCCAGGCTAGGGGTCTGTCTAATCAGAGCTGTAGCCACCGGCCTACGCCAGAGCCACAGCAACATGGGATCTGAGCCACATCTGCAACCTACACCACGGCTCACGGCAATGCCAGATCCTTAACCCGCTGAGCGAGGCCAGGGGTTGAACCCACAACCTCATGGTTCCTAGTCGGATTTGTTAGCCACTGAGCCATGATGGGAACTCCTCTGCTCACAATTTATGAATCTCTGTATGGGGTGGGTAATGCATTTAAACCTCAGCCTATTTTAAATTCTGCTCTGGCCTTTACTTTTTCTGGGCCTTTTGGGTCCTTTATGTATATTTGCATAGCCTTAGATTTGGTTAGGAGTGTAAATAGCTGGGCTTCTCTGTGGTGTTCTCTGCATGTGCATGTGGCCTCAGCTATAATGATGCTTTCCCTAACTGTGACTGTATCCTTAAGCCAGTAGAACGCTTTAGCCGTTCCCCTTGCCCACTGTTGAGATCATCCTTTCTACCCCATGCCACTGAGAATGGGCATTGCCCACCCTGGCAAATCAGGCGAACCCCTTTACCTGCAGCAGATAAACTGCCAACCCCATGGCCTGGCCTGCACTGGCAGAACCTCCGTGTCAGCCTTGCTGATCAACAGCAGTGATGAGTTGTGAATGACAGTTCCTCAAATATGCAAAGCAGCACTTACCTGAATCCTGAAATGCATTGCTGCCTTTCTGAGGATTTTGATCATTCAGCCATCCCCTGAACATGCATGGAAACCAGCACCTACTTCCTTGACAATTTCAGTGTAGTTAAATGGACCCAGCCATGACAAAAGAGAAATAGGCTATTTCCCAAAACATGCACATCTGTGAGGTAAACATTTAGTCCATTTTCTGACTCTTATCATCTTCACCCATCCCTTTATGTGCAATTGGCTTTACAGCCCCCTCCCTGAAAAGAGGAGAGTACAGAGTCAGTTTTGAAAAGTACAGCTTATTCAGCCCCCTAAAAAAGATCTTCTGACTGTTATTGTCAATTCTATCAAAACATTAGGACAAGACATAATAAAACTGATTTAGTATAAGTATTCACCCTGTTGCATGGGGCTGTTTGGTGTAACATCCAGGGTAACAGCCACAAAAAGACAGAATGCAAAGGAAGATGGAAATAAGATAAATATACATGGTTACTATCAAACAATATTTTTAAATAGAAAAGATATAGAATTCGCTGCTACTCTTTCTGAGTTTTAGGTCTGTTTGTGGCAAAGAATTTTATTATCACTTTGTTTTATGGGTTTCTAGCTCCATATTTCTAGTGTTTACATTCTTCTTAAGTATCAGTCCCTTTGGAAGCCAAAATACACAGAAAGAGGACAAAGCCTTTGGTGGGAAAAATCCTCCTTGCCAAATGGAAACATTGTTTTAGGAACAACAAGGAGTTGTGTAACAGTAAGACTTAACACCTGTAGAAGAAAAAAAAATTAACATAGTCATTTGCTGTGTACTTTCATGATTCCATAGTAAAATCTCCAGGAATAATACATAAAAACAGAAGTTCATTGTAAATGAGTATCAGTTGTTTATTCCCAAATGTATTTTAAAGTTGCCATAACATCTGACTAGATTGCAGGAACTAAACAGTAAAAAGTAGGAGCATTTCTACTGTCTTTGTATTATCTCAAAAATTATTGTACACTGCATTTCTTGTTAATGGTTATGTTTTTGAGTCTATACTCTTATTCATTGAAAAAATTCAGTTAAGTGTAAAATCTCTTTTGAAAACTGCACTGCTTTCTCTTCAGATTATGTTATCACCTCTAGCTAATGTTAAACATGGGCAGTGGAAGGAAATCGAGTGAAATGACGCCTCTAAAAAGTTCAAAACAAAACCAAAAGTAAGAAACAGAAAATTATCCCTAAGCTATGGCAGTGATCTTTTCTCTTGAAAGAATTCCCTGAAGGAAAAGAATAGAGATGCCTTTATCATTTCAGAATTCAGGGAGAGACTTATATAGGAAACAATTAGGAGCAGTGAGGGCACAGAGCATTTAGGCCCAACTGGGCATAAAAGAGGAGAATTTGTTGCTACCTAGCTGCATAGTTGTTTTATGGTTCTCCCCTTGTGTCTCTCCAGTACTGCATCAGTCAGGGTTCCAGCAGGAAACAGATGGCGCACTCAAACCAGATTACTCCTCCAGGCCCTAAGAAAGGGACATTCAGCAAAGCTATGGGGAAGTGGAGGGAAATTACCACACCCTGGGACCAGTAAAAAACAGAGCTATTACCACCCCAGGCCCAAAGGACCTAGAAGAAAGCATATTTAGAATCCTAGAGGGAAAGTCCTGTCAACAAAAAATTGATCGGTTGATCCCAGAAAGAACTGGAAAATTTTATTTGAGCCAGATTTGAGGATTATAGGGGTTCCCACTATAGCCATCAGTTTAAGAACCCAACTAGTATCCATGAGGATGCAAGCTGGATCCCTGGCTCTGCTCAGTGGGTTAAGGATCCAGCATTGCCTTAAGCTGAGGTTTAGGGCACAGACACAACTCGGATCTGGTGTGGCTGTGGCTGTGGTATAGGCCAGCAGCTGTAGCTCCAATTCGACCCCTAGCCTGGAAACTTCTATATGCTGCAGTTGCACCCTCCCCTGCGCCCCCCCCCCCCAAAAAAAAAAACCACAACAAAATGAAATATGAAGTCCAAAGAGAAAAGCATACATGGAGGACTCTAAAACTTTTTATGAAGGACCTCCCTCCTATCTCAGATGAACTACCGAAGTAGTTCATGGGGTGGTCTGTTGTCCCCTCTTTTGAACCACACCAGGTATTTCTGGGACCAGTTGAGTTTACTAAAATTCTACATTTTTTGAAAAGCTACTATGTGCCAGATGTGTTGTTTTAAATTGGTAATATAAAGTTAGTAAAATAAAAAACCTCAATTCCAACCCTCAAGGGCCTGGTGGGATGAGAAGAAAGGCATCTTCAAACAACGTCCAGATGGATGGACCTATCAAGGGAGATTAGAGCAGACCTGCGGAGGGAGGAACAGGACTAGGACCCTACTGCCCCTCTTAAGCACTTCCGTATATTCTTTCCCTCGCCAACCCTATAGATTCATTCTTTTATCATCCTTATTTTACACATGAGAAAACTGAAGCACAGAAAGTTAAAAGCTTGGAAGTTCCCATTGTGGCTCAGCAGGTTATGAAGCTGACAAGTATCCATGAGGATGCGGTTTGATCCCAGGCCTCACTCAGTGGGTTAAGGATCCAGCGTTGCTGCAAGCTGTGGTGTAGATCACAGACGCAGCTCAGATCCTGCGTGGCTGTGGCTGTGGCATAGACAGGCAGGCGCAGCTCCGATTCCCTAGCCTGGGAACTTAGATATGCCGCAAGTTTGGCCCTAAACAAAAATAAGTTTGGCCCTAAAAAAAAAAAAAGAAAGGAAGAAAGTTAAAAGCTCAAATCACACAGTAAGTGATAGAGGGTAGGAGTTGAGCTCAGTGCTGTGTCTCTAGTCCAACCCACAATTCTAAGCCTTACACTGCCCTCCCCCTACAGCCATTTCCCAGCTCTGAAAGGTAACAAAAAAAAAAGGAAGAGTGGGAGGCGGGACTTGTTCTTAAAGGTAATAACAGCTGTCATTTACGGAGGAACTACAGACAGACCTGGGAGATGCTGTGGATTTGGTTGCAGACCACCACAGCAAAGGGAGTATGGCAATAAAGCCAGTCATAGGAATGTTTCTGACTCCCAGTGCATATAAAAGTCATGTGTACATATACTGTCATGTTTACAGTAGCATTATTTAAAGAAAAAAAATGTACATACCTTAATTTTTAAGAAAAAAAACTTTATGGCTGAAAAACGCTGTCATCTAAGACTTCAGCAAGTCATGATTTTTTGCTGATGGAGGGTCTTGGCCTGGATGTTGATAGCTGCTGACTGATCAAGGGGGTAGTTGTCGCAGGCTGGAGTGGCTGTGTTGACTTCTTCACATAAGACAGCAATGAAGTTTGCCACACACATGGACTCTTTCCTTTTACGAATGATTGCTCTGCAGCATGCAGTGTTGATAACATCTTACCCACAGTAGTAGAACTTTTCAAAACTGGAGTCAGTCCTCTCAAATCCTGCTGCTGCTTTATCAATCTAAGTTTATACAATATTCTAAACCCTTTCTCATCATTTCAACAATCTTTACAGAATCTCCCCCAGGAATAGATTTCATCTCAAGAAACCGTTTTCTTTGCTTGTCCATAAAAGCTCCTTATCTGTTAACATTTGATCATGAGATTGTGATGATTCAGTCATATCTCAGGCTCCTCTTCCAATTCTAGTTCTCTTATTATTTCTACCACATCTACAGTTCTTCTTCCACTTAAGTCTTGATGGTTAGAATCAAGTTCTTCCAAACACATGTTGATATTTTTTGACCTCTTCATTAACATGAATCTCATATCTTCTTAATGCCATTTAGAATGGTAAATATTTTCTAGAAGATTTTCAGTTGACTTTGCCTGGATCCATAAGCTGTCTGTGGCAGCTATAGCCTTACAAGATGTATTTCTTTGGTATTTGTTCTTTTTCCCTTCCATTTTTATTGATATGTAATTGACATACACTACTGTACATTTAAGGTGTACGGCATAATGATTTGACTTCCATGCATCATGAAATGATGATCGTAATAAGTTTAGTGAACATCCATCATCTCATATAGGTACAAAATTAAAGAAATAGAAAAACAATTTCAACTTTTGTATATAAACTACAGCAATATTAATTATATTTATTATGTTGTACATTACATCCCTAATATTTATCTTATAACTGGAAGTTTCTAACTTTGGACTGACTTCATCCAGTTCTCCCTGCCCCCCACCCCTGCCTCTGATAACCACAAATCTGATCTCTTTTCCTATAAATTCGTTATTGAAGCATAAGTGACCTACCATACTATGTTGTCCCTGTTACCTCTATACATTTCAAACTGATCACCTTGATAAGTCCAGTTAAGAGATGTCACCATACAAAGGTGTTAACATAGTTATTGACTATATTCTTCACACTGCACATTTCATACTCGTGACTCACTTATTTTGTAACTAGGAGTTTATCTCTTAATCTCCCTCACTACGTATTTCTTTCCTCCACCTTTACCCCTATTCTCTGGCAAATGCCTGTTCTGTTTTTGTTCTCTGTATCTACAGCTCTGTTTCTGTTTGTTATGTTTGTTCATTTGCTCTTTAGATTGTACATACAAGTGGGATCATACAGTATTTGTCATTCTCTGACTTATTTCACTTGGTATAATACCCTCTAGGTCTATCCAGTTTGTTGCAAAAAGTTTCATTCTTTTTTATGGTTGAATAATTTTCCACTTCCACACACGCATACATATACACCAGGTCCTCTTTAGCCATTCATCTGTGGATGAGCATTTAGGTTTCTTCCATATCTTAGCTATTGTAAACAATATGGACATAGAGGTGCATATATCTTTTTGAATTAGTGCTTTCATTTTCTTTCGATAAATACCCAGGAGTAGAAGTACTGGATCACATAGTAGTTCTATTTTTTTTTTTAAGGAATTTCCATAGTATTTTCCATAGTGGCTGCACTAATTTACATTCTCAACAGTGCATGGCTCCCTTTTTCTCCACATCCTTACCAGTACTTGTTATTTACTGTCTTTTTGATGATAGCCATGCTGACAGGCATGAGGTGATATCTCATTTTTCGTTTAATTTGCATTTCTTTGATGATTAGTGATGTTGAGCATCTTTTCATGTGCCCATTGGTCATCTGTATGTCTTCTTTGGAAAAATGTCTATTCAGATCTTCTGCCAATTTTTTAACCAGGTTATTTGTTTTTTTCAATTTTGTGTTGTGTGAATTTATATATTTGGGATATTTACCCCCTTATCAGATATTGTTTGCAAATTTATTCTCCTATTCAGTAGATGGCCTTTTTGTTTTGTTGGTAGTTTGTTTTGCTATGCAAAATCTTTTTAGTTTGATTAGGTCCTATTTGTTTATTTTTGCTTTTCTTTGCCTAAGGAGACATATTGCAAAAAGTATTACTAAGAGTAATGCCAAAGAGCTTACTGGCTAGTTTTCTTCTGGCTGTTTTTTTATGGTTTGGGGTCTTAAATTCAAAATGGAATAAAGATTTAAATTTATTTTGTGCATGGTATGAGTAGTCCAATTTGATTGTTTTGCATGTAGCTGTCCAGTTTTCCCAACACCACTGAAAATGTATCTTTTCCCCACAGTACATTCATTCCTCCATTGTCATGCATAAATTGCCCATGTAAGTATGGATTCACTTCTGGGCTTTCTATTCTATTCCATTGATGTATGTGTCTGTTTTTGTTACAGAATCATACTGTTCTGATTATTGTAGCTTTTCAGTATAGTTTGAAAAGATGGAGCATGATACCTCCAATTTTGTCTTCTTTCTTATGATTATTTTGACTACTTGGGGTCTTTTGTGTTTCATACAAATTTGGTGATTATTTTTATACTTACCAAACCTTTTCTAAACCTTTGAATAGCCTTACAAAGTATATTTCTCTCTTTTTTTTTCTTCTACCCAGTTATGTGGAGGGTTTCTTGCCTTTTTGGAGGTTTAAGTTATTCTGTCAACATTCAGTAGATGTTCTGTGTGAATCTTTCTACATATGGATGTGTTTTTTTGATGTGTTTGTGGGAGAAGGTAAACGTGATGTCTTACTCCTCTGCCATATTGATCCTTCTCTCATATTTCTTAAATAATAAGACTCAAAAATCAAAATTACTCCATGATCCATGAGCTGCAAAATGGATGTTGTCTTAGGACATGTGAAAACATTAATCTCACTGTACATCTTTGTCATAGCTCTTGGGTGACCAGGTACTTTATCAATGAGTGGGAATATTTTGAAAGGACTCTTTTTGAGCAAGAGGTCTCAATAATGGGCTTAAAATATTTGGTAAACCATATTGTAAACAGATGTGTTCTCATCCAGGCTGTGTAGTTCCATTTGTAGATCATAGACAGAGTAGATCGAGCCTCATTCTTAAGGGCCCTATGATTTTGAGAGTGGTAGATTAACATTGGCTTGAGCTTGGTCACCAGCTGCCTCAGCCCCTAACAGGAGAGTCAGCATGTCCTTTGAAGCTTTTAAGCCAAGCATCGGCTTCTTTCTAGCTATGAAAGTCCTGGATGGCATCTTCTTCCAGTATAAGGCTGTTTTTTCCACATTTAAAATGTGTGGGTTTATTTATTTATTTATTTATTTATTTATTTGGTCTTTTTAGGGTCATACCCATGGCATATGGATGGTCCCAGACTAGGGGTCAAATTGGAGCTACAGCTGCCAGCCACAGCCACAGCAACACTAGATCTGAGCCGCATCTGCAGCCTATGCCACAGTTTATGGCAACACCGGCTCCTTAACCCACCGAGTGGGGCCAGGGATCAAATGTCCTCATGGATACCAGTCGGGCTTGTTACCCCTGAGCCACACCAGGAACTCAAAAATGTGTTCTTAGTGTAGCCACCTTCATTAATTATCTGAGCTGGATCTTGTGGATAACTTGGTGTAGATTCTACATCAGCCCCCACAGCTTCACCTTGGCACTTTTATGTTATGGGGACGGCTTCTTTCCTGAAATCCCATGAAGCAGTCTCTACTTAGCTTCACACTCTGCAGCTTCCCCACCTCTCTCAGCTCTCATCAAATTGAAGAGCGTTACGGCCTTGCTCTGGATTATGCTTTGGCTTAAGAGAATGTTATGGCTGATTTGATCTTCCTTCCAGACCACTAGAACTTTTCCCTTTTCAGGAATAAGGCTGTTTCTCTTTCTTATCCTTTGTCTGTTCACTGGAGTAGCACTTTAAATTTCCTTCAAGAATGTTTCCTTCACATTCACAACTTGGTTAACTGGTGCAAGAGGCCTAGCTTTCAGCTGTCTGAGCTTTCGACATGCCTTCCTCACTAAGCTTAATCATTTCTCTCTCTCTTTTTTTTTTGTCTTTTTCTTTTTAGGTCTGCACCCACAGCATATGGCCAGGGATCAAACCTGTCCTCATAGATACCAACCAGATTCGTTTCCACTAAGCCGCAACAGAAACTCCCATTTCTCATTTTTGACTTAAAGTGTGATTCTTCCTTTCATTTGAACACTTAGAAGCCATTGTAGGGTTATTAATTGGCCTGATTTCAGTATTTTTGTGTCATAGGGAATAGGAAAGCCCAAGGAGAGGGAGAGAGACAGGGGAATGGTCGATTGGTGGAGCACTCAGAAAACACACATTTATTAAGTTTGTTGTCATGTGAGTGAAATTTATGGTTCCTCAAAACAATTACAGTAGTAACATCAAAGATCATTGATCACAGATCACCTAACAAATACAATAATAATGAAAAAGTTTTCAATACTGTGAGAATTACCAAATGTGACCCAGAGACATGAAGTCTGCACATGGTGTTGGAAAAATGGTGCTGATATATTTGATTGGTGTAGGGTTACCACAAACCTTCAGTTTAGAAAAACTTACAGTGTTGGTGAAGCACAATAAAGCAAAGCACACTAAAACAAGGTCTGACCATATGGCGCCCCAGCGTTCTGTTAACCTCTTAATACTCTTTTAACTAAATAGGACCTTCCAATACTAAATAATCAGTTTCTGTTTGTTTATTCTTTTCAAACCACCTGTAATATGAACAGGTTAAAAACATGGAGTAATGATTCTCTTAAGTCTAGGTACCATCATTGCACCTGGTTCCTTTCATCCATCATTCATGATGACACAGTAAGATTCATCACTGTCCAAAAATAGATGAAATTACAGTAATTAAATAGGAACATAAATATTTCATTTTCATTCTACTGTATTTTACCCTATTATCTAATATTTTAATCATGATTCATATAAAATATTTTTATTTTAAACTAACTTACGGATGTAAGAATCATAATTAACAAGGCGTTCCCATCGTGGCTCAGCAGAAACGAATCTGACTAGTATCCATGAGGACCTGGATTCAATCCCTGGCCTCACTCAGTGGGTTTAAGGACCCGGCATTGCCATGAGCTGTGGTGTAGGTCACAGATGTGGCTTGGATCTGGAGATGCTATAGCTATGGCATGCGATGGCGGCTGCAGCTCTGATTCACTCCCTAGCCTGGGAACCTCCATGATGCCATGGTGTGGCCCTAAAAAGACAAAAATAAATAACTTAAACCCTCTCTTTTACACAAAGACAATAACATTCTTATGCCGAAATCAAAGTAGTCTGACTACACATAGCTTCTAAAGTCTCTACAACATTGTTAATTCCCTAGGGAGAAATAGAAAGATCTATGTTTTCCATACATATACTGCCTTTGGGATTTTTCCTCCCTACAGTGAGTATGCTGTTGCTTATCTCAGGCAATATTTTAGACCGGTTCTGCATAGACTTTTAGTGTTTAAAAACATGCTACTGGTCTCTCGTTTTAAAATCATCAGCATATTTCTTGCAGAAGTCACAGTTCTTTTAATGGGAGGCAGTTAGAAAAGAAAACAAAAATCCCATTGGGATTTAAGGTTAGGGTATGTAGCCTACTGCTCAGATTGAAAGAAAAAAAATATTGCTTATAAACTGCTTATATTATAGCCATATTTTTTTCCAAAGTAGGAACGAAATTGCAGAGTAACAATGGTTTTCTCCCCTGAGCCCACTTTATTTCCTGGCCTCAGAGTAGTTTAGGTGCTTAGGAAAGCATGTTAAGGGCTTTAGTCTACTTGGATGCTGCTTCTCACACAGTGAATGCAGTTTGGGCTGTAAAAGTAGTAAAGCCTCTCTCCGTTAAGCATCACACTTCTTTAAGTCCAACCCATTGGCACTTCCAGTTAGTCTGAATCCTTGCACAGTTTGAATTGTGCAAATGTTTGAATGCAGTTCATTCGTACACACCCTTATTGTATTTGTACTTGGCTCCAGCCTAGTATATGAGTCATGTTGACATATGTTCTCTCCACGTTAGGTTTTGAGGGATTGGCTTCTCCTTTCCTCGTTCTGCTTGTATGACACTTGTTGATACTGTGGGTAAAGTTGCTCCATGATGAACATTTTGCAAAATTACTTTACCTCTCAAGGCTCCCATTTCCATAACTCTAAAAGTTATTTCATAGTTCCTTCGGTTAGGATTGTTGAGAGAAATTGACAAATGCCAATAATGAATTATAATAGGTACCTTTTAATTAATACTTACACAGGACCTTGAATAATAACTAAGTTATTTTCAGATTACTAGGAAGACCCAACCATTGTGTCTGTTTTACTGATAAGAAAACCAAAGATCAAAGAGGTGTTTAGTTAACTTGTCCAGTGTCACACAGATGGTAGGTGGTGGAGGCAGAATTTACATCCTCATCTGTCTAACTCCAAAGCTCCAAGTCCCTTGCTGCACTGCAGTCATAATAGAATTATCTACTGAAATTGCCTCAAATCCACCTTCTGCAATCAGTGAAAAGCCTTCTCCCACCCAAAATGTGTAAGCTAGTGAATTTATGTTGGTAATATTCGAATACAAAAAACTTGTCCAAAAATCCAACCATAAAGGAATATTAGGCTCAATACATATGGCCTTAGGGAAAATTCTCTGAGGACCAACTAGCTTTATGGACAGATGAAATAATTTTTCTGAAAGATAGTGCTTATGTTGTCTTTAATTGTTCGCTTTTTTTTTTTAATTCTGCGTGGTTTTTATGTCACTTGAGAGTTCTTAATGACGCAAAATTTTAGTTCTCTATTATGATAATCATAATGGTCAATATTTTCATTGGTTAAAAATGTAGGATTGTATTTTTACCACCACTGACTAAAACCCTAATCTCCCTGAGTTTGGGGATATTACATCTTTTTGGAAAGCTAGTTTATTAGAGTGGTTTGGCTCTTAACAGGATAAGACTCAATAATGTATGTCTTAAGATTTTTGTAGTATTCCTAAAGAATTAGAGCTTAAATGTTACCAATGGGAATCATGGACATTTACTGGGGAGAGGACAGATCATTTGACCAAGATTTTTCTTGATTCCTTGATAGTGTCTGAGGAGTATAAAGTGATCAAGAAAACTCATCTCTGGGAAGGAATCTAGGATCCTCCTATGTGCCCTTGGGTGGGGTTAGGAAATTCTGGGGAATGTCCCCAAAGCTCTTGAGGTGGAAGTTTTCTCATTTAAACTAAGAGGTTAGCTCTTGATCAGTTTACTCTACACATTTTATGAAATTAAAGGATCACTGCAAATATTTTATTTAAATTCCTTTTTAAAATATTTTGCCCACATCCTCTGGAAGGTCATTAGCATTGAGATATTCTAAATCAGTATGGCCCCTCTAATCCATAGCCCAGAATGCTCCACCAGCTTCAGGACCTCACAGCCTGTCTTGGGTGATGTCATGCAATTCCTTGGCACTGCCAGTGCCCTGTGAAGTTGTTTACAGGGCCCCAGACCTCCAGGATCTCCTTTAGCCACAGGGACCCCATGCATCTGATGGCCTTATCTCTACAGATCATTTACAGCAAACTACATCTGGGCATGAATCATGTAAAAGTAGGATTTAAGGAATACACTTCTATTGGGAGGGCAGAATGTGGATAAGGTGCACCTACCCCTCTCTGACCAGCACCACTGAGGCTCTGGTGCTGAAGGGGATGTGATAGCCTTGCAGTTAGTTATCTCCCAGAGCCAGGGTTGCACATTTGTGTCTTTGCAGCCATGTACTATCCTTTTATCCCTTCAGTGACTAGGACCTGTGGTTAGGGGTATCAGAGAGGGTTGTAGGCAGAAATGCTGGAAGTTTGTCGCCTTCAGGGATGACACTCATAGTAGTTGTTTTACTAGTAAGGCCACTCCCTGCCGACTCCACAGTTAGAGATTTTCTTCCACGTCTAATCAGGGGGTGGACTGACTTTTTTTCAATCTTGGAACTGTGTATGACTTTGGATACTATCTTGGACTCCATATAATTGAACATCCCCCCCCACACACACATACACACACACACAATACTTCATTTTATCAGTAAGGAACAGACACCTACTTAAGCTACAGTCATTGGCAGAACTCAAATTTAGTTCTTGGATCTCCTTTTCCAGCTAACTTTATAGCACATTATTTAACGTTTAAGGAAGTAGGGGTTTTTTTTTTTTATTTTGTAGGGTTTCTTTTAGTGGTCTTTGATATGTGTTCCATGTAGTTCAGTAGCTTTTGGTTATTTTTCCAAAGCTCTGAAATCATTAGAAAAAAAAATAGGGCTGCTAAAACAAATTTGTAAATAATTATCTGAGAGTTTCTCCTATATTTTGAAATATGATTTAATTGGCTAATCTCTAAGACCTCTGGTAATGTTCAATATAATAATGTATTTATAGTAATATATAAGAGATCAATAAAGCCATCCTGATTTATAATTTTCATAAGTACCCAAGAATCAAATGAAAAATATACTTTGGCATTTTCACAAATTCATTTTTATTGTATTAAATGATTTGCTATCCACATGATGGATGCTATCGCCTAACTTAATTTTCTGTGGGAAAGTATGTTTTGGTTTCATTTGGACTAGATAATATTTTCAAAATTATCTTTAGTTAACAACATATTTTTTAATTTAAGATTCTAATATATTTTAACGTCATGTCACTCTGTTGAAAGTTGTGGGTTTTTTCTTTTTCTTTTTTTCTGTTTTGTTTTTTGGGTTGTTTGTTTGTTTGATTGTTTGTTTTTAGGGCCACGCCACAGCATGTGGAGGTTCCCAGGCTAGGGGTTGAATCAGAGCTGAAGCTGCTGGCCTATAGCACAGCCACAGCAATGTGGGATCTGAGCCATGTCTGTGACCTACACCATAGCTCATGGCCAGGTCCTTAACCCACTGAGTGAGGCCAGGGATTGAACCTATATCTTCATGGGTACTAGTCAGATTCATTTCCACTGAGCCACGATGGGAACTCTGACTCTGTTGAAAGTTTTATGCAAACTTTATAGTAAGCTGATTTTTTCCATCAAAAATTTTAATGCGGAAAATTCTTTCCTCTTTAATGCTCAGAAAATAGGATATTCTTTTTAGTAGTGTCACTATTTACAACAGTCAAGTCATAGAAGTTTAAAAAAATTACCTTATCAGGAGTTCCCATTGTGGCTCAGTGGGTTAAGAACTGGACAAGTATCTATGAGGATGCAGGTTTGATCCCTGACCTCGCTCAGTGGGTTAAGGATCCAGTATTGCAGCAAGCTGTAGTGTAGGCCGCAGATGAAGCTCAGATCTCGTGTTGCTGTGGCTGTGGAGTAGGCTGGCAGCTGCAGCTCCAGTTCAACCCCTAGCCTGGGAACTTCCATATCCCCCGGGTGCAGCCATTAAAAAAAGAGAGAAAATAAAAAACTGAAAAGTTACTTTATCAAACCTGTGCTGAACAGAATTTCACTCTGATTTTTTTGAAGACTTATCAGGTATATGTGAGGATTTTGAAGCAGCCTTTTGTTAGAATCATGACATCAACTGGTCTTAGGCCGTATGTATGAAGGCAAGTCAATTAAATCCAATAGAAATATGCAGAGGACAATTTTCTGTATTAGTTGATGAAACAATAGGCCTCAGCATCACAGAGCACCATTTAACACATAATGGTTATTTTTTTATTTTGTAAATTTTATTGGGATATAGTTGACTTACAAAGTTGTATTTTCAGGCATACAGCAAAGTAAATCTGTTATACGTATATATATACATATATTCATTTTCAGACTCTGTAGGTTATTATACAGTACTTAGTAAATTTCCCTGTGCTATACAGTGGGTCCTCGTTACCCACCTATTTTATATATAGTAGTATATATGTATCAATCCCAACCCCCTAATTTATCCCTCCCCAACAACACTTACCCTTTGGTAAACATAAGTTTGGTGTAGAAATCTTTTGAGTCTGTTTCTGTTTTGTAAATTCTATTGAATAACTTCTATTAGATTCCACATATTAGTGATCTCATACAATATTGGTCTTTCTCTGTCTGACTTACCTCACTTGGTATGATAATTTTTATGTCTATTCATGTTGCTGCAAATGGCACTATTTCATGTTTTTTTGTGGTTTTTTGTCCTTTTTTTTGTCTTTTTTTTTTGTTGTTGTTGTTGTTGCTATTTCTTGGGCTGCTCCTGCGGCATATGGAGGTTCCCAAGCCAGGGGCTGAATCGGAGCTGTAGCCACCGGCCTACGCCAGAGCCACAGCAACGCGGGATCCGAGCCGCGTCTGCAACCTACACCACAGCTCACGGCAACGCCGGATCGTTAACCCACTGAGCAAGGGCAGGGACCGAACCCGCAACCTCATGGTTCCTAGTCGGATTCGTTAACCACTGCACCACGACGGGAACTCCTATTTCGTGTTTTTTATGGCTGAATAATATTCTATTGTATACATGTACCACATCTTCTTTATCCAATCCTCTGTTAATGGACATTTAGGTTGCTTCTATGCCTTAGCTATTATAAATAGTGCTGCAGTGAACATTGGGGTCCATGTATCTTTTCAAACTATGGTCTTCTGTGGATTTATGCCCAGGAGTGGGATTGCTGAATCCTATGCTAGTTCTATATTTACTTTTTTAAGGAACCTCCATGCTGTTCTCCAAAGTGGTTGCACAAGCTAAAATCCCACCAACAGTGTAGTGGGCTCCCTTTCTCCAAGCACTTATTATTTATGGACTTTTCAATGATGACCATTCTGACTGGTGTGAGATGATATATAGTTTTGATTTGCATTTCTCTAGTATTTAGAGATGTTGAGCATCTTCTCATGTGTTTTTTGGCCATCTGTCTTTGGAGAAATGGCTGTTTAGATCTTCTGTTTTTTAACTGGGTTGCTGTATGAGGTATTTGTATATTTTGGAGATTAATCCCCTGTCAGTTGCTTTGTTTGCCAAGATTTTCTCCCATTCTATTTTGTCTTTTCTTTTTGTTAGTGGCTTCCTTTGCTGTGCAAAAGCTTTTAAGTTTAATTGTGTCCCATTTGTTTATTTTTATTTTTATTTTCATGACTCTAGGTGGTGGAGTCAAAAGATTGCTGCAATTTATGTCAAAGAGTGTTCTGCCTATGTTTTCCTCTAGGGGTTTTATAGCATCCAATCGAACATTTAGGTCTTTAACCCATTTTGAGTTTAGTTTTGTGTATGGTATCAGGGAGTTTCTAATTTCATTCTTTTACATGTAGCTGTCATAATGGTTATTTTTCAAATAAAACTTTCATTGACATGTGTGAGAAAAATTCTTAACTTTCAAGTATGATTGCTAATGCATCATTTTATGTCCTGTTGTGTTTTATCTAGCATCAGCTTTAGAGTCTCTTTTGCTTAGCACTTGTGTTAACAGTAACAACAATGATGATGAAATCCTCAAGATAGCCTAGTGTTGAAATATCTTCCAAATTATACATGCACTTACTGGGTCAGTTTTTCCCTACTGTCAGAGTTGGAGAAGTACATTTACTTTTTCCTGCCATGGTGCACTACTGTGAATAAGTCCTTACATTCTGGAACATGAAAGTAGCTTCCTAAGGTACCTACTTAGATTAATTTTAGTTCGTGTTGAGCTTGGTATGTGCATGGACAATTACATAGGGTAGAAAGGATAATAATCGGGATCAGTGTTGTGGGCAGTGGAAAGAATGTGGGTGTTGGACTGTGTAGCCCGCATTAAACTATGCATTGTCCAGTACAACCTGTGTGCACTTGGGCAAGTTCCTTAGCAACTTTGAGTTTCCTGTAGTGTATGAAACAAAGATGACCCTACCTACTTCAGGTGATTACTGTGAGGTTTAGTGAAACAATGTATGTCACAGAACCGGAGCAGTTACTGACGGGTCTTTATAAATGCTAGTTGAATATGAATCTTTTACTCCTTGTATGTTCACAAAGCTTAACGTGGCTTAATGACACTGAAAGAAAAAAATCAGTATAAAGAAGATAGATTTTCTAGTGTGAAATGTTTTATGTGGGTCCTTTATGTCAACAGGAATAAAGCCAGTGCAAGGAAAATTAATTTCACACATTAGCCTTCTGTAAATGCCTCCTGTTCCAGGATCGCTTTGGCCAGTATCACTTAACCCTAAGGTGAAAATGAATATAGCAAGAGGGAGAAACAGTTGTTAAATTTATTACAATAGCCAAGCTATCAAATTAAACATGTTATTTATAGTGTGTCTAATTGTCACCCTAATTTCTACATTAATTTTCCAGGCTAGCATGTGTGGAAATTTAATCAGCAACCCATTATTTCCATGGAGACTTAGTGGTTGTCTCCTAGAAGAGAATTCAGGCATCAGGATCTCTTCTGCCTCCCCTGGCAGAGTCCATATGCACAGCTGCAGGGTTCGTAGAAAAGTAGAAATTACTATAAGCTGCCCATTTGCTTTTGTTACACAAAACTTAACAACAGAACTGAATTCCTGGTTGGTTCTCATGTGCTTAACTGAACCCAGCTATTTTAGGAACATAAAGGAACGGCATGATTATACTAGCGAATCATTTGTTATTTACATAAAACTGAGCTCTGGGGGAAAAAAGATCTATAAATTTGTGACGAATTATTTTTTAATATTTTGTTTGTTAATTCCGCATATGGTTTACATCAGTATTTTAGCTTTGGCTTATTTTCTCTTTAATCCCTGAGGTTTCCAATGACTTTTCATTTTGAATCTCTTAACCTCAAATTCAGGCTGATGCCTAAATACTGACGGATTTGGGGACAGATACCTCCAACATGGTACCATTTTTCCAGTTTTACTTCCCCAGTTAGTAATCTAGCCTTAAGTGCTGTAAACTGGAAATTTCCACATAACGTCAGTATTTTTTCATGAGTCATCAGCAGCAATTCTCATTTGTAATATGCTTACGGTGCATATTTGCAGAGAAGTTCCATTTTTCAAAAATAAGCAATTTACTAAGAAATTAATATGTTGATTTAATTTGTCAGAAATTGCAATACTAGCAAGTATTGTTTCCTGAATAAATAGGGTCATTTCATCCATTTTTTCCAGTATATTGTTTCATATGAAGGAATACTTCTGTAAATGGGTCTATTAAGAAAAATATTCTACTCAGGAGATGTGTTTTTATTTTGATAGTTACATTTGTCTTTCATTTTTTTCCTTCCTTTCCCCCTTAAGTGCATTCCAGAAAACTCCATATAGTCCATGGTTAATTGATGTCATTTGTACTCCCATTATAGTTTGTCAACTATTTTCCTTTAATTATAAAATTTTTAATTTTGAAAATGTCTAGACATGCAGAAAATGCACCATTCAGATTTAACCAGTGTTTTGCCATATAAGCTTCAGTTGTTTTTTTTTTTTTAGGAAATTTTATGTATGGCGTTCCTGTTGTGGCTCAGAGGATTAAGGACCTGATGTTGTTTCTCTGTAGATACGGGTTTGATCCTTGGCCTCAGTGGGTCAGGGATCCAGCGTTGCCACAAGCTGCAGCATAGGTCACGGAGGCAGCTCTAAGGACAGCTGCTTCTTCCCTGAGCAACTCGAATCCAGTGTTGCTATGGCTGTTGTGTAGGCCACAGCTGCAGCTCTGATTTAACCCCTCGCTCAGGAACTTCCACATGCCACAGGTGTGGCCATAAAAATTAATAAATATTCATGCAGTGAAAATCCTACCTGCTGCTCTCTGCCCCCTTCCCTAGAGGTGGCAGAGCATGAGTTTGTATATGGTGTAATAATGTCTTAAAAGGTTGAAAGATTTAGGTGTTCTATGTACTGAAAATGATACATTCTGCCAGAGAATTGTAACATGAGTTAAGAAAATCAAAGGCATTGATTTTGTTCTATTTTGGAAGGCATGCTCATCCCCCACCACCACCACAATGAATTAAAAGTGGTCTCAGCTGAAGATGCTCTTATCCTAAGTGGATTGTCAGTCCAACCGGTTCACAGTGCAGCAGTCCATTTCATGTCCACGTGTGGTGGTATTTCCTTCAAAGGATGGTCTTAGGTCTGAAACAGGAACAGAACTACAGCTGTGTCTGCTGCTAACCCTTCACCGCACCACCCCCTTTCTCCGCATCTTTGGAGGAATCCCCTTGAAATCTTGATGAAAATCTGAAATTCCTGAGTGTCATCTAGAATTGGCTGCATTGTTGTTTCAGAAAGAAGCAATTCTAAGAGGAAAAGAATCCCAGAGTTAAGAAATGACATGACCAAGTTTTGGATTAATTGACTTATTAAAAAATGCAGCTCTGTCTAGTCTAGAACCCAAAGACCAAACCTGAAAGGATGGCAGCCGGGATTCCACCACCAACCTGTGACCAAAGGCCTGAATTTCACTGCCTACCAGAGCCAGGATAGCTCAGGGCGTGCTACAGGGGTAACTGGACTCATGAGCAGGCCTTTCCTCAGCAATTTAAAGATAACTAGTTTCACCTTCGTGTCATTTTGATTTTCTTGCACTATTTAATACCTTGTAATAAAATTGAGTTGCTATAACAAAAATAATAGTCCAATTTAAGGATTGCTGCCAGTGTTTAAAAAACCAAAAAGAAATGCAACATATTGTTCATTTCCAAGATTATACAGGAAAAAAACCCCACAGTGATTCAGCTGCTGCATTGAATTGCATGCTACTGCTGATAAAATCTCCATTACCTTTTTATAAATTCAATTTTAATTACATCAGTCTAGTGGGCTCCATGCAGATATTTACTTCTAGTATAATGGATTTTTAAGGGAAAATGTTCCATGAAAGCATTGAGCATTGAATATTTCATTTGAAAGCAAGTGCTAAAAGTATTCTTACAACATTCAGTATTCATACTTTGGGGGAAAGTTATGTAAAAACATCTTTTTAAGGATTAAAAAGAAACTTTTACAGTGTTTAGCAATAAGTAATATTTAAAATTTCACACTAATAATAATTAAAAAGTATTATTGATAAATGCATTACAGTAGGGATTACTGTACTAACACTTCGGCTTTGTCTTTTTTTTTTTCCTGTGTGAATTGTATTAATGTTCTTCATATGGTGTGACATGGCTAAGATAGCTCACCCCTTTAGTGATGAGACGAAGACATAAATATCCATAAATATATAATGATCAAGATATTTAAACATGTCTCAAAATAAAATTAAGGCACCATCCAAACATATACCTCGGGTGTAGGTAGCACATTAAACTGCTGGAACTGTCAATTCTTGAAAATATGGGAAAATTGTGTGCTGATTCCTCAGACACTGAAGCACCTCTAACTGAAGATCATATTGGTTAATCATCTTAACAGGATCATACAGCATTAAATTTAAAAGGTATGTGTGTGTTGCTAAAGACCAGACTTAATTATTCTCAAATATTTCAAAAGGCCTTGCTTTAGTACATTTGGTGACTTCTCCCCATAGCCCCACTAGTGAAGTGCATTCCCTTAGAAGATGCACTTCTAGTGCCAATGCTCAGGTGCTCCAAGATGCTTCAGAGAATGGGGGCCAGTGAGTCTCACCTGGCATACCTCCTCCCCCAAATGCCTATCCAAACTGGTATTAAGACACTGAGATGTCCTGACATATATGAAGATCCAAACTGCATTCTCTAAAATATCTATGCCTATTACAATATTACAGAGCCACAGTAATCAAGACAGTGTGGTCCTGGTACCAAAACAGACATACAGACCAATGGAACAGAATAGAGAACCCTGAAACAAACCCAGACACGTACAGTCAATTCATTTACAACAAAGGAGGCAAGAATATAAAATGGGGAAAAGACAGTCTTTTCAGCAAGCAGTGCTGGGAAACCTGGACAGCTGCATGCAAATCAATGAAACTGGAATATACCCTCACACCATGCACAAAAATAAACTCAAAATGGCTTAAAGACTTAAATGTAAGATAAGACACCATCAAACTCTTAGAAGAGAACATAGGCAAAACATTCTCTGACATAAACGCTACAAATGTTTTCTAAAGTCAGTCTCCCAAAGCAACAGAAATAAAAGCAAAAATAAACCAAGGGGACCTAATCAAACTGACAAGCTTTTGCACAGCAAAGGAAACCATAAAAAAAAAAAGACAACTTACAGAATAGGAGAAAATAGTTTTGAATGATGCAACCTACAAGGGCTTAATCTCTAGGATATACAAGGAACTTATACAACTCAACAGCAAAAAAGCCAACAACCCAATTGAAAAATGGGCAAAAGACCTGAATAGACATTTCTCCAAGGAAGATATACAGATGGCCAACAAGCACCTGAAAAAATGCTCAACATCCATGATTATTAGAGAAATGCAAATCAAAACTACTATGAGGGGGAAAAAAACAACTATGAGGTACCACCTCACACCAGTCAGAATGGCCAAAATTAATAAGTCCACAAATAACAAATGCTGGAGAGGGTGTGGGGAAAAGGGAACCCTTCTGCACTGTTTGTAGGAATGTAAGCTGGTACAACCACTATGGAAAACAGTATGGAGGTAACTTTGAAAACTAAATATAGAACTACCATATGACCCAGGAATCTCACTCTTGGGCATATATCCAGACAAAACTCTAAAAAGACACATGCGGAGTTCCCGTCGTGGCGCAGTGGTTAACTAATCCGACTAGGAACCATGAGGTTGCGGGTTCGGTCCCTGCCCTTGCTCAGTGGGTTAACGATCCGGTGTTGCCGTGAGCTGTGGTGTAGGTTGCAGACGCGGCTCAGATCCTGCGTTGCTGTGGCTCTGGCGTAGGCCGGTGGCTACAGCTCCGATTCAACCCCTGGCCTGGGAAACTCCATATGCCGCGGGAGCGGCCCAAGAAATAGCAACAACAACAACAATAACAACAACAAAAGACAAAAAAAAAGACACATGCACCTGCATGTTCATTGCAGCACTATTCACAATAGCCAAGACATGGAAATAACCTAAATGTCCATCAACAGATGACTGGGTTAAGAAGATGTTGTATATATACACAACAGAATACTACTTATCCATAAAAAAGAACAAAATAATGCCATTTGCAGCAACATGGATGGAACTAGAGACTCTCCTACTCAGTGAAGTCGGAAAGAGAAAGACAAATACCGTATGATATCACTTATATCTGAAATCTAATATAGGGCACAAATGAACCTTTCCACAGAAAAGAAAATCATGGACATGGAGAACAGTCCTGTGGTTGCCAAGGGAGAAGTGGAGGGAGTGGGATGGATTGGGAATTTGGAGTTAATAGATGCAAACTATTGCTTTTGGAATGGATAAGCAATGAGATCCTGCTGTGTAGCACTGGGAACTCTGGCTAGTTACTTATGATGGAGCATGATAATGTGAGAAAAAGGAATGTATATGTGTTGTGTGACTGGGTCACCTTGCCGTACAGTAGAAAATTGACAGAACACTATAAACCAGCTATAATGGAAAAAAATAAAAATCAGAAAGTATCTATGCCTATTAAACACGGCTTAAATTCATTTTTTTTCTTTTTAGGGTTGCACCTGTGGCATATGGAAGCTCCTGGGCTTGGAGTCAAATTGGCTTACCCCACAGCCACAGCAATGCCAGGTCTGAGCCGCATGTGTAACCTACACCACAGCTGATGGCAACACCGGATCCTTAATCCACTGAGGTAGGCCAGGAATTGAACCTGCATCCTCACGGACATCATATCAGGTTCTTAACCCGCAGAGCCACAACAGGAACTCCTCAAATCTCTTTAGGAAAGTGTTTTTTCAAGTGATCAGTTGCTACTGGTCAGTGTCCAGTCAGTTGGCAGTCAGCTAGCACTGGGACTAAGGTTGGCACAGACGCTCCAGCAGAACAGTTTGCCCAAGCAAGTCAATACTGTTCTCAGTCTCCATGGGGAATCCGTCAAAATCAAGGTTTCTTCCTCATCCTCTCTTTCTGAAATCATACAAAAGAACACTTTTAACTTTTAAACACACACTCTCTTAGTTTGTAGGTATTTGGTTCACTGTCTGTCTTCCCAGTAGCTGTTATGCCACCTAACAGCAGGGCTGGGGGCCCATCTCTCCTTTCCTCCACGTGCTGCTGGACAGTGCTTTGCTCATGGCAAGGGGGCAGGACATATTGCTAATAATTTAGTTCTTTAGTGAATCCCTGTTTGTCCCTAAAAGCTTTATGGGAGCTCTTTTGATACCTATTTGATGTCTTCAAGAAGAATTTAAGAACAGAAATGTCAATTTAAATATAATCTTCCTATTTGCAAATTGTTCATGAACATCAACTATGACATGCGAATGACATGCTAATGTTTATCATTCTGTATTTCATATGTTGCCAAAATGGACTAACATTACATTAACTGCCTTTAAAATACATTGCTTCTATATATTTGTATCTTCAGTTTATTTTGTCACCAGATGGTGGATTGTATGTTTATTTCAAAGGTTGTGTAGTATAGAAAATTTATATAAGAATATTTACTCTTACTCATGACGTTAAGGGTTTAATGTGCTTTCTTATTAATGTGGAAGAAATCTTCATCAATAGTTATTACTACCAGTTCTGGCAAACCATGTATCATTGGCTAGTACTTAACAAACATTAAGGCTGGGATGCTATGCATTTAAAAAAAAAAAAAAAGATTCACGGAACCCAGAGACCTGCCAGTGAACCTTCTAAACCAATCAAACGCACAGTAAAAGCGTTATAGATGGATGTCAGAAGACAAGTCAAGAGTCTTCATAAGTCACAGGCCGTCTCTCCTCCCCCCCTCCCCCGACACCCTCATGGAGGGGAGGCTTTCTGTGCCCTCAGGTGAGGTCATATAATGGGAGGGGACCACAGAGCTGACACTGTACAACAGGTGTGAGAGCCTCCAATTTTGTTGCCTTAACAATGGCCAGTGTCCCCAGGCCTCCCACACATCACTGAAAGTGTGTTTACAACAGTTTGGGAATGCGTATTATGCTCTTAACAGTTTTAACTTTAGCACACCTTTAACTGGCAGCTGATGCTATGCAATTTCAGAGAAATTTTTGGTACCAAAAATCATTGCCTAGTATGGAATTCCCAGAACTATCTGCTTACTTGTAAAAACTAAGCCTCCCACCCTCAAGCCCCAGGTATTCACTCCCTGTTCTGTAGAACCTGTTT
Organism: Phacochoerus africanus; assembly: GCF_016906955.1. Taxonomy (NCBI): domain Eukaryota; kingdom Metazoa; phylum Chordata; class Mammalia; order Artiodactyla; family Suidae; genus Phacochoerus; species Phacochoerus africanus. The sequence continues at coordinate 28,800,452 of NC_062553.1, forward strand.
CATGCTGACTTTCCATAAGAAGCAACTAATTAAAAAGGACGTCTCAGGTCCCAGATGTCCATCTCACCTGTTGTTTATTCATAAGGTGGGAGCAGCAAACTAAGGTGGACAACGTTGGTGAAGAGGTGGCTTCTGCATCTATCTCCATGCTCTAGATAGTCCAGTGAAATTGACATGGCTTTGTCTATGACAGTTTTTTCCTGTGACTAAAAAATTTTCTTTTGATAGGTCTGATTATTTTTAAGGATCTGAGACCCGCTTTATGATTGATGAAATATATGGGAATCATTTAAGGCTCCAAAGAAAAGGGTCAGCAAAAAAATGAATCATAGCATATTAGAATTGTACATAAAAGATCATCCAATCAGAGTGTCCCATAATGCTCCCATCCCAGTAAATGACCTGTACCCTGTGTTTGAGTATCTCCAACAGCATCTTTTAATGCCGCCCGTTGGGTGTGGAAAGCTCTGTCTAATCAAATCTGTTTCTCATTTTGGATTGAAAACCGTCTCACTGAAATCATCCACTGCTTCTTACTCAGTGCATGTATTTTAATACCTTTGCCAGAACAAAAGGCAGTTTCACTGTGCGCCCCTTTCCTGATTCCCTAGCCTCGGTTCTGCGTTTCTTCATTATAAGTATTTAATCCTCACTTGCGTTACAGGTTAGGGACAAAATCTGGGTCTTCCTTTGCTCTGATTGTGGCTTCAGTTATCTCTACTGTGTTACCAAGAATGCCTGTAAACTTCTTCTCCTACTCTAATTTGGCTTTTATCTACTCCTGGATTTCCAAATGTATCTAAGGCATTTCTGGGACAACCTTCCAAACCTATAATGTCCTGAATTAAGTAGCATCTTCCCTCCTAGAACAGCTTCCCTGCCATAATTCATTTTATGGCTACTATCCATTTTCCTAGTCTTCCAGGTTGAAAGTATATTTCCTCAACTTTTTATTTTGATATGCAGTCAATCAATCCTCATTATTTACAGATTCCATATTTGTGAACTCATCCACTGGCTAAAAGTTCGTAACTCCCAAATCAATATACTCATGCTTTTGTGGTCTTTCGTGGACACGTGTAGATGGAAGAAATATTTGAGTTGTACACAGCTTCCTGCTGAGGTCAAAGAGGGTGACGCTGTGCTTTTTTATCTCCGCTTCGTACTCCAAACAAGTGTACTTTTCACAGTCTGTTTAGTGCCACACTTTCTACACTCTCTTTGGGTTTTTGGGGGGAGGGATTTTGCTATGTAAAGTGGCCCCAAAGTATGGTGCCAAAGTGAATGCACACAGTGTGTCTGAGCACAAAAGGGCTGCAAAGCGATTCAGGGAGAAAATCTGTGCACTAATAAGCTTTGTTCAGGCATGAGTGTGGTGCTGATAGCCAATGTGACTGCATCAGTGATATATATTAAATAAGTGTCTTTAAGTAGAACACACATAAAACAGATTTTTATGGATTGGTTGAAAAAAATACTGTGACCAGAGGTTCATAAGAACCTAACTTTGTATCTTTCTGAGGAGCAAGTCTTCAGTGTTCCCTAATTCTGTGTTCACAGCAACTTCACAAGACATTATGGCAAACAATGAGAATGGGCTGTGATTTTATTTATTTATTTATTTATTTTGGTCTTTTTGTCTTTTCTAGGGTCGCACCCTCAGCATATGGAGGTTCCCAGGCTAGGGGTCTAATCAGAGCTGTAGCCACCGGCCTACGCCACAGCCACAGCAACAGGGGATCCAAGCCGCGTCTGTGACCTACACCACAGCTCATGGTAATGCCAGATCCTTAACCCACTGAGCGAGGCCAGGGATCAAACCCACAACCTCATGGTTCCTAGTCGGATTCATTAACCACTGCGCCATGACGGGAACTCCCATCCTCTTTTCTCATGACTAAATAATATTCCATTAAGTGTCTGTCTATAGCTCTGTGATTTTAAGACTTACAGAAAAGGTGCAAGAGTAAAATGAATTTCCATATACCCTTCACCTAGAGTCTCCAAATGTTAGTATTTTACCACATGTGCTTCTTCCCTCCCTCCACGTGCGTGTGTATACACACATGTAATATAATGTATATATATATCCTTGCACTTATATGCTTCAATGTATGTTTCCTAAAAATATTCTTATATATCCACAATATAGTTATCAAAATTGGGAAATAAACATGAAGTCAATATTATCTAATCTGTAGATCATATTAGAATTTACCATTTGCCAAATAATACTGGATCGTATGTTGCATTCAGCTGTCCCGTCTATAGCCATCTTTAACACAGTACAGTTCCTTAGTCTTTATCATTAACATTTTTGAGGAGCACACTTCAGTTATTTTGTAGAATGCCTTCAGTCTGTTTGATGTTGCTTCGTGATTAAATTTATATTATGCTTTTTTGGCAGGAGTGTTACAAAAGTGACGTGTTCTCCTCAGGACATTATATTGGATTTGTTCCATTTCTGATGATGTTAGTTGATCATTTGGTTAAGGTCGTGTCTGCCAGGTTTCTCCATTACAAAATTATTGCTAATGTCCCCCAACCAGAGACCCCCAGGAACAGACCTCTGGTTGATCAAAGTTGGGTTTATTGACTCACACCAACTAGGGAGGGTGCATACCATGAGGAACCATGGGGCAGCTCAGAGTGTATTAAGAGGTGCCTCTTGTGTATACATACCACATCTTCCTAATCCAATCGTCTGTCAGTAGACATTTGGGTTGTTTCCATGTCTTGGCTATTGTGAATAGAGCTGCAATGAACCTACAGATACATGTGTCTTTTTTAAGGAAAGTTTTGTCCGGATATATGCCCAAGAGTGGGATTGCTGGGTCATAAGTTAGTTCTATGCATAGTTTTCTAAGGTACCTCCATACTGTTCTCCATAGAGGGGGAGGGAGTGGGATGGATTGGAAGCTTGGGGTTAATGGATGCAAACTGTTGCTTTGGGAATGGATTAGCAATGAGATCCTGCTGTGTGGCACTGAAAACTATGTCTAGTTACTTATGACAGAGCATGATAGTGGGAGAAAAAAAAATGTATACATGTATGTGTAACTGGGTCACCATGCTGTACAGTAGAAAAAAATTGTATTGGGGAAATGCTAAAAAAATAATAATAAAATAGAGGTGCCTACATCAGGTTTGGACTTTTATGTTCAGTTATTGGGAGGTTTCAAGGAAGTGTAATTTTACCCTGAAGTGGGTATTAGTAAAAATTGGGCAATTTCACTGTTGGTTGTATTAATTATTTGTATATAGGAGGCAGGAGGAATGGAACAAAGATAAATAAACCTGTATTTGATAAAGATGCAAAACTCATGTCAGTGTGGAGAGGAGGATGCTGGCCAATTTTTGTGTTTGGACGGTATCATTTTTTTGTGTGTCCACATGTCATTTATGGAATGGTTCTGTTTTTGCTTCATTCCAACACGGTCATAAAGCATCTAGTATTGGTGCAGCATGAAATTATTTGTAATCAATAAGAGAACACCATCACCTAGGTGTGAGAGCCAGATCTCCCATTCGATGATAGGGACTGGTTTTTTTTTTTTTTTCCTTGTTTATTACTATTTTCTCCCTTTGTAATTAGTGTGAGCATCCCTCCTGAGGTAGGTAGATGGGTAGACAGATGGGTGGGTGGCTGGGTGGATGAAATTACAGATGGAGGGGAAGGGAGAAAGCTCTTCCTCATAATAGAAAATTAATTAATAAATGTAAATGATGATGGAAATAGAAAACCATACCAACCGTAACAATTTATTGCGGCAGGGACTTTCAATAGATGCTCTAACTTGTGGGTGGAAGGTTGAAGAACAGCAGGGCATTATATGGTCTCAAAGTATTTCTGTATAAGATGCCTATCAATTACAAAAGAAAAAGCGTTGTAAAGTAGAAAAAGTTTAATCACTCTGGTATGATGGTGGTGGTGGCACAACCTTGACTGAGAAGTTACTGTGTGAGAAGGACTTTATATCTCAGTGGAGTAGAGGATGTGGACATTCTCTGAGGTTTTAAAGGCTCCTGATCTAGTCCTAGGACGTGCACTTTATGTTTCACCAAGCCAGTATTCAAACCCAGGATTGTTCGGAACAGCCATACTATACCAGCTCTTTCCCTTGTATGCTGTCACTCAATTTCCCTTTAAATGTCTCTCCTTTGCACCCTTTCTTTTCTTGCTGTATTCTCTTTTCCTCCTGTCTGGATTACTGCAGCTCTTCCAGGCAGTCCTTCCTATTCCAGTTTCTTGCTTGTCAAATCCGCCATATGAAATCTTTCCCTGTGTGCCTTTCCATAAAAGCACCCCTGCCATGTCACCACCCTGCCTACTTCAACAGATCCAGGCTCCTCAATTTCGAGACCCTCCACGGTGTGGTCCCAGTAGCATAACTGGTTTTCCATATTCCATCAGGAAGTTTTGTTCCTAGACCACTGCCTCTTTCTCTAAGAAGCTCCAGGTTTTCTCCATCAGGAAAGCTCTCTTTTCTATTCTGCTCTTTTTATGAATTCTGCTTATTTTCAGAATCATAGCTTCCACCAAGTCTTCCCCCAAAATGAGTCTGGTGTCTAGAATTGTTCCATTCAGCTTAATATGGAATCATTTTCTGTTTTCCACAGGCACTTTAGTTTTGACTCTTTCTAAAGCAAGCTCCTTTGTGTTGGGGACCATGCAGTGTTTCCTTTAATTCTCCGCCCCCAGTGAGTGCTGGGTACTGGTGGAGTCTGGACAAACGGAGGATTGGCTGACTGATGAATTACTGTAAATGGACAGTTTGCCCAGGTGCAGGTAAACCCCTGTCAGTGAAGGGCAGCTGCACTTGGACGTGGTGCGAAAATGTTTTTCTTGTACTTGACTGAAGTGTATGATGAACTGCTTTTGTGCTGAATGTCCCTCTTTATGTCCTCTCTTCTTTCCCATTTGACTATGAGAAATAATTCCTGTTACACCCTCTAAATTCCCAGCACACAGAGGAACCTCAAAAGACTTGTGACTGTGGGCCTGATTATCATATAACCCCGTACATTGTACAACAAACTATATTACTTGATGTTCTTCCAACGTATCATGAGCATCTTAAGCTGTCCCCACTTTGCTCATGCTGCTTCTCTTCTAGAAGATATTTCCTCCCTTCAACCTGAGAAGATCTTGTCTGTATGTCACTTCCTAACTTAATTGTCATCTTCTCTGATAACCTCTCCTGGATCATAGACAAAATTAATCATTCCTCTCTCTCAGCTTCAGTGACATCTTACTTATCCCTCTATTCCAGAATTTACTCTGCACTACTGAGAAATCCCATTTTGGGCTGACTGCTATCTAGCCCCAGTATGCATGTGGCCCCAGTGGGAATGCTGAGGACAGGGCTGTGTCTCATGTGTCTTTTATTTTGAAAGAAACACCATAGCATCCAATAAATTTTAATGTGGCAAGCCCTTGTGAAGAATTATATATGAATGAAGTCACTCTAGTGGAGTGTGAAATTCAAATTATATCAGAATGAGTAGATCTGAAATGCCACATATAGTTCTTACTGAGTGTTCTTTAAATAGACTTTAATATGAAAGGAAGAGAATAATTAGAGATATGCTAATTTGAAGAAATTTGTTCTCAAAATTACAAAGACATTGAAAACTCTGAAGTTACCAATTTTGTAGTAATTTCATTTACTGAATCATTTTGAAATAAATATGAATTATTTTTGAAAAGAAAAGTACTTTGATATAACAAAGGACAAAGAAATATTTAAGTTTCTTCAACTATATGCATGGTTGTAACATTAATATCCAATTTATTGGCTACCTTAGCAATTTTAGCAAGCAGGCTGAACAAAGAACAAAGCTACTCAAAATATTATTCTCTAAAAAAAATGAGGAACTAAGATTTTCATTCTCATCATGCTCGTTTTATCTAAGATTTTTTAATTCTATCTTAACCCCCGAAACAGTATTTTATGCAACTAGTTTTTTATTATAATGACATACAACATTATTTTATATGTACAATATTCTATTGTTTTCTTTGGACATATACCCAGAAGTGGAATTGCTGGGTCATATGTCAGTTCTATTTTTAATTTTTTGAGGAACTTTCATATTGGTTTCCATAGTGGCTGCGTCAATTTACATTCCCACCTGCAGTGCATGGGGTTTATTTTTTCTACACATCCTCACCAACACTCACATATTTTCTTGTCATCTTGACAAAAGCCATTCTGACAGGTGTGAGATGATAATTCATTGTGATCTGATCTTCATTTCCCTGATGGCTAGTGATGTTGAGCAGCTTTTCATGTGCCTGTTGGCCATCTGCATGTCCTCTTTGGAAAAATGTCTATTCAGACCCTCTGCCTATTTTTTAATCAGATTTTTTTCATTGTTGAGCTGTATGGGCTATTTGTATATTTTGGATATTAACCTCTTATTGGACATATGATTTGCAAATATTCTTTTGTTGATGGTTTCCTTTGCTGAGCAGAAGATTTTTAGCTTAATGTAGCAACTAATTTGTTTTTAGACTTAGCTGTATATTCACCAGTTTCTTTGCACACAGGTGCTTCTTGCAACTCAAACTATACATTTAGGACAATTTTTCTTCTACTTGAAATATATTCTTTAAAATTTCCTTCTAAAGAAATAAGGCACAGAATAGAGAGCACAGAAATAAACCAACAATTATATAGGCAATTAATCTACAACAAAGGGGGGAAGAATATACAGTGGGGGAAAAAGACAGTCTTTTCGATAAAAATGGTGCTGGGAAAACTAGACAGCTGTATGTAAAATAATCAAACTGAACTACTCTCTCATACCATGGACAAAAATAAAATGGATTAAAAAATTAAATGCAAGGCCTGAAGCCATAAACATAGAAAGAAAAAAAATGTAGGCAGTAAACTTTTTTTATCAGTCAGTCTCAGTAATATTTTGGGGGGATATGTCTCCTAAGGTAAAGGAAACAAAAGCAAAAATAAACCAAGGGGACCTAATCAAACTAAAAAGCTTTTGCACAGCAAAAGAAACTGTTAATAAAATGAAAAGGCCACCTTATAGCACGGGAAAAGAAATTTGCAAACAAAGTATCTGATAAAGGGTTAATATCAAAAATATACAAAGAACTTCTACACTCAACATCAGAAATAACAACTTGTTGGGGAAAAATTGGGAAGAGGATCAGAATAGTCATTTTTCCAGAGCAGACATACATATGGCCAACAGGAACATGATTAAACATCATTAAACATCAAGGAAATGCAAGCCAAAACCACAATGAGATACCACTCCACACCAGTCACAATGAATATTCTCAAAATGAAAACAAGTGTCAGAGAGGATGTGAAGAAAAGGGAACCCTCTTGCACTGTAGGTGGGAGTGTAAATTGGTGCTGCCATGTGCAGAACAGTATGGAGAGTCCTCAAAAAATTAAAAATAGACAACGTTATCCAGCAGTTTCACTCCTGAGTATTTATCCAAAGAAAATTAAATCACTAATTCAGAAAGATACATGCACCCCTGTACTCGTTGGAGCATTATTTATTTACCATTGCCAAGATATGGAAGCAACCCAAGTACCCATCAGTAGATGAATGGATAAAGATGTGTGTGTGTGCGTGTGCACACGCATGTATGTGTTGTGTGTATGGTCCTCACAATGGAATATTACTCAGCCATAAAAAAGAATGAAATCTTGCCATTTGCAACAACATCGATGGACCTAGAGAGTATTATTGTAATTAAGACCAGTCAGACAAAAACAAATACTGTATGATTTCACCTACATGTGGTATATGAGAAACAAATGAACATAACAAAACAGAAGCAGAATTATAAATAGAGAAAAAACAGGTATTCACCAAAAGGAGGGATATAGGGGGAGGAAAGAAATAGGTGAGAGAGATTAAGAGGTACAAACTTCCAGATAATAAATGAGTCACAGTTATGAAATGCACAGTGTAGGGAATAGTCAGTAACTATGTAATACCTTTGTATGGTGACATAATTAGGCTTATCATGGTGATCATTTTGAAACAGGGAAAAATTCACTGTGTGTGTAACAGAAACTAATGTAGTGTTATAAGTCCGTTACACTGCAAAAACAAATTCATAGAAAAAGAGATCACATTTGTGGTTATTAGAGGTAGGGGAGGGTGATGGATAAAGACAGTCAAAATGTAAAAACTTCTAAGATAAATACTAGAGAGATAATATGCAACATGGTAAATATAATTGATGCCTTTATATATGAAAGATAAAGTGAATCCTAAGAGTTCTCATCACACCCACACAATTTTTTTCTATTTAATTTTGTGTCTATATGAGCTGATGGGTACTCATTAAACTTACTGTGATGTCATGATGTATATAAGTCAAATCATTATCCTCTGCACCCTAAACCTGTACAATGTTGTGTGTCAAGTATGTCTCAATAAAATGAAAAAAAAGGCAGTAACTCACTTCTTCCTTTTCTAAAAATATCCTCTTTTGCACTTTTTTTGAAAGATAACTTTGTTGTTTATTCTAGGCTGATCATTTATTCCACTCTCAGCATAGTGAAGATAATATTACACAATCTTTTGGCTTCTATTGGTGGTGCCATGTCAGTTGAAAAAATATATTTGTTTTTATGTTGTTGATAATCTTTCTCTTCCTCTGGCTTTTTTTTTTTTTTTTTTGCTATTTCTTGGGCCGCTCCCGTGGCATATGGAGGTTCCTAGGCTAGGGGTCGAGTCGGAGCTGTGGCCACTGGCCTGCGCCAGAGCCACAGCAACACAGGATCCGAGCTGCGTCTGCAACCTACACCACAGCTCATGGCAACGCCGGATCGTTAACCCACTGAGCAAGCGCAGGGATCGAACCCGCAACCTCGTGGTTCCTAGTCGGATTCGTTAACCACTGCGCCACGACGGGAACTCCATCCTCTGGCTGTTTTTAAGATTTTTCTCTTGATGGACAACAAACACATGAAAAAATGCTCAACATCGCTGGTTATAAGAGAAATGCAAATCAAAACTACCATGAGATACCACCTCACACCAGTCAGAATGGCCATCATTAATAAATCCACAAATAACAAGTGCTGGAGGGGCTGTGGAGAAAAGGGAACCCTCCAACACTGTTGGTGGGAATGTAAACTGGTACAGCCACTATGGAGAACAGTTTGGAGATACCTTAGAAATCTATACATAGAACTTCCATATGACCCCGCAATCCCACTCTTGGGCATCTATCCGGACAAAACTCTACTTAAAAGAGACACATGCACCCGCATGTTCATTGCAGCACTATTCACAATAGCCAAGACATGGAAACAACCCAAATGTCCATCGACAGATGATTGGATTCGGAAGAGGTGGTATATATACACAATGGAATACTACTCAGCCATAAAAAAGAATGACATAATGCCATTTGCAACAACATGGATGGAACTAGAGAATCTCATACTGAGTGAAATGAGCCAGAAAGACAAAGACAAATACCATATGATATCACTTATAACTGGAATCTAATATCCAGCACAAATGAACATCTCCTTAGAAAAGAAAATCATGGACTTAGAGAAAAGACTTGTGGCTGCCTGATGGGAGGGGGAGGGAGTGGGAGGGATCGGGAGCTTGGGCTTATCAGACACAACTTAGAATAGATTTACAAGGAGATCCTACTGAATAGCATTGAGAACTTTGTCTAGATACTCATGTTGCAACAGAAGAAAGGCTGGGGGAAAAATGTAATTGTAATGTATACATGTAAGGATAACCTGACCCCCTTGCTGTACAGTGGGAAAATAAAAAAAAAAAAAAAAGATTTTTCTCTTGCTCTTAGTGTTTATTTTCACTAAGATATGGATTTCTATATTTATATGGGATTCTAATATTTATCATGGCTGAAGTTTGTTGGCCTTCCTGAATCTAAACTCTGGAATCTTTCAACAGATCTGAGAAAATACCTAGCCATTATTTATTCAAGTACTGCCTGCTTCTGATCTCTCTTGTCCATCCTTCTAGAACTTGAAAGATGAATGTTAAATTTTAGTATATTATCTATTTCTGCTAACCTGTCATATTTTTCATTTCTTTGTCTCTCTACTACATCCCAGATAAGTTATCCACATGTGTCATTCTGTTCACTTAATCTTTTTCAGCTTTTTATTCTACTGAAGTTGTTTTGCTTGTTTTCTGCTTTCTGCTTTTTAGGGCTGCACCCCGCAACCTATGGAGGGTCCCAGGATAGGGGTCAAATCGGAGCTACAGCTGCCGGTCTACGCCAGAGCCACAACAACTAGGGATCCAAGCCATGTCTGCGACCTATACCACAGCTCACAGCAATGCCAGATCCTTAACCACTGAGCAAGGCCAGGGATCAAACCCACATACTCATGGATCCTAGTCAGATTTGTTTTTGCTGCGCCACAACAGGAACTCCCTCCATTGAGTTTTAATTTAAATATTTTTAATTTCTAAAGGTATCTTGGGTCATCTCTATTGTCTTGTTTCTCATCAATAATTTAGTGTATCAATGAGTGGATTTTTTTCATTTTTTAAAGTTTTATTGAAGTATAGTTGATTTACAATGTCGTGATAATTTCTGCGGTACAGCAAAAGGACTCAGTTATACATACACACATATCCATTCTCTTTCAGATTCTTTTCCCATGTAGATAGATTATCACAGAATATTGGGTAGACTTCCCTGTGCTACATAGCAGGTCCCCGTGGGCCAATCATTTAATATAACAGTGTGCATATGCCACTCCCAAACCTCGAGACCTCCCCCCCACACCTGTTCCCTTTGGTAACCATAAGATTTTCAAAGTCTACGAGTCTGTTTCTGTTCTGCAAATAAGCTCATTTGTATCCTTCCTTATGATTCCACATATAAGTGATAGCATGTGATGTTTTTCTTTCACTATCTGACTTCACTTAGTATGATAATTTCTAGGTCCATCCATGTTACTATAAATGGCATTATTTCATGCTTCTTTATGGCTGATTAATATCCCATTGTATATATGTACCACATTTTCTTCATCCATTTCTCTGTTGATGGACATTCAGGTTGCTTCCACGTCTTGGCTGTAAATTTAGCCTTTATTATAAATAGTGCTGCAGTGAACATTGGGCTGAATGTATCTCTTTGAACTATAGTTTTCTCCAGATAGATGTCCAGGAGTGGGATTGCTTGATCATATGGTAGTTCTATTTTCAGTTTTCTGAGGAACCTCCATATTGTTCTTCATAGTGGTTGCACCAATTTGCATTTCCAGCAGTGTAAGAGGGTTCCCTTTTCTCTGCACTCTCTCCAGCATTTATTTTGATTGTGGCCATTCTGGCTGGTGTAAGGCGGCACCTCAAAGTATTCTTGATTTACATATCTCCAATAGTGATGTTAAGCATATTTTCATGTGTTTTTTTGGCCATCTGTATGTCTTCTTTGGAGAGATGTCTGTTTAGATCTGCCCATCTTTTGATTGAGTTGTTTCTTTGAGCTTCAGGAGATGTTTTTATATTTAGGAGATTAATCCCTTGTGAGTTACTTCATTTGCAAATATTTCCCTCATTCTGTGGGTTGTCTTTGTTTATGGTTTTCTTGGCTGTACAAAAACTTTTAAGTTTAATTAGGTCCCATTTCTTGGTTTTGTTTGTATTTTCATTACTCTAGGGTGTAGATCTGAAAAGATATGGCTGCAGTTTATGTCAGAGAGTATTCAGCCTGTTTTCCTCTAAGAGTTTTATACTATCCAGTCTTACATTTAGGTCTTTAATCCATCCTGAGTTTATTTTTGTGAATGGTGTTAGAGAGTATTCTAATTTCATTCTTTTACATGTAGCTGTCCAGTTTTCCCAGCACCATTTATTAAAGAGGCTAGCTCCTCTCCATCACATATTCTTGCCTCCTTTGTCATCGATTAGTTGACCATAGATGTGTGGGTTTATTTCTGTGTTTTCTATCCTGTTCCATTGATCTCTGTTTCTGTTTTTGTTTCAGTACCACACTGTTTTGATGACTATAGCTTTGTAATGTAGTCTAAAGTCAGGGAGACTGATTCCTCCAGCTCCATTCTTTCTCAGGATTGCTTTGGGGTCTTTTGTGTTTCCATATAATTTTTTAATTTTTTTTGTTGTTCTAGTTCTGTGAAAAAATGCCTTTGGTAATTTGATAGGGATTGCCTTGGGTAGTATAATCATTTTGACAAGTTTATTCTTACATTCCAAGAGCATGGTATATCTTTCAATCTGTTTGTGTCATCTTTGATTTCTTTCATCAGCATCTTATAGTTTTCAGAATATAGGCTTTTGTCTCTTTGTGTAGGTTTATTTCTAGATATTTTATTCTTTTTGATGTGATGGTAAGTAGGATTGTTTCCCTAATTTCTCTTTCTGATCTTTCATTGTTAGTATATAGAAATGCAATAGATTTCTGTGTATTAATTTTGTATCCTGCCACTTTCCAAATTCAATGATGAGCTCTAACAGTTTTCTGGTAGCATCTTTAGGATTTTCTATGTATAGAAAATGTCATGTCATCTGCAAACAGTGACAGTTTTACTCCTTCCTTTCCAATTTGGATTCCTTTTATTTATTTTTCTCCTCTGATTGCTGTGGCTAGGACTTCCAAAACTATGTTGAATAAAAGTGGTGAGAGCAGACATCTTTGTCTTGTTCCTGATCTTAGTGGGAATTCATTCAGCTTTACACTGTTGAGAATGTTAGCTATGGGTTTGTCATATGTGGCCTTTAGTATGTTGAGGTAGATTCCCTCTTTGCCAATTTTTGGAGGATTTTTATCATAAATGGGTGTTGGATTTTGTTGAAAGCTTTTTCTGCATCTATTGATATGATCATATCATTTTATTCTTCATTACACAATGGTGTATCACACTGATTGATTTGCAGATATTGAAATATCCCTGCATCTCTGATGTGATGTATGATTCTTTTAATGTATTGCTGGTTTCAGTTTGCTAATATTTTGTTGAGGATTTTTGCATCTATCTTTATCAGCAATATTGGCCTGTAATATTCTTTTTTTGTGGTATCTCTGGTTTTGGTATCAGGGGTGATGGTGGCCTCATAGAATGAGTTTGAGAGTGTTCCTTCCTTTGCAATTTTTGGAAGAGTTTCAATAGGATAGGTGTTAACTCTTCTCTAGATGTTAGATAGAATTCACCTGTGAAGCCATCTGGTCCTGGACTTTTGTTTGTTGGAAGTTTTGTTTTGTTTTGCTTTTTAGGGCCATACCCGCAGCACTTGGAAGTTCCCAGGCTAGGGGTCAAAATGGAGCTACAGCTGTAAGCCTATACCACAGCCACAGCAACTCGGGATCCATGCTGCATCTGCAACTTACACTACAGCTCATAGCAACACCGGATCCCTGACCCACTGAGCAAGGCCAGGGATCAAACCCATATCCTCATGGATACTAGTCTGATTTGTTTCCACTGCACCACACTGGGAACTCCTGTTGGAATTTTTTTAATCACAGTTTCAATTTCAGTAATTTTTATTGGTCCATTCATCTTTTCTCTTTCTTCCTGGTTTAGTCTTGTAAGATTGTACCTTTCTAAGAATTTCATTTTTATAATATACCCCATTTGGTGATGGTATATATGTTGCTGGACTCAGTTTGCTAGTATTTTGTTAAGGATTTTTGCCTCAGGGTTCATGAGGGATATGTATTGGTCTGTAAGGTTTTGTTTGTCTGTTTTTTCTTTTGATGTCATTGTCAGCTTTAGGATAACATAGCAAAGAATAAGTTGAGAAGTGTTCCTTCTCTATTTTCTAAAAGTGTAAGGGATTGTTTCTTTAAATATTGATATAATTTATCAGTTAAATACTCTGGGCTGGTGATTTTCTTTGGAAAGATTTTTAATAAATAATTTGAATTTTTTAACTTTTTATAGATCTCTTCATATTTTCTTTTCCTTGATTCAGTTTCAGTCATTTCTATTTTTGAATTAGTTCATTTTACTCAGGTTTTCTAATTTGTTAGAAATAATTATTGTACATAGTATATGTACACCCTTATAATTTTTTAAATTCTGTAGCATCAGTGTGTCATATTGCTCCTCTTTCATTCCTAATTATGATAATTGTCTTCTTTTTCTCCTTAATCAACCTAACTGAAAGTTTGTAAATTGTATTGATCATTTAGAGAACCAACTTGTGGCTTTATTGATTCTCTGGGTTTTTTGGGTTTTTTTTTTTTCCTCTTTTCTGTTTTCTTCCTTCAGCTTACTTTGAAGTTCTCTCTTCTTTTTCTAGTCTCTCTTTTTCTTCCCAATTTCATTGACATATAATTGACCATACAGCACAGTATAAGTTTAAGGTGTACTGCATAATGATCTTGAAGTGATTATTATGCTAAATTTAGTGAATATCCATCATATAGTAAATAGATACAAAACTAAAGATATAAAACAATTTATGTGTGTGATGAGAACTCTTAAGATTTATTCTCTTAACTTTTTTTTTTTTTTTTTGGTCTTTTTGCTATTTCTTGGGCCGCTCCCGAGGCATATGGAGATTCCCAGGCTAGGGGTCCAATCGGAGCTGTAACCACCGGCCTACGCCAGAGCCACAGCAATGCGGGATCTGAGCCACGTCTGCAACCTACACCACAGCTCACGGTGACGCCGGATCCTTAACCCACTGAGCAAGGGCAGGGACCGAACCCGCAACCTCATGGTTCCTAGTCGGATTCGTTAACCACTGCGCCACGACGGGAACTCCTCTCTTAACAACTTTTATATAACATACAGCAGTGTTAAAATATATTTATCATATTGGACATCACATCTCTATTACTTATAACCTAAACTCTGGAGTACAACTTAAAGTTTCTGACTGCCTTCATCCAATTCCCCTCTGCCACCACCCCCACCTCTGGTAACCACAAATCTGATCTCTTTTTCTATGAGTTTGTATGTTTGTTTTTGAAGTATAATTGACCTTCAACACTGTTAGTTCCCCTTACACAGCATAGTGATTTTTTTCTGCACATTTCAAAATGATCATCACAATAAGTCTAGCTATGATATGTCACCACAAAGATATTTAGTTATTGACTATACTTCCCACACTGTACATTCATACCCATGACTCATTTATTTTGCCACAAAAAGTTTGCACCTCTTAATGTCACTCACCTCTTTCTTCCTGCCCCAACCTCTGGTAATCACCTGTTTGTTATCTATCCTTAAGTCTGTTTGTTTTGTTATGTTTGTTCATCTGTTTTGTTCTCTAGATTCCATATATAAGTGAAATCATAGACAATGTTTGTTTTTATCTGTTTGACTTAATTCATTTAGCATAGTACCTTATAGTCCATCCATGTTGTTACAAATGGCAAGATTTTAGTTTTTTAAAAGGCTGAATAATATTCCTGTCTGTCTGTGTCTTCTTTATCGATTCATCTATGAATGGGCACCTTTAGGTAGCTCCAATATTGTGGCTATTGTTGATAATGCTGCAATGAGCATAGGAGGGCGTTATCCCTTCTAATTAGTGTTTTTGGTTGAATACCCCAGAGAGAAATTGCTGGGTCACTTGGTGGTTCTATTTATAATTCTTTGAGGAATCTCCATAGTGTTTCCATAGTGGCTACACCAATTTACATTCCTACCAACAGTGCACAAGGGCTTCTTTTTCATCCTTGCCTTCAGTTATGTATTGTCTTTTTGATAATAACCATTTTGACAAGTGTGAGATTATATTTCACTTTGGTTTTGATTTGCATTTCCCTGGTAATTAGTGATGGTGAGCATCTTTTCTCCTATTGGCCATACATATGTTTGCTTTCTTTCATCTTTTTCTAGTTTCTTAAGGTTGAAGCCTAAGTTACCAATTTTAGGCATTTCATTTCGCTGTAGGTGTTTAAAAATACAGGTGTTTTTCTAACCACTGCTTTAGTTGCATTTCTTAACTTTTGACAAGCCAGGAGTAAGTCTTCCCCTCTCTACCACTGGATCTGTGTGGGTTGGAGGACACATGCAAAGTTTAGCTAGTGTTTAAGTCTGTCCCAGCTGTTGCTTTACACTGAACCTTTTTATATTTCCACCATCCACATACATGGCTCAAAGTCAGCCAGGAGCATGTTGATAGCTTTCAATCTCTTATGTTGATGGGTAGCCCTCCTTAGCCAGGAATTTGCAGAGAGCTTATCATTATCAAGGCTTTCTATGGCTAAATTATTTCCTTAATCTCCTTGATAAATTTGAGTGAAGCTACAGGTTAGGTGAATCACTGGGCTTCCCCATTTGTCTGCTTCTGAGGCCACTACTGCTACTAACAACGCTGATGGACGTGTTTTCCCATGCTCGGCTCCAAATCAAGTGAGTCCTCTTTGGCAAGGATGGAACTGATGTGCTCAGCAAGACCCTCTCTGATGTGGGGTCTGGGAGAGGGAATAGTTAAGGGGGGATGGAGAGACTCCAGGCAAAAATTTCATTGACTCCCACTGTTCTTACCCAAAGTTCAGTTGTTTTTTATTAACAATCCCCTCCCACTTTGTTTCATGTCTTTGGTTGATTTACATTAAAATGCTTATTTTGAGGAGTTCCCATCGTGGCGCAGCAGAAACAAATCCGACTAGGAACCATGAGGTTGCGGGTTCGATCCCTGGCCTCCCTCAGTGGGTTAAGGATCCGGTGTTGCCGTAAGCTCTGGTGTAGGTTGCAGAAGTGGCTCAGATTCCAAGTTGCTGTGGTGTAGGCCGGCAGCTCTAGCTCCAATTCAATCCCCAGCTTGGGAACCTCCACATGCAGCGGGTGTGGCCCTAAAAAGCTAAAAAAATTAAAAATAAATGCTTATCTTGACAATTTTGTCCAGTTTTTTTCTGGCTTTGCTTTTTTTTCCATTTTTTTAAAGTTTTATAGAGGTATAGTTGATTTACAATGTTGTGATAATCAGTTTTGTCCAGTTTCATTACTGCTTGTTGGGAAGAGTATTTGCTAAATCTGCTCCTCACTGTGCTACACTCTGTCATACATTCCGTGACATCTCCCCGGATTCACACATTGCTATTAATGCTGTCCACAGAGTCAACTGTTACTTAAAAATGACAGTGGATTTTAATTTATTTTGGCTTTATGGAGATAAATTCTTTAGTTGGGTTTAATTACTATTTTAACTATAATAGCATCTACTTGCTCATTTATTGGGTACTAGCTATGTACTGTAATCTGCTCTAATTTCTGTGCTATAAAGATATGAGGAAGTCCCTGTCTTCTATGAATTCACAAATAGAATGGGGAAACAAAACTAAAAATAAATAACCATAATAAAGTACAATACTGTTGTTCATGCTGTTACAGAGGGGTGAGCAGGGCATACCTATCTCTGACTAGTAAGAATTTACAAACTATGCTGCCTTTGCCTGGGACTCAGGAGGGTTGGAGTCTGCCAAGCAAAGGGGATACAACAGATAGGAATTCTAAGCATGGAAAGCAGTATGTGTAAAGACAAGGCTCAGGTGCAAGTAATATCTGAAAATACCCTGGAGGGCACATGGTCAAGAGCCATAGAAGATGGAACTTAGGTCAGGGTTGCATTTACACCTGCTAAACACTCTGGCCTTTATCCTCTGGGCCACCAGATGCCAACCAAGGTCTTTAATGATCAAACTAGTTTTCACTTTTGTCTTAGAATTTATCTCTGTAGAGCATAAGACTATGAGGGGAGGCAGATAACAAATCAATCAAGTAGGAGGCTCTTGGACTCTTAAGGGTTGAGAGATGGTACAAAAATAGAGGGGAGCCAAAAAAAAAAAGGAGCAGCCAAATTAAAAAGATGTTTATGATAAAATTGACAGGATTTGGTAATATTAAAATAAGGAATGGTGAGTGTAGCTGGTCAGGCATGCAGAGGACTTGGAGAGCATGGAGAAGAGGCAGCTCTGGGAAGCTCCCAAACAAGAAATCAAACCAAACAGCAACAAAAAATGAGGTAGAATGTCCACATGATTCACTGGCTAAGGGGCCAGATAGAAAGGAAGAATCCAGGCAAGAGCAAACATACAGAGACTTGGGAAGCCAGACTGGAATGACAGCTGGGAGTGGATCCTAACTATGTTTTCTGATATGCCAAGAAGGAAGTGACTGATGTCCATGCTCTGCAGTTTGGGTGAGGCAGGGGCAGTAAGAGGTTCCAATCCAACATGGTCACTTGGGCACTCTTATTTTTTCAAGTTTTATTGGAATGTCATTGATTTACAATGTTGTGATAATTTCTGCTATACAACAAAGTGATTCAGTTATACACAGACACATATCCATTCTTTTCCGAGTCTTCTCCCATACAGGTTATCCCATAATATTGGGTAGAGATCCCTGTTGACCGTCCATTCCATGTACAATAGTGTTCATATTTGGCACTCTTATTTTTAATAAAAAGTTGGAATTCTAAGCCCTGCTTGAAGTGGGATATAATGATATTGACTGATAATTCTCCCCTAAGTAATGTTCTTTGTGTCGATAATTCAGATACTGCACAGACACCATCATTAACTCAGAAATCATAGAGGAATTATTTAGAAAGCAACTCTTCAAAAACCTACTGGTGCTACCAGAGTGTTAATGCATCTTTTCAAAGCATTGAGAGCTGGGCAGATGCAAATGGATGAAATGACTGTAAAGAATAAATGATGACATACCTTGTCTTGATCTACTCTTTTTTAAGAAGTCCCTTTTTATATGTGACATTCTGTGACTTAACTTTTCCTATCCAGGACATTCTAGTGTTTTTTTTAATTGCCAACCATCTAGGTTTGCTGTCAGTATGAATCAGGTTTTTAATATAATTAAGCTGGCTTATCTGTCACCCATCATAATTAATCCATTCTATTTTAATTACTTTTCCATTTCCAGAGCCAATCATCCTGCATTAACACAAATATGGGAAAATCTGAGTCATTTTTGTAATAACAGAATGCCTGTCATACACTTTCCTCACATTTTTTAAAAAGGTTCAGCATAATTTGATAAAATATATTACTCTTTTACCGGAAACATAGAAACCAGAAATCAGTAGTTGGGTTCATTCACTTACTTCATGAAGCCAACTTCCTAACCCTATCATATATTTCCCAGAATTTCACAGTCTTGATTCTCTACCCAACCACTGACATATTGTAATGTAGGAAGCCTTTCTCTTTCTGGAGATAATTGCAGAGAAGCACTGCCTTTCAGCTCATTTTTATCGCTGGTGCATGTGTGGGTGACTTGAATCCCTGGGAATGCAGCCACAAAAGAGAAGGAAGAAGGTTCTGAGTCTCACTGAGCTCACATGGTAGTGACAGAGACAGAGAGTAAACAAACGTCATCAGTAGTGATGAAGAGTAGGAAAAAAATTTTTTTTGTCTTTTGTCCTTTTAGGGCCACACCTGCAGCTTACGGAGGTTCCTAGGCTAAAAGTCTAATCAGAACTGTAGCCGCCAGCTTACGCCAGAGCCACAGCAATGCCAGAGCCACCGCAACGCCAGATCCAAGCCACATCTGTGGCCTACACCACAGCTCACAACAACGCCGGATCCTTAACCCACTGAGCGAGGCCAAGGATCAAACCCGAAACCTCATGGTTCCTAGTTGGATTCGTTTCTGCTGTGCCATGATGGGAACTCTCAAGTATGCAAAGGATTTAAAGAAGGTGGTATGGAGTTCCCGTTGTGGCTCAGTGGTTAACGAATCTGACTAGGAACCACAAGGTTGTGGGCTCGATCCCTGGCCTCGCTCAGTGGTTTAAGGATCCGGCATTGCCATGAGCTGTGGTGTAGGTCACAGACGAGGTTCGGATCCCGTGTTGCTGTGGCTCTGGTGTA
Source organism: Phacochoerus africanus (assembly GCF_016906955.1). Taxonomy (NCBI): domain Eukaryota; kingdom Metazoa; phylum Chordata; class Mammalia; order Artiodactyla; family Suidae; genus Phacochoerus; species Phacochoerus africanus. Next base: position 28,820,265 of record NC_062553.1, read on the forward strand.
GGCCGGCGGCTACAGCTCTGATTAGACCCCTAAACTGGGAACCTCCATATGCCGTGGGAGCGGCCCTAAAAATGGCAGAAAGACAAAAATATAAAAATAAGGTGGTGTGATAGTGGTTCTGTAGCTGGAGGGTTCGGAAGGCCTCCCTGAGGAGGTGGCATTAAAGCTGACACTTTTGAATGGCAGGAGATGCCATGAGGTGATCACAGGACTAAGCATACCAGGAGGAAGTCACAGCTAGAGCAAAGGCCGCCAGTGAGAATGTAGTCCAGGAACCAAATGAACACCATTGCTGCTGGGGTGACCTGAACAGGGCAAGTGGGAAGAGATGAGGGAGAGAAGATCGAAAGGAGTGTGGATTTCATTCCTAGTTCCATAAAGAGCTGCTGAAGAGAGGGATGTGATCCAATTTACATTTTTACAAGATCAGTCTCAACTGCTCCCTTCGTGGAGAATGAATTGATGGGGGCAAGTGTGGAAATAGAAGGACAGAGTCCAGATGAGAGATGAGCTTGGTCTTGTACCAGAGATGCAAAGAAGTAAATTCAGGATGTGTTTGGGCAGATGGAGCAAGATAACTTATTAATGGGTTGGCTACTGGGGGGGTGGTGTATTACAGAAAGGGAAAAATCTGGCACAGATAACTCAGATTTTTTTGTTTCGTAAATACTAGGACCCCAACATCCCTTAACCGTTTGTGGACATTATTCATCATTTTCAAAGACTGATTCTTTGCACAGTTGCTTATTTTCCACAGCTAGAACAAAGGATAGCATTTGGCTTGCTAGAGTCAAATCCAAGTTCTCCAACTTAATGGTCATACGACCTCAGGCATGACTCTTAACTCCTTTATATTTGTCTCCACTTATTTAAAAAAAAAAGTGAACTAATAATTTTCTTTCATAGGGTCATTGACAGAAGTGACTAAGGAAATAACACACAGAAATATTTAGCACAATACTAGTCTACAGTAAGCACCCAGTAAATGTTATACTGTATTTCTGTCTTAGCCTCCTATTGCACATTCGGGTTTCAGTACCCAGTAATAAGAGTTAAAATATTTTTAAAGAAGTTTCTGCTCATCTTAATTTTTTCATATTACTTGAATATTATTTTTTTAGAATATCTTACCAATAATCTTTGTTTAATCTGTTCCCAAATTCCGCATCTGGTAGCATGTCTTCATTTTTAAAGTGTCTTTGTTATTTGGGTTTTAAACATCTGTAGCCCCTTTTAGAGAGATTGAATGTTATCAGCTTTACTGAGAAGTTTGTGTTTTCAGCCTGTAAAATGGGGTGAGGGAGGATGGCCATCTGATCCCAAGATTATATAAATCATGTAAAAGCTTAGTCCACTGCCTCCAAGTGCTGTCACGGCACTCGGGCGCTGCTCAGGTGACGCTCCTCCTCTTGCCGTGGATTCGGTCGCTGTGGGATCTGCGGTGGGAAAAGACCCTTCTTGTTGAATCCCAGGGTAACCTGGAAGATCTGGTTGGTGTTGACTCTTTGGCTCCCATGTAAACACGGGTTCCTATCCCTCTGTCAGGCTGCTTCTGCATCTCAGACTCTGGAGGTTGGTTGTTTACATCTCAAAGCAGGCTTGAAAACAGTAGGAAAGGAGAGTAGGTCAACATGGCATATGGTTGAATTTGTATGGACAGATGTGCTTGAGCATAACAAGGACAGTCTTTCAAATTGGTTCCTTAGGAAGAAGTGTGGTATGCAGATGTTTCCTAGTTACGGCTGGGATTGAGGTACATTTAGCAAAAGGTACTTTATGTGAGATAACACATTAACCTAATTTTTAAAAAGCTCTGCTTCTCCTCTTAAGTTAGTTCAGTGAGGAACAGCCTGTAAGCATCTTACAGCAGCGTTATCATTGAAGCAGCTCATCGTTCAGCACAGGTGGCTCTGGAATCCCTTTCTGTGAAAAACATTCAGCATCAAATACATACATATTCTGCACCACTTCTGGTTTTAGGTTCTCTGTTATATTTTTTAATGACGTGTAATATATATATATATATGTGTGTGTGTGTGTGTGTATATATATATATGAGTTCTCTGATGGCTCAGTGGGTTGAGAATCCACCATTGTCACAGACATGGCCAAAATATATATATGTATATATACACACACACATATACATATATTTACACACATGTATATTACATACCTATAGATATACATATACATTACATGTGTATATACACATATATTTATTTCAAAGCTTTTATACACTGTGGCACATGTAAAACAATCCCCTCTCTGATGTAACAGGTCCCTAAACCCAGGGTGGAAGATGTTAAGCCACTGGCCAGGCCAGTCTACCATGTGAGGAATCTGCTATTTGGGATGTTGGCTTCCCCAGTTTCTCTCTCCTGTTGTGCCAACTGCATAGAAGCTGGACTGAATCTTGTAAAAGTAGCATTATTTCTGAATACTTTAGGAAATAAAGTCTGGGTGTTTGGGGAAAATCAAGAACTAATCAGTGTGCGTGGGTTGTTTACACTTAATGAGGATGAAATAGCTGAGAGTCCTACAACTTTTCCTTCTACTTCTTCCAAAGACGGTGGGGTTGTGTCTATGTACAGGCTCCAAGTGAGGGCCTAGGTGGGTATGAAGAATTAACTGCTAATTTCCAGATCTACCAGCACCCACAGAACTTAGAGAGGGGCTCCCATCCATCCTGCATGCTTGGTAGAGGGTCTCAGGTCCCCTGCTCTGTTGAGAGCAAGTCCCCTCCGGCAGATAGCCCATCACTCCACAGTGCAGCACCCCAACTTGATATTAATGTTAATATTTATTTGTAAGCTTTTTGTCTAGAAATATGTACATATGTGGACATAACTCACTTTCTGTGTGTTTGCTTTTCTACCACAGACACGGGAGCAGAAAGACAGGCACTAAGAGAAAATGTGTATCCTAAACTGAGAGAATTCTGCAGAGAAAACTATGGATTAGAATTTCAGGTAACTCTGATATAAATTTCATGTTTAATTATGTCAATTAAATAACTAATATCTAATTATGTCAATTAAATAGCTAATATTTGTGTCTTGTCACAACTTGAATGTTAGAAAAGACAAGTTCTGAGCCCCCTACCTGACCCCAAATTCATTTCTTTAAGCATTTCCTTCATTTCATTTCATTTTCTGGTGAAAAGAGACATCAGAAAATGGAAATGAACTATTTAGTCATTAATAATCTCCACTAATATCAGAAAGGGGAAGGTTTCTGGGCACCTGCCTTTAAGCTAGTATCTCTGGAAATATTCTACATCTTAAAATTGGGGCCAACTTTCTCACAAATGTTTCTTTTTAGCAGCTTGGCCAGACCTAGCCTTCTATCTTAACTTTTAGTTTTTATTCACATTGTAGAATATCCTTTTTCCCAAATATGTTGGGATTTACCATTCACCAAAAAAAAAAAAAAAATCAGTAGCCTTTCGAGAGACAGTAACTGTGTGTGTCATTCTGGCATTTGTAGACATCATTGATTTGGTCACCTAACAGAAAAGTACTCGAAGGCACTGGGCATATCTTAAGACATCCAAAACATTTTGAATTGGTTCCTGCAACAGATAGCAGCATTTAGTCAAAGTTTCTCACCTTCCTTTGCAATGAACCTCTTAAATCTCCAGTGTTAACATAACTACCTGTTTACATTGAGGAAAATGGACCAGAGGTTTGTGGTGGAAGAGTGCAAAATGTGCCATTGTTAATGGAAGAACATTTCCCCTCGTTTGTTTCCTCCTGAATGCAGTTGACCCTTGAACTATGGTGTGGGTTAGTGTGCTGAACCTCTGCACAGTTGAAAATCCACATATAACCTTGTAGTCATCCCTCTGTATCTACAGGCCCTCCATTTTTGCAGGTTCAGCCAACCATAGATCATTTCGTACTGTAGTATTTACTATTGAAAAACATGCACACGTGGGTGGACTTACACAGTTCAAGTCTGTGTTATTCAAGGGTCAACTGTAAATATTTCATTAAGGCCTTTTAATATGAGATCTAAAATAACAGACTCAAAATGACTTCAATCTCAATGCACAGTATCGGTCGGCATCAAGCCATTATGACACATGTTGAATAGTTACTCATAAGTCACTGTTTGACTTGAAAAATTATGAACTTACATTCCTTGTTGTTAAGTCAGCACTGCCTTCTTCAAGGAATCTGTTTCCGCTGATAACAAGGTCTCAGCTATTATAAAAATTGTAATATGTCAAGATTACCAAAGACGTTGACATTCCTTAGGGATTCAGTTACTATAAAGAAATGTGTCCTAGAATATTAATCCCCTGTTTGTGTGTGTTTGGGTTTGCCTCACTTTTGTCAGTAGAAGGTTGAGCTACAGCACTAAAACATGATATTGATGAGGATTAGTTGAGGGGGAAAAAAGAAATATTTTGTAAAATTATAAGTAGGCACAGGACAGATAAGGCCAAAGGGAAACTGTAAGAGGCAAGGTCTGTAGAATAAATTGATGGCAAAGATCATTCCAAGCAGTATTGAATCAGTCTGTGAGCTACTAGACAGTGGCAGAAACAGCACTGCGTAAAGTATGACATGGAATTGAACCCCAGCTCCTGACTGTGAGTAACTTAACCTGCCCACTGGTCCTTCAGTTCAGTGTCTAAAATGGGGCTGGTGACAGCTTACCCCTCTGAGGTTGTGTTTAGAATAAAACAGGTGAAATTGCATTTACTTCCCATCTTCTAAGCTCAAGTATATAGTATCCAAATCTAAGAATATGCTTATTTAGTATAATCTTTTCTGATAGGTTGATTATAGATCTGTCTGTGTTTACTAGTGAGATGGCTCTCTCTCAGCTTCAGCAAAACGTGCCCAAAGCTTCATGGAAACACCAGTTTACCCATGCACTGGACCCAGGAAAAATGCATTTCCTCAAAATATTCGGACATGCCCATCTGTCTCATGCCTTCTTGCCTTCACTGCCCTCACCTCCTACAGTGCTTTTCAGTCTGGTTCTTCCCCTGCTTCCCAGTCACTCTTCCTGTCTGATCGTAGGTCATGTCCCTCCTTTCCTCGCCCTCTTCTCTTCAGCTGTGTGACCACCATTGGGTGCTTTGAACTGCAAACTCCTCCCCATGTAAGGATTTTGCCCTGGCTCTTCTTTCTGTAGGAATGCTCACTCCTTCTTCTTCACGTGGGTACTTTCTTACCATCCTTCAAGTTTCCACTGAAATGTCACTTCTTAGAGAAGCTTCCTAATGACCCACTCTAACCACTTACGTGTGCTCGCTTTTACATCACCCCGGTGTATAGCGTGTGTCAAGGGTGGATATTTTTCTTGTTTACTCATTTTTAGCTCGCTTCTTGTCCTTGCTCCCACTACACTGTAAGTTCCACAAGAATAGGGATTCGTCTGCCTTCATGACTACATTCCTGATCCTAGAATAGTGCCTAGCATGTAGTTAAACTCTGTAAGAATGATTTGAATGATTGGCATCTCAGCCCAAACATTACTTGCTTAAAGAATCATTCTCTGATTGTCTTGTTCCTCCCAATTTATGCCAGGTCCTCTGCTCCACTAAAGTCCTATAACTCCCAATCAGCCAGCTCATTCAAGAAATATTTGTTGCAGTTTCCTGGTGGCCTAATGGTGAAGGATGCAGCATTGTCACTGCAGTGGCTCATGTTTCATCCCTGGCCAGGAAACTTTCACATGCTGTGGGTACGACAACAACGACAACAAAAATCAGCAACATGCCAGCATTCCAAGTGCTGGGAATAGAGGAAAAAAACAATCAGACCTTCTTCCTGAGGACCCTCCAATATCAGTCAGAGGGGCAGACAGTAAATGGTAAATTCCAGTGGCAATAGATGTATCTTATGGAGTACATGCTTTTAAGACAACTGACACACGATAAAGGGAGGTAGGGAATGCCAGGTGGTCAGAGAAGGACTCAGTATTAAGACAGATTTTGAGTAGAGATTTGCACAAAGTGGTGGAGCACATCACACAGCTGTTCTGGGAGGAGATTTCCAGCCTGAGGCAACCAGGAAGGTCTGGGCTGGGAAAGTATTTAGAATATTCTAGGAACAGTAAGAAGCCACATGGAGGTGGAGTTGAGAAAAGAGAAATAATTGTAGATGACCTCAAAGGCGGATCATACAGGATCTAATGCACTAAGATTAAGGATTTAGAATCTTACTAAGTAAGAAGGAAAAGAGTGACATGATGTGATTTACATTTAAGAGGTTCACCCAAGGAGTTCCTGTTGGGGCTCAGCAGGTTATGGACCATGTGTTTTTAACTCTGTGCCTATCTGGCAGACTGTTTTCTAGTAATGCCTTTATTTTTTTTCATTTAACCTAAGAGCTTTAATGAAAATGCACCAGCCTATGTGAACTTTAACTAATTCTATGGTAATATATGTAGTTGGTTGTTCAGAGATGGAAACACTGAATGGAAATAATGTCAAGCCTACTCAGAGCAGAAAATACGCAAGACTCAGAAAGACAGTGTGTTTAAATAGGATATTATTTGATTTGCCAATGTTCAGTAAGGGCCTTTGGCTGCAGAGAGAGAAGCGGGTAGAAAGGAAGAACAAGGGAATAAACAGGGAAAAATAAAGACAAACTGGGGCAAAGGCAGCTAAGGACCTAGTAAGTAAAGGGCTTGTAATTACATGCACAAAGGTCATCCGACTTTCCTTTGAGATGTTTCCTCTCCATTTTCACTGCCGAGACCCTGACGTAACCCTCACTGCTTCAAAAACATTAGATGAACTAAGAGGATCCTAACTTATCTTGTTCTCAGCTTACCCTCAGGAGGTTGCAAGTCTTGAGGAAGAGATGAGTTCTCTCTTATTTTGAAGTCTCCAGGGCCTGGAAGAATATTTGACATTTACTGGGTTTAGTAAAAGTGTGTCAAGCCGAACTGCCTACACCATCCTTCTACTCGGGTTTTTCTAGAGTAACCGCACTTCATGTCATGTTGGTCCATTCCTTTGCTTAAAATCTTGTCATGGCTCCCTGCTGCCTGTGGGGTCCCTTTGCAATATGATCCCAGCCGTCTCTCCAACATCCTCTGCCATTCTTCGCAACATCAACCCTCCACACCAGTCAGGCCATCCTCGCTGCACATCTTGCTGATTCCTTATTCTTGGCTTTAAAATCTCATGCGCTGTATCTATTTCAATTCTCCCCTCTTATCAGAAATAGCCCTTCTCCTCTACCATCTGCCCTTCACAATTTAGCTCAAGGCCTAGCTTTCGAAGAAGTCTTTTCTGGTTCCCAAATATCTCCCTTCTACTCCTTGAACTCTTAGCTATCTGTCCCACCCCCACTCGTACCCCGAACAGGAACCCCTGAAGCGGGTACTTGACTGAGGCACTTAGCCTCTGCTCCCTTTGGGAAGCAATTTTCTTTTTTTGGTTGTTTGGTTTTGTTTGTTTTTTGGTTTTTGGGTTTTTTTTGCCTTTTTGCCATTTTCTTGGGCCGATCTCACGGCATATGGAGGTTCCCAGGCTAGGGGTCGAATCGGAGCTGTAGCCACTGGCCCAAACCACAACCACAGCAACGCAGGATCCGAGCAGCGTCTGCAACCTACACCACAGCTCATGGCAACACCGGATCCTTAACCCACTGAGCAAGGCCAGGGATCGAACCCGCAACCTCATGGTTCCTAGTCGGATTAACCACTGAGCCACGACAGGAACTCTGCAATTTTCATTTAAGTCCAGCCACTCAACTCAGTTGTCATTCTTTAAGGATACTTCCGACTTTGAACATTTTTAGTGAGCATCTAGTATTTCTCTCACCTCATCATTAGTCACCAAGGTTCATAAGCTTGTTCCTTTTTCTTCACCTTTTATGCCCAGTAAATCCCAATGACCCACAGATCCTACCTTCTTAAATATTTCTGAAACCTGTCCCGTTTTCTCAAGTTTGTATTACCATCGTCTTCATTAATGCAATAGATGTCCTGCTGGTCTGTCTGCCTTCCTCTCTCTCCTCCTCCCCCCCAACATCAATCCCTCTAACCACCCACCATCATACTGCTGCAGTGGTATCTCTGAAATACAAATCTCTTATCTACAAGGTACATCTGCACTTGGCAGGGCATGCGAGGTTCCCTTTTTCCACCCCCATCTGCCACTGAAGTCCTGTCTGTCTCCTCCCCCAGTGGCAGCTTGTCTTGGCCTCGCTAATCTACACCGGACTCCCCAAACAGGTTCTTCCCTCTCCCTGAGTCTTCATACCCCCCTGCCCTCTGTGTGGGGAGCTCCTAAATTGTCCACCATGCCAGTGACTAGAAAATGTTCTACTTATTAAGAAATAGTGAACTTGGGAGTTCCTGTCGTGGCACAGTGGTTAACGAATCCGACTAGGAACCATGAGGTTGCGGGTTCGGTCCCTGCCCTTGCTCAGTGGGTTAACGATCCGGCGTTGCCGTGAGCTGTGGTGTAGGTTGCAGACTCGGCTCGGATCCCGCGTTGCTGTGGCTCTGGCATAGGCCGGTGGCTACAGCTCCGATTCAACCCCTAGCCTGGGAACCTCCATATGCCGCGGGAGCGGCCCAAGAAATAGCAACAACAACAACAACAACAAAAGACAAAAAAAAAAGAAAGAAATAGTGAACTTGCTTCTTTTAAGATTCCATGGTACATTATTCCTAATCTTTAATAGCATTTGATATATTGTTTATTACTTTTAAAATGTCCTTCCCCTGCTAAGTGGGACCGCAGAGAGGTCAGAAGTCATATTATTCATATCTTACTATTACCAGCCTTTTTTAGAGTTCCTGACTCATATACATAATAAATGTTGGCTGATTAAAGTAAATGAATAAGGCCCAGAAGCTGAGAGTTTAGACCAGTGCTATGCAAAAGACGTATAATGTGAGTCACAGATACAAGCCACAAATGCAATTAAATTTCTATTAACCACATTTTATTTTATTTTGCTTTTCAGGGCCACACCTGCAGCACATGGAAGTTCCCAGGCTAGGTGTCGAATTGGAGCTCTAGCTGCCAACCTACACCACACCACAGCTCATGGCAGCGCTGGCTTCTTAACCCACTGAGAGAGGCCAGGGATCGAACCTGCATCCTCATGGATCTTAGTTGGGTTTGTTAACCACCGAGCCATGACAGGAACTCCATACTAACTGCATTTTAAAAAGTAGAAGGAAACAGATTTTAATAGATAAACAACAATGACCTACTATATAGCAAAGGGAACTATAGTCAGTATCTTGTAATAACATATTAGAAAATATGAAAAAATATATATAACTGAATCATTTTGTTGTACACCTAAACACAACGCTACTTCAATTTTTAAAATAGTATTCAGGGAGTTCCCATTGTGGCTCAGTGGTTAACGAGTCCTACTGGGAACGATGAGGTTGAGAGTTCAATCCCTGGCCTAGCTCAGTGGGTTAAGGATCCGGTGTTGCTGTGAGCTATGGTGTAGGCCAGTGACTACAGCTCCAATTGAACCCCTAGCCTGGGGAACCTCATTTGCTGCAGGAGTGGCCCAAGAAATGGCAAAAAAAAAAAGACAAAAAATAAAATAATATTCAAACATGTAATCAATATAAAAATTATGAGTGAGGTATTTTACATTTTTTTTGTCATACCAAGTCTTCAAAGTCCAGTGTGTGTTTTCCACTCACAGCCCATCCTGATTCTGACTGGCCAGTGCCCAAGAGCCATGTGTGGCTGGCGGCTCCTGTGCTGGACTCTGAAGTTCTAGATGGGAGTGGCATCAGGGTGAGGCCATGCCAGCAGAGATGAGAGTGTGACTGCCAGGCATCCTGAGGCAAGTGATGAGACTTAATTAGAGAAGCTGTGATGAGAATGAAAACTCATTTCTACGTGTTAAAATCCAGATAATGACTAAGAAAATAATTTTTCGCTAGTCAAATTAGTAACTTTTTATTTGATCACTTTTGGCCATTGCCTTAGCAGTGTCAGCTGAAAACAAACAAATCCACAATGTAAAAGCTGTGAGTCACGTTTATTTTGGTGTCTTACTGAGGATTATAGCCTGGGAGACAGCCTCTCTGAGCTCTGAAAAATTGTTCTGAGGAGTAAGAAGGGGGAGGTCAGTATGTGTGGCTGAGGTGTGGCAGGCGGGAGTGAGTACCTGCAACCAAACTCACATCTTGGTAGAAGGTTGCTGCTCGTCACAAGGAACAGATACGGTTTTAGCGATTTTCTAAGTATGAAAAGATGCAAAAATCCAGACTCATAAAAATTTTCTTCTGAAAATATCTATCTGAAGGCCAATTCTGCCAGATTTCCCAGAGCACAGAGTGCCTCACTGCCCTTCCCTGCCCTCAGCTCCTTTCAGGGGGTGGTGTTGTCTTAGGCAACAGCCTAAGAGTTATGGTCAAACAGTTCATCTGCCTGCTGTCTTAAAACTTAAGCCTTTCTGTCACCCGCCTGTCTTGATTTCAAAGAAAGTTTATTTCTCAATATTAGATGAACAGTCCTTGTCTTGGTGGATGCAATTTGCTACCTTTTGCAACTTTGCTACATAGAGCTTTTAAAAAATGCCTTGATAAGCCCTTGCTTTAAGTGTGACAGCTTGGTCTCAGAGCAGGAACTTCTGTCTTGGCCCAGCACTTTGTCTTCACCCTGTCAGGGAAGTGGGAGTAAGGCCCGCAGCTCCAGCCAGCAGGAGGAGCTCATCAAAGCTGCTTTCAATCTCTCAGTGACACTGGGACCACCTGAAAGCAACAGAGGGACAGAGGCTTATGACTGGTGAAGTGCCTCCTGAGGCCATTTTGGTCTAGAATTTATCCCCCTCTTCTTTGCTTAAGGTTCCATCTCTTCCTGTTTCCTTTGGCAGGGCAGGGCCAGACTGCTTCACTAGTTTTTTTTTTTTTTTTTTTTTCCCATCCCTAGACCCTAATTATTCATCTTCTCAAGCTGGTGCCTGTGTGTGAGTGAGCCCCATATCAGCATCTCCAGCTGTCTCTTCTCTGGAGTACGTGAAGATAATTATATTTTTTGAATGCTAAAATGTCTAAATGGAACCCACTTTCTCAATTTCTACTATTTCCCAATCTTCCAGACTTTAAAATCTTGGCTCATAATACATTCTTCACCCTTTACAATGTACTGTTCCTGTTGATTCACCTGCCACAGTGTTTCTTAGAAGTTCGCTTTGCCTTCCAATTTCACAAAGCTCTGTTCTTTACTCACGCATCTGTTTCTTGATAGCTGAGTGACTGTGGCAACGTTTTCCTCATCTTTCCTTACCCAGGGTTTTTGTTTTGGTTCAGACTGTACACAGCCATTCAGGTCATCTTTAAACCATGCCTACCAGATTTCATTCATGCTAAAATGCACGTTTTTTTTTTTTCTCACATTTTTATGTCTCAGAAATCAGGATCTGTCCTAAAAAAATAAATGGTGTGTCATGGTTGTGTGTTTCTTTCTTAGTGGAATATACAGTATTGGAGCAGCCAGCCTATTATTGGCGATATAGTAGATTCAATAAAAATGCAGCAAATTATGTAATTTGTGGGGTATAGTGAAAGCAGCATAAGTTTTTCTGTTACAAGCACTAAGATTCAAATTCTGGGTTTGTAAATTACCAATCCTGTGACTCTGGGCAAATTGCTTTTACTTCTTTAACACACAGTTGACCGTTCTGTAAAATTACTGGGACAGAATTTATCTTCCAGGACTGCTGTGAGAATTCAGTGAGATAATACATCATGCCTGTCATGTGGAAGACAATCAGTGTTCATTTCATTCTTTCGCCTTTAAGTCTTACTCCTGATCAAGAACCGAGTATAATGAAATTATTCATGTGCATTTTTCTTTTGCCTTTCTGAGTAGGCAAAAGACCTTTGATCAAGACATCTGTCTGAGTGGTCCTTCGTATCTGGTACAGAAGGAATAGAAGAATATTTCAGAAATACTATCTTGCACACAAGAAAGGATTATGCAGCAAGACAAAAACTTGGGAGATCACACTATTAACTTGAGAGGAGACTTCTCTAAATTCCTTGAATCATTTCTTTAGCCTATCAAGCAGTACCTAGGATGGTGGCCCTGGAGGTCTAACAGGTAGAGAAGAGGGCCCAGCTTGTTAATGAGGCAGAGCCAGGACCCATCCGATGTGGTTTCTAGGGAAGTGGTGGAATCAGACAGAGAAGGGCAGAGTTCAGTAGACTTGCCTCACCATCTGCTTTCTCTGAGTTCTTCTTCAGAAGAGCTGAGGTGGGTTAGATAAGTGGAAACAGGAGTGAATAGTCAACACCGAGAGCAGCTTGCCTCTGCTCTGTTAGGAGATCGCCTCACAACCCTCACCCCTCTGCCAAAAGACCTGGGCTGTGGCCCTGGGAGCAAGACACCTGGAGGCTTAGCTTCCCAAGCTGTCCCCAGTTACTGTGTTTCATCTGTGTTAAGAGCCACTGTGAGTGTCCATGACAGGGAGAGGTGACCTCACAAAAGGCCTGGGGTGAAAAAACCAGAGGGACTGTGGGCCCAAGGCCTGGGACTTCTCATCCACAGCGGGGAAGGATAGCCTGGGCTGCCTGCAGAGCAACACCAGGCTCTGGCCAACCTAAGAGGGAAAGGCGGATCCCTGGGGTACCACTGCCCCAAGCCCAGATCTGATGCCAGCAACCAGGCAGGCAGCGAGCATCACCTGGGGACTGGGCCCTAGAAGTCCAATTTTCCCCTTGGCTTTGAGGCCACCCAGACATCATTGTAGGAAAAGAAGGAAGGGGTGAGGAAGCTGCAGGCTTTTGAGAGCGTCGGCCTCTTGATTCAAGAGAGAATAAGTACTTAATCAGGTCCTTGGAAACATCCGTTTAAGCTTAGGTTTAAACTGGCTAGAACCAGAAGCTCATCTTATCCTGATAATGAGAGAATAGAGACTTAGGCAGGAGCCCCAAGACAGAATAAAGAAGCTACATTCTCTGTGCACATCCACGTTGTAGGTCAGGTGAAATCGTGTGTCTTGTATTAGCTTGCCCTCACCACTAAGTACTGAACTGAGCAATTACTTAGGCTCACGCTGAAGGTCCATCATCAGTTGTGTCTACCTCTTCTTTCTCTACCACTTCTGCCCTCCTGTTCTGTGGAGGCTGGTCTCCTCTGTACACAGGTTTTCCTCCCACCCATCTGCCTGCTCAGGAATCTCAAAATGCATTTTTCCTTCTGAGTTTCCAGAATACATCCCTGGCTTCTTAACTGACAGGCCATGTTGTGATGCCCTTGGTCTCCTCTCCACATTGTCAACTCATCACTCCTTTTACATTTTCTGTTAATCAAATATGTGCCTCTTTCTCAGGTGAAATGCATCTCCCCTCATTGAATCACACACCCTTTCACTCAGGCCAACACTTCAATTTATCTAGCTCACGTCGCTTTTCAGTTCTGTCCATCAGAGCCCGGAAAGGTCTTACCAATATTCTGTGTAAGTCTCATAAGCATGTTACATCATTCTTCTCCCATCCATAAGCCAGTTTATAAAAAGGAGAAGGAAGATGAATAGAGAAGATAAAAGGGAGGGAAAGCCTTATGTCATCATTGACCTTCCTCGCTCCAGTTGAATTGTAAGTACTGGCTCAACATTTCTGCAGCATGCAGTAGCTTTGCTGGAATTCTCAGGCCTGACTTGCTGAGACATTATTATTATTACTCCTTTACTTTGTACACATAGGCAATCTTGTAATCAAACAGTGGCACTGTGGGATACTCCAGAATTTACTGGAAGAGCTATCCTTTGCCTAACATTTAACTCTGCTAAATTGTGGCTGCCAGCTGCCCCTGAACTTAAAAATCACACAAAAAATTAGAATGAGAGATCCCTCTTTGCAGGTGACATTTAAGTGTCCCAGTTGGATCCGGTCACCATGAACTCCTTCGTAAATTCTGAATACAATGCAGCTATTTCTTTCCATCCTCATTTTGTATTTCTTATAGGAGGCAGCGGAGACTTTGTAACAAATCATTGAACAGTTAAAAGAGCCCTCATTTAAGATGGCTTTTTGTCAACAGTTATGATAAACTATTGAAAAAGTAACTTCAGCCCAGTTTTCTCATCCATAAAGCAGAGTGTTTCTTCAACCTGATCTTGTTTCCCTTCCGCTCCCCAAATTATCCTGCTGTGACTGTACCATCACCTGTCTTTGCAGTGCTGTTCTACCTAGAAGTGCCCCTTCCCCTCTCTGAGGAACAGTCTCCAAGGCATGAATCCTTCAGGGCCAGACTCCTGTCTGTCTTCCTCACTGATGTCTACCTAGGTCCCCAGGGCAGGTTAAGGTGCTTGGTCCCATGGGCTTTACTCATTGATCCCCAAGCATTTACTGAGCCTCTGCTCTGTATCAGGCCGAGTTGTGAGCGCAGTGGATGCCTTCGTGTTGAAAACGAACATAGTCCCTACCCTCTCGGAGTTTCCCATCTCACAGAGAATAGTCATCAACAGCATGACCGGGGTGACACTTGCCACTGAGGAAGTATAGCAAGGAGGCAAGTGTGATGGGGACCTCATCAAACCTCGAGGCATCAGGCAGGCTGCTGAGAAACATGTCTATGCTGAATGCTGAAGGATGGGTAAACGGAGATGCCAGGGTACAAAGAGGGATACTTCAGGCAGAAGGAACATATTGTCATAAATAAATCTCAGAAGGAACCTTTTTTTATTTTTATTTTTTGTCTTTTTGCCTTTTCTTGAGCCACTCCCATGGCATATGGAGGTTCCCAGGCTAGGGGTTGAATCGGAGCTGTAGCCACTGGCCTACACCCAGAGCCACAGCAACTCGGGATACCGCGTCTGCAACCCACACCACAGTTCAGGGCAACGCCGGATCCTTAACCCACTGAACAAGGCCAGGGATTGAACCCGAAACCTCATGGTTCCTAGTCAGATTCCTTAACCACTGCACCACGACGGGAACTCCAAGGAACCTTTAACATCATGTAGTTCTTCACTGCCTGCTAGGCACCCGCTCTAAGGGGCCGTGCATACATTAACTTGTTTAATCTTTGCTATGAGCCTAGGCGGTAAATTCTATCTTCTCCATTTTATTAGATGAGGACCTCAGAAATGTAAATAACCGCTAGGGTTTCCATAGCTAATGAAGGGCAGAGTCAGAATTGGGACCCGTGCAGGTTTACCCCAGTTTCTGTGCTCTTAGTTACTGCACCAAAAAGCCTCTTATCTTCATACCTTCACCGAAATTTATATAGATATGTAAAGGTATGTATATAGATATGTGTAGGTATGTAAATACATGTATACTTATATATATGTAAATATATACATATATATTCTCAAGTGTGCACATGTTGTACAAACACATGTGAGGAGTAGACATACAGCTGGCGTGTGACCCCTGAAGAAAACATGGTGTGAGTTGAAGTTGTAGAGCTAGGCTGGGAGTCAGTCACGGAGGAGCTCATAAATCAGGTTACAGGTTCTAGACATCGCCTTCCGGTGATGGAAACCGAAGTATGGAAAGCACTGTAAAATAGTGTTTAACAGCCCAGGTTCAAATCCCACCTCTGCTACTTTTGTTGATTTCAAGCACTTTCCTTTATAATATAGGGATCATAATTTCTGTCTACTCCTAAGGTGAAGGAGTAAATAAGTTACCCTATGTAGTATCTGGTAAGAATGAAAAGAAATCTTAGCTATGGCAATCAAATTTGCATCTTATAAAAAAAAAAAAAATCCCCCTGCCTGGAATGTAGTGAATGGATCAGAAGGAGCAAGGACAGAAGTAAGGCAATTTGGGAAGCCGCAGTAAGTGATAGAGTGACAGGCACACTCAGAAAGCCACTCTCATGCAATCCCACAGACAGGAACAAAGACAGCATTGGGTTTTTCGCTCAGCATGCTATTTGCGATCAGGTGTCCTGCCCCTAAAGGAAGTTGGTACCTAGTTGCAGCCTGGCTAAGCTTCCTTTATGCCATGAGTTTCTCAAGCTCTGGCTCAGCACAGATGCACAGTGGCTCCTGACTTGCAGCCTCTTTTCAGCCTCCAACAACGCCTGGTATGTTCTCTCTGTCTGCAGGTTCAGTAAGCCTGAATAGTCTGAGGTCCTACCTTAGTTAATGGTTTTTTTTTTTTTTTCTTTTAAGGCTGCACCTGCAACACATGGAAGTTCCCAGGCTAGAGGTCGAATTAGAGCTGCAACTGCAGCCTATACCACAGCCACACCAGATCCAAGCTGCATCTGCAGCCAGTTCCATAGCTTGAAGCAATGCCAGATCCTTAACCCACTGAGCAAGGCCAGGGATCAAACCCACATCCTCATGGACACTATGTCAGTTTCTTAACCCGATAAGCCTACAATGGGAATTCCAAGGTTTTAGTTCTTTACATTATAATTTTCCTTAATTTTTTATTAATATATATAGTTGATTTACAGTGTTCCTTCCATTTCTGCTGTACAGCAGTGACCCAGTCGTACATATACACATTCTTTTTCTCCTACTACCTACCATATGTTCTAACCCAAGAGATTGGACATAGTTCCCTGTGCTGTACAGTAGGATATTATATAACAACTGTTAGGTCTGTCCAGAGGCTGAATCTCCCAAGACAGAGAGGCATCAGGTCTGAGCAGCTGGTCGACTTTATGAGGATTTTTTTATGAAGCATTATCCCACCTCATACTGTTGGGCCCTCTTTCTTTCTGGTGATTGAGTATGACCACTGGGGCCAGCCAATTCTTCCTGGGCTTGATTTAGGACCTGCTTTTCCCAGAAATGTCTCTTAGTCATGTTCCCATATATCCTGGACGAGTATCTCCTGACCAAGAGAGTAACTGCCAGTACCCAAAGTTGTCAGTATTTGTAGGAGTTCTAGTAAAACTGTGGTTGTGGATGATGTGGACCTCAAGAGGGTTTTTGTGGGGTTTTTTGCTTGTTTGTTTTTCTGTACCCCATGCACCTAGGGAAAGTCATTTGAACCAAAGCAAGAATTACCATATCTACAAACATTAACTTACCACTGGAAAACAGTATCTGACAAACCCAGTCTGAGGTTTAAGAGTGCTCTGCTTACCTCCCCCATTCCATGAACATTCTAGTACCAGGACACAACCACTCAACTACATTCAAATGAGTGCTGTCTTCAACTCTGTATTGACCTTGAAAGTGACAGCCGTAGCACAATAATGTTGTCCCTGTTCAAAACTTTCTGAACCTACTCTGTGTTCTTTTTGAAAAATTTTAGTGGTGGAAGATGCTGACCTCTTTTAAGAATAGATTTGATTGTTTTTAAAGACCTAACATCTTTTCAAAGCCATGTCTTATCAACGTAAAGACAAGCAGGGCTAGAGAAATACCATTTTAATAAAAACAAACTCCCAACTATAAGGTGTCAAGAGTTTTTTTCAATACAAAATGAGATCATTCCTACAGAGGAAATGCTCTGGGTGGTGGCACAATCATTGGAGGGAGTGTATAGCCTCCCATGGAAATAAATTTGGGGAACAGCTTTCACTTCAGTACCATGTCTGTTCAAAAGCAGAATCAGTCATATTGTCTTTTTTTTTTTTTTGCATTCATATAGGGTCATATGACATGGGAATATTGAGAAGGAAAATATTTTGGAAAGTAAAATCAAAGGCTCTTTCTGAAAAAAAAAAATCATACGAAGCCATGATGAACTGAAATTTGATCTTTTTTTCTGTTTTGGTAAAGCAAAGTTATTTCTTACAGGTTACTTTATTGTTTGTTCAGTAATCTTGGTATTTAAATGATTAGGACTGACTTCAAGTGGTAAAATTTCTTAGGGCTTTTATTTGCTGGTCTTTGGTTTTCAGACCAAGTCAGCATGTTATAATGAGCATGATAAATTAGCTTCCCTAATATTTTTAAACAAATTAGATGGTTTTTAAGTGAAAAAAGAAAATCAAATTACTTTCCCAAGCTTTTATACTTAATGATGAAATAAGTAAAGGCACATAAAATGTGCTGTCAGCGAGGTAGTATTCCAATAAACAGTACATTAGATTCCAGTGTCTGCAGTGCCTGGACATTAGGCCAAAAGCTAAACCTAATTTTTTTAAGTATCTAATAAATCTTGTCTTGTTGAGCACTTTGGGTTCCAGCCACTTCTTGCCAGTTATTGATCATGTGGCTTTATGGCATTTGTTTGCCCATAATGATGTTTTGTGTTGCATAAGCTAGATGTTTCATCTGTTTATTTCCTCCTTGTCTTCATGGTTGCTTGATTTTATTTTTCATCATTTTCTGCTCATAAAGACATTTGAGAAAGAACAATTTAAGGGAGAAAAGCTGGACATAAGAGAATAGTTAAACAAAGCTGATAAAGTAAGGATGCAGGGAGTTATAAAGGCCTGAATGAAGGCAGTGGTGGCCAAACTCTAAGGAAATAATAGATTGAAAACTATTATAATGGACCCCTATAGGTGGCAAATAAACCATGTGACACTTAGGCTTTTATTTAAAAATGTAAGTGAAAGCCTTGTTTGACTTTGACCCTGGTCATTTGGTCCCACACTTATTTAGTTAGATCTTGTTGTTTAGCTGTTAATATACTAGGTTCTCGATTTGAACATACTCTCTTCTTGCTCTTAATTCTATGAGTAGGAAATGTAACACCTGTAGAAAATCACATAATGAACTAGAAGTGCAAAGTGTCATTAAGGTGTAATTCTGGAGTTCCCATCATGGCTCAGTGGTAATGAAACTGACTAGTAGCCATGGGGACTTGGGTTGGATCTCTGGCCTCAGTAAGTTAAGGATCCAGAGTTGCCATGACCTGTGGTGTAGGTTGCAGATGTGGTGTGGATCTGGCATTGTTGTGGCTGTGATCTAGGCTACAGCTCTGATTCAACCCCAGGCACTGGAAACTTCCATGTGCCAGAGGTGCAGTCCTAACAAGACAAAAAACAAAAAAATAATGCTCATTGTTATCAATGTTTTTGATTATAGCCATCTTAATGGGTGTGAAGTGTTATATCATTGTAGTTTTGATTTGAAGCCCCCTGATGACCAATGATATCTTTTCATGAGTTTAGTGACAATCTGTATGTATTCTGTGAAGAAATGTCTACTGAGATCTTTTGTCCATTTTTAATTGGGTTATTGGGTTTTATTGAGTTATAGGAGTTCCTTATCTATTCTAAATACAAATCTATGATCAAATATGATTTGCAAATATTTTTTCCATTCTGAGGGTCCTCTCCATTTTCTTGATAGTGTCTTTTGAAGCATAATTTTTTTAATTTTGAGGAAGTCCACTTTATTTTTAGGGGGTTACTTATACTTACTGTCCTATCTAAGAAACCATTGTGAAACCTAGGGTCACAAAGGTGTTTTCTATAAAACTATAGTTATATAGTTTTAACTCTTAATTTGTCTATGATCTGTTTTAATTTTTATGTATGGTGTGAGGTAGGGATTAAACTTCATGCTTTTGCATATAGATGTCCAGTTGTCTCAATTTCATTTGTTTATTCATTTCTCATTGAATTGTTTTGGTACCCTTGTTGAAATCAGTTGACCATGTGAGAATTTATATTTGGCTTTTCAATTTTGTTGTCAACATCCAGCAATGTTAGATATGGTTTTTTCATAAATCCCCTTCATTCAGGTTAAGTAAGTTAATTTCCATTCCTAGTTTGTTTTATTTTGTCATGAAGGGGTGCTGGATTTTGTCAGATTTTTGTGTCTGTTGAGATGATCATATGGGTTTTGTCCTTTATTCCTATTTTTTTATTATTTTATATATATATTTTTTTATTTTCCCACTGTACAGCAAGGGGATCAAGTTATCCTTACATGTATACATTACAATTACATTTTTTTCCCCACCCTTTGTTCTGTTGCAACATGAGTATCTAGACATAGTTCTCAATGCTACTCAGCAGGATCTCCTTGTAAATCTAAGTTATGTCTGATAAACCCAATCTCCCACTCCCTCCCATCAGGCAGCCACAAGTCTTTTCTCCAAGTCCATGATTTTCTTTTCTGAGATGTTCATTTGTGCTGGATATTAGATTCTGGTTATAAGTGATCTCATATGGTATTTGTCTTTGTCTTTCTGGCTCATTTCACTCAGTGTGAGAGTCTCTAGTTCCATCCATGTTGCTGCAAATGGCATTATGTCATTCTTTTTTATGGCCAAGTAGTATTCTATTGTGTATATATACCACATCTTCTGAATCCAATCCTCTGTCGATGGACATTTGGGTTGTTTCCATGTCCTGGCTATTGTGAATAGTGCTGCAATGAACATGCAGGTGCACGTGTCTCTTTTAAGTAGAGTTTTGTCCAGATATATGCCCAAGAGTGGGATTGCAGGGTCATATGGAAGTTCTATGGATAGATTTCTAAGGTATCTCCAAACTCTTCTCCATAGCGGCTGTACCAGTTTACATTCCCACCAACAGTGCCCATCAAACTCCTAGAAGAAATCATAGGCAAAACACTCTCCACAGCCCCTCCAGCACTTGTTATTTGTGGATTTATTAATGATGGCCATTCTGACTGGTGTGAGGTGGTATCTCATGGTAGTTTTGATTTACATTTCTCTTATAATCAGCGATGTTGAGCATTTTCTTATGTGTTTGCTGGCCATCTGTACATCTTCCTTGGAGAAATGTCTATTCAGGTCTTTTGCCCATTTTTCCATTGATTGATTGGCTTTTTTGCTGTTGGGTTGTATAAGTTGTTTATATATTCTAGAGATTAAGCCCTTGTTGGTTGCATCATTTGAAACTATTTTCTCCCATTCTGAAAGTTGTCTTTTTGTTTTTTTTTTTTTATAGTCTCCTTTGCTGTGCAAAAGCTTTTCAGTTTGATGAGGTGCCATGGGTTTATTTTTGCTCTGATTTCTATTGCTTTGGGAGACTGACCTGAGAAAATATTCATGATGTTGATGTCAGAGAGTGTTTTGCCTATGTTTTCTTCTAGGAGTTTAATGGTGTCCTGTCATATATTTATTTTTGTGCATGGTGTGAGGGTGTGTTCTAGTTTCATTGCTTTGCATGCAGCTGTCCAGGTTTCCCAGCAATGCTTGCTGAATACTTTTCCCATTTTATATTCTTGCCTCCCTTGTCAAAGATTAATTGACCATAGGTGTCAGGGTTTATTTCCGGGTTCTCTATTCTGTTCCATTGGTCTGTCTGTCTGTTTTGATACCAGTACCACACTGTTTTGATGACTGTGGCTTTGTAGTATTTCTTGAAGCCTGGGAGAGTTATGCCTCCTGCTTGGTTTTTGTTTCTCAGGATTGCTTTGGCGATTCTGGGTCTTTTGTTGTTCCATCTTTATTTCCATTAATACATATTGTCATCTATTCATTTTCTGATGCTAATGCATTCCTGAGGTAAATCTCACCCAGAATATAATCCTTTTTATATGCTGCCAAGTTTGGGTTTTTAGTATTTTGCTTGAGGATGTTTAGTATTTTGCTTGAGGATGTTTATTTTCTTAAGAGATATTGTTTTATGTTTGTGTCTGGTTTTGGGACCAGGATAATACTGGTCTCCTAGAGCAAGTTGGGAAATGTTCTCTTGTAATTTTTGGAAGACTAAATAATTGGTATAAGTTCTTTTTAAAATTGGTATTCTTTTATTAAAATTCACCAGTGCATCCATCTGGATCTAAGCTTTTCTTTTTTTTTTTTTTGTGCAGCTTTTTAAAAAATTACTACTTAGTCCCTTGTTAAAAATGTCTTTTCTTTTTTGATACAATTTATGTAACTTCTGTCTCTCAAGGAATTTGTCCATTGCATCTAAGTCATTTAAATCACTGGCATGTAGTTCTTCATAATATTATAAAGTCAGTAGTAATGGCCTTATTCACCCCTGGTTTTAGAACTTTTTTTTTAGGTCAACCCACTTAAAGTTTTGTCCATTTTTTTGATCTCTTCAAAGAAATAACTTTTGGTTTTATTGATTTTATTGTTTTTCTATTCTATTTCATTAATTTCCATTGTAATATATTATTTCGTTCTTCTGCTTGCTCTGGCTTGCCCTTGATTGCTCTTTTTCTGTTGTCTTAAGTTAAATCACTGAGATCTTAATCTTTAATATAGGTGTTTACTGCTCTGAATTTCAAGTACTTACTTTATGTACATTCTGTAGATTTTGGTATCTTCATCTCAAAGTAACTTCTCTTGTGATTTCTTGATGCATTGGTTATTTAGTAGTGTGTTAAATTTCCATATACTTGGGAATTTTCCAAATTGTTTTCTATTATTGATTACTAATATCATTACATTGTGTTCAGAGAACATACTTTATATGACTTAAATCCACTTAAGGTTATTGAGGCCTGTTTTATGTTCTATCCTGGAATATTTTGAGGAATTGAGAAAAATGCATATTCTGTTGTTAGTATAACTAGTTCTAACATGACTATAGGACAAATCTACTATCAATACAGTCTGAGTTTTTTGATGATCTTCTTCCTAGCTGTTCTTCCCATTATTGATGAGATAGACAATTCAACTATAATAGTTGGAGACTTGACTATTTGTCAGCCTGTGCTTCATATATATTAAGGTTTTTGTTGTTCATTACATTTATATTGACTATCTCTTCCCAATGGATGGACTCTTTTGTCACTAAAAAAGACAAAAGAGTTATCTTTTGTCTCTAGTTATGTTTTAAGACTTCTGACAGTTGCTTTTTGCATAATCTTTCTCCATTCTTTTAACCTGTTTGACTCTAAAATGTATCTTCTCTAGAAGCATATAGTTGAATCTTATTTTTACCCAGCCTGATAGACTTTGGATTGTTTAGGCCATTCACACTTGGTGATATCATTGACATAGATGTAAATCTGTCATTTTATTTTTTTCTATATGTCTGTATTGTATCTTCTTCTAGTCCTCTTTTAATTTCTTTGCTCATATTAAGTGAGCACTTCCTAGTTTAATGATTTTGTTCACTATATTTTTGAGGGGTTTTTGGTAGTTATTTTAGGGCAATACATCTTAAATTAGCGTAAGTCATAAGTACATTCTACTAAGTTAATTCCGGTGAACAACAGAAAGACTACTCCCATATACCTCTATTTTCTTTTCTTTTTGTGCTTAGGTATGCAATATCGAACAAGATACAATGACATAATTACTAATTTATATAATTTGTCACTTAAGCAAATGAGGATGGAGGAGTAAGGGATGGCTCTCACCTTTTCCACAAAAACATCAAAAAAAAACCTTCTACATGTGGAATGATTCACATAGAACATATACTGAATGCTAGCAGAAGACCTTAAGCCTCCGAAAAGGGTTAGAAACCCTCCATATAACTGGGTGTAACAAAAGGGGAAAAAAAAAGAGAAAGGAATGGGACCAGCACTCCTGAAAGGGAGCTTTGAAAGAGGAAAGGAACCAACGTTCTGGGAAGCCACCTAACTAACAGGGAGATCAGCTGAGACAGAGACACCTCAACACCACAGGTAAAAGTGCCACAGCTGGACTGAGGAGGGCAAAGCAGAGAGGGAGCCACAAAAACCATCAGTACCACTGCCCCCTGACACCACAGGCTGAAATGCTCAGCTGGGTGCTGAGATTGAGGTTCTGGAAGTCAGTACCAGGAAGAAGACCAGGGTTAATGGTGTGGAGACAACCTGAAGGAGTTAGGAAGTAGTGAACCAAGGGCTGGAGAGAAGAGCACCACAGCCAAGGGAATCCAGGAGGAGGTCTGGGCCTGCAGGAGAAGCAAGGCGCCACTGCTGAGGAGAGCAAGAGGAAGAAGGGTGGACCGCCAAAGGAATAGTGTGCCCTGTGCGTGTGAAGCCTCTTGGAGGGTGGGGCTATGGGTGGTGAGATGCCTCTCGTACAGGCTAAGCATGACAGGGCATTTCTTGAATGGTCTACAGGCAGTGGGGGCAAACTTCCCCAGTTATATCTGACTTCAGGTGGGCATGGCCCAACACCACTAAGGGTCCATGAATAGGCACCTCCTGCAGCCCCAAGCACCTCAGAGCTTGGCAGAGAGGAGAGCACTGCAACTGAGTACCACCTGTTATTGCTTCCCTCCCCTGGGAATGCAGACACGCTGCTGGTGCCATTGCCAAATGCTCCATGCACCACCACCTAAAACTATCTGAGAGGCACTACCACTTCCCATGGCCCTGCAACTAAGAGCAGTCTGAGCCACCTTCCCACAGGTCCTTGCTACTGTCAAGGGCCCAGCAACCAGGTGCTGTCTGCCAGCACTGCCAATTGCCTCCATCATCTTGGAAGCACACCTAGGACACTTATCAAGAGTATAACACCCAGCACACGTTGAGGAAAGAGAGAGCATCCAAACCTAAATAAATATTAGAACTCACAAAAAAAATGAAAAATATAAGCAAAATAAAGCAGCTCAGGAACCATTCCCAGTTAAAAGAACAGGAGAATTCACCTGAATGAGCAAACAGTGAAACAGACCTCTTCAGTATAACAGACACTGACTTCAAAAAGGAAGTAGTGAAAATACTGAAGGAATTATAAGCATATATGAAAAGTAATGCAGATTACTTTAGAATGGAACTAGAAAATATAAGGAGGAGCCAAGAAAAATTATAAAATTCGTCTGAAGAGACACAAGCTGAGGTAAAGACACTGAAAAACAGGATGAATGATGCAGAGGAATGAAGTAGTGAATTGGAAGATAGAAAAATGGAAATCACCCAATCAGGGCAGCAGACAGAAAACCAAATGAAAAAACATGAAAGCAATGTAAGAAAGATCTATGAGATAATATAAAGCAGGCCAATCTATGCATAATAGGGGTTCCAGAAGGAGAAGAAAAAGAAAAGGGGATTGAAAATATACTTCAAGAAATTATGGCTGAAAACTTTCCAAATTTCCAAATCTAAAGGAAACAGATATCAAGATTCGGGGAGCAGAGAGTCCCCAAACAAGTTGAACCCAAACAAGCCTACACCAAGACATATTAGAATAAAAATGGCAAAAGTTAAAAAATAGAGAATTCTAAAGACAGCAAGAGAAAAAGTTTTACAAGGGAATCCCCATAAGGCTGGGGTTTCTCTACAAAAACACTACAGGACAGAAGAGAGTGGGAAGATCTATTCAGAGTTCTAAAAGGAAAAAATTTGCACCCTAGAATACTGTACCCAGCAAGATTCTCCTTTTCAATAGAAGGAGAAATAAAGAATTTCTTCAACAAAAACTGAAAGAGTACAGCAGTACTAAACCCATTCCAAAAGAAACACTGAAAGCGTCCTCTAAATTAAAAAAGGAAGAAGAAATAGGATGGAGAAAAATCACAATTGGAAAGCAGTCACTTAAATAAGCCAGTGTACAGGAAAAAAAAAAGAAAAAAACCAATTGTAAAAGCGAGGATAAACACAAGGAAGAGCAAAAGGATAAACATGAATTTTTTTTAAAAAAAGACATTGGAGTTCCTGTCATGGCTCAGTGGTTAACAAATCCAACTAGGAATGATGGGGTTACAGGTTCAATCCCTGGCCTTGCTCAGTGGGTTAAGAATCTGGCATTGCTGTGGCTCTGGAGTGGGCTAGCAGCTACAGCTCCAAATTAGACCCCTAGCCTGGGAACCTCCATATACTGCGGGTGTGGCCCTAGAAAAGACAAAAAATGACCAAAAAATTTTAAAAGTAAAATTTTTAAAAAGGGACATCAAAATGTAGAGAAGGAGAGTAAGAAAATCTAGACTTTTTTTTTTTTTGGTCTTTTGTTGTTGTTGTTGTTGCTATCTCTTGGGCCGCTCCCGCGGTGTATGGAGGTTCCCAGGCTAGGGGTTGAATTGGAGCCGTAGCCACTGGCCTACGCCAGAGCCACAGCAACGCGGGATCCGAGCCGCGTCTGCAACCTACACCACAGCTCACGGCAACGCCGGATCGTTAACCCACTGAGCAAGGGCAGGGATCGAACCCGCAACCTCATGGTTCCTAGTCGGATTCGTTAACCACTGCGCCACGACGG
The DNA here is from genome assembly GCF_016906955.1 of Phacochoerus africanus. Lineage (NCBI taxonomy): Eukaryota > Metazoa > Chordata > Mammalia > Artiodactyla > Suidae > Phacochoerus > Phacochoerus africanus. The sequence continues at coordinate 28,846,164 of NC_062553.1, forward strand.
GAACTCCAATCTAGATATTTTTTAAAGAATGTGTTTGAGCCTATATGACTATCAGGCCGAAGCAAGCAGATATAGGAAAGAATTAACATACTTGAAAAACAGGGCAACCACAAATCAAAACCAAACAATACATTCACAAAAACTGAAGAGGACACAAGCATAAAAGGAAATCATTCAACCAAAAAAAAGAAAGGAACAAAGGAGAAACACAGAATCAACTGGAAAACAAGGTTTAAAATTGCAATAAATACGTATCTATCAAAAATTACCTTAAATGTCAGTGGACTGAATGCTCCAATCAAAAGACAACGAGTAGCAGGCTGGATTAAAAAAAAAACAGAAACCTACAATTTGCTGTCTACAAGACACTCACCTTAGGGCAAAGGACACATATACATTGAAAGTGAGAAGATGGGAAAAGATATTTCATGCCATTGAAAGACAGGAAAGGAGGAGTTGCAATACTCCTAACAGACAAAATAGACTTTAAAATGAAGGCCATAAAGATAAAGAAGGACATTATTTAATGATAAAAGGATTGATTCAAGAAGTGGATATTATACTCGTCAATATATATGCCCCTAAAATAGTAGCATCCTACAACAAATAGTAACAGACATAAAAGTAGAAATCAATGAAAATACAATAAGAGTAGGAGACTTTAACACCCCACTAATATGTCCCCACATCAATGGATGGATCTCTAGAAAGAAAATCAATAAGACAACAAAGATCCTAAATGACACAATAGAAAAGTTAGATTTAATTGACATTTTCAGGACATTACATCCAAAAAAAATCAGAATATACATTCTTTTCACATGCACATGAAACATTCTCAAGGATTGACCACATCCTGGGACACAAAACTAATCTCAAAAAATTTAAGAGTGTAGAAATTATTTCAGGTGTCTTCTCTGACCATAAAGGCATGAAACTAGAAATCAACCACAGAAAAAGAAATGAGAAAAAACTGACACATGAAGACTTAACATCCTACTGAAAAACCAAAGGGTCAACAAAAAAAATCAAAAGGGAAATTAAATACTTTGAGACAAATGATAATGAAGACACAACCACTCAAAATCTATGGGATGCTATAAACACGGTGCTCAGAGGGAAATTCATAGCAATATAGGCCTTCCTCAAAAAAGAAGAAAAATCTCAAATCAACAACTTAACCCACCACCTTAAATGAATTAGGAAAAGAAGAACAAACAAAACCTAAAGTCAGCATAAGGAAGGAAATCAAAGATCAGAAAGGAAATAAAATAGAGATTAAAAAAACTGTAGAAGAAAAATCAATAAAACCATGAGCTGGTTCTTTGAAAAGGTAAAAAAAAAATTGAAACCTCTGGCTAGACTCACCAAAGAAGAGGAGAGAAAAAATCCAAATAAACAATCAGAAATGAAAAAGGAGAAGTCACAATGGATACTACAGAAATACAAAAAGCCATGAGAGAATACTATGAACAATTGTATACCAACAAATTTGACAACTAGAAGAAATGGACAACTTTCTAGAGACTTACAGCCTGCCAAAACTGCATCAAGAAGAAATAAATCAACTGAACAGAATGATCACTAGAAATGAAATTGAATATGTCATAAAAGCACTCCCTACAAATAAAAGTCCAGGACCAAATGGCGTCACAGGTGAATTCTACCTAACATACAAAGAGGAATTTATACGCATCCTCAAACTTTTTCAAAAGGTTGAAGAAGGAACACTCCCGGGAGTTCCCGTCGTGGCGCAGTGGTTAACGAATCCGACTAGGAACCATGAGGTTGCAGGTTCGGTCCCTGCCCTTGCTCAGTGGGTTAAAGATCCGGCGTTGCCGTGAGCTGTGGTGTAGGTTGCAGATGCGGCTCGGATCCTGCATTGCTGTGGCTCTGGCATAGGCCAGTGGCTACAGCTCCGATTCGACCCCTAGCCTGGGAACCTCCATATGCCACAGAAGCGGCCCAAAGAAATAGCAAAAAGACAAAAAAAAAAAAGAAGGAACACTCCCAAAGACATTCTATGACACATTCATCACCCTAATTCCAAAACCAGACAAAGATACCACCAAAGAAGAAAACTATTGACCAACATCTTTGATGAATATAGACACAAAAATTTCAACAAAATTTTAGCCATTCAAATCCAACAACATATAGAAAAGATCGTATACACCACGACCAAGTGGGATTCATCCCAGGTACACAAGGATGGTAAAACATATGCAAATCAATGTCATACACCACATTAACAAAAAAAAAAGTCAAACACCACATGATCATCTCAATAGATGCAGAAAAAGCATTTGACAAAGTCCAACATCCATTCATGATAAAAGCTCTTGCCAAAGTAGGTATAGGGGGAACATACCTTAACACATGAAAGCTATTTATGACAAACCCACAGCAAATATAATACTCAGTGGAGAAAAGGTGAAAGCCTTCCCACTAAAATCTGGAATAAGACAAGGATGGCCACTCTCACCACTGTCATTCAGCATAGTACTGGGAGTCCTAGCCACAGCAATCAGACAAACTAAAAGGCATCCAAATAGGAAGAGGGAAAACTGTCACTGTATGCAGATGACATGATACTATACATAGAAAACCCTAAGGACTCAACCCAAAGCCTACTTGAACTGATCAACAAATTCAGCAAAGTAGCAGGATATAAGATTAACATTCAGAAATCAGTTGCATTTCTGTAAATGACAATGCATTTCTGTACTAACAATGAAATATTAGAAAAGGAATACAAAAATACAATACCTTTTAAAATTGCACCTCAAAAAATCAAATACCTGGGAATATACCTGACCAAGGAGGTAAAGGACTTATATGCTGAGAACTGTAAAACATTAGTCAAGGAAATTAAAGAAGATATAAAGAAATGGAAAGCTATTCCATGCTCCTGGGTTGGAAAAATTAACATTGTAAAAATGGCCATACTACCCAAAGCAATCTACAGATTCAGTGCAATCCCTATCAAATTACCCGTGATATTATTCACAGAACTGGAACAAACAATCCAAAAATTTATATGGAACCACAAAAGACCCAGAATTGCCAAAACAATTCTAAGGAACAAAAACCAAGCAGGAGGCATAACTCTCCCACACTTCAGGCAGTATTACAAAGCCACAGTCATCAAGACAGTGTGGTACTGGTACCAAAACAGACATATAGACAAATGGAATAGAATAGAGAACCCAGAAATAAACCCAGACACCTATGGTCAAATAATCTTCGACAAAGGAGACAAGAATATAAAATGGGAAAAGACAGTCTCTTCAGCAAGTGGTGCTGGGAAACCTGGACAGCTGCATGCAGATCAGTGAAACTGGAACACACCCTCACACCATGCACAAAAATAAACTCAAAATGGCTGAAAGACTTAAGATTCCATCAAACTCCTGAAAGAGAACATAGGCAAACTATCTCTGACATCAACCATACAAATGTTTCCTTGGGTCAGTCTCCCAAGGCAACAGAAATAAAAGCAAAAATAAACCAACGGGACCTAATCAAACTAACAAGCTATTGCACAGCAAAGGAAACCCAAAAGAAAACAAAAAGACACCTTACAGCATGGGAGAAAATAGTTTCAAACAATGCGAATGACAAGGGCTTCATCTCTAGAATATGCAAGCAACTTATACAACTCAACAGCAAAAAATCCAACAACCCAATTGAAAAAATGAGCAAAAGACCTGAATAGACATTTCTCCAAGGAAGATGTACAGATGGCCAACAAGCACATGAAAAAAATGCTCAAAATCCCTGATCATTAGAGAAATGCAAATCAAAACTACAGTGAGGTACCACCTCACACTGGTCAGAATGGCCATCATTAACAAGTCAACAAATTACAAATACTGGAGAGGGTGTGGAGGCAAGGGTGTGGATAAAAAAAGTACCCGCCTTCACTGTTTGTAAATTGGCACAACCACTATGGAAAACAACATGCAGATACCTCGGAAAACTAAATACAAAACTACTGTATAATTCAGCAATCCCATTCCTCGGCATATATCCAGATGAAACCTTCCTTGAAGAAGACACATGCACCGCATGTTCACTGCAGCACTATTCACAATAGCCAACACATAGAAACAACCTAACCGTCCATTGACAGATGAATGGATTAAGAAGATGTTATACATATACACAATGGACTACTACTCAGCCATAAAAAAGAACAAAATAATGCCATTTGCAGCAACATGGATGGAGCTAGAGACTCTCATACTAAGTGAAGTCAGTCAGACACACAAATACCCTATGATATCACTTTTATCTAGAATCTAATATATGGCACAAATGAACCTATCTACAGAAAATAAAATCACAGACATGGAGAATAGACTTTTGGTTGCCAAGGGAGGCGGAGTGGGAGTTTGGGGTTAGTAGATGCAAACTAGAGCATTTGGAGTGGATAAGCAATGAGATCCTTCTGTATAGTACAGGGAACTCTAATCACTTGTGAGAGAATGACATAATGTGAGAAAAATGTTGTACATATAACTGCATCCCTTTGCTGTACAGCAGAAATTGACAGAACATTGTAAATCAACTATAATAAATTTTTTAATGTAAAAAAATTTGTCACTTCAATATGTGACAATAGCAGGTATAGAACTTTTGTTAATTTACATATTTACCATTTGTTTCTCATTTATTTTTACCTTTCCTCAGTGTCAGCCTTAAGGATGGGCACCAGGTTTTTTGTGTGGTTGTTAGTTGTGCAATGTACAAACTAAGAGTTACCATTCACATTGGGGTATATTTGTATGTTTGGCAGTTTATTGGCCAATAGCCAAAAACATCTTGTTCTAGTAATTTCAGTAATTTACAGTCCTGTCCAATTAAACTTTCTGTGATGAAGTATTCTGAAGCCGTACTTTCCAGCATGGGAGTCAGTAACTACATGTGACCGCTGAGCTCATACACTGAATTTTTTTCTTTTTAAATGGCCGCACCCAAGTCATATGGAAGTTCCCAAGCCAGGAGTTCCCATCGTGGCTCAGTGGTTAATGAATCCGACTAGGAGCCTGGAGGTTGCGGGTTCAAGCCCTGGCCTTGCTCACTGGGTTAAGGATCCAGCATTGCCATGACCTGTGGTGTAGGTTGCAGACGCAGCCCGGATCCCGCGTTGCTGTGGCTCTGGCGTAGGCCGGTGGTTACAGCTCCGATTGGACCCCTAGCCTGGGAACTTTCATATGCTGTGAGAGCAGCCCTAGAAATGGCAAAAAAAAAGTTCCCAGGCCAGGGATTGACTCCAAGCCACAGAAATTATCCTGACTTTCCTTTAACTCACTGCACCAGACTGAGGATCAAACCCAGCTTCCACAGCCAACAGAGCCACCGCAGTCGGATTCTTAACCCACTATGCCACAGTGGGAACTCCTTGAGCAGAATTTATTTTAATTTATATTTAGTTTTAAATAACCACAGCTAAGGGCTCTCATACTGAACAGTGAAGTTATAATCTCAGATGTCCCCCTTTCTTAATGTTGATTAGATGGAAGAATCCCCAAATCAGTTCTCATCATTTCATAGACTGGGCCATGGGAGTATTTTTTAAAGACGCTGTTTCTCTCTATCGGCCCTCTAAAAATGTAAATGCAGGTACGCAAAGATGTGGGACCAACACACTTGTGTGTGGCATAGGCTGAAAGATGGCAAGTATGTGGTACTTGGGGCACAGTGGGGGACCACACCCTGGGCCCCCATATCTCACTGAATGCCATACAAGCAGCCAGTAAAAAGGGGAGGTGTGTCTTTCTGCCTATGGGAACAAGGAAAAGAAGAAACCTTCAAAGCTACAATTAGAAACATTTATCTCACAGACTGCTGTTGAGTAAAGGGAATGAAACCCATACTGCTCTCCATAGAAAATTTTTCAGAGTGTACTTGGGAAAGTTTTTACAGACTCTCAGCATCTTTCCTTGTGGTCTTTGAAGTAAGGAGATGGAGGATCCTATTATCTTCACGTCTCTGTAAAGCACACCTTTGGTTGTTTTCCATGCATCTTTTTGCAGCTATGTATTGATGAAAGCCAAGCTGCTTACAGATATAAACAAAATGTCCTCATGGAGTAACAGATTTATTTTTAAAGAAATGTAGATATTTAACTTTGGGTCAGTATTTGTGAATGCCCATTGTCATTTTCCCTTCTCATATTGAGACAAACAGTAAAATTATATGCTGTTATTTGTCCTAAAACAATGCAGTAACTATATCCCAGCTGCCTTCAAACTTCTGAAATCCTGTTACCATTTCAATATAATGAAAGCCTGCATTGCAAAGCCTCTGACATTTAACAATTCGTTTTCTCTGGGGCCATGTCAACAGTATAATCGGGAACAAAAGAAGAAATTATAATGTCCAACCCCAAACCATCATGGAATAATAACAATAAAAACCTCTTTAGATTGATCTTAACGATTATTCTACCTAAGGGAAAACATGCCATAAAAAGTTAAAAGTCACACTAGCTTAATATTGTACCTAAGAATGAAGTCTGCACATAAATTGAATTTCTCCTGGGGGGAATTAACTCTGCCTCATTCGTTGGTCCCCAGGTCATAGATCTGTACTGGGGAATTGCCGAAGAGGAATGGGACAGCCCTGAGCTCCACAAGACCCGCATGAAGCTGCTGGAGGACTGTTTGAAAACTTCTGCAGGTCCATGTTTTGTTGTGGGTATAAAAAAACTAATGCTTTATATTAAATTGTAGCTGATTGTGAGAATTCTTGCTGTGATTCTTAAGGGGCTTTTAAAATGGGGGGGTAAAAAATACTTTTCCATATGTATTTAAAATTCTTAAACCAGTTCCTTGCCCTCAATATGTGAGGACAAAAGCCTCCACTTTCCGAAAGAAGCACCGCATATTAACAGTGAGTGATGTGAAGTGGTGATCACAGGGAAGGCTTGGGGTCAACCAGTTGCCACAGTACCTTGTGATGAGCAGTAAGGATTATGAGTCAGTCCTACAACAATTATCCTGACTTTCCTTATATTTTATCATGTCGTATTCCACCCTAGTTATCTATGTCTCAACATTATTTTAAGCACTGTGGCTGAAACACTGTTAAAGTGAAAATAGATATACGGGGTCAGATCCACCAACTGGAATTGATATCCTGTGGGAAAAAAAAGTTTCTGCAATGATACTCAGCTAGAGATGCTCAAATGGAACATTATTATTAGTTATGTTCCAAAGAATATCCACTCCCCTCTGTACACACAGGAATGCTAAGAAGGTGGTCACTATGGCAGATGATGTGCAAAATCACTGCCGTAATTTACGAAGAACGAACCTTATCTTGAATCCGAACAGCTCCTCCCAATTGTGAAGAACATTGCCCCTTTCGACACAGGATGTTCTGAGGCTGATGGCTAGTGTTCACATTACTAGGGAAGAAAATGTCATACTATACAATTAAAAGCTAGGATGGGTGTATCAATAAAAGGTTTTAATATTTATTTGCATGTCCATCTTTATTCAACTCCATATAGGATTCAAAGTATATAAAGGCTCTTTAATATTTTTAATATGTGGATAAATTATTCATCTATCCACTATGTATTGTTGTTCTGTGCCAGGGGCTGCCCTTAGTGTTGGGGTGTGGTAGATTGACCCTTAAGAAGGGGTCATTTTGTGGGCCAGTTTCTCATGATTGAACCTTAGAATTGAACTAAGAAGATATGACTTTCTTTCTACCCTCCTAGAGCTTGTGTCATTCTTACGTAGGGCTAAGAGGAGAGGACAAGCAAAAATCAATTAAATAAACAGTAAGTCAGATGGTGGTAAGTGCTCTGGAAAAGAATACGCAGAGGAAGGAAGGGAGGAAACAGCAGTCATGGGAGGGACTGATTTTCAATAGAGGTGGCAGAGAAGGTCTCACTGATAAGGTGCCTGAGGAGGGGAGGCAGGAAAGAGCCAAGTGGTTACTGAGCTCAGAGCTTTCCGATTGGGAGCAGGCTTGGCATGTTCAGAAAGCAGGCAGATATGCCTGAAGCTGTGGCAGGGGAAACCATAGTGTGAGCCTTTGTCTTCTTAACGTTGGATATAAAGATTTGACTTCTGGAGTTCCCATTGTGGCACACTGAACCCAACTGTTGTCCATGAGGAAACAGGTTCAGTCCCCAGCCTCGCTCAGTGGGTTGAGGATCCAGCATTGCCATGAGCCGTGGTGTAGGTTGCAGACTCAGCTCGGATCCCATGTTGCTGTGGTGTAGGCCAGCAGCTCCTAGCCTGGGAACTTCCTATGCCGCAGGTGCAGCCCCAAAAAGCAAAATAATAATAATAATTTGACTTTTGACAAGAGAAGCCAGAGTGTGTCGAGCAAAGGGCTGAAGAAGCCTGCTCTGGTTGGCAGGTATGAGACAAAGGGCAGAGCAGGAAGAAAGCCATTAGAAAGCTGATGCAATCTGAAAGGAAGAATGCATGGTTGTGGCAGGAGAGGTGAGGACTGGACATTTAAAAACACTGTCCTGTGGTCTGAACACAGTGTACAAAGTCCTGGAAGCCTATGACATAGATATCCAAAGAGCTAGTAGTGGAAGAGAAATTCAGACTTTTTCCAGGAGTCTTCAGAGGACAGAACTAGACCAGGGGGCGGAAATTACAAGAAGACAGATCTTAGCTCCAGCTGAAGAAGTTAGAGGCTGCTGCTTCCTCTCAGGTTGGGGCTCCCATACCCCTAGGGTCGGTCTGACATGTCCCAGCTGAAGGAAAATTTCTTTACTCTTCTAAGTCTTGGCTTCCCTATCTGTAAAATGGAGATGCTGCTACCTGTCTCCCGAGGTGTTTCTGGGGATGAAATGAAATTACAGGACACTTTTACAGAGCCCACATAGAGTCACCCACAGAAGTGTTGGTTGTTACTGGTGGTTGTAATCATTATTACCTCTCAAAGCTGTCTCAATTGTTGACACACTCGTTACACAGCTGTCACCAAACTAGAGACTACAAACCACTCTGGCAGAGGTGCCGTAGGAGAGATTCCAACATTGGAAGACAAGTTAGACCAGATTCCATCATGCTTAGAAAGCCAGGTCTGGAAGGCGTTAAGGAGCTCTTGCTGTGCTCTGGGGTACCCCCCTTGCTGTCATCGCCATAGCTTTGTGCTCATCTAGCCTCAGAAATGCAGAAATAAGACATTCTCGCCCTTTTATCACCCTGTGGAGTATCGTTACCCAAGCTAACTAAAATTAGTCATGGCCCTTAATTCCTACAGTTTGCTGGTAGGGGGATGAATAATTTAGAGACCTTGCAAATTCATGCAGGTTCCAAAAGTAAAAGCTAACTTAGAGAACATCAGTAACAACTTCACCAAGAGTACAATCATTTCTCCCTCCTCCTGCTCCCCATTCCACGTTGAAAGTCAAGGTAACCATGATAAAACCCTGTGGATAAAGCCAGGATTATTCACCTCGGTGATCCTCAAGCACGCAAGGCTTATTTCACTGCTTATAGGGAAAAGTATGTCTCTCCTGGCCTTTCCTGTTGTAACTATGGAAACAGCGGGTCTGTGTTTGTTGCTTTTGAGCTCCAGTTTCTTTGCCCACTGCTCCCTTGTGATATTTCTGGAAGTCATGATGACCCCCGTGGGCTGCAAAGCATGGCATATTACTTCCCCTAATGCTCAAGTCTGGCAAGAAAATTCACCATTGCTGAATGACAAAAATATTTTTATATCTTCAAAGCCCTCACAGATATTAGCCCTTATGTTAATTATAAATTCAGTACCAAACAAAGCTTTCATTTTGAGTCCTCAGGGAGTTGAAGTCCAAAGGAAACTTGGACTTCAATATTGTGCACAGTTGGCTCTTTTCAACTTCATTCCTAAAAGTTCTCCTTTGGGATATGGCCTGAGGTCCTCGAAACCTGCAGGCTATGGCTGCTGATTGCAGATGGCAACTTAAAAAAAAAAAAAAAAAAAAAAAGCACAACCTGGAAGTTGAGAGTTAAGTTTTATTTGGGGTGAAATTAAGACCTAAGCCTGGGAGACAGCATCTCAGGTAGCCTGAGAAATGGCTCCAAGGAGGTGGGAGCCAGGGGACTAGGCTATATAGGAATTTTTGCCAAAAAGGGCGGGTAGCAGGAACAGAAGAGGTTTGGGCTCACTGAAAGCATCCCTTTGATATGCACCTCTGCTCTCCTGAGTTTTCACAGCCCTCAGGGCTCACCAGCTCTCACCCTTGGAGGTGGCTGCATTCACAGATGACCCAGACATCCTTTGTTTTGTCTACTTAACTACAGCTCAGGGGCTATCTGAAATACCACCCCCAAGAGGCAAAGAGGAATATCAAGATATATGCGATAAAGATGAAGGGGGAGGTGCATGCGGCCACGCACACATTTCACAGAAGTTTGTTGCTGGTCTCATGGAGGTTCCTACTCGTCACAGACATCAGTCTTTACGAAGGATTTTAGTGTTTTTCTAGATATGAGGAGATGCAAGAATTGGGCTCATAAAATCTTCTCCAAAAAATATCTAACTATCCAAAGACCAATTCTTCCCATTTTCCAAAAGCACAGAGTGCCTCACTCCTGGTCTCCACCCTGAGCTCTGCATCCGCAGCTGCAGTGGCTCGTGATTTCATCCATGTAGAGGCTGATGCCAAGTGCAGGTCACACAGATGGATCTTCGTACACATGCTTTTGGTCACAAGGAGGACAGGGTCATGTAGTAAGGTGCCTGGACACGTGAGATGTATCACACTAAAAAGACATCATCTCTCCTGAGAAAGAACAGCATTTGTAGACATGTGTAGAGGAAGGCCCAGCCAGTGGGAAAAACCTAGAGTTTTTCTTTCACAACTGGAGCTAGAGCCCTAGTTCTGACAAGGCGGGTCCCTGACCTCACGATGCTTTTAATTCTCACATCCATAAAATGGGAACAAAATAGCAGTAAACTAAAGGCTGAGTAAGTATCAAAGGCTTGTTGTGGAAACCAGAAGTGATGATGTTGCGTGAGAGTTCTTTGTCAACTCTATAGGGCTGCATACACCACCATTAGTTATTATTTGTGATTTCAGTTGCTTTCAAATGTAAATCAAATGTGTTTATTCATTCGAGGCACTTGTGTGATATTGGAAGATTTTCCCTTTGAAAATGTTGATGAGAGTCTCAGTGGAGAAAGTGTTAAGACTTGATTCAGGCAGGTATTAAAGGGTTTTTGACTTCATTCTTAACAAGCTTTGTAAAATGTAAAGAGAATGTATTAATTGGCTGAAATAGACCTTAATAAGACCTTTACCTGCTGCCAAAGAGGGATTTTGACCAGGACTGCAGCTTACAAGGAGATAGCTCACAGTTGAGTCCAAAGTCACTGTTTCTCCTTTTAAGTGCAGAGAACTGCCTCAGCCCGTATAAAGTGTGGGAAGTTCCGTAGAACTTCCCACCCAACAAGTCCCTAAAAATTCCTTACAAAGGGGAGAGGAATATTGCCATTTGGAGAGAGCGAGTCCATGTTCATGCAAACCTAATCCCATCCTCATCCCTCTTCACAATGTGTGTTTATGAGGAGAGGGGGGTTTTCTTCTGGTCATCCCCGCCAGATTTGGATTCCCCTGGAGAAGTGCTTGTGGCAGTTGACCCTGGACTTTAAGCAGAGGCCTGTCTCTTGGCACAAACTGATAAAAGCAAGTACTCAGCTGGCTTGAAGAACTGGAGTCTGCAAAGTTTAGATGGCTTTAGGAAGGCTGCCCCCAAATGTGTGGGTGCCCTAGGTGGTGCAGACAGTATCTCACTACATTCCTTCAATCCACCGTGTGGGTAATGTAGAGATTTACCAAGGGAAAGGTATGGACAAGTTGCCCCAGGAGAGCCAGGCCAGGCCCATGCACCCCGTAAAAAGAGCCACCGTGAGAAACAGGGATGAGGAGATTCCAGGACTTCATGTTCAGAGGGATTATTCCCCAGATCTTAGTCAGGACAAAGAGAACCCTTGCTACAGTATTGTTAATTGCTTTGTCAATTGCCAGGAGTTTCAGGAAGCCAAAGCCCAAGTAGCTTGGGGCTACTTGGAGCTACCAGATGGCCAGATGTGATTCGTCAGCATTGTGTAGAGATACAGCGGAGACCAAAAGAGGGACCTCTGCCGTCATTCTCACCTGAGTGTAAGCAGATGCTAAAGCAGCCTTCCCAGCAACTCACACACATTGCCATCAGTGGCACGGGCTGAGAAAGAGCAGGCCAGGTGCTCACCTATCACAGCTATCTCCTGGCAGCTGATCTAAAAACCGCTATGCACAAAGGGAGACGGAGGACACTCAGAGATAAACATTTTGGTCTGGGCTAGACTTTAGACCAGAAATATGAAAACTTAAGAAATTGGACTAAAATCTATTATTCAGCGAGTCTAGATTGGCCCACAGCTATTATTAGAAAAATTAAACGATTCCATATTTGTACTTCCGTGAGTGACACTAGTAAATTCAACCGACAACACATAGATCAGCTCATCACCTGTGTCACTAACCTCCTTCAGAATTAAATTACCACCCCTGGACAGTTCAAGTTTAGTTTCTTAGTTTAAATAATTTTACTTAACATCATAGAGTGAGAATTCTTAAATCACTGCATTTGAAGAATTAGTGTTTTTTTAAGTTTCACTTTGGAAAATATTTTATCCACATTTCAACTTATGATTGATTTACCATTTTAGATATGCTAAATAAAATACAAATGAAAAAATAAGTGCTTAATCTCCATTTGTACTTTTACAAAGTACATAGGTTTTTTGTTTTAGTCAAGTTTGTAAGCATAGATTTACTAACCAAAATGTTCTAAAATGGAAACATAGTCATTGATTTGAATTGAAAAAATCGTCTAAATTAAACCATCTGGACTTTTTTAGAGTTCTTTTTAAAAATTTGAAATTAGAACTTCAGATTTTCTAGATATATTTTGTTTGCACAATCAAGAGAAAGAATTATTTAAATATGAAAGTAACCTTGCTCAGTTAAAATCAGCTAGACATCATAGTTCTAAGATAAATTCCATTAATAAATTGGTTCTAATATAGATTCCAATAATAAATTACTTGGTTATCACCAAAAAAATCAGATCATGTGAACATTTAAAAATATTGTCGGGACATGCACCCGCATGTTCATTGCAGCACTATTCACAATAGCCAAGACATGGAAACAACCCAAATGTCCATCAACAGATGATTGGATTCAGAAGATGTGGTATATATACACAATGGAATACTACTCAGCCATAAAAAAGAATGACATAATGCCATTTGCAGCAACATGGATGGAACTAGAGAATCTCATACTGAGTGAAATGAGCCAGAAAGACAAAGACAAATACCATATGATATCACTTATAACTGGAATCTAATATCCAGCACAAATGAACATCTCCTCAGAAAAGAAAATCATGGACTTGGAAAATAGACTTGTGGCTGCCTGATGGGAAAGGGAGGGAGTGGGAGGGATCGGGAGCTTGGGCTTATCAGACACAACTTAGAATAGATTTACAAGGAGATCCTGCTGAGTAGCATTGAGAACTTTGTCTAGATACTCATGTTGCAACAGAACAAAGGGTGGGGGAAAAAAAAACGTATGCATGTAAGGATAACCTGACCCCCTTGCTATACAGTGGGAAAATAAAATAAAATATATATATATATGTATATAAATTACAAAAAAAATAAAATAAAAATTAGTCTAGGGAATATACAGCAGAAATTATAACAACCCTGTAAATCACCTATATTTCAATAAAACTGAAATAAAATTTTAAAAAATATTGTCGGAGGTGGAAAATTTATCTCATCAGTAGAAGCCAAAAGAGAGCCATTTAGTCAATTGTTGCTAATATGTAAAATATTTGCACATTAAGATTTGTATTAACACATAGTCTATTTTCATAGTTTAACTTACTATTTCACAGCTTATGTAAAACAATATATTTTTGTGTGGTAAAAAGAATTATAGAGAAAAGAAAGTGAACTGGAGAGCAATTAACCTCTTTATAACTGAACTGGTAACAAAAATCTTCACTTAAAACTAGGACTGCAACAACTTAATAAATTATACACATCCTATTTTTCAAGAGCTAGTCAAGCTGGGGGACAAAAGGACTCAACAATTTTCAGAGAGGAGAGAGTCCCTCCTTGGTGAGTTGGCTTTACAGATAGAGGAGTCCCAAAAGTATGAGCAGTCTTCATCATGAGGCATTTGCTGAGCACTGGGCAATATGGAATGATAGAAATCTGGGATAGAATCCACTAGAACCCAATGAGAGTATTCAACTCTTTCCATTAAAACATCTTAATTCAAAGAACACTGAATCAACCTGAAATTATAACCTAGTTGCACATAGGTTCAAATACTGAATGGACTGTCATCAATCTCTTACTCTATCAGCCTAACATAGGGAAATGAACCCCCTAAATAAAAACTCTTTTAAATAAAATGCCCAAAATACAATGCAAATTAAAAGACATGCAAAAATATCAAGAAAATATTAATGACAAAAAGTAGACGATAGGAATCAACTCCCCAGATGACCAAGATGATGGAATGAGCAATCAAAAACTGTTAAATAACTGTTAAATATGTTAATGAAAATAAAAGATAAATGAGAAGATAATTTCAACAAAGAAATGAAATTAATTTAAAAATGGATATTTTTAGAACTAAAAGACACATTATCTAAAATTAAAAAACTCATATGATGGACTTAATAGTATACTTTGTTTGCCTAAGTTTGGATTAGTAAACTCAAAGAGAAGTCAATAGGAAAATATCCCAATTGAGGCACATACTGTAAAAATCAGGAAAAACAGAAAAGAGCAGAAGAGGTGTGGGAGGCATAGTCAGTCTCACATAAGTGTAACTGGAGTCCCAGATAAAGAAAGAGAATGACAAAGAAATAACAAGTGAGAATTTTCCAAAATTTTTTTTTTTTTTTTTTTATGGCTGTACCCACAGCATATGGAAGTTCCTGGGCGAGGGACTGAATCCAAGCCACAGCTTCGACCCACACCTCAGCTGTGGCAAAGCCAGATCCATTAGCCCATAGCACCAGGCACCTCGGCAGTGACCTGAGTTGCTGTCAGATTCTTAATCCACTGTGCCATAGCAGGAACTCCCAAAATGGTTTAAAGACATCAGCCCACACAGATTAAAAAAGCTCAGTAAACTACAAGAAAACTGCATCCGAATTCATTAAAATAAACCTCTGAAAACTCAAAATAAAGTGGGAAAAAAAATCCATCAAAAGGAAAAAAAAGAAAGAGTTCTTGTCATTACAAACCTGACTAAAGGATGCAGGTTCGATCCCTGGCCTCTCTCTCAGTGGGTTAAGGACCCGGCATTGCCCTGAGCTGTGGTGTAGGTCACAGACACAGTTCAGATCCCACGTTGCTGTGGCTGTGGTGTAGGCCAGCAGCTATAGCTCTGATTTGACCCCTAGCCTGGGAACTTCCATATGCCACAGGTGTGGCCCTAAAAAGACAAAAAGAAAAAAATCATTACCTTCAGAAAAAGAACAGACTTTCTACTAATTTTTTAATAGAGAAGTTCTGGAAATCAAAAGACAGTGGAATGTCAGATTTAAAGAGCTAAAAGAAACGGCCAAAATAGACTGCCATACATGGTGAATGTATCCTGGAAAAATGAAGACAAAATTAGGGTGTTTTCAGACAAAAAGGCAAGATTTTTTTTTCTGCCTTAATGAAAACAACCACAAATAGAAGCGCAAATCCATGAGAATCAATTAAGAGCACTGAAAAAGGTAACATGAAAGAATATTGATGGTGTTAAGCGACAGTAATAATATTTTGTAGAGATTATAACATAAGGAAGTAAGATATAAAGGGCAAAGGGACAAATGCAGTTCATCTCTTTAAAGGGTAGTCTTAACATTATTTCAGAAGTTATAAAAGTACAAATTTAAGCTGAACTCTAAGAAAAGTGAGTACTGTAATATCCCTACATATAGGAAAACCACTGAAGAGGAATACAAAAAGAAATAAGAAACCTAGGGCAAAGATACATGAGAAAAATAAAAATTCCTTTTAAGAAGGGCTGGAAAAGAATAAAGAATGGATGGAGAAGATGGTGGAACAGGAAGATCCTGAGTTCACCTCCTCTTATAGACACACCAAAATTACAATTTACAGAGGAACTATTGGTGAGAAAGACCAGACTCTAGCAGAAAAGGACTTCTGCAAATAAAGATATAAAGGAAGAATCAAAATGAGATGGGTAGGAGGGGTGTAGGCACAAGGCCCTCACCCCTGGGTGGGCCATCCACAAACAGGAGGTTAATTGCAGGGGGTTCATCCCCAGGAGCAATGGGTCTTAGCCCCACACTGGCCTTCCCAGTCTATGGGTCCTGCACTAGGACAATAATGCCCCAGAATGTTTGGCTTTGAAAGAGAGTGGGGCTACTTTTGGGAGACCCAGTGGGAAATAGAAACTCCACTCTTAAAAGATGTTCACAAAATCTCACAGGCTCTGCAAGCCTGGATAGCAGCAGTAGTTTGAAAAAAGCCTCTGGCGTAGGCCAGTGGCTACAGCTCCAATTGGACCCCTAGCCTGGGAACCTCCATATGCCGCAGGAGCGGCCCAAAGAAATAGCAAAAAAGAAAAAGAAAAAAGCCTGAGTCAGACACACTTGCTGATCACAGAGTCTCATGGAAAGGCAAGAGGCAAAGATGCTCATCCTGGGAACCTAAGACACTGGCAGCAGCCATTTTTAAGAGCATGTTCTACCCCAAGTTCACTGGTGCTGGAAAATGCCATTTTGTAATCCTTCCTTTAGTTTATTAGACTCAGGACCCAGCCCCACTCACCAACAGTCCAACACCAGCTCCGGGACTCCCGAGCCCTGCATCCAGAGACCCCAGAACCCAGCTCTGCCTGCTAATGATCTGGCACTAGCCCCTAAGCCCCAGAGGGCAGGCAACAGCCCTGGGATTCCCTGGACCCCAATCCTGCCCACCAAGTGAGTGATCACCATCACAAGTACCACCACAGCCCCACAGCCTGCCCTGTCAAGACCCAACCAACAAACCAGCAAGCTGGCCTTATCCCAGGGACCTATGGGGCTCTGGCCCTGCCCAAAAGCAAGTCAACTCCAGCACTGGGACACCTTGGGCTCCTCAGTAAATGGCCTCAGGATCCAGCCACCCACCAGGGATTGACAAAAGTTTTAGGACCCCGAGCACTCTGCAGCCAGAGACCCTAGGACCCAGCTCCACCAATCTCTAAGCCAGGGCTAGTCCTGGGACTCACACCCCCACCCTTATCCCTGGCCCTGTGCACCAGCAGGTCAGCACTAGCTCTGAATTACCATATACTCCAGCCAGCCATGCCAGGATCCAGTTCCACTCACCAAAATTCTAGCACCAGCTTTGGGACATCCTGAAACCTTCAGCCAGACATGTCAGGAACCAGCCCCACCCACAAGAAGGTACTAGATCTGGGAACCCCTGCCCCATAACCATATATCCCAGGACCTGACTCTGCCCACCAGTGAGTCACCACTAGCCCAGGGACCCTCCCCCCAGAGTTCCATAGCCAGCCATCTCATGACCCAGTCCTGCCAACCAGTGGCTGGCAGCCACTGAACAGGACGTGGCCTGGCAACCAGACCAGGGGTCAGTCACAGCTAGAGCTGCCAGTCATCAGCCCACCAACAGAAGGACCCACACAGGGAGCTTGCTGGTTTGTTGGTTGGGTCTTGACAGGGCAGGCTGTGGGGCTGTGGTGGTACTTGTGATGGATATACCCCTGAAGGATATAGCTCTGGTGACCAGAGAAGAATGTGCTGCTGGGAAGCATATGACGTCTCCTACAGAATGCCACTTCTCCTGGGTCAGGAAAACTAACAAGCCTACCAGATACATGTAATACAAACAGCAAATTAGGCAAAGTGGGGGGACAGAGAAACATGTTCCAAATGAAGGTACAAGATAATAAAACCCCAGAAGAACTAAGTGAAGTAGAGATAGGCAATCAACCCAGTAAAGAGTTCAAGGTAATGACTGTAAAGATGATGAAAGAACTCAAGGAGAAGAATGGATAAACACAGTGAGACATTAGAGATTTTTAGCAAAGACTTAGAAAATACAAAGAAGAACCCAACAGAGATGAAAAACACAATAACTGAAATAAAAAATACACCAGAGGGGATCAACAGTAAATTAAATGATACAGAAGAATAGGTCAGGGCCGGAGGCCAGCTCCAGCAGCCAGGAAGTACACATCCCGATCGGAGATGGACAGCATCAGCGAAAGAATGGAGACAGCCTCTCTGGCCCTTCTTTCAGGGAGCTGGACTGCTCAAACTTTATTGGCATAAGTGGTTAATTATATAGACAGTTTTTCACTACAGATTACATCACAGTGTTAAAAGTACATTAGTTAACTATTAGACTTTGTTTTGTGATCACATGGTACAGTAGCAATACATCATGTTTTAAAATCTTTAGTCTAACTAAATTTAGTGAGTACAATTCAAGGACAAACAGACATAGCATATCATGTGGGAAAGAGGAGGCCCAGCATAAACCATCTCATGGCCAGCTAATTCCCACAAGCTGAAGAAGTTACAAACACGAAAAATCCTGTCTTCAAAAAAAAAAAAAAAGAAAATCCTGTCTTCAGACTAGTGTCTATCTTCAAAGTGTCCTTGGCAGGGAGACAGTGTGAGAAAATACAAATCAACTTAGCTAGCTACTGTTAAAAGTCTCTAAAATCAAGGACAAAATTCACAGCTGGGTTTCTTTTGATCAAGAATAATATATGTCTAACTTCTATGGACTTCATTAAAATCCTAACTCTAAAGTTTACTGTATAACTGGTTAGTAGATAAACACTATGTTTAATTAAGTTGGATTTAAATAGGGGAAAGCCCTTTCGAATGAAATTCTTATTATTATTGTAACTTTGTTAAATCACAAATCACCACAGGAAAATAAGAATGGGAAATAAGAATAATAAGCAAATAATCAGGACAGACTGAGGAAACCTGAATAACAAATAAAACAACAGGAAAGACTAGGTCACCCGAGAAACAATCCATGTTCTCCAGTGCAAACATGGAAATTGCTTTCCCAGGAAAGCCTCAATTCTTCCCCATAAACAGCAAAATGAGAGCTGTGTAACCTGAGGCCTGCCCTCGGCTTGTACCATTCAGGCAGGCTTTTATCCTGTCCAGAGGTCCACCTTCGGCATGTACCATTCAGGTGAGCTCCCTTCCTTGTTTAAGAACCTGCTTTCAGGTTTTTCTGCCATCAGGCAAGGTCCTTTTTTTGAGTCCTAGCATCCCCTCAGCTCCCCGCAGGTCAGAAAGCTCAAATATGGAGTCATAGAAATCAATGAACAGAAAAAAAGAATAAAAAGAAATGAGGACAGGTTAAGAGACATTTAGGAAAACACCAGGCGTTCCCGTCGTGGTGCAGTGGTTAACGAATCCAACTAGGAACCATGAGGTTGCCAGTTTAATCCCTGGCCTTGCTCAGTGGGTTAAGGATCCAGAGTTGCTGTGAGCTGTGGTGTAGGTTGCAGATGCGGCTCGGATCCTGCATTGCTGTGGCTCTGGTATAGGCTGGCGGCTACAGCTCCGATTCAACCCCTAGCCTGGGAACCTCCATATGTCACAGGAGTGGCCTTAGAAAAGGCAAAAAGACAAAAAGTAAATAAATAATAAATAAAAATTAAAAAAAGAAAACACCAGTTGTACTAACATTTGCATTATAGGATCCTAGCAGGAGAAGATAGAAAGGGGCAAAGAATATATCTGAAGACATATTCTTAACTTGGGAAAGGAAACAGATATCCAGGTCCAGGAATGACAGAGTCCCAGACAGGATCAACCCAAAGAGGACCAAACCAAGACAAATTGTAATTAAAATGTCAAAAATTAAAGATAAAGAGAGAATATTAAATTTATCATGGGAAAAACAACTTATGTACAAGGAACTGCCATAAGGCTATCAGCTCACTTTTCAGCAAAACTCTATAGGCCAGAAGGAAGTGGTATGATGTATTTAAAATGATGAAAGGGAAAACCCTATAACCAAGAATACACTACCCAACAAGGTTCTCATTCATATTTGATAGATCAAAAGTTTTACAGGCATGTATAAGCTAAAAGAGTTCAGTGCCACCAAACCATCTTGACAAGAAATATTAAAGGAACTCCTCTAAATGAAAAAGCAAAGGCCACAATTAGAGATCTAAAAATTATGAAAGGAAAAAGCTCTTTAGCAAAGACAAAATTACAGTAAAGGAAGTAAATCAACTGCAAACAAAGCTAATAGGAAGGTTAAAAGACAAAAGGAGTAAAATTATCTGTATCTGCAATCAACAGTGAAGGGATACATAAACAGATGTAAACTATCAAGTCAAAAACAGCAATCATGGGAGTTCCCGTTGTGGCACAGTGGAAACAAATCTGACTAGGAACCATGAGGTTGTGGGTTCAATCCCTGGCCTCACTCAGTGGGTTAAGGATCTGGCATTGCTATGAGCTGTGGTGTAGGTCACAGACACATCTCGGATCTGGCATTGCTGTGGCTCTGGCATAGGCCAGCAGCTACAACTCCAGTTAGATTGGTAGCCTGGGACCCTCCACATGCCACAGGTGTGGCCCTAAAAGGACAAAAGACAAAACCAAAAAACAGTAATCATGGAAGGAAAAGAGTAAAAATGCAGGGTTGTTAAAATGCATTGGAACAAGATCAGCAACTTAAATTTTTATGTATATATGATACATATTGCTATATATAGACATCACCATAATCACAAACCAGAAATCCCTAATAGCTACACACACACACAAAATGAATCCAACCATAAAACTAAAGATAATCATCAAATCATGTGGGAAGAGAGCAAAAGGGAAAAAAAGAACTGCAAGACCCCAAAACAATTAACAAAATGGTAATAAGTACATACATGTCAATAGTTACTTTAAATGTAAATGGACTAAATGCTCCAGTCAAAGTGGAGAGTGGCTGAACGATATAAAAACAAGATTCACATATAGCTGCCTACAAAAGATTCACTTCAAATCTAAAGGTACACACAGACTGAAAGTGAAGACATGGAAAAAGTTATTTCATAGAAATGGAAATCAAAAAAAGCTGGGGTAGCAATATTTATACCAGAAAAAAATAGACTTTAAAACAAAGACGGTGACAAAAGACAAAAAAAAAAAAAAGTAATGATCAATCAATCCCAGAAGATATAACAATTGTAAATATTTAAGCCCCTAACACAGGAACATCTAAATACATAAAGTAGATATTAATAGACATAAATCAAGAAATTGACAGTAATACAGTAATAGTAGAGGACCTGAACACCTCTCTTACATCAGTGGAGAGATTTAGACAGAAAATCAGCAAGGCAGTACTGGCCTTAAATGACATATTACAACAAATGGACTTGACATATATAGAAAACTCTATCCAAAGCAGCAGAATACTCATTCTTTTCAAATGCGCATGTAACATTCTCCAGGATAGGTCATATGCTAGGTCACACAACAAGTCTCAGTAAATCTAAGGAAATTTAAGTCATAGTAAACATCTTTCCTGATCACAATGCATAAAAGCAGAAATCAACCACAAGGGAAAAACTTCAAACACACACAAATATGTGGAGGCTAAATAATATATTAAATAACCAATGGATTACTGAAGAAATTGAAGAAAAAAATCATAAAATACCTGGAGACAAATGAAAGTGAAAACACAATAATTCAAAATCTATGACATGCCACAAAAGCAGCTTTGAGAGAAGTTTATAGCAATTAAATCCTACCTCAAGAAACAAGAAAAATCTAAAGTAAATGACCTAACCTTACACCTAAGAGAACTAGAAAAAGAATAAACAGAATCCAAAGTTAGTAGAAGGAAACAAACCATAAAGAACAGAGCATAAATAAGTGGAACTAAAAAAATAATAAAGAACAAGGAAACTAGGAGCTAGTTCTTTAAAAGGATAAACAAAATTGATAAACCTTTAGCCAAATTAAGAAAAAGAGAGGGCCTGAGTCAATAATATCAGAAATGGAAAAGGGGAAATTATAGCTAACATCACAGAAATACAGAAGACCATAGGAGGTTACTATGAACAATTATACTCCAATAAAATAGACAAATTCCTAAAAATGTAGTCTGAACCAGGAAGAAAGAAAATGTGGACAGACCAATTACCAGTAAGGAAATGGAGTCAGGAATGAAAAAAACTCTCAACAAACAAAAGTCCAGGATCAGGTGGCTTCACAGTTGAATTCTATCCAACATTTAGAGAAGAGTTAACACCTTTCCTTCTCAAACGAGTCCAAAATATTGCCGAGGAAGGAACCTTCTGAATGCACTATATGAGACCAGTATCGCCCCGATACTAAAACCAAAGATATCACCACAAAACGAAAATTATAGGCCAGTATCATTGATGAACATAGATGCAAAAATACTCAACAAAATACTGCAAAACGAATTCAGGGATACATTGAAAGGATGATGCCCACTATGATTAAGTGGGATTTATACCTAAGGATGCAGGGTGGGTTCAATATCCACAAATCAATGTAATACACATTAACAAACCAAAGAATAAAAATTATATGATCCAACCAATAGATGCATTTTAAAAGGTTTTGACAAAATTCAACATCCACTTATAAAAACTCTGCACAAAGTGGGTGCCAGTAGAACACAGCTCAACATAATAAAGGCCAAGTATGATAAGCCCACAGCTAACATCATACACAATAGGAAAAAGCTGAAAGCATTTCCACTGAGATCAGCAACAAGACAAGGATATCCACTCTAATTGCTTTTACTCAACATAGTATTGGAAGTCCTAGCCATACCAATCAGATGAAAGAAAGAGAGAAAGAGAGAGAAAGAGAGAAAGAAAGAAAGAGGTATCCAAATTGGAAGAGAAGAGGTAAAATTGTCAAGAGGCTAGGAAAAAAAGAAAATTAAACCTAAGCAGATCTGAAGAAAAAATTACATTCATCAGAATTCAACAGCTCTTAAAACACCTCCAGGAGTTCCTGTCGTGGCGCAGTGGTTAACGAATCCAACTAGGAACCATGAGGTTGCAGGTTCTATCCCTGGCCTTGCTCAGTGGGTTAAGGATCCGGTGTTGCCATGAGCTGTGGTGTAGGTTGCAAACGCGGCTCAGATCCCGAGTTGCTGTGGCTCTGGCGTAGGCCAGTGGCTACAGCTCCAATTCGACCCCTAGCCTGGGAACCTCCATATGCTGCGGGAGCGGCCCAAGAAATAGCAAAAAGACAAAAAAGAAAAAGAAAAAACCACTTCCAAAGATTCTCAGTACCATTTGTATACCTTAAAGCACAAAAAGGATAATAGGACTTTAGAGCTAGAAAGAACTTTGGGATCGTTAAGGAACTAAGTAGTTAAAAATCCTACATTTTACCCAGGTAAAAATTGAGACCCAAAGAAGTAAACCAATTCATTATTTCCTGAGCTCCTAAAATATACCAGCTGCTGTGCTGAGCACTTTTCAATACACAACCCATTGAGGCCATTATTTTTCCAGCTCTGAGACTTTAAGTAGTTTCTGTAATTGGCCTTACAACTAGTAAGGAATGGAGCCAGGATTCCAACCTAAGTCTCTTTAATTCCAAAGCCCATACTCTTCCCACAGTAATACCCTAAATGGTTTAATTAAGAAGCCATAGTGAGGTCTAGAACCCAAGCCCCTTTTTCTGCCTCCACGACAAAAGTGCAAAACAATGGAAAAATAATTTTTTTGTTTTGTAGAATTTTTTTCTACATACAGAAAAAAATTCCACCCCTGTTTTGTAGAATTCTTTCACGTACAGTTGAGTCAGATAAAACGATCACTGATCTAGTATGCAGTGTACTTTTCTCCAGTGGAGAATAAAGCTTTGCTGCCCAAGGCTCTATTAAGATTGCTTAAGCCAACCATTAAATTCTGTAATAACGTTTAACTTTTTAAATCTAATTTCCCTCAACAGAGAAACTTGAAGCTGCCAAAATCTGTACTTGGAAATGCCATACATGCAAATTGTGACAACAAAGATTTCTTAGTTTTTTTCCCCTCACATCTATCCAGTATCTACTCATCGTACAAGGTCTGAGTCTGCTATACCAAACCAACCTAAAGTCCCCAGGTGATTCTGGATATGCACACTTCACAACGTTGTTCAATAAAACAACCAGCCAATCTATGTAGTGCCTATCATGTATAAGACTTGATGCTGGAGTTCCCATCATGGCTCAGTGGTTAATGAATCCAACTAGGAACCATGAGGTTGCGGGTTCGATCCCTGGCCTTGCTCAGTGGGTTAAGGATCCAGCGTTGCCGTGAGCTGTGGTGTAGGTTGCAGACGTGGCTCTGGTGTAAGCCAGCGGCTACAACTCCAATTCAACCCCTAGCCTGGGAACCTCCATATGCCGCGGGAGCAGCCCAAGAAAAGCTTAAAAAAAAGGTAAAGAAAAAGACCCCAAAAAAAAAAAAGTATAAAATGTAACATACTGTCTCTATACTCTTAACTACCCATCTAAACAGAAAGGGAGAGAGAGAGATGTGTATGCAGTTAAGTATGATGCTACTTGAACAAGTTTGCAGATACGGTATTAAACAAGTGCTATGGGAGCCTGATGGAGAAAGTTGTTCTGATTCTGCGGGTCAGAAAAGACCTCCAAAGCAAGTAATGTTAGATGCACTGATGTGAGAAGGACTAAGTGCTTTCTATCTTTAGATCTAAGGCACAGGATTTGAGGTGCCTTGATTGTGCAGAGACCAGCAGTTCCTGAATACAGTTAGAATATAGGCTTACTGACAGGGCATTAGGAACATGAGGCAAGTACAGTTTGAGGCCAGACTCTATCACTAAGTTGCAGCATACATTTTTAGCAGTGAGGAGGACATTCTTACAGATGAGTTACTCAGGAAGTAGTGGTGTGAAGAGGCTGGAGGTGAGACACAGAAGAGCCTAATGACATGATCCAGGTGAAAGATAATCTGGTGTGGCAAGAGGCAAAACAGAGAGGAGGGCATAGATTAGAGACATTTAAGAAAGAGAATTGATGTTAACTATTTAAATGTGGGGGTTGAAGAAGGATGAGTCAAAGGCAATTATGTCAACACCCAGGGTGTTGGCTCTTCCATCCATTTTACCATCATAGCCACTTATGTATACACACAAATCACATTATAGAGTAACCTATAATTCACATTTCTAAGAAAAGGTGGTTATTTGCTGAAAATAAAATCTATACTGGCCAGTAAGAATATACGATATTCTTCATTATTCACAATCTGTTTTCAAATTCTTTTCTGTCTTTGTATGGGAAGAGAGTGAAAACAGGAACCAAGAGTGAGTAAGGGGCAAATTGAATCACAGTATCAATGTGAACCATCAAGTTTTGTTTTGTTTTTTTACTTTTCTTCTTTAAAGTACTAGGGACAGAGCAATTTGGTAAACATCTGCCATAGGTCAAATGCAAAGAATCTATTCCACTGTGGAGTGGAAGTCAAAGCAGGTGTCCCAACTTAGAAATATGCAGCCTTGTGGGTCTTCTGTATGGCCCCTTCTGTATTCTTAGTTGCCCATAGCAGCACCAGCAGTACCAGGAGGTGCTGCTCTTCTTCCTGTTCTTTCTCTCCCTTCCTTAGCATCTGAGATGCTGGAGGATGTACAGATCTAATTGTGGGACTATTATTGCTTCTGACCCCTCTCCTGATTTATTACAAGTGGCAAAACCATCTTCCCAGCCATTCTGCAAATCTAAAACGAATGAGGCAATTTAAATATTCTAGCATTTTTGTTTATGTACACGTGATATTTGGAAGAGGTAAGAATTTTAACTCTTTAACTTAGGGAAAGGAAATCTCTGCTTATTTTTACTTAGTTCAGCCCTTATATTTTGTCTACTATGCAAAAACATATTGTTATTAATGAATGCTCTAAGTTTTCCAAACCCACCATTAAGGGTAGTGTTTCAGAACTAGAATCAAATATTCATATACCACAAGCAATATTGTACATAATTTAAAATGTATCTGCTCATGCAAATGGTTTTACCATGATGCTTTCCTTTAACTGTAAAATTTTTTCTTGCCCCAAATAAATGGGAGCAGACTTGTGTATTTTTACACAGCCTTGGAAGAGGCAGCTGAGTAAGCATTCGGAAAATGCTTTAAGTTCTGCCCCTAAAAAAATGGACTAATTGGTGTCTAACTTATATGTTATATGTATAGAGATGACTGTGATTAACCAATAATAGGGAAGCAACCATATCTTATAATTGCCTATAGCAGTCTCAGTGAAGTACTGGACTCAACTTTTTCCAAAATGTAGCAGATAAGTGTAAAAAGAATCTAGATTAATCATTACATCCATCTCTGTACCTCATTTCTTCAAGACAGGAAGAATAATGAAGCTAAAGCTTGATTTTTTTTTTGTCTTTTTGTTGTTGTTGTTGCTATTTCTTGGGCCACTCCCGCAGCATATGGAGGGTTCCCAGGCTAGGGGTCGAATTGGAGCTGTAGCCACTGGTCTACGCCAGAGCCACAGCAACTCGGGATCTGAGTCGCGTCTGCAACCTACACCACAGCTCACGGCAACACCGGATCGTTAACCCACTGAGCAAGGGCAGAGACCGAACCCGCAACCTCATGGTTCCTAGTCAGATTCGTTAACCACTGCGCCACGACGGGAACTCCCTAAAGCTTGATTATAAAATGTTCAGCCTAGGCTTAACTTTTACTAGTTTTGTACCTGTATAATCTGGCACAAACAAACCTACAGATTAAAGTTGTGTCTTATTTTTTAGTCTTCCTAAGGGACCCTTTAGGTGTCAGCCAAAGGTCTTGGCACTCTCACGTGGGCCACCACATTCACCTCTACTGTCTTATTAATTATAATCACTGTTTTCCTAATTTTCTCTGAATAGGTGGCCAAAATAGACTATTAAATAGTGTCGTTAATAAAGTTCAGGAGTTTTTATCAATGATGTGATAATGATTTCTGCTTTTATTCTAATTCAATCTGTTGAATTTTCTCCGGAAATTAAGGCGGCAAGAGGCCTCTCTTCCTCACTTTATCGTATACAACCGATAATTAAGGTTGACATGAACTGGCTCAGATTTACTTGAGGGTACCCAGTGTCTCACCCAGTCTCTTTTTTCACATTTAAAAAAAAAAAAAAAGCCAGCTGAATTTGTGTTCTATCTTTTTATTCCCTGGAGAAAATGTTAAAATATGTGCTCCTATCTAATTTTGCCCTATTGTGTAGAATAATTTTTCCTCTCTTAAAAGTTTTTCTAATGCAAATAAATTCTTACATGGGCATACATTTTTTTAATTTTAACAGTGTCCTTCTAAATTGAAGCAGAGCTGTATTCATGGTAAGGACATTCACGAAGTGTGAGAAATAAATGTAATACATTTTAGGGGATAAAAAAGTCATTTCTATTTTTTGAAGTAAGTGTCATACTTACATAGTATCTTGAAAATATGCTACTAGAATTTCTTTCAAATCAGGTGAAATTAAAATAAGCATTTTATCTGCATAGTAACTGTACATTTGAATAGCTTGATTTGTATCTCATTTTACTTACCACCTTTATTATCTCTATCTCAAGACTGTTATTAAAACTAACCACATGTTTCTTTGATTCCTATTACTCATTTTTTCAAGTGTCCAGCTCCTGATATTGGAAATTTAAGGATCCACATAAATAGATAAACATTAGTGTGACACATAGTACAGACGATGTGCTTTACGTGGATAATTCATTTACTCTTCCCAGTAGTTTATGAAGAAGGTACTGCTGTTATAACCATTAGACAGACAAGGTGACAGGAGAAAAAAAGATTCCGACTCTGGCCAGGACAGATTGCTAGGAGGGAACAATGCAGGACATAAACCCAGGTGGTACTGTGCTATGACTTACACGTTAACCATTCCACAGTGTTGCCTATGAATTAAGATATGTTCATTTCAATGTACAAAGTCTTCTCAGGGGGTCTTGAATTCCCCTCGGAGCACAGGCATCCATTAGCATCTTACCTTTTTCAGCGTGTCTTCATCTCAGGTTCAGAAAGGTCAACAAATAGCTTTCCTGACTCACGCTTCCCCCAATTTCAATTGATATTTTTCCTTTCTCTTTAAGATACACTCATATGCTACAGCACATCAAAAAAAAAATTGTTTTTAGGAGTGATTAGTTCATGTTTCTTTGTCTCCCATAGAATCTATCACTCCTCTAATCCTTGGGGAGAAGGTGAATTAAAGAATAGAGATTATATTGTAAATACCCTCTGACTCTCTCAGCTTTATATTGAACTGTGAAGATGCAAGGCAAAGATAAAAGTTTACAACTCTAAAACTAAGACCAAATAAGGAGGAAATTCAACTAGTTATAAGACACACAGAAATAAATTAATATTCACAAATATTAAGGGAAAATATTTCCTTGGCATTATTTATGTGCCAGGCATGGTTCTGTACATGCAGTCATTTGTGCAGTAATGAGGTGTGGGTACTATTGTTACTCCCATTTTACAGATAAGGAAAGAAGCGCACAGTTGTTATTTGAAGCCAGAATGAAGTTCATGGTCTGAACCACTAAATATCTTTCCTGCCACTTGATATGAGGTGCTGCATTTTGACCATACTACCTACTCAAAATCCACATCAGTTACATGCAGTACACTGGGCAGTTGTCCATGGCTGTGTATATTCAGCTTTCCAAAAGGACTATCCAAGTTCAATCAGTTAAAATTTGGGGACTACAAGTGACCCCAAACAAGGAACATGATAGAGGTGTGGTAGCTTATTGTAATTTAGCATGCATGGTCCCAGTAAAAGAGTTGCTGATTGGAAACTCTTTAATAGCACTGCATCCTGAGAATTCCAAATATTGGTATATCCCATCACTGAAGACAACATAGACAATTAGCAACTGTTAGGGATAGAAGATCCAGCTCAAGCTACTAAATGCCTGTTAGTCAGTTGTTTCTAAATTAGGATAAAGGGCATCAGTTTATCCTCCAGCAGCAGACAGATGGAAAAGGGGAGTTGACCAACCCCCAAATGGACAGAGATCAGGACAGAAGAGCAATCCAGGCATCCTGGGTATATGCCAATATCAGGTTTGGGGAAAAAAGCTTTTGAAAAACAGACTAAGAAAAATAGACTAAGAAGGTAATATATCTGAAAATAATATTCTACTAAAAACAAAAGATTTTAGCAAACACATTGTCATCTAATGGCATTTGAGACTGAAAAATCATATGGTGAGAACAAGCTACTGTGAAAACAAAAAAAACAGCTAAATGGTAGGGATGGGTGACTTGCAAGGAAAAGAAAGACTAGAATTAACATAGTGAAAGTCAAGTCAGTCCAGTGACACAGAGAATAAACATGACATGGTTTCTCGGTGTTCTGAAGAAAAGGATGAAAAATAAAAGGAAAAAATAGAAATTGGAAAATAGAAGAGCGAGGAATCCAACCCTAGAATTACAAGTATTTCCAGGAAAGAAAACACTAGGGTCAGAGCAATAATCAGAAATGATATTGGAGAAAGAAAATCTGGACAAATGACTTTTACTAGCAATAAAAACATAGATCTTTGATAAATGTAACAGAATTAAGAAAATACATTGAAGTAAAATTAGGAACAAAGAGTAACTTAGCCACCAATACAGAAATAACCAGCAGCAACACTAATATGCAGTATGGACTAATGCCATGAGTCTAAGTGTTACATATATAGGATTTAAAACATTTACATCACAAGTAAGAACACTTTGAAACTGAAAAGAAAATACTATGAAAAACTTGATGCTGAGAAAGTTTCAAAGCTGAATATATGAATACTTTTCCGAGAAGTGTTGATTACCAAAATAGATTCAAGATGATTTGGATAAACTGGTAGTTGCAAAAGAAATTGAAAATTCATCTCACTACCAGAGAACTGTTGGAGCTCATCAATGAATTCAGTAAAGTTGCAGGATTCAAAATTAATACACAGGAATCTGTTTCATTTGTACATACTAACAATGAAAGATCAGAAAATTGGGGAAGCAATTCCATTTACCATCACGTCAGAAAGAATAAAATACCTAGCAATAAACCTACCTAAAAAGACAAAAGAGGGAGTTCCCGTCGTGGTGCAGGTTAACGAATCTGACTAGAAACCATGAGGTTGTGGGTTTGATCCCTGGCCTTGCTCAGTGGGTTAAGGATCCAGCGTTGCTGTGACCTGGGGTGTAGGTCGCAGACACGGCTCGGATCCTGCGTTGCTGTGGCTCTGGCGTAGGTCAGCAGCTACAGCTCCGATTCAACCCCTAGCCTGGGAACCTCCACATGCCGCGGCAGCCCAAGAAATGGCAAATAGACCAAAAAAAAAAAAAAATCCAAAAGACCTTTACTCTGAAAACTGTAAGACATTGATGAGAGAAATCAAAGATGACACAAACATATGTAAAGATATACCATGCTTTTGGATTGGAAAAAACAGTATTGTCAAAACACTACCCAAGGCAATTTACAGATTCAGTGCAATCCCTATCCAGTAACCAATGACATTCTTCACAGAACTAGAACAAAATATTTTAAAATTTGTATGGAAAAAAACAAAAGACCCAAAGTGGCCAAAGCAGTATTGAAAAAAATAAATACTGTGGCTCAGCAGTTTACAAACACAACTAGTATCCATAAGGAAGCGGGTTCAATTCCTGGCCCCACTCAATGGGTTAAGGACCTGGCATTGCAGTAAGCTGCAATGTAGGTCACAGACGTGGCTTAGATCTGGTATGGCTGTTGTGTAGGCTGGCAGTTGTAGCTCCAGTGGGACCCCTAGCCTGAGAACTTTCCATATGCCATGGGTACAACCTTAAAAAACAGAAAGAAAAGAGACAGAAAGGAAGAGAGAGGGGAGGGAGGGAGGAAGGAAGGGAAAAGAAAAATGGAACTGGAGGAATCAGGTTCCCTGACTTAAGTCTATACTACAACGCTACAGTGATCAAAACGGTATGGTACTGGCACAAAAACAGAAATATAGATCAATGGAACAGGATAGAAAACCCAAAAATAAATAAACCCAAGCACCTATGGTCAAGTAAACTATGACAAAGCAAGAACATACAGTGGAGGAAAGACTGTCCCCTCAGTAAGCAGTGCTGGAAAAACTAAACAACTACATGTAAAATAATGATATTAGAACATTCTCTAACACCACTCACAAAAGTAAACTCAAAATAGGTTAAGGACCTAAACCTAAGGCCAGATACTATAAAACCCCTAGAGGAAAACATAGGCAGAATACTCTTTGACGTAATCGCAGCAATATCTTGTTTGATCTACCTCCTGGAATAATTAAAAACAAAATAAACCAGTGGAACCTAATTAAATTTAATATATTTGTACATCACAGGAAACCATTTTTTAAAAAAATGAAAAAGCAACCCACAGAATGGGAGAAAATCTTTGGAAATGAAGCAACTGACAAGGGATTAATCTCAAAAATATACAAACATCTCATGGAGCTTTATATCAATTAAAAACAACCCAATCAAAAAAAAAATGGCAAAAGCAGTTCCTACTGTGGTACAGTGGGTAAGAATCCAACTGCAGCAGCTCAGTCCCCTGTGGCATAGGTCAGAGCTGCAGCCTGGATCCTATTCCTGGCCCAGGAACTTCCATACGCCACAGGTGCGGCCATTAGAAACGGCAGAAGGGAGTTCCCGTCGTGGCACACTGGTTAACAAATCCGACTAGGAACCATGAGGTTGAGGGTTCGATCCCTGCCCTTGCTCAGTGGGTCAGGGTTCCGGCATTGCCATGAGCTGTGGTGTAGGTCGCAGACGCGGCTTGGTTTGGATCCTGCGTTGCTGTGGCTCTGGTGTAGGCTGGCAGCTGCAGCTCCGATTCGACCCCTAGCCCGGGAACCTCCATATGCCGCGGGAGCGGCCCAAGAAATGGCAAAAAGACAAAAAAAAAAGAAAAAAAAAGAAACGGCAGAAGTAAACATTTCTCCAAAGAAGACAGAGGGATGGCAAAAAAAAAAAATACATATATATATACATATATATATATATACATATATACATATACATATATACATATATACATATACATATATATATACATATACATATATACATATATACATATACACATATACATATACATATATACATATACACATATACATATATATACATATACATATATATATACATATATATACATATACATATATATATACATATACATACATATATATACATATACATATATATATACACATATACATATATATATATATATGCTCAACATCACTATTAGAGAAATCTAAGTCAAAAACTACAATGAGGTATCACCTCACACAAGTCAGAATGGCCATCATCAAAAAGTCTACAAATCAAATTCTGGAGAGTGTGTGAAACAAAGGGAACCCTCCTACACTGTTGGTGGGAATGTAAATTGGTGCAACCACTATGGAGGACACTAATGGAATTTCTTAAAAAACTAAATATAGAACTAAATATGATCCAGCAATCCCACTCCTGGACATCTGTCCACAGAAAACCATAATCCAAAAAGATGCATGTACCACAGTGTTTGCTGCAGCACTATTTACAATAGCCAAGACATGGAAGCAACCTAAATGTCCACTGACAGAGGAATAAAGAAGATGTGGTACGTATATACAATGGAATATTATGCAGCCATTAAAAAGAATGAAATAATGCCATTTGCAGCAACATGGATGGACCTAGAGATTATCATACTGAATGAAATCTATCAAAGATAAATACCATATTATATCACTTATGTTGACTCTAATAAAAAATGATACAAAAGAACTTATTTATAAAACAGAAACACACACAGATTTCAAAACCAATCGTGGTTACCCATAGATGAAACCAATGAGAGGGGGGAGGATTGGAAGGGTGGAAATAACATATACACAATTATTGTATAAAATGGGTAATTAATAAGAACCTACTCTATAGCACAGGAAAATCTACTCAACAGTTTGTAATAACCTGGAGTTCCCTTTGTGGCTCAACAGTTACCGAACCTGACTAGGATCTATGAGGATCAATAAATTGTTCCATTGCCAAGACAGACAAAAGCGTAGAACTACCCTAATCACTTTTTAAGCTAGCATAATCCTGAAGCCAAACCTGACAGAGCACAAAATACCCCTTTTCCATTTAATATAGATTGAAAAATTCTTTATAAAATAATTACTAAACCAAATTTAGAAGTAGCTTCTTAAAGGTATCCACCATCCTTAGGGTTTACCTCAGAAAAGTAGCAAAGGTTATTATTAAGAAGTCCATTAATAAGTAAATAAGGGGTTAGAAGGGGGTTCAAATAAAATTCAAGGCCCTTTTCTACCAAGTAATCAATTCTATAAACTTACCAACAGATTATTCCTTTGTTAAGAATATCTACTATATGTTAATAACCAATTTTGTGATTAATATTGGCCAATGTCATAATTATGAAAGTAATGCCTATTGACAAGAATTTGCAGATGACTATAAAAAACAAAAGTAGGAGTTCCCATTGTGGCACAGCAGAAATGAATCCGACTAGGAACCATGAGGTTTCAGGTTTGATCCCTGGCCTCACTCAGTAGGTTAGGGATCCAGCGTGGCCAAGAGCTGTGGTATAGGTGGCAGACGTGGCTTGGATCTGGTGTTGCTGTGGCTCTGATAGCCAGCGGCTACAGCTCTGATTAGACCCCTAGCCTGGGAACCTCCATGTGCCATGGGTACGGCCCTAAAAAGACCAAAAAAAAAAGCAGCCCACCATCTCATCATCCACAGATACTCATTTCACTAATATTATTAGTTAACTATTTTAACTACATGCCAGGCCCTATTCTTAGTCCTTTTTGCATTTTTTTTTAACAGTTAACCCTTGAACAATAGGGGAATTAGAGTGCCAACCCTACATTCAGTTGAAAATCCACATATAATTTATAGTCTTCCCTGTACAAACTGTTCCCCTCATCAGCAGTTCTGCAACCATGTATTCAACCAACTGTGAGCCATGGAATTCTGTAGTATTCACTGTCAAAAAGATTTGCATATAAGTTAACCCATGCAATTCAAATCTGTTTGAAGAGTCAGCTATACTTAACTTTGTTGAGAATATTCTGCCGTATGCATCACTGTGGGCATCCTCACTTTCTGGATGAGGAGACTGACAGAAAGGTTAAGTAGCTAGCCCAAAGTTGCTGAGCAAGCTGTCACATAGGCGAGGTATAAATTCAAGCAGTGTTACTCTAGTATTCACACCCTTACATGATGAAATTGCCTCTTTAGAGAACTATTTTCCAATATTGTATCATAAGTTTTTCTGAATATATAATGTTCTTAAGTTATTAATAATTTATAATATTTTAGCATACAAATGAACTATTGTATACTTAACTGTTGCCTTTTTGCATATGTACGTCATTTCTGATTATCATAAGTATTAATGCATTTAACATTTTCATATAAATTCAAAATGCCTAATTTTTTCTTTGAGGATAACTTCAAGATGCAGAATTACTAGTCAAAAATCATGAATATTTGTGAACTGTCCTGATTTTCCACTTGTTTTCTGGAAAGATTTTGCCATTTGTATTCCTACCCACAGAAGATGAGAATGCCAGTTTCATAGCAACCTCATCAGCTCTGAACAATACCACTATTTAAAACTTTTGCAAATTTGACAGGTGAAACAGAGTATCCTATTTCACATCTTTGGCTACTAGTTATGTTTGAAAACCTTTCGTATGGTTTTTAGCCATTGAGATTTGCCTTTTACTTCCTTCCTCAGAGCAAGCAACATAGCTAATGATTTAAAAACAGTCATTTTTGTCAGAGGCTCTGGAGTTCTCGACTTTTAAGAAACAGAACATCGTCAGGCTATACTGTTCTTACAAAGGTCAACATGGAAAGTCGTGGTCCACTTATTCCTAGAAATCTAGGTTAATCCTGATCCCACATAACTTAATCTCACTGCAACTTTGCCTTTAAAGGAGGTGCAATGAGGAGATTTCTCTTGTGATGCAGCAGGTAAAGGATCCAGCATCGTCACTGTAGCAGCTCAGGTGACTGCTGTGACATGGGTTTGATCCCTGGCTCAAGGACTTCCACATGCTGCGGACATGGCCAAAAAAAAAAAAAAGTATGGATAATGGTGATACTATTTCATCAGTTTATTGTTGGTATTAAATAAGACACTATATGAAAAATGTTCAATGCACGAATAGTAGCCTTCAAATAGTAACTTAAAAAATATTGCTCCATGCTTTCTGTCACTTACTTGAAGCTCTGTTTACAC
Source organism: Phacochoerus africanus (assembly GCF_016906955.1). Classification (NCBI taxonomy): domain Eukaryota; kingdom Metazoa; phylum Chordata; class Mammalia; order Artiodactyla; family Suidae; genus Phacochoerus; species Phacochoerus africanus. The sequence goes on from NC_062553.1 coordinate 28,881,528, forward strand.
TTGCATTAGAGTTTTGTATGTACATTTCAATAGATGAATTCTCAGGAGGAATTTTTATCTTTGTCTTCTAGCAAAAAGCCTGATATGTATATTAGGAATACATATCTACCATATTGGGCTGAATCTAAAAATCACTCTACTTCCAAAGAACATTTTGTGGTTAGATGGCTTGATTCCATCTAGCTAGCCTTTTAAAACATTTTATCATTTTCCTATTGCAGAATTTTAAAAAAATAGAAATCCTCAGTTAAGTTCTCAAAGGCAGCGTTTAGAGTTTTAACTATTTGCTAGCCACTTATTTTAGGACAGACTGAATTACAGGCCAGTCTCATACAGACCAAACTCAAGGGCAAATGCAAGAGCAGTGGCCACGCCAATTAGCTAATCTGAAAACAAAGATAGAACTCAGCAAATGGAGAAGTGCTCACCCGCCTGGCCTTCTCTTCCACTGAAAAATAAATGTTCTCAAAAGCATCTCCCAGGAGTTCCTGTCATGGCTCAGCAGAAGCCAATCTGACTAGCATCCACAAGGATGCAGGTTTAATCCCGGGCCTCTCGCTCAGTGGGTTAAGCATCTGGTGTTGCTATGAGCTGTGGTATAGGTTGCAGACGCGGCTCAGATCTGGTGTTGCTGTGGCTGGCATCTGTAGCTCCAATTAGACCCTTAGCCTAGGAACCTCCATATGCCACGGGTACAGCCCTAAAAAGAAAAAAAAGAAAAGTATCTCCCAAACCTTGGTGTAGTAAAACACACAAAAAAATGAAACTCACTGATACAGTTTTATAAAGGCCTACAAAAATCGATTGTTTTTTAAATTACTTTCACTCTCAAAGTTATTACACAAGTTCAAGAGAAAAAACTTTTTCAGACATTTTAGGTTAGACCATGTTTTACAAGATTTTTTATAATAAAAATATAAATTTGAAAGCCTGCTTTTGGTTATAAGAAAATTAATTTGGGGAGTTCCCGTCATGGTTCAGCAGAAACAAATCCAACCAGGAACCATGAGGATGTGGGTTTAGTCCCTGGCCCCACTCAGTGGGTTAAGGATCCGGCATTGCCATGAGCTATGGTGTAGGTCATAGACGCAGCTTGGATCTGGCATTGCTGTGGCTGAGGTGTAGGCTGGCAGCTGTAGCTCCAATTGGACCCTTAGCCTGGGAAACTTCCATGTGCCACAGGTGTGGTCCCAAAAAGCAGAGGAGGAGGAAAGGAGGAAGGAAAGAAAAGAAATTTTATGACTCTTTATGCCCCTCCACCCCCCAACCCTCTCTTCCCAACTTATGAGCCTGTGTTTGCTCCTCCTCCCTGCTAATAATTATTTCATAAAATGCTAACCACAGTGACTGATTTGGAGAATTTTAAATGTTCTGTTATTATCTTCTTCTATTCTGATGCCTGAATTAAAATAAAAGGCTTGTACAACAGTCATCTCTATGGACAGGTTTAAGTTCAATGTTATTATCTCAGCTTTCTCAAAGAGAAAAGTGAAACACAGGCCAGATAATGATCCTAAGCACAATCATCATGATAAGGCTCTTGGTTGAGGCAGTGACAGGGCATCACTTAGCTGTCATTATGTGTTGGGTGACAGTCCACAATTTCAAGAAATTTAGGAAGAAAAGTCCATCTCCCCTTTCAGCCATGGCTGCTGCCAGCCAGATTCTAACCTGGTTTTGCCTGGATCTTAGGACAGTTCCTTGACCTGGTATGCAGTTACTGTTCTGCTGGCTCTTGTGTTTTTCCTTATTTCCCTGCACATTTTTTAAGTGACCTTTAAGTCACAGGGACTTGTAATTTGGTGACTGTTGTAAAAGTGTTTCTTTCAATACACTCCCCCATGCGTCCTCTCCAACCATAATTTTATAAATCGTTTTTAAAACCCTGCTTTTTCTGTAATGCTGGGCTCAACAACTGATTTCTTTAGAAATTGAGAAGTTGAAAGGATTGGGCATTTTGCTGAAATTCACAAGGAGTTACTTGTTTTAAAGCTGCTGAGGGAACCCGTATTTGTTTTTATAGTTTTACAATTATAAACTATAAAACTAGTGGAATAGTGATTTCATGTGTGTTGAAGTTATAAAACTGGCTGCAATTTCAATTTACATTTTATCACTCAACTTTCGGACTAATTATATAAAGGAAAGCTGGACTTAGCAAATGCTTGATAATTTGGACTCCTCTGTGTCTCCTATCCTCACCCCCCCCTTAAAAACCTCTTTTCCTCTGGTTGTCAGGGTAATTCAGCAGAAAACCACATAACAGTCCATGAATTTGCCCAATAGTTTATTGTATTTAGGTTTCAGAAAAAGGCAACACTTTCTGGTCTGTTTTGTGAGGTTTCACAAGAACTGTGATGAACAAAGGTAACATTTTCAATCAAACTGAGTAAGACTAAATCTACCAAAATACTTATGGGACGATGTTTCCTCATTTTCAACCACTTAGACCTTCCCATGGCAAGAAGTACTGTTATCTCCACTTCACAGAATAAACTGAGGCACAGAGAGGTTGAACAGATTGCCTAGGGTCACACAGTAAGAGAAGGAGCCAGAACTCAGTCAGTCTAGATCCAAGATACATGCACTCTGGTGGCCAGCTTTTGAGTGTCCACAAAGCAACATTCATAATATATTTTATCACTTCATCCTCTTAATATCCCCAGGAGATATGAATGTTGTATTATTGTTTACTTGAGTAAACAGAAACAGGAAGCAAGAAGCAGAGTAGACCAGGGCCATTCATACTCTGAAGAATGTCAAGTGTCTCAACCCCAGGCCCCTGAAGGCAAGCCTCCTACTTTCCTCTCATGCCTCCGTCTCTTGGGGAGGTTTGTTTCCATTTGGCTCAGAAACATTTTCATTAAATGAAAACTTAAATCATCTCTAGACCAGACCAAATGAAAGCAGAACTGTCCGAGTCAAAGCAGGGAGCTTATCACCCCTTACTCAACTCATTCCCATTCCATCCCCAAGGCCCCTAAGACAGCTCCGTGAAACATGACTGGGAGTCCACTGCCTCATCCCATGTTACCTTTCAGAAGTTACAGGATGGACTGTTCTCCCCTGGAAGGATGGAGGGGTGCTAGGGGAAATTAGCAAGGAGAGGCCAAGAATTCCCAGAAACAGGAAGAAGAGCATGGAGGAAAAAGCACATTTGTGATTGGCGAAGTCAGAATCTGAACTTGGCACTTGTGAGCTTTCAGTCTATTGTTCATCTGTAAAATGGGAATAAGAATTGACGCCTTTTGTCAGGTGCTTCTAGAGGGGCCGCGTTACTAGGCATTTAATCCTTACAGCAAACCTGTGAGGGGTAGGGATTGTATCCCCAATTCACAGATGAAAAACTGAGGCTCAGAGAGATGAGCTAACCTCCCCCAGTCAATGGGCTAGAAAATTGTAGGGTTGGAATTCAAAACCACATCTGTCTGACTATAAAATCCATGCCCCTAATCTACCTAGGATTGGGGAAATTATGAGATAAAGCTCCCTAATATGTGCCAGGCACATAGTAGGCAGCCAAAAAGGCGGGATGTTATTTTAGGGAGATAGACTATTACTTAAGTGTATCGACTCTGAATTCAGGGTTCAAATATCTGCTTTTACTATTCATATAATGTGTGATTATGGGCAAATTTTTTAATCTCTCTAGACTTCAAGTACCTACCTGTGTATTAAACGAACGCTCTAATTATTGTTACAAACTGTATGCCAAGGGACCAGAAACAGGAGACCCAAAAAAGTAGATGTGACAAGTAGCCTACAGTATCACGTCTGATTTTCACCAAAACTTTTATGAAGGCATGCTACATTATTCCCATTTTACAAATGATGCTTTGAGAGTTTTAACACTTTTTCTCCAGTGTTCATAGCTAGTAAGTGATGGAGCCCTCATCCCCATGCCACATCAGTTCTGACGAGCTAAGACAGACTGTCCCTCCGCCCCCTGCACTTGAGGAGTCCAGGTATCAGGGATTTAGCAGATGAGGAGAATGTGCTGCTTTTCCTTGACTAAATTCAGAATCAGTTGAGAGGTGATTACAGCCATCAGGTAGATGCAGATTAAAATGTTACCTTTTTCATGGTAAGGCTGTTGAAGAACATGGCTTAGATTTGATACCACATAAAATTATTCAGTCTTCCATGGGGCAGAATGACCCACCCACTGGCCAGCTCCCACCCCCACCCTGTGAAGCCTGCTCTGGAGGATTGGACCTGAGCAAGGTCCTACTCAGCAGACAGAGTCCAGGAAGAGAAAAGAGCCAACTCCCTGGGTTTCCATCCTTTCTCCCCCATCACCCGTCAGATTAGTGACTCCTCCTCTTCTAGATGGAGGGAGTGAGTCAGGGTCGAGAAAGACCAGCACTGTTAAGGCTAAGAAATAGACGCACCCTGCGAGGGGCCTGGGTCCCCATTTAACATTCTCAATTGCTGACCATCCCGCTTCAGTGGGCTCAACCCTGAATCCTGTGTGGCCTCTGGGTGTGTGACCACCCTCCTCGGGTGAGAGTCACATCTGTCAGGGCAGGACGGCTCCCAAATTCATGAGGCCGCCCCCCTCACCCACTGCTGCTTCTGTGGGTTTCCTCCCTGGACCATAGGTAGGCAGTGTTCATTTTGTCCCCAGAAAGCGCCAAAATAGTTCAGAAATCAACAATTAATCAATAGCAAAGCTACTCTGTACCTAAATTGGAAATTCAGCCTATCTTCCATGTCCCATCCCAAGTTATGTGTGGCCGTACTGTCCGACACAGCCCTTCAGAGTTCTGCAATGACAGTAAAGGAGAGCATACGGCGATTCCAATAATAAAATGCTAATAGTTTAAACAGTTCTCTCTTGAATATAAATTTTATCTCATTTCTAATTACACAGGGAGAAATTAAAAGAGGAATGGCCAAAAAAATTCAAGTGGAAAGTAGTTAAGTCGAATGTCAAAATTAATTGGAAAAAAAAAAATCTTTTGCTTTGTTGGGATAAAATTTTTTTAATTAACCTTCAAAATTGATCTTCTTGGAGTTCCCATTGTGGCTCAGCAATAACAAACCCGACTAGTATCCATGAGGATGCGGGTTTGGTCCCTGGCCTTGCTCAGTGGGTTAAGTATCCAGTGTTGCCATGATCTGTGGTATAGGTCACAGATGTGGCTCGGATCCTGTGTGGCTGTGGTGTAGGCTGGTGCAGCTCTGATTTGACCCCTAGCCTGGGAACATCCATATGCTGCATCTGTGGCCCTAAAAAGAAAAAAAAAATTTTTTTGATCTTGAATAGCTTACTTTGCTCCATCTCATCCACAGTCAGTCTTGATTCCTCGGACAATCATGGGCTGTCCTCTGGATGGGTGTTACTACTTCAGCATCTCAGAAGTAAACTATTATTGTGTTTCCAGAAAGATCATAAAATACTACTAACCATTGTGGTGCTGACCTCCCACCCATGAAATTCAGGAAATAAGCCAACCCCAAACTCTACAGAAGGTAGCCCAGGTCCCTTACATTCCACAAATCCATACTTTGTGTTCCCAAAAACCATGGCAGAAATTCAGTGGTAGCAGGTGAAAGTCAGCAGAGAAAGTCCTGGATTCCACTTTTGCCAGGAAGCCAGTTGGCCTGTGCGTGCACTTCAGCAACTATGACCTAGATTCATTTGGCAGAAAATTCCCATCAAGAGATTAATGTTGGCACTTTATGAATTCAGGAGCACATTTCTCCTTGTGGGCACTGTCTCTCCTCATGGGACATACCATTGAGACTTTCCTGCCTTGCAAATTGAGATATTAGGAATGGTAGCATCCCCAGGCATCAAGCTTGCTTTGAGAGTTGCCTGCATTTCCCAGCAGAAATGGGAATGGGAAGAATGGAGCTGGCGCATCTCTCTTCCTGCTGCTCCCGGCAGCCTGTGTTCCTGGCTCCCAGTCTGCACTGAGGCGATGGATTCTAGTGACGTAACCACAGCCTCCTGTGAAACTCTTGTGACAAATGTCTGTCACTCTCTCTTGCCATGGCATCACGTACATCGATGAGACGTGGTTCCTAAGGAAGATTTTCACTGAATCCACCAGTGTCTCAACTGGAGAACTTCCCTGACAGGATTCCTGAACTGCAAGTGCCCTTGATGTCTCGGGAGCCTGTTGAGAACCCTTTCCTCTGCTGTGTTCTTAAAAGCACTGGCTTCCCTCCAATTTTGACTGTTTGAAGCCTAAGGAGCATTTCTCTGTCATCTTTCTCTGCAGTGGCATCTTCTAGTCTTTTAGGAAATCTCAGGGGAATTTCTAACTTTTTTTTTTGTCTTTTTGTCTTTCCTAGGGCCGCTCCCACGGCATATGGAGGTTCCCAGGCTAGGGGTTGAATCAGAGCTGAAGCCGCCAGCCTACGCCAGAGCCACAGCAATGCAAGATCCAAGCCACGTCTGCAACCTACACCACAGCTCACGGCAACGCCGGATCCTTAACCCACTGAGCAAGGCCAAGGATCGAACCCACAACCTCTGGTTCCTAGTCGGATTCATTAACCACTGCGCCACAACTGAAACTCCAGGAAATTTCTACCATTTTAATCTTTAACTGGGTCTCTTCCCTTTTGTAACAGATGTGGGACTAGTCCCATTTACTGACTTCGAGGGCCTTCTTTCCCTTTGATTTATAGATGAACCAATTGATTTTCTAAGCTATCTCTCTAGATCGCATCCTGTGGGTCTCCTATGGTGACAAATATGACATTATGAATTCTTTAAATGCTGGAGATGTCTACTTTTCAAGCAAATCATGCCTCTGCCCCTCCCTACATTGGAGAATTCATCTGGATGCTATTCTCCCATGAGATCGGGATGGGGCCTAAACCTGGACTTTCTCCATTATATATTCTCCCTGTTTGTATGCAGTCTGCCTCAGCTTCTCCATCATCAAGTTTTCATCTCATCAGCTTCCCCGAGCAAGTCCCTCGGGGAACACCTGCTTGCCTCCTCCAGGGGCTCTATCACCTGAAAACTCACCCAGAGATTCTTTGCCACTTTCTTCCATATTTCCATATGAAATCTGTCCACATAGGTAATTTCTTTCTACACTTAGTCATCAGGATGTGGGTTCTCAGTGGCTCTTACTGGGGACTCTGAGTTTTCAAGGTGTTTGCAAGTGTTTTCTGGATTCTCGAGCCTTCTCAGGGAGCAATTTCAGGTGGTTTTTCGTCCTATTTTATTTCTTAGGCTCAAGTCACTCATTCTGATCTAACAGCAACTTAAAGGTCTCTCCTTAATAGGAGCAGACAGGCTTAGACAGGTCTCCGTATGTTTCCCAACTGCCTTTTCTGGCCTTCAAACATTTCATATCTATTTAGCCTGTCTTCTAAGATGTCAGCCTCTCCCTCACGGAAATCTTCCTTTCCTTCAGCTTTTAATCAGTTGATTTCTCTTGTTTTCAGTCTTCCACTGCTCCTGATATGATTGTCACTGAAACACACTTTTCAAAACACTTGAGTTCTTCATTCCCCAATTTCTTGTGACAGGCCTTTGGGTTTGTGAGAATTTTATTGAGTTGTTTTCTCCTTCAACCCAAAAAGATGGCAGGTTCTATTTACTTATTCTGAACATACTGCCTTTCAGAGGCGACTCTTGAGAGTGTTGGGCAAGCACATAATTACAAGAGGTTAACCATATTAATTCCCTCTTTGGAGCCCAAATGTAGTTCGTGGATTCTGAGGCAGCCAGAATAATGCTGCCTCCCTAGGCTGAGCTCTAATAATTTAAAGCTAGAACCTTCCAGTGTCCACAGTACACACGGAGCTCAGCTATGAGTGCTCTTTCAAGCTCTGGCCAACGCAAAAAGTCACTCAGCTCCTGACTATCTAACAGGCCTGAACCCAAATGAACACTTTCTCCATCTTGGCCTCCATTATGACTGCTTTCTAAGGCTGGCAATGGCAGTCCTGCCTGCATATAAACATTTTCTTACCCTTTGAGAAGCAGCCACTTACTTGTAAATAAAGCCACCCTAAGCCAGAGTAGGAATTCCACATGATGCCTTTTGCTCAGCACTAGATCCCTAGCTTCTTTATGCCTTGGGTGCAGGAAAAAAAAAATTTTTAAAAGCCAATGGTTATAAAAATAATAATAATAAAAACCCACAGCTGCAGGGCACAATATAGACACTTGTCAACTACCGAGATTAAAACACACGACCCCTCCCTGCTGATCCCAGAGGCCCAAAGCCACATGACTCGGCCCCGCTAAAACCCTCTCTACTCTTGGTCTCAAAGTTCCCAGCTGAATGCACTGGACCTCTGGAATTTAAGAAAAGTAAGTAACACTGCTCTTACCCACGCTTAAATTCTGAACCCACTGAGATACACCCTAGAGTCAGGCAGCAATTAAAAAACTTGTCTGTGAATTTAGCTGTTGGAAATTCCCAGGTACCTGTGTGTCCGATTTCACAATCATTACTCCCTACCCACAGCCAGACAGTCCCAGGCTCCCCGACGGGGACCTGCCCATATTCAACTTGCTGGCTCAGAGGGGAGAGCTGAACACATCCTCTCTGCCCATCGGTGGATTCCAGAAAGGGATGCCTGGCTCCATCTCCCAAAGCCTCCAAAACCATTCCTCAGCCCTGGAGAGGAGGGACAGGAGGAGGGTGGAAATGGAAAGTGTTGCTCTAATGGGCGTCCCTCCACATGACAACACCAGGAGCACAAAGTTCCACCTTAACCCCAAGCAGAACAACACATCCAGCAGGAATGCATATGCTTTATCTTCAGAACCAGGGCAGGAAACACGTATGTCTGATACATGATGTGATGTACAATGTGTATAATACCATCTGTATAATATCATCTCAACTTAGGATAAACCCATTGTAAGTTGAAAATATCCTAAGTCAAACATACATTTAATACACTTAACTTACCCAACATGAGACGTCGTAACTTAGCCCAGCCTAGTTTAACATGCTCAGAATGCTTAATCTACAGTGGGCAAAATTATCTAACACGAACCTATTTTATAAGGAAGTGTCGACTAGCTCTTGTATGGAATGCTGCACTGAGAGTGAAACGCAGTGGTTGCCTGGGTGAGAATGGCTGTACGTATCCAGATGACACCCCACCCCCACCCACCCCCAACTCTTTGCCCTGCTGTGCCTCACAAGAGTGTGTTATCTAGTCCTGGAAAAGATCAGAATTCAGAGTTCAGTTTCTGCTGAATGGCGATGCAGGGGGTGTCTGGTCTTAGTAATAAAACGAGAACAACAGTAATAACAGTTACTGAGTGCTCACTGTAGACAGAGAACTCCACTAAGTACATTAATTAACTCATGGACCCGACCATAGAGTTGGGGCTTTTAACTATGTGACCATTCACTGTGGCAAAGATGGAGTTCTCTAGAGAAGTACTTCATTGGGAGATGAAATGAGGTTCTTAAAAATCTCTAAAAACATGTCCCTCTCAGAGAACACATCACCCTACCAAGGCGGTTGCCATAAAGAAGCCGTCACTTGAGATCTCAAGGGGCATTACTTCTTCCCTTGATGCTGGATATTCAGGGATTTGGTGAGATTTATCCATAGCACTTGTTCATCAAAGTGAGTTTTGTTATGTCTATATAGAGGAAGCTTTCCTGGGATTTCTGCAGCTAACCCGTACTCATGTCATCTAAAAATAAAAGCAATCCTAAGTGTGTATTGAAATAAATTGCCATTCACCAAAAAAAAAAAAAAAAAGAGGAATTCCGAAAAGAACATTGGCATGAAACCATAATGAATTTACAGGCAGTTTATTGCCTAGAAAATTGAATGTAGAAATGTAGCCTCATCTCAGCAACATCTGGCTGCCCATTTCTACCCAACCCCTAACTGTTGGTATGTCAGGTCTCAGTCCTGGGTTCTTCCTACATACAGACTCTCCAGAAAGGGTCTTTGGCATCATCTGCAGGCTGATGGTGCCCACATGTGCAGAGCCAGCTGTGACCTTGATTCAAGCTTCAGGCTCCCCATCTCCAGCTGGATCTCTCACATACATTGCAAACCTATGCGTCCAGAGCGTAATTTTTATTTTCATCCTTAAATCTCCCTCTCTCCCCTTTTTCCAGTTCAGTAAATGCACCACCATGACTTGCACTGTTCAAGCGAGAAACCAGGACACTATCCTCAATCAACACCTCCAACAGAAATACACTGTGAACCACCTACATCATTTTACATTTTCTAGTAGTCACATTTTAAAAGACAGTTAATGTGGAGTTCCCTGGTGGCCTATTGGTTAAGAATTCAATGTTATCCCTGCTGTGGCTCAGGTTCGATCCTTGGCCCTGGAATTTGTGTGTCGTGGGTGCAGAGTAAATAAATAAATAAGATTTTTTTGGACGTGCCCACAGGATTTGGAAGCTCCCATGCCAGTGATTGAAACTGCACCTCAGCAGTGACCCAAGCCATTGTAGTAACAACTCCAGATCCTTAACCTGCTGCACCAAAAGAGAACTCCCTGCAATTAATACATGCACACCTCATGTTATTGTTCTTTGCTTTTGTGCACTTCCACATAGTGCATTTTGTTTGTTCTTACAAAGTGAAGGTTTGTGACAATGCTGTCAGATAATAGTTAGCATTTTTTAGCAATAAAGTATTTTTTAATTCAGGTATGTACATTATTTAGACATAATGCTATTGCACTTAGTAGATTACAGTGTTATGTAAATATAGATTTTACATAAAATGAGAAACCCAAAAATTTGTGTGACTTGCTTTACTGTGCTATTTGCTTTGTTATGGTGGTCTGGAACTGAACCTGCAATATTTGCAAGATATGCCTGTATATTGCGTTTATTAATAATATATTGTACTTAACCCAATATATCAAAAATATTGCCATTTCTGCATCAATGTTATTCATAAGATAGTTTACTATGTGTGCTAAGTCTTTGGAATCCAGAATGCATTATACACTCAGCAGCACATCCCATGTCTCACTCATTTCAAACGCTCAGTAGCAGCATATGACTAGGGGCTACCATATTGGATGGTGCAGTCTTAGATCTAAGCTTCATCTTTCATTCCTCCAATTAGATCCATTAGCAGATCCTGCTGTCTCTACTGTAACATGTACTTAAGACCATCTGCTCATCTGCACTGCCACAACCTTCACATCTTTCATCTCTTACAGCAGCCTTACTGCTGCTCCCCAATGCTCCTCTCACCCCTCCAGTCTGCTTTCCACCCAGCAGCCAAACCCATCATTTTTTTTGGCCACACCTGCAGCATGTGGAAGTTCCTGGGCCAGGGATCCAATCTACACCACAGCAATGACCTGAACCTACTGCAGTGACAATGCTGGTAACTTAATCTGATGCACCACAAGAGAACTCCCAAAGTGATCATTTTGAAATATTCTTGTAACAAATATTTAAGTGATTATGTGCCAAGCTCTACGTTAGGTGTTATATACAGCAATAGTGAGTTAACGGCAGTTTATCCAGGTACAAATCTTACCTCTACTTACTGAGTGACCTTGAGCAAATGGCTTAACCAGTCTGTGTCTCAGCTTCCTCATCTATAAAATGGGAACAATAATAGTGTCTACTTTATGGGGTTGCTGGAAGGACCCACTTAATGAATAGATGTAAGTGCGTGCTTGGTACATTAAAAAAAACACTTCATAAGTGACAGTGACATTTCCCAAGTCATTTTTCAGTTTTGAATTTCAAGTTACTGCTATTTATAAAAATGACTGATTTTTTATGATAAAGTATATATAAAATCTGCCATTTCAACCACCATACAATTCTATGGCATTAAGTTCAATCACAAGGTTGTGCAACCATCCCCACCAGCTGTTGCCAAACCTTTTTCATCATCCCCAATGACCCTCTGTACACAGTAACTCCCACCCCCAGTAGGAGTTGTTGACTTTTCCACTCACATTATGGACTCTACCTCTAGTTGAGGAAAGACAGGTTAAATAAATTAAAAGATATTTAACATCATGTCTGCCAAGGCCAAAAGCTGGTGAGAAAGGAAAACCCGGGAACGGTGGCGGACAGGAATGTTCTCACGGAGAATCAGGACAGGCCTTTCTGGGGGAACGACGTTGCTCTAAGAGGGCAGTGAAGTGAAGGAGGGGCTGTGCCAAAATCCAAGTCCTGCCCCTGTCGAAAACCCTCAGTGGAACCCCCGCACTTTGAGGAAAACCAGAATTTATTCCTCGGCCCAGGAAGCCTTGTCCTTCCCCTGCGGTGCTGTTTGTTCCCACTCTCTTGGTTTTTTGTCTTTGTTTTTTTAGGGCTGCACTGGCAGCATATGGAGGTTCCCAGGCTAGGGGTCCAATCGGAGCTGTAGCTGCACAGCCACAGCAACGCCAGATCCGAGCTGCATCTACAACCTACACCACAGCTCACACCAACACTGGATCCCCAACCCACTGAGCGAGGGCAAGGATCGAACCCACATCCTCATGGATACTAGTCGGATTCATTTCTGCTGTGCCCCAATAGGAACTCCCTAATCTATGTATTAATGTTACAGATTTCTTATGTTTTGTCATAGTTAGAAGCAAAAGGCAAACACAATTGGACTTAAATTCTGCTTCTATCTCTTTGTACCTCTGTGACTAGGTTTCAGACCTTTATCTGCCCTCCGCTGACTCCACAGCAACCAGAGCTGCCATCTGTCAAGAGCTGGTCATGATATTTCACCTTTCTGGTGCTCAGTTTCTTCATCTGGGAAAGGCTAGAATACGGACCTTTCCAATGGGGGTGGTGGCGAAGGAGTCAGAGTAGAGCATGGGGTCTACCTTTCCTTTGCTGTTAGTTACTGTTAATGTAACTATTAGCTTTTCAACAGCTATGCTCCTTTTCCTATAATTTTTTTGGCCAGATGTAAAATTAATATTAAATCATAAGCATGTTTATTTTTCCTTTGGGAGTTCGGGATCAGGCAGTGCTTTCCATTCTTTAAATACGAGGGCTCCATCTAGTGGCCAACCTTTAGGTCTTAAATTTTTTTTTTTTTTTACAATAAAATCAAGTATCAAGTATCAGCAATGAGAACTGTTTTATAACATTTAACACATTTCACAAAATTTTATTGAAATATTAAAACATATCCATGTGTACTTAGGCACATTATGAACTGCTCTTTCTGACAGTGGCTATTTTTAAAACATTCAGAAAGTCACTGGTTTAGGCAATTTGATTTGTTTTAAGTTAGGGGTGAACTCTGGGCTTAACTTGGGCTGAATACTGGAATTACTACAACTAAAAAATACTGTTGCTTTGTCCCAATTCCAGAGATTTTTATTTATCTGGTCTGAGATGTCACCCGGGCATCAGAGTTTTTTTTTGTTTTGTTTTGTTTTAACTCTGATCAGGTGATTCTCTCTGCAGCCAAGATTGAGATTTACCACCTGAGGTCCATCAAAAATCAGTTTTGTATATGAGAGAACTGTGTTTTAGTGATTTGCCAAAAGTCATACTGGTAACCAGTAGAAAAGTTTCCTGAAGGAACTTCATAGATATTTTGGAACCTATCAGAAGTTCAGGAATTTTTTTTTTTTTTTTGGCTTTTTGGCTTTTTGCTATTTCTTGGGCCTCTCCCGCGGCATATGGAGGTTCCCAGGCTAGGGGTCTAATTGGAGCCGTAGCCACCAGCCTACGCCAGAGCCACAGCAACGCAGGATCTGAGCCACGTCTGCAACCTACACCACAGCTCACGGCAACGCCAGATCGTTAACCCACTGAGCAAGGGCAGGGACCGAACCTGCAACCTCATGGTTCCTAGTCAGATTCGTTAACCACTGCGCCACGACGGGAACTCCTTTTTTTTTTTTTTTTTTTTTTTGAATGCTCTTAGAAGGGAGGGGGAGATAGAATGGAGAATATATGATGACTATCTTTTTTCCAATTTATAACTTGATGTTTATATTTCAATACATATGTGGAGTTTAGCTATTAAATTTTCATTCACAGAGTTAATTCAAATTCAATTTGATGTGCCAGTATAACCTCCATCACTTTTTTTTTTTGGTTTTCACAACATTGAGGGAATTTGCCACTGACATGCATGAATGTAAGATGGTTTCACCTTCCGCTATTATTTTCTCAGAGACTGTGTGTTGGTGATGCCTCATCTCCTACTAATAGATAGGAAAGCACTTGTGACTGTCCATCAAAACCTCCACACTCCATGAAGGATAGTGAGCAGAGGTGCTCGTATTCCAGAATTCTGTGGCCTACAGACAGAAGATACATGCATGGATTTTAGGATTAAAGGGACAGAAGAAATAGCATTAGAATATACCAAGAACACATTCATTATATGTCAAAGTGCCCAGAGCCAGCTAATCAGGTAATATGTAAGTACTGGATGGAGCAGTGAGTGTGCTGGGGTCAAGGGAGGCTTTAAGATGATTGAGTTAATAAACAGGAGTTCCCATTGTGGCTCAGCAGTAATGAATCCAAACAGTATCCATGAGGACATGGGTTCAATCCGTGGCCCTGCTCAGTGGGTTAAGGATCCGGCATTTCCATGAGCTGCGGCGTAGGTTGCAGATGCGGCTCACATCTGGCGTTGCTGTGGCTGTGGTGTAGGCCGGGAGCTGTGGCTCTGATTCGACCCCTAGCCTGGGAATTTACATATGCCATAGGTATGACTATAAAAAGAAAAAAAGTTTTAAAAAGTGAATAATCATTTTAAATTAAAGTAAAAAATACTTTTGTAATAGCAAAGTAGAAATCAGGGAAAGTGTTTCGATAGGTGGGAGAGGAGGAAAGAGAAATATCTGATGAAGACCTAGCAAGAAGGGAACTAGGTATATGAGTTTCCAGTATGAGGAGTTTGTTTTGCGGGGGTTTTTTTAGGGCTTCGCCCACAGCACATGGAAGTTCCCAAGCTAGGGTTGAATCAGAGCTGTAGCTGCCTGCCTACACCACAGCCACATGGGATCCAAGCCACTTCTATGACCTATACCACAGCTCACAGCAATGCCAGATCCTTGAGTGAGGCCAAGGATCAAAGCTGCATCCTCATGGATACTAGTTGGGTTCTTAACCTGCTGAGCCACAACAGGAACTCCCTTAAGTTTTTTATTCGTAGAGTATCAGTGCCCCAAACGAACTCAGAGAGCACATCTTCCTCATCATCCAGAGGAAGAAGCTAAAGCATAGAGACCTCAACACAGTGGCACTGCCCGCCCCGCGCCCCCACCCCACCCCCCGCCCCAGAAGTTCTCCCTCCTGTTCAAATGTGGTCCTGGGCTGTCACACATGGCCTCACCTCACCAAATTTGAGAGGTTTAAGAATCATTATATTCTGTACCTATCTTCATCAGCTTAAACATCTTCATTTGATGAACTAAAATGTGAATACAGAGCAGTAAAAACCACCTCTTAAACCCATATGCCTGTCAAAAGATAAACAGAGGCATATTAAAGTTTTTAAGAATTTAGGCAAAAATCAGTTCAAATTGGGGAGCATCTGATCTGACCAATAGAAAGGAGGAGCTGGACAAAATGGAAGACTTTCCTAGAAAGGAAGAGGAACAAGGAAGTTATACGAAGCAAAAATACTAGGAGGTTGGTTATTGCAAGGTCATTTTCGCAGGTCACCTAACTGGTGCCGATCAGGCAATTCCCCATTGACTGGTTTAAGCCCCTGTTTCTGAGAGACCCTGTAATTCAGTTGTCTCAGTTTGGTGGGGCTTAGCACACGTGACTCCATTGGGAGCCCAGAGTCCTGTTTTTCACATGCTTGTGAGTCTAATTAGCTTCCATTAAAACTAAAGACTAAAGCACAGATAATAAAACATGATCATTAAACAACTGTAACCAGACATAGGGATCAGAATTTGTGAACCTCAGCTCTATGGCCATTTTAGGCGGAGCATCTGTTGCAGGATGCTTGGCAGCAGTGCCTCTCTCTACCCATCAAGTACCAGCAGCAAGCCTTCCACCACCACCCCCAGGTTATGACAACCGAAATTGTGTCCTGGGAGTAGAATCCACCCCCTTCCTCCCCCCCACATTGAGAACCATTGATGGAGATGATGTAAGAATGTCTGGGATTACAGTTAGTTGATCCAGGATTCTCGGTGAGAAGTGGGCAGGGAGGCACCAGCCCTGGACCTCCCTGAAGGGGGTGGGAGGGGTAATCTCCATTCAGCTCAGCTGAATTCAGCTCATTGCTCCTGTGGTGCTCTGCCCTCGGAGGAGGAGTACTCAGTAATCACCTCTGGGAGTGAAGTCAGACCCTGCAGTTGGCCATTTATTGACCTCACCATCACGTCCACTGATGCGGGTTGTCTGACCTTCTTAGAGTCTCCTAAAACTGCAGAACTAGTCTCCCTCTCAGAGAATTTGCAAATTATCTGACCCTTGAGTCTTCTTAGAAACTTTAGGACCTAGTCTCCATCTCGGAGAATTTCCAAGCACGGAGGGACTTTCTCATTCACACTGGGATGTCTGTGAACACTGTGGCCACTGCGGAATGCTGACCCCAATCTCAACCTCACATAAAATCATCCCCGGCCACCGTCCAGTGGCCGGCAGACCCAGAGCCGCTGTCTTTTGGTTCTCCTGTCGGAATGCTCTGGCTCCGACCCACTGAGCCTCAGCAAGTGGGAAGCAGCAGTCAATGAGGCCAAGCCAGGAATGTTGGGCCTTTTTCTTAGAAAACAAAGGCTCCACTTTACGCTAGCCAGCAACATCTGCAAAAAAAACCCTGACCTTGATGATAATCAAATAAAAGGGGATTCAGAGAAAACTGTCATGCTATGAATAATCCCCAGTCTCTTGGGCATTTTATCATTTCTCTGTCAGAACCATCTACGCTACCTAATTTACAAGAGAAACGATTGGCCCTCAAAGCTAATTTTTAGAAGAGGTTCTACGAGAACTTCAGTAGTTTTGATTTTTTAATTAAGGTCCTTCATTATTGTCCTGGGCTCTGTGTTGTCATTAAGAAATGCCTGATCATCCTGAAGAGTGGAGAAAATTCAAAATTATTCAATAAACTTGAAAATTTCCACAGAAAATAGTCCAGGCATATTTTTAAAGATGGGAAATGGGAGTTCCCTAGCAACCTAGTGTTTAAGGATCTGGCATTGTCACTACTGTGGCGTGGGTTCGATCTCTGGCCCAGGAATTTCCACAGGCATAGCCTGCATATATATATAAAACAGGTGCAAATACCCCCACAGACCCTTAATGGATTCTATTGACTCTTAGTAAGGCCCACTATTTTAGGTTTTTTCCCGAAATGCTTAGAAAGCTGAATTCTGCACAGCAGTAGCACTCTGCTGGCTGGAATTTGGGGTTTCTGGCTCCTAACCTTCCTCCTGCTGGCTCTCTTCACAGCTCCTGATGCAACAGAGACTGGATCAGTTGCTACTCTTTCTACGGTTTTCTTCTTAGCCAACATCCATCTCTTCTGTCAAAACTTTCTCAGGTTGAATTGGTCCAATTCCCCTGGTCCCCAGGCTGGGAGTATAAGGTTAACCTTTGACAAAGAATTCTTCACTTTGGTAAAGAATTGTGAAATGAATGATCCTCCAATTGCAAAGAACATCCTTCCAAATATGAGTAGTATTCTTTTCAGACAGCTTCTAAGAAAGAAGAAAGATGAAGTGGGGGAAGAGACACCTTGAGGTGACTAGGGAAGGCTTTGCCACTCTCATTTGCCTGATGTTTTCCACCCCTTAACACAGCCACCCTAGGCACTAAAGTAAGCGCATCATCTCGCCACCGCCGCTGCACTGGTCATCTGTTTAGCATCTGTTTTCATTCTGAAAGCCTTCATTGTCAGTCTTTTCCTTACGTATTCATCTGCATTATTTTCACCTCACGTGATTAAACAAGAAGTCTCAATAGGGGTGGGAGAAGGAGACCAGGGCTTTTCAGGGGAGGTAGTAAAATTAGTTAACACCAGAATAGCCCAGAACAGAAGCTGGACGTAATGGAGTTATTGGTTCATACGGGCTGAAAAAAATCAACCTGTTGTCTTGTGTAATGTGCAGCACAGCAGGGGAAAGTGATCCGCAGAAATAGGCATCTACATACTCCAAGACAAAACTCCCAAAATAGGGGCAGACTCCTTCCATTTAATGAAAATAGGGGCTACATAGAAGCCATAGCACTGGTGTCCTGCCATCATTTTTTTTTTTTTTTTGGCTGCACCTACTGTATGTGGAAGTTCCCAGGCCAGGGATCAAACCCATGCCACAGCTATGGTAAACCTCTGCCACAGCTGTAGTAACACCACATCCTTAACCTGCTGCCCCACACAGGAGCTTCCACTAACTCCTTTTTCTATTTCAATTACCCACAAGTCAGTCTAACCCTAGAGGAGCAGGAAGATTATAAATTAATTTGCAGTGGAGACACAACCACACACATGGGAACTTTCTGTCTGCTTTCCATGGCACACAGCACAAATTGGCCCCTGTTCCTCTACTGGGAGCTTTTCTTTAAAAAAAAAAAAAAGTCTTTTAAAGGTATAAACTTTTTTTTTTTAAATATATTTGATTCACAATGTTGTGACAATTCCTGCTATACAGCAAAGTGACCTGAGAATACACATATATACATTCTTTTTCTCATATTATCTTCCATCATGTTCTATCCCAAGAGATACTGTGTATTTATAGTAGGGTCTCATTGCTTATCTGTTCTAAATGCAATCATTTGCATCTGCTCACCCCAAACTCCCCATCCATCCCATTCCCTCCTGCTCAGCATCCACAAGTCTGTTCTCTATGGATGTGAGTCTGTTTGTTTTCTAGATAGGTTCATTTGTGCCATATTTTAGATTCCACACATAAGTGATATCATATGGTGTTTGTCTCTCTCATTCTCTAGCACCACACACAAAAATAAACTCGAAATGGGTTAAAGACCTAAACATAAGGCCAGATACTATAAAACCCCCAGAGAAAACCATAGGCAGAACACTCTGATATAAATCTCAGAGATATCTTGTTTGCTCCATCTCCTTGAATACTGACAATAAAAACAAAAACAAACCAGTGGGATCTAATTAAACTTAATTCTTGACCTCATCCTCCTCCTGGCCTTTGGTTAACAGAGATTCAGTGCCCAGACGTGTGAAAGGTCACACAGCATTCCAAAGTAAATGATCAGTCAGGGCAGTGGTGACACATACGAGCTCAGCCAGGGCTGTGTCTTTTTAAATGTCTGTGACCAGTGCACATGAGAGCTCAATTCAATCAAGGACTCCTAAGGAAAGAGCATTTATTTTTCTTACATCACTGCCTTCAAACATGCTTGGCTGGATTCCTTCCCCACCCTGGAAGCTCTCTCAGCCAGATGCCAGCAAGACTCACTTTCAAATATTAAAACTTAATCAAATATTGTCCACTTTTCACCCAGTCTAAAGTGTCGCTTCTCCTGGGTTCAGGTTCTTGGGTCTGGAATAGAGATGGGAGCCTGATGGGTTCCGCCATCTTGTTTCCTTGTTCTTCCTTCACCCCTCGCCCAGCGTTGTGGCCCCTCAAAATACTGCTTCTGCCTTCAGATGAACCAAGGCAATGAAGGATGGAAGAAAAAGGGCAACTCTCAGAAACATGTCCAACCACGCCTGCCATTTTGCATGCCAATGTCTGGTGTTCACGTGCTGGCGCCCTCGCAGAACTTGCTGTGAGGTGGCCTTCAAGGGACGTCCACCCTCCTCGACATGAGCGATAGTGTCTGATTCCTGCCCCCCTCCAGTTCCTTCATTTTCTCTCTCTGGTGGGGTCCCCATGTTGGCACACAGCCCTAGTGGGTGACGTCTCATCAAGATGATGAGCCTTGCTGTTTGTCACGATGCCAGTTAGTCACTGGCAAACTCACACATCCTTAGCCCTATCTTGCCTGTCTCTGGAGGCACAGGCTGCCCTGCGCCCACTCTGCCTTCATAGGCAGCTCTTGCCACGTTTTCCCCTCTCCAGTTCTCCAGGAAGGAAGTGGGAACTAGTCTCCATGTATGAAGATCTTTCAAAGCATCTGGGGCTACATCTTAGGTTCTCCCAAGAAGTCTCAAGGGTTCACTGGGGAGGAATATATGGGCTTCTCTGGCTCGGCAGGTCTCCGTCAGGGAGTAGAATGTGGTCTCCCAATTCCCACAGAGCGAGCTTCCTCCTTCCCTCCTTTCTTGGTGCAGTGGTGGGGCAGCAGTGCTCAGGTTGAGGAAAAAAAGCAGCTGACTCTCCTCCAGTTTCCTCCAGGGACTCTTTCTAGTCTTCAGTCTTCTGTCACGTAGACTGGAGGTGGGTGACAGGGATGAGGGTCACAGGAACAAGGTGACCGCCTTTTGATCAGTCAGCCCACAGGTAGATCTAGCAACTCCTCTTTACAGTGTTGCAATAGACTATTGCTTGGGTTCCAGTGAAAATTCTTGAGATTTCAGGGAAAGTCCTGACAGCTAATTTTATGTGATAGCTAATTTTATGTGTCAACTTGACTAGATTACAGGGCCCAGACATTTGGCCAAACACCAATCAAAATGTCACCATGAGGGTATTTTTAGATGAGATTAACTTTTAAATCAGCAGGCTGAGTCAAGCAGATTACCCTCATCATGCGGGTGGGCTTCAACCAGCTGAAGGCTTTCAAAGAAAACCTAGCCCTCCAAGGGAGGAGGAGTTCTGCCTGCAGACGCCTTCAGACTCAAACTGTAATGGCAACGCTTTCCTGGGTCTCCAGCCTACTAGCCTACCCTGCGAATTCCAACTTGCCAGCCCCCACAATCATGTAAGTCAATCCCTAAAAATAGAGGCAGACACACACATCCCCTGTTCTCGAAGTTTCTTCAGAGAACCCCAATTAAGACAGGCCTATTTAACATTTTACATTAGTCCTACGAAGACTCTTAACTTGTTTTGCTCACTCTGGACACCATGATCTCATCTCCAGTTGTCCATGGGGTCCAGCCTCTCTAAACATCTGTTCACCAGGGCTTAGAACAGTTCTTTGATTCAGAACTTTACAAAGAAATCATTACTGAGAAATGCATACACATGATGAAATGAGAACAGTTTATAATTGGCTGGCATACAAGTTTTATACAGTCATATACACTATCCATCTGACTGAGACATTTGTTTTCAAATTGTTTTCCCAAAAATATGAATTATAATCTGTCCTGCTCAGAGTTCCCATTGTGGCTCAGCGGAAATGAACCCAGCTGGTATCCATGAGGATGTGGGTTCGATCCCTGGCCCCACTCAGTGCATTAGGGATCTGGCGTTGCCAGGAGCTGTGGCATACGTGGCAGATGTGGCTTGGATCCAGCATTGCTGTGGCTGTGGTGTAGGCCAGCTGCTGCAGCTCTGATCTGACCACTAGCCTGGGAACTTCATCTGCTGCAGATGTGGCCCTAAAAAAGAAAAAGAAAAAAAAAATCTATCCCGCTTAACTCCAGATTTCCTGTGTCACCCACGCTCTGTCTACTGTGACCATATTGTTTTTGCCATCAAGTAGCCCAGGCTGGAGTGAGAGCCATTTCAGAACCTTTATTTCTAATTCATTAACATTCTCAGGTTCACGTCACACTTGCTTAAAGTTCACTTAAGTACAGAGTATTTTCATTAGACGCAGTTCAAAGTAATTGTATTTCTCTGGTGCCCTTTGCCAAATGCTTGCCCCTAGCAACCTGTTTCCTTGGGAACAGAGCCTCCCTCTCTCTGCGGTGTTGCATCTTTCTGCTGCTCTCTGTCTGCTGCCCCTGGGTTCTGCATTGGCTACTTCCTGGCCATAAAAGTTTCTCATCATGAACGCTCATTTGGTGAAAGTGTATCTTTCAAATTCCATCCAGATTAACACCAGAGCAGCCATCGCTGGCCAGAAATGTGAACCTATGATAGAAATGGTACCACTTAACTTCACGACTGAGTGGGTCTCACCACCCCCTTCCCACTGTTTCTAATTGACATAGCTAACATTTACTCCGTATTTCCTGTGGTCCAGGCACTGTTCAGAGCACTTTATTCAAAGCACTAATGAGCCCTCCTAAAAATCTTTGGAACTTGCTACTGTATTAAGGCCATTTTACAGAGGAGAGACCTGAGGCTCAGGAGATTAATAGATCTAGGATCCCATAGCCTATAGGGCAGGAACAGGCTTCAAAGCCCATCTTTACTACAATGCTATGCCTCCCAAAGAAGAATATCCTGCCTGAGGGTCAACCTTATCTTTATAAACAGAGACTTTTATAGGTTTTACAGGGATTTATTTGTGGCTAAATAGGATTATATTTTTAAATTCATTCTATTTAACAATGTCTATACCAAAAGAGACTTTGACAAGAATTTATATTACAAGAAGGAGTGTTTTAAATTAAACCAAAAAAAGTTACTGGCTAAGAAATAAGGGGTTGAGGAGAGACAACTGCATCAGAAAAGCATTTCAAAGGGAACTGCCTGACTCGAACAGAAAACTTAGCTCTGGGGTTCCTGGCTGCCATGACCAAAAGAGGAACATAGTAAATTTCACGTCTTTCATCATGTGATAAAAAGGAAATCAAGACAAGTCATGGAGAAAATTGTACAGCCCTGAATTGTGAAAGGAATCCATCCTGTGTCTATCTTCTTTAATGACAGCTTGTGTCTTCAACTGCATTTAAGACAAGGCAGACGGCCACAGAGGAAGGTCAATAAGACATTTGTGCCTTTGTAATTTTCCCACCCATCCCCCCTCAAGAAAAGTTGAGATAAGAGTTTTTCTCACAAGAAAACCCATCACATCTTTCATTAAATGGGACTTGCTTGTTTTAGCCTCTCTGGCTGTCCTCTGGCTCTGGGAATGAACACAGCAGGAAAAGACCTGAATTCAGCCCACATGAATCCTTATGCCAGATTCTTGTTCACTGTTTTGTTTTTTAATTCAAAAGTCTTCATTAACAAAAGTGCTTTTAAATCTTTTTTTTTCCTTCTTCTTCTTTCAAATGTACTTATTTTATGAGCTCTAAGTCTTAAAGTTAGTACTTCTGACCTAACACGATGAAAGATTTCTGTTTTGGATCACTCATTTGAAGAGTCCATCATTTAACTTTGGTGGCTAATTAGTTCCCTTATTTATCTTTACAATTGATAAAGGCAACTTACAGCAAGACAAATCCTTGCCCCTTAAGATCAATTCTTAATTCTTCAGAATTTCTCCAGTTCTGCCTAATGCTGACAGGAAGTAAATTTCTGACCCAGTCCTTCATGTTGGTAAGGTAGATAGCTTCTTCATCCTCTATCTCCAGAATAAATTCAGTCCCTTTTATCATTTCAGTAAAGTCTAGTTTCCATGCTCCCCACCCCAGCCCCCGCCGGATTGTAACTTTACTTCTCCTTCAAGTGTGGTCTCCTACCAGCAGCAACTGGGAGCTGCTTTGAAATACAAATTGGCCTCATTCCAGACCTAGAGAAGCAGAAACTCCAGGGTGAGGCTCAGCATTATTGTTTGAACAAACAGATTCAGATGGATGCATGCTTCAATTCAGCACCACTGCACCAGACTTTCCTTTCTCAAGCTTTTTTCTGCCTCCCATGTTTTCTTTTTTAATCGCCTTAGTGTATAGTTGACTTACACTGTTGTGTTAAGTTTCAGGTGAACAGCTAACGGAATCAGTTATTCATATACACGTCTATTCTTTTTCAGATTTTTTTCCCGTATAGGTTATTACAGAGTAGTGAATGATTTCGATGTTCTCCTGTGTTTTCTAAATCAGTAAGGCACAGGAAACTGGAGCTAAGCCACATTGTAGACTGCAGCCCCATCTCAAAACTTGGGAGCTTCGACAACCTTGAAAATCAATTCAATCTAAGCAGATCCATACTGGTAAACTGCTTCTTTGAAAATCCCTTCTCATTAATTTGGTTTTCCCTCCACTCTAAGATTCCTGGTGTTAGTCTCCAAATGTTCTGATCTGCCCTATATACCTTGAGTAATGAAGAAGCAATGAGCTAACAGCTCAGTTTCCCCTGGCAATCCTTTCAGTGGAAAAATAAAGAGAAACGACCTTCCCAAATTGTGTTTGGGGCCATCAGGCTTGCTGTTCAGCACATATTTTTCCATTTGCCTCTGGCCATTAACCAAACTGCAGTGGAGAGGAGTTACTCAGCCTTAGTCAGAAAATTGGAGTGATGGCTTGTATTTCCCTCTCATGAGACAGAACTCCTCGTCATCATCAATGCACTTAGAAGGGCCATTTTCAAAATAAAAATAGTCCAGAGCCCTGCCAAGGTTTAGAAAGCTGACTAAAAATTGAGACTTCATTTCAACTTGGTGACTAGCTGCCTTGTGTGCCACTTTTGACAAGTGGCTGACAAATGGGCATTTTATGGAAGCCATGATGGACTATTTTGCTTTAATGTGACTAAAGTGCATTATAAACAAAATGCAAACTGCATAGGTTTTAATCTCAGAGAATTTGCGTTTCCTGAAATGAGGCTTGGAAAAGCCAGATAACCTTTCCCTAAAGAACAATGTTTACATATATTTTTTGCTCTGGTTCCTACAGTTACGCTTACAGGTGAACTTAAAGAGGATTAAGTTTGCAAGAAGAAACATTAGAGATTCAGTCATCTGTGCTAGCAGCACGTGACGTTGTGTAGTTATTTTGCACAAGGCACCGATATTTTCCAAGCAGAGCAAATGAAAATGACACTCATTTTTAAAGATATAGATAAGTATCAATAAATCACTCATTAAATTAGGACATCTTCTGGAAGAACCAAAATAATGTATATTTTGGGTAATAGCTCTTTTTCACTTAGTCAATCATAAAACCTATCTGCTCTCTGTCGATTGAAAAAAAAATACATAACCTAGAAGTTGAGAATTATGTCTTATTCAGCAGACAAATCTGGAGACTTAAGCTGGGACACAGCCTCTCAGATAGCTCTGAGACTCTGCTCTGAAGAGGTAGGGAGAAGCCAGAATATAGAGGCGTTTTTGCAACAAAGACCAGGTAGTCAGAACATCAAAAGATTACTGTTAAAGAAAACCATTATCTTAAGGAATTTAGTGTTTTTCTACATATGGGAAGATGCAAGAGTCTGGGCTCATTGAACTGATTCCTTTGATAGGCACCTCAGCTCTCTGGTGCCAGCATCCTATTCTTTCTCATCCGGAGTCTCCTTGGGGTCCATATGAGGAGGCTAGGAGCCTGGAGGGGCTGACTGCTAGAAGGCAGGCATCCTGGGTTCACTCTGTCTGGGCAGCTGGGATGTGACGATTTGATGTCTGC
Source organism: Phacochoerus africanus (assembly GCF_016906955.1). Classification (NCBI taxonomy): domain Eukaryota; kingdom Metazoa; phylum Chordata; class Mammalia; order Artiodactyla; family Suidae; genus Phacochoerus; species Phacochoerus africanus. Next base: position 28,906,731 of record NC_062553.1, read on the forward strand.
AACATCCTTTGTTTACTGGTTACAGGCAATGTTTTTTTCACTCACATCTCCTCCTTGGCAAGAGATCTCTTTTCCCCCTTTACTGAGAGACAGAGACCATCCCCTATAAGCCCCCAACCACCCCTGCTCATCTCCACCTCACAGCATCTCCTCAGCTCCATCTGGCCCAGTGTGTTGAGTATCTCAGCAAGAAAAGCTGCTCTGCAAAGACGCCACCTTGGGTTCAGCTGCCTCAGGATCTTCTGTCACTTATCTGTCATATCTTCAACCCCTGTCTACCAGTATTTCTGCGTGATTTACAAATGCAGAGTCTCTTCCCTCTGTTTGGACACCAGGCAGGTCCAGACCCTCATTTTCTCTTACCTGGCTGGACTCTTAACTAGTCCCTCCAGCTGCAACCCTTTTCTTCTCAGCATCCTCGTTAAAGGACATATGAGATTATGTTGGTCCTCTACCCAAAAACTCAGTAATATCCGAAAAGAATTACAAAAAATGTGTTGGTATGAATCTCAAGGTTTTCCACAAGCTACCTTAAAACCCTGCCTTCCTTTTCAGAATAGCCATCTTCTATACACTTTTCTTTCCAGCTCATAAGGCTGCCTACCCTTCTTTGAGCATCCCCGCCCACCTCGGACTTCTTACCATTTCCCTGTTACAGCAGGCAGATAGTTAGGTATGAGCAGAGAAAGAGGGGCATGGGGCCAGATGGCAGGAAACCACGCATCATGCCAACAGCAGGGTCCATGGACAAAGAAGTCAGGAACCTCCAGACTGACAGGAAACCACACATTTTGGGGTGATAAGTGCCCTGGAGGCAAATAAAGGTGGAAAAGGGCAGGAACCTCCAGCATCCAAATATAACCTGTTGCTCGTTATGCCCTCATCGCAATAAAATAATAAAATTAGCTATGCAGGTAAGTAGCACCCATCATGCACCAATACCATGACCCTTCCGATCGAAGCTAAATGAGGACAAAAATCCCTCCTCCCTTCGGAAGAAGCTGGAATGAAAATTAAGGAATACAACCCCCCCTTCACCCCTCCTTCCCGGTGAATAGTCCTCCCTTGCAATTAGATGCCCCTTATAACCAGGGTGCCAGAGAAACTCGGGGAAGCTACCTGCCTCTCCCCCCACCTCTCTTTAAAAGGTGTTTTTCTCACTTAAGTAAATCCTCCCTTTTCTTTCTCAGTTTCCATCTTGCTTCTGAATTCTTTCTGTGATGAGACAAGGACCTTCCCTTAGGGAGCATCCCCATCCGCCGTGTCTCTTCGCAGTGTCTCTTCTCCGCGTACTGCAATGCTGTCCTCAGGGTACTTCCGCTTCCAATGACGGCAGCCACCTCTGGGCACCTGTTTTATACCTTTATGACAACACTGCCTTCCACTGTGGCTAATTGTGCCTGAGACCAAAGACCAAGTCTGTTTCATTTTTTTTTTCCTCTTTCACTATGAAAAATATGATAATTTACCAAAATTAAATGTTTAGGCACTGAATTCAATTGTGTGCTATTAACCAAGTGAATAATCACGGATTTATGGCAAGGAAGCAGAGAATGTTAGCTCATTTCTAACAGACATTTCCTTCTTCTTTAGCACTGTTTAAATTCAATGTCTTTCACGCATATCTAGAATAAGTGCCTATTGACCAATTATAGTCTCACTTGAAGAAAGTACAATGGAAGCTCTTATGTAAATGAGAAAGCTAAGGCTGGGATTAGAAATTCAAAGTCCTAGCCCTGGTCTTCTCCACTAACCTAGCTGCATGTGTTCAGGCATGTCATTTAATCTCTGGTGAAGACAATTTTCTCATCTGTAAAATGAAAAGTTGGTACTATGGTCTCCCTAAGGTGTCTATTATGTCTAAAATCTTATCTTTTTTTAGCCATTATCTTTTAGCACCTATTGTTATATACAATCTGCTAGTTGTTCAGTTTGATGAACCATTTTTCCTGGCATACGTAATTATACTTTGAATGTTATGGAATTTTCTTGACGGCTGAAAGGTCTCCACCCAAGTAATTAACCCCTTGAGAGAGGAGTTTAGGCTGTTCACTTCTTCCTAGTCTTTCCACAGAATCAGCATGAACAAAGTTTACTAGAGGAAAAAGCACTGGGAAGATCACTAAGCCCACAGCACACAACTCCCACAAGTTGCCATCTATTCATCCCACAATGTCTGCTGAACCTTTATTGTGAGCCAGGCACTAGTCTAGGCACAAGAAGATGGGGAAAAACAAGACCGATAAGACCCTGCTTTCTCGGAACTTATAGTAGAGGGGAGAACAGAAAATAAACAAGAATATCAATGAAATTTTTGAAAGTCATTTTAGCTTGTGGCAAGGGGTTGTTCATAGGTACTTGGATGATTAATTTAGCTCAAAGTTCTAGCCGAGCAGGTGACATCTGAGCTGATGTCTGAAAGGAGAATGCCGGAATCAGTCTTACACGCAAAATCTAGGAACACTAGGAAAAACTACTGAACGATTAAGCCAGGATTTCAGTGAGCCTATTCAAGGGGAAACAAACTTCTGGGAATTATCCATTTTCCCCAGTAGGTATGACTTCTTTAAAGTTGAGCCAACTTTAGACCCAATTCAAAATCTCTATCAGGCAAAACTAAAATGCATAGATTGACCTTGACATCCTGTAGCAGCTACTTTCTACTCATTTCTCCAACACAACAGGCGCGTGCGCACGCACACACACACGCACGCACACAAGATGGGGACCACATTTGCCGAACACTCCTATGCACCAACCCAAGTTTTGTTGTATTTTTATGGCCCATGACACAAGAGGCAGGCTTCAGGTCATGAGCAACTTGTAGAACTCTGCTCTTTTTAGGCCCATTCAGAAATGTGTAGTAGAACAAAAGTAAAATGCTGCTGTTGGAATTCCCATTGTGGCTCATCAGCAATGAACCTGACTAATATCCATGAGAACACAGATTGCATCCCTGGCCTTGCTATGAGCTGTGGTGTAGGTGGCAGATGCAGCTCAGATCCCGCATGGCTGTGGCAGAGGCCAGCAGCTACATCTCTGATTCAACCCCCTAAACTGGGAACCTCCACATGCTGCGGGTGGGGCCCTAAAAGCAAAAAAAAAAAAAGACAGAATGGTTGCCAGAAAGGACGTGAGCATGAGCAATATAGGTGAAGGGGGTTAAGAGGAATGTAGACAACTAAGAGTATCATCACTTTGTATGGTGCAGAAGCTGCAAATATTGACACACCTGAAACTAATCTAAGTCAAATTATTGCAATTAAAAAGAGAATGTGGAGTTCCCTTCGTGGCTCAGTGGTTAATGAACCTGACTAGGAACCATAGGTTGTGGGTTCAATCCCTGGCCTCGATCAGTGGGTTAAGGATCTGGCGTTGTCATGAGCTGTAGTGTAGGTCACAGACACAGCTCAGATCCTACATTGCTGTGGCTCTGGTGTAGGCCAATGGCTACAGCTCTGATTAGACCCCTAGCCTGGGAACCTCCATATGCCTCGGGTGTGACCCTAGAAAAGGCAAAAATACAAAAAAAAAAAAAAGAGAGAGAGAGAGAGAGAATATCACTATTAGCCCTAACAAATTTCATTCACAAACTTTAGTCCTTCCTTTTCAGTAACATTTGACATGGAAGGGCAGGTCAAGTCAGAATAGCCATAGAAGTGAGTCCATATTCCCCACTCAGCCTGCACGCATTTGAGCACCCATCCTTCAATATCATTATATAACATTGCCTGGGATCTCTTAACAGGAACTCTTGGAGTTCCCGTGGTCGCTCAGCAATAATGACTAGTATCCGTGAGGACAGGAGTTCAATCCCTGGCCTTGCTCTGTGGGCTAAGGATCCAGCGTTGCTGTGAGCTATGGTGCAAATTGCAGATGTGGCTTGGATCCCCTGTTGCTGTGGTGTAGGCCAGCAGCTGCAGCTCCAATTTGACCCCTAGCCTGGGAACTTCCATATGCCACAGGTGCAGCCCTAAAAAGACAAAAAAAAAAAAAAAAAAAAAGGAGCTCTGTCCCAGTCATGCTCCAGAGCATAATGGATTAGGACTATCAAACTTTTTTTTCGCTTTTGTCTTTTTAGGGCTGCACCCATGGCATATTAAGGTTCCCATGCTAGGGGTCGAATTGGAGCTGTAGCTGCCAGCCTACACAGCAACATGGGATCTGAGCCACGTCTTTGACCTACACCACAGCTCACAGCAACACGGAACCCTTAACCCACTGAGGGAGGCCAGGGATGGAACCTGCAACCTAGTGATTCCTAATGGATTCGTTTCCACTGTGGCACAATGGGAACTCCAGGAAAAATCAACTTGTAAGTCCTGTAGGCCTGAGCTGAGATCCTCATTCTGCCATACACTTGCATTCTCAACCTTGGGACCAAGAGTACCTTAACTCATAACTTCATGGCAAGTGAAATAAAAATAAAAACTTTTCTGTTGCTATTGCTAGGCTTCTCATTGCCTCTTAAAAGCACCCTGCTCATTTATAACTGCAAGCATTATAGGAGGCGGCTGCTAATTCCCTCTGCAAGGTCCTTTCCCACCCTCACCCCAATTTGTCCATTTAAATCCTTTTCACCGTCAAGGGCCAATTCAAGTTTTGCTTCCTTCACCATCCATAGTCAACTTTCTGATTAGCTACATACTCTCTAAGATCTGTGAGCCCTGATAACACTCTTTGTCCCTTCGTGTCTACTTGCCTGTCCCATGTCCCATTTCTTACCAACCCACCTGTAACCTCTGGAAGGGCAAGAATCTCATTTATTGTGCCTTCCTCTTCACTTAAGTGATGAAGAAATAAATGAATTCTTATCCTCGTTGTGAAACCTTCCCTTGTGCCTCTGGTTCTTCAAATCAATGGCACCCACCTCTACGGACCTGTTTTAAACATTGCATCACAGTTGGTTGTGAGTGCCTGAAATGAGGGGCACTTGTGTTCAGGCAACCAAGTGATAAGAATGAGGCAATCTTGTGGAGAGTTTAAAATCATGTAAGGAAAAGGTTTTCTTTTCTTCCCCAAAATGTGGGTTGCAATCTGATGGTGGATCTGATCATAATTTTACTCTAGTGAGTTAGTGCCAGCAATTTTTAGTGGAACGGAAGAAAACAAAACAGAAAGCATCAAGGTAGATTGTAGGCAATAGTTAATTATTGGTGAAACACCTTACCAGGCCCATTCCCAGAAAGTGATTCCATCGGTCTGGGGCAAAGACCAAGATTTTCAATTTCTGGAGTTCCCATCGTGGCGCAGTGGTTGGCGAATCCGACTAGGAACCATGAGGTTGCGGGTTCGGTCCCTGCCCTTGCTCAGTGGGTTAACGATCCGGCGTTGCCGTGAGCTGTGGTGTAGGTTGGAGATGCGGCTCGGATCCTGCGTTGCTGTGGCTCTGGTGTAGGCTGGCAGCTGCAGCTCCGGTTAGACCCCTAGCCTGGGAACCTCCATATGCCGCGGGAGCAGCCCAAGAAATGGCAAAAAGACAAAAAAAAAAAAGATTAATTTCTAAGAAGTCTATGTGTAACAGAACCACAGTATAAAATGTGTTTCTTATTGTAGGTTGCTGTCAAAGTTTAAGAAACATTGCTCTAGATTAAGGAGTCAGGTCTAAGAGACATTTTCATAATTTCACCCAACGTACTCAGACATACATTATCTCACAATATTTTAAAATCCTTATCTGGCAGAGATGAATACATGGCATTATCACCATCATAGAATAAAGGGTGCTGAGGCATTTAAACACCAATCTAAGGAACAAATCCTGATGAAGCAGCCTATTTGGTGTAACAGTTATCCAGATAGACAATAACTGATTCTCAATCAGAACCCAGACTGTAATTCCTTCTTTAATTAAATGAATGCTTTTTAGGCAAATGCAAATCATGCAAATTAGTCATCTGTGATTCTCATAAGGGTTATGAAAAATTCTGTAGTTATTTTAATTTGTAAATGAGCCATGTTAATTCATGTTTTTTTCTACTTTTTTCTACTGTACAACATGGTAACCCAGTTACACATACATGTATACATTTTTCTCACATTATCATGCTCCATCATAAGTGGCTAGACATAATTCCCAGTGCTACACAGCTGGATCTCATTGCTAATCCATTCCAAAGGCAATAGTCTGCATCTATTAACCCCAAGCACCCCATCCATCCCACTCCCTCCCCCTTGGCAACCACAAGTCTATTCTTCAAGTCAATGATTCTTTTCTGTGGAAAGGTTCATTTGTGCCCTATATTAGATTCCAGATATAAGTGAAATCATACGGTATTTGTCTTTCTCTTTCTGACTTGCTTCACTCAGGATGAGAGTTCTTGTTCCATCCATGTTGCTGCAAATGGCATTATTTCATTCTTTTTTATGGCTGAGTAGTATTTCCGTGTGTATATATACCACATCTTCCTAATCCAATCATCTGTCCATGGACATTTGGGTTGTTTCCTTGTCTTGGCTATTGTGAATAGGGCTTATAATGAACATGTGAATGCATGTGTCTTTTTTAAGGAAACTTTTGTCTGGATATATGCCCAAGAGTGGAATTGCTGGGTCATATGGTAGTTCTATGTATAGATTTCTAAGGTACCTCCACATTGTTCTCCATAGTGGTTGTACCAGCTTACATTCCCACCTACAGTGCAGGAGGGGTCCCTTTTCTCCACACCCCCTCCCCTCCAGCATTTGTTATTTGTGGGCTTATTAATGATGGCCATTCTGACTGGTGTGAGGTGTCATGCTGCTTTTAAACTGTGAATATGCCAGGGAGGTTGCCATGGTCTCAAGCAACAAGAATACAGGGATGCAACTGATTAATAAGTGCAGAATGGACGATATTACAAATCTTCATCTCACAATCCCAAAGGAAATGGTAAGTCTGGACAAGAAGCATCAGCGGTTGGTAAAACCATACAGTAGAGCAGGCATCAGGGAGCCGGCACTGGCAGCCTCAGCATCATTCATACTGGATCAAACAGAGTTTATGTGTCTCATCATGGATGTAGTAGGAAAGCACAGCATCATCTGTGAAGTATTCTTGCCTTTAAAAACAAAAAACCTGAACCTGAATATAATCCAGGCTCTACCTCTATTACCAATTTATAGGAAATACACAGGCTAATTGGAAGATAAATGGCAACAGGAGGTGGCAATCAGCCAAATCTCTGATGTGGCTTAGTTAACAGCAGTGGTACCAAGGTGAGATCCCAGAGGGCTTGTTAGTACACAGAGCACAAATCACCGGGCTGCCTTCCCAGTGTCTGTTTCAGTAGGACTGGATGGAGCCTGAGAATAAATTTGCATTTCTCACATGTTCCCAGGAGATGCTGAAGCTGCTGGTCCACACTTTGAAAACTGCTGGCCCTCAGGACAAATAACCCGCTATTAACCAGTCAGTGACATGAGAGAGAGTGAGGATGTTACAGAATAAAATAACTTTAAAAGGCATACCAACTCAATACAATAAGGACTTTATCTGGATTTTGATTTTAAAAAGTTGCAACTATAAAAAAATTTTTGAAACTGGTAAAATCTAAATATGGACTGAGGGTGGGATTAAGATACTAAATTACACTTAATTCTTTTGAGAATAGACAATGATTACATTAAAATTTTTTACATAAAAGATACATGCTAAAAAACTTTTTGTTTTTTGATAAAATGGCAGGACTCCTAAGATGGCTGAAACAGAATTATCAAAATATTGATAAAGTATTGATAATCGGTGAAACGTGATGAGAGGTACCTAGGGAACCTGTTCTGTGAGTCTACTTTGGGTATGGTTTGAAAGTTTTCATGAGGTTTTGTTTGTTTTGCCTTTTCTAGGGTCACACCCACAGCATATGGAGGTTCCCAGGCTAGGGGTCAAATTGGAGCTATAGCTGCCGGCCTACATCACAGCCACATCAGATCTGAGCCATGTCTTCGGCCTATGCCACAGCTCACGGCAATGCCGGATACTTAACTCGCTGAGTGAGGCCAGGGATCGAACCTGCAACCTCATGGTTCCTAGTCAGATTCATTTCTGCTACACCACGACGGCAACTCCTCATGAGTGTTTTTTAATGACCGTGACCTACACTAGACTTCTCCACCTTATCAAGAATTACATTTTCATCTGAAGATCAGCCTTCCAGTGCCCTCAACACTTCCAAAGTAAACATCTAACCCTCAGAAAAAAAAGATAAATTACCTTTTATCTCCAGAAGTAGCCATAATAAAAATATACTAAAGGCATGAAATAAATCTTGAGATGTCATTCAAACTTAATACACAATTCTACAAGAGTTGTCCGGTCTAGTTTCTCATTCCCCATAAGATCTAGTAAAGGAAAACTGCAAAAATAGGTATAGTGACAGCAGGCAAAGTCAGTCACAGCCTGCCATTTATAGAACAAAAGAGACAAGTATAAACAAGTTGGATCAACACCTTATATACTGATAGATCCCTGTATAATGATAGATCATTATACAGTGATTAGTCACTAATTCACCAATAAGAAAATTGTATCAGTTAACATTCCAATGCCTTTATGTTACTGCTGTTAATCCACATAACGACTCAGAGATTGGCACTGTTATAATTTGCAGTTCACAAAGAAACTGGAGAACAGAGAGGTTAGATAACTTGCCTACAGTCACACAGCAGAAGGCCCGTGCTCTTAACCATTTGCAGTGCCAGCTCATCAGTAAAAGTTAAAGAGAAAACAGCAGTTGAAGTTTAAGACATATCTGGGTGAAACAAAAGTATGAAAGACAGCTTATACATTTTTTTCTATCAAAATTTGTCCAAAGAGATTTTAAGATGTCTGAAGGGATAAACTGTCTATTTGGAAGTATTTCTCAAGAACGCATGGTACAGGAGAAAGATGGTGGATTTGAGTTAGAGACACATGGGCTCAGAGCTGGGCTCCATCTTTAACCAGCATGGGATCTTAGGCAGGTTACATGACCTCTCCGCTCCCTGGATTTCTCAGCTTTAAAGTAGAAACAGGAGTTCCTGTCATGGCTCAGCAGAAAGGAATCTGACTAGCAACCATCAGGACACAGGTTCAATCCCTGGCTTCACTCAGTGGGTTAAGGATCTGGCATTGCAGTGAACTGAGGGATAGGTCGCAGAAGCAGCTCAGATCTGGCATGGCTGTGGCGTAAGCCAGCAGCTACAGCTCCAATTAGACCCCTAGCCTAGGAAACTCCATATGCCATGGGGTGCAGCCCTAAGAAAATTAATAAAGTAGAAACAGTAAGGCACAACACTGTCATAAAGATCAAATGACTTAGTGTCTTATAATTAGTTCATATACTTCCCCTCCTGTGAAAAAAGCTAGTGGTGCTAGATAAATAAGTTGTTACTTTATAATAGGTATGACCACTGAAATTGCTACAAGATGAATCCTAGAATGATCCAAAATAAACTGCCTATCCCAGAATTCAGACAAGTTAGCAGAGATGAGAGATTGAGGGAGGGCCTCTTCAAAAGATAGTTACACGAAAAGCCTACAGAAATGTCTTACCTCCAGGGAAGGTAAACCATGGCCTATGAGTTTGGTCCCAAGAAAATGTGCCAGCAGGGAAGAGAATACAGCTTGTGTGCCAAGCCTGGGAAGTGGGAAGGGGAGAAGCTCAGAGCAGATGGAGCTGTGAACAGTGAAGACCTGGGGAACCTCCATAGTGTGGGAGCCAGTACCTCCGCAGTGACCAGAAAGGGTGGCACCAGCCAGCACTGGACGGCTGTGGGGGATGGTAGGAGAGAGGGACAACCTGCTGTGTCGACACACCTAGCTGTGACATCAGTCATGGGTAACCTTGGCAGAAACGTCTTCAGTATCCTGGGCCACGGCAGGTACTGGTGCTGGCTGCTGCACATTTTAGGCCTTAACAATGCAGCTGCTACTTCTGGAGACCTGACTTTGATACAAAAGGCTTTGCAAAGGTCAAATGGCAGAGCAGGGTACAGAGACCACTAGTCCCAGAGCACACATGGCATTCCCTCAGCCCCTCCCTCCTGGAGGAATGCAAGGGATTCTGAGCTCCACAGAGGGTTGATGCAATGCCAATAAATCCTATGTCGTAGCCATAATAGTGGCCCTCATTTATGGCCAATGATGAAGAGTCTGGGAAATACAAATGACAAACATTTCCATGTGTAAACCAGTATTTTTCATCAGGAAAGAAAGGTAATATTCAAGTATTCCCTTTAATTAAAATTACTTAAATGTATTTTAAAATACTGGGTCAATTCACTAACGTCCAAGGAGAGAGAATACCATGCAAGGAGGACTTTCGTCATCAATTACAGCTGATTTACAACTCTGCATTAGTGTCAGGTGTATAGCATCATGATTCAGGGGTTTTTTGCAGATTATATTCAATTTCAGGTTATTTTAAGAATTGGATAAAAATTCCTGTGTTATACAGTAAATCCTTATTGCTTATTTACTTTATGTATAATAGTTTGTATCTGTTAATCCCATACTCCCCATTTGTCTCTCTCCCATCTGGTAACCCTAAGTTTGTTTTCCATCTCTGTGAGTCTGTTTCTGTTTGGTGTAGAGATTCATTTGAATTATTTTTTAGATTCCATTTACAAGTGACTATACATATACTATTTTGTTTCTGACATTTCACTAAGTACAATATTCTCTAGGTTCATCCATGTTACTGCAAATGGCAATATTCCATTCCTCTTTATGGCTGAGTAATATTCCACTGTTTATATGCACCACATCTTTATCCATTCATCTGTGGGTGGACACTTAGGTTGTTTCCATACCTTGGCTGTTGTAAATAGTGCTGCTGTGAACATTGGGATGCATGTATCTTTTCAAATCAGAGTTTTTAGAAGGACTTGCTATGAAATTCCAATTGTCTATTAGGCATGTACTAAAATGGCATTTGTAAGCAGCAGGCCTTCGTGAGCCTAGGCCTTACTAACGGGTACCCATTAATAACACTGCTATTGTCATTAAGATAGTTGACAATGAGCCAGCTTTCCTCTGTCCAGTTCTCGGGCCCTTGATACACATGCCAGGCTTCCTCCTAGGCCTGTCTTCTCTGTCCCAGTTCAAAAAAGAAACTTTTCTTGAAGTGTGGACCAGCAGTATACGCATAGTTGATTCAGCTTTTTCTGAAAGGTTCTCAAAGCAGCACTGAAAGGCCTCAGCAGCATCTGCACATACACATAAGTATTTTGAAAGAATGCTTAGACACACTGGCCAGAGCTGATCCCTACAAGGCAGCAGGAGGTGTAGTGAGAGCCTGCTGTGGGCCAGGCATTGTGTGGTGTATCCAGGACAGGATAAGAACCAGGCCGGCTGGAGAGTGGCTCTAAGAATAGGCTTTGTAGACACTAAAACAGAACTGGAATCCATATTTTTAAGTACGGAGTTAGATATCAAGTCTAAGCATGGGACTTTTTATATGTTAACATAAATTAATGCTATTTCTACTGACATAATGTCCTCAAGATTTGCTAACTTGATGGGATATTATATGGTATTATTATTTTGTCTTGTTGCCTATTTCTAGGGCTGCTCCCACTGCATATGGAAGTTCCCAGGCTAGGGGTCCAATCGGAGCTGTAGCTGCTGGCCTACGCCAGAGCCACAGCAACGCAGGATCTGAGCCGCATCTGTGACCTACACCACAGCTCATGGCAATGCCAGATCCTTAACCCACTGAGCAAGGGCAGGGATCGAACCCACAACCTCATGGTTCCTAGTCGGATTCGCTAGCCACTGAGCCATGATGGGAACTCCTCTATGGTATTATTGATAAAACAAAAAAAACCTGGGAAGAATCCAAATACTCATCAGTAAGAAAATTGGTGAATAAAATGTGGAATATTCTTATGATGGGATATTTTGGCTATACAAAGGAATGGACCAGATCTAAGTTAATATAGATTCATCAAAAAAAAAAAAAGAATTTAAAAAAAAGGGCAAAATATGCCCCGTATACAATTTAGGTAAATTTTAATATAGCATGCCCATAGATGTATATTTGTATATATAAGATATAAAAATAGACTGAAAATATACAATATGTGCAAACTTGTAATATTTGCATCTTGGGAAGGAAGAGGAAAATCAGCCTGGATTTGCAAGTCAAAGGACAATTCAACTTGGTTATGTTTTATTTCTTCTATTTTAAAAATGTCCGTTGGAAATGGCCTAAGAATAAAAGCAAGAGGAAGTACGCTTAAGTACTATTGTCAATAGAATCTTTTCCAATAGGGATGGAGGCTCATGATTCTGATACTGCTATAATGTACACCAGAATTAAACTACTAAAGCAAATGAATTGCAGATTGTGGGACCCAGGTTTCCTCACAATTGGACTTGAAAGGTACAGATCAGCAAAAGGAGGTAGCTAGAATGATCCATGCGATAAAGGGTTAGAGTTGGAGATATTAGTTATGAAATTTATGGAGAACTCACATTTGACTTTAAAGTAGATATAAGTTTATGATTAATAACTTAATATGGAGCCAGTGGTTACCCATGAATATACTTATCAACATGTGTAAATACCCAGGTTAGTATACACACACATAATTCTGAGAGGGCCTAAAAAAAAATGATACTGCATAGCAACAAGCACATCCAGCACCCAGATCTTGATTTTTAATACAACTCTCCAATAAAAGGAACAAGGCCTTCTTGGAGAGATGGGTGATTCTGAGACTGCAGCAGGAAACATACAAGATGAGTCTGGAGTATCTTATGCCAGAAAATAAGTTGTTCTTAAACAAAAATTGCCATAATGAAGGGAGTATGTTAGAGGCACCAAGGAGCCAAGTGAAAGAGCTTCCAAGGGAAAAAGATGGAATAATTCGAGCAACAAAATCAAGTAGCATTATTTGGTTGTGATGATCATTGTACAGCTATAAATGTAATAAAATCCATTGAGTAATAAAAAGAAAAAAGAAAAAAAGTAGCATTGCATTATAACCCGAAATACAAAATAGCTACAAGTTCCCTAATATAAAAGAGTAATTGGTAATCAATTCTGTGCACAATTCCAAATTATGTAGATTATATGTAAATAATATAGATAACTCCACCCTAAAGGAGGGGAGCACAACTCCCACCCCTTAAGAGTGGGTCACAGAGTGACTTCCTTCTACAGTGTGCAGTGGGAAAATGGAGTTTGAGGGACTAATTTTACAGTAGAGAAACCCAACAAACACTGCTTCAGCCAAATGATCAAGATCCATACCATCAGGCAAACTATGTTGAGTTAGTACTGTTGATATGAGGAAAATAGTACTTCTATGATCTTCTTCCCCCGAAACCTCTAACGCCAGTCCAATAATGAGAAAAACATCAAGCAAATTCCAATAGGGTACATCTTACAAAATATGTGACTAATACTCCCCCAAATAGGGTCATCAAAACAAAGAAAACCTGAGAAAATATGGCACCAAAGATGAGCCTAAGGAGAAATGACAAAGAAATGTAATATGGCATCCCAGAACAGAAAAACATTACATTCAGTAAAAACTAAGGAAGTCTGAATAAACTATGTGTCTTAGTTCATTAAAATGTACCAGTAACGGTTCAATAATGGTAACAAATACACCATATTATGGAAGATGTTAAAAATAGGGCAAACTGGGGGACAGTGTGATACAGGGGAATGTCTGGTACTATTTGGTTGCTCTTTCTGTAAATCTAAAACTCTTCTGGAGTTCCCGTCGTGGCGCAGTGGTTAACGAATCTGACTAGGAACCATGAGGTTGCGGGTTCGGTCCCTGCCCCTGCTCAGTGGGTTAACGATCCGGCGTTGCCGTGAGCTGTGGTGTAGGTTGCAGACGCAGCTCGGATCCTGCGTTGCTGTGGCTCTGGCGTAGGCCGGTGGCTACAGCTCCGATTCAACCCCTAGCCTGGGAACCTCCATATGCCGCGGGAGCGGCCCAAGAAATAGCAACAACAACAAAAAAGACAAAAGACAAATAAATAAATAAAAAAAAAATAAAAATAAAACTCTTCTATGAGATTGTCTTCATTTTTTAAAAATCACTTGAAAATATGACCAATGTTGAGTTTTGAAGCTGGACAGTGGGGACATAGTTATTTTATGTTTTGAATGTTTCTCTTTTTAATTTCTCATAACTAGAAAAATAGAAACTTGAGTAGAATTCTGTCCATACTTTATGTGAATTAGTAATTATGGTGGGCAGTTTTACTCTGTTTTGTTTATATTAACACTGAAATTAAAATCTCTTATAGAAGAAGGCTGCCAAGATGCAAGTTAAAAATGGGGAGTTCCCGTCATGGCACAGTGGAAGCGAATCCAACTAGGAACCATGAGGTTGCAGGCTTGGTCTCTGGCCTTGCTCAGTGGGTTAAGGATCCGGCGTTCCCATGAGCTATGGTGTAGGCCCGCAGCTGTAGCTCGGATTAGACTCCTAGCTGGGAACCTCCACATGGTGCCCTAAAAATAAAAATTTAAAAAGACCAAAAAAAAAAAGTTAAAAATGGCTGAACTTCTTTGTACACAAATCTATAAATATTAAGATGAATTTCTAAAAGTGGAATTTTATACCCACTGCCAAATTGCATTCTCAGCATGTTTCTTCCCATCTTCCTGGCACTCTGTCTAGAAGTGCCCATTTCCTTTTGTGAGCATACCACTTATTATCAGCTTGATAAGGAAAAAAAATCTGTTTTCATTTGCCATTCTATGGGTGTTAAAAGAGCAGAGCATCATTATCAACTTTTATACTTACTGGCATTTGTGTGTCAGCTTCTATGAACTACCTGTTCGTGGGTTTTGTCCATTTTCCCATTGCTGTATTAGAGCTCTATACAAATGTTTTGAATACTGCCATTCCCACCTTGGGTCTTCTGTGACTCCACTCCACCGCTTTCCCTCCTGATTCTGTGCCCACAGAAGGGTAAGTGATCCTCAGCCCTGTGGTCTTGCCACTCTAATTCCTTCTTGAACTATCTAATCCATATGGATCTCTGACTGCTCTCCCAGAATGAACACTCAAAATATTAGGGCCCACAACCGTGTCCACCGTCTTGTTAGAGTCACCAGCCTCCCCTGGGAATGAGGGGGATCCTGGGAATTTCAGTGCTCAAACTAGGACAGTCCTGAGCAAACCAAAATTGTTGGTCACCCAGCAAGTCAGGTGCCCAATTATTTGTTGAATGAATGCATGATGATTTCCAGGACTGCTTTCCCAGACAGATTCCTCTTTTGACTACTTTACAAGTCCTTACTTCTAACTGCTTCATGGGTAGGACCATGTAATAGCATCTCACCATTTTTTTTTTTTTTTAATTAGGGCCTCACCTGAAGCTTATGGAGGTTCCCAAGGAAAGGGTCAAATCAGAGCTGCAGCTGCTGGCCTACACCACAGCCATGCCAGGCCCAAGCCGCGTCTGCAACCTACACCACAGCTCACGGCAGCACCAGAACCTTAACCCACTGAGCAAGGCCAGGGATAGAACCACGACCTCATGGTTCCTAGTCGGATTTGTTAACCACTGAGCCACAACGGGAACTCCCTCCCTCTAGCATTTTAGAATGTAATTCTTACATATTTCTCAGTTTTATAAGGTAACTGTCTGGGGTTAGGATTGCAATCTGTACTTGGAACTGATTAAATTAAGGGCAAGCTCCAGAATGGCTCCATTCCCTGAGTCCTGTTACCAAAACTTCGCATACTTTGGTTGCTTCCTTGACTCCCATGTTTCTAAAGAATTGTCAGCCTAAATCAAAGGATAAAATGAGGCATTTGAAATGGGGAAAAGGTGAGCCTGTTGGGGAATCGCAGAATTGCAATTCGAGAGAGACACAAACTATAGCAAGCTGCAGGTGAGTCCGTTCAAGGGTTTGGGGGAGGCTGTCCTTATGAGCAGGGAACTCAAGGAGGCAAAAGTCCAGGGAGCGTGTGTTCAAGTCAAAACCAAATCTAGACCAGCTTTGAAAATTCCCCAGACAAAACCAGCCTAGTCATATAAATGAAGCTCAAGTCAGCTTATTTTGCAAGACCAACCCAACCTGGGCCTCTTGTTCATGCCTCTGGAAAGCAGAAGCCTTATTTCCCAAGGCTGATACAAGACAATTCCTGACCAATTCCCTATCACGTAAAAAAATTCCAGTCTTAGCAGGTTGCCGTAAATCAGGGCACATGTGTGAGACTTTCCATTGTATCATTTTATATCCTCTGGTTCCATTTTAGATTGAAATTCTTTCGCAGAATAATAGTTGTGTTCAGTATTTTCTTTTTTGTCTTTTTGCCTTTTCTAGGGCCACACTCGTGTAATATGGAGGTTCCCAGGCTAGGGGTCAAATCGGAGCTGTAGCCACCAGCCTACAGCAGAGCCACAGCCTTGCCAGATCTGAGCTGCGTCTGTGACCTACACCACAGCTCACCGCAACACCAGATCCTTAACCCACTGAGTAAGGAAAGGGGTCGAACCCGCAACTTCATGGTTCCTAGTCAGATTCTTTATCCATTGAGCCACAACAGGAGCTCCTGTTCAGTATTTTCAAGGTATTGAAACTTCGTTACAGAGAAAAGCACACTGCAATAAGTAAAAGGTAGCAGAATTACCATGGATATAAGTAAATATTATTGATATCTGCTAAATTCAGCAGTGGGTTTCAGTATGTTAATTTAATAGCCGTAGTTAAACCATGAATATCAGTTTTAAGAAAAAAGGTAAAATTATCGTCTTATTTGAGCTGACTCTCAAAGAAACTAGATCAAAGCATTAACTCATTTGTGGTATAGTAAACGAAACTTGTAAGTCACGTCATCTATGACTCAACCCCCGCAAAACGTTTTAGGATGAATTGCCAAACATACCAGATCTTTCGTTAACAAAACCTGCTTCATTTTGTTCATCTTTACGCTTGTATTAGTCAGCTCAGGCTGCCAGAAGGAAATACCCTAGAATGGGTAGCTTAAACAATAGAAATGTATGTTCTCACAGTTCTGGAGTTTGGAAGTCCACGATCAAGGCGCCAGCGTGGTGGGTTGCGGTGAGAGCGCGCTCCTTGGCTCGAAGACGGCCGCCTCCTCACTGTCTTCCCGCAGAAGAGGCCCTGGCGTCACTTCCTCCTCTTATAAAGGCACCAGTTTGATTGGCTTAAGGCCCCATGCCCGTGACCTCATTTTAACCTCAATCACCTCCTTAAAGGCCCTATTACATTCACGAGGTGGGTGAGGGCATCAACCCAGGTACGGGGGCACATGTGTAGGCCATCGTCATGCTGGTCTTTTCCTGCAAAGTGGCAATCCCTGTAGACGTGGTGATTAACACACCAATAATAACACAAACCTCTTCATTTTTTAAAATGTCTATTTTATGTGTGGACTCTCTGCACCCCCTCAAGTGTTGCCTGTCTTCTAATCCATAAATGCTAACCCCACACCTCTGTTGCTGTTCCAGCCCGCTAAGGCAGTTAACCCCGCTTAATTCTTTTAAGCCTCTTTTTCTTCACCCAGAAGAGTGGAGGAGTTTGTTCTCATCTCACCCTACAGTTTCTCACCTTCCTTCCACCTGTAAACAACTATCTACCCATTCTTTTGCTCCTGATCTTCTGTTTCTCTTTCTTCAATGAAGAGATTTTTTTCCCCTTCTCTAGCTATCCAGTTATACTTCTCTGTCTATCCAGCTTATTTCTATTACCTGTCTGTACATGCACATGTGCTAAGAATGTATGTTTCTCTACAAACGGAGTTTAAGTAGTGGTGCCTTCTACATCGCCAGGTGCTTTATATTTCAGAGTGCTTTCACCTAGAGTAACTGTTTGATTCCCTCAAGAAACCAGAGTGGATGTGTGACCAGGTACATATACAAGGGTGAAATATTAGCTCTATTTATAGATATGAAAGCTGAGGCTCAAAGAAGTTAGTTAAGCAACTTGCTAAGGTCGCTCCTAACTTTTTGCCTTTTTCCAAACTCAAAATGTTTTTTACATATCTGTAGATTATTCGTGTGTATTAATGTACCTCTTTACATATCCTATTTCAGAAACTCATGTTTTTAGGATGTGAAATACAGGCTCACTATGTACAAATTGTGGGAAGGGATTTTTTTTTGCCCATAGACAGATGCAAGTAAATATCTAGTCATTATATACTGTCAGTTCCATCGTGGATATCCGGATGATTGAATGCTTTGACATAAAAAATACTAAACTGTATGGACCAAGTATGTAAGTATATTTAAGTATAACATCCCATCTTGGCAACCATGCATGCAAGTCCTTATCTCTAATGGCTAAGATATCACTTTTATGTCTGTTGGTGCCACACATATGATCTTCCCTAAAGATCTGATCTAGATCATCTTTAACATGGACAGTATGTAGTCCTAACAAATACTATTTCAGTCATTTGTCATGATTATTTCCCAATTCGTCCCCTGTAATAGCCACGGTTCTTCAGAGAAATAGAACCAATAGGAGATTATATATTAGAAAGGATACATACACACACACATACATGATTTATTATAAGGAATTAGCTCATATGATCATTGAGGCCAAGAGGCCCCACAATCTGCCCTCTGTAAGCTGGAGGGAGCCCCAGGAAAGCCAATGGTGTAGTTGCAATCTGAGTCCAAAAGCCATAGACCCAGAAGTGCCCATGGTATAAGTCCCGGTACAATGGCAAGAAAAGACCAACGCCCCGGCTCAGTCAGGCACAGAGCGACTTTGCCCCTTTTCCTACTTTTTTGTCCTCTTCGGGCCCTCAAAGAATTGAATGATATCCACTCCCACTGCTGAAGGCAATCTGCTTTACTCAGTCTGCTGATTCAAATGCTAATCTCATCCCAAACACTCTCAGACACATCAAAAACTAATGTTTCACCAAATATCTGGGCACCCCGTGATCTAGTCAACTTGACACATAAAAGTAACCATCATATTCCCCTTCCTCCTTTTACTCTTGCTTCTTGTGACACCTGAAACTTGAAAGTTTGAGTAATTGAGTTGAAATCCACTTCTACATAAAGTACCTTCTATTTCTATTTCTATTTTAAAAATGTAAACGTCAGTTGCAAAGGTGCTTCTTTGGAAAAACATTGGGAAAATAACATTGTGTAAAGTAGGTGCAGCTGATTCTTGGAGTGGTTCAATTGATCTCACTCTGCAATAGATCATTGTTTGTAAAGGTTAGCTGTGAACTCCGGGAATTCACCACAACCATCTTTTCCCCTCCATGCAATGTCAGATAAAAAAGAATGCCAACACCCAAGGGCATAACATTGAACATTTGGCAGTCCTTGTGAACAGTGCTCCCCAAAGCGTGCAGTGCCCGCTTGCACCAACATACATGGTGACCCTGCCAAGGGCACTGGCTGGAAAAACCATCATTAGAAGTAAACCATCCACAGAACTCTCAGAAGGGGGCATAGCACAACACGCTGACGAAGTACAAAGAATGAGGTTATTGAAAATCCCACATTCGAGTGCTCGTGTTTCCATATCTTCTTAGAAAAGTGGTCTTGGGCAAGCCAGGCAAGGTCTGTGAGCGTTGGTGTCCTCTTCTGCAACTCTCCCTGCTTCACAGAATCGTGAATGTTTAATGAGATCATGGACAAGAGAAAAGTGTATATATGAATGTAGATTTTAATAAATAAAAGAGAAGGTTATAGAAAGGAAGAACTAGTTCCAGCTGCCTTGCATCAGTGACTGGGTTGGAGGGAGTAGGGCATTTACAGTCAGTGCTTTAGCTTGTTACAGCACCAATGGTGAGGGCGGGGTGGGGGCATGACAGAATCTCTCCCTTTCCAGCTGCCCCCATGACTGATGGCTCACAAACAGCAGCCCACCCACCTATAAAGCATAGCCTCCATCCCCCCAAGAAGTACCTTCACCTGTCTTTCCTGACATCCCGCAACTGTAAAAACAAAGACTTTCTGAGATCACCCGCACCATGGAGTGGAGATCTCTTTCC
This sequence comes from Phacochoerus africanus, assembly GCF_016906955.1. NCBI lineage: Eukaryota > Metazoa > Chordata > Mammalia > Artiodactyla > Suidae > Phacochoerus > Phacochoerus africanus. The sequence continues at coordinate 28,926,657 of NC_062553.1, forward strand.
TGCAAGAAAAGCTGCATCAGATTCAGACCCCAATGATTCTCAATTGCAAGCCCAGGCAGAACTAACTGCACATAAAGAGCTGGTGGGGGGTGACGGAGGGCAGAGGAAAGAATCAATGCTTGTGCAACGGAAAAGAAAAATCAATGGAGGGGAAAGAAAATGTTATCTCTAAGCCTTTGAATGGCTTAGATGTATCTATACCAGCATATAAGAAAGGAAAGAATGATACAAAGAGTAGAGAGTCCTTCTACATTTAGGTTCTCAGTTATAAAGAAATCAATAGTTCTGAAAGGATTTCTTTTTAAAAAACAAGGTGAAATTTATATAGTATAAAATAAACCACTTAAAGGTGAACAATTCAGGAGTTCCTGTCGTGGCTCAGTGGTTAATGAATCCGACTAGGAACCATGAGGTTGCAGGTTCGATCCCTGGCCTTGCTCAGTGGGTTAACGATCCAGTGTTGCCATGAGCTGTGGTGTAGGTTGCAGACACGGCTCGGATCCCACGTTGCTGTGGCTCTGGCGTAGGCCGGTGGCTATAGCTCCAATTCCACCCCTAGCCTGGGAACCTCCATATGCCTCAGGAGCAGCCCAAGAAAAGGCAAAAAGACAAAAAAAAAGTGAACAATTCAGTGGCAATAATACATTTATAATGTTGTGCAACCACCACTTCTATCTAGTTCCAAAGCATCTGGAAGTATTTCTTAGTCTAGAATTCTATACACAGAAACTGCTATTAAAAAATTAGACAATTTTCTTAGAATTTTTTCAATCATTTGGGCTTAACTCCCAGATTATATTTGAGCACTCAACTGGATTGTTGCTTCCTGGGGTGGGCCAAATTAAATATGTTCTCACATTTGATTAGGTGGGTGGGAGAGGCAATTATGGATTTCTAAAGACAGGAAAATCCCATATGTTTATATTCGTGTGTGTTCTGACTCAGTGTTTAAACAATGAAAAGTTGAAAATGATTTCAGGCAAATGTGTTTCTTTCAGACAAGGTCACAGAGGCTGATGAGATCAGTGGTATAACTAATAAACATGGACCTCAATGCAAAATCGAATATAGTCCCTCAACTCTCCACCAAATTTCTCCACAAACTGGCAAAGTTGGTTTAACCAAGCAAAAAAAAAAAAAAAAAAAAAGACTTCTCCAACAGTGAGTTCAGAAGTTCAGAAGGATGTGAAAAATCCGATTTTTTTCTTTGGTTAGGAAAGTGAGTATCCTACTGACTATGAACAGAAAAGGAGGCTTTCTTGCAGATGGCTTTGGCACCTGCCCTAGGGTCATTCATGTGTCCTCCCCATAGCTACAGAGCTAGGAATAGTCTGATTAGGGAACCAAGATTGGACCTCCACCTTGCCACCTCCACTTTTACTGCTGGCCTTTTAGCCTTGGTCCTGCATCTCTACCCCTGCTCTGAGCCATTGACCAAAAGAGCTGGACTTTGCAACTGAGTTGGACCAAATCTTTGTCTGAATTGACTGTTGCCAGCCTTAGTATACACAGCATGCTATGTGTGTTACCATGTAACTGTACAGACCCCCAGAAGTCTTTCTGAAAAATGTGGTAGCAAACTTCCCTTTTGCTGTTTCTCTTTTTGTTGCTTCTCAAATAGCAAGGTAAGATTGAGGCAGAATCTTATTTTGGACTCTTGAAAAGGAACTGCTTCATGATTTATGAGCATTCCACCCAAAGGAAGAATCGATAGAGAGAAGGGAAAGTCTTGGAGAGAACAATCCAATAAGTAACTCTAAGCCTATCTCATGATTACTTTTCTGAAGTTCTATATTACCGCTTTATATATAGCAAGCCCTCAATAAAATCAGTTATTTGAATTGAATGAGGTTATTTTTTCTTTAGTAATCTCTACTCTAAGGAGCACTTTGTCTCACTATACTGATTAAGTAATTAGAGCACTTGGTGCCAGCTGTCCAATGCCAATAATTATTTTTAAATAGACTTAGATTTTTGTAATGATCTGCAGTTTCCCTGTCCGGCTCCTTCAGTGCTCGCTGACTATTACTCCTGAGACCATATATGCATGGCCCATAGCAAGTGGCCCTTATATTCTAGAACCATTTGTAACTGCACTTTGAATTCCAGATTCCTCAGCTCCCCAAAGCACAGCAGCCCTTAGGTCTAAGAAGGGATTTTATAACTTCTCCTTTAACAAACACCCTTGGTGATCCACGTGCCTGCCATGGAGCACATTTCAGAAATGAATCCACAGATATGATCCTGCCCTAGACTCTGAGACCAGCCGGTTTAGAGCAGAGGGAGGATGAAGAACCAATGGTAAACTGCTAATACGGAGATGACAGTCCTTCCCTGGGGTGTGATCTTATTTCCATAGTCACTATTTTGTCCTCTTTCCCACTCCATGGCTGAAACCCAGCTGTTGTCACCCTGCATCTGGGTTGCTGGGAACATCATATTCCTGGGCTTCATTGGCTGCTAGATGAAGACTTGTCAATTACTAAATCCCATATTTACTGTTCTGCCTGTTCACCGAGTCCTTTACCCAGTGGCCAACCTCCACAGATTGCCTTATGGGATTCCTCTGGAAAGTCCTACTTCTACTGCTTTGAAATCCTCTTAGTGCCTTCCTTGCCCAGGTGGGTTTCCGGGATGACCCTTCCCAGCACTAAAATCTCACTCTTCATGACAGATATTCCTGAATGAGGATGCTGACCATCCTTACCCAGAATTAGCCGAGAGGAATAGGACACCCACCAGGCCGGCTACCCTTTAAAAGATCATCTCCCTCTGTGTCTGTATTCGAGCGAGAGGTTATGCCTGCATTTACCCGAGTTTAACATAAGAGATTTTAGACAAGGAATTAAGTGAAAAACAACTCAAAGCAATATTATTTTTGTTGCATATGGACTATTGTCAAGAAGAGCCCAAAACAAATGTAGATTAAAATAAAAGTGCTCTTCAGAGCTCCCGTCGTGGCTCAGTGGTTAACAAATCTGACTAGGAAGCATGAGGTTTTGGGTTCGGTCCCTGGCCTTGCTCTGCGGGTCAAGGACCCAGCGTTGCTATGAGCTGTGGTGTGGGTCGCAGACGTGGCTCGGATCCCATGTTGCTGTGGCTCTGGCGTAGGCTGGTGACTATAGCTCCAATTAGACCCCTAGCCCGGGAACCTCCATATGCCACAGGAGCGGCCCTAGAAAATGGCAAAAAGATAAAAGTAAAAAATAAAATAAAAGTGCTCTTCATTGGCATTCAGGCTGATACACTTGGAGTGAGAACATCTTTTCTCAAAGGAATCGTCTATAAACCTCTATACATTTGTCTTGCTGAAATAATGGAGATCCATGATAGAGTCCCTCCATTCAAGCCCCTTCCAAAGGGGCTTATGCAGCCTAAGAGAACAAACAGGTCTATCTCCTCCTGCGTGGTCTCTGAGGCTAGTAGTGAGGAGAACTTGGCTTGGAACAGGGAGTTCAGTGAGCCATAGTCACCTGCTGTCAGCCAGTTAGATGAGATGAATTCAGTCCCAAGGAGATACAGAGAGCCTGGCCCGACCAGGGATGTGTTTAGACAGTACCTGCTAAAAGACTAGAGGCTGAAGTGAAGTTGCTGACAAAACTGGTATTTTCCCAAATTATTACTCTACCTGTTGAGAGCTGAAATATTATCTTGGAACACAAGAAGTTTTGGATAAGGATAGAACAAACTCTAGGGATTTTTTTTTCTCTTAGTTTGCTCATTTACTCAAAGAATATCTTTCCTAAAAAAGTATTTTCTATGTGGTAGGCATAAACAGCTCTGGCTTCTGCCCTCATGGGGCTTATCATCTTGTAGTAGAGTTTAGGTCATGAATTTATTTTGGAAACAGGTCTATCCAGGATGTAAATTGTCTCACCTGCCTGTACAAGATGAACACCATGGGTTACAGAGGTAGTAAGAAATGCCCTCAAGGAAGCCAAACCACAGTTTACCTTCTGGTGGGTAGACAAGACAGGACATTTGTGGTAAAGGTGCCAGTCAACAGGAAGACAGGAGAAAGGTACCCACAAATAAATAGGAATTGTCCCATAGATACTGTAAAGCAGACCGACTTGGCTTGGATGGTACAGATCCGTGTTAGACTTGACTTTCCTTCCTTGTTTCCACTAGATAAGATGCCAAAGGCTAACTGAAATGCCAGGTGCTATTTAAGCTAATATTTTTCCTGGCTTAAGCCAGTGGTTCTGGCACCTGGAGGGCTTGCTAAGACATAGATTTCTCAGCCCTATCCCCAGAGTTTCTGATTCAGGAGGTCTGGGATGGACCCTAAGCACGTGCAGGCTGAACAAGTTCCCAGGTGATGAGGGTGTGGCTCATCTGAGGACCATGATTTGAGAACCATGGGCTCAAGTGAACACTTGGAGGAGACTTGAAAGTGTTGCTCCACAAAGGAGTATAGACAGCATTACCAGGCTTAAAATTAAAAACAAACACACAAACAAAAAAACTGTTGTTTTTCCTACTACAAAGTAACACGTGTGTATTGCAAACATTTTTTTAATAAAAAAGCAATCCACTCAAGAAACAACTGAAGTAAAATTTAAACCATCCACTGCAAGATAGCCATTAGTAATCTTGCTGTATAGTCTCACAAAATCTTTATGTGTTTGTTTTGTGTTTCTACAAATATATACAATCTCCTTCATGTGTGTGTATACGTATATAACATATATACAACATACATCGGATTGATCTTATACATACTGTTTTGTAACTTATCTTTTCACTTAACAGTATATTATAAACATCTTTCTACATCAATACAGCTCTAGAACATTACTTCGTACTATCCTTGGAATAGAGGTACTAAAATATATTTGAATGTTCTCACTTGCTGGACACTTAGGTTTAATTCTATCCTGTTAAAACAGGCTCAGCATAAATATGCTGTCTTTATGTTCATCCTTCATTACTTTCTAATGACAGATCCCAGAAGAAAAACTGCCAAGTCAAAGCTCATGTATTTTTAAGTCTTTTAATACATATTGCCAGAATACCCTTCTAAGAAACACTGGGTCAATTTACACATTCATCAGCTCTATAGAGGTATTTTCTCACACCTCCAAATGACATTGAGCATGTGTTTTCCTTTGCCGTTTCAATAGGGAGAAAATGATATCTGGTTTATATTTTGAATTTTTCCCAGTTACCAGTGGATTTATAGTTGCATCATATTCAACAATTTCATACTTTTTTCATTTGTAGCTGTGTAAATCTGGGGCTTTGAATTCTTTTGTTTGCAAGTTTACATGTTTGCTATTTCATAGAATCCAGCATGTCATTTGTTGTCACAAATTTAAAAAAAAGCCTCAAAAGAGACAAATTTAGGAGTTCCCATTGTGGCTCAGTGGTTAACAAGCCCGAGTAGGAACCATGAGGTTGTGGGTTCAATCCCTGGCCTAGCTCAGTGAGTTAAGGATCCGGCGTTGCTGTAGACTGCAGTGTAAGTTGCAGACACGGCTCAGATCCTGCATTGCTGCGGCTGCGGCTGGGCTGGCGGCTGCAGCTCCAATTTGACCCCTAGCCTGGGAACTTCCATATGCCACAGTTGCGGCCCTAAAAAAAAAAGCAAAAAAAAACAAAAAAAAACCCCACAAATTTTGTTACATTATATAAACTTTGGGAAAATAACTTTGCTACAAAATTCTGTATTTTTTGACTGATATGATATGCAATCTCAATTCTCAGTATGTCAATTTATTATAACTACAATATAAATGGTCTAAACTTACTTATGAAACAATCCATAGGAACATGTATCCACTGCAATTAAAAGAGACAATTGATGGAACAATGTATCTTGCTGTCTACTTATTAATATTTATTGAGTGGCCATATGATATGACTGCTAAAATGAACTTTCTTGATGATACACTAAACTGAACTTTCGTATTGATACACAGGGACTATTAGGTGAAAAATATGGGAACATCCGAATCCCTGGAGAAGTGGAAGCCTCAGAGTTTGAAATGATTTTGGATGCTGCCGTAGAGGCGAAGCTGGAGACCAAGTTGCTGGAGGAGTGGTACTGTCGAGATGAGAACTCAGTACCAGCAGCTTATTACCTCAGACCCAAGTCGGAAATGCTGAAAAGCAATAAAAATGCAGTAAGTTACGTTTCTCTCCAAAGCACATCTCTCTCTCTCTCTGACTTTAAACTATTAATGTCATCCAGGGGTGGTTTTCTTCACAGAAAAGGCACAGTAGACGGAAAAGTATCCTGCTCTGGACCCTAAATTTCCTTTTTTTTTTTTCTTTTTTTGCCTTTTCTAGGGCCGCTTCCCCCGGCACACAGAGGTTCCTAGGCTAGGGGTCTAATCGGGGCTGTAGCCCCTGGCCTGCACCACAGCCACAGCAATGAGGAATCCGAGCCACGTCTGTGACCTATACCACAGCTCGCAGCAATGCTGGATCCTTAACCCACTGAGCAAGGCCAAGGATCGAACCCGCAACCTCATGGTTCCTGGTCGGATTTGTTAACCACTGAGCCACGACGGGAACTCCTAAATTTCCTTTTAACAACTAAATCCAAATGGCATCTCAGACTTTCCTTCTGGGGTCATTTCCTTCTTCCCGAAGTATACTATTTGGAAGTTCCATTAGAATTTCATTAGGTCTACTAGCGATAAAGTCTCTCTGTTTATCTGAAAATATTCGTATTTTTCTCATTCTGCTATAATGTGTCTGTGTAGGTATTCTGACTGGTGTGTGTTCTGTTTCCTATATTTGGGCATGTCCTACCAGTTTGGGAAAGTTCTCAGCCATCATCGCATCAATTCATGTCTCTCATCCACTCCTTCTCCTTTCCTTTTTGCTCTTCAATTAGATGAACAAATACTGCCTCAGTCTATCCTATGTCTCTTCATTGTCTTTCACAAGATCAATTTCCTTATCTTTCTGTACTGCTGTCCAGAAAATTACTTTTGGTCTTTTTTTCCAGCCCACTAATTTTCTTCTTCAGCTATGTCAACTCTGTTCGTGCACTGAGTTTTCAAGTTCAACATTTATATTTTTAGTTCGTAAAATGCTTTTGGCGGGGAGAGAGGGGTCTTTTTAAAATATGCCTAGCTATATTTTATAGTCTCTTTTTTTTTCTTTCTTTCTTAGGGCCTTATCTATGGCATATGGAAATTCCCATGCTAGGGGTCAAATTGGAGCTGCAGCTGAGGGCTATGCCACAGCCACAGCAATGCTGGATCTGAGCCATGTCTGCTGCAGCTTTCGGCAATGCCAGATCCTTAACCCACTGAGCAAAGCCAGGGATCAAACCCATGTCCTCAGAGAGACAGTATGCGCTTCTTAAACCTCTGAGCCACAATAACTTCTGTAGTCTCTTGGTTTTTATTTTTTTATTTTTTATTTTTATTTTTTGTCTTTTTACCTTTACTAGGGCCGCTTCCTGTGGCATATGGAGGTTCCCAGGTTGGGGGTTGAATCGGAGCTGTAGCCACCGGCTTACACCAGAGCCACAGCAACGAGGGATTCGAGCCACGTCTGCGAACTACACCACAGCTCACGGGAACGCCGGATCCTTAACCCACTAAGCAAGGCCAGGGATCAAACCTGCAACCTCATAGTTCCTAGTCAGATTCGTTAACCACTGCGCCATGACGGGAACTCCTCTTGGTTTTTAAAATTCAGTATTTTCCTTCAACATTTCATACACTGTTAATTTATATTTGCATGTCTCATGTAGAATCTAGGAGTGAGTTGAGTCATGCATGAGTGTGACGAAAACATCATTTTCTCATCTCTTTGTTCCCAAATGGATCAAATATGTGTCCCCCAGAAACTGAACGAAGGAGCTAGAGAAGATGGGTTGGCCCATTTGCTGCATGGCATTTTTAGAGAGATTGAAAGGAAAGCATAGACCCATCCCTCTTCCAAAGAAAACATCCTTGATACATTCGGCACCCAGGCAGCTCCAAGAGGAGGAGAACCCTGGGTTAGCAATGGCTCTTCATTCAAGAACTCTGTGTACTTGTCATTCTGACATTTGACATAAAGCATTTTCTCCATGCAAAACGAAATCTTGTCAGATTCCTTGATGTTTCTTCTTCACCCTCACATGCATTTTTCAAAGTCATTATTTGCAAGAAACTGGAGAGGAATATTGCAGTAAACCTCAAACCATTCCCCAGTTAAATACACCAGGAGTAAAGGTAGTAGCTAGTAAATGTAGATATCAAAAAACATGATACCTGAAGAAACCATTTTCACACAGTAGTTTGATGGCACTTGCACATATATTACTATCTAATTGGGTTTAGTTATTTCTTCTTTGTTTGACTCTATGATCCTCCAGGGAAATTTAAATTATTCTCTAACCCCCGTGCGATATTTCCGTTAAATTGTTGTTAAGTAAATGAATCTTTTGTTCATTTGTTTTGTTTTGTTTTTTTTAGGGCTGCACCCACAGCATATGGAGGTTCCCAGGCTAGGGGTTGAATCGGAGCTGTAACTGCCAGGCTACACCACAGCCACAGCAAAGCAGGACCTGAGCTGTGTCTGCAACCTACACCACAGCTCACAACACCACCGGATCTTTAACCCACTGAACGAGGCCAGGGACTGAATCTGCATCCTCATGGATCCTAATTAGATGCGTTTCCGTTGAGCCATGACGGGAATTCCAGTAAATGAATCTTTGAATACGAAGATAAGTAAGGCTCTGTAAATGTTACTTTCTTGATAGGCACTCACTCCTCCTATTTAATTTCCTAGAGGATCATAAAAATAAGTAAGGAAGAAACAACCAAAGACAATTAAATAGTAGCATATGAGCACGTCCCCTTTAACTGTCTCTTTTCCTTAGAGGGTATTGAAGAGATGATTTTGTTATGACATTTGCATTAAAACTCAAGAGGGAAATATATGGTATATTAAGAAAGTCCAACACACAAATCCTGTTTGGGTTCACACTGTTGTGTCACTAGGTGAATTCAATCACTCTCAGGGTGTTAGGGACAGTAAATGAGATACTGTCTATTAAGTGCCTCTCATAGTAAGGCATATAGCAGACCTTCAAATAACAACAGGTCTCTTGCTCTTAAATATTGGGTTTTCTTTGATGGTATTAAGAGTGGTTTCTTTTATATTTCCACAGATACAGCCCGCTGCCAATTCTGAGAATGAGAAGCCCTGGCAAGAAATATCAGATGAGATCAAGAAGATATTTAAGACTTCTGTAAAACTGTTACATGAAAAGGGGAAAATGAAACACAGCCAAGCCAAGAGGTACCTGTTCTCAGGTAATTTTTACACATCCTCATTTAACTAAGGAAAAGATAAATAATAGGGGCATCTCAGCCATAAAAAAGAATGACATAATGCCATTTGCAGCAACATGGATGGAACTAGAGAATCTCATACTGAGTGAAATGAGTCAGAAAGACAAAGACAAATACCATATGGTATCACTTATAACTGGAATCTAATATCCAGCACAAATGAACATCTCCACAGAAAAGAAAACCATGGACTTGGAAATTAGACTTGTGGCTGCCTGCCTGATGGGAGAGGGAGGGAGTGGGAGGGATCGGGAGCTTGAGGTTATCAGACAACTTAGAACAGATTTACAAGGAGATCCTGCTGAGTAGCATTGAGAACTATGTCTAGATACTCATATTGCAACAGAACGAAGGGTGGGGGGAAAAATGTATACATGTAAGGATGACTTGATCCCCTTGCTGTACAGTGGGGAAAAAAAAAAAATAGGGGCAGCCACTGCTTCCCTTTTATGGTTCTACAAACTTAGTTGCATTTACTGCTTGGTGAAGTTTAATTTTTCTAAACGTTTCCATCCTCTAGAGAGGCAAGTGTTCTTCTGTCTTAAAGATAAGCCCTTACTTAAGGGAATTCTCCAGAAAATGTGACTTTAAAAGAAGTCAGAGGTGTCTGGATATAATAGCCCAGGCTCCGCCAGTGTTTCTGAGTTGAGCTGTTCATTCATTCACTCACTTGCTCACTCAGCAAATTTTATTGAGTGAATACTATGCATCAGACATTGGAGATACAACAATGACCAAGAAGGCAAGGTCTGTGCTCTCCTGGAACTTATTTTTTTAGTAGGGGGAAATAAAAGAAAGGCAAGTGATCAAACAGATGAACGATATCATTTCGGAAAGGATAAGTGCTATAAATAAAACATAGTAATAGGAAAATTGGGACTGATGAAGGATGTGGGCGGTCCAGATTTAGATGGGATGAGTAATAAGGAAATAACTTTTGAACTAAATCACAGAAGGAATCAGAGCCAGCAATGCTATATCTCAAACAGAATTCCAGGCAGAGGGATTACCACATTCAAAATCCCTGAGACAGGTATGTGCTTAGCAAGTCCAAGAGCAGGAAGAAAGTAAAGGTAGCCAGGCTTGGGAAGGAGAGATGAGGTCAGAGGTGGGCACAAGCCATAATAAGAGCCTTATGTTTTATTCTAGTGTCAATGGAAATAATCAATAAACAATCTATAATATAGAATAGAAAAGAATTTTACATGAGCTAAACTGAGGACTACAGCCCGAGAGGCAGATTCAAGAAGCATTTGAAATTTGTCCCATCAGACTACAAAGTGGGGGAGGCATATTTATATAGGCAAAAATCACAAAGTTATAGTTATATGAGTTGATCATCAAGAATTATAATTGGAGGAGTTCCTGTCGTGACGCAGTGGTTAACGAATCCGACTAAGAACCGTAAGGTTTCGGGTTTGATCCCTGGCCTTGCTCAGTGGGTTAAGGATTCAGGGTTGCCGTGAGCTGTGGTGTGGGTCGCAGATGTGGCTCGGATTCTGTGTTGCTGTGGCTCTGGAGTAGGCTGGTGGCTACAGCTCCAATTAGACCCCTGGCCTGGGAACCTCCATGTGCCGTAGGAAGCGGCCCTAGAAAAGGCAAAAAGACAAAAAAAAAAAAAAGAAAAAAAGAACTGTAATTGGAGCTGGCAAGAAGTCAGGATGCTTGTTAAATAAGGATAGGTTGGGGTCCAAAATGGCTGCATAGTTAGAAGGGGAGCCCTTGCAATCTAGGCAGCTGATGGCAGATATTGTTTTGAGAACAGCTGGCGTCAATCCTGGAGTCTGATACAGTTCAGAGAATTCAAGTTTTCAGTGACCCAGGAACTTGTCTGAAACTACATCTGCAATGGCCATCCAGCTTCATTTATTTATTTATTTATTTATTTATTTAGTCTTTTTAGGGCCACACCCACAGCATATGGGGTTCCCAGGCGAGGGGCCCAACTGGAGTTGTAGCCGCCGGCCTATGCCAGAGCCACAGCAACATGGGATCCGAGCTGTGTCTGTGACCCACACCACAGCTCACAACAATGCTGGATCCTTAACCAACTGAGCGAGGCCAGGGATCAAACCCATGTCCTCGTGGATACTAGTCAGGTTCCTTAACCACTGAGCCAGGATAGGAACTCCCCAGCTCCATTTTAAATGCCCGAACCATTGTTATTCCATTTTGATTTTTAAATACATTCTTTTCTTTAGTGGTTAACTCAGATGTACAATGCAGCCTTGACAGGCCTTAAGACAGGCTGTTCCAGTTAACATAAAGTTCAAGCCAAATCATGGGCAAGCCAGAATGACCTCTCCATACCTCAGTCTGTGAAAATTTGTTCCATCACTGAGTGAGATGGGAAGAAATCAGATATTGGGAAATAAGGCAGTGGCAGGATCTAATTTAACCTTAAAATAAAAATCTCCCTAGTTACCGCGCAGAGACTCACTTGTAGGCCTTTCTCAGGCATGGAAAAGAGGCTTTATTTTTAGGAATTGCGCAGGACACCACATATCTGAAGGAAGATGTCAGTCATAGTTTCCAGGGGACAAACAGTCCTGGGTAAAAGTAATCAGTTAAGTAGCATTCATTTTGAGAGTTGGCCGTAAAGACTTATTGAAGAAAAACCAAGAGTAGTTGCATTTGCAGATGGGTCTTGTGAGATGGCGTGGCAAAACATTTATGAAAACCTAAGAGGCACTGCATACCATTCTCCCTGGATGTACGCATATTTCAAGCACAGAGAGATTATAAATAATTTTGACACATTCATTCTTTAGAAGCTGTCCAAAAATTAGGTCTTATTTTAGTTCTCCCTAAAAATACTAACATTGGCAGGAATGAGTACTATCTTCAGAATATGCATTATATATAAACATATTCTTTGAAGTTCTTTTTGATCCATTTTTTGAGGCCCTGGTTCATTATCAAGAGCAAAAGTACCATATTCTTTAAATTTGCCATATTAGGAAAAAAAATAGCCTGAGCAAAAGGTTTCCTATTCTTGATGTAAGAGACACCACTTGATGGCACATCCTCTCATTGAGAGTCAGACAGGCTCAAGTTTTCAAATATTTCATCAGCAAACACTTTCTCTTAATTTTTTCCGCATTAAAGAACTTGGTCCCCAAAGAGAGCCATGTGAAGAGTAATAATTTTATAAAAGGTAGTCTAAACTACTACATGTATGCTGTTTTCTCCTTGGGGCTACATCTCTTAAAGATGTGCTTGCTCATGGAAATTTTGTTTACATTTCAAACTTAAAGTTTTAAGACTGCGTCTGCACAATGAAATTGCTGGATTCAGGCTGGCTCTTTGAAATGGATCGTGTGTATTTGTTTTGGGCCAGTGTCCAGCCTATCAATAACCAAAGCTGTGGCTGGACCAGCCCCTGTGTTTCTTATTATAATTGCAAGATGTGCTCCAGCAATCACCATCAGAGAACTTTAAAGAATAAAGGCTTGTTATATACAGGACCTGGAGATTACTCAGCACACCTGGGGCCACACAGCCAGGCTGCAAGGAGAGAGAGAACACACAGACCTGGGGCCCTGCTTTTATTGGGGTCAAGGGTGAGCTCACTCTTTTTTGGTGAATTTAAAACTGAAGAGCAGGAATTTAAAGCACAAGAAAAGAAAAGAAAAAAGAAAAAAAAAAAAGTGGCCCCAAAGGCTAGTTAACTGAAATCAGCCAACATTTCTAAAACAAAGGAGCCCTGGTGAGGGGAGGTAGCCTGGCTTTGTATGTGTGGGCTGGCAATGATATTTATTCCAGATAGCCATCATTGAAGTGGATGCTTCAGCAATCAAAGCTTAGGTCAAGCATTTGCATCACAAACAAACAAAGAAAAACCATCAGGGCTTACACTACAATATTACTTCAGCATTTTCAGAAAGATTAAAAATAAGCATTCCAGATAGAATCTGGAAAGGTGTACTACTTATGTGTAATTTTTCACAACACTTCTAGTTTTACCTTTTTAAGTAACAGGGGAGGGGGAAAAGTAAATTACACTCCAGTATGGTGCCCTACTGTGAATGCTGCAACTGAGGGGTCTTGGGATTAGCAGAGGTGAATGTCTCGTGAATGACAGTAGCCAGGGCTGGAACTCTCCCCCTAGTGTTCTCTCTGTCAGGTTCTGTGATGGTTAAACTCTAGGATATTAAGGAAAGTGTAGTGACAGAAAACAAACATAGTATCCCTTGGGGTGGGGGGCAGATAACTCATAATATTTACCGGGAAATAAACAGCAGCAAATTTCTTTTTTTTTTTTTGGTCTTCTTAGGGCCACACCCACAGCATATAGAGGTTCCCAGGCTAGGGGTCGAATCCAGGCTACAGCTGCCAGCCTACACCACAGCCACAGTAACACCAAATCGGAGCCGCTGCTGTGACTTACACCACAACCCCGGATCCTTAACCCACTGAACGAGGCCAGGGATCAAACCTGTGTCCTCATGGATACTAGTCAGATTCATTTCTGCTGAGCCACGCCAGGAACTCCAATGGCAGGAATTATTAATAAAAGCCCCCCAAATCATGAGGATGCCCTTTAATTCTAAAAATGATCCTACAGACTGGAGTTTCCATTGTGGCTCAGCAGATAAAGAACCCAACTAGTATCCACAAGGACACAGGTTCAATCCCTGGCCTCACTCAGCAGTTTAAGGATCTGGCGTTGCTGTGAGCTGTGGTGTAGATGGCAGACACAACTCAGATCCAGGTTGCTATGGCTGTGGTGTAGGCCAGGAACTGCAGCTCCGATTTGACCCGTAGCCTGGGAATTTCCATATGCTGTACCTGCGGCCCTAAAAAGAAAAAAAATAAAAATAATTCTATCCAGTTGATTTCTGTCTCACATGACTCATTTATTCAGGTATATTTATTAAGGCTCTACCATTAGCCAGACATTCTTACATACAGCCTCTCTTTCTCCCCCCCGAGTGGAGCTCAAATGGGCTCTATCAACTTGGTTTGTCTGTATCTCTTGCCATGTGGCAGTTATGATCAACACTCCTTATTAACACTCTCTTTCCATAGGGGTGGTAACTGTCAGGTTACTGCTGGCTTGTCCGCCCAGAGTCAGAGGTGACAGTGCGTATCTCTGATTATCTTCCGTTATATATAGATGCTACAGGTGGATCGCTTCCTTTCTCTTCACATTACCCCGTATGTAGCTCTCGCTAACCCAGTGCACCCCTCCCATCGTACTCAGATGGCTGGAAAAGAGACAGACCGAAAGCTGCTCTCTGCAGGAGCTCATAATGTCCAGATTTCTTGCCTCTTCCCTTGTCTCCATGATAACAAGTTCTTACTCGTCTCTAAAGAGAAGAGTAGACATAGCTATAGAAGCTCCTTTTAACTGGCCTCCTGAACCAACCTGCCTGAATAAAACCCTTTGTAAAACATCCCAACATGAATGGCACAGCTCATTCAACACTGGTGGTGATAAATATATCTTTTTTTTTTTACTTAAGTCACAAATTTTTATTAATTGCTATCACTACTGAGGAAAATATCCACTCAAAGGCTCCATTTGTAAACAAAATTCCCACCTTCCTTAATAATTACTTTATAGAATACACACATGTTCTAGATTTTGCTTGAAGCTGGGGTTGTGGACAGCATGCTGAAATGTCTTTGGTTATGACCAGCCCCACCCCCTACCCCCATGCTTCCACCAAATCCCAGCCCAGAAGTCACCTCCTTAAGAAAGCCTTCCTTGACTTTTCCAAGTGGGTTGATTGTTCTCATGGCACATGTTATTCACCTTCGAGGGCCTAAAAATAATCATAACACATTTATTTGTATGACTGTGATTCATGTCTGCCATCCTACACTGGACTGTAAGCTTCCTAATGGCTTTTTCTAGCAGCATCCTCCATTTTTCCCTCACTGTTGTATCCTCAGCTACTGGCAGAGTGCCTGGCACATAGTAGGTGCTCAGTTAAGACCAACTGGATAACGGAAAGCAGGAGGGGGAGGAGGAAGAAAGGGCAGCCAGTTTTAAACAACTGTTGCCTTAAAATTCATTTCCATTGGTTTTGTTATTTTATTTCTTACTTTTTTCCCTAAGATCAGGCATTAAGTGACGTTTTTATTACTACTGATCCAATTTTAAGGGTTCTTATGGGCCTTCAAATGATTTAGAATGTTTATTTACTTCTTTTTTTTTTTTTTTGTCTTTTGTTGTTGTTGTTGTTATTGTTGTTGTTGCTATTTCTTGGGCCGCTCCCGCGGCATATGGAGGTTCCCAGGTTAGGGGTCAAATCGGAGTTGTAGCCACCGGCCTACGCCAGAGCCACAGCAACGCGGGATCCGAGCCGCGTCTGCAACCTACACCACAGCTCACGGCAACGCCGGATCGTTAACCCACTGAGCAAGGCCAGGGACCGAACCCGCAACCTCATGGTTCCTAGTCGGATGCGTTAACCACTGCGCCACGACGGGAACTCCTGTTTATTTACTTCTATGTGAGCGTATGTATTGTACACCCTAACATGGTTTATCTCAGAAGAAATAAAGTTATATCCTAAGTCATTTTTCTGTACCTGCAAGGATGGATAAAATGGAATTTAACAATGATGTGGATAATGGATAAACATAATGAGCCTATATTTGGAACATGCTTCTATACTTATATTTACACGAATCTGTCTGGGGTACAACGAAACTCAGACAAAATGAAGAGACCACATTGTAAGGAGAGACTGACAAGGCAAGAATAAACTAGAGACGGCATTCAGCCTCTTCTTCATTCTCTCTCGGCCCCAGCTTGTTCCTGCTCTCCATGCTTACAACCCCTGAAACCTGAAAGGGAAGCTAGGCAGGATCTTAGAAGAATCAACCATCACCTTGATATGTTTTATTATGCCAATGTTCCATCTCCCTCCGGTTGGGGAGGAAATTAAATAATTTAATTTCGAACCTATGACCAGGCTGTTTAGGAAAAGAGAAATAGGAAATTAAGGAATTAAGAAATTATTCTAGGGATGACTCTGCTACAGGTGTGTGACTCATGTGCCGGGCGTGTTTATTGTTCTCGGCAATAAACTCCTTGTCGTTTATATTTTCTTTCAGCTATAGAGGATGAATTTGACTTTGCTCTAGGGAAGCAAACTCCAGCATTCCTAAAGAAGTGTGTTTGCTACATTAGGAAAATCGCTAACATTGAGCGTTTCGTGAAAATCCCAGAGATGGGAAAATACATGGATATAACTGGAGCAGAACCAAGGATCATTCGGGACCCAGAAGCCCAAGAGAAGTTGATAAAACTCAGGGATGAATTTATTCCTACCATTGTTGCGTCATCCAATCTGAGAGTGTACACATCTGTTACTCATTGTGACATGAAACTGGGCTATTCCCAAGATATAGAAAATCACTACATAGAAGGGCTCGGTAAACAATTTTATGAGGACATGATTGACATAATTCAGGCAACAGTACAACAGAATTTTGACACTGAAACTGATACACTGTACGACGAAATCCTGCAGCATTCCTCGTTGTGTAAAACATATGCCTCCTTCTACGAGTACAAGTGTGAGGCTCTAAACAGAGTGCACAAATACATTCTTCCAAGCAAAAGTGGTCACATCAACCCTCTTATTGTATATGGTGGACCTTGCACCGGGAAGACCCTTCTGCTGGCCGAAGTAGCAAAGAAGGTAAAAGCCTATTCTTGTATATTTGTAAGAACGTTTACTTTGGGGGAAAGATCAATTGAGCAAAGTCACTTCCGCTTTCTGCGTTTACCTGCAGAATTATCACTCATTTTTTTGGAATGGATACTGTGGCATTTCTCTTCTGCCGGCATAACAGTTTTACTGAAAGAGTAAGACTCCTGGAATTCTAGAACAGCTTTATTTTGTCTTTCACTGTTCAAACTAATGTTGGGGGGGGCTAGTTCTCAAGTGGATGGAAACCAGGGCAGATCTCCTAATTCTTTTCACCCCTCTCAGCAAAGACAAGCCCTCCAATCACGTCTAGATGCCAAAACCATCTCAGATCAGCAAGGACTATGTCCAGTCAAAGATGGGAATTAAAATTTTAGTCTATATCTCCCTTCCCCAGCTGAGGTCTGCCCTACGCAAGGCACCTCCAGTGGGAAAAGGGACAAGGCCATCTTTTTCCCTTCACCGCATGGCATTTCTTCCCCTCCATTCCGAACCCTGTCCACACTTCTGACCCCCTATAGGGCTGTGGTTTAGGGGATACAGGAAAGGTAAGGTAAGCATGTGGCCAGAACATTCTTATACGACTAGTACTGTCCTGACCTGGGTTCTTGGCACTCTGGTCTTGGCAGGTGTTTAAAACTTCCTCCTATAGTTTTCAGGGCCTTTTCCCAAGGGCTGTCTCCCCTGCCCTGTCCTCACTGAGTGTCTCTCACCTACAGTTCCCTAGGCAAAGGGAACTGCATTGTTTTGTGAGCTGGTCATCTCCCTGGTTCTTAGACCTCCAGCAACACACATTTCTAGTATCTTTCTGCCAAGAGCCTCTTGACAGCCCAGCAAACTCCCTTAGGACCTGAGAGAAACAGAACCAACAGAAACCTCTGTCAGCTCATGCCCACAGGTGGTCCATATGCGGGAAGCCCTCAGGCATTGCTCTGCCCAGAGAAATTCCCATTCCAGACTCCGGCTCCCTGTACCTCCTCCATCAGAGCGGCTGGCCTCAGTCACCCAAGCTCTGTATTCCTCAGATCTCACCAGACACAGATGGCCAGGTCTCCCAAGTCTTCTCATTTGATTTCAGTTCCTGTAAGTGGTCCATCATAGCCCCTTTCTCTAGGCTAGAAAGGAGGGGTGAGCACCTCTCGGCCCCCCCCTTTGGAATGAGGTGGTGACAGATACAACCCACAGTCTCCTCACCACCCACTTTTTTCTTGGCATCGAGTCTTGAATCTCCTTTTCAGGCTGGAGGTGGGTAGTCCACCCAAGGTAGAGACACTGATTTTCACAACTCCCTTTCAAGTCTTCCAGGATGGTCTGGAGCGTCACTCTGGAATGTGGTATCTATTGCCTAAACTGGACGAAACTAGTACCAGTTTTAACCTCCTGTTACACTGGATATGAAAGTCTGATGGCTTCGAGTGTCCTGCTATTACTTCAGTGTCTTTGCATTGTTCTTCCTGTGATTACTCTCCTAAGAACAGAGCTTTCTTTAACTTTGTGAACACTCTCGTGTGAACACGCTTATGACCCACCATGTGCTACACAATCTCAGGTGGGTCATCACAGGGACAGTTGTGTTACAACTTACGCAGGGATTAGGTTCCCAAGTAAGGTCACAGGCGACCATCAGGTATATCAAAGCTACTCTCAAGAAATCCTCGGGAAGACCCATCTTACCATTTCTTAACCTGCCAAGCTCAGGTGCTGGATGTTCTTCTTGTTTTAGGATATGCAGCTTTTTCTTATTGAAAACCAGGCGAAATAGCAGGCTTACATTTAGAGGCCGTTGCATCAAAATAAATGAGTGTACGTGTGTGCATGTGTGTGTCTGCATTTGAACACTACTCTGTATGCATGTCTTCACACTTTAGAATTATTCCAAGTAAGCAAGACAGCAATGCTATGAAGGGTACTGTAGGAATTGAAATCAAATGAAACACTGGTGCATCCATTTCACACTCACTCTGGGGCTTTTTTCCTTGTGGAGGAGAGAGGGGCAAAGGTGTTTGGAGGGATGTGTGCATGTGCTGCAACCCCTCCCACCCCCGCTGCGTACCCCGCCCCCTCATCTAGCACAGGAGGCAGTCACGTGATGTGTTCTCATAGGTCTGTACACATAAGCAGTCTCCGTGGGCAGAGTGCGCTGACAGTTAATCAACTTGAAAAATGGCTTTCTGAGTGTGCGTTCTGGATATGTGGGCCAACCACCAGGTCCTCTGAGGAGCTCTGCCTATTTCTAGGTCCCGACCTGCCTCAGCTCTGCTTGCCTCTCCTCTCTCTGGGGGAACGCCTGCCCCTTCCCCCTCCCTCCTCACCACCTGTACCAGCAACCACCGGTGCTCTCTTGTGACCTCGTACCCCTTGAGAGGATGCAGACGGGCACCTCCTGTTTATCTCCAAGTTGTCTCCTGTGCAACCAACATTTCCTCCCACACGATGGGAGGGCCACTCTTTATAGATACTGCATATCCCACAACACATGATTGGGAGGAGGGAGGAAGAAGCATAGAATCCTTCTAAGCCATGGAGAGACAAATAAATTGTGTTCTGGTTCTGATTTGCCACCGAAGAGCCACAGTAAAATGGCAGGATTATCATCCTCCAAATCAGCTTCAAAGGGTGGGGCTAAACACCAACAAGGAGTTGTTTATTTTCCTCCACAGCTCAATCTGAAACCGACATCCCTGAATCTTTTCTAAAGTATTCATCCTTTAACCTGAACTATCTCTTGAGGAACCAAGTTTCATAAACTTACTTCCTAATGCATTAGATGACATGTCCTATTCTAAGGCGTATCCTTGGTGAATTCCAAGAATGACTCAAAGACATTATCTCCCTTAAAAATACGCTTTGGAGTGCTTTATACTTTGCCCACATTCATTTTTGACCTTACCTTTCCAGACAGAAAAATGCTAAACCTAGCAGCCCCCTCATGTATTTTATCTCCCTAATGGTACAATTTCAAAAGGGAGTGAGGGAGAGGGAGAACACTAGAATGGAAGTCAGACATGACTTCTACCCCATTTTCATCTCTTGGGAATCATGTAACTCCAAGCAATCTATTGTCCAGCCTGAGCCTAGGTGTCTTCTTTTCTTACATGATTCTGTAATCTCATGTGCCCTACAGAGAGATGAGAAAAGTGATCATGGGGAAAAAAAATGTATACATGTGAGGATAACTTGTTCCCCTGCTGTACAGTGGGAAAAAATATACATTTTTTCAAGGAAAAAAAAAGTGATCAGATGACTGTTTATATAAAAATGTGTCTCTTATAAGGCACAAATTTAGAAAAACTCATTTAACCAGCATTATCTAGATTTTTAAGGCAATGATGAAAATAATTATAATGATGACCTTGCCGTACGTCAATAAACTGAAATGCCTCTGAATCATAAAAGACGATACTCTGTATCATTTTAGTGCTGGGTGTTTTTATCGCGTTCTAATTAACTAGCAGTGTGGTCAGCCATATATGACCCTATGTGATCTCAGTTAAGGAAAATATTTGACTCAATATAGTGTGTAGGTCCTTACTAAATCTATTCATTAAAGACTTATCAAGGGCCAAGAACCATGCTGAGAAGTAGTGACGAGCAATTAAGCATACTAGATATTCAGTGTTATGGTTTGTGAAATGCCTTGTATACGAATGAAATGCTGCTTTAGGATTGATTAATCCCATCATCATGGTTTTACTACCTTTAGTAGAATGATCCTGAGGGGCCCACCTGTAGACATTAGTGCATGAGCTCTGTGACAGCTCTTTGAGCATCTTGGGTTTCTCCATTTCCCAGTTCTAGGCTACTTTCTGCCTGGCCAGGTTTACCAGAAGTCTGATCTCTGCAAAGACGTGTTGCTGCCTGTGGCTGTGGGAATACATGTCACCATTCTAAACGCCACCTTTATGTTGTAGGCTTACGGCTGGCTCCATGAAGACACGGGACCAGAGTCTGACCCGGTCATCATTGTGAGGTTTCTAGGGACCACAGACATGAGTACCGACCTTAGGACTCTCCTTCTAAGCGTCTGTGAACAGTTGGCAGTAAACTACCGGTGCCTGGTTCAGAGCTACCCTAAGAAGATCCATGACCTCCGTGACTTATTTATAAACCTTCTGAATGAGTCTTCGTTGCAGAGACCTCTGGTGGTGATACTCGACGCCCTGGAGCAGCTCTCTGAGAGTGATGAAGCCAGGAAGCTCTGGTGGCTCCCAGCTCACCTTCCCCGCTTTGTCCGGATTGTCCTGTCCACACTGCCCAGCAAGCATGGGATCCTGCAGAAACTAAGGTGCCTTATCCACGAAGAGGACAACTATATCGAGCTGATCCCGAGGGACAGGAAGATGTGCAGCCAGGTCCTCAAACACCAGCTGCTGCGCGTCAAGAGGAAGGTCACGTCGGGCCAGCAGATTTACGTCAACAACGCCTTCTCCAAGTGCACGCTGCCCATGTTTGTGAACCTGACCTTCCGGGAGGTGAGACACTGGCGATCACACAGGGACGTGGACGAGTCCTCCCTCTGCGTCACCGTTCACGAGAGCATAGAGCAGCTCTTCTGGTCCCTGGAGAAGAGGTGTGGGCAGAAACTTGTCTCCCGGGCTCTTGGTTACATCACCATGGCCAAAATGGGTCTGAGTGAAATGGAGCTGGAGGACGTGCTGGCCCTTGACAACAGTGTTATGAGCGAGCTCCACGAGGGCGCCAGGCCTGGCAATCCCCTGAGGGTACCTTATCTGTACATCGCGAGGCTCAAGGAGGGGCTCAGTGGGTACCTAATCGAGAGACATGTGAAAAACGTCACCCTCCTGGTCTGGGCCAACAGACACCTGCAGCTCATCGCCCAGAAGCTGTATCTGCAGGATGACCGGGACCTGCGTGAAATGCACACCATCCTGGCCGACTACTTCCTGGGGGTCTGGTCAGGGGGCCGGAGGAAAGCTTTCTGCCTCGAAGACTCCTACCTGAATGGCTGCCTTGACTTGGAGAGCAGCAGCCTGCTTGAGGAAGAAAAGCATTTCATGGAGCAGGCTTCCTTCGACAGGCAGGCCCCGGACCAGCCCTGGGTTTTCCAGTGTAACCCACTGGAGCCTGACATCTTCTTTGTCAATCATCGGAAAATGTGTGAGCTCCTGCACCACCTGACGAGGTGTGGGAAAACCGATGACCTGCTCTACGGCGTCATCATGAACTTTAGCTGGCTCTACACCATGATCAAAATCGGCCAGTTTGACAGAGTGCTCTCGGACATCGAGCTGGCTTACAACTACTCGCAGGAGAAGGAGCTGAAGTTCCTGGCCAGCACCCTCCGTGGCATCAAAACCAAGGTCATTGCATTTCCTGGCTCCCTTTCTGCAGAGCTGCAGCAAAGACTGCTGCCTGTTGTGAGCTCTCTGCCCAAACTCAGACACCTTCTCTTAGAATGTGACAAAGATGGGCCCAAATACTGCTCCATTGTGCCATTACACTCATCCATGGACGTGACCTATAGCCCGGAGCGTCTTCCCCTGTCATCCAGTCATCTGCATGTCACCGAGATCCTGCCTACCTGTAATCCCAGTACAGTCCTCGCAGCTTTAGAAAATGGTTCCATCAGCACGTGGGATGTGGAAACACGTCAGCTCCTCCGGCAAATCACAACAGCCCAGTCGGTCATCCTGGGCATGAAACTCACCAGTGATGAGAAGTATCTCGTGGTGGCTACGACCAATAACACCTTGCTGGTGTATGACAATGTCAATTCTTGTCTCCTGTCTGAAGTGGAAATCAAAGGGACCAAGCATGGAAGCAGCTCCACCTACATCAACGGATTCACACTGTCCGTCAAGCATGCCCTGGCCTGGCTCGAAGCCAGCAAAGATGTGACTGTCATCGATCTGCTCTACGGATGGCCCCTTTACCAGTTCCACTGCTGGTACGAAGTGACCTGTGTCCAGTGCTCCCTGGACGGTGTGTATGCTTTCTGTGGACAGCACCTAAACACCACCACCATCTTCCATCTGGGGAGTGGAGAAAAGCTGTGTACGGTGACCTCTGAATTTTCAGGCGGGTTTGTGAAGTTCCTTCTCATCTTGGACATGGCCCAAGAAATGGTCATGGTAGACAGTGAGGGAAGCCTCTCCGTCTGGAACACGGAGGACATCTCCAGCCCCCAGCTGACGGATGACTTTGACTGCCGACGGGAAGACAGCGAGGTGGTCAGTGTTGAACTTTCAGAGGACCAAAGTGCCGTTCTGATCTGCAAAGCCCTCAGCATTGAGCTCTTGGATACCGGCATGTGGAAGGTGGCCGAAAAGTTTAGAGCTAAGCACAACGAACGCTTTATATCGGCCGTGCTGTCCAAGAATGGGGACTGCATCATCGCGACCATGGAAAATACCTCAGCCGTGTTTTTCTGGAGGCGGGAAACGGGGCAGTGTATGGCGAGCTTACAGGAAATCTCAGGTACCATAGTCAAGCTGGTGAAATCGAGTCACCACAACATGCTGCTCTCTTTATCCACCAGTGGCGTGCTTTCCATCTGGGACATTGATATCATCACAGCCATGTCCAACATAGATAAGACTGGAAAACCCATCCAGAGTCTGGTGTTACCTGCTAGGGGGGAAATCATTTACTCGCTCGATGGTTCTGATTGTGTTCACAAGTGGAACTTCAGCAGTGGCTTCCTGGAAGCAGTATTTAAGCACGAAGGCACAGTCGAACACTGTGTGTTGACGTCCTCGGGAGACATCATGGTGACATCGGATGACAAGAGCAGCCAGTATGTCTGGCACACCAGCAGCGGTGAAAACCTCTTCCGAATTAACGGGCAGAGAATATCTCAGCTGCTCATTACCCACAATGACCAGTTCGTGGTCTCTCTCTGTGAGGAAAATGCGTCCAGGGTGTGGAGACTGGCCACGGGCCACAGGGTGTGCAACATCCTGACCGCTTTGCAGAACGCCTTTATAACCTCGGCAAACACCTTCGTGGTGGGGATGACCAAAAGCAAGGTGCTGGCAGTCAGCCTCTGGACAGGGAGCATCACCAAGAAATTCTGCTGTGAGGACGGCATCACCATCGTGAGTTTTAAATTGATCCCCGACTGTCCGGACATCATCGTGTTTATCACGTCGGCCGAGACGGTGAATATCTGGAGTCTGACAGAGGAAGTCATCTGTCGTCGTGTGCAGCTTCCAAACAACTTCCTGAAAAACCTAGAGGATTTTGAAATTTCCCCCAATGGCAAGCTGGGCATTATTTCTAGGGGGGATGAAAACATCAACGTGCTGGACTTACACAGCGGTAAATTACGCGTGGTTCACGCCTCGGGCGTCATCTGGAGGCAGAGGTTGTCTCGAGATGGTCGCTACCTGGTGTACATTTGTTTCCGAAACGGGGAGGAGGAGGATGAAAACGGTGCCATATCCAGTTTGATTGTCATGAGACTGGCCGACGGCAAAAATATCGGTGCCTGTTCCCTTTACAAAACACCGACTTTTCTTGCCCTCTCCCAGCGGCACCTGAACATCATTGTGGGTTTTGACGATGGCAGTATAGGGATATACACGGTGGTGGACCGTGTGGATGCTGCACTGAAGATTAAAATCGCCACTTCAAATAGCAGACAGATTTTCAACAATGCGACACAGACATCCAGGCCAAAGTGTAACAGTTACTGTTTTAAGATGTCTGTGGATTGCTTATGGAGAGAGTCCACCGAGGTTTTTGCAAGAGACAGTCCAATCACAGTGAGTGACTCCATGGAGCCCAACGAGGCGACGCCCTCCAAGAAACACAACTCCTGCTATGACCGCGTGTGCCCTGTTCTGGAATCCAGGGGCCACAGTTATGCCCCTGACAACTGACAAAATGTTTTTTCCTGCTCAGCAGAAATATGTGCTACACATATAAAAGGAAAAAAAAGAGTATCTTCTGTATCCCAGATGATAACCCACTCATTCTTAAAGGACAGGAAAGATGCTGGAGTTCCCGTGTTCATTATTGCGTGCTCGTGAAATGTACAGAAGTGTGAAGTTGGTTTTGAGTTTTTTGGTTTTTTTTGGTTTTTTTTTGTCAAAGTTTTTCCAGGAATGAAGTCTTGACAGGGAACTTCTAGAAACTGTATTTACATGGCTACATCAACTGGAAGTTAGAGGATAGTTTTTACGTTACCTGTGTGAAAAGAAGCCGCTTAACGCATCCTATTGTTCAGATGAGAGGGGCTAGAGCTACACGCAGACCGTTTGGACCAGAGTTAGTTCTACAGACACTGGTTGAAATCGTAAACACAATCTGCTGCTGAACATCAAGTGATTGTGTGGATCACTAAACACAGCCTTAATCTCTCCTTACGTTTTACGATCCTGACAACTGTGTCAACCCAGTCTTGCAGATGGAAGGCCTAAAGGTGCAAAATAACGTAACAGAAAAGCCCAGATGTACTCCCAGTTTCCCAGGAGAAAGGATGTCGAGTGTGAGGCCACAGACTGGATCAGGACAAGAGCCACTTCCCACTATCATAGGGCTACTGAACACACAGCCGGTCTTCATTAAAACGCAGCTGTGACAACTGCATGCAAGGGTTTCCATACAATGGAACAGAGGATTTTTAAGCTATGTTGGGGGCTGCAAAGGACACATTTAATAGGAAACCACAATCGTTTCACGTCATTTTGAAATGCCTCTTCGTGCTGGGTGCAAGGAAGAGTTCCAGAAAGGGCGTTACAAATTTGGTCAAAACACCTGTTCGTTTCTATCATTGTACTAACAACAGTCTGTGCTACGGAAGATGGTTGTATGGAAGCATAAATTATTTCCTAAATCCCTGCAGTAAATCTTCATAGCAGGAGAGCTTTCTTGACATGCCACCTATGGAACACTGATGACATTTGCCTTACTCTCATTCCTCCTCTTTCCTGTGTAAAACGCAGATAGATGACCAAATACTCTGGGACAAACTGAATATGCCTGTCTTTGTGCTAAAATATTTCATGAATCTTAAGAGTGTCCAAAGGCTCTTTATTGTCCCTGTTTGTAATCACTTTCTTACTCTATACACTATATGTATCCTTCTTTATCTGTCACTCTTTCTGCCTGAGGACTCCTCTGAGGCTTTTATATTATAGTCTTAACCGTTTCAAAGCAGAAGCTGTGAAATTGGTATTACTGTTTTTAAAAAACTACTTCCCCTATTTAAACGAAAATATTACATCCTAAGAGGGGAAAGTGATTTTCTTCTTTCCATATCCTCCTCATGGCATGTCCTTGGATGACTTTCCAAAGGGTGTCAGTAGTGATGGTTTGGTTTGGTTGGGTCTGATTTGAAACGGGCAGAATAATGACCAAGGAACTGACTTGCTTTCAGTCCAGCTCTGCTGTGAACTCCTCAAGCATCCATAGACAGATCCTTAACCGCCCAAACGTACTGCTTTTGTAAACTGCAGAATAAAGGTAGTGATGGCTTCTGCTATTGCCCTCAGAGGGATGTTGGGGAGAAATGTGAGAAAAAGAGAGTGACATCTTAACTGTTGATGCTAATGAGAGACACAAAGTGATCCAACCCATAGGGAATCCAAGCCAACCGTACTTCACTTTGGGAAGCAGTCTGACGTATAAGCATGCAGAGATGTGATTCAGACACAAGCACTCACTCCCCGGTGAGAGACTTTTTCTCAGTATGTTTTCCTTGGTCTAGCTACCAGCCAGGGAGCCAGCTCCCTAAGCCCAGAGAAGGCTCATTCCGCATACAGATCACCTGGAGTTGACTGTATTGGTCGATGCTATTTTTTAGCTCTTCAGAAGTAACCCATTCTTACTCTTGTCATTATCAGTGGGACCTCCATGCTACACATTTCTAAGAATTAAATGCCTAGATGGATTAAATGTAGTGTGTGAATGTTCTATGTAACACCCAATAGAGTTTAACAAGTGACTTGAATGATTTTTCCTAAATTGTTTGCAACTGATAGCTCATATTGAATGTTTTTATGTAAACTTTGTATTGTTGGGAAGAATTACCTATTCAGAGATTTATATTTTCATAAATGTTACATTTAGTTAAATTTTGTTACAGAGTTGTTACACTAGAAAATTACTGCAGTCTTCAAACAATATACAGTCTTGTGTATGTATTGTTTGTATGAATAAAAGATAAACTACTTAGGTTTGCATGATGTTTGTTTTTCTCCCTCAACTTTGGCAGATGTAGTTAGAGATCTTCAGTAACAATAATAATAATATAATGGCAATAATAATAATAATTGTTCATGCTTACTGAGCGCTTACTATACACAAGGCACTTTTTGGAGTTTTGCATGTACTAAGCCATGTAATCATCACAACAGCCGTATGTCAGTGTTCCAAATGTAGAGATGAGTAAACCTAAAAACAGAGGTCCAGAGGGAATCACTGAACAGGATTTCAATACACCACTGACGCCTTTTTTGTTATCTTCTCAAGGTGCATAAAAATAAAGCATTGAGTATTCAGGAGGCACTGATAATGACCTATAAGATACTTTTTAATTTGCTAATTAGAGGCCAGGCTAAGCTCTGAAGATCACTGGAGGTCTTTGCAAACTCCCAGGATTTTCAGGTATAACCATAACCACTACAGCTGAAGTATTCACTCAGCAAATATTTACTTGGCCATGCATTTTGCCAGGAATACAAAGGCTAATAAAATAGTTTATACCTTCTAGGATTTCACAGTCTTAACAGAAAAAAAGAGGAAACAAGCTCTGTGTGTAAGTGCGAGGGCTGTGTGCTTCCCTCTGGGGCTTGGGGCAGCAGTGGGAACTGCCTCCAGGTGAGAGGGCAGGACCAAGAGGGAAGCTTCCCATGCGCATCTCTCCCCTAACCCCCACTTCTTGCCGCTGGGATCTGAGAATTCTCCACATGCATACGAAAAAAAAAATAAAAAAAAAAACAAGGAGGCAACAGAGAGCTGAAGTGATGATAACTAGGAAATAAATGGGTGAAACTTTGTATCTAGTTTCACCAAACAAACATCCCCTGAGAAACAAAATCAGATCTGAAGAAAGTTGAAATCATCTGTTGGGTCTCATCTTCTGTGTAAAACTTACGCTCATTGAAAGCAATTCCATTACCCACGCAGGGGAATCCATTCTTGGATTCTAATCTAAATTCCTTAGGTTGAAGTTTAAATTTTCTTCTCTTTTGGTTCTCAGAGAAAATGTAGAGGAGTAGATCATTAGTATCTGCATAAAAGCATTTCACATACATGGAGTTTGTTGTTTAATTAAATGCCTTCTTTCCTAGGGGCAAGAACACAACACTGTGCGTGTTTTGTCCAGGGCATTATGCTATGCCTAAGATGATTTGAAAATTAGTTATGCATAATAACCCTTGCCCTCCAGAATCCTACAATTTAAAGCAGGCACGACTAAACTAGATGTAAGATAGATGGGTTTTTTTGTTGTTGTTAAAGTGAAAGCCAGGTACTGAGGATACATTGCAAAAGAGCAATTAACTCTAACTGGGAATCAAAAAGGATGGCCAAGAGATGACAGAGAGCCAGAGGCTTGAAGGATAAATAGGACTTAGCTGTCAGAACGTCAGAAAGACATTTCAGATGGAGGAAGCTGTGTGAACAAAACCAGAGAGGGCCAGGGGCTATTTGCATGACTTCACATGCTATGTAGGGACTTTAAACTTTATTCAGTAGCCAATAGGGAGTCATGAAAAAAATGTTTGAGAAGGTGAAAGGCCTGGTTGAAATGGCATTTCAGAAAGATTGGGGCAGTACTATGTGAGATTGATTAGAGAGGGAAGGGACTAGAATCTGAGGGACCAGAAAAGAGACTATTGCAAAGATCTGAGCTAGAGAATGTAAGAACTTGATCTTAGGGCAGTGGCAATGCAATGGCTAAGAAGGGTGACTTCAGGACTTCACTGATAGAGGAAAGAGATGAAAGAGAAGGGAAACAAATAATTCCAGTTCCAGTTGTAGTTGGGTGGAGAGTATAGAGTTGCAAAAGTAAAATGAATAGGTTTAGGGATGAAAATGAGGGAAATAATAAACCTGAACCCAAAGAGTTTAAAGGTTAAGATATCCACTCAGGCAATTGGAAATATATTGTCCATCCAATGGGGAATCTGAGCTAAAGATGAAGAATCCAACCAGTTACCTCTTTCTCAAAATCCTAAAACGCCTAATACAGTGCCTTTTGGGTTAAAATGTAAGCCAACATCATAACCTTTTTTAAAAGTTTTTTGTCTCTTCTTTAGAACTATATTGACAAATTTAGAACTATACAGACAAATCCACTCAAATTAGCTTTCCTCTCTTCCATGACTCATCAGTGGAGAACAATTTATATGCCAATGAAAACATAAACATACCCAAAATACTAAGTGAATCATGGTGTTTCGTTTCTATATGCATGAAGAAACCATAGGTTTTTCTTCTGTATTTTTCATGAGGGTCTCCACGTTTTTTGGCATTCCATGTGATCTGCATAAAGTACAGATGACACTCTGTATAGACACATCAGAGGTTTCAGTGTATCAACATGACATATTATGTAACACTGGTAATTTGAGGTTACCAGTAACACCATCACCTCTGACTTTACAGAATCCCAACCTTTAAAAAATGAGTGGAATTTAGCCAGCTGCTTGAGCAGACTCAGGATGGTGGTTCTCAAACTGGAATGTGCATCATTTGTTTAAATACAAGTTATTTCACCCTCCCTGGCCCCACCAGCTCTGAATCCAAATGTCTGGGGTGGAGCCCAAGAATCTGCATTTTTGCTAAATTCCTCCAAATAATGCTGATTCTACTAGTCTGGGAACTATACTTTAAAACCCAAGATAAATACCAGTCTTTTTGGTTAGAATAATCTAACCGATAAATGTAATCAGTATCCTGTGGACATTACTTAAGCGTGGGCTACAAGTTAGGACGGTCCTTTACTGGGATAAAGAGTTTTTATCAGAAAGTGATGTAAAAGAGCATTTAACGTCCCTCATAAATCTATCATTTTTAAAGCATGCTGCTACTACACAAGTGGGAAGAATCTCAAAACACGAGTTTCCCCCCATAAAGCGTGGGAAATGTCGTCGTGTAAATGGCGCTGGAATCACTAGAGTGGACACATTAAGAGCTGAGGGCAGTGTGTTCATCTTTAAATAGTATTCTGTCTGTTGCTTCTCCAGCATTCTGTTTTATCCTGACTCTCCCCCGAATGAATGAAGGGGAAAGAGAGAAGAGGACGAGCTAGGTGGCGCCGTTGCTTAACACATTCTCCTGTCAAGACCAACACCGACGCACTTCGGAGCACAGGTGAATAGACTTTCCAACCCTTAAATACTATTTTAAAGTAAAGCAACCAAGCTTAGGTGCACGGATTGCAGCAAGCACGGCCGTGGAGCTCAGGACGGTGGACGGAGTGTGACAGCCAAAGTTCCAACACCCCAGGCACAGAGAGGGAAGGTGGGGGCAGGAAAGCACATCATTGAACTCCCACTGCGGTCCTGAGGGTGCAGATGAGTGTGTGCAACTTCCCTGGGAATTCTCGCCCCAGTAGCGTCTGCGCTCTTTCCCATCTATCCAATAAAAAGCAGGCGAGCTGCACACACCAGGTGTAAGCGGCTATGGCCAGAACCCGGGAGGAAACAAACCCCAAGTTCACGGGGGACGAGGGGGAGGTCTCTTCGCCAGGGAGTGCATTTACGTACCTCCCTGACTCACGCCGAATCTGAGGAAGCTCCCCTCTCCCAGCAGCACGGCGGAAAAGCCGGCACCAAAGTTTCGCGGCGCCGGCTGCCTGGCAGCCTGAGTATCGGGGATCAGAGGCCGAGCTCCGGGATTTTCTTCTCCGGTGCGTCCTGCAGCCCACTCCGGGCTCGGGAAGTCTGCTGTCGCGCTCCCGGGGCCTCTGCGCGAAGCGGGGCGCGCAGGTGAGGGGTTGAGCCGGCCGGAGGGGCTCGCCCGCCGGCCAGACCACGTGACTCATCGGTCCAATGACGGCGCCGGGGCGGCCGCAGCGAGCTCGGCGGGTCCGGGCGCTGCTGAGCCGCTGGCGTTTCCCCGCGCGGCCGCCCGGAGCCGGCGAAGCCATGGGCGCCGCGACCCCGCCGCTGCTGCCCGGCCCCAGGTAGGGACCTTCTCCCGCCCCGCGCGCCCGGCCCCGCCGCGGGCAACACGGGGGCTCGACTCCCGCGGAACTTGGCTTTGTGGCATGATTTCTCCCACTTCTCTCGCGGGGCATTTTTATTTATTTCCTTTTGCGGGGCGGGGGGGAGAGGGCGGGTGAGGCAGTTCTCGGTTTGGTTGCTTCGGGAAAGTCAGGTCGTTCAACAAAGGCGCGGAAAGAGAAGCAAACTCCAGAATGGGGTGGATGGGGGCACTTTTACAAATTCCCCCCAACTAAAGACAAAGACAGTTTGCAAAGCTTGGCATCTGATTAGTATATGAAACACTTCTGTCTTTAAATCTCTAATTAATGAACTTTCAGCGGTGCCTGAGAACTTGAATTGGAAAAACTACGAAAGATTTTCCTCTTATTTCTGAGCCCTCCCCTTCCCCTATTTTTAAACATCTGAGTGTTTTTAAGTAAAACTGAAATGGAAGGTGACCGCCGCTGTTTCTTTGAAATGTCCTTGGGTCCCAGGATTTGCCCCTTTGGGGTGCTGGCGCCCTGGGTGGTGGAGGGGAGAGGGTGCAGCCCTAGGAAGCTGCAGGGGTTGAAGGAGGGGTCCAGGTACAAACGGTTAAATGTTCACAAACTGTTTGCAGAATGTTTGATAATTAGGCAAGCATCTCCCAGGTCGATTACTTGGGTCTCATTGACCTTGGCAGTCCGGATGAGGTGAGATTTTTCACAAGCCACCACTGAGCAGTTTTTCTAGTGATACAAGACAGAAATCAATGTTTGGGTTTTTTTTTTTCTTCCTCCAGCACTGTGATTAACCTTAAAAACAAAACAAAAACTCCTATTAGCAATTTAGTACATTGTATTTTCCATTGCAGTATAGATGTTTGCCCAGTGAATTTAGAAGTCGGTGTTCCATGAGGTGGTTCAAATCATTAAAGAATAGAGTGGTTATTTTCTCACTTCTCACCCTAGCTTATGCATGTTCCTGGGTAGTTGTAAACAAGCTATTTAAGAAACATCTGAGAGTTGAATGAGAAAGAAATGGAAAGTGGGTTGCTGCTTTTAAAGACAATAGATTCTGTATTTGCCACTTATTCCCACATTTAATCCCCCAGTTAACACTATTTTAAGGAGCCAGATGTTAAACCCATATCTATAGAACAGTTCAGTTGGGAGGCCTATCGCTGAAACAATAACACAGCTCTGAGTTCTGAAGTTGTTTGTGTTTCTCTAAAGTGTGAAGAGTCAGTTGTAGGAAGCTCCCTTGATCGCAGAGGTAAAATGGAGCAGACACTGATAGAAGTCGGGTTTCAGCGTCTTTATCTCTTTTGCTCGCTCTGTGTCCATCCCAAACCAGTTCTTTGATTCAGCAAGTATGTGATAAGCACCTACCTCATGGCATCTGGCCCCAGGGCCTGGCCCTCAAAGGTTTTCAAGATTTAGATATATAATGACATCCGAAGATCAAGGTGGCCCATCTTAGCTATGTTCTAAGAGGTTTTGCATGTTTGGAACTCAAAGCAGAGCAATAACTTGCATGTCAACTAAATACGTTCATTAACCTAGAAATGGGACGATCCCCCTGACTTCCTACCTAGTCCCAGTCTGAGCCTGAAAACAACCATGCCAAGTGCTGGCCACAATCTAGTGTCAGCCCAAGGGCAGAGCAGTACTGCCCTGTTTGCTCCAGGAACTGCCCTGCCCTTGGTGCCCAAAGAGCCCATTGACTGTGCTTCCAGGAATGAACTCCAGTTTCCAAGAAATTGAATACCAACCTCTCAGTAGTAGCTGGGTTTCCTCCACCTGAACTGTTCGTTTCAAATTCCTCTAGTTCCACAGTTTTTTCAATAACTCAGAGTCTTGATTCTTTTTGGCTCTTGGTAAGACCGTATCTAGCTCCTGCATTTCTATTTCTTCTTCTCCTTCTTCTTCAGGACATTAGATTGATAATTGGGTGCAGGTAGAGTTACTGCACCCAATAATCAATCTAATGGTTATTTAGAAAAGAATTGATAGGCTCATCCTAGGAGAAGGCAGACCTGAGCCTTCATCTGTCTGCTGGTCAGACTGATCACCTCATTATATGCTTTTTAAAAATAATGCTAAGAATAATAAGAAAATGAGGGAGTTCCCATTGTGGCTCAGCAGAAACAAATCTGACTAGTATCCACGAAGACACAGGTTCGATCCCTACCTCACCTAGTGGGTTAAGGATCGGGCCTTGCCATGAGCTGTGGTTTAGGTCCCAGGTGCAGCTCGGATCCCACCTTGCTGTGGCTGTGGTGTAGGCTGAGAGCTGCAACTCTGATTCAACCCCTAGCCTGGGAACTTCCATATGCCATGGGTGCGGCCCTAAAAAAAAATAAAAGAAATGAAAATGAAATCTTTTGTCTACTCACACCCCTGTCACCTGAGTATATCATGGTCCCATAGAGATTGGAATGTTCAAAAGGACCATATATCATCAAAATGACCCTATCCTAAAATGTGCTTATAGTACATCCATTATGGGAATGTGTATCCTCAAGCAGAGATTTAAAAGAACTCAAAATACTCAGTGTCATTTAGAAAATGCTATCCTGAGCTGCAGTGAGTACTGTTAACCTAAAGCAAAAGGACTACCATGTCTCGGATTACCACAGGCAGTGACCTCTGTCCTAGTCCATGTTCAAGTGCCTCTAAAACTAAATGGAACCCTAAATTATTAAATTTTTTTTTGTCTTTTTTTTTTTTGCTATTTCTTGGGCCGCTCCCTCGGCATATGGAGGTTCCCAGGCTAGGGGTCGAATCGGAGCTATAGCCACCGGCCTACACCAGAGCCACAGCAACACGGGATCCGAGCCGCGTCTGCAACCTACACCACAGCTCACGGCAACGCCGGATCCTTAACCCACTGAGCAAGGGCAGGGACCGAACCCGCAACCTCATGGTTCCTAGTCGGATTCGTTAACCACTGCGCCACAACGGGAACTCCGGAACCCTAAATTAAATGGCCTCAGAGACAGCATGTTTGTAGACACCCAGCCAGGTGCTAGGGACGTAGTCCTTGCCTTCAAGGGTCTTATAGTCTTCAGAGAAACCATTAGAGGATTTTAAGCAGAGCAGATCTGTATTCTAGAAAGTTCATTCCAGGTGCAGTAAGAAGAATAAAGTGAAGAAGATACAGGCAAGGCAGCTGCTATGGCACATCCCCACGAGAGGAGAGAGAGAAGTGGATTGACTGAAAAAATGCTTAGGCAAAGGTGTTCACAATATGAACTCACAGAAAATATTAGGTGACTCCAGGCTCTGAAATAATTACATATCTGTTCCAGGTCGATAACTATAGGGCACATTTCACTGCCATGCTGGCCCTACTGACTGTAGCTATTCTAGGACCCCACGTAGTTTGTTTCCATCCCAGAAAAAAAAAATTTTTTTTTTTGATAAAGAAGGAGCCAGGGTTATTCTTCATACTTTCAACAACCTGGTGCTTCTCTCTGTCGACTTACATATATATCTATCTGAAGGCAAAGATCAGGTAAATCATTGCCCTCATATTATGCACACATTCTCTGATTTAGCTTAATTCCTCCCAGGAATAATAATACCCTGACTTTTGATGGTGTAGCAGGAACGGAAGTGGGCAAAAGAACAGCCTTTTTTTTTTTTTTTTTTTAAAGTTGGCCACAACATGGCCTGCTGTGTTTCAGGGAAGACTGTCTTCCATTGGCAGATGCAGTGTTAGAGCATGAACCAGTGTGCTGCGAGAAGCACTGAATGCCTGGGAGAGAAGAATATGTGTGTGTATATATATATCATCACATATATCGCTTTTTAATACAACATGTATTTGGATATCTTTGTAATTCAGTTATTTGTTCTAGAGTCAATCTCTACATGCAAGAATTTTGAAACTTTTAAAATTTTGGTGTTTTTCCTTTCTCCCCCCATTTAATAACTTACTACATATCTTGGGTCATATATGTGTGATAAATGCAGATTTGATTTGCGCTTTAAGGCTGTAAAACAGGATGCTCCTTATTCAGTAATCGGACTGTGCAACCTCAGTCCTCCAGAATCTTTATTGCAACCTAGAAAGGAATAAAAGAAGTCCACCTGCACCTGCAAAGAGTTGTTAAAGAGCCGAATACTTCGATTTTCACTAAAATGAACATGGCATTATTCATCTTTTGATTCTTAATGCGCTTGGCTCTCTGGGTTCTTTTTCCACAACAGGGAGGTCCACCTTATAGGTTCAGAGTGTGGGCATGAGGATATGCATGAGTCGTGGTCACAACCAACGGCTGAACAGTGAACACAGCTGAGAGGGTTGACTGTGATTAAATGCTAAGTCTGCAAGAAAGGAAAAGTTAGATTTAGAACTATCTGTTAGCAAGGAAATAAGTATTGCGTTTTGGAAAAATGGATCTTCAGTTCTTTTTAGAGCTAGAAATAACCTTAAAAATTAATTGGTCTAACCACCTTAGTTTACAGATAAGGAAACAGGCTCAAAGAGGTCAAATGATGTTTCCAAAGTCATATGGCTGCCGACTGGAAAAGCTGGGACTGGTATCTATGAATCCCAATTTCCAGTTCAGCCGTCTTCTTACTACTGACCAAAAAGTAGAAATTTTAGTGTGATGGAAAATTCAGGAGTTCCCATCGTGGCTCAGTGGTTAGCGAATCCGACTAGGAACCATGAGGTTGCGGGTTCGATCCCTGGCTTTGCTCAGTGGGTTAAAGATCCGGCGTTGCCATGAGCTGTGGTGTAGGTTGCAGATGCAGCTCGGATCCCGTGTTGCGGTGGCTCTGGCGTAGGCCGGTGGCTACAGCTCCGATTCGACCCCTAGCCTGGGAACCTCCAAGTGCCGTGAGAGCGGCCCAAGAAATGGCAAAAAGACAAAAAAAAAAAAAAGAAAGAAAGAAAATTCATTATCTGTTGACATTGTATCTGTTTGTTGGTTGGTTGCGCCCATGGCATGCTCCTGTGCCAGGAATGAAACCTGTGCCAGAGCAGTGACCTTAGCCACAACAGTGACAACACCAGATCCCTAACCTGCTGAGCCACCAGAGAAAGTCCCTAAAATATTGTAATAACCACTAAGCATGGAGAAATTACTTATATGTACAGAATCAGTTATCTATTGCAGAATAACAAACCACCCCAAAATAGAACTTCTCTGGTTCTCACACCACCACTAGGGATTAAGGCAGAATTCTTGATTTACAGGTGAGGTAATTGAAACCCAGACATGTTCGTTCACCTTAGGCAGGAGATGCAGCTGGTGAATGATGGAACCAGCGTTGGAGCTCAGATCTGACCCAAAACCCATGTCTGTAACTGCACTCTGCCTCTGTGCCTCTCTGGAGGATGCTGCACAGAAGGATGGTATTATTAAGTAGCATAAGCTCAGGTTTTGTATGAACAAAATTTAAGAATCCTTTCCCTGATTTGTCTTCTAAAAGAAATAAAGTCAGATAAGATTCAGAGTAAAGAGACATAAACTGGATTATCAGTGAAGCATAATAGGGGACAAGTGTTGAATTGGGGGAGTCAAGGGAAAGATTTGAAAAGGATGGTATCAATTTATAACTATCTCAAAAGATCCTCCTATCATTTAGAGAAAATGGGTAATAGTCCCACTAAAGAGGAAGTTGCTTGCCTGATAAAGACTGCATTCAAACCCCTATCTGTCACCAACAACTACCCTCTCCCCGCTTTTTTTTCCCCCTCTGAGCCAGTAGATTTTGCTCCTCCAAGTGGAATCCATGGACCAACCTGGGCTCTGGTTAGAGTTGCAGAGTTTTGCCCCCATCTTAGATCTGTCGAATCAGACTCTGCATTTTAACAAGATCCTCAGATGATTCATAAGCACAGTAAAAGCTGAGGAGCATTGCACCAAAGGGATGGGGGGGGGGGTTGATTTGTTGTAAGATAAGCTGGTGGAAGGGCATGCTAGGCAGAAAGAAGGGCAAGAGCAAAGGCCCTGAGGCTGGAGTCTGGGCAGGTAAAGGAATTCCTGGACTAGAGAAGGGGTGTGTGTGTTTTTGGAGAAGAGGGAATAGGGCGAGACCAGTGGAATCACCGTGGACCCTGGAGACGTCTTCCTTTGAGGAAGGCTAAGCTGGTCGCCCTGAGGTTGGCCTGGAGAGCCTGCCAGGCTGTGAGCCCCAGTCGTGAGGTGTGCCCTGGGGAGAGTGCAGGCTGCGGCAGGGATGGCGGAACTGGAGGAGAAAGGGTCAATCTGGGAGGCATTTCAAAGCACCACCCACAGGACTTGTTGCCAAATTGGATTCTAAGGGATGAAAGAGGAAGTGAAAATGGTTCTGGACTGCCAAGGTCTGGATTGTGCTTCCCGAACTTTAGGTTGGGGAGTTATCTTTGCATTCTTTACTACTGAAAAAGAAGATGCTTTTTGGTAGTGGTGGTTTGGGGGTTTTGTTTTCAGGCAGCTTTCCCCATTCTTTTGAATTGTAGTGGTTTTTCAAGTTTTACTAAGAGGCAATTCAGATGTTAAAATTCCTTGGGGTGGGGTGGGGTGGGAGAGATCAACTGGGGCTTTGGGACTGGCATATGCACAATGAGGTATATGGAATGATTGGCCAATGGGGACTGGGGAGCCACTGTGTAGCACAGAGAACTCTACCCAGTATTCTGTGATGATAATCTATGTGGGAAAAGAATCTGAGACAGAATGGATATGTGTATATGTATGACTGGGTCACTTTGTTGTTCAGCAGAAATTATCACAACCTTGTAAATTAACTATACTTCAATAAAACTTAAAGGGAGGGCGTTCCTGTTGTAACTCAGTGGGTTTAAGAACCTGACTAGTATCCCTGAGGATGCGGGTGTGATCCCTGGCCTTGCTTATTGGGTTAAGGATCTGGCATTGCCTAGGGCTGTGGTGTAGGTCGCAGATGGGGGCTCGGATCCCGTATTGCTGTGGCTGTGATGTAGGCTGGCAGCTGCAGCTCTGACTCAACCCCTAGCCTGGGAACCCCCATATACTATAGATGTAGCCCTAAAACAAACAAACAAACCAAAAGTTAAAATTGCAAATCTGCATGCCCATGTAAATTTCATATACATAGTGAGAAATATTTTTGGCAGGTAATTGGTTATAATGAAACTTAGTTCATTAGACCTTCCCACCTGCCCTGTGACATTTATACAGGTAGGATTATTGTGTCCCTTTCACAGGGTAGGACACGGAGACTTAGCATGTCACCAGGTTCGAACCCAGGGCTACTGACTCCAAGCCCAATCTTCTATCCATTGAAGCACTCTGCACGTGTTTTACCTGGTCTTTGGAGGAAATTATCAATCTGATCAGTCTTAAGTTTTGGTTTATTTTTTCTCCCATAGACACTGCATCAAACTCAGATACTTTAAAAATTTATACTGGTGATTTTGAAGTAACTATTTCATGGAAACTTGAAAATGTCTCATAAAAACTGATTTCCTCCCCTGCTTGGTGTTCTTATTTCATTGAATCCATATGCTGATTCTAATAGCAACAAACCATGCTTTGTATTTTAAATGATAGGAATTATTTTGCTGCCTTTTCCTTTGATTCTTCTAGCAATAAAAAGATTTTGATTTTTTTTCTAAATCAATGTTTAAGCGTATTTCTTAAGCAACTTAGCCGAGGCTTGTGAAATATCTGTGGATTAGAGAATCCTGGCCTGGAATGGGTCTTCCCTGAGCCAAACACCTCATTTTATGGATGAGAAATGAGAGGCCTGGAGAGAGAAGGGGGCTGGTTCAGAGATACCTCACAACTGGGAGGCCAAACTAGGGCTGGACCCCTTGTTTCTAACCCCCAGTCGTGCACTCTTTGACTAAACGACTTCAAAGCCGTTCCTTCCCCTATTGTTGTATTTGCCAGCCTCTAATGAGCAGCGTGGGGAGGCTAGGAGTGCCCAGAGTCAAGGTGACCTGGGTTGGAGTCCTGGTTTGCTAGCCATCTAGCATGGAACAAGATGCATTTACTGCTACCGTCATTTCTAAAGGGAATCATAAAACAGAGTTAATTGACTAGACCGTCAAGATTCAGTTTACAAAGTACAGTGTCTCCGCATTCTCTTTTAAACTTGATGGGACAAGTTTTTATGATCCTCGCTGGGATTTGGTTTTGATGAAGGAAGCCAAGTGTTCGAGGACGGGATCAGATAAAAATTTCAGAGACACACGGCAGCCCAGGCAGAGGCCCAGCCCCAGAAGACCACTGATGGGGGCCTGACCGACCCCTGCCTCCACTCTCTCCACAAAGTGAGTTCAGCCTCTGCTGTTGATGCAACACTTTCTCTTCTCAAAGCCAAAAGGCAAGTGTTTCCTGGTCCTGAAGCACCGGCAAAACTGTGTGCTCTGAAGAGGGAGCCTGAAAACAAGGGTGCGGAGAAGTCACAGCCCGCTGGCGTGGAGAGAGCCAGAGGGTTGTTTTTGTAATATCCTGCCTACAATCAAAGGTTTAATGGGGCAAAAGGAGTGTGACCTACATGTAATCCAAAAAAATAAAAACCCAACAAACAAACAAAAACATTAAACTAGCTTTGGAGGAAAGGAAATTACTGAAATTGCAACAGGGGGACAGGCGATTGTCCTGTAAGAGTTATTTATAGAAAAAGAAAAGGCCAAACAAGCAAACAAACAAAAACTCCAGAATTTGCTTCCCCACCGCCCTGTGGGGCTCCATGGGCAGGTGTGACTGTGTGAGACGCAGAAATGGTTAGAACCATCCTCTCCATCGCAGGTGACAGCAGCACATGCATGTTTGGTCCCATTAGATGTCTCTACTCCCTCTGTTTGCAGGTGCTTACCGACCATTTAGTTTATGGGAGCCCTTTGAAAAGAAATCCAGGGTGGGGTTGTATTTTCTTCTGTCACTAAGCCATCAGGTCAACCGTGCTTCTCTAGGAAGTGAGTCTCCAGGAAGAAAAAAAGTGCTGGGACCCCCTTGGAGTCAGGCCTGGCTCTCCCAGGGGAGATGGAATGAGGGCTGGACTCTCTCTCATCAGCTTTGCGTCCTGACTCTGCATTTCCCCGAACCTCCCTGGGTTTCAGTTTCCTTATCAGTAAAGCTACATGGCTCTGCACTGAGTACCTGTTTAATAAATCTGACTCAGCCTGTGTGGCCTTCTGGAATGTGAATGAGGAGTTTGAACCTGAGTGGGGCCGTGGGTTGGAGGATGGAAGGCCGGCCCGGGTAAGGGAGGTGTTCAAACAACGCTGTTTCTCCTCCCAGCTCACCTCAGCTTTCCCTTGGCTAAGAGCCACACGAAATAACAGGAAACTTCAGACTTAAACACATGGGCTTTCCCCAGAATTTTTAACTAGATTATAACTTTCCTTCCTCTAAGTGGTCTCCTTAAATGTTTGTCCAGGGTAGTTTTAAATCCTCCCTGGACCTCAGGCATGTAAAGAAGTTTGGGGGGAAATGCATTCCATGTTTGTGGTAGTGGGAAGCCTTGAGGAGGCCAAGGGCCAGACGTGTGGAAACAAAGAGTGGAGTTCTTTGAGAAAGCAGAACTGATTTGCATACCGAAATGATCCTGCTGTAAGTGCTGAGACAAAAGCTTGAAGTCCCCCGTTCCGTTCTTGTAGTTTCTCCAACCAGCTCTGTCATGGGAAGTTCCTTAGAGGCAAGTGGGACCCTCTTCCAAAGGGCCAGGGTTCAGCTAACCTAAGAGGTTAAGCAAGACTAGGCCATTTTTTTCACAAATGTGCATGGAAACCACTGGGAAGGGCACAGGTACTGGATCACCACTGCGTGCCGTTTGCGGCAGGAGTGGGGATGCTTCAGTTCTCTCCCTAGCCAGTCTACATATCCTGCACAACACTGATTTCACCAGGAAAAATAACTTCTCATATTTATTTGCTCCTTAATCAAGGCCTTTGTGTTGATTGGAGCTAAGGAAGCTAATGTAACACGTAGGAAACCACCTCTGGGTTATAGCCCTCCGATACCATTCTTACTAACCATCTCTGACCTGTGTGTATTCCTGACTGGGGTAACTGATTTAATCTACATCCTAGGGTACAGATGGAACACAGACTCATAAATTCCAGACTGTCTATGCTGATGTATCTCAAAGTGCATTCGAAACAATAGGACCATTATAAGGCATTAGTCTTGATCTTAGGAACAGAGAGCTCTTAAGGTCATAAACTGGGAAGTAAGATTTGCATCCCTGGCTGCAGGTGAGAAAACCAGAAGGAGGACAGAGAGAGAGAGGAGAGCAACTAAGGGGCTGCTGCATGAGATGCTGAATCTCCACTTGAATAAAGTGGAGGTAATTTGACAGAGGGAAGTGAACCGTTCCTGAGACATTAGGTGAAATCACCAGGACCTGGTGATGGATTGAAAATAAGAGGGGGGAGTTCCCGTCGTGGCGCAGTGGTTAACGAATCCGACTAGGAACCATGAGGTTGCGGGTTCGGTCCCTGCCCTTGCTCAGTGGGTTAAGGATCCAGCGTTGCCGTGAGCTGTGGTGTAGGTTGCAGACGCGGCTCGGATCCCGCGTTGCTGTGGCTCTGGCGTAGGCCGGTGGCTACAGCTCCGATTAGACCCCTAGCCTGGGAACCTCCATATGCCGCGGGAGCGGCCCAAAGAAATAGCAAAAAGATAAAAAAAAAAAAAAAGAAAGAAAGAAAATAAGAGGGGAAGAGGTTTCATGACTACATTTTCCGTCAAAGGAATTTTGTTGCAGTGCTGTCTGTGATCAAAAAGAAAAAATAAGAACAGTGTATCTGTTGTCAGTATACACGGGGTAAATGAAATACAATTTATAGGTACAGTGCGGTACTCTGCACTGTGAAAAAAAAAAAAAATGAGATGTGATGACATGGTGGAAAGATGTCCAGGACACAATCTTAAATCTTTTAAATTTGTTAAAGAAACAGGCACTTAGTGTTCCGTTTTAATATAATTGGTACTTAGCAATAGCAAAACGGTTATAATTAGCATTTTTAATAGCAGGAAGAAAAACTTCCTAGCAGTGTTTATCTGTGAGGCAGAGATCACCAGGGGCATTTGCAGTCTGTACCTTGGATTTTTTTTTTGTGACAGAGAAATCAGGTGTTGCAGAAAATGGGCAAACTACCCTATTTCTTTCATGAAAACTCTTGATCCTTCCATCCTGACAATGTCACCCCCTTTTGAGCACAGTCCACATTCATTCCACAATGTTAGATCCAGAAAGGGCCTGAGAGGTCCTTTAGTTCAACATCTCCATTTCACAGATGAGAAAACTGAGACCTGGAGAGGTTAATGGCTTGGCGAAAGTTATATAACCCTAAATTAATTGCAAGGCCAAGATTAGAACCCAGGGCTGTGCTAACTCTCCTTTGAGTCTGGAATCCTTTACAGCAAGCGGAGTCTCTTCCAGCGCCCACTCTATCTGTGAATACCTTGGCTTTTTTTAGACTGTCCAGTGAATAAATCTGTCTCCTCAAGTAAATGATGTGCTCAGAGTCAGTGTCCAGCCTCATGCTCAAGAGACTATAAAACACACCTTAAAGCAGTCCATAGACTAGTTAGACTTCAGATGCAGGAGGCAGGACTAAAATTCAGGGAGGAGGAAGACTCCCACTCTGGGCTTGTCCTCAGAGCCGGCCCTCCACCACCAGCCCCCTTCTACCCTCACCCGCAGAAGAACAAGGTCAGGGCACTGGGCTACACCGCTAATTGGCTCTGCTGGGGAAATGGATTTGGATTTAAGTGAGGGTCAACAACACACCAATATCCTGAACTTCCTAAAGGAGCCGGCATCACTC
This sequence comes from Phacochoerus africanus, assembly GCF_016906955.1. NCBI lineage: Eukaryota > Metazoa > Chordata > Mammalia > Artiodactyla > Suidae > Phacochoerus > Phacochoerus africanus. The sequence continues at coordinate 28,969,497 of NC_062553.1, forward strand.
TTGAAGGATACTTTTCATTTGTTGGTAACGTCAGTGACTTCCCACAGCTGTTTTCAGAACGCTCCCCTCCAACGCCTTTAGCGCCCCCTTTCTCAGAATGTGTTTTGGGGACCTTTTCTTTTTTTCTTTCTTTATAACACTTTATTTTTCAATTTTAGGATCCTAAACAAAGCATTTTATTAAAAAATTGTTGTTGGAATATAGTTGACTTACCATGTTGTATCAGTTTCAGGGGTCTGTTTTTTTTGTGTGTGCGTCTTTTCTAGGGCTGCTCCTGTGGCATATGGTGGTTCCTGGGCTAGGGGTCCAATTGGAGCTATAGCCACCAGCCTACGCCAGAGCCACAGCAACGCGGGATCCAAGCCACATCTGCGATTTACACCACAGCTCACAGCCACGCCAGATCCTTAACCCATTGAGCAAGGCCAGGGATCGAACCTGCAACCTCATGGTTCCTAGTCGGATTTGGTAACCACTGTGACATGACGGGAACTCCTCCAGGGGTCTGTTTCTTATCTTAGAGAAACACAGCCTGATTGTGGGCCCAGAGCAGTGTTTCAGGTTGTCCACTCTTATGTGGTGGCCCGGAGAACTAGACCCTTCTAGATGGCAATTCACTGACAGAACCTAGGATAGGGGTCTCCCTTGTCCTCAGACTGGTAGTTGCCCAGGGCAATCAGGGAGACACGTGCCCAGGCTGGAAAGAGCTATTTGGCGAAATCCCACCTTTGGTACCTGGTTCTTTTCTCCTTTTTCCTTGCAGCTAATTAGAATAACCTTTGTCTCCCCTGGGCTGTACTTGGCATCTGGTGTTCATCACCTAAATGGGCCGCTCTCTTTCCGAAATTCTTCTCCTCCCCATTTTGCAAATTTGGTGAGCTGGGTTCCACTGTTTTATTAATTTACTTCAACTCAGCATTTTCCATATCTTAAACATTTTTTTTTTACGCTTACCATCTGTTTTATTTGTCTAGATCTCTGCACACACACATTTATATAAAGTTTCGTTTTAAACTCTTTCAAACCAGTTTTTTCTTTTTCCTATTTCTTATCTTGTATGGATTCACAATGCTTTACGTATTTAAGGTATCCACATATTCATGTGTACATTTTATCTTAAAACTGGGAAAAAAACAATAGTTCAGTGTCACCACCGTGATACACCTTTAAGTTGTATAAAGCATGCTAGAATTTTGATGTAATGAAAATACGGATACATTTAAAGTACTAATATTATCTCCCCTTGGTCAGCTCTCTGTCTGCCTTTCAGTAAGTTCACATTCTGCTTTTCACAGATGCCAAAGTTTAGCTTCCTAAGTACTGTAGAGGCTGAGTGTAGGCAAGGGGGAGAATGCAGAACCTTCCATAGGCTCTGCCAGTGGACTTTCATTGCAAAGGGAATAGGAAGGGGTGTGAGTGAACGCAACAGATCTTAAGAGTCAGAAAATTACAAGATGACAAGATAGTTGAGCCCTGGAGCGGTTATTAGAGATACAGAACCCAGCCCTAGACTGTGTGCGTACCTTCAGAAATACCTAGAAAAAGTTACAGTTCTCATTGTTCAACTATGGGGAGACCAAGCCATCATCTATCTGACAGGTGGTAATTTTGGTATGAGATGTGGTTACCGAATCTTCTACTAAAATGCAAGACAATTTGGATGGACAGCAGGATAGACTATTTGAGATCAGTCTTCCCTGAAAACTCAGGAACTCATGTTCTCCATAACTTTCTCAAATGACTATGACAAAGCATTTTTATGCCAACACTGTGGCACCATATATGCCTAAGCATTGAACCATTTTAATTATTTACAGGGATAATAACCTCTATTGGAAATTAAAATTTCCATGAAAGCATTAGAATGTAAGCATCCTAAGGGGTAGACCAGGTAGATTTACTAAATGTCTCTTAATATCCGCAATCAACAAACATTTGAAACCACTGCCAGTGCTTTTTTAAAAAAAAACTTGATTAAGCTTTGAAAGTAAAGAAGTGTAAGAAAAAAATTAATTACCTCACAATCAAAGAGCAGAAATGTTTTCCTGCTAGAACTTCACAGTTGAGACTGATTAAGGAATATTTCTTTCTATTTTTTTTTTGTCTTTTTGCCTTTTCTAGGGCCACTCCTGTGGCATATGGAGGTTTCCAGGATAGGGGTCTATAGCCACCAGCCTACACCACAGCCACAGCAATGCGGGATCCGAGCCGTGTCTGCAACCTACACCACAGCTCACGGCAACGCCAGATCCTTAACCCACTGAGCAAGGCCAGGGATCGAATCCGCAACCTCGTGGTTCCTAGTCGGATTCGTTAACCACTGAGCCACATCGGGAACTCCCAGGAATATTTATTTCTGATAAAAGTATAGGGGAAACCCAAAGGAGAAAAGGATGCTGTGTCTTTAAATTTGGAGATGTTTTATAATTGTCCTTGAAGTTTCTATTTTCATTTGTTTGCTTTGGGTGGGACATGGAAAAATATTTGCCTGCTCTATGGTACTAATCTTCATGCATGTGTTCACAAATTTCCTTTCCTGAGAAAGGTGGGTAGGGATTCATTGGTGATGACTCCTATTTTTAAATGTTTGCACATGCATGAATTTCTGTCCTAAAAATTGGTGAGTTCATTTAGTATAAGAGACGGTGTCTCTGAGACACTCCAAAAGTACGAAACTTCAGGGATTACACATTGGGTTTTCTAGTTATGTATTATCCCAGAAGCTACCTTAATCATGTAATCAGTATTTTCATTATAAATTGGTTATTAACAAAGTATTGAGGAACTCTAATACTTGTTCTAAACAACATTGTTTGGAAAATCTTAATTTACGTGTAAAATAGGTTTTGTTTTTGTTTTTGTTTTTTTAAATGTTTAGGTAGTATCTTTAAATTATTTTCAGTGGCTCGGAAGCAAGGTATGTTGTTATTTTTCTTAAGGGAATGAAAATTCCAGGAGTGCCAAAATCCTTATTCACTCAACAAGTATGCATGGAGCATTTCTCATATGGCCCAACCTATACGGAAAATATAAATCCATCTTCTTGCCAGCCCACAGTGAGTGGTCTTTTCTTACAAATGCAGAACTTTTTTTTTTTTTTTTGTCTCTTTGCCTTTTCTAGGGCTGCTTCCCGCGGCACATGGAGGTTCCCAGGCTAGGGGTCTAATCCGAGCTGTAGACACTGGCCTTCACCACAGCCACAGCAACACGGGATCCGAGCCGCATGTGCAACCTACACCACAGCTCACGGCAACACCGGATACTTAACCCACTGAGCAAGGCCAGGGATCGAACCCGCAACCTCATGGTTCCTAGTCGGATTTGTTAACCACTGCGCCACGACGGGAACTCCACAAATGCAGAACTTTAATTTGCAAATAAAATTCTAGAATCCTGTACTCCTACACCATATACTTTGGAATATAAATTCATTCATCATATTTATTGAGCACTAACTCCATGCTAGGCCTTGAGCTGTGTGCCGACCAGATTTTCAACTTGTTCAACCAGGCGCAGCAAAGGAAAATTAAGCGAGATATAGAACAGCTTTTATGGGATCTGCTTTGGACAGGAAAGGGAGAGAGACCAGGAAAGGCTTTTCAGAAAAGTGATGTGTTCAGAGCAGAAGAATGAGGGAAGAGAGAGCCAGGGAGAGAGGTGGAAAAAATCGGTTGTGTGTATTTTTATAAAGGTGGAGAGAGGCATAGGCTAAGAACCCCAGTTTGTAGTTTGAGAGCCACCCGTAACTGCTCTTGAGCCTGTTTTCATCTCTGGTCTCATTTTCTTTACCTGAGAAATCAGAGCTGAATGGAAATCTCTAGATTCCTTCTGTGATCCATGTGTACAGCTACCTTGCGGGGAAGCCCTCTGATAGCTCCAGTCTGGGCCATTTCTGGAGCTGTCACCATCCCAGCCCGGATCCCTTCTGTTCCCAGGGACTGTCTGCTGTGGCAGGTGCAGGCCGGATTCAGGCCGCCCAGCCGGGCTGCCTCAGCTTCCTGCCCCGCCCGCACCCACACCTATCTCCCTCTGTATCCGTCCTTTCCTCATTCCGCCCATTCTCAGGGGATAAGGTGTTGCTTTTCTTGTTCAAGGTCGGACCTTTTCACAGAGCCTCCTCTCCTTGCAGCCCAGACCCTCTGGCACACTGTCTCATCAGTTAATCCCATCTCCGTCCTGAATCTTCAGACCCTTAGCAACCCCACCCCACCCCAAAGGAGTCAACTGTCTTCTCTGTAAACACATTCACATCTTTTTCTCTTAGTAAATAAAATACAGAACAAATGTCTCTTCCTCTGAGCCTCATTCTTCCACTTTTTGGCTACCTACTCCATCTCTCTCGCTCGCTCACTCTCTCTCTCTCTCACACACACACATATTCTTTCTCTTCCCCCTATTAAAATACTGAATTAAAAGGTCTTAAGAATTCTTGAGTCAGTGCTGCCTTCAGAGGTCATTCCCACTTTCTCTCTTCATGTCGCTCTTGGTTTTCTACCCACGTCATAACATGAAAATTTCACTGATGAAATCTGAATCTTGAATTTAAATGTATGGCCGTCAAATCTAATGGTCCAATTTCATCTCCTTACCTTATAAACTTCCCTGCTGCCTTTCAAACTACTGATATTGATGCTGCTATTATATTTCTCTCCTCTGGTTCTTCTCCTTCTGGGACCAGTCCCTATTTATCTGACAGCTGTTATTCCGTCTGAAGCGGGGGTGGGGTGGGGTTGATGCAGAATCCCTTTGCAAGCCCTGTACACCCAGGATAACTCTGTCATCAGAGTTATCAGATTAGGATAACTAACTACAGAGCATTCAGATTAGGATTAAACGGTGACTAGATTCATTGCTTTGGGTCAGTTGGCAAGGCAGCCTCTGTGGGAAGAATCAGAGGTCTTGAGAATCAGGTGACTCGTGTTTTGAATCTTGGGGACAGATTGAGAAGACTGTCCCCATTGTCAGGTTTGGATTCCATGTTAAAATACATTATTTCCTTACAAAATAGTGTTTTAACCCTGAGAAGGTTTAGAATCAAGTACATTTGATGGACTAAATTAAACCCAGAGTATTTCTATTTTTAGGAAAGTTTGTGGGAAAGTCTGTCTTTGATATTTTAAATACATACAGTATTCACAGTGTTTGAAATAGTTTGTTAATTAACAGCAGTATGTCATTGAGTGAGTGATGGAGACTTTAGATCTTTAAGCTGAAATGTTTGCGATATTTTGGTCTTATATTTAATTGAAACTTTTAAGAGACCCAAAGATTCACCTATTTGTGAGTTTATTAGTTTTATAAAATGACTGAAGTGCTGGGAAAAGGTCTGTTTGTTGGTCAGAAAACTAAAATAATTTAAAAAAGAAAATAGATTATATTTGTGTTTCAAATACCTTTTAATTAACCAGATCTAAAAATCTCTCTTACAGGGATTGACAAATTTAGTGAAACTAAATTTAAATTTGTAGTTGATCCCACCTCGAGAAAATTTTCATTTTGGATTTGTTACTTTAATAACTTAGCCATTAACTTAAAAACTTAAGTTGGAATTCCTGTTGTGGCTCAGCGTGTTATGAACCCAACTAGCATCCATGAGGATATGGGTGTGATCCCTGGCCTTGCTCCGTGGGTTAAAGGATCTGATGTAGTGGTGTAGGTCGCAGTTGCAGCTTGGATCGAGCATTGCTGTGGCTGTGATGTAGGCCTGGAGCTGCAGCCTCAATATGACACCCCTGTGCCTCAGATGCGGTTCTAAAACAACACAACACCAACAGAAAACCTAAGTAGCTGCACATAAAGTCTTTTGGGGTCCTAGGGGCCACCCAGGAACCCCTATTGATCTCCCACTCCCAGGCGTCATCCTGCCCCAGGCTCCTTCCCCACCCCTTAGTCTTTCTACTCCTCTGGCTCCTGCCCAGCCTCTGGCAGGGTTCGAAGGTATGTCCCCCCACAGCTCATGTGCGCAGGACTCCAGATGCATCCCTCCAGCCCTGCCCCCCCCCCCCACAAGGCCACAGGTCTATTACACACAGCTCCTGAGGGCCATGTCTGCTGGCCCACCCCCAGACCCCTCTAAACTTAACCCATCTGCTCACCTGAGTTCATTGCTGCCCCACCCCCCGCCCGCCCTGATTGGCTCCCCCTCCTGCGTGACTGTCTAAGCCAATGACATCTTCTGGTTTCCCTTCCCCTCAAGATCAAGGACCGTGGCTCAGGCACTTTGACTCCTCAGTGCCCACTACCCGACAGCAGTAGGCACTCCAAGACTCCATCTGAACATGAAGGCCAAATAAAATACCGAGATGGCGTGAACATGTGTTTTAGGACAAGTGGTTGGGGAAGGCCTCATATCATGTGGGGATTCCTTAAAATCTCTGTCAGGAGAGCAGGAACAGCTAATGTTTATTGAGCACCTACTATATGCCAGACACTCCACATGGTTTATGTACATCATCTAACTTAAAGGGGTGGACTCAGGTTAGGCAAGCTGTTTGCAATGACAGAGCTAGTAAATGACAGAGCTGGGACTTGGTCAGGGTTTGTGTGAGTCTAGAACACACCCTTTTAGCCAGCAAACTGCCTCCTGAGGGTTACCCACCTCACCTTAGAGTCTGTGCTTTCACATTAGGTTAGATTTCCTCACACTGAAATTTTCTAATTTAATGTTTAAAATTTATATAATGTTTTTGATTTATTAGGTTTTTTATTTTATTTTTAATTTTTTAAATTTTAATTTATTTTTATTTTTTGGTTATTCTCAGTGCATTTTTTAACTTTTTTTTTCTTTTTTAAAGGTTACACTCCATTTAGTTATTACAACATATTGACGACATCCCCCATGTTGTACACACATCCTCGTAGCCTGTCCTACACCCAGTAGTGTCTACTTCCCGCTCCCTAGTCTTATAATGCCCCTCCCCCATGCTCCTATCCTGGGTAACCACTAGTTCTCTGTATTGGTAAATCTTTGTCCTTTTTGGTTATATTCACTAGTTTGTTGTACTTTTTAACCCTAACCCTAACCCTTCCCCTTAGATTCCATGTATAATTTTTTTTTTGTCTTTTGTTGTTGTTATTGTTGTTGTTGTTGCTATTTCTTGGGCCGCTCCCTCGGCATATGGAGGTTCCCAGGCCAGGGGTTGAATCGGAGCCGTAGCCGCCGGCCTACGCCAGAGCCACAGCAACGCGGGATCCGAGCCGTGTCTGCAACCTACACCACAGCTCACGGCAACGCCGGATCGTTAACCCACTGAGCAAGGGCAGGGACTGAACCCGCAACCTCATGGTTCCTAGTCAGATTCGTTAACCACTGCGCCACGACGGGAACTCCCCATGTATAATTGATATGAAGTATTTGTGTTTCTCTGTCTGACTCAATTTCACTTAACATACTGCCCTCCAAGTCCATCCATGTTGCTGCAAGTGGAAAATTTTCATTCTTTTTTTTGTGGCTGGGTAGTATCACGTTGTATGTATACAGCATATCTTCTTTATCCATTCATCTGTTGATGGAAACTTGGGTTGCTTCCATATCTTGGCTGTTGTAAATAATGCTGCTATGAACATTGGAGTGCATGTATCTTTTCAAATGAATGTTTTTGTTTTTCTCAGATATATACCCAGTAGAATTGCTAGGTCATGTGGATCTATTTTCAGTTTTTTGAGAAACCTCCATACTGTTTTCCACAGTGGCTACACCAGTTAACCTTCCCACCAACAGTGTAAAGGGTTCACTTTTCTCCACATCCTCGCCAACGTGTGTTATCTGTGTTCTCACAGGTGTGAGGTGGTGTCTCATTGTGGTTTTGATTTGCATTTCCCTGATGATTGGTGATGCTGAGCATCTTTTCACAGGTCTGCTGGCCATCTTGCATTTCCTCTTTGGAAAAATGTCTATTCAGTTCTTCTGCCCATTTTTGTTGTTGTTGTTGTCTTTTGTCCTTTTTAGGGCCACACCCATGGCATATGGAGGTTCCCAGGCTAGGGGTAGAATCGGAGCTGTAGCTGCCGGCCTACACCACAGCCCCATCAACACAGGATTAGCCACGTCTGCGACCTACATCACAGCTCACGGCAACGCTGGATCCTCAAGCCACTGAGTGAGGCCAAAGATTAAACCGGCAACTTCATGGTCCCTAGTCAGATTTGTTTCCACTGTGCCACACCGGGAACTCCATTCTGCCCATTTTTTAAATTGCATTGCTTGATCCTTTGATATTGAGTCATATAAGCTGATTATTTATGTTGGATATTAGTCCCTTATCCATCATTATCATTTGGAAATATTTTCTCCCATTCAGTAGGTTGTGTTTTCACATTAGGTTAGACTTCCTTGAACTGATTTTTATGTCATGACATTACTGATGACGATCAAGTGATACTTTATAATCATTTAGTCTTTTTTCCCCCCATTTCCTTTTGAAAGAACTCACTTTACTTTTTTTTTTTTGCCTTTTTGCCTTTTCTTGGGCCGCACTTTCAGCATATGGAGGTTCCCAGGCTAGGGGTCTAATCGGAGCTGTGGCTGCCAGCCTACGCCAGAGCCACAGCAACACGGGATCTGAGCCACATCTATGACCTACACCACAGCTCACGGCAACGCTGGATCCTTAACCTACTGAGAGAGGCCAGGGATTGAACCTGCGTCCTCATGGTTCCTAGTCAGATTCGTTAACCACTGAGCCACGACGGAAACTCCAGAACTCACTTTACCTTTTTAAACAGGTCAAAATACCCGTGCTTAATTGTTTCAAAGATCAATACTGTCACTTATTAAAGATACATCAGCAAAAGTGGTTCTTCAAAATTTCCTGCCTACCTTCTGCTTGTTTAGGAAAACTCCTTCTTGATCTTTCCATGTATATACTGCCAGACCAAGAAGGACATGTCACAATCCAACTGGACACAAAGCATGGGGTTTAGGAGGAAATGCAGGCACAAAAATGCCTTTTAAAAAATAAAATTGAGAAATCACCCTTCTCACATTTCCTCTTTCCTGCTGCTTTATGCAGTTCATAGAAACAATGCTCTTTTTTCCTCGCTGCACACCTCAGCCCTAGTACAAAATTAATAAGGGCAGTAAAACTGGAACCAGTATCTCATCCATATCCACCCCACCCATAGTCCCACCCCTTAGCCCATGAGGAATAAGCCATTTTAACACAGGCTGCCAAGTACACATTAAAGATTGAGATAACAAGGACCCTTTGCTCAAAATAAACATTTAAAAAATAATGACCATTCTAGTCTCTATTTCTCATTCTTGAATTAACTCTGTCCCACCCAAAACTCAAATGCTTTTGTGGTTTTTTGGATTAAGATTCTCGAAGTTGCAGGAACTTGTGTCTAGTTTCTTTTCAGGAAATTTTGTGTAAAAATATACCCCTTCATTGTTCAGTGGGTTAAGGATCTGGTGTGACTATGATCCTATGCAACAATTAAGATGACTATGCAACAATAAAACTTAGTTTGAAGATTGTCCACAATCACAAGCAATTTCGAAAATTAAAATTCCTCAGGCTCTAGTTAAACATTGTTGGTAAAAAGTCCCTGCTCACTGCAACCCCTTTCTAGAAATCTATTCCGTAGCACAATATATATAATTGTTACGTCTTTATGCTCCTTCCAATTTTCAAATTTATATGTGTGACTCAAAGAGACAAGCTCAAGAAATTGATCTTCTAAACAACTAATTCATAAACACTGCTGAAGGTGGTGTGTATATATATATATATAAAACATATGTTTCTTTGTTTGTTGCCTGCACCTATGACATGGAGAAGTTCCTAGGCCAGGGATCGAACACTCGCCACAACAGTGACAATGCTGGATCCTCAACCCGCTGAGACACCAGGGAATTCCAAAGCATAAGCTTTTATAGACAGACGAGTTCAAATTCCAGTTGTAGAGCTTCTTAACCTCTGTGAGCCTCCATTTCTTTGTAAAATAGGGATAAAAATTGTGCTGATACACACATGGGATTGTTTTTGGCCTAGAAGCTAAGAATCAAATCAGTTCAGACATGGGAAGAAATTTTGTGTGTTAACTTGCATGCCTTCTGTAATCAGAAAACAATTCTGGAGTTCCCATCGTGGTACCGCAGAAATGAATTCTACTAGGAACCATGAGGTTGTGGGTTCGATCCCTGGCCTCGCCCAGTGGGTTAAGGATCTGACGTTGCCATGAGCTGTGGTGTAGGTCACAGATGTGGCTCAGATCTGATGTGGCTGTGGTATAGGCTGGCAGCTGTAGCTCCGATTAGACCCGCAGCCTAGGAACCTCCATATGCCGCAAGTGCGGCCCTAAAAACAAAAAAAAATTAAAAAAAAAAAAATTCTGAGAAGCACATGTTAAAAATAATGGAGTGTAGTACTTCATGAGAGCCACCCTTGAGAATGGCCATCATCAAAAAGATGGGCACTATCTGGTATTGGCAAACATGTAGAGAACCTGGAACCCTCCTACACTGCCAGTGGGAGTGTACAATGGCACATCCCCTTTGAAAACAGTCTGGCAGTTTGTTAAATGGTTAAACACAGAACCATGCTATTACCTGGCAATATACTCCCAAGTATATACCTAAGAAAAATGAAAACATGTCCACACAAAAATATGTATACGGCGTTCACAGCAGCATTATTCATAACAACCAGAGAGCTTCTGTTGAAGGTGGAATAGACAAAATGTGATACATCCACATGCTACACTAATGAATGGCCACTGAAAGGAACCAAGTATTGATACAATATGGATACAAATATGGATACAAGTATTGATACAAGTATGGATAAACCTTGAAAATACCTTGCTAAGTGAAAGAAGCCAGACACAAAAGTCCACATGTTGGGTGTTTCCATTTATATGAAAGGTGCAGAAGAGACAAATGAATAGACAGAAAGTATATTGGTAATTGCACTGAGTAGGAAGGAGGATCAGGAGTTCTTGCCCAAAAGGTTCAGGATTCCTTTTGAGGGTGATAAAAATATTCTGAGACTGATTGTATGCACCCCTGTGAACATGCTAAAAACCATTAGATTGTACACTTTGTCTGGGCAAATGGTAAGATATACGAACTATTTCTCAATAAAACTGTTTTAAAAAGTAAAGTAACAGGAATTCCCATTGTGGCTCAGCAGTAATGAATCCAACTAGTGTCTATGAGGATGCCAGTTGAATCCCTGGTCTCACTCGCTGGGTTGAGGATCCGATGTTGTCATGAGCTATGGTGTAGGTTGCAGGCACAGCTCAGATCCCCAGTTGCTATGGCTGTGGCATAGGCTGGCAACTGAAGCTCCAATTCGTCCCTTTGCCTGGGAACCTCCATATGCTGCCTCATGTACAGCTGTAAAAAGACACACACCCCCCCAAAAAAAAGTAAAGTAACAGATTTCTAATTAACTTTTGAAGCTTGAAAGTTTTTAGACAAGAGCATGTCCCTAAATCCATGGCCTTTGACTTGGCTGGTAGCTTTTGGGACTCTTCCTTGCCCACAGCAGCAGTTTTCCCAGGTGTAAAAATGAGAAGTTTTAGCTCTGACCTTTGTTTAAAAGTTTAATTTTTGGTTTTTTTTCCTGATTGTAAAAACAACCATATACACACTGGCGAAAACTCAGAAAAGTACAAGTTCAAGGCATAAATTAAAGAACACAGGTAATCCTGTGACTCTGAGCGCAGTGTCCCTTCCTGACTTCTTTCCAGGTTGGAAAATCTGATTTAGAATTTCGGTTTTCAAGAACCAGGTTCTCAGACCAAGGACATATGTGAACTCCAGTGTGACAGAACCGTGTCTAAAATGAACGCTTGGACCTAAAAATCTCATCTTTCTAAAGGTGGGTTTCCAGCCAAGTATAGGTGTAATAGTGCCCAAAAGCGGGTAACAATTTGCATTAGTTTAAAAACACATGCCCACCCCTCTGCTTATTTGCTCTGCTGTTAGTAGTCTCCCCGCCCCACCGCTTTTGTATCATGGACCTCTGAAATCATAGATTATGAGGGAACTACTGCCTTGATCTCCAGGCCTAGAGGCCAGTTCACTGGGGCTCACACGCCCCTCGGGGCAGGTCTTGTGTGAGGCTGACTATATGCCAGGTGAACATAGTAGCCTATTCATTGTCAGAGGGAAAAATGTATTCATTATTTGGCTGAAGTTCACCAAACTAAGATTGACCCTTAAAGGAACAAATACTTCCCTGAACACTGGATTGTCCTTCTAGTAAAGAACTACACTCAATATTACTGAGATAAGGAACCAGACCTCTGAACACTGTGTGTACTCAAGAGAGAAAGAGGTACTTGTTTAAAATTTGCCTTATTATTTTCCCAAATTAGTCTTTTAGTATAAGGAAACCAATTGACAACAGGCTGTGCTCCTTTCCATAGGGAATCTATTTCTGTGAAAAACTGTAACTAGAAATAAGCTCATCCTCTTCATGCGCTCAGGACTTTCTGCCCCTGCCCCGCTTTCCCCCACCCCCATCAACATTTGCTGATTATTCTTTTATATGAAAGCATTTTTTTCTCAGATGGCTTTACATTTTAAAAATTAGGTCCCGTAAACTTTGTATCGTCTCCCACAGTACCTTATTTAAGGTTGAGCCCTAATATTGTGCCAGCCAGTCTGTAGCTCCTGTAGCATCTGTGTACTAGGTCCCTTAAATACGGGGAGGGGATGAGCAGTGTGTGTGAGCTCATGGGAACTCAAGTGCATGTTCTTCACTCTCTGCTCAGAAAGCAAGTCATTCAGCTTTTCTCTGATGCTTATCCTGGGAGAATGGCCGAGAAGATTATGTTGATCAATCATTCTATCTTAAAAACCAAAACAAAAAACCACTCTGTGCATGTGAAAGTAAGAGTGTCACTCATCCCACACCGTCAGACTAGCAGAGTCGTCAGATAATCAAAACAGTGTGGGTTGATTGAATCAGCAATTCATAAAACCCTCCCCAGGAGTGCATATTTTATTATTTTGCATGCTATTTTATCTTCTATATTTTTCTCCAAAGTCACTCTCTTCAGTTTTCCGATATTTCTAATTTCATCCCAGCTTTTAAACGTCATCACATCATCTTTATTGGAACAAAGTCTCAAATGAGACAAACCAATGCCAACTGCCTGCTCATTGGCTGATTATATACAATTTATGTCAAGGAAGGAGCCCAGGTTTTGTTTTTCCCTCCTCAATCCTATTAAATTTCAGAGTCTGTCTGCTGCTGTTTTGGAACCTGGGTCCCTCTGATTGAGTCACTGTATGGAGCGTGTCCACTGTATTATTCCAGCAGAAATGCTTGGTTTGCATGCCAGTCAGCTGCTTCCCAGGAGGAGATGGTTTGGCCTGGCTTTACAGAAAACAGCTCTCCTCTCCCTGAGGACAGCATGGGGGTGTCCATGCAAATAAAATGAACTGAACAGAATCTCCCTGAACTCCACGTGGAGTTACTCTAGCTAAAGCAGTTCTGGTATGTTCCCCCTGTACTTGGCCAGAACCGTTAGACCCTGTTTCATGAATCAGGTTTGAATTATGGCCTCCATCCAGAATAAAGTTAGTCAGAAACTGACACGTCTTTGGTGAAGGCTGCCCTATCGTCTCTTTTTCCCTAGCAGGTACTTCCCTAATTCATACATTCTTTCTAGTGCTGGCCCTGCTGCACCAGGGCTCCCAGGATCCCTTTAGTTCACATGCGCCTCTGCCATTTTAGCGCCTTGGCATTTTTTTCAGTCCAAATTGAAGCTCAAAGCTTGAGTGCTGGTTTTAGGTGAAGAGATTTTATCCCTGCCCTCTTCTCACATGCGTGGCTCTGCAGGAGCCGCAGGGACAAGGCAGCCTGGTAATTACACTATTTACCTACTAGTTTCACACAAAACCAAAGCAATCCCAGGCACGCCACCAAGCAGCGTTCACGGAAATATATTCCAAAAAGCTTCACTGAAACCACTTATTTATTGACACTCAGAGGCATTTAATCATCCTGTTGAGCAAGAAACGCTTTGACCAAACAAGGAAAAACCTAGCCTTTCGAACACCTGACCTTTGTCAAAGGTTCATTGGGGAAAAAAAGGAAGCCAGAAGAGCCCTTTTAGTGCCAAATCCAGGTGGCTTCTGTCACACCCCTTTGCCAGGTGACAGTAGCACATGGCATCGGATATGAGCTTAAGGAAAAAGAGAAAAGAAACAAGGTTTCTCTCTCTACAGAAAATGGATTAAAGTTACCGTTCCTTTTTATGACTTATAAGGTGTATCTTCTTTCTAAAATGTATTTTCCTTCTCCCATTTCGGCTCACTGCCCACAGACATACATACGCAGTCCCACACCTTCATAACACATTTGAATAATACATAATTCATTCTGCTGCTAATATCCACCGTTACAGACAAAAATCTTCCCCTTGAACATCTGTTCTGGTTTCTGGTTGTCTGGAAGTTCTGAACATGTGACTCAGCCTAGAGCTCTTTGTTAAACAATAAAGAAAATCATTAATTTTTCTATGTGAGGATGACATGTGTAAGGTAATTAACACAGTGCCTGGGACAGCCCCTGAGATCCAGAGATGGTGGTGGCCCCGTAAGGGTGATTGATTGTTTCTGTTACTGGAACAGAGATGATACGTGTGACCCTTGAGGTTCCATTTATTAAAATAGGGCAGGAAACATATGAAATGCTTTGCTTGTTTTCAAGTAGCTTTCTTGGCCCAAAGGTTAATGAAATTATTCAAAAAAGCAGAGAGAGATACACGTCCAGGCGCTCATGTTCTTTAGTATGAAAATTTTTAAGCTACAGGGAAGTTGAAAGAATTGCACATATCACCATCTAGAATCTACAATTAACACTTTGTGTCTTTGTCTCCTGTCTAACCACTTGGTTATCCATTAATCCCTCTTTTTTTCAAGCTGGATCTCAGAGTGAGTTGCAGACATCATTTCAGCATTTCAGCATGTGTTCTATTGACTATAAGTTCACTTTCTACTTGCAGTTCTTTCCCCCTTCCCTCCCTTCCACATTTAGTGTAATTTACATGCAGTGAAATGCACAAATCCAAGTGTACAATTTGGTGAGTTTTGGCAACTTCATACCATTATATAACCCAACTCGCCATCAAGATGTATAGGGAACATTATCACCCCCAAAAAATTCCTTCCCAGTCAATTTTTGTCCCCACTCCAATGGAGTCAGTCACTATGCTTATTTTTTTAATCACCATGGATTAATTTAGCCTATTTAAAACTTATGTAAATGAATCATACTGTCCCTAAGAGTATATGTTCCCTTTTGTGTAAGGCTGCTTTTACTCAGCATGTTTTTAAGTTTTGTCCATGTTGTGTATATATCAGCAGTTCATTCTTTTTTATTGCTCAGTAATTGTATGACCATACCACAGTGTATTATTCTATTGATGGACATTTGTGTTACTTCCAGTGTGGGTCTACTCTGAATAAAGCTGCTATCAACAATCTCAGACAAGCCTTTATGTAGGTGTATATTTTCATTGCTCTTGGGTAGATACTCTAGGAATCAAATTGCTGGATCATAGGATTGCTCCAGATCCTTCACAGCTATGCCTGCTGGGCTCAAATTTTCTCAGAGCAGCAACCTTCAAATTCATTCAAGGCCAGGATATACCCACCCACTCCCATCCTACCCCTGCTGCCACAGTATAGAGTAGCAGAACAACGGGCAATAACAGTTATTTTAAGTTCTAAAAGTTCTCATTATCCTTCTGCTAGAAGAAAGTATATTTTTCAGCCAGCATGTTAAGACATGTTAACATGTGGGTCAATGGAAGAAACAGTACTTTGGATGTTGTAGGTAATTCCAGCCCATCTCATTTGTAAAGCAGCACCTACATCACCAATGCTGTTGATGGTAGACTGTCCGTCATTTGAATATTCATCATGGAGAATGAGTAGAAGAAAACAACTTGGAGTTCCCATCATGGCGCAGTGGTTAACGAATCCGACTAGGAACCATGAGGTTGCGGGTTCGGTCCCTGCCCTTGCTCAGTGGGTTAACGATCCGGCGTTGCCGTGAGCTGTGGTGTAGGTTGCAGACGCGGCTCGGATCCTGCGTTGCTGTGGCTCTGGTGTAGGCTGGCAGCTGCAGCTCCGGTTAGACCCCTAGCCTGGGAACCTCCATATGCTGCAGGAGCGGCCCTAGAAATGGCAAAAAGACAAAAAAAAAAAAGAAGAAGAAGAAAACAACTTGAAAACCTCTCCTCTTACCCACATGGACTACTCTATACATCCACATTCAGCCCTCTACATGTGCAGGTTCTGCATCTGTAAGTTCAACCAACTACAGATCAAAAGTTTTGGGGGAAAAAAGTTCCAGAAAGGTCCAAAAAGCAAAACTTAAATTTGTCACACACCAGCAACTATTTACCTAGCATTTACATTGTATTGACAATGATTTTCATGTCATTTACATTGTGTTAGGTATTAAAAATAATCTAGAGATGAGTTAAGGTACATGGGAGGGCATGAGTAGGTGATATGCAAATACTCTGTCATTTTGTATAGGAACTTAAGTATCCTCAGATTTGAGTATCTGTGGGAGTCCCAGATCCCCCAAGGATACTGAGGGATGACTACAGCTGAATTCAGCTGGTCTCTTACATTACTCATTACATGTTTCTTGGGTCATTTCTCTCTGCCGTCCTCTCCTGCATGCATTATTTGAGCCCTCTCTTCTTACACAGATCTCAGACCCAGTCACCTTCTTCATGCTTAGCACTACTTTACAGTAGTGGTTCTCCATCACCCTGGTTCTCAATCACCAGGCCACTTTTGCACCCCAGGTGACAGTGGTTTTGATAGTCATGTAATCAGGAAGGGTGTTACTAACATACAATGAGTCAAGACTGCTGAACATCCTGCAGTGAAAAAGCAGTCCACCCCAAAGAAAGAAGCATCTATCCTAATGTGTCACTAATACCGAAGTTTAGAAACCTGTATAAAGCAAAATAGAACAAGCTTCTCAACCTATTTTAGGCCGTGGACCATTATCAGTCTGTTGAAGCCTGTGGACCTCTTTTCAGGATGTATTTTTAAATGCATAAAATAAAATACATACGATTACAAAGGAAATACAGTTATCAGTTCTTAAAAATTGTGATGTAGTAATATGTTTCTTTTTAAGTCCATTTTTTTAAGTTGAAACAGTTGATTTACAGTATTATATTAGTTTCAAATGTATAGCGTGATTCAGTATTTTTACAGATTATGCTCCCTGAAAAGTCTTCTGTGCATCGCAGGGAACTGTGCCCAATCTCTTAGGGTAGAACATGATGGAAGATAGTATGAAAAAAAGAATGTATATATTATATGTGATTATATATATATGTGACTGGGTTACTATACTGTACAGCGGAAATTGGCACAACTCTGCAAATCAATGATACTCTAATTTTAAAAAGTTATTGCAGGAGCTCCTGTTGTGGCGCAGCAGAAACGAATCCAACTAGGAACCATGAGGTTGTGGGTTCAATCCCTGGCCTCACTCAGTGGGTTAAGGATCCAGTGTTCCCGTGAGCTGTGGTGTGGGTCTCAGACTCGGCTCAGATCCCAAGTTGCTGTGGCTGTGGCGTAGGCCAGCGGCTACAGCTCCGATTCTACCCCTAGCCTGGGAAACTCCATATGCCATTGGTGCGGCCCTAAAAAAAGACAAAAGACAAAATAAATAAATAAATAAATAAGTTATTACAAGATAATGGCTCAAAAATTCCTTGCGCTATACAGTATATCCATGTTGCTTATCTAATTTATACACAGTAGTTTGTATCTCTTAACCCCATGCCCTATCTTGCCCCTCATCCCTTCCTTCTTCCTAACCACTAGTTTTTTATATATGGGTCAGTTCCCGTTTTGCATATATATTCATTTGTATTATTTTTTAGATTCCGCATATAAGTAATATAGGATATGCTAGGCCTGACTTATTTCACCAAGTGTAATTAATATTCACTAGGTCCATCCACACTGGTGCAAAGGGAAGAATTTCAATTTTTTTATGGCTAGGTAATATTCCATTGTGTATATAAACCACATCTGTTCATCTGTTAATGGACATTTGGGTTGCTTCCATATCTTGGCTGTTGTAAATAATGCTGCTATGAACATTGGCGTGCCATGTATCTTTTCGAATTAGTGTTTTCTTTCTCTATTTATCCCTCCCTGCTTTCTCTCTTGCTTCTTCTTTTTTTTGGGGGGGGTCTTTTTCTAGGGCCATACCCGTGGCATATGGAGGTTCCCAGGCTAGGGGTCTAATTGGAGCTGTAGCCACCAGCCTACACCACAGCCACGGCAGTGCAGGATCCAAGCCAAGTCTGTGACCTACGCCACAGCTCACGGGAACACTGGATCCTTAACCCACTGAGTGAGGCCAGGGATCGAACCCACAACCTCATGGTTCCTAGTTGGATTCGTTAACCACTGAGCCATGACTTTCTTTCTTCTTGATATATGACCAGGAGTGAATTTGCTGAATCATATGGTAGTTCTATTTTTAGTTTTTTGAGGAAACTTCCTGCAGTTTTCTATAGTGGCTGCACCAGTTTATATTCCCAACAATATACAAGGCTTCCCTTTTCTCCACATCTTCTCCAACATTTGTTATTTATAGATTGATGACAGCCATTCTGACTGGTGTGATGTGTTATCTCATTGTTGTTTTGACTTTCGTTTCCCTGGTGATTAGAGATGTTGAGCATCTTTTCATGTTCCTGTTAGCCATCTGTATGTCTTCATTGGAAAAATGTCAGTATGTGCTCTTCTGTAAATTCATTACAGAATAAGATCTAGCAGGAGTCTAGTAAATAGCATAGTTATGAGCATAAATGGTATTTTGAGATCTACAGCAGCTCTAATATAGTATGAAAATCTCTCATTTTTATTAGAGACAAAGTCACAGAAACTGTCCTCGGTGCTGTGGTGTGATGCCGACATTCAGAATTGAAGAATGCTAAATTTAAATTAGAAGTTAGGGAAGGAGTTCCCATCGTGGTGCAGTGGTTAACGAATCCGACTAGGAACCATGAGGTTGCGGGTTCGGTCCCTGCCCTTGCTCAGTGGGTTAACGATCCGGCGTTGCCGTGAGCTGTGGTGTAGGTTGCAGACGTGGCTCGGATCCCGCGTTGCTGTGGCTCTGGTGTAGGCTGGTGGCTTCGGCTCCGATTCAACCCCTAGCCTGGGAACCTCCATATGCTGCGGGAGCGGCACAAGAAATAGCAAAAACAAAACAAGACAAAAAAAAAGAAGTTAGGGAAGAAGATGTGACTTTTTCTCATTGAAGCTCACAGATGCCTCGAATCCTATCCTGGAACGTGAGGCTCTGCACACCCCAGATTAAAAACTCCTGCATTTGAGGATTGCCATCACACACAAAAAACCAACTTGTCCACATGTCCATCCAAACTCCCTTCCCTCCTGATGTGCCTTTCAATCAGAGTTGACTTGCAGAAAACAGAAAATACATTACCTATTTCAAGCAAAACAAAATTTAGTACAGGGAATCGAATTCCTACAATATCCCTGGAAATGCTTGAGTAGCAGGCTCAATAACACTAAAACAAAAACAACAAGAACAACAAAAACACCACCAACACAGAACTACCCTTTCCAGGGAGCTGCCTCCTCTTATACAACCAAAAAGGAGGGGAGTTGGAAATGAGCAGTGGAGCTCTTGAACCCAAAAACACTGCCTTCGCTGGGATTAGCTGGTGAACTCCAGCAAAAGATGGCCCTCAAGTCACACCATGCCTCATGGGTCTACACAGGGAGAAAAAAAAAAAAAAAGAACAAGAATTCCCTTTGTGGCTCAGCAGGTTAAGAATCCAGCTAGTATCCATGAGGATACAGGTTCGATCCCTGGTCTCGCTCAGTGGGTTAAAGATCCAACGTTGCTATGAGCTGTGATGTAGGTCACAGTTGAGGCTCAGATCTTGCGTTCCTGTGGCTGTGGCACAGGCGACAGCTGCAGCTCCGATTGGACCCCTAGCCTGAGGACTTCCATATGCCACAGATGCGGCCCTAAAGAGACCGAAGGAAAAAAAAAAAAAAAAAAAGACAAATGCCCCACATTCTGCCTCTCGAGATCCACAAAGCACCAGGGTGCTAGAACATTGCTAATGAAAAACCCATGGGACTTGGCAGCAGAAAAAGCAGAAGTGTCTACAGGACAACCTCTGCTGCACTTGCTTCTACCTTTCTCATCTGGCGTGTGTTTGTCTGAGTCTCCATCTGTGTGGGAACCCGACTACACAGAGGCTGGGAGTCTTGTCTGCTTCTTGGCCTCTGAGAACAGGAAGGCATACGGTAAAGACACTGAGCACAGGTTCCCCTGTATC
The DNA here is from genome assembly GCF_016906955.1 of Phacochoerus africanus. Lineage (NCBI taxonomy): Eukaryota > Metazoa > Chordata > Mammalia > Artiodactyla > Suidae > Phacochoerus > Phacochoerus africanus. The sequence continues at coordinate 28,989,831 of NC_062553.1, forward strand.
CCCCCATCTCATGTCTGAGGCTGATAAATCTCCCATTGTTCCCTCCTGCCTGTTCGCAGACTTCCCTCGGGCCTGTGATCCTGTCTCTTTCCTCTGTCTTCACTGCCTTCCCCTCTTCCACTTGTCCTCTACCGTCATATCCGAGCAACTTGAAAACTCCCAACTTAAGCAAACCTTCCCTTGATGCTACTTTCTTCTTTCCCATTCTCTCTCACCTTCCGCTCACAGCCCATTTCTTTCAAAGGGTTTTTATGCTTCGTATTTCTACTTGTTTTCTACTTCCTACTGGTTAACCCATAGCAGTCTAGCTTCCAGATGCACCACCATGCCAAAACCTCCTTTGCCAAGATCACCAGTTACCTTCTTGGTGCTAAACCTAAGAGGCATTTACAGTCCTTTTCTTACCTGACCCTTGAGTGTCATTTAATACTGCTGGACAATTCTTAGTCTCTGAAACACTTTATCTGCTTCATTACCACATTCAATTTGTTTATTTGTTTTATTTTTCAAATAAAAGGTCTCACATATTTATTACTGAGCCAACCCACTGGTACAGAAATATTGGAAAATCATTATCCCAGTAAGACTTGTCCAGTTGTCCAGAGAATGCTAATGTTTTCAGCTTGATTTAGAAAGATGCTAGTGACCTTGAGAAGCATAAATATGATGCCATCTCATGCTCAATTCCATAAGCACTCAGTGTGCTTCTTTCCAGTGTCTTCTTGAGATGTATCTGGTGGGTTTTTTGGTTTTTTGTTTGTTTTTGTCTTTTTAGGGCCACACTTGTGGCAAATGGAAGTTTCCAGGCTATAGAGGTCAAATCAGAGCTATAGCTGCTGGTCCACATCACAGCCACAGCAATGAGGGATCCAAGCTGCATCTGCGACCTACACCTCAGCTCATGGCAATGCTGGATCCTTAACCCACTGAGCAAGGCCAGGGTCCAAACCCGCATCCTCATGGATACTAGTTGGGTTCATTACCGCTGAGCCACAACGAGAATGCCTGTAATAAACTGGTTTTATTGCCAGTTTTCATCTGAAACCATTGCAGAATAGAACAATTTGGTTTTTCTTTCTTGGCCAGAAATTACTCGATCCTACAAGTCCCATGAGAAGACATGGCAAGTAATAGAGTCAACCCTCTTTATTTTTTTCCTACCCACTGGGCTGCAATTTATGAATCTTCTTTGTAAATTTTTTTTCCTTTTTTGCATTAAGCAGTATTCATCATGATTCATTATTTATTTTACACTATATACTTATTGCCTCTCTTTTGTTATTCAGTCTCATGACCCTGTTTATTAGCTATTATCATTAATGACTCTGAAATCCTTGTATAGAGCCCAAAGCTTTCTTCTAAGCTTCTAGCCAATATATTACAACTGCCAACAGAATACCTTCCTTTGAACCACCTTAGACACAGAATACATCAAAGTGAAATCTGCCCACCTCCATGCCTGTACCTCCTTATTCCCATCACCCAGAGATAGGGTGACTGTCCATCCTCTTTGCCAAAAATGATCCAATTAGTGTTGAACTTGAAAGCTTGCATTACAACTTCATATTTGTACCACTTCGTGCAAATAATGCTTTTTAAAGAGGAGGATAAAAGGAATATTTTCTCTCACCAGGAGAAATTTTAAAACAAAACATACCTTGCAATATGCTGGAGAGATTTAAAAGCAAAACAAAAAGTAAAAGCAAAAGTCTGAAAACAAAGGAAACAACCAGGAGGCATTAAGAAAATGGGAAAATAAGACAACAGAAGAGAGATCCAGTACATAACATAAATGTAAATGTTTTAACTTCCCTATCAAAAGGCAGAGACTCGTAGGTTGAGTCAGAAAAGAAGTAAGGTCAATTGCTCTTCACTCAGAATAATGTGACAAAGAAAATAAACAAAAAGAGAGGCCAAGATAAAGCAAACAAATGCAATAGAGAGAAATCTGGGGCTGCGTACTAATATCAGAAAAAGTACATTCAAAGAGGAGAAAATAAATGATAAATACTTTCAATTTTTGATCAAGGGTATAATTTCCAACAAAAAATAAAATTATGATTTTATGTGTCAAATAACTCAGCTGTTGTACATACAAGCAAAAAGTTACAGATGAAGAAATTTTAAAAGGCAAAAATTGGAGTTCCCTGGTGGCTCACTGAGTTAAGGATCCAACATTGTTACTGGTGGCTGACATCACTGCTATGGCATGAATTCAGTCCCTGGCCCGGTAGTTTCTGCATTCCATAGACATGGCCAAAAAAAGGGCAAAAATGGTGGAAGACTTTAACACGACTTCTCCCAATATTTCAAGGTATTCCCTGAATTCTTAACATAATGCTTATTCTGTCTGAAATGGGCTTTAGAAGAACTTTCCCATCCAACATGACGTGATACCTGCTCTCTTTATGTAGTAAATCATTGAAGTCTAAAGTAAAGTCTACTATGGAAAGACTACCAATAAATGTACTTCATAGTTTTAAAAAATCTGACCCAATATAGATAAAAATCGTAAGCTCATCCTACTGTCTACCCCAAGTTGACCTTTGTTTTCATTTGGATATGTTCCATTTGGTTATGTATGTGGTAATTTGTTTATAATAAAGTTGAAATTACATGTTATATACAAAGCCTACTTTTTTTGGTCATGTACCCTACTTTTTTGGCTTAGTGTTATTTTCTTTTTTTCAGATTTATGAATATATCATTATTTAAGGACAGTTGTAAGTGGAACACCCCTTTTTAAAAGACCTTTTCTTATGCCTCTCTGATTCTCTGACTACATTCTTTGGTTAGACTCTAAGGAAAAGCAATTTTTGGAGCAAAAGTTATTGATGTTTTAAAGACTTTTTAACACTGGCTGTTACCATTTTTAAAAGTTCTCTTTATTAGATGAAAGTGTTATCCAGTTATTTGCATTTATTTCTCTCTATAGTTGAATAATTTTTTGTGTTCATTGGCTGCAGTATTTATTCATTTCTTAATTGGTTGATTGTATCCTTGTTACTTTTTATTGGTGTCTTTAATAAATATCCTATTGAATTATGAATTCTTTTAAAAGTAAAGATAGTAACCCTTTATCATCTCTGCCACAAATAGTGTTCCATTTGGTCTTTGCAGTTTTGTTGATAGTGTCTTTTAAAGTGGAAAATATTTACCTCTTATGTAATCTATTAATCTTTTACTTTGTGTTTCTTCCAGACCTTTAGTAACTGAAAAGCCCTTCCTTACCCCTAAATTAGATATTCACTTTTATTTCCCTCCAAATATTTCTGTTTTCATTTAATTCAGAATCTAACTTTTTCCTAATAACTTGTCTTAACACTATTTATGAAATGATTATAAAAATCTGCAGGATCGTACATGTGGAAAAGCTAAAGATTTTACACATGCACACGGAGTAATAAACAAATTCATTAAAGTTGCAGGATACAGAGTCAACATACAAAAATTAGTTGCATTTCTATGTGCTAAGAACAAACTCTCCAAAAATGACATTAAGAAAACAATCCCAGTTACAATAGCATCCAAAAGAATAAAATACTGAGGAATAAGTTTAGCAAAGGAGGTGAAAGACCTGTATACTGAAAATTACAAAACTTTGCTGAAAAATAGTAAGACAGAAATAAATAGAAAGACATTATGTATTCATGTATTAGAAGACAATATTGTTAAAATGTCTGTATTACCCAAAGTGACCTACAGATTCAATGCAATATCTGTCAAAATCTCAATGGCATTTTTTACAGAAAAAGAAAAAGCAACCCTCAAGTTCATACAGAACCACAAAAGACCCAGAATAGCTAAAGCAAACTTAAGAAAGAAAATGTTCGATGTATCTTACATTTTTATTTCAAAATATACTACAAAGCTACAACAACTAAAACAGTATGGTAGTGGCATTTTTTAAAAAAAGACATATTGACTAATGGAACAGAATTAGAAGCCCAGAAGTAAGTTTATAAATATATGATGTCTTAGTCCATCCAGGCTGCTATAACAGAAAATTGTAAAATGGGTGGCTTGTAAATAACAGAAATTTATTTCTCATGGTTCTGGAGGTTGGGAACAATAGCTCACAACTGAACAGTACTATTTCCCAAGGATGACAGTTTTCTTTATTAATTTTTTAAATTTTAAATGACACAAACTGAAATCTGATATAACAACCCTCCATTTAACATAGTGGTTTAACCTATAAAAGGTTTAACATTAGCAGGAAAATGAATGAGGAAAATTAGACTGTATTCTTAGATGAGAGAATTGTGAGTGACCGTAAGGTATGTTTATATAACTTTGGACTATGAGAAGCATACCAGTGCTTTTTTTGTTCATCTTCAACAAATTAGCGCCTTCTCTGTATGCCAGATATTATTGAAGACCTGGGATAACAAAAAAGAATGAGGGAATGTTCCTAAATCAGTGGTTGGGCTCCTTGCCTTGGCAGTAGTACAGAGTTTGTCCTGCACATCCTGGGTGCCAAGTGCATCTGGCAATCAGAGGAAAACTTGAGTGTCAGATCCCAAATGTTAGTGCAGATGAACGTAACCTGAGATTTTACCAAACAGGATTACTATGGTCAGGGAACAATACGTTCCTTGACTTTTTGAGATTGACTTGACCAAAATTTGTCATGGGAAATTCTCGTAGATCTTCTATTATTCCAAAGACCAGGTTACATAAATAAAGACCAGAGAGAGAGACCATGCAGTGCATACCAGCTGGGAATCGGAGACCCCTGCCAATCAGTTATATTCTTTGCATCTGTTTTCAGAGAAGACCTATCAAGGCACTGTTTTCAGTGCTCTACAGGTGTTAACACGTATACTCTCCTAACAGCCGCATGGAATAGGTGTTTCAGACAAAGAATCTAGGGCATAGAGCGATTAAGTGATTTACCCATTCCCAGGCTAGGATGCAATGGGAGGTTTGAACGGGGTAACTCATATTTCTCTTTCATTCAAAGCTCCATGTCCAGCCCTCCTGCTTTAGTGCTGGTTTGTTGAAAGACTCCCCTTGTTCTTCCTCAGTGCATGCTAGAGAGGATGCCATGACTTGGCTACGCTACCAAGATTAACATCGACTTGAGCACAAATCTCTACCAGGGTTTGTAGCGCCTTCCCTCCTCCACCTCGCCCCCAAGTTCTCAAACCAAGTTTAACTCCCTGAGCTGGCTAAATATTAACTTTCAGGTCAGCGTTACCATGTGTGCGTCAAAGGCCAGAGTCTAAACAGCAGGGAACTTTAGTCTCTTCTGTGTCTCCGCTCACATGGACGCCGGAGGTCAGAAATGCAGCCTCAGGTGTTTCTCTACAAATGGGTAGATGATCGAGCCACCTTGTTCTCCTTCACTCGGTAGAATCAGGTTGTGTCTTTGTAGATGTGTGGATGATACACCTTAATTTTTAGGGATCAAATAATCTGGGGAGAGTATCAGAGCTCTGTGTGTTTGTGTTCACAAGTCCAGGCACATGTACAAAGAGATAGAAAAAACATGCATATGTAGAGGTCAAGGGACCTGAAGTTATTTCGTCCAAGCCCCTCCATTTATGAAAAAGGAAAATAAATACCCAAAATATTTTTTACCAAAATTGCATAGATGTTATCTTGAAAAGGCTGTCACATGTTAGCTCTCTATGTACTATTATACTTTTATTTTTTTTTGCTATTTCTTGGGCCGCTCCCGCGGCATATGGAGGTTCCCAGGCTAGGGGTCTAATCGGAGCTGTAGCCACCGGCCTACGCCAGAGCCACAGCAACTCGGGATCCGAGCCGCGTCTGCAACCTACACCACAGCTCACGGCAACGCTGGATCCTTAACCCACTGAGCAAGGGCAGGGATCGAACCCGCAACCTCATGGTTCCTAGTCGGATTCGTTAACCACTGTGCCACGACGGGAATTCCCTATTATACTTTTAATTACTATCTTTTTTAAATTTTCATCACAGTTATATATGGCCAGGTACAGTTTAAAAGACCTCCTAGTTCTACAAAGTTTCTTAAGAAAAAGAACAGGTTCCAGACTCCTGCTCTTCATTTCTTCCTCCCCACAGAAACCATTTTCAGCTCTGCCTGGTCTCTGCTTCCACATACCTTCATGGCAAATAAGTATTGCTACCTTCTGCTTTTTCCAGTTTGAGGCATTCATTGTACACTGACTCTCCCCTCAGACCATGGGGGCTTATTTATTTATTTATTTATTTATTGCATTTTTTTTTTTCAGGGCTGTACCTGCGGCATATGGAGTTTCCCAGGTTAGGGGTTGAACCAGAACTACAGCTGCTGGCCTACACCACAGCCACAGCAACGCCAGATCCCTGACCCTCACTAAGCAAGGTCAGGGATCGAACCCACATCCTCATGGATACCCGTGGGATTCGTTTCTGCTGAGCCACAACGGGAACTCCTGATGAGGGCTTAGCTCTTTAGTCTCCTCATCTACACCATGGGTAGTCAATTGCCATCCTCACAATGTAGTTACATCCGTTTTGATTAGAAAAATCTTGGCGTTCCCATCGTGGCTCAGCAGTAATGAACCCAACTAGTATCCATGAGGACGAGAGTTCAATCCTTGGCTTTACTCAGTGGGTTGAGGATCCGGTGTTGCCATAAGCTTTGGTATAGGTCACAGAAGTGGCTTGGATCCTGCGTTGCTGTGGCTGTGGTGTAGGCCAGCAGCTGCAGCTCCGATTGGACCTCTCGCCTGGGAACTTCCATGTGCTGTGACTGTGGCCTTAAAAAAGGCAAAAGAAAAGAAAAATCTTCAAAGTTTATGTATGTGCTATTCAGAAATGGGGCATATACTAAACAACTGTGTTTTTCTTATCGGCACAACTTAGAGTTAATCATTTTCTCTTGTTTATTTTTGTCTGTTTGGTGTGTGTGTGTGTGTGTCATGTACTTAACATTCATTCAATACTGAAATATTTGCCAGTTGTCTAAATATTCTCTGACGATGTTCCATGATGCTATCAGTTTCGTGTCAGGTGTTAAATCCACTGTGTCATTTTCCTGTTACTGAAGACGTCTCTCTCTGAGACAGCCGACCTGCCCACCTGGACCCATCATCCCTTCTGCCTGGTTACCCTGAGATCTCCTGTCATTGCCGCCCAGAGTCCTTTCACTTCCCTCCTGTGTTGGAGCTCCTGTTTCCTAGACCTCATGTCTTTTGGTTTTTTCTTTTCTTATTTTATTACCTCGTTTCCATGGACCACAACCTAGAGTAGCTTTCTAAGAAAAATCATACAGAGATTAAAAATTATGTACGAACTTACCTGTTCAGAAGTGTTCATGTTCTGCCACCCACTTGACAGTGTGATCGCAGAGCGAGCTCCTCTATGCTGGAAATGGTTTTCATGCAAATATTTTTCTTTTTCTTTTTTTTCCTGTCAGAATTTTGAAGACATTTCTCCATTGTTGCCTTGTTCACAGTGTGGCTGTTGAAAAGTATTCTAGTTCCCACCGCCATTCCAGTTCCCAGTCATATATATTCAGATGGGTATACATCCCACACACACATATACATACATATACATATGTATAAACTGTATTTTCTTCTCTGAGAGTTGGTTGACTCTTTTGGGAAATTTCATAGTGATAAACCTCATTGTGAAGTTGTGTTTTGTTTCTAATTCATTGTACCAAACACTCAGTGCGTCCTTTAAATCTGGAAAATCCGGAGTTCCCATCGTGGCGCAGAGGAAATGAATCCGACTAGGAACCATGAGATTTCGGATTCGATCCCTGGCCTCGCTCAGTGGGTTAAGGATCTGGCGTTGCTGTGGCTGTGGCTGTGGCTGTGGCGTAGGCCGGCGGCTGCAGTTCCGATTAGACCCCTAGCCTGGGAACCTTCATACGCCGCAGGTGCGGCCCTCAAAAGACAAAAAAAAAAAAGAAAGAAAATCTACCCTCCAGTTTGGGGGAATTTTCTTAAATTATTTTGTTTACATTTTCTTCTCCTGTGGGTGTTTCATTTTGATCTCCTGGAAGTCCTGAAATATTTATCTGCTTTTCTTCTTCTACCTCTCCTATCACCTACTGCGTCTTTTTGCTCTAGTTTCTTCAATTTGAACTTAGATTCCTGCAGTTGAAGTTTTTCTTTTATGCTGTCATGTTTTTAATTCCTAAGAGGTCTTTTTTTTGTTCTCTGAATGCTCTTTTTTTCTTTTTTCTTTGCAACAGTATCATTTTCTTGCTGATAATACAAGGTATTTTTCTCATCTCTATGAGTTTTTTTTAGTCGTAATTTTTGAAATTTTCTTTTTACCTCTTAGTTCCTGATCCCTCCACATGATTGTTTTGGTTTTCCTCAGCTAGTTGATAACCGTTGGTGTTCTCCTATATAGGAATACGGAACTAAAAACTGAAGTTCTGAACAAGATTTGGGGGGGTGGGAGGAAGGTTGTATTTACGGATGGTGACTTCTGTCCAAATGATCTGGCTGAGCCGGTTGTTAGGAAATTTCTAATGGCAGTATCTTTAGGGCTTTCCCCCGGTGTTGGCCAGAACCCCTGAGAAACCCTCGCAAACTCTTGCCTGCAGGGCAAGGGCCTGGCTGCCAGTGTTTGTTTGGAAGGTTGAGGATGAGAGTAGCCTGGAGAAATCCCGGGGTGCATCCTCCTGTCTTTCTGTGGTACCCACCCTGAATATCGCCTGGACATTCCCTAATTCAGAGACTCTTTTACCCTCACCTGGATGAGCTTCCAGGCTTCCGCAGAGATGGAGCGGTGGTCTCAGTGGGAGAAGTGGGGAGTGTCAGCTGCTTCTTAATCTCAGTTCAGCCACACCTGCCATTCTGGCCACAGCTTCCCCTCAGCCCAAGGCACCTGCTGCTGCCAGTCCTGGAGCCTTTTGAGGACCCTGCCACACCCATGGGTGGGTCCCTTCTGTCCCACTTCCAGCTTTGGGGTCAGCTGTCTCAGGGCCACTGGGTAAGTGACCACTCAGCCACCTGCTTTCTAGTTTCAAAAGGGCTGTTATTGTCACCTGTCCCCATTCTGTTATCAAAAAGATACATATGTGTATATGTATAAATATATAATTACTTTAGTTTTAACAAGATTCAAGAGGAGGTCAAAATTGATAAGTATATTCAATCCACTGTCTTTAGCTGATGTTCTACTATACTTAGTTAAATAAAGATTTACCAACATGTTATACATAGGTCCAAGAACATGTAATGATTCATTCTAACTAGTTACATTGAATTAATTACAGGACTCCAATATAAATTTTTTTTTAAATTAAAGGAAAACAAATTCACCTGTATTCATTCATACTTTTTAAAAATCTCTCATTTCTTGGCATATTACCGAGCAGTCATTCTAGGTTTTGTTGACAAACTTTATTTTTCATTTTTTTTATTATAGTTGGTTTACAACGTTATATCAATTTCTGCTATACAAACATTTTTTGAGTATCTGCTTTGTCTGTGATGCTATAGCAGGATCTATAGGGCATAAAATCCCCTCTCTTTTCCCTGCCACTCTAGGAGAGGGAGATACCATGGCAGGAATGATCAAAATATAAGGCTGTATTCCATTTATAAAATGCCTTCGGAATTTTTAGAGGTGAGAGAATCTTTCATAAACTACTGGTAATATCAAGAAAGTGAGGAGTTACCGTCGTGGCGCAGTGTGAATCTGACTAGGAACCATGAGGTTGCGGGTTCGGTCCCTGCTCTTGCTCAGTGGGTTAACGATCTGGCGTTGCCGTGAGCTGTGGTGTAGGTTGCAGACACGGCTCGGATCCCGCGTTGCTGTGGCTCTGGCGTAGGCCGGTGGCTACAGCTCCGATTCAACCCCTAGCCTGGGAACCTCCATATGCTGCGGGAGCGGCCCATGAAATAGCAAAAAGATTTAAAAAAATTAAAAAAAAAAAAGAAAGAAAGTGAATAGTGGCATCTTTTAATTGCCAGACAGACGCTATAATTTTTTCTTCTGTTTCCTTATGAGGTGCAGCTGGCATTTGGAGCAAAGGACTTCTTGATTATGCTGGGCAAGTCTAAGCATTACAGTTTGGTTGGCCCATAAGACTTAAATACCTTGAGTGTTCCCCTCATTAAAATTAAAAAACAAGTCCCCCCATTTCCAAGTATCCCTTATGGGCCAGAAAACCAGTGGTTTCTAATATAATACTTTGAAATGGGATCTCATTTTCATTTTATAGCAAAGACCACAGAGACCCCAAGAGGTTAAAAAGCTTCTGTGCTCACATTACACTGCTCAGTGTTAGCACCTTAATTCAAAAATTAAGTCTAGGAGTTCCCGTCATGGTGCTTCGTAAACAAATCCAACTAGGAACCATGAGGTTGCGGAGTTCGATCCCTGACCTCGCTCAGAGGGTTAAGGATCTGGCGTTGCTGTGAGCTGTGGTGTAGGATGCAGACACGGCTCGGATCTGGTGTTGCTGTGGCTCTGATAGGCTGGCAGCAACAGCTGGGATTAGGCCCCTAGCCTGGGAACCTCCATGTGCCATGGGTGTGGCCCAGCCCTCAAAAGACGAAAAAAAAATTAAGTCTAATCCCAAGCCCGGCTCTACTGACCTGCTTCCAGTTGCCACAAGAGTTCTAGGAGGTTATATCAGTCAGCTCAAGCTGCCGTAACAAAAGTGTCAGAGACTAGGTGGCTTAAAAAACAGATTTATTTTCGCACAGTTGCAGAGGCTGGAAAGTCCAAGATCAAGGTCCTGGCAGGGTTTAGTGTCTGGTAAGGGCCCTGTTCCCGGCTTGCTGGTAGCTATTTTGTTGCTCTGTCCTCACATGGCCTTTCCTCAATGCAGATACACAGAGACAGAGGGAAAGAGTGCCTGCCCTGCTGTCTCTTCTTATAAGGACACCAACTCTATCAGAGCAGGACCCCACTCAGGACCTCCCTTAACCTTGATGTCTTCCTTTGAAGCTCATCTCTAAGGACAGCCAGCTGAGGGTTGGGGCTTCAACATGTGAACTTTGAGGGGACACAGACATTGTTTCATGACGGGCTGAGGACTGAGACAGTTCCTTAGGTTGGGCAATTGCCATCATGACGGTCTTTGTAGAGAAGTCTTTTGGTAGAATAGTAGGGCCGGACAGCATTTGGCAGCTGATTGAGGAATCAGTGCCAGATACAATGATGACATGTATTCTAAAGGCAGCAAAAGACAGAAAGAGGTGAGAGGGTCTGTTGAACAACCTTCAGACTCGAGAACCTGGTGATCAAAAAGTGTATACTTAGTGGCGAATCGTCAATATATCCTATTAAGTGGACTGTTTCTAACTCAAGAGATATGAATTTATTTTAAGACCTAGTAGTTAAAGTTGGCATTCATTGGATCTAGAGGAAGTGGCACTTTTGGAATCTCATTATGGATCCTATCGCTTTGAGGCCCATAATAAAAAAAATTATATTTTACAACAACACTATACAGACATGTATACATATGAAACAAAATATGTGAAATGGTATGTCCTGATTTCCATTGCTGCATAACAGACCACCACAGCACTTGGTTGCTTTAAGACAAAAACAAAAATTGCTCACAAATCTGCAAGTCAGGCAGGACCCAGCTGGGGACATTGGCTTCGCATGGCATCAGCTAAGGCAGCTCAACAGGGAATGGAGAACCCTTTCTCAAGGTGGCTCACATTGATGACAGTTTGGTACCCGCTGTCATGTGAAAGCTCAAAGTGTTGTGAGCCAGTGTTCTCTCCAGGGACTGCTTGGTTTCAAGAGCACGCATCCTGAGACGAAAAGGTGCAAGTGCATGGCATTTTTATGATCCAGCCTGGAAAACACATAATATCACTTTTGCCATATTCTATTGGCTGAACAGTCACAAAGTTCCACCCAGGTTTGTGGGAAGGAGACAAAGACCCAATGACTCAAGGGGCAGCGTGTAAAGGTTACATTGCAAGAAGAATGTGTAGAATGAGAGGTATTTATTTTGACCATCTGTAGAAAATAGTTTGCTTCACTGTGCGATCCTTGCACTATACTGCATGGTATTACACTTGTGCTATACTCTTACAAGCAGCACATTCTGATCTACTCTACTTTTTTTTTTTAACGCTGACGATCACCCACTGAGTTGTGCTAACAGTCCACAAATGGTTCACCATCACCCGTTCGAAAAATACTTTTTTTGTGTGCCATTGTCAAATGGAAACAGTAGTCAAAAAAATATTCTCTTAAACTTTGGTAAAGTGCTTTAAAGACACATATAGGGCCAATTGAAATATTTTAAAAGATTATTTTTGTTAAATATTTGAGCAAAATGAAGTTTGCCCTTTTTTGCTTTCTAATGACTGTTCATCAGAGTGAGACTTCACAATCTTCGGCTGAGCTCATTTCACAACTGACTCAAAACCTTACATACATCAGTTGGCTCAGACCAAGATAAAACCTCTGGTTATTATGACAAACCATGTTACCTCTAATTGTTTTACACATAACATCTTTTTAAAGTTATTGGTAGTACTGTGTGGAATCCAATCCTTTCATTTTTACTCATTCTTTACTTGTTCATCCAAAGAAAGTCGCTGAGTATGGACTCAAGGTTCTTGTGACAAGATCTCTGATTAAGTACACACAGGGTACTGTGGAGGCCAGAGGAAGAGTTTGTTGAAGAGACAGAATTTGGGGCCAACCTGTGGAGTTAGAATCTTCATCGTAATAAGATGCCCAGGAGATTCTTGAGCACCTTCAAGTTTGAGAAGTACTGGTGTGAATCAGTGTTTGGACTATGCAGCCTATCAGTAAAAAAATTGGCAACAGCAATATATTTATACATACGTATGTTTGTATAATATACATATATCACTATGCTAATATTTTATAAACAAGACTATACACAAGTAGACATTTTTTAAAAGATGAGATAAACAAATATCAGTAGGAGTTGTAATGTTTTTCTCCCAGGCCCCAGTGTTTGATCTGTAACTTCCAGAGGTACGAGCACCCCATCTGGGGGCCCAGTGGCCTAAGTCACACCAGGTATTCAGGTGGCTCAGTCCTAAGCCCCACTGGCCAGACACCCATGAACACTCACATGGCACACTGTGGTGGAATGAAGTATCAGGAATTTAAAATCCTTTCCCATCATCAGAAGCAAATGTTTGTTGGAATTCCCATCGTGGCACAGCAGAAATGAATCTGACTAGGAACCATGAGGTTGCGGGTTTGATCCCTGGTCTTGCTCAGTGGGTTAAGGATCTGGTGTTGCTGTGAGCTGTGGTATAGGTCACAGATGTGGCTCAGATCTGGCATTGCTGTGGTGTAGGCCGGCAGCTGTAGCTCTGATGCATTCGACCCCTAGCCTGGGAACCTCCATATACCGCAAGTGCAGCCCAAAAAGCCAAAAGAAAAAAAAAAAGCAAATGTTTGTTGACATAGCCAGTAGATCATTAAATTTAGGCTTCTTAGGAATTAGTGACAGATTTTAAGAAGCAGTATTAGCCAGTGTTGGCTGTAAAAATGAGTAAATACATATCTGCCTTCAAAATGATAAATTGGCATAAACTTTTAATAGGATATAGTTTTTAAATGACCCAGAGCTTCCAGTTCTAAGGATTATACTATAACCATTAAAAATTCCAAAGTGTATATATTTTGACCTGGAAATATTCATAATATAATTTTAAGTGAAGTAGAAAAAAGGCTATAGGTAATTACACGTTCATGATGGCTGTCTTTGAATGGTTTCCATTCTCTTTTTGCTCCAGCTGTATTTTCTAATTCTTCTGCAATGACCATGGATGATTTAGGTCATAAAGCAGTAATCAAGATACCAGCTACTATGTCTAAAATAGATAAGCAACAAGAATATATTGTACAGCACAGGGAATTGTAACCATTATCTCATAATAATTTTTAATGGAGTATAATCTCTAAAGATACTGAGTCACGGTGCTGTATTCCTGAAGCTAGTATAATACTGTAAATCAATTATTACTTTAATTTTTTAAAAAAAATGCACGCTAACTAGTAGTGACTTCACTGATAGACCTTTAGCCTGTGTGTTTAATGGCACGAAGCATGTCTATTCTTCATAGAGTTATTGGAGTTTGTCAGTCTTCAGATAAGACAGTCTTAGTCCATTTGGATTAGTGTAACACAGTACCATAGCCTGGGGGTCTTATAAACAGCAGGAATTTATTTTTCGCACTTCCAAAGGCTGACAAGGCTAAGATCAAGGTGCCAGGAGATTCAGTGTCTGGTGAGGGCCCACTTCTTGGTTGACAGATGGCTGTCTTTTCCCTGCGTCCTCACCTGGCGGAAAGCCAGAGGGAGCTCTCAGGAAGAAACACTAGTCTTCTATAAAGGGCGCTCGTCCCATTCGTAAGGGCTCTACCCTTACAATCCAATCACCTCCCAAAGGTCCACCTCCTAGGACCATCACATTAAGGCTTAGGGCAACACAAACATCCAGTCCATAGCACTTCCCTCACAGCTGAATTAGCACTTACATTTCAAAATGAGCAAGTGTACCAAATGAAGTATAAAATGGGTTCCGTCCTGAAAATATTTTGCTTGCATTGGCTTGTCTTTATCATGAGACTAATTGAGAACAGGAAATGCACTCTTTTTTTTTAATAATGATTTTTATTTTTTCCATTATAGCTGGTTTACACTGTTCTGTCAATTTTCTACTGAACAGCAAGGTGACCCAGTTATACATACATGTAAGGAAGTGCATTCTTAATGTATTAGCTATCCATTGCTGCATAACAAGTTTCCCCAAAATTCAGTGGTTTAAAACCACAGTACACATCATCTCTGACAGTTTCTGAGGGTTGTGAATTTGAGTGGCCCAGTTGGGCCTTTCTGGCCTGGGGTGTCTCATAAGGTTGCAGTAAGATGTCGCCTGCAGCGTCAGTCGCTGAGGCTTGACAGGTGCTAGAAGACAGACTTCCAAGGTGGCTCACGTAGGTTCCTCCCCACAGGGCCTCTCTACTGTGTGCGTGTCCTCACAGCAGGGCAGCTGGCTCCCCTCAGAGTGAGCCACTTGAGAGACCATTATCGACATAGGTATGCCTTTCCTAACCAGACCTTGGCAATCACTCATCGTCATGTCCGCCATGTTGTATTGGACACCCAGGCCAGCCTTGATTCAGTGTAGGAAGGAGATCACACAAGGATGTGATGCCAGGAGGTGAGGATCCTGGGGAGCAGGTGGAAGGCTGGCTACCACACCTAAAAGCACTCTGCGATAGCTTCTCATCTTTTACTGCTTGGAAAGCAAGGAGTTGTTCAACGGAATGAAGGTTGAGTAGCTACATACCCTTCTCTGAAGTGTATCCAAGGCACATGACTGAGGTGATATTGAGAGAGGCCAAAGCAGTAATCAGTCACCCATGGAGAGCCCAGGAAGAGCGAATGGTTCCAGAAAGGGGAGGGGGGCAGGATCCAGGTACTAGAAGAGAAAGGGAAGGGAAGGGAAAGGCCTCTCTGATGATTCAAGGCATCCAGATTTAAGTCGGAGCAACTATAGGCACTGAGTTTACAATTCCAAAACATGTGCCATCCAAAGAAACTTAAAACAGGACAATAGGGAGAAAGAGGTTATCCATTTCAATGCTACAAACTTTATTTCCTCTAGGATAGGAAAAGGATGGCAACGGGACTCATTCAGAGGAGGGACACTAACAGTGAATGAGCAGCTGATGGGGCTCTGTATATAAGGGTTCTAAATTTCATAGTAACGCTGGGAGGTTGGTATTGTTACCCTCATTTAATGGGAGTAAAATTAAACATAGAGGATTTACAGTCAGTGATGTAACCAGTCAGTAAGGGCCAAAATTGCACTTAACTTTAAAATAGCTCTCTCCAGGAGTTCCCATCATGGCTTAGCAGAAACTAATCTGACTAACATCCATGAGGACGCAGGTTCGATCCCTGGTCTTGCTCAGTAGGTTAAAGATCTGGTGTTGCCGGGAGCTATAGTGTAGGTCTCAGACACAGCTTGAATCTGGTGTTGCTGTGGCTGTGGTGTAGGCCAGCAGCTGCAGCTCTGATTGGACCCCTAGCCTGGAAACTTCCATATGCTACAGGTACCAAAAAAAAAAAAAAAAAAAAGCTCTTTCCAGCATCTAAAAAGCAAACTAGGAGTTTCCTTTGTGGCGCAGTGGTAGCAAACCCATCTAGTATCCATGAGAACACGGGTTCAATCCCTGGCCCTGCTCAGTGGGTTATGGATCCAGCATTGCCATGAGCTGTGTAGGTTGCAGACAAGGCTTGGAGCACAGCTCTGATATGACCCCTAGCCTGGGAACTTCCATGTGCCATGGGTGTGGCCCTAAAAAGGCAAAAATAAATAGCAAACTAAATTGCATCCAGCTTAGGTAACAGTAGCCCCAGGAAAGTTTGAGGTGGGTGAGAATTAGCTACTCCCAGCATCACCGCTGCTGGGATGAAATGAAAGCAAGTCCCAGACTGGATTGTCCACATAAATTTTTTATCTTTTTGTCTTTTTGCCTTTTTTCCCTTTTCTAGGGCTGCTTCCCATGGCATATGGATGTTCCCAGGCTAGGGGTCTAATCGGAGCCATAGCCACATAAATTTTTTAAACCACATTTGTTAGCAAGCAGGCACAAAACAGTACAGCAAATCTGCTTTGTAAATTTGAAATTCCAATCCTCTATCCTTCTAAACTCTCCTACCACCACTCTGCAGAAAAGATCCTTGAGTCGAATCTGACTATAGTCCCTACATAGGATTCCGTTACTCTGCTGTCAGCGTCAGGCACCGGAAACCATGTCATCCAGTGGCAGGTCCCAGGACCAGAATCCAGCTTCCTGCAGCACACTTAAGGGTGTAGACTAGATTCTATTCCTGTTCCTACCAGGCCAAGGACCCTATCTGCATACCTTGAACCCCACGAGCAGTATCTTTTTCCTGGTAAATACACCACTAACTTCACCAATGAAAACCCATTTATGCCATTCACTAATTCCTATCTGAATCGATGGACAGCTGGAGTTGCATCTGATGACCCATTTTCTCTGTGATCTTCCTGACTGGGTGCTAGTTGATCACCCTGAAGTGTAAATGTCCCCTCAATTTTAATAAACACTTATATGGTTCTGTTTACAGTGAAGTGAAGTAAAATAAATAATGACACTAAAGTAAATGGGACGTGTAAATTCCTAACCCAGGGAGTGGATGTGGACAGAGCTAAGTTGACGGCTGGCAGCTACCATACGGACTTCAGGACCGTATTGTCTTATGTTTAGTTATCAGATTGCTTCCCGTATTGGATTTGGCTTCTTCTTCTTTTTTTTTTTTTTTTTTGTCTTTTTAGAGCTGAACCTGCGGCATATGGAGTTTCCCAGGCTAGGGGTCCAACCGGAGCTGTAGCTGCTGGCCTACACCAGAGCCACAGCAACGCAGGATCCGAGCCTCATCTGCTCAAATGCCGGATCTGTAACCACTGAGCAAGGCCAGGGATCGAACCGCAACCCCATGGTTCCTAGTTGGATTCATTTCTGCTGTGCCATGATGGGAACTCCAGATTTGGCTTCTTAGAATATAAAATCCTTGGACAGAGTGAGTCACATTTTAATTTTTCCACCATGGCTATCATAGTTCTAGATTCATATAGGTACATAGAGGTGTAATAGATAACCTTTTAATTATTAAAACTTAGCAGCAACAGCTTACCAAATATTGGGGCCTGTGGATTCTGTATTTGTGTCAAAGTTCTGAAGGGTTTCAGTGGACTAAAATCCTAATGACATTAAAGAAGTACTTAGCTCACTTGAGATGATTTAGGGCAATTTGCAGTGAGTGATGGGAAAAGGATACATTTTATATAGTATTTTTATTTAAATGTCAATTCACAGCCTTGGCGTTAACATATATTAAGCTTCTTCAGAAGTTTATGCATGAAGGATGAATCATAATATACAAATATAAATGGTGATATCTGTCTTCATTCAGAATTCTTTAAATTATGTTTGTCCATTTCTACTGAATGTAATGACATCCAGCATCAAATCCAGGAGAGTGAGCATGAGGTCTGTTTTGATTCCAGGTACTGCTTGAATATTAATGGCTGCAAAGCCCTGTACTAGTTGAAGGACTTTGACAAAAGGGACCTCATGCTTTCATTCATGGCCTGAGCAAGGGGAGCACACAGCTCCTTCTCTTGCATGGTGTAATCACCGCACCCCGGCAGCAGTTAGTGCTGCGTGTTTGGTTTTGTTGAGCAATAGCTGATCAGCCTCACAGCCAACCTGCAGCCACACCCCAGCCAAGAGGGCCCAGGCCCGGGGTTTCTCTTTGGCTTTTAACCATTGCATCAACTGTATAAAGCTCCAAGAACCTGTTAGGGTTTTAGCCCTGGAATGTAAGCTTTCAGGGCTCTTCTCTGGGGAAAAGAAAAGAACTAGCAGAACCACCCCAGGTCTGATGAGGTCAAAAGCCTGGTGAGGAAAAAAAAAAAAAAAGCTTCAGAAAAAAATACTAACAAGCAAAATAAAACACCCCAGTTTCTCCTGCAGTTGCCCAGAGAGGAAGAAGCCCACACTGATTCCCCACAGTGTTGTTGGCAGGAAATCTGCCCACTGCAGGCTGGCGAAGGAAGGGCTCTAGGATTTGGTAGAAAGACTGAACCTATAAATTTCCTTTGCATTCTGTCCAAATTTACATTAAATGAGATAGCAGTGAGTATTCAAATTTAAAGACACTACAGTTTTTATTTGTTTGTTTGTTTTGTTTTTTGTCCTTTTAGGGCCGAACCCGCAGCGTATGGAGGTGTCCAGGCTACGGGGTCTAATCAGGGCTACAGCTGCCGGCCTACACCACAGCCACAGCAACACCAGATCCAAGCCACCTCTGCAACCTACACCACAGCTCATGGCAACGCTGGATCCTTAACCCACTGAGCAAGGCCAGGGATCAAACCCACAACCTCATGGTTCCTAGTCAGATTTGTTTCTGCTGCACCACGAGGGCAACTCCAAAGATGCTACAGTTCAAGGAACTGTCCTCATGAACAGGTCTAGCCCTAAAATATGTTATGTAAACTCCATCAGGGGAGAAAAATTGTCTTCTTTGATTGAGCTTAAGTTTGCATGCACACATACTCATCACTCTTACTTTAAAAAATTCAACTTAGTCCGGTTCAGTACTCATAGTTTGATATTTTAATTATGACAACTAGTCACATTTGCTTTATCATAATTTCTGTGGGTTTTTTTTTTTCAATTTAGAATGTTTCCTATCCAGGAACCTAGCTTGAGTCTTTATGAAATATGATGGTATTGCAGTTTCCTGGTGGCCTAGCCATTAAGGATTCAGCATTGTCACCGCTGTGGCTCGGGACAGTCCCTGGCCAAGGAACTTCCGCATGCCATGGGTGCAACCAAAGGGAAAAAAAAAAAAAACCTGATGATATAGCAGCTATAATTGAAATCTCTGCATTTGAGTGATGTTAAATTTAACACTATATGTATCAAGTACCTAATCTTATACCTAAAAAGTTTCTAGGCTAAATTCTGTGATTTACGCAGAAACACATCAAATTGTCTTCAATAATGTGGGGTATGGATCTGGATACTTTACATTATAGCCTTTTTTTTTTTTAGAATTTCTAGCTTTGAAACTCATGTATTTCTTCCTTTGTATCTTCTCCTTAACTATGTGGTCACATATTACTGATGCTGTAATTAATTATCTTATATCTTAAGGTTAAGCTGTCTCCCAGTAGCTCTGGGAATCCCTTCTGTGCTTGAATGCTTAGTATTTGCTGAAATTGCCCTTGGCTTAACAGGTTAATCCCTGGTGCCCACGAAATCCAGAATGAAGAATAGGGGAGTTCCCATTGTGGCTCAGCGGTAATGAGCCCAACTAGTATCTAAAAGGACACAGGTTTGATTCCTGGCTTCACTCAGCAGGTTAAGAATCCGGTGTTGCCCTGAGCTGCGGTGTAGGTTGCAAAAGCAGCTTGGATCTGGCATGGCTGAGGCTGTGGCTGTGGCTGGTAGCTGCAGACCAGCCTAGGTACTTCCATATGCCACAAGTGTGGCCCTAAAAAGCAAAAAAAAAAAAAAAAAAAAAAGAATAGGGTTTCTAAATGCATATAAAATAAATGACAGGTAAGGTGTTAGGATCTCTAACTTCCTTGTGACTTGATCTGCTCCATAACTATCACAGGTGGGCTGTTCATTTTATTCTTGGAAGAAAATAGTGTATCCAGGATGGGGAAACTATGCAATCAGTTCAGCCTGTTTACCTGCCCATTTGGAAGACAGAAGGAAGCTGGCTCCTTCATCCTGGGGAAGTAAGTAAACCCCCTACGAGTAAAACCTGAGTTGATTTCAAGTGGAGGAAGAATGCCGTGTGCTGTGTGTGTGCCAGACACTCTCCATGGACTAAAACCTTTAATTCATTTAATGCAAGCCTGTGAGATAGGTATTATTACTCCTATTCCATATATTTGAAAAGGTAATATAAGCCTTTTTAGGTATTACAAGTATTTTTTTAATATCTGCTTTAAGAAAAAAAAAAGAAAGTAAAGGCTCTAAAGAGGCTTGGAATCCAGTAATGATAGATCTTCTAGGGAAGCATATTTTTGAAAATATCAAACACTCTTGAAAAGGTTTTGTCACTCATCTGAACAGGATGCTGTGCCCCAGGTGACCGTTTTCTGTGCTGATTTCATAAGGAGACAGTTAACCTCTAGCCTATGATTTTGACATATTTACTGTTAGAAGTCACCCTCTAGGTCTATGTTAAAATCCTCCAATTACAGGTTTCCCTTTTTTTTTTTTTGTATTTCCTGAGAAGAGATGAAATAGGGGTTTGGGGGAGCCGGGTAGCGATCTTTCACATGCTCCAGAAACCTGATTGTGACTTGGCTTGTTCTCAGAACTCACTCGTCTTTCAGTCACATTAGAAAAATGCTTCTCGGAGCTCCTGTTGTGGCCCAGTAGGTTAAGTACCTGATGTTGTCTCTGTGAGGATGCAGGTTCTGTCCCTGACCTCCCTTAGTGGGTTAAAGATCTGCTGTTGCGGTGCCTGTCGCGTAGGCCTCAGCTGCAGTTCCGATTCAACCCCTAGCCTGCAGATGCAGTGTTTTAAAGGAAGAAAGAAAAGTGCTTTTCTTTTAGAGAGGAAGCAACTGTCCTGACTGGTCCATGTGTATCCA
This sequence comes from Phacochoerus africanus, assembly GCF_016906955.1. NCBI lineage: Eukaryota > Metazoa > Chordata > Mammalia > Artiodactyla > Suidae > Phacochoerus > Phacochoerus africanus. The sequence continues at coordinate 29,010,958 of NC_062553.1, forward strand.
GAAAAGGCATCTTTTACAGTGACTCTGCCACCATCTTAATGATAAACACTTGGTTGTATTGGAAGCATTTTTTAAGGACCTTTGTATGCCTTCTCTCTAATCTTTATAATCGCCCTAGAAATAGCATCATCCCCATTGCACAGGTGAGGAAACCGAGCACTGCCTCAGAGTCACATGACTGTGCTAAAGTCCTTTCCTCTCCCCCAAATGTTAATACTGTACGGGAACCTCCTGCCAGACAGTCCCACCCCTGGAGATTGATTAACCGACTGCAGGGGAAGTTGGGCCTTAGGGTCACTGCTAATTGAAGGTTAGTGGTGCATGGCTCAGGGAAAACCGTCTGACAAATGCATTTGCCCTTTGGGCTCGGAACCTTGTGCTGGAGCCGCCGGCACGAGCAGCGGAATTTGGAACTTCAGAAATGTTGTGTGGTGATACGAAAAGTTACATTCTATTAAAGTATAATTAAAAGCAAGGTTAAGAAATATTCAAAACTCATCAACTCCTTAATTATGTTGCTGTGTTCTCTGTTCTTGAGGGTATTTACATCTATCGTATCTGTGGTAGAAACGCTGTGCAATGGTGTGAAACCATACATCTCTTTCCAGCTTTGGGTTCGGGGACCTAACATTGGTAGCTTGAAATCAGCCGTGACAAGACCCTTTGCACCATGGAAAGTGGCAAATGCTATAAACCTTGGGTTCAATTTAATGTTTGGTTGCTTGACAACCCTCAAGAAGATGGTGAAGAAAATTATTCAAAGTATATTCAATGTAATGCAAATTAAATGTGAAAGTTTGCTGAGGCTGTGGCTGTCCCACGAGGACAACACAGAACATTCCTGGAGAAAATTTCCTTCTAGGACTCAAAAACTGTTGTCTGATTCAGCAGAGAATTTCCTCAAGTCATTAACCACCAAGTAAAATTGCAAGATATATGTCCCTTGTGTCACTGTCATCTAACCTGTTAACTCAAATGAAAATATCAACAAACATTCCCATCGGATCCATACTTACTTGTCAGTGACAACCATAGGTTGACTATAGCTAAAAGAGTTTGGCAAAACTCAGTTAAAGCATTCTTTGAAAGTCAGTTGTCCCTATGTTATAAAAAGAAAGTATTGGGGTTTTTTATTATTATTACTTATAAACTGTGTGCTACACATGCTTCATTTATAATAAACATTTTTTTCTGTAGAACCAGTTGTTAAACGTTGCCAGCATACCACTGCCTGTGGGGTATAATTGGTCTACAAATTTTGCACCTGCCAGAACCGAGGAGCAAAATTTATGCTTTCCCTCAAAGCATTGGCACCATCTTGAACATAGTTGAAATAAGTACGCAACTGTTTATGCTGTTGTTAAAAAAGAAACGCTAAAAAGCATGCCAGCTTCTTCTGGTGTGAAATTTTCTTCATTAGTCCACCAGCCAGAGGGAATACTGTCAAGAAATCTTCAAACTATCCCAAAGCAAGTTACAGATAAGTGTCTTCTCATGCATTTTGTTGCAGTGGGTACAAGTACCCTTTTTTGGTAATGAAGAATACAGGATCCTTTTCCAGCTATCTCTGGCTTATGCAGTAAAATTTTCTTCCCCCAAAGACAGTAAGTCAATACACTTTACATGCTAGGGTATCAGGCTAAGAAAACATTAAAGATTGAAAATTTGGGAATTTAAGCCAGTCTCATATTTACTTAGTTGAGTGAATTAAAAGTAGTCAAGTGCTTATCAATTTCTGGTTTTGTTTTACTTCTACCCTTTGCCACTCTCTAGAAACAATCTAGAAATATATGGATTGTCATGCATGTTTTTATATGCTCAGTTACTTAAATCTACTTGAATTGGGTTTGGACTCCTTCCACAAACTGGGTTTCCATGTTGCACTCCACACCCTGGAAGGTGGGTCTCTCTGCAGATTTTAGCTTGTAATAAGCACATTTCCTTGGACCAAACCTTTTTTATTTTCTTCAAGCAAACTTTTTTTTTTTTTTTTTGCTTTTTAGGGATGCATTTGCAGCATATGGAAGTTCCCAGTCTAGGGTTCAAATCGAAGCTGCAGCTGCTGGCCTATGCCACAGCCACACAGTGCCGGCCAGATCCTTAACCCACTGAGCAAAACCAGAGACTGAACCCACATCCTCATGGATACTAGTCAAGTTCGTTACTGCTGAGCCACAATGGGAACTCCTCGAGCAAACTTTTTTTTTTTGTCTTTTTTGTTGTTGTTGTTGTTGTTGCTATTTCTTGGGCCGCTCCCTCGGCATATGGAGGTTCCCAGGCTAGGGGTCTAATCAGAGCTGTAGCCGCCGGCCTACGCCAGAGCCACAGCAACACGGGATCCGAGCCGCGTCTGCAAGCTACACCACAGCTCACGGCAACATCGGATCGTTAACCCACTGAGCAAGGGCAGGGACCGAACCCGCAACCTCATGGTTCCTAGTTGGATTCGTTAACCACTGCGCCACAACGGGAACTCCATCGAGCAAACTTTAATATACAAAATTTTGAGACCTATCATCATTCCTACCATACTCTTATGGACATGTAGTATTTGTTAATTAAAAAAAAAATGAAGGAAAGAAAAAAAAAATGGTCAGGGACCCTTCCAGTATTTTCTGGAAAAATGCTTACGTAGGATTAGAAATATTTAAGTGGAGGAGATAAAAATAGTAACTGGGCAAGATATATTTGACTCAAGTTTGAACAGTCATCTTAATGTAAACAGACCACATCGGCAGAGTTCTTGGTTCCTTTAGAAAAGTAGGTAGATTTTCCACATCATGTTGGGAAATACGTATAGTACACATTTGCTGGGTAATTATTACGCAGCATTTTTTTTTTTCTGGTTTTGACATTAAGAATATGTCAGGTTCTTCATTTCCTTGGGATGTCCATTTTTCCTAACTTATCAGAAATAATCCTAAAAGGAAACCCTAACAAAGTTCTTTATTTTATTTTTTTGTCCTTTTGCTATTTCTTGGGCCGCTCCTGCGGCATATGGAGGTTCCCAGGCTAGGGGTCTAATCGGAGCTGTGGCCGCCAGCCTACGCCAGAGCCACAGCAACGCAGGATCCGAGCCGCGTCTGCAACCTACACCACAGCTCACGGCAACACCGGATCGTTAACCCACTGAGCAAGGCCAGGGACCGAACCCGCGACCTCAGGGGTCCTAGTCGGATTCGTTAACCACTGCGCCACAACGGGAACTCCCCTAACAAAGTTTTTTAGTCTCTTGGGATTTTGTTGTTGGTTGGAAGGAAAGCAATGTTGTTTTTTGTTTTGTGTGTTTGTGTGTCAGTGGCATTTAAAGAAGCAAAATGCAATAGGTAGTCTATATAGAACCAATTTTTTTATTTTTAAATTTTGAAAACCACTGCTCCAAGAAACATTCAATTTAAAATCCAAGGTCTTTGATTTCATTGTGAACAGAATAGATAATAATTTTCCTAGAGGATGAATGCACACACTGATGCTCTTGCATCACAAAGTCCAGGAATTTAAGTCACAGGAACCCATGTCCAAGAAGGTCTCCGAAGTCCGTTCTAGGGCGGCCACAGTCGGGGTGACTGAGCCTTGAAGCCATTGGTTGAACTCTGCTCCTTTCAATCACCATACTTCCCTGGATCTGGTCGTATGAGGCTAGACTTTTAGGGCCAGCTGGTTAACAAATTTATTGAACACCCACTACAAGCCTGCCACTGGATTAAGCGCTAGGCAGTTTCCTTATGAAATGTACATTCTAGCAAAGAATGGCCTAGACGTGGGGGGGCGGGGGCAATTCTTTCCTTTATTCATCTAAAATCAACCAAATATATGTCAAACATGCATCTACCCAAGAAGGATGCAACTATGAAGGATTCAGATTCTTGTATGCGAGGTGCAGCAAGTACCATGGAAGTTCAGAACCAGGACCGCAACCCAGCCTGCAGGATCCAGGATGCTTTTCTTTCCGGAGGAGGAGGCTGAGATGGAGTGAGAAGTCAGTCAGCCAGATGATATGAGGAGGGCTTCCCAGGGAGGACTGGGCTCTTAGGTAGTCCAGGTAAAACTCCCAAAGTGTGAAGGATGGAGGCTTTCTCCTCGTTATCCCAACACCTCCACCCACCACTGTTTGGAGGATTTCTGCAGATGGGTGGCGCGAGGCCGAAGTGGATGAGGGCAGGAGAGGGATGAACAGGAAGTAGGAAAGGGGGGTGGGAAGTGATTCCAGTGCCCCTTTTCCCTTCCCTCTGGCTCTTCCCTGAAGTGCCCTCCCACTTCCATCCACCTTTGCTTGCTTTTCCTGATTTTCTTTTAGGTCTGCCGTGGGTGTCTGGTCAAAAGATCAGGAAATCACTTTGTTTTGATCCCACATTCACTGCAACCTAAAGATCAGTATTTGGGGACATGTGCTTTTCCTCGCAGTGACCCTGAGATGGGAAAAGGTCATCGTCAGCACCACTTTATGAGGGAGGATGTTGGTGTCGTCTGCGTGAGTGACTTTTCTGGGTCCACAGTTACACGTGGCAGCACCACTATTGAAGCCACGTGTGCTGGGATTTGGGTTCCAAGTCGATAGAATGTGGCAGCTTCAGTGTCAGAGCTCAAATCTTGGTTCTTCTGCTTGCTCACTAGAGGATAAAAGGCAGAATGCTTAACCTCTCTCACCTTTGCTTTCTCCCCCATTAAATGGGTTTAAAAATAGTACCTACCTCCTAAGGTGGTCGTGAGGGTTCAATGAGATAATGGGCATAAAGTGCTTGATGCATAGTAAGGCTCAATAAATGTTATTCTATTATGAATAATAAGTACTAAGTCAGATTCTGTGCTTAGAAAACTGACGCACAGCACCAACCAGAGAGACAGACATCTGTATGACTGACCACAGTGCTGAGGGATGGACTCTCAGTAGGCAATTGGCACAGATGGCTCCATTTGGAGTCAGGGACCAAGGGTTCAAAAGGCTCCACAGAGCAGATCCACAATGGGACTTTGCCTCGAAAAGGTGAGCCCAGTTCACAAGACACTTGTCTTGTATTAGTTACCTATTGCTGTGTAACAAGTACACCCCCCCCCCCCCCCCCCGCAAACTAGCAGCTTAAAACAACAAACATTTGTTATCTCACAGGAACCCAAGCACAGCTTAAGAGGGCACATCTGGTACATAGTCTCTCATGGGGTTGTAGTCAAGCTGTTGGCCAGGGCCGTGGTCCTTTCCACGCTGGGGTGGGGGGCAGACAACCTGCTTCCAAGCTCACTCAGGTGCCCATTGGCAGAACTTCCGAGGATCCACTTCCACGTTCACTCAGATGGTTGCTGGCATGGCTTGGTTCCTCCTCGTTTACTTCGTTTATCCTGGAGAGCTGCAGTCGGCCCTTTTTCTGTAGAGGGCCAGATGGTGAATATTTAAGGCTTTGTGGGTCATACGACAGGTGACTACTCAATGCTGCTGTGTAGCTCAGAGGAAGCCATAGACAAGTCATAAATGAATGAGTATAACTGTATTCCGGTAAAACTTCACTTAGCAAAGAAAGGTGGCCTGACCCCTGCCCTAGGTCTCTGCAAGGATAGCAACATGGCTTAGCCGAAATAACACTGGTGGTCACTTAGCTTCTCAGGGCTTCAGTTCTCAATCTGTAATACAGATGGGCTAGAGTAGTATTTTCTCAGGGCCTCCCCACCCCAAAATGCTGTGATTCTAATGTTAATCTTTATTTCTAGGAGTTTAATAGCCATTTATTTGTTCTTACTGTCTCACTCTACTAAGACGAATAGCTTAACCAGGATGTCAGAACACTTAATCTCTCTGTAGAATGGGACAACTTAATTGACATGTTCTGGTCCCTCCTTTCATATGTTATGCACATTGTAAATCAACTGTAATAAAAACTTTTTTAAAAAGCACCAGAAATTGACAGAACATTGTAAATCAACTATAATAAAAAAGTAAAAAATACATATGCTTCTCTGTGCCAATGCCAAGTATGTAATCCATAGGATGATGGCCCGTAAGTTTCCTATGATGCCGATGGTTAAAGAATCAGAAATAGTAGAGTCTCTGCAAGGGGGACGTGAGAGTTGACCCCCACCCTACAAGTTTCCCTTGGAGTAATTGCACGAAAATCCATCCCTGATATTTCCTTTTGCATTAGACTTATGATTATACAACCTGGTTTTTCTACAATAATCATAATGTCAGATCAGGGTCACTCAGAGATTGAAAGAGGACTGGATTCCTTTTTGGTTGTTATTTTCTAGACTCTTGGTATATTAAAGTAGTAAAATAGCGACAAAGCAGGATTATAAAAATTGAAGTGTATTTTAAATGCTTACATGTGCAGATTTGCAGTATTGCACCCATGCATAAAGGGGAGGAAGGTATTCCCGAGGTAAAGTGTTCATTCATGGGGAACTGCAGGTAATTTGTTATGAAAACATGAGCCTGAAGTTCAAAGCTGTGTGATGAACTTTGTCTTCTTTCAAACCTGTCAGGGAAGCTCTGGGTGTGTATTTGGAATTACCCGTCAAGAGTCTACCTCAAGGCCCTTCACAAATGGGAAGCCCGGGTTCACTGACCTCCTGTATCCCATAGTCCCATGTTTCTTACCTGTCCCCACAATGATAGGCTTGGTGACAAAAATCCTGTCCTATTGAAGACTCCATGGTGTAAAGAGAAAGTATGAACTCTGAATCCTGCTTCCACCACTTAGTTGTATAACCTTATGTGAGTTAGTTAAGCTTGCTAGGCCGGTCTCCATATTCCTAAGATGGAGTTACTAATGCTTATTTCACAAACTTGCTGGGGAGAAAAGTCACGAGTGTCATGTGCCAAACAGATGCTGGATGTTCAGTTGTTAGATACGATGACTTACACCACACACACACACACACACACACACACACACACACACACACTCTCCCTCTCTCTCTCTCACACATCAGATCCAGAGCCCTAGTTTGGGTTTTGAACATCTGTTGAGCGTAATACGCTGCCTGCTTGGGCCCAGTGAAGAGTCCTGTGGCCATAACTTCCCTGATCTCCTGTTCACAAATCTGACAGCCTCACAGCTGCAGTGACTTGGCCTCTGGGTTCTGCCTCCTGTTTCTTCCTGCCTCACCTGCCCTTGATAATTGAACATGTGACAGACAGCTTGCAAATCTGAGACACATCTCTTAAGCCGTAGATGTGGCAAAGACAGAATAGGACTTAATAAATAAAGGTAATATCCAGAGGGCATTGAAGTACCTACAGATTTACAGGATGACTCTCAGCTGTTTCTCCTGGGGTCCCTGCTGTTAAGAGGGACACACCTTGTGGCCTCAGCCTGGGAAGAGCTTGTGCTGCAAAGAGAGAGAGAAAGATTAACTGAACTGAGGAGTTCCCGTCGTGGCTCAGTGGTTAACGAATCCGACTAGGAACCATGAGGTTTCAGGTTCGATCCCTGGCCTTGCTTAGTGGGTTAAGGATCTGGTGTTGCCGTGAGCTGTGGTGTAGGTCACAGACGCGGCTCGGATCCTGCGTTGCTGTGGCTCTGGCATAGGCTGGCAGGTACAGCTCCAAAACACCCCTTAGCTTGGGAACCTCCATATGCCACAGGAGCGGCCCTAGAAAAGGCAAAAAGACAAAAAAAAAAAAAAGATTAGCTGAATTGAAGAATTCGGTTTTGATTCTCTGGTGTCTATTCTGCAGGGAAAAAGAGGATTTCTGCCTGGATAGGCAGTTACTGGGTAGGTTTTCCTTTGTCTCTTACCAGGATTGAGCTCAGAATTTGAAGGGTGAGGATGCCTTGTTGGCTGCAGCATGTCCTGGTTTGTGATGGAGAAACAGCCTCTGGGCTGTCTCTCACTGCCGGGTCCTATGAATCGTCTTTACTTCATGTTAGAAGAAAATTAAGAAAGGGAAAGACAAGGAAAATCAAAATCACGTCATACATTACAGTTACCTAAGGTTTACAGTCGGCACCATAGAGTTGGAACTTGGAAATTGCAAAGAGGGTGACTTTCCTAAAAATGGAACGTTCCAAAAATGTTAAGCGATAAAGAGAAATAGTTAAGTAACTGGCATAATAATGGGAATACTTTGCAGCCATTTAAAACAATCATTGTAGACATTATAAATTGCCATGGAGATGGGTTGAAACATAAGTTAAGGGAAAAAAAGCAGGACGTGCAGTTGTTTATGTACTGTGTAAAGTGCATATTCCAGTGGACAAAATCTAAAATAAATCCTGAGGGAAAATTGAACACCTAACACCTGGTCAGGTTGCTATGATTATGGCTGAACTTTTTTCCAGCCTTTTCCCAAACTTTGTACTTATTTGATTATGTGCATGTGTGTGTATAGTTACATCTATGTTTATATATGTTTAGTACATATAAATATGTACACATACAAACATCGTTTTTTAATGAAAAAAGTTCTTTAAGCATTTGAAAGAAGATTGGAGGTATTTGTGAGCAAAGCAGATACAAAAGAAAAAAAACGTTTTTACGCTTAAAAAAAGGTACTTAGACTTTGTACCAAGAACTAAATTTTAGAATCCGTCAATAGATGAGTGAATTTTACACTTTATACTGCAGCTGATCGTGCTTTAAATGAAGTAACTAGGATCTTTCTTTGTGTAGAGACTCTAGATACAAATCACGGTTTTGCTTTTCCTTGGTTGAAACGGCATTCCTCTTTGATCATTGCCTCGCACAAGGAAATATCTCTTCCTTGTGCGAAGTAGTGGTTAACTTCTCAGAACCTCAGACGACAAAGGGCCCCTCTGTGAGGCGCAGGAATTCCTCTTGGAATACAAGGAAGGCCCCCAGCTGAATCGTTTCCAAGGAAGATGTTGCAAAGCTTGCAAAGCTTGTTCCCAGAAAGGAGCCCAGCTGGAGATCTTTTCTTTCTATTCAGATATTGGCCCTGCTTGGAGGGGACGGGGGGTGGGGAAAACCCTTAAACGAAAACCCAAAAACGGGCCTGAATGCATTTACAAATGACAAGGCAAAGTTAATTCTGGCCACCAGTGTTGGTGCCAACTCAGGCTTATCATATTTAGAATTTAACTCCACTTGGGCAGAAACTTGGTTTCTCTTCTCATGGAAGTTAAAGAAGGCAACAGACATGGACTGTGCACCCTAGGGTATGAATTCGGGGTAAAAACGTGGAAGTCACAGGCTGGCTCAGTTTGCCTGGGCCACGTCTGCTCCACCCACTGTGGGTACCATGTGTTGCACTAGTTATTATTACGAACTGGGAATCTCGTCAAGTCAAGACCTTAGCAAGGCGTTCGCAGTCCCCCTCCGCCTAATTCCTGTGGGTGTTTGTGTCACCATGCTCCCCTTTGTCCCAGCCACAGACCTCTTCCCCTCCAGCCACGTTCTCATACCCATCAACTCCTCCTTGACCTTGGGAGGATTTATAGAACGATACATAATACCTGCGAGTGGGTCTGGCTTGTCCTGGGCTTTGGGTACCTGTCAGTTTTGCCCTTCCCCCTTCTGCCCTTTGCCATTCTTTGAACCTTAAATCCCTCTTCCTGTTAAAGGTACTGAAGTTCCCGGTCAATGTTAGGTCCTTTCCCAAAAGCCAGAAGATAGGGAGGTGATGAGAAGAGATGAGAGGTGAGGAGAGCTAGCCCTCTTCACCACTGAGGCCCCCCCTTCACCTGCCAGTTGATTGAATGATGGAAATTAAGAAGGAGAAGAATGGCAGCTGCCACTTTTATGCTTCTGCCACCTGCTTATCCTGTTGTATACATTGCCTAAAGCCTCACATCTGAAAACAAAGGCCCAGAGAGGATGAGGGATTTGCTCAAGGGCACTCAGCAAATAAATAGTAGAGTTAAAATTCAAACCCAGGGAGTCCCCTTTTGGCTCAGTGGTTTAAGAACCTGACTAGTATCCATGAGGATGCGGGTTCAATCCCTGGCCTCACTCAGTGTGTTAAGGATATGCGTTGCTGTGAGCTGTGGTGTAGGTCGCAGATGAGGCTTGGGTCTGACATTGCTGTGGCTGTGGTGTAGGCCGGCAGCTGCAGCTCTCATTCGACCCCTGGCCTGGGAACTTCCATATGCTGCAGATGCAGCCTTAAAAATACAAAAAAAAAATAAAATAAAAATCAAACTTCGGAGTTTCTGAGCGCTCCAGAATCCTCTCCTCTTTCCACTACACAAAAGTGCTTTTTCCCAAAGACTCAAAGGTGATAGTCACAAGCAGCATTTGCCCTCAACATCTGTGGTCAAACAGTGTCAGGACAGGTAAGAAGCACCCCTTTCTAGCTCCAGCAGTGGCTCCAGTTGAAAAATAAACTTAGAGTAAAAATTCCACTCTATGTACAGATAACTTAGCTAGTTAAACATCAAACTCAGCAAAGGCTCTACTTAAGTAATAGACCCATGGAATGTGATCCCTTCAGGGGTTTAATGTGCTTGAAAACTCTGTAAAAATTACCATTTAAGAACCCCTAGACCAGCACCATCCAGCAGAACTTTGTATAATGACAAAAATGGTCTGTGTCTATACTATCCAATATGGTAGCCACTAGCCACCTGTAGCTTTCAAGCATGTGAAATGCGCCTGGCTGGTGTAGCCAAGGAACTGAACTTTTACTGTATTTAATTTTTAGTCATTTCAATAGCCGCATGGGGCTTGTAGTTACCATACTGGACTGCACGATTCTAGAATATCCTGACAGGTTGATTGCCAGTCCCCACATTTTCATGATACTTTGCCTATAAGCTCTTTTATGTCACTGGATCGTAATTATTTGATTGTGTTTTGCCCAGCTCCCTAGGTTGTAAGCTATTCATCTGGCGAGATCATCGATTAGCACATGGCCTGGTCCGTAGAACTAGACCTTAAGTAATTAATGTGGATTAAACGAATGGATGAGAGTCAGCTTTGCTCAAAAGCATCACTGTTGTGCTTGCTCTCCTCTAGTTTGCCCTTTCTCGTGACTTTGCCAGATTAGTTCCCAAATCTTCAGAGGAAGCCCACACAGTTATTTGTGTGCACATCTTTCTTTCCTCCAAGGAAGTTGCTTCTTTAGCTGATTATTTGGGTTATTTGCTTCAGGTTCTCTAAATGAATGTTTCTATTACCATTTCTCTCTCTCTCTCTCTCTCTTTTTTTCAGTTGCAGACATTATCTTCCGCTGTGGAAGAGATGATTCAGCTTCCGCCCCTCGCCCCACCACACATGTAAGGAACATGCCACTAGAACCCTGCTCCAGTTTAGTCAGATGGATAACTCGTATTTATTAAAACCAAGTCAGTGCTGTTCAGAGCTGAGCCAGGTAGAGAATTATATTTCCTTTCTGCACAGCTTTCTGTCTGAAGGTAACAAATGGCTCTGTTTCTTTTCATTTCTTCAATATTGTGGCTCTTCGCCACTGATTTGACCCCAGATTCTATTACCTTCTATTATATGCTTTCTCTTCGGGACACTTCAGTGACTCTATCAACTTCATCTCTTAAAAGAAAACTGTCCAGAGCCTTCTTACCTTCTCCGAAGGGAATGAGCTATCCTCCTGGCTGTCCCATCACCATCGTCCTGGGGGTGACTTTGGTTTCTCCTGTGTTTAATGTCCTGTTTCCTGCACACCTGGCCGTGCCCTTTTGGTTTACTACCTCATTCTTTGTTACATCTTCTCATAGCTTCCTTCCCAGGAGCAGGAGGTATATGAATATACTTTTCGAGATCTTTCATATCTGAAAATGTCCTTATCCTACCCTCTCACTTAGTTGGTAGTTTGGCAAAGTTTAGAATAGTGTGTGAACCAACTATAAAGGAAAAAATAAAAATCATTAAAAAATAAATCTACATTGGCAAAAAAAAAAAAATAGAATAGTGTGTGTGTGCGTGAGTGGGTGGGTGTGGGTTTAGGAAGTCTAAAGCCATTCCGATCCCCAGTTCTTTGTAAAAGATCTTTTTTTTTTTTTTTCCTAGAAGTCTGTAGGATCTTCACTTTTACCTGAGTTCTGAAATATCATAAAATGTGTCTTGGCATTGAGTCCCTTTTTATTTATTGTGTTGGTCATTTGGTTTGTGCTCTTATCTAGAAACTGATTCCTTCCGTTACGTGGAATTTTCTCAAGTTATTTCATTGATGAATTTTTCCCCTCCTTTTATTTGTTTTCTTTTGGGAACTCCTGTTGAATATTGGACCTCCTAGATTTGTGCTCCATTTTTTTCATGTCTTCTGTTTGATTTTCTATGTCTTTATCTTTTTTGCTATTTTATAGGAGAGTCCCTCATGTTTTTCTTCTAGACTGTTTGTTGAAATATTCATTTTTGCTGTTTTGTTTTAATTTCCAAGCACTTTTTGCTGCCGCGCTCTGTTTTTTTTTTTTTTTCTTAACAGCTGCACCTGCAGCATAGGGAAGTTCATGAGGCCAGGGGTCAGATTGGAGCTGCAGCTGCCCAAATTTGCATTTTCCCAAATTTGCTTTTTCCCTTGGATTCCCTTTGATACCACCACACACCAGGCTCTTTTCAACTCTTAGCAAGTTTCTCTGTCTGTAATTCTTTGTGTCTTCCCTGCTTGTTATGAGCAGTGAGGCTTTCTTTTGTATTGCTGCCATCCTGTCACTTGCTGCCCAAGAACCTTCTCCCTTTGCCAGTCACATCATGCTTGGTCTTCTGAAGGTCTTCTTTTAAGGGACTCAAAAACCTGGTCACACATGCACATCCTTCCCCCAAATCTACAACATGGGTCTCTCTATGGTCTTTTGCACAAGGCATATTCTTTCCTACCCTTTTGCTTTCTCTAAAACTGTCCTTTCTGCCTAATTTCTACCCCTCTCTTATGGCCCTTATTTTTTCTATAAAGCCTTTTCTGGCAGCTCAACCACACTGAGAATGCTCTTCCCAAACTCCCGTGATGCTTACTTAGCACCGATTGGCTGTACCAGTCATTGGTCCTCACCATGTACAAGCCGATGTAATGTCAGTGCGGTCTTGCCCATCCAATCAGTCATGCATCTAAGGCATCATCAGCAAAGCCAGGTGTGCCAGCGTATTTTCTTGTGAAAGAATTTATTACTGCAAAAAGTTATCCTGAGAAAAAAATAGAATTTCTGTTGAGTATCTTATTTTATAGTTATTGTTTTTATCTTGATACTGATCTTTATATAGCTCTTAGATCTCATAAAATTCTTTCTTACTCCATCTCTGGATACTGTTAGTTTTCATCCTCGAAGGTTCTTGGATAAATGGGCCATATCTTATATTTCTTTGCATAATTATGCCCACAGTAGACATTCATTTAACATAGAATAGTTTTAATAAAATATGCATAGTATATTCCTGAGATTACAAACTTTAATATAGGATTAAAAACAATATTTCATTGAATATCAGATGTCATTCATTGTAACATACATCATTATCTTATACATCCCCCCAAATAGAAAACCATGCCACTGCCAGGTTTCCCATCTTGTGCCAATGATTATAAGATGTGTTCCACAGAAAAGAAGATCATGGACTTGGAGAACAGACTTGTGGAGTGGGATGGACTGGGAATTTGCTGTTAATAGATGCAAACGATTGCCTTTGGAATGGATAAGTAATGAGATCCTGCTGTATAGCACTGGGAACTATATATACCTAGTCACTTATGATGGAGCATGATAATGGGAGAAAAAAGAATGTATACATGTATGTGTGACTGGGTCACCTTGTACAGTAGAAAATTGACAGAGCACTATAAACCAGCTATAATGGAAAAAAATAAAAATCATTTTAAAAAAAGATGTGTTCCAATTTCACAGGTGTTAAAAGGCAAGGGAGGGCATGTGCATCTTAGATTTGATTAAATATGTACATTTTTGTTTTATAATTATATACATTGGCATAAAGCATCTTAAGGTTTTCAGTGATATTTTAAGCCAAAATTTTAAAAGATAAGCAAGGTACCATCTATAACCAAGTCACTTTGTCAGGAGATACAATATGTAGATAGACAATGATAAAGCTATGACTCCTCTCTACTAAAAGTTTACAGTCTGATGGAGGGAACATTATGTAAATGAGTTATAGACACACCTTGGAGATATTGCAGGCTCAATTTCAGACCACGACAATCAAGCAAATGTCTCAATAAATCTAGTTACATGAATTTTTAATTTCCCAGTGCATGTAAATGTTTACATTGTACTGTATTCTATTGTGTGTAACAACATTATATCTAAAGAAAAATCTATATACTTTAATTTAAAAATAGTTTATTGCTGTAGTTCCCATTGTGGTGCAGTGGAAACAAATCCAACTGGTATCCATGAGGACGCAGGTTCAATCCCTGGCCTCGCTCAGTGGGTATCCGGCATTGCCTTGAGCTGAGGTGTAGGTCGCAGACTTGGCTCAGATCTGGCATTGCTGTGGCTATGGTGTAGGCTGGCAGCTGTCGCTCCAATTGGACCCCTAGCCTGGGACCTTCCATATGCCGTAAGTGTGGCCCTAAAAAGCAAAAAAATATATATATATAATATATATATATTGCTAATATAATATATATAGTTAAAAAATGCTAACCGAACTTTCAGCAAATCATAATTTTTTGCTGGTAGAAGATCTTGCCTCAGTGTTGATGGCTGCTGACTGATCAGGGTGGTGGTTGTTGAAGGCCGGGGTGCCCGTGGCCATTTCTTCAAAGAAGATGACAGTGACTTTTGCCACATCGATTGACTCTTCCTTTCACAAATGGTTCTCTGTAGCACGCAGTGCTGTTTGATGGTATTTTACCTGTAATAGAACTTCTTTTAAAAATTGGAGTCAGTCTTCTCAAAACCTACTGCTACTTTGTCAACTAAGTTTATGCAATACACGAAATCCTTTGCTGTCATTTCAGCAATCTTCACGGCGTCTTCACCAGGAGTAGATTCCATCTCAAGAAACCACTTTCTTTGCTCAACCGTAAAGCAACTCTTCAGCTATTAGAGGTTTATCATGAGATTGCAGCAGTCCAGTCACATTTTCAGGCCACATTTCTAATTCTGCTTCTCTTGTTATTTCTACTACATCTGCAGTTCCTTCCTCCACTGAAGTCTTTTTTTTATATATTTTTTTAATTGATGTATAGTTGATTTACAATGTTTCAGGTGTACAACAAAGTGATTCAGATATATATTCTTTTTCAGATTCTTTTCCATTATAGGTTACTACAAGATATTGAATATAGTTCCCTATGCTATATAGTGGGAACTTGTTTTTTTTAATATGTAGTGACATAGATACATGTAACATTTATATATGTTACATGTAGTGTATGTATATGTAGATATAGCCTGTATCCATTAATCTCGAATTCCAATTTATTCCTCCCTTTCCCTTTTGGTAACCATAGGTTTGATTTCTATGTCTGTGAGTCTATTTCTGTTTTATAAATAAGTTCATTTGTATCCATTTTCATGTAAGTGAAATCTTGTGATGTTTGTCTTTCTCTGACTTCACAAAGTGTGATAATCTCTAGGTCCATCCATATTGCTGTAAATGGCATTGTTTCATTCTTTTTTATGGTTGAGTAACATTCCATTGTATATATGTACCGCTTGTTCTTTATTCATTCCCCTGTCAGTGGACCTTAAATTGTGCTGCTATGAACACTTATCTTTTCAAGTTAGAATTTTCTAACAGGTACATTTATCTTTTCAAGTTAGAATTTTCTTCAGATACATGCCTGGGAATGGGATTGCTGGATCATTTAGTCACCCTGTTTTTAGTTTTTTGAGGCACTTCCATACTGTTTACCATAGTGGCTGCACCAATTTACATTCCCACCAACAGTGTAAGAGGGCTCCTTTTTTTTTTTTTTTTGTCTTTTTGCTATTTCTTGGGCCGCTCCCGTGGCATATGGAGGTTCCCAGGCTAGGGGTCCAATCGGAGCTGTAGCCACCGGCCTACACCAGAGTCACAGCAACGCGGGATCATTAACCCACTGAGCAAGGGCAGGGACCGAACCCGCAACCTCATGGTTCCTAGTCGGATTCGCCAACCACTGCGCCACGACGGGAACTCCCAGGGCTCCCTTTTCTCTACTCCCTGTCTTCCACTGAGGTCTTGAGCCCCTCAAAGTCATCCACGAGGGTTGGAATCAACTTTTCCAAACTCCTGTGTGTGTTGATATTTTGACGTCTTCCCATGAATCACAGATGTTCTTAATGGCATCTAGGATGCCGAATCCTTCCCAGAAGGTTTTCAGTTGACTTTGCCTAGATCCATCAGAGCAATCACTATCTACGGTAGTGATAGCCTTATGAGACATATTTCTTAAATAAGACTAGAAAGTCAAAATTACTTTTTGATCCATGGTCTGCAGAACGGATGTTGTGTTAGCAGACATGAAAACAGCATTAAGTTCACTTCTCCATCAGAGCTCTTGGGTGACCAGGTGCCTTGTCAGTGAGCAGTATGTTTTGAAAGGAATCTTTTTCTGAGCAGAAGATCTCAAGACTGGGCTTAAGATATTCAGCAAACCATGTTATAAACAGATGTGCTGACATTCAGGCTTTGTTGTTCCACTTACGGAGTAAACTAAGCATAACATTTCAGGGCCCTAGGAATTTCAAAGTTGTAAATGAGCATTGGTTTCACCTTAAAGTCACCAGCTGCATTACCCCCGACGAGAGAGGCAGCCTGTCCTTTGAAGCTTTGAAAGCAGGCCTTGACTTCTGCTCTCTAGCTATGAAAGTGCTGGGTGGCATCTTCTCCCAATATAAGGCTGTTTCATCTGTACTGAAAATGTTTAGCGTAGCCACCTTCATTCATGATCTTAGCTAGATTTTCTGGATAACTTGCTGCAGCTTCTACATCAGCAGTTTTGGCTTCGCCTTGCTCTTTTGTCACGGAGACAGCTTCTTTCCTGGAACCTCATGAACCAACCTCTGCTAGCTTCCGACTTTTCTTCTGCACCCTCCTCACCTCTCTCAGCCTTCATAGAATTGAAGAGAGTTAGGGCCTTGCTCTGGATGAGGCAGTGGCTTAAGGGAATGCTGTGGCTGATTTAATTTTCTCTTCAGCCCGCTAAAACTTTCTCCGTATCAGGAATAAGGCTATTTCACTTTCTTATCATTTGTGTGTTCACTGGAGTAGCACTTTTAATTTCCTACAAGAACTTAACGTCTCCTTTGCATTTAAAACTTGGCTAACTGCACAAGAGACCTAGCTTTCAGCCTGTCTGAGCTTTCCACATGCCTTCTTCACTAAGCTTAATCATTTACAGCTTTTGATTTAAAGTGGGAGTTCCCATCGTGGTACAGCGGAAATGAATCCGACTAGGAACCATGTGGGCGCAGGTTCGATCCCTGGCCTCACTCAGTGGGTTGACGATCCGGCGTTGCCATGAGCTGTGGTATAGGTCACAGATACGGCTCAGATCTGGCATTGCTGTGGCTGTGGTGTAGACCAGCAGCTGTAGCTCCCATTAGACCCCTACCTAACCTGGGAACCTCCATATGCTTCGGGTGCAGCCCTAAAAAAAAAAAAAAGACCAAAAAAATTAATTATTTTATTGAAGTATTATGCATGTATTTATTGAGAACTTTGATTGCTTGATATGTCCCTAAGAAGCAAATTCCTTGAATTAGTTTTCTGCTTAGTTGAAATTTTACCATCAGAAGAGGCAATTAGCATGTGATGTTTATTAACAGCAATAACTAACAATAGCTTTTGGTTATTCAGCAATTTCAACATGCTCAGAATATGATAAACCGCATTCCTGTTGTGTTGTTTAAATCTCACTAGAATCTTATTTTATAGATGAAACCATGCTCTCTGGGCGAATTGTTAATTGATCATCCATCGATTGTTAATTTGAGTATCAGGAGCTAGGCTGCAGACTCAAGCCTGAGCCTGGCATATTGTAAGCACCTGCCTGCACTCAGCCCTGACTGTTCCAGGCCAGGGCCTCCATTCTCCCACATTTACTGCCTGGCATCCCTCAGGAAATGCTTTCTGCCCACTTTCCAGGTGCACCTTGGCTGTGAAAAGGCAGCAGCTTGCTGACCTCAATTTTCACCTTTTTTTTTTTTTTTTTTTTTTTTTTTGCAGGAAGAGAAGTTAAAGTTCTAGAGAAGCCTCATGGACAATCTCCATAACAGGTAAACTGTGCAATTCTTTTACACTTTGGGGGGAAAATCTGGGCTTTTCACTTTCCATTGAATTTTCTATTATTCGGGGTCTTTCACTAGAGTTCTTATTACCTGAAACATTAAAGCCAGTAGACAGAACAATCCCCAAAGTCTGTTTCTTTCTGACTCATTCAGGTTAGAGTAGACTTCTGCTCCTTCCTTTTTACATGTGTTGTTTGGGGATACGATTCTAGAACACGTGACATATGGCATGTCCCGTCCAAGTCTTCCCACTGAAAGATTCACAAAGGGGGCTGAAACAAGAAGGCTGAGTATTACTGTCTTTGAACTCAGCTAGAAACATGTACCTCAGACCACATGTATTTTTCACCACCCTGCACACACCCACAGATGCCCCCCCCAAGCCCAGCAAGTATTCATTTGGATTGAGTTACAAATCAATTTTAGCCAGTAGATAAATTCACAACTGCGGAAACCACACATAATGAGGACGGCGTGTGCGTATAAGGCATAGGGATTAACACCTGGTATGTGGGAAACTGTGAACGTTTGCTGCGTTTTCATCACCTTCATGATTCTCGGTTATTAAATATCCTGAAGGTCTTGGACATCTTTGAAAAGCTTTAGGCGGGGGGGATGGTAAGGTTCAGATTCGGGTCCTAAAAAGATCACGGGACTTCCATGTGGCAAAGGTCTTAGAAGACATAGGGGGCTGCAGGTGACAAGAGGATTTTGCAGTCATTCAGGGGAGAAAGAAGTGATCGTGTTTCAGGACATAGCAGGGGCTGTGCACATGGCGAGAAAAGAGTGGGCCTAACAGAGAGAGTGGGGGTGGGTGGGAGCCCCACCAGCATCATCACCTGCTCACCCGCCACCCCAGTCTTCTCCAGTCTTCCCAAGATTACTCAGGAACTCCTTGCCTTGTGTAACACATTGCATGACATGTTTTAATCTCACACTTTTAGCACTCCAGTAGTCATCTGTTTATGCACCTGTCTTCCTTGCTGGACTATCCACTTCTGTCAGCTCCCTGGAGTCAAGTTCGGTGTTTGCCCGTAATAGGTGCTCAGGTAGCATGTGTTGCACGAATGGATGGTGGGCTCTTTAACAAGCAGCAGAGCTCTCTACCTCTGTGTCCTAATAACTCACTAGCAGAGTCTCTTGCCCCCAGTTAGGTACTCAAAGATATTTGAGGCCTCAGAACCATGCTCAGCCTTTGCCAGTGCAAAAACTTTCTTACTAGACCAAAAGAAACGTTGGGGTCCCAATGCTGCGCACATAAGGCCACCTATAAGCATTCTGCGTTTTCTTGGTCTCTGACCAGTCTGGACTCCAGCCTTGAGTCCAGAAGCACATTTACAAAGTAAGATGGGTGGGTGATGGGATGTTCTCTAAGGTTTGCTGAGGTTTGGGCAGCTATGATATGGAATTACCCAGCATTGGCTCATTCCAAGCATCTAACCTGATCTGTGCTGCTGTTTTTGTTTTTGCTTTGTTTTTTTAAGTTTTATCAAAGTATAGTGGATTTACAAAGTTGTGGTAATTTCTGCTGTACAACAAAGTGATTCAGTTATACATGTCACACATCCATTCTTTTTCAGGTTCTTTTCCCACATAGATTGTCATAGATCATTGGGTAGAGTTCTGTACAGTGTGCCTGCTTTTAATGCTATCATTATTTGTAGCTTCATAAGACTGTATCATATAAACTTCTCTCCACATCACCTCCTCTACAATTTCCTTGTCATTTCCAGAACTTAACTTTTTCTGAAGGCTTCAGGTTTCACCAGACTTCTCCAACTGCCCAGATAAGCCTACTTACCAACCTTAGAGACATGCTGTGTCAGAGACACGCCTGATCCCCACGGGGTTCCAGGGAGGATTCAGTTAGACCATCACCTATTGCTGTTCACAGTGTCTAAAGGGGACAAGGCCAGCGCGTAAGAAATATTCTCATAGACCATGGCCATGAAGACGAGAGCAGCCCACATTTATTAAGAACCTACTACTTGCCAAACACGCTTTCTCAGGCCCACCCCGTATTTCAACCATGTGATTCTCATAGGAACCTTGCACAATTAGATGCTACTCTGTCTCCCATCTAACAGCTGGCAAAGCTGAGATTCAGAGGCATTACACATCCAACTTAGAATAGGCCAATACAGATTTTGGCTCCAGAGCCCCCTCCCTTAATTACATTAAGCAGATTGTCCTCTATGCAGACTGGTCCTTAAAGTTCTTCTCCCTCTTCTTCTAGACCTGTCTATGATTTTATACAGGTTCTTTGATCAGTCCTGCTGTTAATGTGGCCGTAAAAATGAAATCGGCCATGCACTAATGCAAGGGTGTCTCTGAAGTCTTGAAGCAGATACCCTCCTAAAGATTGGTGATGCTGAGCTTCCTGTTTAACTTGAGCCAAAATCAAGATCAGCCCAACAAGCTGGGTTGAGATGAGTTTTGTTATTATGGTGGCCAAGCGTATGAATGGAAGGGGACCACTGAGTCCCACAGGAAGAGGAATAGGACTGCCTGTGTTAAGTGAAAGCATATCATCTTCACTTCAAAAATGTGAAAAACTTTCTCACACTCCATTTGTATTCTCTGAAGATTCACCAAAGTGTACTTGTCATATGCTCAGCAACTAAAAGCCACTGGGAAGGTAGCTGGGTCTGAATCTTGGTACTGTAGTCATTATCCCTGAACAATACGTTTAGTTTGGTTTGGTTTGGTTTGGTTTTCAATAACATGGTCTAGTGCTTCATCAGTGCACAAGATTCTACCCAAGTATCAGAACTTAGGGTGAACATCTAATCCCGTATCACTGATGACAGTCTGTCATTTTCTTTTATTTATTTATTTATTTATTTATTTTTGTCTTTCTTAGGGCTGCATCCACGGCATATGGAGGTTCCCAGGCTAGGGGTGTAATCAGAGCTGTAGCCGCCAGCCTGTGCCACAGCCACAGCAACGCAGGATCTGAGCCTCGTCTGTGACCTACTCCACAGCTCAAGGCAACGCCAGATCCTTAACCGAGCAAGACCAGGGATCAAACCCACAACCTCATGGTTTCTAGTCAGGTTTGTTAGCCACTGAGCCACAACGGGAACTCTCCTGAGTTTATTTTAAATAAAAATAATGGGTTCTTCCTCAAAACCCTTCAGATTGGGCCACATTTATTTGATGACTTATCTTTACTTCCTGGTTCATGACCACGTACCCTTATCAGGAAGATAGCGCCCCAAGACCAGCTCACACCGTGAGGGCGGGGGCCCTGTGAGGACACAAGACTGGCCAGAGGGAAGGGATAGTGAAATGAACTGGCTGAGAGGCATCAGATCTAACCCAGGGGAGGAACTGCACATGTCCACTCTCTCCAGGCTCCTTCCTCTCTCAGCCTCTTCCACAGAATTCTCATCCAGACGTGTAGATCCTGTTTGTGTGAAAAGAAGCATCTATGGGATTGCACGAGTCTTTTGACCAGACCTCAGAATAAATCCCATGCCCAGCCAGATTTGGAGGAACCCCTGTCATAATGTGGTGCCGTGGCCACCAGAACTTAAAGGTGACAGTAACTGTCTGAATGTTTACCATGTCACTGCCTCCCTATTTATTTTTTTGGATGGCATGGCAAAGCACCTACAACTTGTGCCCTAACTCTCCAGTGTTTGAGCCCTTTTGTGTTCCAAGACTGTCCATTGAAATTAAATAACCACTGCATACTGCCATCTGGTGGCAGATGGATGAAACCACACCTATTATGACATTCTATCAGAGCCCAAATCCAGAGGAGCCAGTTCCCTTTTGCAAAAACTACTATATCACAAGCTGCTTCTTATTATGTAACCAGTGGGCTTAGAAAACAACAGAACATACTAAAAGGAATTCTATTAACATAAAATGAACTATTATATACATAAATATTAATATAATTATCGTATAGCAGGAAATAGTAATAATACTGAAAGCAATAACAACAGTATTAATAATAGCTAGACTGCACCACTTTCTAACTTTTATGTCCATTTACTTATCTATAAGATACTGGCTCCCAACCTTTGTACGCTGTTGGTAGGAGTATAAATTGGTGCAGCCTCTATGGAAAACAGTATGGAAGATCCCTAAAAAGCTAAAAATAGAGCTATCATATGATCCAGCAATTCTACTCCTGGGTATATATCCAAAAAAACAAAAACACTAATTCAAAAAAACACATGCACCCCGATGTTCATAGTAGCACTATTTGCAATAGCCAGGACATAGAAGCAACCTAACTGTCCATCAGCAGATGAATGGATAAAGAAAGTGTGATATAGATAATAGAGTATTATTCAGCCATAAGAAGAATGGAATTCTACCATTTACAACAACATGAATGGACCTAGAGAGGATGATGCTGAGTGAAACTAGTCAGACGAAGACAAATACTATGTGATCAGTTATATGTGGAATCTAAAAAACGAACAAATGAATATAACAAAACAGAAACAGACTTAGATATAAAGAACAACCTGGTGGTTACCAATGGAGAGGGGAAGGGAGAAGGGGCCAGAGGGTGGTAGGGGATTAAAACTACTATGTGTAAGATAGATAACCGGGAGTTCCCGTCGTGGCGCAGTGGTTAACGAATCCGACTAGGAACCATGAGGTTGCGGGTTCGATCCCTGGCCTTGCTCAGTGGGTTAAGGATCTGGCGTTGCCGTGAGCTGTGGTGTAGGTCGCAGACGCGGCTGGGATCCCGCGTTGCTGTGGCTCTGGCCTAGGCTGGCAGCTACAGCTCTAGACCCCTAGCCTGGGAACCTCCCATATGCCAAGAGAGCAGCCCAAGAAATGGCAAAAAGACATAAAAAAAGATAGATAACCAACAAGGATATATTGTATAGCACAGGGAAATATAATCATTAGTTTGTGATAACTTTAAATGGAATATAATCTATAAAATATTGAATCACTTTGCTGTACACCTGAAACTAACATAATATTATAAATTAACTATACTTCAATTTAAAAATGTGTATATATTATATATAAAATACCAGTCTTAGAGGGTTATTGTAAAGTTGAATGAATACATGAAATTTCTTAAAACAGTATTTAATGCATATTAAACACTCAAAGGCTAACTACTTATAAATCATTAATGAGTACTGGCAGGACGCCAGACATAGTAAATGCCATACATATTTTTATCTAATTTAATTTTCAAAACGATCCTGATAAGCAGGAACTATTATCATTCTCATTTTGCAGATTAGACAGCTAAAGGTGACAGGCTAAGATTTGCTTGGAGGTCACTGAGCTAATAAATTGGAACCTGCAACTCTGACCCTAAATTACTCATTGAACCGCTGCGCTGAATTACTGATGTGCTGTGATCAGGCGTGTCAAATGTGTATAAAAATTCCTTTCCTGCCCACACACATACCCCAGCCTCACCTCTCCTGCCCCACCCCCGCCACACTCCTCTGTCCACCCCCCCACAAGCACAGACACCAGCCCCGCCTCCCACACTCACTCCCTTGCCCCACCCACCCCAGACACACACCAGCCCCGCCTCTCCTGCCCCCCCACTCCAGCCCTGCCTCCCACACACACTCCCCCTGCCCAGTCCAGTGGAGAAGAGAGTCCAGCAGGCGCACCTCCCCCACCCTCAGAGTCCCCTTGACCTGAGCCCTCCGCCCTCTCAGGGACGTTGCTGTGACACACACCCCCTCCCCATCTCAAGGCTTCAGGGCCCTGGTCGGCTGTACCCTCTGGCAAAGAAGCCAAGGAGACCTCTTCTAAAGAGCTGCAGACCTGAGGGAACAAGATGAGACCCTGGGGCCTGAAGAAAGGAAACAGAAGGAGAAGCGCTGTGCGTCCATCAGGCTCTTGGGTTGGGCTGAGTGTGGACTGGGGACCCAAACACACCCCATCAGTTTGGGGATGGGGAGGTTCACAAACCACTGAGCTGGGCTCCCCGCCTGCAAAAGGGCCGTATTGGCACCTCTCCATTTTCAGTGATAACAGTGTGTGAGCCGGGAGAGATAAAGGCTCGTGAGGGGAGTAACCTTCCTGGCTGACCCACCATTGCGATAGATTTAGAAGAGAGCTTTGATGTCATGGACTCATTGGGCAGATAAAGAAACTGAGGGATCAAGAGATTGCACAACTTTCCCACATCCGCGTGATTGATGATGGAGCCATTGCTGGAAGGCGGACCGGTCACCTGACGTGGACTTTGCCTGGCTGAGTTCACCCACACACCAGGCACCGCCTGATGATTTTAATTTGGGGCACAAAACCCCTCCTGATAATTGGGACTGTCATTTTGACACTTGTTTTTCCCAAAGTTCCGCAAAACCCAAGTTCTGTTGGTTGTTAATGTCTTCTATGGGGAAAAAAAAAGCTCTGTGGTCAAATAATTTGGGGAAATACTGCATTCAACAAGGTGAAATCCTTCTTTTTCACAACTACGAATGGGTTCATCTCTTACCCCTGCTGTTCCCAAACCTGTTTGACCAGGGAACCCTTTGGCAGGTGGGTGGGGTGGTGGACATTTGAACACAGGTGCACATAAATGTCCCATCAAACCCAGTTCTAGGTGATGCTAGTATATGGCAGTACATTGACTGTTGAGAACGCATCAAATGCACTGATGGTGCTCCTAATAAAAGTCTTCTTATATGCAGTTCCCGTCGTGGCGCATGGTTCCGACTAGGAACCATGAGGTTGCGGGTTCCATTCCTGGCCTTGCTCAGTGGGTTAAGGATCTGACGTTGCCATGAGCTGTGGTGTAGGTTGCAGATGCGGCTCGGATCCCGCGTTGCTGTGGCTCTGGCGTAGGCCGGCGGCTACAGCTCCGATTGGACCCCTAGCCTGGGAACCTCCATGTGCCATGGGTGTGGCCCTAGAAAAGAAAAAAAATTTTTTTCTTATACTCTGTCAGGTTCTCCAAAATTTCTAAAGTTTAGCCTCTTCAGGAGAAAAGGGAACATCCTAGAAAATTCTGTCCCAGAGAGTTTTCAAAGCCTGCCCAGAACAGAGGAAATGGTTCTGCTGAGGAAATAGATTGGGTCGTCAAGATTATCTCCTTGGAGCTCCTGTTGTGACTCAACAGGTTAAGAACTCAGCATAGTGTCCGTGAGGGTGCAGATTCGATCTTTGGCCTCGCTCAGCGGGTTAAGGATCTGGCATTGCTGTGCGCTACAGTGTAGGATACAGATGCGCCTCGGATCTGGTGTGGCTGTGGTGTAGGCTGGCAGCTACAGTTCCAGTTCCACCCCTGGCCTGGGAACTTCCATATGCCATAGGTGTGGCGGGAAAAAGAAAAAATATATCTATTTTCTTGTCCTTTTTTCACTGGAAATTCAATACTGCCTATAAAGTTGGGCAGGCAGTCTGTACTTCCTTTGCAAACCACCTGGTGGACTCTTCAGCAGTGCCTGCTAGTTATTTTTATCCACACCACTTGAGTCCCGGAGGTCAAGACCCAGAAGTGACTCACCCGGTATTTTTCAACTTCACCTCCTGGCCAGGTTCACGTGAAATCCCGGACTGTTTTCCAAACATTGACAAGTTGGTTTTTCCAAATGGAGTGGAAATTTAAGTGTTTTAATTTTCTCATGTCTGTCTTTAAGCACCCCAACTTCCATCAACTCAAACCACCTCCCAGCAGCTGCTCTGAAAGCTCGCTGACTACAGCTCTCAAAGCAGATGGCCCTTGCCCCTGGAATTCCGTAACGGAGACTCCGCTGTCTCCCAAGCCGGGAAGGGGAACCACCGTCCCTCCCATCTCTCTCGGCTCACTTCACGGTCTTGGCTTTTGGGTTTGGACCACTGGGTGGAGTGAGATTTGATCGTGGAAAGGGGAAGACCTTCTCCTGGGATAATGCCTAAAAATCTCATCCTCCCCATTTGTTCCTTCACACCTGTCACTCCCCAGCCATTCCTTCGTTTGAATAACAGGTGTGACAGGCTCCCTGCAGGCAAGCTGGATGCTGCCCTGAGTGAGGCTTTGCCTGTGAGGGGCTTGTGCTCAGTACAGGAGGCAGACCACTGAGAACACCAAACACTGGACATAAGCCCCGCTCTGAGATGGGGCAGCCTCAGGATAGGAAACCTCTTCTTTGCCTCCAGGTTCTAGGGCCCGGGACTGGCTATTCCAGAAAGTCTTTAGTACATACGCAGTATGACAGCTAAATCTAAGAAGGGTCCATGCGCTTTTCATGAGCTCTTTTTAAGATCTTTTCCCATGTGCTTCTTTATAGAGAATAGCTTAATAGCAGCGGTTTTCTGTAGGTTAGGTCCTAGCCAGAGACAAGCGGAACAAAAACTGACATCAGATTATTGCTTTTTTTTAGGCCCTCACCGGCGGCAAATGGAGGTTCCCAGGCTCGGGGTCTAATCGGAGCTGTAGCTGCCGGCCTACACCACAGCCACAGCAAAGTGCGATCCGAGCCGCAGCTGCGACCCACACCACAGCTTATAGCAACGCCAGATCCTTAACCCACTGATCAAGGCCAGGGATCGAACCCACAACCTCATGGTTCCTAGTTGGATTAGTTTCTGCTGTGCCACAACGGGAACTCCTGAATCATTTTAATGAGTTCAGATACTGTGCTCCTCTCCTCCCGAATACTTCACTGTGAATTTCCTGAGAACAAGGGCGTGCTGTTACATAACCCCCGTACAATGATCAAACCTGGGATGTTAACACTGATTTAATCCTTTCACCTATTATAGACTTTATTTGGATTTCACCAGTTCTGTCAATCATGACCTCTTACAAAAGGATCATGTACTGCATTCAGTTGACGTGTCTCTTTGGAAGTTCCTTTAATCTGGAGAAGTAGCTCAGTCTGTCTTTGTTTTTCATAACATTACATTTTTCTTTAAAAGAGTACAGATCAGTTGTTTTGTAGACTATCCCTCAACTTGGGTTTGATGAATGAATCTGTGTCGATCCAGATTATGCTCTTTTGGCAGAAAAATCACAGAACTGACGCCAAGTTCTCAGTATGTCACATCCAAGCCTAACTAGCCTCGTTACTCACCGTGTTACTTTAATTATTTGATTTAGGTGCTGCCAGCCAGGTTTCTCCACTGTAAAGATACTGTTTTACCCCTAAGCCTGTGGTGGGGAGCTATGTTGAGATTAAAAATCCCATTCTCCTCACATTTTCACCCATTAGCCTCAGCATCCATTGATGAATTTTGCTTGAATCAGTAATTACTATGATGGTGGTGGTTCACTAGTGATTTCCCTAGTTCCATTATGCCTTGTATGTTGATCAGCTGGCTTTCTATTTGTAAGTCAGAGCCTCCCCTTTTTAAAATGTATATTCTGTGGATTCATACATAGATCCTTGTTTTTTCGGTGGATTATCATCCTTTTAATAGTATTTATTTTGAGGCGACAGCTGTTCAGGTTTGGGCAGTAGAACCCCTACAGGTTGGTTCCTGTGTCCGTTGGGCCTGTCCCTGTCTTTTTTTTTTTTTTTTTGTCTTTTTGCCTTTTCTAGGGCTGCTCCCACAGCATATGGAGGTTCCCAGGCTAGGGGTCTAATCGGAGCTATAGCCACCCGGCCTAAGCCACAGCCACACCACAGGATCCGAGCTGCATCTGCAACCTACACCACAGCTCACAGCAACCCCGGATCCTTAACCCGCTGAACAAGGCCAGGGATCGAACCTGCAACCTCATGGTTCCTAGTCAGATTCGTTAACCACTGTGCCACGACGGGAACTCCAGTCCCTGTCATTCTTTAAGATCATCACCATCAAAGGCAGCCCTTTCTGACTGGGTTGAACCTTTTTCTGTATTCCCGGACTTCGTGGTGGATGATCAGACAGTTTCCCTGCCGGGCTGGAAAACTCCTGGCTCCCCCCACCCGTCTCCCCTTTTCTCCCTACCTCCCTCACTAACCCCCTGGTGAAACAGGATTTTCCAGCAAGGAGACTTGACTTAGAACTGATGGGACCTTAACATGCCCATCTTCAAACACAGGAATGTTTAATTTCAACACAAAACACAGGACAGGCGTCAACCCCCAACACAGGACGCCGGGCGCAGGCGGGCGCCAGCGGCGGATGGACACACCATCCTAATGGTATTTGCTTTTCTCCTGTGTAAACCAGATGATGGTTGCAAAGGATTTGCCCTTTGCTTCTCTGTTGTTCTTTCATACTCCAAAGAGAAGGCAGATCAGCTTCTGCCCAATAATAAAGGGTACTGGACAACTGCGTTCTCACCTTTAAGCTCGCTGTTGGCAAAGCAAGGGGGGCGAGGAAGAGGACTGGCTGCCTGTTTGGAACGCGCCTTTACTTCAAAAGGGCGCATATTTTTTTTCTCCAATGTCCACGTTTCACGCTGGACCTGGAGTGTTTCCTCTTTGCCCCTGGACATGGGCGAGCTGGTTGCTAAAAGCAAGGCGTGGGTGCAGGAATGACACATGAAAAGAGAAATCGAATTCGATGTCAGGAGTGATCATATAAGGAAGAATAATTGTAAACGGGGGCAGGCAGGGGTTGGGTGTGAATACGTGAGTCCCCACCCTTTTCGTCAGCGGTCACTCACCCTTGGACGCTAGAGCTTGTCTCATTGAGAGAAGGAATGTCGCTGGGGAAGGAGAACACTGGGCCGAGTGAGAGAAGGCCGGACCTCTAACCAGGAAGAGGCTGCCTCCGCCGGGCTGGGGAGAGGCTCAGAGCCGGGCTGCAGGTAGGAGACCAGGTCTGCAGGAAACCCACATGGGGCAGCCTGAAAGGCGGCCGTGGGGGAAGAGGGGACTGGAAACTTGATTTGAGTCGGGAGAGCCATCAAAGCATCTTTCATAATCACATGGCTTTGAAGAAAAATCTAGGTCCTGTGGTTTTTCAGGGCAGGTGGGGGATGGGGTGTGAAAGCCACAGATGACGTATCTGTTCTCGAAGAAACGGGGAAGTAGAGGCTCTGGAGTTGGGCTGTGAAATCCAGGCTCGTTGCTGTGTGGCCACAGCCACAGCAGGAGAGGGTGGGGATACCCTGGGGAGGGTGCCCCAGGGTCCAAGCGACCTTCATCAGCCTTGGAGATGTTAATGTGTCGCTCGGGATAAGGCTCTGTCTTCCTTTCAGAAGAAAACCTTCCCCACCTACAGCTCTCAAATGCATTATCCTAAAGTTGACCTACCTGATATTACTCAATGATTCATATCTCACGATTGCTTCAACTACGTTATTACGACCTGCAGTCTGCCCTCTCTCAACACACCAAAGCCTTTTTCTTTGACTTTTTCTTGCCTCCCATCCTCCTGACTGCTTAAAAACAGATTCCAAGATAAACAAAGGTACTGCAAGTTTGGAAAGGGCCCGGATTTTAGAGCAGGTTGTGAAGGGGGAGGGGAGGGGAGGGGCCGGTGGCAGGGAGGAGGCGCACATGGGGCTCTTGAACTTATTTATCCAGCTGATCTATGATTCATGAAGAAAATGGGCATCAGTGGGGAGCAGAGGCTGGGAACAAAATCCTGGGTTTGGGAAATGGGGTAATTTCATGGAGAGTGCTTTGAAGAAGGAAAAAGTTGCATTCATGGTGCTAGCCAAGCCCCGGGTAATTTCTCTCTCTGCAAAACTCGTGTTGCACTTGGGGTTTGTGTCTTTTAGTCGGTGCCCCTGTTGCTTGAAATATACAATTTGGCCTTTATTCTGGAAACAAGTATTACTCGGCATTGTTCGTGCTCTTGTTTGTGTGCATATGTCATGGCAACTAGATTACTTCTCTCTTAGGTGCCAAACTGCTATCCTTTTTTGTGAAACATGCTATATCCAGACAGAACTGAGTAATAAGCATATGCTTATTATAAGTATTAATTCATATAATCCCCAACAGCCGTTATGTAGTAGCTAGATCACTAATCCCATTTACAGATGAAAGAGCTGAGGCCCGAAGTTACAGGCACAGCTGGGACGGGAACCAGATCACCCAGGCAATCTTCCCATCTCAAATCTGTAATCACATCTGCAAATACTTTTTTCTTTTTTTCTTTTTCTTTTTTTTTTTTTTTGGTGTGTGTGTCATATGAGGTGGCAGTCACAAATTCTAGGGATTAGAATGTGGGCGATGGCTATCTTGAGGGGGGGATTTTTCAGCCTTACAGAGGGGGCTATTAGTGGCTTTATTTATCATTGTAAATCTAGTTTCCTCTAACCAGCCAACTAGTCCGTACTTGCTAAAAGGCACCAGTCACGTTCTCTATGATAGTCTTACGAAGTGCATCCTGGAAAATTCATGATTGGAAGAAGGGCGAGAGAGAAAAGGAGGCAGTGACACAGCTGACAGTGCGTCACTCCCCCTCCCTATATATAGCACATGCAGCTAATGGAGACAACGGGGCTGGGCTTTAGATTCTGTCACTGGCTCCCCTTCTTAAAGCTTGTAGTTACTGGAGCGGAAGTGGAGGATGATTGGAGTTCCCGTTGTGGCAGGTTAAGAACCTGACTAGTATCCATGAGGATGGGGGTTTGATCCCTGGCCTCACTCAGCGGGTTAAGGATCCAAAGTTGCTGTGAGCTGTGGCTGTAGCATAGGCCGGGAGCTGCAGCTCCAATGTGCCGCCTCGCGTGGGAACTTCCATATGCTGCAGGTGCAGGCCTAAAAAAGGGAAAAAAAAATTGGAGGATGACCTCAAGATTCTTCCACACTAATTTTTAGAGTTTTCAGAAAAAAAGACTAGAACAGCAGGGTCAGTTTTACATGAAGGGAAGGTTATTCAGAGGGCAATCATGCGGGGAAATGCAGCTTGGGAAAGGGCAGGGGGAGAGGGCAGGGAAGAAATGAAAGGAGCACAAAGGTGAGTCCATCTACCACCAGGAAGCCCAAAGGGCCGTGTCCTTGAACTATGAGAGTGGAGAGCACGGATGGTGAAGCCAGACCGTCCTCATGGTGGAAAAGGCAAAACGGAGCAGTTTACTCCAAGTAAAGTTTGTGATGATGACTCCAGCTGTAACGTCCTCAGGTCTGTAACATGGAGCACGCAGACCAGCTGCCGTATCCTGACATCCTTTAATACTGAGTAGCTAATCCCCTGGCAAGGAAACCTCTCCACTCTCTCAGACCGCCTGCCCCTGCCCGGGGCCACACCGTGGTCAAGTCCGGGTCCCCTGTAGCAGGCAGTGCAAGAGCAAATGCTCAGATCCTCTTCAGTCCCACTTTTTCTCCCTGGCGTTCTTCAACCTGTTTTTCCTCATTTGAAAAATGGAGACAACATATATCAGCCCCAGGGTTGGGAAGAAGGTCTAGCACAGAGACAAGCATCAGTCAATGTTTGAGAACTCTGATTGAGTGATTTTTAAATACATCCAGGTGGTCCAGGTAACAGGTGTCCTTCCTGATGCACACGTTAGTTAGCCTCTTGCCAAAAACTATAACTTGACTTTGAGCATCTAGGAAAGGCAAAGCAAACTTCATGCCTATTAAAATGTCATTCACTCTCTTCTCTCCTTTGTATGCTTTCTTTTCCAGATGGTAACAAAAAGTAATCCAGATGGGGTGCAGGTGCTGCAAAATGATACAAAGGTAAAGCTGGAAAAAAATAATCTCATCTGAATAGAGAAATTTGTGGTTACCGTGGAAGCACTTTTAAAGACCCTGCATGGAGAAGTTCCCTTCGTGGCTTAGCGGTTAACGAACCCAACTAGGATCCATGAGGATGCAGGTTCAAACCCTGGCCTCACTCACTGGGTTAAGGATCTGGTGTTGCCATGAGCTGTGGTGTAAGTCACAGATGCAGCTGGGATCCCTAGTTGCTCTGGTTGTGGCGTAGGCTAGCAGCTGTAGCTCCAATTTGACCCCTAGCCTGGGAACTTCCATATGCTGTGGGTATGGCCCTAAAAAGCAAAAAAAAAAAAAAAAGACCCTGCATGGATTCAGCACATTTATCCAGCTCGGGGCATACATAACCAGCATTGCCAGGAAATTAAGAGTTTGAAACTGTTTTAACATTATGTAAAAGAACATCGGGAGTTCCCGTCGTGGCGCAGTGGTTAACGAATCCAACTAGGAACCATGAGGTTGCAGGTTCGGTCCCTGCCCTTGCTCAGTGGGTTAACGATCCGGCATTGCCGTGAGCTGTGGTGTAGGTTGCAGACGCTGCTCAGATCCTGCATTGCTGTGGCTCTGGTGTAGGCCGGTGGCTACAGCTCCAATTGGACCCCTAGCCTGAGAATCTCCACATGCCGCAGGAGCGGCCCAAGAAATAGCAAGAAGACCAAAAAAAAAAAAAAAAAGGAACATGGGACCAGGAGTTTCTTTGGTGGTGAAGCAGGTTAAGCATGGGTTCTGTCACTGATGTGGCTCCAGCTGCAGCTGTGGCAACAGTTCAATTCCTGGTCCTGAGCTTCTGCATGCAGTGGGCATGGCTTAAAAAAAAAAAATAGGACCCTAGATTTTTAAACTTTTTTTGAGCAATGCTCAGAGTATGTTGGGAACACTGTCTTTCTCTGAGACTAAATTTAGTTTGGGTTGAATTTACGTTTCTACAGAGAGCTTCAGTGCAAAGAAAAACTTGGGTTTTAGAAGATCCCCTGAAATGGCATCACTGAAAATAAATCACCCCAGTTACATACAGGCTTTAAATTTTGTCCAGATTCTATCTCAAAAAAATATGGGTAACATGAATATAATTCTACATAAAATAAAGGAGGAAAATTAACTGATGGTTTTGTTTCCTTAACAAATAAAACTGTCATGATTATGTTAGTTTTATTCTATATCTATGTGTGTATTGATAGAGATACACACACACACACCCATATGTTTTATTCCACTATAATTATAATCTGATGGTAGGCTTGATTCAAAAAACATTTAATGTCTGTATCTTGCATGCAAGTCCAGACTTCTTATTTCTTATTTTAAGGACTACATAATATTCCAGTGAGGGGTTGTACCATCAGTTCATAACCACTTATTTTCCTGTTATTGGAATTTGCTTTATTTATAAACCTTTTTTTTGGTTGTTTGCAAATTTCATGAACAACTTTGTTCTTTGCCTTTGTCCCACTCTCCTTTGGATTGCTTCTTTTTTTTTGTCTTTTTTTTTTGTCCTTCTAGGGCTGCACCTGCGGCATATGAAGGTTCCCAGGCTAGGGGGTCTAATCGGAGCTGTAGCCACCAGCCTACACCAGAGCCACAGCAAGGCAGGATCCGAGCTGCATCTGCAACCTACACCACAGCTCACAGCTACGCAGGGTCCTTAACCCACTGATCGAGGCCAGGGATGGAACCCGCAGCCTCATGGTTCCTAGTTAGATTCGTTAACCACTGCGCCACGACGGGAACTCCTGGATCTCTTCTTAAGATAGGTTTCCAACTGGTAGAACATTTTCATAACATCTATATCTATTGGATTTAGACATACATATGGGTTTAACTGAGTATGGATCACAGGAATTTACAGGAATAGTAGAAAGCAGCAGCGTCTGTAGTAGAAAGTACTGATCGTGAAGTTCGATGTCAATAGAGTTATCAATAAATAAAGTTAATGAATACTTAGCCTGACTGATCTTCCATCTTCACACCCAGCTATCTCTTCGACCCAGTTCAAGTGCCCTCCCCTGGTTATGTCAACGAAGTAAACAGCTGCAAGTTAGATGAAGACGACAGTGTTAAATTAAAAGGCAGGCAGAGCTGCGAAGTGCTAGTGCCTAAAAGTGACCTTCAGAGCAAGGACTCAGTGAGGACCGCGAGCACAAGCGGGCAGGATGCTCAGCCTGAGCCCTGCCGCCCACCCCAGGGACCTCTCCCTCACGGGGACCCAGCGGGGGGACCCTGTGCAGAGAAGCCTGGCAGTGCAGTCAATGGCCTCGGCCCTGCTACTGCCCTGCAGCTCCCAGGGGATCCCGAGCCCCCCCAGGGAGACGGGGGCTCCCAGGCCAGTAGGGCGAACAGGGTTCCCCAGAGTCAGCCTTTCCTTGAAGGAGACAACGCCAGGGCACCGGACTGCGTGCTGCTGGCCTTGGAGGAGACCCAGGTCATGGGAGATGGGGACTCCAGAGCGCCTTCCACTGCAGGACATCCCCCCCGGGAAGTCCAGGACCACGGCCTCCGGATACCCACCCCGGATTACCCGCAGTTCGATGGCCCAGCCGAAGACAGTGTTGACGGCAAAGAAAAGGATTGTCTTTTCGAGAGCCCCAGTGAGGAGGAGCCCCAGGAGGGCACGTACCCGAGGGCAAGAGAGCAGGGCTTGGATATGCCGTTTTCAGTGAAGAGAAGCTGGGATTCCTTAAACGAGGCCGTGGCAACCGAAATTCTGAGTGCCTACTTTAAAGAAGATCCTACTCAGGACGTGCCTGCGGTCGATTCTAGAAATGGGTGGCAGGAGGCCCCTGGCTCGCCTGGAGACAGGAGCGGGGAGCCAGCGGAAGAGGACGCGGAGGTGGCGGAAGCCCTTGCTGCCTTAGAAGCAGCTACGGCAGGGGAAGAGGTGGATGAGGTGGATTAGGGGAGGGGATTTGCACAAGCAAATAAACTCGTGTCGAGCCGAGCACGTGGGGATGGATGCATTTGCTCCTTAGATGCAAAGCTGACCAGGGCAGCCTCCCTGGGTGCAGCCTTACCCAAGGTGGTTGACACCCAGCATCTGTCTGATGACTATGAGATGCTGTTCCAGGCAGCTTGTTAAATTCGGAGAGTCCCCCAGTCTAGGCAGGCGATCACTCAGGACCCCAGAATAAAACTCAGAATGCGCCCTCCTGCTGATGTCCACAGCATGTGCAGAGACATTCAACAGCCTTCGCCCCTGCCCTGCCCCGCCACAGAACATCTGGTGCACGTGTTCTAGAGAATGTGCTGAAATCCTAGTGCTTATTCCCAAGGGCATAGATTCACAGCACATTCTGTTCCACTGTAAATTCTTTATCTTGCTTTTGAGAGCCAAACCTCATATCCAACCTGGGAAAGGTACCTACCCCAACTTAAAGTGCCTAATGTAACCATGGAGCATGGCTTACCTTCAGGGACAATCACCCAGGAAACTAATAACTCACCACTTGTTGGACAGAGTTAAGCGCAGCAGCTTTCTAGGTGGAGCAGGCATCTCCCCTAAGCAAATGGTTAGTCATTAGCAGTGATATCAGGACACCTTGACCTTAACTTTTTTACATTATTACTTTTTAATTTCCTTTGGGACTGGGGATTCTGGTCAAAATAATTCCTTAAGAGGCTGGTGTCTTGTTTGGGTTTTAAGTTCATGAGATTTGGAGCAGCAAAGAGATAGATGAAATGTTTTACACCATGTAATGTCTGATTGTGATTAAAATATAACAACACCTGCGTCTGTGTCTTAAGGGTGGTTCTGACTTTCCCAGACAGAGCATTAGTGACCCTTGGTGTTTCTTCCAATTTAAAAAACTAGACTATTAAGTTACAGCTGAAGAGGAGACTGGGTCAGTTTGCCAAGAATGGCTTTGGTTCTTATCTCTAGTTCAGACTCTTGACGCCATGACTACCTGCAGATCTTACCTTAAGGAAGAATGAGTTTCAGCTTTCTAATTTATAAAACCAAGGACAGCCATTCTGACATGGCTCAATGGAGGATTGAGAGGGTGGTCAAGACGAGCTGGTTGGGAGTTCCCGTTGTGGCTCAGCGGTTAACGAATCTAACTAGCATCCATGAGGATGAAGGTTCCATCCCTGGCCTTGCTCAGTGGGTTAAGGATCCGGTGTTGCTGTGAGCTGTGGTGTAGGTCTCAGACACAACTCGGATCCGGTGTTGCTGTGGCTGTGGTGTGGGCCAGCGGCTACAGCTCCGATTAGACCCCTGGCATGGGAACTTCCACATGCTGCAGGTGCAGCTCTAAAAAGAAAAAGAAAAAAAGAAAAAAAACTGGTTGGATTTCCACCTTTGCCATGTGACCTTGGCCAAGTAATGTATCCCTTCTATATTTGCCCATAAGTTAAGTGGGAATAATAATAATATGTACTTGTAGAAATTGTCAGAATGTCATTGCTCCATTTTGGTAGTTGTTTGACATAAAACATGATTTCTGAGCCTAATGGGCGTATGCATCCCTGTGTTTGGTGATGAGCCATCTCTACATACAAGGTCTCTCAGACCCCTTAGAGGATAAAACAGTTAGCATTGCTGATTACATTGTGGGTGTGTTTGCTGTTGTATTTAGTACACCAAATGCTTACTATTTCAAAGATGGTCTCCTTGCAATCTCTGCCACACCAGGTCCTCAACACACAAAAGCCTGAGATAGAGCTGAGTTGCAAGAGGTTGATCTTGTTTAGTTTGACACAGAAGGGGTCTAAACCTTTGGTTCAAGGAAAAAGGAGCACTGGGAAGTTACAGCCATCCCAACTCCCCACAGAAGGTATCTCCAAAATAAGGATGCAAGAAGAAAGGTCAGAAAAGGGTAAGGTGAGGTATTCATTCAGGCAAGTCTCTCTTCCTGGCGTAGAAACACACTTTTGCATTTGCATATGAACCTAATTTCACATTTTAGGACTGCTGCAGAGGGTTCGCCATGATTAACTCTTAAGTTTTAAAAAATTTTTTTATGTGACTGCTTCAAAAAGTTTAACAGAGGACCAAGAATTTCAAGTCTTTTTTTTTTTTTTTAAGCAGCCTGGGCCCTTTACTCTCTACCCCAGTATCCAGTCTCCACCAAAGGACGTCAGAGGAAAAATTGAGATTGAAAAGAAGCTCCAGATTTTAGCTTTATGCACCCCCCCCCCAAGTTATCTAGCAGCTAAGATTCCTGCTCTGTGTAATGTCTTTTTTTCTTCTGCCTGCTGCCACCCCTCATCAGAACAGTGATGCTGACGATAGTGATGCTTTCCAAACATTCTGGGCAGTTGCACATCGAGTATGAGGAAGTGGCTGTGATTACAGTAGACATCACAGTCTCCATGACCTTAGCAAATAGCATCACCTAGATATTACCAGGTTAAATCTTGATTTTGATATAAGATGATTCCTATGTTACATGTAGGTTTTTGGGGGGTGGAGGTACACCCACTGCATGTGGAAGTTCTTGGGCCAGGGATCGAACTCACACCACTTCAGTGACCTAAGCCCTGCAGTGACAACGCTGGATCCTTAACACACTGCACCACAAGGGAGCTCCTACATGTAGTTTTCCTAAGCTAAGAAGTTCGTTTCACTTTTTACTGGGGGACCGTGAACTATCATCTAATTATGAAATGGGATGTTGTCCCCTGGTTTCCAAGGCAGATGGTAGCATATTGTTATAACTGTCCAACCAGATCTCCAAGGAAATGAAGAAAATTTGAGGTTCTTAGCACACGCCCATTTGACCACGTTCAGTGACTGTCGTATCGTCATTGTTTTCCTCTTTCTGTCTCACTCTGCCCCAGATCCTGAGGACCAGATGATCTCTTTTCTTCCTCCTCCTCCTCTTCCTTTGCTGCTTCTTCTCTTTCTTCCTCTTTTCCTCCTTGCATCCTCCTCCTCCTTCTAACTGAGGTATGGCTGATGTAAAATATTAGAAGTTAAAAGTATACAATATAGTGATAATACAACTTTTAAAAGTTCTGGTCTACTTATAAAATATTGGCTATATTCTCTGTGTTGTGCAATATTCATTGTAGCCTGTTTATTTTATACATAGCGGTTTGTATCTCTTAACCCCCCACCTCTATCTTGCTCACCGCCACCTCCCCACATATTCTCATTCTTTTTTTTTTTTTTTGTCTTTTTGCCATTTCTTGGGCCACCCTCTTGGCATATGAAGGTTCCCAGGCTAGGGGTCTAATCAGAGCTGTAGCTGCCAGCCTACGCCAGAGCCACAGCAATGCTGGATCCAAGCCACATCTGCAACCTACACCACAGCTCATGGCAACGCCGGATCGTTAACCCACTGAGCAAGGCCAGGGATCGAACACGCAACCTCATGGTTCCTAGTCGGATTCGTTAACCACTGCGCCACGACAGGAATTCCCCACATCTTCTCATCTTAACTCTCCCATCAGGAGGCCTCAGGAAGAATGAAGAGGCACCAGATGCAAGTACATGCGTACAGATCTGACTTCCTGGGTTTTGTCATTTGTGAGCAGACACAGGGATGTGGCCTCCAGGCTTGAACTTGATACTTCACCTAGAGGACTCCTATTTGTACAACAATTCTTTATAATGAAAATGTGGAAATGATTGCTTTCTGGTTTTGTTTACTTCTGGATTAAACCTCCTTCATTTTAAAATCTATTTTAGAGCTGGTGATAATTAAAGAGACCACTGGCATTTGTTTTCTATGGTTAACACTTTGTCAATTTCTGGAAAAAAAGTTGCTCATCTATTTATGTACTACATCTGTAAGTTCGTCTAATGAATCAGGTTAGAGTAGACATATCTAAACAGGCTGACTTTTGAAGCATCTTCAGCCACTCTCAGAAACAACATTTTAGGCAAATTTGTTAAATATGCTGGTTCTTACCAGCACATTCAAGTCAGTTGCTTGGAGTTGACGGTCAGCAATTTTTTTGCAGTTAAAGTGACTGTAACAAACAAGTTCCTTTTGCCTAGATCTAGGGTAGTGTGTGGCGCAAGGGGAGACATCATTTGTTGAATGAAAGACAAAACTCTTCACCTTTGGTTGAGAAGACATCATGCTGCAATTGAGATTTGAATGCTGGTTATGAGACCTGGATACGTTGTGACAAAGGTATAAATGCAGGGCTGTGGGAGCACGTCTATATGAATTGGAGAGAAGAGAAATTACATTTAGTACTCACGCTCTTCCCTCTCGATGGCCCTGCTCTCTTTGAATACAGAGGCTGCTTGGTGGCCTCTGGACAGGTGGGCAGGGCATGGCATTGAGTAGCCGGTGAAGGTTTGATCTCCATCAAGAGGCCAAGTGACCCTGAGGACCTTAACTTCCAAACTGAGACAAAACCCTTGAAAGAACCAGTGTTTGGGGCCAAGCAGTGGGAAGCTTTGCTGACCATGTTTTTCAGTCATCTTGAACTTGCAAAAATGGAGTAGGATGAAAGGTGTGTATTAGTGACATGAGACTCAGATGTCACTTTTCTCCTGGCTCCTGTGGAGAAAAAGTACAGAGGGGATGGCTCTGTGGTTGATGTCTGCCACCGTGTGTGGTGACCTCAGGTCTTTGGAAGTTCTGACCTGGAGACACGGGCTGGATGCTATTCAACTCTAATCAATCCGGGGTGGAATCAGCCTGTGCTTCTCACCCATTGTATGACCTTGGGTTTAAGTTTCTTAACTTTTTTTTTTTTTTTTTTTGCTTTTTAGGGCAGCACCTGCAGCATATGGAAGTTCCTATGATCGGGGTCACATCTGAGCTGTAGCTGCCAGCCTACACCACAGGCACAGCTACACAGGAGCTGAGCCGTGTTTTCAACCTACACCACAGCTCATGGCATCTCCAGATCCTTAACCCATTGAGTGGGGCCAGGGATCAAACCTGCATCCTCATGGATGGTACTTAAGTTTCATTACCACTGAGCCACAATGGGAACTCCAGTTTCTAAACTTTTCAGAGCCTCAGTTTCCGCATCTGTAAACAGGGTTCATTCCTACGTCCTCGTGGAAAGAAGACCTGTAATTTCAGTGTGCTTGTTTTATAAAAGCAGGTTTCTGGGTCTCAACTCTCAGAGACTGACTCAGCAGGTCTTGGGTGGGGGCCCCACATCTGCATAACTGTTGTGGATATTTCTTCAGCCACACTTGGAGAAACACTAAGACTATAGCAAGACTTTCCATATTTTTGCCATGTCTTTTTTTTTTTCAGCGCTGCACCCGCAGCATATGAAAGTTTCCAGGCTAGGGGTCAAATCAGAGCTGCAGCTGCTGCCACTGCCACAGCCACAGCCACAGCAATGCCAAAGCCAAGCCACGTTTGCAAGCTACGCCACAACCTGCAGCAACTCTGGATCCTTTAACCCACTGAGCAAGGCCAGGGGATCAAACTAGCATCCTCACAACAGTAGGTCAGGCTAACCTGCTGAGCCACCATGGGAACTTGCCACATCTTTTTGACCTTGCACCAGTTATCAATAAAAATGGCACAGTCTTGCCCCTAAGAGAAGTACGTTTACAAATATATATAATTGTACTGGCATTTTATAGTATGACATATACTTTGTAGAGCAGTATTTTTTTTTTTTAAATTTCATGACCACACCCATGGCATATGGACGTTCCTGGGCCAGGGATTGAATCTGAACCACACCAGATCTTTTAACCCACTGTACTAGGCTGGGGTCCAACCCATACCTTGGCAGCAGCCTGAGCTGCTGCAGTCAGATTCCTAACCCACTGCATCACAGCAGGAGCTCCTATAGAGCAGTATGAAGATATCAAATATAAACCAGGATTTTTATATTTTCTTCCTACACCCCTGGGTTTTGTGAAAATCACCTATTTAGAAGTTCAAATGCACTATCTATAAAAGCACATCTAAATTTTAGACAAAACGGTAATAAGATTTTTTGACGCAGGCTGCTTAAGCATGTGAGCAGTACACTTAGAACACAAACAAGCATGAAAATACACCCCAGGAGTTCCTGTCGTGGCGCAGTGGTTAACGAGTCTGACTAGGAACCATGAGGTTGCAGGTTCGGTCCCTGCCCTTGCTCAGTGGGTTAAGGATCCAGCGTTGCCGTGAGCTGTGGTGTAGGTTGCAGACACGGCTCGGATCCCACGTTGCTGTGGCTCTGGCGTGGGCCAGTGGCTACAGCTCCGATTCGAACCCCTAGCCTGGGAACCTCTATATGCCTCGGGAGCGGCCCAAGAAATAGCAAAAAGACAAAAAAAAAAGAAAAAGAAAATACACCCCAGTGCCACTCAAGTTGTTACTGTTCAGCCTCATCTCATCCTTTGAGGCTGATTTTCTAAGAAACTTAGGTATCTTCTGCTTTTAAGCATTTTGGAATAGTTGATTCAAAACAAAGATAAAATATGACCTAGAGACCCAAAACCAGACAAAGAATTTTACTCATCTCCCTTATCAAAACTACACATTCCAACTTCCCACGAGTCAAACAGCTGGAGGACAGGCTGATTAGAATATTTGTTTAGTGGGGATCTTGCTGTTTTGATAACAAAACCACAGAATTCTCCCTTAACATCAGCTACCAATCTTAAAAAAAAAAAAAAAAAAAGCCACAAAAACAATTTCATTTCCAGGTCCTACTCATCCTTTTTCATTTTCTAAAATAATCCTAAACCTATCAATAATGTTGTGTGTAAACCTCGATTCTTATATAAACAAGGGAAATTTTACAGGCCAAAGAGAGGTGGTGGTCTCTTATTAACCAATGGGTTCTCCCTGTCTTAAATTTGATGCTCAGGACAGAATCAAAGTTTGAAATTACCCATTTATGAAGCCATATGATCACAGGCTCTAAGATTTTCATGACATCAGCCATTGGCCATGAGATAAACCAAGGACTCTTACAGTATTTAAATTAAAAGTTTATGGGGGAAATTTTATAATAAGGAAAATCTGCAAAGTTTTTTCAAAGTAATTTGACAAATAATGCAATGATTGATGTAGAAATTTTGTTGAGTAATAACTTTTTTTTTTTTTCCTGCTTTTTAGGGCCTCACCTGTGACATATGGAGGTTCCCAGGCTAGGGGTCGAATTGGAGCTACAGCTGCCAGCCCACACCACAGCCTCAGCAACATCAGATCTGAGCCGCATCTGCGACCCATACCACAGCTCACAAACTGAGCGAGGCCAGGGATCAAACACACAACCTCATGTTTCCTAGTCAGATTTGTTTCTGCGGGGCCACGATGGGAACTCCCAAGTAGTAACTTCTGAGAGCCATCAAGTTATGGTTTGGGGATTTTTTTTTTTTTTAAGAAGTGCAAATAGAGCTTCATTAAAAAAAAAAAAAAAAACTACCATTCATTAAGCATTTATGCAGTTGAAGTTCTGCATATGTATTACCTTACTTAAGTCCACCGTGACCCTATGAGTTCTAGATATGATTACCCCCATTTCACAGATGGGGAAATAAAGGCTCAAAAAGCTAACTCACCCACAGTCACACAACCAGTTCGTAGCAGTATCTCAGCTGAGCTCAGACTGAACAACAAGCTGGTCCTTCTCAGGAACACATAACACAACCTCTTGGTCTCCGTTATTTCAGGGAATGCAGCAATCACAAGAATCCAGGGAAATCTGAGATGTGAAAGTTGGAGGAACTTTACAGCAAGGTGGTGGTGATGACTATCCAATTTTGGAAAAGTCAACTTACAGGTATTGTCAATTGAGGAAGGTTTTTTTGTTTTGTTTTTTCTTGCTCTGAGGAAGATTTTAACGAAGAATTGAAAA
Organism: Phacochoerus africanus; assembly: GCF_016906955.1. NCBI lineage: Eukaryota > Metazoa > Chordata > Mammalia > Artiodactyla > Suidae > Phacochoerus > Phacochoerus africanus. Next base: position 29,053,301 of record NC_062553.1, read on the forward strand.
GTGAATCAAGGCCTTCTCTGTAAAATCTCTGAGATTATCTACTATCAATGATATTTGTATTTTTACAAGGATCAGGAGACGGTGAATTTCTTATCCCTACAAAGCATGAGGCCTTCTACACCATATGAACGGCCAGGGCAACGTATCCTGAGACTCTTTTCCTCAGTTTTGCCACCTCTACAATGGAAGTAGTGGCTGTGTCTCCCTTAGGCTATAAGGTGACTTACAGGAAATACGGAATGGAATGTAGTTAACGCACACCAAGAACCAGGTAAATAGTAAGTGTTAGATATGATTTCATTACCCAGTGAAGGTCGTCTCACATTGGACCACGTTTTTTGTGTATAGTACTGAACACCTTTTTTTCTTTCTTTCTTTCTTTCTTTTTTGGCTGAGTTAGCAGCATGTGGAAGTTCCCAAACCTGAGCCATAGCAGCAAACTGAGCCACTGCAGTGACACCAGATCCTTAACCCTGCTTCACCACAAGGAAACTCCTTAACATTTTTTTTAATAACTAAATTTTGATTTCTCTGACCACCAAAGCTCTCTGAACCACTTCTTTTTCTTTTCAGGACAACACCTGCCCTGCGGCCATACCCCCCCAGGCTAGAGGTCGAACCAGAGTTGCACCTGGGGACTACACCACAGCCACAGCACCACCAGATCCTTAACCCACTGAATGAGGCCAGGGATTGAACCTGCATCCTCAGGGCTACCAGTCCGGTTCTTAACCAGCTGAGCCACAATGGGAACTCCCCTGAACCACTTTTAATAATACTTAACAACTTCTGAACAAGATAGGTCCTTTGCTACCTACATTATTCGCAATCATCTCAAGTCAAACATGCATCTTGGGGGCACCTTAAAATTAATATGTATTATTATTATTATCTATTCTCATTACTTTCATTATTTAACCATTGGAGGATACACAGTAATTTATGCCTAGTCACAATTTTAAGTCATTCTCTGTTTAAAAATAAATATTTACAGCATTAAGACCAACTTATTTCCTTTCTCCTCCCTTGCCACAAATATGTTTTTATAAAAGAAAATGCATTTTTAAGGCGAGATAGAAATTTTGTATTTGGTAGGGTTGGTTAGTTATTTCAAAGGGATTGTTTTGCTGTCTTCTTCATTTGGTCAACATAAAGATATTCATCCATAATAACAACCCATAAAGTTCGCAATTTGGGCGTAATGTTATAATTCTAAGAGCATTTTCTCTATATTTTCTCAGCTAGATCGACTGGCAAATAAAAAAGAAATCAAGGAGTTCCCACTTTGGTGCAGTGGGTTAAGAACCCAGCATTGTCTCTGCAGCAGCTCAGGTCATTACTAAGGCAAAAGTTTGATCCCTGGCCTGGGAACTTCCATATGCTGCAGGTGTAGCCCCCTCAAACAAACAAACAAACAAAAATCATGTTCTTTTTAAGACTATACCACATTCATGTCTTATCCTGAGAGTAAGATAAAACGACAGCCTGAACAAATAGAAAGACACACCCTTATTTTGTAGATCTGGGTCCATTTAACATCAGAGCCATGAGATCACTTACTTAAGGCGTTTGACCTGGTTCCAGAAAAGTCTCTGGCCCAGAAAGAATCTCGGAAGTTCCCTCTTCTATCTGGTTCCTCCGACTCTTCCATTTCCTCCCACCACCACCTCATATCCCTCCTCAAATGTTAAGAAATGTGATTGTGGTAGAAACATCAAGAATCAACTCGCAGAGTTCCCTGGTGGCTCAACAATGTAAGGATCTGGCGTCTTGCTGTGGTGCAAGTTCGATCCCTGGCCTGGGGATCTTCTGCATGCAGCGGACGTGGCCTAAAAAAAAGAAAAAAAAAAAAACTCTCAAGTAAATGGCCAAACTCTCATCACTGTATTATTTATTTCACTGAACAGGGATTGACTTTGCCAACTCCAAGATGCTGGCTACACCCAGCCCCCTGTTCAGTACACTTCATGCCTAAGCTCGTGTCATCCTCACAGCCACCCTAAAAGGCACGTATTATCTTCACTCTACAGTTAGAAGATTGAGAACTGAAAACTTAAGGTCAGGGCTGGCCAAAGTCATCTGAATGCCAAAGTTGTGCCTTGATGGGCACCGCAATTCAGAGCCCTCTGGCCCAACAAGGCGAGATGGAGGGAGGTTATCCTAAGGCGCCGATGGGCACAGGGTTTGCAAGGGCACTTCAGAAGGGCAGAAGCCACACCAGAGCCAGGGCCCCCGGCTGTGGTTCCCGGTCAGCACTGGACAATCTCGGCCTTAGGGCTGGATGCCTGGCCTCTAAGACCCACGTGGCCCTGTCACTCCTCAAGTATCTGGTATCTACTTCATGCAGAATAACTGCACTGGCCATGGGGTTTTGCTGTCATTGTTGCACGTGATAGAACCTCAACCCAAACAAGGTAAGACGAAAATGAAATGTTCTTGGAATGTTCATAAAACTCAGAAGGACAGCTGGGCCTCGGGGCCACCTGAGTCTGGGCCTTGACAGCAACCAGGACTGCCTCTCTCCCCTCTGCTCGTTCCTTCCTTTCTTCAGACCGGCTCCCTCTGCTCGGCAGGAAGCATGGCTTCCCCTCGCTTCAGCCACCAAAGAAAGAAACCCCTTTCTCCAGCTCCGGCTGTCAAACATCCCAGGGAGGAGCACCACCGGGCCAGGTCACAGTCGGTCACTTGTCCACTTTGTTACATCCAGCTGTGGCCAGGGCAGTGGGCACCTGCTTGTGTTCTAAGAGGGAAGAGAAGATTCTTCAGAGGAGGGGGCGTCATTCCCAGAAGGGAGAGGCGCTGGGCTGCCCCTGCACACCCTACGCTTCACCCTCAGCTCTGTTTAATACCCTGTGCTTGTGCCTCCTCACACTGGACTCCTCTCTACTCCACAGCAACACAGGATCCGAGCCGTATCTGTGACCTACACCACAGCTGATGGCAATGCCAGATTCTTAACCCACTGAGCAAGGCCAGGGATCAAACTGCATCCTCTTGGATAATATGTCAGGTCCTTGACCCGCTGAGCCACAACGGGAACTTCTTCTTTCATTTGCAAAGGTAAACTTTTGTCTATTTTCATTTATTCAGCAAAAATCATGAAATCACACTCAGTACCTTCTGCGCACCAGGCCCTGGCAGAACAGACCCCACCAGCAACAGATGGCCAAGCTATACTGCCTGCAGTTTTCCCATTCGGCCGGCAGAGGGAGCCAGTGCCAGCTCTCTGCGAGGCCGAAGGCAGCTGAGACAGGTGGGCAGAGACACTGGCTGGGCGGTCACAGAAGGCCGGGGACAAAGTCCCAGGTGTCCCTTCAGGCGTTTGGAGCTACCATGACGAGCCTCCAGGGAGAGCTGAGAACCGTCCTGAAGAAAGGTCCCTGGAAGATGAGGAGCAAAGGAAGCCCTGGGTCGGACCTGCCCCCTGACCAAAGGTCAGAGGATTTAAGAACTGGCAAGGACCTCGGGTCTCCTGGCAAAACGGAGTCTCCTTTGACCACAGCCACGCCCTGAATCGCAGGATCCCACTTCCAACGCCTCAACATCCTGCTGTCTTCAGTGGGAGGCAAAGGAGTACTCCTCCGCTTTCCAGCGTGTTAGATTAGGGTGGAGGAAGCCTCGCTCTCTGGCTTTGGGAAGGAAGTGCAGGAGCTGCAAGCGGTGGACAGTCCCCCTGACAAATCCTGAACCTGCTGGTGCCAGGAGAGAGCTGAATCCTGGGGAGCATCCTAGGTAGGATATCAAAAGGCTAATTAAGAATAAAACCTGTAACCCCAAATGACTCCTTCCTACTATAAAATGAGATTTGGGGGAATTCTTAACATCATCGCCAGTGCCTATATTCTGGGTTTCCTGGCTTTCATGAACTGAACATTGCTTTTTTTCTTTTTCTTTTAAATTTTATTTTAATGATGTTTGGCTGATTCACAAGGTTGTGTTAATGTCTGCTGTACAGCAAAGTGATTTATATGCATATATCCAATCTTTTTCATATTCTTTTCCACGATATCATCACAGGATATTGAATATAGCTCCCTGTGTGATACAGGACGTTGTTGTTTACCCAGTCAATAAGTAATAGTTTGCCTCTGCTAATTTCAAATTCCCAATCCATTCATCCCCCTCCCACTTGGCAACCACAAGTCTGTTCCCTATGTCCGTGCATCTGTTTCTGTTTTGTAGATAAGTTTGTGTTATTTTCCCCCCTTTTTTTGGCCACCCCAAGGCACATAGAGTTCCTGGGCCAGGGACCAGATCCAAGGTGCAGTTTCGACCTAAGCAACACCAGATCCTTAACCCACTGTGCCAGGCTGGGGATGGAACCGGTGTCCCAGCGCTCCCAAGATACTGCCAATCCCGCTGTGCCACTGCAGGAACTTTTGTGTTATATTTAGATTCCACATATAAGTGATATCGTATGGTGTTTGTCTTTCTCTTTCTGACTTACTTCTCTTAGCATGACCATCTCAAGTTTCATCCATGTTGCTGATGAGTTGAGAATTGTAAAATCAGCTTTTCTACTTCCTTAATCTAAGGTGGTATTGATCATCTTGTTTTCAAGGAAAACACACACACACAAATTCAAAATCAAAATTCAATGAGTCGCCACAAAGAGTGAAGTTTGCTGTATATAAACTTTAAGAAATTTAACCAGGATATGAAGGAAAGATGGAATGGAGACGACGGCAAATGACTCTGTGTTAAAACTGGATCACATAGCCACGCCGAAGGGGTGGGGAGCAAAGGCACTGACCTAAAGTAACTCGGGCAAACAGGCTTCTGGCTGGTTTCTCTACGGCTCACAACTGGAAAACTAGTACACAAGCCAGTGCTCAATCAGAAATCAATTTCTCCGGTGGCATACATTCAAAATACTTTATATGTATGCTAGGGTTGACACATGTAAAAATATTGTAGATAATAAGAGCCAGTGGGAACTATATCTAGTCATTTGGGAACTATATCTAGTCACTTATCTGATCTTTTTTTTTTTTTTTTGTCTTTTTGCCATTTCTAGGGCTGCTCCCGCGGCATGTGGAGGTTCCCAGGCTAGGGATCAAATAGGAGCTGTAGCCTCCGGCCTACGCGGTATCCGAGCCGCGTCTGCAACCTACACCACAGCTCACGTTGCCAGATCGTTAACCCACTGAGCAAGGGCAGGGACCGAACCCGCAACCTCATGGTTCCTAGTCAGATTCGTTACCCACTGCGCCACAATGGGAACGCCTATCTAGTCACTTATGATGGAGCATGATGGATAATGTGAGAAAAAGAATGTATGTATCTATGTGTGACTAGGTCACTTTGCTATACAGCAGAAAATTGGCAGAACACTGTAAACCAACTATAATGCAAAAAATAAAAATCATTTTAAAAAAAAGGAGCCAGTTTACTGTAGGAGAAAAGTTACAGAGAAGTGAAATGGGAAGGTTCTCATGAACCCCAATGGAGCTAGACTGGGGTCAGAGGCATCAGTCATGATGCATGCTTGTGTTCTAAAGATAGACACATAAAGATGTGTGTATGCATGGGTTAGTTGTGTGTGTGTGCACGCATGTGCACGCACACACCCAGAAGCAGTAAGACCCCAGTATCCATGTGCACACCTAGTGCCCCCGATCTTTAGTCCTAAACAGCATTCTCCAATAAAAGGAACCAAAGCTCCTTGATTAGTGGTGGATTCCAAGGATAAGACAAGGAAAATACAAGATGAGATGAACCGGAAACATCTTATGGTTCCAGAAAGTAAGAAAGGGCAAAAGAAAGAGAAGGGACAAAGAAGAAATATAAAGAAGGCACCACCTTGAAAAGACTCAGGCACCAATCTGAAAGAGCTTCTCTTACAGTGAAAACAGCTGCAGGCGGGATCTCGGTGGATGGTGTCTGGATTGAATTGTGTCCCCTAAAAAGATGGCTTGAAGTCCGAACTCCAGGTTCCTGGGAAGATGATCTTAGTTGGAATCAGGGTCTTTGCAGATGTAATCAAGTTAAGATGAAGTCATACTGGATTGCAGTGGGCCCTAAACCCAATGACTGGTGTCCCCATGAGAAGACAGGTGGACAGAGGCTCACACCCAGGGAAGGACCTCATGTTGAGGACAGAGACAGAGGCTGGAGAGAAGCAGTGACAGAGCAAGGAGGCCAAGGGCTGCCAGCAACCAGCAGGAGGGGGCACGGACCAGATTCTCCCGTGGGGAGTGGAAGGACTGACCCTGTAGACCCCTCAACTTCAGGCTTCTGGCATCCAAAACTGTGGAAAAAGACATTTCTGTTGTTTGAGGCCACCCAATTTCTGGTAATTTTTTTTCCGGGAGCCCTAAGACACGAATACAGATGGTAAAATTAAAGGATGAACATTTAGGCAGAAATAGGGATAGGTCCCTAATCTCAAACTATCTCCCCTCAAATATGTCTTCATTACAGGGGAAAAATAGTGACTTGACCAGAATGAGAGATGGTGGCCCCCACCTTGACCAAATGGTGAGGATGACATCATTCGTAACACACACCGACGTCATCCCCCCCCCAAACCAGGGAGCAACGGGGAAGGACATGCTTTTCATAATGCAAACCCCCAACCTGAGCAGGAGGAACAGCTGACCCACGAGCTGCAGGGGGCGCCTTACAACACAAGTGAGCAGAACACTCTAACGTGGGAAGATCAGGAAAACCCAGAAAAGGCTGAAGGACCATCACACAGCAGAGGAGACTGCGGCCAACAACAAAACGCAGTGGGGGATCCTGGAAGAGAACAAGGATGTTCTTGGGGTGATTGTTGAGATGGGAATAATGTGACTTAATTCGCAGCCTTCTCCCGACGTTCATTCCTTGTGCTCATTGTTCTGCGGTTATGTAAGGTGCTGCCATTAAGCGATGTGGGGTGAAGCGCATACAAGAACGCTTTGTCCTGCTTCTGCAACTGTTCCATCCATCCAAAATCAGCTCCAAACTTAAAAAAAAAAAAATCATCAGAAGATATGGGTGGCATTTCTATGGGGGGGAGGGGTGCTGGAATCCAGCGAGGAAAGTCAGCCAAAGGATCACTTGACAATTCAGACATAAGACATCAGACTCTGCGATACTAAGCTTGCTCAACTCTACGAACCACAACTGTACTCTCAGTACCCCGGGCATCAACAATCGGATCACTGAACAACAACTCGCTGTGTTTAACATTTTTATTTTGAACGCAGCTTTGGTAGTACAAAAGTCATAGAAGTACAAACCAGACAGTTAAAAATAACGTTTGACACTCAAAATGGTGAAAAAGTTCCTTTACAAATTTTTACATAAAGGTGGTGGCCAACTCACTTATTACATCAGAAGTTAGTCCCCCGTTAGTGTTTTATCGAGTAACTTTGTCGTAGGTCCCCCAGACCTCTGAAGAAGGAGGAAATCCACAAAAGGCCTGTAAACATCAGTTACTTTGGGAACACTTAAGAATTCTTATTAGAGAATATAAACCTGTAAAAAGCATATGTGTTGAAAAATACAGAATGCTTAACTTTTGGCATGTTTGAAAGCCAGCCGGACAACTGCTCAAGTATTAGAAAATACTTAAAACGTACTCTTGGTATAAATACAGTTTTAAATATTTCTGAGTATTCTCTCGCCTGTTGTATTGCTATAAAAAGAAAGTGCTCTGACCTGAATAAAATTAAAAATTAATTAAAGCTGAAGAATATCTTACACTCTCCCTCACCATTTGGAGGGCATAATGTTTTTATTTATTTATTTATTTTACTTTTTTTTTTTTTTTAAAGGGCCACATGTGCGGCATATGGAGGTTCCCAGGCTAGGGGTGGAATCGGAGCTGCAGCTGCCGGCCTACACCACAGCCACAGCAATGCCGGATCCGAGCCGCATCTGTGATCTCCACCACAGCTTGAGGCAATGCTGGATCCTTAACCCACTGAGAGAGGTCAGGGATAGAACCCGAACCCTCAGGGATGCCAGTCGGGTTCTTAACCCACTGAGCCACAATGGGAATTCCAGGAATAATGTGTTTAAAACAAAAAATGATTCTTCTTTTTTAAAACTAAAACTGTTAGTAAACTACACATACATTAAATACACTGATACACACCCCTAAAACCCCTACATTGCTACTTTCTGGATCTCAGTGAAATTTATTCCTGTTTTGGCTTCCTCTAGTCTACTGTGTGTACACCATACACACATGTACACCTTTTAATTAGCTGTCAACAAAACGTCACATGAAACTGAATCTACCATTCATGTAAAAGGTGAGAAATTTTTAGTCTGGTACCAGAAAAAGAACGAGAATTTTTTTCTTTTCAGGGCCACACCCGCAACATATGGAAGTTCCCAGGCTAGGGTTTGAATCGGAGCTGCAGCTGCTAGCCTAGGCCACAGCCACAACAACCCCAGATCCAAGCCACATCTGTGACCTACACCACAGCTCCCGGCAACACTGGATCCTAAAGCCACTGAGCAAGGCTGGGGATCGAACCCGAAACCTCATGAGTACTAGTCGGGTTCGTTACGGCTGAGAAATAATGGGAACTCCTAGAAGGAGAATATTTACAGTAAATACTTTAAAGTACATTCTCATGGGGATCAATTTTGGGGAATCAAATGAGAATTGTGTTTTCTTTTTGAAATAAAGGAAGAGCCCAAGGCAGCACAACCACCTTGACATGAGGCAGGCCTTGGAGATTTACTCTGAAACCAGACTTCTAAGCCTTGGCCGCATCCACTATAAATGTACTATGACTTTTGCCTCTGGGTCCTTTCAGGTGTTTTGTAAACTGTAAAGCTTAAAAAAAAAGTCGGGTGCTCCACGCCTCCAGGGGAAAGTAACCCTCAAGAAGCCTTTAAATAACAGGCACTAGTTACAGGATGGAGACCAGGAAACACACCAAGGAAAACACACCAGAGGAGGTATCAGCCCATTTGCCCCAGAAGTTGAGGTTCTCTTGTTTTGTTTTGGCCTTGGGTTGTCAAAACAAGATTTTTTTTTTTAAATGACTTTAAGCCATTTCTCTCTTTATTCAATAGCAAAATAAGATTTACTTAGCTCGAGTTAAAAAAACAAACCAGCTGGGAGTTCATTGGTGGCTCAGCAGGCTAAAGATCTGGCAATGTCACTTGCTGTGGTTCGGGTGGCTGCTGTGGCTTGGGTTCAATCTCTGGCCTGGGAACTTTTGCATGCCAAGGGCACAGCCAAACAAAAAACAAACAAAAAAAAACACCCCGAAAAACTCTTCCTATTTTCTAAGTGACCTAAGAGTGGCATGCTGGCAACAGATCAGTGCTGAAGTCTGGTCTCTGAATCCAAAGTCTAGCATCTAGTTCCCTCTGACTCAGTGCTCTCTTGGGTGATCAACTCCCAGGGCCGGACCAGGTTACCTTCCAAGAGCCCTCACCACTGAAGACTCGCCTTTTATCTTCTGTAACAGTAAAACTGTAAGACGATCTTACAACCAGTAGCAAAATGAGATCCAAGGGCTGGGGGAACAGAAGCAGACGCACAGACATACGTGTACACACACACACAAACACACACACACACACACACACACACACCCCAAGCATTAGCTCAGACTATATAGTTCCACTGTACACAGAGATCATACTGGAAAAACTGCAGTGTGTATACCAAGGCCATGAAGAGGGGATGGGAGGCGGGGCGGAAGGTTTAAAAATAAAAATGAGCTCTTTTTCTCCTTGGAAATGCAATACATTTTTCATCAGTTTTTTTTTTTTTTTCAAACTAAAACTTGTTTCAAAGCAAACTGAGTTCTGTATCCAGCATAGCAACAATAGTCCCTTTTAGCTTTCATCCACATGCCTGCAGACTCCACCATAGAAATTGTATAAAAGATAAAAAAATAATTCCCTAGGCAACTTCATATGTCGTAAGTTTTCAGTCTCTTAGAACTCTTCAAATATAGTCACTCCTGCAAGAGAAAACAAAAAAAGGTAGAGCTTATAAAAGAAAAGCATCATATCACATATTAACCTGCCTGAATATTTAAAAACACACAAGAACGGTAACGCGTCCTCACCACAGCACATAACCAGCCCCCTGCATTCCTTCCCCCATGACACATTTCTTCTTAGCATTCAGTCTAAGGAAATCTAATGGCCACAATTTCCAAAGGACCTCTTTATCAGGGTTTTATAAAGCAAGAGAGAACAGAACTTGAGAACCACAGCAGACAGAGGGGGTCGGTCTGTGTTAACAGCAGTTCCTGGGGTGACTGGAGGGGATCCTCCCTGAGAGACCTGTACCACTTCTGCTTGGGAACCTGATCTTGAACTCTTCAGCTACATCCTGTCAAGCAAGGAGCAATGGGATGAATGTGTTCAGTACAGGGCACCTTGTAGGTGCCAGGTAAGGTGTCTTTCCCAAGCCACACCAAACTTCACTAACTCTTGCATCTCCACTGAGTGAATGGGGCAGAAAGGCTGGGACTTCTCAGGGCAAGAAGGATGCCTCTGCAATCTTAGGTCTTCACTGTACCTTGGAAGGCTCTGCAGTGTATTTTTTTTTTTTTGGTCTTTTTTTTTTGCCTTTTCTAGGGCCGTTCCTGTGGCGTATGGAGGTTCCCAGGCTAGGGGTCCAATCGGAGCTGTTGCTGCCGGCCTACACCAGAGCCACAGCAACTCGGGATCCGAGCCATGTCTGCGACCTACAGCACAGCTCACGGCAATGCCGGATCCTTAACCCACTGAGCAAGGCCAGGGATTGAACCCGCCACCTCATGGTTCCTAGTCGGATTCATTAACCAACAAACTGCCTGCCCCGCGGCGGGAACTTCTCTGCAGTGTTTTTTTTTTGTTTTTTTTTTTTTGGTCTTTTGTTGTTGTTGTTGTTGCTATTTCTTGGGCCGCTCCCGCGGCATATGGAGGTTCCCAGGCTAGGGGTTGAATTGGAGCTGTAGCCACCGGCCTACGCCAGAGCCACAGCAACGCGGGATCCGAGCCGCATCTGCAACCTTCACCACAGCTCACGGACGCCAGATCGTTAACCCACTGAGCAAGGGCAGGGACCGAACCCGCAACCTCATGGTTCCTAGTCGGATTCGTTAACCACTGCGCCACGACGGGAACTCCTCTGCAGTGTATTTTTAAGCTCTTCTAACCACTCACAGGTCTGTGCCCATGTCCATATTTACATCACAAAGGAAGCCCCTTGTAAACCCGGCAAATAGTTTTCTACTTTTCAAAGGTTTGTGCTGTGGTTCACAATGGTCTCATCTAGACGACAGTCAGTTACATATCCTTTAACTTTCCTCTTTTGAAGACCCGGGACAGGAGCAAAATGCTACATCAGCCTGTGTAGACTGCAGCATACACACCACGCAGGCCGACCTACCCCCGGTTAAGGAAGAAAACCATCTCTTGTTTCCCCAGACTGTGTTTGCCTATTAACACTAAAGAGAGATGAAATCAACTTGCAGAAATATGAAGAAATAGCAAAAAGTCAATAGGATGTCTTTACTGGAGTATTACTTTGTACTTATTATTCAAATAAGTACTTATTTTACAGACAAGTACATCTTTACAAATATCTCATCCTTCAGGACATGTAGTCTAACATTATCCATGTTATCCTTTACTGTTGCTGACAGTTATAATACTCACAATGGGTGTGTGTGTGTGTGTGTGTGTGTGTGTGTGTGTGTGTGAAGGAGGGAGAGAGATTTCCCAAACTAAATGTGTGGGTAAAGGACGCTTTCCCCTTTAGCTGAAAAGGAACTGCCCTCTAAAATAGCATGAACCAGTCGTGGCTCAGTGGCAACAAACTGGACGAAGATCCATGAGGATATGGGTTTGATCCCTGGCCTTGCTCAGTGGGTTAAGGATCCGGGATTGAGCTGTGGTGTAGGTCACAGACGTGGCTCAGATCTGGTGTTGCTGTGGCTGTGGTGTAGGCCGGCAGCAATAGCTCCGATTGGACTGCTAGCCTGAGAACTTCCATATGCTGCACCTGCAGCCCTAAAAAAAAAAAAAAAAAAGCATAAAATAAAATAAAAAACAGCATGAACCAAATTCTTAATTATAAATGAATAACTAAGTCCCTGTACTGCATTGCCACAACCTTGCACGGCTAAACCATGAATTTGGACCATAAAAACTGAACAAACTCAAATCTGGGAATAAGTTCATTTGAATACTGGGTTGATTAATGTGGAAGACACTATCAGGGAAAAAAGTAGAAAGGCCAGAGCTGGAAAAATAGACAAATTGTCCTAAAAGAAAAAAAAAAGTTTAAAAAGATGAGAGACTTTTCCCAGTAATACTGCAAACTAGGCCATTATCTAGAAAATAGGTATTCAACTATTTTTATGTCTTTCTCTCTCTCTCTCTCTCTCTCTCTCTTTATCACCTGCTCTCTTAGACCTGGACTTTTTTTGTATCAAGGAAAACAAGAAGGTCAAGAGCAAAGGATGTCAGGCCCAGACTGGGGTCTTTCATCACAGTCAGACTCTTCATTCCAACGCAGTAGAAATTCCCAGTGTTCTTTGCACAAGTTTGACCAATGGTCAGGAGTGGGCAGGAAGGACGGAGGGCTGGGTTACTAAGGAGGGATCCGGAGCTATTGGCCTGTCCCCACATCCACACCCTCTGACTAGCTGTGAAGCCTCGGCCTCCCTACAGCGTTCCCTCCTAAGGTTGTTGGGGGTTTCGCATAAGATGATGTATGTGCAGTGCTTAATACCAGACCCTTCTCCGAGTTAGCTATTGTTTTCATGACCATCATCCAATCACACTGGCTTTCTTTGTACGGCCTTCCTTGGCTAATTAAAACTGCACTGTGCACAGTGTCTTTGAAAGCGGAAGGGACAGATACAAACAGCTGCTTCAAGTCTGGATCGCTCACACCAGACATGAGGCAGAAAAAGGAAAGTTAACCTTTCTCGGGCTCTGTCGAAAGCTCCCCAGCTCTGATTCACAGCTCTGGGCTCTTGCTCTTCACAAACACACCCTTAACAACAGGGAGCATTTGACCAGCACAGCAGCTATCTATTTCCAGGTAAATACCTATCTTACTGGGGTGACAACCAAGAGGAAAGAAGATACCACATTCTGTACGGCCTGTAAATTTCCAGCGGTAGCCTTGTTTCCGGAACTGTGTCATGGTGCATTCGACATTGTTAAATTTCTTCTCCTTCCATTCTATTGCTGTGAGTATGACCATAGTCACAACCAAACACATGCTGTAAAATAGTATTTCTTTACCAGCTTTTAATGCTAAAAGGTGCCTTCTGTATGGGCAAACAGCAGTCAGAAAACAGGAGGGAGCTGGCATAGATGCTAGAGAAATCTAGCAGCAATGGATCAGAGGGGGAGAAAACGAATTATTCTCCAGTTCCCATTGCCATAGGGCCCCCCCACATTTAATAAGGCTGACCTATCTTTTTAGGGGGTGAGGGTAGGGGGAGAATTTGGTGATTATTGTCTTACACTAGTGAGTGCTCAGGCTGGGGGAAGTGAAGCCAAACTTGCTTACATTGAAAAGACAACTCAGAAATCCCAAGTGTTTTATGTGGAATCTAAAATATGACACAAATGAACCTATTTATGAAACAGACTCACAGACATAGAGAACACAGACTTGAGGTTGCCCAGGGGAAGTGCCGAGGCTTGGGGGAGGGATAGGGTGGGAGGCTGGGGTTTAGCAGATGTAAGCTATTACTTATAGGATGAACAAACAACAAGGTTCTACTGTTTAGTGCAGGAAACTAGATTCAATAGCCTATGATAAATCATAATAGAAAAGAATATTTTTAAAAAGAATGGAATCTCTTTGCTGTGCCCCAGAAATACAACTCTGTAAATCAACTCTACTTCAATTTTTCAAAAGTACTCTAATTACATAAAAGAAGAAGAAAAGAAATCCCAAGTGTGACCATTTCATCATAAAACAAGACTGATGGAGAGAAATGAAGAACCTCGGAAAAAAATTGTCTGGAAGGAAGAGGTCCTCTTCCTCTCTAGAGTTTATGGCTTACAATGCCATTCTAATGATAAAGACAAAGCTCTAACTCCATTATTATGTTAAGGTTGCACAGAAGCCACAATACAGCTTTGATTAGGACATACGCGTGCCTTATTAAAAAGCATCTGGTCCCTTTAAAAAATTAGAGCCATGTTTTAAGAAACTAGAAGCCTAAACAGATGATGGACCGTTCACACCAAGACCTCAAAGAACAGGGGGTTAAGGAAGAAAAAGACCATCTGATTCATCACGAGAGTGGCTGACATTTGCAGAGTGCCTTCCACGTACCAGGCACTGCCGTGCCAAGCGCTCCAGATGCAGTAACTCCATCTTTCCAATAACCCCCTGAGTCAAAGACAGGAAACTGAGGCTTGCAGGTTCAATAGCCTGCCCAAGACCACAGAGTTAATATGGGAAAGCAGATTCCACCCCAGGCAGTTTCATCTGGAAGACCCTCAGACACCCCCACTCAGCTCCGCCACTCCAGTCACCACGGAGACATGCACGGGACTGTCGCCGGCACTTCTCTGCTCTTTTACTGAATAACGCCAGTGGGAAAGTCCGCACTGCTTGTAGCTTTGAATTTTCTCACAGTAGGTTTGGATCTTAATGGGAAGTCTGAAGTTTGCTCTTTACTCAGTTACAGCATCACAGCGATCACCACGTGTTCCTCTATGTTAGCAACAATGGGTTTGGTCTCCCAAGTGACCACAGCTGGATGCTTGGGATTTACCAGCTCTTGGGATGCTGAGGATCAGAGCACTTTATTCCAAATAAAATGTAATTGATGTCAAAAGTTATTCTGTATCTGGAAGAACAAGTGTTCTCCTGGAAGTGATTTAAATGCAATCCAGCAGTTCCCTATGAGTCTCAAGACACCTGAGTTGCAACATGTACACAAGCTGCAGGTAAAATACCTTACGACCCTGAATGGGCCCACCTGTTACTAATAAGGAAAAGCAATAAGTAAAATATTGCCTGTGGCGAGACATGTTTCTACAATATTTTCTTGGCCTCTTTGCTGAAGACTCCATCTTGTCCTGCTTTACTTTCCCCCATCCTCCTGCTTGGAAAATAGTCACAGTGCTGGTAAGTGACTTAAGCTTAAGAACAAAGACCTAAAGGCATAAGTTATTCATAGGGTCAGCTGAATGAGGACATAGGCACACTGGACAGCTGAATGGTCTAGGCACACTGGACCTGTGCAGATTGGCACTCTGCATAGCATGATACTTCCTCTTAAGAATAAAAGAGGAGCCCCACGGCCCCAAGGGGTTTATGAGGGGTCCTTAGCAGGATATGCATTAGCAAGGAGAACCAAGGTGCAAACTTAAGCACGCTGGGTTGCTGCAGATAGGCACGCCATCTGCAGAAGCACAATGGTGATTCTCTAGATGCTATGCATAGATAGCTGATGCCAAGATTCCTCAATGCTAATGATTGTTAAATGCCTAAAGGTCAGAGTAAAAGCTTAATCAGCAACCAGCTATGTGACTTTTAAAATAACTTTAAAAAAACCTATATCCTGCACCTGCAACCCCCTTCTCACTTGATGTAATCCTAAAGAGCACAATAAAAGCAGTGTGGTTTCCTAAGGCTGCCCTCTTGGTCCCTGAGACCTTGAGTCCCCCGTTTCCCACCTTTACTTAAGATAAATGTCTCCGTGTCTTGTTTTATGTTAACTTTTTTCCTTAAGTTTCACAGCACCCGTTCTTCAGCCCCATCCTGCTGAGCCAGTCTCGGCAACTGCCTCTACTGCCTTGAGAGCAAGAGTCCAGCTGACTACTGTTGGTAAGCCTCTAGCTGCATATCGAATAAATAAAACTATGACATCATATAAATTATGTCTAACCTGCCTCAGGAAAATTAAGAAATGTCAAAACCCATTGATTTTTTCACACTTTTATTTGCTAAGTGTTTAAACAGGTCAGTCTCGTCTGATATCATGTTGTAATAACTTCAAGCACTTGCCTATTTAGCACTTGCTAAAGTGCCAGGGAATAACATCCCCGCGAGGCCAGTGGTATTGCTACTACTAAGCCCACTTTACAGATGGAGAAGCTGAGGCCATCAGCGGCTAAAGCACTTGTCCAAGATCACACAGCTAAAAAGTGAAAGGCCAGGACTTGGGCATAAGGAGTCTGATTCTAGAATCTGTCCTGTGTAGAAAGCAGGCGACTAATGGAAAACAGGGACTGTTCCTAAGCTATTTGTTAGTAGGTTCAAAGCCTCAAGTTACAAGTTAAGAAAAATAAAAATCCTGGGCGTTCCCTGGTGGCTCAGTGGATTAAGGATCTGGAGTTGTCACTGCTGTGGCATGGGTTCAAACCCTGGCCTGGGAATTTTCACATGCCATGGGCATGGCTAATAAATAAATAAACACAAAATATTTTTTTAAAAGAAGGAAAAAATAATAAAAAAACCCCTTGATTATAGCTATTAATGCCCTCTTCTTTCTCATTCTAGGCCAAAATATTTCCAAAAGCATTTTGTTTTCTGCCTCCTGGAGTCCCTCAGGTGTGCCTTTAGGTCATCCACAGCCTCTGAGAGCGACCCACGCTGCAGCTTCTGTGGTGAAAAGGGCAGAGGTCATAGCCCTCTTTCCTCAGCCTGGTCACAGGGCAGACAGAGAGCCACGGGGTGCAGAGATAAGCTCTCCGAGGGGTCAGCAGGTCACCTTCTGGTCAACCTGGAGGAGGCGCCGTGGAGCAGACCATGCAGAGGGAGGTAACTGGGGGAGGAGACAGCCAGCTTGGGTGGCAGTTCTGAACAGAACCAAACATGTTGTCTAAATTCTGGGAATACTGACCAATAGATTTCAGTCTCTTCTGTACAGAGAGCAAGGCTGTGGAAGAATAACTAAGAGCATCACAGCATGACAGCAGAGTATGTTTTTATTTATTTATTTATTTAATTTTATTGTCATTCTATCTTTTTAGGGCCGCACCTGCGGCATATGGAAGTTCCCAGGCTAGGGGTCTAATCGGAGCTGTAGTCTCAGGCCTACGCCACAGACACAGCAACACAAGATCCAAGCGTCATCTGCGACCTACCTACATCACGGCAACGCCAGATCCTTAACCCACTGATCGAGGCCAGGGATCAAACTTGCATCCTCATGTACGCCAGTCAGGTTCATTAACCGCTGAGCCACGCCAGGAACTCCCAGAGTATGTTTTTAGGTCCACCCAAACCGTAAATGTTCAGCGACCATGCCCAACAACAAAGAACAAACAGGACATAACGACATTTTAAATTAGGTCCAGCATTTTCACTCCTCTTGGCTCCCTCAATGTGGGAGAGTAAAAACAGTCCACGGAATAGAACAATCATCAGCTCCAATAAAAAGCAGGGTGCAGACAAGTATCTAAGCTGTCATCTGTGGAAGGACAAAGGAGGGGCCTGTAGACATATGCATACACTGTGTAAGCAGGTATATGCATACACTAATCCTGAAAGGATATAGAGGACACAGATAACCATGGTCCCCTCCCAAGGAGGGCTGGGAGATGATATGGGTGTGGTGGGGGACAAGGGGACAAGGTGGGGTGCAAAGGAGGTAGGGTGAAGACTTTTTTTTTTTTAAACTTATTTTTTCCTCACAGCACGATTCACAATAGCTAAGACATGGAAACAACCTAAATGTCCATTAGATGAATGGATTAAAATGTGGTACATATATGCAATGGAATACTACGCAGCCATAAAAAGGACAAAATGCCGTTTGCAGCAACATGGATGTGACCAGAAATTCTCGTACTAAGTGAAGTAAGTCAGAAAGACAAATACCATATGATATCACTTACTTGTGGAATCTAACATATGGAACAAATGATCCTATCTACAAAACAGAAACAGACCACACAGGAGAGCAGACTTGTGGTTGCCAGGAAGGAGGGGTGGGTGGGATGGACAAGGAGTTTGGGGTGGCTGGATATTACATTTGGAATGGATGGGCATTAGGGTCCTGCTGCACAGCACACGGAACTGCGTGTGTGTGTGATTGGGTCACTTTGCTGTACAGCAGAAACTGAAGAAACATTGTAAATCAACTATACTTTCATAAAAAAAAAATACTTTTAAAAAGATTTATTTTTCACCCTGCAGCCTTTTATGCTATTGGATTATTATATTGGGTGCATGTCTTGGTTTTCAATTGAAAAAACAAAACAAAACAAAAAACCCTCCGATTTTAAACACTTGTAACAACCAGGACCTCAGAGGCAGTGAAGGGACGGAACTATCAGGAAGCCCAAGTCCAGGTCTGGAATGAACCATCCACATGACCTTGGACAATGTACATAATGTCCTGGAGTCTCCTTATTCTAAAACAAGGAGACCAGGAGGCATGGGGAGAAAATGACTGCAAAAACTACAATAGAAGCTCTGTGAGAGCATGGCCCTTGTGTGTCCCTGTTTCACAATGCTCCGTCCCTAAGCCCTGGCACAAAGTAGGGGCTCAATAAATACTTTCGAAAGATGTAACTTGTACTTGAATTACCCTGCACTAGCCATCACAGCTCCTCTGAGACCTCAAAGTCAATGATATAGTCTACTTGTAAGAAAACAGAATAGCTCATAAACCTGGACTGATCCAGGCGCAGCTCTAGCAGCCAAAAGACATCAGGTGGTCCCCATAGGAGGCCAAGCTGCTGGAAGGTGGATAAGGCTGACATGATCACCGCCGTGAGTTTCCAGGCTGACGTGAATGAGGCTTCTCTTCTTTGTTGGAAAAAGGAAAGCTCCCTTAAGCTTCAAAGCCACTGAATACGTTGGCTACAAAGTGTGGATTTCATTCCACCCAAGCCCTCTCCCTACTTAGGTCAGGGATCTGGGAAAAAATCCATACCTCTGAGCCTGGGTCTTCTGCTATCAAGTGCAGAGACGATCACCCATAACTCATCGGACTGTGTTTAAATTTCTGTCCCTCATTCAGCTCCTCTCCTTTTCGGCCTATTTCTACTGCTGATACTTTGCACAGCTGGTCAACGGTCAAGGATTGTTGTTAACCTCCCCCTAATTCCTTATTTAAGAGGCACTCAATGGGACTGGCTTTCCACAGAAGAGCAACAGAAGCATCAAAGAAGGTACTGCTCTTTAGAAATGTCATCAGCCATTTCTAAATCAAGCCAGGTGGTCCTATCCATGTCTATTCGAGGTGCAGTTTCTGTTTATAAAGGCCAGTGAATTTGAATTTCCATCAAATCTGAGATCCTTTTACTTAAAAAAAAAAAAAAAGGACCTGTTACCTTTTTGCCCTGAAAAATATATATAAACTATGGAGAAAACCATTAACTCATGGCGCCTAAAGTTTCTCATCATCCTCTCCTTCCCTGAAGAGTTAATGAAAGAAGAGCCATGCAGAGGACAGCAAATAAAGCAACATGTCCTCAGTGGAGGCCCCGGGGGACCGCCACGGTGCTGCACTGTCACCAGAGTCCAAAAGAAAAAGGGAGACAAGTTTGCCTCTCCCCACCGTTAGAGGCGGCAATGAGGCTGGAAGGTCAGGAAAGCTGACCGTATGATGGGCCATGAACCTGATGAGGGAGGGAGCATGATGCATGAAAGTCTTGGCAAAAGGAGACTTTAATCCCAGAGCAGAGCCCAGCACAGCAGGAACAGAGGCAAGTGTAGAAAATTGCATCCGCATCACCTCTTAGCGTACACACCCTCCTGATCTGTACAATACAAAGAACTTAAGCTGCGAAACGTTTCAATTGCCTTACTAATCCTGACCCCACTTCTAGTAAGAGGCACACCGTTATTTCTGAGGCCCTCTTAACACAAAGAAAATGACTCAAATTCCCAAGGGACTTGCCAAATGTCTATTTTGAAGATCTCCTTAGAGTCCAAAGCTCTAATGTTCTTGGGAAGTAAAAAGGGAGTCACAGTATCTAAAGGGGATGCTTGAGAAATAGGCTAATACATTAATAGGACTCGAGAATGGGAGGGAAATTGCTGATAACAGTGACTATTTAGTTAATACGAACCCCAAGCTAAGGCCTGCTTTGAGAACTACACCTGCACTCTAGGTCATTTACATCCAATACCACCCCAGCCCGCACTTGAAAGATGAAGAACCCAAGGCTGGGAGGGGTAAAGTAACTGCCAGAAGCCGTCGGTAGGTAGTGGCACAGTTAAAATTAAACCTAAGCAGTTTAAAACTCTGCTCTTTTTCTAATGATTTTTATTTTTTCCATTATAGCTGGTTTACAGTATTGTTAATTTTCTACTGTACAGCCAAGTGATCCAGTCACACATACATACATTCTTTTTCTCACATTATCATGCTCCATCACAAGTAACTAGATATAGTTCCCTGTGCTATACAGCAGGATCTCCTTGCTTATCCATTCCAAGTGCAATAGTTTGCATCTGTTAACCCCAGATTCCCAGTCCGTCCCACTCCTTCCCCCTCCCCCTTGGCAACAAGAAGCCTGTTCTCCAAGTCCATGTAAAACTCAGCTTTTAATCACTAAACTAAATGACTGAAATAAGAATGAATAGAAGAGCTTCAATAATAAAATTACTTAAGAAAGAGATATCTAACATAATGAATTTCTGTTTTGGTAACAAATATTGTTCTGTAAACTTACCAAATCCATGTTTTCAATAAGATACTACCATAAACTGGAAAAAGGAGTGGCTACTTCAGAAACATGTGCCAGAGAATGCTTAGGACAGCATCTTTTTTTAAAAAGCGAGAGACCAGTGATAATGAAGACAAAGCAGTGGCATTCGGAGGCTGAAAGCAATTTGATTTATTTAACTTTGAAGAACAAAAGCTTATTCTTCTAAGAAGAAATCAAAACACATTTTCTGTGGAAAAAAGAAACCATTTTAACTGCATTGCCAAAATAAATCAGGCAGAGGGCAAGTTAGATCCAGCTACGAAAAAGAACTCAGGCCAAGGAGACAGGGGGCGAAGAATAAAGGGAGGAAGAAATGCCAAACAGCAGATTTTGTTTTTTAAAAAGACAAGCGAGGAGAGAGAGAGCGAGAAGTGAAAGGGGGGGGGGCGGGGAGAGAAATCCTAAGTCTAGTTTGTGCAATCTACCACCTAGGTATGCATTTGCTTTTGAATGTTTGAATCAGTCGTACATTAAAATAAGGCATTCCAGTAAAATAGGTTGGCCAAAAATCCAATTTAAACAGGAATACTTTTCTGGAAAAAAATATACAACTCTAAAAACTGTATTAGACAGTATAAAAGATACGTAACTCTCCTGTCTTTCTATATTAGCTACATTCCAGGGCAGATCTTCCTGTTTAGCCTAGAACCAGAGATCTGGGCCCAGAAGGAAAAAATCTGAGCATTTCTCTAGTTTGAAAATCAAGTCATATTGAATAGCTCAAACATACTCTTTGGGGGATAAGAAGTATTAAGAAATCAAGAGGGGAAAATTTGAATGACTACATACATTTTTCTAAGTGTCAGTGAAGATTCCCTTTGATCTTATCTCAGAGCCCATTCTCTGTTGGGGTCATCAGACATTGTCACTCAATGGTCCCAACCCCCGCAGGCGCCAACCATACTGCCTGCTCTCCCAGGACCCAGCAGGGGGATGAAGTCTGGGACGCCAGGGGCCAGACTGCCTGGGTTGGACTCTAAACTCTACCACATTCTTGCTGGTAACTCGAAACAAGTTGCTTCCATGCCCTGTGCTTAAACTGGCACCTACCTCTTGCTATTCGGAGAATTAAATCTGTCCGTACTCAGGCTATGCCTTCCAAAGCATCCAGCCACACAGTAGACACTCAATACGCAGCACGTATTATAATTAAACTTCCCCACAGGCATTCGTGGTTTTATTCCCTCTACTTTTGAGTCGGTTGAAAGGGTCCATTATAAAAGTTCTTATCATTAATTGCAAAATTAATTACACTTAAGTTGAAGGCTCAGAAAATGCACCCCCTTTCTAAGACCACTCATGTGCTCGCTGCTACTTTGGACCAAATAGCACCAACGAGAGCCAGGCACGCTCTTGGCACTCGCCTTCAATCAACAGGTTTAATATCTTATTTCACATTCAAGGAAACCAAGGGTCAGGGGCAGTTAAGGACAATTTCCAAGTGATGAAGCTAGGATGAGAATCCAGGCATTCTAATCCAATCCAATGCTCTTTCACAAAATTCTGGGAGATAATTGTGCACTTTGCAGAGAATATCAAGTTGTAAACCAGTTAGATGTGGTTAGGATTTCAGATGACTGGATTAACTCCAGATAGAGACAGAATCTGGACCAAGAAAACCAGCCAAGCAATCCTAATTCTTTTAACCTTCCCAGGTTTTGAGAACCTCTCTCTGAGCAGTAATGGCCAAAACCAGCCACTGCACATTAGCAAGGCTGAAATCAAGGCTGGGGCTGCTGGAAGATCAAATTGCACTTCCTGCCTGAGGCCAGGCAGTGTCTTCTTAACGCCTGGTCTGTTCCACCTCTCGACACCCTGCCAGGCTGGTGACTCAGATGCAGACCTGTCATGACAACCCCTGCTTTCTTGTCATGACAACCTCAGCTGCCTGGGCCTCCCTCACCTTGGACTTTGAGAGTCAGATACTTCTATTCCCAGGAGGCAAGTCCTCACAACCCCAATAGAATGTTTCTTAGATTTACCAAAGTCACTCAGGATTCCAATTCTACCATCTCATTAAACAAGCATGATACCTGATATCCATTCCAGGCTTCATTCACATAAAATGAACTGACATGCTCTGTCTGACGACACTTTCTGTGCCATTGACAATGTTCTATTTCTGCACTGGCCGCCACGGTAGACCCAGCGTGCTCGTGGCAGACTGAACACGTGAAATGTGACTAGTGCAACGGCAGAAGGAAACTTCCAATTTTAATGAAGTTAAACTTATGTAGCCACAGGTGACTCGTGGCTACCCTACTGGACCATTGGGTTCGAGATCACTGGTGGACACGTTCCCGACTCGTGGGTGGAGGGCTGCCCCTTCATGAGCAGCCCAGGACGGCAGAAGACTGCAGCAGGTCTTGTAATCAGAGAGCTTGGTTCCAATCAGCTCCTCTTTCCAGCTGTGTGACCCATAGCTTAGAACATACGCTTTCCAGACTTTGGTTTCCTCATCTATAAAATGGAGGTAACGGTATCCGCCCCCCCCCCCAGAGATGTTTATAGTGGTGACATGTGAGACATCTCCGTACAAAGCCCAGAAGACTAGGACACTGAATTAACATTGGTTACTTTTTATTATTATCTTTGTCAGCCTCTTCCTTTTCCTAAATTCCTCTTGGTTTCCTTCCCAAGGCACCAGTAACTGGCTGCGAAGCCGAAGACAGACTTTTCTGCTCTTTTTTTTTTTAATTTTTTTATTGGTTATAGTTGATTTACAGTGTTGTATTAGCTTTATTTATTTATTTATTGGTCTTTTTAGGGCTGCACCTGTGGCATGTGGAAGTTCCCAGGTTATGGGTCAAATCAAAGCTGTAGCTGCCGGCCTATACCACAGCCACAGCAATGCCAGATCTGAGCCATGTCTGCAACCCACACCACAGCTCAGGGCAATGGGAGATCCTTGAACCCACGGAGCGATGCCAGGGATTGAACCCACATTTTCATGGCTACTAGTTGGATTCTTAACTCACTAAACCACAACGGGAACTCCCTCTTTGTCTCATCTTTAAAGAAAGCTCCAACTGGGCCCCTCGACTCAGGGAAGGGGCCAGACCTTCCCAGAGGTTAAGACGGCAGGCACTCCTGCTGGAAGCTATCAGAGCCTCTCCGTCTTAGAGAATTCAGGCGCACAAGTCTTGCAGGTTACTTCGGGATCACCCTCTACCCCTCTGAGCCTGGGCAGGTATCAGAAAAGCTTCACTCAAAAGCCACCTCACCCCACCCCTCAGCCACACGGACCCAAAAAAGTGAATTCACTTATAATAACCAGTAGCCACTGACTGAGCTTTTCCTACCTGCCAGGCCCTGGGCTTCCAGGTTATTTACCCCGAGGCAGGCAGCATCATTTCTATTTCCCTGTGATAAAAGGGAGGCACTAAAAAGCCCAAGCAGGAGTTCTCACTGTGGTGCGAGGGGATTGGCAGTGTCTCTGGGGCCATGGGATGCAGGTTCGATCCCCAGCCCAGCACAGTGGGTTAAAGATGCAGAGTTGCGGCAGCTATGCACAGGTTCCCTGACCCGGGAGCTCCAAATGCCATGGGGCCGTCAAAAAAGAAACAAAACAAAACAGCCCAAGCACCTTGCCCAGGTCCCAGTGCAGCAAACTGGGACTTGATTGAGCCCAGCAGCCTCATCCAGGGCTCAGGTTTAACCTTGCTATCTCCCTGTACCTTCTAGAACCCAGCCACTCCCCTCCCCTGTACCCACCTCCCTGGCTCCTTGTAAGTATAACCTCTTCTACCTTCATGTTCAGGCTCTGATGGTTCCAAGGAGACTCTGGAACCAGTCACTCCTGAGTCCTCACACTCATCCTTTTATATATAATAAGAAACATGAAAAGGACGAATGCAACTCGAGCCAGAGCAGAAAGAAAAGAGGAAGATGAAAGCCAAGCCAGTATCAAATTATCACGGGCTTCTTTTTTTAAGTAATATCTTTCCACGTTAAAACTGGCAAACCAAGAGGCATTCACTTTTGCTTTTAAATTGCTTCAAAATATTTGGTGGAAAGACTGGGGGTGTTTTGGAACTGTGGCTCATCGAAGAAAACTGGTTCCCAACTCAATTAAAGGAAAAAGTATTGCTTTGCTCACTCCAGCTTTTTCAAATCACAGTTTACCTAGAAATGACAACAAGATTATATTCCATTTGGCCTTCACGGCTTTTTAAAGGAAATTTAACGAGCTGCCAATACTTGAAAACCTGTGGTGACTTCACATGTAAAAAGTCTAGATTTCTAACAGAACAGTGTAAATCAACTATAGTTCAATAAAAATTTTAAAATAAATAATACATTCAATATGATTTTGAGATTTTGAAAAAGTCTGAATTTCCACCTTTTTGGACATAAGATCTATGCAAAACTAACCATACTAACCATTATGCCACACTAACCACTCTGCCTTGTGGTACTGCCAACCCCACAGATGGGTTATGTGATTTCTAGTTTGCCACAATCCCCGCCACTCCACACTGCCTCAGAAGTAACTCTCCTGGAGTTTCCATTGTGGCACAGCAGAAACAAATCTGACTAGGATCCATGAGGACACAGGTTCAATCCCCGGCCTCACTCAGTGGGTAAAGGATCCGGCATTGCTGTGAGCTGTGGTCTAGGTTGCAGGCATGGCTTGGATCTGGCGTTGCAGTGGCTGTGGTCGTGGCCAGCGGCTGCAGCTCCGATTCAACCCCTAGCCTGGAAACCTCCATATGCCACAGATGTGGCCCTAAAAAGACAAACAAACAAAAAAAGGTAACCCCTCCCTCCTCACGATCATGCAAACCAAGCCCCTGGAGGCCCCTACACTGGGCAGCTCTTTACAAAAAGCTCAGGGTAGACAACCGATGGCATTCAGTCCCTTACAGCCCTACCAGCTCCAGGAAAGCACGTCTCATGTTCCTGCCAGGTCGCTCCCATATCACCACTGACCCCGGGGAGGCTCTCAGGACCGTCTCCACCACTGATGCTGCCACACGTCCTACTCACCTGCTCCTCTGGGCCACTCTGCTCCCTCTTCACAGGTGTGGCAGGCACCTCCCCGTTGACACTCTCCGTCCCACCGGTTGACATCAAACTTCTCCGCTCCTTCTGATTTGCCTTGTGTTCCACTTTCGTAACTCTAAACCTGATGTGGGGAAAGGGGAGATGTGATGGGTTTTCTTTTTCGGTGAACAAGAGTTATGGATGAACCCCGAATCACCCACCTGGAGGATCCCAAACGAACTCAGCCAAAAGTCGGGACAGCAATGAAAATCACCATATTCACACACACACACACACACACACACAACATATAAAACAAGGAGCCAACAGGGATCTACTGTACAGTCCAGGGAACTATACTCAATATTTTGTAATAATCTATGAGGAAAAAAGAATCTGAAAAAAAAATAGAGAGAGAGATATATGGATGTGTATAATTGAAACTGAAACTAACATGACTATACATCAAAAAAAATTTTTTAAGGGAGTTCCTGTTGTGGCGCAGCAGAAAGGAATCTGACTGGTATCCATGAAGATGGGGGTTCAATCCCTCGATGAGTGGGTCAGGGATCCTGTGTTGCCATGAGCTTCGGTGTAGGTCGCAATCCTGCGTTGCTGTGGCTGTGATGTACGCCCGCAGCTATAGGTCTGATTCAACCCCTAGCCTGGGAACTTCCATATGCCACAAGAGTGGCCCTAAAAAGCAAAAAGAAAACAAAAAACAAAAAAAAACTTTTTTTTTTTTTAAAAAGAAAGAAAATCACGGAGTTCCCGTCGTGGCGCAGTGGTTAATGAATCCAACTAGGAATCATGAGGTTGCAGGTTCGATCCCTGGCCTTGCTCAGTGGGTTAAGGATCCGGCATTGCTGTGAGCTGTGGTGCAGGTCGTAGATGCAGCTCAGATCCCACATTGCTGTGGTTGTGGTGTAGGCCGGTGGCTACAGCTCCAATTAGACCCCTAGCCTGGGAACCTCCATATGCTGCAGGAGCGGCCCTAGAAAAGGCAAAAAGACAAAAAAAAAAGAAGAAGAAGAAAAAAATCACCATATTGAACAGGGGAAACATTCCCACGCAGCAGGAAGCCCTGTCCTCTGCCAAACCTCCAAGCTGCTGTTCACTCCACACATCACAGACTTTGTTGCACAGTTTACAGAGCATGGGAAATTGCACTAAGAAACACGGGTACTCAAATATTAAATAGCTTCAGAGCTGTTCTAACAAGGACTTAGACCTTAACATCAGGAGTTTTAACCACAGAAGGCTGGATAAAAGCCCAACTAGTTTGCAAACCAGATGTTCAATGGAGAACTGCCTTCTTCCAATTTCACCCATCAGAGGGTCCTATCTCTACACACACACACACACACACACACACACACACACACACACACACACACACACAGCCCCAGCCACACGTTTATCGGCATGAGTTAGTGGCAGCGTTTCTGTATCTGTTTGGGTTTCGTCTGTTATTTTTTATGCAAATTTGGGTCAATTTTCTATCTTTCTTTTGTTTTTTTTAGGGCTGCGCCTACAGCATATGCAAGTTCCCAGTCTAGGAGTTGAATCGGAGCTGTAGCTGCTGGCCTACACCACAGCCATAGCAACGCCAGATATGAGCTGTGTCTGTGACCTACACCATAGCTCACAGCAATGTCCGGTCCTTAATCCATTGAGCAAGGCCAGGGATGGAAACTTCGTCCTCATGGATACTAGTCACGTTCATTACCATTGAGCCACAATGGGAACTTGTGGGTCAATTCCATTAAGGATTAAGGAAAAAGTTAAGGAATTGAAGGAAGAGATTTTCCTTAAGAATTAAGAGAGAAAAACAGAGTTCCCATCATGGCTCAGTGGTAACGAACCCGACTAGGATACACAAGGATATGGGTTCCATTCCTGGCCTCACTCAGTGGGTTGGGTTAAGGATCCAGCATTGCCATGAGCTGTGGTGTAGGTCCCAGATGCGGCTCAGATCTGGTGTTGCTGTGGTTGTGGTGTAGGCTGGCAGCTGTAGCTCCAATTAAGCCCCTAGCCTGGGAACTTCCATATGCCACAGGTGCAGCCTTAAAAAGCAAAATAAATAAATAAATAAGAATTAAGAGAGAAATTAAAGAAATTTACTCACTTGGACTGTTCTTCTAGGCATCACCATCAACTCTCTAACGTGTTTCATAATACTTTCTACTTCTAGCCTTCACTTCCCTTAAAACCATCTAAAATACATCCTCCTGCTTTGTCCAAAATGAGATCACCCACCAGAAGGAGGGAGTGAGAGGAGAAATGGGGGAAAGTTGTCACCACAAATCTATTTGGAAGAGCGCTGAGTCCCTTTAAGTAGCCCATGCTGACAAGCAGCCTGTAATCATTCAACATTCGCAGAATTTATCAACCTCCAAGACACAGAGTTGGACTGGGGGCATTTAAGAAAGCGTGTTGAATCCACATTGAAAATTTCCACAGATTTTTTTTTTAAAGCAAACAAAATATACTTTGTCCAAGCAAGTTAACAGGTTCTCATTTCACTCCATATTCATAAGTTCGCGTGACTCCACTCTTGAATAAACAGTGTGGTCATGAGTTGTACTGTTTTGCTGTAAGGGGTAAAGAGCCCTGTAGTCTTCTCCTGGCTGCTTGTGCAACACATGATGAAACTCAACGGAATTCAAACAGTAAGAATAATAATAATGATAGCAGCCAACACTTTAAATGCATAATAAGTGCCCCAAAAGGGTCTAAAATCTTTATGTGAGTCACCTGCTTTAGTCTCCACAGCAACCAGATGAATACTGCTGTCCTCTCCATTTTATACAAGGGGAAATGGGCAGAGAGAAGGAACAATTTGTAAGAAGTGGTGCCAGGACGCAAATGAGGGAGATTCAACAAGTCCTGGCTCTTCTTCCCAGAGTTTGTCAATAGAGAAGGAAGGATCATGTAGGCAACGCTGTCGACTTTTGCTCAGGGCTTCCCCGTCTGGCTCTAGCACACATGCTCTTGACCATGACTCTCTACTGCCTTTCCACGTGCATTAGCCATGCAGTTTCTGCAGGAGGCTCAGCATCTAGCAAAAAGGCTCTACATATCATCAAATTCATTCACCACTTGAACCGCAAGATCTCCACATCACAATGGGTTATAAGTAAAGGGAACTCGAGGACGGGGAAACAGACACAGGAGGTGAACTAAAAGAAAGCAGGGCCAGGAATCCACGTGGATCTTACGGCAGAGGCTGGAGGGCAGTGGACCCACTCCATTGCTTCCTTTCTTCCTGTCACATGGCTGGGTGACATTTCTCACCTCCCCGGCCATAGGTGTGGACGAGTGATTGACTTCCAGGCAGAGGAATGTGAGCAAGGCCCATCTCATTAAAAATCTCCTGTGAACAGTCCTCTGAACACTTTCTCCTGATGGCCAACCTGGCAGAGCCACAAGGTGGAAAGGACCTGGGCCTCTGGATGACATCTCGAAGAGCCACTACCAATTGTTCAATTCCACAAGCAAAACAAACATCCGTACATAGTTGAGATCTGGGCTTTATCTATTAGAGCAAGTGTGATGGTTAATTTCTTGTGTCAACGTGACTGGGCCAGGAGCTGCCCAGAGGGTTGGTAAAACATTATTTCTAGGTTTGTCAGTGAGGGTGTCTGCAGGAGATTATCACCTGTATCGGTAAATTGAGTAGAGAAGATCCCTCTCACCAAGGGGAATGGGCAGATCCAGTCGCTGGAGGGCCTGAAGAGAACAAAAAGGCAGGGAAGACCGAAGCTGCTCTTTCGGCTCAAGCTGACACATCCCTCTTCTTTACCATTGGACATGAGCATCCCTGTTCTAGGGCCTTCAGACTGGGACCCTGGCTCTCACTATCGGCTCCCCTGGTTCTCAGGCCTTTGGACTTGGACTGAATTACAGCACCAGCTTGTCTGATACTCCAGCCTGCAGACAGATCGTGGGCTTCTTGGCCTCTATCATCATGTGAATCAATTCTCATAACAAATCTCCTCTTATATTTGTGTGTGCATGTACATACATATGTACATATGTGTCTTATTGATTCTGCCTCTCTGGTGAACCCTAACACAGCAAGTAATTAATACACCTCACATCTGATCTTTTTTTTAAATTTTTTTTTCTTTTTAGGGCCACACCCTCGGCATATGGAGGTTCCCAGGCTAGGGGTTGAATGGGAGCTATAGTCACCGGCCTACACCACAGCCATAGCAATGCAGATCTGAGCCTTGTCTGCAACCTGCACCACAGCTCATGGCAACACTGGATCCTTAACCCACTGAGCAAGGCCAGAGATCGAACCCACATCCTCATGGATACTAGTTGGGTTCATTAACCACTGGCTGGATTGAACCCACATCCTCATGGATACTAGTCGGGTTCATTAACCACTGGCTGGATCGAACCCACACCCTCATGGATACTAGTCGGGTTCATTAACCCCTGGCTGAGCCATGACAGGAACTTCGTCACATCTGATCTTGCAATAACTGCCTCTTAGAATTCTTCTGCTGTTGGAAAAATGCCAGACTCAGACCAGAAAATACGGAGGACGCTCAGAGACAGGACCTGAGCCAGGCTCAGGAGAACCCACACTACACAATGGGTGAGAAATCCACATAGCACGGCAACTAGATCACAGAACCCAAAGCGCCCCGGGCCTCACCTGCCCACAGAGAGGACAGTGACCTCCCCTTGGCGCCTCGGGCGGCCCTCTTTGGACTTGTTGGCAGGTCTGATGAAGTGCCACCGCTTATGCCTACATCGATGACACACGTCCCGCTCGACAGCACCGCCCACTGTGTGCAGATGGTGGCCGCAGATGTGCTTTCCTGGGGTGCCTCCTGGTGACAAGGGCCCGGGGCTCACGGGCGGGCTCCCAGGAGTGCTGGGGGTCACAGGGCTACAGGGGAAAGAAAAAGGAAAAGGTGGATCTGGTTACTTAAAAGAAATACCAGCGAAGGCAAATCTCTCCCATGGAATGTAAGAAGCAGGTTCAAAGCAAAAGGAAAAAATGTCTCTTCCAATTACACAAATGGGCGTTGTGAACTGATCTCAGACAGCAGGCATTCAGCTTTTACAACTGTACAATGACAGCTCGTTTTAAACAGTAATAATGTGATTTATCACTTCTAGTATGGAATTAAAGGGCCAGAAATAAACCCCTACTTCTAATGATGGTGTACTGTTTGTCTTAAAGTATTAGGTTCTTTCCAAATGGCCAACCTCCCTTCTCATCCAATCTAATTTCAGGCAAACTAATTTCTCACATATACCCAAGCGCCTGCCCAGATCTCTAAGCAAATAGACGCCTTGGACATACGTGCCTTGGAGGAGAGAAAAACTTAAATTCCAGTCAAATTATCGAGTGGCTTTTGATCCAATCTGACGATTGTATCAAAGGAAGAAAGCTTTTAGGTCAAAATACTCAAAAGAGAGATGTTCAAAAGAGGTTGATAATAGGCATAATAAAAATAGCTAACACTTAGCACTCTAAGCATTTGATATACGTTAATTCGGTTCATTTTTACAAAACTTTCTGAGGTAGATATTATTAATTTCCTTATTTATTTATTTGTTTATATTTTTCTGTCTCTTTAGGGCTGTACCTGCAGCATGCAGAGGTTCCCAGGCTAGGGGTTGAATCGGAGCTGTAGCCACTGGCCTTCACAGCTACAGCAAGGTGGGATCTGAGCCATGTCTGCGACCTACACCCCAGCTCATAGCAATGCCAGATCCTTTAACCCACTGAGCAAGGCCAGGGATTGAACCTGTATCCTCATGGATGCCAGTCAGATTCATTTCCACCAAGCCATGACAGGAACTCCAATTTCCTCATTTTAAAAAAGAAGACACTGAGCCTCAGAGCAGTTAAGTAACTTGCCCAAGGTCACACAGCCAATAAGTCATGGTTGAGATCCAAATCTGGAAAGACTACATCTAGAAACCATGATCTTAATCATCACGCTGCAGTGCTTCAGAAACAGGGGAGACCCCTTTGATAACCTGGAAGAAACCCAGCCAGACCATCCAAAATGTAAAAAGCAGAAGTATATATAGATCAGATGCTAACTGCTTTCATCAAGCTGTGTCAAGGCTCTGGTCTACGAGGAAAGGAGGAATCAAGACAGGACAGGGGTGGCCTGACCAGGAATCAGCCATCTGACCATGGAGGAGCGGGTGGGTGGGGCAGCTGGTCACAGCACAGCCTGACTCTTGAGACTGGGCCAAAGGCGCATGGAAGTCTCATGACAGCATAAACCAGCCTTTATACTGCTGATAACCGGCCCACTCGGCCACCTCAAAAGCAGCACGCCTGATGGAAACGATAGTCTCAAACATTACAGCCCAGAGTTTCCTGGTGTTCTTTAGGAATGCTCTTTAGATTGTTTAAAATGCAAAATTGCAGAGAGTTCCTGTTGTGGCCCAGCAGATTAAGAACCCAACATAGTGTCTAAAATGATGCAGGTTCAATCACTGGCTTCACTCAGTGGATTAAGGATCAGGTGTTGCTGCAAGCTGTGGTGTAGGTTGCGAATGTGGCTCGGATCTAGCGTTGCTGTGGCTATGGCAGAGGCCAGCAGCTGCAGCTCCAATTAGACCCCTAGCCTGGGAACCTCCATAGGCTAAGGTTGGCCCTAAAAAGAAAAAAAGAAAGAAACCCAAAAAAAAAACCCACAAAAAACAAACGGACAAAACACAGTTGCAGCTTTCTGGGGTAAAACAAGGTCCACACCACATATCAGGAGTCTGAATTTGAAAATTTAACAACATTCAGAGTTCCCTGGTGCCTCAGCAGGTTGAGGATCTGGCATTGTCACCGCTGTGGCTAGGGTTTGATCCCTGGCCCGGGAACTTACCTGCTGTGCACAAAACCCAGTGGCAGGGACCACAGGATGCCCTAAGATGCCTGAGGCAAAGATACGCCGAGGTGACACGGTCCTACCCCGAGGTGTCTGTGGGCAGGACTGGAAAATGGGAGAAGTCACAGCTCCTGTGTCTCTATGAACTACACAAGCAGAGCTCCCTACACTGGTCTTCCAGCACTGAGTCACCTTGCTAAAACCCAACACGGCCAGTTTCACAAACATGTATGAAACACCTAAGATGTGCTGGCTGTACCACCCACAGAGTAAGCAGAAAAAGGTCCAAACTCCTTGCCATGTCACTCAGTCCCAACTGGCCTCGCTGGTCCTTCTAGCGTCTGTCCATAGCACGTCCTCCAGCCACCACAGACTGAACGTTCCTGGGGCACCCCCCACTTTCACACTCCAGGGCCTTTTGCTCTGGCCTTTCTCTGCAGCCCCCACCTCCTGTCTCCACTTCCACTAGACGGAGTCCTCCATGGTAAGGCCCTGTGAAGGCGCACCTCCAGCATCATGCCCAGCACACAGCAGGTACTCAATAAATGCCCCTTGAAGCATGAACAATTATACAGAAAAGTTACCTGTAATTATGAGGATGCTCAATAACCATAACCTAAAGCTGGGAATCCCACACCAGAACTCAGCCAGTGCCCCCACCCTAGGCTGGTTTTATGTTTCATCATCATTGTCCATGGAGAGGTCTTTTGATGCCCCAGCTATTTGGAATTCCTTAGAATAACCCAGTGAAGTTGGTCTGGTGGTAATCTCCAGTTTATAGATGATGGAACTTGAACTCAGAAGGGTCAGTTAACTTGCCCAAGAAGAGGTGACCCATAAGCAGTGGAAGTAAGACTCAACCCAGGGCCCCAACTCCAAAGCTGCTTCTTCCTCCCATCACTGCTCTGGAACAGCAGTTCTCAACCAGGGGCCACTTCGTCCCCAGGGAACACAATGTGTGGAGCCATTTTGGGTTGTCACACAGCAGAAGCCAGGGACAATGGCATCTTGAAAGTGGAAACCAGGAATGTTGTTCCATGTCCTCCCCTGCACAGGACAGCTCCCCACAGCAAAGAATCATCTGGCCCTAATGTCGAGAGTGCCAAAGGACAGAAAGCTGCTCTAACAGGTAAGTGAAAAGAGAAGCCCCATAAAATCAGGGGAGGAGCGCTCACCTTTCAGGATCATACAGGCTGTTATCTGCCACCATTGCCTTCAAAACATCGGCATTTGCTAAGGGGGGGAAAAGAAGGAAAGAATTAAAGTGGAATGAATCAGATGAGTGATCACAGAATTGGCACATCAGAAAAGCTGTTGGAAAAACACCTGAGTTCCTTCCGTTCACAGACGAGGCCCTGGCGCCCTGGAGAAAGGAGGGTCTTTCCCAAGGAAAGCCTAGATGTGGCACCATCGGCTATAACGCTCACCAGAAGGAACTGACTGACAGAATCTATGCAGAGGAAAGCAGTTCTACTGCAGAGCTTTGTCTCCTACACATCATTAGCAAAGGAACACAGAAGCTGTTTCTCCTCCTCCCCGCCCCCATCAATCTCCCGCCCAGAAACTGCATTCAACTCACTTTGCTAAATATGCGGTGAAATGTATGTCTCAAGAGACCTGTATTCTAATAACTTAAATGTGTTCAAATAATTAGCCCTAAATCCTGGATACTCAGGTAAGTACGGAGTCTATCTCACATAGGATCAGGGATGAGAAGGGGTTAATTTTCCAGGCGTGGGGGGCACGTGGCTTATTTCTGCTGATGGACCATACAAGACCTTAAGTCTAGCCAGATACCTTTAAATTTCAAGTGTTGGTCACACACGTCAGTTATCTAATATGGACTGAGTTACATTAGACTTCTAATGTTAATTTTTCAAAAAAAAAAAAAAATCCAAGTTGGTAGGTGGGGGCTGGGTTGAAAGCAAACAGAACCTAGGTTTCCTGGGTGCCTACCCCACCCACAAGCACAGACACACCCGTTCTTTTGGTCTTTTGTAAAGTGTCAAATCTTAAGGATAAAAGACTGAAGTGAATGAATGGTCAAGCTCCTCAGCTATTTCCCGGCAAGGCCAGATGCTATCACCATCTTCTGACCCCTTTTCATTGATCTTTTTTTTTTCTTTTTTAAAGCCTCACCCTGCAAGTTCCCAGGCTAGGGGTGGAACTGGAGCTGCAGCTGAGGCCTACACACAGCCATGGCAACACTGGATCCGAGCCGCATCTGCAACCTAAGCCACATCTTGCAACAATGCCAGATCCTCAACCCACTGAGTGAGGCCAGGGGTTGAACCTGCATCCTCACAAACACTATGTCTAGTTCCTAACCCACTGAGACACAACAGGAATTCCAAACCTTTTTTTTCTTTTTTGGCCACCCCATGGCATATGGAGTTCCCAATCAGAGCTGTAGTTACAAACTATGCCACAGGTGCAGCCACACCGGATCCTTTAATCCACTGTGCTGAGCTGGGGGGTCGAACATGCGTCCCAGTGCTCCAGTCTTGCACCACAGCAGGAACGCTGCCTTTCCATTGATTTTTAAAGCACTGTTCTGAGGGAAACCACAACACATTCTCTGGAGATGAAATAATAAAAAAATCACTATTCCCCATGTGAGCTAACACCAACATTTAACATTTAACATCTCAAATGACATCCCAAGAGAAGGAAAATTAACTCGTTTCAACACTGATGCTTTTTAACGTTAACTTAATGATTTATCCAATGTTTCTCAACATTTTTCATTATTCCCGCACCTGGAAGCCTTTTTTTGACACTTTTCCCTAGTCAGCCTCCCATGAAACTGTAATATTGCAGATATACATCTGTTTATGCACTATATGCATGTCTGTGTTTTACATATAAAATAGTAGGGGGTGGAGTTCCTGTTGAGGCTTAGCGGGTTAAGAACTTGACTAGTCTCCTTGAGGTTGCAGGTTTGATCCCTGGCCTCCCTCATGGGGTTAAGGATGTGGCACTGCTGCAAGCTGTGGTGTAGGTTACAGATGCGGCTTGGATCTGGTGTTGCTGTGGCTGTGGTGTAGGCTGGCAGCTACAGCTCTGATTTGAACCCTAGCTTGGGAACCTCCACAGGCCACAGGTACAGCTGTTAAATATATATATATATATTTTTTACTTACATATTTATATATATATATATAGTAAGGGGTTTTTCTGGTCTCCACAATTCAATTTTCTCCCCTTCCCAACCCTTGCAGATGCCTGGGGTTTTTGAACAAATATTGATGGAACATACCATCCTTTTCAAAAAGAAATATTTTCTTTGCCTTTCATGACTCTCTGAAGATGCACAACTGCATTTCCAAATTAAAGTTTTGATATAAGTAAGACTCTTCTCGTGACCAAAAAAGTACTGAAATGGATCAGTAATATCTTCTCTTATATGACCAAGAGGCAAATGAACCTCCCTAAGACAAATTTAAGTATATTTCAATCATTTTCTCTTTTAACGAATATTAGGAATTCAGAAGAATACTTTTCTTTCAGATAAAGGGTTTGGGACATACACAATAATTTGCCAGTTGACACTTAAGACTCTGCTATCAGTTACTAAACTTCAAAACTATAAACAGAAAAGAGGGAAAATAACAACCCCAAAGGTATGAAAACAAAGATAGTGCTCGTGTACAAGAATGAGCTTTTCAAAAACAAAAATTTAAACAGTCGCCTGAGAAAATTAATCACCTGCAAAATGATGACCTCCATTAGAAACAACAAAATATAAAATGCTCCCAGGAGACTTATTAAAATATATTGAAATCAACGTTCCCATCATGGCTCAGTTGTAATGAACCTGACTGGAATCCATGAGGATGTGGGTTCAATCCCTGGCCTCGCTCAGTGGGTTAAGGATCCAGTGTTGCCATGAACTGTGGTGTAGGCCGCAGACATGGCTCAGATCTAGCATTGCTGTGGTTGTGGGATAGGCTGGCAGCTACAGCTCGCATTTGACCCCTAGCCTGGGAACTTCCATGTGCCAAGGGTGGGCCCTAAAAAGCAGAAAAATAAAAAAAATAAAAAAAATAAAAATTGAAATCATTACTAAAACTTGTTTTTTTGTTTGTTTTTAACAGGCTTTTGCTATTTCTCATGTCTTCATGAGATCACTTTATCTCTTAGAAATAATAGTAAACAACCCCTGTTTGCTGAGTGATATCTTTAAGAACAGACTCAAGTTTCTATGCAAATATCATTCATAGCAAAGGAAGACAGATATGTGAGAGCAACACACACACACACACACATACACACACATCCTTGTCTCTAGTCTACTCTCTCATCTAGACCAGGGAGTAAATTTCAACAAAATATCCCTTAGGAACACTTGTGGTTTCCTGTGATGAGAAAACTCTAATATAACACCCCCATTAGGACATAAACACATGCTTTAATTTGGCTATAAAATTACTGTAAAAGAGCAATAATACAAATAAGATTTTTTTTAAATAATACAATTTAAAAATGATACAATTAAGATTTTTTAAAATCAAAACATAGTTGATTTACAATGTTGTTAGTCTCAGGTCTATGGCAAAATTATATATATGTTATATATGTATAATATAAATATATATATAATATATATAAATATAATATATGTAGAATTATATAGAATTATATATATCCCATATAGGTTATTACAGAATATTAAGTATAGTTCTCTGTACTATTCAGTAGGTCCTTGTTGGTTCACTCAATTAACGTGTGTTGAATACATGTCTCTTCCTTGTAATTACTCGTATGGTTTCCCCTACACTTGTCAACATTCTGTCCAGCTATACTTCCCTTCATGGGCATCCAAAGAATGAAAGGAGTAGCTATAGGGCAGGAGAAACTTTCTCATAAGCAGTAATTTCCAGAAAATGTGTCTCTCTTCTTTCCTGAATTTCTGATAATACGCACAGAGCAGTCAAAATCAAACAAAAAGAAATCCTTTTTGCCATCACACAAACTGAGCCCCAGGTTAGAATTTCCCCAGGGGATCCCTCCCCACAGGCTCATGGGAATAACCATAATGAGGGGTGCTTGGAGAGCAACCCGAATACTCTCAATTCATGCTATTTTCAGACTGTTTCAGGGCTTGGCAGAGAAGCTCAGCTATGGAGTCACAGGTACTTTTCAAATGCCCATACGATGCAAGAAAACCCCTGGGACTACCCGAACCCTTGTCACGTCAGGGTGCAGGTCAGCTGATAAATTCATTCTTCAAGAGATTTTTATCTAAACTTGATTCGAAACATTTAAGACACGATAGATTTAAACCCTAAACAAGAATGTCGCCCTGAGTACAGATGAGATACTACCCATTAGCCAAATTAAAAACGCAAAGCAGAAGGCTAGTGATATATCATGACCGTAAGTGTTATAAAATATGTAAATACAGGCAAGGAAAACCTAAATAAATACGGGGATATGGTAATGGATGGTTTGTACGCAATTTTACTCTATTTTTTTTTGGGGGGGGGGGGGCTGCTGTGTGCTGCAGCTTGATATGGGATCTCAGTTCCCAGACCAGGGACTGAACTCAGGCCACAGCAGTGAAAGTGCAAAATCCTAACCACAAGATCACCAGGGAACTCCTTTTATCCCCCCCTTTTTTTTTAACTGTTTGAAGAACAGTTATATTATGGTGTACTGACAATTAAAAAAAAAAAGAAAGAAAGAAAGCTAATTAGCCTCAATGGGGAGGTCTAAATTGATATTAAATTCAGAGTCTCTTAATGAGAAAGATAAAGAAGAGAAAAA
Organism: Phacochoerus africanus; assembly: GCF_016906955.1. Lineage (NCBI taxonomy): Eukaryota > Metazoa > Chordata > Mammalia > Artiodactyla > Suidae > Phacochoerus > Phacochoerus africanus. Next base: position 29,091,529 of record NC_062553.1, read on the forward strand.
TGCATTTTGTGCTATAGCAGATTTAAGTCTCAAAGGCAAACTAAAAAAGTTAGGTTTTCAAGTGGTAAGAGACCCAAGTGCGTCCTGGTCCCCCAGCTGTGGGTTTGGCACAGGCCAGAAGCTGGAGAGGACCATGGAGAAAAAGGGTGTCTGGTGAGATCAGAAAGTATCCTGGTGGCCAAGGAGAACCAAGGCCACACAAAGGATGACAGCCACCAGCCCTCTTCACAGGTCACTGGAGAAATCACAGGTGGACAGGCGGTGGCCCTGATGGCAAAGAATCGGACAGAAAAGAACTGGGGAGCAGAGGAGAAGAATGAAATCAGCGCCTTGGTGACATTTTCTAACCGCCTCTGGTAATCAAGGCAGCGGAAAGCAAAAGGCTACTTTCGGAAAGGAAAGGGACATCATTCAAAAGGAAAAGAACAGCCCTATAGCCCAGGAATGTGGGAGGGAGGAAATTATAGTCTGCTTGCTCCAGGGATCCAGAGGCTTCTCCTCTGCTGATGCCATCCTGAATGTGCCAGCGATGTGACACTGGGCAACTTTCTTACCCTCTGGGCTTCTGTTTCCTCATCTGCAAAATAGGGTGATAACAGGGACTACCTCCTAGAGGAGTTGGATAATTGAATGAGTTCATGTTTAAAAGTTCTATAGCGGAGTTCCCATCATGGCTCAGTGGTTAACGAATCCGACTGGGAACCATGAGGTTGCAGGTTCAATCCGCAGCCTTGCTCAGTGGGTTAAGGACCTGGCGTTGCCATGAACTATGGTGTAGGTCGCAGACGCAGCTCAGACCCTGCGTTGCTGTGGCTGTGGTGTAGGCTGGCAGCTACAGCTCCGATTCAACTCCTAGCCTGGGAACCTCCATATGCCGCGGGAGCGGTCCAAGAAATGGCAAAAAGACAAATAAATAAAAAAATAAAAATAAAAATAAAAGTTCTATAGAGTATCCCAGCGGTACACTTTATCCCCTGGAAAGGAGGAAGTTTATCACCTTGCTTTCCTGCTACCAGGAAAAAGGCAGCTGACAGCAAGTTGGTCAAGTACAGACTCTCAAGTCAGATGCTAGATGCTTGCATCAGGGTGACACTGGCAAGCAAGTTAAGTGCCGTGGGCCTCAGGTCCTCAACCGTGAAACAGGAATGAAGTATCTGAGTCATACGGCTGTTAGCTCCTGGCAAGCCCTTAGAACTCACAGATGTGGAAAAGAGACTTTCAGTCACAAAGGGGAGGGGGGAGGGAGTGGGATGAATGGGGAGTTTGGGGTTAGTAGATGCAAACTATTACATTTGCAATGGATGGGCAATGAGGTCCTGCTGGATAGTGCAGAGAACCATATCCGATCGCCTGGATAGACTGTGATGGAAGATAATATGACAAAAAGAATGTATCTATATTATGACTGGGTCACTTTGCTATATAGCAGAAATTGACACAATACAGTAAATCAACTGTAATTTGAAAAAGAAAGATTAAACTCATCCTCCCTTTAAGAAGATGGAGGTTTAGGAGTTCCTGTTGTGGCTCAGTGGTAATGAACCCAACTAGTATCCATGAGGATGTGGGGTGGATCCTTGGTCCCATTCAGTGGATTAAAGGATCCAACGTTGCTGTGGCTGTGGTGTAGGCTGGCAGCTACAGCTCTGATTAGACCCCTAGCCTGGGAACTTCCATATGCTGTGGGTGTGGCCCTAAAAAAAAAAAAAAAAAGGAAGATGGGAGTTTACAATATATTTCAGAAGAGGGAAAAAAAACCTCACTGACTCTTAGATAACTCACTTCTGTGGAACCGTCCCCATCAGACAGTGCTGGAAGCTGAGCTGTTGGTGAGCTCAGGTAAAAGGTGTGGCCAATAACTTCAGAGACAGCTACAGGGGAGTCCATACAAATCCTGGCTCTAGGAAGCAGGTTTTTAATAAAACATAGGAATATTGAATTGTTCCAGACACTGAAAGAGCCATACCTTCATTTTTCATGATGTAGTGGACAATTTGTCCAACGGTGTCACTATTTTCATTCACGCTGTCGTTCATCTCTGAAAGAGAAAGGGGAGGGGAGGATGAGTGACAACTGATCACCTGCATCAGGTCAACAAGACATGCAGTCTTAGTGCCCAAGAGCCCACTAAACAGTCTGCAGAAAGCTCAGCCAGTCACCCACAGTGCTAAGAGGTCTGCCTTCTTCCTTCAACCCCAAGTTGCCTGATGCAGAGCTCAGAGTGCCTTCTTCAGCGTAAGTAACAGAGGCATCCATCCATCTCTTCTCAAGTCCAAACACACACTCAGTTTCCAAAACGACAGTTCCATGCGGCTCTATCAGTCCTTGCTACTGTTATTTCCCTCTCATCATTTTGTTAAACCCTTAAGAGAAATGCAAAGGAGAACGCTAATTAAAAGAAAAACTTTTCTCATATTAAGAAAGTAAGTCAGAAAGAGAAAGACAAACACCATATGATATCATTTTTACATGGAATCTAAAATATGGCACAAATGAACCTATCTACAAAACAGAAACAGACTCACAGACATAGAGAACAGACCTGTGGTTGCCAAGGAGGATGGGGAGGAATGGGATGGACTGGGAGTTCGGGGTTTGCAGATGCAAACTATTGCATTTAGAACAGGTAAGCAATGAGGTCCTGTTGTACAGCACAGGGAACTATATCCAATCACTTGGGATAGATTATGATGGAAGATACTATGAGAAAAAGAATATACGTATATGTATAACTGGGTCATTTTGCTGTACAGCTGAAGTTGGCACAACAATGTAAATCAACTATTCTTCAATTAAAAAGAAAAAAAGAAAAAGAAAAAGAAAAACTTGAGTTCCCGAAGCAAAGGGATCTGCAGCATCTCTGCAATGTCAGGATGCAGGCGCAATCCCCAGCCGGGCAAAGTGTATGAAATGATCTGGCATAGTTCATATAACTGTGGCTCTGATCTGATCCCTGGCCCAGGAACTCCATACACCACGGGGCAGCAAAAAAAAAAAAAAAAAAGAGAGAGAGAGAAAGAAGGAAAAATGCTAACAATTGGAGTTTCCATTGTGATTCAGTCGGTTAAGGGCCTGATGCTGTTGCCCTGCGGATGCAGGTTCCACCTCTGGCCTCGCTCAGTAGGTTAAGCATCTGGTGCTGCCATAAGCTGTGGTGCAGGTTGCATATGTGGCTCATCTGATTTGACCCCCTAGCCTGGGAACTTCCATATGCCACGGGTGCAGCCCTAAAAAGAAAAAAGAAGAAACTTGTCCTTGGATTTTATTTTAATTGCATGTATACTATATGAATTTAGAATATTAATTTATTCCTTAAATTGAGTAATTATTCAGCTGTGTTTATAAGACTCTCCTTTTCTTTTAAATGCACTTCTAAATGATCTAAACACTGGTGGTGGTGAATTGCCTACAAATCCAGTTTACTTTAGGAGACTCTGTACATGGGATCATCTCCGAAAAAAAATCAAACCTCCACTCTTGATCTGTATAATTTGTTCCCATAACACAAGAAGGAGGAGGGAAGATTGACCCAGTTCACAGAGAACTAATCAGGGTGTGCAGCGTCCGGAAAAGTGTCTTCTCCATCCAAGCTGCTTCCAGATCCTCCGATATACATATTTGGTGGGACAGCATACAGGCTGACCGCTAAGCCAATCTACAGAGCATCCCTGGAGGAGGGGGAGGTTCTGCTTTCTGTTGACAAACACCAAGCCTTGGTTTGCTCATGAGCTTACACATGACTCATCGTGCTGTGTCTCTGCCTCAAAGGTCAGTGGGGGTGGGAAAAACCAACAGGCCAGCAAGCTGGCAAGAAATGAGGAAGCCCCCCTCCCTCTGCCCTCAGCGCCGACTCGAAGGGTGGCCTAGTCCAAATGTCACCTTTCTGCACACACTGCCCTTTTCGAGGCTGAGAGGGATAAGGAGCATTCTCCAGGGCTCTCAAGGACGGATGGAAAGCACATCTGTGGAGAAAACAGGGTTTCATCTCTCAAACATAATCCAGCAACTCATGCTGGGAGGAAAAAGTGACACACTCTGAAATCACTCCAAAGGCAGCAATTCTTGACATACTTTTACTGCACTGCTCACACAACCACTGACTTGATAAACATAAACTCCAGCCTCATAGATGTAAGAGAGAATGCCCCCAGCAAACGTGACACCACAACAATGGTGAGACCTATTCGGGTTTCCCAGCATTATTAGAATCTCATTCAATAACAATAGGAAGGGTTAATATTTACTGAGTGACCGTGTGTGCCAAACGATAAACGCATCTTCTAAATTTCACAATAATCCTACAAGGTGGAAATTACTGTCCTCAAATTAAAACTTTAATTCAATTAGTGTTAATGCAATTAAAGTGTACATGGCAGATTCAGAGCCCACATAACTTGCCCAAAGTCTCAAGGCAAATAAGGGTAAATGACCTGACAGGTATTTGAAAAAAAATGAAAGCAAGGTTTCTACCTCTAGGCGTGGTTCCTGTGAAATCTGCAGTGACAATACACCACACCACACCATCTGCCTTTAGGAGATAGACTGTTTTGTAACAAGGTTGGCCGAGAATATGGAAAAAAGGGAACCCTTGTGCACTGTTGGTAGAAATGTAAACTGCAGTCACCATGGAAAACAGAATGGAGGTTCCTCAAAAACTTAAAAATAGAGCTGCCATATGATCTAGCATTTCCATTTCTGGGTACAAACCCCAAGGAAATGAAAATGGGATCTGGAAGAGATTTATGTCCCTTCGTGTTTACTGCAGAATTATTCACAAGAGCCAAGACATGGAAACAACCTAAGTGCCCAACAAGGAATGAATGGATAAAAAGGATGTGGTATGTATGTATGCACACACACCCACCCACACACACACACAGAGCTATAGACAGACACTTAATGGAATATTATTTAGTCATGAGAAAAAAGGATGTCCTGCCATTTTCAACAACATGGATGGACTTCGATGCTTAGCAAAATGATTCAGGGAAAGACCGGGTCTGTGTGTTATCACTTATGTGTGGAATCTAAAAAAGCCAGACTTCTAAAAGCAGAGAGTAAACTGGTGGCTACTAGAGGATGAGGGATGGGAAGATAGGGCAGATGTTGCTAAAGGGTACAAACCTACAACCAACAGTAATAAGCTCTAGAGAGCTAATGCACAGTGTAGTAACGATAGACAATAGTCTATTACAACCATCAAACCTGCTAAGAGACTAGAACGCAATGATTTCCGCCACTAAAGAGAAATGACAATTGTGTGATAGGGTGCTAATTATCACTACAGTGGCCATCATACTACGATATATAAATCTATCAGATTGATGTGTTATACACCTTAAATTTACACAATGTTATACATCACATATATTTTGATAAAATAGACAGATCATTTTGCCTTATAGGGATGGAAAATATACATGACTACTTTCTCTTGTTTTGGCCACACCTACGGCATAACAAAATTCCCGGGTCAGGGATTGATCCTGTGCCACAGCAGTGACCCAAGCCGATGCAGTGACAATAGCAGATCCTTAACCTGCTGCACCACAGGGAACTCTCGGCTGCTTTTTGATTTAAAAATCACCTGCACCCATAGTCCCATACAAAGAATGCAAGTTATGTACCTATCTTTTCAACCTTTTCCTCTTCCACGTCTTGCTCGGCTTCTGTTGTACAACGATAGCCTTTCTTCTTAAGCAGGTGGCAGATGAGGACGCCAAAGAGACCCATGATGAAGAACACGGGGACGAGCGCATACGCGATATATTCTGGGTGTCCATTCCCAGTGTCGTTTGTGGGCGAGGGCGTCGTCTTGGTTCCGGAAGGTAATATGCGGCTGCCACCATTGTCTGAGGACAAAACATGCAGAGCTGCTTCAGATGTCAACTGGGGACAAAGAATATCTGACAACCTCAGGAAATGTTGCCATTAAATCCGAGTCTGCTCCCCAAACGACAGGCCATGCAGAGACTGGCAGGTCTGGCAGGATAGGCACACAGGCTTGTGCTAAACAGTCTTGAATTCCCAGCTTGTCTCTGCCATGGGTCTTAACTTGGATCGTTTCATAACAAGACGGATGTTTTCCTTTTTTAAGTCCTCTCCAAGCCAGTCTCTGCTTCTTCATCTTTAAGAGTACCTACCTGCGGCAATGCCAGATCCTTAACCCACTGAGTGAGGCCAGGGATCAAGCCCGAAACCTCATGGTTCCTAGTCAGATTCATTTCTGCTGCGCCACACAGGCACTCCTTGAGAGCTTTTATAATAATAGAAACATTTAACTCCTTTTACAATTCTAAGTGCTTTATTTATTAATTCCTTTTTAAAAAACACACATTCCACCAGCAGGTTAAGGATCCCGCGTTGCCATGAGCTGTGGTGTAGGTTGCAGATGCAGCTCGGATCCTGAGTTGCTGTGGCTATGGCATAGGCTGGCAGCTGCAGCTCCGATTCAAACCCTAGCAATGAGGAAAAAAAACAAAACAAAACACATATTCCATACAACAGGAATAGATACAGCAGGCGACATGCTAAGACTGAAAGGGCTTTACTCAGAATCGTGGTCTGTTTCAATCTGGAAGTGATAATAAATTCTCTTTGGGGAGCAGTGGAAACAGGATGAAAGCAAAGGGACTCAAAATTGAAGTCAAGCAGCTCCTCCTGAATCAGATGGTTGAGAATGTGTGTTCATCGTTAATTTGACAGCTTGCAAACCCTTGCAATACTACATATTTACAGTTTGTGATTTGCAAGCATCCATCAGTCATTTAATCTTATAATTACTGCACCATGGAAAAAAAGTGAAGAAGATATGAATCTAAATTAGTGAAACGAATTACAGAGGGATGCACTGTAGTTAAAAGGTCAGACTGGCTGGCATAAATAACAGCTTGGCCACTTACTAGACCTATTACCTTGGGCATATTTTTTTAACTGCTCTGTGCTCAGTTTCCTCATCTGTAAAATGGAATCAAAATGACTGTTCCTTTCTATGATGAAGTTAAAACATAGCTCCAAATTCTTCGGTACTGCCCCCATGGAGAGGCGAGGTCTACATCTCCTTCCTTTGAATATATTTTCTGTGCTTTGCCTGACCAATGGAACATGCTGGAAGTGATGTCTGGTCAGTTTCTAAATCCTTGGCTTTAAGAAATGGGCAGCTTCTACTTCCGGTTTCTTGGGGCACTTGCTGTAGGAACGTAGCCACCACACTGAGAGGAAACCCAAGCTGCCCCAAGGAGAAAAACCAATAATGGTCATCAACTCCAACTAAATAGCAGACATCTTAGAAGGAGATTCCATAGTCCCAGCTGATGCTGCATGGAGTAGAGATGAGCCATTTCTCATGAACCCTGCCCAAGTCGTAGATGCAAAATAAATGACTGTTATTGTTTTGAGCCACGAGGCTTTGCAGTCATTTTTTTTTATATAGCAATAGGAACTGGCCAACACTTCCTAGAGTCATTGTGAGGATTAAATACATTAATATGTAAAGCATTTAAAAGAATATTTAGGAAAAGGTAAGCACCTTAAGTGTGCAGTCAACATCTTGACCGAACTACCCATTTTAGTAACCACTAACCACAAATAGCTATTTAAATAGTTATTTAAATTTAAATCAATTAAAAATAGATAAAAACTCAGTTTCTCAGTCAGACTAACCACATTTCAAGTGCTCAATAGTCACACGTGGCTAATTGCTTCTATATTGGACAACAGGTCAGATAAAGAACATTCCATCATTCCAAAAAGTTACACTGTACCAACATGTTATACACAATAACGAACCATTAAAGAGCAAAACACTGACTGGAGACTCTGCTGTGATCTACCTTAACAATTCAATTAAGAATATCTTATTTTTTAGCCACTGCTGTGGCATGTGGAAGTTCCCCAGCCAAGGACCAAACCCGAGCCACAGCAGCAGCCCAAGCCACCGGATACTTAACCTGTTGTGCCATAAAAGAACTCCAAGAATAACTTTTATTTATTTATTTTTTTTTAGGGCTGCACCTGCAGCATATGGAGGTTCCCAGGCTAGGGGTTGAATTGGAGCTGCAGCTGCTGGCCTACACCAGATCCACAGCAATGTCAGATCTGAGCCTCAGCTGTGACCTACATCACAACTTGTGGCAATGATGGATTCTTAACCCACTGAGTGAGACCAGGGATCAAATCCAAATCCTCATGGATACTAGTTGGATTCTTAACCCGCTGAGCCACAACAGGAACTCCCAAGAATAACTTTTAAATCACAAAGTAACTACTCACAATTAATGCCTAAGATATTCATTAACTTAGGTAGGTTGAACATTCCTTCAATTTACACTAATAATTTGCTTAGAAACACTATTCATCTTCTTTCTTCACCCCCAGTTGAATCATATCTGAATTCTTTTTTTTTTTGTCTTTTCTAGGGCCGCACCTGCAGCATACGGAGGTTCCCAGGCTACAGGTCTAATCAGAGCTACAGCTGCCAGCCTACGTCAGAGCCACAGCAACATGGGATCCGAGCCACGTCTGCGACCTACACCACAGCTCATGGCAACACCGGATCCTTAACCCACTGAGCGAGGCCAGGAGTTGAACCTCATGGATCCTAGTTGGATTCGTTAACAAATGAGCCATGACGGGAACTCCGAATCATAACTAAATTCTGAAAAATTTATTGAAGTCCAAATTACTAGCAGAGGTAGTTGCTATTTGACAATGGGATAACCGTAAAATATCTAAGTCAACTATTGTCTATCCATTTGATGGAATAATATGCACAATTTAAAACTATTTATGAAGATTTTGTGAAGATATGGGAACACACTTATGATACAATGTTGAATTTAAAAAGCTTGATTCAAGAATCTTACATACAGCATGATCTAACTAGTTAAAAAAAAAAAAATGCCTGAAGACATACAATGTACAAAGAAATGACCAAAACATTAAGTGACTCCAAGTAACAGAATAATAAGAAAATTATTAATTTTATTTTTATGGTTTTTGTTTTTGTTTTTTACTATGGCTGCACCTGCAGCATATGGAAATTCCTGAGCCAGGGACTGAATCCAAGCCACAGCTGTGACCTACACCACAGCTGCAGTGATACCAGATCCTTTTAATCCACTGTGCTGGGCCAGGGATCAAACCTGCACCTTCAGAGCAGCCTGAGCCACTGCAGTTTGATTCTCAACCCACTGGGCCACAGGAGGAGCTCCTATTTTTATGCTTTTCGATGATTTTCTAAAATCCTTATGTATGTATTACTTGTGTACCAAGGTAGTAGACACTTAAAAAAAAGTACAGAGCAGAGGTTGTCAGTTATTTGGGAGTCACAGATTCTCTGGTAAACAAACCTGCTGGATGCTATCTATGATTCCTATTTCAAAATTGTGCCTCCAAGTTCTGCACGCTCTGAACCCTAAGTTAACATAAGGGCAACCGACTTGCAAAGGATGATGCCCAAGTTTCTGCTTGTGTAACATGGTGGACAACTGGTGCCATTCACTAAGATGAGAAATATCTGAAAAAAAAAAAAAATCAAGTTTCCATGGTGCTATGGGTTGAATTCTACCTCCTTCCCAACTTGTATGTTTAAGTCCTAACTCCAAGTGCCTTGGAATGTGTCCTTATTAGGACAAAGGGTCTTCACAAAGTTAATCAAGTTAAAGTGAAGTCACTGGGGGGCCCTAATCCCACACGGCTGTTAACCTTTTTAAAAAGGGAAATTTGGAGGCAGGCATGTACAAAGTAGGAACACCATGTGAAGATGAAGGCAGAGATCAAGTGATGTTTCTGCAAGCCAAGGAATGCTGAAGATTGCCAGCAAACCACCACAAGCTAGAAGAGAAACATGGAACAGATTCTTCCCCACAGCTCTCAGGAGGAAGCAACCCTGCTGACCCTGATCTTGGACTTCTAGCCTCCAAAACAGTAAGAGAATAAATTTCTCCTTTATAAATCACCCAGTTTGTGGTACTTTGCAGCAGGGGTCCTGGCAAACCAATATACTTGCATGGAGAGGACAACATCACACATTCAGTTTTGAACATGTCATGACAGAAACAAGTAAATCTGGATGGAAATACCCACTGAGCAACTGGATCTGCTCCATGAGGAAGCCGAGGAAGAGAAGCTTAGGCTCTAACCTAGACACAGAAGGAGTTTCCAGAAGGAATGTGCAGTCAGCTAGGGCAGATGCTTCAAGAGAGCAACTAAAATAGGAAGGAAATGTAAAATGGCACTGCCGCTGTGGAAAAGAGAATAGCGGTTCCTCAAAAAACTGAAAATAGGATCACTACATCATCCAGCAATCCCGTTGCTGGGTATCTGTCCCAAAAGAATTGAAACCAGGATCTCGAAGAGGTATCTGCACTCCCGGGTTCTCTGCAGCATTATTTACAACAGCCAAGAAAGACACGGGAACGCTCTCAACGTGCCCTGACGGCTGAATGGATAAAGAAATGTGATACACACATATAATCGATTCCCACTCAGCTTTAAAAAAGGAGGAGGGAGTTCCGGTTGTGGCTCAGCGGAAAAGAATCTGACTGGCATCCATGAGGATGCAGGTTCAATTCCCTGGCCTCACTCAGTGAGTTAAGGATCCGGCGTTGCCGTGAGCTGTGGTGTAGGCTGGCAGCTACAGCTCTGATTTGACCCCTAGCCTGGGAACCTCCACATGCCATGGGTGCAGCCCTTAAAAGCCAAAAAAAAAAAAAAAAAGATAGAGGACAGCATAGACGGACCTGCAAGTCATTACACCAAGTGAATAAGCCTGTCACAGAAGGGCAAATACTGCATGAGTCCACTTATATGAGGTATCTAAAACAGTCAAATTCATAGAAAGAGAGTAGAATGGTGGTTGCCAGGAGCCAGCGGGGAGAGAGAAATGGGCAGTGGCTATTCAATGGATATAAAGTTTCAGTTATGCAAGATGAATAAGCTCCAGATATTTGCTACACAGCATTGTGGCCGTGGTGCACAATACTGTATTGTGTGTTTAAAATTGGTTAAAAGGGTAATTCTCATGTTAAGTGTTCTTACCACGATCTAAAAAAGCAAGAAAGTAACATCCTAGGAAGAATCTTTAAAAAGAGAATTGAGGAGTTCCCATCGTCGTGGCGCAGTGGTTAACGAATCCGACTAGGAACCATGAGGTTGCGGGTTCGGTCCCTGGCCTTGCTCAGTGGGTTAACGATCCGGCGTTGCCGTGAGCTGTGGCGTAGGTTGCAGGCGCGGCTCGTATCCTTCATTGCTGTGGCTCTGGCGTAGGCCGGTGGCTACAGCTCCGATTGGACCCCTAGCCTGGGAACCTCCATATGCCAAGGGAGCAGCCCAAAGAAATAGCAAAAAGACAAAAAAAAAAAAAAAGAGAGAGAATTGAGAAACTGGGCCACATAGAAGTTCCTAGAAAACATGGAAAATCAGTTTCTGACCCAGAAAGAAACTCGGAATTTTTTTTTTAACTTTCCCTCTGTCGTACTTTGCTCCCTATCTGTTTTTCTACAGTTTCTTGAATTAAACTTAAAATCCTAAAATAAATAACCGTTCTAAAAAAATGTTATTGCAGTACAGTTGACTTACAATATTGTGTCAGTTTCAGGTGCACAGCAAAGTGAGTCAATTATACATATACACATAACTACTCTTTTTCAGATTCTTTTCCCATATAGGTTATTATAAAATATTGAGTAGATTTCCCTGTGCTATACAGTAGGTCCTCATTAGTTATCTATTTTATATATAGTAGTGTTTACATGTCAATCCCAAACCCCTAATTTATCCCTCCCCCACCTTTCCCCTTTGATAACCATAAATTTGATTTTGAAATCTGTGAGTCTGCTTGTTTTGTAAGTTCTTTTGTATCATTTCAATTAGATTCCACATATAAGTGGTACCAAATGATATTTGTCTTTCTCTGTCTGATTTCACTGAGTATAATAATCCAGTTCTATCCATGTTGCTGCAAATGGCATTATGTCATTCTTCTTAATGGCTGAGTAGTATTCCACGATATATGTGTGCCACATCTTCTTTATCTATTCCTCTATCAATGGACATTTAGATTGCTTCCATGTCTTGGCTATTGTAAATAGTGCTGCAATAAAAATTAGGGTGCATGTATCTTTTAGAATTCTGGTTTGTCCAGATATATGCCTAGGAGTGGGATTGCTGAATCATCTGGTAGTTCTAGATTTAGTTTTTTAAGGAACCTCCATACTGTTCTCCATAGTGGTTGCACTGAAACAAATAATCTTTAAAATCCTAAAATACATACATACATATATAAAACGAAAACATAAATTAATTAAATAGGAAGGAAAAAGCACTCCACAAGAGATCTTTGTGGCCTTGGGTCCAAGGGACAAGTCTTTCATAGACTGGAAGGTGAGGCTAGATTCCTTGAGTTCAGGAGTGGAGACAGCTAAGTTGGCTCTTTCTAGAAGCCCATTGTGAGCATTAAGGATGGGGAGCTCACCTTTAGCATGTGGGGAAGAGCTTTTTTGTCTGGAATTTTGGTTGAAGTGGCTGAGACCAAAGCGTTCATTTATATACAAAGAAAAGGAGTAAAAAGCAGAGTTTGAGAGAGTATGTGGAGTGATGACCTTGAAGAAGCTGGAAGAGATGATTTCCAAAGAACAGACATTAAACACTTGAATAGGAAAAAAGGCACTTTCTCCGGAGGCAGGGGTTCGTGGGTTAGTCCTTTGCGGTGGGTGGAGGGAAGGCGAGGAAACAGATGCCCAACAGCCTGTAAGAGATGGTGTCTGCTGCGAACTAGTGGGGCCAGGGCAGAAGAGGGGGGCTTAGCAGAGAGACTTGAAGAAATGGGAGAGGTCAGTGAGAGGACTGCAAAGGCATTCAGGGCATAGCTGAGAGGTGCACCCCAAGTCTGCAACTGGGCTAATAACCCATGCAGGGAGGAAAGAAAATGAGAGACCCAAGAGAATCAGGGACCAGGGATCAGGGTCAATCTGGAAAGTTGGTTAAACCAGAGGAAGGATGGAGATGGTTTGGGGTGGGATGCTTCCAGAAGTGATGGAAGTATGGCTCAGACTAGTCTGTTATTCCTCTACTAACGACAACCAGCATCACATCTATGGAGCACTAGCAAGCCAGAGCTAAGCTAAGCATTGGATCTTCACAATACACTTAGCTACTGGTATTCTCCCTATGGTACAGACAGGGAAAGGCAGCCCAGAAAGGTCAAGCAGCCCTCCCAAGGTCACCCTGCTGCTGCGCGGCCGTGCCCAGATGCAAACCAGGCAGTCTGGATCCTGCCTGCTCGGACGCTTCGCCCTCTCATCTGACCTGAGGTCATCATTTTCCAACTCTTCTGTCAAAATGCTCCATGCTGGCTGGCTCTCATTTCACAACCTTGAGTAAAGGCTCTCCATATCTCAAAACCCTGGGCTCCAATTAGCACAGCAAGAAGTAGGATTTGTTTGGAAAATGCCCACCACCAGACCTCAGAGCAGTTTACAGGGTGAACAACTGCAAAACCCTATTTGTCCCCCATCACTGAACTCCCGCCCAACTCCCAAGTCATAGCCCACCTTCTGCAGACCCCAACCTGGGCTCCCTCTGCCCCATCAAGAACAAGCCCTTCACTTCGTTGTGAGTATCCTCTGCACACAGCAAGAACCACTGAAACAGGGAGTTCTAGGCTCTTACAAATGTGCGACAAAAGCCAGCGATTATCAAAACCCCTTGGTTTTTTTTTCCCAGCCCCGGCCAGGTTTGGTTAGTTCACTGTATTCTGAGGACCCACTATGTACTGTTTAGCCAAGATCCTAAGCTGACAAAGTCACAAAAGAAGATGCAAGAAACTGAGGAAGGGGTCTGAGGAACGGCTCAAAGTCAACCCCCAAAAAATCAAAAGCAGTTTTCTAGCTTGGTTTCCAAGGAATTCTTAAATTTCCAACTGACCCCAGTGGTCAGAGGAGCTAAGAAGAAATGGCGAAGAAAGGGCATTCCTCACCCCCAGTGGGCAAAGCTCGAGGGCTGCTGAAATAATGGGGAAGACGGCAAGAGCCTGAAACTCCAGATAAGCAGGCCCTCGTGACTTCTCCCAAGCAGCTTTGTTCCAACCAAGGCCAGGAGCATGTTGATGGGTCCGATAGTGATTCTGCCCGTTTTATCAGGACAGGGTGTACATTCTCAGAAGCTAGGGTTTCCCAGCAGTGACCCAACAACTCTGTGATGGGAAAGGACTTGGCTGGTAACTAAATAACCCATCAAGCTTGGTTGGAACACTGCTTTTTTTGCCCTTTTCCTTTTATTTATTTATTTTTAATATAGTCGATTTACGGGAATGCTTCTTTTAAACACACACACACAAACCTATTTTATTTTTATTTTTTTTTAGCAAACATTCAAATCACAGCACCCAAGAGCAACTATTTTTGGTCTAGATGACTGAGTAGGATGGCGAGATGTGCATTTCTCTAAAAGGGCTGTTCTTCATCTGGCTTTGCCCCCCGCTACCACTGTGATTTTGAACAGGTCACTTCACCTCTCTTGGCCTTGGTTTTGTTCAGCTGAAAAATCATGCACTGAAGCTAAGGTCCTTCCTGGTTCTCAAACTCCCATACCTCCCCCTCCCCTTCTCTGGCCCCATCCACAGTTCATCTGGGATGATGCTACTGGAGTGGAAAACACAAGCCTACTGTCCCTCATCCACAAGACAGAAATCCAGAAAGCTCTGAAAACAAAAGCGTTTATACCTTGTTTCACAGAGCAAAACCAAATCTGACAGACTCATTGATGACAAAACCTGCTCTGATCTGTGTGAGTTATCACAACCCCTATTCCACCGAGTCTGCTGCATAAACATTAATCTGTTAGGAGTTCCTGTCGTGGCCCATCGGAAACAAATCCGACTAGGAACCATGAGGTCGCAGGTTCGATGCCTGGCCTCGATCAGTGGGTTAAGGATCCGGCGTTGAGCTGTGGTGCAGGTCGCAGACACACCTCGTATCTGGCGTTGCTGTGGCCGTGGTGTAGGCCGGCAGCTGTAGCTCTGAATCGATCCCTAGTCTAGGAACCTCCATACACTGCAGGTGCGGCCCTAAAAAGCAAAAAAAAAAACCAAAAAAAAAACAACCCCTCCCCCCAAAAAGCATTAATCTCTTGGGTTAGACCTCTCAAGGGGGACTTAAATAAGGCCCCAAGGGTTTCCGATGGTCACAACACTATGCGTGAGCACTATTATTATTTTAGAAGGAGGAGCTGGAGCTGGGGACAGTATGTCACTTGCCCAAGGTCACATGGTTAAAAGCTGGTAAGAGCCTGGATGTAAACCCAGGCAGATCCTGTTTCTGACTCTTGCTGCTGACCAGCCCACACACACTGCTTCTCAATCAATCCTCCTCTGGCAGAGCTAAGATCTACTAGCTCCTAAAAAAACCACCTCCTTTATTAAGTTAATTGTTTAAACACAGTTTAAAGCAACTGCGTACACTAATGAAAGGGTGGAATGCAAAGCAAATTCTACAAAACAAAATCATCCCCCAATTATTTCTATTTTTGGCTATGGAAATAACCGAAGCCTTAAGACACTCCCCCATGGCCAGTGATTGAGACACAGCATCTGCCCAAATTGTCAAAGCTAAAAATGTATGAAAAGAATGAGCTTATATGGAAACTGGAAAACAATAGAAGTCAGTATATAAATAAGTGCTAAACTTTGTAGTGAAACTTCAGGCAGCTGCCAACTTCCTAATGACTTCCAGATAAACCACTGCTGCAGCCCCACCCTCCCCCACTCTGCAGCAGTGACTAGGCAGAAAGGGGACATCCAGATGCGGCCAACCTGCCTAGAGCCCACCCAGCCATGATACAAATCTCTCCCAATGTGTAGATTACCTTTATTTTGTCAAAATGCTCAAAATGCTCCCCCGATGCTGGAAAAAAGAACCCTTGACTCTAGACAGAAAAACCCACTATGGGAACAGATAAGCTTTTCCAGCAAAAGGTGTGTAAGTCAGCACTGTCCAGCTGCGAACCCCCATTGACAGATACATTTGGCTAAGAGGGCCCCTGAAAAACGCAGCTGTCCTGAGGTTTCTGCTAATACCTGGAAGAGACCAGCTGCACCCTGGAAGGTGCCCAAATGGAGAACTCAGGGCCGCAGGAGCATCGCAGGATCTGGAGACTGGCATTCAGAGCAGGAAAGGAAAGCAGAGATTTCCATACCTGTGCCCCTGTACTTGGAGAAATGTGTCTGCAGACAGTTTTTGTTAGGAACTAATAATGACAAAAGGCAACAAGTAAAACTTGATTGGAGCCTGGTTGCAATTTTTTTTTAGGGGTGCACCTGTGGCATATGGAAGTTCACAGGCTAGGGGTTGAATCGCAGCTGCAACTGCCAGCCTACTCCACTGCCACAGCAACACCAGATCAGAGCCACATCTGGGACCTACACTGCAGCTTGCAGCAACGTTGGATCCTTAATCCACTGAGGGAGGCCAGGGATTGAACCTATATCCTCACGGACACTATGTCAGGGTCTTCACCCACTGATCCACAATGGGAACTCCAGATTCCAAATTTAAACAGTAATAAAAATTTTAGAACAGCAATAGAGGATATCTTGAAGACAACAGGAAACTGGGTTAGACAGTATTAGAGACTTATTGTTTATTTTCTTAGTTAGGATGGTGGCATTGTGGTTATGTAGAAGGAAGTCCTTAATCTTACAAGACGATGGCAGAGGAATTTAGAGTGAAATGTAACAGTGTCTACAACTTGATTTCAAATACTTCTGCAAAATGTAGGTGGATAGATGAATGGATGGATGGGGTGTGTGGAAAGTAACATAATGTCTTTTCTATCAAAGGAAATCTTGGTGACTCCATTTTGCTCGGGTTTCGGCTGAAACGCCTTCCTGGTACCTCCCTCCTCTTTCCCTCTTCTCCCAGTAAAAATTTGTTTCAAATTAGCCAATGGGGAAGAATGTGTGCCCTGACCTGACCAATGGGAAGGAGACAGGTACAGCACCTGCGTTAGGGATAAATAGGGTCTTTTCTGTGCGGGTGCTTTTTGAGTACCCGCGCCCTTCTGCAGAAGTAAAGAGCCTGGTCGAGATCTCCCCGTGTTCATGTGTCTCGTTTTCTGACAATGACGATTCGAACCATCTCCCCAACAGGTGGATGGATGGATAAATAAGCAAATATGGCAGAACACTGAATCCAAGTGGTTAGTACACAGTGATCCACTGTACCATTCTTTCAACTTTACTGTAATAAAAGTTCACTAAGTTCCATTTTACATTTTTTTAAAATATCCTTTATGGCATCTCTTACTTCTGGAGGGCTTATCAAGTAGTATATGTTTATTAACTATTTTAAATAATCATATACTCTTAAAATGATTGTTACACATCCTATCAATGTGGATATTTGTATTCATTTGACATTTTTTATTAGAGATATTTTAAAATGATGCAATATTAAGAAGAATAATAATAAAATACCCTTGTGGGAGCCTAATTATTATTTTAATGGGAAAATGCATTTCAATTTCCAACCCAATTACTCAAAAAGGAATGTCTGGAGCACAACCCAGCTGTAAGCGGCAGTTTCTTTGAATACGTACCACAGGACTGGAGAAGGGAAGTAATAAGTGTGAATCCGGGAAGAAAATGGATGTTATAGTAGGTTTCAGAAAAACTAAATTTGGACAAAAAGGGAACAAACAATCTTGATGGGCAGGAGGTGGGAACAAAACTGTATCACTCCTGAACCCCAGGTAGCTACCAGAACAAAGAACCGAAACTGGAGTGACGTCAATATACAGAAACAAAGATATTTAAAAATAATGATGGAAACTGTAAATATTTACCATTGCGGGTTTCCACTCAAACTAGAAGGGAAAAACTAACTTCACAGAGTGAAAGAAAGTCCCTGGCATTCTCTACAACTGTCTTGGGTTGCCCATTTGAAGTAATTTTTTAAAGCCACAGAACTTCCTAACCAAACACAATTCTTCAAGGCCACCAGAAGATGGAACATAGAAAACTACAGCCCCAGAGCTACTCCTGGGGGAGGGATTAAGGTTAGGATACCAGTGTTCTGACAAATAAGACAATCTCAACTGCTAGACTCTTCCAAAATCTTCCAGAGCACCTCAAACAATGGTTTGCATTCAGATGACACAGAAGGCTCATCTGACCTGGGCTCAGCCCACACGGAGGCAAGATCAGCCTGTCAGGGTCTGCACTGGGGCACAGGCCAGGACACCACCAACCACACCCCAAGACAGAAACGGCTGAGGGGCCTGGGGTGGACTCCCAAGGGTGGGGCACATCAAGGGGTCCTGAGAGGGGGTGTAAGCAAGGGCGATGCCCAGGGGCTACAGGGCCAGAGGTGGCTCAGCAGTTTGGACCCCTGTTAAATCTCTCCCATCATTTCTCTGTTCTCCTACCACTTCCTCAGCCTCTCCTCCTTCTTTTGCTATTTTCAGACCTGGCCATTTGGGGATTTTTTTTTAAAGCCTCTAGTTACTCATAGCACTGTCAGTCTCCTGGGCATGGGCTGGGTGGCTGGAGGACAGGGGTGGAGCGCGACTTCCACTGTAGACCCTTCCGCATCTTTCAAATTGTAAATTACGTCTATTCAAGAAAGAAGTGGAATTTTTATTTTGTTATTATTTATTTATTTATTTTGGCGTTTTAGGGCTGCACCTGCGGCATATGGAGGTTCCCAGGCTAAGGGTCTAACTGGAGCTGGAGCTGGAGCTGTAATAGCCTACATCACAGCCACAGCAATGCCAGATCTGAGCTGCCTCTGTGACCTACAGCTCACAGCAACGCCAGATCCTTATCCCACTGATCGAGGCCAGGGATCGAACCTGCAACCTCTTGGTTCCTCCTCAGATTCAGTTCTGCTGCACCACAACGGGAACTCCCAAGAAGTGGAATTTTTAAAAAACGATTTGCTTGATATGACTGCAAAGCAATGGGACTTCGGAAATTTAATATTCACTTTAGATTATAGTTTTCACTCAATTTTACAGTTGATTAACAATGTTGCGCCAATTTCTGCTGTACAGAAAAGTGACCCAGTCATACATAGATATATATACATTCTTTTTCTCATATTATCTTCCACCATGTTCTGCCCCAAGAGACTGGATATAGTTCCCTGTGCTGTATACACCAGGACCTCATTGCTTATCCATTCTGAAACCTAGTATAAGTCTATTTTCTTTCCGGATTCACACTAATTACTTCCCTTCTCTACTCCTATGGTACTTATTCAAATGAACTGCAGCTTACAGCTGGGTTGCGGATGTCATAGTTTGCATCCACAACCCCAAACTTCCTGTCCATCGTACCCCTTTCCCCCTCCCCCCCTGTCAACCACAAGTCTGTTCTTCATGTTTAAATTCTTTCCTAAAAGTGGTGTGTTATAAAGAATGAGGTGCGACGTTAAGGTAACTGCAGGGCAGCACTTACCAAGTATTTGCAGTATACCAGGCACTGTTCTAGACACTTCATGCTCATTTCATTTCCACAGTATCCATAAGGAGGTTGTTTCATTACCCCCATGTGTGGATGTGGAAATTAGGGCCCCTGGGAGCTCCATAACAAGTCCTCATGCATGGTGGGACAGGAGTCAAGCCAGGTCACGTGATCCCAGGACCACCGTACTCTTAGCCACATTATTTAATAGTGTTTGTAAGGGTAGACATTGGTTTTCAGTTTTACTTAGTAAGTGACACATACTTCAGGGTAAACAGGTGAGTTAAACCATCACCAACCGACCACAGAGCTACGCTGGAGCCCAGGGCCACCTCCCCACCCCCTTGAATGCCTTAAAGCTGCCTCTCTCCAAATAACCCTATTATGGGTGATCAACACTGGAATCTGCATGCATCCTGTTAAATATAAAAATCATTTTCATGAAAAAGGAGTCAAGTCAGCCGCAGCAAGATGAAAGTTGTATTGACTTCATTCTTTAAAAAATTCTCAGCAGCATAAAATTTCCCAATGTTAATTTTAATTGCAAAAAGAAGATCCCTCAAAAGTACACGTCACTCTTCTGTAACTATTATGAAAGTAAAAGGAAGACTTTTTTCCGTCTATTGAAAAACATCTTGTCCCCAGGTATATGTTTTCACATTATTACTCCCAAACTATTGTACTCAGAAGCAATTCAATAGTTGTCACAAATATAACTAGTACAAACCATGTCAGATACATGGCATCTAAATCTCTTTCAGAAAGAAAGAAGGTAGGAAGGAAGGAAGGGAAAGAAAGAAGGGGAAAGGAGGAAGAAGATCTTCAATCATACGCATTATTAGCTAGAGACACACAAGATATAAAAGTTGCCACTCAGACACACTTGATGCTTTATTCATTATTCATTCATTATCGTATCTGAAACCTCTAATCCCAAGGAGACAGCCAAGAGGGTGGATGTGATCCTCATGTTTGCAAATAAATCAATGGTCTAACAGGACATCACTGGAGAGAGGCAGAGAAATGAGCCAAGCAGAAGATCCAACACTCAGAGCCACTGACGGCCTCCCCACCCACTTCACCACAAACACATCACTCGGACATGCCGTGGCCAACGTCAGGAAACCCACAGCGTGACAGACTGACTGACAGGAAAAGCCCAATTTAAGTCAAACAAACCTGTCTCCCCAAGGAGAGGGGAAAGTGGCCTTTCTTTGCACGCCTAGCCCCTCCCACCGTTCCTGGAACACGATGGGAGTATCTTCAACACTTTGCCACATGGAACCTGCAAACCGTGGAAGCAGATTCCATCCTTGCAAAGGGGCTCCTCCATTAGTGGTGGAGCATCCACTTTGACTGCAATTGGATAAGAAGTTTTGTAAAGATGCTATTTTGGTGTAAGAGAATGTCTAGTGTCCCCATGTGCTCATTTGCCAAATCCTGACAGTATAAAAACATGTAAAAATAGGCTCTTTCAGAGCCAGAAAACTGACCTACCCCAGAGCTTTACCCACTTGTTGGATCAGCCTTTTCCAAAAGATGTAAATAGACCAGCAAGTCCCTTTGTCATGGAGATCAAAAGAAGGTTCCAGTCAGCAAAGATTCAAAGGAAGGCCACAAATAGCAGCATGCTCCCAAACCCAGCGTCAGGAACTGGCCCTCCACTGGACTTTCACAGGACCCTGTCACATTCCAAACGGCCGTGTCCGCCAAGGCGTGGAGCTGACAGACCCTCACCAAAGGCACTGCCCCTTTCCTACGGGGATGTGAGCCCTACCAGATCTGCTCCTGCACATTCCCCGCCGCAAGAGGCAAGCAGGAAGTAGGTCAGAAATGATTTAAATGATGGGAAGAAGCTAACCAGCAAGCGCCAGAACAAAACCACCAAATGGGAAGAAGACAGGCTCAGCAGGCCTATTTCTGGCAGAAATAGCAAGAGGGGGGCCCACGGAGGAGGGGTGCCCTTAGCAACCAGTGACTCCCCTGGAGCATCACAGAGAGGGTGCTGGTGCAGAGCACCTGGCCTCCCAGAGCTAGGTTCCTGGTTTCTGGGTATACCTCTGCCAGGGTCAGAGTTCAACCAAGCAATTTCCAGTGTGCAGAAGACAACCACAAACTAACCACGTGGGAAAACAAGAGGTGTTGCCAGGCCGGCTGGAGCTGGTAAGCAAGGGCTTCAAAAGGCTAAGTGCTGGGTGCCCAACCCTATAGAGGGAGAGAGGGAGGTACTGAGTGATTTTTCCAGGAGGGTGGGTTCACCATCCCCACATCCAAGGCCTCTGGGATATTCAACCACTTCACCATGTGAACTGGGGTTTGGCACTTGCCATTTGCCCTACATAGATTAAATCAGGAGCCACGGCAGCTGCCGACCCACAGCAGCCCCTGAGCAGAGCTCAGGGTGGAGACCAGGAGGGAGACGCTGTGCTCTGGGAAAACTGGAAGAACAGGTCTCCAGATAGTCAGATATTTTTAGGAGAAGACTTTATGAGCTCAATTCTTGCATCTCCTCATATCTAGAAAAACACTAGAATGCTTCATGATGACTGATGTCTGTGACGAGTAGGAACCTTCACGACACCAGCAGCAAACTTCTGTAAAATGTGTGCGTGGCCGCATGTACCTCCCCCTTCACCTTTATCACAGACACCCTGATGTCCCCCTTCCCTCTTTGGGGCTGTATTTCACTGAATATTCTTTCTAGAAACAAAAAGATGTCACAGTCTTCTGTGAGCGAAGCCACTCCCAAGGGTGAGCTAGTGAGCCCTGAGGGAACTCAGGAAAGAAACAAAGACGACTGGACCTGATCTCTTAGGTGCCTATCAAAGGAATGATTCCAGTAAGCCTAGACCTTTGCTTCTTCCCTTAGAAATGTGCTGGATTCCTTAACTTGAGATGTCTGGTTTTCTGGAAATCTTTTGTTCCTACTACCTGCCCTGCGTCGCAAAAGCGCCTATATATCCTGGCTCCCCTATCGCCTCATCATAGCGGCTTTCTCAGGCTACCAGAGATGTTGTCTCCCAGGCTTAAGTCCTAGTTTTGCCTCAAATAAAACTTAACTCTCGACTTTTCGGTTGTGCATTTATTTTAAGTGACAACCACCAGCCACTAACAGCAGTGAACCTTTACCGAGTGCTTATTTATGAGCCTGGTATCTCTACTTGCATTATCTTTTTTTTTTTTTTTTTAATTTTCAAGACTCTTGGATGTTACAAAGAAACCCATCTTTGAAACGGAGACATTAAAGTCAAGGTCAGCCATATGGGGAATGAATGGCCAGGATTTGAACTGAGGTCTGTTGCAAGCAGGGCCCAGGCTCTCAACCAAAGTTGCTCCCTAGAAAGAAAAGAGGCAAAGCGGAAACCAGCTTTTTCTTTGATGCACTGTATTCATTCAACAGGCTTCCTGGCTGTGAGACCCCGGCAAGTCCATTAACTTCCTGGTGCCTCAGTTTCCTCACCTCCAAAATGCAGATAATAATAGAATGGTTTCTGAGCAAGAAATGAGATGGACTCAGGTTTAACCAAGGTCCTAGCACAGAGTTAAGTGCTCAGCAAAGGTCAGCTCATATTGCCGTTATCAGTGGCCATAGGTATAAACACTGCTATCCCCACAAAGCTTCCAGCTTTGAATACAAAGCCAACAGACAGGAAAAGACCACGAAGCACATGAGGGTTAAGGGGGGGGGGGGGGGGAAATAGCTTGAGTCTTGGAGGTGAGGGAGCAGCTGCCCCAGGCGGGACCCCCAGGGATCAGCCTGAAGCTCCCACAACACTGACATTGGCCCCGTTTTTCTTCCTTCCAGGAACAGGAAGCAGGTAACGATTAAACAGAAAAATGACAAAAATCCTACACGCAGGGTTTTCCAATTAGTCACAGGTTCAGTCAGGCAGTGTTCCTGCTAGACAGGCACGTGGCCTGCCTTCTGGGAATATGGGAACTGGCAAGCGAAATGGGGTGTGTGGAAGGCGAGATCCTGTCCCGGTGAAATCCCAAAATCCTCTGCCGGGAAGTCTCCCCAGGGCTGCGAGGGCAAAGGGATGAGAGGCGAGGACAGGAAATAAGGACCATTTCGGAAAAGGCAAGCGAACGTAAGATTACACAGAAGTCATGATGAAAATCCTAGAGAACTTGATCTTAAGGAGAAGAAACAAACGTGAAGGTCAACAGCATGAAGTGCAAATAAGAACACTGAGAACCGGGAGTAAGGATTAATCACATAGAAAGATACTCTTAATAATAGTCAGGTGGCCATGCATACTTTCTTAGAATTACTCTTCCAAGCACTTGACAGGTATGAAGGTGTTTAACCCTTCCAATAACTCTATGAAGTGGGCACTATGTTTTCACCCCCATTTTACAGATATGAACACTATAGCACAGAGAGGTCAAGCAACTTATACCGGGTCACACAGCTAGCAAGTAGCAGAGGTGAGATTTTAATCCAGGCAGCCTGGGTTTAATCCATACTCTGCGCTCTCTTGACTCTGGGCTCTATTTATTGCCCATGAGAAGTAAAGTTCCACGGAATGGGATTATCCACAGCTCATCTCTATGTTGAGTCAGAGTACTGAGTAGAAAAATCTGTGGGTAATTATTATTCATTTAATTCAATAATAAACCTAGAATGAGAGAATGGCTTCCTCCAGTGAACCGATTACTAGGAAGAGAACGTGCTTTTAAGTTATATTCTCTCCAAGTCAATTTATCTCTTTTTGCTATTAAATACTAATTTCTAAAAAAATCTACCATTTATAAGAAAAAAAAAATCGAGAAGCCTCCTGAGCTACATTTAACACTGCTGAAATTGCTGATCACTTCTTGGCAATCCTAAACTGCCCTTTGACCTTTAAAACAATAGAAACTACTTTACGAAGGGATCAGAGTTGCCATATCCCTTTGTCCAAGAAGATCTCAGCTGTTAATGAAAAATGTTGTGAAGAAAGTTTAAGCAGTATTTTGAGCTAACATGATCTCAGTTTCATTGAAAGAAAAAAATACCAAATGTTTATACTAGTAATCTCTGAGAAGTGAGATTATAAATCATTTTTATTTTCTTTTAGTATTTTGTCATTTGTTGGTGGAACTTGGGAGTATTGTTTTTCTTTTTCAACTTTTAGTGTTTTCCAAAGTGTCTTGAGGGCAGTCATTATATTTTCGTTTTGTTTTTTTGGGTTTTTTTTTTTTGTCTTTTTGCTATTTCTTTGGGCCGCTCCCGCGGCGTATGGAGGTTCCCAGGCTAGGGGTCTAATCCGAGCTGTAGCCACTGGCCCACGCCAGAGCCACAGCAACGCGGGATCCGAGCCGCATTTGCAACCTACACCACAGCTCAGGGCAACGCCGGATCGTTAACCCACTGAGCAAGGGCAGGGACCGAACCCGCAACCTCATGGTTCCTAGTTGGATTCGTTAACCACTGCGCCACGACGGGAACTCCGTTTTGTTTTGTTTTTTAAGCCCACAGATAGAAAGTCAGTAAGGGGAGTTCCCATTGCGGCTCAGCAGTTAATGAACCAGACTAGCATCCATGAGGATGTGGGTTCAATCCCTGACCTTGCTCAGTGGGTTGAGGATCCAGAATTGCCATGAGCTGTGGTATAGGTCACAGATGCTGCATTGCTGCAGCTGTGGCATAGGCCGGCGGCTACAGCTCCGATTGGACCCCTCGCCTGGGAACCTCCATATCCTGTGGGTGTGGCCCTAAAAAGACCAAAACAAACAAACAAACAAGCAAAGTTAGTAAGGAACCTTCATTCTTATTAAGTTGAACCACATGAAACTGATGTCACTGTAGGTCAAAAATGGTAGAACAGTGGTAATTTCATATAGTTTATCCTAATAGGAATATTAATGTTGTAGAGGTAAACCAAAATACTGGAAATCCCTTAGTAAGGCGACTACCTATAATTGCAATCCACAATATCTACACTCTATATATTTTCACTGACCGAAGACAAAGAAAATTCTATGAAATCTTTGGTCCACACTTTAGGAGGGATGGATCAGTGGAAACCAGAGTGGCATTAACTTCTACTTCATTACGCTATTAAAACACAGTGTAGGAGTTCCCGTCGTGGCGCAGTGGTTAACGAATCCGACTAGGAGCCATGAGGTTTCGGGTTCGGTCCCTGCCCTTGCTCAGTGGGTTAACGATCCGGCGTTGCCGTGAGCTGTGGTGTAGACTGCAGACGCGGCTCAGATCCCGCATTGCTGTGGCTCTGGCGTGGGCCGGTGGCTACAGCTCCGATTCAACCCCTAGCCTGGGAACCTCCATATGCCGCGGGAGCGGCCCAAGAAATAGCAACAACAACAACAACAAAAAAGACAAAAAAAAAACCACAGTGTAAACGCATAAACAATAAGCCACTGGCCTGATCATTTTCTTTCTTTCCCACTGTACTTTTTTTTGAAAAGCCTTTTCAGTCTTTAAATAGTAAACCACCACAATTTCAAAGAGATGATTGCGACCACAATCTGTTAACAGTACGAACTGATGTTTCCCAATAGGAAAGACCTGGACATTTCATTTTCCAACAACCAGTTCTCCACCACCCACTGGATTTCCTACAATTCAATTCAATTCTGACACCAACTCCCTGGAGTCTGTGCTAACCCCACAGGTTTAAGGGCTCGGTCCCACCAGACTGCCCCCACTTCAGACACCTGCTGCAAATGGCATTGAACCACTTAACCTGGCTAACCCAGTGCAAAGCTCAGGCCTTCCCATGATCTCCATCAGGTTCAACAATTTGCTATGACCCCTCAGAGAATTCAGGAAAGTGCTATACTTATAACTACAACCTTATTATAAAGGATGCAACTCAGGAACAGCCAAATGGAAGAGAAGCACAGGGCAAGGTGGGGGGTGGGGGGCTGGCCCAGAGTTTCGACACACTCTCCAGACACACCATGCTCCCAGCCGGTCCATCCCACGTCCATCAGTTCACCAATTCAGAAGCTCCTTTAGCCTCTGTGTTCCAGAGGTCTTATCAAAGCTTCAAGAAATTGCATTACACAGGCATGATTGACTAAGTCACTGGTCACTGATGACTCACTCTATGGCCAGACCCTCACGCTTCCTTGCATTTGGGGGATGCAGTTGAAAGTTCCAACCCTCTAGGATCATAGTTGGTTTCTCTGGCAACCGGTCCCCATCCAGATGCTCTCTAGGGGCCCACCAAGAGTCATTCATTAGGGTGAACTCAGGTATGGGCTAAAGGGCTCATAATGAAAAACAAAAGACACTCCCATTGGGAAATTTCAAGGGTTTTAGGAGTTTTGTGCCAGGAACACTGGACAAAGACCAAATATACATACATACATACATACACACACACACACACATATATATATATAGTCTTTATATGAACTCAAAGTCAAGAGGTTTTTCTCATTTATATATCAAGATGTAGCACTGGACAGCATGGTAAAGAGCAACTATTTCATCTTATGGTTCAAGCAAAAGAATTCCCTCTCCCTCCTTAAAGACTCCCCCTTTCCCATCCCTCCCCCTTCTCAGACACTAAGACACACCAAGTCTACTGCCGCTGTAACCACAATTTCCATAATATGCAGGCACCTAACGTACACTAAATTACTTTAAAACGGGTTCATTTTCCTTCTCCAAATCTCCTTAGTCACATTATAAGAAATTCAGGGACTAAATAAACGGACTTGCCAGAAGTGACGGAGAGAGAGAGACCTTACCCAAGCAGGCTTTGATCAACGGACCCAATGTTGATCTGCATGATTTATTTATTTAAAGACACTGCCCTAAACACTGATGGCCTGCGCTGTCCTCCTGACCAGGACCCACCCAGAGTGAAGAGAAAACAATGAGAACTTGACCAATAGGGCAAAAACTGGAAATGCACAAGAGTCTTCTAAAAATAAATGTTCAGCAGTGAGGAATTCAGGAGTCAAAATGATTTGTACAATTTCGGAGGATTTACTCTAAACTAAGACAGGTACAATTAGCTAGCTTTTACTATTTAATGAACCCTTTCTGGACTTCACACCACCCAGACAATACACTGCACTTACTTCATGAATCACCCTTCCCAGCAAACTTTGAAAACTTGTTTCTATCTATATATTAGATGTATTACATTAAACCTATACACCATGTAGGTCATATATGTATTACTTACAAAGGACTACATTATTCATTTGATCCCCCAAACTACTTTGAGACCTACAAAGAGCAGGTATATTCTATTCTCCCTCCCCTACCTCCCTCCCCCTTTCCCTGCCCACACTCAGCCCTCCCCTCTTTCTCCAGATGAGGGAACAGAACCAGCAACAGCCTTGCTGAAGTCTTAGGTGGTGTCTGATACCTAGGTCTTTTTTTGTTGTTGTTTTTTTTGCCTTTTGTCTTTTTAGGGCTACATTCACTGCATATGGAGGTTCCCAGGCTAGGGGTCTAATTGGAGCTGTAGCCTCCAGCCTATGCCACAGTCACAGCAATGCAGGATCCAAGGCAAGTCTGCGATCTACACCACAGCTCACGGCAACTCGGGCGGATCCTTAACCCACTGAGCAAGGCCAGGGACCAAACCCACAACCTCATGGTTCCTAGTCGGATTCATTAACCACTGAGCCATGACGGGAACTCCTGGTACCCAGGTATTAATCAGCTCAGCACCCAGGGCCCTTCCATCACACTGCAATACCATCACTCCATCCCATCCCATCCACAGTCCCCCACTGCCTACACAATCAAGTGCCCAGTTTCAGGAGGTCCACAGCCATACCTCCACCTCCCCTCTGCAGTCTCACCTCACACAGTTTTCTCTGTCCACACTGGGTCTGCACAGCCCCTTCCCCTGGGCTGCCATCCCCACACTCCCCGTTAAGGTCTGCTTAAAATGTCAAGTTTTAGGCTTTCAAATCTCTTCCATCCCTCCTATCAGAAGCAAGGGTCTCTCTGCTGTGATCCCACGTGGCACTTTGTCTATAGGATACCAAACGCATCCTCCCTTATTCCATAAGATTTATCTTCAGAGTTTGTTCCCTCCCCCTTCTCAATCATAAGTTGGTGGAGGATGGCAACCAAATTTGTCATTCGTTTTATCTTTTTATTTAAAAATTTTTTTTTTGCTTTTTAGGGCTGCACCCACGGCCGTTCCCAGGCGAGGGATCAAATCGGAGCTGCAGCTGCCAGCCACAGCCACAGCCACAGCCACAGCCACAGCCACAGCAACAGCCACAGCCATGCAGAATCCGAGCGGCACCTGCGACCTACACCACAGTTCATTGCAACGCCGGATCCTTAACACACTGAGCAAGACCAGGAATTGAGCCTGTGTCCTCATGGATACTAGTCGGATTCATTTCCACTGAGCCACAATGTGAACTCCTGTTGTTCATCTGAGACATCTACACAATGCCTAACGGTATCTCAAAGAAGACCACCATTTGTAAACGAGTTGCATGCTGTTTGTATGAAATATCTACATATGTTGCCTGCAAAGACTACTGAGCCACTGAGTTGGCAATCGTGCATGGAAAATGAGCTTTACCTTCAAAACCCAGCTTTCTTGACTCTATCACGTAGCTTTTAGCAATATCTGATGCCTCTTTTTTCTATCAGTGGTTGTTTTGAGTTTTGTTTTAATAAAGGAGGAGGTTGGAAAGAAATGAGGAAGCTGTGGAAGCATTCAGGCCATATAAGCATATAGCACAAACATGCAAAGAAAAATGAAGGATGCCTGTTCATTAGCCATCTGCCACTTCGCCAATGCCAGGAAATTCCGGGCTGCCGTTTTTTATAATGTGAATAATTCACATGATTGTGTTGGAGACTTCCAGCTATGAAGAGCTGTTAGAATATTTGGAAATCAGTGTTCCCAAGCTATATTGTGGGACAGAAAGCCCAGCGAATTCTTCCAACTTCCACCCGTTCCAGGAATCTCAGAGAACCTCATTATGTTTGTAAACGCATGGGGGAGGAAGGCTTGGCATATGCTACTGACATTGAAAGGAAATTTCTGTTTGTAACCCTACCTATTACATGACATTTTATGGACAGGTTCTTTATAAATCGTTGACCGCTCAGCTAAGCTTATCCGGCCAGTTAAGAAGAATGATGGCCTAATTGTGTCTTTTCAGGAAAATGAAATTGATTTTTGAAAATATCTCCCTCATGCCAAAATTTTATAAACTCTTTTCTCTTTTTGTTTGTTTGGGTTTTTTGTTTTGGGTTTTTTTTTGTTTTGTTTTGTTTTGTTTTTATCTTTTTAGGGTCACACCGGTGCCATATGAAGGTTCCCAGGCTAGGGGTCGAATCGGAGCTATAGCCGCCGGACTATGCCACAGCCACAGCAACTTGGGATCCAAGCCACGACTGCGACCTACACCACAGCTCATGGCAATGCCAGATCCTTAATCCACTGAGCGAGGCCAGGGATAGAACCCATGTCCTCATGGATCCCAGTCAGGCTGGTTAACCACTGAGCCAAGATGGGAACTCCACAAAACTCATTTCTAAATCTATGACCTATACACTGAATGGGTCCCTTCAAATATTTACTCTAAAAGTAAATAAGCAATTCCTAAAGAATTCCTTGGATAATTACCCATTTTCCACTTAGGGAAAAAAAATAAACTACATTCAGTTAACGAGCTGCCTTGATTCTATCTTTAAAGAGATGGATCAGAGTTTCCACAGTGGCTCATGGGGTTAAGAACCTGACGGGTATCCAGGATGATGCAGGTTCGATCCCTGGCCTTATTTGGTGGGTTAGGGATCCAGCGTTGCCATGAGCTGTGGTGTAGGTCACAGACACGGCTTGGATCCTGTGCTGCTATGGCTGTGGTGCAGGAGCAGCTGTAAAAAGAAAAAAAAAAAAAGGCTATGGACCTACAATGAAAAAGGTCAAA
The DNA here is from genome assembly GCF_016906955.1 of Phacochoerus africanus. Lineage (NCBI taxonomy): Eukaryota > Metazoa > Chordata > Mammalia > Artiodactyla > Suidae > Phacochoerus > Phacochoerus africanus. The sequence goes on from NC_062553.1 coordinate 29,121,872, forward strand.
AATAATAAATAAATAAATAAATAAACAAACTAACTAACTAACTTCCTTTTACCAGTAGTGCTGAACACAGAGAACATGCAATTTCACATAAAAATAAAGGATTTTGAGAACAATGAGCGAACATACATCTTGCTTTGGCTTCCTCTCATCTAGGACTTGAGAGAGACACCTGATTTTGTCTTGGTTACCCGCTCTGTTCATCTGTTTCCTGATTTCTATAAAACAGAGAATAGAGCAACCTGTTCCTCACAGTGGTTGCAAGAAATAAACCTGATCAAGCCATCAAATATTTGAACATCTTACATGTTCTGCTGTCTAGTTAAGACAAAACACAGTGGAAATAGCTGACTATAATTCTCTGTTAAATAACATAGAGGAGATGCAACAAGTTTTCATGGACTCAGGTGTATATTCACAGGAGCTAAAATCAGGGAATTCTTAGGAAAGGTTACCTGGATCTCAGCTTGAAGAATGGCAGGGAAACAGGATGAACAGCCCATGAAAAGGGGAGGGATTTCCAGGTTCAGATGCTTAGGCAGTACCATCTAGAATGAGTTACAAATGCAGGAATTCCCGTCATGGCTCAGAAGTAACAAACCCAACTAGTATCCATGAGGATGCAGGTTTGATCCCTGGCCTCGCTAAGTGGGTTAAATGATCCGGCCTTGCTGTGGCTGTAGCAAAGGTTGCAAATGTGGCTCAGATCCCAAGTTGCTGTGGCTGTGGCCTAGGCCTGCAGATGCAGCTCCAATTCAACCCCTAGCCTGGGAACTTCCATATGCCGGGGATGTGGCCTTAAAAAAATAAAAGACAAAAAAAAAAAAAAAGAAAGAAAGAAAAGAAAGAAAAGGAAAAAAAAAAAGAAATGCAAAGTCCAGTCCCTTCCCAGACCTACAGACACTAGAAGAGGGGGTGCACAGTGACGGAGCTGCATCGTGACAAGCCCTCTAGTTAATTCTTTTTTTTTTTTTTTGGTCTTTTTGTCTTTTTGTCTTTTTTGTTGTTGTTGTTGCTATTTCTTGGGCCGCTCCTGCGGCATATGGAGGTTCCCAGGCTAGGGGTCGAATCGGGGCTGTAGCCACCGGCCTACGCCAGAGCCACAGCAACGCGGGATCCGAGCCTCGTCTGCAACCTACACCACAGCTCACGGCAACGCCGGATCATTAACGCACTGAGCAAGGGCAGGGACCGAACCCGCAACCTCATGGTTCCTAGTCGGATTCGTCAACCACTGCGCCACGACGGGAACTCCCCTCTAGTTAATTCTGATGCGTGCTCGAGGCTGGGGACCGCTGTTGCGACTTTGCTTGCTCTCACCCCCTCTCTTCCATGACCACCTGTGCTCTTCACCTGGTAACGCTGACATTTTTACAACTGGGAGTTCAAACTTCACTTCCTCCAGAAAGTCTTGTTGGACCTGCACTCAGCTCTCATTCCACCCTCAGCCCCAGGCTGGGTATTCTGGCCCTGGGCCGTAGTTTCTTTATCAAGGTACTAATGACACTTTATCATTATTGCTCGTTTAATCATCCTCCATGATAACCTGTGCTGGCTCCATAAAGGCGCAGACTGTGTCTAGTTTGTACTCATCACTTCGCCCCAGGGCCTTGCACACAGTAAGGCTAATATTTGCCTTTAAAGGGGCTGATATTTGCTGAATGAATACATAATTTATAGAATTAAGCTGTGTAACAAAGGTATAAAAGAAAGGTATAAAGGAAAGGTATAAAGTATTATAAAATTAGGAATAGTATGTGTATATATTACATAATAGATACATATTATTAGGAATATTACATATATACTTATTATTACTAATACATGCATTTGAAGTACTGATTGTAGAAACACAACTGAATTTAGTTTGTCTTTAGAAAGAGCTCCATGAATGGATGTGGGTTTTGAAAACCTTTGCACTGAAAATTTTCACTAGCACTTTTCAAATGTCAATGACACACCGTACTCACCTGATAAGGGAGAACTGGCTTAACTTTTTTTAGTGTTATTCTGTTTTTCTCCATGCAGATTCCCCACCTCAGGCTTTTGGAGCAAGATGCCCCTAGAGGCTGGCAGACAAAGCAGCCTCTTACCAAGTCGGGACTGGAGGGGGAGAGGAGACGTGCAGCTAAGATTTGTGGATGATTCTGGAAAGAAGTCTTTGCCTTATTATAAAGCAAAAGCCTCAGGCTGAGTCAGAACACCTGGATTCCAGCTCCAGTTTCCTTCCTTCCTTTATTCACTCAAATGTTTGTAAGCATCTGCTCTGTTCCGGGTCCTGTGCTTGGATCTGAGCCTTGGATAGTGACCAAGACACACACACATTGCCCTCCCTCACCAAACCGAATGTTCTGCTCCTCCCCTGAGGGCCCTGGCTGCTCCTGATTCCCACAGGCAACTGAACCGGAAGCTTTCCCCTCTGCAAAGGGAGGGCTTAGTTATAGGATGACCACTGAGTCCCCGCTGACTCTAAAATCACACGAGCAAGAACACCACAATGATTCTCCGAAGTCATGTAGCCAAAGTCATTCTTCTCAGACCTGCTCAGCCCCTGGAGTGTGGGGACCAAGGGCAAGTGTGGACCTAAGAGTCTTGCCAGGAGCAGCAAAGCGGGGTTGCCCTTCCGTGGAGACACAGCTTGAACACAATGGGGTCCCAGACAGAGCAAAGAACCCCCTTATGACCTGGCCAGGCCAACTCGGTGTCCTCATCTGCTCAATAAGCTTTGAGGAGAGTGTTGGCCCTAATACTCCGGGATTCTACGTCCCTGCTCCAGCACGTGTTTTCCCAACACCATCAAGCAACTCACTCAATCCTGAAATTACCCGGATCCCAGCAGTTAAGGGTTCAGACCCACAAGACTCCCCCTCTTCCCACCCCAACCCTTTCCCGGCGATCAGATGCCAACTCCAAGTCCAGGTTGTTACCCGCGCTTCTGACCAACTGGCTACAAATTGGAGGTTCCCACGATCCCATCCTTGAGTTCAATTGATTTGCTAGAGTAGACCACAGAACTCAGGGTAACGTCTTACTTACTTATTACTGAGATGCCCAGGGCAATGTGGGGGGACAGGGAGTGGAGCTCCCAGGACCTCTGGGCAGGAGACTCTCCAGCATCTCCAATCAGGAAGCTCATCAAGTCTTGTTCAACTGTTTAAAGCACTTCATCTGCAGCCTCTTCCCCTTCCCAGAGGTGAGTGGGCCAGGCTGACAGTTCCAAACTTCACTCCCACTCTCTAGGGGCACCACCCTCAGTCGGCTCATTAGCATTTGCTCAAAGAGGGCTCTTTAAGAAAAAAGACACTCCTATCATGGGGAAATTCCAAGGGTTTGAGGAACTTTGTGCCAGGAACTGAGAACAAAGACGAAACATATTTTGCATTAAACATATATGTTTGATAGCAGGTGAAGCATATAAATATATCTTATTATACTCTACTTCAACACACCATTCCCCAGTGAACCATGACCAGTCCAATCCTGGATAATCAAAAAAGGTATCAGTAGGATAATCACAAAAATCCTAGAGGAAACTGTCCAAACTACGACTGGACCTATAGATCCACTGGCAAGGAAAAAACCAACGGGTGAATCTTTCAAAATTCTTTCAAAAGAAATTGTCACATTCTCCCCTTATAAAGGTAATGGTTTCCTTTTTCCTTTCTCTTCTTCCTCGCCTAATTTTGGTAGCGAATGGCTCAGTCCCCCATCTCCCCTGCACCCCAAGAGAACTCCCTGCCAGGCCCAGCGGCCTCTGCTCCTCCCCTGCTGGGGCCCTGGCACTGCCCAACCCTGCCGTCCTCGACCTCCCGCCCAGCCTCAGCAGCCTGGGCTCGGGAGCAAGACAAGACAGGGCACACCTCAGGCAGCGGCAGAGGACCTGAAAGGAAAATTCTAGAGCAACTCTGTCCTATCTGACTGCTGTGACAGGTCAGTATTTGGTTAAAGACAAAGCAATAATGACACACCTTTTTTTAACATTTACTGTGTGCCAAACACTACACTGTGCACATGCATATTTTATCTCACATCACAACAATCCCAACCTGCCACAGTTTCTACATAACACAGATGATGAAAGTGGCGCAAAGATTTTTCACCCTCTGTACAAGAAGCACTTTCTTGGTGGCTGGAACGCAGTCATACAGAGGGGTGTGCAAACAAAATGGGGTGAGGGGAGTGTCAGGGAGAGCTGGCAGCTGTTTGGGATCCTGGGATGAGCTGACAAGAAGGCAGGAACCTTCAGGAACTGCAAAAAGGGAACAGAAAAACCCCTGCGCTCAACAGGTTTGGCACAAGATTCCTCAAGGTGAGATGACCGGGCACGGGGACTCAGTTTACCTGGGGTATCCATCACCCTCCACCCTCTCTCCCTCCCTTAAAAGTCCCTTGGACAGAGCCCATTTCTTCTCTCCCTTACAAAGAAAGCTGTGTCAATACATGGCAGAGGAAAGCAGAGTTTCCCTTATCATAGGCACCCATTCGTCAAGCCACCTAAAATACAGGAAACCTCCGCATTGCCCAGGTATCTTTATTTCATTAGATTCCACACTGATACCAAAGTGGTGCTTCTTTTCACAAAGTGCCACTCCTTTGAGTTCTTTTTCTCTGCTGGCTCTTTTACAGTTTTGAGCAGTTTTACATTTGGTTACCCACAATCAAGAACAGATGAGTCACAAAGAGGAAACGCAGGACCATAATCCCTTATCTGAAAACCTAGAGGTCAGATGTGCTTTGGAGGTCAGCTGCGCCTCCGAAATGCAGACTTTGTAATTCCAGAGAGGTAACAACGCATCTAGCGCACATTATGTAACACTCAGAAATCAAGCTCATTACTATTACCGCAACCAAAACTCAGCAATATTCAAACTGTGTGAGATAAATATACGCCATAGAATCCCACACGGGTTCAGGTTAGGTTTTACCTACCAACAGGGCATGCTGAAAGCCTCAAAAAAAACCTTTCGGTTTTTGGAGGTTTTCAGATTTCAGAATTGTCCGTAAAGGATTACAGACCTGTGCAAACAGCTTATATACTGGAAGAAAATAGTCAACCTAGGCATAACCCAAAACACACAAATTAAATCAAGGTACCAACTTCTGACTTGTAAGTGAGGAAATGCGTTTTTCAGAGAAAAAGTCAACGGTGTGAAAAGTGAGTCCTTTGACAACTGTTATGAGAATGCAAACTGGAACAATCTTCAAGTCATTATCAACGGCCTCAAAACATGAATACCCTTGATCCCAAAACTGCTTCTTGAGGAACCCATTTTCTGTGGAAGCCATCTATATCTAGGCAAGATTTTATGCATAGATGTGTACTGAAACAATGAGTTTTAAAATTCATTTTAAAATAATTAGCATAAAATGGAGACAGAGATAAAATACAGAGAATCCATACAATGGAATATTATGCAATCTTTTTTGGGGGGGTAGGAAAATGGAGAAAGCTTTAAGTATAATATCAGGTCCAAAATGCAGGACACAAAAGGGAATTTACTTTATGATCCTTTCCAAGGGATCCATTGGGGAACTTTCCAGAAATACCAAAAGCATGGTATTTCAGTTGAGGGGAAATGCGAAAAAAAGGCTTCGCTACTTAACTCCCAGTCAGTGGCAGCCAACTCATGAATCTGAGGTGTCGCTCTGGAATTTTACATATTTACAATGAACCTATGATTGCCAAGCCAGCACCACCTCCAGAATGAAAACATGTGTGGTTTACATTTATTAGACAGTTTGGTTGACATTATAAGTCTAGTCTAATGGGCACTTTGGGTAAGAACTAGAGGGGAAAAAGATACACAGGAAAGATATATATTATATATATGTATATACTTATACCACTTTGCCATACACATACCATATATATGTGTACACACACACACACACATATACCCAACATTGCTGTTTGCCAAGACCTTTCAGAAACAGCAGCTCATTTGATCCTCACTGGGATAGCAACCAGTAAGGCAGATAGGAGACAGGAGTTGACACATACCCAATTTACAGGCAGGAAACAGAGGCAGAGAGAGCCACACTCTCAAAAGTGGCAGGCACACTTCAAGTCCACGGTGCTGACTTCAAGCTAGCTTGGTGCTCTTTCCACTCTATCATGGCATTACCCTACTAATGATTCTTTATAAATATCTTAGAATAAAAAGAAATTATGGAGCTCCCATTGTGGCTCAGCGGAAACGAATCTGACTAGCATCCATGAGGACGCAGGTTCGATCCCTGGCCTTTCTCAGTGGGTTAAGGATCCAGCGTTGCCGTGAGCTGTGGTGTAGGCTGCAGATGCGGGCTGGATCTTGTGTTGCAGTGGCTGTGGCTCTTATTCAACTCCTAGCCTGGGCACCTCCATATACCATGGGTTCAGCCCTAAAAAGACAAAAAAAAAAAAAAGAGAGAGAGAGAGAGAGAGAAAGAAAAGAAATGAAATTCCTCAGTCTAAAGAAAAATAAAATGATTAAGTAATAACAATAATAGGCCTCAGAATCTAACAGATGTGAGAGAAGGTCAAAATCCAACTTACATACTTAAGTGACTTTCTCAAGCTAACTTCTCAGGACTCAATTTCCTCATCTATGCATGGAGGAATAAAATTATACAGCTGACAGGATGTTGTAAGCATTAAATGATCTGAGTACTTAGAGCAGAGCCTGCCACAAAACAGGCATAATAAACCTTCCTCCAAAAAGAGTTAAGTGCTACAGTGTATTAACTGAAAATTCCAGTTGTCCTGTTAGCCATACCAGCCTCACTACCCTCCCAACTCCCAGCAGGTCACCAAATCTTCACAGTTACCCAGGTAACTGCCGCAAATTCTTAGAAACCTCTCAACATAGTCATTTTAACCAATGACAATTTCAATCACCTTTTGTCGGTTCTAAATAACTCCTCTAGGAGTTCCCGTCATGGCACAGTGGTCAACGTATCCCACTAGGAACCATGAGGTTGTGGGTTCAATCCCTGGCCTTGTTCAGCGGGTTAAGGATCTGGTGTTGCCGTGAGCTGTGGTGTAGGTTGCAGACTCGGCTCAGATTCCTCATTGCTGTGGCTGTGGCGTAGGCCAGGGGCTATAGCTCTGATTAGACCCCTACCTAGCCTGGGAACCTCCATATGCTGCGGGTGCAAGACAAAGAAAAATAATAATAATAACTCCTCTTTTTGTCCCAGTGTATTAAACTTCAACATCAGAGACACACAACCCTTTAAAAAGTAACAACAAAAGTTTTTTCTTTCTATCATCTGGGGCTTTGATCTCTCGCATTCAAATTCAACTACTGAAACTCCCAAATAGTTTGCTTATGGGGGGTGGGGGGAAGATGGGGAATGACAGGCACATCTCGAATCCCCCAATTTCTCATTTCCTCTTTAAATGAGATTTGGGCATGGAAGGCCAAGCTCCAAGAGCTGGTTCCTCAATAAGTCTGTCCGCTGATCATGTACAAGGCAGAGAGAGAACTAGGCAGCTACTGGGCCAGAGGAGAACCCAGAATTTAATAAAGCTTATCGTTAGCATCTAAATGAGGCTGGATGGAAGCCCACTGAGCCCGAGAAGGCAACTCGCATTTCACTAGCCCCTGGTCCCTTTTCACGCTCCTTACTCAAACGTGCATTGTCTGTAGAGAAACTAAGCCCTAAGTAACCAGAGAACTTAAAAACATAAGTAAGCCAAGAGGTGGAAAATCATCCCTCTGGTGGTATATAGTTTCAAAGGCTGCTACTAAGACAGAAGCTTAATTAGATTCTTCCACCAGAAGGAAGTGAGCAGGTAGAGATACTCCCACTGCCCACGGTGAGGTTGACTGTCCTTCTCTACTTCCCAACTTCTGATAACCCCATGCTTCCTTACAACCTCATGATGTCCTAAACTCCCAGTCTTAGGCTCTCAACAAGCCCAAGACGGCTGATGCTGATTTCCGTTCTGTTTTCTCTCTGGGGAGCAGTGAGGTAGAGTGAAAAGAGAATGAACTTTGGAATCAAGCAGCTGGGTTATTAAAAATAGAGATAAATGTGTACACACACACACACACATCCCTCCTAGTTGTTTTGCTTCTCGGATTGAATGCTGACTGATACACTAGCAATGTGAGGTGGGGCCAGTTGTTTAACCTCTCTGGGCCTCAGGTGCCTCACTGGAAATAAGAACTTCATCAAATTATGAGAGATAAGTGTAAAATGGATATAAAGTGCCCGAAACAAAGCTTGACAGGTAGCAGACACTCAACATTACTCCCCCTGCCGTCCCTAAAACATTCCTTACAGTCTTAGATTTCACGGGGACCAGTTGTCAGGGCATCTCTTCTTCATGAAACAGGTCTCAAGTCACACTGGCACATCTGTACTTTGAACCTTTTCCTTTTTTTTTTTGATATCTCTTTCTTCTAAAGTGTAATACTGTATATTAAGAGCTTCCTTTTAGCATCACATTCCAGTCCTGAAAGTAGGGTGTTGCTCAAAGATCCACTAAAACACAAAAGTACTCTACATGGGGAATTCTCCTGCAATGACTGAGTGCATGGGTGATGTGCTGAATTTAACCATTTCCCTCCCAGATTAAACGCTTCTGGAGCAACTAACTCTGTCCCTCTAAGTACTGTCTACAACCTTGGGTCCAATTTGAACCTGATTACACAACTACCTGTCTCAGTAATGAAATGTCAGGTGAAAACCAAAATCTCCTATCCAATAATACATGTCACTAGTGGCCATTTCCTCAGGGTGGATGCTGAAGGAAATACAGATCTGCTAATAAAGACTCAGGAGACATATGAGCCAGCCCATTCCTTTCCTGACATGTTCTAGTTTCTATGAAAAAGTGAAGGCCAAAGTGATAAGCCAGTTTAAAAGCTGTAAGCAAATGGATTTTCTCAAGAGCGAAAGCAGTATATGTGTTTTTATGATGGAGGTAGTTATTGGAAGGCTTCCAGTTACTAGCTTATTATTTGGACCTAAAGAGGAGCTGCTCAAGCTTGGAAGAGCTTGCTGACGTATGATTCCAGGGTGTAGTAACCCCAATTGGCCAAGAAGCTGTGCGTTTACTATTTTTTTTTTTAACCTCTGCTATAGGCTGCAATTAAGAGGGGGACCAGTGGTAAGGAATCCCCGGTGTCTACAGGTATAAAAACAAGAATGCAAGAAAGGACTCCGGTAAAAGTACACCTTCTCGGAGATTTTAGTGAAAAACTCCTGCTCCCACTTCATCACTGGGCAGAGCATTTTATCATCTCTGCTGGTGGCTTCCTGCTCTGACCACAGAAGGTTCCTTTTGTGGTGACAGGAATCGACTCAAAGGGAAAAAATAAAGGTAAGTTTACAAACACGCCTTCCCACTTTCCAAGCCTGATTTATTCAGGATGTGTGGTCAGAACTCAGAAATCCCCAACCTGTTACAAGAATCTATCAATCACTAAAATAAATGAAAACTTTGAAAGGAAAACAATTGGAACTCCTCAACTTTCAAAATTAAAAAAAAAAAAAAATGAAGAGGTGAGGAAGGCGGCGACAGAGCACCGGGTCCTCTGTGTCACGATCTTCCGCTCGCAGGGCCTTAGAGGACAAGGGCAGGAAAGGGGTCCTCAGGGCTCCGAGGCGCAGGGCTCTGGAAAAAGGCAAGGGCGGTTCGGGTCCCTATACGCCAGACAGCTCGGAAGTGGGGGCGGGGGGTTACAGGTCCTTGGAGGACTCAGCGATAAGAGGGAAGGCGGGAGCCGGGCAGGCGGGAAGGGAGGGATGGGAGCCATCCCCACGCGCCGCACCCGGCCCGGGCCACTGTCCCCAGCCAGGGGTTCAGCACCGGGATCCCGAGGCTGTGCCAGGACAAGACCAGCTCTGGGCACAGCGGGACTACCGTCCCGATCCCCGGCCTCCTCCAGTGCGCCCGGGCCGCGACAAGGCACTCACCCGGGGCTACGAGTGGCGAACTCACGGCGCCTCCCACGAAGACAGCAGCGGCGAGAACGGCGGACCCCGGGAGTCCCCGCAGAGCCATCCCCGCGTCTCTTCGCCCTCCTCCCCCGGGGTGCCGCGTCCCGGGCTCCAATAGGGTGTGCAGCTCTCGAGTCCGCCGTCGGACAGACTGGCAGGGCCCAGCCCCCGCGCGCTGCACACCCCGCCCCAATGGACCCTCCCCTCAGGCCCCACCCACCTCGGCCCGGCCGGGCCTCTCCCTGTCAAGCCCAGGGATCCGCCTGCAAGGGTGGGAGGTACAACTAGTCACCCCGCCCCCGGATCCGCCCACCTCAGCCTGGCTCGGCCTCTCCTTCGCGCCGGCTTCCGCGACCAGTCTCTCCTCAGCTCCCGCCGCCGGGATAGGCCGTGGCTCCGCCCCTCGCCCCGCCCATCGGGCCAAGACCCGCCAAACTCGGTCCGGCCCCTCCCAGCCACTCGGGCTCCGTCAGGAACATGTCAGGAAGCTCTGGATGGGCAAACAAGGCCAGCTTTGGAATGAGCACAATCTCTTTTCTCTGTTGGCATCTCTATTCAGGTGGCATTCTCCTCCGTGACTTGTCCGGGGAGGGGCGCTGTGCAATATGTCGTTTCAATGTTTGAAAATGAGAAAAGCCAAATCACGTAAATTTCTTATCTTCTCTTCCATTTAAGCTGCTCCTATTGGGGAAAAAAACTCTACATACCTCCGGCGGAAGGGGAAATGCCTTTTTAAAAAAACCGTGTGCCTACATTGCACCTTGCAAATACTCCCACTAAGTAACTCAAGTGCCTGGTCACTTACCTGTATCGTCTCGTCAGCTTTGTGAGGTGAGTAGTGGCCTTATTCCACAAGCTAGGGAGTAAACCCACGGGGGCCGGGCCCCCGCGATAAATTAGAATTACCTTGTCTTCACTGTGTTTTCTCACTGCTGCGCCCTCCCCGCCTAGCTCCATGACAGCACTCACTCAATAAGGTCGGAAGTGGGTTTTAAAGTTGAATCATCATCACAAGCAGCGATTGGACGCAGAGTCTTGCTCTGAGTAGTTCCCTCTTTATTGCCCTTTAGAGACTCTAAACAAGGTAGTCAGAATTTAAACAAATACTCAAGAATACCAGCAAGGGGAGAGGGTGGGCACCGGGAGCTCTAGGCTCTTCCTTGGCCTGTTAGCCTCGGGTTTTCCAAGGAAAATCTCCTTGCTGGGTTCTCTGCACAGTCTATTAGGCTCAAACATTTGCACTGATTTGGGAATTCCCAGTGACAGAAGCTCAGGCTACGGCAGATGGCTGGGGCTGAAGACTGGGGCTGAAGGATGCAGCTTCTGCCCTTATAAGCCAAAGGCACGCACTGTGTGTCCTGTGCACAGATGTCCACACATCCTGCAGTCTGGCAGGTGAAGCAGTTTTATACCAGCATAAAAACAGAATGGCTGCAGGAGAAAGAGGTCCAAGTGCATTTCTAACAAAAAAAAAAAAAAGAGAGAGAGAAAGAAAAAGAGAGAGAGAAGGCAGGTGGAAGGAAGGAAGGAAAAAGGGAAGAGTCCTTGCCCTAGAAATTAAACTATAAATTATAAGTTGTAGCCAGAACCAGGTACATAATTTGCAGAGACTGTGTAAAATGAAATTGCAAGGGGTTTTGTTCAAAAATTATGAATTTCAGGGTGGCCAATAGCCTGGTGTGGAGCCTATCTAAGCACAGGGCCCGCGGAACTGGTCACACACCCATAAAGCCAGCTTTGGTTTGGGAACTTGGAATGTAGCCAAAAGCTTGGACCACAAGATCTATTCAAAAAGTCAAGTATTGGAGTTCCCATTGTGGCTCAGTGGTAATGAACCCGACGAGTATCCATGGGGGCACAAGTTCAATCCCTGGCCTTGCTCAGTGGGTTAAGGATCTGGTGTTGCCATGAGCTGTGGCATAGGTTGCAGACGTAGCTTGGACCCAGCATTGCTCTGACTGTGGCGTAGGCCTAGCCTGGGAATTTCCATAGGTCTCAAGTGCGGCCCTAAAAAGACAAAAAAGTCAGTACCATTTTTAAAATGAATGTTTCACTGTTTTCTTACAGATCGAACTTACTATTAAAAAGATAGGACCATTTTTAACAACATATTTGAATTGGATGTCTGCTTACAGCTCTCCAGGAATAAAGGTACAATGCAGTAGTTAAAGTTGGAGAAAACCGGGAGTTCCTGTCGTGGCGCAGTGGTTAACGAATCCGACTAGGAACCATGAGGTTTCGGGTTCGGTCCCTGCCCTTGCTCAGTGGTTGGAACCATGAGGTTGTGGGTTCGCTCCCTGCCCTTGACGATCTGGTGTTGCCGTGACCTGTGGTGTAGGTTGCAGACGCGGCTCGGATACCCCGTTGCTGTGGCTCTGGCGTGGGCCAGTGGCTACAGCTAGGATTAGACCCCTAGCCTGGGAACCTCCATATGCTGTGGGAGCGGCCCAAAGAAATAGCAATAAGACAAAAAAAAAAAAAAGACAAAAAAAAGTTGGAGAAAACCTTAGTGATCATCTACCAAGCCACTTACTTTACAGATGAGAGATAGTTAAGTCACTTGCCTGATATCTCGTTGTTAGTAGGAGCCAGGGTTGGAACCCAAGGCTTTAAAAATTCCCTTCTCCAGCTTTTCCATAACACTTAGCTGCTTGACATGCTCTCTGTAGATATTTCACTGTCACAGAACCTCATATATATTCACTTTGGGTTAAGGATCCGGTGTTGCCGTGAGCTGTGGTTGTAGGTCACAGACGCGGTTCGGATCCCGTATTGCTGTGGCTGTGGCGTAGGCTGGCGGCTACAGCTCTGATTCGACTCCTAGCCTGGGAACTTCCATATGCCGTGGGAGTGGCCCTAGAAATGGCAAAAAGACAAAAAAAAAAAAAAAAAGCTCCCCCATGCATATCTAAAAGCCACTGCTTATTGTTTTACTTTAAATGTGAAGACTTCAATGTAATCAAGATTCTCATTCAAATTAAGAAGGGAATGTCATATTTCTTCTGAGGATATAAACATTTGACAACACAAGACTAAAGGATCTCATTTTTTTTTCCCAGAAATAAAATTACAGTATCGTAGGTATAAAGAGTTATAACATTAGCTCTCCTTTACAATAATCTCTTGGATTTAGCCTGATTCATGGGCAAGCACTTTTCCTGAGTTCCTTCATCAAATCCTCACAATTTTATATTTTGGGAAGAGTTGTTACTGATCCTCACTTCAAAGCTGAGGAGACTAGGATTTGAGAGCTCAAGGCATTCACCCAAGTCGCACAGCTGCTCTGGGTACTGCCATGACTTAAATCCAGGATCAGCTTGTACCAGGCCTGCACTTGAACTTCTGTTTATACTGCTCTGCCTCTGAAATGCAGAATACTATCCGGTTAGCTCTCCTTTTCCAATATAAAGTCTTCTGTCATTTTTTTCCTTAATCTGGCCTCTTTGAACTCTGTGTCAACAATTGCTTACATACATTTTTTTTCAAGGGAAATTATTTATTTATTGGAATGTGTTACAAAGAGTTTCTAGGAATCAAATTTACGGACATACAATTTTCTATCCTGACTTGTTTTTCTTGAGTTTAGTTTTCTCGTTTCTCTATAAGAATTCAGTTAATCATTCCCCTTCGCAGAAACCTTTCCTGTTTTCCTGCTAAAATGGTAACTTTAATCATCGGCATTTAAATGCATAAGACCCAGTTGGCTGGTATTTACTCTAATTAATGTTAGAAATACTTCTGACGGAGGTCTCTGTAGAATACTTTTTTTCTGTGATTTAGTTGTAGTCATCTTGCCTTCTGAGAGGTTATACCCATGAGAGAAACCTACAGTTCTTTCAAAAATATTTTTTGCAGGTGTATCCAATGATATTTTATAAAATCTAAGGCTGTTTTGATCAGACAGGTTATGTACTGTGTTCCTAGTAGTGGGCTGAGGGTAGGAGGTTGGAGGGGAGAGTCACTGCACATGTAATAATAGGTCCTAACTTAGCTTATAAAAGCTTTTTAAGTGTACCTGGGAGAAAGGAAACAACTGCATTAAGAAGTGGAAATGGCCAAAGGTCTAGGGATCAGGATAAAGCCATGCCCATGACTCACTCTGATTTTAACAGCTTCTCTTCACTCAGTCTTCTTACCCAGACAATTCAGGCAGTGAAAGGATGATTTCTAAAAGTTCTCATCCAGCCCTATTATTTGACACTATAATGAGTGACCCAATGATAGGGTGCTCGGTGCCAAAGTCAAGCGGACTATAGGGTTTCTCAACATTATTGACATTTGTGGGCTGGATAATTCTTTGTTGGAGGAATGTTTGTGCATTGAAGGATGTCTAGCAGCCTCTTTGGCCTCTACCTATGAAATGCCAGTAGCACTCTTCCCCTCCCCTGGTTGAGACAACCAAAAATATCTTCAAATATTACCAAATGTCCCCTGGGGGCAAAGTCAACCCTGGTTGAGAACCACTAGGCTATAGGGATTTCAAAACCAAAAAGATTATAACTGGAGGCTTCATGCAGAATGTGCAACGGGCTAAGTTGAAGGAAGTAGAGGGATTAGCAGCGAGTGGAGGAAGGCTGTGAGCACATGGACACTGAGAGAATTCACTTGGGGCAGGCTGCACAGTGATGAGTGTGCATGAGAGGAAGAGGGACAGGAGAATAGGTCAGCAAGTTTTAAATAAAATCTTGTGGAGTTCCCATTGAGGCAGAGTGGGTTAAGAACCCAACAGCAGCTCAGGTGATTTTGGAGGTACAGGCTCTGTCCCTGGCCAGGTGCAGAGGGTTAAAAGAGCCGCTGTAAATTTCTTCATGAGGCTCTTTCTTTCCTTGCACATAGATGAAATTTAGAGCCAGCTCCAAGATTTTCCTGCTACCTCGAAGGTAATGAGAGCTATTAAAAGTCCAGTCCCCTGGGATGACAAAAACCTCCTCCCTCTCTGCTGCCCGCCCATGCGGCTGCAGACAGGACGCTTGCCCTGGGAGGGCAGTGTTGCGGGTACAGCGATCCACACGCATGCCCAGTTGTCCCCCAGCGGCAGAGGATTGGTCCTGAGGGTTCTCAGCCAAGAAGCTGTCCGGAACCCGGCCTCAGCAAGAGAGAGCTGCCTCCTCCCCAGAGGCAGCCCTTCTCCAAAGACAGGCTGGTGGAGCAGCAGAGTGGAGAGCACCCACTTCCAAGGAGGATGACTTCAGCAGGGCCGCCCAGATCTGGAAGTCCCCAACGGAAAGGCGGCGGCCTCCATAACAAACAACTGCATCCCAGTTCCATGTCTTGTCTTCCTCGGGCCTCATCCCACTCATCTCGGCCCCCCGCAGAGTCAGTGTTGGGGGGCGGGGGCGCTCCCTGCCCGGGGCGGGAGGGGCGGGCCCTTCTGGAAGCACGTCTCCATCTCAGTGTCTGCATCCTAGAAAACCCAACTTTTCCTCATCTTCCCTGTCGGGTGTCCTTTTGCTCAGCGTCCCCACTTTTTTTTTTTTTTTTTTAATTTTAAGCCTTCACGGCTTTGGGCTGTGAATGAGAGAAGGAGGAGAAAGGGCAAGAAAATGTCCCTTTAGTACTTGCATCAGAGCTGACTGGTAATGAAGGGGTTAAAAGCAGACTTTTCCTCTCAAAGGAATTCTCACCGGTTCTCTCTGCAGCCACCACACCCCCTCCCACCCCTGGGAGTCTAGCTTCCTCCATTTTCATCAAAGATGGAAGATGTCTACTCTGTCTGTCTCTTCACCTCCTCCTTGGGCTCTAGGCATCTGGTGGGACCTCTTGCTTCTGTTCCCTGAGGGCTGCTTGCCCCTCCAGACCACCTTGGTAGTCAGGACCCTAGCCCCCCCTCACAAGCCTGCACCACAAGAATACAGTCTCTGCTTCCCCAAAACTGTGAGGAGCATCGTCACCCCTTTCCCCAGTGAAGCCAGTGCTGCTTTGCTTCATTGTCAAAGCAGTTGACCAGGGCATTCCTCACCATTTAGACTTTTTAGGTGGAGGGCGGGCAGCAGGAAGGGGACACATGCTAAGCTGAGTGATGGTGCCAAAGGGTCCCCTTGCCCTGAAGTAAAGGACAAAGCACAGCCTTCCCTCTCCTCCTTGGTGGTGGTGGTCGGGGGATGGGGTGTGATTAATGCCCAAGCACAGAAGCAACTCTTTGTAAAACTCCTCTCTTCAGCTATTGCCAGCATTCTTATACCTCCATTATGAGTGAGGAGCTCAGAGTCCCCGTTACTGGTTTTCGACGACCTCATTGGTAAATCAGCCACCGACCCCTCACTTTAGAAGGGGTATCTACTCTAGCTTGATGACTAGGCTGATCGGCCCCTGCTGTAATCTATCTTCCTTCCTTCCTTTCTTTCTCTTTTTTTCCTCTCTTTATCTCACTCCGCGGTGTGTTGACCTCTATTTCCTTGATCTCTCATGACTCCTTTACTTAAAGTCATGCTCCAACCAAGTGGGTCTCCTCTCATGTTCAACCAAGGCCCCATGAATATTTCTACCTGCTCCTTCCTCAACATCTGTCACCCTTCCGTGTCCCGTGTGCTCTTCACTTTTAGGGATCATTTCATGTCCTGATTCTTCTATAAACTCTATTCTTGACCATACCTGTTATCAGTTGCCCCTATATCCCAAATTGAGTAACTTGCATGTCTTGTTGTATTTTACTACTCGCTGATCTATGGAATGCCCCATCCTGCCAACTAGACTGAAAGATTGCTGAGGATACCAGCCATGTTTTATGTAACAAGAGCATAGAGAAGTGGAATTTTTAGAAGGATATCAGGGAGTTCCCATTGTGGCACAGCAGAAATGAATCCGACTAGTATCCATGAGGATGCAGGTTCAATCCCTGGCCTCATTCAGTGGGTTAAGGATACAGCATCGCCATGAGCTGTGGTGTAGCTCACAGACATGCCTCGGATTCCGCTTTGCTATGGCTGTGGTTTAGGCCGGCAGCTGTAGCTCTGATTCTACCCCTAGCCTGGGAACTTCCATATGCCCCAGATGCAGCCCTAAAAAGCAAAAATAAAAATAAAAAATAGATGTTAAGGGAATAAGCCTTTTTGAAATAGATATTCCCTGTTAGTGTGGAAGGGGTAACTTGGGTATGCCCCAGTGACCCAGGGTAAGGGTACGACTAGACTTCTGTGGCCTGAACCAAGCTGCCCTCCAACCCCTGTGGGTTGCTGGGCTAATAACTACAGAGGTGATATGCAGATTCAGAGGGGAGCCTCTTTGGGAGAAAGGGATCTCTACATTTCTCAAACTTTAGGTTGAATATATAAGACACCTGAGGATCTTGTCAAAAGGCAGAGTCTGATTTAGTAGGACCAGGATGAAGCCTGGGCTTTTGCAGTTCTAACAATCTCAAAGATTGACATGAGCCATGAGCCACACTTTGAGTAACAAACTTCTGCGCTTCAAGCTACACTTTTGAGGTTCTGTCCATTTTTTGGATTAGGACAATCCCCACTGACAGCCTTGGCAAATATCTAATATACCTATTGTTACCTATTGCTCTGTACCAAAGTTGTCATAAAGCTAGTGCCTTAAAACAGCACACACTTATTATCTCATAGTTTCTGTGGGTCTGGAATCCAGGTATGACTTAATTGGATCCTCTGCTTCAGGGTCTCTCATGAGACTGCAAGCAAAGAGTTGACGAAGGATGATGGGGTCTTATCTGTAGGCTCAAGTGGGGAAAGATTCTCTTTCAAGCTCATTTGGTTGTTGGTTGGATTCAGTTCTTTGTGGCATGTTGGCCAGAGGCCTCCCTCAGTTCCTTGCTGTGTGGGCCTCCTCAACATGGCCACTTGCTTTAGCAAAGCATGAAAAGTAAGAAGGCAACAGAGAGGGTCTGTATCAAGATGAAAGTTATAATATTATGGAACATAATCATGGACATGACATCCCACCGCCATTGTCATCCTATTGGTTAGAAGTAAGTCACAGGTCCCATCCACACTCAAGGGGAAGGAATAACACAAGGGCATGAATACTAGGAAACAGAAATCATTGCAACTTATCTCCCTACCACAGGAAAAAAGACTAGGAAAGCCTTCAGAGAGATGATGACCCCAAGGGAAGGGATTCTTGGCTAATGTTAAAGGCAGAATAATGGCCTCCCAAAGAGGAATTAAAGTTGCAGATGAAATTGTTTGCTAATCAGCTGGCTTTAAAATATGGAGAGTACCCTGGATTACCTGGGTGAGCTCAATGTAGTCAGAAGGGATTTAAACATGGAAAGGAGAGGCTGAACAATAAAGTCAGTGGGATATGTGACTATGGAAGAAAGACACAGAAAGATGCAATGTTGCTGGCTTTGAAGAGAGAAGAAGGAGCCAAAGAATGTGGGATGCCTCTACCAACTAGAAATGGCATGGAATCAGAGGCTCTCTTAGAGTCTCCAGAAAAAAAACAAAGCTCAGTAAGACCCATTTCCAACTGCTACCCTACAAAGCTGTAAGGTAATAAATATGTGTTGTGTAAGTTGTTAAATCTGTTATGACTTGTTATAGCAGCAATAGGAAACTAATACAGCTGAGTAGCTCAACCTTCATACGGTGGCTCTTGGAGTGTTAGTGGAGAGAGGCAAGACTGTAAGCCTCTTAATTCAGCCCCATGGTTTTTACTTTGGCAAGAATGTCTAAGTGTGTAAGCATGAATTAAGAGCCATATCTTTGAACAATACCAATGTGGTGCTTAGGATCTACACCAGCAAGAAATCACAGAGTCCTGGAAAAGCATCTACAACTTTCAGAGTCCACTCATCATCAGTATGGGTGCAGGGACCAAAGTAAAGGCATAGGGGTCCTGACCAAACTATCTCCCTGGTTCTCTCTTGCCCAGGGAATTAGAAGTAAGATGGTCCCTTACTTGTGTCATTCAATTTATTAGAAAAATGACATAAGGTTACAAATGCTGAAGCTGCTCTGATATTGAGCAGAGTGCCATGTACTCATTACACACTCAGTAAATGTGTCGACATAGTATCTTAGACTTTCTTTGTGCTGTGAATGAATTCAGCAATTCTGTGATAAGTCATGTGAGTTTAAGTGACAATGTAAGCCAAGATCATTATGCCGAGTTCCAGGGAAATAAAGAACAGATGAATGATGCTTTTTTTTCCTCTAATGAACCCCATCATAATTTCTGAGTTGAAAGCATAATGAAAAGATCAGTTCCAATATTTCTAACACTTGCATTTTGCTGATTAAAGATTCATGTTCAAAATTAACATTTGGAAACAGTGTAGTTTTTTTTATTCCCTCTCTTGGAGTTGAGGACTGTCAGAAGTGATAAGCAGTCTGGTCATAGGCATGAAGGAGCAAACCAGTAGATTGAAATATCACTTGGAGAAATCTATTCCTGGACCCTTCTTAAGCAGCTGGCAGCCAGATTGAGGGAGGAAGGGAATATAGGAATGTTGTTTTACATGCAAATTCAAAATATAGTCCCCAATACTTTGTGGGGGATTGGTTCCAGTCCCTTACCCCTAGCCAATGTTACTAAAACGCAAGGATGCTCAAGTCCCTTATATAAAATGGAGTAGTGTTTGCACATAATCTACACACATCCTCTCTTATACTTTAAATCATCTCTTGGTGACTTATAATACCTAATATAATGTAAATGCTATGTAAATAGTTGTCAGTGCAGCAAATTTAAATTTTGCTTCTTGGAACTTTCTGGAAATTTTTTCCAAAATTTTCCAACCAAGCTTAGTTGAATCCACAGATGTGGAACCCGTAGATGCAGAGGGTTGACTGTCCTCCGAAATGCAAACAAAAGGATTTAAATAAAAAATTTTTATTATTTAATCATCAAATGAATCAAAGGTGACTTGGCAAGCTCTCAGTTGACGGAAGGGTCCTTTGGTTTGCGAAACACTCCAAGGAGCTGAACACAGATGGGCCACAGCAAGGTGATTCTTAGGATCACGTCATACACTGAGGTTTTGGACAATAGTGCAAAATGGATGACCTCTGCTTTTAGTGCCTTCATATATTGTCTAATTCACTCTCTTCCAATTCTTCTACCTCCCTCAAGAGGTGTACCCCAGCCCAAAATTATGTTTTTCCTGTTCTCCAGCTCAAAAGCCAATGTACTGGTCTCAGCCAGATGGCATGTAAGTCACTGATTGACTCTCAGTCCTCCCAATAAGCATTTTTATTTTTCACTAGGAATTTAACCATTAAATTAGCCCTGCTAATATTGTCAACTGCTTTTTCACATTCGCTAGATAACTGCAAAATGTCCACGTATATGATATAGTCATTGAAAAGAAAAGGTTGGGCAAAATTATGTGAAGTTTAATATAATAGCTGACGCTAAAATACTTATACATATTTCATTTGTACTTATATAAATCATTATAGACCTGTATGCATATTACAAATATAGCTAAATGTACAGTGTGAGATTAGGATTCATCTACAGAATTGCGAAAATTTCAATGAGGCTGATTTCATCTATAAAATGATAGCTAAGAATTGTCTGAGCAAAGAGAAAGAGCTTGAAAAAGCCGATTGTATCAAAATTGCTTGTAACGAGTTGAGAGTACATTTTGAAATCATCAAAGTTAAGTAAAAATGATTTTTTTTTTGTCTTTTTGCCATTTCTTGGGCCGCTCCAGCGGCATACGGAGGTTCCCAGGCTAGGGATCTAATTGGAGCTGTACCTGCCGGCCTACGCCAGAGCCACAGCAACGCGGGATCCAAGCCGCATCTGCGATCTACACCACAGCTCACGGCAACGCCAGATCCTTAACCCACTGAGCAAGGGCAGGATCGAACCTGCAACCTCATGGTTCCTAGTCGGATTCGTTAACCACTGCACCACGACGGGAACTCCTAAAAATGATTTTTTAAATGACGTGGTGGTTTTTAGTTTAGAAAGGTGAGGTTTTGAGCCACCTTGCTTTTTTTATGCCGTGACATTTCTCCATGCTTGGTCCCGTTTCCTCCTTGTGGTCTGCAGATGGCCTGGTGTGTTGTAATTCACTCCATTGTCACCTTCCTCAGCACCACCAGCCCACACACTTCTCTAAATTGCATTTATTAGATTCCGGGTGGATAACAAGACTGAACACAGTCTGAAGCCAGATCCTAGACTTGGAGATGGCCATCAAAATGTTTCTAACGCCACTAAACTTCCACTTGACCATTGAAACAGAAAAGTATCCGCTAAGGATTTGCTTTTTGTCTGGATTCTATCCTTCTATCTGCCCCAAACCTCAAATATTTGTTCATTAAAAAATATTTTTTTCTCTAGCAACTAAATAGTTCATGCTCATTGAAAAAAAATTGGAAAAATCAAAAAACCGTATGAGCATAAGCTAGTTAGTAAGAAATCATGTTGAGTACATTTTGGTATCATATTGTAGTGGTGAGGGTCTTTTTTCAGTTATTATCATTAGAATTTTCTCATGTCATTAAATTGTCTCTAAAAACATGATTTTGGGAGTTCCCGTTGTGGCTCAGCAGTTAAAGAACATGACTAGGATCCATGAGGATGTGAGCTCGATCCCTGGTCTCGCTCAGTGGATTAAGGATCCAAGATTGACGTGAGCTGTGGTGTATGTCGAAGATGTGGCTTGGATCCCACATTGCTGTGGCTGTGGCGTAGACCGGCTGCTGTAGCTCCAATTTGATCCCTAGCCTGGGAAACTCCATGTACTGCAGGTGAGGCCCTAAAAAGCAAAACAGACAAACAAACACAAAAAGCCATGATTTTGGAGTTCCCTTATGGTGCAGTGGGTTAAATATCCAGTGTTGTCACTGCAGCGGCCAAGGGCCACTGTTGCGGCACAGGTTTGATCCCTGGCTGGGGAATATCCACGTGCCGGAAAGTGCAGCCAATAAAAATAAAAATCATAATTTTAGTGACTATAGGCCATTAACTTCTCTTACATTAATTTCTGTAATAATAGTATGAGAAGCAGTTTTGTTTGTTAACCATAAACTGCATATCTACCTTTTAAAAAATGCATTTCCAGAGGTGACTATAAAGATTCTTCTTCTTCTTTTTTTTTTTTTTTTTGCTTTTGGTGCTGGAGGTCCCCAGGCTAGGGGTCGAATCGGAGCTGCAGCTGCCAGCCACAGCCACAGCCACAGCAACACAGGATCTGAGCTATGCCTGCGAACTACACCACATCTCACAGCAATGCCAGATCCTTAACTTACTGAGTGAGGCCAAGGATTGAACCTGCATCCTCATGGTTACTAGTCAGATTCATTTCTGCTGTGCCACAGTGGAAACTCCATTCTGTAAAGATCCTTAATGTTCCTCTAGGAATAAAGGAAGATACATTTTATCCAGGCTCATATGAGGATGCTTTGTGGTTCTTTTTGCTGAATAGACTTTCTAAAGCAGCACTTTCCAAAAGAATTTTTGGTGATAACAAAAATATTTCATATCTGCACTGCCTAACGTGATCACCCTCAGCCACATGTAGCTATTAAACACTTGAAATGTGGCTAGTAAGAATGAGGAACTGAGTGTTGTATTTTGTTTTCATTAATTTAAATCAATTTTAAATTGCTACATGTGGGAGTTCCCGTCGTTTGTGATGCTGTGGTTAATGAATCTGACTAGGAATCATGAGGTTGAAGGTTCAATCCCAGGCCTTGCTCACTGGGTTAAGGATCCGGCATTGCTATGAGCTGTGGTGTAGGTCGCAGACGAGGCTCAGATCCCGATTTGCTGTTCTGGCGTAGGCCGGTGGCTACAGCTCAGATTAGACCCCTAGCCTGGGAACCTCCATATGCCGCAGGAGCAGCCCTAGAAAAGGCAAAAAAAAAGACCAAAAAAAAAAAAAGCTACATGTGGCTAGGGGTGACCATATTAGATAGAAAGACGGGGAAAAGCAGAATATACCAATATTTTCTCTGGAGTTTACCAAGAAGTTGTTTTTTTTTAATTTTGCTTTAAGCAAAAAATCCACATTTTCTCTGATTACTGGCATTTGAAACCCTAATGTTTAAGCCAAAGCACCTCTCCTTTGCCCCTTTTTTAGTTTAATGATAGGCTTTGATAAATGGCAGTACACACATGATACCCAACAAGCTAGACAAGTTGTGTCTTTTCAGAGATTGTGATTTTAATTACTACAAAGGAGCTACAGATGCTTAAGGAATTATGTTTGACAAAGACCAACTATGTTATTCAGATTTGCAGAAGTAGCTTGAGATGTAATAAAAATGTGACCTGATTCAGAACACCAGGGTGATTTGAAAGACAAATTACCCCAGAGTGTTGCTAAGTGGTTCGTGCACTGGAAGAGGAGGCATAAAAATCAGCTCACTTTATGGTTCTTAGTTCACATCTGAAAAAAGTTAAATGAAATTCTGGCTCATGTTTGGGAGGAAACTTACCAAGTTACACGTTTTTTCGGGAAAAATTGCCTCTGAGCTATAATCTTACCTAATTCACACTTATTTCAGTCCCATCACCAGCTCCTTGGTTGTTGATTCAGCCAATATCAGCAAAAAGCTCAGAATCATCTTACATGCTCCCAATTTGAATACTCGTAATGCCTCCTACCGCTTTTGTCTTCAACAAGATGACGTCCACTCATTTTCCTAATCTCTACGAAGGTAGAGGTTGCTGTCATTCACTTCAGTCCTTACTTGTCATTCAGTAATTATCTTCTCCTCTATACTAGAAACTTGTTACCATGGATCATGGTGTCTTCTCGTTGCTGTATCTGCAGTGCTAGACAGACAGACAGACAGATAGATAGATAGATAGACAGACGTCATACATATATATATATATATATATATATATATATATATATATATATAGATACAGATAGGTATAGTTGGTATCACCTAAACCTTTTTTTTTTTTTTGTCTTTTTGCTATTTCTTTGGGCCGCTCCCGCGGCATATGGAGGTTCCCAGGCTAGGGGTCTAATCTGAGCTGTAGCCACTGGCCTACACCACAGCCACAGCAATGCGGGATCCGAGCCGCGTCTGCAACCTACACCACAGCTCACCGCAATGCCGGATCGTTAACCCACTGAGCAAGGGCAGGGACCGAACCCGCAACCTCATGGTTCCTAGTCGGATTCATTAACCACTGCGCCACGACGGGAACTCCTTACCTAAATCTTTGACAAAAGCGTGAGTGAATTTAATCTTCAAAATCACCGTGTGAGGAATGGGTTTTTCATTTCCCTTGTGGACAAGGCAAGTGAGGCTCAGACAGTACAACACTTGCTCCAGGTCTTATAGCTAAGGGGTAGGAGCAGTGGGATTTGAACCCAAGTCTCTTACTCCAAGTCTGGAGTTCTTTTCATCACCTAAGAGCTGCCCTCTGATTCTCCTTCTCTAGACTGGCAGTGCACATCCATTGCTGTTCCCCCACCAAAGAGATACTCGAGCCATGGATGCAACTCCAGGAGGGACAGGGCAGCAGTGAAAATAGCTGCTGCCATGGGAGAGAGAAATGGGAGAATAGGGCTAAACTCTTCTCACTCACAGTGAATTATCACACTCTCTCCGGTCTGAAAAAATAAGGCCACACACTGCGGCTCCCTTTCTTTGTAATAGATGTCACAGCTCAATTAACCACCTAAAAAAAAATCCATGTGGAGTACTGTGAAACTTTAGTAATTAATATTGTCCTACCACTAACCTGTGGATTCTGCTTTAATGAAACAAATTACGTGGCTCTTTATATAGTCACCCCTCATTGTCCATTGAGGATTGATTCCCAGATGCCTTGTGGATACCAAAGTCAAGGATGCCCAAGACTTCTATGTAAAATGGCATAATATTTGCATGTAACCTTACACACATCCTCCTGTATACTTTAAATCATCTCTAGATTACTCATAATACCTAAAACAATGTATATCTGTGTAAATTGTTATAAATACAATGTAAATGTCATGTATATGTTTGCCAGGCATGTGGTAGATTCAGGTTTTGCTTTTAGAACTTTTCAGAAACTTTTTTTCAAATATTTTCAACTCATGACTAGTTGAATCTGTGTTTGCAGAACCCGAGGACTCAGAGGGATGGTTGTAAATACATATATTTCGCCAAATTGGAATGAGGATGGATTTTAGATAAACAGTTTTCCTGTTGTCTCTTTTTTCAAATGTAGGAAGCGAGATTCAGAGAAGTCAGAAGATGTGCCCAAGACACTCAGCACTAGGTCGAGAACAAAGCTATCATGGGTCTCTGTCTGGTGCCGGTCCACTCTGCCGGAGATCTTTAGACACTAGGCTCCAGAGGGGTGCCCACCAATGATGCGGGTCCTAACCATCCAGAGACATGAGAATGCTCTCAGCCCACAGCAATCACCACAATCTGTAATTCATTATTTGCTCATTTGTTTGTTTTCTATCTGTCACCCTCACTTAAATATTACCTTCGCATGGCGAGGACCATGGTGGTCTGGTGACAGTTCTTCCTTTCACACCTGACAATCTATTACCAATCCTTTGAAATTTGACTCAAGCGTCTTCCCCTCCAGGAAGCCTTTCCTGATCTCACCAGCCAGAGCAAGCACTCCCTCCATGCTCCATCTAGGATAACTGCTATTTGATGAATGAATGAGCCTGATCTTCTCTCTCTCACTCTCTCTTTTAATTCTAAAGACCTCATTCATGGATAAGCAATGAGATCCTGCTGTATAGCACTGGGAACTATATCTAGTTACTTGTGATAGAGCATGATGGAGGATAATGTAAGGAAAAGAATACGTGTGTGTGTGTGTGTGTGTGTGTGTGTGTGTGACTAGGTCATTTTGTTGTACAGTGGAAAATTGACAGGATTTCCCATCGTGGCTAAGTAGTTAACAAACTCAACGAGCATCCGTGAGGACGCAGGTTCGATCCCTGGTCTGGCTCAGTGGGTTAAGGATCTGGCGTTGCCGTAAGCTCTGGTGCAGTTTGCAGATGTGACTCGGACCCTGCATTGCTATGGCTGGCAGCTATAACTCCAATTACACCCCTAGCCTGGGAACCTTCATATGTCATGGGCGTGGCCCTAAAAAGAAAAAAAGAAAAGAAAAAGACATTATTCGTAATACATGTTTTCATTTGCTAGAGCTACTGCAACAAAGTACCTCATGCTTGGTGGCTTCCTGTAACAGAAATTTATTCTCTCACTGTTGTGGAGGCTAGAAAGTCTGAAATCAAGGTGCTGGCATGGCCATACTTTCTCGAAGCCTCTGGCAGAGGATCCTTCATTGCCTCTTCCCATTTCTGGTGGTCCCAGACTTCCCTTGGTTTGTGACCAAATCACTGTTATCCCCGCCTCCACCTCCACCTCCTCATGGCTGTGTTCCCTGGGTGTCTTATCTCTTCTCTTCTTCTGGGGACACCAGTCATGTTGGATGCAGGTCACACTGTACTCCGGCATAACCTCATCTTAACGAATTACATCTGCAAAGACTCTATTACCAAATAAGTTCACAGTCTGAGGGAGCGGGAGTTGAACATATCTTCTTGAGGAACACAATTCAACCCATAAGAATATCTATCAAAATATTTTTACTGAAGTGCATGGTTCACCATGTAACCCATACCCAGATCCAGACACAGAACATGACCAGCCCCCCAAACTCCTTTCACACCCCTCATCACTTGCCTCCGCCTTCACCACTCACCACCCTCTTCCTCCCTAACCAAATGGATTAGCTTTTTCTTGTAGTCGTACATCACATATTGTAAAATTTGTCTTTTAAATGTTAAAATTTGTTGTAAAAAAAGAGTTGCACAGACTTCACCCCTATCTAATTCCAGAATATTTTCATCACCTCTAAGAGAAGCCCCAGACTCATGAGCAGTCTTTCCATCATCCTCTGGTTACCCCAACCCCTAATAATCATGAATATATTTTCTGTCTCTATTGATGTACTTCTTCTGGCCATTCATTTCATATTCATCGAATCATGCAGTCTGTGTCTGGCTTCTTTGATGTTGTGTATGTTTTCATGATCCATTCATGTTGTAGCATGTGTCAGCACTTCATTTCTTGTTATGACAATAATATTCTATTGTATGGATATATCACGTTTTGTTTATCCATCCTTCAGTTGACAGACCTTGGGTTGTTCCCATTTTTGAGCTATTATGAATAATGCTGCTGTGAACATTCTTTTATATGTTTTGTGTCACTAAATGTTGTCAATTCTCTTGGGTATACATTTATACATTTCTGTTACCCTAAACATCCAGCCCAGCTCAAGGCTTGTGGTATATATCAATTGATTGATTCTAAGTTAAAAGCAACCTTAGCCTCTGCAAAGGCTCTTTTAGGTCAGGGAATAATGTGGACTCTTGAGAGGCTTGTAGCTCTCTTGTGTTTGATTTCCCACTATCTCTTTGCATTCATCCTCCCAGGTAGTTAGTAGTCATCTGCTTTCCCACATCAGTGTCAGCACAGGAAGCAGACCTCCACCCAGGTGCTCAGAAAATGTCATCTGGGGTCACACTGAAAGTGCACGTGCTTAAAATAACAAAAGGAAATATTTTGGAAACTGTTGATTAGACGGAAAAGCTGCAGGAAACAAAGCATATATGCATCATTTTTCCCTGGTGAGGACATCAAAGAAGTACAGTGTTTAGCGAGATCTCCTGGATTCTGCTCCATGCACCTGACCACAACCACTTGGACATAGTAATAGAGTCATGCTTTTATTACTACTCTCTCTCTCTTTACTTTTTATATTTTGCAAGAGTGGTTCCTTAGTTACATGGACAGGTAGATAGATGGATAGATAGATAGATAAATTCTTTTGAATGGTTATATAGTATATAAGACATGAAGAATAATACAATGAATATATGTGTACTTACCAACCCAGGTAAAGAAGCAGAATATTATTGGCATTTCCGCTGTGGTGCAGTGGGTTAAGAATCCAACTCCAGCAGTTCTGGTCGCTGCAGAGGCATGGGTTCAATCCCCAGCCCAAGCAGTAGGTTAAAGGATCTGGCATTGCTGCAGTTGCAGTGTAGGTCATAGGTGTGGCTCAGATTCAATCCCCCATCCTGGAACTTCCATATGCCATGGATGAGGCCATAAAAAGAAAACAAAAACAAAAACAGAATATTATCAAACCTGTCGAAATCTCTCCATCTTCTCCAATGAATCCACCATACTAAATTCTGCAATAATTTTGTTGTAATTTTACTACATTTGTACATATCTCTAAACATATATTTAGTTTTGTACCTCTTTAAATTTTATGGCGTACCCTATTGCTTGCATTCTTCTGCCACTTTTCTTTACTCAATATTATGTTTGTAAGATCAACCCATATTAATACATTTTGTTTTAGCTTACTCACCTTCACCACACCATTTTATATAATTACTACACATTATTTGTCCTTTACAATGTCAGACCCTTGAAGTCTTTACATTTTTTGCTGTTGCAATCTTGCTATGAACATTCTCACACACATCTCTGGAAGATGCATTTTTTCCTAAAATGGACATGCAAATACATACGCAACAGGAATGTAACTGCTAGGCTGTGGGGTATTTCCATCTTATAAAATAATGGTAAATTATTTTCCAAAGTCTCAGTACTAGTTTGTGCCGCTAGTATGTTAGGCGCTCCCATTGCTTTATATTTCCAGGAATTCTTGACATTGTCAGGCTTCCTAATTTTGCCAATCTGATGACTGTAAAATAGTACCAGTATCAGCTAATCGTTGCCACATACTAACTCTCCCCAAATTTAGTGTCTTAAATAATACTCATTTATTATTTCTCACTAGTCAATAGTAGGCTGGATGGTTCTGATGATCTGGGCTAGGCTCTGTTGATCTCACCTGGGCTTGCTCACAGCCTTCAGACAGCTGTCAGATCATCAGTGTGTTGGCTGGACTAGGATGGCCTCATGATCCAGCTGTGTTCTATGGGTCTCACATCCTCCAGTAGGAAAGGCTAGGCCTGTCCTCACAGATAAGACAAAAGAACAGGAGAAAGAGCACAAACACACAAGTGCGTGGACAAGCTCTGTTTACAGTAGGTTTGCTATTGCCAGGTTGGAAACGGTCAAGTCCAGACTCAGCGAGGGAGGGCAGTGCCACAGAGTGTGGCTGCAAGGAGGCATGAAAACTTGGGGCCATTGGTAAGTGCACTCCTCTGGAGTGGTTTTAATCTGTATGTCCTTGATTACTACAGAGGTTAAATAGCTTTTCATATGTTTATTGCTCATTGGCATTTCCTCTTCTGAAGCACCTTTTTATGTCTTTTGTTTATTTTGATACCAAGATTTTGTCTTTTTGATTCTTTTAAAAGAGATTAGTATTATTAATAATATAAATGTTAATCCTTTGTCAGGTATATGTGTGTTTCAAATCTTCTAGATCCTACCTTCTTTTAACTTTTTTTCTTTACTACAATCAATTCATTTTTTTCTTGTGTTTTTGGTATACATGTATGCTTTTTTATATCTTATCTACAACATCTTTCTATATTCCAAATCTTTAGGATACTTTCTTTTTTTTCTTTTTTCTTTTTTTTTTTTTTTGTCTTTTTAGGGCTGCACCCTCGGCATATGGAGGTTCCCAGGCTAGGGGTCTAATCAGAGCTGTTACTGCCGGCCTGCACCACAGCCACAGCAACGCCAGATCTGAGCCACATCTGCAACCTACACCACAGCTCATGGCAACGCCAGATCCTTAACCCACTGAGCAAGGCCAGGGATCGAACCCACAAACTCATGGTTCCTAGTCAGATTCGTTTCCGCTTCGCCACAACAGGAACTCCTAGCATACTTTCTTGTATTCTCTTCTTGTGGTTTTAAAGTTTTGCTTTTCACGTTTTGGTCCTTACTATATGAGGAATTGATTTTTGCATTTGAAATAGAATAAATAAGGATCCAACTTTCACTTTTTCCTAAATGGAAAAACACCACGTCCTGGCATCATTTATGGAATGCATTCTCTTTTGCCCACTGATCTGACTCGAAACAACAATCATTTATCAAGTTTCCATCTGTCTTTTATCTGTACCTGGGTTTTCTATTCTGTTCCACTGATCCCTTTGTCAGCCTGCATGCCAGCATTATACTCTCTTATAATTGCAGTTTTTTAACGAGTTTTCATATTTTTTACAGCAAGTCTCCACCCTTTGCTCTACTTGGCAATTCGTTTTTTTCATTTAAGTTTTAGGATAAGTTGTCAAGGTTCCTGAAAAGTCTATTGGAATTTGGATTAAAACTGCAGTTCCCTAGAGATCAAATTCAGGGAAATATGGCATATTTACCATACTATGTTTTCCTTACAATCAACATGATATATCTACACATTTATTTAGGTCTTATTTTCTGTTTGTCAATAAATTTTTATCATTTTCTTTCTAAAAGATTGGCCCAACTTTGTTAGATTTTTTTCATAGTTACCTTAATGTTCTTTCTATGGCTATTGCAAATTCTTTTTTTTTTTTTTTAACAGGTGGGGCTTTGTTAACTGTTGCTAATGTATAAAAATATAATTGATTTTTATATTGTTCCTTGTGAGTTCTTGGTGCTTTTTGTTTGTATGCAGATGGTCATATTACAATTATGGTTTCTATTGCAGTTTTATTTTTCCTTTCTAATCTTTATAGCTTTTCAATTTTATTGTATTATCCTAGCTACAGCCTCCAGTACAATGTTGAATAGATTAAGGGTGGTGATACTAACATTTTTATTTTGATCTTGATTTTAAAGGGAATACTTCTAACATTTTATTCCTATATCTTTCTTCTTTTCCTCATGACATCACTGCTCCAATGGGTTGTCTGAGAACGCTGAGAAATTTGCTGCAGCCTCAACTATAAACTATTTCCTTCTATATAAAAATAGAATCAGTTTGCTGATTTTTTAAGTATCTTCATAATTTTAGGGACCTCCCAAAGCACATTTACAGAGTGGCACAGTGGGTTAAGAATCTGACTACAGCGGCTCAGGTAGCTACAGAAGTCTGAGATTGAACGACAGCCCAGACACAGTGGGTTAAAGGATCTGCTGCTGCCATAGCTGCAGTGTAGGGTGGCTTGGATTCAGTCCCTGGCCTGAGAACTTCCATATGCCATGGGTGTGGCCATTTAAAGAAAACAACAACAACAAAGCAGAGTGATTTTATAAGCTTCATTAATTGTTTTCTAAATTTATTAGACATAATTCTCTCTTCGCTTCAGAGTTTAATCCTCTTTTTCCCGTATTTTTTCTCATCAGTTATCTAATGTATCAACGTTCAATTTTTGTGTAGCTCTTGTTTTTTTCAAACAAGAAAATTTCTCAGTATATGTACACTTCCTTTTCTCTCTGTTTGAATATAAAGGTATGAAATTCGTGTTTTTCAAACTTTTAAATTGTTAACCAAGGAGTTAATCAAAGAGAGGAGGTAAAATATTTCTTAGTACCTTCTACATGTGCTTTACAATTTTAACTATATATTATAATAGTATATATTATAAAATATCCATTTTAACCCACAGAAGAATAACTTTTTTTGGCCACGCTAGTGGAATATGGAAGTTTCCAGGCCAGGGATCAAATCTGATCCCACAGCTGCAACCTATGCCACAGCTATGGCAATGCCAGATCCTTAACCAACCACAGTGGGAACTCCGAGAATAACTTCTCAAGGTACTTATTGTTCCATAATGTATTGACTCTAAAATGTATCTTTGTTCCTATTTTAGCATCTCTGAATTCAGGATGCATTTTAAAGCCCACATGATAAGAAAGCATATTAATATAGTTTAATAGTCAGGTTTTTTCCTTTCTTAATGGTGCATAAAAAGTTGCATCTTATAACTAATGACACTTTTGATTCAACGGAATCGGTGTTTACCAATTTATAGAGGAGAAACCTTAGCCTCAAAAAATGTCAGGTAATTTACTCAAAGTATACACATAGCAAATGGCGTGAACCCAAGTCTGTGTTACAACAAAACCCATGCCATCTTTCAAGAGTTCCCAAAGTGTATGGTAATTAGAACATGCTCATTAACTCTTAATTCCACCAATGGTAATCGCCAACTACCTTGGTAATAGCTTCATAACTATTATCTAGTCTAATGATACACATTGTCTTTGATGATCATACATTTTTAATAAGTTCAATTTAATAATTTATATCAAATGAGGTCTTGTACAGCATTTTAGAATTATTTGCTCTTTCTAAGAAATTCATTCATTAATATCTTTTATGCACTAGAAATTTTTCTGGGCATTATAGACTATCAAACTGTGGGGAAAATGGACATGGTCCTTGCTATCTTGGAGCTGACAGTTGAACTATTAAAATAATTCTAGCAACATTCTTTGCAAATTGGGAAAAATTAACTAAGAGCCAGGAAATACTTGGTCAGCTGCATAAGCTGAGACCATTCAGACAGAATAGTCTATATTCAGAAGACACTAGTTCACTAAATGACCCGCCCAAACCTGGACATGAGAAGTTGTGGAACATTTGTCAGGACCATCCATTTCGGATAGTGACCAGCAAGAACAACGCCTGAGCTGCTTAGTTAGGACTAGACACATACTATGCAGTAAGAATTACATGCAGCTTCCTAAGCCCTAATTTAAGTATAGATCAGCATAGTATCTTGGTTTGCATTTCTCTAGACACAGATTCTGAAACAACTGGCTCAACTGGGAGCACATCCCAGGAAACACTGATAGGCCAACAGGGGAGGGAGATAGGAAGCCAATAAATGTTATATTTCCCAAGTAAGTTTCTTCTGTGTAAGTGGAACGCACGTCTACTGGAGACTCTGGGAAACAGTGAAGGGCATAGCTGAGTCTTCTGCTGAGAGAGGAGGGAACTGTGTTAAACCTCAGCCATCTCCTATTGGCTACTGGTTGGAGCCTGCTGGGCAATGTGTGTGGGAGTGGTGCTGGGAGTGATGGTGTGGGAGTGATAGTGATTAATTCTCTAGCACTTCTGGATACTCAAGAAAGCCCTTAGGGCTAAGACAAAGACTTGCAAGTTCTGGCAGTTGCAATCTGGTAAGAAATAAGTGCTCCAAGGGAATAGGAGTGGAGCTGTATGTACATTCATCATAACTAACGTACTGTCTCCTTCTGATGTTCCTTCCAAGTGTTCCCATACTAAAGAATGGAAGGAACCTTGCACCAGATGTGGTTGAAAGTTCGTCTTTATTTCCCCTCCCGTGGTGCTACATCATTTGCTGACCCCATTTGGGTTCTGTTGCTACTCATGTGCCAGCTCCTGTGCCTTGAAGAGGTGACACCTTGTATCACCGTGTAACGTCATTGTGTAGAATTTTTCTCCATCTGCAGTTTTTCTGCATTTTCACTGACTAAGTCTTAGGAGGATTGCTGTCCTCGATGAATAACCCTCTCTGAAATGTCTGCACAGTGATGTCACAGTAGTTACTCTTGGAGTGGCAGCCCAAGCAAAGTTATGATACCTCCTCTGATTTAGGGGAAAGGGAGCAGCTTTAGGATTGGATGAGATTTGGAACTGGCTCCTCCCTCTTTGCAGTTGATTGGCTCTCGGGTCCTCCCCTATTTAGGCGCTAAAAACCATCCCTTTTCCCCGGCTACAGGACAGGAGGGTTTTTGCCCTGTTGAGGGGTTTCAGGGTATCAGCTATGAGTAAGCTGTCTCTAGGAATATCAGTTTTAACAGTGAACCTTATATTTTATGGAGAAGTGGTATAACTTAAAAGTACAAGGGCAGACTGAGCTATCCAACTTCACTGGTTAAACTCTACATCTCCAAATCCTCCTATGCCTCATTTTTCTTGTCTGTAGGAGAAAGAAAATGATAACATTTCACTCACAGATCTGTCATGGGAGTTGAATGGGTTTACAGCACTTAGGAAACTATCTGACACATAGAGCTCAATAAATATTAGCTATTTTTCCATTTGGCCCTTATCAGTAGTTATTTTAACAATTTTTATACTTAAAAGATGTCATTCATGGAGTTAAAAGCAAAATTAGATATTGCACAAAGAGCTTTCACTTTCTTTTGATGTTAGGATTTTTTTTCCTTTTTCGGGGCACGCCTGCAGCATATGGAGGTTCCCAGGCTAGGAGGAGAATCAGAGCTGGTCTATACCAGAGCCACAGCAACTCGGGATCTGAGCTGCGTCTGCAACCTACACGGCAGCTCAGGGCAATGCTGGGTCCTTAATCCCCTGAGCAAGGCCAGAGATCAAACCTCCATTCTCACAGATACTAGTCAGGTTTGTTACCGCTAAGCCACAATGGGAACTCCCTGATGTCAGGATTTTTTTTGAGTCTACCATTTAGTAACTCAATAAATACAACAACTCTATTATGTTGTCACTTGAAGCAAAGCAAGAAGTTAAAGGAAATAACTTATGTACTTTGTCCTATGCCATAACTAATTCAGGATTGAAATCTTTCTGAATTGGCAAAGGACGATTATCTTGGAAAGCACCTTCCTCCCTCACACCTCTTACCTATATTAACAGGAAACCTGCAAAGTGCACTCGCGCAGTCCTGAGCTGCCTTTTCCCTCCTCCAATGAGTCACTTGGCTTGAATTACCTAGTAGTTCATGCGAGGAGCAGCAACTGCAAAAAGCTGGCAGGCTCCAGAATGCCTGGTGGCACAACTGAGATAAAAATATGTTATGATGACATTATGAGGATCACAAAGTTTTCCTAAGATATGCCCTGGCTGGCAAATGGCTCTTTTCTCCACTCCGTCTCGGGCTAGCAGGGATTTGTTGCTTTTAGTAAAAAACAGCATTGCAGTCGCTGCTTCTAGGGTCGACTCCTGTCCATGAGCTCACATTGCCCTCACAGCACTCTGGTGAAGCACATAGAACAGGTAGTTTTATAGTCAGATCTTCCAGACCCACTCAGTGCGAAGCTTCAGACTGCATTAGCTATTCATATTCAATTCTAAAAATAGGGCCTGCTTTTAAGGCCATTTGGACTACAGGCAGGTGATTCCCATTTCCTTCTGCTTATTTTTCTGCCTGGGAGACTAAACCAAACCAAATCAAATAACAACAAGAATAATAGTAAAAATATTCCACAGAACAAAAACTCTTTGAGTTTGTACCTGACTTCAGTCAGATAGATCTGAGACGCTTCCTTCCTTCTTATGAGATCGTCCAGGACCTTGGGAAGTTGACTTTGCATGGGTTGTTTGTTCTGGAGGAGTGGAAGGAGAATACGGATAGGCAAGCAGGCTTCCAAAGGAAGACTCAGCTCGGAGATGGTCCCAGGGACACCCGGCCTGATTAGAATAGGACCAGCAGGAACGAGGGTTCACTCTAAAAGTTAGGGTGCCAGCTCAGTCAGGAGGAGACACAAAAGCATGAACTTCGGAGTCAGGCCTTGAGCAAATGTTTAACTTCTCTGTGCTCACTTTTCTCTTCTATAGAAACATATGCAAACAAACCTTATAGAATTAAGAACAATAATGCAACTTTAAAGCAGGCCACACCCGCGGCATATGGAGGTTCCAATTGGAGCTGGGGTCCAATTGGAGCTGTAGCCGCCGGCCTATACCAGAGCCACAGCAATGCGGGATCTGAGCCATGTCTGCGACCTACACCACAGCGCATGGTAATGCCAGATCCTTAACCCACTCAGCGAGGCTAGGAATCGAACCCACAACCTCATGGTTCCTAGTCAGATTCGTTAACCACTGTGCCACGATGGGAACTCTGAAATCAAAAACTTGTATTAACTGTAAGACATAATTAGCAGGGTGAAATGGAGAGCATGGCCGATTATATTTTCCAGAATGTCTGTCACAATATTTCCTATCTCATGTGTTCATTCAGAAGTTGGTCATAGTCCCATCAAAATGTACAGTTTATGTGCCTCCCTTGAATCTGGATGGATCTTTGTGACTATTTTGACCAATGCAATATGGCAGAAGCAATGCCATGAGACTTCCAAAGCTAGATCATTAAAAAACCATATAGCTCCTGCCCCTTTTGTGACATTCACCCCGGGAACCCACCACCATATAAGCCATATGAAGAAGCCCATTTGGATGGGAACAAAAGCCTCCTTCCTTCAACCCAGCTACCAGTTGGCATCTACCTGCAGGCCATATGCGTGAGTCACCTGTGAGCAAATGTTGCTGCCTGCTGTTGAGCTGCCCACCTAATGCTGGGTTGGTGGGGATGGTGGGGGGCAGAGAAGCCTTTCCTGTTGAGTCTTGACCAAACTGCAGATGCATAAATGAAATAAATGAGAGTTGTCATTTTTCACTACCAAGTTTTAGGGTCGTTTCTTATGCAACAAGAGATAACTGGAAAAGTCTGGTAGATGGAATTGCGCTGCTGCCATAACAAAACAAATATTTGAACAGTACCTTTGGGAGGAGGAGTTGGGCAGAAACTGGATGGCCTTGAAGCCGTTATGGAATGTAATGGCCTTAAGTATGCTGTCGGTGAGGGCTTAAAATAAATCAGGAAAATGTTTTGGGAAGCTGGGAGGCAAAGGAACCCTATGATATAGTGATGGCAAGTTTAACAGCAATGTAACCTGTGGTTACATGGAAAATAGAAGATTTACCTAATGAAGTAGGTGATATAGCTAAGGAAATTTCCAGGCTGACTGCTGTAGATGCTGCCTGCCTCCTTCTTACTGCCCATAGTAAAATGGATGAGGAGAAAGATCAACTAAATAAGGAGATAAATAAGCTGGTAATTATAAAGGATTTGGAACTTATTGGGTTCAAATATGAAACTGTTTCTCATTCTCAGACTCTCCAGATGGGAAAAAAAACTAAAATTAAGAAATGGCTTCAGAAGGTCCTGTCATGGCTCAGTGATTAACAAATCCGTCTAGGAGCCATGAGGTTGTGGGTTTGATCCCTGGCCTCACTCAGTGGGTTAGGAATCTGGTGTTGCCATGAGCTGTGGTGTTGGTTGCAGACTTGGCTGGGATCCTGTATTGCTATGGCTCTGGCATAGGCCAGCAGCTACAGATCTGATTAGACCCCTAGCCTGGGAACCTCCATATGCCGCAAGTGCAGCCCTAGAAAAGACAAAAAAAGAAATGGCTTCAGGCAAAGATTAGTGCTATATACCACTAAGTGCCTTTGTGAAGACTTTATGGGAATGTGTCATAGACTCTTGCAAACTGACAAATACCCCTGAACGAAGAGGATCTTAAGCAAGAGGGCTTCTCAGAATCTCAGTTTGTTTGCAGGGAGCTCAGATTTACAGGTAGCTGGTTCTTACAGCGGACTTGCAGGAAGTCAGTCAGAGAGGAGGGTCTATTTTGAAATGACTCGGAGGTATGGTTTTGCATAATGTTTGAATACTAAATTGGTTTACAGGGAGTTCCTGTTGTGGCTCAGCAGGTTAAGAATCCGACATAGTGTCCATGAGGATGCAGGCTGGATTATGGGCCTCATTCAGCGGTTTAGAGATGCAGGCTACTGCAAGCTGCAGTGTAGGTCATAGATGCAGCTTGGATCCCTCCTTGCCGTAGCTGTGGCATAGGCCTGCAACTGCAACTCTGATTCCACCCTTAAGCCCAGGAATTTCCATAGCCAGGTGCAGTCGTAAAAAGAAAAAATAAAGAAATAGATAAATAGATTTATAAGGAATCCATAAAGTTTTTTGTTTGGTTGGTTTTTGGGTTTTGTTGATTTTTTTTGTTTGTTTGTTTTTTGGTTTTTTTTTGCTTTTTAGGGCCGCACCCGAGTTATATGGAGTCAAATCGGAGCTACAGCTGCCGGCCTGCACCACAGCCACAACAATGCGGGATCCAAGCCTCATCTGCGACCTACACCACAGCTCACGGCAACGCCAGATCCTTAACCCACTGAGCGAGGCCAGGGATCGAACCTGTGTCCTCATGGATGCTAGTCAGATTCATTTCCGCTGAGCCATAATGGGTAGTATCTGTTAATCCAATGCCTTTCTCCAGGGTTACCCTTCCTCAGAAAACAAACAACAGGACATGAAATGGAATATTCTTTAGGGAACGTGGCCAATTAACTGCCTAGATAGATGATCTGCAAATAAAATTGACTGAAGAAAGTCATAAACACAGAGGGACTGGTTTGATGAAGAGATTCTGTCATCGTTCAGAAGGAAGCTGTGATTACCAAAGCAGACATAAGCAACAGACAGGAACTTATGACCACACGGACCAGAGGAAATTTACTCGTTCCTCAAGTGCACCTAAGATGAGGACAGTTGCCATGTTTGCCGACTGCCAATCTCTGCAGAAGTGTGGCTGTGGCTGTGGTGCGGGCCAGCAGCTACGGCTCTGATTAGACCCCTGGCCTGGGAACCTCCATATGCCGTGGGTGCCGCCCTGAAAAAAAAGACAAAAATAAATAAATAAATCTGATGACTTTGCCATTTTCCCCCTTCAAAGCACTTCAGTAGCTTTCCGCTACTGGGAGGGTAAATATAAAATCTTTAACATGACCACAAGGCCCTGCATGATTTGGCCCCTGCCTACTTTCCACATTTGTCTTGGAGCATCCCCTGCCTCGTCGCCAACCACACTCTGTGACACCTTGCTTTCTCCTACCACAGTTGCCACTATCTGGAAAGTTCTTTACCTCTCTCTTCACCTCGTCAAATTTCATCTTTTCTTCTGGCTTCATCTCAATCATTACTTCTCAGAATAGCCTTCCCTAACCTCCTAGCACTTGCCACTGCTAAAAAGTTTCCACCTATTTGTTTGATTGAATAATTACCAACCCAACAGAATAGATGCCAAGCTCCTTGAGGACAGAGATGATGTCCTTTTTTGCTCATCATTGTATCACCAATGCCTGGCTTGGTGCTGGCACCAGAGGGTGCTCGGTAAATCTTTGTTAAGGGAATAAATGAATGAATTGCTGAATGACCTTTCAAGGTAGAACAGACAGTAGTGAGCTTGAACCAGAATTTGGGCTCCTATGATGCCCTGCCTCCAGGAATTGAGGCAGACACCCTACTCATGACCCAAAACCTGAGACTATGGCCCTACTCTGACAAGCACTGACTGAAAATGATGAAGCCATTCATCCAGTAAAATAGTAACCTTATGAGAAAGGAGGCTATAATATGCAAAAGGTGTCACAGAGTAAAAATAACCTCTAATGACCGACTGCACTCTACCTCATCCTGGTTGAGATGGATTCATCTTGAATGGAGATATGACCAGCTGCCATTTTCCTAGCTTGGCATCTGGCTGTTGTAACGTTGGCAGAATCTGGATGCTTAATATATATACCCAGTGAGCAATTCCCAGTGTCTGAACTAGAGGAGAGTAGACTAAGGGAAAATGAAAGCCCAGAATCCATTTCCGAGGTGATGTCATCTGGAAAGAGAATGGGGAAAAGTCTGGATGTAAAGTTGAAGAAAACTGGGCAAACTATATAAAGGAAGAGTATTTGCCCTCAGCTCTAGAATAGTAAGGTCCAAGGGATGTAGGGAAGTGTTGGTTATAACTGTTAAAATTACTTGAAAAGATTAAGATTAGAGCACATCAGGTACTCTGCTGTCAAAAGGTTAACTGTTGCTGCAAGTTTCTGCTTAATCCTGAGACAGGAGATGTTTTGTTTTGTTTGTTTTTCTTTCCTTTTCTTTTTTTTTTTTTTTTTTTTTTTTTTGCTTTTTAGGGCCACACCCGAGGCATATAGAAGTTCCCTGGCTAGGATTGAACCCAGTCACAGCCACAGCCATAGCAATGCCATATCCAAGCCACACCTGCAACCTATACCATAGCTTGTGGCAATGCTGGATTCTTAACCCACTGAGCGAGGCCAGATCGAACCCAAATCCTCATGGATACTAGTTGGGTTCGCTTCCACTGTGCCGCAGTGGGAACTCCTGGAGATAGTCTGTGTTTGAAATACATCTGAAACCACAGGGATGCATTGGTGATAAGGTTGCTTGAGTGACTTTTGAGAGTGATTGTCTCTCTAGCTTCTGAGACAAACCATCCTTGTCACTTCTCCCTGCCAACACTGAAAAGTTGGAAGTCATTTTACTTCAATGGGAAATAAGCTTTATGTCTTGGAGAAAGCCTCATATGAAACATGCTCGTCCAGGTCAGAGATATTTAGTGTAGTCACATCCACATGTGAGACTCACAAGCTTTCGGTTACAATCTGAGAAACTGCAGTCATAAGAGACCTTGAGCGTGTGGAATGTGGACTCAAATAACGGATGCTCCCTGTTCGGTATGGATATATGCAATGACACAGCCAACGTTGAAATGCAAAACATGACATCTGAGTCAGTGACAGGAATAAAAAAGGGGACATGCAAGATGTGTTTGCCCCCACCTTTGATACAGAGAAGAATTAGGATCACGACTCAGCCCCATGATGCTTCCAGCTGGTCTGGTTAGTAGCCGTGTCGCTGTCTACAGATTTGTGCAAGTTACTCCAGGGTAGATGGGCTCGGTATGTCGTAATGCCTGCCAGCTGCCAACACTCATTTCTGTTGTTCTCCAGTGAAAGAATGCATGCTCTTTAAAAATTCAGTGTTCAAAATGTACTGCGGGGACTTCTGGTGCCTCTGGTGATGTACAAGTTCCAGGTTCCAGTATTTGTAATTTTATCATAAAATTTGTAGACTGGGGTCATCCAGGTACCGCAGATCAATCCCGCACTTTTTAGTACCAATTATTGAGAACAAGATCATGATAGAATACACTCAGTAATAAAGGGCAAATGCTGACCTACTGGATGCTCTCTGCTTGAATCAGAAAAATAGACATGATTCAAAATTGCACTTGGCAAGTCTCCACAATGCCCAATGGTGGGCACTTTTCAGCGTTATTAATAAGAATATTTTTATGTGCTTCAAAAGCATGCATTCTTTGGAGTTCCCTTCATGGCTCAGTGGTTAATGAACACAACTAGGAACCATGAAGATGCAGGTTCGATCCCTGGCCTCGCTCAGTGGGTTAAGGATCCAGTGTTGCTATGAGCTGTGGTGTAGGTTGCAGATGTGCTCGGATCCCAAGTTGCTGTGGCTGTGTCGTAGGCCGGCAGCTGTAACTCCAATTCGACCCCTAGTCTGCAAACTTCCACATGCCACAGGTGCGGCCCTAGAAAGCCAAAAAAAAAAAAAAATGCATTCTTTGAAGGTAGGCATAAGATCAGCCTCCTACCAAAATCTATATACACTATGATCATACCATATATTTCAATTGCTAGAAAGGCATGACTCACTCTAAGGTTTACAGCATAAGAAAAAAAGCTTTAAATAATTTTTGGCATTATTGGACATCTACTCAGAATCAGATGGCTCTATGTTTGAATATTATCTTCTCAAATTAACACTATATGGAAATTATTTTTATTTACAGTTCAATTTTCCATGATAAAATCTATTAGCAGCTCGTTAACTCAGTAAAACAAAGGTTTCTAAAGGGACTTGGAAAGTCATAACAAATATAATTACCATCAAGTAAAAAATTACTATAATCAAGGATTCAAGTGAATTATTTTCTTAGTTTCCTTGCTAGTCTCCTTTCATAAATGGAATCAAGCTTGTATTGATTTTTTAAATATAGGATCATAAAGTAACCTTAAAAATTGCAATGTAGGATATCTTTTTTAGAGATACTGATTTAAGAATGTATTTCAATCTGGATACAATCAGGGGAACTTTGATTGCACTGTCCCAACCACAAACCCACAAAGCAATTGGTGGATTTTCCAACAAATAAATGTAAGCATATAATAGCAACCAGAAAAAAAAATTGTTTTTTTCTTTTCTAGGGCCACACCCGCAGCATATGGAATTTCCCAGGCTAGGGGTTGAATCAGAGCTGTAGCCACCAACCTACACCACACCTCACAGCAACGCCGGATCCTTAGCACACTGAGCGAAGCCAGGGATCAAACCCACAACCTCATGGTTCCTAGTCAGATTCGTTAACTACTGAGCCACCAACAGGAACTCTATGAGCAATTCTTTCTACTTGCTTTTGTTTCAACCATTTCCCTGTGAAAGATCACACATTATACTGCAAACGTGTCAGTATTTGTTGACAGGCTGTCTCTCAGTAATCACTTTATACTGAAGTGGATACTCTGGACACCATGTCTAGACATCTGCCTATTCAACTAGAACTTGGGGCTTCTTGGGACTCATCCCAGCCTCGTACTCTCCGCTTAGCCCTGGGTGAGTCATCGTTGATCCCCAGAGTCACATTTTTCTGTCTATCAGAAAGGATGAAAATCTGCCAGCCTTTTCATCTTCTCTTCTGTACAGCTCTCAGTGCTAGGCAAAAATACCATCTCTACGGATTCTTATGAGGTCTAAATAGATGATGCTGAGAAGAAATATGCTGTGTCAATAGATATAAGGCATTTATTATGATGTAATTGAAAATCCTTATAAAAGTATTGCAAACCAGACAGAATGTATAACTGCCTAGATATAGGCTGAATGTTCAGCAGAACATCACTTTCCTGAGTACAAAAGCAGTACATGCTGGGTGTGGAAAACTGTCAAGGTCGGGGAGGCGGGGAAGGGCCAGAATAGGTGGAGAGGATTAAGTACAAAGGATTAGGTATAAAATAAGTAAGTTACAAGAATGTAACATACAGCACAGGGAAAGACAGTTCATATTTTATAACAACTTTTTATGGAGAATAATCCATAAAAATATCAAAATACTATGTTGTACACCTGAAACTAATAGAATATTGTAAGTCAACTCCACCTCAATTAAAAAAAACAAACAGGAGTTTCCGTCATGGCTCAGTGGTTAATGAATCTGACTAGCAACCATGAGGTTGTGGGTTTGATCCCTGGCCTTGCTCAGTGGGTTAAAGATCTGGTGTTGCTGTGGCTGTGGTGTAGCTTGTAGACACTGCTCAGATCAACGTGGCTGTGGCTGTGGCGTAGGCCAGCATCTACAGCTCCGATTTGACCCCTAGCC
Organism: Phacochoerus africanus; assembly: GCF_016906955.1. NCBI lineage: Eukaryota > Metazoa > Chordata > Mammalia > Artiodactyla > Suidae > Phacochoerus > Phacochoerus africanus. The sequence goes on from NC_062553.1 coordinate 29,164,633, forward strand.
TGGGAACCTCCATGTGCCACAGGTGCAGCCCTAAAAAAAAAAAAAAAAAAAAAAGACAGTCAGAGCAAGGTGGGTTAAGAATCCAACTGCAGTGGCTCAGGTCACTCAGGAGGCACAGATTTGATCCCCAGCCTGGTGTAGTAGGTTAAAAGACCTGGCATTGCTGCAGCTGCAGTATACTTTGCTATGGTGGCTGAGATTCAGTCTCTGGTCCAGGCTCATGTGCCTCTGGTGTGACCATAAAAACAATTTTTTTTTTACTTCTAAATAAAAAGAATGAATAAAAATTTTTAAAAATCCACCAAGGTCATAAAAAAACAAGGAAAGTCTGAGGAAAGAAAAGTGTCATGGCCAGAGCTGCCAAAGGAGACATGACAACTGAATGTAATGCAGGATCTTGGATGGGATCCTAGAACAGAAAAGGCATCAGGTAAAAGAAGGAAATCTAAATAAATATGGACTTTGGTTAAGAACATGTCAACACTGGCTCATTGGCTGTGACAGATGCACCACAATAACGTAAGACATTGCTGATGGGGGAACCGGGTTTGGGGGAGGGTATAGGTAAACTCTCCGTACTGTCCTCACATTTCTGTTGTGATCCTCATCTAAATGTAAATCTCAAACTGACTAAAATTAACCTTTTTTTTTTTTTAATCTAACTACAAAATCAATGTGGTAGATGCTACGGGGAGTCTAAGGGGGAGGTGACATCACATCATCCAGCTAAGCTTAATCAGACTCCTCCACCAACTCCATCTGTTCTCTCTCCAGACTCTTCCCAACCAGGTGCCTCTTCTCTATATTTTCTGCTCCTCAATCCTCTTTTCCCATCCAACACAAGCAGCCCCTAGAAACCCCCAAGCAACTCACTTTTTGTCCTCAGCTTGCACCATCCCCTCAGCTGAATAAATTCACAAATTTACAGAACTATAATCATACTTTAAGCATCTTCCTTGAATGAATTAGCTGTCCTACCATATGCAATTTCGGGAGATGTTCTTAAATGGTTTCATTCTGACTCAGTGTATGGTTTCCAGGCAAAATCCAAAACAACTCCTAACGTCCAAAAATGTATGTGGAAGAAGCTCTTAAACCTCAGAGAGACAACATCTGAAATCTTGTAGGATTGGAGGAGATTCTATAAAGCTCGATTATAATCGCCATAAAAATTACAAAGTAAAAGAAGGGGCTCATGGTACAGGCCCTTAACAAGCTGAGAGGCAAAATCGATGCCTGCCAAGAGGATGCAGAAAAGCAAAGCTCAGGGAAAAGATTCCCCTTGAATCCTAGGCTCCCCACGCCGTTATCTCCTGATGTTAGATGCTGCTTACACGGGGGCCGAGTGATGTGGTGATGGTTTGTGCAGACTCACTTAGTCTCCTGCATCTTCTGGGTTAAACAACAAATAGTTACCTGAAAAAGAGTCGGGAGTGCCCCAGTATGACCAGGAGGGAGCAGTGTCAATGCCCATGACCTTGGTTGCATTCCCTTATCTCCTACCCACACTAAATTCAGTAGGCAGAGAGGGAGACACTTTAACTCTGAATAACCACAGCAGGAAGGCCCTTTAATGGTTAACTAGCCAGTGTACAAGCCAGTGATGCTTGCCAGAAAGAAGAAAAATAATAGAGTGAATGACATTCTTTAAAAGAACCATTGAATATCAATATATGTGCGTGTGCACTATCACCCTATCTTTAAAGTCTTCCGTGTCTTCAAGATACCTTTGTTTTAAGGAAGAAATACCCAGCTTTCCTTGCTGCTGACCTAATACTAAAGGCTGAGCAATCTGGACCCTCCTTATGGTCCTCTGCATTTGCGCGCAAATCTCTACAGCTTACCTGTGTTTCCCGGCCTCCCATTATTGTGATCTCAGAAGAAAACAGGCAGCCTGGACTAAGGGAGGAGAAGGGGAAGAGCAGGAGCCAAGAAGCTTGGAGATCAGCAGATCAGGGTGGGGGAGCTCACCGATGGCCATCATGGCAAGAACAAGGGCAGAAGCTGCCCCGGGGCAGAAGATATATGACGGGAGGAGGCAGGGAGAGGCTGGAAACAGACCTCCCCAAGAATCACTATGAATCATTGATAATTAGGGCCCAGACCTCAAACCTTCAAATCCCAAATCCATACATTGCCCACCTCAAGAAATTCTGATTATTTATCACTCCTCCTGCTAGTGCTCCCATGTAGTAAATAGCAGACTTGGGGAGGTTTTATAGTATTCGTGCACTCCTTTCTTAAAAGACTCGTCAGAGATTTCTTTTTTTAGGGCCGCACCCGTGGCATATGGAAGTTTCTGGGCTAGGGTTCAATTCAGAGCTGCAGCTGCCAGCCTATGCTACAGCCACAGCAACGCCAGATCCCAATCACATGTGAAACCTACACCACAGCTCACAGCAACACTGGATCCTTAACCGACTGAGCGAGGCCAGGGATGCAACCCGCATCCTCACAGATACTATGTCCGGTTCTTAACCCACTGAGCTACAACGGGAACTCCACGGCAGAGCTATTTTGATGGATGGGGTATCAAGAGCTGGGGCCCATGTTTTAAAACTGCCGCAGTAACGTTTGATATGAACTAATAGCTCTGAGCTGCCAGTTAAAAGTTTGACTACCCTGATGTTGCCATGCCCTATGGAAGCCAAGCCATGTGGAGAGGCTCTGTGTAAGCACTGCAGTGAACAGTGCTAGCTGGGTCCAATCTTTGGCCCTCTCAGTCCAGGCACTGATGCTTAAGTGAAGAAGCCACTGGGAAATGGGTCTTCCAGCCCCAGCTATCCTAGCCCCCACCCATTTAGTTTACTGCCGGCAATCTGAGTTGCTCTGAGACCCCACACATCATGCTGAAGAGAATAGTTGTTTCTGCTATTACCTTTTTGAATTCCCGGTCTACAGAATCCATGAGCATAACTTTCAAAAAGGCAGGTGTTTCAGGAGTTCCCATCATGGCTCAATGGGTAACAAACCCGAGTAGTATCCTTGAGGACACAGGTTCAATCCCTGGCCTCACTCAGTGAGTTAAGGATCTGGCATTGCCGTGAGCTGTGATTTAGGTTGCAGACGCGGCTCAGATCTGGTGTTGCTGTGGCTGTGGCTGTGGTGTAGGCTGGCAGCTACAGCTCCAATTCAACCCCTAGCCTGGGAGCCTCCATATGCCTCAAGTGCAGCCCTAAGAAGACAAAAAAGACCCCAAAAAAGGTGGTGTTTCAACATCATCACAGAAGTATGTTGACAGAAATGGAATAGAGATGTCAAAGCAGTTTTAGCAAGCTCGGGGTGTTTAAGTCTTATTCAAAATAATTCATCTTAGTCCTTTCATAGCAACCTAGTGTCAGCAAGTTAGTCGGTAAAATTTTAACTAAAAGTATACTATCTTTGGATGAAAGAAATAGATTCTAGATCCAGGAATTTCCTATTGATAGACAATAAAATTCAAAAGTTCTATCAAATTCATAAATTATGCAGTGAAAAGTTTTTACAGGTGTGAACTATCTAGCTTATTGCCTACTTCAGTGGTGATTAGTGTTGAGCTGAGAGAAATGTCGTAACGATTTATGAAAATTCTGTTAATCCAAGATTCTAATTTCACCCTTTCATTTGCTTCTGTCATTAAAAACAATGTTGCTTTCTTTACTTGTGTGGAGAAATAAGATTATTAAAAACATGAAAATATCCAGAGTTCCCGTCGTGGCGCAGTGGTTAACGAATCCGACTAGGAACCATGAGGTTGCGGGTTCGGTCCCTGCCCTTGCTCAGTGGGTTGACGATCTGGCGTTGCCGTGAGCTGTGGTGTTGCAGACGCGGGCTCGGATCCCGAGTTGCTGTGGCTCTGGCGTAGGCCAGTGGCTACAGCTCCGATTGGACCCCTAGCCTGGGAACCTCCATATGCCACAGGAGTGGCCCAAAGAAATAGCAATAAGACAAAAAGACAAAAAAAAAACATGAAAATATCAGACAATAAGCAAGTATAGAGGGCTTTTTCTGTTGTCTTTAAAAATTTAGGAAACTGGTTTCTTATCTTGCAGAAACACTGGAAGTTTACAGTTTAAACATTCTCAACAGAGTTTTCCCCTCGAAACCATCATATCTCAGTATACCCTAACTGAGTATCAGTTTGTGATCAGCGTCCATGTTATAAAATGATAAAGAGGAGGACCTTGAATGTAACACACTAGCCTTTGTATAATTCACAATTGTTCTTACACGACTCTTAATTCAGCTAACTTTTTTTTTCCCCACTGTGCAGCAAGGGGATCAAGTTATCCTTACATGTATACATTTTTCCCCCACCCTTTGTTCTGTTGCAATATGAGTATCTAGACATAGTTCTCAATGCTACTCAGCAGGATCTCCTTGTAAATCTATTCTAAATTGTGTCTGATAACCCCAAGCTCCCAATCCCTCCCAACAACTAACTTTTTTTCCCCCCCTTTTTTTTTTTTTTTGCATTTTTAGGGCCACACCCGTGGCATATGGAGGTTCCCAGGCAAGGGGTCTAATCAGAGCTGTAGCTACCAGCCTAAACCACGGCCACAGCAACGCCAGATCCAAGCCACGTCTGCAAACTACACCACAGCTCATGGCAACGACGGATCCTTAACCCACCGAGCGAGGCCAGGGGTTCCTCAGGGTTCCTGGTCGGATTCATTTCCACTGCACCACAACGGGAACTCCTCCCTCTCTTTCTTTCTTTTTTTTTTTTTTTGGCCACACCCACTGCATGTGGAAATTCTTGGGCCAGGCTTCAAATCCAAGCCACAGCAGCAACTCAAGCCACTGCAGTGACAACGCCTGATCCTTAACTCCTTAGGCTACCAGGGAACTTCCAACATTTTTTTTTTTCATAGCAAGACTTTCTCAATGAAGGAAGCAGGACAAATTCTTAATCAGGGTAACTACTCCAAATGATTAATACAAAACCTAAACTTCAAACCTCATTGGCAAACCTTGATTACCTGCTTGGATTTCATGGAGGTATAAAATTGCTCTAAATGTTTCTAATTGCTTACTCTCACTTTCCGTCCTTACCTCACTGCAGATGGGTAATTAATAGTTCACAGATGAGCAGCACTGTTGCAGACAACACTCCTTGGAGCAGTTAATCACACTCAGATGATCTGCTCCAGTGAGGTTTGGGGCATGTAGAAGGAAGTTTGTATTAATAAACTAATTTTAACTATTGCCACCACTCCCCACAGTTAATTAAACCTCAAGTATCAATATGAAACAGCATCTGGTGTAGTGTGACACATGGAAATACACTGAAGATACGTTGGGTCCTGAAATATTTCATCAAGCTCTAACTATTGACAGGGTCTTGGCTTGTGAGATAGATAATCTAATTATTATATAATTAAAATAATATTATGTTCTAAAATAATGCAGCAGGAAAGAACCTCTCTTTTTTTTTTTTTAAGGACCAAACCTGTGGCATGTGGAGGTCCCCAGGCTTGGGGTCAAATTGAAGCTGCAGCTGCCAACCTCTGCCACAGACATGCCAGATCCAAGCCTTGTCTGTGACCTACACCACAGCTTTCAGCAATGACAGATCCTTTAACCCACTGAGTGAGACCAGGGATTGAACTTGCATCCTCATGGATACTAGTCAAATTATTAATCTGCTGAGCCACAACGGGAACTCTCAAGAACCTGTCTTTAAAATGATGAAACTTTTTGGACTTTCCGTGAGGCTCACGACATAACTACTCAGCGTTGCCGTGAGCTGTGGTATAGGTCACAGACACGGCTCGGATCTATTGCTGCTGTGGCTGTGGCATAGGCTGCCAGCTACAGCTCAGATTTGACCCCTAGCCTGGGAACCTCCAGATGCCACGGGTTCAGCCCTAAAAAAGGACAAAAAGACAAAAAATAAAATAAAATAAAATAATGAAACTTTCTTATCAAATGATGCTGTATCCTCCAGTTAATTTATTTTTTTTTATTTTAAAGTATAAATTAGTTTCCCAAGCATCAGCAGTTATTTGTTTAAATGAAGGTCTGACATATGATTGTTGAAGTCTCCTCCTTTGCTTTCCCGCGTTCACTCAGTTTTAGCCACATTGGTCCCCTTCTACATCTCGTGCTCTCCAGGCTTTAGGCACTGCTGTGTCCTTTTTCTGGAACTCTCTCTCTTGTCACCAGTTCTTGATGATGTTTCTTCCTTCTCTTCCTCAGACTCCACTCAAATATCCTCCTCTGGGAGGATGTTAATTAACGCCCAGTCCAGGAGTTCCCATTGTGGCTCAGTGGTAATGAACCCAACTTGTATCCATGAGGACTCAGGTTCGATCCCTGGTCTCGCTCAGTGGGTTAAGTATTTGGTGATGCTGTGAGCTATGGTGTAGGTTGCAGACTCAAGTCTTGGATCCTGCATTGCTGTGGCTGTGGTATAGGCTGGCAACTGCAGCTCTAATTCTACCCCTAGCCTGGGAACTTCCATATGCTGTAGGTGCAGCTGTTAAAAAAAAAAAAAGCCCAGCCCAAAGGGTAGCTCTGTCCCTCTCACATCTCTCTCGTGTCTCTGCAAAGCATTTCTCATCAGTTATGTTTTGGTGTCTGTCTACAGTCCACAGTCAAGCGCTGTGGCCTTTCTTGTCCATTGCTATATCACCTGTACGTATCACGGGTCCTGGCCCATAGTCCTGGCTTAGTGATTACTTGTTAAATGAATGAAAGGTGAGTGAAAACCACAACAGGAGTCCAGGGTCTGTTCCTTAAGCAGGAGTTGGGCTCTGTGCTCAGGGCTGCAAGAGGTTCAGAGATGTCTGGTATGGTCCCTGCTCACTGTTTATGGTCAATCAGAAGAAATGAGACTAATACACAAACCACTGTAAGTCACATCAGAGTAAGGGAGGTGCCACAAGAAAGCCGTAAGTTAGTCTCCAGGCTCAGAAGGGAAAGAAATTACTTTTGGTTGCACAGAGAAGATGTCTGAGTCTGAGCCTTGATAGATGAGCAAAATTTGGATGAGGGGAGAGTCTTACAGGCAAGGCAAGAATGCCGTGCATCCCTAACCTTAATTTACACACCCGGGTCCTCATTTGGAACCAAGCCCTGGGACTTGCTAACCTGAGGGCCTAAGGGTCTGTATGAATAAAGCAGCACTCTGAACCTTGAGGTTCAATTTGTCTCAGACTGTTTTATCATTATGTATATATTCACCAGAAGTATGTTAAAATGAGTGATGAGAGGATAGTTGCTCAACTAGTTTCTGAGCAATCTTTTTTTTTTTTTTTTGGTCTTTTTGTCTTTTTAGGGCCGCACTAGTGGCATATGGAGGTTCCCAGGCTAGGGGTCTAATCGGAGCCACAGCTGCTGGCCTGGGTCACAGCCACAGCAACGCCAGATCCGAGCCATGTCTGTGACCTACACCACAGCTAACGGCAACGCCGGATCCTTAACCACTGAGCAAGGCCAAGGATCGAATCCGCAACCTCATGGTTCCTGGTCAGATTCGTTTCCACTGAGCCATGATGGGAACTCCTGAGCAGTATTGTAAATTTCAGTTATGCAAGATGAATAAATTCTAGAGATCTTCTGGACAACATAGTACCTATAGTTAATATACTATTGTGCACTTTAAAATATGTTAAGAGTTTAGATCTCGTGTTAAGAGCTCTTAACATAGAGTTCCCATTATAGTTCAGGGGTTAAGGACCTGACCTTGTCTCTGTGAGGGTGCAGGTTCCATCCCTGGCCTTGCTCAGTGGGTTGAGAATCTGACGCTGTCACAGGTGCAGCATAGGTTGCAGCTGCAGCTCTGATCCAACCCCTGGCCTGGGAACTTCCATATGCCACAGGTATGGCCATTAAAAGAAAGAAAAAAAAAAGCCTTCTTAACACACATGCACATACTCAAACCCACAAAAGAAAACAGGAATTTTTTGGAGCTAATAGATATGGTTGGTACCTTGATTCTGGTGATGGCATCATGAGTGTTTGCATATGTCCAAACTCATCAAAATGTATACGTTAACTATGTGAGATTATTTGTGTATCAATTATACCTCAATAAAGTTGTTTAAAAGATAAAATGGGTTAGGAATCCGGTGTTGCTGTGAGCTGTGGTGTAGGTTGCAGACATGGCTCGGATCCCGTTGCTGTGGCTCTGGCGTAGGCCGGTGTCTACAGCTTCAATTCGACCCCTAGCCTGGGAACCTCCATATGCCGTGGGAAGTGGCCCTAGAAAAGGCAAAAAGACAAAAATAAATAAATAAATAATAAAAGATAAAGTATTGAATTTGATACAAAGAATAAATGAGACAATTTTCAAGAAGAACTATTGGTTTTGAAAGATGATTTCTCGTGCTAATGAGCTACATTAAGCAGGAAGAACTGGAGGCAACAGCTGAACTAGAGTTTGAATGTTCTATTAAAAATTCAATAGGAGGAATTTCCTTCAGATTAAATTAAAATTTTTAATTATTCATATCAAACTGCTAATAGTAAATTTTAAATTAAAGTTTTAGGTGTATAAACCCAATTTAAATAATTCAAACCACTTTTGTGAATCCTTAGCATACATTTGATGGTTTTTTCAGAATAATATGCATATGAATTTGGCTCTGAAGTTTTTTTGGTTTTGTTTTTGCTTTTTAGGACCACACCCTTGTCATATGGAGGTTCCCAGGCTAGGGGTCGAATCAGAGCTACAGCTGCTGGCCTACACCACAGTCACAGCAAAGATGGATCCTTAACCCAAGGAGTGAGGCCAGGGATCAAACCTGTGTCCTCGTGGATGCTAGTCAAATTTGTTTCCACTGAGCCATGATGGGAACTCCTTCTATCACTTTTTCTCGGCTGGTAGGAGGGCAAGGATTACTATCCTTGTTTCACAGAGATCAAAATAAATCCAACACGGTAAGTGAGTTTTTTGCTTTGTTTTGTTTTGTTTTGCTTTTACTATTTTAGAGCTGTAAAGAGCTAGTATTTAAACCAAGATCTTCTCACTCACAGGTCAGGGCACTCTCATCCACATTTGGTGATCCTGGGGCAATCTATACTTTGCATTCATCTGAAGATCTAAAAATGCAATCTATACTTTGCATTCATCTTCATAATATAAATATGCATTTTATATACTTTGATAATCAGCCACCAAGACGACATAACCAACAACTCATTTTCTTGGCAACCAATCACCAGTATCACACTTAGTGAAAGCCTTGTCATTGATATTGACGGAGATACAACCTAGAAACTCATAGGGCATAATTCAGCATTTCAGTTCCAGGCAACACTAATTCATTGAACTCCTACTAAGTACTACATGTGGTATTAAATACTGGGGACACGACAACGGCTCCTACTGTTAAGGATGGAAAATTCTGAGTGTGTTTAAGAACAGAGGCCTGGCTGAGGCAGAATGCCAAGGTCTGACTAACATGGGGGAGTCCTCAGAATGGGAGATTTTAGAGATTTACTAAAAATCTCAAAGCAGGGTTGGCACTGCTTGTATCTGGATGTTACACTGGTGACGGACTACAATGCACTCTTATAAATTTCAAATGTGGCTCCACAATAGAGATCATGATTAATGTACCTCCAACATGTATGTCTTGAAAATAGACACCTAATTTCAGAGGCAGATGTTGCTTAGAATTGGGCTTTGAAAACTTACTTTCTAGACACGTTTTGATAGATGGTTTCCCTGCTGCCAGAGAAGCCACACAGGAAGTCACAGACAGATGGCAATAACAGAAGCTCTAGGGAGCACATAATGATATTCCACGTGGCATATGGTGTGGAGCTCATGAAAGGGGTTCTAATGTCCAGAAATGAATTAACCAGGAGTCATAGTGGATTAAATCTTCCTTGGTGACCTTTATGGCAGTGCAGGACTCCATGACAAGTCAGCACACAATGCAGTGAGAATAAGAGCAGCAGAGTTTGGGAAAACATAGGCCAAGTTAAACCAAAATGAAATGCAAATCAAGCAATCAGCAACAGAGCCCTAAAGCTTGATGAGGCCAGCAGAGTCAGCTCCTAGAGCCAACTAACTGTGTGGAGGCGGGCTGAGATTTTTACAGGAACAGAATTGGAATTTTAATATAGGAGCAGTATTTTAACTTAGGAGTGAGTAAACCACAGCCCACAATAGAGGGCCCATTGCCTATTTTTGTACCTCCTGCCTGCTAAGAAGGGATTTTATGTTTTTAAAGGGTTGGAGAAAAATCAAAAGAATTAATAATATTGCATGACACATAAAAATTATATGGCAAACAAAGTTTTATTGTAACCTCCAGCATACTTGCAAAACTTCCAATAATTTTACTAGCCCACAGACATGCTCATTTTTTAGGTATTGGCCATGGCCGCTTTGTGCTCCAACAGCAGAGAGGAGCAGTTGTGACAGAGACTATCTGGCCTGCAAAGGCTACAGTAGTTCCTCCCTGCCCTTTACAGAAAAACCCACTGAGCAAGGCTAGGGATTTTGAACCTGCATCCTCATGGAGACTGTGTCAGGTTCTTAACCCACTGAGCCATGGTGGGAACTCCTGTACCTTGCTTTTTTTATTTAGAGATTATTTTAAAGCAATTTTAGACCCTGTTTCATACTAAAATATAGAGTGGCCATCAAGTCTAGAAACATAAGGAATATGTTTTCTAACAGATGGCAGAGGAGTTCCTGTTGTGGCTCAGAGGTAATGAACCCAACTAGTATCCATGAGGAAGTCGGTTCAATCCCTGACCTTGCTCAGTGGGTCAAGGATCCGGCGTTGCCATGAGCTGTGGTGTAGGTCACAAACGTGGCTCAGATCTGGGGTTGCTGTGGCTGTGGTGTAGGCCGGCAGCTGCAGCTCCAAATTGATTCCTAACCTGGGAACTCCCCTATGCTGCAAGTCCGGCTCTAAAATAATTAATTAAAAAGATAACATATTGATATGTCATATATAATAAAATAAAACATCTGTTTTCAGACTTTATAACCAAGCAGTATATATATTGGGGTAAAAATCTTTATATGCCTTTTTAAATTCCTCAATAGAATAGACTCCTCTTTTCTCTCTTGGTTGGCGCGCCTCCTGTACCTGGTTCCCCCCCCCCCCCCCCCCCCCCCCCCCCCCCCCCGCAACACACACACACACACACACACACACACACACACACTCTTAGGGACCTGGATGAAACACCACTGCAAGGCATAGGTCTCAGCTTCCTGAGTGCTGCCCAGGCCAGATGACGTCACTGGGGAGTGTAAACCCCCACCAATTGGAAACAAGAAGTGGGAGGAGCCACGCAGCAGGCGTCTTGCTCCTTCTCTCCTCTGTGGACAGCTCTGCGATGGTTCCTACTTACAGGCCCTCGGCTGAGTGAAGCCTGTGACCCTTACCATCCATTGGTCTGGTCAACATGATAACACGGAGCATCGCACCTTCTCTGTCTCACTTCCCATTAGCTTCACCCTCACCCTCCTGGGCTTGTCCCTCCCAAATCAGTTGTTAGCTTTGCTTTCCTGAGAAACTGATCGAGGACACTATAGATTTGCCTTTCTTTTAAAATAGCTGTCTGGTTTTCCACTTATGTATATACAAAATATATTTAACTGGTCCTCCATCGGTGGACATTTAGGTCATCACTAATCTTTTGCAGGCATGAATATTTAAAATATTAATTGCTTTTGCACCTGACCTCTTTGTTTTCATATCCTCTCTTATTTGATGCTATCACATTGCTGCATAATTATTATTTTTATCCCCTTCCCCCAAAAAATCACTAAACACTTTCAGCAGGATCTGGCACTTTCTTTCCCCCGGGGACTCATTTTCTGCCACTCTTATCTTTAAATTTCATGAGCCATCAATACCGAACTGCTTGTAATTCCCAGAGCTCTCTTAAACTTGCGTGCCTTTTCACAGTCTGTTCTCTCTCTCTAGAAGGCCCTCCCACAGGCTCTCTGCCTGCTTGGATAACTCCTCCTTGTCCTGAAGCCAGTGCTTGTGTCAAAATTACATCCTTCATAAATCTTTCTCTAATCCTCTTCTGACTCCGAATTTATTTTCCCAAATCTACCTTTATTCTGACTGTGTGACCGTCATAGCTGTTATCATGTGGAATATTCATCATTCGTTGGCACTTCTGTTTCTGTACTGGTCTGTAAGGTCCCTAAGGACAGGAATCATGTGTTTTACCTTTGTAGCTCCAAAGCTGTAACTTTCAACAACAGTTATCCAAAAGCTACACCATACTTGCCTCTAGGGACAGAAACAACAACCCAATTTTTTAGTGAATTTTGTGCCTTTTTTTATGAACAACTGAAGCTTTAATCCATATACCATGTATTTTGTCCTCTGAATCTATCAAAAAAAAAAAAAGAAGCATGTATTCTTAAGAAAAGCATGTCCTTATAGCACAGGGACTATATTTAATATCTTATAATAACCGATAATGAAAAAGAATTTGAGAAATATACATGTGTGTGTATATATATAACCACATCACTTTACTGTACACCTTAAACTAACACAACATTGTAAATTAACGATACTTCAATTTTTTTAATGGTTAGAAAAAAGCATGGCTCAGACAAGACAGACCTAAGTTAGATTTGCTGCTTACTAATTGTCATCTTGCACAAGTTACTCCAACTTTCTGAGCATCATTTTTCTCACTAGTCAAGTGGCTGTAATCATACTTACTTCATGGGGCTAGTTGTAAGAATTAAATATAACAACACTTGCAGCACTATTTGCAATAGCCAAGACATGGAAACAACCTTAATGTCCATTGACAGAGGAGTGGATCAAGAAGATGTGGTACATATACACAATGGAATATTACACAGCCATTAAAAAGAATGAAATGCCGACATTTTTAGCAACACGGATGGACCTAGAAATTATCATGCTAAGTGAAGTCAGCCATACAATGAGACACCAACATCAAATGCTTTCACTGACATGTGGAATCTGAAAAAAGAACAGACAGAACTTCTTTGCAGAACAGATGCTGACTCACAGACATTGAAAAACTTATGGTCTCCAGAGGAGACAGTTTGAGGGGTAGGGGGATGTGCTTTGGTTATGGGGTGGAAATCCTTGAAATTGGATTGTTACGATCATTATACAACTACAGATGTGACAAATTCATTTGAGTAATAAAAAATATATGTATATACACACAACACATGTGTATATACTGTCTTTCCTGAACCTGAATTAGAAAAGAGGATCAAAAAGTATTCATTCTTTTACCCTTCCCTCTCTCCACTGCTCCTCAAGAACAAACTATCTTTGCATGAACTGTGTGATCTCTTTTTATTTCAAAAGAGTTTTGAGAGCTACAATAACAACAGCAAAGACTATACGGCACTCACTCCACGTCAAGCAGTATTTTGTGTACTTTACATGTGCTGACTTCGTCACTGAGGTTGACTGGAGCTGTGCCTTGGGAGAGTTGCCCTTTGATGGTCTGAATTAACTCACAAAGCACTGAGATGATAGACTATTTTTTTTAATATTAACTAGGAATCCAATGATGAAATACAAGACTAGCAGACTCCACAGGCAATGCTTCTTTACACAAGATAGAGACTTAGCACATGCTTCAGGGCACCAAGAAAGTTGCAGTTACCAAAAGAACTTTTCTAAGTTGCTATTGTTATTTTTAAAAATAAATAGAATCATTAAAGTGATTTAATTCCCTAGTCATGAGGGAAACTTTGGTAGTTATGGGTTAAATTTTGTGTTTACTTTAAATTCTTGGGGGCAGGGAGGAAGGGAGAAAGACGGGTCCCAAAAATCAGTTCAGTGCTTAAAATTTGTGTTTACTGGCCCTTCCCATCCACAGGAATTTCTCAAATGGCTTTTTTTTTCTTTTTTCTTTTTCTTTTTCTTTCTTTTTTTTTGTCTTTTTGCCTTTTCTAGGGCTGCTCCCATGGCATATGGAGGTTCCCAGGCTAGGGGTCCAATTGGAGCTGTAGCTGCCGGCCTACACCACAGTCACAGCAACTCGGGATCCGAGCCACGTCTGCAACCTACACCACAGCTCATGGCAACGCCGGATCGTTAACCCACTGAGCAAGGGCAGGGACCGAACCCGCAACCTCATGGTTCCTAGTCAGATTCGTTAACCACTGCACCATGACAGGAACTCCTCAGATGGCTTTTGAAGAGGCATCCCAGGCAGGGCCTTTAAACTAGAACCTGGAAGGTTCCTACAGAACACAGGAAAAATGCATTTCGGATGTAGTGCTAGCAGCTTCAGCCAGAGCTGCTGTAATAGGCATAGCTGGAGCTCCTTGCTTGCAAAACGATGAGGTCTGTGGTTTCCTAAGTCCTATTTCTCCTCTTCTTCCTCCTTTTAGTCATTTCATTGTTTGCTTGTTCCTAACAGTTTTTTGGCTGCCTAACAAGCAGTCACTCCATTTGGTCCCTGGTAACAGAACATCAACCAGTGGAAATCCATCCATCTCAGGGAGGGAGGCATCTATTACAGGCGTAGGTGATTAATTGAGTTTGGTCTGAACAATCCTGTTGTCCCATGATCCTTTGAGACAGTTGGATTAGAGGTGGACATGTGAGCCTACTCTGGGCAAAGAGATGTAGGAGAAAGTTGGTTAGAAGCATCTCTCTCTCCAATAAAATGACAGAAGCTCAGAGGACTAAAGGCTTTATGCATCAGCCCACCTTCATTTTACCTTGGAAAGATGACATGAAACCAAAACACCTAAAGCTGCAGCAGCCATCTTGTCACCACAAAGTAACCAAAAACAAGGATGCGATGCCAATTGCTGAGAATGTCCTTGGGGCAGAGCAGGAGGCCTTGATGACATCGTAGGGCTTCAGAACAAACCTTAGAGTCACCTCCAAACTTCCTGTTAAGTAAATCTGTGTCACGCTTAGCTGCCATTAACTGGTTTTGTTGCCAATTTTAGCCAAAAACATTTCTGATAGATTTGGCTTCCTGAGCAAACCACAGCTGCCTCTTTGGAAGACAGTTTCTGGAGCAGTGGTTCCAAAGCTTATCTGTATATTGGAATCATTGCATCTTTGAAATATTCTGATGCTTGCTTCCCACACCCAGACATTCCAGTTTAATTGGTAGATGGTGCAACCTGGCCACCAGAAGTGATAACATCTTCCCAGGTGATTCTAATATGTAGCCAAAGTTTGACAACCACCATTCTGGAGAAAGGATATGGTAATTGATGTTACAGGGTGACATTATAATTACTTTTCCTGGGGGAGGTGGAGGGAGTGGGATGGACTGAGATCTTGGGGTCAATAGATGCAAACTATTGCATTTGGAGTGGATAAGCAATGAGATCCTGCTGTATAGCACTGGGAACTATATCTAGTCACTTGTGATGGAACACGATGGAAGAGAATGCAAGAAATAGAATGTATATATGTATGTGTGACTGGATCACTTTGCTGTGCAGTAGAAAATTGCCAGAACACTGTAACCAGCTATAATGGAAAAGATTAAAATCATTAAAAAATAAATAAGTTTGAACATCTTAAACAAAAAAATAAATTAAAAAAATTTTTAAATTACTTTTCCTTTTTGAAGAACTATTGGCCCTTAAACAACAAGTTTTGAACAGTGCGGATCCACTCATATGCAGATTTTTTTCAGTAGTAAATACTACACAGTACAATGCTCTCCAGGGCTTGTTGAATCCTTGGATGCCAAATGGCCAGTACAGAGGAACCATGGACAGAGAGAGCCGACTATAAATTATATGCTGATTTTTGAGTGTGCAGAGAGTCAGCACCCCCAAATGCCCCATTGTTCAAGGGTCAACTCTAACTTCTTCAGTGGTTCCTGCCTGGGCTGCCCAATAGAATCACCTGGAAAGCTTTTAGAATATACTTATACTTGACCTCATCCTTGTAGATTCTGATCCAAATGGATCAGAACACAATCCAAAGCTCCCCAGGTGATTCAAATGCATAACCAGGATTGAAAACCCTTGCTTGTATCAGGAGAAAACAATGGAGTCCTTCACTGGCTGGAAGCCTATCTATTTTGTGACTCTGGAAATTCTGGGTGCTGGTGCAGAGTAAAGGAGGTTTCAGAGCAAAGCTGATTCCTCTGCCACCCAGTGAGGATGTGTAAGGGTAAACATTTCCATCTGTCCAACAGGAAATGTTTACATGCGTTTGCAGAACTTCTCTATCAGCATTGAGCAAGGTATTGCTGTTTTTGAAGAACAGCCAAATGAACACTTGTAACCTAGGATTCATAAGAAATACCAAAAAAGTGTGTGAAAAGTGTTCTAGAAATAGTGCTGCAGAGCTGTCATAGTGTTCAGGGTGAATGAAACTATTCAGTGAAAGATTGCTGCCCCCAAGGGTATGTAGAGTGCCAAGGTATTGTCCACTGGTTTCCAGTTGCAAAGGGGAAAAACAAATAGCATTTCAATGGAAAATTCTAGCAGTTACCACCCCCAGCCTAGTGGTCACAATGGTGTCAGTCATAGCAGGACACCCTGACATTATGCAATTCCTGGAGAGATGCATGTGCATCTCTTAGGGTCACCTAAGAGTATTCATGCCGGAGATGTGTGACCTGAATCTTCTCAAGTCTCTGGACCTACCTTCCACCCGCAGGAAATGCCTGTGTGAAAGGGACACGGCGAGTGGCGCCCGGAGAAAGCAAGCCGATGAGTCCAGACTGTGGAATCTTCTGCAAGGCCATTACCTAGTTTCTTCAAAGGAACAATTTTTTGTTTCTCTCTCTCTTTCTTTTTTTTTTGTTAAAGGGGCACTGTTAAATAAATAAATAAATGAGCACAATTCTTTTAGCATGAAAGAGAATACAGAGAGGTAACAGCCACGCAACAAAGTAATTAGATGCTGGTTTGGAAGAGGTGGACCAAAAAACCCCTATAAAAGATGGTATATGGACATCTGGGGGGAAACTGGGTATAGACAAGATTTTAAATGATATCGGGAATATTGTCTCCAGTGTGATGATGGTCTGGTGTTGGAGAATGTCCTCATCTTTAGCACAGTGAGTTAGTGGTAAAGTGTCCCAATGTCTGAAAATTATTTTCAAGTGGTTTAACAAATTTTGTTTTGTTTTGTTTTGTTTTGTTTTTTGCTATTTCTTTGGGCCGCTTCCGCGGCATATGGAGGTTCCCAGGCTAGGGGTTGAATCGGAGCTGTAGCCACCAGCCTACGCCAGAGCCACAGCAACGCGGGATCCGAGCCGCGTCTGCAACCTACACCACAGCTCACCGCAATGCTGGATCGTTAACCCACTGAGCAAGGGCAGGGACCGAATCCGCAACCTCATGGTTCCTAGTCGGATTCGTTAACCACTGCGCCACGACGAGAACTCCACAAATTTTAAAATCTGTTTTTTTGTTTGTTTGTTTGTTTAGGGATGCCGCTGCAGCATATGGAGGTTCTCAGGCTAGGGGTCAAATCAGAGCTGCAGCTTCTGGCCTACACCACAGCCACAGCAACGCCAGATACAAGGTCTGTCTTCGAGCTACACCACAGCTCATGGCAACGCTGGATCCTTAACCCACTAAGCAAGGCCAGGAATTGAACCTGCGTCCTCATGGATGCTAGTCAGATTCATTTCCGCTGAGCCACGATGGGAACTCCAAATTTTAAAATCTTATACACACACATATATTTATTTATACACACAAGCGTGCTTACACACACACGAACACACATCTATACCAAAAAATGCCAACAGATATTGGACAAAGGTGGTAAATACACAGTGTACTCATCTTTCAACTTTTTTGAATGTTTTAAATGATTTCCATAATATCTGGGGAAATATATCCATTCCTCATCTTTCCGCACTAGAAAATGCCTCTTGAAGATTTGGTTAGAGGTGGAAGTCATTTCTGCAACTTTTTCTCAGAGTTCCTTCTGTTGGACTCCTGGAAGTGTTCACCCACGTGCCAGCCACATCAATGGACTGTTCCTTTCTCAGCCTTACCTTTCTGCTTCTGGAGTAAGATAGGCTTCCTCAGCCTTAACTGAGACACCAGATGGAGTCACCAGAGTCCCTAAAGCCAATGCCATGATGCCAAGCCTCTATTGGATACATATTTAAAAAGAAAAAGTAATATGTGGGCATAACATAATGTGATTGATTTGTTTTTAAAACAGCATATATAGTAATTTATGTATTCAAATGTCCTCCTCAAAATTATACTTTATGGATGGATCTAAAGATTATCCTATTAAATGAACTAAGTCAGACAAAGATAAATATATGCTATCTTTTATATGTGGAATTTTTTTAAATGATACAAATGAATTTATTTGCAGAACAAAAATAGACTCACAGACTTTGAAAAACTTACAATTACCAAAAGGGACAGGAGTTGGGGAGGGAGGGATGAACTAGGGGTTTGGGATGGAAATGTTCTAAAATTAGGTTGTGATGATGGTTGTACCTATAAATACAATAAAATTCACTGAATTATTAAAAACAAAATTAAAAATGATACAAATGAACTTATTTACAAACTTAAAGACATGAAAAACAAACTTATGGTTAGCAAAGGGGATTGCAGCAGTTGGGGTGGAGGGTGGGGGCAGGAGATAAATTAGGAGTCTGGGATTAACATATGCACACTCCTATATAGAGAACAGATAAACCAGGCCCTGCGAAGAGAATCTGAAAAAGAATACATATATCTGAATCACTTTACTGTATATTTGAAACTAACACATTATGTGTTAACTATACTTCAATTTTTCACGTGAAAAAAAAATGCATACCTTGCACAAACAGGTTTGGAGGTCTGCCTTTTAGTATCGCCTTCAGGGCCCACATCACATTCCTCTCAACAGTAAAGGACATGTGTCCTTTAAGGGAGGATATGCATGAACAGCTAAATACCATCGAGGGTCACAAGTAGTAAAGAAAGTAATTAAGCAAGTGGAGGAATGCCCTTCTGGCCAAGCACAAAGTGTGATTACACACAGTGATGTTTATTTTCTGAAATAAACTGGCTCTGATAATAATTCTTTTTCAAAGCATTTCAAAAACGTTTTAAGTAATGTCAGCATCATTTGAAAAACATTACAAATTAAGTGTTTTGAATGATTCAGCATTCCTTTGAATGTGTAAGTTTAATCCTGACTCTGAAATCACTGGCCAAGAAAACTTTCTGTACCTCAGTTTTCCCATCTGTGAAATGGGAATACCAATGCCAACCTCAAACAGTCCTAAGGCCTAAATGAGTTGATACATGTGAACCAATGAACGAAGCACTAAGAATAGTGCTGAGCATCTAGTAAATCCCAATGAATATTGCCTATTACAAGTATTGTTACTACTACGTTTCAAATATTCAGTCATAATACTTTCTGGTTATGTTTATCAATAGGACCTTTAATATGGTCCTTTCAGTTGCAAATGAGAGAAATCCAACTGAAATAACTTCAGTTTAAAAAAAAAAAAAGGGAAAGAAAGAATAGGATTATCTAGTTGGGAAAAAAGTGCCATGGTAGCATCAGGTATGGCTAGATCCAGGATTAAAGCAAAGCCGTTACAGCTCTGTTACTCGGCTCCACCACTCAGCTCTGCTTTTTTGTGGGTGAGCTGTAGCAGCCTCTCTCCATGAGGTGGGCAAACTGCTCACTGGTAGCTAGATGCCGACCCACAGCTCAGGCCCTCTTGCTTACAATCCCAGAGAGAGACCCTTCCTTTCTCCTCCAGCAGCAGGTACAGTCATTATTGAAAGGTAACCCCCCAAGTGGCTGTACTTGATCCTTGCCCACCTTTGTGAGAACCGCTGTGCTTAGGTGGAGCACAAAGATTGGAGTAACCCCTGGTTACTCCAGGCCCCCAGGGAGTAGGGTGGGATAGTTACCAAAGGTAGTCCTTGGGGATAAAACTAAATCTGCTCCCTCAGACGTGACCAACCAGCTTTAGCTAGTTGTACCTCCATTTATTTATCAGCTGATAGTTTTGGGTTTTTTTACCATTAGTATATTCAGGAACTACACTGGGGCTATACATAAAAATTATTAGTAGTAATAATAACTAAAATTGATTGAATGCTTGATATGTACCAGATGCAATGTTTTGTATTACAGATATATTTTCTCATTGAATCTTCTTATTAACCCCATGAGGTAAGCACTGTTGTTATCCCCAGATGAGAAAGAGGTTCAGAAGATTTAGTAACCTTCCCAAAGCCACACCCCTTATTAAAACAGAGTTAGGATTTGGACTCAAGTCAACCTGACCACAGAGTCCTTGCTTTGCATGTTCTGTCCATTCGATTATCAGAAAAGTCCTATGATACAATATCTTATTAAAAACCACTATATTACAGATGAGGAAATAAGTCTGACAAAAGTTAAGTGACTCTCAAGGTCATGCCCAGGCCCTGTACTAGGTAACTGGGAACCAGAGACGGATGTATGGCCCCCGGCAGGGCTGCTTGCTGCACAGCTCGAGCACCACACAAAGGTACCTGGTCCATCCAGGGGCGGGGGGTTGCAGGGTGAGATTCAGCTAGAGTTCTGCTCATAAACCAAGGCCCTGACCCTGGCTACATCACACAGACCTGCCTTCTACTAGCCAAGTGTATCCATGAGGCTGCAGCTAACCAGAGGGGGAAGCTTATCACAAATTGAGCAAAGTCTGTGCATGGGTTGGCAGAGGATTTGACCCAGACCCAAAGACAGCCTAACTACTACGCAAATCAATCGAACCCAAGGAAGGGGTCCTTAGAACCTCCAATCTGTAACTATTAGGTCAAAAGCACAGGTGACAACCTGAGCTCGCAACTGGCATCTGAGGTAGAGGTGGAAGGGGTGGTCTTGTAGGACTGAACCCTTAACCTGTAGACACCATCTCTGGATCAATAGTTCAGAAGTGAGTTGAATTTTAGGACCCCCAGCTGGTGTCTGAGAATTGCTTGATGGTGTAGAGAAAAAAGAACCTTGCCACACACGTCAAAGTTGAGTCCCCAAAAAATTTTACCTAGCTATCTGAGCCCTGATGTTCTGTAATGCTGAACACTCATACGTTACGTGCGTCTCTCTTTAGCCCCAGGGGGTAAAATAATGATTAATCTAAGATGACTAGTATAGTTCCTGTTCCTTCCAGAGTGAGGAAGAAGGATTCGGGAAATAATCCCAGAAACTGCCTAGAAACACAGTTTAAGAGATTAAAGAAAATGTATGTAGAGCACCAGACGCAAAGTCTTGATTATAGTGGGCACTGGTGTATGGTAGTTATCATTATTACCTACCATTGAGATCTGAGTGACACGTGTGCTAGAACTGATGGTTTCCTAATGTCTCATCAGTCAATGATGTGTGCTCATTTTCAGCATGTGCAGCACTTGGGGCCAACTAGCAGGTTGGAAACCCATAGCAACAATGTTTGATTCCTGGCAATAATGAGTATGCATCAAGGAAGAAGGAGGGTAAGGGCAGGACTGGACTTGCTCCATAAGTGATGGAGCAATGGCCTCTGGGGGCCAGGAGGAGAGGCATGGAGATTCTGCTCTGTGTGAGCAGTCTCACTGTGCTTAATGGAAATGTTAAAACGTAACGACATTGCTGGCAAAAGGTGGGAGAAAATGAGAAAGTATTTTGGTCCAGCACTAAATCCATGCCACAATGAGGGATTGCTCCACCAGAATCCTTTCTTACTTCCTTCCATGCAACAAAGTTTCAGTTCTGCAGCAGGACTGCCAGCTGGAGACTACATTTCCCAGCACCCCTTGCAGCTTGGTATGGCCCCGTGACCACATTGTCATCAGTGCAGGGGGAGTGGGCCACAGCTACCTCTTTTGTTTAGAGGAAATCGCAGTCTTGGATTATTTCTTTTTCCCTTCCTAGAAGCTGGATCTTTTTTTAGACTCAGCTTTGACTATACAGAAGAGGGCTCTTTCACTCTGCGTGTTAATTGAGAAAAGCGTGCCCCTCCCTAAGATAAGACTCAGAAGTTCAGGTTGTCAAAGCAGTAGCCAATATAAAAAAGCTGCTGTGAGTTCCCGCCATGGCGCAGTGGTTAACGAATCCGACTAGGAACCATGAGGTTGCGGGTTCGATCCCTGCCCTTGCTCAGTGGGTTAAGGATCCAGCGTTGCCGTGAGCTGTGGTGTAGGTTGCAGATGCGGCTCGGATCCCGAGTTGCTGTGGCTCTGGCATAGGCCGGTGGCTCCAGCTCCGATTCGGCCCAAGAAATAGCAAAAAGACAAAAAAAAAAAAAAGCTGCTGATCACACACACACACACACACCCCTGTGGTTAATGCAACATTTACATTTATTTCCTTCAATAGGCAAACAGGGAGAGGGGTGGGGGGAGGGGTGGGGGATGGGCATGCACAACCATATTAATCTGGCCAATTTTTCTTTGCCTCCTTCCTGCTGACCCCCAGGCTGTATGTCAGTGACCTCTGCTACCAAGACGTCTTTCTCATGTCTGTAGAGGGGGTTGGACTCTCCTCCAAACTGTGCGCCACATTCTGCAAAACCCAGTTCTCCAGAGAGCAGCACTGGATCAGCCGGAGTTACAGGAGCATTAGCATAGGTACTGCCATCACTTCCACTGCTTTCTCTCCAACGTAAACAACTTGTTTATACGGCTGGCTTTTCATGTACAAACACGTTTCCCGTTGTTTTTTAAACACAACTGAAAAACAACATATGCACTAACAAATTTCATGAAAACGTTTTTATAACATCTCTTAAGTTCAACATGTTTGCAGTTTGTCAAACTAGGGTGTAAATACTCTGTCAAAACAGTTTCCCTCGTGTGGAAAGGGGGAGTGAGGCATCCTCTAAACACTGGTACAAGTCACACATGCCATGGGGGCAGAGTCTGCAGGATAGAGGAGCAACAGATGGCCCAGCAACCATGTGTAGCCGAGCTGTCCCCCTGGCCCCAACTGCCGACACTGTGACTGCAAAGAGCAGAAACTTCCTTCTTTCTGAAACCACTGCATTTTTTTTTTAATTTCTTTGCTATAACTGCTTAACCTTTACCCTGGCAAATACACTGAGTAAAACAGAGTAAGGAGGCAACCAACATTTACTGAGTACGTGAATGAAGGCATGAGTGAAGTACAATTGAGTGCGTATTTCCTCACATTTTTAGAACAAAGGAGCATCCTGTATTGTTTTGTTTTATCTGTTTCTGATAGGGATAGAGTAGGATAGTTATACAGGGAGTGGCAGAAGTCCCAGTAGGGGACCACAAATAGGGAAATCTAGGGAACTTTGGGAGACCACTATAATAATCACTCATGAAAGCCATCAGGGAGGTCCTGTCATGGCTCAGTGGTTAATGAATCTGACTAGGAACCACGAGGTTGCAGGTTTGATCCCTGGCCTTGCTCAGTGGGTTAAGGATGCGGTGTTGCTGTGAGCTGTGGTGTAGGTTGCAGACTCGGCTCGGATCCCGAGTTGCTGTGGCTGTGGCACAGGATCAGCCGGATTAGACCCCCTAGCCTGGGAACCTCCATATGCCATGTGAGCGGCCCTAGAAAAGGCAAAAAGACCAAAAAAAAAAAAAAAAGAAAGAAAGAAAAAAGAAAGCCATCAGAACGAAGCAGGCTTGTTTAACTATAAAACCATAACTAAAAGGAGATATGTCTCAGGTCATTCAGTGAAAGAAAAAATGAGGCCTGCATCCAAGTTCAGCAGATAATGACCCTTAGGACCCAGGTCAAGAATTGAAGGAAAAGATGACATAGATGACATTCCAAAGTAGGACACCCGCATTATACAGAAACCTGAGAAGATGCAACATATTTTGGCACATGTTACCACCCTTCCGCTGAGTTGAATAAGCACCATGACAGCTCTAGTTTGACCGCATAGGGTCAAATATTCTCTTACCAGATATGAAGGAGGAGCTAATGATGTAAGCCTGATGTCTACTCAAAGAGTGAGGAAGAAAGAGGTCTTTTCCCATTCCCCACTTTCCTTGGATTACAAAACTGTAGCCCACCAAATTCTCAGGGCAGAGCCTCCTTGCCTGCCCGCTTGCATCTCTCACAAGCATCTTGTCGTAGTAAATCTATTACTTGCCTATCGCTTTGTCTCTCGCTGAATTCCTTCTGCGCTGAGATGCAAAGAACCTGAAACTCAGCAAGGCCAGACACCAGGTGAGTGATTCTAATTAAAAATCTGAGTTCCAGTCCCAATCTGGTTTCTGGCTAGGTTCAAGTCAGAGGTGTTGTCAGTTTCATTTCTGGGATGGTGTGTTGCTAAAGACAGATCCAAGCTGAAGAGGGTCACAGAGTCACACTGAGCTGGACCCGGGAGTGCCAGTTGCAGAGGGGGAGGCAGATCCCCTGCTGGGAAACTAGGTTAGGAACCCTGGCCTCCGGGTGCTCTGGGGAATAAATCCAATAGCATGGCCACCTCCTCCCCCTACTTCCCCCAGTGCTCCCCTTCTCCCCACCCTGCCCCCCAGCACAAGTGCTCCTGTGTCAGAGATTTTTGAGTGAAAAATTAAAGAACAGATGGCAAAATAAAGACTCTTTACAAATGTGAAGCCTATGCTTTGTCTCTATGCACATTACACTTTTTTTGTCTGCAGCCAACATTTACGCACTTATGGATTGAGGTCACTTCGCCGGCCCCATTTATAGCCAATAATCAGAGATCACAATGACTGATGTTCTCTTCACTGCCACCTTCTACCACGTGAATGTTTATTGTCAATTCTAGTCCACAGATAGTGTTGCAGAGAGCTACCAAATCAGGTCTCAGGGTAAAAATAGTCTTTTCTTTTTTTTTTTCTTTTTAAAATTAATTTATTTTTTGGCCACATCTGCAGCATGCGCAAGTTCCCAAGCCAGGGATCAAACCCGTGCCATATCAGTGACAAGGCCAGATCCTTAACCTGCTGGGCCGCCAGGGAACTCCAAAATAGTCTTAACTGTTGACACTTTGATGGAACCATGCAAGAAAAATATTAGAATGGTAGATTTCTTGTCTTTTTTTTTTTTTTAGGGCCACACCCGCAGCATATGGAGGATCCTAGGCTAGGAGTCTAATTGGAGCTATAGCTGCCAGCCACAGCCACAGCCATGCCAGATCTGAGCCATGTCTGCGACCTACACCACAGCTCATGGCAACACCAGATCCTTAATCTACTGAGTGAGGCCAAGGATTGAACCCACAACCTCATGGTTCCTAGTTGGATTTGTTTCCACTGCGCCACGACAGGAACTCCTGAATGGTAGATTTCTTGAAAGCTGATTTGTTAACACTGATTGCTAAGCTGAAGGGGGAAGCCAGCTGGAGGCCAGTAGGATATGTTGGGTATGATAAACCAAAGAGAACTGTTTATAGGTTCTAGATCTATTAGAGGCCAGATCGGTTCTAAATATTATCTTAGGTTCAGAGATCATGTAAATGAGCCCATTTCCTCTGCATGACAAAGTGGCTGGCTGGTGACCCGCTAAATTAGAAAAGGCACAGGCCACCATACTGGAAAGACAGTCTGAGGCTAGACTCTACTCATCTCTTCCAAACAGCAAGTGGTTGTAATTCTAAACGATAAACTTCTACATTCTTTAAAATACTACAATTTTAGCATTCTTTGTTTCAACAGCCTAGCTCTTAAATTAAAAAACACACTCAGCAGGACAGATTAAATTCTTAACCCACCAAATGCATGTTGAAGCACATATGCGTGCAAGCTCAGCTCCTGGACAAATTCACTGGTGTCATCAGGGGTCAAGGAGGGGGAGGGATCAGAGAGGACAATTCTAGAATAGCAGAGGAAAAGGAGGGTAAAACGAGGCCTGAGGCCAAGGACTGGAGGGAGAGAGAGAAGGGGGAACTCTGTTTCCTGCCCATAACTGGGTTTGCAGATCTGGTGATAATTATGCTGTCTCACAGTCCCATGGTGATTTCTCTGATCAGGAACCCTTCTAATTATATGTGTGCTAAGTCCTTGTAGCCTCTTGAACAGTTTTGAAAGCAGTGTAGTTATTCTCCTGAATTTATAGATAATGAACCCAACTCACAGAGAGGTTAAGTCAGTCGCCTAAGGTCACACAGCAGTGATAGAACCCCGATCCAATCCCAGAAAGGAGGCTCTCACCATTGTGTTCTACTGCCAAGGCCCAGGGAGCAGGTGGGGATTGAAATGCCACCAGTGTCTGCCTTGGCATGGGACTCTGCCTACACAGAGGAAGAGGGACCTTTTCCTAATTGGCTCATAGAAACATTTGCTGGCCAAGGTTGCATCTGTCCAGAGAGGACACTTCTCTTTCTTTCTTTTTTTTTTTTTTTTTTTTTAGGGCTGCACCCACAGCATGTGAAGGTTCTCAGGCTAGGGGTCAAATTGGAGCTGTAGCCACCAGCCTACACCACAGCCACGGCAACGCCGGATCCTTAACCCACTGAGTGAGGCCAGGAATAGAACCCTCAACCTCATGATTACTAGTCGCATTCATTAAACACTGAGCCATAAGGGAACTCTAGAGGACACTTCTTTCTATTCTCACATGAGTGAGGTGTAGCCTGACAGCACCTCCTCTCCTTAGCACAGGCTAAGACAAGGTGCCCGCGGGCATACCGGGCATCTGCTGGTGTGCGTGCGGATACAGCTTCAACTGCAATGATTTAACTCCCACTCCTACTAATTATGGTTTTGTGTGCGCCAGTCACCCACTTCCCTTCCCGTGACCAGCCCAGCAGAAATGAACTGCCGTGAGCAGGAGTGCAGTGTGTGGGCTGGCCGCCCGCCAGCAGTTAGTTAGTGCCACCTGCCCTGCTGCGTGTGTGTAGCAGGAACGAGGCAGCTCTCTGGGGATGGCCGATGACATATGGAACAAGATCAAGGACCACAACCAAAGCTAAAACTCGACCGTAGAAGACATTTGTTGTGGATGTTTTATAAGGAAAAAAATCTAACGTTCTGACTGTTCCACTCTTGAAGATAAGTAGCAAGAAATTAAAAGTATGAAGTCAGGGAGTTCCCATGTGGCTCAGCAGGTTACAAACCCAACTAGTATCCATGAGGATGCGGGCTTGTTCCCTGGCCTCGCTCAGTGAGTCAAGGATCCGGTGTTGTCCTGAGCTGTGGTGCAGACCACAGATGCAACTCAAATCTGGCATTGCTGTGGCTGTGTCTGTGGCTGTGGCTGGCAGCTGTAGCTCTGATTCAACCCCTAGCCTGGAAACCTCCATATGCCACAGGTGAGCCCCTAAAAAAAGCAAAAAAAAAAAAAAGTACATGGTCAGGAAACTCAGGTCATGGGCACAATTTGGCCACCTCCTGATACATGGATTTGGTCAATTGCCTCAACTCTCTGGATCCTCCGTGTCCATCTGTGACAAAATAAGACATACCTGTTTGGGCTTTACCCGAAGTTCCTGCCAGAGAGCATGGACAGCTGAGTGATGGGGCATTAGGAGCATCTTTTATTCCAACACTTGGTCTTTGACCCCGGTTCCTGACATAGGGCTCCTGAATCCTTTGGCACTTCCTGGGTGATAGGAGTGTCTTTGCTGTGATGGGGTGACTCTGGGTGGCTCCTGGTTAGCTTCGGGGTGGTCACTGGAAAGACCAAGCCATGATTTAGAACCTTGGAATTTTCAGCCCCGCCTCTGTCCTCTGAGTTGGGAGAGGGGCTGGAGATTGAGTTAATAATGAATCAGGGAGTTCCTGTTGCGGCTCAGTATCCATGAGAATGAACTCGACTAGTATCCATGAGAATTCAGGATTGATCCCCGGCCTCACTCAGTGGGTTAAGGATCCAGGGTTTGGTGAGCTGAGGCGAAAGTCACAGGGGTAGCTCAGATCCCACGATGCTGTGGCTGTGGTGTAGGCCAGCAGCTGTAGCTCCGATTCGACCCCTAGCCTGGGAATTTTCATGTGCCACATGTGTGGCCCTAAAAAGCCAAAAAAAGAAAAAAGAAAAAAACAGTCATGCCTGTGTGATGAAGCTCCCATAAAAATCCCTCAGCTCTGGGATGTAGAGAGATTCTGGGTGGGCGAACACAGCCATGTGCACAGCCCACCTCCCCGGGGATGAAGCTTCTGCACTCAGGACCCTTGCAGACCTTGCCCTATGCACCTCTTCATCTGTTTATCTGTGTCCTTTACAATAAAATGATAAACAAAAGCAAGCATTTCCTTGAATTCTGTGAGCCATTATAGCACGTTATCAAACCTGAGGAGGGGACCACGGGGATGTCCCATTTGCCACCAAACTCACGTGTGTCCCACCTCACAACCCACACTCTCAACTAGAACTCCCTAAAGCCTCTTCACTTTATGTTTTAAAGGCAGTACCTCATTTGACCTTTGTGCCTAGTCTTTAAGGAGGGTATTTTTTTTAATGATCCTTCATATTTAGATGAGGAAGTGGAGGGTTAGAGTTTAAGTGAGTTTTACCAGGATCAGTCATCCAGAAGAGTCAAAGCCGGCTCTCAAGCAGATCAAACACCTTGTTCCCTCTGACCCACTCAGGAGAAAGAATTGCTCCTCCCTTGGCCCACAGGACTTTGTAAATACCTCTGTCACCGCAAAGCATTCCAAGTCCGTGTGTCTGTAATGGGAGCTTTTAGAATGCCAGACCCTTGTGATTCAATCTTCCTATGACCTCAGAAGTAAAGAGGCACCAGCAGCCAAAAACATTCAAAAGGAAGTTTTTAATTCTTTAACTTATCTCTCAAAAATAAAGGGGGGGGGGAGTCCCAGTCAAAGTCTCCGGTTATGTTTTATATCCCCTCCACGTTCTCCCCAGTCCTCTTACCCCAGAGCCTGAGGCATCACGGGCTTCCTAGTTCTCTCCTCTCCCTGCCCAAGAGGCATTTTCTTTTCACTTCCTTTTCTCCCCTAATGGAATTCCCTTATTAGCCCCTCCACTGAGTCCCAGCTCTTTCTAATTCTGCATCCCGCTCTTTTGCCTTCTCAAGAAGCCCAATGGTGAGCCACCCAAAAAAGCAGTGTCTTCATCTAAAGCCGGGGTGGACGTGGGCAAGGGACAAACCAGAGAGATTTTCACTCAGCCTAATAGGCTGCCACTCTAGTCATGACTGCAAACTATCTTGTGGGTACCACTTTTGTTCCAGAAGCTCTTCAGTTCAGCTTATCTGTGCTATTTCCAGTCTTGCCAACAGCCCTGAGGAGTAGGTATTTCATTGGAAGAAACCACGTCTGCGATTATTGGTTCCCCAAGGCTTCACAGGACTCCCCCCACTGCCCTCTCCTTGTTCTCATCACACACCGCCTCTCTCCCAGTGTTTTAACTAAACCGAGTTCCTCAAGTTTAGTTAGAGCCACCATGTCTTACTCATCATTTTATTCTCAGAGCCTAATATCAAGCTGGGTACATTGTGAGTCTATGGACAAAACGTGGATGCTCTCATGGCATCTTCAGCACCATCCTAAAAGTCACCCCTGGCACTATCTCACCCCCACCCACAAGACTAATCCTTTTCCTCATCCTCATTCACTGAAGCCACAATGTCCACAGCAATCTGGGCTCTTAGAATCCTCAGCCCCAGGGTGGGGTGGCCTTTTGCATACATCTAGTCCAGGGCACTAGGAAACTGAGCCCACTGAGGTTGCTCCTCTGGCCAATGATTTGCCCAGTACTTTTTCATGATATTAACAGGGTTTCTCCTTGCTGAAGGGCAGCTGCAAATACAAAGCAGGAATTTGGCACGGACCCATTCTTCAGGTGCTTTTCTAGGCGCCAAGCTGGACTTGGTCCCAGCCAGCTATATGGTAACCAGGTTATCTTTTACATAATTTTCCTGGAAATTTCCTGCTCTATCACTGAACTCAGAAGAGATTGAACCAAAATTCTCCTGCAGTTCTGGGAAAACCATTCGACTTTCTCAGGGCTTTATTTATTTGCTGATCCAACAAAAGGAAAGAAACACCTGAGAACCAAGAAGGCAACTTGGGTTCTAGTCCTGACTCTGATACTTGGTTTCAGGCAATTTCCCAAATGTCTGACAAATGGCATTGACTCATGATGACTTCCATAAACCATAAACTTCACAGCAGTTTAGGCTGCTTCTACCCAGGCTTCCTTTTCTGTCGCCTTGACTCATAGCCCGATGACGCTCTTTACCTTGCCTGGACCCTCCTCTTTCCCCCCACCTTTTTTTTTTTCCTTTTTATGGCCGCACCCACAGCAAACGGAAGTTCCCAGGCTAGGGGTCAAATCAAAGCTTCAGCTGCTGGCCTACCCACAGCCTCAGCAAGTCGGGATCCGAGCCGTGTCTATGACCTACACTACAGCTCACAGCAATGCTGGATCCTTAACCCACTGAGGGAGGCCAAGGATAGAACCCGAGTCCCCATGGATAGCAATCAAGTTTGTTACTGCTGAGCCACAACAGGAACTCCATGGACCCTCCTCGTTTTACCCCAGGGGCTTCCCTTAAGAGAATCCTTGTGCATTTAACCCTAACTTTATGTCTGCTTCAGGGAGAACCCAAATTAACACAAAGTTCCAACCTCCCTTCCATACACCTGCCTCATTATCCAAATTGGTGTCCCTAAAGTCCCTCAGTCATGCATCTACCCCTCTTCCAGACTCAGAATTCATTTTTGTTCAACCAGTATTTACAGACTGCCCGTCTTGTGCCAGGCGTGGTGCTGGTGGTAGCAGGGATGGGCAAGCCAAATGTCTCCTGGAGCCTACATTCTGGATCAGTATTCCTAGTATTCCTCTGCCTTTATCTCTTCTTATCAAAATGCTACCCTTTCAAGAACTCCATCTGAGCTCTTCCTGACTCTACTCAAACCATCCCACCCTGGAGTCACCTGTTTCTGCAGACCCTCCCTCACTTTCAATGTTTTTTTACCCTTTGGGTATTTACACTGCCTTATGCTATGTTTGTGTTATGTATTATCTATGCAGCTTGATTATTACATGTTTGAGGATAGAAGCACTCTCATACTTTTGTGTGCTGAAGCACAATTGACATGCCATCAAAAATGATACTTATCATTTAAAGAGTGCTTACAACTTTCCAGTCAAAGAGATTTTCAGTGCTGTGCACGTGGGTAAGTGTATTAAGTATGTCTTTTATTTTCTGGATTCTGATGCTTTGACCTCCAGGGCTTTACTGACCTGGAGGGGCTGCCCCCTGCCTAGGTCAGGTACCTCCTAAGGTAATAAGCAACTCACTCGTTAGTGTGTTCCTCAAATATAAACCCATCCATCCAGAATCCACACCCACTGTCTCCTTCTCTCACCCTCTGGACTACTATCCACCTGCCCCAATCACCCGCAGCCAGGTCCTGGATCCTACAGCAGCCCCCGTGCCCCTGAGTCTGCTGAATTATTCAAACTGGCCAACTCCTAAGACTGCTTATGCCTCCTCACCCACTAATTCCTGGAGAAACAATAATAAAGACCCTTGTCCACAGTCCTCCTGCCCAACACACACACACCCTCCCCTCAACCCCTTCCCCATCTCGCCCTGGTGCTTTCAGGTATGGCCACACCTCCCAGGGCAGGGTGTGTCCCCTCCTCTTGGGAACCATAATAATTCATCTTTTAAAGGGCCATCAAATCCTAATCTCTTGGCCTTGCTGTACCTCAAATTTTCTATTAATATACTATTTTAAAGCAGTAAGGAAGTATTGGGTTTTTTTTAAAGATGGAAGTGGTATGGGAAAAAATTAAATGTCATTTTATTTTTGGTAAAATTAGCCAATTGTTCAAGAACATCCAATAAAGTAAAATCTGACTCCATTTTCTTGATGGCTAAAAATATCCATAATCTGCAATGATTTTCTACCAGAATCAACAGCGGAAGAAATATAGGAGGGGGGAGGAGAGAGATTTTTGTTTGTCTAAAGAGAACTATACTGATTAGGTTAGGACTGGGCTGTTGAAACAAAGGAGAACAATAAATAACCAGAAGCTTAAAGAGGATAGAAGTGTATGTTGCTCTCCCATAGAATTGTGTGGTGAGTGTCGGAGGCTGTTAGGAGCTCTGCTCCATATAGTCATTCAGGACTTTATGGCTTTGGCTTCATCTCCATGGCCAAGGCAGGGCCTCCACTGGTTTTAGGGGGAAAGAGGCCTGGAGGAGGCAAACCCAGCGTCTCAGTTGGTAGCACAGTGACCTGTCTTGTGTTCACTCACACTCTGTTGGTGAGAATATAGTCATGGGGCCATGTCTACCTACAGGTAGGCTGGGAAATAATGAGTGAGCAGTCACTTGCCCAGCTACCACTTAGGTACCATAGAAGGAGAGAGAACTGATGTATTGGGAGAGGGGCTGACTCTACTGCCCTACCGTAAAGAGAAAGACAGTCTTGCCAGCACCTTATGCACTATTGTTATTTTCATGTAACTGTTGTGAGTATTTGAACTGAGATTGGCAAAGTAATAAATTAGGTCACAGCCTCGTTGAATGTGGAACTGAAATTTGAAGTCAGGACTACAGAATTTTCTTTTTCTTTTTTTTTTTTGCCTTTTCTAGGGCCGCTTCCGATGGCATATGGAGGTTCCCAGGCTAGGGGTCTAATCGGAGTTGTAGCCACTGGCCTACACCAGAGCCACAGCAACATGGGATCCAAGCCGCATCTGCGACCTACCACAGCTCACGGCAATGCCGGATCCTTAACCCACTGAGCAAGGCCAGGGATCGAACCCACAATCTCATAGATCCTAGTCGGAATCGTTGACCACTGAGCCACGACAGAAACTCCAGGATCACGGGATTTTAAATCTTGATTTCCTTCTTTTTTTCCCCAGGTTTACTGAGGGTGAAAAAATTCTAGCATATTTAAAGTGTGTGGTGTGATGGTTTGATATAAATATACACTGTGAAAAGATTCTGTCCGTGAGTTAAGTAACACATCCATCACTTTACGGATTTACCTTCTGGGGGAGAGGGCTGAGGACATTTAAGTTCTACTCTCCTAGCAAATTTTAATAATCACCGTGTTGCACATTAGCGCCTCAGACCTTATGCATCTTATAAATGAAAGTTTGTATCCTTTTACCAACTTCTTCCTATTTCCTCCACCCCCAAACCCTAGCCTGCTGTCTTTCTATTCTCTATTTCTATCTCCATGAGTTCAACTTTTTTTTTTCTTCAGATTCCACATATAAGTGATATCATACAGCATTTGCCTTTCTCCAACTGGCTTATTTCACTTAGCATAATTCCCTCCAGGTTCATCCATGTTGTCACAAATTATAGGATTTCTTCCTTTTTCTTAAACATTTAGTACCCTTTTTTTTTTGTCTTTTTGTCTTTTTGCCATTTCTTGGGCCACTCCCGCGGCTTATGGAGGTTCCCAGATTAGGAGTTGAATCGGAGCTGTAGCCGCCGGCCTACGCCAGAGCCACAGAAACGCAGGATCCGAGCCATGTCTGCAACCTACACCACAGCTCATGGCAACGCCAGATCCTTAACCCACTGAGCAAGGCCAGGGATTGAACCTGCAACCTATGGTTCCTAGTCGGATTCGTTAACAACTGTGCCACAACGGGAACCCCAACATTTAGTGCTCTTGGCAGTCCTTTCTCTCCTTGCTAATAGTCTTCAGTTACTATGTCTTGTCTCTTTCAGTTTGGAGGGGTTTTTCTTATACTCACTTTTTTCAAGCCTATAATTTACAAAATGTTCACCTATAGGAGATTTTTTTTCCAGCTCAAATATTCCAGCTCAATATTTTATGTCCCTTCCGTCCATTATGCTTGCATTTGGTCATCTTTCTTATTTTAAATTATCACAATTCAAACATTGGTTTTCCATTCTATTCACTATTTATATTATTAGTTTTTATTGTTTTCTCTTACCTTATCTTTTTTCTAACAATTCATTTCTGTGGGAATAGGCTAACTCAGACCAAAGATATTTTCCACCTTGATTGAAATCAATCAGTAAAGTCCATGGAATAATAAAAGTGATACCTAAGTTTTCCAAAATATGCTTAATGTATTAAATATCAAGCCGCTTTATTAAAGAAACAAGAGTTATAATATCAACTCTTTTTTTAGTTCAGAACACAAAACAAAATATCGCACTGTAGGGTCATTCGAATCACATAGCATGTACTGGAAACAGATAAATTCTAGCAATGACGTCATTATTCACAAGAAAGAAAGGTAAGAAAGGTGAACACGAAAATGTAGGTGCCAACAGGATAAGCACCAACTTTATCTCCTGCTTTTCACTACATAGGCTCAATATTCTTGGGATTTAGTCAGATGTAATGTTGATATAAATTGATTAGATTAAGATAAAGGGAATCAATTGGACTTCTAATTGAAATTAGAAACTAAATTTCTAATTAAATAAAACTTACTAGTTTCAAGAGTACATTTTAACTAAATAAGTTAAAATAAATTTATCTTTCTGTTACAGGTAGATACATGCAGATATTGTTCTGAAACCTCAATAGTTTATGTATTTAAAAAGTTTATGTAGTTAAAAAAATAAAATAAAAAATTGGTTCCCCCAATCCAACAAATATTTTCTTATATTTTTTGTGTTCTATAGTCAAAGGATATACATTATGTTTTTGTTTAAAAAATAAAATAACAAAAGTAATAATAACAGATTAACGCCACAGTTGTTCCTTGGTATCAGCTGGAGATTGGGTCTAGGACTCCTATCAAAAATCTGTGGGTGCTCAAGTCCCTGTGTAAAAGAGGCAGTATTTGCACATAACCTACACACTTCCTCTCATATGATTAAAATCATCTCTAGATGGCTTATAATAGCTAATACAATATAAATGCTGTGTAAATAGTTATAAGTACTATATGAATGTTATGCAAATAGTTTCCCTAGTGGCCAATTTATGTTTTATTTTTTGGAATTTTCCGGAAATTTTTTCGAATATTTGTTGATCCACAGTTGGTTCCATCGCTGGGTGCAGAACCCATAGATAGCAACTCAGCTAAGCCTCATTTGGGAAGCAGATGTGGACACGCTCTGTGGCCACAGGCAGTGGGAAATCCACCTGTGCCAGTCAGGGGAGGTTCACTGCGCTAACAGTGCCCTCCAGCATGCCAGTGCTTGTCACAAAGAGTTTATGATCACTCATGAAATAGTTCAGTGAGGATGTTTCTGGTCAGACGGCCCTCCCATGTGACTCTCTTTCAAGCAGTTATTCAAGACTCGGGCTCCTTCAACCTTGTGTCTCCACCATCTGCCAGGGCATTAGAGGCCTCTGATTTCCAACTTCCCAGAAGACAAGAAACCAAGAGAGGGCTGGATCTTGTGGGAGGGTAGTTATCAGATCACATACCCAGCGGGGAGACGGAGAAGGGCAGTCTGGCTCTATATCCTGGAGAAAAGGGAAAAAGAAGCAGGTGAACATAGCAACAACTGCCTCTCCAGCCAAAATAAACAGCATCTAATTTTCAAAGTGTTTCCATTTATTCCCACATTCATAGGGGAGAATCCCCGGAAATGCAAACAATGACGGGGTACACTGGAGTGTTCACTAATGGCCCATTTTATTATTTAACATCTGGAGTTAAAAGAAGCACCAAATTAAAGCCAGCTGTTTCAAACTGGGGTCCCATATTTGCAGCCATGACTCCTGGCGAACGGGTGAGCAGAGGTAAACTGAGGTAGCCTCTGAGAGGTTAGCTTTCCTTTGTAAGGATTCCTCCTGGGGGGAAGGGCAGACTTTGAAGACGACCTTCAAGATTGCCACTCCCTTTTTTCACTTCCATGATTAAGTTATTTTTTTTTTTAATATGGAATAGGAGAAAGGATTTTGCAGCTGTCATTAAGGTCCGCAGTGAGTTAACTTTAAATTATTCAAAAGGGAAATTATCTAGAGAGGGCCTGATCTAATCAGAAGAAACCCTGGGGGAAAAAAGTCTAGCAGCCAGAGACAGAAGACAGAGAGATTCAAAGCCAAAGCCAAAGCCAAAGAAGACACTCTGCTCTTGGCCTTGAAGAAGCAAACTGCTGTGTCGCTTTGAAGAACTCGGAGCCCTTTTAAATGTAGATCATGTCTATACCTTTCACAGAGATGGCTTTCTAATTTAACTATTTTATCCAGATGAATGGATCAGCTACTAATTTTATGCAGCACAGGTCACCATATGTTATCTGTATACTTGGGCATGTGTCCACGTGGCCACTGTTCCCTGTGGTTCTCTAACCATTCTGACACCAGCATGCTACCTAGCAAAAAATTCCACCGTGAGGCTTTTGTAGCTTGCCAGCATAAATACCATTCCTTATACAAAGTATTCCTAAACAATAAGCCTTTTGAAATACCAAAGCCATAATGGTCTTTTAATTCACAAATGTGATCATGTCATTTGCCTGCTTACAGTGATATACCATTTCCTATAGGCTGAAGTCTAATCAATGCCCTGACAATCTAGCCCCACGCGTCCCTGTCTAGAGTCATCTCTGGCCCCTCTCTGTATGCGAGCTTCCCAATCTTCTAGTTCTGAACGCAAGTTATTCCTTGCCTTTGTGCCTCAGTCGGTCTGGCTTTCTCCTTTACCCTTGGGCTAATATTTATTTATCCTTGAGGATTTTATTTCGACTGCCCTTTCCTATTGTATTCATTAGTCACTCCGGTTATTTGACTCTTATACAAGTATCACTTCGTCTCCAAGTTATTCAGTTTCTAAAATTGAATGGGGAGCGTTTAGTTAGCTACTTTGGGGAACACGGGTCACCCTATCTTCTACATCTATTTTGTTCCTGTATTTCAAATAGCACAGAGTTAAAGGAGGGTTAGCAAGGGCTCTGAGCAGTCTGAGCAGCATGCTAGTATATATAAATACACACATAATAATCAGTTCCTGGTTTGGGGTAGATAGTATCAGAAAGTAAAGGTTACTAGACTACAGTTTTGTGACTTACTTGCTATATGTTATGTAGTCTATAAGATTAATGGCATGAGAACTCCCGCAAGAGTTAATATCTCAGCTCTACTGCTTATCAGCTTAACTCTCTCTCTTCCTCTCTATAGCTTTTTAATGGGAATAGTAATAGCACCAGTCTCATTAAGTTGCGAGCATTAAATGAGTTTCATTTGCTCCAAAAAGGATGTAAGGATATAAGGTGGAGTATGTATATGCATTTTACTTTTTTTTAATTATAATGATTTTTATTTTTTCCATTATAGCTGATTTTCAGTGTTCTGTCAATTTTCTGCTGCACAGCAAGGTGACCCAGTCACACATACATGTATACATTCTTTTTTCTCACATTATCATGCTCCGTCATAAGAGACTAGACATAGATCCCAGTGCCACGCAGCAGGATCCCATTGCTAATCCTTTCCGAAGGCAATAGTTTACATCTGTTAACCCCAAATTCCCAATCCCTCCCACTCTCTCCCCCTCCCTCTTAGCAACCACAAGTCTCCATGTCCATGATTTTCTTTTCTGTGGAAAGGTTCATTTGTGCCATATGTTAGATTCCAGATATAAGTGAAATCATATGGTACTTGTCTTTCTCTTTCTGACTTATTTCACTTAGTATGAGAGTCTCTAGTTCCATCCATGTTACTGCAAATGGCATTATTTTGTTCTTTGTATGGCTAAGTAGTATTCCATTTTGTATATATACCACATCTTCTTAATCCACTCATCTGTTGATGGACATTTAGGTTGTTTCCATGTGTTGGCTATTGTGAATAGTGTTGCAATGAACATGCAGGTGCATGTGTCTTTTTCAAGGAAAGTTTTGTCCAGACATATGCCCAAGAGCAGGATTCCTGGGTCATATGGTAGTTCTATGTGTAGTTTTCTAAGATACCTCCATACTGTTTTCCATAGTGGTTGTACCAATTTACTTCCCGACAATAGTACAGGAGGGTTCCCTTTTCCCCACATCCTCCCCAGCATTTGTTATTTGTTTCATTTTATTCTTCAATTAACTTGCTCCCTGGAGGCAGCAGCCATGCCCTGTACCTCTTTGTGAGTTTCTGTAATGGCTAGCTCAGTGCCAAGTATATGATGAACACTTATTGACTATTCCTCCCCCTTTCTCCTGAGATAATACACCATGCCAGTGTCCCTTTATCTTCTCCCACGATACTGAGCCTTGTGCTTGGCTCAATGGTAAATGTGCATTGGTTGGTTAGAGTATAATCGTTGCACACAGCCATGCCCTCAACCCAGAAGGGAGGAGTCACTGACCCATACAACAGGGTTCCAACAATCTTGGTTACCATCCTGCCTGCAGATTGGGTGAGAGGTGATCTGCAATGATAGGAAAGTGCAGGCTTGTAATAACATTTGAAAATAACTCACTCTTCTCAGTGGCAAAAAGCCAGAATTACAGTGATGCGTAATGCTTATAAAGACAATCATGGAGTTCCCATTGCGGCTCAGTGGTAATGAACCCTACTGGCATCCATGAGGACATGGGTTCAATCCTTGGCCTTGCTCAGTGAGTTGGGGATCTGCCATTGCTGTGAGCTATGGTGTAGGTTTGAAGACATGGCTTGGATCCTGAGATGCTGTGGCTGTGGTGTAGGCTGGCAGCTGCAGCTCTGATTTGATCCCTAGCCTGGGAACTTCTGTATGCTGCAGGTGTGGCCCTGAAAAAGAAACAAAAAATCATGACTGATCTCCATTTGAAAATGTTTCTTTTGTTTAAAAATATGTGAAGGTTGGCTCAGTGGTTAACAAACCCAACTAGTAACCAAGACGTTGCCTGTTTAATCCCTGGCCTCACTCAGTGGGTTAAGGATCTGGCGTTGCCATGAGCTGTGGTATAGGTCGCAGATGTGGCTCAGATCCCCTGTTGCTGTAACTGAGGCATAGACTGGCGGCTACAGCTCCGATTGGACCCCTAGCCTGGGAACCTCCACATGCCTCGGGTGCGGCCCTAAAAAGACAAATAAAAAAAATTTTTTTAAATAGATAAATAATGTGAAGATCAATGAG
The DNA here is from genome assembly GCF_016906955.1 of Phacochoerus africanus. Lineage (NCBI taxonomy): Eukaryota > Metazoa > Chordata > Mammalia > Artiodactyla > Suidae > Phacochoerus > Phacochoerus africanus. The sequence goes on from NC_062553.1 coordinate 29,203,422, forward strand.
CCTGAATGAATACAAATAATGAACTAAACAATTATTGCTGCCAGAAGAAAGAAAGCTGCCCTGAGGAGACATGCCATTCTACCCTTTCTCAAAGGGTAATGATGAACCAGAGCCTCCTAGAAACCTTATTAGGGGATTCAAGGCTGGGAGGATGGTTGTTTTGTTACAGCAGCTGCCCAGCAGCCCTGCGCTGCAGCGTTATCAGCTCTGGCAACAGCCCTGTGGCTGTCGTGTCCCAGCTCCAGCAGCTCTGTGGCTGCAGTGGATCAGCTCTTTTATGGGGCGAGAAACGCAGCGAGCACTCGGAGAGTTGGAGACCTCAGGTTTATTTCTCCGGCGGGCTCAGAGGAGATCGCTCTCCGGAGTCTGAGCCCCGAAGAAGGGTTTCACAAGGTCTTTATGGCTACCTCTTCCGGGTCCATGCTTGGCCGGTCGGACCGGAGTGAGGTCAGGCGAGGGAGTAAGTGTGGAAACAAGTTCACAGAAGCAGATGTGTGGGGGAGGGTGGTTAGGGCAGTTGGCTGGACTTTGCTTAGTCACCGTGGCCGGGATCTCTCCTTTCTTCCTTCTTATTGGGACAGTTTCTCCTACAGCTTACCCCTGTCAGAATGCATGATTGTTGCCATGACCTTTTATAACCTCCTAAAGGACGTTATCCACACCATCGACTGGGTCCACAAGAACTGCTCTGTCCTTCGTGGTCTCCCCACAGCCCCATCCATGGAGACGTGCACCTTGATCAGAGGAAGAGTTTGCACTACGCAAATGTGGTGAGGTCACTTCGGAAGACCGTTCATCAGGTTGAACTAAAGAAAAAGAAAACAAAACTCTGCACTGATTCCCACGCACTTAGATGTCCATATAAACAAACTCTAGAGCTTTATGATCTCTTCCATATGTACACCAGCCCCTCCACACCTGGATTATCCTGGGCGCTTTTATTTTCTGCCAAAAGAGAAAAATAGTAATTTCAATCCCTCCATCATGTCCCATCTAGATGGATTTTAAGGTGATGAGATTTTGCTCCTCCCACAGTTTGTGGCAGTGTTACAGCAGGCAGAGAGCTAGGTGTGAACAGAGAAACTGAGGCCAAAGGCCAACTGGCAGGAAACCACGCATCTTGCAAACAGCAGGGGGTCCCAGGGCAGCAAAAAGAAGGAGGGGTGAGGGATTGGGGGGTGTCTCATGGCAGAAAAAGAAAAGCAGGAACTGACCGGAAACCACACATTTGAGGTGATAAGTGTCCTGGAGGCAGAAAAAGAAAGGTTGGAAAAGGCAGGAATCTCCAGCATTCAAATGTAACCTGTTGCTCGTTACTTCCTCATTGCAATAAAATTAGCCTTACAGATAAAAAATTCCATTAAGGACCAATGCTCAGGACACTTCCAATCAAAGCTAAATAAGGACAAAAATCCCTCCCCCCTTCAGGAAGGTGGAGCTGGAATGAAAATCTGGATAAATGACAAGGGGGGAGGGGAGGGAGTGGGATGGACTGGGAATTTGGGGTTAATAGATGCAAACTGTTGCCCTGGGAATGGATGAGCAATGAGATCCTGCTGTATAGCACTGGGAACTATATCTGGTCACTTATGATGGGCATGATGGAGGATAATGTGAGAAAAAGAATCTATATATGTATGTGTGACTGGGTCACCTTGCTGTAAAGTACAAAATTGACAGAACACTGTAAACTAGCCATAATGGAAAAAATAAAAATCATTTTAAATTAAAAAAAAGAAAATCAGGGTATAGGATCCCCAGTGAATACTCCGCCCCTTCATTTGTATGCCCCTCCTAACCCACTTGCTAAAGAAACGCAGGGCAACTGCTCACCCGTCTGCCTGCCTTCCCTCTGGAGGCTTGTTTCTCACTTAAATAAATCCTCACTTTGCCTTCTCAATTTCCTTCTAGTTTCTGATTCCTCCTGTGATGAGACAAGAGCCTTTCCATGGTAACAGCAGCTCATGAAGAGAATAAGTAAGGAGGAGAAACAAAGACAAAGGAAAATATAAAATTAAATGACCTGCTTTTCACTCTGTCCTCTTTCTCCACAGCTTCTAGAAACTTCCTTTGTAGGTTCTTTCATGACTGCTTCTGGACGTTCAAAGCTGTCTAGGCTGAGACACAGGTAAAGGCAGAAAGGATCTGGACTGGAAAGCCCAGCAATTTCCTGGGGTGGGGGTGCCCCAAGGGGGGCCACTGATCCTCAGATGAAGAGACTTCTCAGCCTCAAGCAAAACTTAGCTCAACACAGCTTTCTTTGGGAGGGTGATTTATATATAGGTCTTTATTCTTTTAAAATATGACCTGCGGTTCCTGAGTATATATGCCAAGATGAAAGGACCTTGGCAGCACAGAGAAAGGGCATTCTGGCTCCACACCCTAAAGGTCTGGGTAAAAATTCTGGGACCACGAATACATTTGCATACCAGCTGAACAGCATGCAGTAGCTAAACTGGTTGAGTTTCTCCATACTTTTTAAAAAGTGGCATTACTAATTTGTCTTATCAAATGCTCAGCATGATAAATCTAAACCAAAATTTCCCACTGCACAAAGTGGTCTCTCTTAAGAATCAATTAAGCACGGGAAAATTCAGAATTCTCAGCTCTATGAGTGCAGCAATACCATGTGGTTAGCCAAAACAAGGACTGTACACAAATAAATACATCACAAAGCTGATAATCCAAAGAGGGCCACAGAGCAAAGGTACTCTGGGAGTAACCTTGTACTGTAACCTGTTTTGATTAGTGATTTGATTCATTCATCCCTAAATATGGCTGGACTGGGTGATTCCTCCATCCCCGTCACCCTATTGGCAATGACCATGTGGGAAGACCCTTGCAAATGCGTCTTAAAGTCAAAGATCACAGATCCATGGGGCTTGGAGCTGACCCCAGGGTGGAATTAGCTTCTAGAATCTTCCTGACAGCTTTTGTAACAGGTTCGACCTTCAAGCTGTCAAGAAGCTCTTTGGGGGAGGGGGAGTCAAATGAGACCTATCAATGAACTTTTTTTTTTTAAGGGGCCGCACCTGCAGCATGTGGAAGCTCCCAGGTTAGGGATCAAATTGGAGCTGTAGCCGCCTGCCTATGCAACCACAGCAATGCCAGATCAGAGCTGTGTCCGTGACCTACACCACAGCTCACACCAATGCTGGATCTTTAACCCACTATTCGAGGCCAGGGATTGAACCCGTGTCCTCGTGGGTAATAGTCATTACCTCTGAGCCACAACAGGAACTCCTCAATGAACTTTTATTTTTTTGATTATTTTTAAGTAAATTTTTTTCTGATTAAGAAAGTACTATGGCTCCCTTATGGAAAAATTAGACAACAGATGAGAATGAAGTAAAGTTGTCTTCATTCGCCGATTTTCAAAAATAAATATTATCAGCTTTCTCACATACATTATAACCATTTGAATCTTTTTTTTTTTTTAATGTAAATAAGGTAAAGGAGCAAGTGCTTCAAGATTTACTTCCAAAGTCAGCTGATAAGGGAAGAAAACTTGGAAAGAATCTTTGGACTGTCCTCCAATCACATAGAAGTTTACAGTATACATGGTTTTATGTTCACAACCCTATAAAGCACTTCCTATGCATAGTAAAGTTTGAGAACTACCCAGGTTACACTAAAAGAAAAAGAAAAGGCAGTGTCTTAAAGTAACCTTGGGAGGAGGGTAGAAAATTCTAAAGTCCTTCTGCTTGCAAGGATAACCTTGATACATACTAACAGATTGCTTTATTGTATGGATGAAACATGCTAGTGGAGCCCCACCTCACTGCAGATTACCTTCTAAATTTAGTGCCTAAGATGCCCATATGGTGCCGTGCCCTGCCTCCCTCTTTCTCTTGTTCTCTGGATGTGGAAAAAAAAAAAAAAAAAAAAAAAAACTCAGATCATATATGCTGTTTGGGAGCTGGATTCTTCCATTTAGGGAGATATTTTAAGCATTTTCCCAAGATAAGCAAATGCTATTCTAAAATACATCCACTCTATTTATGTTTATTTTTCAAAGTTTATTTCCGCTGCTGGTTTTGGAGAGATGTAACTTAAGTAGTTGAACTTTGCAAATAATTTGCACCGCACATTTTTAATGTGGGCCCTCTTTGTACCTGGGAATCCAAAGGGACTCTATGCTGCTCTGACAAGGACTGAAGCATTGAGGCTGCAGGACCTCTCTGTTGAGACATGAGCTCTCAGGAGCAACCCCAGCATCAGGGCCAGCACTTCTGTTATTAATTTCTTAACTACCAGCTAACACATTCTGTTCTCTAGCCCTTTATTCACTATGCTATTTTCCCCTGAAAGCAATTTTGCAGCTTTTTGGTATACATAGGGCCACATCTAGACACCAACAAGCTACATGAGGCTGGATAGATGGAGAAAAAGCAAAGGCAGAGAAACAAGGCAGTGATTGAAATTTCAGGAGTGGCTTGAAAGTCAACAGCAGTGAAGTTAAAGATGGGACCTCGGAAAGTGGCAAATTTGAAGAACAGAGAATAGTTAGTGGGAATTGGGGATGAACCAGAGGTTACTAGAACCCAGACATCATCCATGAGCTCTCATTGCTGTGACTGCCCTGCCCTTCAGATCACGGCCAGTGAAGGCCCAAAGCTCTCACCAGCATTTCTGCTCCTTCTGGATGGCAGCCTTCTCCTGGCCTCCTCTGCTCCATGCTCTCTGACTTTCCCATGAACTGCTTCTGCTCACACCGGATCAATGTCCCAATACGCATCACCACTTTCATTTCCCAAACTGCTCGCAGACAGCCACCAGCTATGAGGACAGTAGATGTAGCAGCCACTGTAGGTTACTGACCCAGAACCAGGACTTTGCCCTTGCCTGCCTCTATGAAAGAGGATATAAAAGCTAAATATTTCCTTTCACCCCTTGAGTTACAGAAGGGCATGTGATATAGGTGGAATCTTTCTGGGGATGTTTCTGGGAAAGACTTGACTTTCCTAAAAAAAGACCCCTACTGGAGTTCCCATCGTGGCACAGCAGAAACAATCCAGCTAGGAACCTTGAGGTTGTGGGTTCGATCCCTGGCCTTGGTCAGTGGGTTAAGGATCCAGCGTTGCCATGAGCTGTGGTGTAGGTCACAGATGCAATTGAGATCTGGTGTGGCTGTGGCTGTGGTGTAGGCTGGCAACTGTAGCTCCAAGGTGACCCCTAGCCTGGGAACCTCCATAAGCCACGGGTGCGGCCCTCAAAAGACAAAAAAAAAAAAAACCTACAAAAGAGTAGTCTTTCCCTTTTTTCCCTTCTTCCTTCCTTGAATATGGACTTAATATGAGAGCTCACAGCAGCTCCCTGAGACCATGATGGGGCAAAAGCAGGAGCACAAAAGCCAGCAGAGTAAGGACAGCAATATGGAAATATAGAAAGTAATCAGGGGGAGTTCCTGTCGTGGCTCAGTGGTTAATGAATCTGACTAGGAACCATGAGGTTGCAGGTTCGATCCCTGGCCTTGCGTAATGGGTTAAGGATCTGGCATTGCCGTGAGCTGTGGTGTAGGTTGCAGTCTCGGCTCAGATCCCGCATTTCTGTGGCTCTGGCGTAGGCCAGTGGCTACAGCTCCGATTCAACCTGGGAACCTCCATATGCCATGGGAGCAGCCCAAGAAAATGGCAAAAAAGACAAAAAAAAAGAAAGAAAGAAAGTAAGTAACTAGGTCCTTGATAGCATCACTAATTAGCTGAATTCATCCCAATTCATACCTCTGATTTTAAATAAACTCCCATTTATTTTAGCCACTAGAGTCTGCTATTCTATTCCTTGCAGCCTAATACATTCCTAAAAGATAAAAAAGATTTTGCTGTATATTCTGGGGGACCAAAGAGGGTGAAGATTAAACCTTGGCCATCCTGCTTATCCCTCATCCTCTCTTTCTTCTCTTTTCCTCCTTCATTTCATCAACTCCTCCAAAAGGCAAAGCAGAATTATCCCTGTCTTTGTCATAAAGCATTTGTAACCATAATAACCTTTCTCATAGAAATGTAACTTAGGCATCTCTTTCTTCATTCCAAGTGTTCACCACATATTTTTTTCTGATAAAGTCAGCTCTCTCCCTAAAAGAATTTCTAGTGCCAGATGTTCAGATAAAAATATCATCTGCTTTCATGCATAAAAGATAATGCATTTCTTAAAAGGATCCCAATGCTTAGAACCCTAGAGATTGAGACGAGAACATTGCCAGTATTGATGCAGCTCTGCATGGGGTGAGAATCGATCCCAGCATTGGCTCCATCTGCTTGGAGAGCACTGCCCCGCAAAGGCTGAGTAATCTGCATGCTCTTTCTAGACAGGAAGGTCACTTCTGTGGGGCTTAATCAACTGAGCATGCTTCTCACATCTTGCACACCTGAGAGTCTGCACCTGGACAGGGCTCAGAAAGTTTCTCCACTCAGCCAGCAGAGGTCAGCTGCCAAGAACATCCAAGATTTGGCTGAGAGTGTTCATGACAGCTGGTGGCTTTTTCAGAAATATTATTTTGCATGTTTTCCACCAGAAATAATTGAGACTAAGGGGAATAAATAAAAGTGTACTTCTGTACACAAATGTCTTAAAATGTCTTTTCCCCCCTTTCTCTGTGCTAACCTCCCACCCTACTCCCACATGTGTGACCCTTTATTAAGCCTATTCAGGACTTTCTTAAAAAAAAAATTCATTTGTCTAAACCAATGGTCCTCAACAGGAGTGATCTTTGGCTGCTAGGGGACATCTGACAATGTCTGCTGACATTCATGGTTGTCACAGCTGGCAGGTAGGGAAGAATGCTACTGGCATCTAGCAGCACAAGGATAGGGATGCCAATCAACCTGCACAGGACAGCCCTGAACATCAAAGAATTACCCTGTCCCAAAAGTCAGTAGTGCTGGAGACCCCAATCACACTCAAGGACCAGGAAAAATAAAAGGAGAGACAGGAATTCCCGTCATGGCTCAGTGGTTAATGAATCCGACTAGGAACCATGAGGTTGTGGGTTCGATCCTTGGCCTTACTCAGTGGGTTAAGGATTTGGGGTTGCCGTGAGCTGTGGTGTAGGTTGCAGATGCGGCTCGGATCCCGAGTTGCTGTGGCTGTGGTGTAGGCCGGTGGCTGCAGCTCCAATTTGACCCCTAGCCTGGGAAACTCCATATGCCACAGGAGCAGCCCAAGAAATGGCAAAAAGACAAAAAAATAAAATAAAATAAAAGGGGAGACAGTGTGCCCTTTGACTCTCTGCAGAGTCATGTTTAATTCAGAGGGGTACTGATGTATTTTTTTAATTTATTCGCTTTGTCATAGGCTGTCAGTGCCTCTGGTTACACCTATTGGATCCTAATATAACAAATGTATTTTTTCCTTTTTTTATTGAATGATTTTTATGTTTTTCTGTTATAGCTGGTTTACAGTGTCTGTAAATTTTCTACTGAACAGCAAGCTGACCCAGTCACACATACCCATATATACCCCTTTTTCTCACATTACCATGCTCCATCATAAGTGACTAGACATAGTTCCCAGTGCTGCTACACAGCAGACTCTTGTTGCTTATCCATTCCCAAGGCAACAGCTTGCACCTACTACCCCAAATTCCCAGTCCATCCCACTCCCCCCACCTCGGCAACTACAAGTTTGTTTTCCATGTCCATGAGTTTCTTTTCTGTAGAAAGATTCATTTGTGCCATATATTAGATTCCAGATATAAGTGAAGTCATATGGTACTTGTCTTTCCCTTTCTGACTTACTTCACTTAGTATGAGCATCTCTAGTTCCATTTGTTGCTGCAAATGGCATTATTTTGTTCTTTTTTATGGCTGAGTAGTATTCTGTTGTGTATACACACCACATCTTCTTAATCCATTCCTCTGTTGATGGACATTTAGGTTGTTTCCATGTCTTGGCTATTGTGGACAGCAGCTCCCCGAGACCATAATGGGGGGTAGTGCTGCAATGAACATACGGGTGCATGCGTCTTTTTCAAGGAAAGTTTTGTCAATATATGCCCAGGAGTGGGATTGCTGGGCCATATGGTAATTCTATATATAGTTTTCTTAGGTACTTCCATACTGTTTTCCATAGTGGTTGTACCAGTTATATTCCCACCAACAGTGCAGGAGGGTTCCCTTTTCTCCACACCCTCTCATGGCCATTCTGACTGGTGTGAGGTGGTACCTCATGGTAGTTTTGATTTGCATTTCTCTAATAATCAGTGATGTTGAGCATTTTTTCATGTGCTTGTTGGCCATCTGTACATCTTTGAAAAAATGTCTATTCAGGTCTTTTGCCCATTTTTCAATTGGGTCGTTGGCTTTTTTGCTGTTGAGTTGTATAAGTTGTTTATATATTTTAGAGGTTAAGCCCTTGTAACTAGCATACCTGCCTTTATTGTGTTTGTCATTAGCCTGAATTAGAAAGGCCTTTAAAATTGATTTTTTTTCTAGAAAGCATTTGAATGCATTTTGTTTGGTATTCCATTTATTCAATAAAGTCTTTAATTAGTGCTAAAAAAAAAAAAGAAAAAAAGCCCTCGTAGTTGCATCATTTGAAACTATTTTCTCCCATTCTGTAAGTTGTCTTTTGTTTTATAAATGTATTTTTTAACTCACTGACAGTAACTAAATATCTAGAATCACTTGCTGAGCCAGTATTGATTTTCTCACCTACTTTCTTTTCTTTTCCTTCTTTCTTTCTTTCTTTTCATCTTCTTTAGGGCCGCTCCCATGGCATATGGAGGTTCCCAGGATAGGGGTCGAATTGGAGCTGTAGCTGCTGGCCTACACCACCGCCACAGCAAAGCAGCATCTGAGCCACATCTGCGACCTATACCACAATTCATAGCAATGCCGGATCCTTAACACGCTGAGCGAGGCCAGGGATCGAACCTGTGTCCTCATGGATGCTGGTCAGATTCGTTTCTGCTGAGCCATGACGGGAACTCCGTCACCTACTTTCTTTTATATCACATTTTTGTTTTGTAGTCTTGAAGCAAAACAGTCGCTTAACATCCTTTCTAAACTGGAATCGTTCATCCAGTTTTTTTGGTTTTTTTCCTCTATCATAATTGGAGCATTTCACCAGGAAAGATTACAGACATGTTCATTGGTGCACATAACTGTCCATCCCACAACAATCAGAGAGCTTACCACTGTGCTGCTACAATTAAGCTGTTTCCTAAGGGCTTAAATATTTACTGATTCCATGCTTGATGGAGAAATCAAGTTCAAGGGGGTAAATGACAAATTTATTTACCTTTGCTCACGTCACTTCCTCCCCTGACCCTGGGTATTTCAAATTCTACCAAACTCACCTCCTTTTCTTTTTAGACGCTTCTCTGTCTTCAATCAGCTCTCTCCCTTCAGAAGTCTAAATGTGTGTTCTTTCCTCCACTCAAACAGTGCTTAATCAAATACACCTTGTGATGTATTTCAGTCTGTATAGTTATTAAATTAAGCATTTATTTTATCTCCAACTGGAGAAGCTCTTTTGAGGCAGGGGCCAGGCCTCACTTTTCAAAGTCCTGGAGGACCAGATATACAGCCAAAACAAAAAGCCATCCCAATTACATTTTTTGTTTTTTGTTTGTTTGTTTGTTTGTTTGTTTTAATTTTTTTATTTTCCCAATGTACAGCAAGGGGGTCAGGTTATCCTTACATGTATACATTACAATTACATTTTTTCCCCCACCCTTTGTTCTGTTGCAACATGAGTATCTAGACAAAGTTCTCAATGCTATTCAGCAGGATCTCCTTTTAGAATAGATATACAAGGAGATCCAATTACATTTAGAATGGATAAGCAAGGAAGTCCTACCATTCAGCACAAGGAATTATATTCAGTCTCTGGGGATAGACCACGATGGAAGATAATATGAGAAAAAGAATATATATAGATGTATGCCTGGGTCACTTTGCTGTACAGAAGAAATTGGCACAGCATTGTAAATCAACTATACATTAGTAAAAAAATTAAATTTTAAAAGTTTTGAAAACTTTTTTTTTTTTTTGGTCATTTTGCCTTTTCTAGGGCCGCTTCCCATGGCACATGGAGGCTCCCAGGCTAGGGGTCTAATTGGAGGTGTAGCCACTGGCTTACGCCACAGCCACAGCAACTTGGGATCCAAGCCGTGTCTTCGACCTACACTACAGCTCACGGCAACGCTGGATCCTTAACCCACAGAGCAAGCCCAGGGAACGAACCCGAAACCTCATGATTCCTAGTTAGATTCGTTAACCACTGCGCCATGATGGGAACTCCTGAAACCATTTTTAAAAAGCCATCCTAAGACAGTGAATTCATGAGTAAAATATAGATCATGAATATACATGTTTAAGATAATATGAACAAACTCTTTATTGTCCTCAAACTCCTGATTTGGCCATTATGACCTGAAGGAAAAACATCTTGTTTTCCTGAGAAACTCTTTCCCACAATGAAAGTCATAGGTAAGCTTGGCCAAAGTTCACATGACTAAGTCACAACCAAAAAGAAACTGGATCTGAGACCTTCGGTGACATGCTTAATGTAGAAAATGTGAATGAGCTTAATGATTAGTGATGGTTGTTAAAAACCAAGGCTTTAAAGACTCTATTTATGTGAATACTAAGGCTGCGCACACATGAAAGTAATAGGAGATACCCTTTGGACGACATTTCTGTTTCTCATATTTTGCTTCTATTGGTCTTCAGAGCATGTAAAGCAATGACGTTAGCCAGAAAAAATGTCAGGAGACAGATTTTTCCATAAACATATTGTCTGCTTTCCTTTTAGACATATCCTTGATCCTTGAACAGAAGACTTGCCCCAAAGTAAATTGATTTAAAATACATGGAAACCTCATTTCTGTGAAGCTTCATAATAAAACTGTCTACTATTTTAGAAAGTTTTTGCAACTTTCTGAAGAAGTTTCTCATTTGTCAGTAAATGCATATGGTATTTACTGCAGCTCTGGAGTAGTGCCAATTCATTGTATGCTATTTGTCTCTAAAATATTTTTGTGAGCCAAAAATGAAAAAAGTAACACTTGGAACAATAACCCCATTAAGGAAGATACAACAGACCCTACAGTCTTTCTCTACTGCAACCAGTGAGGGCCACTGTCCTGCCCTGAGTTGAGAGGTTCTGGAATAAGTATCATTCCTTTGTTGTGCCCTCTCTGTTGCCACTATTAGCTAACAGTTTTCAACCACTGGCTGACAAAATGAGCAATTGACAGTGCTGGACCTGTAGCAAAAGGAAGACTATCAACCAACATGTTAACACGCAGATTTTAGTGACCACAAGAGCTAGCAAGGAAAAGGTCAAGGACATCTAGGATGAGGAACAAGCAATTGGGCATTAGTGGAAGCCCTTTGACTTTGTGAAGAGCTTCAGAAACCACACTACAGCCTAGCTTTGGGGACATGGCTCAGATCGTCAATGTCAAAAAATGAGACACATGAACACGGGGAGACCTTGACAAGCCTCTTTACTTCTGCAGAAGGTTGCGGGTGCTCAAAAAGCACCTGCAAAAAAGAAAACACCCTCCCTATTTATCCCTAATGCAGGTGATGTACATGTCCCCTTCCCATTGGTTAGGTCAGGGCGCATAGTCTTCTCACTTGGCTAATTTGAAACGAATTGTTATTGGGAGAAGAGGGAAAGAGGAGGGGGCGTTTCAGCTGAAAGGGAGCAAAATGGAGTAACCAAGATTTCCTCTGATAGAAAAGACATTATGTTACTTTCCACACTAGGAAGACAGACCTGCGCTGGAGGATTCTGGGGCCACAGGCCAAGAGTGACCTCAGGGGAGAAGAGCAACTGCCAGTGCATGATGAAGGCTGGATGTCAAGGACTGCGATGGCTCGGGCTCAGGAAGCACTGATGGCCTGGGTTCAGTTAGAGCTCTCATTCCCAGGAGGGAGACTCTTCATCCCAGGGAAAATGAAGGATATGGGAACATTAGTTAAATATTTCAATGTCTGCAAATTCAAATGCAAGTATCTTTGTTTTCCATATTCATTTGTTCATCTAATATCCCTTAAGTGTGCTTCATGAAGCAGGGAGGACACAAAGGCAACAAGATGAAGAATCTGCTGTTCCAAAAAAGGCTCGAGGTTCCATGGGGATGGGATGCTGGATATTCTCCTTGCCCTCTCCATCCACACTCCACCCTACTCAGTACCCCTCGAGGCTGACTTTTAGGGACAACAATGACTAGGCTGCTTTGCCCTCTGGCTTTGCATTGGGCTTAGTCAGTGGAGGTGAAGGACAGGAGGAGAGAGCGGTAAAGCATGTTCTCGGCTCGCTCCCTGTCCTGCTGCAGCTCCACGTTGGCTGCATCCCCCACAGCCACTGAGCAGCTTTCTCCCGGAGCCAAGGTTCCAGCCAGTTTCCAGTAGCCATTCCTTCCCATTGCTCCCTCACGCCCAGGGCCAGCAGTGGCTTCCCATGTTCATAGCCTGAGAGTGTTTCACCTCTTCTCCTTGACCCCTCATTAAATGTTCATTTATGGAGTTCCCCTCGTGGCTCAGTGGTTAACGAATCCGACTAGGAACGATGAGGTTTCGGGTTTGATCCCTGGCCTTGCTCAGTGGGTTAAGGATCCAATGTTGCCCTGAGCTGTGGTGTAGGTTGCAGATGCGGCTCGGATCCCACGTTGCTGTGGCTGTGGTGTAGGCTACAGCTCTGATTAGATTCCTAGCCTAGGATCTTCCATGTGCCACAGGAGCAGCCCTAGAAAAGGTAAAAAGACAAAAATAAAATAAAAGTTCTTTTATTTCCTGTGTCCCAGAGGCCACCTGTCATAAAGTCAAAGGTGCAGTGGAGACTCATGGGAAGGAGTCCTCAGTCCTACCCGGGGAGGTCAGAGGTGGCTGTGGTCTATGAATTCCTGTTCCTATTTACCCTGTCAGTTGCGCCTTGAAGCTTCTCTAGTAAGATAGAATCAGCCACATTATTTTCCAGCAACGGCAGGGGAAAAACCTAATGACAACACTAGGAAAAAAATGCAATGGTCATGTGACTGACTCTATAGTCAAATTCCATTTATCTAAAAATGATACCTTCACTTAGATGTAGACTCTAAATTACAAAACACAAGAACATATCTACGCAACAGAAACAGACTCACAGACATAGAGAACAGAGCTGTGGTTGCCAAGGGGGGGCAGGGAGGGATGGATTGGGAGTTTGGGGTAAGCAGATGAAAATGATTATATATAGAATGGATAACAACACATTCCTACTGTATAGCACAGGGAACTATATTCAGTATCCATATACCGAATAAACCATATTGGAGAAAACATAACAGAAAAGAATGAAAAAAAAAGAATGTGGTGTTCCTGCCGTGGCTCAGTGGTTAATGAATCCGACTAGGAACCATGAGGTTGCAGGTTCAATCCCTGGCCTTGCCCAGTGGGTTAAGGATCCGGCGAGGCCACGAGCTGTGGTGTAGATCACATATGCGGCTCCGATTCTGAGTTCCTCTGGCTGTGTTGTAGGCCAGTGGCTACAGCTCCAATTCAACCCCTAGCCTGGGAACCTCCATACGCCGTGGGCGCGGCCTTAGGAAAAAAAAGACAAAAAAAAAGAATGTATATATGCATGTAACTGAGCTATTTTGCTGTACAGCAGAAATTAACAAAATATGGTAAATCAAGTATACGTCAATAAAAAATAAAAACAAAAAATAAATAACAGCAATAGTTTAACCTATATTTATGCATCTTTAGTTTATGTGAGACACAAGTAGAGCAAGGGAAGCTATTTTTAAGATCTAATTTCTGATTGACTAATAACAAAAATGGCTAACAGTTATTGAATTCTCACTAATGACATACAATATAGCATAGTGTGGTATAGCAATTATACATAGAATCACAATATAAATATTATGTATAGATATCCCTTACCACATAACTGTGGTATTATTATTCCTACTTTCCACTGGAGGAAACTGAGGCTTAGAGTTAGTGACTCACTCTAAGTGAGACAGCTAGTTAGTGGCAGCACAGGGATTCCAAGCCCATCTACCTCAGTTCGTAGGCATCATGCTCCCCAATAAAATTTCTTCTCGGGATACATATTAGTTAAGGTAACATTAGATGCTGTAACAAATTCCCAAATCTCAGTGATTATCCATAATGGGATTTTATCTCTCACTCATGTCCTGCTCATTTCAAGTCCAGTCAGCAGTGGCTTACGTGAGAAGGGTCCGCTCCAGAGACAGTCATGGATGGACCTGGGCAGGTGGAAACTGTGACATCTCCAACCTTGACTTTGAGGGTTGCCTTGAAGGTTCAAGTCCAATCAGCACAAAGAGAGAAGGAAGAGTTTTACAGATGAGGTCTGGAAGTGCCAGACATAAATTCTTTCTACATTCCCTTTGCCTGCTGGCGAATCCATTGTGTGGCTGAGAAATGGAGCCTTGCTGAGTGCCTGGGAGGAAAGAGAAAGGATTTGATGGATGGCTCTGCACACTTGGCTTCGGATCATAACTACCCATCTGAAGAGAAAAGTTCTCAGATAACAGGAAGTTCTGTCTTTGTCTGATGACCTTAGAATTCAGCGGAAGATCAAGTGAATTCCACAATATTTGGTTCTTGCTGTGAACACAGCATCTGTCAGAACAGAAAACACCTTAGGGCTTTCAGACAAGGAGATTTTAATACAGTGAGGGTATAAAAGGACTTGAGAGGTCAAAGAGGGGGCAGTGAGCCTACCCTCAGGATGTGAGCGATAAAGGAAGGCAACACCACGCCTAGGACAGGAGGGCAGCAGGAAGAGGTGGGGTTTTTATCAAAGCCTTGAGCTGGGGCTTTCCAGTGGGAGATGCTCGGAAGGGATAGGGGCTGGTGGGAGAGAGAGATTCTCTCTCTCTCTCACACACACACACACACACACACACACACAGAAGGAAGCAGGGGGTGGGGGAGTAAAAGAAGGAAGGATGCGCATACACAAAGAGAGAAACACCTCGGCTTCTCTCCTCCTCCACGCCTCCCTTTCTTCTCCTCTCTTAGCAACTTGTCCAGAAACCAGTCAGCAAGGCAGCCTAAGAAACGCAGGCCCCTACACTACAGAGCAGGGCAGGGAGAGGGCAGAGACCGAATCTAACAGCAAACAGGTCAGGGATCAGCAGTAATACCTAATCTCCTCCAATTTCCCCTTTAAACCTAATAGCAGAGAGCTGTGCTCAAATTGGTTAGCTGAACCTATACAAATAAGACAATATGAGTGCCTAGTTAATAAAGCAAACTGCCAGTAAGGTTGAGTTGTTTTTTCAGTCCTGGTGGCTCTGTTGTGTCATACCTCCAAGTCATGCAGAACATCAGATTAAGTTATTGTATCAGGATATGAAGTACAGCTTTGGATTTTTTAAAAATCAGAAATATAGGGAGTTCCCGTCCTGGCTCAGCGAAACCAAATCTGACTAGCCTCCATGAGGACGCAGGTTTGATCCCTGGCCTCATTCAGTGGGATAAGAATCCCATGTTGCGGGAGTTCCCGTCGTAGCGCAGTGGTTAACGAATCCGACTGGGAACCATGAGGTTGCGGGTTCGGTCCCTGCCCTTGCTCAGTGGGTTAGCGATCCGGCGTTGCCGTGAGCTGTGGTGTAGTTTGCAGACACGGCTCGGATCCCGCGTTGCTGTGGCTCTGGCGTAGGCTGGTGGCTACAGCTCCGATTCAACCCCTAGCCTGGGAATCCCCATATGCCACGGGAGCGGCCCAAGAAATAGCAACAACAACAACAACAAAAGACAAAAAAAAAAAAAAAAAGACTCCCGTGTTGCTGTGGCTGTGATGTAGGCCGGCAGCTGTAGCTCCGATTCGACCCCTAGCCTGGGAACCTCCATATGCCGCAGGTGCCACCCCAAAAAAGCAAAGGAATAAAAGAAAAGAAAGAAATGCAGAAAACTTTACAGAAGGAAAGAACCCATACAGCATTCCTTCAATTACTAGTAAAAAAAAAGAAAGAAAAAAGTGCCAGGTTCTCTACCATGAGCTGGGGCAGGTCTAAGACACAGACTATTACCTCTTTCCCATTACCGTCATTTCAATTTTCTCCTGATTGTCTCTGATGCATACAACTGTATCCATACCTAGAAACCTTGTGAGCCCACCTTTTCCATTTGAAACTCTAACATCGTACTCTCTGATACTCACCTATCTTTCTAGCATTCTCATTCTTTGGCATTTAAAGATGCATCAAAACCTCCAGTACCATTATCCCTCATTTTCCCCCCAATTTTTCAACTACCATCCTTGCCCACTACTTCTATAATCCTGGAGCTCACTATCCCAAACTCAACCGCTCTCTCCTACTACAGTGAATAATAGGGTTTGTTTGTTGTTTGTTTTCCTATCCAATGTCCAAAGCTCCTTCCTAGTTGGGAGGAATCCCTAAGGTGAGAGTCTGCTGGGAGGTAAAGACCCATTCCCAGTATGGAAGTTGGGATATCCAGATACTTCTCCCTACTTCCCAAGAGCTTGGACATGTGACCAAAGGTTTGCCAATTGGATGCTCCTGCTTGAGGCTTCAATTCTTGACCACTAGGGACAAGTGGGTAGTTTGTTTTCATGTCTGCAGAGTGTAGGAATGGCAGGTGTAGGGGCAGGGGAGGAGCCTTGCTGGTGGCTCGTCCCTTGGCAACTGTGGCAGCCATTCCAGCGAAGTATCCTCGACATTCATTCCTGTGTTGACTGTCTGATCCCCCTCAGTTCCCAGTTGTGGGTTTTGTTGTCATTGTTGTTTGTTTTTCTTTTTACAGATGCACCTGTGGCATATGGAAGTTCCCAGGCTAGGGGTCCAAACGGAGCTGCAGCTGCCAGCCTACAGCCACAGCAACACTGGATCCAAACCACATCTGCAACCTGCGCTGCAACTTGTGGGAACACTGGATCATTAACCCAATGATGAGGCCAGGGATTGAACCTACATCCTCATGGGTATTATGTAAGGTTCTTAACCTGCTGAGCCATAATGGGAACTCCCCATCTATTGTTTTAAGCTGATTCTCTAACCTTCCCTTTGAGCTATGAGCTATTCATTATTTACTGAAGCGAATGTTTCATTTTTGTTACTTTTCACCAAATGGCTGATATATTTACCATACTTCAACTTACTTGTTCCTTTGTCATGCTTTTCCCCTCTCTGCAAACTCTTCTGTTTGCTGACTCAATCCCCATTTTTTTGCTCTCACATTGTAACTTTAGATTGGTGCCAGGAAAAAAAAAAATCACTATTTAGACTGAAAAAAATTCCTGGTCTGTAACCTCAGCCATGGTTTTTCTAAGAACACTTGACTCCTTACCTCATTCCCCAAAGCAGCTACTTCAGTTCTTATAGCTCCTTTTGGGTTCCCCCTCCATCATCTCTTGACCTCCTCATTCCCAATTGCTTTTGACAAACAACTTAGTCATCTGCTTCACAGAGAAAAGAGGTCATGGGACAAAGTAAACTCAACTGAAAAACCGTCATTTCATGAATGGTTACAGCTGCAATCAGTACATAACTACTATCTCGTAACTCTCTTTCTCACCTTAAGATTATTTTCTTTTTTTTGTCTTTTTTTTTGTCTTTTTTCCTTTTCTAAGGCCACACCCACGGCACATGGAGGTTCCCAGGCTAGGAGTCTCATTGGAGTTGTAGCCACCGGCCTTCACCAGAGCCACAGCAACGCGGGATCCGAGCCGCATCTGCAACCTACACCACAGCTGACTGCAATGCCGGATCCTTAACCCACTGAGCAAGACCAGGGATCGAACCCGCAAACTCACAGTTCCTAGTCGGATTCATTAACCACTGCACCATAACAGGAACTCCATTTTAAGATTATTTTC
Organism: Phacochoerus africanus; assembly: GCF_016906955.1. Lineage (NCBI taxonomy): Eukaryota > Metazoa > Chordata > Mammalia > Artiodactyla > Suidae > Phacochoerus > Phacochoerus africanus. Next base: position 29,221,236 of record NC_062553.1, read on the forward strand.
AAAAAGTTGCAAGTATTTATAAAGACCACATAAAATTTTTCTGCCTAGAGAATATGCATATACACTACACATACATACACATACACATACAAATATATACATACATACACACATTTATATACATATGTGTGTGTATATGTGCTTATATTTTTCTTTCGTTGGAATACATTTTCTTTCCCTTTCTATCTTTTTATTTTATAGTATAAATGGAGCAGCTCTATTTGTGCTTCTACAATTGATGTTGTTTCCTTTAAATTTATTTCCTTAGGGTGTACTTCCAAAATAGAATTAGTGGGTTAAAGCATATGACAAATTTTTAAAAAGCCTGTTACATATTGGAAACTAATTCTGCAGAAGGAGGTTCCTTCTGTGATGAGAAAGTACATTCTGTTTTCCCAAGGTGACCATGTAGTCCTCGCTCCATGGGACATTATAATTTTTAAAAATGTTTTCTATCTTACCTTATATTCCTATTTCTATTAATCTGTAGATTCTTTCCATGATGAAACAACCCACTATCTCTTGTTCTGGATCAGCTTTAATTGCTACTAAAGGAATTCTATCTGTTGAATGTTACACTGATATGCTTGCTGTATTAGAATAGTAAAGCTTTTAACAGATGTCATCATTAGATTTGTTTCCTCTATTCCAGCCGTTTCTTTCAGTATTTCTTTTGATACATTGTGTATATACAAATTTTAGTTTGATTTCACAGATTTTGTCATACTCATTGCCTAGCTGGTCATAGCCTATGCTTCTCAAGACTCAAAAATGTACTTCTTGGAGTTCCTTTTGTGGCTCAGCAGTTAACAAACCCAACTAGGATCCACGAGGATGTGGGCTCGATCCCTGGCCTTGCTCAGTGGGTCCAGCATTGCGGTCAGCCATAGTGTAGGTCACACATGCAGCTCAGATCCCAAGTTGCTGTGGCTGTGGTGTAGGTTGGCAGCTGCAGCTCCAATTCAGCCCCTAGCCTGGGAAATTCCAGATGCTGCAAATGCTACCCTAAAACCACACCCTCCCCCCCAAAAAACGTATTTCTCTTCCACAGCTGGATTAAATTCAGGATTACATTTTTCTTGGGATTTTTGTTTCTTTAAATGATTGGTTTTAATATTTAACTCTTTGCTTAACTGAAGATTACTTCAATATATAATATGAAGTATAGATCCAAGGTAATTTTTCTCCCTACTATTCTGCTTGCCTGACATTTATTAAACAGTGATTTATCCCCCGCTCCCACCATCTGCAGTTTTTAAAACTCTTGTCAATGATATTCAATCCACTATTTTTCACCATGTAGAGGAGCAAATTATTGTAAAAAGCTAATGTAGATAATTCAGACCTGAAAACTCCACTTTGGGAAGCAGGGATTTTTTACTTCAAAAAACCATCTGACGGAGTTCCTGTCGTGGCTCAATGGTTAACGAACCCTACTAGGATCCTTGAGGATGAGTTCTATCCCTGATCTCGGTCAATGGGTTAAGGATCTGCGTTGCCGTGAGCTATGGTGTAGATCGCATATGCAGCTCGAATCCCGAGTTGCCGTGGCTGTGGTGTAGGCTGGCGGCTGTAGCTCCTATTTGACCCCTAGCCTGGGAACCTCCATATGCCCCAGGTGCAGCCCTAAAAAAAAAAAAAAAATCTGATGAGCACATGGAAACTTAGGGCTATGAGAGATTTTAAAATTACTTTGTCCAACCCTTTCCTCCTAATGCAAATGAGGAAACAGAGGCACCAATGAGTTAAATGTGATACAAGTCACTCTGCTAAGGACTGTGGGAAAAGATGAAGAGAATTAAGGCGTGTAACTAAAAATTAAAAGATGACTTTTAGATGAAAATGCACCTCAGAAATAATAGCACTAATGAAAACATACAGCTAATAATATGTGAAAATATACAGCTAAGGATAATAATAAATATACAGCTAATAATAGTAATAGCGACTATTCATTGAAAGTCTACTGTGTTCTAAGCAGTGTGCATCTCTTAAGCCCTATTGAAAACCCAAAAGAATATGTATTATTATTCCCCTTTAGATACCTAGTAATTTGCCCAAAGTCTGCCACCAAGTGGTGAGAGCCAGCTCCCAGCTCTCTCTCTCTGACCTGAAAGAAATTTCCCACTGCACAACACTGCCTCCCAGCTACCCAGAGATAAAAGACCAGGCATGCCAAGTGACCACTGAAGAAACAATTGCATTAAGATAAAAACCAATTATCAGACACAACTTAGAATAGATTTACAAGGAGATCCTGCTGAGTAGCATTGAGAACTTTGTCTAGATACTCATGTTGCAACAGAACAAAGGGTGGGGAACAAAAATGTAATTGTAATGTATACATGTAAGGATAACTTGATCCTCTTGCTGTACAGTGGGAAAATTAAAAAAATAAATAAATAAATAAATAAAAACCAACCTTCTGCTTAAATTCATTGGCAACTGATTAAAAGAATTGCTTCAATTACTAAAATTATACGATTTGGGGAAAATCAGTTGACCACTATAGAACTCAGTTTACTCACCTGAGGGCAACTGCCCGCACTAGACTGCAACACACCAGATGGTCTCTAAAATCTCTTTCAGTTTTGTTTCTGTTTTTTTTTTTTTTTTTTGGTCTTTTGTCTTTGTTGTTGTTGTTGTTGTTGTTGCTATTTCTTGGGCCGCTCCCGCGGCATATGGAGGTTCCCAGGCTAGGGGTCCAATCAGAGCTGTAGCCACCAGCCTACGCCAGAGCCACAGCAACGCGGGATCCAAGCCGTGTCTGCAACCTTTACCACAGCTCACGGCAACGCCGGATCGTTAACCCACCGAGCAAGGGCAGGGACCGAACCCGCACCCTCATGGTTCCTAGTCGGATTCGTTAACCACTGCTAACCACTGCGCCACGACGGGAACTCCTCTTTCAGTTTTAAAATTCTAGGATTCTAATTTCTGCTGTCCACTTTTCCTTCCATATTAAATGAAAATGGTACAATTTTTTAGAAAGGGATTGACTAATTAAGATGTTTTTCTCTAAAACAATTTTCTTTTCTTTTAATTTTATTTTTTGTCTTTTTTAGGGATGAACCTGTGGCATATGGAAGTTCCCAGGTTAGGGGTCTAATTGGAGCTGTAACCGCTGGCCTACACCACAGTCACAGCCACAGCAACCCGGGATCAGAGCTGCGTCTGTGACCTACACACACAGCTCACCGCAACGTCAGATCCTTAACCCAGTGAAAGAGGCCAGGGATTGAACCCACATCTTCATGGATGCTAGTCAGGTTCATTAACCTCTGAGCCATGCACGATGAGAGCTCCCCCCAAAAAAATAGATTTATTGATTCTACTGTATTTTTAGCAATTGTTGACTAAATGGCAATTTTTGTATAGATCATTTTCATGGACTATAATATAATATACACATTAAATGAAGGCTTATGTTAAATATTCAGGCAAACCACAAGATCTTTGATCTGGATAGAGTTTTTCTCCGAGTATAAATAGAATTCTGAAATTCTTGCTCTTGGAGTTTGTGCTGTGTCACAGTGGGTTAAGAATCTGACTGCTTGGAGTTCCCATTGTAGCTTAATGGGTTAAGAACTCAATTTGTATGCATGGGATGTGGGTTGGATCCCTGGCCTCCCTCTGGGTTAAGGACGGCTTCCGAAAGATGCGGCATAGGTCACAGATGTGGCTCAGGACCTGGCGTTGCTGTGCACCTGCAGCTCCAATTCAACCCTAGTCCAGGAACTTCCATATGCCGCCCTAAAAAGAAAAAAAGAATTCAATTGCAGGAGCTCGGGTCGCAGCAGAGGCAGTTTCCATCCGTGGGTGGGTTGAAGGACTAGCATTGCCACAGTTGCAACCTGGTCCAAGAACTTCCATATGCCGTGGGTGCAGTCATTAAAAAAAGAAGAAGAAAGCAAATGATAAGAAACTCAGTCTTTCTCAACTATGGGTGTCATCACAGGTCAAGGGAGCCATCCCATGATAAGCATTTCTGTAGGTGTACTTTAAATCTTCCAAGAAAGGAGTTGAAGGGACTTGTGAAATTGGTAAGAAACAAAAATTAGGAAATAAAGGCAACAAGGATTTTTTTAATTAAATTTTCATAGTATTAAGTGAAAATAGAAAAAAAAAAAAAAACTTCCCTGGAGATTTCCAAAAATAAAATACTTTGTACTGGTTAAGATTAGACATAAAGCACCTCACAAAGTGCCTCTTAGTCCTGTGATTCTATGAGTTTCAGGGAGGGGATGTAGATGATGGGGGAGGAGGTTTTTTGAGGGTTTTTTTTGCCTTTTTGCCTTTTCTAGGGCCGCTCCTGCAGCATATGGCAATGCCAGATCCCCAACCCACTGAGCAAGGCCAGGGATCTAACCCGCAACCCCATGGTTCCTCTAACCCGAAACCCCATGGTTCACTAGCTGGTTTCGTTAACCACTGAGCCACGATGGGAACTCCTAGGGGAGGGGGTATTTTTTAAGGCCGCATTTTTTATCCAAAATCTTTAACAACATTGGACATATTGCCTGAAGAGGGCGCCCTTTCCTATAAAACTAAGATTCATTTGCTAAACCCCTAACATGAAAGTAAATCTGTGGAATAAAGTACTCTACCAGTTTCAATTTTTCAGTAGTGATGCTTTTTTAAATATTAGATTATATTTTAGTAAAATATACATTTATAAGCATATATTCTTTATACATACACTGTAAAACATGAGAATAAAAGGAACTCCTACATGCCCAGCAGGAAAATTTAGGAAATAGGAAAAGTCCAGTACCTCGGAAGCTCCTTTGTGCTTCCCCCATGTATCTCCATCTCTCCTCATTCCTAACTGAAACATTTTCTTGGATTATTGTTTATAATTTCCTTGCCTTTCTTTGTAGTTTTATTACCTTTGTATTGTTGAATTTTTTTTTCTTTTGTTTTTTTGCCTTTTCTATAGGGCCACTTCCTGCGGCATATGGAGGTTCCCAGGTTAGGGGTCTAATCGGAGCTGTAGCCACCGGCCTACACCACAGCCACAGCAACGCGGGATCCGAGCTGCGTCTGCAACCTACACCACAGCTCACGGCAACGCTGGATTGTTAACCCACTGAGCAAGGGCAGGGACCGAACCCGCAACCTCATGGTTCCTAGTCGGATTCTTTAACCACTGCGCCACAACGGGAACTCCTGTTGAATTTTTTTTTTTTAATACAGCTATATGAATTCTTCTGTGACTTGCTTTTTTGATCAGTATTAAGTGTTTGAGATCCATTCACACTGACTCATGTAACTGTACTTCATGTATTTTCAGGGCTCTGCGTGTTCCACCCTATGAGTATATCACGAACTACTGCTTCTGGTCTGTGTTTCAGGGGTGAACTTATTTTGTTGTGATTATGAGCTGCACTGCTGGAACTTTCCTGCAAGAGCCCCTTACTATACATGTGCAGTAGTTCTTCGAGAACAGTGTGCTGCTTGGTTTTGTATGGCCCACAGCTGGGAATGATTTGTATGTTTGAAATGGTTGAAAAAAAGAACAAGAATATCTATGACATGAGAAAATTATGTGAAATTCATATTTCAATGTGTACAAATAAAGTGTTATTGGAATAAACACACTCAGTTCCATGTTGTCTGTGGCTGCTTTCCAAGCACAGCAGCAGATCTGAGTAGCGGGGCCAAAGATCTTCCGGCTCACAAAGCCCCAAATGTTGACTCTCTGGATTTTATAGAAAAAGTCTGCAGACTCCAGCTCCGTCTTATATGCTTAAGGAGGAAATGCTGAAGCTTAGAGTGTGTACATTTTCTAGTTCACTTGTTTTCCAATATACACTCCCATCACCAGTCTTCCAGGTGGAGACGGAAAAAACAAACCTGCTACAGAACTACAGAAGCTATTTTCTGTGTACTCATGAGTTGTGGTTGTATTTTGCAAGGCTTTTGCTACAAAAGCGATAAGCTATTAATAATAATCTTGTCTGTACCTTGTATAAACTTCTTTAGTTTAAGCCTATCAGGAAACAAGGTCTTGGAACATTGATATTTTCTAGACAGAATCCTCCCATGATATCTAGACTAAGACCATACCCTGGAGTTCCCAGCTCCCCCATCTTGAGGTAGGTCATCTGGCTAAGATCATTCATGGGCCTCCTATAAAACCAAGATGGTACAAAGTGAATTACATGGAGTTGGCACAAGTGCCAAGCACTGGTGCATTTATCCTGCGATCTTTTGCTTCTGAGATCTAGAAGAAGCTCTAAATTGCCAGATCCCGTAGTCCTTGTTATAAATGGTGTGTCTTCACACAGAAAGGATGTTAAGAGGTGTGCACTGAGCACTTGCACTGAGGCTAGTCTGAATTGCGATGTAATGTCAGTCTAATAGGCTCATCAGATTTCAAAGATGTAATATGATAAAAAGAATATAAAATATTGGTTTTTAGCTGCTAAACTCAGGTAATTTGTTATCCAGCAATAGAAAACTAATATAGTAGAAAAAAAGAGAAAAATATATTTCAAGGTACTCATAAGTTATTTTATTAACAGTCTCTTAATATTTACTTTTTTTTTTTTTTGGCTTTTTAAGGGCCACATCTACAGCATATGGAGCTTCCCAGGCTAGGGGTCAAATCAGAGCTACAGCTGCTGGCCTACACCACAGCCGTGGCAACGCCAGATCTGAGCCACGTCTGCCACCTACACCCTAGTTCACAGTAATGCCGGATCCTTAACCCACTGAGTGAGGCCAGGGATGGAACCCACAACCTCATGGCTCCTAGTCAGATTCATTTCCACTGTGCCACAACGGGAACTCCCTTTACATTAATTTTTATTAGATTGGCCAACACAATGTTTGTTATGTTTTATATTTTTAATTTTTTATTATAGTTAATTTACAATGTTTTGTCACTATCTGCTGCACAGCAAAGTAACAAGTTATACATATATATACTTCTTTTTCTCATATTATCTTTTATCATGTTCAATCATAAGTGGCTGGATATAGTTTCCTGTGCTATACAGCAGGACCTCATTGTTTATCCATGCTAAATGTAATAGTTTGCATCTGCTAACCCCAAACTCTCAGTCCATCCCACTCCCTCCCTCTTGGCAACCATAACTCTGTTCTCAATGTCTGTGAGTCTGTTTCTATTCTGTAGATAGGTACATCTGTGCCATATTTTAGATTCCACAAATAAGTGATATGGTATTTGACGCTCTTTCTGACTTACTTCATTTAGTATGAGAATCTCTAGTTGCATCCATGTTGCTGCAAATGGCATTATTTTGTTCCTTTTTATGACTGAGTAATATTCCATTGTGTATGTACCACATCTTCTTAATTCATCTGTCGATGGACATTTAGCTTGTTTCCTTGTCTTGGCTATTTTGAATAGTGCTGCAATGAACATAGGGGGTGCATGCATATTTTTGAGTGAAAGTTTTATCCAGATATATGCCCAGGAGTAGAATTGCTAGATCATATGGTAGTTCTATATTTAATTTTCCGAGGAAATGTCATAACTGTTTTCTAGAATGGCTGTACCAATTTACATTCCCACCAACAGCCACACAATTTTTTAGTAGATACTGGTTGGTTGTACTGTGGGTGGATGGTTGTACTGGTAGCACAACAATATGGCTGTACTTAACGCTACAGCACTGTGCTCTTGAAAATGATTGAAGTGGTAAATGCTGTTGTGTATATTTTACCACAATAAAAAAGAGCTCTTTTTAAACAGTTATTTTTACTTTCAGAGAAGAGAATAGTACTATCAGGGAGCCCAACAGAAATAACCATTAATGTAAGAAAAATTACTTATTTTTACTGTTACAGGAAGTCTTATGGCTTAAAAGATGACTGTAGGATTAATAACTAAATCAGAAACTGTATTGTTTGGAGTTCCCGTCATGGCACAGTGGTTAACGAATACGACTAGGGACCATGAGGTTGTGGGTTCGATCCCTGGCCTTGCTCAGTAGGTTAGGGATCCGGTGTTGCCGTGAGCTGTGGTGTAGGTCGCAGATGTGGCTCGGATCCTGCGTTGCTGTGGCTCTGGCGTAGGCCAGTGGCTACAGCTCCGATTAGACTCCTAGCCTGGGAACCTCCATATGCCACAGGAGCAGCCCTAGAAAAGGAAAAAAAAGAAAAGAAACTGTATTGTTTGCTGTTTATTTTTATTTTTATTTTTTTGTGGCCAGCGCACTGCATATGGAAGTTCCTAGACCAGGGATCAAATCCAAGCCACAGTTGCAACCTACACCACAGGCTGCAGCAATATCAGATCCTTCTACCCACTGTGCCAGGCTGGGGATAGAACCTACCTCAGCAGAGACTTGAGCCACTACATTCAGATTCTTAACCTACAGCACCACAGCAGGAACTCCTGTTCTCTGTTTAAGTTGTTCTTTACAAAAGCCATTGAAAGAGAAATTTTGCCTTTTTGTCTCAATGCCCATCTAATGCCATTATTAAGAAGAAACAAACGATCTTCAGTATCTGGATAAGTGGGATAGTGGGTAAGAATAGATATTATCTATACACGTGTGAAACTCTAGAAGAAAAATCCCATACGAAGCTCAGTCCATTTGCTTTCTTTAAGGCAAAATGATTATTTTAAATCTGGATACTCAAGAATAGGCTAGGTATGAAGCTGATATGAATGAAAGCTTCAATATGTGAATTATTGTTGAGGACAAAATGTGTGAAGTTTGAAAAGGGGCAGGAAGTGAAGATGTGGCCAACGCCTGGCTATCAGCTCCTGTTGTGGATAAAGTCCAGCCAGGAGAGTATTCCCCAAGCCTTGCTGACCACCCGAATCAGAAATGCAATGCCTTGAAATGCAGATTCCAAGACCTGCCCCATAAGACCGCAGGATCTAACTCTAGTTCAGTTTTTTTTTTGTCTTTTTGTCTTTTTGTCTTTTGTCTGTTGTTGTTGTTGTTGCTATTGGGCCGCTCCCGCGGCATATGGAGGTTCCCAGGCTAGGGGTTGAATCGGAGCTGTGGCCCCCGGCCTACACCGGAGCCACAGTAACGCAAGATCCGAGCCGCGTCTGCAACCTACACCACAGCTCACGGCAACGCCGGATCCTTAACCCACTGAGCAAGGGCAGGGACCGAACCCGCAACCTCATGGTTCCTAGTCGGATTCGTTAATCACTGCGCCATGAGGGGAACTCCTCTAGTTCAGTTTTGATCGGGTGTGAGTGTTCGCGTGTGTGAATGAGAGAGATTTGTCTTAAGGTCCCCAGGTAATTTGGGGACCGTAATCCTAGCAGGCCGATGGCTTCTTTCTGCAGGCTGTAGATCTCAAGCACATGCGTGGGATGCACGGGATCTTTTTTCCAGTGGCCATTTCTGAGCTTTCTTGCTTTCTTCTCAGCAGCATTTGGGAAAGCTGACCATTTCTCCTTGAAACTCTTGCCTCACCTGGCCTCCAGGACCCCCACTCCCTGGTTCTTCTTCAACAGCTCTGGCTGTGCCCTCTCGGGTATCTCTGAAGACTGGGGGGGGGGGGGGGGGGGGCCGAACTTGGTGCTTGACAGGAAACCAAGTCAGCTGAATTTATGCTCAGCTGTTGGGCTTCACCTCAGAGCCTTTTTCTTCAAGACCAATTTTTTTGTTTAAAATATTTTATATTTTTCTCAAAGTTATGCATGTCTACAGTTTAAAGAATTGCATCATTCTACAAGACTTGTTATGAAAAACAGCAGGCACTGTAACCACCACCATTTCACAATCATGCAACTTCATTTCACTTTTTAACTGGTTCTTTTGTCTTTCCCTCAATAGTTCCAGATAACATGCTTATACTGGTACATCTGGGTTTGGATTTTTAGGGGGGGTTTTTTGTTTTGTTTTGTTTTTTTGGTGTTTTGGTTTTACTTTTAAACATAAGTTATTGATTTACCACCATAAGAGATGATGGTTTTACATTTTTTTAAACACCAGGCCTGCACACACACACACACACACACACACACACACAAACACACTCATCTCAATATCCCATCCTCCCAATATGCTGTATGTTTGGTTCAGTCAATAGTCAGAGTTTCCATTTACAGCCATGTAGAATGTAGAGTCTGTTGACAGCCAGTTCATGTATTAATAACTTTTCTTTCCGGCACAACTTATTTCCCGAGAGCTTATAATTACCTTTCTTTAACTGTGCTTACATTTTTAAATATTTGGCACTAATTTATTCCTAACTTTTCCTCCAGCTGAATGTCTCCTTTCAAAACATTCAAATGTATCAGGTTTTTATCACTTTCAGCGTTTTAAGCCATCTCTCCAAGTGCCTTCTGACCTGCTCCAGTCTGAATGGATTAATATCTGGGCCAGTGGCACAGGTGGCATGGTGATAGCTCCCTCAGTGTCATCTCAAAGATACCTTTCATCTTTCTCTTAGGGATCGCCTGTTTCTTAGATCCCATGTCTTCCTCTAAATAAATTCACTCTCTCATTGTTCCATGCTTTATTTTTTTTTTTGGCTGCCCCTTGGCATATGGGGTTCCCAGGCCAGGGATCAGATCCAAGCTTCAGTTGCAACCTAGGCTGCAGCTTCGGCAACGTTGGATCCTTAACCCACTGTGCCAGGCTGGGGATTGAACCTGTGTCCCTGCGCACCCAACATGCCACCTCTCCCACTGAGCCACACCAGAAACACCAATCCATGCTTAATAAGGCAAAGAATGATAAATTACACTACGAAGTGAAATGGGAGTCTTTTTACATGGATTTTATTAGAAACTCAGGGCCCTTTCAATCTAGAAACTCACATTTGGGAAATTTTCTTGAATAATTTCTTCAAAGGTTTCTGTCCCTCTTCCCTTCTTTTCTGGAATCTCTAAAATATTTCCCTAATTTCTCAATTTTTCCTTTCTTTTTGTTTTTTGTTCTACTTTTTGGGAGATTTCCTTAAGTTTTTCTTCCAACTACACTTTAGGATTTATTTCTACTATTGTGGCTTTTGTTGTTATTGTTAAGTCATCAACTGTGTGACAGCTGTGGAAAACTAAAATAGTTCTTCATGCCATTATTTTCCTTTTTTGGCTGCCCTGTGGCATATGGAGTTCCTGGGATCAGGTCCAAGCCACAGTTGCAGTAATGCCAGCTCCTTTAACCCACTGTGTCAGGCCAGGGATTGAACCTGTGTCTTGGCACTGCAACGATGCTGCCGATCCTGTTGTGCCACAGCAGGAACCCCTCTCCTGTGCTTTTAATTTCCATATTTTCTTGCAGTAAATCTCTTATTTGTAATCATCCTGTTATTACCTTTTTTTTTTTTAATCTTTTTGCCTTTTCTAGAGCCACTCCCTCGGCATATGGAGGTTCCCAGGCTAGGGGTCTAATTGGAGCTGTAGCCACCAGCCTAGGCCAGAGCCACAGCAACTCGGGATCCGAGCCGCATCTGCAACCTACACCACAGCTCACAGCAACGCCAGATCCTTAACCCACTGAGCAAGGCCAGGGATCGAACCTGCAACCTTAGATTTGTTAACCACTGTGCCACAACGGGAACTCCCTGTTATTACTTAAAAATGCAATTTCCGGGGAGTTCCCATCGTGGTGCAGTGGTTAACGAATCCGACTAGGAACCATGAGGTTGCGGGTTCCGTCCCTGCCCTTGCTCAGTGGGTTAAAGATCCGGCGTTGCCGTGAGCTGTGGTGTAGGTTGCAGACGCGGTTCGGATCCCGCATTGCTGTGGCTCTGGTGTAGGCCGGCGGCTACAGCTCCGATTCGACCCCTAGCCTGGGAACCTCCATATGCCGCAGAAGCGGCCCAAAGAAATAGCAAAAAAAAAAAAAAAAAATGCAATTTCCCCTTATTTTTCTCAAGATAGTAATCTCTGTTTTGTGTAAGTTTTTTAACCTTTTCTTGTTTATTTTGGTCTCTGTCTTTCATATCGGAAGATTACTCAAAATCTAATGATTCCTGGCTGATTTCTTGAATTTAAGAGTAGGGCACAGGAGTTCCCGTCATGGCGCAGTGGTTAACGAATCCGACTAGGAACCATGAGGTTGCAGGTTCGGTCCCTGCCCTTGCTCAGTGGGTTTACGATCCGTGAGCTGTGGTGTAGGTTGCAGACGCGGCTCGGATCCCGTGTTGCTGTGGCTCTGGCATAGGCCAGTGGCTACAGCTCCGATTTGACCCCTAGCCTGGGAACCTCCATATGCCTCGGGAGCGGCCCAAAGAAATAGCAAAAAGACAAAAAAAAAAAAAAAGAGTAGGGCACAAAAGAGTGATTGGAGGTTCTGTGTGCTCCATGAGCTTCATCATGGTGACTTAGCTACCATTTTATTGGGGGAACTCTCAATATCAACAGACCTTAGTCCTTCTTCTTGGGCTGGCTGTATTCTCCAGTAAGGCTCTATCTCATTTGGGGAAGACAGCTTGTCAAGACACCTGGGTCAGTATCAACATTCATTTGAGGGGTTCCTGTTGGGGCGCAGCAGTAATGAATCCGACTAGGAACCATGAGGTTGTGGGTTGGATCCCTGGCCTCGCTCAGTGGATTGGGGATCTGGCGTTGCCGTGAGATGTGGTGTAGTTCGCAGACTCCGCTCGGATCCTGCATTGCTGTGGCTGTGGTGTAGGCCGGCGGCTGTAGCTCCAATTGGACCCCTAGCCTGGGAACTTCCATATGCCGTGGGTGTGGCTCTTAAAAGCAAAAAAACAAAACAAAACCCACCCCCAAAACCATTCAGTTAATAATTTTTTATTGCAATATAGTTGATTTATAATATCATGTTAGCTTCGGTGTGCAGCAAAGAGATTCAGTTATATTTTTTTTCTAATTCTTTTCCATTGTAGGTTATTACATGATATTGGATATAGTTCCCTGTGCTATACAGTAGGTCCTTGTGATTTATCTACTTTTTATATAGTAGAGTGCATCCAGTAATCCCATACGAATTGATTCCTCCCCATCCCCTTTCCCCTTTGGTAACCATGGGTTTATTTTCTGTGTCTGTAAGTCTATTTCTGTTTTGTAAATAAATTCATTTGTAGTATTTTTTAGATTTTATATATAAGTGATATCATATGAGATTTGACTTTCTCTAACTTATATCACTTAGCATGCTATTCTCTGGGTCCACCCATGTTACTGCAAATGACCATATGTCATTTCTCATGGCCAGTATTCCACTGTCTCTATCTACGTCCCATCTTATCTACTCACTTGTTGATGAACACTTAGGTTGCTTTGATGTCCTGCTATTGTAAGTAGCGCTGCTATGAACATTGGGGAGTACATATCTTTTTAGTTAGAGTTTTCAGCTTTTCCAGATATGTGCCCAGGAGTGGAATTGCTAGATCATATGGTAGTTCTATTTTTAGGTTTTTAAGGAACCTCCATACTGTTCTCCATAGCAGCTGCACCAATTTACATTCCCACCAACCATGTACTAGGGTTCCCTTTTCTCCACACCCTCTCCAGTATTATTATTTTTTTCTTTTTGGAGGCACCTGTGGCATGCAGAAGTTCCTGGGCCAAGGACCAAACCCTCACCACAGCAGTGACCCAAGCCAAGCAGGAAATTCCTATTATTTATAGACATTGTAATGATAGTCATTCTGACTGCTGTGAGGTGATTTCTCATTATAGTTTTGATTTTCATTTCTCTAATGATTAGTAATGTTGAGCACTTTTTTTTTGTCTTTTTGCCTTTTCTAGGGCTGCTTCCCATGGCATATGGAGGTTTCCAGGCTAGGGGTCTAATCGGAGCTGTAGCTGCTGGCCTACGCCAGAGCCACAGCAATGCGGGATCCTTAACCCACTGAGCAAGGCCAGGGATCGAACCCGCAACCTCATGGTTCCCAGTCGGATTCTTTAACCACTGAGCCACGACGGGAACTCCTGTTGAGCATCTTTTCATGGGCCTTTTCAACATCTATATGTCTTTTTTGGAGATTTGTCTATTCAGGTCTTCTGCCTACTTATTGATTGGGTTGGTTTTTGTTTTTTGTTTGTTGGTTTGTTTTTGAGTTGCATGAACTGTTTATTTGGTTATTAACTCTTTGTTGTTCATAGTTTGCAAATATTTTCTCCCAGTCTATAGGTTGTCTTTTCGTTTTGTTGAAGATTTCCTTTGCTACGCAAAAGCTTTTAAGTTTTATTAGGTCCTACTTCTTTATTTTTGCTTTTCTTTCTTCCTTCCTTCCTTCCTTCTTTCTTTCTTTTTGTCTTTTGTCTTTTTAGGACTGCACCCACGGCATGTGGAGTTTCCCTGGCTATGGGTCTAATTGGAGCTGTAGCCACTGGCCTATGCCAGAGCCACAGCAACGCCAGATCTGAGCCACCTCTGTGACCCATACCACAGGTCAAGGCAATGCCGGATCCTTAACCCACTGAGCAAGCCCAGGGATGGAACCCACAACCTCATGGTTCCTAGTCAGATTCCTTTCCACTGTGCCATAACAGGGACTCCTTTGCTTTTATTTCTTTTGCCTTGAGAGACTGACGTAAGAAAATATTGCTACAATTTGTGTCAGAGAATGTTTTGCCTGTGTTCTAGTTTTATGGTGTCATGTCTTATATTTAGGTGTTTAAACCATTCTGAGTATATTTTTGTATATGGTGTGAGGGAGTGTTCTAATGTCATTTATTTACATAAAGCTGTCCAGTAAATTATTTTTTACTGTTCCTCCTACTTCACTTTGATATCTTTTTTTTGTTTGTTTTTTAGGGCCACACCCACAGCATTTGGAAGTTCCCAGGCTAGGGCTCAAATTGGAGCTGTGGCTTCTGGCCTGCACCACTGGGGATCCAAGCCATGTCTGAGACCTACACCACAGCTCACAGCAATGAGGGATCTTTAACCCACTGAGCAAGGCCAGGGATTGAACCACATCCTCTTGGATGCTAGACGGGTTTGTTAACCACTGAGCCATGAAGGGGAAACCCCACTTTGATATCTTGATCCTAACTCACATCTGGGTTCTTTAGTTAATAGACCTGTACTTTAAAAAACAGAAACTAGGAGTTCCTATCGTGGTGCAGTGGAAACGAATCCGACAAGGAACCACGAGGTCTCGGGTTTGATTCCTGGCCTCGCTCAGTGGGTTAAGGATCCAGCATTGCAGTGAAC
The DNA here is from genome assembly GCF_016906955.1 of Phacochoerus africanus. Taxonomy (NCBI): domain Eukaryota; kingdom Metazoa; phylum Chordata; class Mammalia; order Artiodactyla; family Suidae; genus Phacochoerus; species Phacochoerus africanus. Next base: position 29,236,316 of record NC_062553.1, read on the forward strand.
TGTGGTGTAGGTCGAAGATGTGGCTCAGATCCTGCATTGCTGTGGCTGTGGTGTGGGCTGGCAGCTGTAGCTCCAATTAGACCCCTAGCCTGGGAACCTCCATATGCCACGGGTATGGCCCTAAAAGGACAAAAGACAAAAACAAAAACAAACAAACAAACAAAAAAAGCAGAAACTAAATCTCCAGCCCTCTGCTGATATATGTGGCAAAAGGGTAATTGTCATTGGCATGGAGGACAAGAAGGGCAGAGATCTAACTGCTTCTTAAACAGATTTTCAACCCGTCTTTCTGGGTTTTTTTGGAGGGGGAGGTGTTTGCTTTTGGCCATGCCTGTGGCGTGTGGAAGTTCTCAGGCCAAGGATCAAACCTGTGCCATAGCAGCAACCCGAGCCACAGCAGTGACAACACTGGATCCTTAACTGCTAGGCCATTAGGGAACGCCCAGTCTTTCTGTTTTTAGGCCCACTTTTGTTTTTACTAGTAGAGTTACCTGGGTCTATCAATTCCTGGGTCTTTAGCGTTCTGTGTCTGCACTGGGTTATTCCTGGCTTTCTCTACTAGTTTAGGATTCAGCTCCCTCCAGGCTGCTAACGTCCGCCACACTCTTCTACCTGCTTTCCAACCTCCAACCTGTGTTGCTGTCTCCCATCTCTCTCGATTCTCTTTGTCCTGGTAGATTTACATCTTCCTCAGCTGTCCCTTTATTTCCACCTTGGTGTGGTTTTAGAAGGGGTGAAAGTGAAGCATGTGGCCAACATGCCATTCTTGGTGCAAAGCCTCAATCTAGGTCTATCATTAATAAAACTAATATTTTAATGTTTACCAGTCACATTCTGTGATTTGAGGTTGTTTGTTTACCTTTTGAGACCTTTTTCTTCTTCTTTTTTTTTAAGGGCTGCACCTGGGGCATATGGAGGTTCCCGGGCTAGGGGTCGAATCAGAGCTGCAGCCATCGGCCTACACCTCAGCCACAGCAATGCCAGATCCAAGCCTCGTCTTCGACCTACACCACAGCTCATGGCAACGCCGGATCCTTAACCCACTGAGCAAGGCCAGGGATCGAATCTGTGTCCTCATGAATGCTAGTCAGATTCACTTCCACTGAGCCACAATGGGAACGCCTATTCTGTTTTTCTCATTCATCATAACATCCCCAGATCTAGCCTTCTAGGTATTAGATATATTTTATCAATGTTACATATATTAAACCATTTCAATGTCTTAGCATACTATTGTGAAAAAGTCTTAAAAGTTAATTGTATGGTTGAGCATGAGATTTTTTCCCCATTAATACAAACAAATGCAAATGATCATTAAGTCATAAAGCTGAGCAATCGGACATTTGACAGACAGAAATGATAAAATTTACTGAAAACCTTTAATTATTTAGATGCCCAACTGTATGATTGCCTAAGGCTTTAATTTGAAAAGGAGCCTGTCTCGAGCAAATTACAGTTGTCAAACCACATATTAATAAGATTTCATCATAAGATTATGACATAGTATTTTTCAGAATGTAATAATTGCCAGTATTCAAGAACTGTGGCAATGTTTTCCCTTGTGCTTTTTGCAGAAGCCTATTTATCTGTATTCTAGTCTGAGGGACACTTTGAAAAGCAAAACATGAACAATTTAATAGTCAAAGCTTCTCAATTATTTAAGGTACTTAGTGCCTGAGATTTTGTGGTTTGGTTTTAATTTGTTTTTGTTTACCATTAAGAGGAGCCTAAAAGCCCTGACTGTTCCTCATCAAGCTAATGTCAATTATGATTAGGGAACTTTCTCTGAATACTTTTATCTTCATATGGTACGGGAAAAATTAGAAGGGCTAACTTTTATTTTTTTTTGTCTTTTTTTGCTATTTCTTGGGCCGCTCCGGCGGCATATGGAGGTTCCCAGGCTAGGGGTCGAATCGGAGCTGCAGCCACCGGCCTACGCCAGAACCACAGCAACGTGGGATCCGAGCCGCGTCTGCAACCTACACCACAGCTCACGGCAACGCCGGATCGTTAACCCACTGAGCAAGGGCAGGGACCGAACCCGCAACCTCATGGTTCCCAGTCGGATTCGTTAACCACTGTGCCATGACGGGAACTCCAGAAGGGCTAACTTTTAAAAGCCAAATGTTCTTTATCCCTACCATTCTCAAAGCCACTCCCAGGTGGGTTAGTCAGCTTTGTTGCAGTAGGAAAGGACCCCACAACTCTCAGTGGTTTGCCATAGCAAATAGCAAATATTTCTTTCTTGGCCACATTACATGGCAGGTGATGGATAAGGTGCTGACTCGCTGCTTGTGGCTTCTCATCCCCAGACGCAAACCAAAGGAGCAGCACCATCTGAAACATCTGCTTAGTGGTGGAGAAAAAGAGAGCTGTCTGAAGGATGTGGTACCTGTTCAAATTTTTGTTCAAATGCAACCCATGTCTCACCTGTTCACATTCCACTGAGCAAAGCAAGACACACGGCCAAGCCCCACCTTGATAGGGAGGTAAAGTTACTCCTCCGGCAGGAAGTCCATGCTTGTTGCAAGTAAAGGGTGGAGGTATGATCCTCCTATAAGGAAGAGGATGCAGGAGTCATCACAATCAACAATCTAATCTCTGTGCATAAAAGGGGGGATTAAATCATTGGAAGAAAATAAGATTAGAGAAAAGCTGAACAATGATTAGAATGGAAAAGTTTAAAACTTAAAAAAAATTTTGTCCAGACTTAAACACCAAAGTACTTTAAGGAATTTAAGGCTGGACCATCTGTCTTAAATTATGATTTGTGTGTTATCTTTGCAATATAACTTTATTGGGGGCAAGTACTTCTTTTAGCACTGCCCTCTTGGTCTCCTTTCTAACACTCTTCCCTTCAAGGAATACAAACTAAACTCCCTATTAACACAGGGAGAAGTAGAGATGACTGAGGTGAAAAGGTGGCAGATCAAAGTAATCTCTCTCTCTCTCTCTCTCTTTTTTTTTTTTTTGGCCTTTTCTAAGGCCACACCCATGGCATATGGAGGTTCCCAGGCTAGGGGTCTTATCGGAGCAATTGGAGCTGTAGCTGCCGGCCTATGCCACAGCCACAGCAACGCCAGATCCAAGCTGAGTCTGCGACCTACACCACAGCTCACGGCAATGCTGGATCCTTAACCCACTGAGCGAGACCAGGGATCGAACCCGCAACTTCATGGTTCCTAGTCAGATTTGTTAACCACTGCGCCAGGATAAGAACTCCCTGATCAAAGTAATCTTGATGAAAAAGAAAAACACAGAGCTCCTGCCATGGCACAATGGATTAAGAGTCCCGCTGCAGCAACTCGAGTCACTGCAGAGGCAAGGGTTCTGGCTAAAGATCCGGTGTTGCCACAGCTGTCCCATGGGTCGCAGCTGCAGCTCAGATTCAATCCCTGGACTAGGAACTTCATGTTCCACAGGTGTGGCCATTAGAAAGGAAGGAAGGAAAGAGAAAGAAAGAAAAAGAAAGAAGAAGAAAGAAGAAAGAAAGAAAGAAAGAAGAAAGAAAAAAAAAAGAAGAAAAGAAAAAAGAACAGAAAGAAAGAAAACGAAGAAAGAAAGAATGTAATGAGAGGAATGAAGGAGGACAGAAAGGTGAAAGGAAAGGGAAAGAAAAGAAAGGAAAGGAAAGGAAAAGGCCCTTCACTTCAATCACGTTCCTCCCTACCATCCCTTCCATATAACCCCAATGTCTACCCCGCTTCATTTGAGCACAAATAAACCCAGTTGCTCCTCCAGCAGAAACTGGGGATTCTCCGAGTTCTGACTTTAAAGTTTAATATTAATCTGCCAAAACAGTGGTCTTTCAGAAACATCAGGAATTATGCGATGCTCAGGAGGAAAAAAAAAATCCTTCCCTTCCTACTGAGTCTCTTATGTTCAACACTGGTAGAGATGCAGCTTTTAGTATAAGGCTTGCTCCTAAGCGGAATGAGCATATAACACTAGAGGGCGCTGAAGTTTCCAAACACAGAATCTCTGAGGGGGCTTTACTCACCCCGCTGAGGATGCGGTCACGTGTTCTCCTCTGACCCAGGCAGAAACCAAGGCGCAGAGCGCTTCAACGACAGCGCTTTCCTAAGTTCACCAGTTCAATACTGCCTGCTTAAATACCCAAACACCTGAGGCAGAAGGACGCAGTAACGCTTCATTAGTCACCAACCATCTGATGAACATAATGACTCATCCCCTGAGATGTGGTTGTGCCGGGTCAGGGGTGGCGGAAGATGTGCAGACATGGCGCACCATGAACGAGAGTGCAGGGAGGCCGGGCTGAAGAACACAAATGTTTCACCATCAGAGCTCTAGTGGGGTTCAAGTGCAGAAGTATATTACATGATTCTTGGGGACTGCCAATTTCAGGGATTTTTTTGATGATAGGCTAGTAAGAGATATTTGCATATCTACTGATATACCATTAAACTCCAGCTGGTCTGCAGAAATGTTTGCTGTTAGTATTCTTTGGGTTTGTGACCAGCAAAAGTACACTGAAAAAGTCTATTAATAAGCATCTTCTCATTTCCTGTCAGACCTGAAATCAGGACCCCAGAGAAAGGTGACCGCAGTTCACTTTTCTCTGTTAAATTCAGAAATGCTAGTTTTGTTTTAGAGAAATTTTGATCCGGTGCCATATCCATAAGTCACACTATTACTATACTCATCTTTCTTTTTCTCATAAGTGTAAGGACCCTGATTCATTCTCACCAGGTTCTTACGGACCATCTTATGAACCAAGCACTGTTCTAGGTGCTGGGACTAAGTTGGAAAAAGAACAGTTTACATTGTAGCAGGGTTCACAGACACTGTTGAAATCAAATTTATAATACCATGCAGGTAGTGATAAACATTTTGAACAGTAATCAAGTGAGGAAGAGAAGGATGCAGCTCGCATTTTAGGAGGTAGTACGTATGTTGGTGACAGCTCAGACTAGTTCATCAGAGCCGACGAATAAATTTTTAGGAATTTTGCTAGCCATGGTTAAAAGAATAAATTTTGGGAGTTCCCATCGTGGCTCAGTGGTTAACAAACCCAACTAATATCATGAGGCTGTGGGATCAATCTCTGGCTTTGCTCATTGGGTTAAGGATCTGGAGTTGCTTGAACTGTGGTGTAGGCCAGCGGCTATAGCTCTGATTCAACCCCTAGCCTGGAACCTCCATATGCTGTGGGGGCGGCCCTAAAAAAGCAAAGATAGATAAAATAAATAAATAAATAAATAAATAAATTGCAGGAAATTTAGTAGAACCCATAGATAAAGGAGATCTTTTAAATGTCTTATCTGGGAGTTTCCCAGTGGTTAACGAATCCGACTGGAACCATGAGGTTTCGGGTTCGGTCCCTGCCTTGCTCAGTGGTTTAACGATCCGGCGTTGCCTGAGCTGTGGTGTAGGTTGCAGACGCGGCTCGGATCCTGCGTTGCTGTGGCTCTGGTGTAGGCCAGTGGCTACAGCTCTGATTGAGCCCCTAGCCTGGGAACCTCCATATGCCTGGGAGTGGCCCAAGAAAGCAAAAAGACCAAAAAAAAAAAAAAAATAGCAAAAAGACCAAAAATAAAATAAATATAAAATAAAAAAGTTGTCTTATCTAACACCCTGAAGCTAACACAATATTGTAAATACTATATTCCAACATTTGTTTAAAATAGCCTATTAACCAACGGCAAGATTTGGCTCCTGATTCAAACAATTTTGAAAAATTAAGATGCTTATGGAGTTTCTGTCATGGTGCAATGGACGAATCCGACTAAGAACCATGAGGTTTCGGGTTTCTCCCGGCCTGGTTAGCGGGTTAGGTATCTGGCGTTTTGCTGTGAGCTGTGGTGTAGGTCACAGATGCAGCGGATCTCATGTTGCTGTGGCTGTGGTACAGGCCAGCGGCTACAGCTCTGATTGAACCGCTAGCCTGGGAACCTCCATATGCTGTGGGTGCGACCCTAAAAAGACCAAAAAAAAAAAAAAAAAATAAGACACTTCAAGATGTGTGAAAATTTGGACACTAAATAGACATTAATAATATTAAGGAATTATAAATTTAATACCTTAAAATTTTTAGTGATGATAATGATTTTAGGTTATTTATGAATCTTCTTCAAAATATACAGAGGGGGAGTTCCCACCGTGTGCAGTGGTTAAGAATCTAACTAGGAACCATGAGGTTACGAGTTTGATCCCTGGCCTTGCTCAGTGGGTTAAGGATCCAGCATTGCTGTGAGCTGTGGTGTAGGCTGGCAGCTATAGCTCCATTGGACCCCTAGCCTGGGAACCTCCATATGCCTCGGGTTCAGCCCTAAAAAGAACAAAAAGGACAAAAAACAAACAAAACCTCCTAAAATAAAAACTTTAGAATAACTGTTCCTGGGCTGGATCCAAAAGATCTGGCAGAATTGCTGACAAGGTGTCTGGGGCAATTGGGAAGGTTTCCAAGGCAAATGGACATCCATGTGTGAAACACTTCTTAGGCAGCAGGAGAGCATGCACCAACAAATTATTTTGGGCTTCACCCTAACATTATCGATGCCAAAACTGGTTAATATTTGCTTTCATCAAGACCAGCTGCTATCACATGGAAACAGGTTACCAGAGTTCAGGGAACTCCTGCTATGGACATGTGTAGAAGGGCTGAGCAGACTGGGGCTTGAACATTGGTTAGAAAATCAGGAGACTGGGCAGGAGAATCCCAGCTCTGTCAGTGACCCGTGCTGGGCTTCAAGGCCCCTTCAAGGGGATTGAACTCAAAGCCTCAGGCCAAGACAAGAATTATGAGATCTCTTTCTTTCTTTTCTCTTCTCTTCCTTCTTTCTGTCTTTTTTTTGTGTTTGTTTGTTTGTTTGTTTGTTGTTTGCTTCTTACGGCCACACCTGCAGCCTATGCAGTTTCTCAGGCTAGGGGCGAATTGGAGCTACAGCTCTGGCCACACCCACAGCCACAGCAACACCAGATCCTTAATCCACTGAGTGAGGCCAGGGATCAACCTGAATCCTCATGGGTACTAGTTGGGTGTGTTACCCTAAGCCATAATGGGAACTCCCGAATTATGAATTATGAAATTCTTATCATCCCCCCTCATTGTAACATGGTAACCACCCCTTCCTCCACCTTGAGCAACCTGGCCTACTCCTTCCTACCCCTGACTAGGGAAGGTACATGGCCCACTCCTAACTCCCACCCTGTAGAGGCCTTATATGTCTTTTTTCCCAGCCATTCAGCAGGTCAGCAGGTATATCCTGCCCGTGGCCTGTCCGGTTCTCCCTGATTATCAGGAAGTTTATCCTGCTGCACTTACAGCTCTCTTAACTCAAAATCTCATCTTTCTCTTTACCTTCGCCATGCCCAAAATTCTTCTGCTCTGTGTGCACAGACCAGGACGACCAGCTGTGTGTCTCAAAGAAGGACTTGGAAATATTCTGTGTCTCTGTCTCTCACCTGTAAAATAAGGACCAAGTTGTTCCCCAAGAACTCTTTCTGCTCCAACATTCGATTATGCTACGTGGGCTTCCACAGACGTGAATGTTAATTTTGGGGTCATGTGTGAGAATCGACTGCTTTCAAGTCACTTCACATCTTTGTCAGAACTCCAGTGCAGATTCCCATCGGGGCGCAGTGGTTAACGAATCCGACTAGGAACCATGAGTTTGCGGGTTCGGTCTCCGCCCATGCTCAGTGGGTTAACGATCCGGCGTTTGCGGAGCTGTGTGTAGGTTGCAGACGCGGTCGGATCTCGCTTTGTTGTGGCTCTGGGCGGTAGGCCAGTGGCTACAGCTCTGTTCGACCCCTAGCCTGGGAACCTCCATATGCCTCGGGAGCGGCCCAAAGAAATAGCAAAAGACAAAAAAAAAAAAAAAAAAAGAACTCCAGTGCATGCATCTTAGTTACAAGACACCCTGGGACAGACTTCTGGACATAGAGACCCCCCCACCTCCCCCCATCGCCCTCCCCATCCCCTTCTCCAGAGAAAAACCTCAGAGGATTTTTCTGCTTCTTGTGGGAAGCGAAGGGAGTGACAGTAAGACCCACTGCATTGTTTGCAGCACATGTGCCTGAATCTTGGTGCCCTTTAGGAGTTAAGGAGGATTTATTTACAATGTGGCAACTTCCTTGTGAAAAGTTCCTCTAGGCTTGAAAAATCTTACTGGTTTCTTTTCTGAAATATTGAGCACTGAGAAACCCGCTCCTGGGTGTCTCAAAGAAAGTTAAAAAGGAGTTTCCCTCGTGGCGCAGTGGTTAATGAATCTGACTAGGAACCATGAGGTGCGGGTTCGATCCCTGGCCTTGCTCAGTGGGTTAAGGATCTGGCATTGCCGTGAGCTGTGGTGTAGGTTGCAGATGCGGCTGGATCCCGCGTTGCTGTGGCTCTGGCATAGGCCAGTGGCTAAGCTCCGATTGGACCCCTAGCCGGGGAACCTCCATATGCCTTGGGAGCGGCCCAAAAAGACAAAAAAAAAAAAAAAAAAAAGAAAGTTAAAATAGTTCTGACGGGGGAGCTCCCTGATGGCTCATGGGTTAAGGGTCCGGCGCTGTCACTGCTGTGGTGGGGATTCGATTCCTCACTTGGGAACTTCCACGCCTTGGGCTCAGCAGAAAAAAAAAAAAAAAAAAATCATCTGGTGGGATGTGCCCTGGGTCCATAGTTTCTGTGCTGAGGAATATAATGAAAAGTGTGGAAATATCCTCCGCCACGCACTCCCCACATCTTTTTAATTGAGCAGAGACCCAGGTACTACCACCCCTCTGATGGGAGGCGGGGATC